>NC_053389.1:700132084-702883334 GCF_905171765.1 Bufo bufo
GTCCAGCTCACCCCAAACCATCTCGATTGGGTTCAGGTCCGATGACTGTGGAGGCCAGGTCATCTGGCGCAGCACCCCATCACTCTCCTTCATGGTCAAATAGCCCTTACTTTCAAAGTTTTCCCAATTTTTCGGCTGACTGACTGTCCTTCATTTCTTAAAGTAATGATGGCCACTCGTTTTTCTTTACTTAGAATTTGTATGGCAAGAAAAAAGCAGCTAACAGTCTATTCAGTAGGACTATCAGCTGTGTATCCACCTGACTTCTCCTCAATGCAACTGATGGTCCCAACCCCATTTATAAGGCAAGAAATCCCACTTATTAAACCTGACAGGGCACACCTGTGAAGTGAAAACCATTTCAGGGGACATACCTCTTGAAGCTCATCAAGAGAATGCCAAGAGTGTGCAAAGCAGTAACCAAAGCAAAAGGTGGCTACTTTGAAGAACCTAGAATATGACATATTTTCAGTTGTTTCACACTTGTTTGTTATGAATATAATTCCACATGTGTTAATTCATAGTTTTGATGCCTTCATAGTCATGAAAATAAAGAAAACTCTTTGAATGAGAAGGTGTGTACTGTGTATGTATGAACACTGCTCAAAAAAATAAAGGGAACACTTAAACAACACAATGTAACTCCAAGTCAATCACACTTCTGTGAAATCAAACTGTCCACTTAGGAAGCAACACTGAGTGACAATCAATTTCACATGCTGTTGTGCAAATGGGATAGACAACAGGTGGAAATTATAGGCAATTAGCAAGACACCCCCAATAAAGGAGTGGTTCTGCAGGTGGTGACCTGACCACTTCTCAGTTCCTATGCTTCCTGGCTGATGTTTTGGTCACTTTTGAATGCTGCCGGTGCTTTCACTCTAGTGGTAGCATGAGACGGAGTCTACAACCCACACAAGTGGCTCAGGTAGTGCAGCTTATCCAGGATGGCACATCAATGCGAGCTGTGGCAAGAAGGTTTGCTGTGTCTGTCAGCGTAGTGTCCAGAGCATGGAGGCGCTACCAGGAGACAGGCCAGTACATCAGGAGACGTGGAGGAGGCCGTAGGAGGGCAACAACCCAGCAGCAGGACCGCTACCTCCGCCTTTGTGCAAAGAGGAACAGGAGGAGCACTGCCAAAGCCCTGCAAAATGACCTCCAGCAGGCCACAAATGTGCATGTGTCTGCTCAAACGGTCAGAAACAGACTCCATGAGGGTGATATGAGGGCCCGATGTCCACAGGTGGGGGTTGTGCTTACAGCCCAACACCATGCAGGACGTTTGGCATTTGCCAGAAAACACCAAGATTGGCAAATTCGCCACTGGCGCCCTGTGCTCTTCACAGATGAAAGCAGGTTCACACTGAGCACGTGACAGACGTGACAGTCTGGAGACGCCGTGGAGAACGTTCTGCTGCCTGCAACATCCTCCAGCATGACCGGTTTGGCATTGGGTCAGTAATGGTGTGGGGTGGCATTTCTTTGGAGGGCCGCACAGCCCTCCATGTGCTCGCCAGAGGTAGCCTGACTGCCATTAGGTACCAAGATGAGATCCTCAGACCCCTTGTGAGACCATATGCTGGTGTGGTTGGCCCTGGGTTCCTCCTAATGCAAGACAATGCTAGACCTCATGTGGCTGGAGGACTGATGGCATGGGGTGATGGCACAGAGGACTGATGGCATGGGGGGGTTGATGGCACAGAAGACTGATGGCATGGGTGGGTGATGGCACAGAGGACTGATGGCATGGGTGGGTGATGGCACAGAGGACTGATGGCATGGGTGGGTGATGGCACAGAGGACTGATGGCATAGAGGTGTGATGGCACACAGTAGTGATGGCATGGAGGGGTGATGGCACAGAGGACTGATGGCATGGAGGGGTGATGGCACAGTACTGATGGCATGGGGGCTGATGGCACAGAGGACTGATGGCATGGGGGGTGCTGATGGCACTGGGGGAACCAGACATTAGTGGGGGAGCTGATGGCATGGAGGGGGCTGATGGCGCTGAGGACTGATGGCAGGGGGGGGGGGTCTGATGATGGCACGGAGTGCTGATAAGTTTTTATAAAGGAAAATGTTCTTTGAATTAGTTTTTTTATTATTAGAGTACTGGATTAATCGTTGGATTAATACTTGAATACTTGATTACTAAAATAATAGATAGCTGCAGCCCTAGTTGTGACCTGCAATACCAAGAACAGCCCATGGAGAAGAGTGGTGTGGTTTCTGGAAAAATAAAGCAGGTTTCTTTTCCAATACATTTTATTCTGTAGTTAATAGTGTCATATTTGATAGTAAAAACAAGAGATATTACCGTATTTTTCGCCCTATAAGACGCAACTAGGTTTTAGAGGGGGACAATAAGAAAAAAATATTTTTCATTATACCTCAGGTCAAACCACCAATCAGACCCCCAATGTAAATTAGACCTCAGCTAACAGCCCCAATAAGATCCCCAATTTTAATAAGACCCCAATAAGACCTCAGATCAGACCTCAGCTCAAACCCCAATATGAATGACCCCCAATCAGACCTCAGATAAGAGCCCCATGCCTGTCATGAGCCCCTAGTAGCCTCATAGCAGCCCCCAGTAGCCCATCATCAGCCCCCAGTAGCCACTCAGCAGCCCCCAGTAGCCTCTCAGCAGCCCCCAGAAGTGTCCATCAGCCTCATAAATATATATATAAAAAAAAAAAAAAAACACTTACCTCACCTGCTCCTGGCCGCCGACGCTCCTCTCCTCCAGCGCGATCTGCATCCTCCTGCTGTCGGCTATGCTGTGAAGGCTGCGCACAGCGTGAAGTCAAAGAGCGCCTCACACTGTGCGCAGCCCTGAAAAGCCGACAGCAAGGAAGCGGCGAGTATAAAGCCTTCACCGCTTCCCGGTCCTCCAGTACTAATGAGCGCTTCCATTAATGGAAGCGGCTCATTAGTATTCGCCCCATAAAATACAGGGGCATTTTTCCCCCACTTTTGGCGGAAAAAATACATCTTATGGGGCAAAAAAATACGGTATTTCACCAGTACTATGGATTTCCTTAAAGGGATTATCCCATGATAAAAAAAATTGGAATTAGTCTTACCGGTAATTCTGTTTCCATAAAATCACTATGACGGCATCACAAGGAACAGAGAAGAGGTTAAATAGCCCCCTGCCACCACCATTCCCCAAAATTGGAAAATTACTAGAGAGCCTTAAAATAAAGACTAATGCAAACAAATAGTATTACTTTATACCAAACATTAAATTAAATTTAACCTGATAGGAGGGAATCATGTGCAGTCATGGTAATTTCATGGAAACAGAATTACCTGTAAGACTAATTCCGAATTTCCATATCATCACAATGACGGCATCACAAGGAGAACTAAAAAAATTACACAACATAAGACAGGTCGGAAGACCTAGACAAATCTAGTCTATAATGTTTAATAAACATGTGTACATTGGACCAGGGCGCAGCCCTGCATATCTAGTCCAATGAAGCACCGGCTTTCTCAGCAAAGGAAGATGACATAGCCCTGGTGGAGTGAGCTCTGAGGTTTTCAGGAGGATCCAGGACCTGAAGCTTGTAACAAAAGGAAATGGTATACTTGATCCATCTAGCAATGGAGGATTTAGAAACCTTCATGCCCCTATTTTTCCCTGCGAACTGGACTAGAGGTTATCAGTTTTCCAGAACTCTTTGGATCTCACCTGAACTTCTGGCTGAAGTAATAGCAATTAGGAAAGCTGTCTTTTTTTTTTTTTAACAAATCTCTTTTTATTGAGTTTTGTGATAATAAAGAATGAGCTTACACTTACAGTATACAGATGCAATCAGACACAAATCAAGAGACAATTGATGTTGCATTGACACAAGACAATGATCCATTTCCATGCAAGGAATGGGCATATTATGCAATATCTTCAGAGGCTATATGCCTGACAACACAAGAGACATGGAATACACAACATCCTTATCAATACAGATGCTTTAAGGGATTTAGAGAATAATGAAAATAAAAATTAATATAAAAAAGAACTAAAAACGCTACTCGAGAGAGGGTTAAGAAAAGGAGTCTTGAATAAGAAAGAATTCGACTATCTCCACAACATTTATCCAATCACACCCTTTATTTATTACCTGCCCAAAGTCCACAAGGATCCTGTTAACCCACCAGGGAGACCCATTGTCTCTGGGATCGGATCCATCACCAGCAGGATCTCAGAATGTGTGTACATATTTCTTCAGAAATATGTGCCCACTGCACCATCTTATCTCAAAGATACAGGTCATGTTCTGAAGATCCTAAAGGAGGTTGATACAGTGACAGAGGATGTACATCTGATGACAGCAGATGTTTCATCACTGTACACTAATTCCCAACGATAAAGGATTGGAGGCAGTATGATACGTTATGGATAAGGATGAACACATGGCAATAGATCAAAAGGAATTAATTTTAAACTGTATTGAATATTGTTTAACCCACAATTATTTCTGGTACGGTGATTCCTTTTATTTACAGACGTCTGGAGTGGCGATGGGTGCGAAATTCGCACCCAGTTTCGCCAACCTTTTTATGTCCTATTGGGAAATTTTTATCACCCCGCTCATACAAAAAGAAGGAGCAGGAGGGATGTTGATTCTTTGGAGAAGATACATCGATTATTGCGTGTGTATCTGGAAGGGTGATGAGTCCTCTCTAACGGGCTTTATTAAGCATATCAATAACAATCAATGGAACATTAAATTCACTGAGGATAGTAGCAAGGTTAGTGTTAATTTTCTCGATTTAGAGATATCTATAACCAACCAACATTTAACAGGGATTAAATGTCGACCAAGACCTTACTCATATTTGAGATGTGCTAGTAATCCCTAGAAGAGCATATAAGCCTTTGGATACCTCCTATTCGCATCTTGACTCATCCCTTTACATCAAGCTCCATTTTCTTTTTCATATGTGTTAACCATGGTTGCCATATTTGAAGGAAGGCCTTTCTTGTTTTATTCTCTGAACCAATCAATTCTTCCACGCAACATAAATGCGTCATCTTTTCATACCACATTGATAATGTCGGGGGATTCTCATCTTTCCACTTTAGCGGAATTAGTAGTTTAGCTGCAGTAATCATATGAGTGGCCAAGTTTGATTTACTTGGTTTAAAATCTGCTTCCGGTAACCAAAGCAGTACTAATAGGGCAGAGAGCTTTACCCTTTCAGGGCATATTTTATTAATTATATCTTCAATCCCTGACCAGAACCCTCTCATTTTGGGGAAAGACCACCAAATGTGTGAGATGTTGCCAATATCTGATGAGCATCTTCAACATTTGTCTGAGGGAGAAAAGTTTATTCGGTGGAGGAAATATGGAGTTCTATACCACCTGGATAGTGTTTTATAGGAATTTTCCTGGATGTTGATGCAATTAGAGAACCCATGAGAGTTGGCCAGAATACAAGCTCTACTACTATCATCTAATTGTATATTCAACTCCCGTTGCCAGTTATTTAGATAGTTGGGGCCTTGGGAGTTCCCATTACTTAACACCTGTCTGTATACCATGGATAGGCATTTAGTATTATGTAGTTCTCCAACCATGTAGGGTCGGGCAGAGGTAGGTGATTGGATCTCTAAAATCTAGTACAGGATTTCTCAAAGTCCCAAATTTGCAAGATATCACCTGGCATGTTAACACTGCCTGTGATGTCTTTGTAAAAATCTCTACTAGCTTTGGAGCGATTCAGATCCCCTATTCTAAGATGAGCTACAGATGACCAAACTTTCGTGACCTCTATAGGGCGTTTTGCAAGTATCTGTGGTAGTATATGAAGGGGTGTCAGGGGTGACAATTTATTCTTCCCCATATTGAGCTCATCTGAATTTTGGCACCTATAGATCGTACTTCTGATTAGGTCATATGGTAAATCCTGTTTACTCGGTAAGGGTGCTTTATACCAAAGCAGGAATTCTCTATGTCCCCCCAACAGGGATTTTTCCATGTCAACATGTATAGGGACTGGATCAGGTTGTGTCAAGGCTAACCATCTTTCTAAGTGTATGGCCTGTAGATACAAGTTAACATCTGGTAGAGATGCCACCTGGTTTCTTTTTCCTAGTAAGAAGTGAATAGGGTAGTCTTGCTTTTTTACCATCCCACAAAAACTTACTAAAAACCAACTTCAATTTGGTTTGATATGCGCCAGGTATTGAGATCGGTAGAGATCGAAATAAATATAACAATTGGGGGAGGATGAATGTGACTAATGCATTTTTCCTTCCTAGCCAAGAAAGCATTTTCTTTGAGAATCCTGCTAAGGTAGTTTGTATTTTAGCCAATAAGGGGGCATAGTTGAGTTGATATAGTAGATTCAGATTGGCAGGTATCATGATCCCTAGATACTTGATTGCCTTAGTAGGCCATTTAAAGGGAGTCATATCTCTTATTCTTCTCATCTGGGGAGGAGAGACAGAAATCCCTAGAGCTTCTGATTTGTCAAAGTTAATCTTGAAATTAGACGCCTTTTCAAATGCCCCAAAAATATCCATGACATGTGGCATGGCTTCTTCTGGGTTCGAGATAAACATTAACAAATCGTCGGCAACCGCTGCCATTTTGTGTTCAATTTTGTTTATTCTCAATCCTCTAATATCAGTTCTGTCTAAATTTAAGTAGCAGCGTTTCCATGGCTAATATGAAGAGTGAAGGAGATAGCGGGCATCCCTGTCTGGTACCATTTCCAATGCCAAAGGAGTCCGACAGTGTATTATTCACCAATATACGGGGCGAGGGGGAGGAGTACATCGTAAATATTGCCTGTACAAATCTATCCGGGAACCCAAAGGCTTCCAGAGTTTTCTGCATAAATTTCCAGCTAACTCTGTCGAACGCTTTTTCTGCGTCTGTTCCCAGCAGAACTAGGGGCATTTTTTTAGAATGAGCATGAGCAACCGCATGTAAGACTCTACTTACATTGTGTCTACCCTCCCTGCCAAATACAAATCCCACCTGCTCCTCACCAATCAGGCTAGGAAGCAAGGAGGCAATCATGTGGCTTAGCAGCTTGGCCCACCACTTCAAATCTGTGTTTAGGAGAGATATGGGTCTGTAGCTACCGCACAGCTCCTGATCTTTCCCTTCCTTGTGGATGATGGTAATATGCGCTTCTTGTGTTTGGGCAGGGAGGGTGGAGCCTTGTAGCAGGTCATTACAGAGTCTCACAAAGTATGGGGACAAGATATGTTTAAATTTCTTATAGTAATAAATAGGATAACCATCTGGGCCTGGGCTTTTGCCCGTTGGTATAGAGCCAAGGATATTATCTACCTCCACCATGGTAAAGGGCCGCAGCAGTGCAGTCCTATTATCCACTGATAAAGTAGGGATTGTGATGGATTCAAGGAAGGAATCTATGTATCCACTTAAGTGGCATTGGTCAGAATCTGCTGTCTGTTTCTATTGTTCTAGGTTATATAGTGATGAGTAAAAGCTACAGAACTCTCTTGCTATATCAGGAGTTGAAGTAAGTTTTGTACCTTCCTTATTTTTAATAGCTTGGATAAAAGTTTTACTCTTTTGAGCTCTTAAGAGATTAGTCATTACCCTAGATCCCTTATCCCCATGACAGAAATACTTAAATCGTAAAGATTGCAGTATTTTGGCTGTTTTAATATTTAACAGGTCTTTAACCTGATGGCGTAACCCCTTAAGCGTACATTGTACTTCGTCAGTCTGTCTTGTTTTATGTAAGGTTTCTAGGGTAGAAATCTGCGTCAACAGGGAGTTTAACTGTTGGGATCTTTGCTTCTTTACTCTGGAGCCTAGGCTAATCAGTTCTCCACTAATAACCGCCTTATGGGCCTCCCAAATCATGGGCATGGGGGTTTGAGGTCTGTCATTTTCATTAAAGTAGTTTTGGATTTTCTGCTCTATCTGGGTCTTGTTAACATCGTCCTCTAGAAGCGTGGTGTTGAGTCGCCACGTCCAGACTTTTGGGGGCAAGTCTTTCAGTTTCCACTTAACATTGACCAGAGCATGATCAGAGACAGTGGAATTTCCAATTTCTGCTTTTGTAACAAAAGTGAGCCATTAGACATATAGATGTAGTCTAACCTCTGGTAGGTACCATGTACCTGCAAGAAGAACGTGTAATCCCTCCCCTCTGGATTGAGAACCCTCCAGACATCAGAGATTCGCAAGTTCGAAAGGGACAATTGGAATCTACACACTTGTTTCTTAGAGAGGAGTGGGGTTTTTGAGGTGGAATCTATGTTGTGATCCAAGGCTAAATTAAAATCACCCCCTAATATCAATAAGCCTTCCACGAACTCCCGGAGAGTGTCTTACATTTGCATAAACCACGGGATCTGTTTAACATTCGGGGCATACACATTTGCCATAGTGATAGTACTATTAAGGACTTTCCCCTTAACAAACAAGTACCTTCCAAGAGGGTCTTCCATCTTAGCCGTCAGGATAAATGGTATATTTTTGCTAATGCCAATAGAAACTCCTCTAGCAGCTGAGGTATATGTAGAATGGTACCTTTCTATTATTCGCTTATATGTAGAATGATACCAGACAGGGAAGTATCTACTGTTCATATTAGGGACGCGCTGATGCCTAAAGTGAGAGTCTCTTGTAAAAAGAGTATGTCAGCGTTTTCTCTTTTAAGGGTATGGTACACTTGGCTTCTCTTCTGAGGTATATTCATCCCATTAACATTAAGTGTGCAAACAGTTACTTCAGCCATATTATTAAACAATCGATATCTATCACAACCGCCTCAGGAATATTAGCTTGCAGGTCGACATCGGAGGGGAGACAGGGGAAAACATTGATATAAACAGAAAAAGAGGAAGAGCACTGAGGCTCTAACCGCGCGCGCCTGCGCAACAATGCAATAACTATCAAATAGTATAGGGTCGGGAAGGGGGGGGGGGGGGGGGGGACCATCAGTGGTAGAGCCCGATATGACCAGGGACTCCACACACCTCCAGCCAGTATAAGGGCCTTTCCAGGCCTACTCGAATCAGAAAACATAAGAAAACATTAGAAAACATAGGAAAACATAAGCATGGACTATTGCAGGTGCGGAGGGAGAGAACCGCCTCCCAGTGATGGTTAAAGGAGGCTATTAGGAGGGTCTAGCTAATTTAGGCAGTCTCTCCCCCCACCCAGCAATCTCTGTCTGCATTCGGTTCTGCATTCCATATCTGGTTTCGCATAATACCTGTCCAGGTAAGGCAATTCCACTAATAACAACTCTAACAGGAACCCAACGGTTTGCAGACATATGGATCATAAGACCAAAAAGGAGACCATAACGCTACAACTGGCAGCTTTTTCTCCCTATAGAACAGATTTTCAGTCCAAAGAGGCCCGTTTCTTTCTTGTCGATTTGGTCTTAGATGAAAGTGCCCAAGGCTCAGATGAGGGCAAACGAGGGAGGTCCTCTGCGGTAGGTACTGGCAGCCACGATGGTATGTCCATAGGCGATATCTCAAGGGCCTCACAAATCTTCGGCAGATCATCCGGGTGCCGCACTGTGTATTGTCGGCCCTTAATTGAGGTGCTCAGGCCAAAAGGAAAGAGCCATCTCATAGGCAATTTTTTTGCTCTCAGCTCCGCTGTCAAGGGACGTAAGGCCCTCCGTTTAGCAAGTGTGCTAGCCGCTAAGTCCTGGAAAATCTGGATTTTGTGGGTGTCCAGTAAAATGTCCTCTTTATCTCTTGCCTTTTTGAGGATCTCCGCAGTGTCTAGGTAATTTAGAAGTGCGCAGACTGTGTCTCTTGGCGGGTCTCCATCTGCAGGCTTGGGCCTAAGGGCTCTATGGGCCCGTTCGATAGTAGTGGCGTCTGCATGCGCCTGCCCCACCAGCGTTGAAAAGATTCGGCGTACGCATTCTGAAAGTTCCTCAGCAGGGATAGACTCTGGGATCCCCCTGATTCTTACGTTCTTTCGCCGTCCCCTAATCTCCTGATCTTCCAGGCTAAGGTAGGCATTATTCAGCTGTGTGCGTAGAGACTTCATTTGAGTTTGCAGCCCTCTGCTGTGTTCTGTGATGGCTAGCTGGGAGTTTTCGAGTGACTCAACTCGGGACCCCATTTGGTGTACCTCCATCTTTATGTCCGCCAGCTCCTTAATCACCGGAGATAGGGCCTGCGACAGAGAATGTTTCAGGAAGGACCTTGTAATCGGTAGCGTGTTGGTAGCTCCTTGTATGTTGGAGTAGGTGCATCCGACATACAAGGAGCCGAATCGTCCTCCTACGTCTCAGAGCGGGCAGCGGCTGCCGCCATTTTCTTCACTCTGGCCGGGGAAGGCATCGCCCTATTCAGGAACCTTGTCAAGTCCCCTTGTGATTTCTGGGGTCTCAGTGTACCCTCTGAGTCTTTGCTTCTCTCCTTGGACAATTTGCCCATGTTTCGAGTAGGTTATATGCAGTAAAAAGCTATTTGGCCGGGAGATGTGATGAGGAGCTCAAGGTTAAGCGTCCACCACCATGCTCGGTTAGCTCTGCCCTCTAGGAAAGATGTCTTGAAAGATAGTAGCTAAGAGAACAATCTTCTAAGGGTTCAAAGGGGCTCCGCACAAGTCCATTAAGGACCATGTTCAAGTCCCAGGTAGGGGTGCGAGATTTTAAGGAAGGTCTTAATCTGGAAGCTGCCCTGATAAACCGTTTAATCCACTTATGGCTAGCTAAATTTGTATCGAAGAAGGTACATAGAGCGTAAATCTGGACCTTTAGGAACAAAATTTTATCTTCAAATATATTGCGGAGGTCACTTTTTTCCTGCAACATCTCAGTGTAGATACAACACTGTCTGAAAGTCCCTGGCGTTTTAATATGGAGATCTCAGGATCCAAGCTGTGAGCTTGAGTATCTCTGGATGTGGATGCAGAATTGGGCCCTGATGTAAGATATCGTTCCTGTGCGGCAGCATGCAAGGATTCGCAATAGTTAGCTTCTGGAGGAGGGAGAACCAACTTCTTTTCGGCCAGTAGGGGGTGATTAGAATGACAGTCGCTCTTCCCTGGAGGATCTTCTGAATTACCTTCAGAATCAGGGGAAGAGGAGGGAATACATAAGCTAACTTCCGGTCCCAAGTTAGGGAAAGTGTGTCTATTTTCCAGGGATTGTCTCTTGGGTTCAGGGAACAAAATATTTTGAGTTTGGTATTTCTTCTTGAGGCAAACCGGTCTATTGTTGGAGTGCCCCACCTGTCTGTTATTCTTGATTCAATGACCACTCTGTCTGATCTATTCTCTGGCGGCTGAGATAATCTGCTTCTTGATTTAAGGTGCCCTTGAGATGAATCGCTGAGATTGACTTCACCTCTCTCTCGGCCCAGGCAAATATCTTCTTTGAAAGACCTAGAAGTTCATTCCATCTTGTTCCTCCCTGGTGTAGGAGGTATGCAACCGTAGTCATGTTGTCTGATAGTATTTTCACATGACTTCGAAGAGACCTCGAAGCGGATTTTAGTGTCTCCCAGACGGCTCTCAACTCGCGAACATTTGAAGACTGGTTGGTTACTACTTTGCCCCAAGTACCTTGGTAAAAGGTGTCTCTGACTTTGGCTCCCCAACCTGTTCTGCTTGCATCGGTGGGGATCATTATGGAGAGAGATTTGTTCCAAACTACTCCTTTGGATAGATTTTGTGCAACTATCCACAAGGAGAGGGATGTTTTTACGAAACCTGATATTAGTAACTTCCGGTCTAGCGATTTTAGCGGTTTGTCCCACTGTTGCAAGATCCAGACCTGCATGGTGCGATAGTGGGATTGACACCATGCTACCGAAGGAATACAGGAGGTTAGAAAACCCAGTATGCTCATTGCTTCTCTTATAGAGCAACTCCTTATCTTTCGGAACAGTTTGATCTTTTGTCTGAGGGCATATATTTTGTCCTGGGGAAGGTAGGTTGTCTGTTTCTGAGAGTCCAAGACCACTCCCAAAAATGTTTACGCTTATAGAAGGTTGGAGACAGGATTTCCCTGGGTTCAACACCCAACCTAAGTCTGTCAGACGGGATAAAAATATGTTATCCACTGAGTCGCCGTTGACCAGAAAGTCATCTAGGTATGGTACTAGAATCAGGCCCTCCTTCCTCAGATGAGCCGTTATTTCAACCACTAGTTTGGTAAATACTCTTGGGGCCGAGGAAATCCCGAAAGGCAATGCTGTGAACTGGTAATGATGAAGTTGACCCTTTGTATCCCTGATAGCGAACCTCAGGAACTTTTGGTAACTGTGATGAATAGGAACATGGTAATATGCGTCTTTTAGATAGACTGTGCACATAACTGCCCCTAACTCAGGATGGAATCCCTGGATTTCAGGGATTCCATCCTGAACTTTCTGTATACGATAAATCGGTTTAAATTTTTTACATTTATTATAGTACGAAATGAACCCTCTTTTTTTCTCACTAGGAATAGTGTTGAAGCCTTGTTCTCTTTGAGAAGGGGGAACCGGGACTACTACTCCCAGTGTTATCAAATCTCGGACTCCTCGCAACACATTTTCCTGGGATGTTTTTGAACAAAAGTTGGTGATCAGGAACTTTTTTTTTGGGGGGGGGGGGGGTGGGAGGGGGTGGACAGGACCGTAGAAAACTCTATTTTGTATCCTGATCTTTTTATTTCTAGGGCCCAAAGGTTAGATGTTATATTTTCCCAGAGAACTAGAAAATTCTGCAGTCTCCCCCCTATTCTGGCGTCATTGTCTGTCGCCAGAATTACTTTGGGGATTAAGGAGGAAACTCCTTCCTCTGCCCCCCTTTGGGTAGCTCCAGCGGCCCGATTTTCCCGTGCCCCTGTAGGACTTGTCCTGACTGGAATAGGGGCGAAAAGGAATCTTCCTTTTGTATGGCCTATCTTCCGGAAACCCCCCCCCCCCCCCCCCCCCCCCTCTTTTTTTTTTTTTTTTTTATCGGACGCTTTCTCCAGAATTTTATCCATAACCGGCCCGAAAACGTATTCTCCTGTGAAGGGGATAGAGCAAAGCTTCTTTTTAGAAGTCTTATCCCCCGACCAGGATTTCATCCAAAGAGCTCTGCGGGCTGCATTTGATAAGCTTGCATCTCTGGCAGAAAATCTAACAGATTTTGTGGATGAGTCTGCCAAAAAAGCTGTTGCAGATTTTAATAAAGGAATGGAAGCTAGTATTTATTCCCGTGGGGTTTTATTTTTAATGTGATCTTCTAGTTTGTTCAACCACATGTACATAGATCTAGCTACTGACGTGGCAGCTATATTTGCCTTAAGACTGAACATAGATGCCTCCCATGATTTCCGCAAAAGGCTATCTGCTTTTCGTTCCATAGAGTCTCTGAGTTGAGACACATCTTCAAATGGCATAGAGGTATTTTTGTTTACTTTGGCCACTTGAATATCAATTTTCGGAACCTCGTCAAATAATTTACATTAAGAAGGATCGAACAGCAGACTGTTCTTAAATTCTTTGGAAATGCTCCGCCTTTTCTCAGGATCAGACCACTCTTCCATAATAATTTCCTTAATGTTCTCGTTTATTGGGAACACTATGGCACATTTAACTCTAAGTCTAACAAACATTTCTTCCTGTATGGAATGTGCTCTCTGGACTTCCTTTAAGAGGTCATTTATTCCATCAGATGAAAAGTATAACTTCCTATTTTCTAATGACACCTCTCCCTCAGATAGGGGTTCATCATCAGCCCATTGCCTGGAAGAAGACGCATCAACTCCCATGCATTCGGAATCCGAGGAGGACACTACCCTCATTTTTGGTTGTTTAGGGGGTTGAGGTCCCTGGGTCGTCTCTGTCATAGTCAACATGGAGGACCTCATTTCTTCCTGAACCATGGATCGGATACCGTCCATAAGTGATAGTTGCTCCTCACGAACAACATTAGATATGCAGTCCTTGCATAGTTTTTTTGCATATGACTTTTTAGCTTTCTTCTGCACCTCCTTTGCCTGAGGATATGAAAAAACAACCCGTTCAGGAGGAATTTTACATACAGTATGGTGAAGACACCCATGTGCAAACCCAAGACTAAGTGCTCCCATATTTCTATGTGCATAAAAAGTACAGATATAGATACATAAAAACGGATATCCCACAAGAGGAACTTACAGGAGGCCGCGCTGTGGCATTAAGCTCCCTAGGACTTTGCTGCTCAGGGCCCGACATATTGAGATAGTGGAAGTATCACTCTACTCACTCATACCTCAGATCAGCGTTTGTTCGTGCTTCCCCGGTGTTCTTATATCCTGCCGACGCTGCCTCCCGCTCCTGTGAACTTCCGGGTCGTACGTGACCCAGAAGTGACGTCATGCGTCTTCAACGTGCGTGCACACCAGCCGCGCTACCAGCTCAACCCACAGGGTAGAGGAGGAAGCAGAAATACCAGAGCGAGCCCTCCCGATTTTCCCAGCCCAGAATTAGCACGTGGCCGCCGGCGGACTGGGGAGCTCAAAGACGTGGAATGAGCTAAGGTAAATAGGGGACCATTCCTACAGGTCTCCCCAGAAAAAATAACAAATTTCCTCTTCATCTCCCTGACGTGCAGGGAGACTCTTCTCTGCCCTGGCCTCAGTAGGGACAGAAAACACTAGGGAATGGTGGTGGGAGGGGGCTATTTAACCTTTTCTCTGTTCCTGCCCCTACAGAGGTCAGGGGTCAATCTCCTTGTGATGCAGTCATGGCGATGATATGGAAAATGAAAATATCCTATAGTACATTACTGTTTATTTCTAACAAATTTAGAACCAGCCCCGTACCTCACATGGTTCCAGAGATCTGCCCATTCATTGCTCCAACTACTCTGCGAGACTTCCCACTAAGTGCCCACTAAGCTGAAATGAGCATGGGCTTCCGAGATTAGACAGAGAAATTAGAAAAATGAGCAAACAGCAGGTGGCGCTATACAGAGATTAATTTTTTTATTGCATGCAATTACAAAAGTATTCAGGTTTGAAAAGATTTAGAATATTTTCCGTGGGACAACCCCTTTCAACCTCTGAGAGGTCAAACAATAGCCAGATGACGTGGTTATCCAACTTTAAAACATATTCATACTAACTACCGTCAAATCTTAGACCTGTGTGGTCCAATGTAAAATGAACATCTATGTTGGTGGACAACTTTTGAAGTATTCCAGGAAAAACATGAATTATGAGCTCACAATACATTTATTTTATTTTTTTACTTTAAAAAACTGAGATTTCCTTCTCTTCAGAGAACATGCAGCAGACACATACTCTGGAACACATTTGGATATTCTACAATATTACACAACACATCAAACTCCTTCTCCACCCAAACAAACAGTGGTGCTCATTTGGCAAAAGCCAATGTTTCAATCACCAGTTAAGGCCATCTTGAAGCAATAATTGAAAAATAAGAATGATTACTCATACTTACAAAAAAAAAAAGTAATTTTTTATTACGTTTCAACAGGCTACATCCCAATAGTCTTACAAACCCTCCTAGTTAGTAGAAATTTTAATTGCTTAAATGGGAACAGCCCTCAGATGTGGTTTACTAGTTGATTTTATGCGACAGATGTCATGAGCACTGATAGAGATCCATAGCCATTAAAGCTATCACAAGCAATTTAAAAAAAGCTATAAATACACCTCTCACATGCTTTTCTATTTAGGGATAAAAATATCTATCACACAAAAGAGATGGATTAGTCTTTTTGAAGTACACTACAAGCCCAGAGTTTAAGGGGTTGTCAAGTTCCATATACTGAAGACCTATCCTTAGGATAGGCAACTTGCTGCACCCCACCGAACAGCTGTAGGGGCATATGAATTAGAGTGCCGACTCTGGTATCACATGGGGTCAATGATTCTCTGTATAACTGATTAGTTATTTTTTGCAAAGCTAGCACTGTCCTAGAAGATTTTTCTATTATATATACCCATTAAATGCAAAGGCACTGACACGTTTTCAGCTTCATTGTCTAACTCTTCTGAATGCCTTAAGTCACACAAACTGACTTCAAACTGCCTGCCAGGCGCGCAGAGGGAGATTGAGAGTCTCAAAACACTTAAACAGCCCAGCTAGCGTTTCAAGAAGATCAATAGACCGTTCTCTTTTTTTCCCACATTAAGCAAAAAAAAGCATCAGTTTCTACCACTACAAGCTTCTCCCACAGTCAAACAAAGGCCTTGTGATATCTGAAGGACAGGTCGTTCTCCAGGAGAACATCCTTCTCAGCTCTTTACAAACAGCTGAAAGCAGTGAATCTCTTCAAACATCTCACAAGGTTGCAAGTCTCTTTAGACACACGTCCTGCAGACTTTTAGCATTAAAAGGGGTTGTCCGATTTCAAAAAGAAGCTTGACAACTCAAGGAGTCAACCTGTTATAAAGAACAGATGTAAACTTACCCGAGAGATCCTGTGATGCTCCACAGTTTCTCCTGGCATAATTCTGCTTTACCTGCAGTAGTGACACCATGTCGACAACAAATGACCGCTGCAGCCAATCACATGGTGTCGTGACGTCACCTCTGAATCCAGACAACCCCTCTAAGCAACTATTTCTGGTCATACTAAATAACAGATAGTAGTAATGCGAAAATAATGGAGTATTTCAGTAAGAAAGAACTCATTGAGTACCTTGCAATGTTCAAAGAAACAATATAAAGCACACTAGAAAACAGGGTCAAGTGTTTTCCAGACATAGTAGGCCACTTTAACATCAGTGCACCTACACTCACTTAAAGAATTATTAGGAACACCTGTTCTATTTCTCATTAATGCAATTATCTAGTCAACCAATCACATGGCAGTTGCTTCAATGCATTTAGGGGTGTGGTCCTGGTCAAGACAATCTCCTGAACTCCAAATTGAATGTCAGAATGGGAAAGAAAGGTGATTTAAGCTATTTTGAGCGTGGCATGGTTGTTGGTGCCAGACGGGCCGGTCTGAGTATTTCACAATCTGCTCAGTTACTGGGATTTTCACGCACAACCATTTCTAGGGTTTACAAAGAATGGTGTGAAAAGGGAAAAACATCCAGTATGTGGCAGTCCTGTGGGCAAAAATGCCTTGTGGATGCTAGAGGTCAGAGGAGAATGGGCCGACTGATTCAAGCTGATAGAAGAGCAACGTTAACTGAAATAACCACTCGTTACAACCGAGGTATGCAGCAAAGCATTTGTGAAGCCACAACACGCACAACCTTGAGGCGGGTGGGCTACAACAGCAGAAGACCCCACCGGGTACCACTCATCTCCACTACAAATAGGAAAAAGAGGCTACAATTTGCACGAGCTCACCAAAATTGGACTCTTGAAGACTGGAAAAATGGTTTCTTGAACATGACAATCAGTTCACTGTACTAAAATGGCCCCCACAGTCACCAGATCTCAACCCAATAGAGCATCTTTGGGATGTGGTGGAACGGGAGCTTCGTGCCCTGGATGTGCATCCCTCAAAATCTCCATCAACTGCAAGATGCTATCCTATCAATATGGGACAACATTTCAAAAGAACGCTATCAGCACCTTGTTGAATCAATGCCACGTAGAATTAAGGCAGTTCTGAAGGCAAAAGAGGTCCAACACCGTATTAGTATGGTGTTCCTAATAATTCTTTAGGTGAGTGTATATTCTAGCATAAACTGTGTAAAAATTAGGCGTATTTAAAAGGGGTTGGCCATTTTCTGGTTACTGTTGACCAAAGTGTTTGTAAGATCATTACATGTGCCTGTTTTCCATCTACAGGCCACATTTAGGTGCACCTGTGAGGCCTGGGCTATATCAGCCAGTCTTGAGTGGGACTCGCAGACTCCTCCCTCCTCCCACTGAAAGCATTGTTATATGCTGGAGGTAACTGGTGAGTTGTTTGTGAGTCGGCCTCATGCTCCTGTAATTTGCCCACTGGCTTCTGGTATTGCCCATACGGCTCAGTTAGGAGAGCGTTAGGTCCCGGGCTACTTGAGAAACCTTGGCGTGGTGCCCGGGCTTAGACATGTCCTACACCGTAGGACATGTTGACTAATCTCTCAATTTTAAAATCAGTTTGAGGGTTTAGTAAGACCGCAGAGTGCACCTGTCTTTGCTATTATTTTGTTACATTACATGGAACTTACTGATATAGCCTTTGTAGAAATTCTGCACCATTTTCTGTATTTCATAAGTTATGCCCCCTTGTTCACCAAGTCTTTTGTGCTGTCCACACAGAGGTCTTCCATAAAATGGCTGGTCATGTGACCAGGTAAATCACCTCCATGTGAGGTCTTCTCCATTCACATACATGGCACCCGATATCTGTATTTGCACATTTGGGAGTTTAGTGCAGGTGCAGTCTCTGTTAGAATGGAGGAGGTTGTGATGTGTCTGGTAACATGACTCTCCATCAGCGGTCATTTTATGGACAGGACCTCTATGCGGACAGCACAGAAGATTTGCCTAACAGGGGGGCATGGCTAATGAAATAAAACAAATAGTATAAGGTTGGGTGGTACTCCAATACCAACATGCTTTTTCCCTTCCTATGCGGCTCGATCCGGGTAAGAACCTCAGTACATTGTTACATGTCTTTATCAAGTATCTTTATGAACAGCCTATTTGTAACATGTCACATGATGGCTTTAAAGCAGTTTGCCCAGTTTACCCTGTTTGGAATCTGTCTATCTATGTACATTATAACTATAAAAGAGGACCCGCCAACTTGGACGCCCACACATCATCCGTGTTTTTCAACATGATTCAATGGATCATAACTTCTCCCTCAAGGCCACCTGAGATACCACCGTCGAAAGTGACTCTGTATGGTCCCATTCGGACGGACTGCGTTCTTTTCAATATGTTATATCGATATTGCTATTTCTTCTTTTGTTTAATTGTGTACCGATATATTATGTAATGTATGACTATTATATACTTCTTGTGATACTCTTATATGCCTTTCCAGTTGTACTGAAGGCGGCTATAAGCCGAAAAAGTTTTTTGACTGGAACCGCACATTAATAAAAGCATTATTTTGAAAACCAAGTGGAGTACAGGAGTCTAACTATTACGAAATAAAACAAATGGCACAGAATATCAACAAAAGGTATATTAGTAAGTGTCATATGTTCATCTTACAAACACATTGGTCACAAGTAGCCAGAAAGTGGCCAACTATGCCCTAAGGCTGGATTCACACATGCAGTATTTTTACTGTGCCAAAATGGGAAATAAAGGGAAGGCTTATACTTCTTCCTGCTGGATCTAAAACTGGCTTTGGCATCTGTCAGCAGATTTGTACCTATGAAACTGGCTGACCTGTTACATGTGCTCTTGGCAGCTAAAGGCATCTGTGTTGGTCCCATGTTCATAGGTGTCCACATTGCTGAGAAAAATGACGTTTTCATGTATGCAGATGAGCCTCTAGGAGCAATGGGGGTGTTGCCATTACTCCTAGAGGCTCTGCTCTCTCTGCACCTGCTGTGCCCTGTGCACTTTAATTGACAGGACCAGGCATGATCATATTTCCACTGCCTGACCCTGTCAGTCAACGTGTAGAGGGTGAAGCAGTTGCAGAGAGAGCTGAGCCTCTAGGTGTAACTGCAACGTCACCATTGCTTCTAGAGGCTTATCATTTTTCTCACTAATGCGGCCACATATAAACATGGAACCAACACAGGTGCCTTCAGCTGCCAAGCGCACATGTAAACAGGTCAGCCAGTTTCTCAGGTACAAATCTATGCCCTCAATGGGAAAGATTTGCTATGGAATTTGTGTCAAAACAACTAGCATGTCATCCTCATCCGTACTCCAGTGTAGGGACTGCCGCCCAGTTGTGGAGTCACTGCCTAGGGTGACGGTGCAAGTAGGTAAGGATAGTAGGTCCGAGAAGTTTTAGGGCTGCACTCTCTGTTTCAGTGTGACAGTAGTAGTCTCAGGATAGGTCATGAATATCAGATTGGCAGGGGTCAGACTCCCGGCATCCTCGCTGATCATCTGGTTAAAGAGGCCCTGGCGCTCCCATGAGTGCTGCAGCCTCCTAGCAGCTTACCAAGTATAGGGCTGCCCATTGAATAGCGGCTGTACTTGGTATTGCAGCTCAGCCATATTCACTTTAATGGTCATTCCCCTTGAATTGTCAGTTTGATATAAATCTAGCAGAGCAATGAATGGGGAGATCTCTGGATCCATGTGAGGTGCAGGGCTGATTCTAGCTTTGTTAGAAAGTGATTGTCATGTACTATATGATGTCTGATTTTCATTTTTTACATTAATCATGGGATAACCCCTTTAAAGAGGACCTTTCACTAGTTTAAAAACTAAAAACTAACTTATCAGTGGGCAGAGCGGCGCCCAGGGGCCCCCCTGCATTTACTAGTATGTCTGGGCGCCGCTCCGTTCGCCCGGTATAGGCTCCGGTGTCTGCAGCTCCCTCTGTTGTACGGGGCGAAGTTTTTGTATTAGGGTTGTCCCTTGCTGCAGCGCTGGCCAATCGTAGCGCACAGCTCATAGCCTGGGAGTCCCAGGGGAGGGAGCTGGAGACACCGGAGCCTATACTGGGCGAACGGAGCGGCGCCCATACATACTAGTAAGTGCAGGGGGACCCCTGGGCGCCGCTCTGCCACTGATATAGTTAGTTTTTAGTTTTTAAACTAGTAAAAGGTCCTCTTTAAGTACCTATACACATTGAGCTATAGGTAGATTCTCTACAATAGCATATACTGTAAGTTCGACTGGAAAATGAATGTCATAAGGGAAAACCACAAGTCACAAAAGTTAATGCTTTCTATCGGCTGTTTTTTTTTTTTTGTTTAGGATGATGACATTCTAACATTGACTGCACAGTACAAGGATTACACAGGGTAAAGTGATGTTATATTACGTAAAGTTGTGGCACTACCACAGTGCTAACACCCAGCATTTCTGCCGCCGGGAGGGCATCCAGTGATCAGCTAATGGATCGCATGATCACCAAGTCCAACAAATACAGACTTTTCTCTCCTTTCTAGAGAATCAAAAAACTCTTGTTATGGCATATAATAATGACAGTGCTATCTTCTGGATCATTCCTTCACAGTATCTCATCAGCTTAATAATAAAAAAGTGACTAAATATGTATTTTACGGTACAAAGAAAAAAGCTGCAAAATATAAAACATGGTTAACTATTAAAATACAAGGCTCCCAGCAACAAGGCTATATCCTTAGTTGCCACAGCAGAGACCTCAGCAAAACAATAAAAAATATAAATACATGCCACATCAAACAATAAACCATCATGTAATAAAGGACTTTACCTATATCTATATTTCACATCAAACACTGTTGAATCTTCGTCCTCAAAATTGTCCTCATTGAGAGGAGCCATTTCTACTCGCTCTGCTGGTGTTGTTATGATGTCATATTTCCGAGTTTTCCTTATTCTCTTCCCAGACCTAGGAACACACAAATAACAATTAGATGTAAAGCAAACTAAACTTAGACAAATTAATTTCCTGTAATCATCAGATTAAAGGGGTTATCCCATCTTAGACAATGGGGGCATATCGCTAGGATATGCCCCCATTGTCTGATAGGTGCGGGTCCCAGAGGTAGGACCCGGACCTACAAGGAGAACAGAGACTGGGAGAGTTGTGGCTGGAGGACCCCGGGTTTCCCGGGGTCCGTCCACCAGGCGAAGCTCCCCGCCTCTCCCATTGGGGGCATATCATACAATGGGCATATCATACAATGGGGGCATATCCTAGCGATATGCCCCCATTGTCTAAGATGGGATAACCCCTTTAAGAAATAAATAAAATTACATAAACGTCTCAGTCACAATATACACAAGAGTAATTGCTATAAAACTCATACATCAACAATAAATCCATTCTTTTATAATAGAAGTTGGATATTGTTAAAATACTTATTCTCACATAGAATGTGTCGGCAGATAAGAACCATTTGGCCCATCTAGTCTGCCCAATATACTGAATCCTATGAATAGTCCCTGGCCCTATCTTATATGAAGGATGGCCTTATGCCTATCCCATGCATGCCTAAACTCCTTCACTGTATTTGCAGCTACCACTTCTGCAGGAAGGCTATTCCATGCGTCCACTACTCTCTCAGTAAAGTAATACTTCCTGATAATACTTTTAAACCTTTGTCCCTCTAATTTAAAACTACCGTATTTTTCCGGCGTATAAGACTACTTTCTAACGCTAGAAATTCTTTTCAAAAGTCGAGGGTCGTCCTATACGCCGGGTATACTCAGATCCGATGGTATATTCTAACCCCCAGGCGTTCCCATGGTGACGGGGACGCTTGCCTGGGGGTTAGAATATACAGGGCCCCGCCGCTCACAGGAGTATACATTTATAAACTGTAATCTGTAACTTGAACTTTAAATCAGCGCTTATGTCTTTACTACCTTACTCTGAGCTCTGGTAACAGGCAGTGCGGGCGGCGCTCACTCACTGACGTCACCCGCCTGCTCCTCCCACTAGGCGGCGCAGGCGCGTGACGTCAGTTAGTGAGCGCTGCCCGCACTGCCCGTTACCGGAGCTCAGAGTAAAGATAGTAAAGACATGAGCGCTGATTTAAAGTTAAAGTTACAGATTACAGTTTATAAATGCATACTCCTGTGAGCGGCTGGGAGGGGGAATCTGTGGATGGCACTGTTATGGGAATCTGTGGATGACACTGTTATAGGAAGGGGGATCCCTGGATGACACTGTCATGGGGTGGATCTGTGGATGACACATATAGCATAAGATGCTATATGTGTACTTCCACTGATCCCCCCTCCCCATAACAGTGCCATCCACAGATCCCCTCCCCATAACAGTGCCATCCACAGATCCCCCATGGCAATGGACCCACCATCTTTTCCCAGCCCCTAGTAGTTCCTACGTGGGAAACTGGGAATGTGAAATGAAAAAGATCGGTTACCATGGCAGCCAGGACGCTACTGAAACCCTGGCTACCATGGTCAGTTCCCTGGACTGGAGAAGATCGTCTTGGAGACAGGGAGGGCTGGGCAGGCAGGGGTAGTCTTATACGGCGAGTATAGCCCAAACCCTATATTTTAAATGGAAAAGTTGTGGGTCGTCTTATGTGCCCAGTCGTCTTATACGCCGGAAAATACGGTATGTTCTCTTGTAGCAGTTTTTCCTTCTTTTAAATATTCTCTCCTCTTTTACCGTTTATTGTAAAGCAGTGTAGTGAGGTCCCGCCTCCTCACCACCTAAAGCAGCTATGCAAGTGGAGGCAACCAGTCCTACTCACATTCTAGGACAGGTTAATGGCTGCCATTTTCAATCATTTCTGGAGAACCCTTTTAAGCCCAAAACAGAAGGGCTTACCCAAAATTGGTGTTATAGAGAATGATGAGGGAATGTTGGAGGGTTCAGTTGAACTAAGGCTACCCCATTCCAGAATTATAGCACCCTAAAACTGCCCCCCTCCCAACCCACTGAGCTTGGAGCCACAGTGCATTCTCTCTATGTCTACTGGGATATTATATTTATATACATACATAGAAAGCACAACTGGTTAACCGGTTCCTGAGGTAACTGCTGTTCTTCCAGGGGTGGCAGGGAAAGAGACAGCCCAGAGCTTCACATGACCTATATGTTCATGTGTCTCAGCTCAATGGTGAATATCTCTGAATAATATCAGTATATACTGTTTTATATGCAATTACTAGGAGTGAGACTATGGACATCTTTATTATGATATATACAACTTGTGCACATTTCTCATGTGGATGTGTTCCTACCAGTAATACATCCATGTTGTCTCCTTTGCTGGCTGGATTCATTTCTCCATCACATTATACACTGCTCGTATCCAGGGATTATGACCACCCTGCAGTCCAGCAGTGGTGGCTGTAGAAAAGATTGACAACCTCCTGCGGTCCCGGCCACCAGAGAGGCTGGAGCTTTTACAGTTCTATACAGTGTAAGTACGACCACCGTTGCTGGATGGAAGGGTGACCGCAGGAGGTCGGCATTCTTTCCTACAACCACCACTGCTGGACTGCAGGATGGTCACAATCTCTGGATATGAGCAGTGTATAATGAGATGAAAAAATGAATCAAACCAGCAAAGGAGACAATATGGACAATCACAGTACATTAGTAAGTGCCTTGTATTAACTTTCTCTACATGATAAATGCCATTTGCTGAAGTGAGACAAGCCCTTTAAGTAAAGGGAAACTATTGCAGCAAGTTTTTTTCTTTGTATATGTATGCTCTGCCCCTTTAAACTTATAATATTCTTAGTCATTTGAAACAGACAAGTGTCCCAGTTCATGTCAACAACTTCACTCGACCAGTTTAATTAAGATGTCTCACAATTCAACACTCCTTAAATACATGCAACAATTCCAAACGACGTTAAGTGAAGGTGGGCTTGATGAAGAGTTTTGCACCAAAATTGCCACAATTCATACGTTAAATTTTGTCGCTGTCCAACAGCTGTGTGAAAGTTAGATGAAAGTGTCTAGCCATGTCCCAAATTCATCATCCAGCCTGAGCCTCTGTGATAAACTTGGTGCAGGTCTACACAGCCTAGGTTTATGTCATCTACAGGATTAGTAAATCTGCCTCAATGTCATCTTACGTATGATCTATGGTAATGACATACACGTGACAGGGGAACGCAAAACAATAGAAAGCATCACTGCTAAATGCAGGATTTGGGGAGGAAGGAAGGAAGGGAGGGAATAGTTAACACTGGCACAGCGGGCTCTGTATCTCAGTCTTCTTTAAATTAGGTCATAAAAATAGCAGGCCATTTAAACAAAATCAAATGCTCTTAAAACCAGTGCTAACTACACAGCGTGTGTAAATCAAGCACATAAAAATGTCCCTTGGGCAACTGGATTCAATATTGTCCTGCTCGTGACAATCTGTTCATTAGCTCGTCCATCTCTCTTTACTAGGAAGATTACACGAGATGTAAAACTGACAACGTTGTCATCACAGGCTAAACTGAAAACGACATCTTTTTTCCTTCCCTAAAAGGAAAATCATGACTAACCGAAGTTAACAGACATAATTATGGTAAATGTTCTCTATTGGGGTACATATGGAAGAGGGCTAGGTTTTCTAGGAAATACATTCCTCTAAAAAGTTAAAACACTTACGGGGATGTTGTAGACCTTATCTGGTGTCCAGCTTGATTGCCAATGTGTATTTTACATTGTACAGGGCCAATAACATACTAGGCAGATGCTAGTGCTAATAAAGGATAGCCTTCTGCTTTTCATTAGTAGGTTCACATTCACATTTAGCATATTGGTTGCAGACCGAGACATTTTTAATATACTAGACAAGAAGTAGATAATAAAAAAAATGGCTTCTGCTATAAGTTGCCTTATCTGTATTGTAGCTTACATTAAAGGAGTTATCCAATAGTAGACATACACCAATAGTAGAATACATGGCTGCCCCTGCATTTACCGGTCGTGCGGATCAAAACATCTGGCAGCGGGGGCAGCCAATAGCAGGCTGCGACAGTGACCAGCCTCCCTAGCATCGTGGGTGACGCTAGGGAGGCTGGTCACAGTTGCAGCCTGCTATTGGCTGCTCCCCTCGTCGCCAGATGTTTTGATCCGCGAGACTGGGAAATGCAGTGGCAGCTGTGCAGGGATCCGGAGGGACGTGGGTGCTGGGGACCGAGTAAGTACAGTATTGTCTATAGGAAGGACCCGGGCATTGTGGGGGAGGGGTATTTCTACTATTGGATAACCCCTTTAAGGCCTCACAGGGCTCCAAATGGCAATGCGACTTAGAATTGCCAAATGGCGACAAGACTTTGTAGTCTTGTCGCCATTTGCGCCTAGACCTTCCGCTGCCCTTTCATCAAACATTGCGCTTCACACATCGAATCTCCATCGCCAGCCCGGCCAGAATAGCAACAAACCTGATCCTCCAATCAGGTGTCCGATCACATGCAGGTGAAAGACTTGTGCTCACTGATTGGCTAATCTGGCACTCCTGCATTGTGATAGGCTGTCGCCGATGGGTGGGCGGGGCTTGGGATGGCGGGCGTTTTGATAGACAGCGCAAATAGGCTGCAGTATCCGGTCACTATCAGGGCGCCTGTGTGAAGGTGAGGGAGCCGGGGTGATCACAGTTCCTGGGCTCTCAGTGCCTGGAGTGGGCGGGTTTGGACGGAGCAGAGTGCTTGATCCCATGCTGAATGGCAGCCAGTGGCTGGTGCAGGTACAGGTAGTGTTCTCCTATGCAGTGCCCTGTGCAGGGGGTGGGCAGCAGGCCTGTAGTGGCAGCACATGTCTGACCAGTCACCATGGCAGGGGTCATTGAAGAGTATATGAAGACATTCACCTGGCACTTTCATGGCATGCTGGGGGAAGGATCTTTAATTCTATTATATATGTGTGACCAGGCTCTGAGGCTGCTGCAGTGGCCAGTCCTCTGCCTCAGTGTGACTTGTGGAGGAAGAGTACTGGACAAGCAGGCGGGGAGGAAAGCTCAGTGAAATCTGCAATATCTCAGGGAGTGAGTCACATTGCCCTGGCCTTGTGTAGAGAGCCTCCACTCGAAGTAAGTCATTGCCCTTCTTTTCCATCACACGCCCAGCTCCATGTCTGTACAGATGTGCTATTACTAACTATACCTTGTTATAGAGAAGCCATGGGGTTAATGTGCCTAGTAGAAGGGCTCCTGCCAGAACGCCTGGCACTGACCCCCCCCCCCCTCCCCACTTGTGCCGTTCCTTTCACCATAGTTATGCCCCAGGTCATTGAAGGACTGGTGAAGATATCTTCATGTATAGACTGCTAGGTGTCTGGGAACCCCTGTAATAATGAAAAAGTGGCCCCATACCCAATGGCAAGGAAGGCCAACCTGCGGCCCTCCAGCTGTTGTAAAACTACAATTCCCACCAAGCCCTGCTGTAGGCTGATAGCTGTAGACTGTCTGGGCATGCTGGGAATTGTAGTTTTGCAACAGCTGGAGAGCCTCAGGTTGGCCATCCCTGCCCTATTGAGCTCCCTGAAATAAATGCAGCAGCAGGTAGTATATGCACCTGCCACCCCATTCATTCTCTATTGGACTGCTGGGGATAGGTGAGGACAGTGCTTGGCTATTTCTGGCGGTCGCATAGAGAATAAATGTAGCGCCAAGGCGCACGCTCCACCAGTCTCTCCATTTATTTCGGGGTATGGGGCAGTCCCAGTGGTGAGAAATATAAAACTAACCTGTGGATTATCAGAATACCCTTTTAAAGGGGTTGGCCCATCTCGCACTTTGGTGGCATAGGATAGGTACGGCCCCCAAAGTGAACGAGGGCGCACCATGTATTGACTTTTATGGGAGTGCCGAAACTTCCATAGAGGTGAATGGAGAGTTGATCATGCTTGCATA
This sequence comes from Bufo bufo, assembly GCF_905171765.1. Classification (NCBI taxonomy): domain Eukaryota; kingdom Metazoa; phylum Chordata; class Amphibia; order Anura; family Bufonidae; genus Bufo; species Bufo bufo. Next base: position 700,159,420 of record NC_053389.1, read on the forward strand.
GTTCACTGTCCATTCACTCCTATGGGAGTTCTGGAAATAACCGAGAGTGCCTGCCGCACATGCGTGGTGCTCTCTTCTTAATTTTGGGGGACCTGTTCTAGAGATAGATGGGAAACTGCGTGGGCTGTAGCTTAGAAAACCCCATGCTCCTTAGCATCCCAGCTATATTATATGGATTTTAAATTTGGCGACTAAAAATTTCATTTGGCTCCTAAATTTTTCAGGTTAGGAGCCAAAGGCTCCTTGAGATTTTTTTTTAGTCTGGAGCCCTGCCTCATGCACACAACTGTAATCGTTTTGCATTCCGCAAACTGCGGATTCCCAAAAGATGGACACAGACCATGTCCCGCTGAACTTTCCCATGTCACACGTTCTTCACTATTGTAGAAATACCTATTCTTGTAAGTCAATGGACATACAAATGTGGACAGCGCATGGTGTGAAGAAATGAATGGCTCTTCAGATCAGAGTTGTATGCATAATACTGAAAAAAAGGTTTCCAAGATACACTGAGTGACATGTCGAAAAGTAGCAAATTATGGTGCACGGTATATTTGCTTCATAATTTGTGACTTTTTTAAAGTAACAATAAAAAAAGGATGATGAGAGAGGTGGGGCTTATTGGGAGGGGTCGGGCTCATTGAGAAAGGCAGGGCTCCACCCTTCAATTAGCATTGCTATAACTTACGCCAGAAACTCGTGTAAGTTATGGTTCATCTACGCAGACCCTAGCTGCTGTAGATTTGAGTTTCTGCCTCATTTTGCTGTTGAAAAACCCCAACCAGACAGACATTACCCTGCAGAGACGTAGTATTACATGGCTGGCAGGACCCCTGCTAGTTAGAGGGGGGGATCAGAGCGCAGTGTCCTTCTATGATGTCTATAGAGTATAGGGACAGCGGCTGCCTACATAAACGACCTGCGTATATACTTTTTTGATGGTTGTTTTAAACAGTGCACTTAAGAAAAAGTGTTTGTTGCAGTATCTTGTCAGTATAAGTTTCGATCCGTTTAGTGAAGTAAGTGAGAAAGGATTTGCACATTGAAGAGCCAGTTAATTAGAGAGTAGAGCTGGCAAGCTGCCGTATGCATCACCCAGACATGTATACCACGCGTACAGGGCCCTCTGACATATGAATGGAGCTATAAAACCGTTCCTCCTAATGCGTTTCTGTAGCTGTAATCAGGAGGTTTTTACTCTTCTGCTGCTGGACCCAGAACAGACTTTGCAGAGAAAAACTAACAATTTAAAACTTGAAACATGCCAAAAGTTTTCACTGAAAAATAAACTGTTCATACAAAATTTTGTGCAGATTTATTTAATTAATGGCCGCAGCCATAAGCAACACAACACAACGTCTGTCACAGTTTGCTGCACTTCACCTCTCACTAGTGAAACCTAGCCTGCTATGTGCGGAGGACCGTTCGCAGAGTGTCATTTTAACCTGGGGGTGTTTCGCTGAATTCCGAGTCATATGTAGCTTTTCATGGTAATCTGTAAGGCATCATGCGGCCAAACAAAGGGAAATAATTAAATACATTTACGCACTGCTCCTTTTGTAACATATTTGCCTTTAGCTTTTTTAATTAAAAAGAGGGATAAAGAGGGGGGAAAACAGCACCGCGAAAATAAATTTACTATAAGGCTTCATGCACATGGCAGTGCCCATGTTTCAGTCCGCAAACAGATCCGCAAAAATATGAATACTTTCTGTGGGCATGCTGGAATTTTTCTCATTCCCATCAACAGTAAGGTCCATTCTCATCAGCAAAACATCAGCAGTGTGTCCGTGGCCCTATAGAGATGGATGGTTTGTGATTTTGCAGAAATAATCTGTATCCTACTCTGCCGAAAGCCACAAGGATGTTCACATTATAGGGCTATTCTTTATTTTGTTGAAGGCGGTTCTTTTAAACTTTGGTTACACGTCATTGTCCTGCTGCTGACTGAAGTTGGAAGCGATCAGATGTCTCTCTCAGGCCTCATTTAGATGACTGTATCTGCAAAAAGCGGATACCGGCCGTGTGCGTTCCACATTTTGCAGAACGGAACGGCCAGCCCGATGATAGAAATGCCTATTCTTGTCTTCATGTTCCGAGGAACAGATGTACGGATCTTTTGTGGCTCCCTTGAAATGAATGGGTCCGAATCTGTTCCACAAAAAGTCGCCTGAATGAGCCCTCAACCTCATGAATGACAATATGGCAGATATGGCAGATGACATATATTCCAGCAGCTCAGAAAGATCTAGTCTATCCATACATTGCATGCACAGCCAATTATTTGAATGGCTGGCATGTAATTCTACATTTTCCCAGCAGAGTCGTATGACCGGAAATGTATGGCAAGAAGCAGCTCCCCCAATGAAACACTTTTGATTGATAGGGCGCTAAGAAACCAGATCTACAGTCAAGTGTCTATTCCAGGGGTCAGCAACCTTCGGCACTCCAGCTGTTGTGAAACTACAATTCCCAGCATGTTCTACTGATTTGTGGGAGTTCTGGGAAGAGCAGAGCAAGTATACATGCTGGGAGTTGTAGTTTCACGACAGCTGGAGTGCCGGAGGTTGCCTACCCCTGGTCTATTCCAATATACAAACTGAATCCTATTTTGCACAACCTATGGTGATTCTTTGGTCCAGATGCTTTGTGCACCACCTAGCTCTTCTCTTTTGATGTCACACAAAGGCCTCTTTCACACGGGGATCGCGTGTAAGGGCCGGACAAGATGTGGGTGCGTTGCGGGAAAATGCGCAATTTGGGTTAGGTGTTGTGTAGATTTTATTATTTTCCCTTATAACATGGTTATAAGGGAAAATAATTGCATTCTTAATACAGAATGCAAAGTAAAATAGTGATGGAGGGGTTAAAAATAATAAACAAATTTAACTCACCCCATCCACTTGATCGAGTAGCGAATCTCCACTTCTTTCTACTTTCTTCAAGACCTGGCTAAAGGACCTTTGATGACGTCACTGCGCTCATCACATGGTCCATCAGTGATGTCACCACAGGTCCTTTTCATCAAAAAAGAAAGAAGAAGTGCCAGGCTGAGCATTCAAGTGGATTAAGGCGAGTTTATTAATTGTTTTTTATTTTTTAACCCCTCCATCACTATTTTACTTAGCATTCTGTATTAAGAATGCTATTATTTTCCCTTATAACCATGTTATAAGGGAAAATAATGATCGGGTCCCCATCCCAATCGTCTCCTAGCAACCATGCGTGAAAATCGCACTGCATTCACACTTGCTTGCGAGTTTCACGCAGCCCCATTCACTTCTATGAAGCCTGCGTTGCGTGAAGAACGCACAATATAGAGCTTACTGCAAATTTCACGCAACGCACCAGTGATGCGTGAAAATCACCGCTCATGTGCACAGCCCTATTGAAGTGAATGGGTCTGGATTCAGTGCGGGTGCAATGCGTTCACCTCACGCATTGCACCCGCGTGGAATTCTCGCCCGTGTGAAAGGGGTCAAAACATCTCCAAATTACTGAGGGCTGCAACTCAATTTACAAAACCCTACATTTCAGGTGAAATATAGAAGCAGCATAGAAGACAGGGGAAAAAAAGACCACAAGGTCCATCTAGTCGGCCATTATATTACTACTTAGGCCTCATGCACACGGCCGTTGTTTTGGTTTGCATCCGAGTCGCCGTTTTGGCGGCTCGGATGCGGACCCATTCACTTCAATGGGGCCGCAAAAGAGGCGGACAGCACTCCGTGTGCTGTCCACATCCGTTGCCCCGTTCCGTGGCCCCGCAAAAAAAATATAACATGTCCTATTCTTGTCCGCGCTTTGAAGACAAGAATAGGCATTTATATTAAAGGCTGTAAGGGCCGTTCCGCAAATTGCGGAACGTGCACGGACGCCATCCGTGTTTTGCGGATCCGCAATTTGCGGACCGCAAAACACATCACGGTCGTGTGCATGAGGCCTTATCTTGGGACAGACATGTTTATCCCAGGGATGTTTAACCCACTCTACCCAGAGCCAGTTTTCACCTTCGTATCCAGGCCATATTTTTCTAATCTGAGATGTGTCACTTTATGTGGTAATAATTTTGGAACACTTTTACTTATCCAAGCCATTATAATACTGTTTTCTCATGACACATTGTACTTCATAACAGTGGTAAATTTGAGTCAATATATCTTACCTTTATTTCTAAAAAAAAAAACAAATTTACCAAAAATTTTGTTTTCTGTGCTTTCAAGGCCTCATGCACACGACCGTTGTGCCGTTTTTTTTTTTTCAATGGGTCCGTGGAAAAATCAATAAAGTCAATGGGTCCGTGAAAGAACACGGATGCACACAAGATTGGCATCCGCGTCCGTGATCCGTGGCCGTAGGTTACTTTCATAGAGACGGATCTGAAGATCTGACTGCATAAAAGCTTTTTTAGAGCGGAGTTTTCACTTCGTGAAAGAATATACTGTCGGATATGAGTTAACACAGAGGCGTTCCCATAGCGATGGAGACGCTTCTAGTTAGAATATACTACTAACTGTGTACATGACTGCCCCCTGCTGCCTGGCAGCACCCGATCTCTTACAGGGGGCTGTGATCCGCACAATTAACCCCTCAGGTGCTGCACCTGAGGGGTTAATTGTGCATATCATAGCCCCCTATAAGAGATCAGGGGCTGCCAGGCAGCAGGGGGCAAACCCCCCTCGGCCCCCCTCCCTCCCTTGTATTATTTTCATTGGTGGCACAGTGTGCGGCGTCCCCCCCCCAACCCCCTGATCATTGGTGGCAGCGGAGAGTTCCATCGGAGTCCCAGTTTAATCGCTGGGGCTCTGATCGGTAACCATGGCAACCAGGACGCTACTGCAGTCCTGGTTGCCATGGTTACTTAGCAATATTAGAAGCATCATACTTACCTGCTGCGCTGTCTGTGACCGGCCGGGAGCTCCTCCTACTGGTAAGTGACAGGTCTGTGCGGCGCATTGCGTAATAATCTGTCACTTACCAGTAGGAGGAGCTCCCGGCCGGCCATAGACAGCGCAGCAGGTAAGTATGATGCTTCTAATATTGCTAAGTAACCATGGCAACCAGGACTGCAGTAGCGTCTTGGTTGCCATGGTTACCGATCGGAGCCCCAGCGATTAAACTGGGAATCCGATCAGAACTCTCCGCTGCCACCAATGATCGGGGGGGGGGAGGGGAGGCCACACACTGTGCCACCAATGAAAATAATACAATAGAGGGAGGGGGGCCGCACACTGGCCACCAATGAAAATAATACAATAGAAGGAGGGAGGGGGTCCGGGGGGGCGCACACTGGCCACCAATGAAAATAATACAATAGAGGGAGGGAGGGGGGGCCGCACACTGGTTACCAATGAAATTAATACAATAGAGGGAGGGAGGGGGGGCCGAGGGGGGTCTGCCCCCTCCTGCCTGGCAGCCCCTGATCTCTTACAGGGGACTAGGATATGCACAATTAACCCCCCTCAGGTGCGGCACCTGAGGGGTTAATTGTGCGGATCACAACCCCCTGTAAGAGATCGGGTGCTGCCAGGCAGCAGGGGACAGTCATGTACACAGTTCTTAGTATATTCTAACTTGAAGCGTCCCCATCACCATGGGAACGCCTCTGTGTTAGAATATACTGTCGGATCTGAGTTTCACGATCTAACTCATATCCGACAGTAAATTCTAAGATAGAATCGTTCCGATGGTGATGGGGATGCTTCAAGTTAAAATATACCATCGGATTGGAGAAAACTCCGATCCGATGGTATAATAGGGACTCCTGACTTTACATTGAAAGTCAATGGGGGACGGATCCGTTTGCAATTGCACCATATTGTGTCAACGTCAAACGGATCCGTCCCCATTGACTTGCATTGTAAGTCAGGACGGATCCATTTGGGTCCGCACGGCCAGGCGGACACCAAAACGACTTTTTTTTAATGTCCGTGGATCCTCCAAAAATCAAGGAAGACCCACGGACGAAAAAACGGTCACGGATCACGGAGCTACGGACCCCGTTTTTGCGGACCTTAAAAAAAAAAAAAAACGGTCTTGTGCATGAGGCCTAAGACAGATGGTGATACCTCATAAAATATTAATTACTTAACATTCCCCATAGTCTACTTTATGTTTGCATGATTTTGTAAATGTAAATTTCGGATGTAAGGCCTCTTTCACACTTGCGTTGTCCGGATCCGTCGTGCACTCCACTTGCCGGAGGTGCCCGCCGGATCCGTAACACCGCAAGTGAACTGAAAGCATTTGAAGACGGATCCGTCTTCAAAATGCGTTCAGTGTTACTATGGCACCCAGGACGCTATTAAAGTCCTGGTTGCCATAGTAGTAGTGGGGAGCTGGGGAGCAGTATACTTACCGTCCGTGCGGCTCCCGGGGCGCTCCAGAATGACGTCAGAGTGCCCCATGCGCATGGATGACGTGATCCATGCAACACGTCATCCATGCGCGTGGGGCGCCCTGACGTCACTCTGAAGCGCCCCGGGAGCCGCACGGACGGTAAGTATACTGCTCCCCCGCTCCCCACTACACTTTACCATGGCAACCAGGACTTTAGCGTCCTGGCAGCCATGGTAACCATTCAGAAAAAGCTAAACGTCGGAATCCGGTAATGCGCCGAAACGACGTTTAGCTTAAGGCTTTGCGGCAAGTGTTCAGGATTTTTGACCGGAGCAAAAAGCGCAGCATGCTGCGGTATTTTCTCCGGCCAAAAAACATTCTGTTCCGGAACTGAAGACATCCTGATGCATCCTGAACGGATTTATCTCCATTCAGAATGCATGGGGATAATCCTGATCAGGATTCTTCCGGCATAGAGCCCCAACGACGGAACTCTATGCCGGAACAGAACAACGCAAGTGTGAAAGAGCCCTTAGAGCAGTGGTTCTCAACCTTTCTAAAGCCGTGACCCCTTAATACAGTTCCTCATGTTGTGTTGACCCCCAACCATTACATTTTTTTCCTTGCTACGTCATAACTAATTTTGCTACTGTTATGATGACCCACCAAAAACACACACAGACACCAATACACCAAATGTTAATTCAAATACACAAGTATTCATTCATAACCACAGAACTTTAGCATAAATACAAAATATTTGTAAACCAAATAAATAACTTTAAAATAAATAATAAACGAATACTCCCTAAAAAAAAAAAATCTGTGGTGCTCAGGGTCCCCCAAATAAATAAATCAGCGGTGCTTCAGGTTCCCCCCCAAATAAATAAATCAATGGTGCTCAGGGTCCCCCAAATAAATAAATCAGAAGTGCTCAGGGTCCCCCAAATAAATAAATCAGCGGTGCTTCATGTCCCCCCAAATAAATTAAGCCTTGCTCAGCCAAATAATTAAAATAAAATTAGCCAGGCTCAATTAAATCATTGGTGGCAGTGGTGCTCAGCGGCGGTGTCATTAACGAAAAAACTCGTTCCTCAGCAGACAGGCGGCCTGTCCAGACGTCAGGCTCCTTCAAGCACAGGCAGTGATAGGACATCACTTCCTGTGCGCGAGGATAAGGGGCCGCTGCAGTTGTGCGGGCGACCCACAATAGGAAGCCTCAGGCGACCCCCCGGAAAGGGCCGATCGACCCCCAAAGGGGTCGCGACCCCTAGGTTGAGAACCGCTGCCTTAGAGGGATTAAAATGTTAGATGCAATTTCCAAAAACTACTTTTTTAACAATCAAATCACTTTTGAAGTCATTTTGTGAGCTTACATAATAAAAAACACCCATAAATGACCCCATTTTAGAAATATGAGTTTACAAACTTTGTTAACCCTTTAGGTGTTCCGCAAGAATTAAAGGAAAATAGGAGAAATTTCAAAATTTCCCCTTTTTTTGTTGCAGATTTTCAATTTTAATCCATTTTCCCATAAGGCCTCTTGCACACAAACATTGTGCATCCGTTATGCATTGGGGACCAAAATTTGCAACTTGAATGGGTCCGTGATCCGTCCGCACCGCAAAAAAAAATAGAACAAGTTCTATTTTTTTGCAGAGCGGAGGCACAGACAGAAACACCACGGAAGCACCCCGTAGTGCTTCTGTGGGGTTCCGATACGTGCTTCCGTTCCGCATCTCCGTGATTGCGGACCCATTCAAGTAAATGGGTCTGCATCAGTGATGTGGAGTGCACACGGGCCAGTGCCCATGTATTGCGGACCCGCCGTACGCGGGCCGCAATACGGCCACGGTCACACAACGTTCGTGTGCAAGAGGTCTAAGGCAGCAAGAGTTAACAGCCAATCAAAACTCAATATTCATTACCCTGATTCTGTAGTTTTCAGAAACACCCATATGTAGTCTTAAACTGCTCTATGGGTACATGGCAGGGATAGGAAGTGAAGGAGCAACAGATCGATTTTGTAGGGCAGATTTCACTGGGATAATTTTAAGTCGCCATGTCGCATTTGAAGACTCCCTGGTGCGCCTCTACAGTAAAAACTCCTCAAAGTGACCCCATTTTGGAAACTTCAGAATAAGGTGACAGTTTTATTGATATTATTTTGGGGCATGTATGATTTGTGTATGCTTGATATTACACTTTTTGTGAGGCAAGGTAACCAAAAAAATCACTTGGTGAATGGACACTTATTTTATTTTTTTCTGTAAACTTTTATTTTTATAAAGCCTTATTTTTTTTTTTCACTTTTTTCAAACAAAAAAAATTGTCCCAGTACAGGGACTTCAACATTTCAGGGTCTGTTTCAATGCTCCATATAATACCAAAATTTAGATCCCATAAAAAAGTATTTCAACAGAAAAAGAAACCGCCAAAAAAGGTGTTTAGAACAGTCCTATGCTGTTTTTTGGGGGGACAAGGTGACAGACAAAAAAAATGGCAGCTCGTGTTTTTAAAAAAAAAAATCTGTTACGGTGTTCACCACATAAAAGATATTTTTAAATATGTTAATAGATTGGACTTTTTTGGATGTGGCAATACCTACGGTAATATTTTTTTTTTTATTGTTTATACATTTTTATATGTAAAAATGGGAAAGGGGGGCATTTAAACTTTAATATTTTAGTGGGTTTTTTTACCTTTTTCTTTTTATTTAATAACTATTAGCCCCCTTAGGGGCTAGAACCCTTGTCCCGTTTACCCTAATAGAGATTTATTAGGGTGAATAGGACTTCATACTCTCCCTGCTGCCCTGTGCTTTGTGCACACAGCAGCAGGGAGCTTACCTTGGCAGCCAAGGCTTCAGTAGCATTCTGGCTGCCATGGTAACCGATCAGAGCCCCGCGATTTCACTGCTGGGGCTCCAATCAGAAGCTGCCACCAATGAGATCACTGAGGAGGAGGGAAGGGGACCCTGAGGCCACTGCCACCAATAAATATAATATTGGGGTTGGAGGGAGGGGGGGGGGGGGAAGAGTGGCACACTGCACCACCAATGATTAACATTAATATAATACTGGGGAGGGGCTGTGGCCACTGCACCACCAATGAATATAATTAACCCCTTAATACAAATGTAGGCGGCGGGTGCCAGCTGTGTCACATACCCAGCACCCGGCTTCTATGACATGGAGCCGCTCTATGTCATATAGGCCACGTGTCGGGTATGTGATACAGCCGCCTACATTTGTATTAAGGGGTTAATTATATTCATTAGTGGTGCAGTGGCCCCACCTCCTCCTCAGTATTTGCATTGATGGCATCGTAGCCCCAGCAGTGAAATTGCGGTGCTCCGATCGGTTACCATGGCAGCCAGGATGCTACTGAAGCCTTCCATGGCAGCCATGGTAAGCTCCCTGATGCTATGTGTAAAGTGCTATTCAGATGCAGATCGGATGCAGACAAAAAATGCAATTGTGTGCATGAGCCCTAAGGGTGCATTCACACGACCGCATGTATTTTGCGGTTTGGAAAGAGCAAATCCGCAAAAAGTATGGATGACGACCGTGTTGCATCTGTTTTTTTTGCAGATCCATTGTAACAATGCCTATCCTTTGTCTGCAGAACAGACAAGAATAGGACATGCTCTATTTTTATTGCGGGGCTACAAAACGGACATACAGATGCGGACAGCACACGCTGTGTTGTCCACATCATATGTTGCAGACCAATTGAAATGAATAGGTCTGTTTCCAATCTGCAAAAAAAGCGGATCAAGTGCGGACCAAAAATACGGCCGTATAAATGGGGCCTCACACACTTTTTCTCCAGTCAAAAATAACTGATCTATGACGGAAGTGACACAAACTGAGGCAAACCGATCATAACCGATACTTAAAATAAGGCCGCCTGATCCGGCATTTACACTGGAAAGAGGCCGGATCACTGCTGGATCCTGTTCTAGTGAATAGGGATCTAGTGATGATCTATTGAATCCAGCAATGCCGTATCTGGTGAACTCCGGCAGGGTGCTCTCTACCGAACCAGTCTGCAAGATGTGTTCACCAGACATGTGAACGTGGTCTAACAGATGCGGGGGGGGGGGGGGGGGGGGGGGCTTCTGTTCTTCTGACAGATCAGAAGAAAGGAAAGATAAACTGTGATGTAAACTTGGCAAAACAGAATATGTCAATTTATGTCTGCGTTATAAGGTTTGAGAAAAAACAGACTCCTTCAACTCAGAAGCCGTTACAGAACCGAATGCCATCAAGTAGCTCAAATGAGGAGAATACAACAAAGGGGCTGCACGTGACCCACAGCTTGAAAGGCAGCTGGAGACCAATAGCATACAGAGCATTAGACCTTCCTTCCATGTACTGTATATAAATCAGTCATCGATTACTGCCAATGGCATGCAGCCTGGAAGTTCCCAAACACAATGCTCTTCTGGAGCAAGGAAGCAAATTACTATGCATCAACTTAATTCCGTAAAAAAACAAAAAATTTTGGGATTGTTCCCTTTATCTTTTGTTTTGCTTCTGCCATCGTAAAGTGTTATTTGTATGCGACGAGAGAACAATAGGACAGAATTGTGAACAGAACAGTAAATACAGAACTGCAGAATAGTCAATCTATAAAAGAACAGCAATGGAGACAATGCGACTGCTCGCATCAATCTGGGCGGCACATCCAGGTCAAGGTGTAAATGAGGTTTATAAATCACAATCTTTTTCTTTACCCAAACTGATAGTTAAGGTGGCAGGGATTTCCTTACTTCCTCAGCCTTTTGCAAGAGAAATTCAATTGATTTTCAGCAGCTCCATATAATTGCCTATACCCCAGCAGCCATAATAGCACAAAGCATATAATCTTGTTTGTATACGTCCTGCATCTCCAATGTATTGTGTTGACTTACAGGTTTCGATCAGGATGGCTTACTGGTCACTGGGAAAGCGTATTTAAAATAATGTAAGACAAGCAAGAAAGAAATAAAGATAAACTGAAACAAGGCTGGGGAACCGCAGCAGTCCTCCGCTCCCGGGGGCTGGGATTTGACGTTTTATAAAGAAGGCATACCTTTTAGGTCTCATGCACACGGCCGTTGTTAGCCGGTGCCCGTATTGCAGCCTGCAAACAGCGGATTCACTTAAATGCAGGGCTCCAGACTAAAATAAAATACCTAGTAGCCATTGGCTCCTGAACTGAAAATTTTTGGAGCTAAATAAAATTTTTAGTCGCCAAATCGAAACAGAATCAAAATTTTGGTATCGTAACAACGCTACGCCGATCAGATCGGCGTAGGGTTGTTTAGATACCAAAATTTTGATTAACTTTCGTCACCATAAAAAAAGTATTGCGATACTCAATACCACGCAAAAAAAAAAAAAAAAACACCAAAAAAAGCTGCATGCATTTCGCATTTTATGAAACGTTCGGCCCATAATAGAACAGTCCTATCCTATTTTTTGGGGTGACAAGGTGACTAAAAAATGGTGAATCGAATGGTTTTTATTTCTGTTACGGCGCTCACCACATAGGAGATATTTTAATAATTTTATAGTTTGGACTTTTCGCACACAGCGCTATGTAATATGTTTATTTATTTATTGTTTATATATATATTATATGTAAAATTGGGAAAGGGGGGATTTAAACTTAATACTTTCACACAGTGGCTCTATACCGGAAAAGAACTGATCAGGCATATCCCCATGCATTCTGAATGGAGAGTAATCCGTTCAGGATGCATCAGGATGTCTTCAGTTCAGTCATTTTGACTGATCAGGCAAAAGATAAAACCGTAGCATGCTACGGTTTTATCCCCGGCGAAAAAAACTGAAGACTAGCCTGAATGCCGGCATTTTTCCCCATAGGAATGTATTCGTATTCAAAATAAAGGAATGCCGGATCCGTCCTTCCGGTCTGCGCATGCGCAGACCAGAAAAAATGTGTAAAAAGATACAAGACGGATCCGTCTGTCCGCATGACAAGCGTAGAGATGGATTCGTTCTTGCAATGCATTTGTGAGATGGATCCGCATTCGGATGCATCTCATAAATGCTTTCAGTCACATTCGGATCGGCGGATCTGGCAGGCAGTTCCGACGACGGAACTGCTTGCCGGATCACACTGCCGCAAGTGTGAAAGTAGCCTTAGGCTACTTTCACACTTGCGTTCAGAGCGGATCCGTCTGGTGTCTGTACAGACGGATCCGCTCCTATATGCAAACGCTTGCATCCGTTCAGAACGGATCCGTCTGCATAACAGTTTTTTTCAGATCTGATTTTTCACTTCGTGAAAACTCAGATCCGACAGTATATTCTAACACAGAGGCGTTCCCATGGTGATGGGGACGCTTCAAGTTAGAATATACTAAAAGAACTGTGTACATGACTGCCCCCTGCTGCCTGTGTACATGACTGCCTCCCTGCTGACTGCCCCCCCTTCCTTGTATTTAACTCATTGGTGGCCAGTGCGGCCGGCCTCCCCTCCCTCCCCCGTTTTTAACTCATTGGTGGCTGGCCAGTGCGGCCGGCCCCCCCTCCCTCCCCCTTCCTAATTAAAATGACCGACACCCCATCATTGGTGGCAGCGGAGGTTCCGATCGGAGTCCCAGTTTAATCGCTGGGACTCCGATCGGTAACCATGGCAACCAGGACGCTACTGCATTCCTGGCTGCCATGGTTACTTAGCAATTTTAGAAGCATTATACTTACCTGCGATGTCTGTGACCGGCCGGGCGCTCCTCCTACTGGTAAGTGAAAGGTCTGGGCTATAAGAAATGCCCCGCACAGACCTGTCACTTACCAGTAGGAGGAGCGCCCGGCAGGTCACAGACATCGCAGGTAAGTATAATGCTTCTAAAATTGCTAAGTAACCATGGCAGCCAGGACTGCAGTAGCGTCTTGGCTGCCATGGTAACCGATCGGAGCCCCAGCGATTAAACTGGGACTCCGATCGGAACTCTCCGCTGCCACCAATGATGGGGGGTGGGTCATTTTAATTAGGGGGGGAGGGGGGGCCGGCCGCACTGGCCACCAATGGGTTAAAAACAGGGGGGGAGGGGGGGCCCGCCGCACTGGCCACCAATGAGTTAAATACAGGGGGTGGGGAGGGTCTGCCCCCTGCTGCCTGGCAGCACCTGCCAGGCAGCAGGGGGCAGTCATGTACACAGTTCTTTTAGTATATTCTAACTTGAAGCGTCCCCATCACCATGGGAACGCCTCTGTGTTAGAATATACTGTCGGATCTGAGTTTCACGATCTAACTCAAATCCGATGGTATATTCTAACAGAGGCGTTCCCATGGTGATGGGGACGCTTCAAGTTAAAATATACCATCGGATTGGAGAAAACTCCGATCTGATGGTATATTAATAGGGACTCCTGACTTTACATAGAAAGTCAATGGGGGACGGATCCGTTTGCAATTGCACCATATTGTGTCAACGTCAAACGAATCCGTCCCCATTGACTTGCATTGTAAGTCTGGACGGATCCGTTTGGCTCCGCACGGCCAGGCGGACACGAAAACGCTGCAAGCTGCGTTCGGGTGTCCGCCTGCTGAGCGGAACGGAGGCCAAACGGTGCCAAACTGATGCATTCTGAGCAGATCCGCATCCACTCAGAATGCATTGGGGCTTTACAGATCCGTTCGGGGCCGCTTGTGAGAGCCTTCAAACGGAACTCACAAGCGGAACCCCGAACGCAAGTGTGAAAGTAGCCTTCGTGTTTGTGTTTTTTTTGTTTGTTTTGTTTTTTACTTACTATTAGCCCCCTTAGGGGCTGGAACCCTTGTCCTATTCACCCTTAGGCCCCTTTCACATGGGCGAGTTTTCTGCGCGGGTGCAATGCGTGAGGTGAACGCATTGCACCCGCACTGAATCCGGACCTATTCACTTCTATGGGGCTATGCACATGAGCGGTGATTTTCACACATCACTTGTGCGTTGCGTGAAAATCGCAGCATGCTCTATGTTGTGCGTTTTTCACGCAACGCAGGCCCCATAGAAGTTAATGGGGCTGTGTGAAAATCGCAAGCATCCGCAAGCAAGTGCGGATGCGGTGCAATTTTCACGCATGGTTGCTAGGATGAAAGTCTGTGTTATAGCATTCTTAAAAAAAAAAAAAATTAACTCACCTCCTCCAATTGATCGTGTAGCTGCTGGTCTCCTGTTCTTTCTTCAGGACCTGTCAAAGGACCTGTGGTGACATCACTATGCTCATCACATGGTACATCACATGATCCATCACCATTGTAATGGACCATGTGATGAGCTCAGTGACGTCACTACAGGTCCTGAAGAAAGAACAGGAGACCGGCAGCTACGCGATCAATTGGAGGAGGAGAGTACATTTTTTTATGTTTTAACCCTAACTGCGCCACCAATGTTTATTATACTGGGGTGTTGGGGGGGCGCACTGCGCCACCAATTAAGATAACTGACCTGTTAATACAAATACAGGAGGCGGGTGCTGGAATCAAATAGCCGGCACCCGACCTCTATGACAGGGAGCTGCGATCCGCTGCAGTTAACCCCTTAGGTAACTCACCCGCCTCCTGTATTTGTATTAACAGGTCAGTTATCTTCATTGGTAGCACAGTGGCTACAGCCCCTCCCCTCCTCCTCCTTTCTCTCTTCTTATTGGCGGCGGCGGCAGCATTGGGGGAGGGAGAGACTCCTCCACTGGGCTGCTTAGAAGAACATCGCGGCGGGGCAGAGAACTATCATCTCCTATGCCCAGCCGCTGTATTCAACTGCAGAGCTGCGGGTCTAGTCGCAAATGGCGACAAGACTAAAAAGTCTTGTCGCCATTTGTAAATTCTAAGTCGCATTGGCGACCATTTTGGTCGCCATCTGGAGCCCTGAAATATGTCCGCAATCTGGACTTTTTTGCAGCGTGGACTGTCGAATGCAGATCACAGACCCCAGGGGTCTGAGTCCGCATACGGGGAACACGGGGCACATTTGCACCTGCAGTTTTTATTGCAAAAACACCAGCACCCCTTTTAGGTGAAAGCCTACTGGAATATGAAATGCAGGACACAATGATGTTTTGTGTTTTTTTTTCAATTTGGTGGCTTTTTTTTTTTTTAAACAAAGCCTGTGAAAGCAATGGCTTTAAAAAAAAAAAAAAAAAACGGCATGCTAAAGCGATGGCATATTTTTCTGTTTTGCCATCTCTTTCACTATGACATCAGTGTGCTATCTGCAGTTTTTGCGGCCCCATGGCAATGAATAGGTCCACATGCAATCCGATAAAAATGCAGATCGGATGCAGGCTGAAAATATGGTCTTGGATCTTAAGCCTGTAGGCAGATACTGCATACTTCCAACATTGCAGATGGTAAATTCGGAACAAACAGAACCCTTCCCAGGACCGTGTGGACTGCTCATTAATAGAGGTTATATGGCTACATGAGCTTCATCCATTTTAGGCCCAGGACAGCCCAGATTTTGTAATGACTACCTCTGAAAATAGGGAGAGTGCCTGCAAGTACGGGACTGTTGCCAACTACTAAACTACCTCTCCTTTTTCTTGAATCTACTCCTGGTTTTGGCTCCAAAAACTACATCAGAAAACCTGAACTTGTAAACTCAGCATAAGGCTACATGCACACGACCGTGCTGTTTTTTTTGCGGTCCGCAAACCGCGGATCCGCGAAAAAACGGAAGCCGTCTGTGTGCCTTCCGCAATTTGCGGAACGGAACGGCCGGCCCATTGTAGACATGCCAATTCTTGTCCGCAAAACTGACAAGAATAGGACATGCTATATTTTTTTTGCGGGGCCATGGGACATAGTACCAGAATTATAAATGTATCTCGATTTTACTTTTATCAATGGAACCAAGTGGAAAAAAGGGGAAAAGGAGTTCAGTAACCAGGTACTGCCATAGCCAGAGATAGGTCCGAGCAGCATATGACCATTTATCAGTGCCTCCCTGACAAATGGCGGGAAGAGGACAGTTTCTGCTGTAGCAAAATTAATGGCACTGGTTAAACAAGCTACAACGAAGACTAAGACAGACAAATATTAGTATGGTAGCCAGTACTCCAAGGAATCTGGTGCAGGCGCCCAATTGTTTTTTAGTCTATGCCAGTTATTATTGCTTGGATGAGGAAAAAAAAAAAAAAAAAGAGAAAACCAATCAGTGGTTCCTCAAGTTACAATATTAATTGGTTCCAGGACGACCATTGTATGTTGAAACCATTGTAAGTTAAAGGGGTTGTCTGAGTTATATCTATACATGTTACTTTGTCTTATAACAGTATTAAAAAAACATTTGTAATTTAATTACATAATTTATTCTGCATTGTTTGTGAACGGACGATGCGGGTCACGTGACCCCTGACGTCATCCACCAGGCTCCGGCGGTGACATCTCGTGTACAGGCTTCTCCCTGCCTTAGGGAGTGGCCGGACTCTGTACACGAAATGTCAGAGCCTTGTGTCTCCGCCCCCTCTCTCTCCTCTGGCTGCCGCGGCTCCTGTGAGGTATCGCGCATGCGCGATCCTTATTAGTGCCGGCAGCAGGGCAGAGAGATTCAATGGTGTGGCCGCTCCCTCCCTGTGACCCACTTCAGTATTCTTCTCCTTATTCATGCAAAGCAGTGCCAGGGTAGGTAAGTGTGTGCCCAGATTATTGTTGGGTGGCCTGAACCTAAGCATTTGACACTGTACCACATAAAAGGTTAGTATATAAAATGAGAATGCTCGGACTGGGAGAAAACGTCTGTATGTGGGTAAGTAACTGGCTCCAAAGGACGTTTTGTGCAAGAAATCCCGGTCTTTATTAAATTCTTCACCAAAATACAGGTACAGACAGCAACAGTGACACTGGAACCCACTGCTCCCCACGATCTACGCGTTTCGAACGGTGTCGTTCTTACTCATGATCTGAGGTGTCTGGCGTGCACCCGGTTGAAATAAGGCCCAACCTCGAGACATCCGCCCATAAGGAGGAGTCTCAAAAAACCAGGGTGAGTCAAAAATCAGCCCGGTGGACGCGAGACACCTGTGCAAACAAGTTCACCCGTGGCATAAAACATTTCCATACCTGAAGTGCTACAACATATAATACCAAATATAATATGATACAATAAATAAAAAATAGCAAAATGTAATTGCTCTGCTCCAAAACAAAGAAAAAACCATATAGTACCAACAAACGTATATGCATATGATTCATGATTTAATAGTCCAGCAAGGTATAAATGCACTAGAGTTGTTCATTGGGAACAGACAGGTGATGTATATCACAGGGAAAAGCATATCAGAGGAAAAGAACTACATGTGTATATATATATATATGTGTGTGTATACAAACACACGCAGGATTAATATGGAGTGAAGTTGATAAAATTCCATGGTCCTATGTCAGTGAGGCCCTAATCCACCAAGTTCCCCACAGGAAGTTAAATGAGTAAAATGTTGAGCTATTCACTCTCAGCGAATTAACGCAAGGTGTGAACAGACATCAAGGTTCATATGCAGAAACCGGTCCAACATATTGTAATAGTTATGGTGCATTTGGGCGTCACCGACAAAACCACCACTTCACCCAAAAATTTCTCTTCTATCCTTCACATCCGTCTATTGAAAAGACGCTCTATCTGAACTGTGTCATACTCTCCAAAGGACGGACTAGTCTATAAAGGAGGACTGGACATACTGTTTCATTATGTTGTAACTTTATGTGGCCCAAGCGATAGTAAAAAAGGACTACAAAGTATAACTGAGACAGAAATTTGTGAGTATTGTATATACTTGTTTGGAAACAAACCCACAGTGTATTTTATTATTATTATCTATAATTTAAGTCTCAGTATAGTTATATTATCCTCCTGATATACTATACTTGGGACAGACATTTATGTATCAGTAGTTCTTATACCTTTTTTACTATCGCTTGGGCCACATAAAGTTACAACATAATGAAACAGTATGTCCAGTCCTCCTTTATAGACTAGTCCGTCCTTTGGAGAGTATGACACAGTTCAGATAGAGCGTCTTTTCAATAGACGGATGTGAAGGATAGAAGAGAAATTTTTGGGTGAAGTGGTGGTTTTGTCGGTGACGCCCAAATGCACCATAACTATTACAATATGTTGGACCGGTTTCTGCATATGAACCTTGATGTCTGTTCACACCTTGCGTTAATTCGCTGAGAGTGAATAGCTCAACATTTTACTCATTTAACTTCCTGTGGGGAACTTGGTGGATTAGGGCCTCACTGACATAGGACCATGGAATTTTATCAACTTCACTCCATATTAATCCTGCGTGTGTTGTATGTGTGTGTTTGTATACACACACACATATATATACACATGTAGTTCTTTTCCTCTGATATGCTTTTCCCTGTGATATACATCACCTGTCTGTTCCCAATGAACAACTCTAGTGCATTTATACCTTGCTGGACTATTAAATCATGAATCATATGCATATACGTTTGTTGGTACTATATGGTTTTTTCTTTGTTTTGGAGCAGAGCAATTACATTTTGCTATTTTTTATTTATTGTATCATATTATATTTGGTATTATATGTTGTAGCACTTCAGGTATGGAAATGTTTTATGCCACGGGTGAACTTGTTTGCACAGGTGTCTCGCGTCCAGCGGGCTGATTTTTGACTCACCCTGGTTTTTTGAGACTCCTCCTTATGGGCGGATGTCTCGAGGTTGGGCCTTATTTCAGCCGGGTGCACGCCAGACACCTCAGATCATGAGTAAGAACGACACCGTTCGAAACGCGTAGATCGTGGGGAGCAGTGGGTTCCAGTGTCACTGTTGCTGTCTGTACCTGTATTTTGGTGAAGAATTTAATAAAGACCGGGATTTCTTGCACAAAACGTCCTTTGGTGCCGGAGCATTTTTCCACTTTGTCTACTTACCGCTGGACTGGCTTGAGTCCGCCCCGTGCACCGTCACACAGGATCGGAAGGTGAGCTGGCTGTAACCCTTTTCTATTAAGTAACTGGCTTAATGATAGAAAACAGAGGGTGGTTATTAACGGTACACACTCAGATTGGGTCACTGTCACTAGTGGAGTACCTCAGGGGTCAGTATTGGGCCCTATTCTCTTCAATATATTTATTAATGATCTTGTAGAAGGCTTGCACAGTAAAATATACATTTTCGCAGATGACACTAAACTGTGTAAAGTAATTAACACTGAAGAGGACAGTATACTACTACAGAGGGATCTGGATAGATTGGAGGCTTGGGCAGATAAGTGGCAGATGAGGTTTAACACGGACAAATGTAAAGTTATGCACATGGGAAGGAATAATGCAAGTCACCCGTACATACTAAATGGTAAAACACTCGGTAACACTGACATGGAAAAGGATCTAGGAATTTTAATAAACAGCAAACTAAGCTGCAAAAACCAGTGTCAGGCAGCTGCTGCCAAGGCCAATAAGATAATGGGTTGCATCAAAAGGGGCATAGATGCCCGTGATGAGAACATATTCCTACTACTTTACAAATCACTAGTCAGACCACACATGGAGTACTGTGTACAGTTATGGGCTCCTGTGAACAAGGCAGACATAGCAGAGCTGGAGAGGGTCCAGAGGAGGGCAACTAAAGTAATAACTGGAATGGGGGGGGGACTACAGTACCCTGAAAGATTATCAAAATTAGGGTTATTCACTTTAGAAAAAAGACGACTGAGGGGAGATCTAATTAATATGTATAAATATATCAGGGGTCAGTACAGAGATCTCTCCCATCATCTATTTATCCCCAGGACTGTGACGAGGGGACATCCTCTGCGTCTGGAGGAAAGAAGGTTTGTACACAAACATACAAAAGGATTCTTTACGGTAAGAGCAGTGAGACTATGGGACTCTCTGCCTGAGGAGGTGGTGATGGTGAGTACAATAAAGGAATTCAAGAGGGGCCTGGATGTATTTCTGGAGTGTAATAATATTACAGGCTATAGCTACTAGAGAGGGGTCGTTGATCCAGGGAGTTATTCTGATTGCCTGATTGGAGTCGGGAAGGAATTTTTTATTCCCCTAAAGTGGGGAAAATTGGCTTCTACCTTACAGGTTTTTTTTGCCTTCCTCTGGATCAACTGCCGAACTGGATGGACAAATGTCTTTTTTCGGCCTTATGTACTGTTACTATGTTATACTTATGCTGTCTCACACCACCATGCTGAAGCCATGCTCAGTGACCCCGAAAATATAAAAATAAACATCATCCCACAAAAACCTTTTTTAAAGTGTTTCAGCACACTGGCCCAGATTTATTTATTAATAGCTTAGATACATAGAAACATAGAATGTGTCGGCAGATAAGAACCATTTGGCCCATCTAGTCTGCCCAATATACTGAATACTATGGATAGCCCCTGGCCCTATCTTATATGAAGGATGGCCTTATGCCTATCCCATGCATGCTTAAACTCCTTCACTGTATTTGCAGCTACCACTTCTGCAGGAAGGCTATTCCATGCATCCACTACTCTCTCAGTAAAGTAATACTTCCTGATATTACTTTTAAACCTTCGCCCCTCTAATGTAAAACTATGTCCTCTTGTAGCAGTTTTTCTTCTTTTAAATATTCTCTCCTCTTTTACCTTGTTGATTCCCTTTATGTATTTAAAAGTTTCTATCATATCCCCTCTGTCTCGTCTGCTCTACCTAATACGGAGGTTAAAGACGGAAAGTCTTTAACAAATTGCATTACTGTACATGAAGTTCAAAAAACTAAATTCTTGGGAAATACAGTAGGAGGCCACTCAGGCTTTGTTCTAACAATGGATGTGCTCTGTGGCCCAAACAGGTCAGTTACATAGATCCATAAAAAGGGAGAAATCACCATGTACACTGCAATCCCATTATTGTCTAGGTACGGGATTGTACTGTACGCATGACGTGTGAGCAATGACCTGCAATCCGATAGGAACTGACTGCATCATATGACACTATAATGCAGTCAGTCCAGGACAGGGGAGCCGCGGTCAGTCCGGGAGATGCAGCCGACACACCAAGCATGGGTGAATCAGTGAATCAGCCCTATGGGTCTAAGGCTGGGTTCAGACCTGAGCGTATTCAATATGCGCTTTTTTCAGGCGTTTTTATCGGGCGTTTGTATCGGGCGTTTTTAATGGGCGGAAACAAGCAAACGCCCATTTAGGTGCGTTCCCGCTGAAGTCTATGGGCGGGAACGCGCGTCAATACGCCCCAAAGAAGCTCCGGTACTTCTTGAGGCGTAGGGCGTTTTACAGAGAGGAGGGAGACGTGAACCGTGAACAGGCGGCACTGCATGCACTGAATACGCCTTGCAAAAACCGAGCCAGATGCAGTCAGGAACACTTCTAAACGTGGTGCTCAGCAAAATAGTGTATAGTATACAAATGGCAACTTGGAGAGAGAAGTGAAAAACAAAGTTGCGGCACTCACCGAAGTGTATCAAAAAGTATCCTTTATTGTAGCTTCCTCAACAGGTAGCAGTGGGGATCCAGGGCGGACACATAGTTGCGAGCAGCGACGGCCGTTTCGCGCGCTCAGACGCGCTTCCTCAGGCCACAGGAAGCGCGTCTGAGCGCGCGAAACGGCCGTCGCTGCTCGCAACTATGTGTCCGCCCTGGATCCCCACTGCTACCTGTTGAGGAAGCTACAATAAAGGATACTTTTTGATACACTTCGGTGAGTGCCGCAACTTTGTTTTTCACTTCTCTCTCCAAGTTGCCGTAGGGCGTTTTACAGCGCGTTCGTAGGCGCTGTTAAACGCTCAGGTGAGAACCATGCCCATAGGGAAACATTGGTTTTTGCCTGTTGAGCGTTTTACAGCGCGTAGGAACGCGCTATAAAACGCTCAGGTCTGAACCCAGCCTGAAGCTCCTGCAATCTAGCAGAAGCAGAAGCAGATTTGACCCCCCAACTGTCAGTAGTCTACACAGTAACTTAGAATGTCTGAACATCTCAGAGATGGCCTCTTGGGGAAAAAGATACAGGAAAAAAAATAAGAAAAACACAAACACACAGCACACACACTGCTTATGCCAAACCAAATATCACCCCAATCACCCGTGACTATGCAAATGATATATCAAAACAACCTACACAAAACTGAGAATCCATTCTTATGCTTTGTGTTACTGTGAACTATAACTGCAGATTTTTTTTTACTTTTTGTACAATTAAAAGGGTATTCCGGTTAGAAAAACAGCCCTAGTTCAATTGAGAAAAATAACACAAAAATGTATTTGTCAGCTCAGCAAACTCTGAGCCATTAAACCACCACATGCTCAAAATTGCAAAGAAGTTTGGTTTCTATTGCCATGCTTGTTACATGTAGGTACATTCAATTGACCCTCTTTTCACTCACTCTATCTTGGTTCTGGTCGCTTTGTCATGCTACATTCACACAAAAGTGGAAAACGGCAATTTTTTAGCGGCTGTCACACAGCAGGTTACAGAACCGGAAGTCTAGGGTGCTATAAACAATGCCATTTTTTAACCCCTTATAGACCTGGCTTTTTTTTCAAGTTTTATATTTTCTCCCCACATTCCAATAGCCATAACATTTTTATTTTTCTGTTCACATATGAGAGCTTATTTTTTAATTAACAAATGTCTTGTTTAGGAAAATGGAAAAAAAAAAAAACTTTGTGGAGTAAAATAAAAAAAACATTTCTGCCAAGGTTTTTGGGGTTTTTAAAGCACCGCGTTTACTGTGCACTAAAAATGACACAACATTCTTATTCTGCGGCTCAATACAATTTGGTGCTAACCAAACTTAGATTTTATTTTATTACTTAAAAATAAAACTTTAAAAAAATATATAAAAATAAAAAAAACTTTCTTTCCATTACCATTCTGACAGCCATAACTTTTTAATATTTCGGTCTACAGAGCTGTATGGGGCTTGTTTTTTTTATGGATGTGGCTTTTATTGGTATCACTTTTGTTGCATGTACGACTTTTTAATCACTATTATTAAATTTTTTGGGTGGGACAAGGTGACAAAAAAAATGGCGAATTGCGTATTTCTTTTTTTTCAGTTACGGAGTTCACTGCACAGGAATTTTTTAAAATTATTTTAATAGTTTAGACATTTTAGGATGCGGTGATACTAATATATACACTGCTCAAAAAAATAAAGGGAACACTTAAACAACACAATGTAACTCCAAGTCAATCACACTTCTGTGAAATCAAACTGTCCACTTAGGAAGTAACACTGAGTGACAATCAATTTCACATGCTGTTGTGCAAATGGGATAGACAACAGGTGGAAATTATAGGCAATTAGCAAGACACCCCCAATAAAGGAGTGGTTCTGCAGGTGGTAACCACAGACCACTTATCAAGTCCCTATGCTTCCTGGCTGATGTTTTGGTCACTTTTGAATGCTGGCGGTGCTTTCACTCTAGTGGTAGCATGAGACGGAGTCTACAACCCACACAAGTGGCTCAGGTAGTGCAGCTTATCCAGGATGGCACATCAATGCGAGCTGTGGCAAGAAGGTTTGCTGTGTCTGTCAGCGTAGTGTCCAGAGCATGGAGGCGCTACCAGGAGACAGGCCAGTACATCAGGAGATGTGTAGGAGGCCGTAGGAGGGCAACAACCCAGCAGCAGGACCGCTACCTCCGCCTTTGTGCAAGGAGGAACAGGAGGAGCACTGCCAGAGCCCAGCAAAATGACCTCCAGCAGGCCACAAATGTGCTTGTGTCTGCTCAAACGGTCAGAAACAGACTCCATGAGGGTGATATGAGGGCCCGACGTCCACAGGTGGGGGTTGTGCTTACAGCCCAACACTGTGCAGGACGTTTGGCATTTGCCAGAGAACACCAAGATTGGCACACCTCCATGTGCTCGCCAGAGGTAGCCTGACTGCCATTAGGTACCGAGATGAGATCCTCAGACCCCTTGTGAGACCATATGCTGGTGCGGTTGGCCCTGGGTTCCTCCTAATGCAAGACAATGCTAGACCTCATGTGGCTGGAGTGTGTCAGCAGTTCCTGCAAGACGATGGCATTGATGCTATGGACTGGCCCGCCCGTTCCCCAGACCTGAATCCAATTGAGCACATCTGGACATCATGTCTCGCTCTATCCACCAACGTCACGTTGCACCACAGACTGCCCAGGAGTTGGCAGATGCTTTAGTCCAGGTCTGGGAGGAGATCCCTCAGGAGAACGTCCGCCACCTCATCAGGAGCATGCACAGGCGTTGTAGTGAGGTCATACAGGCACGTGGAAGCCACAACAATACCGAGCCTCATTTTGACTTGTTTTAAGGACATTACATCAAAGTTGGATCAGCCTGTAGTGTGTTTTTCCACTTTAATTTTGAGTGTGACTCCAAATCCAGACCTCCATGGGTTAAAAAATTTGATTTCCATTTTTTTATTTTTGTGTGATTTTGTTGTCAGCACATTCAACTATGTAAAGAACAAAGTATTTCAGAAAAATATTTAATTAATTCAGATCTAGGATGTGTTATTTTTGTGTTCCCTTTATTATTTTGAGCAGTGTATATATATTATATATATAATATAGAGCAAAAGAAGGCAGCACTCCAGATAATAGTGAAAAAGTGGACGGTTTATTCACTCATCAGCAACGTTTCAGCTCTCTCTATGGAGCCTGGAAAAAGGCTTCATAGAGAGAGCTGAAACGTTGCTGATGAGTGAATAAACCGTCCACTTTTTCACTATTATCTGGAGTGCTGCCTTCTTTTGCTCTATTATCCATACTTGGGACCTTGGTCACAGGTCTCACAGGAGGATATTTTTGCACCCGTACGTTTTTTTGTGTGCTGCTTCTTTCCTTTCTGCCTTATATACTATACTATACTATATATATATATAATTTTTCATATGTAAAACTGGGAAAGGGTGGTGATTTAAACTTTAAAATTGTAAATTTTTTTAAAACTTTAACTTTTTTTTTTTTTTTTAACAGCAAAACGGCAAGAATAGGACCGGACTCCTCATTTTTGCAGGGCCACGGAACGGGGCAACAGATGAGGACAGCACACGGAGTGCTGTCCGCATCTTTTGCGGCACCATTGAAGTGAATGGGTCCGTACCCGAGCCGCAAAAAAAATGGTCGTGTGAATAAGCCCTAATAAAGATCTTTTAAGGTGTGTGGGATTTTGACGTGCTCCCTGCTGAGCTGTGCTTCATGCACAGCTTAGGCTACTTTCACACCTGCATTCAGGTGTCCGCTCGTGAGCTCCGTTTGAAGGGGCTCACAAGCGGCCCTGAACGCAGCCATCCGGCCCTAATGCATTCTCAGTGGAGGCGGATCCACTGAGAATGCATCCGCCTGCCAGCGTTCAGCCTCCGGGTGTCCGCCTGGCCGTGCGGAGGCGAGCGGATCCGTCCAGACTTATAATGGAAGTCAATGGGGACGGATCCGTTTGAAGTTGACACTATATGGCTCAATTTTCAAACGGATCCGTCCCCCATTGACTTTCAATGTAAAGTCAAAACGGATCCGTTTGCATTATCATGAACATTGTTCATGGTAATGCAAACGGATCCGTTCTGAACGGATCTAAGCGTTTGCATTATAGGTGCGGATCCATCTGTGCAGATTCCAGACGGATCCGCACCTAACGCAAGTGTGAAAGTAGCCTTTAGCAGGCAGGTTACCACGACAGCCATGGGAAGCCTCAGCAGGCCTCAGACTGTCATGGTAAATGATCAGAGCCCCGCTTTGCCTTTCTTCACAGATGTCAAGACCGCTGTTGATCGCAGCATCTGTGGGGTTAAATGACAGGGTTCAGCATATGCTGCTTGTGGCCACATCATTGCTGGAGCGGTGCAAGCGACCATGCCCATAGCCAGCCGGATGTTAGCTGCATGGGGACTAGAAGATGGGGCAGGTAAATATGATGTTCTGTTTCAGGGGGGAGGCTGCAGGCACTTGTTAAAAAATTATTATTACCAGAAAACTCATTTAAGATAAAATCACCTTGCAAGAAATGTCAGCGCTATTCCGTGATAACTTTGTTGTCTGCCTTACATCTGCTTCCCATTAAAACAACATGTTAAAACTTTTAAAAAAAAAGAAAAAGAAATTGCTAAAATTTTCATCTACCATGTGAGCATGTATTTCACTGCACATTTACCGTCCATATTCTAAAACAGATCAGCACAAAAGACAACCATTTGTTGTAAGTTAAAGGGGTTCTGCACTTTGTTTTAACTGATGATCTATCCTCTGGATAGATCATCAGCATCTGATCGGCGGGGGGTCCGACACCCGGGACCCCCGCCAATTAGCTGTTTGAAAAGGCAGCGGCACTCCAGCAGCGCCGCGACCTTCTCACTTTTACCGCTTGCCCACTGACGTCACGACTAGTATCAACTAGCGTGGGTGGGGCTAAGCTCCATTTAAGTGAAGAGAGCTTAGCCCCGCCCACGCCTTCTCAAACAGCTGATCGGCGGGGGTCCTAGGTGTCGGACCCCCGCCGATCAGATGCTGATGATCTATCCAGAGGATAGATCATCAGTTAAAACTAACTGCAGAGCCCCTTTAAGCATTAGTAATTATAGGTAGAAAGAAGCAAGCTCAATAATGGTACGGCCACATGGTCAGGTTTCCTGATGCAGTTTTGGAAGCCAAAATCAGAAGTGGATCACAAAAGGAGAAAAAGTATGACTTCTCCTCCTTTTTGAATTTACTCCTGGTTTTGGCTTCCAAAACTGAATCATGGGAAGAAGGTATGCATAGGAGCTCTTAGCGAGTTCTGCCTGTGATACCACCAGATGTAAGTCAGCTATCCTGCTATAAGCATAAGCAATGCGCCGCACATACCTGTGAGTTACAAGAAGTAGCAGCGCCGGGCGGCCACAGCGCATGAAAGTATAATGCTATGGCAGAAGGACTTCAGTAGCGTCCTGGCTGCTATGGTAACCGATCGGAACTGCTGCTGCCACCAATGATGGAGAGGGAGGGCGCCCTGCCCACCAATGATTTTAATACCGGGGGGGAGGGCGCACGGCCCACCAATGATTTTAATACCGGGTGGGAGGGCGCTCTGCCCACCAATGCAAACATTGTAGAAACATTCCCGTCACCCGACCTCTGACAGGGAGCTGTGATCACATTAAGGCCGGGTTCACACCAGGCAGTGCGTTCCGGCCTGGTTCTGTCCAGAATGCACTGCACGGCATTGCGGCCAGCTAACTATATTGTGGGGCAGGAGGGGGCGTAGTGGTCTGTTAAACCATAACCATGCCCAACAGCTGCAATGCGATCGGCTGCACAGGATCGCAAGGCACATTAGGGCTGCGGTCCAGTCCAAACAAAATGCTGCAAGCAGCATTTTGACCGAACCTCAGGCATAATTGTGCCTTGTGATCCCGTGCATCCGATCGCCTGCGGCTGTGGCTACGGTGCCATTCACTTCGATAGATCATCACGCCCCCTCCTGCCCCACAACATAGTGAGCTGGCCGCGATGTAGTGCATTCTGGACAGAATCATCTGGTGTGAACGAGGACTAAACTTAGAGTCATTTCACACCACAAAGTGATGGCGGCACTGGAAAAACAAGCAATGATGGGTGCTAGGTCCAGGGATGTAGCTGCTTACCCCGTATGGATAGAAATGAAAAATGGACAGCACTCCAGATAAAAAGCAATGGTGTTTATTCACCCATGTGGAAGGCAACGTTTCAGCTCATACAAGAGCCTTTCTGAAGCCAGAGAAAGGCTCTTGATTGAGCTGAAACGTTGCCTTCCACATGGGTAAATAAACACCATTGCTTTTTATCTGGAGTGCTGCCAGTTTTTCATTTCTATCCATACGGGGTAAGCAGCTACATCCCTGGACCTAGCACCCATCATTGCTTGTTTTTCCAGTGCCGCCATCATTTTTCATAATATATATATATATATATATATATATATATATATATATATATAGAGATCACTAATATATACGTTTTTAGCCATAATATATTATATATTCTAAATACATATGTAAATATATTATGGCTAGAAACATCCGTAGTACTTTCCCACATATTATGCATATATACACACACACACATATATATTTATTTTTTATTTTTTAGTAATTAAATTTTTTTACAATTACAAAAAAAAAATATTAAATATAAAAATGTAATCTCCATTTCTGAAATGTTTCCGACAGGATTCAAACTCCCAAACTTGTACATTAGAGGCAAGGATGTTAACCACTACACTATAGAGCTACATGTTAACCTGCAAAAAAATATAAAGTGAAAGTCTTCTGCTGAATAGGAATACTCACTACATAAGAAACTACTATGAGGTTTTTCTGACACAGTTTAGCATTCAGCTTTATAGCTGAGTGGAAACAGTCCTTGCCTCTAATGTACAACGTTGGGAGTTCAAATCCAGATACAAACTTTTCAGAAATTAGATTTAAATACACTGGGGTGTCCACTAGCACTGACTCCATATATGAATATACCGGTAGCTATATATGGAGTCAGAGCAGGGACTCCTAAGCCGAACTGGAGTCCCGACACCCTCCCCTCTTTAGAGCAGTTCTCCCATTGACTTCCATTGTGCTTGGGTGCTCGGTAGAACACCCGAGCATCGCAAAGTGTTCTACCCGAGCACATTGGTGCTCGATTAACACTAATAATGTCACTTTGATCCTCTTTACTGGAACTTAAAAAATTATATATATATATATATATATATATATATATATATTAGGGATCAACCGATATTGATTTTTTAGGGCCGATAGCCGATAATTTATACCGATATTCTGGGAATTTTCATTTTTGAGAAAAAAAAAAAATTCCTACACAAATCTGCTGAAAATTAATTTGTTTATTGTTAATGTGTATTTTTTTTTTCTTTTTTTTTTATAAATCTTTTTCATTTATACTTAATATTTTTGTGTTTTTTTTTTTTTACTAACTTTTAGCCCCCTTAGGGACTAGAACCCTTGTCCTATTCCCCCTGATAGATCTCTATCAGGGTGAATAGGAGCTCACACTGTCCCTGCTGCTCTGTGCATAGTGCACACAGCAGCATGGAGCTTACCATGGAAGCCAGGGCTTCAATAGCGTCCTGGCTGCCATGGTAACCGATCGGAGCCCCAGATCGGAGGAGCAGGGGAGAGGGGATCCTGTGGCCACTGCCACCAATGAGTAATACTGGGTGGGGGGGGGGGGCGCACTGCGCCTCTAATGTTTTTACTATTGGCCGGGATTGGGATGGGGGTGGGGGGCGCACTGCGCCACCAATGATTAATACTGGGGGGCTTGGGGGGGGGGGGCGCACTGCGCCACCAATGAAGAAGATTAGTCTCTCAATCATTCATATACAGGAGGCGGGAGCTGGCTGCAGAATCACATAGCCGGCTCCCGACCTCTATGAGCGGTAGCTGCGGTCCGCGGCACCTGAGGAGTTAACTACCGCGGATCGCAGCTACAGCTCATAGAGGTCGGGAGCCGGCTATGTGATTCTGCAGACAGCTCCCGCCTCCTGTATATGAATGAATGAAAGGCTTATCTTCATTGGTGGCGCAGCGGCCACAGCCCCTCCCCTCCTCTTATCTTCTCTCCTGTCATTGGCGGCAGCACAGGGGGAGGGAGACACTGCTTCCTTCTCCCCTGTGCTGCGGAGGGAACACAGAGAGCGCTGAGAGCAGCGCGTTCTGTGTTCCCAATATGTTATCGGTATATCGGCAAAATAAATGCCGATATCGATAACGTTCAAAATCCTCAATATCGGCCAAACCGATAATCGGTCGATCCCTAATATATATATATATACATATACACTTTGGAAGTTATTGTTGCTTTTAAAATGGCAAAAAACTGCATTCATAACTGTGTAACAGTAACTTTAACAGTGCTTTCAGACGCAGGTTTTTTTGCTGGTTTTCCCCTAGCCTTTTTTTTTTGCAATTTTTTTTATAAACGCCAGTTGCAGATGTTAACTGAAGATCTCTGAAAAATATGAAACATAGGTTACACAAGCATTTTTTTTGCTCCTGGCATTTTTGTTCATTAGGTGGTGTTTTTGTGTATTTCTTGCTTCTTTTCAAAAATCACAAAATGCTGGAGCTATTGCTGTTTTTCCAGGCATTTTTACATCACCTTCTCCAGAGAAGAAGAAAATGCTAGTGAACACTGGGGGACATTTATCAAACCTTTTACGCCACTATTGTAGCATAAATGAGTCGCAAATTCTGGAGCAAATATGCTTTTTGAGTTTTAAGACTAATGTGGCAAGAAAAGGAGCCGGGACTTACTAGAACTTACGCCAGAAACTGCTGTAAGTCATAGCTAAAGTCTACGCCAACCCCTGGTTGGCATAGGTTTGAGCTCCTGACTATTGTTGATCGAGCACCAAAGTGCTCGGGTGCTCGAGTAGAACACTTTGAGATGCTCGGGTGCTCTACAGAGCACCACAGCACAATGGAAGTCAATGGGAGAACCAGAGCATTAAACCAGGCACCCCCTGCTCTGAAGAAGGGAGGGTGTCTGGTTCACAGGAAAAAAGGTCAGAAATTGATTGAAACACCACTGAAATGGTTCAGGAACAGCATGGGGAGGATCTGTCTGGATGCATCATGGACTCCCAGGTCGCTGCTGGCAACGATATGTCCGAGTAGTACGCCAATTTTACAGAATGACAATGCGCACAAAACCAAAGATAAAAATCGATTTTGAAGTGAAGTGAAAGGGCTGCCAAAAATTACAAGGAACCGGCACTCCAATATACCCTTTATTACACATAAAGGAGGGCATCAGACACACCCTTGAAAAATTATGATTGATGGCCTGCTGGTGACCATCAAAAACATTAGGGGCGAGTGTCTGCTGCTGAGCTGACCCTCTAAAACATTAGGAGCGAGGGCAGCCTAATAAGCATGTTGATATGATGGAGGAGGATGAGAAAAGGAAGATTGAACTATATACCCTTTTTCTTGGTGGAAGGGGTGCATGAAAATACAGTGTATTCAATACACCATAAAAGCCACATTTAAAGTGCCTTTATGTTTAGCCGCTTTCCTCTGGTGGAGTACAGAAGTTAGGGGCAATCCAGGCCTTGTTCATTTTTATAAGAGTCAACCTGTCAGCATTTTCAGTTGACAGTCGGATGCGCTTATCTGTTATAATGCTCCCAGCAGCACAAAATACACGCTCTTACAAAACGCTGACGGCAGGGCAACACCTCCAAGACGTAGAACGCTAGTTCGTGCCACGTGTCCAGCTAGGACACCCAATAGTTGTAAGGCACAGAGGGATTACTGAGGATGCTGACACGGTCTGCTATGTACTCCTTCACCATCTTACAAAACTCTTCCCTCCTTGTGACACTAGGCCGCGTATCAGGGTCAGGGTGCTAGCGGCGTGTCATGAAACTGTGCCAGGCCTTGGAGAGTGTTGCCCTGCCTCTGTTTGAACTGCTGTGTGTTCCCTTAATCTCCCCTCCTCGGTTGCCCAAGGAACTACGTACTCTGCCGCCAGCGTTGTCAGCTGGAAATTTTTGGAGCAATTTTTCCACAAGGACCTTCTGGTATTGCACCATTTTGCTAGTCCTCTCCACCATAGGAATCAATTTATGAGAAGTTCTCTTTGTAGCGGGGGTCGAGAAGGGTGAACAACCAGTAATCCGTGTTGGCCAAAATGCGTATAACGCGAGGGTCATGGGAAAGTCAGCATAACTCAAAGTCAGCCATGTGTGCCAGAGACCCAGCAGACAAGACTTCGCTGTCCTCATCAGGAGGATCACACTTAATCTACTAATCCTCTTCAGCCCATCCACACTGAACAGATGGAATAAACCTGCTATGGGTACTACCCTCTGTAGCGGAGGCAACCGTCTCCTGCTCCTCCTCCTCATCATCATCATCCAATTCGCGCTGAGAAGACTAACTGAGTGTGGTCTGGCTATCACCCTGTGTATTGTCTTCCCCCATTTCCACCTATTCCACATGTAAAGCGTCCGCCTTCATTGTGAGCAGCGAGCGTTTCAGTAGACACAGAAGTAGGATGGTTACGCTGATAATAGCGGCATCGCCGCTCACAATCTGTGTTGATTCCTCAAAGTTGCGTAAAAAGTCACAGAGGTCAGACATCCATGCCCACTCGTCGCTTGTGAATAGCGG
This sequence comes from Bufo bufo, assembly GCF_905171765.1. Taxonomy (NCBI): domain Eukaryota; kingdom Metazoa; phylum Chordata; class Amphibia; order Anura; family Bufonidae; genus Bufo; species Bufo bufo. Next base: position 700,191,868 of record NC_053389.1, read on the forward strand.
AAGCTGACTGGAAATGCGACAACCATGTTGCAGCTGGTATTCCACTACTGCCCTCTGCTGCTCACAAAGCCTGGCTAACATGTGGAACGTGGAGTTCCAGCGCGTGCTCACGTCGCACAACAGTCAGTGAGCTGGCAATTGCAAACGCTGCTGCAGCGTTGCCAGTCTGGCGGCAGCTATATATGACTTTCGGAAATGGACACACACGGCGCACCTTCACCAGTAGCTCAGGCAAATTGGGGTAGGTTTTGAGAAACCGCTGAGCCACTAACTTGAACACATGGGCTAGGTATGGTATGTGTGTGAGCTTGCCGAGCTCCAAAGCTGCCACCAAGCTATGGCCATTATCAGACACAATCATGCCTGGTTGTAGGTTGAGTGGCGAGATCCACAGCTCAGTCTGGTCCCTTATACCCTGCCACAGCACTGCGGCGGTGTGCTGCTTGTCACCTAAGTAAATTAGATTCAGCACGGCCTGTTGCCACTTCCCCACTGCAGTGCTACACTGCTTCCAGCAACTGACTGATGGCTGACTGGTGCTGCATGAGAATTCAGGAGGTGGAAGTAGGGGAGGTGGTGGAGGAGGAGAAGGGGGGGTTGCAGCCACTAATGTATGTGGTGGCGGAAATCCTGATGGAAGTAGGGCCCGCAATCCTTGGCGTCAGTAGCACCTGTTCCATATCAAGTGTGCCAGCAGGGAAATGCAGTGTCCCTGGCCAAAAGCACTTGTCCATGTGTCAGTCGTTAAGTGGACCTTCCCAATAACTGCGTTGGTCAGGGCACAGGTGATGTTATGGGACACATGCTGGTGTAAGGCGGGGATGGCACACCGGGAAATATAGTGGCGGCTAGGGACTGAGTAACAAGGGACGGCCGCCGCCATCAGGCTGCGGAAAGCCCAGTGTCCACAAGCCTAAATGGCAACATTTCCCGGGCCAGCAATTTGGAAAGGTGCGCATTTAGTGCTATGGCCTGTGGGTAGGTGGCTGGGTATTTGCGCTTTCGTGGGGTATGACATCTGTACGCTGCGCTGGGACACAGAAGTGGATGTGCTAGCTGATTGGGCTTTCGAAGGTCCAGGTGCAGGGTGGGAGGCATCCGGCCCTGCGTCTTGGACAGGGGGTTGGCCAGCACACAACACAGGGGAAGAGGAGGCAGTGGTGTGACCCGCAGACACAGATTGTGGACCCAGGCATTCGGCACACCTATTAGGGTGCTTTGATGCCATGTGGCGAATCATGCTGGTGGTGGTGAGGTTGCTAGTGTTCATGCCCCTGCTCATTTTGGTATAGCACAGGTTGCAAATTACAATTCTTTTATCGTCCGCACTTTCCTCAAAAAAGCGCCAGACTGCGGAACACCTACCCCTTGGCAAGGGAGGTTGCCGCAAGGGGGTGCTCCGGGGAACAGTTGCGTGGCCCGCCTTCTCCCTTTTGCCACCCCACTGCCTCTTCGAGCCTGTTGCGGTGCTGAAGATCCTTCCCCCCTCTGTACTGCTGTCCTCGCTCGGCTTGCCACCTTCCCAGGTTGGGTCAGTGATTTCATCGTCCGCCACTTCCTCACTCTCGTCATCCTCCTGACTTGTTTACCTAACAAGAACCTCACTTATTGACAACTGTGTCTCATCCTCATCGTCAACCTCTTGAGACACTAACTGCCATTCCCCACCGTCATCTTCTTCTGACTGTGGATGCTCAAGAGTTTGGGAATCAGTGCACAAGATCTCATGTCCCTCTTCAAGCGGGCTTGGTGAGGCTCAAATCAAGGAATGGCAATGAAAAGATCCGAGTGTGGGATCACTTGTTTGCCAAGACTCTCCATGGTGGGAGGAAGGAGGATCAGGGTGAGGATCCTGTTGACCAGACTCTTGACTACTGAGACTAGGCTTTGTGGAAGACAGGGTGGTGTTTAACCGACTGGAAGCATTATCTGCTGCAATCCAACCGACCACCTGGTCGCACTGGTGTGACTTCGAGAGTGGTGTCCTGCGCTGCCCTGCAAACTGGGACATGAAGCTAGGTATCGTGGATGATTGTTTTTCTTGTGCTCTGGCAGCAGGCACAGTTTCAACGCGCCCAGGGCCACGGCCTGTGCCTTACTGCTTGCCTTGAGCATATTAAATGGTATATATGCTTGCAAGTATGTCACACATACAGTAGCGCAGGTTTTGTAAGTGTATGCGCAAATAAATTACACCGAATGTCTCAGATATTTAGGATGCGCAAACGTTATACAGGAGATGTAGCACAGATAATGTCGCTGTCGCCAGCAGCGAAAAAATTACACTGAATGTCACAGATATTTAGGATGCGCAAATGTAACAACAGATGTAGCAGAGGTTGTGTCACTGTCAGCAGCGGCCAAACAATTGCAAGCAATTTAGCGCAGGTTGCGCTAATAATATATATTGCAGCCATATAAAACAATAGTCCTTAAAAGGACTTTTGGGTCTCTAACACCTTTCAACACTAAAGCCTGCCTTTAGTGTTGGGAAAAAAAAAAAAAAAAACACAATTCCTGTCCCTACACTAATCTGTCGCTTCTGCTGCAGCTCGCCCTGACTAAGACTGAGCCGAACCACGTGTCATCGGGTGCTATATAGCACCCGATGACGTAGTCCGGCCAACCAATCACTGTAATGCCAGTAACCAACATGGCTACGGCATTACAGTGAGTGCCAGTACTACCCCGCACGTTTATTGGCTGTGTAGCAGACAACAAACATGCGGGGAGGAGACTCGAGCATCGCGCTCGAGCACACAAGGTGTTCGGCTGAACACCGCGATGTGCCGTGTATCGCGATGCTCAAGTCAAATGTTGTTTGGCAGAGAAGGCTCGCCCAACACTACTCCTGACACAAGAAGGGCCGGAGATGCGCCTAATTTAGGCTACTTTCACACTCGCGTTTGGGGCGGATCCGTTTGTATTATCTTTAACATAGTCTTGAACACTATTGAAAGTCAATGGAAGACTGATCCGTTTTCTATTGTGCCAGATTGTGTCATAGAAAAGGTATCCGTCAACATTGACTTACATTGTGTGTCAGAACGCATCCGTTTGGCTTAGTTTCGTCAGACGGACACCAAAACACTGCAAGCAGCGTTTTGGTGTCCTCCTCCAAAGCGGAATGGAGATGGAACGGAGGCAAACTGATCCTTTTCCATTCAGAATGCATTAGGGAAAAACTGATCAGTTTTGGACCGCTTGTGAGAGCCCTGAACGGATCTTACAAAGGGAAAGCCAAAATGCGAGTGTGAAAGTAGCCTAAGGGGGCAGCTGCATCTCACTCTGGCGCAAAGGGGATCAAGACTGACAATGAGGAACGCCAGTCTTGATAAATCTCCCCCTTGTGTGCAAAAAAATGCAAAAAAAAAATAAAAATAAACAAAACAAGTGGCTATTCTTGTTCTTTTTTACTGGTAAAAAAAAAAAAATGTCAGAGCCAAATGCATGCATGAAAGGACCCCTAGGTTGGGTTTACACGGGCGAGATTTCCGCGCGGGTGCAATGTGTGAGGTGAACGCATTGCACCCGCACTGAATCCGGACCCATTCACTTCTATGGGGCTGTGCACATGAGCGGTGATTTTCATGCATCACTTGTGCGTTGCGTGAAAATCGCAGCATGCTCTATGTTGTACGTTTTTCACGCAACGCAGGCCCCATAGAAGTGAATGGGGCTGCGTGAAAATCGCAAGCATCCGCAAGCAAGTGCGGATGCGGTGCGATTTTCACGCATGGTTGCTAAGATGAAAGTCTATTCACTGTATTATTTTCCCTTATAGCATTAAAACGCTTTGCACTCGCGGGGAAAAAAAAATAAAAATAAATAAAAATCGCACATGTTCCCGCAACGCACCCGCATCTTTTTCCGCAACGCCCGTGTGAACCCAGCCTTAGGCCTCCTGCACATGACCGTATGGTTTTGCGGTCCATTTTAAACTTATCCGTTTTTCCGTTTTTTTGTTTCAGTAGCGTTTCCGTTCTGTTTTTCTGTTTGTGATCCCTTTTTTGCGGATCGCAAACAAAAACGGAAGCATACAATAATAAGTGAGTACATAAAAAAATTGGGCTGGGGATAAAATTTTCAATAGATGCTTCCGCAAAAACTGAACAGATACGGAAGACATACGGATGCATTCCGTTTTTTTTTTTTAGGAACCATTGACTTGAATGGAGCCACGGAACGTGATTTGCGGGCAATAATTGGACATGTTCTATCTTTGAACGGAACGGAAACAGAATGCATACGGAGAACCTTCTGTTTTCTTGCAGACCCATTGAAGTTAATGGTTCCGCATACGGACCGCAAACGGAACGCAAAAAAAACGGAACAGAAACGGGTAAAAAAAACTGTCGTGTGCAGGAGGCCTTAAAAAGAATGTGTCTATTTTTGTATTCTTCCACATACAGGAATAGAACAATTCTGGAGCATCTCTTCTGATAACCCTTTGTGGTGCTATTTCTCCTGGAAATGTATTAAGAGAACTGAGTGTTGCCAGTTGGGGGAGAGTCCCTGCATATTCTGGCGGTACGGCCACACAGTCAGGTTTCTTGATGCAGTTTTAGAAGCCAAAATCAGGAGTGAATCATAAAAGGAGAAGATGACTATGGCAACTTCTCTTTTTTTAATTCACTCCTGGCTTTGGCTTAAAAAATTTCTCCAAGAAACCCGACCGCGTGGCCGCCCCCTCACACTGACCAATAAGTGTTAATGGCGTCATACTGTGTAGGGGCAAATCCATTTGACAAGGAGAACAGAAACAACCAGTTGGCAATTTACTCACACATTTCTAGAAGGAATAACAGAAGGACAGCACAAATCAGAATTCTTAGGGCTGTTTCACACGAGCGGATGACGTCCGTGACATCCGCTCCGTGAATGACAGCCAAGACCCGATGCAGACTGCAGAAGCACGGAGCATTAACATGATTGATAATGCTCCGTGCCTCTCTGTGATCTCTTTGTGACAACTGTGATTTCGTAGTAAAGAGGTCACAGAGAGGCACGGAGCATTATCAGTCATGTTACTGCTCCGTGCCTCTGCAGTCTGCATCGGGTCTTGGCACTCTTTCACGGAGCGGATGTCACGCACGGCATCCGCTCGTGTGAAACAGCCCTTAGGCCTCTTTCAGACGGGCGTTGCGGGAAAAGGTGCGGGTGCGTTGCGGGAACATGCGCAATTTTTCCGCGCGAGTGCAAAACCTTGTAATGCGTTTTGCACTCGCGTGAGAAAAATCGCGCATGTTTGGTACCCAAACCCGAACTTCTTCACAGGAGTTCGGGCTTGGGATCGGTGTTCTGTAGATTGTATTATTTTCCCTTATAGCATGGTTATAAGGGAAAATAATAGCATTCTGAATACAGAATGCATAGTAAAATAGTGCTGGAGGGGTTAAAAAAATAAATAAAATTATTTAACTCACCTTAGTCCACTTGCTCGCGCAGCCCGGCATCTCTTCTGTCTCCTTCTTTGCTGTGTGGAGGAACAGGACCTGTGGTGACGTCACTCTGGTCATCACATGGTCCATCACATGATCCATCACATGATCCATCACCATGGTAAAAGATCATGTGATGGACCATGTGATGACCGGAGTGATGTCACCACAGGTCCTTTTCCTCCACACAGCAAAGAAGGAGACCGAAGAGATGCCGGGCTGCGCGAGCAAGTGGACTAAGGTGAGTTAAATTATTTATTTATTTATTTTAACCCCTCCAGCGCTATTTTACTATGCTTTCTGTATTCAGAATGCTATTATTTTCCCTTATAACCATGTTATAAGGGAAAATAATAATGATCGGGTCTCCATCCCGATCGTCTCCTAGCAACCGTGCGTGAAAATCGCACCGCATCCGCATTTGCTTGCAGATGCTTGCGATTTTCACGCAACCCCATTCATTTTTATGGGGCCTGCGTTACGTGAAAAACGCACAAAATAGAGCATTCTGCGATTTTCACGCAACGCACAAGTGATGTGTGAATATCACCGCTCATTTGAACACCCCCATAGAAATGAATGGGACGGGATTCAGTGCGGGTGCAATGCGTTCAACTCACACATCGCATCCGCGCGGAATACTCGCTCGTGTGAAAGGGGCCTTAGGACTCTTTCACATGGGCGTGTCCGGATTAGGTCCGGATGCTTCCCGGTGCATTGCGGCAAACCCGCGCGAGTTGGAACCCAATTGCAGTCAGTTTTGACTGCGATTGCGTTCCGATGTTCAGTTTTTATCGCGCGGGTGCAATGTGTTTTGCACGCGCGTGATAAAAAACCGACTGTGGTACCCAGACCCGAACTTCTTCACAGAAGTTCGGGTTAGTTGTAGTGTAGATTGTATTATTTCCCCTTATAACATGGTTATAAAGGGAAAATAATAGCATTCTGAATACAGAATGCTTAGTAAAATAGAGCTGGAGGGGTTAAAAAAATAAAAAAAATAATTTAACTCACCTTAATCCACTTGTTCGTGCAGCCGGCATCTCTTCTGTCTTCATCTGTGAGCAATAGGACCTTTGATGACGTCACTGCGTTCATCACATGGTCCATCACATGATCCATCACCATGGTGATGGATCATGTGATGAGCGTAGTGACGTCATCAAAAAGGTCCTATAGCTCACAGATGAAGACAGAAGCGATACCGGCTGCGCGAACAAGTGGATTAAGGCGAGTTAAACTTTTTTATTATTTCTTTTTTAACCCCTCCAGCCCTATTGTACTATGCATTCTGTATTCAGAATGTTATTATTTTCCCTTATAACCATGTTATAAGGGGAAATAATAATGATCGGGTCCCCATCCCGATCGTCACCTAGCAATCGTGCGTGAAAATCGCACCGCATCCGCACTTGCGGATGCTAGCGATTTTCACGTAACCCCATTCATTTCTATGGGGCCTGCGTTACGTGAAAAACGCACAAAGAGGAGCATGCTGCGATTTTCACGCAACGCACAAGTGATGCGTGAAAATCACTGCTCGTGTGCACAGCCCCATAGAAATGAATGGGTCAGGATTCAGTGCGGGTGCAATGCGTTCACCTCACGCATCACATCCGCGCGGAATACTCGCCCGTGTGAAAGGGGCCTTAAGAAAAGATTCTACAGAATTATTTACTAAAAGACGTGTCAGGAGAGCAGACAGATCCTCTTTACGGGAAGGCAACACATGCATTACATCCAGCCTTCAAGTCAATGCTCAAATAGAATAAAATAAACTAAAACAAATAAATGCCAAATTATTAATATTCCAAAGGCTTAGAATTAAATTAACGGTGACACTGGGAGCTAGGAATCTCTATGCAAACATCACAATGATTAAAGTCGGCGGAGACAGCAACAGTAAATGAAATTCTGCAGTCACAGGCCCATCTGCTACATCCGACTGATGACTTCTTTATTAATTCTGCTTAGAGTTTAGATAAGGCGCTTGTGTTTTCCCCTTTTAGCTTTCACTCCAATTGGCAAACCAGAACGCAGAAAGCTTCGTTCCTGAGGCACAGTTGTTATACTTAGTTTAAGTAATCCATGATGTTGCTGTGACAGAAGGTCTCCGACAAGACTGGAGCACGGAGAAAAGAGGCCTCATGGCCTGTGACGTCACCCGTTACTGCTTAGAAGAAACCCAGCATGAAATGGAACCACTTTAACCCTCCGCTTGCTTACTGGACGTGGGGGCTTGCCAGACTCCAGAGAGAAGCCAGGTCTGCACAGTAGCGCACGAAGTAGGATAGAAACCAGTTATCCTATACACAAAGCATCACATCGATTTACAAGTAAAGGAGTCAATAGCTCAAATATAAACCCGCACTATGGGGAAAATGATCAGAGAAGCTGCAACTAGTGTTGAGCGAAGCAAATGCTACATCCAAAGTCGCTTTGTTCAAAACTTCGGAATAATGCTGTATGGAGAGCCATCTCCTTAAAGGGGTTTTCTCATCTCAGACAATGGGGGCAATCGCTAGGATATGCCCCCATTGTCTTATAGCTGCGGGTCCCACACCTATATCGAGAACGGAGCCCCGAAAGTGAAGGAGAGCGCACTACGCATGCGCAGCCGCCCTCCATTAATTTCTATGGGGCTGCCAAAAATAGCCAAGCACTGGCTCGACTATTGCCGTCTGCCCCATAGAAATGAATGGGAGCATGGGCCGCGCATGCGCGGCACGCTCCCATTCACTTCTATGGGAGAGGCGGGGATTAGCGCTTGGTTGTGGACGGACCCTGGGAAATCTGGGGTCCTCCAGCCACAGCGCTCTCCAGTCCGTTCTCGATATAGGTGCAGGTTCCAGCGGTGGGACCCGCACCTATCAGACAATGGGTGTATATCCTAGCGATATGCCCCCATTGTCTAAAATGGGAATACCCCTTTAAAAGATATTAAAATGTATGGGCTCCGATGAGCAAAAGTTCATTATTCACGAAGTCGCGCTTGACTTTGTTGAATAACTGCGATAGTTGATTTTTAAAGTGGAAAACCACTTTAAAATGTTAAACCAAACTCGGCTTCGGTTCTGACTAGTTCGGTTTCAAGTTTTAAATAAATTTTCCACTTTAAAAATCAACGAAGTTATTCAACAAAGTCACGGGCAGTTTCGTGAATAACTTACTTCGGTTCATCAGAGCCCATACATTCTAATACTGTACGGAGACGGATCTCCATACGGTATTATTCTAAGGTTTTGAACTTCAGATGAAGCATTCGAAGCTCGCTTGGCTCAGCACTAGTTGCAACCCATACTTGCCATCATCTTCCCCATCAGGGAAGGACACTGAAGGACAGCAAGCCGTAGAAGAGCTTTTAAGGGCTCATGCACACAAATGTATTTTTTTCCACGTCCGTTCTTTTTTTTTTTAACCATTCACTTCAATGGGGTTGCAAAATAAAAAAATAAAAAAATTAAATGTGTATTCCGTGTCTGTATGTCCGCATGGCCATTCTGCAAAAAATAGAACATGTCCTATTATGGTCCACATTACAGACAAGGATAGGACTGTTCTATTGGGGGACGGACTTTCCGCAAAATGCAGAATGCACACGGTCGGTATCCACGTTTTGCAGATCTGCAATTAGCGTGTGCGGGAGCCCTAACAAGGAGTAATCATGAGTGGTTTATCTGTTTATCAAGATGGTTCCAACAGTCTACATCAAGGGTCAGCCACCTTCTGTACGCCAGCTGTTGTCAAAATACAATTCCCAGCACGCTCCATTCATGAGAGTAGAAAAGCGTATGCATGCTAGGAGTTGTAGTTTCCCCACAGCTGGGGTGCTGGAGGTTGCCTAGCCCTGGAAATCTGCTCAGCTTCTCCTGCTCTAGAACAGTGCCTGCAGACGGCACTGCATTTCATGGTGACGGGTTCCCATTAATGTGTATGGGGGAGGAGAGCCGAATTACATTCTTTTGGTCTAGGCAATATAAAACGGTTATACACTGAACACATGAAAATAGTGCTGGACAAGTAAGGGCGGCGTTCAAGGCAGCGAACACATGGAACCTTTACACGTATAAGGACCTCCATCAGATATAGCGACTACTCCCCCCAGCCCCCAAATGTAAATATAGGATAACTGGAGCTTTTGTAAAGGACAAGGACTGTTTGTGTTAAAACAATGCGATGCACATCAGCTGAAAAACGCGGCAGCGCCGTCTCCTAGTCACCAACTGATTGCGTCCACGTCCAAAAGCAAAGAGCAATTTCATGCTTTGTTGTCCTACAAATGAGCTCTGCACAGAAATAAAATACTCAATCCTCTGGGATGATCAAACAAGAGCCATAATAAATGAATGAATCAAAGGGCAATGTGCCATCCTAAACACAGATATGTGACAACATATTTTTACTCTGGATATTTCCCCTCTAGCGCTAGAAAGACAACAGATGGGGTGGTTTCACACATTGCATCTTGTGGAAAAATGCAGCAATTTTTGTTGTATTTTTCCAGGACCCAGATGTTTGCTTTGAAAAATAAAACACCAGACAAATAATACATTTTGTTTGTGATCCTTTTCCTCATTTTTGGTGTTTTTTTTTTTCCATATTGCAGCCTACTCTAGGTATGGTATTTTTCGGGCATTTTAACATACTCACGCTCAGAAGTAGAAAAATGCATGTTATAAATAGAATATAAAAAAAAAAAGTCCCCCCCCCCCCCCACAAAAAAAAATAAAAAAAATGATGACAACATATATACTGTAAGTTTTTACTATATATATATATATATATATATATATATATATATATATATATATATATATATATATATATATATATATATATATATATACACACACACACATATACATACACACACAGTACAGACCAAAAGTTTGGACACACCTTCTCATTCAAAGAGTTTTCTTTATTTTCATGACTATGAAGGCATCAAAACTATGAATTAACACGTGTGGAATTATATACATAACAAATAAGTGTGAAACAACTAAAAATATGTCATATTCTAGGTTCTTCAAAGTAGCCACCTTTTGCTTTGATTACTGCTTTGCACACTCTTGGCATTCTCTTGAGGAGCTTCAAGAGGTAGTCCCCTGAAATGGTCTTCCAACAGTCTTGAAGGAGTTCCCAGAGATGCTTAGCACTTGTTGGCCCTTTTGCCTTCACTCTGCGGTCCAGCTCACCCCAAACCATCTCGATTGGGTTCAGGTGCGGTGACTGTGGAGGCCAGGTCATCTGGCGCAGCACCCCATCACTCTCCTTCATGGTCAAATAGCCCTTACTTTTAAAGTTTTCCCAATTTTTCGGCTGACTGACTGACCTTCATTTCTTAAAGTAATGATGGCCACTCGTTTTTCTTTACTTAGCTGCTTTTTTCTTGCCATAATACAAATTCTAACAGTCTATTCAGTAGGACTATCAGCTGTGTATCCACCTGACTTCTCCTCAACGCAACTGATGGTCCCAACCCCATTTATAAGGCAAGAAATCCCACTTATTAAACCTGACAGGGCACACCTGTGAAGTGAAAACCATTTCAGGGGACGACCTCTTGAAACTCATCAAGAGAATGCCAAGAGTGTGCAAAGCAGTAATCAAAGCAAAAGGTGGCTACTTTGAGGAACCTAGAATATGACATATTTTCAGTTGTTTCACACTTGTTTGTTATGTATATAATTCCACATGTGTTAATTCATAGTTTTGATGCCTTCATAGTCATGAAAATAAAGAAAACTCTTTGAATGAGAAGGTGTGTCCAAACTTTTGGTCTGTACTGTAATAGATAGATAGATAGATATCTATCTATCTATCTATCTCAATACTAATTGCTGGTTTATGGACCTCATGCGCACAGATGTATTATGGCTCTGTATCACACCCGAGCTGTATAGAGCAGTAATGCAGCAGACATAACTGTGGGGCCATCTCTTCAATGGGAGACCATCTCCATGAGGGTAGGTTCACAAGGAGTTTTTTCAGAAGAGGTTTTGAGGCAGATTTTACTGCAGGTTTTTCAGCCAAAGCTAGAAGTGGATCCGGCAAGAAGGAAAAGTATTAGTCCTTCCCTTATTTCCAATTGCTTTCTAATCCACTTCTAGCTTTGGCTAATAAACCTGCAGGAAAATCTGCCACTAAACCTCCTCCAAAAAAGCCTGTGTGAACCTACCCTAATATGGTGCCAAGTAGAGGCACACAGACTGTCTACAGCTCCCTACCATGGAGTCTTGTGTCACCATGTAGCATACTTGCCAACTCCCCAGAAATGTCTGTGAGGCTCCCAGAAAAAAGGGGGGACCTCTCAGAAGGGCTGACAAATCTCCTGGGCTCCACACATGGAGGGCTGCGTTCTCCAAGAATGCCCTCCAACTGCATGCGACTCTGGGATTCTGGGTCATCAGACTGAGCTACAAGTGCCCAAAGGTTTATTGAGGAGCAGGGCTCTGTACAAAAGGAAGTGTGGCCTATGCCAATAGGGCTCATGGATTATAAAAGGGGCATTGTGCACGTCCCTGTGTCCCAGACTGCATCCACACAGGCACCCTGCAAATACACATGTGGTCTTTATCCGAGTGATGTCTGTGAAATAATGGCAGAAGTTCCAAAAATAATAATTATAAAAGTGGCTACAAATAGGAAGTGCTCATATATTTTCTTACACCTGTAGCCGAAGATCAAGATACAACAGCATCATGCATAGGTTTTCCTGCTGTGTTTTTAGGGATTCTTTACCAATGTGTTGTCCATATGGCATTTCAGATATGGGGCTGAAGAAGCAGGATACCCTGCACAAGGCCCCGCTTTTTCTGCAGCCTATGAATAATATAGAGTGAATAGTAATTTGTAAACATAAACCATGAGACTGGTTACATGATATATACAGCCAAAAGATAACCAAAATTATAATTGTACCATCACAGTACATCACACATGACAACACGGGTCATTCTGTATGATGCATTAATAAAAAATGAACAGAGCAGCCACGCGAATGTGCGACCGGCCGCTCTATTCATTTAAAGGGGGGCTGCTGGAGGTAGGGGCCTCATCCTCTATCCACAGGACAAGATCTAACCAGAATACTCCTTTAAGGCCATATTCACACACTCAATCAAGCTTATGGGTCAGTGAAAATCACAGACAGGGCACATATTGTTCAGTCCATTTTTCATGGACCTTTTGCTAGGCGAAGCCCTGAAAATCCCCTTTTCAGCCTAGCAGTGCGCCGCAGTTGAGTGCAACTGGGCCACCTTCATTCATTTTCATGCGCATGAAAAATGGATGATACACAATAGATGACACTCAACACGGACATTGTCACGGATGGAAAAAAAATATATGACATGTTTCTATTTAATGACTGCAGTCTGTACTTGAGAACTTCAGTAACGGTTGTTTAAGGTAATGGTGTCATTACGCGACATTCACGTAACCATATTTTCAGATTCATTCATTTCTATGGGGCTGCAAAAAAAATGTGGACAGCACATGGATGACATCTGTGCGGCCATTTCACAAATTATAAGCCATGTCCTATTCTTGCCGTTTTGCGGACAAGAATAGGCAGGTCTTTATTAGGACTCATGGAAAGTGCAGGATGCACACGACTGGTATCTGTATTTTTTCCGGATCTACGGTTTGCGGACCGCAAAATGGATACAGCTATGTGAATGTAGCCTAATTCACATGTATGCGTCCATTTTCTGGCTATAAAATAAACTGTCCTTTTATATATTCTGCCGTCTGCAGGGAACAATACTTCCATAATCTGGTGTGCAACACAAGAGAGTAACATGGGAAACAACCCCTGTATAAAATCAGAGGCATTAAGGAGGTACTATACATGGGCGGCAGGTCCTGCAGGTCAACTGTGCCCATCAGGCTGGGTTTACACAATAAAAATTTCTGTCGTGGTAAAGCCATGTCCATTTTTACAAAACACAAACGTAGAAGAGGATTCTTTACGGTAAGAGCAGTGAGACTATGGAACTCTCTGTCTGAGGAGGTGGTGATGGTGAGTTCACTAAAAGAGCTCAAGAGGGGCCTGGATGTATTTCTGGAGTGTAATAATATTACAGGCTATAGCTACTAGAGAGGGGTCGTTGGTCCGGGGAGTTATTCTGATTGCCTGATTGGAAGGCTTCTACCTCACATATTTTTTTATGCCTTCCTCTGGATCAACTTGCAGGATAACAGGCCGAACTGGATGGACAGATGTATTTTTTCAGCCTTATAAACTCTAAACTATGTTACAGTAATGGTTTTTTAACCACCTCCCGTCCGCTCGTTGACTATAAACGTCCAGGAGGTGGATCTCTATCTCCGAATGGACATTTCTGAACGTCCATTCAGAGATCGCTGCTGCACGCTAATCAAGCAGCTTCAGATGGGGTTGCCCGCTGTTAGTGACAGCAGGGCAACCCAGAGAGAAGGCAGGGACAGTTCCTAGGGGCCCCTGCCTTCTAGATCGATCGCTGTATACACAGCGCTCACCGCATGCTGATAAACACCATAAAAAATAAAAACATTTTTGTCACCTTACATCCCAAAAACTCCAAGTGATCAAAAAGGCGTATGTCCCACAAAATGGTACCAATAAAAACTTCACCTCATCCCGCAAAAAATGAGCCCCTACATAAGAAAAATCGCTTAAAAAAATAATAATATAGCTCTCAGAACATGGACACATTAAAACATTTTTTGTTTCAAAAATGCTATTATTGTGTTAAAGTAAAATAAATAAATTTAAAAAAGCATACAAATTAGGCATCGCCGCGTCCGTAACAACCAGCTCTATAAAAATATCACATGACCTAACCCCTAGGGTGAACACCGTAAAAAAAAAAAAAACTGTCAAAAAAAGGCATTTTTGTCACCTTACATCATAAAAAGTGCAACACCAAGTGATCAAAAAGGTGTATGTCCCACAAAATGGTACCAATAAAACCGTTACCTCATCCCACAAAAAATGAGCCCCTACATAAGAAAATTGCTTAAACAAAATAAAAAACTATAGCTCTCAGAACATGGACACATTAAAACAATTTTTTGTTTCAAAAATGCTATTACTGTGTAAAACTTAAATAAATAAGAAAAAGTATACATATTAGGTATTGCCACGTCCGTAACAAATTGCTCTATAAAAATGTCACATGACAATAAAAACTGTGCTAAAATAACCAATTTTTTGGTCTCCTTGCCCCATAAAGTTATAATGAATGATCAAAAAAATCATATGTACCCAAAAATAGTACCAATAAAACTGGCACCTTATCCCCTAGTTTCCAAAAAGGAGTCACTTTTTGGGAGTTTCTACTGTAAGGGTGTATCAGGGGGGCTTCAAATGGGACATGGCATCTAAAAACAAGTTCAGCAAAATCTGCCTTCCAAAAACCATGTGGCGCTCCTTTTCTTCTGCGCCCTGCCGTGTGCCCTTACATCAGTTTACGACCACATGTGGGGTGTTTCTGTAAACCGCTGAATCAGAATAATAAATAGTGTTTTGTTTGGCTGTTAACCCTCGATGTGTTAAAGAAAAAAAAATGGATTAAAATGGAAAATATGCCAAAAAAGTGAAATTTAAAAATTTGATCTCCATTTTCCTTTAATTCTTGTTGAACACCTAAAAGGGTTAACAAAGTTTGTAAAATCAGTTTTAAGTAACTTGAGGGGTAAAGTCTCTACAATAGGGTCATTTATGGGGGTATCCCCCATGTAAGCCCCACAAAGTGACTTCAGACCTACACTGGTCCTTAAAAAGTTGGTTTTGGCAATTTTCTTAAAAATTTAAAGAATTGCTTCTAAAATTCTAAGCCTTCCAACATCCTAAAAAAAGAAAATGACATTTAGGCCTCTTGCACATGAACTTTTTTTTTTTTACATTTACGTTCCGTTTTTTGCGTCCCGTATACGGAACCATTCATTTCAATGGGTCCGAAAAAAATGGAAGGTACTCCATATGCCTTCCGTTTCTGTATTTCCATTTTTACGTTCCGCTCAAAGATAGAACATGTCCTATTAGTGTCCGCATAACGGACAAGGATAGTACTGTTCTATCAGGGCCAGCTGTTTCATTCCGCAAAAAACTGAATGCACGCGGACGTCATCCTTATTTTTTGCGGACCGCAAAATACTGAAAAAGCCATACGGTCGTGTGCAATAGGCCTTACAAAATGATGCCAACATAAAGTAGACATATGGGGAATGTTAAGTAATAAATATTTTATGAGGTATCACTTTCTGTTTTAAAAAGCAGAGAAATTGAAATTTTGAACATTGTGAATTTTTCAAAATTGAAGTACAATGTGTCACGAGAAAACAATCTCAGAATGGCTTCGATAAGTAAAAGCGTTCCAAAGCTATTACCACATAAAGTGACATATGTCAGATTTGCTAAATTAGGCCTGGTCAGGAAGGGGGTAAATGGCCCGGATGTGAAGTGGTTATAGGTGTGTCTTACATGTAAAACCTGTGGGCAGTTACCATATCGCAAAATCGTACATTTTTACAATGTAGTTTTTGTTGCTTTTTTTACTCCAAAAAATAAAATGCAGCACATAAACCCAGCCTTACACACCTTCATATGAACAACAATATAGCAGCACGGTGGTCGCATAACGCAACAACAGTTTGTTCTAATTACACTTTTAGACACGTGCGCCACTAAAAAGCTTTATGAATAGTGATAAATCCCAATGGACAGCTCATGAACGCACCACATTATAGCGGAAATGTTACAGTAATCAGCAAGTGTCTTTTGACAATAGGAAAATAAACGCATCAATGAGAATGCCCAAGATACAGATCACACTGCTAATAAAGTGTCCCGACTCCGGGGCCAGAATGGAGGCAATCTGAGCCTATTCTGCTGTAACTGCCTACACGTAACATAATACCAGTCCTATTATACAGAGCAAAACAGGAGGTCTGCTGCATTTACTCGGTGAGCAGGACAGTGAGCCGATCAGTACAGAACATAACAAATCTAAAACACACATTGCTCTACTTAAGCCACATACACAAGGCCATATAGCATTCAGAGGCAGGGCAGTGAGGGGGTTAATGACAACATTGCTGGTGGTCTACGGCAATAAAGGGGTTTATTCCAGGAGCCCTGTTGGTCTTGGGTAATAAAAGGGTTTATTTAAAAAAAAAATAATAATAATTGTGGTCCTAGGCAATGAAGGTGCTTATGTCAATGTCTTGGGCAGTGAAGAGGTTAATGTCAATATACATTGAGGTCTTGGGCAGTGAAGGAGTTAAAAGAGTTTTCTGGGACATTATATTCTAAGGCCACAAAATATATATATATATATAGAAGGAGGAGAAAATCCGGCGGGAGCACCATTCACGGTGTGGGTGCAACGTCCAGCACAGGGTAACGGCAATACCCCAAGTATTGTAGAGATAAAAGAAGTCGGAATGCACTCCAAAATAATAGTGAAATACACGGTTTATTCACCCATAGTATGGCAAACTTGCGACGTTTCGGCTCACCAGAGCCTTCCTCAAGCTTGAGGAAGGCTCTGGTGAGCCGAAACGTCGCAAGTTTGCCATACTATGGGTGAATAAACCGTGTATTTCACTATTATTTTGGAGTGCAGTCCGACTTCTTTTATCTCATATATATATATATATATATATATATACATACACACATACACACAGCACTCCTCTTATAAAGACACTGCGTTTTTTTACTCACACATGTGACACAAAATAGGCAACGTTTCAATCCCCTTCTGGGATCCTTCTCAAGCCAAGTGCCCTTGACGTTGCCTATTTTGTGTCACATGTGTGAATAAAGACACTGCGTTTTTTTACAAGAGGAGTGCTGCGTTGATTTTACTTGGATACATACACCTGATGTCAAGGGGGAGACGCGTGCACCGGATATAATCTAATAATAATATATATATATATATATATATATATATATATATATATATATATATATATATATATATATACATACATATATATAATTATATTATTTTACACACACACACACTACTGTAGCCCCTGCTTCTAACACAAGACCCCTGAGGAAGCTGCTATTCACTACGGGTGGGGTCCGTAGCCTGGACATTCTATTGCACTTTATGGGTATCTATGCATCTTGGTTATCATGAATGTTGTTTAGGATGCAGTTTTTCATCTATGACTTGTCTGGGCACTGAGAATTACTGTAGGTGTGCATTAATATGAAGGAACGTATTTTGGTCCATATGCAATAAATATTGCAATATTTAATATTATTTTCAGATGAGGCCTTCTCTTCTATTATTCACTAGCTTTCGGATTGGTCATCAATATAATTTCGGCAGGCAATCTACTCCCAGCAACCCTGCCGATCAGCAGCACCAGAACTGCACAGGCCTATACACTGGAAGCAGTGCTGTGGTAACCGGGCACAACTATCACATAGTATACAGAGGTGACAGGTTCACTTTATAGGGTTTGTGCCCTACAGTTATCCCCTAACCACAGGATAGAGGACAACTAGATGATCGCTGGGGGTCTGACTGCTGGGACCACCATCGATCATGAGCACAGGTTCCTGTTCCCCGTTCTGATGGGGTGGCCGGTCGTGCATGTGCCCTGCCGCTCCATTCATTCTCTAAGGGGGCGCCGGAGAATGAATGGCACAGGTCAGTCTTACCACATACCGAATGCCATATAAATGAAACCTATAAAACCTCATTTGGAATTATTTTCCAGCTTCCCACTACATTGTATGCAATATTAAAAGTGTGCCATTAAAGTACAACTTGTCCAGCAAAAAACAAGCCCTCATACGGCTATGTGAACGGAAAAAAAAAAAAAAAAAGTTATGGCGCCGGAAAGGCGGGGAGTAAAAAAACGAAAATGAAAAAACACAAATTGCTCAGTCAGGAAGGGGTTAAGTATGCCCTGAATATAAGAATGTATATGTGCATGCATTGCTTCCCGTCCCGGCAGCATTCATTTCCAGGGATGAACTTTAGTAAACTGTACATTAGGAAGCTTATTTACATCCAGTGATCTTCCCTTCTGTTTAAGGCATCCTTCGAAATCTGCTACGTCTGTGGCACATAGGAGCCCATGGACTCATGTGTCAGTTCATGTCATTCCAATAGTCCAGAATTTCCAATAATCTGGCAATTAAACAGTCCTGACAAATGTTACTACTTAGAGAAAAAAGGGGGAGTACAAGCGGCTCTAACCTCTCGTACCAGCAGTGGTTCGAGGCGCAACCCTGTCGACCGACCCCTGGTCATTTATCTAAATGTTACTACTTATCAAGACATCAAGTGGACAATCGGCTAGTCACATAAATGCAAGTGTCACACAAAAGATGCTAAGGAAGATGTCGTACATTCGTCTGTGTGCAGACCCTGCCGAACGTGGGAAAAAAAAATTCTAGTTCACCTATATAATTCATCTTCAGAAAAAGTTTAGGATCTTTGAAAATATTTGGCATTACTTGCAATGAGCTGATGCATTTACACGGGCCGAGAATCAGGCTGATTATCTGGCCATGTAAATGTGCCGCCGAGCGAAATGCTCATTCATCGGGTGAACCTGTCGTTCATGCAGGGACCACCGATCATGGCATCTGCACGGTAAACAGCAGGGCAAAAAATGCATAAAACCATGGTGGAAATAGAGGGTTTAAAAAGAACTTAATCAATAAATTACATGTGGTCCTAAACTGCTGCAAACAACACAGGGAATATGAGAATGAAGAAGTGAATGAAAACGCTTGGAGAGAACATGCTGATCCATAATGTGTTAAAGGGTTATCCTGTAATTTATATTGATGACCCATTCTCAGGATAGGTCATCAATATCAGATCGGTGGGGGTCCAACACCCAAGACCCTCGCCGATCAGCTGTTAGAAGAGGCCAGGCACTCAGCGAGCACCGCAGACTCATCCTAGGCCGTGTGACATCACCATACATGGGTCACATGGCCTAGCTACAGCTAAGCCTCATTGAAGTGAATGGGGCTGAACTGCAATACCAAACACTGCCACTATACAATGTACGGCGCTGTGCTTGGAGAGCATGGCAGCTACCTGAAACAGCTGATCGGTGGGGCTGCCAGACCCCTGCCAATGTGATAATGATTACCTATCCTAAGGATAGGTCATCCTTATCTATCACTGGATAACCCCTTTAAATGTGAACACACAGACACCTAAAGTCCCTAAAGACCAACCCTAAAGATCTGGTCTTCCACCCAGATACTCATTTTGAAGTACGTACTGTACAACTGCGAATGGAATAGGGGTTTGAAAAAAATATATATAAAAATATATTATATATACACACACATCCTGGTGGGGCAGTGAAATAGGACAAGATAGAACATGTTCTACTTTTTTACATCCGTTTTTCACTGACAGTCAAAAAAACTGCCGTGTGAATAATCCCATAGACTACCATTGGTCTTAAAACAGACGTGTGATGGCCGTTAAAAAAATGTCCATCACATGTCCGTTTTTCACTGTCGTGTGCATGTAGCCTTAATAGGGGTCAAAGTATGCTGATTAAAAGATTTCATCTTTCAGTATTAAAACACAAGAAAAACTATATAAATGTGGTATCGCTGTAATCGTAATGACCCAGAGAATCATGAGCACAGGACGGTTTTACTGCATAGGGAACGTCATAGAAACAAAACTACGGAGGAGAATATGAATATATATATATATATATATATATATATATATATATATATATATTTTATATTTATATTTAATATACATAACCAACAAAATAAACATGTTCACAATTTTCATGTTAGAAATTTAAAGCAAAGGAGGACACAAGGTACAGTCCCACTTAAAGGGAACCTGTCACCGGGATTTTGGGTATAGAGCTGAGGTCATGGGTTGCTAGATGGCCACTAGCACATCCGCAATACCCATTCCCCATAGCTCTGTGTGCTTTTATTGTGTAAAAAAAAAAAACGATTTGATACATATGCAAATTAACCTGCGATGAGTCCTGTCCCAGAGATGAGTCCAGCATGAAGGAGCCCAGCACCGCCCCGCATCCTCAGAATCTCCTCCTTGCTCCCTGATGTCAGAAAGCTAGAGCGCCGTAATCTCGCGATGCGCGAGCTAGTGCATGCGCAGTTCCTTCCCTGAGGCTGATGCCAGCACAGGGAAGGAACACTATGACGACACTGTGCATGCGCTAGCTCACGCATCGCGAGATTACTTCGCTCTAGCTTTATGACGTCGGGGAGCAAGGAGGAGATTCGGAGGATGCGGGGCGGTGCTGGACTCATCTCACATACAGGACACATCTCAGGGTAATTTGCTTATGTATCAAATCGGGTTTTTTTACACATTAAAAGCACACAGAGCTATAGGGACTGGGTATTGCGGATGTGCTAGCGGCCATCTAGCAACCCATGACCTCAGCTCTATACACAAAATCCCGGTGACAGGTTCCCTTTAACTGACCCACCAAATCTCCTGAACAGATCTGTGGTACACACATACAGTGGGGGAAATAATTATTTGACCCCTCACTGATTTTGTAAGTTTGTCCAATGACAAAGAAATGAAAAGTCTCAGAACAGTATCATTTCAATGGTAGGTTTATTGTAACAGTGGCAGATAGCACATCAAAAGGAAAATCGAAAAAAAAAACTTTAAATAAAAGATAGCAACTGATTTGCATTTCATTGAGTGAAATAAGTATTTGAACCCCTACCAACCATTAAGAGTTCTGGCTCCCACAGAGTGGTTAGACACTTCTACTCAATTAGTCACCCTCATTAAGGACACCTGTCTTAACTAGTCACCTGTATAAAAGACACCTGTCCACAGAATCAATCAATCAAGCAGACTCCAAACTCTCCAACATGGGAAAGACCAAAGAGCTGTCCAAGGATGTCAGAGACAAAATTGTAGACCTGCACAAGGCTGGAATGGGCTACAAAACCATTAGCAAGAAGCTGGGAGAGAAGGTGACAACTGTTGGTGCGATTGTTCGAAAATGGAAGGAGCACAAAATGACCATCAATCGACCTCGCTCTGGGGCTCCACGCAAGATCTCACCTCGTGGGGTGTCAATGGTTCTGAGAAAGGTGAAAAAGCATCCTAGAACTACACGGGAGGAGTTAGTTAATGACCTCAAATTAGCAGGGACCACAGTCACCAAGAAAACCATTGGAAACACATTACACCGCAATGGATTAAAATCCTGCAGGGCTCGCAAGGTCCCCCTGCTCAGGAAGGCACATGTGCAGGCCCGTCTGAAGTTTGCCAATGAACACCTGAATGATTCAGAGAGTGACTGGGAGAAGGTGCTGTGGTCTGATGAGACCAAAATAGAGCTCTTTGGCATTAACTCAACTCGCTGTGTTTGGAGGAAGAAAAATGCTGCCTATGACCCCCAAAACACCGTCCCCACCGTCAAGCATGGGGGTGGAAACATTTTGCTTTGGGGGTGTTTTTCTGCTAAGGGCACAGGACAACTTATTCGCATAAACGGGAAAATGGACGGAGCCATGTATCGTGAAATCCTGAGCGACAACCTCCTTCCCTCTGCCAGGAAACTGAAAATGGGTCGTGGATGGGTGTTCCAGCACGACAATGACCCAAAAAATACAGCAAAGGCAACAAAGGAGTGGCTCAAGAAGAAGCACATTAAGGTCATGGAGTGGCCTAGTCAGTCTCCGGACCTTAATCCAATCGAAAACCTATGGAGGGAGCTCAAGCTCAGAGTTGCACAGAGACAGCCTCGAAACCTTAGGGATTTAGAGATGATCTGCAAAGAGGAGTGGACCAACATTCCTCCTAAAATGTGCGCAAACTTGGTCATCAATTACAAGAAACGTTTGACCTCTGTGCTTGCAAACAAGGGGTTTTCCACCAAGTATTAAGTCTTTTTTTGTTAGAGGGTTCAAATACTTATTTCACTCAATGAAATGCAAATCAGTTGCTATCTTTTATTTAAAGTTATTTTTTCGATTTTCCTTTTGATGTGCTATCTGCCACTGTTACAATAAACCTACCATTGAAATGATACTGTTCTGAGACTTTTCATTTCTTTGTCATTGGACAAACTTACAAAATCAGTGAGGGGTCAAATAATTATTTCCCCCACTGTATACTCCCGTCCACCCCCATTACCACCCGTACGTAGATCAGTAGGTTACTCAGCAGTGATGTCCATCTCTATCCACATCTTTTCAAATTTGCTTGGAATAAGTTTTGAACAAATTCAGCTTTTACATTTGCACCATGACACTGGTAGCAGGTATAACAGCTGCTATTAGGCACCACAGCTAAAGGGGTCCTCCGTCCACCTCCACTCAGTCCGGAGGACCACTGCAGATAATGGAGTGTGTGCAGGACAAGGGGAGAGCCAGAGGAAAATCGACAGCAGAATCACAAAGAAAATGAGGAACAGACCAAAATAATTTCAGATCTAGAACTCGGCTGCTTCAGTTGGAGGTCAGGGCATCTTGATTCTATGTTTTGCTATTGAGACCCCGTGGCCCCTGGGAATTGGTCTCATGCACATGACAGCCGTTTTGGTCCCTGTCCGATCCGCATTTTTTGCCGATCACACACGGACCCTTTCGTTTATACGGGTCCGCAAAACATATCATGTTATCTGTGCTGCCCGCTTCCGGGTGGCCGTTCCTCAAATGCATTTCTATTACAGGAACCGAGGAAACTGCGGGATGCACACAGACGGTATCCATTTTCAGATCTGCAGTTTGCGGACCACAAAATTCATACAGTTGTGTGCTTAAGGCCTTAACGCTTTTGACAACATCTGCCTCACATATACTGTATCTGCTGTACTTTAAAGATGGAGCCTGCCTCGGAGCAGAACGAGCTGCCAGGTGCCTGCTGTTTCACACAGGAATCACTCAGGGCTAATGTCTGTGATTGGCGATAACGCTGATCGCAAACATTTAACTCCTCAGATACTGTAATAAAATGTGACCACAGCCTATGAGAACAGGGAAGGTGTTCCTGAGTGATAATAGGCCTGAGCCTGTAAAAGGCTACCAGGTCCATTAGAGACATATTCCAATGTAGGCCTGCAGATGGCAGCACTGCTCTGGAATATACTCAACTTTCCACACACTGTATAAAATGACATTACAGTGGAAAAGGCTATCTGACTATTTCAGGTTCAGGTCCCCTGGGGAGTCTAAAAAGGTGTTAAAGAAAGGAAAACAAAACATCTAAGGCATCCCCGCGTCCCAAAAAGCCTGTACTATTAAAATAGAACAATATTTATGCCACACAGCGAACTGTGAAACAGAAGAAAACAAAAAAAAATGAATCAAAATGCCCGATTTATATTTTTTTGTCACTGCATCCCTACAAAATTTTTATAAAACGGGATCAAAAAAAGTCACACACACCCCGAAATAGTATCAATTAAAAGTACAAGTCGCCCCACAAAAAAAGGGGGCCCTCACACAGCTCTGTAGACAAATATGAAACATGGGGGTCAAAATATGCTGGTGAAAAGATTTCCAAAGTTCAAAACACAAGAAAAACTATATAAATGTGGTATCGCTGTAATCGTAATCACCCAGAGAACGATGAGCACAGGCCGGTTTTACCGCATAGGGAACGTCACAGGAATCGCCCAATTCCACCCCATTTTCTCACTCCATTGTAGACAGCTGTGAATGGAGCCCCTTAGAAAGCACCAAACACAAGCCCTCGTAGGGTTATGTGAATAAGCGTTATGGCTCCGAGAAGGCAGAGAGTGAAAAACGGAAACGCAAAAACAGAAAACGGTTGTTATTATTATTATACCATAAAGCATAAAAGCTACAGAATAGTCTCTGGTCACTTTTCCCATAGGACTGCTGCCACTGACCTCTGTACTGCCCAGCACATCTGGACATATGGCATGCAGCTGGCACTGTTATGCCAGCTGGTACCACAACCCAGCTGTCTGCAGGTGACTGACCAGACTGCTGCAGAAGTTTGCACCCCCTCCCTGCAGGCGGCACAGCCGGTACCTGAAGATCTTGACGATGAGGCAGGCGATGAGGAAGGTGCTGAAGCCGCACACGAAGATGAAGACGCTCTTGATGGTGGGCATGTACTGCCCTATGTTGTTGAAGCGGGTCACCCTGGCAGTGTCGTTGCCCTGTGTGTCCGGAGTGCGCACGGTGCCATTCCCAGACACTGGGGCTTCCTCCTGCTCCCGCCGGTACACTGCGCTGCCCAGGGCGGCACACAGCAGCAGCAGGCTCCCGCAGCAGCTCAGCAGCAGCAAGCCTCTCATCTTCTGCTGCGCCCTGTGCTAGGATCCTGCTCTCCTCACACTGCAGGAAATAGGAGCGGGAAACCGGAAGGCTTTTTACACCACGTTGCAGTGAATCATTTGATGAGGGGCACAGGGGAGGGCTGAGGAGAAGAGGGCACTGCCAGGGTTCCCCCAGGAAAGGCATCAGCGTCACCAGGATCACTACTACCACCAGAATCACTACTACCACCACCAGGATCACTACTACCACCACCACCAGGATCACTACTACCACCACCAGAATCACTACTACCACCACCAGAATCACTATTATCACCAGCACAATTATTATTATTACCAGCACAATTACTATTACCACCACCAGAATCACTACTACCACCACCAGAATCACTACTACCACCACCACCAGGATCACTACTACCACCACCAGAATCACTACTACCACCCCCACCACCAGGATCACTACTACCACCACCACCAGGATCACTACTACCACCACCAGAATCACTACTACCACCACCAGAATCACTATTATCACCAGCACAATTACTATTATCACCAGCACAATTATTATTACCAGCACAATTACTATTACCACCAGCAGAATCACTACTACCACCAGCAGAATCACTACTACCACCAGCAGGATCACTACTACCACCACCAGGATCACTACTACCACCACCAGGATCACTACTACCACCACCAGAATCACTATTATCACCAGCACAATTACTATTATCACCAGCACAATTACTATTATCACCAGCACAATTACTATTACCACCAGCAGAATCACTACTACCACCAGCAGAATCACTACTACCACCACCAGGATCACTACTACCACCACCACCAGGATCACTACTACCACCACCAGAATCACTACTACCACCCCCACCACCAGGATCACTACTACCACCACCACCAGGATCACTACTACCACCACCAGAATCACTACTACCACCACCAGAATCACTATTATCACCAGCACAATTATTATTATTACCAGCACAATTACTATTACCACCAGCAGAATCACTACTACCACCAGCAGAATCACTACTACCACCAGCAGGATCACTACTACCACCACCAGGATCACTACTACCACCACCAGGATCACTACTACCACCACCAGAATCACTACTACCACCACCAGAATCACTATCATCACCAGCACAATTACTATTATCACCAGCACAATTACTATTATCACCAGCACAATTACTATTACCACCAGCAGAATCACTACTACCACCAGCAGAATCACTACTACCACCACCAGGATCACTACTACCACCACCACCAGGATCACTACTACCACCACCAGAATCACTACTACCACCCCCACCACCAGGATCACTACTACCACCACCACCAGGATCACTACTACCACCACCAGAATCACTACTACCACCACCAGAATCACTATTATCACCAGCACAATTACTATTATCACCAGCACAATTATTATTATTACCAGCACAATTACTATTACCACCAGCAGAATCACTACTACCACCAGCAGAATCACTACTACCACCAGCAGGATCACTACTACCACCACCAGGATCACTACTACCACCACCAGGATCACTACTACCACCACCAGGATCACTACTACCACCACCAGAATCACTACTACCACCACCAGAATCACTATTATCACCAGCACAATTACTATTATCACCAGCACAATTACTATTATCACCAGCACAATTACTATTACCACCAGCAGAATCACTACTACCACCAGCAGAATCACTACTACCACCACCAGGATCACTACTACCACCAGCAAAATCACTAGTACCACCACCAGAATCCCTACCACCACCAGCACAATCTCTAGTACCGCCACCAGAATCACTACTACCACCACCAGGATCACTACTATCACCACCAGGATCACTACTATCACCACCAGGATCACTAGTACCACCACCAGAATCACTAGTACCACCACCAGAATCACTACTACCACCACCACCAGAATCACTAGTACCCCCAGCACAATCACTACTACCACCACCAGGATCACTACTACCACCAGCAAAATCACTAGTACCAGCACAATCTCTAGTACCGCCACCAGAATCACTACTACCACCACCAGGATCACTACTACCACCACCAGAATCACTACTACCACCACCAGGATCACTACTATCACCACCAGGATCACTACTACCACCACCAGAATCACTAGTACCACCACCAGAATCACTACTACCACCACCAGAATCACTAGTCCCACCAGCACAATCACTAGTACCACCACCAGAATCACTACTACCACCACCAGAATCCCTACCACCACCAGCACAATCTCTAGTACCGCCACCAGAATCACTACTATCACCACCAGAATCACTACTACCACCACCAGAATCACTAGTACCACCACCAGAATCACTAGTACCACCAGCACAATCACTAGTACCACCACCAGAATCACTAGTACCACCACCAGAATCACTACTACCACCACCAGAATCACTAGTACCACCACCAGAATCACTAGTACCACCAGCACAATCACTACTACCACCACCAGAATCACTACTACCACCACCAGGATCACTACTACCACCACCAGGATCACTACTACCACCACCAGAATCACTACTACCACCAGCACAATCACTACTACCACCAGCACAATCACTAGTACCACCACCAGACTGCACAGTACTAATATTATTGTAGCCACTAATTATAAATCTACTTCCTGCTAATATTCTTTATTCAGGTGGGGGGGGGGGGGTCATTTATCAAAATGGGATTTTGTCTTTTTTTTTTTGGGGAGTGTCTGCTTGGTTTGATTGGTTGCGACAAATTTACAATTAGTCGCACGCCATTTTTTCAAATTTGTTGGATTTTGAAAGGTTTTGGATTTGTCAGGGTAAAGTCTCATGCACATTACTGTATATTCAGTCCACGTCCGATCAGCATTTTTTGCGGAGACCCATTCTTTTCTATGGGTTCACAAAAATTGTGAACAGCACAGGGATGTCATCCATGTGCTGTTCTGCAAACTATAGAACATGTCCTATTCTTGTCTGTTTTGCAGATAAAATAGGCATTTCTACCATTGGGCCAGCAGAAAGTGCAGGATGCACACAGCGGTATCCGTATTTTGCGGGTCGCAAAACGGCAGCAGCCATGTGCATGAGCCTTAAAGGGCTTGTCTCACTTCAGCAAATGCTGTTTATCATGTAGAGAACGTTAATATAAGGCACTTACTAATGTATTGTGATTGTCCATGTTGCTTCCTTTGCTGGCTGGAGTCATATTTCCATCACGTTATACACTGCTCGTATCCATGGTTATGACCACCCTGCAATCCATCAGTCATGGTCATGCTTGCACATTATAGGAAAAAGCGCTGGCCTCTCTGGCGGTCGGGTCTGTGGGAGTAGGCGTAGGCCAGTGCTTTTTCCTATAGTGTGCAAGCACCGCCACCTCTGCTGGATTACAGGTGGTTGTAACCATGGAAACGAGCAGTGTATAATGTGATGGAAAAATGAATCCAGCCAGCAAAGGAGGCAACATGGATAATAACAATACATTAGTAAGTGCCTTGTATTAACTCTCTCTACATGATAAATGCCATTTGCTGAAGTGAGACAAAGGCCTCTTTCACACGACCGTATGGCTTTTTCAGTGTTTTCCGTTGGTCCGTTTTTTGTTTCCGTTTCCGTTCCGTTTTTCCGTATGGCATATACAGTATACAGTAATTTCATAGGAAAAATTGGGCTGGGCATAACATTTTCAATTGATGGTTCCGCAAAAAACGGAACGGATACGGAAGACATACGGATGCATTTCCGTATGCATTCAGTTTTTTTTGCGGACCCATAGACTTTAATGGAGCCACGGAATGTGATTTGCGGCCAAATATAGGACATGTTCTTTCTTTCAACGGAACGGAAATACGGAAAAGGAATGCATACGGAGTACATTCCATTTTTTTTGCGGAACCATTGAAATGAATGGTTCCGTATACAGACCGTATACGGCCCGCAAAACGGAAAAACGGTCGTGTGAAAGAGGCCTAAAGCTGTTGTCTCATCATAGACAATGAGGGCATATCGCTAGGATATGCCCCCATTGTCTTATAGGTGGGACCCGCACCTAAATCGGGAACGGAGCCCCGCAAGGTGGTGGCTAGAGGACCACCACCAAGCATGCTCCCCATAGAAGTGAATAGGAGCGCACCGTGCATGACCGGCCACGGCTCCCTTTCACTTCTATGGGCTCGACGGAAAGAGCCGAGCCAGCTGTCAGCTATTTTCGCTGGCCCCATAGAAAATGAATGGAGGGCGTCTGTACATGCACAATGCGCCCTCCTTCACTTTCAGGGCTCCGTTCTCTATATAGGTGTGGGACCCACACCTATAGGACAATGGGGGCATATCCTAGCCATATGCCCCCATTGTCTATGAGACAACCCCTTTAAGTAATTTTACCAGTAAAAATAAAGGCACCAGAAGAACTGCATGCATTTTTTTGGCCACTTGTATTTTTTGCTGATTTTTTATTACACACCCAGTGGTCCAGATTTACTAATCTGTCTGCCCCAAATATCTGTCTAAAAAGCAGCGTAATTTGGTGCATCTAGAGTTTTTTCCAATATGCTCAACAAGGGTGGGAGGCTGAGGGCTTGTTCACATCACCGTTATGCATTCCGTTATGGCTTTCTGTTATAACATGGTTAAAACGGAAAGTAACGGAATCCGTAAGACTGAAATCAAAACGGAGGCCGGATCCGTTATGCTTTCAAAACGGAATGCATCTTAAAGGCTTCCATTTTGATTTCCGTCCTATGGATTCTGTTATTATCCGTTTTAACCACGGAACGCCATAATGGAATTCATTACATTGATGTGAACAAGCCCTTAGTGGAAAGGTAGAAGAGCCTCACTGGAAGGGGGAGGGGACTTAGATTTGTGCCAAAATTGTTCTGGTGGTAAATTCTGTTTCAGTGTAAGGCCAGTTTCACACTGGCGTTTATATTATCCGGCAGGATCCGTAACTACAGTGTACATCCATAAGCTGTCGGAAGTCCGTCTGGCCCCTTTCACTATAATGGGGAGCGGCGGAGATTCGGCCGTAGCATTGCAAATATGGCGAGCGGCAGCTGGACAAATCCCGCTGCACGTAGCATTTTTTGTCCGGCTGCCTCTCGGGACAGCCTGCCGAGACAGGCAGACGCCAGTGTGAAACTGGCCTAAGCCAACCAATAGTTGGTATAGAGTCAGAGAAAAGGCAGTTTAATATGACAAAAAGAACCATAATGCTTAGTCAGGTCCATAAATATTGGGACATTGACACAATTCTAACATTTTTGGCTCTATACACCACCACAATGGATTTGAAATGAAACGAACAAGATGTGCTTTACCTGCAGACTGTCAGCTTTAATAGTATCTACATCCAAATCAGGTGAACGGTGTAGGAATTACAACAGTTTGCATATGTGCCTCCCACTTGTTAAGGGACCAAAACTAATGGGATAGAATAATAATCATAAATCAAATTTTCACTTTTTAATACTTGGTTGCAAATCCTTTGCAGTCAATTACAGCCTGAAGTCTGGAACGCAGAGACATCATCAGACACTGGGTTTCATCCCTGGTGATGCTCTGCCAGGCATCTACTGCAACTGTCTTCAGTTCCTGCTTGTTCTTGGGGCATTTTCCCTTCAGTTTTGTCTTCAGCAAGTGAAATCCAATCAATTAATCAGATTCAGGTCAGGTGATTGACTTGGCCATTGCATAACATTCCACTTCTTTCCCTTAACCCCTTAGGGACACATGACGTACTGGTACGGCATGTTTCCCGAGTCCTTAAGGACACATGACGTACCGGTACGTCATGTGTTGTTCCGATCACCGGCGGGCGGTGATCGGAACAAGGTGCATGCTCAAATCATTGTGCAGGCACCTCGGCTAAATGCGCGGGGGGTCCCATTACCCCCCCCCCCCCCCCGTGTCGGCGATCGCCGCAAACCGCAGGTCAATTCAGACCTGCGGTTTACGGCTTTTACTTGGTGCGGCGGCGGTGCAATCGGGTCCCCATGGGGCTGTGGGGGAAACCCGATGGCATGGAAGGCAGCACGATGCCTAAGGAAGGCATCACACTGCCTTCCGGTGAAGAGCCTGTGAGATCCAGCCCCCTGGATCTCACAGGCCGGAAGCTGTATGAGTAATTCACACAGTATTACACATACAGCCAATGCCTTCGAATACAGAAGTATTGGAATGCATTGTAAAGGATTAGACCCCCAAAAGTTCAAGTCCCAAAATGGGACAAAAAATAAAGTGAAAAAAAAGTTGAAAAAATAAAGTTTTCCCCCCAAAAAATTAAAAGTTTCAAGTAAAAATAAACAAAAACGTAATTTTCCCCAAATAAAGTAAAAAAAAAAATGGTAAAAAATAGGGAAAAAAATAAAAAGTATACATATTAAGTATCGCCGCGTCCGTATCGACCGGCT
This sequence comes from Bufo bufo, assembly GCF_905171765.1. Lineage (NCBI taxonomy): Eukaryota > Metazoa > Chordata > Amphibia > Anura > Bufonidae > Bufo > Bufo bufo. The sequence goes on from NC_053389.1 coordinate 700,223,074, forward strand.
CTATAAACATATCACTTGACCTAACCCCTCAGATGACCACCGTAAAAAATAAAAACTATGCTAAATAAACCATTTTTTTGTCACCTTACATCACAAAAAGTACAACAGCAAGCGATCAAAAAGGCGTTTGCCCACAAAAATAGTACCAATCTAACTGTCACCTCATCCCGCAAAAAATGAGCCCCTACATGAGACAATCGCCCAAAAAATAAAAAAAACTATGGCTCAGAATATGGAGACACTAAAACCTCATTTGTTTTGTTTGAAAAAAGCTGTTATTGTGTAAAACTTACATAAATAAATAAAAAGTATACATATTTGGTATCGCCGCGTTCATATCGACCGGCTCTATAAAAATATCACATGACCTAACCTCTCAGATGAACACCGTAAAAAATAAAAACTGTGGTTTCAAAAATTATATTATTGTGTAAAACTTACATAAATAAAAAAAAAGTATACATATTAGGTATCACAGCATCCGTATTGATCGGCTCTATAAGAAATATCACATGACCTAACCCCTCAGATGAACACCGTAAAAAAATTCAATAAAAACTGTGCTAAATAAACCATTTTTTGTCACCTTACATCACAAAAAGTGGAATAGCAAGCGATCAAAAAGTCACACACACCCCAAAATAGTGCCAATAAAACCGTCATCTCATCCCGCAAAAATCATACCCTACCCAAGGTAATTACCCAAAAACTGAAAAAATTATGGCTCTCAGACTATGGAAACACTAAAACATTATTTTTATTGCTTCAAAAATGAAATCATTGTGTAAAACTTACATAAATAAAAAAAAGTATACATATTAGGTATCGCCGCATCCGTTACAACCTGATCTATAAAAATATCACATGATCTAACCTGTCAGATGAATGTTGTAAATAACAAAAAATGAAAACAGTGACAAAACAGCTATTTCTTGTTATCTTGCCTCACAAAAAGTGTAATATAGAGCAACCAAAAATCATATGTACCCTAAACTAGTACCAACAATACTGCCACCCTATCCCGTAGTTTCTAAAATGGGGCCACTTTTTTGGAGTTTCTACTCTAGGGGTGTATCAGGGGGGCTTCAAATGGGACAAAACCAGTCCAGCAAAATCTGCCTTCCAAAAACCGTATGGCATTCCTTTCCTTCTGCGCCCTGCCGTGTGCCCGTACAGCGGTTTACGACCACATATGGGGTGTTTCTGGAAACTACAGAATCAGGGCCATAAATATTGAGTTTGGTTTGGCTGTTAACCCTTGCTTTGTAACCGGAAAAACATTATTAAAATGGAAAATCTGCCAAAAAAGTGAAATTTTGAAATTGTATCTCTATTTTCCATTAATTCTTGTGGAACACCTAAAGGGTTAACGACGTTTGTAAAATCAGTTTTGAATACCTTGAGGGGTGTAGTTTCTTAGATGGGGTCACTTTTATGGAGGTTCTACTCTAGGGGTGCATTAGGGGGCTTCAAATGGGACATGGTGTCAAAAAAACCAGTCCATCAAAACCTGCCTTCCAAAAACCGTATGGCATTCCTTTCCTTCTGCGCCCTGCCATGTGCCCGTACAGCGGTTTAAGACCACATATGGGGTGTTTCTGTAAACTACAGAATCAGGGCCATAAATATTGAGTTTGGTTTGGCTGTTAACCCTTGCTTTGTAACTGAAAAAAAAAAATATTAAAATGGAAAATCTGCCAAAAAAGGGAAATTTTGAAATTATATCTCTATTTTCCATGAATTCTTGTGGAACACCTAAAGGGTTAACAAAGTTTGTAAAATCAGTTTTGAATACCTTGAGGGGTGTAGTTTATAGAATGGGGTAATTGTTGGGTGGTTTCTATTATGTAAGCCTCGCAAAGTGACTTCAGACCTGAACTGGTCCCTAAAAGTTTTTAAAAATTTCAGAAAAATTTCAAGATTTGCTTCTAAACCTCTAAGCCTTGTATCATTCCCAAAAAATAAAATATCATTCCCAAAATGATCCAAACATGAAGTAGACATATGGGGAATGTAAAGTAATAACTATTTTTGGAGGTATTACTATGTATTATAGAAGTAGAGAAATTGAAACTTGGAAATTTGCAATTTTTTACAAATTTTTGGTAAATTTGGTATTTTTTTTAAAATAAAAATGATTTTTTTTAACTTCATTTTTTTGGAGGTATTACTATGTATTATAGAAGTAGAGAAATTGAAACTTGGAAATTTGCAATTTTTTACAAATTTTTGGTAAATTTGGTATTTTTTTTAAAATAAAAATGATTTTTTTTAACTTCATTTTACCACTGTCATGAAGTACAATATGTGACGGAAAAAAAATCTCTGAATGGCCTGGATAAGTAAAAGCATTTTAAAGTTATCAGCACTTAAAGTGACCCTGGTCAGATTTGCAAAAAATGGCCTGGTCCTTAAGGTGAAATAGGGCTGAGTCCTTAAGGGGTTAAAAAAAACTCTGGTTGCTTTTGCAGTATGCTTTGGGTCATTGTCCATCTGCACTGTGAAGCGCCGTCCAATGAGTTCTGAAGCATTTGGCTGAATATGAGCAGATAATATTGCCCGAAACACTTCAGAATTCATCCTGCTGCTTTTGTCAGCAGTCACATCATCAATAAATACAAGAGAACCAGTTCCATTGGCAGCCATACATGCCCACGCCATGACAATACCACCAACTTGCTTCACTGATGAGGTGGTATGCTTAGAATCATGAGCAGTTCCTTTCCTTCTCCATACTCTTCTCTTCCCATCACTCTGGTACAAGTTGATCTTGGTCTCATCTGTCCATAGGATGTTGTTCCAGAGCTGTGAAGGTTTTTTTAGATGTCGTTTGGCAAACTCTAATCTGGCCTTCCTGTTTTTGAGGCTCACCAATGGTTTACATCTTGTGGTGAACCCTCTATATTCACTCTGGTGAAGTCTTCTCTTGATTGTTGACTTTGACACACATACACCTACCTCCTGGAGAGTGTTCTTGATCCTGCCAACTGTTGTGAAGGGTGTTTTCTTCACCAGGGAAAGAATTCTTCGGTCATCCACCACAGTTGTTTTCTGTGGTCTTCCGGGTCTTTTGGTGTTGCTGAGCTCACAGGTGCGTTCCTTCTTTTTAAGAATGGTCCAAACAGTTGTTTTGGCCACGCCTAATGTTTTTGCTATCTCTCTGATGGGTTTGTTTTGTTTTTTCAGCCTAATGATGGCTTGCTTCACTGATAGTGACAGCTCTTTTGGATCTCATCTTGAGAGTTGACAGCAACAGATTCCAAATGCAAATAGGAGACTTCAAATGAACTTTGGACCTTTTATCTGCTCATTGTAATTGAGATAATGAGGGAATAACACACACCTGGCCATGGAACAGCTGAGAAGTCAATTGTCCCATTACTTTTGGTTCCTTAACAAGTGGGAGGCACATATGCAAACTGTTGTAATTCCTACACCGTTCACCTGATTTGGATGTAAATAACATCAAATTGAAGCTGACAGTCTGCAGTTAAAGCACATCTTGTTCGTTTTAATTCAAATCCATTGTGGTGGTGTATAGAGCCAAAAATGTTACAATTGTGTTGATGTCCCAATATTTATGGACCTGACTGTATATGCAGGGTCAGACTGGGGCTCCTTGGGGCCCAGCCTCCATCAATATTAGATCGGCAGAGGTCTGACTCCCAGCACAGTGGCGAACATTTGATGGAGGCTGTGCTTGGTCTAGGAAGAAGACTAAGCGCACATGGAACGCAGCAGCCTCTTCGTACAGCTGATCAGTGGGGGTTTCGGGGAATCAGATATTAATGACCAATCCTGAAGCTAGGCCGTCATTATGTAAATCCTAGAAGACCACTTTAAGCAGTCTAGCAGGGAGAGCGCTCAGTAAATAGACATGTCTTACTAATTCACACATAATATTACAACAATGAAAACTTTTTGTAGAAAACTATTGTACCAGGGCAAATGAGGGAACGCTCCGGAGACAGACATCTTCACACTGCTTTTAGTTAACTGTGGTTTTTGACATATTTTAGTGACATAAAATTTGAAGCAATCAGCTGCACAGCTCATAAATCAAGTTTTAAAATAGCACGCTTGTTCTTTCATGTCGCCATATTTTCCGGTTGGTATAATTACTGTTATTTTTAACACACTTGTATCACGCATCATTTTCTTGACTGGGAATCAGGAATTTTTCTTAAAGAATAAACAGAAAAATGATATGTGTATTTTAAAAATAAATTCTATAACTTAAAGGGCATCCATCATGGGGTGGATTCGCCATAGAACTTACAGGAAAACTTGCCGGTGGGCTAACCAGTGCAATTTATTGCTCATATATTTTGTGATGGACTGTGGTATTTGGCTCTGTTGGGGTGGTATAATGTGCCACAATATGGTATTGCTGGCCCTGACTTCCATCAATTTGGACCCGACTTAGTATTTTAGTATTCCATTTTTTCAGTTCCCAGTCCGCCCCTGGGATCCAGCATTGTCGGACATTACTAGAATGCCTGTTGGCCCCGTTGACCATAATGGTAACCGACGGGGATATGCCGGGATTCATGTGAAAAAAAAACACGTTGCGTGCAGCTTTATTTGTCCGGCCAAATCCTGGCATATTTGCTGGCTAGCAGTAAGATCTTATTATAGTCAATGGGGCCAGCGGACAATGCGGTAGTATCCGCCTATGCCAGATCCAGAGGGCTCCGGCAGGATGATCTCTGCCAGAAAAGCCTACCGGAGATCTTAAAGGGAACTGTCATGTTAAACATGGTGCCTGAGCTAAATGCAGAATAGTATAGAGCAGGAGGAGCTGAGCAGATTTATGTATAGTTTTATGGGAAAAGGTTCAGTAATTTATATTTATACTCATTCTGGCCTTAGAAGTCCAGAAGGCGGTCCTATCAGTGATTGACAGCCTTCCCTCTATGGCTGAGCATACAGAGATAGCTGTCAATCACTGATAGGACCGTCTCCTGGACTTCAAAGCCAAGAATGAAGAGAAATTTAAATAAGGAAAATACAAGTAAGGGTACATTCACACGGCCGTAGGGCGTCCGCATTGCGTACCGCATACGGCAGTTCTACAACATACGGGCACCAGCGATGTGAATCCTGTATCACGGATGCAGAACCATTGACTTGGCGCAGTGTGGAGCGGAGACACGGATCGAAAAAACTCGGAAACGCTTCCGTGGGATTTTTGGACCGTGCCCCCTCGCCGCAAAAGATAGAACATGTCCTGTCTTTTGCCGTATTTTGCAATACAGGATTCCCACGGCCAGTGCCCGAGTATGGGCACAGACAGCTTATGTTCCTGTGAATGTTCCCTTACATTGAATCTTTTCCCATAAACTGTATATTAATCTGCTCAGCCTCTCCTGTTCTTAAACATGGTGTCGGCAGATTAATTTGCATTCTCATGGTGACAGTTTCCCTTTAACGCAGATGTTAGACTAGCTTAACTTTTTTCTGCATAGTACTTCACAATCCATTACTAGAGATATTTATAATGTACTCCAGTAGATCAGGAGCTTTGTATCCTGGTCACATGACCCCATTCGTTAGCTTTCTCTTGTACCTCGGATCACATGCGGTACATCTGACATGTGATATGTGATCACTCCTTACTTCCCCCAATGTATGTATCATCAGTAATGATGTCACGTATATATGCAGAGTCTATGCGTTGTATTTATAACATGCAGATCCCACAAAGCCCCCTCAGTACAAAATCCACTTTAGGAGAAAGTTACCATTCTGAGGATCAGCCTCCTGGAGTCAGGTGGAGCTCCTCTTCTGAAAATCCAGCTTCTGCTGAACTTGTGTCCTTTACCAGGTTTCCAGTCTGTGCTATGGACAGAACTCCACTTCTGTGGATAGGACCAGAACCATTCCTCTCCCTGGTGCACGCACAGCGCATGTGCCAGGGAGGGGAATACTTCTGGCTCCATTCACAGCAGAAGTGATGTCTTTTCCATAGGCCAGAAACCTGGTAAAGGACAGGACATCCGCAGAATCTGGATTTTCAGAGAGTGTCCTATGACTGGGTTGCCAAGCAGCCGAGCTTCACAACTTCGGGTCAGTAAGAATATTACAGTTTTTTTTCTTATGGGTTTGTTCTGTGTAATCAAGGTGTAAAACACTGGGTCCCAGAAAACCCCTTTGAATAGGACCATCAGCTCTCCTGACATATCTATTATGATATGTACTCCTCATAAAATGAACATTCTGAAGAACTTAGGCCCCTTTCACACGGGCGAGTTTTCCGCGCGGGTGCAATGTGTGAGGTGAACGTATTGCACCCGCACTGAATCCGGACCCATTCATTTCTATGGGGCTGTGCACATGAGCGGTGATTTTCACGCATCACTTGTGCGTTGCGTGAAAATCGCTGCATGCTCTATATTGTGCGTTTTTCACGCAACGCAGGCCCCATAGAAGTGAATGGGGCTGCGTGAAAATCGCAAGCATCCGCAAGCAAGTGCGGATGTGGTGCGATTTTCACGCATGGTTTCTTAGGTGATGATTGGGATGGGGACCCGATCATTATTATTTTCCCTTATAACATGGTTAAAAAAGGGGTTACATTTTTTTTTTTAACTCACCTCATCCACTTGTTGGCGCAGCCCGGCTTCTCTTCTTTCTTCTTCTTTGATGACCTGGGAGGAAAAGGCTTTGGTGACGTCACTGCGCTCATCACATGGTCCATCACCATGGTGACGGACCATGTGATGAGCGCAGTGACGTCACCAAAGGTTCTTTTACTCCCAGGTCATCAAAAAAGAAGACAAGCCGGGCTGCACGAACAAGTGGATGAGGTGAGTTAATTTTTTTTAATTTTTTTTAACCCCTCCATCCCTAATTTACTTATCATTCTGTATTAAGAATGCTATTATTTTCCCTTATAACCATGTTATAAGGGAAAATAATAAAATCTACACAACACCTAACCCAAACCCGAACTTCTGTGAAGAGGTTCGGGTCTGGGTACCAAACATGCCTTTTTTTGACATGCGCGTGCAAAACACATTAGGACCCTTTGCACTCGCGCAGAAATATTGCGCATTTTCCCGCGACGCACCCGCATCCTATCCGACCCTCACACGCTCGTGTGAAAGAGGCCTTAGAATTCTACATTGTGCTGTTACTCTGTTATTCCTCCTGCACATGTCCAGATAAATTGACAATGACTATTACTATTCTGTATGGGGCATGTACTTATACACTGCTGAGAGTTCACACCACACATGCCTAGCAGTGTTCCCAGTGACATCACCGGCACTAATGGACAGGCTTTAACGCTGCCCTAGCCTGTAAAACAAAAAAGCCCTTGCCCTGCACGATACAGCACAGGGCAAGGGAGAGCATCGGAGCATGAAATGCTCCGATGTTCATGCAGAGGGGCCGCCTGGGTGAAAAAGAGGATATGTATCATGTGTGCCGATTAGATTTCTGGTTTCCTGCAGCCAGCAGCGGCGGAAGCTTACAGTCTTACTGCATGTAGGTTATATATTTCCCTCAATAATAAAACAGTATACAATAAGCGTCTATGCTCAGACATTAAACCTTGAAAAAAGGAGCCTGGCAGCAGATTTGACCGCCATAAAGCTTTAATGACGCTAAGGCCGGACGTTCTGTCATCTCTAAAGTGTCCTGTGTTATTGGTGGCAATCCCTACCCTGACTGACATCTGCTTCATCTGACATTCTTTGGCCTCATGCACACGACCGTTGTCTGTTTTGCGGTCCGCAAATTGCGGATCCGCAAAACACGGATGCGTCCGTGCGCGTTCCGAAATTTGCGGAACAGCACGGACAGCCATTGATATAACTGCCTATTCTTGTCCGCAAAACGGACAAGAATAGGACAGGTTATATATTTTTGAAGTGAATGGGTCCGCATCCAAGCCGCAAAAACTGCGTCTCGGATGCGGACCAACGGCCGTGTGCATGAGGCCTTTCTAGGAGAGCTACTTTGGGTCATGATAACCAGCACTGGAGGCAAAAAGAAAAAAAAAAACAAGCTGAACCTGTCTCTCAACATTCTGGTACCATTCTTGTTTAGTCAGTAAATATAGCAACACTTCAGCTGAACATTCTTGGTTTTTAAAGATTCAAAATTTTTATTATTATAAGAGGAACAAGGACTTTGTGCATGCTAGGTATTAAATTAATTTTAGACTTCCTAAGCTGTCCGCAGCGGTGATACGCCTTAGGACTCTTTCACACGAACGTGTGATGCCTGTTACCATATTGCGGACCGCATTACCTGGGTAGTGGCCAGATCTCCGTCAGACCCTAATATTGTCTATGGGGCAAGCAAGCATTCCAATAATGTCTGGAAATGTTGGATCCAGAGTGCTCCAACAGGTTGTTCGCTGCCCAAATGCCTGCTGGCAGTTGTCGGCAGTGTGAAAGAAGCCTAAACAGACATTTCTTGTGTGTAAAGAGGGGACCTGAAAGTAGGGGACAGAATGGGAGTGACAGGGTATCAGTGAGGTGAGTATTGCTTCATTTATTGTTTTAACCCACCCGCACAGACTAACAGTGGACCCTTTAGGCCTCTTTCACACGGGCAAGATTTCCACGCGGGTGCATGGTGATGGACCATGTGATGAGCGCAGTGACCTCACCACAGGTCCTATTCCTCAAAGAAGAGAAGCCAAGCTGCGCAAACAAGTGGATTAAGGTGAGTTAATTTTTATTTTATTTTTTTAACCCCTCCATCACTATTTTACTAGGCATTCTGTATGAAGAATGCTATTATTCTCCCTTATAAGCATGTTATAAGGGAAAATAATAAAATCTACAGAACACCTAACCCAAACCCGAACTTCTGTGAAGAAGTCCGGGTTCGGGTCTGGGTACCAAGCATGCCTTGCACTCATGGGGAAAAATCGCACATTTTCCCACAACGTACCCGCATCTTTTCACGCAAAGCCCGTGTGAACCCAGCCTTATCGACACCGTCATGAATAAAACATTGACTGTCTTGTCAAGGACATTGTCGCGGACATTGACATGTGAATAATTCCTTAAAAGGTTTTTTGGGGAATAAAATGTTGATGACCTATCCTCAGGATAAGTTATCAATATCGGATTGGTGGCAGTTCTGACTCCCAGCAACCCCACCAATCAGCTTTCTTCAGAAGCCATGTTACTCAGGTGAGAGCTGCGGCCTTTTCCTAGGCCAGTGAGTGAGTTATCGTTTATGTGCAGGATAGTGCCATTCTAGTACATAGGCTTGGTCTCCAATACAATGTGCAGCGTTCCCAGTAGTAGTCGGAAAGGAGGCCAGGAGTGGTAGTGGTTTGGCTGTCACAGTCACTCACATTGGCTTTTTCACACCATTGCTCCATAGGCTGTGCAGTGAAAGGAGGGTGCACCCTTTCTTCCCTCTGGGCACACCCTCGTTTTAGGGCTCCTGCCTGATGGTAGACTTGATGTTAAGTGTTTGTTTGGGTGCAAGGCAGGCTATGTAGAGTTCAATGGCCGACGTATGGCGTAGGAGTCAGTAACCAAGCCAAATTTAACATAATAAATGTCTCTCTTTACTGTAGTGCAAAATAGGAGTTGTAGTACATCCAACAATTGCAAAACACAGTTCCAACTGTACACAGTGCAATTTTTCCCAGATAACAACGTATGGATTTAGGCAAGGATGGGAGTTATGGCCCTCTCTGCCACAGGTATCTCCCAGTAGAATCTATGGTGGGCAGTAGCACTCTTTAGATGGTGGCTCTAATGTCCCCTGAGGGATACAGTGTTTTAGAGATATGACAGGCCAGGCTGTGTCCAGGTATGAAGGGTGTTTTAACAGTGTCCCTCACTGCAGTGAAGTCGTAAGAGCTTTTGGTAGCACTTTATATTACTGACGGTAATGCTTGGCCATGCAGACTCTTTGTCTTTCTCCTCTCCTTCTGTAGAACATGCAGAGATTGCCGAGTCTTTGTAGCTTGAGAGGAGGGAGCACAAGTCTCAGCTTCCTTCTTCTACAAACTCTCACTCTCAACTAACTAAGGGGGGGGGGTCCTCGATCCCCACCCAAACTCCTGCAAGGGCTGAGCCAGGATTGTTAACACTGGCTGTGCCATCCATACTTGGTTATACTGGGTGCAATACATAGCATAACATTACGTAACATAAAGAAATTGACAATTTGTAGATTCCCCCATTCTTAGTATGCTGAGAAGGTTGCATCTGATCGTGGGGGTGCCTGTAATCTTAAAAGGAATTCCCCCCAAACAAAAAAACTACACCTCTTCAAAGTGTTCCAGTGCCATAGCTGGTGTCCCTGTCTCCTCAGGTCCCCCTGGGCCAGAAGTGATGACATGCTGTCCACAGGCATGTGACAATAAATGGCCTCAGCAGTGATGTTTGCATGAACAGCCATTAAACCCTCCCCAGCCACCCTGCTAATAAGTCTTAGGCCTCTTTCACACTTGCGTTGTCCGGATCCGGCGTGTACTCCATTTGCCGGAATTACACGCCGGATCCGGAAAACGCAAGTGAACTGAAAGCATTTGAAGACGGATCCGTCTTCAAAATGCGTTCAGTGTTACTATGGCAGCCAGGACGCTATTAAAGTCCTGGTTGCCATAGTAGTAGTGGGGAGCGGGGGAGCAGTATACTTACCATCCGTGCGGCTCCCGGGGCGCTCCAGAATGACGTCAGAGCGCCCCATGCGCATGGATGACGTGCCATGCGATCACGTCATCCATGAGCGTAGGGCGCCCTGACGTCACTCTGGAGTGCCCGGGGAGCCGCACGGACGGTAAGTATACTGCTTCCCCACTACACTTTACCATGGCTGCCAGGACTTTAGCGTCTTGGCAGCCATGGTAACCATTCAGAAAAAGCTAAACGGCGGATCCGGCAATGCGCCGAAACGACGTTTAGCTTAAGGCCGGATTCCGGATTAATGCCTTTCAATGGGCATTAATTCCGGATCCGGCCTTGCAGCAAGTGTTCAGGATTTTTGGCCGGAGCAAAAAGCGCAGCATGCTGCGGTATTTTCTCCGGCCAAAAAACGTTCCGTTCCGGAACTGAAGACATCCTGATGCATCCTGAACGGATTTCTCTCCATTCAGAATGCATTAGGATAAAACTGATCAGGATTCTTCCGGCATAGAGCCCCGACGACGGAACTCTGTGCCGGAAGAAAAGAACGCAAGTGTGAAAGAGCCCTAATGACCCCTTTAATATGTTCCATTATTTATAATTTTTTTGTAAGCATTCAATAAGCATTGTGTAATATGAGGCTTACCTATTATTGCCAATAGAACTGCCCAATAATCCATGGAGGTCTATTATCCGATCTGATAATATGGCACAAATGATTTATGAAAATAATCTGAGATGTCTGATTTTCCACCCACATTTTTAAAGGTTGTCCATTTTTTTCAGTAGCTGTGGAGTGCAAAATGGTGAAGTTATGTGTACCAAATGTATTATAGCAGCTTGGGTTAAGTATCCAAAACATTTCAGGTAGGCACCAGTTTAAAAAGCCCAGTTTCCAGTTCCCAAAAAACTGTCATCCAAACTGTCCGTATGGCATCCGTTTTTTTTGCGGATCCATTGTAACAATGCCTATCCTTGTCTGCAAAACGGACAAGAATAGGACATGTTATAATTTTTTTTGTGGGGCTACGGAACGGACACACGGATAGCAAACGGTGTGCTGTCCGCATTTTTTGCGGACCCATTGAAATGAATGGGTCCTCATCCTATCCACACAAAAAAACGGAACGGACACGGAAACAAAATACGTTCGTGTGCATGAGGCCTAAGTCAAAGGGATGTGTCGTGCAAAAAATATGTGTGATGTATCTGCAACTTTCTGTCGCGCAACTATTTGAGAACTATCACAGGCAAGTCGTGTGTGACTTCCATTAACCTCTTAACGACCCAGGATGAGAATACTCGTCTTAAACAGTGGATACTTCCCTCATTAAAACAAGCATTCTCGTCCTGCAGTTAACCCCTTCCCCACACAGCACCATCTTTATCAGCGACGGGGCCTGTCAGTAACAGATGCTGGTGGATTAACCCTTCAGGAAAATACTGTTCTATTAGGGGCCATCTGTTCCGTCATCTGTATTTTTTGCGGACTGCAAAATACATACGGTCGTGTGCATGAGGCCTTATACTCGCACTCCAAGTCTGGAGTGTACAACTCGCTCGTATGAAAGCAGCCTCAGGGCCCATGCATACAAACTTATTTTATTTTCTTTCCATGTCCGTTCCTTTTTTTTTTCAGACCGTATGCGGAACCATTCTTTTCAATGGGTTATTCCGTGTGCTTTGCATTTCCGTATGTCTGTATTTCCATTCCGCAAAGAAATAGAACATGTCCTATTATTGTCCTTATTGTTCGTGTAAAAGCAGCCAAATTCACATTTTTAAACCTGCAAATTTTTCCAAGTTTTCAGTAAATTTAGGATTTTTTTATAAATAAAGGTGAAACATGAAGTGCGATGTGTCATGAGAAAGAATGGCTTGGATGAGTAAAAGTGCTCCAAAGTTATTAACTCTTTCTACCCTGGATTTTTTTTCATTTTGCGCTCCCTGCCTTCCCACAGCCATAACTTTTTTTATTTTTTCGTTTACATAGGAGTATGAGGGCTTGTTTTTTGTGGAACAAGTTGTACTTTCCAGTGTCACTTTTTAATATTGCATATGATGTAGTGGGAAGCCAGAAAAAATTCCAAATGGCATGGAATTGGAAAAAAAATCAATTCCGCCACAATTTTTACAGTTTTTTTTTATTTACGCCGATTCAGTACGAATTTGGCAATACCTTATATGTATAGTTTGTCTTGCATTTTGATACTGATAATCGCCATATTCTGACCCCTATAACTTTTTTGTAGTTATGTGTACAGAATCAATTTATGTGAGCATTCATTTTTGCGGAGTGATCTGTACTTTTCATTCATACCATTCTGGATTGTGTAAGACTTTTTGATCACTTTTTATTAAATTTTTTGTGGTTAAAGAAGCAAACAAAAACTACGAATTGTCCATTTTTGCCATTTTTTTTGCCATTTTGTCGTTTGCCATATGGGGTAGATATTTTTATATTTTCATAGTATGGGCGTTTTCGCACGTGGCGATACTCATGATGTGTATTTTTATATTTTTTTGGTGGGGAAAGGAAGGTGATTTTATATATTTTTTTGTTTTATATTTTATTATTTTTTTATTATTATATTTTATCTTTTTTTTTTACACTTTTTTTTATAGTTCCTATAGGGAACTATAACAAGCAATCAATACATTGCTATTCTCATAGACTGCAATGCATTAGCATTGGAGTATATGAGAAATGTACTAGTCTATGGCAGGGGTTGCTGCATGTAAGCTCTGTCTCCTCCGATCACCGCCGGGAAGGGGTTAACACATAAAATGCCACATGTCAAATTTCCAAGAAATGGCCTGGTCCTAAGGGTCCATTCACACGTCCGTATGTGTTTTGTGGATCCGCAAAACACGGACACCGGCAATGTGCATTCTGCATTTTGCGGACTGCACATCGCCGGCACTCTCATAGAAAATGCCTTTTCTTGTCCGCAATTGCGGACAAGAATAGGACATGTTCTATTTCTTTTTGCGGAATGGAAGTGCAGAGCCGCAAATGCATGGGTCTGCACCTGTTCCGCAAAATTCTCTTCTCCATTGCGCCGCTGTGCTTCCCATTTGGTTTTAGCACCTGATATGCTAATTAATAGCATCGGTACAGGGAGGGGGAGACATCATCTTTTCTTAGTGGGCGTCTCCTTCTCCCTGACTGTGACGCAGTCCAATCGCAGCAGACCGCTTCACGGCCAGGCAGAAGGATAGTTTTTCTTGTGAGATTTGGTAAATCGCATGAGAACAGGCTATGTAAGCTAGCATAGTACTCTCATGAAAACAAATCTCCTTCTCCCTGGCTGTGAATCGGTCTGCTGTTTTAGGTAATTCTTGTGTATATGTGTATATATATATATATATATATTCAATCACAACTACTCCCTCAGCAGTGTCCCAGTAATATACACGATGGCTACTGGGAATTTCAAATTACATCACACTACAAATGTACCAAGAAACCCTTGTTCATACCAGTGTGTATCTATAGGGAATAGACTATAGGGTGTAAAACCTTGTAAACTGCTAAAGGCAGACAGGAAGACCACAGGAGATCAAAACTCCCTGTGTTACCATGCTGTTTTATAGGAAAACTCCCACTCCTAGCAGTCACTTATACTTAATCTTCTGTTAGAGTTAGAAACATGTTGCTAAAGGCATGTAGAAATAATGAAGTCAAAGTGGTATGTACTAATAGAAGCAAGGGTCACAAAACTATTAAACATTTACTATTTTTAATAATTTTCTTACTTTTTATTCGTTTTTCATTTACTACTGACATGTGATGTTGCTTAAAGGGGTTTTCCGATATCTTGATACCGATGACCTATCTAAAGGATAGGTCATCAGTGTGTGATTGGTGGGGATCTGACACCTGGGACGCCCGCTTATCAGCTGTTTGAAAAGGTGCCATGCTTACTAAGCACAGCGCCATACATTGTATAACAGCTGTGGTATCGCCCTCAGCCCCATTCACTTCAATGGGGCTGAGCGCAATACCAAGCACAACCGCTATACTATGTACGGTGCTGTGCTTGGTAAGCTCGGAGAAGGCCCTGGCACTCACATGGAGGCCAGTGCCTCCTCAAACAGCCGATCGGAGGGGGGTCCTGGGTGTCAGACCCCCACCGATCAGATACTGATGACCTCCCCAACTAGGAGGTTGAGGATGTGGATAATGAGCTGCAGCTCTTATATGCAGTCTCCATTACCACAGCCTCACATTATCACAATCTATCCTGTCCGTCCTCTCTGTACTTCATGTCTCCTCATGAACTCCATTCCTACAGAGATTCAGCTGAAGATCTTATAAGCTGTAGTCAGGATCATAATCGCTGACTAGTGGAGCAGTGTGGAGGATGAGTCATCTCTTTGGCTCAGTGTTGGAAGTAACTTGTCCTCCTGTGTGATTAGGACAGGTTTTGTTTGTAGTAATAGAACAGCAGCTATTTTATTTCTCAAAATCATTGCTCCCCAGACAAAGCAAGCCATTATAACTAATGAAAGGTATTTGATAATACATTTATAATAAAGTAATATTTAAGTATTTTTATTTCCTTAATCCCCGGAGAAAGTGGCATATGTTGCACATAGGATCCCACTTTTAAAAAAAAGAGTATATTATAGGATATACAGGGTTTTTTACAGTATGACTTTGTGTTGAAAAGAGCATAAGACTGCATATTCCTATGCAGTAAAAAAGTGTTATGTTGATGCATACTGGCCCAGTGGATACCATGAAGATTCTCCTGACATCTCTTGGTTAAATGGGGCACTAATGGGGTATGAGAATTTTCTACTTGCAATAAGAGAATCGCCGTTTCCCAAAATTAAAATATAAACGTATTTATCCCATACGATAAACACCAGGACGCTACCATGAAATGCTGAGAATAGGTGCATCGTCACCCTGAAGTAAGAACCCATAACATAACACCTTCACCCTTCGTTGGATTTCTATCTCGTTTCACATTTATCTTTTTTCCCAGATTTCTGGTGACTGGGAACTCATTTACATCACTACATTTTTAGTTCCTGCTGGGGATCTCTACTATATCTTGGATCGTAAGTCACACTTGTGAAGTCACCTGGCAGCGACTTAGAGACAATGATACCAGAGTCCAAGGCAGAAGACTAGCTCTGTATCAGAAGACTAGCTCTGTATCGCCAAGGACTTTCAAGAATTTTCATGGTTTCCAAACTGCATTAGGGCAATGGGTGGAAGCCGCCTCACTCAGTGTCCTGGTAGTTATAAGCAATATTTTTCAGTAGTGCTGTTGACCTTGGCTGACAGTAACTACAAGTTTATAATTGTGGATATCAAAGCCTATGTAAGCACATCTGATGCCATCTTCAGTCTAACCAGCTCTCCTTTCCAGAGCCCAGAAGACTGCCCAGATCTGGAGGACCACCGGCTCCATTTGTCGTCATGGCTGATGAAGGGTTAGTATTGTCACCTCAGGTGATGCGGCCCTATACAAGACACAACTTGCACTACAGGAGGCATATCTTAAACTACCGGTTGAATAGTACCCTTGCTTTCCTGATACTTTCCACCAAGTGGAGGGTGCTCCTGTCATCTCTATAGATGGATCCAGACAATGCCACCATGATGATTCAAGTCTGTGTAGTCCTGCACAACCTCACCTGGATTCACAGTGCATATTGGATGCTAACCTGGACCAATATCTGACCTCATCAACTGTTGGTTTGGACCAGACTCTGCTTGCATGTCCTGGAACAACAGGACTGGCTGTTTGGTAACTTTGTGTGGACTAATTCAGCAACCCTGAGTAAGCAGTTCCATGGCAAATGGACCCTATTTGTAGCAGTCAGTGATTTGATCTGGACTCTGTTTTTTCTAATTAGTTAGTTTCCCTGTTGGTTAGTCTAGGGCCGTGATGGCCAACCTCCGGCACTCCAGCTGTGGTAAAACTACAACTCCCAAGATGCACCTTTTGCTTGGCTGTTCTCAGAACTCCATAGAAATGAATGGAGCATGCTGAGATTTGTAGTTTCACCACAGCGGGAGTGGCCAAGGTTAGCCTTCACTGGTCTAGGGACTCACAAGAGAATGAGGACCCTTGATGTGGGCTCAGGAGCTGAGATATATTTCATACTGTCCTAATTCCACTTTCAATCCATTTTTTAGAATTGATCATGTGAAATAATTTATTTAAGCAGTTTCAACTTGAATTAGAATTTTGTGTAAAATACCTTCTAATACCTCAGTAAAATCCACCCTACAAAATCATTGCTTTTAATAAAACCTCAGTACATTATTTTTAAAGTTTGTAAGAAATTCAACTTATAACCTAAAGTAATAGAAATGAAAACTGAGTTAGTTGCTCATAGTAAACAATCTGATTACACCTTTTGTTTTTCAGTGTCCCTTTTTGTCAATTAATAGATCATTATGATTGGTTGCTATGGGCAAATAAACTAATTTTGTTTTGCACCAGTTTTGAAAAATCCCGCTATTTCTTTGAGCTCAATTCCCAGCAGAATCGGTGACCAACTTTGAATGCAGACTCAACTTTGAAAGGGGGATGATGTAATGAGAGTGGTTGTCCGCATTTTTTGCATCCCCATATAAATTTAAAAAAGCAAAAAAAAAACAGATCAGACGCTGACCAAAAATATGGTTGTGTTAATGAGGCATTATACATACAGTGAATCCATGACATATGTATGAAATATTTCTGCAGGTGCTTTTATGTAGATCCTCATATGATATGCTTTGCATGCTTATCCAATCCATTAGTCAAATGCCATTGTTTCCCAAATCACCCTTACAAAAATCTATTAGCATTTAGGTGTAACCTCAGTCAATTGTAGCTAATTCATCAGGTATTACCTCTAAAGACACCGCCCTGCTATTTTCCTGTATTTTCAATTCAAGCCTCCAGCGATATGCCCCCATTGTCTGAGATGAGAAAACCCCTTTAAGCCCAATAATGGGCGATAGAACAGTAGTGCATAAACATTAGTAGGAACAGTCTATATTAAATGGCAAAGGGAGCTTGACCACACTGACTGGTGGCTGTGGCTGAGACTGCTGGCACTGACTGGTGGCTGTGGCTGGTGGCCGAGACTTGTGGCTGTGGCTGAGATTGCTGGCTGTGGCTTGTGGTTGAAACTGCTGGCACTGACTGGTGGATGTGGCTGAGACTGCTGGCTGCGGCTGAGATTGCTGGAACTGACTGGTGACTGTGGCTGAGACTGCTGGCTGCAGTTTGTGGCTGAGACTGCTGGCACTGACTGGTGGCTGTGGCGGATACTGCTGGCTGTGGCTGAGACTGCTGGCACTGACTGGTGGCTGTGGCTGAGACTGCTGGCTGCGGCTTGTGGCTGAGAATGCTGGCACTGAGTGCTGGCTGTGGCTAAGACTGCTGACTGCGGCTGGTGGCTAAGACTGCTGGCCTGGCACTGACTGGTGGCTGTGGCTGAGACTGCGGCTGGGACTGCTGGCACTGACTGGTGGCTGTGGCTGAGACTGCTGGCACTGACTGGTGGCTGTGGCTGGTGGCACTGACTGATGGTTGAGATGGCTGGCACTGACTGTTGGCTAACACTGCCTTGCACTGTGACTTGTGGCTGTACGACTGGCACTGACTGCTGTTGCTGAGACTGGTAGCAACTGGTGGGTCAGACTGCTGACAGGGGCTCCTCTCTATATGGCTGATAGTACTGTGAATGACGAACAGAAATTGCGGCTGAGACCGACAAACAGAAATGGCGGCTCGGACTGACAAACAAATGGCGGTGCCTCCTCAAACAGCCGATCAGAGGGGGGTCCTGGGTGTCAGACCCCCACCGATCAGATACTGATGACCTCCCCAACTAGGAGGTTGAGGATGTGGATAATGAGCTGCAGCTCTTATATGCAGTCTCCATTACCACAGCCCCACATTATCACAGTCTATCCTGTCCGTCTTCTCTGTACTTCATGTCTCCTCATGAACTCCATTCCTACAGAGGTTCAGCTGAAGATCTTATAAGCTGTAGTCGGGATCATAATCCCTGACTAGTGGAGCAGTGTGGAGGATGAGTCATCTCTTTGGCTCAGTGTTTGAAGTAACTTGTCCTCCTGTGTGATTAGGACAGGTTTTGTTTGTAGTAATAGAACAGCAGCTATTTTATTTCTCAAAATCATTGCTCCCCAGACAAAGCAAGCCATTATAACTAATGAAAGGTATTTGATAATACATTTATAATAAAGTAATATTTAAGTATTTTTATTTCCTTAATCCCCGGAGAAAGTGGCATATGTTGCACATAGGATCCCACTTTTAAAAAAAAGAGTATATTATAGGATATACAGGGTTTTTTACAGTATGACTTTGTGTTGAAAAGAGCATAAGACTGCATATTCCTATGCAGTAAAAAAGTGTTATGTTGATGCATACTGGCCCAGTGGATACCATGAAGATTCTCCTGACATCTCTTGGTTAAATGGGGCACTAATGGGGTATGAGAATTTTCTACTTGCAATAAGCAATAAGAGAATCGCTGTTTCCCAAAATTAAAATATAAACGTATTTATCCCATACGATAAACACCAGGACGCTACCATGAAATGCTGAGAATAGGTGCATCGTCACCCTGAAGTAAGAACCCATAACATAACCCCTTCACCCTTTGTTGGATTTCTATCTCGTTTCACATTTATCTTGTTTCCCAGATTTCTGGTGACTGGGAACTCATTTACATCACTACATTTTTAGTTCCTGCTGGGGATCTCTACTATATCTTGGATCGTAAGTCACACTTGTGAAGTCACCTGGCAGCGACTTAGAGACAATGATGCTAGAGTCCAAGGCAGAAGACTAGCTCTGTATCAGAAGACTAGCTCTGTATCGCCAAGGACTTTCAAGAATTTTCATAGTTTCCAAACTGCACCAGGGCAATGGGTGGAAGCCGCCTCACTCAGGGTCCTGGTAGTTATAAGCAATATTTTTCAGTAGTGCTGTTGACCTTGGCTGACAGTAACTACAAGTTTATAATTGTGGATATCAAAGCCTATGTAAGCACATCTGATGCCATCTTCAGTCTAACCAGCTCTCCTTTCCAGAGCCCAGAAGACTGCCCAGATCTGGAGGACCACCGGCTCCATTTGTCATCATGGCTGATGAAGGGTTAGTGTTGTCACCTCAGGTGATGCGGCCCTATCCAAGACACGACTTGGACTACAGGAGGCATATCTTAAACTACCGGTTGAATAGTACCCTTGCTTTCCTGATACTTTCCACCAAGTGGAGGGTGCTCCTGTCATCTCTATAGATGGATCCAGACAATGCCACCATGATGATTCAAGTCTGTGTAGTCCTGCACAACTTCACCTGGATTCACAGTGCATATTGGATGCTAACCTGGACCAATATCTGACCTCATCAACTGTTGGTTTGGACCAGACTCTGCTTGCATGTCCTGGAACAACAGGACTGGCTGTTTGGTAACTTTGTGTGGACTAATTCAGCAACCCTGAGTAAGCAGTTCCATGGCAAATGGACCCTATTTGTAGCAGTCAGTGATTTGATCTGGACTCTGTTTTTTCTAATTAGTTAGTTTCCCTGTTGGTTAGTCTAGGGCCGTGATGGCCAACCTCCGGCACTCCAGCTGTGGTAAAACTACAACTCCCAAGATGCACCTTTTGCTTGGCTGTTCTCAGAACTCCATAGAAATGAATGGAGCATGCTGAGATTTGTAGTTTCACCACAGCGGGAGTGGCCAAGGTTAGCCTTCACTGGTCTAGTGACTCACAAGAGAATGAGGACCCTTGATGTGGGCTCAGGAGCTGAGATATTTCATACTGTCCTAATTCCACTTTCCATCCATTTTTTAGAATTGATCATGTGAAATAATTTATTTAAGCAGTTTCAACTTGAATTAGAATTTTGTGTAAAATACCTTCTAATACCTCAGTAAAATCCACCCTACAAAATCATTGCTTTTAATAAAACCTCAGTACATTATTTTTAAAGTTTGTAAGAAATTCAACTTATAACCTAAAGTAATAGAAATGAAAACTGAGTTAGTTGCTCATAGTAAACAATCTGATTACACCTTTTTTTTTTCAGTGTCCCTTTTTGTAAATTAAAAGATCATTATGATTGGTTGCTATGGGCAAATAAACTAATTTTGTTTTGCACCAGTTTTGAAAAATCCCGCTATTTCTTTGAGCTCAATTCCCAGCAGAATCGGTGAACAACTTTGAATGCAGACTCAACTTTGAAAGGGGGATGATGTAATGAGAGTGGTTGTCCTCATTTTTTGCATCCCCATATAAATTTAAAAAAGCAAAAAAAAACAGATCAGACGCTGACCAAAAATATGGTTGTGTTAATGAGGCATTATACATACAGTGAATCCATTACATATGTATGAAATATTTCTGCAGGTGTTTTCATGTAGATCCTCATATGATATGCTTTGCATGCTTATCCAATCCATTAGTCAAATGCCATTGTTTCCCAAATCACCCTTACAAAAATCTATTAGCATTTAGGTGTAACCTCAGTCAATTGTAGCTAATTCATCAGGTATTACCTCTAAAGACACCGCCCTGCTATTTTCCTGTATTTTCAATTCAAGCCTCCAGCGATATGCCCCCATTGTCTGAGATGAGAAAACCCCTTTAAGCCCAATAATGGGCGATAGAACAGTAGTGCATAAACATTAGTAGGAACAGTCTATATTAAATGGCAAAGGGAGCTTGACCACACTGACTGCTGGCACTGACTGGTGGCTGTGGCTGAGACTGCTGGCACTGACTGGTGGCTGTGGCTTGTGGCCGAGACTTGTGGCTGTGGCTGAGATTGCTGGCTGTGGCTTGTGGTTGAAACTGCTGGCACTGACTGGTGGATGTGGCTGAGACTGCTGGCTGCGGCTGAGATTGCTGGAACTGACTGGTGGCTGTGGCTGAGACTGCTGGCTGCGGCTTGTGGCGGATACTGCTGGCACTGACTGGTGGCTGTGGCTGAGACTGCTGGCTGCGGCTTGTGGCTGAGAATACTGGCCCTGAGTGCTGGCTGTGGCTAAGACTGCTGACTGCGGCTGGTGGCTAAGACTGTTGGCCTGGCACTGACTGGTGGCTGTGGCTGAGACTGCTGGCACTGACTGGTGGCTGTGGCTGGTGGCACTGACTGATGTTTGAGATGGCTGGCACTGACTGTTGGCTAACACTGCCCTGCACTGTGACTGGTGGCTGTACGACTGGCCCTAACTGCTGTTGCTGAGACTGCTGGTAGCAACTGGTGGATCAGACTGCTGACAGGGGCTCCTCTCTATATGGATGATAGTGCTGTGACTGACGAACAGAAATGGCGGCTCGGATTGACAAACAAATGGTGGCTGGGACTGACAAACAGAAATGGCGTCTGGGACTGACAAACAGAAATTGTGGCGCTCCGAACTGCTTGCCGGCGCACAGGTGTGGGCAGGTCCAGGGCCGGCCTTTGGGGTGTGCGGGCTGTGCGGCCACACAGGGCGCCATAGCAACAGGGGCGCCGGGCGGCCGACAGCTCGCAATGTAATATGCGGCAGGCGAGGCTGCACTTGTGTTCTCCCTCGGGGTACACCCCCTCCCCTGTCTGACCTGATTCGTTCCTCCTCCCCTGTGTCTGACCTGCCTGCTGCCCCCGCCGCTGCCAATAAGAAGAGACGGGAGGAGGAGGGGGGGGGGGGCCTGTGGCCACTGCGCCACCAATGAAGATAACTGACCTGAAATACAAATACAGGAGGCGGGTGCCGGAATCAAATAGCCGTCACCCGACCTCTGTGATAGGGAGCTGCGATCAGCTGCAGTTGAGTTAACCCTTCAGGTGTGGTACCTGAGGGGTTAACTGCCGCTGATCGCAGCTCCCTGTCACAGAGGTCGGGTGCCGGCTATTTGATTCCGGCACCCGCCTCCTGTATTTGTATAAGAAACGTTAGTGGCACAGTGCGCCCCCCCCCCCCCCCCCAACACCCCAGTATAAGAAACATTGGTGGCTCAGTGGGAAGTGCCAATGAGGGTTAAAAAATAATTAAAGAAAATTAACTCACCTCCTCCAGTTGATCGCGTAGCTGCCGATCTCCTGTTGTTTCTTCAGGACCTGTGGTGATGTCACTGAGCTCATCACATGATCCATTACCATGGTGATGGATCATGTGATGTATCATGTGATGAGCACAGTGATGTCACCACAGGTCCTTTGACAGGTCATGAAGAAAGAACAGAAGACGATCAATTGGAGGAGGTGAGTTAATTATTTTTTTATTTTTTAACCCTCATTGGCACTGCCCACTGCGCCACCAATGTTTATTATATTGAGGGGGGGCGCACTGCGCCACCAATGTTTATTATATTGAGGGGGGTGCACTGCGCCACCAATGTTTATTATACTGGGGTGTTGGGGGGCGCACTGCGCCACCAATGTTTATTATACTGGGGTGTTGGGGGGGCGCACTGCGCCACCAATGTTTATTATATTGGGGGGGGCGCACTGCGCCAATGTTTATTATATTGGGGGGGGGGGGGCGCACTGCGCACAACGATGGGTTAGGGAAATTTCACAGCAGAGTGCGCATGTGCTGGGAGCCTCGCCGGCGGTTAGGGTAGTGAAAAATTATGGGCCAGTGCACAGGTGCGGTTATCGGATGGATGTTCTCAGCTGGACACCGGCCGACACTGCGCATACGCTGGGAGCCTCACCAGCGGTTAGGGTAGGGAAAAAGCACTGGCCCGTACGTAATTTTTCCCTTCCCTAACCGCTGGTGAGGCTCCCGGTGCATGCACAGTGTCGGCCGGTGTCTAGCTGAGAACATCCATCCGATCACTGCGCCTGCGCACTGGCCCATAGTTTTTCCCTACCCTAACCGCCGGCGAGGCTCCTGGCGCATGCGCACACTGCTGTGAAACTTCCCTAACCTGTCGTTGTGCACCTGCGCGGCGCTGCACACCTCCTCACGTCATGTCCGGTGCGACCGGAAGTGACGAAGGTAGGGAAATCTCACGAAGTAGGGAAGTATAACATTACACCGGCCTTTGGGGTGTGCGGGCTGGTAACTACTTGGTTGGATAGTCAGCCAGCCTATGCCATGATGCCAGCAACAAGTAGTGTTTTTTTTTTTTGGGGGGGGGGGGGGCGCCACAAGGTTAGCTCGCACAGGGCGCCTGAACACCTAAGGCCGGCCCTGGGCAGGTCAGGCGGCATGTGGAGTGTCGTATCCTGATTGGTTGGCTCGCTGATGTGAGCATTGCGGGGGGCATGTTATTATTAGGGTTATTCCTGCAGTAAAGAAATCTTTTGCTAGAGGTAGTTGTGCATTGTGTGTGTGTGTGTGTGTATATATATATATATATATATATATATATAAACTCTTTTTTATGAGGCAAGGTAACCAAAAAATGTCTGTTCTGGCAGTTTTTATTTGTTTTTTACAACGTTCACCTGACAGAGTAGATAATGTGATATTTTCTATAGAGCAGGTCGTAACGATGCGGTGATACCTAATAAGTCTATGTTTTTACTTTTATTTTGGACTTACACAATCAAAAAACCATGTTTTTTTGTTTCCATTTTCGAAAATTTATCTCATTTTTGGCTGGAAGAGATGATGGTTTAATTGGTTTCATTTTGGGGCACATATGAATTTTTGATCGCTTAGTATTACACTTTTTGTGATGTAAGGTGATAAAAAAAATTGCTTTCTTGGCCCTTTTTTCATTTTATTTTTAATGGCGTTTACCAGACTGGTTGGATCACATACAATTTTTATAGAGCAGGTTTTTACGGACACAGCGATGCCTAATATGTGCATTTTTAATTTTTATTTTACACAATAAAAGCATTCCATTTTCTGAAAGCCATATTATTATTTTTTTTTTGGGTGATTGTCTTAGGTAGGATCTCATTTTTTGCGGGATGCGATGACAGTTTGATTGGTACCATTATGGGGCACATATAACTTTTTGATTGCTTGGTATTACACTTTTTGTGATGTAAGGTGATAAAAAAAAAAATTGGGCACATTATGAATTTTTTTTTTATGGTGTTCACCAGATGGGTTGGATCACATGCTATTTTTATAGAGCATGTTGTTACAGACATGATGATACCTAATAATATGTGCCATGTTTTACCTTTATTTTATTCAATAAAAGCATGTTTGAAAAAAATCATGTTTTTGTGTCTCCATTTTCTGAAAGCCATATTTTTTATAAGATAAATAGATGGGAGATAGATAAATCAAATCAGAGATAGATAGATAGATAGATAGATAGATAATTAGTAGCATGAGAGATAGATATTAGATATGAATCAGATAGATATGAAAGATAGATCGATAGATGTTTTTGAAATTAGCAAAAATAGAAGAGACAAAATGCCTCCTGCCTCCTCCAATCTGAATTCCAGAAGACATGTTTGTTATTGCTATGTACATTGGACTGTTTACATGTACGGATTATTTTAACTGTGCCATATTTGCTTACTAGAGCCTCATACAACTTAACGGAATGCAGAGTGAAAATAAATACTAAAATGCCATTCCGTTTATTTCCTTTACTGAATCTTCAAAGCCTTCTCTACGCACAGCTTGTTTGTAATTTAAGACATTTTCTCCTGGAAGGGCCAAAGAGTGCCGCT
Organism: Bufo bufo; assembly: GCF_905171765.1. NCBI lineage: Eukaryota > Metazoa > Chordata > Amphibia > Anura > Bufonidae > Bufo > Bufo bufo. The sequence goes on from NC_053389.1 coordinate 700,248,323, forward strand.
AATGTATTGCAGGCCCCCTTGCAGAGGAAGGCATTTGCTTGCATATGTTTCGAGCCACAGGTAAGTTGCAGACTAATAACCCACTTCCACATGTATTGGGATTTTAGGACTTGTTCACACGAACGTATGTGTTCCGTTCCGTGCATTGGGCACCGCAATTTGCTGTCCCCAATGCACGGAAAACGTTCTTGCAGGCTCCGGGACAGATCCAGACCCATTCAACTTGAATGGGTCCGCATCCTTCCGTTCTGCAAAAAGATAGAGCAAGTTCTATATTTTTGCGGAATGAAAGTACGGAACGGAACCCCATGGAAGCACTCCATAGTGCTTCCGTAGCGTTCCGTTCCGTGCCTTCGCTCCGCACCTCTGGATTTGTGAACCCGTTGAAGTGAATGGGTCCACATCCGTGATGCGGAATTCACACGGAACGGTGTCCGTGTATTGTGGATTCGCATATGCAGTCCGCAATACGGAAACAGAACACATACGTTCGTGTGAACAAGCCCTAAGGTGAATATTCTGTCCTCTATCAACTTCTCCAAATATCTTTCATTTAACCATTTGACTTTCAATTGCGAGTCCAAATAACGGCTACTTATTTGCAAGGTAGAAAACATTAAAAGCTACATGAAGTATGTAGACAACTAATCCTGCACTAAAGTGGAAGTGAAATACTGTTAGGACTTCATTCTATGTGTTTACATAGTTACACAGGTTGTAAAATAGACACAGATCAACGAAGTTCATCCTTTCTCAGATAAATTTTACAACATTAAGGCTACGTCTACACGACGACATTTGTCGCGCGACATTTTGTTGCACTAATGTCGCGCGACAATTTTTATAATGGCAGTCTATGGTGTCGCACTGCAACATGCTGCGACTGCGACGCAACAGTCGCAGAAAATCCATTCGAGATGGATTTTTCTGCGACTGTTGCATCGCAGTCGCAGCATGTTGCAGTGCGACACCATAGACTGCCATTATAAAAATTGTCGCGCGACATTAGTGCAACAAAATGTTGCGCTACAAATGTTGCAGTGTAGTTGTGCCCTATCTGTCGCGCGACTTATTGTAGCGCGACAAATGTCGTTGTGGGGGGACCTGTCATCAACTTTATGCTGACCTCACTGAGGGCAGCATAAAATAGTGACAGAAATGCTGATTTCAGCGGTGTGTCACTCATGAGCTAAAAGTAAGTGGTTGTTGGGAACCCGCATCATAATTATTGCAGCCCAGGCCTTGAAAAGAGTCAAATCTACCTGAGAAGAGTCCTGGTTATTCCTAATCTCCTGCACTCCCCACCCATCTGCTGATGATTGGCAGTTCTCTCCTAGAGAAAAAGGGAGAAAACTAGGTAGAAGACTGTCAGTCATCAGCAGGTGGGCAGGAGAGCAGGAATTCATGAATAAGGCTACTTTCACACTAGCGTTCGGGGCTCCGCTTGTGAGCTCCGTTTGAAGGGGCACTCAAGCGGCCCCGAACGCAGCCGTCCTGCCCCAATGCATTCTGAGTGGATGCGGATCCGCTCAGAATGCATCAGTCTGGCAGCGTTCGGGTGTCCGCCTGGCCGTGCGGAGGCAAACGGATCTGTCCAGACTTACAATGTAAGTCAATGGGGACGGATCCGTTTGAATTTGACACTATATGGCTCAATTTTCAAACGGATCCGTCCCCCATTGACTTTCAATGTAAAGTCTGGACGGATCCGTCTGAAGCTACTTTCACACTTAGAATTTTTTCTACAATATAATGCAGACGGATCCGTTCTGAACGGATCCAAAGTCTGCATTATATGAGCGGATCCGTCTGGGCAGACCCCAGACGGATCCGCTCTGAACGCAATTGTGAAAGTAGCCTAACCAGGACTTTTCTCAGGTGGCCGTGACTTTTCCAGGCCCAGTCTGCAATCATTTTGATGTTGGTTTCTTTGCAACCGCTTACTTTTAACTTAGAAATGACAGACCGCTGAAATCAACTCACCTGTCTTTACTTTATGCTGCCTTTAGTATGGGCAGCATAAAGTTGATGACAAGTTCCCTTTAAGGACCAGGCCATTTTTTGCAAATCTGACATGTGTCACTTTATGTGGTGATAACTTTAAAATGCTTTTACTTATCCAAGCCATTCTGAGAGTGTTTTCTCGTCACATATTGAACTTTATGAAAGTGATAAATTTGAGTCAAAATATTTCATTTTTATTTATAAAAAAATACCAAATTTACCACAAATGTGTAAAAATTCTCAATTTTCTAAATTTCTAATTCTCTGCTTTTAAAACAGATAGTGATACCTCCTAAAATAGTTAGTACTTTACATTTCCCATATGTCTCCTTCATGTTTGAATCATTTTGTAAATGACATTTTCTTTTTTTGGGACGTTAGAAGGCTTAGAAGTTTAGAAGCAAATCTTAAAATTTTTAAGAAATTTTCCAAAACCCAATTTTTAAGGACCAGTTCAGGTCTGAAGTCACTTTTTGTTGAGCTTACATAATAGAAACCACCCATAAATGGCCCCAATTTAGAAACTACACTCAAGGTGTATTCAAGGTACATATTCAAAACAGATTTTACTAACTTTGTTAACCCTTTAGGTATTCCACAAGAATCAAAGAAAATGAAGATTAAATTTCAGAATTTCACTTTTTTGGCAGATTTTTCCGCTAAGAAAGCAAGGATTAACAGCCAAGCAAAACTCAATATTTATTACCCTGAGGGCTTGTTCACACAACCGTGCCGTTTTTTGCGGTCAGCAAATTGCAAAAAACAGATGCCGCCTGTGTGCCTTCCGCAATTTGCGGAACGAAACAGGAGGCCCATTATAGAAATGCCTATTCTTGTCCGCAAAACAAACAAGAATAGGACAGGACTCATAATTTTTGCGGGGCCACGGGACAGAGCAACGGATGCGGACAGCACACAGAGTGCTGTCCGCATCTTTTGCAGACCCATTGAAATGAATGGTTCCGTATACGGACCGTATGCGGAACGCAGAAAACGGCCCGTATACGGAACGCAAAATACGTTCGTGTGAACGAGCCCTGATTCTGTAGTTTCCAGAAACACCCCATTTGTGATCGTAAACTGCTGTACGGGCACACGGCAGGGCGCAGAAGGAAAGGAATGCCATGAGGTTTTTAAAGGGCAGATTTCACTGGGATCATTTTAAGTTGCCATGTCACATTTGAAGACCCTCTGATGCACCTCTAGAGTAGAAACTCCAAAAAAGTGACAACATTTTAGAATCTATGGAATAAGGTGGCAGTTTTGCTGGTACTATTTTAGGGCACATATGATTTTTGGTTGCTCTATATTACACTTTTTTGAGGCAAGGTAACAAAAAATAGCTGTTTTGGCACTGTTTTTATTTTTGGTTTTTACAATGTTCATCTGACAGGTTAGATCATGTGCTATTTTTATAGAGCAGGTTGTTACGGACGTGACAATACTAAATATGACAACTTTTTTTGGTTGTTCGTTTCAGTTTTACATAATAAAGCATTTTTAAAAAAAATAAATTTGTGTCTCTTTATTCTGAAAGCCATAATTTCTTTTTTGGGCGACTGTCTTATGTAGGGGCTAATTTTTTTGGTATGAGATAATGGTTTGATTGGTACTGTTTTAGAGTGCATATGAGTTTTTGATCACTTGGTATTACACTTTTTGTGATGTAAGGTGAAAACAAAAGTTTTTTTGACACCGTTTTTTTTTTTTTTTTTACAGTGTTCACCTTAGAGGTTAAGTCATGTGATATTTTTATACAGCAGGCTGTTACGGACATGGCGATACCTAATATGTCTACTTTTAGATTTTTTGCACTTTTAACACAATAAAAGCATTTTTGAAACACAAAAAAATTTATGCTTTAGTGTCTCCATATTCTGAGAGCCAAAGAAGTTTTTTTTATTTTTTGCCCGATTGTTTTATGTAGGTGCTCATTTTTTGCGGGATGAGGTGACGGTTTGATTGGTGGTGCAAGGTGACAAATAGTTGTTTTAGCACATTTTTTTTCTATTTTTTCTACGGCATTCAGGTGAGTGGGTGGATTATGTGATATTTTTTATAGAGCCGGTTATTACGGACACGGAAATACCCAATATGTCGGTTTTTCTTAGTTATTCTTGTTTTATTTTGGAAAAGGGGCTTTTTTTTTTTACTTGAAACTAATTTTTTTTAATGAAAAACACTTTTTGTTACTTTTTATTTTTGTCCCTCTCTGGGACTTTAACTTCTGGGGTCTGATCCCCTCTGCAATGCATTAAAATACAACCTGTATTGTAATGCATTGGCTGTCAGCTTTTATGCTGACTAGAGATGGCCTTGCAGTTTGCCCAGCGGTCATTTTGCGACAAACTTTGCTCGTTCGCGGTTCGCCGAATATGCTAACATATGGCGATGTCCAATGGCGCCATATTCTTTTGCATTGTGCCGAACTTTGACCCATGACACATCCATCACGTGGAACAGGACAGTCAATTGAGACATTTCAGCACATGGACACACCCTCTACCCTATAAATAAACCCGATCTGGCAGCCATTTTACATTCTGTTTTTTGCCAGTGTAGGGAGAGGTTGCTGTGTGGAGCAGGGACAGGCTGTTAGGGACACCAAACACTAGCTAATAGGGCCACAAAAGTCTTTTTAAGGACTGGTGTAGGTGTGCTATCGATAGGTGTGACATACTAAGGGTGTGATATACTAATAATATATTTTCTAACATAGAAAGTATATTATAGTGCATTTGTATTGTACAGCAGTTGTGTGCGGTTCTGCTGCGATACTGCAGCTAGATAGAGTGACAAACGCTATTGGAATAACTAATTGCAACTGGTGTGATAAACCTGTTGCTCCCCCCAAAAAAAAACTGATTGAGGGGTGTGATATACCTATAATATACCTTCTAACATAGAAAGTATATTATAGTGCATTTGTATTGTGCAGCAGTTGAGTGCGGGTCTGGTAAGATACCGCAGCAAGATAAAAGGTACAAACGCTATTGGAATAACTAATTGTAACTGGTGTGATATACCTGTTGCCCCCCCCCAAAAAAAAAAAACTGATTGAGGGGTGTGATACACCAGCTTCCACAAAATATTTATTGAGGCCTGCAATACACCGGCTTCCACCAAATATTGATTAAGGGGTTTGATTTACTGGCTTCCAGCAAATACTCATTAAGGGGTTCTATATACCTGTTTCCACAAAATACTGATAGATGGGATTGATACACCAGCGTCCACCAAATATTAAGGGGTTTGATATACCGGCTTCCAGGAAATACTCATTAAGGGGTTCTAAATACCTGTTTCCACAAAATACTGATAGAGGGGATTGATATACCGTCTTCCACCAAATATGGATTGAGGCCTGCGATACACCAGCTTCCATCAAATATTGATTAAGGGGTTTGATATACCGGCTTCCAGCAAATACTCATTAAGGGGTTCTATATACCTGTTTCCACAAAATACTGATAGAGGGGATTGATATACCAGCTTCCACCAAATATTGATTAAGGGGTTTGATATACCGGCTTCCAGCAAATACTCATTAAGGGGTTCTATATACCTGTTTCCACAAAATACTGAGAGGGGATTGATATACCGGCTTCCACCAAATATTGATTGAGGCCTGCAATACACCGGCTTCCACCAAATATTGATTAAAGGGTTTGATTTACCAGCTTCCAGCAAATACTCATTAAGGGGTTCTATACACCTGTTTCCACAAAATACTGATAGAGGGATTGATATACCGGCTTCCACCAAATATTGATTGAGGCCTGCAATATGCCTGCTTCCACAAAAACTGCTCTTCTATAGGGACTTTGTCACAGGGTCATTTTGAAAATAACAAGCAGAAAAAGAGGCAGGCCATTCAGCACGTGTGGTAGGGGTCGGGCAGGTGCACCAGGCCGGAGCCTAAGTGGGAAGTTGGAGAAAGTGCAAGCGATTATGTCATAGGTCGCATCAGAGTTGGTTAAGTGGCTCACTCAGCCTTCCGCTTCTGCACCCTCCTCATCCTCTGTATCTGCACCCTCCTCACTCTCTGCTGTGTGCACCCCCAAAGACACCACCACCACCATAGCCCCTCCACTCGAGTCAGAGGAATTATTTTCCCATCCATTCTCAGACCTTACCGATGCGCAGCCATTCTTGGCATCGGATCAGGAAGAGGAGGTAGCAACGGCCGCCACCCAGCGGTCTGACGACAGTTCCCAGATCAGCCCAAGGACGGAGGTCTCCGCTGTTACTGCCTACTCCGAGATCTCTAATGTCAGTGGTGGTGAAGTTGACGATGATGATGTGTCGAATGATGTCACATGGGTGCCCACAGGAGAGGAAGAGGAGGAGAGTTCAGAGGGAGAGACAGAGCAGCAGATAGGGGGTAGAAGGAGGAGAAGCAGGCAGAACTCCAAGTGCACAGGAGGCAAAAAGCAGACTACAAATGTATCTGGAGCGAGCCATCCACCATGCATTGTCAAATCTGGCGCTCCCTGAACGCCAGTACATGGCTCCGCAATGTGGGCTTTTTTTAACGTATCAGCTGCTGACAATAGTGTTGCCATCTGCAGACTGTGCTGTCAACGCATAAGTCGCGGTAAGCCCCACATTCACCTAGGGACGACTGCCTTAAGAAGGCACCTGGCCTCCCAATGCTCCCATCACCAAGCCCAGTGGGAGCAACATCGTCGGAACCCACAAAGCCACACTCCCGGCGCTCCACATCCTGCCTCTTCTCCTCTCTCCTCTCTCCTCCTATTTGTCCTCCAGTCCACCTTCCACCGTGCCGTTGTCGCGTTTATCTGGCAAAAGGCAGGCTTCCGTGGGCCAAATGCTTGAACGTAAAAAGTTGATGATGCCGGATAACCCTTTTGCCAAACGGCTGACTGCTGGCTTGTTGGAACTGCTAGCCTGCGTCTTTTTTTCCTCCTCCTACTCCATACTCTGTCTCCTCCTCGGCTGACTCCTCCTTTTCCACTGCTACCGCCTCTTCTGCTGCACTCCCCAAGCTCCACAGAACCTATTCGATGTGCCAGGTGAGACGTTGCCATGCTGAGCAGCGGCTGTTGTGCCTGGAAGCCAGACATTCGTTAGCCATGTTTTTAATCCAATTTTATATTTTTAGTTATTTTAACCCCTTAAGGACTCAGCCCTATTTCACCTTAAGGACTTGGCCATTTTTTGCAAATCTGACCAGTGTCACTTTAAGTGCTGATAACTTTAAAACGCTTTGACTTACCCAGCCGTTCTGAGATTGTTTTTTCGTCACATATTGTACTTCATTACACTGCTAAAATTGGGTCAAAAAAGTTAATTTTTTTGCATCAAAAAATACCAAATTTACCAAAAATTTGGAAAGATTTTCAAATTTCAAAGTTTCAGTTTCTCTACTTCTGTAATACATAGTAATACCCCCAACAATTGTGATGACTTTACATTCCCCATATGTCTACTTCATGTTTGTATCATTTTGGGAATGCCATTTTATTTTTTGGGGATGTTTAGAAGCAAATTTTTAAATTTTTTCCGAAATTTTCCAAATCCCACTTTTTATGGACCAGTCCAGGTCTGAAGTCACTTTGTGAGCCTTACGTAATAGAAACCACCCAAAAATGACCCCATTTTAGAAACTACACCCCTCAAGGTATTCAAAACGGATTTTACAAACTTTGTTAACCCTTTAGGTCTTCCACAAGACTTCATGGCACATGGACATAAAATTCAAGAATTTAGATTTTTTGGAAAATTTTCCAATATAATCAATTTTTTCCAGGAACAAAGCAAGGGTTAACTGCCAAACAAAACTCAATATCGGTTGCCCTGATTCTGTAGTACACCCCTCAAGGTATTCAAAACTGGGTTTACAAACTTTGTTAGCCCTTTAGGTGTTCCACAAGAGTTAATGGCAGATGGAGAAACAATTTAGGAATTTCAATTTTTTGGAAAATTTTCCATTTTAACCCTTACTTTTTTACTGGAAAAAATGGGTTAACTGCCAAACAAAACTCAATATGGGTTGCCCTGATTCTGTAGTTTGCACAAACACCCCATATGTGGTCCTAAATTACTGTTTGGCCAAACGGGAGGACATAGAAGGAGGGGAACGCCATATGGGTTTTGGAAGGAAGATTTTGCAGGACTGGTTTTGTTTATACCATGTCCTATTTCAAGCCCCCCGTTGCACCACTAGAATAGAAATTCCAAAAAAGTGACTCCATCTAAGAAAGTACACCCCTCAAGGTATTCAAAACTGGGTTTACAAACTTTGTTAACCCTTTAGGTGTTCCACAAGAGATATTGGCAGATGGAGAAACAATTTTGGAATTTCTATTTTTTGGAAAATTTTCCATTTTAACCCTTACTTTATTACTGGAAAAAAATGTGTTAACTGCCAAACAAAACTCAATATGGGTTGCCCTGATTCTGTAGTTTGCAGAAACACCCCATATGTGGTTGTAAACTACTATTTGGCTAAACGGCAGGACATAGAAGAAGGGGAACGCCATATGGTTTTTGGAAGGCAGATTTTGCTGTACTGGTTTATTTACACCATGTACCCTTTCAAGCCCCCCTGATGCACCCCTAGAGTAGAAACTCCATAAAAGTGACCCCATCTAGGAAACTATGGGATAAGGTGGTTGTTGTTTTGGGACTATTTTAGGGTAAATATGATTTTTGATTGCTCTATATTACACTTTTTTGAGGCAATGTAACAAAAAATTGTAATTCTAAAATTGTTTCTACATTCGCTATTTCGTTTTGTGCAACACCTAAAGGGTTAACAAAGTTTGTAAAGTAATTTTTGAATACCTTGAGGGGTGTAGTTTCTTAGATGGGGTCGCTTTTTTGGAGTTTCTAGTCTAGGCTACATCAGGGGGGTTTCTAATGGGACATGGTGTAAATAAACCAGTCCATCAAAATCTGCCTTCCAGAAACCATATGGCGTATCCTTCGTTCTATGCCGTGCCGTGTGGCTATATAGCCATTTACGACCACATATGGGGTGTTTCTGGAAACTACAGAATCAGGGCAATAAATATTTAGTTTTGTTTGGCTGTTAACCACTGCTTTATTACCGGAAAAAAAGGATTCAAATGGAAATTTTGCCAACAAATTGGTGTTTTGCCACCGTTTTTATTTTATATTTTTATAAAATCGAATTTAATTATCTGCATAATGCAGGCATTTCCGGATGGCCTCAAACCGGGGGCGTGTCATGGCCATACTGTAGAGTGGGGTCTGGTAGAGGACATCCCCACTCCAGTATTGCCTGACACTGGATTTTTGCACTAGACCCATGTGCAGCACGAGGCCCCAAAACGTCCTCATCTCGGCTGCACTGACCGGCGTCCAGCCACCGGGTCTAGCCAAAAAGGAGCCCGGGTGCTGAGCAACGAACTGTTGGGCGTACAGGTTCGTCTGCTCCACCATCAGATTCACAAATGGGTCACTAAAAAAAAAAAAAAGTCCATTTCAGTGAAGTCCACTGTGGGAATCTGGATTCCTGGATTGCCAACAAAATCCGGAATCTCAGGCTCAAAAATCAATGGGGGACACCAGCTAAGTTCACCGGTAGGGGGCTCCGTTGGGCTTATTTGGTGGGCCACAAAACCAGTACGAGCCCCAGGGCGGCTCGTACTGGTGTGGGCCACAGGGTCCCTAACATGTGGGGCCCCTGGCGGGGGGCTGGGGGGGGCAAGTGGCAGCACTCCTGGGTGGATCTAGGGTCTCACATCTAAGTGCTGTGGACCCCAACCACCAGAGACAATAAATCAGATAAAGTTTCCCCCCCCCTAACTAACTCTCCCTTCTATCCCTGCCTAATCGTGCCTCTCCCTCACTGACCCTAATGCTCGGACTGTGATTGGTGGTGTGTAATCACCATCCTTTTCCGGTTCATCGAGTCACCGGAGACCCGAATGGACTGGAAACGCAGCAAACCGCAGGTCTGAATTGAGCTGCGGTTTGCTGCGATCGCCAATGCGGGGGGTCACATTACCCCCCTGGCGTTGTGACAGGATGCCCGCTGAATGATTTCAGAGGACATCCTGTTCCGATTAACCCCCGCCGCGCCGCAATGTAGTTTTAAAGTTAGGACATACCGGTACGTCCTGGGTCCTTAAGGACTCGGCAAACATGGCGTACCGGTACGTCCTAAGTCCTTAAGGGGTTAAAAATATGTATTTGACATGTATTTGTACTGGCCTGCAGATAAATTGTTATCCAATGACTGTCTAACATACCTCCAGCCACATAATCACTTGATCTTTTCTGTCCGGTGAATGCCTAATGTTTGGGGCCTGTACTCCACTGGTTTGCAGTAAAATTGTTATCCAATGACCGTCTAATATACCTCCAGCCACATAATCATCTGATCTTTTCTGTCCGGTGAATGCCTAATGTTTGGGGCCTGTACTCCACTGGCCTGCAGTAAAATTGATATGCATTGACCGTCTAATATACCTCCAGCCACATAACCACTTGATCTTTTCTGTACGATGAATGCATAGTTTTTGGGGCCTGTAATCTAACTGGCCAACAGTAAAATTGTTATATTGTGACCGCCTAGTGTACCTCCAGCCACATAATCACTTGTTCTTTTCTGTACGGTGAATGCCTAATGTTTTGGCCCTGTACTCCTCTGGCCTGCAGTAAAATTGATATCCAATGAACATCTAATATACCTCCAGCCACATAATCACTTGATCTTTTCTGTACGGTGAATGCCTAATTGTTGGGGCCTCGGAGGAATTCAACACCTATGACGACCACGTGTTATCGAATTTCACCTATTATCATTTGGGGTTTATTCAAGAGGGGGGATTTTGTTAGCCATGTTTTTAATCCACTTTTATATTTTTAGTTCTTTTAAACATATGTATTTGACATGTATTTGTACTGGCCTGCAGTAAAATTGATATCCAATGACCGTCTAATATACCTCCAGCCACATAATCACTTGATCATTTCTGTCTGGTGAATGCCTAATGTTTGGGGCTTGTATTTCACTGGCCTGCAGTAAAATTGATATCCAATGACCGTCTTATATACCTTCAGCCACATAATCACTTGATCTTTTCTGTTCGGCGAATGCCTAATGTTTGGGGCCTGTACTCCACTGGCCTGCAGTAAAATTGATATCTAATGACCGTCTAATATACCTCCAGTCACATAATCACTTGATATTTTCTCTACGGTGAATGCCTAATGTTTGGGGCCTGTACTCCAGTGGGCTACAGTAAAATTGTTATCCAATGACCATCTAATATACCTTCAGCCACATACCGGTAATCACTTGATCTTTTCTGTTCGGTGAATGCCTAATTTTTAGGGCCTGTACTCCCGTGGCCTAAAATAAAATTTTCCTAGGCTCCAGCAGGGCACATTTTTGAGAATTTCCCTTTAAGATGCATAGAAATGGCCCATGATTAAAATACATATTTTTGGTGGGATTTTTTGTCATTGATTCCCCTCTAGTATGTCATTGTCCATGTTGTGGGACTATTTGTGCACTTCTAGTAAGTATTTTGTGGCTGAAAATATGACCTAAAGGTTTTTCAGGTTCGCCTGCCATTAAAGTGAATGGGGCCCGCCTCGAACTTGCGGTTCACGAACATTTGATCATGATCGCATTCGCGAATTGTCCCGGCCGATGATCGTCCATTACTAATGCTGACAGCCTGCCTGTGAGACCCAACCTAAGGGCTGAATCTCACAGGCTTCCATAGAATGCAGGTCCCAATGCCTATGGAAGGCATCGGGCTGCCTTCTCTGCCCTCGGGTCCCCGCCACTGCAGCTTTGACCGCGGCATACAAGGGGTTAATACGCCGGCATCAGTGTTTTCACAGATGCCGGCGTATGCAGCAGGGGCCCAGCTGTCAGTGACTGCCGGGTCCGTGCCGCTGATCTGGCAGGCGCAGATCCTGCACTCGCCCGATCAGCCTGCCATATTTGTAAAGCGCTGGTCCTTAAGTCAGGTCCAACATGTACATGTACGGTGGGGGTCCTTAAGGAGTTAATTTAATCCATTCCCAATTATCATCTAGGCCCCATGGCCCTGGCCAGCCCCTCTGAGAGTAGTATCAGTAATTTTCATTTAGACCTGTCTGCCAGCCTCCCGCTAACTCACTCAAATTCTCACTGCCCTTTAAATAAATTTAAAAATACTCACCTACCTCACCCTTCCTTCATGCTCCTAGAATCCTATGTGTGTTGCTCTGCACTGTTGCATGGCCTGACCTGAGTTATGGTACACCGGCACAGCCAATACACAGTGAATGGAGCCATCTGCTTCCATGTCCACTGTTGAAATTTGGTTTCTATAACCATAGACCAGGCATGGCCAATTCTCCAGCTGTTGTAAAACTACAACTCCCACAATGCCCTGCTGTAAGCTGATAGCTGCTGGCAGTCTGGGCATGATGGGAGTTGTAGTTTTGCAACAGCTGGAGAGCCTCAGGTTGGCCATCCCTGCCATAGACAGAATATTCATTTGTACATAAAACAATGCTAGTTTTTTATGTACAGTATTTTTTATATGCCTAGTTTTACCTATAATTTTCTAATGGGACTAAGGCCTCTTGAACACAACCATGTAGCTTTTTCAGTATTTTGCGGTCTGCAAAAAACGGATCCGCAAAAAATACAGATGACGTCCGTGTGCATTCCATTTTTTGCGGAACGGAACAGCTGGCCCCTGAACAGTACTATCCTTGTGTGTTATTCCCAACAATAATAGGACATGTTGTATCGTTGAACGGAATGGAAAAAACGGACATACAGAAACAAAAGGCATACGGAGTACCTTCCTTTTTTTTGCGAATCCATTTAAATGATTGGTTCCGTATACGGTCCATATATAGAACTCAAAAAACGGAACGTAAACGGAAGAAAAAAAAAGTTCATATGCAAGAGGCCTTATGCGTTATTAAAAGACATGGAATTTAGTTTAATATTTGTCCATAGTTATATATAATCCCTTCCCAACCAGCACCATACATGTACCACATTGGACAGGTCATTAAAAATGTCAGCTGCTCGTGAGCACACTGGACACCATAGCTGCAGCAGACACCCAAGGCTAATGTCTGCAATTGGTGATAACCCTAATCGCAGCCATATAACCACTCAGTAGTCAAACGTGACCATAGCATCTGAGAGCTAAAAAAAATAAACAGGAACACGCGCTTCCCAGCCTGCGATGGCTCCCCTTAGTAGCATTCAGGGGTGCTGTCCTTTCCTGCCCCAGTACCAGTGAATCATCCGAGGCTGCTGCAGCTATGTTTTAATATAGAGATATTTATCCCATACGGCGAATAACTTAATAGGGTGTAAAAATTAAAATGGCAGATTTGCTTCATCTTCCCCCAAAATTTTTATAAAAAGTGATCAAAAAGTCATACACACCCCAAAATGATATCAATGAAAGGTATAGATTGTTCTGCAAATAATTAGTCCTCTCACAGTTCCAGAAACGTAAAAACTGGAGTCAGAATATGGCAATGCAAATAAAAAAATGTGTTTTTTCAGTTTTTATTTTATTTTTGTATTAAAACAGAAGACAAACTATACAAATGTGGTATCTCTGTAATTGTACTGACCCAGAGAATGAAGGTAATAGTTCCGTTCTGCATTGGAAACGCCATAGAAACAAAACCCATAAAACTATGGTAACATTTAGTTTCCCTTACGTCCTAACCAGCAGCACAAGTGGGGAGTTCTCCCCTGTGAAACTAGTAGGACAGGTGGAATTTTTGATGACAATAAATTTCCTACTAAGTAATAATTAAATAATTAGTAAAACCCACCCCTATAAAGGGCAGACTGCCCATAATTCAGTGCTTTTTTTCTCTGTCCCTGTCGACAGTAGGACGGGTCAGGCTACGGCCTGTCACTTTAAAAATACTTTTTTTCTTTTGATCGATTTTTTCCTACCGCTTGTCTCATGGTCCTACCTTGTGGCCATAAATTCGCTCCGGTCCCCTCTGCTCATCGTTGTGATCCGCCGCACGTTGCACCTGCGGTAGCGGCAGTACAGGCTACAGGGGCGGAGCCTATCGGCGCTCGGCCATCTACAGGGCTTGGGTTGCCGGCGTCTCTTCGCCGGCACCTGCTGCATGCTGCACGGCCGACAGGAAGTGCGTCAATGACGACTTCCGGTTTCGGCCAGCGGTATTAAACTTAAAACGCAAGTGTATTTTAGTTTTATGAGCCTGCGGGCTGCATATTTTATGATGTATAATATGTATATATGTTTTAAAAGCTTATATTCCCAGGGGAAGGATTAAGTGAGGCGGTGCTATCCAGAGGGGGCCGATCTAAGGTTAGGGGTGGAGTTATCCACCTATATAAGTCCACAACAAGAGGAAGTAGATGGGTAAAGGAGGCAATCTGGGAAGCCTTTTTTATCCCAAGGCTTGGCTCCTCCATCCTTTGTCACCGCCCACTCCACGAGGGCAATATCTACTTCTTTTGCGGAAAGAAATCTCGTTCCACTTGAACAGATTTGTGCTGCGGCTTCCTGGAGCTCCCACAGCACTTTCATTAGACACTATCGCCTAGACTCTAGGCGTTCGGAGGGGGTAACATTCGGACGTACCATTCTGTCTGCTGCTCTCTCATAAAAAAAAATAAAGAATAAAATAAAATAAAATAATAGGATTATACCTGGGAAAGGCCCTCCCAATTTGTTGGGTTACTTGCTAGGTCCCCACTTGTGCTGCTGGTTAGGACGTAAGGGAAGCGTTAATTTTTAACGTAAATTTGTTTAATCCTAACAGCAGCACACAAATTTCCCAGCACTGAATTATGGGCAGTCTGCCCTTTATAGGGGTGGGTTTTACTAATTATTTAATTATTACTTGGTAGGAAATTTATTGTCATCAAAAATTCCACCTGTCCTACTAGTTTCACAGGGGAGAACTCCCCACTTGTGCTGCTGTTAGGACTAAGGCCGGGTTCACACGAACGTGTGTGACCCGTGCCTGTGAAGCGGCCCGCAAATAGCGGGCCGCAATGCTTGTTCGCCGGCCGTAGGTCAGCCGCATTGGATCGCGGACCCATTCACTTTAATGGGTCCGCGATCCGGCCGTTCCGCGAAAAGATAGGACTTGTTCTATCTTTTAGCGGAACGGAACAACGGGACGTAACCCCAGGAGGCACTCCGTAGTGCTTCCGAGGGGTCCCGTCCCGTGCGGCCGTTCCGCGATTCCGGATTAGCGGACCCATTGAAGTGAATGGGTCCGCATCCGTGATGCGGAATTCACACGGAACTGTGGCCGTGTATTGCGGCCCGCGATTTGCGGGCCGCAATACGGCCACGGGTCACGCACGTTCGTGTGAACTTAGCCTAAGGGAAAACAAATTTACGTTTAAAATTAACGCTTTTTTTTTCCAATTCCACCCCATTTAGAATTTTTTTCCCAGCCTCCCACTACATCATATGCAACAATAAATGGTGTCATTAAAACGTACAACTTGTCCTACAAAAAACAAGCCCTTATACGGCTATGTGAACTGAAAAACCCTTTCTGGGGCTGAAAGGGTTAAACACCCAACCAACTAAACTATTGAATCAATATAAAAATTTGTTCAGAGTAGAAATATCCGTATCCTCTTGTCTTATTTCCTCATCCACTTACTGAAAGGAAAGAAGGCAGCAGAACATAAGGCTGAACAATTCATTTCAATACATTTAGAATTCATTTTTATCCTGCACAATATGTAATTAGGAAAAAGAACCAAAACAGCACTTCCACGGCAGAAGCAACAGTGTCAGCGTATCAGACTGCGAACCTAACACCAAGCAGACAGCAAAAGGAAATCCACAACACGGCAAATTGAACGGCACATGGAAGTTTCCTTTTCTCAGGTCTTTAATTCCATTTTTTGCTGAATAAGTTCAGTTCCATGCCGGCCATCACAGGTTTCCAAAGGGATATTAAAAAAAGGTTTCTGACATTTTACTACTGATGACCTATCCTCAGGGTAGGTCATCAGTATCTGATCGGTGGGGGTCTGACACCTGGGACCCCCGGGGATCAGCTGTATGAGAAGGCACTGGCACTCCTACGAGCGCTGCGGCCTTCTCCGTGCTCACCAAGCACAGTGCCGTACATTGTAAAGCGACTTTGCTTGGTATCACTCTCAGCCCCATTCACTTCAATGGGGCTGAGATGCATCTAGGCCACTTGATAGATGAACGTGTTATCACTGATCTAGGGAAAGCAGCTAGAAGGCTGCGGCACTACGGTGAGCGTCGCTGCTTTCTCAAACAGCTGATCGGCGGGGGTCCTGGGTGTCGGACCCCCACTGATCAGATACTGATGACCTATCCTGGGGATAGGTCATCAGTAGTAAAATGTCAGAAAGCCTCTTTAACTTAAAAAAAAATAAAAAAATAGGGGATTTATCAATACTTGCACCTAGTGTGTGGCCAGATTTCTACCCCATGCAGGTCAGACCTACTTTTATAAGCAGAAACATAATGGAAAACGGCAATACATTTGTGCTTGGCACAACCATGAAGCCAAGCAGCTGATTACTTTGCATATGTAGGAAATGGTGTCGCAAAAACTGTTGTGAATATGTTGATACATATTCCCCTCTTTGCCAGTCTAAAAGGTTTCTACACAGGTCTTACTCTATAGATCTCGTTCTACTATATTTGATATGTGCTAAGGATTTATTCCCTATGCATTCAGAGATAGATGCCTTTCCTATTTATCTGTATGAAACACATCATTTGTTTCGGGCCAACACAAATCTTTCTCAAACGTACATGTATGCAGGGGTTTATACAGATCTCATATGGCCTCATAGCAAATCTTAATATGGGCCCCTATGCCCCACTGATTTTCCCAGTATGCATGTTACAATCACTCCCTGGAAACACAAAGCGTCATGCCCCAGATTTCGGATGAATTTATGAATTGGCAGAAATTTTTATTTAAAAAAATTGTATAGTCACAACTGGCCTCACTCAGTTTATCTGATTTCTATGTCAGAAAAAGTTGAACAGGTGCTTCACAAATATGGAGCTCATTTTGAACATCATATTTCTGAATCTATTTTACACGAGAAACTGGAAACACATTGACAAATCTTCTTCTTCCCTTTTATTACAAAAAAGGTGGCCTGCAACCACCACTAGGGGGAGCTCAGTGCATATGAACTATGACTAAATTTAAAGCTGTAATAATCTTTTTTACTGATCTCCCCCTAGTGGTGGCAGCATGAAAATGCAGTATTTTCACACAGGGTATTGAAGGTTCAGCACTGAGCCCCCCTTCCCCGGACCCTGTTGCATGATCCCCTGAAATGTGTCATGTTTGATGTTGATAGCTGGGCTATGAGGAAGAAAAAGGCCACACTATAGGGGGATTATGTATAGGGAAAGGGAAAACTGGTCTGAAATTAGGAGGCTCATCTTTGGTGGTTGTGCAATTATAGGCGCAACGTTATTGTAGGAGACATATGACAGATATGAGGGTCCCAGTACTGCCAGTGTCTGAAAGCCCTTGCAGATAGATGCCCACCTAGCAGGGCAGACTCACAAGTAAACAGAATGATGAGCACTCGACAGTCAGTCAAACCACAACTGGACATCCAAAGCCAGAGCGCCGTAATCTTGCGATGCGCGAGCTAGCGCATGAGCAGTTCCTCCCCTGAGGCTGATGCCAGTACAGGAAAGGAACACTATGACGACACAGCGCTTTGGCTTTCTGATGTCGGGGAGCAAGGAGGAGATTCTGAGGATGCGGGGCGGTGCTGGACTCCTTCACGCTGGACTCATCTCAGGGACAGGACTCATCTCAGGGTAATTTGCATATGGATCAAATAGTTTTTTTTACACAATAAAAGCACACAGAGCTACGGGGACTGGGTATTGCCGATGTGCTAGCGGCGATCTAGCAACCTATGTCCTCAGCTCTATGCACAAAATCCCGGTGACAGGTTCCCTTTAAAAAGTTCCAGAAGTGTAACAGGAAGCTTTTTTACTTTTTTATTGAGACTTCAGCAAATAATCATTCACATGTTTGATACAGGACCTTCTCTTTAATGCTAAGAATGTAATAAACCAAGACAACACTGTAAGTAGATGCCAAGGTCACACAGTGTTAACCAGTTCCTTCTCAATCTATTTATGGTCAGGATAACTGCTAGCCATAGAGGCTTGTTATAGAAAGAAACCTTAGGTAGATAGAGGATGTGTGTAGGTAAACATGAAATATGTGCAAAATGTCAATTCTAATACAGAACAGAACCATAACCTTTAGAAATGCTGGTGGTAAATCATAGGAACTTGCTTTGTCATAGTGCTGCAGAACCACAGATTGCATAAACCTAAGGAATGTTAATTGCCCCTAACATCATTCACATCATTCACAAGTATCCCAAGGTGTTTTCTTAATATGTTCCAGGACCCAAATGCTCATAATGTGTCCCAACTATTTCCCTCTGTTACATAGAAAAAGAATCCAGGATACTAAAAACATCCCTGTGCAACCTGAGCTAATGTTTGCTGCAAATCACCTCCTGACACAAGCCTTCTGGGGAAAAAGCAGGAGAACTGGTTTGTGATGAGCCCAGCCTTGTAAAGCAAATAAGGACTATGGAGAAAAAAAATGCATATTGGATTTTGCAGTGCTCTGCTAAAGGAAAAAACCCCTCTGGCTCAATTAAGTAAACGTATGATTGGATTTTGAAGTCATTATTACAGGCAGTGTAAACTGGGCTAGTGAAACAATCCTTTATGTGGGCCTGCATTTGATTCAGTTCAGCAATGAAGCATGAGATATTTGCTAAATCTTGCAAACTTGGGAAGTTCAGTAATGCACTGTGACTACTTAACAAGATATTTTCTAAAGCCAGGGATAGGTCAAATGTCTCCAAGTATTTGTTATATAGAGTTAATTGTCAGGGTGCGGTGTGGGGAATACACTCCACATCAAACACAGGAGGTAGGAAGGAACGGTACTAGGCCTGGAAACTAGGGAAAGGTAAAAGGTCACCACCTGGTAAGTCCCTAAGCTGAACCCTGACAGCTAACAGTATAAACAGACCTCGATGGTAGGAATGTTCATATGCCGGAACCTAAGGCCCTGTCTCACCCTACAGGGCCCTGGAAACCGTGTCAGGACAACAGGTGACCTGTTCCTTCCCAGCTGAAAGAACAGACCCCCTCAGGCCTAATCTAATGTTCTTGCTCCCATGTTGCTCTGTGGCCTTATTGCAGAGAAAGCAGCTTTTTAAACATGTGTAAATTAGTCCCTGGGTGTAATGAGGGCATTGCCATTTCACCACTCACTCTCTCTACATGCCATGCCCCCATCTCTTTGACAGGTCCAGACTAGAGATGTCCCGAACTATTCACCGGCGAATAGTTCCCGGCGAACATAGCTTGTTCGCCGCGGCGGGCGAACATATGCGATGTTCAGTCCGCCCCCTATTCGTCATCATTGGGTAAACTTTGACCCTGTCCCTCACAGTCTCAGACACATTCCAGCCAATCAGCATCATACCCTCCCTCCCAGACCCTCCCACCCCCATGGACAGCATCCATTTTAGATTCATTCGGAAGCGGCATTCTTAGTGAGAGGAAGGACAGTGTAGCTGCTGGTGATTTATTAGGGAAATGGATAGCTAGGCTAGTGTATTCAGTGTCCACTACAGTCCTGAAGGACTCATCTGATCTCTGCTGTAAGGACAGCACCCCAAAAAGCCCTTTTTAGGGCTAGAACATCATTCTGCTTTTTTTTTCCCTGTGTAATCTAATTGCAGTTGCCTGCCTGCCACCGTGTGTGTCAGGCTCACAGCGTATACTGTGCCCACTTGCCCAGTGCCACCACTCATATCTGGTGTCACAGTAGCTTGCATTAAAAAAACAAAAACTTTATTGACTGTAATATAATAGCAGTCAGTTGACGGCACGCACGTGTGTTTCATGCCCTACAAGTGCATAGTGTCACCAGCGCAACTCATATCTGGTGTCACATTCGATTACATTTAAAGAAAAACAACAATTTTGATTGTGAATAAATAGCAGTCTGTTGCACAGACGTGTTTGTGTGTTTAAGGCCCAGCTGCAAGTCCATAGTGTCACTTCAGCGCAACTCATTTCTGGTGTCACAGTTGCTTGCACGCATAGTACAACTTAACTAATTTAGAAAAAATGACTGGCAGAGGCAGGCCACCCCGCAGGGGCCGTCGTGGTCGTGGTGCTGTGATTCCCTTTGGCCCTAGAATAATGCCCAGTGAACTCGAAAAGTTCTGAGGACATAGTTGACTGGCTAACACAGGACACCCAATCTTCTACAGCTTCCGCTCGGAACCTTGACGCACCATCCTCCTCCAGATCAGCTTTGGGCACCTCTCAAGTTACCACTCGCCCGCCTGCCGCCACCACCAACACTAGCACCACAGCCGCTTCACTTGATCTGTCAGAGGAGTTATTTACACATCAGTTGGAAGAAATGAGTGATGCGCAACCATTATTGCCAGAGGATGTAGATAACAGGGATATGTCTCAGTCAGGCAGCATTACACACATGGACGTACGGTGTGATGATGATGATGTACCCGCTGCTGCTTCCTTTGCTAAGTTGTCAGATACAAGTGAAGCGGTTGATGATGACGATGTGTCCGTGGATGTCACGTGGGTGCCCGCTCGAAGAGAAGAAGAACAGGGGGAAAGTTCAGATGGGGAGACAGAGAGGAGGAGACGAGTTGGAAGCAGGGGGAGGTCGTCGCAAGGAGCTAGTGGCACAGTCAGACAGCATGCATCGGCACCCGGGGTCAGCCAGACAGCACGCCGATCAACGCATGCTGTTGCCACCACCAGAATGCCGTCATTGCAGAGCTCAGCAGTGCTGCATTTTTTTTGTGTGTCTGTCTCTGACAACAGCAATGCCATTTGCAACCTGTGCCAAAAGAAACTGAGTCGTGGGAAGTCCAACACCCACCTAGGTACAACTGCTTTGCGAAGGCACATGATCGCACATCACAAACGCCTATGGGATCAACACATGAGTACAAGCAGCACACAAACTCAAAGCCGCCATCCTCCTCCTGGTCCAGCATCTTCAGCCACGTCAACCACTGCTGTCCTTCTTGTACCCTCTCAACCATCCGCCACTCCGTCTCTCGCCTTGAGTAGTTCCTGCTCATCTGCCCACAGTCAGGTGTCTGTCAAGGACATGTTTGAGCGTAAGAAGCCAATGTCACAAAGTCACCCCCTTGCCCGGCGTCTGACAGCTGGCTTGTCTGAACTCTTAGCCCGCCAGCTTTTACCATACAAGCTGGTGGAGTCTGAGGCTGTCACTACCAGAGCTTTGGGACGTTCTCACAGCTCTGTTTCTCCACCCCTGTGATCATGTCACTACTAGAGCTGGGAGGAGTTCTCACTGCTCTGTTTACTTTTGGTTTCCTTCCTCCCAGCTGTTCCTCATGCGTTTGATTTCCCTCTCTTTATATCACCCCTCCTCCTATTGTAGGGCGTGGATTATAGTTCTCATTTCAGTTGTAGCTCTTGCTTTAGTATCTTCATTTGTAGCTATCAGTTCACTGGACCTGTGTTCTGCTGCAGCAAGCACTCCGGATATTGCCAGCTGTCCTTGGATCCGTCTTCTTTGCGGCTGCAACACCTTCAGCTAAGTGTACAGACATTGTTGTGTACCTGATTATTTTCTGACTGGATCTGAGGTGGCCACGGTTCCCTCCATATACTGAGTAGGGCACCGGTGGCCGTGCCCCTTCCACTATTGTAGGGGTTACAGTGGTCATCAGTCTTAGGTACGTGGGCATGCCTCGTTGCGCTATTTGGATCCGGGCATGTGCTTTAGCAGCATAGGGAGAGCTTTGAGGGTCTGACAGGGGTCACCCTTTATCCTCCCTAGTTTGGGTCCGGTCAGTAGCTCTTTTACTGTGTATACTATTGTTGCTCACATACAGCCGTGACATTATAATCCACCAAAACCGTCCTTTTTTGACATGGATCCGCTTTCTGGCCTGGTTGACTGCATGCAGGGTCTTTCTTTGGAAGTAGCGGATCTCCGTCAATCTATGACTCAGCTTCAAGCATTGGGCTCTGCTCCGGCTCATGGAGTCTGTTGCGAGCCAAAGGTCTCACTTCCGGAAACGTTCTCCGGGGGCAGTGAGAATTTTGTTCGCTTCAGAGAGGCATGCAAACTCCATTTTTGCTTGTGTCCCTACTTCTCTGGTAAGGAGGAGCAGAGGGTGAGGATTGTCATCTCCCTGCTCAGGGGTAATGCTCAGACTTGGGCTTTTTCGCTGTCATCAGGGGATCCCTCCCTTCGATCCGTGGAAAGATTTTTTGTGGCCCTGGGGCAGATTTATGATGACCCGGATCGTGTTGCTCTGGCCAAATCTAACTTACGTGTTTTATGCCAGAACAAACTGTCTGCGGAGCTTTATTGTTCTGAATTTGAGATGGGCAGCTGATTCGGGTTGGAATGATGCTGCACTCCGGAGTCAGTTCTGTCATGGTCTCTCAGAGAGATTGAAAGATGCGTTTGCTTTCCATGAGAGACCAACGTCCTTAGAGTCTGCCATGTCATTGGCGGTACGCCTTGACAGGCGTCTAAGAGAAAGAAACAAGACCTCTCTGTCCAGCCATTGTCAGTCTAGGGGCAGTGGTGCGGACTCATTCAGTGTGCAGGGGCCTCATCCTGTCTCGCTCCCCTCTGAGGAGGAGCCCATGCAGCTAGGTCGACTTGCCCCTGATAAAAGAGGATTTAGTCCTCAGAGTATGGTGTGTTTTTGTTGTGGGGGCATAGGTCATTTGGCAAATGTTTGTCCGTCTAGGAGATTC
The DNA here is from genome assembly GCF_905171765.1 of Bufo bufo. Taxonomy (NCBI): domain Eukaryota; kingdom Metazoa; phylum Chordata; class Amphibia; order Anura; family Bufonidae; genus Bufo; species Bufo bufo. The sequence goes on from NC_053389.1 coordinate 700,271,158, forward strand.
TTGAACTGTACTAAGAGAGATAATAAGAGAAAAACCTCAAAAGGTAAATCATCAAATTCTGCTTCATCTGCTACTTTGGGCAAAGTTGATGTAGGAATTGATGCTTTTCCTCTGACCTGCAGTTCCCGTTTTCTCCTGTCTGCCAGGGTGGCGCTAGAGAGCAAAGTCATTTCTTGTGAGATTTTTGTCGATAGTGGAGCGGCCGTCAATCTTATTGACACTCAATTTGTAGCCATGCATGGTTTTCAGGTTTGCACATTAGAAAAGGATATACCTGTTTTTGCTATTGACTCTGCTCCACTCTCACAGAGATCTCTGAAGGGCATTGTTCACAATATCCGGCTAGCTGTAGGTGACACTCATGTGGAGGATATATCTTGTTTTGTCCTTAACGGATTGCCTTCTCCTCTAGTTTTGGGGTTACCCTGGCTCACTAGACATAACCCCACTATTGATTGGCAAGGAAGGCAAATAAATGAGTGGAGTGACTTTTGTAGAGAGAATTGTCTCACAGCGACTTTTGCAGAGGTGTCTACTAAAACTGTGCCATCATTTCTCTCTGATTTCTCGGACATGTTTTCCGAGAGCGGTGTTCAGGAGCTACCTCCTCACTGGGAGTTTGACTGTCCCATTAACCTCATTCCCGGCGCCAAGCTGCCAAAAGCACGCCTCTACAATCTCTCACAACCGGAAAGAATCGCAATGCGAACTTATATCTCCGAGAGTCTCGAGGGGGCATATTCGTCCCTCAAAGTCACCTGTGGCCGCGGGTTTTTTTTTTGTTAAAAAAAAAGATGGCTCTCTGAGACCTTGCCTAGATTTTAGGGAGCTGAACCGTATCACGATTCGCGATCCCTATCCCCTTCCTCTGATCCCGGACCTCTTCAACCAAATTGTTGGGGCCAAGGTGTTTTCCAAATTGGATTTGAGAGGCGCGTACAACCTGGTCAGGGTCAGAGAGGGGGATGAATGGAAAACGGCCTTTAATACCCCTAACGGGCATTTCGAGAATCTCGTTATGCCTTTCGGCCTGATGAATGCTCCGGCCGTCTTTCAGCATTTTGTTAATAGTATTTTCTACCATTTAATGGGGAAATTTGTATTGGTGTATCTTGATGATATTTTGATTTTTTCCCCTGATGTTCAGACCCATCAGGATCATCTTTTTCAGGTTCTGTAGATTCTGTGGGAAAATAAATTGTACGCCAAGCTGGAGAAATGTCTTTTTATGGTATCGGAGATTCAATTTCTGGGTTTTCTCCTCTCTGCTTCTGGTTTTCGCATGGATCCGGAGAAGGTCCGTGCTGTACTTGAGTGGGAGCTTCCTGAGAATCAGAAGGCATTGATGCGCTTTCTGGGTTTTGCGAACTATTACAGAAAGTTCATTTTGAATTATTCCTCTGTTGTCAAACCCCTTACTGACATGACAAAAAAGGGGGTGGATTTTTCCTCTTGGTCGGAGGAGGCGCTTGCAGCCTTTTCTAAGATTAAAGAGAGTTTTGCGTCTGCTCCCGTCTTGGTGCATCCCGATGTTTCCTTACCTTTTATTGTTGAGGTGGATGCTTCCGAGGTGGGTGTGGGTGCGGTTTTGTCCCAGGGCCCTTCTCCTGCCAAATGGCGACCCTGTGCCTTTTTCTCTAAAAAACTCTCCCCGGCAGAGAGAAACTATGATGTGGGAGATAGGGAGTTGTTGGCCATCAAGTTGGCTTTCGAGGAATGGCGCCATTGGTTGGAGTGGGCCAGGCACCCTATCACCGTTTTTACCGACCATAAGAATCTGGCATACTTGGAGTCGGCCAGGCGTATGAATCCGAGACAGGCCAGATGGTCTCTGTTCTTCTCCAGATTCAATTTTGTTGTTACATTCCGACCTGGGATAAAAAATGTGAAGGCTGATGCTCTCTCTCGCTGTTTTCCGGGAGGAGGAAACTCCGAGGACCCGGGTCCCATTTTGGCGGAGGGGGTAGTTGTTTCTGCTCTATATTCCGATTTGGAGGCCGAGGTCCAGGCTGCTCAGACTGAGGCACCTGCCCGTTGTCCTTCTGGGAAGTTGTTCGTGCCTCCTGAGCTACGTCACAAACTCTTTAAGGAGCATCATGATACGGTTTTTGCTGGTCACCCCGGGAGTAGAGCCACGGTAGATCTCATTGCTCGGAGATTTTGGTGGCCAGCTCTTCGTAAGTCGGTGGAGGGTTTTGTGGATGCTTTTGAGACGTGCGCTCGCGCTAAGGTCCCTCGTTCTTGGCCTTCAGGTTCCCTTCTCCCGTTACCCATACCTTCCCGTCCTTGGACACACCTGTCCATGGACTTTATCACGGATCTTCCTCGTTCCTCGGGGAAGTCGGTGATCCTGGTGGTGGTGGACCGTTTTAGCAAGATGGCTCATTTCGTACCTTTCCCTGGTTTACCCAATGCTAAAACGTTGGCGCAAGCTTTTGTCGACCATATTGTTAAATTGCACGGCATTCCCTCTGATGTTGTTTCCGATAGAGGCACGCAGTTTGTGTCCAGGTTCTGGAAGGCTTTCTGTTCTCGCCTGGGGGTTCGGCTGTCCTTCTCTTCTGCTTTTCACCCGCAGTCGAATGGTCAGACTGAGCGCCTCAATCAGAATCTGGAGACATATTTGCGCTGTTTTGTGGCAGAGAACCAGGAGGATTGGTGTTCATTTCTCCCTCTTGCTGAGTTTGCTCTGAACAACCGTCGTCAGGAATCTTCTGATAAGTCACCTTTCTTTGGTGCATATGGGTTCCATCCGCAGTTTGGGACATTCTCGGGAGGGGCTCTTTCTGGTTTACCTGAGGAGGAGAGATTTTCCTCGTCTTTGTCTACCATTTGGCAAAAGATTCAGAGTAATCTTAAAAAGATGAGTGAGAGGTATAGGCGTGTGGCTGATAAGAGACGTGTGCCTGGTCCGGACCTGAATGTGGGTGATCTGGTGTGGTTGTCTACAAGAAATATTAAACTGAAGGTTCCCTCCTGGAAATTGGGTCCCAAGTTTATTGGGCCTTATAAAATCTTGTCAGTCATCAATCCTGTTGCCTTCCGTCTTGATCTTCCACGGGTTTGGAAGATACATAATGTATTTCACAGATCTCTCTTAAAACCATATGTCCAGCCCACGGTACCCTCCTCTTTGCCTACTCCTCCGATTTTGGTTGATGGCAATCTGGAGTTTGAGGTTTCGAGAATTGTGGACTCTCGCATTGTCCGCGGTTCTCTTCAGTACCTCGTTCATTGGAAGGGTTATGGTCCTGAGGAGAGGATGTGGGTTCCGGTGTCGGACATTAAAGCCACTAGCCTCATCAGGGCATTTCATAGGGCTCATCCTGAGAAGGTGGGTCCTGGGTGTCCGGAGTCCACCCTGTGATCATGTCACTACTAGAGCTGGGAGGAGTTCTCACTGCTCTGTTTACTTTTGGTTTCCTTCCTCCCAGCTGTTCCTCATGCGTTTGATTTCCCTCTCTTTATATCACCCCTCCTCCTATTGTAGGGCGTGGATTATAGTTCTCATTTCAGTTGTAGCTCTTGCTTTAGTATCTTCACTTGTAGCTATCAGTTCACTGGACCTGTGTTCTGCTGCAGCAAGCACTCCGGATATTGCCAGCTGTCCTTGGATCCGTCTTCTCTGCGGCTGCAACACCTTCAGCTAAGTGTACAGACATTGTTGTGTACCTGATTATTTTCTGACTGGATCTGAGGTGGCCACGGTTCCCTCCATATACTGAGTAGGGCACCGGTGGCTGTGCCCCTTCCACTATTGTAGGGGTTACAGTGGTCATCAGTCTTAGGTACGTGGGCATGCCTCGTTCCGCCATTTGGATCCGGGCATGTGCTTTAGCAGCATAGGGAGAGCTTTGAGGGTCTGACAGGGGTCACCCTTTATCCTCCCTAGTTTGGGTCCGGTCAGTAGCTCTTTTACTGTGTATACTATTGTTGCTCACATACAGCCATGACAGAGGCGTTCCAAAATTTTTTAGCTATTGGGACACCGCAGTGGAAGGTACCCGACCGAAATTTCTTTGCACAAAAGGCAATCCCCAACCTGTACTCGATTGTGCAAAAGGAAGTAATGGCATGTCTGGCACACAGTGTTGGAGCAAGGGTCCATCTGACCACTGATACCTGGTCTGCAAAGCACGGTCAGGGCAGGTATATCACCTACACTGCGCATTGGGTAAACCTGCTTGACGGCTGCCAAGCATGAAATGCGTGGCTCTGCAGAGGTGTTGGTGACACCGCCACGACTTGCAGGCAGGCCTGCTGCCACCTCCTCTACTCCTCCTACTCCATTCTCTACCATAACCTCCTCGGCTGAGTCCTCTTCTGCTGCTGCGTCTTGCTCCACATCAACGGCACCCCCAGAGCTCCTCAGGGGCTATTCCACATCCCGGATACGGCAGTGTCACGCCGTCTTGGGGTTGACTTGCCTGAAAGCAGAGAGTCACACCGGACCAGCACTTCTGTCCGCCCTGAACGCACAGGTGGATCAGTGGCTGACTCCGCACCAACTGGAGATCGGCAAAGTGGTGTGAGACAACGGATGCAATTTGTTGGCGGCATTGAATTTGGGCAAGTTGACACATGTGCCGTGCATGGCACATGTGTGTAATATGATCGTACAACGCTTTGTGCATAAGTACCCAGGCTTACAGGATGTCCTGAAGCAGGCCAGGAAGGTGTGTGGCTATTTCAGGCGTTCCTACACGGCCATGGCGCACTTTTCAGATATCCAGCGGCAAAACAACATGCCAGTGAGGCGCTTGATTTGCGACAGCCCGACACGTTGGAATTCAACACTCCTAATGTTCGACCGCCTGCTCCAACAAGAAAAAGCCGTCAACGAGTATTTGTATGACTGGGGTGCTAGGACAGCCTCTGCGGAGCTGGTAATTTTTTTGCCACGTTACTGGACACTCATGCGCAATGCCTGTAGGCTCATGCGTCCTTTTGAGGAGGTGAAAACCCTAGTCAGTCGCACCGAAGGCACCATCAGCGACATCATACCATTTGTTTTCTTCCTGGAGTGTTCCCTGCGAAGAGTGCTGGATCAGGCCGTAGATGAGCGTGAAGAGGAAGAGTTGTGGTCACCATCACCACCAGAAACAGCCTTATCAGCATCGCTTGCTGGACCTGCGGCAACGCTGGAAGAGGATTGTGAGGAAGAGGAGTCAGAGGAGGAATGTGGCTTTGAGGAGGAGGAGGAAGACCAACCACAGCAGGCATCCCAGGGTGTTCGTTGTCACCTATCTGGTACCCGTGGTGTTGTACGTGGCTGGGGGGAAGAACAGACTTTCAGTGAGATCACTGAGGACAAGGAACGGGACATGAGTAGCTCGGCATCCAACCTTGTGCAAATGGGGTCTTTCATGCTGTCGTGCTTGTTGAGGGACCCTCATATAAAAAGGCTGAAGGAGAACGACCTGTACTGGGTGGCCACGCTACTAGACCCCCGGTATAAGCAGAAAGTGCCTGAAATGTTACCGAATTACCGCAAGTCGGAAAGGATGCAGCAGTTCCAAAATAAATTAAAAAGTATGCGTTACACAGCGCATAAGGGTGATGTCACAGCACAACAGGAATCTAACAGGGGAAGAGGTAAAAGTAATCCTCCTACCACGACCACGCCGGCACGGACAGGACGCTTTACAGACGTGATGTTGATGGAGGGCATGCAGTGCTTTTTAAATCCTACGCATCGCCACAGCCCTTCGGGGTCCACCCTCAGAGAACGACTCGACCGACAGATAGCAGACTACCTCGCCTTAACTGCAGATATCGACACTCTGAGGAGCGATGAGCCCCTTGACTACTGGGTGTGCAGGCTTGACCTGTGGCCTGAGCTATCCCAATTTGCGATAGAACTTCTGGCCTGCCCCGCTTCAAGTGTCCTGTCAGAAAGGACCTTCAGTGCAGCAGGAGGTATTGTCACTGAGAAGAGAAGTCGCCTAGGTCAAAAAAGTCTAGATTACCTCTTTATTAAGATGAATGAGGGATGGATCCCGAAGGGACTGACAGTCCACACACTGCTGTATTTTATCTCTGAATGCCGGATGACTTGCGTGACTTATCCGCCACCAACTAGGATTCAAGCCGCAATGTTTTAGGGCACTTTCTGCCTGGGAAACAAACATAAATTTTTCTGGCCGGCTGCAACAATACCTAATTTTTCAGGCATGTGTACATGCCTAATTTTTCTGGCCTCTGGTGCTGCACTGTGGCTTAAAAAAAAAAAAAAAGGCACATACATGTGTCAATTCCCCTTCGTGATCGTTACCTTGTTGTGGTGAAGGGGCTTGCGTAATCACAATGAAGCAACCACCTCTATGAGTGTGTTGGCAATGGCAAGGTTGGCACACCCCAGATGATAAGGTCGTTGCTTCATTGTGAACAGACCAAAAGCGATCGGCTGGATTATATTGCATTGAAAAAACATTAATTTTCTTTGTGATCATCTAAGGTGATCATTAAAGCCTACTAGGCCAACAATGGGCCCACACTGCAGAATCATTGTTTTCTGGGTCACTTAACTGTCACTGAACTACCTCAGCACGACCATAGGCTTTGAAAAAACCCCATCGGCTGCAATCTCCCAAACAAGCGCACGAGCACAGTCATAACTACACCAAGATTGACGCATAGAGGTATAAAATTTATGTCATGAGTGTGTCAACTATTGACAACTCTTTGCGGTTGTCTAAAATCTATTCCATACACGTCCCCTGATAGGGGACGTAACAGGGATTAAACTGATAGGAATAGTACTACTTAACACACCACTCATATCTGGTGTCACATTAGATTGCACGCGCAGTGCCCCAAATTTGAAGTAGGAGGACCGACCAAGCATCTTTTTCCATCTCCCGGTTCCTAAAATCGATCCCATATACACGTCCCCTGATAGGGGACGTAACAGGGATTAAACTGATAGGAATAGTACTACTTAACACACCTTATAATAATAACAATACTAGTGAACGTAACAGGGATTAAACTGATAGGAATAGTACTACTTAACACACCACTCATATCTGGTGGCACAGTACATTGCACGGCGCATGCTCAGTGCCCCAAATTGGAATTAAGAGGACCGACCAAGCATCTTTTTCCATCTCCCGGTTCCTAAAATCGATTCCATATACACGTCCCCTGATAGGGGACGTAACAGGGATTAAACTGATAGGAATTGTACTACTTAACACACCACTCATATCTGGTGGCACAGTACATTGCACGGCGCACGCTCAGTGCCCCAAATTGGAAGTAAGAGGACCAACCAAGCATCTTTTTCCATCTCCCGGTTCCTAAAATCTATTCAATACACGTCCCCTGATAGGGGACGTAACAGGGATTAAACTGATAGGAATAGTACTACTTAACACACCTTATAATAACGCAGAGAGAGGCAACGCAGAGAGAGGAGTCTGAAGAAGAGGAGTCAGAGGAGGAAGGTGGCTTTGAGGAGGTGGAAGACCAAACACAGCAGGCGCCCCAGGGGGCTTGTTGTCACCTTTCGGGGACCCTTGGTGTTGTACGTGGCTGGGTGGAGGAAGAGACCTTCAATGACATCAGTGAGGACAAGGAACGGGACATGGCTAGCTTGGTATCCAACCTTGTGCAAATGGGGAGTTTGCGCTTGTGCAAATGGACTGTTTGCGGTTGTTTGCGGTGCGTTAAACAGGGAGTTTGGTCTGTCACTGTGAAGCGGGCGTAACCGTTACACTACCTGATCGATACAACATCATACCTGATGTTTTAAAGCACGTTATTCCAAACAATTTAGGAATGTTACGTGATTTATGCCCTTTATGGATTAAAACCCGACTCTGCGTCAACTACGTAATTTTCCATGGGAGTTTTGCCATTGATCCCCCTCCGGCATGCCACAGTCCAGGTGTTATTCCCCTTGAAACAACTTTTCCATCACTATTGTGGCCAGAAAGAGTCCCTGTGGGTTTTAAAATTCGCCTGCCCATTGAAATCAATGGCGGTTCGCCCGTTTGCGAAAATTTGCGTTCGCGAATGGAAAATTTTATGTTCGCGACATCTCTAGTCCAGACGCTAACAGCAGCGCTGAGATCACTGAGGACAAGGAACGGGACATGAGTAGCTCGGCATCCAACCTTGTGCAAATGGGGTCTTTCATGCTGTCGTGCTTGTTGAGGGACCCTCGTATAAAAAGGCTGAAGGAGAACATCCTGTACTGGGTGGCCATGCTACTAGACCCCCGGTATAAGCAGAAAGTGCCTGAAATGTTACCGAATTACCGCAAGTCGGAAAGGATGCAGCAGTTCCAAAATAAATTAAAAGGTATGCGTTACACAGCGCATAAGGGTGATGTCACAGCACAACAGGAATCTAACAGGGGAAGAGGTGAAAGTAATCCTCCTACCACGACCACGCCGGCAAGGACAGGACGCTTTACAGACGTGATGTTGATGGAGGGCATGCAGAGCTTTTTAAGTCCTACGCATCGCCACAGCCCTTCGGGGTCCACCCTCAGAGAACGACTCGACCGACAGGTAGCAGACTACCTCGCCTTAACTGCAGATATCGACACTCTGAGGAGCGATGAGCCCCTTGACTACTGGGTGTGCAGGCTTGACCTGTGGCCTGAGCTATCCCAATTTGCGATAGAACTTCTGGCCTGCCCCGCTTCAAGTGTCCTGTCAGAAAGGACCTTCAGTGCAGCAGGAGGTATTGTCACTGAGAAGAGAAGTCGCCTAGGTCAAAAAAGTCTAGATTACCTCTTTATTAAGATGAATGAGGGATGGATCCCGAAGGGACTGACAGTGGGCGATACATTCGACTAAAAAAGGCCTGATGAGATGAGCTGCCTTGGGCTAAAAATGGTCCACACACTGCTGTATTTTATCTCTGAATGCCGGCTGACTTGCGTGACTTATCCGCCACCAACTAGGATTCAAGCCGCAATGTTTTAGGGCACTTTCTGCCTGGGAAACAAACATAAATTTTTCTGGCCGGCTGCAACAATACCTAATTTTTCAGGCATGTGTACATGCCTAATTTTTCTGGCCTCTGGTGCTGCACTGTGGCTTAAAAAAAAAAAAAAGGCACATACATGTGTCAATTCCCCTTCGTGATCGTTACCTTGTTGTGGTGAAGGGGCTTGCATAATCACAATGAAGCAACCACCTCTATGAGTGTGTTGGCAATGGCAAGGTTGGCACACCCCAGATGATAAGGTCGTTGCTTCATTGTGAACAGACCAAAAGCGATCGGCTGGATTATTTTGCATTGAAAAAACATTAATTTTCTTTGTGATCATCTAAGGTGATCATTAAAGCCTACTAGGCCAACAATGGGCCCACACTTGCAGAATCATTGTTTTCTGGGTCACTTAACTGTCACTGAACTACCTCAGTACGACCATAGGCTTTGAAAAACCCCCATCGGCTGCAATCTCCCAAACAAGCGCACGAGCACAGTCATAACTACACCAAGATTGACGCATAGAGGTATAAAATTTATGTCGTGAGTGTGTCAACTATTGACAACTCTTTGCGGTTGTCTAAAATCTATTCCATACACGTCCCCTGATAGGGGACGTAACAGGGATTAAACTGATAGGAATAGTACTACTTAACACACCTTATAATAATAATATTACTAGTGAACGTAACAGGGATTAAACTGATAGGAATAGTACTACTTAACACACCACCTTCAATGACATCAGTGAGGACAAGGAACGGGACATGGCTAGCTTGGTATCCAACCTTGTGCAAATGGACTGTTTGCGGTTGTTTGCGGTGCGTTAAACAGGGAATTTGGTCTGTCACTGTGAAGCGGGCGTAACCGTTACACTACCTGATCGATACAACATCATACCTGATGTTTTAAAGCACGTTATTCCAAACAATTTAGGAATGTTACGTGATTTATGCCCTTTATGGATTAAAACCCGACTCTGCGTCAACTACGTAATTTTCCATGGGAGTTTTGCCATGGATCCCCCTCCGGCATGCCACAGTCCAGGTGTTATTCCCCTTGAAGCAACTTTTCCATCACTATTGTGGCCAGAAAGAGTCCCTGTGGGTTTTAAAATTCGCCTGCCCATTGAAATCAATGGCGGTTCGCCCGTTTGCGAAAATTTGCGTTTGCGAATGGAAAATTTTATGTTCGCGACATCTCTAGTCCAATCGCTAACAGCAGCGCTAATGCTATTGTGTTTGGCACACACGCAGTAAAGGGATGAAGCTTGCCTGGTGAGAGAGTGAGTGGTGCAAAAGCAATGCCCTCATTACACCCAGTGACTAAATTACATATGATTGAAAAGCTGGTTTCTCTGCAATAAGGCCACAGAGCAACATAAGAGCAAGAACATTAGATTCAGCTAGCAAGGGCTCACTGGACATGTTAGACGGTTTTAATAGAATAGACTTGATGACAGATTATCTTTAAGTCTGTAACCCGAATACCAACTGTCATCTAGCCAGTGTAGCATATTCTGGCCAATAATGTGTTAAGTTGCTGGCTGAACATTGTTACAATACTATGTTTTATGAGCCAATGTTTAGGTTGTGGCCTAGGCAGTGTATTACTTAGGCCACTTTAACACGGGCGAGATTTCCGCACGGGTGCAATGCGTGAGGTGAACGCATTGCACCCGCACTGAATCCGGACCCATTCATTTCTATGGGGCTGTGCAGATGAGCGGTGATTTTCACGCATCACTTGTGCGTTGCGTGAAAATCGCAGCATGCTCTATATTGTGCGTTTATCACGCAACTCTGGCCCCATAGAAGTGAATGGGGCTGCGTGAAAATCGCAAGCATCCGCAAGTAAGTGCGGATGCGGTGCGATTTTCACGCACGGTTGCTAGGAGACGATCGGGATGGAGACCCGATCATTATTATTTTCCCTTATAACATGGTTATAAGGGAAAATAATATCATTCTTAATACAGAATGCATAGTAAAATAAGGCTGGAGGGGTTACATTTTTTTTTAACTCACCTTAATCCAGTTGATCGCGCAGCCCGGCTTCTCTTCTGTCTTCATCTTTGCTGTGCACAGGAAAAGGACCTGTGGTGACGTCACTACGCTCATCGCATGGTCCGTCACATGATCCATCACCATGGTAAAAGATCATGTGATGGACCATGTGATGAGCGCAGTGACGTCATCAAAGGTCCTATACCTCAAAGAAGAAGATAGAAGAGAAGGGCTGCGCGAACAAGTGGATTAAGGTGAGTTAAAAAAATGATATATTTTTTTTAACCCCTCCAGCCCTATTGTACTATGCATTCTGTATTAAGAATGCTATTATTTTCCCTTATAACCATGTTATAAGGGAAAATAATACAATCTATACAACACCTAACCCAAACCCGAACCTCTCACGCACGTGCAAAATGCATTACAATGTTTTGCAGTCGCACGGAAAAATCACGCATTTTCCCGCAACGCACCCGCATCTTATCCGGGCCAAAAACATGACGCCCGTGTGAAAGAGGTCTTATAGTGGTGCTTGAAAGCATCAACAACTGTTCTTCTGAGGTCTTCAGAAATCTCCCTTGCTCATGCTATAATACTCCCCCACAAACATGTGTGTGAAGCTCAGACCTTGATAGATCCCTGTTAAAAATAAAACAGGTTGTCCACTCACACCTGACTGAAAACACCTGACTGATTTCCTCTTCAGATTTTCTGCTAATCCTAAAGGTTTACATACATTCACATACGTAGATGTGATATTGGATCTTTCACGGATGTAATAGGGGAGAACACCAAAAGACAACAAGAAGGAAGGGGAAAGACTAGGCCTCACCGCTAGGGAAGGAAAAGGGTCACCACCTATAAAACCCTTCTCCTGGCCCTAACTCCTATCCGTATGGGCACCTCTCAAAGGTAGAGATGCCAATACACAGGAACCTAGAAAACCCTAGTGACCCTCGGATGCCCTAAAGGTAATGACAGGGCAGAGAAAACCCGTTCCTTCCCTGGTGAAGAAACCAGCGTCTCGCTGAGGCCTAGTAAACATTCAGGGGGGGATACAAAGCGGAACACTTAACTTCTGAGGATGATGGATGAACAGGACTTCAACACGAACCACACTCCAGCTCTTCCAAAACCAAATGAAGCTATCCAGAGCAAGGAGTGATGGGTAAAGTCAGACTAAATAGAGATGGGTAAAGGTCACATGATCCACACCTGAACAGAAGGTGTGGACATACCAGCAACACAGAGACAAAGTGAAACCAAAAGAGGCTGTCAGATCACTAATGTGCAGATAATCTTTCAGACCTTCAAAGACCTGTCACAGGAGTGACAGGATCATTTTCCTTAATAAATATATGACTTGTCTGACTTTGTCATCTTTATCTACTTTAGGGCTTGTGTGAAAATCTATTCACAAACTTTCAATCTCCAGTGTATATAATAAACACTTTACAATAGATCTTGTTGCATTATTTATTGTTGCTCTTCTGTTCAATTTAATACTCTACTGTTACTCTCCTCTTGGAAACAGTCCCTGATGAACTCCCAGATCCTGGATCTAACAAATAAACTGTGAATTGATAGTCTAGATTTCTTTCTAACTACTGCCACAGTGACTTCCATGTGGAGGAGAAAGGAGTAATCAATCAGGACAGTAGAATAATGACTATATTGTAGGCATCAATACTACTAGTAACTATTATTAACCTCTTAGTGACCACCGATTGCCAATATGTCTTTTTGTGGCTTTTTACAGTGGCTCTTTAGCCCAAGATAGCACTAAAACAAAGTGCTAACGCTCCGTGCCATCAGCTACCTCCAGTAGCTGAGGGCTCTGAGAAATGATCAGGGACTGTAACGAGCAGTCTCTGATCACCATGATTGACGTGATACACTGTATCACAGTGATCACAGCACCAGAGCTGCTGGCAGGAGGCTTTCTCTCTCCTCTTACATAACAGAAAAAGCCTCTGGTGCTATAATTGGATCCTGCATTGTCTCCGAGTGTCCCCGAATCCCTGCCCTAAATTGCAGGCTTCCCCTTAAAAAAAAAATGGCATAATACGTGTGCAGAATGTTACTGTGCTCAGGCCTTGCCTGCAACACAGTAGCGATCAGGGACCATTACTATTGTTCCCTGATCATGTGATCTGTATGATAACCCTATTGTGAAGATCATATAGGGTATATTTACTAAACACAGCCAGGACATAGGCTGTTTCTCTCTGTTCACAATGTAGTTGTTCTGGCAGGAAAACGAGATCAGAATACTGTCTATACAAAAAAAAGAACACATCAAATCACATATGCTTTATGAAAAAAAGACAACACAAAATCCCATACTATATAAATTTGGCATCCGATACTATCCATCCGTAACTGTTGGTCAGTGAGTGTCCATTACCGTCCATTCTTTAAAGGGGTTTCCAGGAGTTTTACACTGATGGACCTTTGGATAGGTCATCAGTATCTGATCCGTGGGGGTCCGTCATCCGGTACCCCAGATTCAGAGGTTAGGTCTTCAGTATAAAACTTTCAGAAAACCCCTTTAATTTTAGTCAATGGGTGTCCAATACTGTCCGTTCATTATTGTCAGTCAGTGGGCATCCATTACTGCCCATCCATAACTGTCAGTGTGCATTCATGACTTTTCGTCCATTACTGTTGGTCAGTGGACATCCATCACTGGGCATCCGTATCTGTCCATCACTGGGTCTCCATATCTGTCCATCACTGGGCAATCATATCTGTCCATCACCTGGTGTCCGTATCTGTCCATCACTGGGCGACCGTATCTGTACACCACTGGGCATCTATATCTATCCATCACTGGGGATCCATATCTGTCCATCACTGGGTGTCTGTATCTGTGCTTTACTGAGCGTACGTATCTGTCCATCACAGGGGGTCCATATCTGCCCATCACTGGGCGTCTGTATCTGTCCACCACTGGGCATCTGTATCTGTCTATCACTGGGCATCCATATCTGTCCATCACTGGGCGTCCTTATCTTTCCATCACTGGGCGTCTGTATCTGTCAATCACTGGGAGTTTCTATCCGTCCATCGCTGGGCATCCATATCTGCCCTTCACTGGTCATCCATATCTGTCCATCACTGGGCGTCCTTATCTGTCCATCACTTGGTGTCTGTATCTATCCATCACTAAGCGTCTGTATCTGTACCTCACTAGGAGTCCATAGCTGCCCATCACTGGGTGGCCATATCTGTCCATTACAACGTTACTTTGTACATCTCTTTGATAAAAAAAAAGTAAAATAAAAAAGGGTTAATTTAGGGTGCGAATGACTTTTTGATCGCTTGCTATTACACTTTTTGTCATGTAAATTGACAAAAAATGGCTTTTTTTACGGTATTCCTCTGAGAGGTTAGGTCATGTGATATTTTTATAGAGCAGTGTATTACGGACGCGACGATACCTAATATGTCTACTTTTTTTTATTTATGTAAGTTTTACACAATTATTTAATTTTCAAAACAAAAAAAATCATGTTTTAGTGTCTCTATAGTCCGAGAGCCATAATTTTTTCAGTTTTTGGCCGATTATCTTGGGTAGGGTATGATTTTGGTGGGATGAGATGACGGTTTGATTGGCACTATTTTGGGGCGCGTATGACTTTTTGATCGCTTGCTATTACACTTTTTGTGATGTAAGGCGACAATGTGATATTTTTTATAGAGCAGGTTATTACGGACGCGGCGATACCTAATATGTGTAGTGCATTATTTTTTTTTATGAGTGATAAATGTGTTTTTTTATTTTTACTTTTTTTTCACTTTTTAAAAAAAAAAAACATTTACCCCTATTTTTACTTTACTTAGTCTGTTCAGACTTTTGCCTTTAGCAGAAGTCTGATCAGCACAATGGACAGCCGGAAGCCTGTGAAGGCATCCGGTTGCCATGGTAACCATCACTCGCTGCCACAACAGAGCAGTGGGTGATGGGGAGGGGGGCCTCCTCACTCTGTGATCCCGTCAAGAATCGGGGGCTGAAACGGCACAGAAGCCCCTGATAAGAAAGGGAGGGAGCTCCCTCCCTGTTAACCTCTTCCATACAGCAGTCCCTACGGACCGCGGCATGGAAGGGGTTAAACGGCTGACATCACAGCACAGATGTCAGCCGTTTCAAGCAGAGTGTCAGCAATGTGCTGACACTCTGCATGCTAACCGTTCGGCCATCCTGGAAATGAGAGGGTGCAGGCAGGATGATCGTGCAATGGGCAGCGCCTGCACTGCCCGCACCTCCCGCACCTCCCTCCCTGCACAGCCTGCCGTCAGGTAATGAGGGCTGCAGGGGGGGGGTTAAAAATGAAAATTTAGGTAATTTTAAAGTTTCTGATCAGAAACTTCCGACAGCGCTGCAAACCGCAGGTCTGAATTGACCTGCGGTTTGCAGCGATCGCCGATTTGGAGGGGTCGAGGACCCCCCTCGGCATTGTCCCAGGGTCACTGCTGAATGATTTCAGCAGGCACCCAGTTCCAATCACCGCCTGCCGCACGGCGGTGATCGGAAATACACATGACGTACCGGTACGTCATGTGTCCTTAAGTACCGGGACCTCATGACGTACCGGTACGTCATGTGTCCCCAAGAGGTTAATTGCCCTCCTTTGGGGTTCATTGTTAAGATTATACACCCCTGATAAAAATCTTTAAATGGATCCCTTTTCAGTTTTAATGGCTGTCATTCCTTTTGACAATTTATTCCCTCCAAACGTGCCAGATATGGGGTAAAATTATATATGGTGTGTGAGAGCACGACAGGTTACACCTGCAGTTTTTCTCTATGGGCAGAGACCATCAACTTAACCACTTCCAGACCGGGCCATTTGCCCCCTTCCTGACCAGGCCTAATTTGCAAATCTGACATACAGTACAGACCAAAAGTTTGGACACACCTTCTCATTCAAAGAGTTTTCTTTATTTTCATGACTATGAAAATTGTAGATTCACACTGAAGGCATCAAAACTATGAATTAACACATGTGGAATTATATACATAACAAACAAGTGTGAAACAACTGAAAATATGTCATATTCTAGGTTCTTCAAAGTAGCCACCTTTTGCTTTGATTACTGCTTTGCACACTCTTGGCATTCTCTTGATGAGCTTCAAGAGGTAGTCCCCTGAAATGGTTTTCACTTCACAGGTGTGCCCTGTCAGGTTGGGATTTCTTGCCTTATAAATGGGGTTGGGACCATCAGTGGCGTTGAGGAGAAGTCAGGTGGATACACAGCTGATAGTCCTACTGAATAGACTGTTAGAATTTGTAATATGGCAAGAATAAAGCAGCTAAGTAAAGAAAAACGAGTGGCCATCATTACTTTAAGAAATGAAGGTCAGTCAGTCAGCCGAAAAATTGGGAAAACTTTGAAAGTAAGGGCTATTTGACCATGAAGGAGAGTGATGGGGTTCTGCGCCAGATGAGCTGGCCTCCACAGTCACCGGACCTGAACCCAATCGGGATGGTTTGGGGTGAGCTGGACCGCAGAGTGAAGGCAAAAGGGCCAACAAGTGCTAAGCATCTCTGGGAACTCCTTCAAGACTGTTGGAAGACCATTTCAGGGGACTAACTCTTGAAGCTCATCAAGAGAATGCCAAGAGTGTGCAAAGCAGTAATCAAAGCAAAAGGTGGCTACTTTGAAGAACCTAGAATATGACATATTTTCAGTTGTTTCACACTTGTTTGTTATGTATATAATTCCACATGTGTTAATTCATAGTTTTGATGCCTTCATAGTCATGAAAATAAAGAAAACGCTTTGAATGAGAAGGTGTGTCCAAACTTTTGGTCTGTACTGTATGTCACTTTATGTGGTAATAGCTTTGAAACGCTTTTACTTATAAAAGCCATTCAGAGAATGTTTTCTTGTGACACATTGTACTTCATGTTAATGGTAAATTTGAGTCAATATGTTTTATGTTTATTTACTGTAGTATCTGTACTCAGAGATTTATCACTGTGTTACCTGTGGTGTTACATAGGATCGCAGGTGATATCAATAACATTATCTCTACGTGTACCACCCCAGATTTGGCAGGACAGTCTCAGAGTTCGGTGGCTACTTGGCGTTCATACTATTTTTTTATGGGAGGAGCGCCATTCAAATTTTTGCCTCAGGCAGCAGAATATTTAGAATCGGCCCTGGTTTGCAGCACACATGGAAGAAAGAGGGATAACCACTTGTACTGCTCCATTTGCCCATCACAACCAGGCCTTTACAATTACCGCTGTTTTGAAACATACCATACAGTTACGTTACATAACGGATTGTAACCGGGCTAGGATCACATGCCGAATGTACAGCACATGAACCAGAAAGTGCCTGCAACATAATTACATCGGGCAGCGCAAGGAGTGCAAGCTCAGGCTGCTAAGAATATTTTCAACAAAAACGTACATTGGAAATAAGCACCACTACAACAAAAAAAGTCATTATCTGATTACAACCAAGTCTTCAGCCACAAATAAAAGTCTTTCTTTAGTATTAGACTCTGGTAATGGTATACCACCAGTCAAAAGCCTCCTTGCCAGCAGATATGTCTCGTTTTGCACCTCAGAGAACAACATAATTTAATAAATAAAGCATATACAGTAACTTAGGTCCTGGATGTCTCAGAGGAACCCTGTGTGCCCTCTCCACAAAAAAGCAATCTTTTGGGCAGTTTGAAATAAGCCAGTTCTATATAAACTGGACAGCATCTGCCTCAGAAACACTTCTCTGTTTACTAGATCATTTTATTTGTTAGATGACATTGTAATGCGCTTATATAGATCAGAAAGTTGTTTGCTCATAGATTTGGTCTTATCCTCATTCTCACTCAGCCGTGCTTCCAGCTCAAATATTCTCTCTCTTATCTTCGCCTTCTCAGATCTGATCAGAGCAACATCATTTTTATGTTCTGAGAGACACTGGGTGCTCCTTAACGTTTGGGCCCTGCTATGTGTCAAGACATAACATTAGGGCCACAATAGGGATATTTCTGAGCACAGGAGAAACAGGGTCTTACATTTTGAGATGTGCTTCTTCATTTTCATTAAAAATGAAATTTTTTTCACCTGCTTAGCATTAATTCCTGTAAAGAAAAAGCAGTGCGGTCAAAATACACCACCCAATGAATAACTCAAGGCGTGTAGAGTTCAAAATTTGGTAATTTTTTTTATTTTCTTATTATTCTGGCACCTATAAGGCCCCTTTCACATAAACAATACGGATTGGCTCAGGATGCGTTCAGGGTGCATTCAGTGAAACTCCCATCATTTTGCAAGCAAGTTCAGTCAGTTTTGTCTGCAATTGCGCTCAGTTCAGTTTTTTCCACGTGGGTGCAATGCGTTTTGATGCATTTTTCACACACGTAATAAAAAACTTAAGGTTTACAAACAACATCTCTTAGCAACCATCAGCACTTGCTTCCGGGTGCAATGCCTTTTTCACTGAAGCCCCATTCACTTCTATGGGGCCAGGGCTGCGTGAAAAACGCAGAATATAGAACATGCACACAGACCCATTGAAATGAATGGGTCAGGATTCAGTGCGCGTGCTATGTGAAACTCGCTCGTGTGAAAGAGGCCTAAGCCTCTGCAAACTTGGCTTGGTGTTGGAAAAATATGTTTTTCAAAAATTTTAAAATTAAAAGCTATGTATACCTTTGGGGACAATTTTGTTATGATTTCATTTTACTAATTTTGGGCTGTTTCCAGCTTCCCACTATGTCCTATGCAATATTAATGGTGCCATTCGAAAGTACAACTTGTCCTGCGAAAAACAAACCCTCCTATGGCTATGTGAATAAAAAAATAAAAAAAGAAGGCAGCAAATATAAAATGAAAACGGAAAATCATCCGAGGCTTATAGGCTTTTGCAACGCAGATTTTGACAAATAGCTTTACAGTCACCATGTTGAACAGCTTTTGGGGTACCAGTGCAGTCATTTTCTGAGGCAAGGTGACCAAAAAATTGCTAGCATGGTTTTTATTTATTTTTTACAGCATTCACCTGACGGAGTAGGTCATATGATATTTTTATAGAGCAGGTCATTATGAATGCAGCAGCAATACCCAATATCTAATGTCTTTTTTTCAATTGTAAATGGCTTGATGAGAGTTAAGGGATGCTTGTTTTACTTTAAAAAAAAAAATTATCTTTATAAAAACAATACAGTTTTTTTTTACTTTTTATTTTTGTCCCACTATGAGACACCATGGGTCTGATCCCTGACACTTACACTAACTTACACTAAGGCTGGGTTCACACTTGAGCGTTTTACAGTGCGTTCAAACGCGCTGTAAAACGCTCAACACATGAAAACCAATGCTTCCCTATGGCCCTGGTTCTCACTTGAGCGTTTTACAGCGCGTTTGAACGCGCTGTAAAACGCCCTATGCTCAAACAAGTTCTTGAGCTTCTTTGGGGCGTTTTGACGCGCGTTTGTGGCCATAGGACACTGCAGTCAATCACACAAACGCGCGTCAAACGCGCGTTCACTATTGCAAAAAACGCGCATAAAAACGCGCGACAAAAACGCGCGTTAAACGCGCATATCAAATACGCTCAGGTCTGAACCCAGCCTTACAGTTCGCCTATGAGATCTAACCTAGTTCACATCTTTGTTGACGCTTCCTTTATTCTGTTCCGTCAGAGCAACAAAAAATATGGAGCTGTTAAATGGATTGCCAAACGGATACAAAGAAGACCCCTTCTGTTTTTGTCCATCATTCATTGACTTCAATGTTAACCCCTTAATGTCAAAGCCTTCAAAGGACTTAAAGTGGTTATCCAGGATCCCTTCAGTTTTGAGTTTGCCCCCTAGTGTGTTTGACTTAATATAAAAAGCATACTTGCCTGGTTCCCACTGCACCAGTCCTGTGCCATGGCTGTATTTGGTGATCTTCTGGTCCCAGGCTTGTTGACTGATGGCCAGGCTGTGAGCAGGGTCACGTGCACTGCTGCAGCCAATGACTGACCTCAGTGGTGATGTTTCCCAAAGTATCACATCACCTACAAGTGATGTGCCACTGGGGGAGACATTGCCACTGAAGCCAGTCATTGACTGCAGCATTGCACATGACCCCATCTGCAGTTCAACCGGAAGTGCAAAACAAGTCTGGAAGATCCCCGACCACAGTCAAGGTGCAGGACCGGACTGGCAGGGACAAGGTGAGTATGTTTCTTGTGATAGGTCAACCATTCTAGGAGGGCTAATTCAAAACTGAGAGGATCCTGGACAATCCTTTAAAAGGGGTTGTCCGAGATTATTAAAAATCTCCCTCAAAAAACTAAAATAGCTTAAAATAAAATCTATCTAGCTATCTATCTATTCTCCTGCACCGTCCTCTGTGGGACTAGTTCAGCTCTCCTAACACTATTTGTATACAGTAAAAACAGCAGCAGTGATCGGCTTGTAACTGCAGTAGCCAGTCACTGCATAGGGGTGAGTATAACTTTTTTAAAATTAGAACACTATTGCAGTCTATAGGATTTTCACAGGCTGCCTATCAGGCTGTGCCTCTGGCACAGGTTTTCAGGCAGATCGCTATGACAGCACTAGAAACCTTCACAAGGCCCCAGACTGTCATAGCAATAGTTCGGAGCCCTGTAATTTTTGCAGCGCGGGCTTTGATCAGACCTCTGTCAAACCCACAGATGTTTGGTCGCAGTTGACAGCTGCATCTGTAGCGTTGAATGGCCAGGATCAGAGTCATCACCATTTTTCGGTCACTGCCAGCGTTTCCTGCTGTATTGTAGAGCCAGAACCTGTTGTGTATGGTACACGCTTAGCGCATGAGCCTGCTCTATACAACCCTTTAAAGACAATCATGTATATGTAAATGTTTATGGGGGTCATTTGTCAATCTGAAATATGCCTAAATTAGGCAGATTTCAGGCGCGGATTGCGCCATTGTGCCGCAATCTGCAACTTTTCAGCACTCATGCCAGGTCTAAAATTGTGCGCCCAAAAATTCTACACCTGTTTTGGGCGCAGAAAAAGGTCTAAATGTAAGGATGGCAAGGAAGCTGTCTTACATTTAGAAATGGCAGAGGATCTGCCGAAGTAATGAAGAGGCCTGCGGCTCTTAATAAATTTGGCGGATCCCCTGCCAGATTCAGGGTTTATTAAGACCGGCGTCTAAAACGCCGGTCTGAATAAATGTGCCCCAATGTGTTGATATTATTCACTTTTGCACTGTAACTGGGGCATGTTACACATGTAAAATTTATCTAGTTCTGCTGAAAGCCAGAAACTATGCTATGTCTGAGACACCTGCTGATTACATAATCACGGGTTCCAAAAAAAGAAACGTCACGGCTGCTTTCTGTATTCCCTCATTGAGTGCTATGTAGCATCGAAAAAATAAAGGCAAAAATGGTAATAAACCTCTTCAGTCTTCTCCTCCATAGGTCCTCAGGTGTCTGTGAAAGTCAGGGACCCAACCTGCTCCTGTGAAATTCAAGAGCAGCAGCTTTAATCATGCTCTGTACATACCGTATATGACAGTAAAAAAAAATGGAAAGCTCCTTGCTGTGATGTTTCCATTCATTTTGGCAGAAATAAAGGTACAACAGATAGGAATTTTTCTCCTGTCAAAAATAACTGAAACCTGAAGGAGCTACCACAAACCAAGCACAACGGATGCTCAAAGTAACCCACAGATGGGGATTAAACTGATCAGTTTCTTTCTGTTTTTCTGTTTCCCTGACAGAAAATGGCTTACCGAAGTGCACGTACCCTTTAAACATTTCGTGAACGCTGTGAATTGCTATGCATGGGGAGAAACCAACTAAACTTAGCTTGTCTGCAAACGAAAACAGACCTTTATGCAGTTTGTCTCTGTCATTCTATGGAAGATGAAGCAGAATTGTGTAATGTGCGCACAGACTGGTTTTTGAAACAGAGACATCAATACCAAGATATAGCCAATGAAAGCGATGGATCTTCTGGAGAACAGCAACTGAATTCTGGCAGCAGCCATTTTCTGAATGAAGCCACTAACAATAATATTTTCATTTTGCGTTTTTTGAACCATCCCATTTGATATTGTATCACATTTCTCCCATGTCATTCCACTTCCAGCTTATGAAATCTGAACTGTTTGGTGGGAGCCATAGACCGCCTGGTTAGTGCATGGGTGATTTTCAATTACTGGCTTGCTATTTTCCGTTATGGATAAAATTTTCTGCCTTCTCCTATCTTTCCGCTGCATAAAGCAGTGGCATCAGACACGGCACAGCCCCAGCACCTTAATCCGTGACAGGGAGAAGCGCATGTGAGATGAGCTGGTGTCGCTTAGCCCAGCACTGATCAGCGGAACAAAGCTCAACTGCTTTCATCAATGAGCCTGACACTTACAGAGATGAAATGTATGTGACAGAGGCACCTTATAGAGAAGAAATAGTAATTGCACTGTGAAGTCAGAAAATGTCATTTCTAAGTTGACAAATGAAGATTCATTCACGTAATGCATTTCCTATTGTTGTGATGACTAAAAGCTGTACCCATGTGCAGGCGGCTTGCATATTCTTCTATGAGCACAGGAGGCACCAATTAAAGAACACGTCTACCAAAATGCTGTCATTTCTTGATGACTGTCCTGCTACAGGACTTTGTTTTCCGTCCTGCATAAAGGAAACCAGACGGATCCGTTATGCTTGCTCATAGACTTCTATTATGACGGATCAAAAAGGAATGCCTCTTAAAGGCTTGCGTTTTCCATTCCGTCTACTAATTCCGTTATATTCCATTATAAACAGAACCTATAATGAATAACACTAACAAAAGTGCGAACCCGCCGTTATTTTTGACAGGAGAGAAAGTACAGCAGGCGGTACTTTTTCTCTCGTTGCAAATAACCGATGTCTCACGGAAATGACACAAACTGATGCAAATTGATCACAACTGATGCTGAAAATGAAACATATATTTTTTTTCCTTCATTTTTCTGTTCTTCTGGCGGATCAGAAGGATGAAGAGCTGAATGCAGATGTGAACTCAGCCTAAGGGCTCATGCACACAACCGTTTGGTGTTTTGCGGTCCGCAAATTGTGGATCTTCAAAACATGCATACCAACCGTGTGCATTCCGCATTTTGCGAAATGGAAGGGCCGGGCCATGATAGAATAGTCCTATCCTTGTCCTTAATATTTACAATAATGCGACTTGTTCTATTTTTTTGCGGATCAGCCATGCGGGCATACGGACACAGAATGCACACAGAGTCTTTTCCAGTTTTGTTTTTGGTTCCACATATGTGCTACAAAAAGAAAACGCAACGGACATAGAAAAAAAATATGTTTGTGTGTATGAGCCCTAAGTCTTCTTTCACATCAGCATAACTGAAGGAAACAGAGCCAAAAAGACTCCATTGACTATAATGGGATTCATTTAGTTTCTGAAAGAATGCTTTTTTAGATGTGAACGTAGCATTACGCAAACATTTATGTTATTTCCCATTAAAACAATTTATTATGAGTCTCCCTAATAGCAATCCCTGCAAGAACAGAAGATTCTAAACAGCAACCCCAAAAATTTGGAGAGCACCTCTCTTCATCCCTAGCGATGTAATATATGGTAGTACAATTGACAATCTGTTACAAATAAGAAGGAAAAAATGACAGCATGACAGGAAGATGCGCATTAAGGAATTCAATGTATGGCTTGGTGAATGGTGTCTGAACCAAGGGTTTGGCTTTGTGTCTCATGTTAGCTCTCGTTGGAATGAAAAAGAACTGTACAAGAAAGATGGTTTGCATCTTTCTCTCAAGGGAACGAATGTCCTCGGTGAACAGTTCAAAGTATTTGCTAAGGAGCATTTAAACTAGGAAAGGGGGGCAAAAGAGTGATAATCCAGCAGTCCAACTGCCCCCCGGAACAATGCCAGAAGATGCCAGTAGCACAAAGGTTAAGAAATGACAAGCTCAGATTCTTGTCTACAAATGCTCGCAGTTTAGGGAATAAGATCAATGAATTTGAGGCTATAATGGCATCTGAGAATATAGATGTAGTGGCTGTTACTGAGACGTGGTTCAAGGGGAGTAATGACTGGGATATAACAATACCAGGGTTCTCTACAGCAAGTAGTTGAGGAGCCAACCCGGAAGGAGGCCATTTTAGATTTAGTATTCACAAATGGGAATTTGGCATATGATATTACTGTAGGGGAAAGCTTGGGATCTAGTGATCACCAGTCAGTGTGGTTTACTATAAGTACAGTGACTGAGTCACACCACACAAAAACAAAAGTTTTAGATTTTAGAAAAACTTACTTTTCTAAAATTAGATTAGTGGTATACGAGTCCCTATCAGATTGGAACAGTTTCATTGGAGTCCAGGAGAAATGGGACTACTTAAAAGTGGCACTATTAAAGTCAACAGAAAATTGCATTAGGCTTGTCAGTAAAAGCAAAAAAAGGAAGAGACCACTGTGGTACTCAGCAGAAGTGGCCAAAATCATTAAAAACAAAAAGATAGCATTTAGGAATTATAAAAAAAAACAAAAACGAGGATGACAGGCAAATTTATAAGATTAGGCAGAGAGAGGCCAAACAAGTTATAAGAGCTTCTAAAGCACAGGCAGAAGAGAAATTAGCTCAGTCAGGGAAAAAAGGCGATAAGGCATTCTTCAGATACATAAATGAAAAAAGGAAACTAAAACAAGGAATTACTGTCACGGGGTTCCGAAGGTGCACTCGGTCCCCCATTGCCCGCAGACCTGTTGCTTAGCTTTTGGAATGAGGTTCTGTGTTTGACCTCATTCCCAGGGCGGCTTTACTAGCTGGGTGGCTCCCTGCTCCTAGTCTGCCTTGAGCGCCGAGCTGATCACTCGGTGCTCGACTGGTTGGTCTGTCGGTCATGTGACGCTGGCCACGTCACATGACCCTCACTCCCCACTATAAATACAGGCAGCCTGCTGGCTACAGGTTGCCTGTTAATTTCTAGGTTCCTGGATATTTGTTGGACTGCTAAATACATACCTGATCCTGTTCCCTGACCATCCTTTTGCCTGATCCTCCTGTACTGCGCATCCGTCCTGGTATTGTGACCTCGGATCCCACCTGACTACTCTCTTAGGACTCCTCTTGTACTTCTCTGCTCTCCTGGTATTTATGACCCCGGCTTCTCCTGACAATTCTCTGCTTGCTCCATTTGTACTTTGCAGCTTTCCTGGTATTGACTCGGTCCGTTCACGTCCTGTTGTTTGTCTGTCTGTCTGTCATCCCTGCACTTATTCCAAGTTAGGGCTCTTTCACACTTGCGTTCTTTTCTTCCGGCATAGAGTTCCGTCGTCGGGGCTCTATGCCGGAAGAATCCTGATCAGGATTATCCTAATGCATTCTGAATGGAGTGAAATCCGTTCAGGATGCATCAGGATGTCTTCAGTTCCAGAACGGAATGTTTTTTGGCCGGAGAAAATACCGCAGCATGCTGCGCTTTTTGCTCCGGCAAAAACCCGGAACACTTGCCGCAATGCCGGATCCGGAATTAATGCCCATTGAAAGGCATTGATCCGGATCCAGCCTTAAGCTAAACGTCGTTTCGGCGCATTGCCGGAGCCGACATTTAGCTTTTTCTGAATGGTTACCATGGCTGCCGGGACGCTAAAGTCCTGGCAGCCATGGTAAAGTGTAGCGGGGAGCGGGGGAGCAGCATACTTGCCGTCCGTGCGGCTCCCGGGGCGCTCCAGAGTGACGTCAGGGCGCCCCAAGCGCATGGATCATGTGATCGCATTGGACACGTCATCCATGCGCATGGGGCGCTCTGACGTCATTCTGGAGCGCCCCGGGAGCCGCACGGACTGTAAGTATACCGCTCCCCCGCTCCCCGCTCCTACTATGGCAACCAGGACTTTAATAGCGTCCTGGGTGCCATAGTAACACTGAAAGCATTTTGAAGACGGTTCCGTCTTCAAATGCTTTCAGTACACTTGCGTTTTTCCGGATCCGGAGTGTAATTCCGGCAAGTGGAGTACATGCCGGATCCGGACAACGCAAGTGTGAAAGAGCCCTTAGGGATTGCCGTCCAGTTGTCCCCTGTCATTAGGACTCGCGAGGCAAGTAGGCAGGGCCAGGGGTAAGGGTGGAGCGCAGTGGTCACTTCCCTCCCCCCTGTGTGTGTGTGTGTGTACGCGACCGTTACAGATTAACAGGCCCAATAACCACTGTATTATGTATCCTCTGGTGACCCTGACTGACCATGTCTCTAATCTGACGCAGAGGGTGCAGGAGTTAGGGGAAAAACTCAGTTCTTTTGAGTTAGGGCAAGGTTCTTCCACTCCTCAGGCCTCCAGTCCGCATTTTGAGCACCAGATTAAGCTCCCAGAACCCTTTTCTGGAGACCGGAGGAAGTTTCTCTCTTTTAAGGAGAGTTGCAAACTTTACTTCCGTTTGCGCCCCGTGTCCTCTGGCCCCGAGAGTCAACGCGTGGGCATTATCATTTCCCGATTACAGGGTGATCCCCAGGACTGGGCGTTCTCTTTACCTGCTGGCACCAGTTGTTTATATTCTGTGGAGGGGTTCTTTCAGACCTTGGGTACCCTCTATGATGAACCAGACAGGGCTCTAGTAGCCGAGACGGCTCTAAAGGCACTGGTTCAGGGCAATTTACCAGCAGAGGATTATTGCACCCAATTCAGAAGGTGGTGTGTCCCCTCAGGATGGAACGAACCAGCCCTGCAGAGTCAGTTCAGGTCAGGTCTGTCTGATAAATTAAAGGATCTTCTGGTCAGTTATCAACTTCCAGAGACCTTAGAGGAGATGATGACCCTTGTTGTCCGACTTGACCGACGGGTTAGAGAGAGACGACAGGAACAACAGTTCTCTTCCCAGATGGTGGTCCAGCCAGAGGCCTATCCCAGAGACAATACTGAGGTCTCAACCGAGGAACCCATGCAGGTTGGCATGACCCGAGGGAATCTACGCCGCAGACGTGGAGAATGCTTTTACTGTGGAGATCCTGACCATTGGATCAACCAGTGTCCTAAGAAGGTCCTCTCTGTCAAGTCTCCTAAGACAAGGCAACCTAAAGACCAGGTACACCCTGAATTTTCTAAATGTAAGCTTTCGGTACCCATTACGATTTCTCTGGGAGTAGATAAATGGCTGGGTAAGGCCTTTATTGATTCTGGCTCAGCGGCTAGCTTTATTGACTCTGAGTATGCTGTAAGATTGGGTATTCCTATGTTTGCCTTACCAACTCCTATCCATGTCATGGCTATTGATGCTACTCCTCTTATTGGTGGTACGGTGAGCTTATGTACCTCGGAGATTTCTCTAACCGTGAGTGTGTGCCACTCAGAGAGATGTTCGCTTCTAGTCCTGGAGAACCTACCTGCTGAGGTGGTACTAGGGTTGCCTTGGCTCCGACTACATAACCCCACTATAGATTGGTCCAATGGGGAGTTGGTGAGATGGGGGCCTAAGTGTGACTCGTGCTTGTCCGTGGTACAGGCTGGGGTCTCAGTAAAGTCTGATACTTTACCCTCTGTTGTTAGAGAATATTTTGATGTATTCTCATCACCAACCCCGGAGGTTCTACCCCCCCATAGACCTTATGATTGTACCATAGAGCTAGTAGAGGGGGCCAAGTTTCCTAAAGGACGAATTTATAATCTTTCTATGCCCGAACGCAAGGCCATGGAAGATTATATTAAGGAAAGCCTTGGTAAAGGGCATATTAGACCTTCTGTCTCTCCTTTGGGGGCGGGGTTTTTCTTCGTTAAGAAAAAAGATGGTGGTCTTAGGCCATGTATCGATTACCGGAGATTAAATAAAATCACTGTCCAGAATAGATACTCCCTCCCATTGATTCCGGATTTATTTAACCAGGTTCTGGGGGTAACCTGGTTTTCCAAAATTGACCTGAAAGGGGCATACAATCTAATCCGAATCAAGGAGGGAGACGAATGGAAGACGGCGTTCAATACTCCGGTAGGACACTTTGAATATCAAGTGATGCCTTTTGGACTCAGCAATGCCCCAGCTGTGTTCCAAAACTTCATGAATGACATTCTTAGGGAGTACTTAGGTAAATTTGTTATTGTCTATCTTGACGACATTTTGATATTCTCTCCTGACTTCGAATCCCATGTGTCTCATGTTAAACAAGTATTAGAGGTGTTGAGGGAGAATCAGCTATCCGCTAAACAAGAGAAATGTGTCTTTGGTGTACAGGAGATTCTGTTTCTAGGGCATGTTCTGACTCCTCACGCCTTCAAGATGGATCCTGGTAAGGTACTAGCAATTAAGGAATGGGTAAGACCTTCATCCTTAAAGGCCTTACAATGGTTCTTGGGTTTCGCCAATTACTATCGTAAATTTATTATAAATTTTTCCGTAATTGCTAAACCGTTGACCGACCTTACTAAGAAAGGGGCGGATTTGGAGAATTGGTCTACTGAGGCCATTTCTTAATTTGAAAAATTAAAAAAGGCATTCAGTAGCGCTCCCATTCTGATCCAGCCTGATCAGGAGAAACCTTTTATTGTGGAGGTGGATGCGTCCGAGGACGGCGTAGGAGCAGTCCTTTCACAAGGTCCTGCTAGCCTCACTAATCTGAGACCATGTGCCTTCTTCTCCAGGAAATTCTCTCCCACGGAGAGAAACTACGACATAGGGAATAGGGAGCTGCTGGCCATTAAATGGGCATTTGAGGAGTGGAGGCATTTCCTGGAGGGGGCAAGACATTGTGTAACTGTTGTCACTGACCATAAAAACCTTATGTTTCTCGAGTCTGCTAAGAGGTTGAATCCCCGTCAAGCCAGATGGGCTCTGTTTTTTACTCGTTTTGATTTTTCCATCACGTTCAGGCCGGGAAGTAAAAATGTGAAGGCGGACGCATTATCTCGGAGCTTCCAGGCTTTTCAACCTACTGAGGTTGTTGAGGAGCGGTTGAGACGTATGCATATATATCCATGCATGCCTGCAAACACGTGCGGGCATGTATGGTATATATATGCATACATTAACCACCGCATCATGGGGTGATGTGCGCAGATGTGCCCAGCATCTGCGCACGTCTGCCCATGGTGATCCCCAGGGGCTCATGGTGGCCCCTGTGGGAAATATGTGGTCCCTGGAAGCTGTGCCCCCTTATATTAGTAAATATATGTGCCCTCTTATATATGTCCCCTGTATGCCCCAGATATATGCGAGGGTGTGTGTATATATAGATATGTGTGTATGTATTTGCACACGTGTCTATGTATATACACTTATGTCAGCATGACAGTATGTATGTGGGCTTATTGCTGCCCATTCATACCCCCGGTTTTGTATGTGTTTATAGATGAGCCCCCAAGCATCTGTGGATATATATATGCATATATGCAATTCCAACTGTTATCTACAGAGTTGTTATAGCCTGTAGGATAACAGCTGATTAGCATCTAGTCCCCTTTTGTTCAGGCCCAAAGCAATCAGACGCTTTGGCACCGTTTGTGAGGGGACCTTCTAACCAGACATCAAGAATCTGAGAACCTGTTTTTCCACACCTCTGCCCATGGCTAAAACTCCATCCCACTACTCCCAGCATCTTTGGGACTAGGGGGGGGGGGGACTCTGGGGATTGTAGGCAGGCATACGTCACAGTGACACTATGATGTCACATCCCTGAGGAGGGGGTTGCTTTTGGGCTATAAAACCCCGAACCGGCCAGAGGTGCTGGCTCTTGCAACCAGACTAGATTCAGAGATGCAGGGGAGAGAGCAGCTTCATGATGACCACCTGGATAAGGCCTCACCGTGTAACCCTTTCCCTACCCTGATTAACCCCTGCTCTAACCCTGCCACACACCCCCCCCCCTGTACACTTGCAGGGTATTCACCCTTGCATTGCTGTACAGTTCTGATATTATCCCCATTGTTAACCCTTTGTGTTTGTGGTCGGTTTACACCCCTGTGAGGCCACCATTAACCGTCGTCGTACCCCGTAGGGACAGTGAATAGTCAGGTGGGGTGGGTTACTGATATTAGTGTGTATGATGTATTATTGTAATGTATAGATAGTATGTGGGGTGGAATTTGGGATTGTGTAGTTAGGCTTGTATTGTGTTTATTGTAGTACTGTTTCTGTATTGCGGTGTGTACGTCTATATGTATATATATTCATATCCATTGATCCATGAATATATATAGATATAACGTATTGCTAGACTGATATAATTGTATTGTGTAATAAATATTCCTTATTGTTCATAATGCAGTGTATGGTGTTTTTAGTAGTCGCCGCCGTAGTCTAGTGATAGTAAGGCGCTTGCAGCTAGCGTAGTGATTAGTGTAAAGCATAGCAAAGGTATTATTATTATATAAAGGCATAAATGGGCGGAGTTATCACTAGACGGCTCCTCCCATTTATGAATATTAATTATCGATATTTGCATAAATATTGGTGATTAATATTCCCCCTTTACATTGGCGAGTCAGGCCCACTGCTTAGATTTTGAAATCTGTGTTTGGTTTTGAGGCTATAGTTCGGTTATACTGTCAATTATCAGGCAAGAGAGACGCGGTCAGTGGTCTGAGCGTCTAGGACCTGATAATTCGGACAGGTAACGCGGCTCTACCTCACAGCACCAAACACGGATCAAAATCTTTAGCAGAGAATCTATTGTCTATCTGTGTATTAATATTTTGCTGTTTGCTTTACACGGTCACTGCATCGCTCAAGTGATTGCAAGGGAGAAGAAGACACGTCACTGAAGGAGATCCATCTTCGTGGGAGCGGCGTACAAGTCAGGCTGGTCGGGAAGAGGCGATCCGGGAAAATGGACTTCTTCCAAGCAGCTGCGAGGTACGGCGCCAAGAAGAAGATGGACACTCATCAAACGGTGAGTATGGACTTCCCCACACTGCAACACTTGAGCAAACACAGCACATTTAACCCCATCCTCCCCACTACATACAAGTCAGCAGAAATGCTGTGGTCCGATTTGTTAGCACAGGCTTGTAGTTACGACAAGCTTTGTGTTAACAAACGGACGGTTTTGAACAAGGCCACCAAACGGCTTCGGATGCTGGCCAAACTCGTTCATACGTTTGAGGCTAGCATCTGTAAGCCAAAGGAAGTTGCGCTGGTGTCTCGGTCAACGGAGACAATTCCTCCGGCCATTCACTGCCAGTGCTGTGCCAGTAATTCGGACCAGGTTTCGACATTGCAGGCGCAGCTGGCAGAGAATGTGCAGTCTACTGTTGACCGAGATGCGCAGGTGGCTAGGATAGAGTCACAGTTGGTAGAGCTGCAGAGGCAGAAGGAGGAAATTGAGGCTAAGTTGACTCAGTCTTATACTGAAGTCAAAGCCTTCAAGGAGCGGACTGCCTCTACTGACGTGACGGTAGCCAAATTGAAGGCTCAGGTTGCTGTAAGGTCCCAGCTAATGTCTGGCATGCAACAGGTTATCACCAAGTTGGTGCCGGCCCTTTCTTTTTCCTTAAAGCCAGTGTCGGAATCTCCCAAAATGTTGCCCTGTGCAGGGCCACAAGGGGGGAGAGTAGTCTGTGACCGGTCTGATCATCAGGTCAAGCCGGTCCAGACTAACAGAGATTTTTCCCTGACTTTGGGAAAAACAACTGTGGTGAAGAGTGCGTCCCTGAGGATGGAACAATTCAGGAGAAGGGAGCACGGATGCAGTGTAGATGGACCTGGGCCATGCAGAGCAAACTACAGATGTTTTGCATGTGGTGGCCTAGGTCACATAGCGAGACACTGCAAAACACACAGGACAGGAAACCAAGTCACGTGTTTCAGGTGTGGGAACAAAGGACACATTGCAAGGAATTGCCCTTGTGCAAGTAATTGCAATGCGTCCAACAGTATCAGCCAGGTAACAAATTGTGCAGTGGGGTCTAGTCAGTCTGGCCATAACGGGGTTACCTCTCGGCAGCATCACCAGCTGCTGAGGGGTCAGAGTGGCCAGGCTAGGCTAGGCAACATTTGACACCCCTGTACTATTTGTTACACCGTGTGTTCCCTGAGTATGTCCATGTTGTGTGTTTTTGTTATCTGTTTGTAAGTTTTTCTTGATGTTGATGGTGGTAGTCCTTGTCTACGGATGTGTTCTACCATGCTGATTTATGTAGTGTTGTAAGTCCCGTCTGCTGTCTTTGGTTATTCTGTGTCCCCTTGGAGTGGAACAGTGTTATACTGTGGATCGAGAACGTATAGGTTTGCGAGCAGATAATATCACACGGGAAATCCTGCTGGTCGGGAGAAGGCATAAGGACCTTCTCCATGCAGCACACAAAGGATGATGTGATATTATTCTGGGCAACCAGGGTCTCAGATCGATACAGATAGCACTGTTGTGCTCCAGGTTTTCGGTGGGGCTGTGTTGCGCTGGGGACTGGGGCGGACAGACAACATTGGTGTAATGTTGTGCTGCGCACTTAATTCTAGTCCGGTCAGGTAGCACAGCTCTGATAGGGATTGGACGCAGAGTGTTTGGCAGCAGAGTGTGGACTGTGTTCTTGTGTTGTCGGGTCCTGGGGAGCCAGGGCATGACTATGCCATTGGTTCTGCGGGCCTCCACAAGGCGGGATCACAGGGGGAAATCAGCCTGGGTACACGTGAGTGGACAGGGATGCGGTGCCATCAATAACAAGATGGTGCTTTGTCCACAGAACTCCAGTTATCCCAACCTAGTAGGGTGGCCATCCTTATCTGTTGGTGCAGAGGGATGTGCAGCAGAGGATGCAATCCTCTGAAGGTAGGGTGTTCAGACACCAGTGTTGGGATAACGAGGGGTCCTGTGAGATAAAGGGCAGCTCAATACCTTTCTCTACCCATGGGTCAAAGGTATTGGTGCTGGAAATTTTCACATTAATTGCACTGTTAGGGGAGAAATTCCCCTGGGAGCGCCTGGTGTTTTCTTCTGCCATAGGTGTGATTTTATAAGGAGCGGAAGAAAAACTCAGGAGATGCCACAGAAGAGACCAGCTATTCCCCCTGACACTGTTGTGAAAGCTCCAGAGGATCCCACTGGATTTTGGCAACAAAGCGACCTCTGCCTAGAGGTGTTATAGAAGACTGCCACAATCCAGCGGGAGCATTATTTAGGCTCTGGAGGAAGACTTGGGAGACGTTCGGGTGGAAGAACTTATTCAATTGTTTCACCCAGTGAAACTTCTTCTGGTTCTGGTCATCGTAATCGGAGGGTCAAGGGACTTATTGACCAAATACACCAGAACCAGACAGAACTTTACAGAACTATCCGGAGGAGGAGGCTCAGGACATAACTCAAACATTGTTCCTGTAGCCAAATATTATGGACACTTTGTTTCCTATGAGGGTTCGGGACGTATAACTTGTACTACCTCGAAACCCCATAGCACATTGTATTTATTGATTGATTGTGTTTGTTGCTCGATGGTGTACCCATGGACACTCTAGGTACAAATGTGTGACAGCCTATATTCGGCTGTACACATTTGCATCCTATAGTCGTTTCCCATTGACACAGGGGTCTGCGACCTACCTGTGTCTTTGGAGGTGTAGAGATATGCCAGGTTGCATGAGTCTCTATGGGTACACATACATATAATGATTTTGGTGGTGTTGGGAGGGATGTGACATGTGTTTTGTGTGAATGGAGATAAGGTTAGGTCACGATAGGGACAGGCATCATTCATTTGCCACCTTGAACCCTGGAACGGTGAGGTTCTTAAGGGAAGGGCTGGAGGTGTAGTGTGGCGGAGGTGTTCTCCGCAGTAGAATTTAGGTACTATGACATCACCGCTTAAGAGTCTGACCTGCCTTGTAAAGACCTATTAATCTGTCCACGGGAGAACCGCACCCATCAAGATGGAAACAGATGTTGGATAGAAGAAAGTTGGGACAAAGACTGTAAGGGTGAACCCGCTCCAGAATTGGGGGGGCGAAGATACCTGAAGATCGGCAGAATTACCGAGAGACTGTGGGGGTGTGGTCACTCCAAAGTGGGGGTGGCTGACACCAAGAGACTGTTATAGAAAGGTAAAGACTGTAAGGGTGAACCCGCTCCAGAATTGGGGGGGACGAAGATACCTGAAGATCGGCAGAATTACCGAGAGACTGTGGGGGTGTGGTCACTCCAAAGTGGGGGTGGCCGACACTAAGACTGTTAAAGAAAGACCAGCTAACCAAGAGACTGTGGGTGTGTGGTATCCTAAAGATGTCAAGAAGAAGACAGAAGGGCAGGTCGGAGGAAGCTGGATTGGGGATGTCTAAGTACCTAAAGATCAGTGTGCACTACAGTTCTTCCTGAACTTCCACCAAAGATGGGGTTGAAGGGGGGCAAACATATCTCAACCCGTTCCCCCATTATATTGTCGTATTATATTCCGACAACAGGGGGATTGTTGAGGAGCGGTTGAGACGTATGCATATATATCCATGCATGCCTGCAAACACGTGCGGGCATGTATGGTATATATATGCATACATTAACCACCGCATCATGGGGTGATGTGCGCAGATGTGCCCAGCATCTGCGCACGTCTGCCCATGGTGATCCCCAGGGGCTCATGGTGGCCCCTGTGGGAAATATGTGGTCCCTGGAAGCTGTGCCCCCTTATATTAGTAAATATATGTGCCCTCTTATATATGTCCCCTGTATGCCCCAGATATATGCGAGGGTGTGTGTATATATAGATATGTGTGTATGTATTTGCACACGTGTCTATGTATATACACTTATGTCAGCATGACAGTATGTATGTGGGCTTATTGCTGCCCATTCATACCCCCGGTTTTGTATGTGTTTATAGATGAGCCCCCAAGCATCTGTGGATATATATATATGCATATATGCAATTCCAACTGTTATCTACAGAGTTGTTATAGCCTGTAGGATAACAGCTGATTAGCATCTAGTCCCCTTTTGTTCAGGCCCAAAGCAATCAGACGCTTTGGCACCGTTTGTGAGGGGACCTTCTAACCAGACATCAAGAATCTGAGAACCTGTTTTTCCACACCTCTGCCCATGGCTAAAACTCCATCCCACTACTCCCAGCATCTTTGAGACTAGGGGGGGGGGGGGACTCTGGGGATTGTAGGCAGGCATACGTCACAGTGACACTATGATGTCACATCCCTGAGGAGGGGGTTGCTTTTGGGCTATAAAACCCCGAACCGGCCAGAGGTGCTGGCTCTTGCAACCAGACTAGATTCAGAGATGCAGGGGAGAGAGCAGCTTCATGATGACCACCTGGATAAGGCCTCACCGTGTAACCCTTTCCCTACCCTGATTAACCCCTGGTGGTAACCCCTGCTCTAACCCTGCCACACCCCCCCCCCCCTGTACACTTGCAGGGTATTCACCCTTGCATTGCTGTACAGTTCTGATATTATCCCATTGTTAACCCTTTGTGTTTGTGGTCGGTTTACACCCCTGTGAGGCCACCATTAACCGTCGTCGTACCCCGTAGGGACAGTGAATAGTCAGGTGGGGTGGGTTACTGATATTAGTGTGTATGATGTATTATTGTAATGTATAGATAGTATGTGGGGTGGAATTTGGGATTGTGTAGTGTAGTTAGGCTTGTATTGTGTTTATTGTAGTACTGTTTCTGTATTGCGGTGTGTACGTCTATATGTATATATATTCATATCCATTGATCCATGAATATATATAGATATAACGTATTGCTAGACTGATATAATTGTATTGTGTAATAAATATTCCTTATTGTTCATAATGCAGTGTATGGTGTTTTTAGTAGTCGCCGCCGTAGTCTAGTGATAGTAAGGCGCTTGCAGCTAGCGTAGTGATTAGTGTAAAGCATAGCAAAGGTATTATTATTATTATATAAAGGCATAAATGGGCGGAGTTATCACTAGACGGCTCCTCCCATTTATGAATATTAATTATCGATATTTGCATAAATATTGGTGATTAATATTCCCCCTTTACAGAGGTACCACCTGAATCCATCCTACCAGCAAAAATCTTCTTAGCAGCTCTTACCCAGGATATCTCGGCTCGCATTAGTTCTGAACAACATCTGGCACCGGTATCCACCCCAACAGATAAGTTGTTTGTTCCCGTACAATTTCGTCTCCAGCTGTTGGGTGAGTGTCACGATTCTGCCTTTTGTGGACATCCGGGTGTTGAGGGCACTAAGGATCTGGTTTCTAGATCTTATTGGTGGCCCACTCTAACTAGGGATGTCAAGTCCTACGTGTCAGCCTGTGAGGTTTGTGCAGGTCCAAGACACCTAGGACTCGCCCTGCTGGTAACCTACGACCCCTACCCATTCCCAGTAGACCCTGGTCCCATATCTCGATGGACTTTATAACTGACCTACCGCTGGCGGAGGGTAAGACTGTGGTTTGGGTAGTGGTCGATAGGTTTAGCAAGATGGTTCATTTCATTCCCCTGTCTAAACTCCCGAATGCCAAAACCTTGGCGTCTATTTTTGTGAAAGAAATTGTTCGATTGCATGGTATCCCGGAAAATATTGTTTCTGACAGGGGTGTGCAGTTTGTGTCCAAATTCTGGAGGGCCTTCTGTCAAAAATGTAAAATTTCATTGTCTTTTTCCTCTGCCTACCACCCTGAGAGTAACGGGCAGACTGAACGCCTTAATCAGTCTGTCGAACAATTCTTGAGGTCGTATGTTGGTGATGACCAGCAATTATGGGTGAAATATCTTCCATTGGCTGAATTTGCTTTGAATAACCGTGTCAATTCTTCTGCTGGGGTTTCACCTTTCTTTTGTAACCATGGTTTCCATCCCCGTTTTCATTCTGGGTCGTCCGTCTCCTCCTCTAACCCTGAAACGGATAAACTCTCCTCCGAACTGTGCACAGTTTGGGCCCGGGTTCAATCGAACCTAGAAAAGGCTCAATGTTCTCAAAAGCTCAAGGCCGATAGGAGACGTTCAAGGGGGGTAAACTTTCAGGTTGGGGATAAAGTATGGTTGTCCTCCAAGAATCTATCTCTCAAGGTAACTTCTAAAAAGAATTCTCCTCGTTTTATTGGACCATATAAGATCACGGAAGTGATTAACCCGGTATCTTTTAGGTTGGAGCTGCCTGAGTCATTCCACATTCATAATGTGTTCCATAAATCTCTACTTAAAAAATATTTTGAACCGGTAGTACCATCAAAAGCCTCGCCTCCGCCGGTTCTTGTTAATGATGCTGTCGAGTATGTGGTGTCTAAAATAGTGGATGTCAGGAAGGTGCGTAATTCCTTGCAGTACCTGATTCACTGGAAGGGGTATGGACCTGAAGAGAGATCTTGGGTACCTGCCAGGGAGGTTCATGCTCCTAGACTTGTTCGTAAATTTCATTTAGAACACCCTGAAAAGCCATCGCCTGAAGTCTTGGGTCCGGTGGCCCCTCGTAAAAGGGGGGGTACTGTCACGGGGTTCCGAAGGTGCACTCGGTCCCCCATTGCCCGCAGACCTGTTGCTTAGCTTTTGGAATGAGGTTCTGTGTTTGACCTCATTCCCAGGGCGGCTTTACTAGCTGGGTGGCTCCCTGCTCCTAGTCTGCCTTGAGCGCCGAGCTGATCACTCGGTGCTCGACTGGTTGGTCTGTCGGTCATGTGACGCTGGCCACGTCACATGACCCTCACTCCCCACTATAAATACAGGCAGCCTGCTGGCTACAGGTTGCCTGTTAATTTCTAGGTTCCTGGATATTTGTTGGACTGCTGAATACATACCTGATCCTGTTCCCTGACCATCCTTTTGCCTGATCCTCCTGTACTGCGCATCCGTCCTGGTATTGTGACCTCGGCTCCCACCTGACTACTCTCTTAGGACTCCTCTTGTACTTCTCTGCTCTCCTGGTATTTATGACCCCGGCTTCTCCTGACAATTCTCTGCTTGCTCCATTTGTACTTTGCAGCTTTCCTGGTATTGACTCGGTCCGTTCACGTCCTGTTGTTTGTCTGTCTGTCATCCCTGCACTTATTCCAAGTTAGGGATTGCCGTCCAGTTGTCCCCTGTCATTAGGACTCGCGAGGCAAGTAGGCAGGGCCAGGGGTAAGGGTGGAGCGCAGTGGTCACTTCCCTCCCCCCTGTGTGTGTGTGTACGCGACCGTTACAATTACCAAATTAAAAACAAAAGAAGGAAGGTATATGGAAGAAGATAAAGAACTAGCTGACTGCCTCAATGAATACTTATGTTCAGTTTTTACAAAGGAAAATGAAGGAAAAGGACCTCAGTTAGGAAAGAAGACTAATGAATCTTTTGATGCATGTGTCTTTACAGAGGAAGAGGTTCTAAGTCACCTGTCTAAAATTAATACAAATAAGTCACAGGGGCCTGATGGGATACACCCAAAGCTATTAAAAGAGCTCAGCGGTGAACTAGCAAAACCATTAACAGATTTATTTAACCAATCACTGGCAACAGGAGTCGTCCCAAAAGATTGGAAATTAGCAAATGTTTTGCCCATTCACAAGAAAGGTAGTAGGGAGGAATCGGGAAACTATAGGCCAGTAAGCCTGACATCAATAGTGGGGAAATTAATGGAAACCATACTTAAGGAGAGGATTGTGGAACATCTAAAATCCAATGGATTGAAAGATGAAAAACACCATGGGTTTACTTCAGGGAGATCATAATTCACAGCAATACCATCATTCTAAAATATAACTTTTAATATTTATGTATAAAAAGCTCAGGCATTCCTATAGGGTCCCTCATTATATAGGTATCTACCCCGTGATAGGGTAAACCAGGGACACTAGGAGGCACGAGAAACGGGATCGCCCCTATCGGGGCGGCTATTCCGTATTTAGGCAGGGCCACTACATTAGGGCCAGAATTAGGGCTACTGCCCCCAGTAGGTTTCACTAACATCTACTAACCAGATTGCAAATATCGTGCAAGGTAACACCAATCTGACCCTAGATTTTGATTTTCTTTTTCTTATTATTAATTATCTATAAATTATAAGGGTGTATTGACCTTTTTATACATAAATATTAAAAGTTATATTTTAGAATGATGGTATTGCTGTGAATTATTATGTTTATGACCACATTCTACTATAGAATTCCCCGAACAGGACTATGTTCAATCTGTGAATTCAGGGAGATCATGTCAAACTAATCTTATTGATTTTTTTGCTTGGGTGACTAAAATAAT
Organism: Bufo bufo; assembly: GCF_905171765.1. NCBI lineage: Eukaryota > Metazoa > Chordata > Amphibia > Anura > Bufonidae > Bufo > Bufo bufo. The sequence continues at coordinate 700,310,210 of NC_053389.1, forward strand.
AGATGGAGGAGGTGCAGTAGATATCGCTTATCTAGACTTTAGTAAGGCTTTTGATACTGTCCCACATAGAAGGCTTATCAATAAATTGAAGTCTTTGGGCTTGGACTCCCATATTGTTGAATGGATTAGGCAGTGGCTGAGGGACAGACAACAGAGGGTTGTAGTCAATGGAGTATATTCAGACCAAGGTCTTGTTACCAGTGGGATACCTCAGGGATCTGTTCTGGGACCCATATTGTTTAATATCTTTATCAGCGAAATTGCAGAAGGCCTCGATGGTAAGGTGTGTCTTTTTGCTGATGACACAAAGATTTGTAACAGGGTTGATGTTCCTGGAGGGATACACCAAATGGAAAAGGATTTAGGAAAACTAGAGGAATGGTCAAAAATCTGGCAACTAAAATTTAATGTTGATAAGTGCAAGATAATGCACCTGGGGCGTAAAAACCCAAGAGCAGAATATAAAATCAGTGATACAGTCCTAACCTCAGTATCTGAGGAAAGGGATTTAGGGGTCATTATTTCAGAAGACTTAAAGGTAGGCAGACAATGTCATAGAGCAGCAGGAAATGCTAGCAGAATGCTTGGGTGTATAGGGAGAGGAATTACCAGTAGAAAGAGAGGTGCTCATGCCGCTCTACAGAGCACTAGTGAGACCTAATTTGGAGTATTGTGCTCAGTACTGGAGACCATATCTCCAGAAGGATATTGATACTTTGGAGAGAGTTCAGAGAACTGGTACATGGATTGCAGGATAAAACTTACCAGGAAAGATTAAAGGACCTTAATATGTATAGCTTGGAAGAAAGACAAGACAGAGGGGATATGATAGAAACTTTTAAATACATAAAGGGAATCAACAAGGTAAAAGAGGAGAGAATATTTAAAAGAAGAAAAACTGCTACAAGAGGACATAGTTTTAAATTAGAGGGGCAAAGGTTTAAAAGTAATATCAGGAAGTATTACTTTACTGAGAGAGTAGTGGATGCATGGAATAGCCTTCCTGCAGAAGTGGTAGCTGCAAATACAGTGAAGGAGTTTAAGCATGCATGGGATAGGCATAAGGCCATCCTTCAAATAAGATAGGGCCAGGGGCTATCCATAGTATTCAGTATATTGGGCAGACTAGATGGGCCAAATGGTTCTTATCTGCCGACACATTCTATGTTTCTATGTTAAAAACTAACAATTTTAGCATATAAAAAACTTGAATGGTAGTGATTTGACGAAGGCAATCCATGTCTATATCACCTATTAGGACATACAGATATCATAAAGAGGGTCCCCTGCTTGGGACTCCATCATTGCTGGGAATCACAACAGAGAGCCGATTTGAGCAGTCCATAAATGAAATGGAGCACCATTCATCTGAGTGGATGACATGTACATGTAAGTAGAATACCCTGCATCTCCCACTACAGGGTAAATGCCTGGCCAAACAAGACTTCCAACAGTAAAATCTGTGGTTTGCCAGCATTAGCCAAACACTGATGAGACATTCTCTTTAATTGTGCCAAGTGCTTATAATTGTAACAGTCTCTGCTCCAGAAGCCAGACAAAAAGGTAGGAAAGGGTTTCACTTTAAGCCAGTCAGTAATATCTGTGCTCTCCATAACTCTTGCTGTCATGTTGCTCTATGCCAGGTATGCCCAACCTGCGGCCCTCCAGTTGTTGTAAAACTACAACTCCCACAATGCCCTGCTGTAGGCTGATAGCTGTAGGCTGTCCAAGAATGCTGGGAGTTGTAGTTTTGCAACAGCTGGAGGGCCGCAGGTTGAACATGCCTGCTCTATGCCAATTATTGACTTTTCAACCAGGTTTCTGTGTATGCTTGTTTGCTAGTGCATTTCGTAAGTTTTTTTGTGCTTTTTTTTTTTGTTTTATTTTACCGTATATCCTGAGTATTCTTCTACCTTTTGTAATTATCCTTTTTTTTATCTTGGTTTTGACGTGGCTTGTATCTTGTGCATTCTGATTTGGCTTTGATGTTCTTTCCCCTCTGGTACTCACCCTGTTCAGTTCACCTGCTAGCAGCTACCCAGTGAACCCAAGATTGGTTCCTGCAGGTGGTAAGGAACCTATCAGGGTTAACAAGTTAGGTTCTTACATGACTTGCAGATATTCCACTGTAGGCATGGTCCCTATGGCGAACCTGCCCTGCAAATCACTATCTCTTGCTGAACCAAATAGCTAGCGTCAAGTCTGGCAGCGGATGTGCATTTGCTGGACAGGTCATTGAACATTAAAAGTTTCATCACAATTATGTAATTCATACTTAGCAGCCCATTATATGACTGATAACAGACTAACCCTGTTTTGATTATATTACATTCCTAGTGCACCATAGTATGCCAACAGACAGGCTGTTTGAATCACATGTAAATTTCAGGTCGTGGACCACTTTCTTGTCATTTAGGGCTTGTGTTACTTCAGCAAATAGCATTTATTATGAAGAGGAAGTAAATACAAGCCACTTACTAATGTAATGTGATTGTCCATATTGCCTCCTTTGCTGGCTGGATAATTTTTCCATCACATTATACACTGCTTGTTTCCATGGTTATGACAACCCTGCAATCCATCAGTGGAGGTCGTGCTTGCACACTATAGGAAAAAACGCTGGCCTATGTGCGCTCCCATGGTCCTGGTCACCAAAAAGACCAGGGCTTTTTCCCAGTGTCGGACTGGGGTGCCTAGGGCCCACCAGTAAAATTTATTTTGGGGGCCCACCATACGGATACAATCAAATAATTACCTGCTCACACAGCAGCAAGATGCTACCAGATAATTGAATATGGGGGTCCTTGCAGCAGCTTTGAGAAGGTATGTCCTGGGGAGAAGAGGATACTGGTAGCTTTCCTCTATACCTAGAAGTCATCTCAGCTCTGATCACGTCTATAATAATAAACTGGGTAGTTTCTTTAATAATCTATCAAGTTTTTTATATGAACATAGGCTGATGGAGGTGCTGTACATGGAATATATGTCTGTAGTGCAGTAGGTGTACTGTGTTATGTTCCACTTGTGCAGGGGGTGGGAGACTAGGGGCCCACCTTGCTCAGGGGCATACCGGGGGATTCACCTGTATCCCTGTGGGCCAGTCCAAGCCTGCTTTTTCCTATAGTGTGGAAACGAGCAGTGTATAATGTGATGGAGAAATGAATCCAGCCAACAAAGGAAGTAATATGGATAATAAAAATATATTAGTAAGTGGCTTGTATTAACTACTTCATAATAAATGCTATTTACTGAAGTGACACAACCCCTTTAGGGTGCATTCACATCACCGTTTAGCTTTCCGTTCTTCTGATCCATCAGAAGAAGAGAGAGAGGGGAAAAAAACAGGATCCAGTAAAAAAAAATTGATCCTGTTGCATCAGTTGTCATCCTTTTGAGCCACTTCTGTCTGAGATCCGTTTTTTACATGGGAAAAACCTGCATGCAGAACTTTTGTTTCCATCTAAAAAAACGGATCTCAGACGGAAATGGCTCAAAAGGATGACAACTGATGCAACAGGATCCGTTCTTTTACTAGATCCTGTAAAAAAAAAACGATGCAATCCCAATTGATGCAACAGTATCCGTTTTTTTACAGGATCCGTTTTTTTTTCTCTTTCTCTTCTTCTGACGGATCAGAAGAACGGAAAGCTAAACTGTGATGTTAATGAAATAAATATATTTTGGATACACTGACGAGCAAAAGGGTAACAATGTTTTGAACTTTTGACTTTCAGGCTCTATATCTCACCATCCACTACAGTTTCGAATGTGAGACTACCATCATTTTATAGACAATCATTTTTGCAATCTCAGAAATAAATTGGACTTACAACTATTCACCATATGATCAGTCATGTAGATTTTTGTCTTGTAATTGCATTGTTACTGTTTTGCTACTGGTGGTGGAACAATCTTTTTCTTCTTGCATACTACAAATTACAACATAGTAGTAGGTTGTGGTGGCTCACTAGCAAGTAGTTAAGGTATGGTGCTGCAAGCTCATATAGAGGGAATCACCCCACCCTCTCTTAAAAGGCAAATGTAGTAATAGGAAAATGAGCGAGCACTCATACACTTGGCAACCAGATTGACATATGCAGAAAATATTTATTAAATTTTAGGAACTCTCCCGTTCCTAAAATATAGTTCATCTCCCGGCCCAGATGGATTGCCGTTTGAAATCTATAGACACCATGCCAAATCCCTCCTGCCGATCGAGGCAGTGATTATTCTGGTCTTGAAAAAGAAGGATCCATGCGATATGGGGGTCATATAGACCTATATCGCTCCTAAATACGGACTATAAGATTTTCGTTAAAATTCTGGCTAGTCGTTTGAAGAGGGTTATAGCTGATCTGGTACACCCTGACCAGACGGGCTTTATCCCGGGCCTCCAAATACAGATGAGTATATATAGGGTCTATCTGAATTTGTCTGTTGGGGGCAGTGTAGACCACTCCATCCTGTCCTTAGACGCCGCAAAGACGTTTGACAGGATGGAGTGGCCTTTTCTGTGGGCTACGATGTCTTATTTTGTCCTTGGGAAGCTATTTTTGGAAATGACTCAAATGCTATATGAACAGCCGGTTGCATATATCAAGATCAATGGCATTAGTTCTTCTCCTGTTATGATGCGGAGAGGGATGAGACAGGGTCTCCCCTCCTCTTCGCTCTTTTTATTGAACCGTTGGCTTGTCGGATCTGTTTAGAGAATTGTATAGATGGCTTTGGGGTGGCGGGAGTGAGCGATAAAATAAGCCTATATGCAGATGATGTGATTCTGTTCCTGGATCAGGGTTGGAAAATCCTCCCGTATGTGATAGAGGTAATAGAATACTATGGTAAATTATCAGGCTATATGATCAACTGGACAAAGTCATCGCTCCTCCCGCTGAACCGGAAAGCTGTAGATGCAGGGAGCTGAGTCCGCGTCTTGGCTCCTAACGATACCTTGGATTACCTGGGGGTTAAGATTGGGGTTCCTATAAGTAGGTTTTATGAGCTTAATTTGGCCCCAGGTTTGAATAAAGTTAGGACCAAAGTTGCCGCTTGGCGGAAATTGATACTGGCACAGACAGATCGAATTGCACTGATCAAGATGATTATTTTGCCTATAGTCTTGTTCCTGATGTGTGCTTCCCCCATTTGGATTGATGATATCTTCTTTCATAGATTGTAGACCTTGATTAATGACTTAATTTGGGGCAGGAAGAGGGTGCGTATAAAGCAGAGATATCTATGGTTGTCGGAGGCAGACAGTGGGCTGTCACTACCTTTTTTTCAAGGTTATTATTTTTGTGCACAGATTCAGCGGTGTTATTGGAAAGAGTTTACTTTCACGGTATTTGAATAAAGTCATCGACAACCCAATAGAGAATATTTTTGCATGTTTGGAAACTGGGTCTATGGGAATGAGGAAGTCCTTGCTGATCCCTTGCTCACTACAGAGGGTGTGGAACAGGCTGAAGGAGATCCTTAAAGTCCCCGGTCCGTTTGTTTTCACCCCTCTGGAGGAATTCTTCAAAATTACAGATTTTGGTTATTGATCACGAAATGGCATTAATAGGGTGTCTCACCTTTTTCATGTAGGTCGTTTTAAATCACTTTCGGAATTTGGTTTTACCGATAGTTCACCATTAGAGGTATTTATGTATGCACGTTTGAAACATATCTTTGAAGCCTCTAGGAATAGGGGTCGTATTTTTCTACGAGAGAATATATTCTTTGATTACTGTGACGCTCAGAAGGATGAGAAGGTGAAGATATCTAAATTATATGCTAAACTCCGAATGGCACTGGCAACTGTAACACCTTTTAAAAGCCCAAGTAAATGGGAGCAAGAGTTGAATTGCCCTCCTCTACAGTGGCCCACTATCTATAGGAACGTGAGAAAGGCGACAGTTTCCAGTGCTCATAGATTAATTCAATTTAAGATCCTCCATAGACTGTACTATACGTCCAAAACCCAAGGAAAATTTCCCCAAAATAGGGACCGGGACTGTTGCTGCCCTAAATGTGGATATGTTAATGCGAACTATGTCCATTTGCTTTGGAGCTGCAGTAAAATAAGAAAATATTGGGATGAGGTTTTTTCTGCCCTACAAAAGGAATCTTCAATGAACTATAACCCGGGGATCTTGATAATGATCTTTGGAGATTATGGTTCAGAAACGGAAGTCCCCCCCCAGGTTAGACGGATCTGGATGAGAGGATTGATGGTAGCGAAAGCTATACTGGTCAAGTACTGGGGTTCTGTCTCCCAGCCCTCGTCAAGGGAGTGGGGTCTATACCTTCAACAAATTAAAATATATGAGGATATTGAAAGGAATCGGAGAGTTGCACGCAGAGCCACGTAGATATATCTAATGTATTTGATGTTCATGGTATGTTGCACTTGATTGAATGGAGGGGACGACAGCCAATGGGGGGGGGAGGGTTATAATGATGTTTATGATTGTTATATTATATACACTGATGTGTTTAATATTGGTCTATGTACTAATTTTATGATTTTCTAAAATAAAAATAAAGATAAATTTAAAAAAAATAAAAAATAAAATCCCCATAAAATACAAGTAATAAAGTTTATAAGAGCAATGTAGCAATAATATACAACATTACAGTCACATATATTGTGGTAGATATGATCGATACTATATTCGATAAAAATATATTCTATAGAAATATTCGATAAATTGAATGGTAGAAAATTCAATGTTGAAATATTCGATAGAATATTCGATACCACTCAATAGTGTCTATAAATTCAATAATATATATCACACCAAAAAACTTCAAGTATATGCTGTTATTTGGGAAAGAGGGGGTATTATCTTCTAGCGCTCTATCCCAATTTGGGAAACTGAATGTCACTGAAAATGTTGTAGGTGTATTCACTGGGAGCGCAATATGTTCATAAAGTGTCCACAGGAATCCTGATAATGTGAAAAGTCTCTTATAGCATATCCTTAGGATAGCCCTCATTATGCCTCTCATCACTCCCATATCAGCCCCCATGCCTCTCATTAGCCCCCATATCAGCCCTTATGCCTCATTAGCCCCCATTATAAGACCTTATGCCTCATTAGCCCACATTATTCCTCTTATTAGCCCCAATTATGCCTCTTATTACCCCCATATCAGCCCCCATGCCTCTCATTAGCCCCCATATCAGCCCTTATGCCTCATTAGCCCCATTATAAGCCCTTATGCCTCATTAGCCCCCATTATTCCTCTTATTAGCCCCCATTATGCCTCTTATTACCCCCATATCAGCCCCCATGCCTCTCATTAGCCCCCATATCAGCCCTTATGCCTCATTAGCCCCCATTATAAGCAATTATGCCTTATTAGCCCACATTATGCCTCTTATTAGCCCCCATTATAAGCCATTATGCCTCATTAGCCCACATTATGCCTCTAATTAGCCCCCTATTATGCCTCATTAGCCCCCATATGCCTTATTAGCCCCCATATGCCTCTAATAGTCTAATTAGCCCCCATTGTGTCTCTAATTAGCCCCATATGCCTCCAATTAGCCCCCATATGCCTCCAATTAGCCCCCATATGCCTCCAATTAGCCCCCATATGCCTCCAATTAGCCCCCATAGCCCCCATATGCCTCATTAGCCCCCATATGCCTCCAATTAGCTTCCATAGCCCCATATGCCTCCAATTAGCCCCCATATGCCTCCAATTAGCCCCCATAGCCCCCATATGCCTCCAATTAGCCCCCATATGCCTCCAATTAGCCCCATATGCCTCCAATTAGCCCCCATATGCCTCAAATTAGCCCCCATAGCCCTCATATGCCTCCAATTAGCCCCCATATGCCTCCAATTAGCCCCATATGCCTCCATATGCCTCCAATTAGCCCCATATGCCTCCAATAGCCCCATATGCCTCCAATTAGCCCCCATATGCCTCCAATTAGCCCCCATTATGCCCCCAGCAGCCACATTTTTTATAAAATAAAAAACACTTACCTCTCCTGCTCCTGGACGGACGCCGCCTGCAATTTTCTCTCTCCTCAGTCGACTGTGCTCTGAACTGGCGCGCACAGCGTGAGGTCACAGGGTGCCCTGCACAGCCGACAGCCGACAGCCGAGGACCAGGAAGTGGTAAGTACAGAGCATTTACCGCTTCCTGGTCCTTCGGTACTAATGAGCGCTTCCATAATGGAAGCGCTCATTAGTATTCACCTGGGAGAATCAGCGGGTGGGCAGCCGAGGGGGCAAAGAACAACATAGCGGGGGCGATTGCCCCCCCTCGCCCCCCTCTAGCGACGCCACTACCCAGGATTGATGGTGGTCCCAATGCTGAGCTATATGTGAATATCCTACAAGATGAGTTACTTCGTAAACTCGAGTACTATGGGTATGAAAAGGAGGACATAGTGTTCCAGCAGGACAGCAACCTGAAGCATAAGTCGAGATCGGCGAAGAAACGATTCAATGACAATGAAGTCGAGGTGTTGGATTGGCCCCCACAGTCCCCAGACCTCAACTCAATTCAACAATTGTGGATAGAGTTGAAGAACAAAGTGAATTGACCAGTATACACCAACATTGGGAATGTGTAGAAGAGACCGGGGAACAGATTTCAGTCGACACATGCTTGATTCTGATCAAGACCATGCCCAGAAGGAATCAGGCAGTGTTGAAAGCCAAAGGTGGATTTACAAAATACTAACAAAATAATAAAAAAATGTAATTTAGAACTTTAGGAGCAAAACAGTAACAATGCAGTTACATGACAAGAATCTGCATAACTAATCATATGCTAAATAGTTGGCAGTACAATTTATGTATGAGATAGCCAAGATAAATGTCACGGACGTTCCCGCGACAGGTGAAAGGTGATCAGTGAGACTGGAAACACGTGGTTTGATCTGACATGATTTCCGTTTGGATCAAATGACGTCTCTGTTGTTTCTGGTGCTTGCCACACCTTTTTTCCCTAGGTGTGGCTATTATGGTCATTTAACCTTCTCTATTTATTGTTGTTTCTCCCACTACGTTAATAGCTTCTGTTGGGGTTGTGGATAGCTGGTGTGTGGATCTCAACTGAGTTCCTGGTGCAGGCATAGCCACTTGAAGTTAAGTGTTTTCTTTCCCTTTTGTATTTTGTTTGGGTTATTTTGTGTGTTGCCTTTCCCTGTCATTTGTATTAAGGCCTGAGGAAGACTCCTGTTCATTATTTCTTTTCGAGCAACAGGTTGTCTCCGTCCTGACTTTAGTACCAGGGTCCTATAGGGTGAGTTAGGACACTAGGTATTTCGGTGTATGAACTCACCTACCTCTGGGGTCTGTAGGGTTTTACTTGGAAGTGTCCATCTCCTTTCCCTAGTTTCCAGGCCTTATTCCCTCACCCCTTTCCCTCCTATGTTCGGTGTGGTGTTTCCCTCCCACACCCGAATTTGACATTATAAGCCGCCAAAACCATAATTTTTTTTGCTTGTTTCAGTACAGCCATGGATCCTATTGCTGCACTGGCCGGACAGCTGCATGGACTGTCTTTGGAGGTAGCTGACCTCTGCACGACTGTCTCGTAGATCTAGAGACCACAGACTTCTGGTCCTAGTGGTGGTGGTGATTACCAGGCCTGTCTCGAGGGTAAAGTTGCACACCCGGACAGATTCTCTGGTGGAAGTGATAATTTTATTTTGTTTAGGGAGTCGAGCAAATAGTATTTTAGGCTACGTCCACACTCAGCTGGGGATGAGAGTCAAAGAGTTGGTATTATCATTTTGTTGCTTAAAGGGGACTCTGAGTCATGGGCTTTATCTCTGCCGACCGGATCGCAGTCACTCCGGTCGGTGGATGAATTTTTCAAAGCTCTGGGTCTCATCTATGATGACCCGGATCGGACCTCCCTGGCCGAGACCAAGCTACGTGGCCTTCGTCAGGGAGAGCTTTCTGCTGAGATCTATTGCTCTGAGTTTAGGAGGTGGGCTATGCCGGTGGGCTACGACGTCTAATTCCCATCTGACTCTTGGAGAGGTGAGGGGAGAATCAGAGTGCATTTGTCTTTGACTGGTAGTACCTAATTTCTCCTGACTACCAATGTGGCGCTAGAGTCCAAGACTGTGGGGATTGAGGTGTTTATCGACAGTGGGGCAGGGGTGAACCTGATTGATGCTCAGTTCATCCGTATGCACGGGTTGTCTCCAAGTGCATTAGAGAAAAACATTTCCATCTTTGGTATTGACTCTGCGCCTCTTAGTCAGAAGTGTTTATCTCAGATGGTGCATGATATCTGATTAAGAATGGGTGACTTTCATCAGGAATTAATCTTGTGTTTTGTGTTGGAGGGTCAAGTGGATGCCAGGATTTACCTCCGCATCGGGAATATGATTGTCCTATCAACCTTATTCCCGGAGCTAAGTTGCCCAAATCTAGGTTGTATAACCTTTCAAGACCGGAAAGAGCGGCCATGAAAGAGTATATTACCGAGAGTTTGGCTAAAGGACACATAAGACCTTCCAAATCTCCAGTGGCAGCAGGGTTTTTCTTTGTTAAAAAAAAGGACCGAACTGTTAGGCCATGTCCGGATTTCTGTGAGCTCAATCGGATTACTGCCTGTGATCCTTACCTCCTTCCTTTGATTCCTGATTTGTTTATCCAGATTGTTGATGCCAAGGTGTTCTCCAAGTTGGACTTAAGGGGGGCATATATTCTGGTCAGGATCAAGGAAGGGGAAGAATGGAAGACGACTTTTAACCCCTTCTACCCCGGGCCAGTTTTCACCTTCCTGCCCAGGCCATATTTTGAAAATCTGACATGTGTCACTTTTTGTGGTAATAACTTTGGAACGCTTTTATTTATCCAAGCCATTCTGAGATTGTTTTCTCGTGACACATTGTACTTCATGACAGCTATAAATTTGAGTCAATATATTTCACGTTTATTTATGAAAAAATCCCAAATTTACCCAATATTTTAAAAAATTATAAATTTTCTAAATTTCAATTTCTCTACTCTTAAAACAGAAAGTGATACCTCATAAAATATTTATTACTTAACATTCCCCATATGTCTACTTTATGTTTGCATCATTTTGTAAATGTAATTTTATTTTTTGGGGACGTTAGAAGGCTTAGAATTTTAGAGGCAATTCTAAAAAATTTATGACAATTTCCCAAACTCACATTTTAAGGAGCAGTTCAGGTCTGAAGTCACTTTGTGCGGCTTAGATAATAGAAACCCGCCATAAATTACCCCATTGTATAAACTACACCCCTCAAGTAACTCAAAACTGATTTTACAAACTTTGTTAACCCTTTAGGTGTTCCATAAGAATTTAAGGAAAATGGAGATGAAATTTCAAAATTTCACTTTTTTGGCAGATTTTCCATTTTAATCCATTTTTTTAACACATCGAGGGTTAACAGCCAAACAAAACTCAACATTTATTACCCTGATTCTGAGGTTTACAGAAACACCCCACATGTGGTCGTTAACTGATGAGAGGGCACACGGCAGGGCGCAGAAGGAAAGGACTGCCGCATGGTTTTTAGTGATCCCATTTTGGAAACTAGGGGATAAGGTGACAGTTTAATTGGTAGTATTTTGGGGTACATACGATTTTTTATCGCTCTATATTACGTTTTTTGGGAGGCATGGTAACTAAAAAATTGCTGTTTTGGCACTGTTTTTTTTTTTTTTTTACAACGTTAATCTGACACCGTAGATCTTGCACTATTTTTTATAGAGCAGGTTGTTACGGATGTGGTGATATCACATATGTCTACTTTCTTGGTTTGCTTGTTTCAGTTTTACATAATAAAGCATTTTTGGAAAAAAAAACATGTTTTTGTGTCTCCATTTTCTGAACGCCATTTTTCTTTTTTTAATTTTGCCAATCGTCTTGTGCAGGGGCTAATTTTTTTCAGGAAGAGTTAACTTTTTTTTTTGTCACCATGACGTAATAGTAAGTCAAAATGCAGGTACGCACCAGCCGCCATGACGTACTATTACGTCATATGTCGGGAAGGGGTTAACCCCAGAGGGGCACTTTGAGAACCTGGTCATGCCTTTTGGGTTGATCAATGCTCCTGCGATTTTCCAGCATTTTTTTTTTTTTTTTAAAAGAACATTTTATTTATTTTCTGATGGATGCATCATAAGAGCAAGGCATCAATCTCGATGCAATTTGAGTACAAAAGAAAATTCATAATGGATACACATTTCTGAAACATTTTTGTACAAATGAAGAGTAACATATTCTTTGCTCCATACAAAAGAAATCCCCTTCCAAAATAAACCCCCCCTCGCATCTGGATGTGTATCCGTCCCAGATAATACCATTATAATTGTAAAGACTGCAAGAGACTATCTTCTATGAAGATTAGGTTACTTTCAAATTGCCCAGTTTCCCCTTTAAGTCAGTAAGCAGATACCATTCTGTATATTGGAAGTTTTTCATAATTTTCTGGATTTCAGCTTCCGGTAGCTGCTTACTGATATATACCTTCCATTTGTCAAAAAAGTGTGACGTTTTACACGACTTTTGTTTTTCTGTTAATAATTGATCCATCAATAGGAAGTATCTCATTTGTAATTGAACTTCTGCATTTGAGGGAACATTCAGTTGTAACCATGAATATAATAAACATCTGAGTGCCACCAATAAGGCTCCATCTAGCAACCTAGGTACTATCAATTTATCTGGGAAGCTGTGAAACAAAACTACCAGGGGTTCCCACAGTAGGACTACCTGCCATATTTTCTTTATCCAGGCAAGAGTTTCTTTCCAAAATATACATACTTGCGGACATTCCCAAATACAATGATCCAATCCCTCTTTGGATATATGTCATTTAGGGCATTCCGTTATCCTATCAGGTAGGTTAGTCTTGAAAGGGATGTTAAAGGCATAAATTGCCCTATGTAGTAGTTTGAAATGAGATTCCCTCCATTTTTCACAAGGGACTGCTTTTCTCACCCTCTCCCACCCTGTCATAATCTTATCATTCCACTCATTAGATCCCAAAAGTGATTTCCTTCCCTGGAATCTTTTAGTGAACAAGTTATTATTATCCTTTTCTCTTAGGCTCTTATATATATATATCAGAAAGTGATAATTTATTTTCTCTCTGCTTCAGCAAAGTATCAAAGGGGTTGGGAATATATTCTCTCTGCAAGTCTCTCAATCTAGACCCACAAAAATTCTTGACTTGGTAGTATTGTAAATTATGTCCAAATTTATCCTGAAGTTCCCTTAATGATAAATATCTAGGTTCTGCCTCATGTATAATGTGCGCCATTTTGTGTATACCTAGTGACTTCCAAGGTTGAAACAACTTGTTTGTTTTCCCTAAATTAAAGTCCGGGTGATTCCATAAAGGCATGTGCTTAGATGCTAAAAATGACAGACTAAAAATTTTCCAAATCTCTTTCCAGGTGACCACCGTATCCCTGATCACTATTGAATTTTTTATAGTAGGATGTAAAGAACTTAATTTGGAATGGAGTAGAGATCCAAGATCCCATCCTCCCGCCAACTCTTTTTCCAAACTGCAATTAGGGTAATGTGATGTCCAGTTTAGCCAATCTCTACAATGTCTGAAAATACATGCTAAGTTATACCTCCTTACATCTGGCAATCTTAACCCTCCTTTATTTATAGGGGCCCATAATGATCTCAGTGCTATACGTGTTTTTTTCCCAGACCATATAAAATTAGTAAAAGCCTTGTTTAGAGAAACATCTACATGTCGAAGTAAAATTGGCATAGTCTGCATAGGATATAATAGTTTTGGGAAACTGATCATCTTGAGTAAATGACATTTACCCATCACTGACAAAGGCAAATTTTGCCATCTCTTTAATTCCTATTTTATTTGTGCGAATAATGGCAGATAATTAAGAGTGTATAAGGAATGAGGCGTACGCCCTATTTTTATTCCTAGGTACGTGATATAAGAGGTGACTACAGCTACCGGGCAATCTCTCAAGACGACATCTCTCCTATGGTTTGCCACCCCTATAGTCAGTAGCTCGCATTTACCTTGATTTACCTTAAAGCCTGAGAAAGAACCGAATTCCCTCATGATTAGAGTTAAGCGAACACCTGGATGTTCGGGTTCGAGAAGTTCGGCCGAACTTCCCGGAAATGTTCGGGTTCGGGATCCGAACCCGAACCGAACTTCGTCCCGAACCCGAACCCCATTGAAGTCAATGGGGACCCGAACTTTTGGGCACTAAAAAGGCTGTAAAACAGCCCAGGAAAGAGCTAGAGGGCTGCAAAAGGCAGCAACATGTAGGTAAATCCCCTGCAAACAAATGTGGATAGGGAAATGAATTAAAATAAAAATAAAAAAAATAAAAATGACCCAATATCAATTGGACAGAGGTCCCATAGCAGAGAATCTGGCTTCACGTCAGCAGAGAATCAGTCTCTTCATGCCATAGCAGAGAATCTGGCTTCATGTCACCCACCACTGGAAGAGGCCACTGTCACATATTTAGGCCCCGGCACCCAGACAGAGGAGAGCGGTCCCGTAACAGAGAATCTGGCCTTATGTCAGCGCAGAATCTGTCTTCATGTCATAGCAGAGAATCAGGCTTCACGTCACCCACCACTGGAACAGGCCACTGTCACACATTTAGGCCCAGGCACCCAGGCAGAGGAGAGAGGTCCCGTAACAGAGAATCTGGCCTTATGTCAGCACAGAATCTGTCTTCATGTCATAGCAGAGAATCAGGCTTCACGTCACCCACCACTGGAACAGGCCACTGTCACACATTTAGGCCCAGGCACCCAGGCAGAGGAGAGAGGTCCCGTAACAGAGAATCTGGCCTTATGTCAGCGCAGAATCTGTCTTCATGTCATAGCAGAGAATCAGGCTTCACGTCACCCACCACTGGAACAGGCCACTGTCACACATTTAGGCCCAGGCACCCAGGCAGAGGAGAGAGGTCCCGTAACAGAGAATCTGGCCTTATGTCAGCGCAGAATCTGTCTTCATGTCATAGCAGAGAATCAGGCTTCACGTCACCCACCACTGGAACAGGCCACTGTCACACATTTAGGCCCAGGCACCCAGGCAGAGGAGAGAGGTCCCGTAACAGAGAATCTGGCCTTATGTCAGCACAGAATCTGTCTTCATGTCATAGCAGAGAATCTGGCTTCACGTCACCCACCACTGGAACAAGCCACTGTCACATATTTAGGCCCAGGCACCCAGGCAGAGGAGAGAGGTCGCGTAACAGAGAATCTGGCTTCATGTCAGCACAGAATAAGTCTTCATGTCATAGCAGAGAATCAGGCTTCACGTCACCCACCACTGGAACAGGCCACTGTCACACATTTAGGCCCCGGCATCCAGACAGAGGAGAGGTTCATTCAACTTTGGGTTGCCCCGCAATATAATGGTAAAATGAAATTAAAAATAGTATTGAATGAGGAAGTGCCCTGGAGTAGAATAATATATTGTTAAGGGGAGGTAGTTAATATCTAATCTGCACAAGGGATGGACAGGTCCTGTGGGATCCATGCCTGGTTCATTTTTATGAACGTCAGCTTGTCCACATTGGCTGTAGACAGGCGGCAGCGTTTGTCTGTAATGACGCCCCCTGCCGTGCTGAATACACGTTCAGACAAAACGCTGGCCGCCGGGCAGGCCAGCACCTCCAAGGCATAAAAGGCTAGCTCTGGCCACGTGGACAATTTGGAGACCCAGAAGTTGAATGGGGCCGAACCATCAGTCAGTACGTGAAGGGGTGTGCACAGGTACTGTTCCACCATGTTAGTGAAATGTTGCCTCCTGCTAACACGTTCCGTATCAGGTGGTGGTGCAGTTAGCTGTGGCGTGTTGACAAAACTTTTCCACATCTCTGCCTTGCTAACCCTGCCCTCAGAGGAGCTGGCCGTGACACAGCTGCGTTGGCGACCTCTTGCTCCTCCTCTGCCTTCACCTTGGGCTTCCACTGGTTCCCCTGTGACATTTGGGAATGCTCTCAGTAGCGCGTCTACCAACGTGCGCTTGTACTCGCGCATCTTCCTATCACGCTCCAGTGTAGGAAGTAAGGTGGGCACATTGTCTTTGTACCGGGGATCCAGCAGGGTGGCAACCCAGTAGTCCGCACACGTTAAAATGTGGGCAACTCTGCTGTCGTTGCGCAGGCACTGCAGCATGTAGTCGCTCATGTGTGCCAGGCTGCCCAGAGGTAAGGACAAGCTGTCCTCTGTGGGAGGCGTATCGTCATCGTCCTGAGTTTCCCCCCAGCCACGCACCAGTGATGGGCCCGAGCTGCTTTGGGTGCCACCCCGCTGTGAACATGCTTCATCCTCATCCTCCTCCACCTCCTCCTCATCCTCGTCCTCCTCGTCCTCCAGTAGTGGGCCCTGTCTGGCCACATTTGTACCTGGCCTCTGGTGTTGCAAAAAACCTCCCTCTGAGTCACTTCGAAGAGACTGGCCTGAAAGTGCTAAAAATGACCCCTCTTCCTCCTCTTCCTCCTGGGCCACCTCCTCTTCCATCATCGCCCTAAGTGTTTTCTCAAGGAGACATAGAAGTGGTATTGTAACGCTGATAACGGCGTCATCGCCACTGTCCATGTTGGTGGAGTACTCGAAACAACGCAACAGGGCACACAGGTCTCGCATGGAGGCCCAGTCATTGGTGGTGAAGTGTGTCTGATCCGCAGTGCGACTGACCCGTGCGTGCTGCAGCTGAAACTCCACTATGGCCTGCTGCTGCTCGCACAGTCTGTCCAGCATATGCAAGGTGGAGTTCCACCTGGTGGGTACGTCGCATATGAGGCGGTGAGCGGGAAGGCCGAAGTTACGCTATATCGCAGGGTGTGAACGCCGGAAGCGCGAACAGACGGCCCGCACTTTATGCAGCAGCTCTGACATGTCGGGGTAGTTGCGAATGAACTTCTGCACCACCAAATTCAGCACATGCGCCAGGCAAGGGATGTGCGTCAAACCGGCTAGTCCCAGAGCTGCAACAAGATTTCGCCCATTATCGCACACCACCAGGCCGGGCTTGAGGCTCACCGGCAGCAACCACTCGTCGGTCTGTTGTTCTATACCCCGCCACAACTCCTGTGCGGTGTGGGGCCTGTCCCCCAAACATATGAGTTTCAGAATGGCCTGCTGACGTTTACCCCGGGCTGTGCTGAAGTTGGTGGTGAAGGTGTGTGTTTGACTGGATGAGCAGGTGGAAGAAGAGGAGGAGGAAGCTGAGTAGGAGGAGGAGGAGACAGGAGGCAAAGAATGTTGCCCTGCGATCCTTGGCGGCGGAAGGACGTGCGCCAAACAGCTCTCCGCCTGGGGCCCAGCCGCCACTACATTTACCCAGTGTGCAGTTAGGGAGATATAGCGTCCCTGGCCGTGCTTACTGGTCCACATATCTGTGGTTAGGTGGACCTTGCCACAGATGGCGTTGCGCAGTGCACACTTGATTTTATCGGACACTTGTTTGTGCAGGGAAGGCACGGCTCTCTTGGAGAAGTAGTGCCGGCTGGGAACAACATACTGTGGGACAGCAAGTGACATGAGCTGTTTGAAGCTGTGTGTGTCCACCAGCCTAAATGACAGCATTTCATAGGCCAGTAGTTTAGAAATGCTGGCATTCAGGGCCAGGGATCGAGGGTGGCTAGGTGGGAATTTACGCTTTGTCTCAAATGTTTGTGAGATGGAGAGCTGAACGCTGCCGTGTGACATGGTTGAGATGCTTGGTGACGCAGGTGGTGGTGTTGGTGGTACATCCCATGTTTGCTGGGCGGCAGGTGCCAACGTTCCTCCAGAGGCAGAGGAAGAGGCCGAGGCGGCGGCAGCAGCAGCAGAAGAGGCCGAGGTGGCGGCAGCAGCAGAAGAGGCTGAGGCGGCAGCAGCAGAAGAGGTAGCAGGGGGAGCCTGAGTGACTTCCTTGTTTTTAAGGTGTTTACTCCACTGCAGTTCATGCTTTGCATGCAGGTGCCTGGTCATGCAGGTTGTGCTAAGGTTCAGAACGTTAATGCCTCGCTTCAGGCTCTGATGGCACAGCGTGCAAACCACTCGGGTCTTGTCGTCAGCACATTGTTTGAAGAAGTGCCATGCCAGGGAACTCCTTGAAGCTGCCTTTGGGGTGCTCGGTCCCAGATGGCGGCGGTCAGTAGCAGGCGGAGTCTCTTGGCGGCGGGTGTTCTGATTTTGCCCACTGCTCCCTCTTTTGCTACTCTGTTGGCTCGGTCTCACCACTTCCTCTTCCTCCGAACTGTGAAAGTCAGTGGCACGACCTTCATTCCATGTGGGGTCTAGGACCTCATCGTCCCCTGCATCGTCTTCCACCCAGTCTTGATCCCTGACCTCCTGTTCAGTCTGCACACTGCAGAAAGACGCAGCAGTTGGAACCTGTGTTTCGTCATCATCAGAGACGTGCTGAGGTGGTATTCCCATGTCCTCATCATCAGGAAAAATAAGTGGTTGTGCGTTAGTGCATTCTATCTCTTCCACCCCTGGGGAAGGGCTAGGTGGATGCCCTTGGGAAACCCTGGCAGCAGAGTCTTCAAACAGCATAAGAGACTGCTGCATAACTTGAGGCTCAGATAGTTTCCCTGATATGCATGGGGGTGATGTGACAGACCGATGGGCTTGGTTTTCATGCGCCATCTGTGCGCTTTCTGCAGAAGACTGGGTGGGAGATAATGTGAACGTGCTGGATCCACTGTCGGCCACCCAATTGACTAATGCCTGTACCTGCTCAGGCCTTACCATCCTTAGAACGGCATTGGGCCCCACCAAATATCGCTGTAAATTCTGCTGGCTACTGGGACCTGAGGTAGTTGGTTCACTAGGACGTGTGGCTGTGGCAGAACGGCCACGTCCTCTCCCAGCACCAGAGGGTCCACTAACACCACCACGACCATGTCCACGTCCGCGTCCCTTATTAGATGTTTTCCTCATTGTTCCCGTTCACCACAATTTTGAGAATGGCAAATTTGGGAATAGTTTTTCAACCCAGAACAAAAAATGTGCTTTTACGGTCACTACAAATAACTTGACCAGCTAAAACAGTACAGATTTGGTTGAATAGAAATGTGAGGCCTGATTTTTTTTGCGCTGTGTGATAGGTATAGGTTTAATCACAGAATCAGACTTCTATCTGTACGGTAGCGTGTGTCTTAGGTTTTTCTGAATGACACTATCAGCACCTTCAATGTAAGATATCCTTTTTGGGATAGATTTCAAGTAGGCCTCAAATACCAGAAACTAGTTATTTTGAGAATGGCAAATTTGGGAATAGTTTTTCAACCCAGAACGAAAGTGTGCTTTAACTTGACCAGCTAAAACAGTACAGATTTGGTTGAATAGAAATGTCAGGTCTATTTTTTAGGCGCTGGGTGACAGGCTCAACTTGCCCCTGATGTAGTATATGGCCAAAAAATAACCACACTATTGATGGTTAAATGCACTTGGGTGACACAGGCTCAGCCTGTACCAGATGTAGTATATGGCCAAAAAATAACCAGACTGTTGATGGTTAAATGCACTTCGGTGACACAGGCTCAGCCTGCAACTGATGTAGTATATGGCCAAAAAATAACCAGACTGTTGATGGTTAAATGCACTTCGGTGACATAGGCTCAGCCTGCAGCTGATGTAGGATATAGCACAAAATAACCACACTATTGATGGTTAAATACACTTGGTGATAGCTTGTGCTGGCGCACCACAAGCCACAAAATGGCCGCCGATCACCCCAGAAAAAAAGTGATCTAAAAACGCTCGGGGCAGCCTCAAAAAAGTGAGCAAGTCGATATTAGCACTTCAATGATCCACAGCTGCAGATCGATCACAGAATGAAGTCTTTTTGAGGAGTTAATCTGCCTAATCTCGCCCTAACGTCGCAGCAGCAACCTCTCCCTATGCTTGAATCAGCAGAGTGACGTGCAGCGCAACGTGACCCAAGCTTATATAGAGGCTGGGTCACATGCTGCACTGGCCAATCACAGCCATGCCAATAGTAGGCAAGGCTGTGATGGCCTCTTGGGGCAAGTAATATGACGCTTGTTGATTGGCTGCTTTGCAGCCTTTCAAAAAGCGCCAAGAAAGCGCCGAACACCGAACCCGAACCCGGACTTTTACGAAAATGTTCGGGTTCGGGTCCGAACTATACAGTTCGGGTTCGCTCATCCCTACTCATGATATTAAAAATCTTGTTAATATCCCTTTGTGGGTCTGACAAGAACATAATAATGTCATCCGCAAACAATGACAGTTTGACCTCTTGTTTACGTATTTTAATACCTTCAAATACATTTGTTGATCCCAAAAGCCTAGCTAACGGTTCAATCGCTATGTTGAACAGTAGGGGGGACAAGGGGCATCCTTGTCTCGTCCCTTTTAGAAGTGAAAAAGAGGTGGACAAAAATCCTGGTAATGCAATTTGTGCTTTAGGGGATTTATACAAAGCCGTAATATATGACCTAAAAGCACCTGTAATCCGCATTCTATCCATTACAGTCCCCAACCAATTCCAACTTATATTATCGAATGCCTTTTCAGCATCAATTGTTAATAAGGCTGGCGATATCAAAGTATTTTCTTTCCTGTTAACAAGATCCAGTACAGCTAGAACCCTGCGTATATTGAACACAGCTGACCGTCCCTTTACAAAGCCCACTTGAGATGCTCCGATCAATGTCGGCATAATATTTGCTAACCTGTCCGCCATTATTTTTGAAAGTATTTTTACCTCCTACATTTATAAGGGATATAGGGCGGTAGGAGGCAGGTTGGAAGGGGTCTTTTCCCGATTTGGGCAATAATTTGATATGTGCCATATTACTTGTTTCTGTTAGGTTGTGACCATCCAGCACTCTATTGTAATTATCTACAAGTAGCTGTGAAATTTCTTCTCTAAGGATTTTAAAGAATTCTCCTGAGAATCCGTCTGGTCCTGGAGCCTTCCCTGATTTCAGTGTTCGTATAGTTCACATCACTTCCTCAATCAAAATAGTCTGGTTAAGTGTAGCTAATTGCTCTGCTTGTATGCACAGAAGAGAAATCTTATTAAGAAAAATTGAAGGGGGGTGTTGGGCCTCAGGATCTCTAGTATATAAGGTCTGATAGTATTCCCTGAAAATTTCCACTACCCTTTTAGGATCTTTTTGAAGATGTCCTTGAGAATCTTTCAATATCGGCAATTGGATGGGACCCCGAGCACCTTTAGCCAGTCTCGCTAGAAGTCTCCCTGACTTATTTCCAAATTTAAATAACCTAGATTCCTTTTGGGATCTGTACATATCTTTCCACCTCATGAACCATAGCTCAAAATATTTCTTTGCTACCCCCCAAATTTAATTATTATCGCTTGTGGGAGAGGCTAAGAATGTTACAAATGCTTTCCGTAATGCCAGAGTTACTTCATCTAACTTTGCCTTGGTTTTATTTTTTTGAGAATGTACATAAGATATGATCTTTCCCCGTATTACTGCCTTCGCTGTGTCCCAAAGTAGGGAGGGATTATCTTTATGTTCTGCATTGTCATACAAGTATTCTGTGATCCAACCCTTTAGTAAATCCCTAAAGTTGTCCTGAAAGAAAATAAGGGAATCGCAGATAAAATCAGATCCCCTTTGCATCTGTTCTTTTATGTCTATCTGTACTGGAGCATGATCAGAAATGGCAATGTCTAAGATTTTGGAATAGTGGGTCCTGCGCTGAATAGAAGCTGATACAAAAATATGATCAATTCTGGACCATGAATCGTTGGGGAAAGAATAAAACGTGAACTCTCTTCCAGATTTTCTAGTCTCCAAGGGTCTACCAGATTATTGTCTTGTATAAACGTGGCCAAGACTGAGTCCCTATTTCTTTGTGATATAATTTTCCCGAAAGGAACTCGTCTGTCCTCCCTACTATCCACACCAGCGTTCATATCCCCTCCCACTATATAATGTGATGAGGAATTTTTTCCCAACAAAACACTGAGATCTTTGAAAAAGGTTCCATTCTCCCCATTTGGACCATACACATTTACTAAACAGATATGCCCTACAGGAGATTGTATACTAAGCTTTGGTATCTACCCTCTTTGTCTGTCTCATGGTTAAGTATTTTATAATCCAGATGTTTACTTAACAGAATAAGGCTACTTTCACACTAGCGTTCGGGTGTCCGCTCGTGCGCACCGTTTGAAGGGGCTCACGAGCGGCCCCGAACGCATCCGTCTGGCCCCAATGCATTCTCAGTGGAGGCGGATCCACTGAGAATGCATCCGCCTGCCAGCGTTCAGCCTCCGCTCCGCTCAGTGAGCGGACACCTGAACGCTGCTTGCAGCGTTCGGGTGTCCGCCTGGCCGTGCGGAGGCGAGCGGATCCGTCCAGACTTACAATGTAAGTCAATGGGGACGGATCCGCTTGAAGATGACACAATATGGCTCAATCTTCAAGCGGATCGGTTCCCCATTGACTTTCAATGTAAAGTCTGGACGGATCCGCTCAGACAACTTTCACACTTAGAAAATTTTCTAAGTTTTAATGCAGACGCATCTGTTCTGAACGGATGCGAACGTCTGCATTATCGGAGCGGATCCGTCTGATGAAACATCAGACGGATCCGCTCCGAACGCTAGTGTGAAAGTAGCCTAAGTGTACCTGCCTTCCTAGCTATTGAGGGCGAACCCACCACTTTTCCAACCCACATCTTTTCCATGCGGAAAGTCTCCTTCGGCTAAGTGAATCTCCTGCAACATAGCAATATCAGGTTTAAATTGATGTAGGTATTTAATAATCATATTACGTTTAGCTGGAGATCGTAATCCTTTAACATTCCAGGATACAATGCGCATCATGGGACTTCCACATGGAAAAGATGTATGCAGGACATAGCAATACACATCTAGATAATAACATTCCCAAAATCCCCAACAATCCTACCGACAATACAAAAAACATGCCTAACAGTAATGAAGCAACATTCCCTTATCAAGAAATAAGGTAAAGTCTCTTTTTATCTCCCTCCAATAGTATAATTTAAGCTGACTTCACTTTTTTCCTGCCTATGTGCAAACTTACACATACTTACTTCCCTGAAATATATTTCCCATACTCGGTCCCTGACCTAATATAAGAAAAACACCCTTCTCTGAAAATATGTAAACATACGCTAAACGTTAGAGTCCCCATAGTTTTTACCGACTCAACATCTGCCACATAGTGTACGTGACTATAAAGAAAGCATATCATTGAAACATATTGTCCCAATTCGTTGAGTCTGTGATAAAATCAGACCAACTTAGTTAGACCCAATATTAATCAAGTAAAGATATACTCAAGTCTAATGATTTTTCATCCAGACCCCTTGACGGTTCTTGTGTTATGATGACTTTCCGAAGTGTTCCTCTGCTGTTCCATGTATCTCTTCGGACTCTGGGTCCTGTGAGAAGATCTGGCAGACGTTCCTCTCTACCTCTTGTATGATGTTCTTTGTTTTGGTTTCACTTTCTCATCTCCTTTCCTTCTGCCAGGTGTCACTTATTTCGACTAATCGTCTTTCTTTATAATCCCTCCCATACTGCCTCGCTTTGCGGTTTATACTACTTCCTGGATGAGGTGTTCACTGCTGGAGGCTGCTTCTGCTGTTTGTTCAGATAAGTCATTTACTTTATTGTGTTTCCTTGCTGGCTTGATTCTAGGGGACCCTGACTCCGTCCGTATTAAGTGCAGGGAGCCGGTGGACGTGTCCCCTCACTATTATAGGGTTTTCAGGTGTCACACAGTATTAGGTACGCGGGCATGCAATCGTCTTGCATGTGCATAGCAGTCAGGGAGAGCTCTTAGGTTTTCATAAAGCTCACCTATAAGCTCCTTAGTTTGGGATCAAGCCAGTCGCTCATTTATTTATATGTTCCAGCTATCTGCTAACTTCATCTGTGACATTATAAACCGCCTTAACCGTCTTAAGCATGGATCCGGTTTCAGCCTTGATTGACCGCATGCAAGGTCTTTCGCTGGAAGTAGCAGTTCTCCGTAAAACTGTGTCTCAGTTTCAGGTGAGCGGTTCTGCTGGCGTTCATGGAGTTTGTTCCGAGCCTAAGATCTCCTTCCCGGATACGTTCTCCGGGGGTAGTGAGAATTTTGTTCGCTTTAGAGAGGCTTGCAAACTCTCCATTTTCGCCTACTTCCCCATTCCTCTGGTGATGAGGAGCAGAGGGTTGGGATCATCATCTCGCTGCTCAGGGATAACGCTCAGTCTTGAGCCTTTTCGCTGCCGGTGGGGGCATGGCCCCTCCAATCGGTGGATGAATTTTTTGTAGCCCTGGGGCAGATATATGATGACCCGGATCGTATTGCTCTGGCTGAATCTAAACTGCATCTTTTATGCCAGGGTAATTAGTCCGCAGAGATATATTGTTCTGAATTTCGGAGATGGGCAGCTGATACTGGTTGGAATGATGCTGCACTCCGAAGTCAATTTTGCCATGGTCTTTCGGAAAGATTGAAAGATGCATTCGCTTTTCATGAGAGACCAGCGTCAGAGTCAGCCATGTCTCTAGCTGTTTGTATTGACAGGTGTCTTAGAGAGAGAGAGGAGACTACTCTTTCCTGTCATATTCAGCCCAAGGACAGTGGGGTTGTCTCATTCAGTGAGCAGGGGTCTCAGTCTGTCTCAATCCCCTCTGAGGAGGAGGCCATGCAGCTGGGTTTGCTTGCATCTGATAGTAGAGGATTCAGCTCTCAGAGGAGGGTTTGTTTCTGTTGTGGGGGTATAAATCATTTGGCTAATGTTTGCCCCTCTAAGAGATTCATGGCGTTTTCTGAGGGTAATAAAAACAAAACAAAACAAAAAAACCTCTAAAAACTTTCCATTTGCTACTATTGGCAAGGTTGATGCGGAAATTGAAGGTTTGCCGTTTGCTTGTAGTTCCAGTTTTCTGCTACCTGCCAGGGTGGCGCTAGACAGCAAAAACATTGTTTGTGAGATTTTTGTAGATAGTGGAGCAGCTGTCAATCTCATTGATAATCAATTTGCAACAACGCATGGTTTCCAGGTTTGCACTTTGGAAAAGGATATACCTGTTTTTGCTATCGATTCCGCTCCACTTTCTCAAAGATCGTTAAAGGGCATAGTTCACAATATCCGTTTGACTGTGGGTGACGCTCATGTTGAGGATATGTCATGTTTCGTCTTAATCGGATTACCTACTCCTCTAGTGTTGGGGTTACCCTGGCTCACTAAACATAACCCCACCATTGATTGGCAAGCAAGGCAAATAAATGGTTGGAGTGAGTTTTGCAGAGAGAATTGCCTCACGGCGTCTCTTTCAGAGGTTTCTACCAAGACTGTGCCATCTTTTCTCTCTGAATTTTTGGATGTGTTTTCCGAGAGTGGTGTCCAGGAGTTGCCCCCTCACCAGGAGTACGACTGCCCTATTAATCTCATCCCAGGCGCCAAGCTTCCAAAATCACGACTATACAATCTCTCCCAACCTGAGAGTCGCTATGCGTACTTATATATCTGAGAGCCTGAGAAAGGGACATATCCGACCCTCGAAGTCACCTGTTGCCGCTGTTTTTTTTTTTTTGTTAAAATAAAAAGATGCTTCTTTAAGACCTTGTCTGGATTTCAGGGAGCTGAACCGTATCACGATTCGTGACCCATATCCGCTTCCTCTGATCCCGGACCTGTTTAACCAGATTGTTGGGACTAAAGTTTTTTTCTAAGTTGGATTTAAGAAGGGCATACAACCTAGTCAGGGTCAGGGAAGGGGACGAATGGAAGACGGCCTTCAATACCCCTGAGGGTCATTTCGAGAATTTGGTTATGCCCTTTGGTTTGATGAATGCTCCGGCCATCTTCCAACATTTTGTGAACAGCATTTTTTATCATTTAATGGGGAAATTTGTACTGGTGTATCTAGATGACATTTAGATTTTTTCTCCTGATTTCAAGACTCATCGGGACCACCTATGTCAGGTCTTGCTGATTCTGCGGGAGAATAAATTATACGCTAAACTGGAAAAATGTGTGTTTGCGGTTCCGGAGATTCAATTTCTTGGTTTTCTTCTCTCCGCTTCTGGTTTTCGGATGGACCCTAAAAAGGTCCGTGCTGTGCTTTATTGGGAGCTTCCTGAGGATCAGGAGGCGCTGATGCGATTTTTGGGTTTTGCCAATTATTACAGAAAGTTCATTTTGAATTATTCCTCTGTTGTTAAGCCACTCACTGATATGACTAAAAAGGGGGTGGATTTTTCCTCGTGGTCGGTAGATGCGCTTAAAGCCTTTTCTAGTATTAAAGAGAGTTTTGCTTCCGCTCCCATTTTGGTACAACCTGATGTCTCTCTACCTTTTATTGTTGAGGTGGATGCTTCTGAGGTGGGTGTGGGTGCGGTCTTATCTCAGGGTCCCTCTCCTGCCAAATGGCGACCGTGTGCCTTTTTCTCAAGGAAACTCTCCTCTGCAGAGAGAAATTACGATGTGGGAGATAGGGAGTTGTTGGCCATCAAATTAGCTTTTGAGGAATGGCGCCATTGGTTAGAGGGAGCCAGACACCCTATTACTGTGTTTACCGACCATAAGAATCTGGCCTACTTGGAATCGGCCAAGCATCTGAACCCGAGACAGGCCAGATGGTCTTTGTTCTTTTCTAGGTTTATATTTGTTGTTACGTTCCACCCTGGGGTTAAAAATGTGAAGGAGGATGCCCTGTCACATTGTTTTCTGGGAGGGAGGAACTTTGAAGACCCGGGTCCCATTTTGGCTGAAGGGGTGGTCGTCTCTGCTATTTATCCTGATTTGGAGGCAGAGGTTCAGGCAGCCCAGGCAGAGGCTCCTGATCTTTGTCCTCCTGGGAGGTTGTTTGTGCCTCTCGCTTTACAACACAAGGTTTTTAAGGAGCACCACGATATTGTCCTTTCTGGGCACCCTGGGAGTAGCACCACAGTGGATCTCATTGCTCTGAGATTCTGGTGGCCGGCTCTTCGTAAGACGGTTGAGGGTTTTTTGGCAGCCTGCGAGACCTGCGCTCGTGCCAAGGTCCCTCATTCACGGCCATCGGGTTCTCTCCTCCCGTTACCCATTCCTTCCCGTCCTTGGCCGCATCTGTCCATGGACTTCATTACGGACCTGCCTCGTTCCTCGGGGAAGACTGTGATTCTGGTGGTAGTGGACCGTTTTAGCAAAATGGCACATTTCATTCCCTTTCCTGGGTTACCCAATGCTAAGACGCTGTGCGCAAGCGTTTGTTGATCATATTGTTAAATTGCATCGCATTCCTTCAGACATCGTTTCTGATAGGGGCACGCAATTTGTTTCCAAATTCTGGAAGGCCTTCTGTTCTCGCTTGGGCATTCGGTTGTCGTTCTCTTCTGCTTTTGACCCACAGTCGAATGGTCAGACCGAACGCGTCAATTAGAATCTGGAGACATATCTGCGCTGTTTTGTGGCGGAGAATCAGGAGGATTGGTATTATTTTTTGTCCCTTGCTGAGTTTGCTTTAAATAACCGTCGCCAGGAGTCCTCTGATAGGTCACCATTTTTTGGTGCATATGGGTTTCATCCGCAGTTTGGGACATTCTCTGGAGAGGGGTCTTCTGGTTTACCTGATGAGGAGAGATTTTCCTCGTCTTTGTCATTTATTTGGCAAAAGATTCAGGGTAATCTGAAGAGGATGAGTGAGAGATATAAGCGTGTGGCGGATAAGAGACGTGTGCCTGGTCCGGACCTGAATGTTGGTGATCTGGTGTGGTTGTCTACAAAGAATATCAAACTGAAGGTTCCCTCCTGGAAGTTGGGTCCTAAGTTTATTGGGCCTTACAAGATCTTGTCCGTCATCAATCCCGTTGCCTTCCGTCTTGATCTTCCTCAAACTTGGAAGATCCATAATGTTTTTCACAAGTCCCTATTAAAACCTTATGTCCAACCCACTGTACCCTCCACCCGTAGAGGGAGGGGTACTGTCACCGCCAGTTCTGTGAGAAGATCTGGCAGACGTTCTTCTCTACCTCTTGTATGATGTTCTTTGTTTTGGTTTCACTTTCTCATCTCCTTTCCTACTGCCAGGTGCCTCACTTTGCGGTTTATACTACTTACTGGATGAGGTGTTCACTGCTGGAGGCTGCTTCTGCTGTTTGTTCAGATAAGTCATTTACTTTATTGTGTTTCCTTTCTGGCTTGATTCTAGGTGACCATGACTCCGTCTGTATTAAGTGCAGGGAGCCGGTGGTTGTGTCCCCTCACTATTATAGGGTTTTCAGGTGTCATACAGTATTAGGTACGCGGGCATGCAATCGTCTACCATACAGACCCTTGCATATGCATAGCAGTCAGGGAGAGCTCTTAGGGTTTTATAGGGCTCACCTATAAGCTCCTTAGTTTGGGATCAAGCCAGTCGCTCGTTTATTTATATGTTCCAGCTATCTGCTAACTTCATCCGTGACACTGGGAATGATCAATTTCTCTGTCTTTCCCTCTTGCTCTCTTTTCCGGAGCTCGTTCTGTGGTATCTAATGATATCTGCAATATGTTCGCAGCTTCCTCCGGAGTTAAAAAGGTTTGAGATGATCCATCCCGCTTGAAGACCTTTAGCATCGCAGGATACAGGAGCGCAAATCGGATATGCCTTTGGTATAATTCAGAGCAAATGACTGAAAAGGCTCTCCTTCTTTTAGTGACTTCTGCAGAGTAGTCCCCAAATATTATAATCCTTGAATTTCTCAGCTCCACAGGTTCAGTGCATTTCTTAAAGATAGAATAGCTGGTAGAATAGCTGTTTTATTTTGGAAATCTAGGTATTTTACTATCACCTGTCTCGGTTTGCGGCTAAATCTTGGATTGCTTTTTTCAGTGTCCGAAGTCAGAGTTTTCAGATCCGGGCCCAGTCTGTGGGCATGCTCGACTATGCACGGGCCATTTAAACCCAATAAGTTAGATAGCTCTTGTTCGCAGGGATCTCTTCTGACAGGCCAACAATCTGCAAATTGTTCCTTCGGGACCGGTTTTCAAGATCTTCCACCCGGTCACATAATTTTTTATTTTCTTGTATAAGGCCACGAATTTGCGTGATACACTTTTCAGAGTATAATTCCAGGGTATGTACCCTATTTTCTATCTCTGTCACGCGTGTCTCTTGCTTTTGCAGCGCCTCCTGTATTTGCTGCATGGAAGTTTTAACTGATGCTTCTAGCGTGGCCTGTAAATCAGTGGCTAGCTGTGATGCCACTTCTATCGCCAGTAGTTTGTAATCGATTCCCCCTGCTGTACTCACTTCTTGTGATAGCATTATGGAGGGTGCGCTTTCATCATCTTCAACACGAGGGAAGGAGTGTCAGGCGCCATGTCTTTATCTCTGGCTCGATCGGCGGGAATATCAACCGAGGTCTTGGTCTTTATTTTCTTGCCCATAGCGATCACAAATCGGTCTATTCAACGCCCCAGGACCTTAGTAATCGAACGGAGCTGTGCTTCGCTCCTAATGAAAGTGTTCTTTGGCAATATGACACAGATTTCGGTCAGGGAATCCGGAGCTATCTTTTTCTTCTGCTCACATGCAATTGCCGGAACCGGAAGTCTTCCAGCATTTTGTGAATGACATTTTTCATCACCTGGTGGGGAGGTTTGTTGTTGTGTATTTGGATGACATACTAATTTATTCTCCAGATGTGGAGAATCATCAGGATCACGTTGGAAAGGTGTTACAGATCCTAAGAGATAATAAATTGTACGCAAAATTAGAGAAATGTGTTTTTGCTGTACATGAGGTGCAATTCTCTGCCGCAGAGAGAAATTACGATGTGGGTAACATAGTAACATAGTAACATAGTACATAAGGCCGAAAAAAGACATTTGTCCATCCAGTTCGGCCTGTCATCCTACAAGTTGATCCAGAGGTAACAGAGAGTTGCTGGCCATTAAGTTGGCTTTTGAGGAGTGGCGTCATTGGTTGGAAGGGGTCACGGTGTTCACAGATCAAAAAAATCTGGCTTACCTGGAGTCGGCTAAACGACTAAACTCGGGGCAGGCCAAATGGTCTTTGTTTTTCACCAGATTCAATTTCATTGTCACTTATCATCCTGGGGTTAAGAACGTCAAGGCAGATGCCTTGTCACTTAGTTTTCCTGGAGGTGGTGATTTTGAAAATACAAGTCAGATACTGTCGGAGGGGGTGGTGATACCTGCTCTATACCCTGACCTAGAGGTGAAGGTGTTAGAGGCTCAGGGAGACGCACCGGAGTCTTGCCCCTCTGGGAAATTGTTTGTTCCATCAGAATTGTGTCATAAAGTGTTTGAGGAACATCACTGTGCATTTTTTACGGGACACACCGTAGAGTAGATCCACTGCCGACCTCATCTCTCATAGATTCTGGTGTCAGGGTTGCGTAAGTGTTTTAACCACTTCCCATCTGGGCCCTTTGCCCCCTTCCTGACCAGGCCAAATTTTGCAAAACTGACATATCTCACTTTATGTGGTAATAACTTTGGAACGCCTTTATTTATCCAAGTCATTCAGAGATTGTTTTCTCGTGACACATTGTACTTCATGATAGTCATAAATTTGAGTCAAAATATTTCACCTTTATTTATGAAAAAATCCCAAATTTACCCAAAAATTTGAAAAATTCGCAATTTTCTAAATTTCAATTTCTCTGCTTTTAAAACAGAAAGTGATACCTCATAAAATATTTATTATTTAACATTCCCCATATGTCTACTTTATGTTGGCATCATTTTGGAAATGTCATTTTATTTTTTTAGGACGTTAGAAGGCTTAGAAGTTTAGAAGCAATTCTTCAAATTTTTAAGAAAATTGCCAAAACCCACTTTATAAGGACCAGTTCAGGTCTGAAGTCACTTTGTGGGGCCTACATAGTGGATACCCCCATAAATGACCCCATTGTAGAAACTACACCCCTCGAGGTATTCAAAACCGATTTTACAAACTTTGTTAACCCTTTAGGCGTTCCACAAGAATTAAAGGAAAATGGAGATCAAATTTTTAAATTTCACTTTTTTGGCAGATTTTCCATTTTAATCAATTTTTTTCTTTAACACATCGATGGTTAACAGCCAAACAAAACTCAATATTTATTACCCAGATTCTGCGGTTTACAGAAACACCCCACATGTGGTCATAAACTGCTGTATGGGCACACGGCAGGGCGCAGAAGGAAAGGAACTCCACATGGTTTTTAGATGCCATGTCCCATTTGAAGCCCCCTGATGCACCCTTACAGTAGAAACTCCCAAGAAGTGACCCCATTTTGGAAACTAGGGGATAAGGTGCCAGTTTTATTGGTACTATTTTTGGGTACATATGATTTTTTGATCATTCATTATAACACTTTATGGGGCAAGGTGACCAAAAAATTGGTTGTTTTAGCACAGTTTCTATTTATTTATTTTTACAGCGTTCACCTGAGGAGTTCAGTCAAGTGACATTTTTATAGAGCAGATCGTTACGGACGTGGCGATACCTAATATGTATACTTTTTCTCATTTATTAAAGTTTTACACAATAATAGCATTTTTGAAACCAAAAAATTATGTTTTAATGTGTCCATGTTCTGAGAGCTATAGTTTTTTTATTTTTTGAGAGATTTTCTTATGTAGGGGCTCATTTTTTGCGGGATGAGGTGACGGTTTTATTGGTACCATTTTGTGGGACATACGCGTTTTTGATCACTTGGTGTTGCACCTTTTGTGATGCAAGGTGACAAAAATTGCTTGTTTTGACAGTTTTTTTTTTTTTTTTTTTACGGTGTTCACCCGAGGGGTTAGGTCATGTGATATTTTTATAGAGCTGGTTTTTACGGACGCGGCAATACCTAATATGTATACTTTTTTTTATTTGTTTCACTTTAACACAATAATAGCATTTTTGAAACCAAAAAAATGATGTTTTAGTGTCTCCATGTTCTAAGAGCTATAGTTTTTTTATTTTTTGAGAGATTTTCTTATGTAGGGGCTCATTTTTTGCGGGATGAGGTGACTGTTTTATTGGTACCATTTTGTGGGACATACGCGTTTTTGATCACTTGGTGTTGCACCTTTTGTGATGCAAGGTGACAAAAATTGCTTGTTTTGACACAGTTTTTTTTATTTATTTTTTACGGTGTTCACCCGAGGGGTTAGGTCATGTGATATTTTT
This sequence comes from Bufo bufo, assembly GCF_905171765.1. Lineage (NCBI taxonomy): Eukaryota > Metazoa > Chordata > Amphibia > Anura > Bufonidae > Bufo > Bufo bufo. The sequence goes on from NC_053389.1 coordinate 700,342,293, forward strand.
ATAGAGCTGGTTTTTACGGACGCGGCAATACTAAATATGTCTATTTTATTTTATTTTTTCTATTTTTAATTTTTTTTTTTATTCCTTACTTGGGATTTTTTTTTTTTTTACATGTGAAACTTTTTTTTATTTTATTTTTTCAACCCTTTTTTAGTGTTTTGTTACATTACAGCCTTAAGTTCAATGTTTTGTTAATCAGAATTTTATGTGATCGATCAGAACACAATAGTCTAAGTTGGTGAAGTGAAATGAGAAAAATATATAAATAACACTATTGTTTAGAAAAAAAAAAGAAAATAGGCATGTGCATATGTATTCACCTCCTTTGTTAGGAAGCCCATAAAAAGCTCTGGTGCAACCAATTACCTTCAGAAGTCACATAATTAGTGAAATAATGTCCACCTGCGTGCAATCTAAGTGTCAAGTGATCTGTCATTACATATACACACCTTTTTTGAAAGTCCCCAGAGGCTGCAACACCTAAGCAAGAGGCATCACTAACCAAACACTGCCATGAAGACCAAGGAACTCTCCAAACAAGTAAGGGACAATGTTGTTGAGAAGTACAGGTTAGGGTTAGGTTATAAAAAAATATTCAAATCTTTGATCCCCAGGAGCACTATCAAATCTATCATAACCAAATGGAAGGAACGTGGCACAACAGCTAACCTGCCAAGAGACAGCCGCCCACCAAAACTCACGGAACGGGCAAGGAGGGCATTAATCAGAGAGGCAGCACAGAGACCTAAGGTAACCCTGGAGTAGCTGCAGAGTTCCACAGAAGAGACTGGAGTATCTGTACATAGGACAGCAATAATCCGTATGCTCCACAGAGTTGGGCTTTATGGCAGAGTGACCAGAAGAAAGCCATTACTTTCAGCAAAAAACAAAAAAGGCACATTGTAAATTTGCAAAAAGGCATGTGGGAGACTCCCAAAATGTATGGAGGAAGGTGCTCTAGTCTGATGAGACTAAAATGGAACTTTTCGGCCATCAAAGAAAACGCTATGTCTGGCGCAAACTCAACACATCACATCACCCAAAGAACACCATCCCCACAGTAAAACATGGTGGTGGTATCATCATGCTGTGGAGATGTTTCTCAGCAGCCGGGACTGGGAAACCGGTCAGAGTCGAGGAAAAGATGGATGGTGCTAAATATAGTGATATTCTTGAGCAAACCCTATCCTGACCAACTCAGTAGCCCCCAATAATAATGAGGAAATATTCACATATAATATGTAGCAAATCTTTATTGATGGTCAAAAAATATATAGACAAGGTGAAAACAAAAGGGAGGAGGAGGCTGAAAGATCTCCTCACTGTCACGGCTGAGGATGGGGGAAACCCTCAGCCGTGTGATGCCAGAAGATGTTAGTGGCTGCTTGGCCAGTGAGACTTATTTCTGTCGTCCTGGCCGAACAGCCACTAACATCTTCTGGCATCGCACGGCTGAGGGTTTCCCCCATCCTCAGCCGTGACACTCACCCCGGATAACCCCTGATAGAGGAGGCCTCACAGAAGCGACACAGGTAATCAGCTCAATATAGTAATGGTATAAATACCCATGGGTAAAAAATGTACATGTAGCCAAAATGATGCACAATAAAGAATAATGAAGCTATTATTGTGCATGGAGATCTAAATAGAGCTGCATACATACAATGAATGGGGACCAATAACAAGCCGGAACCATGTCCAGTCAAAACTAAACACGCAGAAGTATGTTAGTGAGTCTGCATACCAAAGTATGTATGCTTAGGCTACAAGAAACAGCAAATTGAAGCTGCAGATGACAATGATCAATAATACATAATGAGCATTGAACCCACAATAGAACCATTATTGTACATAGAACAAAAGTAAAGCTGCATACATATGGTGTGTGGGAACCAGTAACATGTCGGAATGAAATCCAGTCACCAGATCACACGCTGTAGTGTGATGATTAGAGTTGAGCGGACACCTGGATGTTCGGGTTTGACGGGTTCGGCCGAACTTCGGAAAAAAGTTCTAGTTTGGGACCCGAACTTGACCCGAACTTGACCCCGAACCTGAACCCCATTTAAGTCAATGGGGACCCGAACTTTTGAGCACTAAAATGGCTGTAAAAATGTCATGGAAAGGGCTAGAGGGCTGCAAATGTCGTCAAAATGTGGTTAAGAGCATGGCAAGTGCTCTGCAAACAAATGTGGATAGGGAAATGACTTAAAATAACATAAAATAGGGAAAAGCTATTGAGGCCCAAATGTTGGCCAAAAGAGTATAGCGGAAATGTGGGACAAATTATTGAAGTGCAAATGTGGTACAACTTGTTTAAATTTAAGCATTGAATCAAAGGAGGTGGCGCGCATCAATTAAAGAAGCATTTCAGAATATTTATACCCTGTCACCTATGCAGAGCAGGGGTTTATTCACGTCTAAAATTGTATAATGTCAACCCAAGAATGTAACAGAAAAATTACAGAAATTTATTAACCTGTCTACTTGGTAGAGCAGGGGTCTATGACAGAAAACAATTATTTATTGTCACACGAAAATGTAAAATTAAAATTATTGAAATTTATTAAGCTGTCAACTAGGTAGATGAGAGGTATATTACACCCAAAAATTGGTGAATTTGACCCTAAAATGTAACTGACAAATGTTTTTTTTTTTTTTTTTACCGGTCTAATAGGTATATCAGTGGTACATCACACCAAACAATTGCTGAATTTCACCTGAAAATGTAACTGCCATTTTATTTTTTATTTTTACCGGTCTACTAGGTATAGCAGTGGTACATCACACCAAAAAAATGCTAAATTTCACCCGAAAATGTAACTGCCAATTTTTTTTTTTTTACCGGTCTACTAGGTATAGCAGTGGTACTTCACACGCAAAAATTGTTGAATTTCAACTGAAAATGTAACTGACAATTTATTTTTATTTTTTTAACTGGCCTACTAGGTATAGTAGTGGTACATCACACCTAAAAATTGGTGAATTTCACCATAAAATGTAACAGACACTTTTTTTATTGTTTAACTTTTTTTTGCCGGTCTACTAGGTATAGCAGTGGTACTTCACACCCAAAAATTGTTGAATTTCAACTGAAAATGTAACAGACAAATTATAGATTTTTTTTTACCGGTCTAATAGGTATAGCAGTGGTACAACACACCAAACAATTGCTGAATTTCACCTGAAAATGTAACTGCCATTTTATTTTTTATTTTTACCGGTCTACTAGGTATAGCAGTGGTACTTCACACCCAAAAATTGTTGAATTTCAACTGAAAATGTAACTGACAATTTATTTTTATTTTTTTAACTGGCCTAATAGGTATAGCAGTGGTACTTCACACCCAAAAATTGGTGAATTTCAACAGAAAATTTCAATGACAATTTATTTTATTTTTTTACCGGTCTACTAGGTTTAGCAGTGGTACTATATACCCAAAAATTGGTGAATTTCACCCTAAAATGTAACTGACAAATGTTATATTTTTTTTTACCGGTCTAATAGGTATAGCAGTGGTACATTACACCAAAAAAATGCTAAATTTCACCCGAAAATGTAACTGCCAATTTTTTTTTTTTTACCGGTCTACTAGGTATAGCAGTGGTACTTCACACCCAAAAATTGTTGAATTTCAACTGAAAATGTAACTGACAATTTATTTTTATTTTTTTAACTGGCCTAATAGGTATAGCAGTGGTACTTCACACCCAAAAATTGGTGAATTTCAACAGAAAATTTCAATGACAATTTATTTTATTTTTTTACCGGTCTACTAGGTTTAGCAGTGGTACTATATACCCAAAAATTGGTGAATTTCACCCTAAAATGTAACTGACAAATGTTATATTTTTTTTTACCGGTCTAATAGGTATAGCAGTGGTACATTACACCAAAAAAATGCTAAATTTCACCCAAAAATTGTTGAATTTCAACTGAAAATGTAACAGACAAATTATAGATTTTTTTTTTTTACCGGTCTAATAGGTATAGCAGTGGTACAACACACCAAAAAATTGCTGAATTTCACCTGAAAATGTAACTGCCATTTTATTTTTTATTTTTACCCGGCCTACTAGGTATAGTAGTTGTACATCACACCCAAAAATTGGTGAATTTCACCATAAAATGTAACAGACAATTTTTTTTTATTGTTTAACGTCTACTAGGTATAGCAGTAGTACTTCACACCCAAAAATTTAGAATTTCAACTGAAAATGTAACTGGTAATTTTTTTTTTTGTTAACCGGCCTACTAGGTATAGCAATGGTACATCACACCCAAAAATTGGTGAATTTCACCCGAAAATGTAAATTACATTTTATTTTATTTTTTTAGCGGCCTACTAGGTATAGCACTGGTACTATACACACACCAAAATTGGTGAGTTTCACCCGAAATGTAAATGACAATTTATTTTATTTTTTTAACCGGCCTACTAGGTATAGCAGTGGTACTATACACCCAAAAATTGGTAAATTTCACCCGAAAATGAAACTGACAATTTTTTTTTTTAACCACATCATCTTCCATCATCGCCAGGAGTGTTTTTTCAAGGAGGCATAGAAGTGGGATAGTAACGCTGAGAACGGCGTTATCGGCACTGGCCATGTTGGTGGAGTACTCGAAACAGCTTAACAAGGAACACAGGTCTCGCATGGAGGCCCAGTCATTGGTGGTGAAGTGGTGCTGTTCCGCCGAGTGACTCACCCGTGCGTGCTGCAGCTGAAACTCCACTATCGCCTGCTGCTGCTCGCACAGTCTGGCCAGCATGTGCAAGGTGTAGTTCCACCTTGTGGGCACGTCGCATATGAGGCGATGAGCAGGAAGGCCGAAGTTACGCTGCAGCGCTGACAGGCGAGCAGCAGCAGGGTGAGAACGCACAGACGGCCCGCACTTTATGCAGCAGCTCTGACATATCGGGGTGATTTTTAAGGAATCTCTGCACCACCAAATTCAGCACATGCGCCAGGCAAGGGATGTGCGTCAAACCGGCTAGTCCCAGAGCTGCTATGAAATTTCGCCCATTATCGCACACCACCAGGCCGGGCTTGAGGCTGACTGGCACAAACCACTCATCGGTCTGTTGTTCAAGGCCCGTCGACAGCTCCTGCGTGGTGTGGGGTTTGTCCCACAAACAGATAAGTTTTAAAACTGCCTGCTGTCGTTTACCCCTGGCTGTGCTGAAGTTGGTGGCTAAGGTGTTACGCTGACCGGATGAGGAGCTGGTAGAGGATGAGGAAGCAGAGTAGGAGGAGGAAGCAACAGGAGGCAAACTGAGGCGCCCTGCAATCCTCGGTGGTGGAAGGACATGCGCCAAACTGCTATCCGCCTCAGGCCCAGCCGCCACTGCATTTACCCAGTGTGCTGTTATGGAGATATAACGTCCCTGACCGTGCTTACTGGTCCACGTATCCGTAGTCAGGTGCACCTTGCCACAGATGGCGTTGCGCAGTGCACACCTGATTTTGTCCCCCACTTGTTTGTGCAGGGAAGGGATGGCTCGCCTGGAAAAGTAGTGGCGGCTGGGCACGACGTACTGTGGGACAGCCACCGCCATAAGGCCTTTAAAACTATCCGTCTCCACAAGACAGAATGACAGCATTTCAAAGGCTAGTAATTTATAAATGCTGGCATTCAGGGCTAGGGATCGCGGGTGGGTAGGGGGGTACTTCCTCTTCCTCTCCAGCGTTTGGGAGATGGAGAGCGGAACGCTTCCGTGGGACATTGTGGAGATGCTTGGTGACCCAGGTGTTGGTGTTGCTGGCAGATCCTCTGTTTGCGGGGTGGCAGGTGGCACTGTCACTCCAGAGGTGGATGAAGAGGCCGAGACTGCAGCAGAAGAGAAAGCAGGAGGAACCAGAGACCTTTCTTGGTTTTTGAGGTGTCTACTCCACTGCAGCTCGTGCTTTGCACTTAAATGCCCGGTCATGCCGGTTGTGCTCAGGTTGAAAACGTTTATGCCTCGCTTCAGGCTCTGATTGCACAGCGTGCAAACCACTCGTGTCTTGTCGTCAGCACATTGTCTGAAGAACTGCCAGGCCAGGGAACTCCTTGGAGCTGGCTTTGGTGAACTCGGTCCCTTGCTGCGGTGGGCAGTAGCAGGCGTACTGTCTAGAGGACGGCAGCTCCGCTTTTGCACCCTGCTCCCTCTTCTGCTGTGCTGGTGGCTCTGTGCGACCACCGCCTCTTCCTCCGAACTACATAGGTCACTCGCATGACCTTGATTCCATGTGGGGTCGAAGACCTCATCATCCTCCACATCATCTTCCACCCAGTCTTCACCCCTGCCTTCCTTGTCGGTCTGCACACTTTCGAAAGCCCCAGCAGTTGGCACCTGTGATTCGTCAACATCCGAGACATGCTGCGATGGTCCTCCCATGTACTCATCTTGAAAAATAAGTGGTTGGGCATCAGTGCACTCAATCTCTTCCACTTCTGGGGCAGGGCTAGGTGGATGGACCTGGGAAACCCTGCTAACAGAGTCATCAAAAAGCTGAAGAGACTGCTGCATGACTTGGGGCTCAGACTGCTTGGCTGATTTGCAAGGGGGTGAGGTGAAATACTGATGGACATCGGCTGCAGGTGCCAACTGTCGTCTTTCAGCAGGAGACTGGGTGGGAGACAATGTGAAGGAACTGGATCCACTGTCAGCAACCCAATCTACTATCGCCTGTACTTGTTCAGGCCTCACAATTCGTAGAGCCGTATTAGGCCCGACCAAATACCGCTGCAGGTTCTGTCGCCTACTCGCACCTGAGGAAGGGGTTTCACTTGTGCGTGTAGCTGGCACAGATCGACCACGTCCTCTCCCTGCAACAGGAGCTCCACCAGCAGCACCACGACCTAGGCCACGTCCCTTATTTGACGCTCTCCTCATATTTTCCGAATTTAGGATCTTGCCCTAAATGGGTGTTTAATTAATAGTAGAATAGAACGACAGTATGTAAAGGGTGTATCTCACACGGCCTGAACCAGACTAGGCCTCAATTAAAGATTTATTTGCCCAAAATGGTTGTATTTCAAATGCCTAAATCAAACCCCTGTATGTAAAGGGTGTATCTCACACGGCCTGACCCACTGTAGGCCTGAATTAAAGATTTCATTGCCCAAAATGGCTGTATTTCAAATGCCTGAATCAAACCCCTGTATGTAAAGGGTATATCTCACACGGCCTGAACCACTGTAGGCCTGAATTAAATATTGGCGCACCAAATGACGGTATTTCAAATATCTGAATCTAACCCAAATGTATTTAGGGTGTATCTCACAATGACATATGCAGCAAAGGCTGCCAAATAAACTTTTTTTTCCCAAACCGGTGTTTGTTTAATAACTCCATATGTAGCAGTATATAACCCAGGAATTTCAAACGTGCTTATGCTGCAAGGCCTGAAATATTGTGTATTTTGACCCAAAAGGGATGTTTTATTAATGAAAGAATATAAGCCCTGTATATACAGGGTGTATCTCACACGGCCTGACACACAGTAGGCCTGAATTAAAGATTGGTGCACCAAATGGCGGTATTTCAAATCTCTGAATTTAACCCAAATGTATTAAGGGTGTATCACAATGACATCTGCATCAAAGGCTGCTAACTAAAAATGTTTTGCCCAAACGAGTGTTTGTTTAACAACTGAATTTGACAGCAGTATATAAGCCTGTAATTTCACACGTGCTGATGCTGCAAGGCCTGAAAATAGTGCTTTTTGGCAAAAAAGTATGTTTTTCAAACCCCAGAAAATTATGGCTGTATTTCTAGCTTAAATTGCACACTGACTATTCCAGATGTTGTATATTGCCCAGAAAAATTGGGATTTTCAATGTCCTAAAAGCTCAGATGCAGTGCTGGTGCACTGAGCTTGCACAAAATGGCCGCCGCCGCCCACCTAACTGACTTATTAAAGTTATTTTTTTTCGGTCACTGGGCTCAGGGCAGGATAAAAAAAATTGTGCCCTGCACCCACAAAACACAATGTATGTAGATCGCTGAGTTAGATTCAGATTTTGAGCAAAGATTCTCTCCTATTCTCTCCCTGATATCACCAGCAGCTTCCTCTCCCTACACTAAGCACAGCAGAGTGACGTGCAGCGCTACGTGACTCCAGTTTATATAGAGGCTGGGTCACATGCTACACTGGCCAATCACAGCCATGCCATTAGTAGGCATGGCTGTGATGGCTTCTAAGGTCAGACAGTTAACCGCTTGTTGATTGGCTGCTCTGCAGCCTTTCAGAAAGCGCCGAACACCGAACCCGAACTTTTACTGAAATGTTCGGGTCCGGGGTCCAAAAATCCTAAAGTTCGTTACGAACCCGAACTTTACAGTTCAGGTTCGCTCAACCCTAGTGATGATGGATCCACACACGAAGGTATGTATGCTGAAGCTGCATGAAACAACATAATAAAGCTACGAATAACAATGGTCAGTTACCCATGATGAGCGAGATACCCGAGGCTGTAAGTGTGCCAATGCCCCAACGCGTGTTTCGCCACCCTGACAAAGCCAGTAGGGTGGCGAAACGCGCGTTGGGGCATTGGCACACTTACAGCTTTGGGTATCTTACTCATCATGGGAAACTGACCATTGTTATTCGTAGCTTTATTGTGTTGTTTCATGCAGCTTCAGCATACATTCCTTGGTGTGTGGATCCATCATCACACTACAGCGTGTGATCTGGTGACTGGATATCATTCCGACATGTTACTGGTTTCCACACACCATATGTATGCAGATTTACTTTTGTTCTATGTACAATAATGGTCCTATTGTGGGTTCAATGCTCAATTATGTATTATTGATCATTGTCATCTGCAGCTTCAATTTGCTGTTTCTTGTAGCCTCAGCATACATACTTTGGTATGCGGACTCACTAACATACTTCTGCATGTTTATTTTTGACTGGACATGGTTCCGGCTTGTTATTGGTCCCCATTCATCGTATGTATGCAGCTCTATTTAGATCTCCATGCACAATAATAGCTTGATTATTCTTTATTTCAGCTACATGTAAATTTTTTACCCATGGGTATTTAAAACCATTACTATATTGAGCTGATTACCTGTGTCGCTTCTGTGTGGCCTCCTCTATCAGGGGTTATCCGGGGTGAGGGAATCTTTAGGCCTCGTCCTCCTCCTCTTGTCTATATATTATTTTGCCATCAATAAAGATTTTCTACATATTATATGTGAATATTTCCTCATTATTATTGGGGGCTACTGGGTTGGTCAGGATAGGAGTTGAAATTTATATGTCTAGGTCCCCTTATTATTTAATATTGTTATTTCTGAGGTACATGTTGGTTCTATATCTTCTTGAGCAAAACCTGTGCCACTCTGTGCGTGATTTGAGGCTAGGACGGTGGTTCATCTTCAAGCAGGACAATGACCTCAAACACACTGCTAAAGCAACACTTGAGTGGTTTAAGGGGAAACATGTAAATGTGTTGGAATGGCCTAGTCAAAGCCCAGATCTCAATCCAATAGAAAATTGTGGTCAGACTTAAAGATTGCTGTTCACAAGTGCAAACCATCCAACTTGAAGGAGCTGGGGAAGTTTTGCAAGGAAGAATGGGCAAAAATCACAGTGGTAAGATAAGCTCATAGAGACTAATCCAAAGCGACTTGGAGCTATGATTGCCGCAAAAGGTGGCTCTACAAAGTATTGACATTAGGGGGGTGAATAGTTAGGCACATTGACTTATTCTGTTAATTTTGTCCTATTTGTTGTTAGCTTCACAATAAAAATAAAAAAAACATCTTCCAAGTTGTGGGCATGTTCTGTAACCTAAATGATGCAAATCCTCAAACAATCCATGTTAATTACAGTTTGTGAGGGACCAAAACATGAAAAAAGTCAAAGGGGTGAATACTTTTGCAAGGCACTGTATGTTGAACCTTTGGAGTCGTCCCGCTTGCCACCCGCTCCTGTCATGGTGGACGGCAGTTTGGAATAGCAGATCGACAAGATTATTGGCTCTTGAGTTCTCCGTAGATCTCTTGTTCACTGGAAGGGTTATGGACCTGAGGAGAGGATGTGGGCTCTGGCATCTGACGTGAATGCCAGTCGTTTGGTGAAAGCCTTTCACAGGTATCATCTAGATAAGTTTGGTCCTGGATGCCAGGAGGTCACTCGTAGAAGGGGGGTACTGTCACAAATGTTCAGGTGGAAGGAGATCAGTGAGACTGGCAACACGTGGTTTGATCTGACATGTTTTCCGTTTGGATCAAATGATGTCTGTGTTGTTTCTGGTGCTTGCCACACCTTCTTTCCCCAGGTGTGGCTATTATGGTCATTTAACGTTCTCCATTTATTGTTGTTTCTCCCACTATGCTATGCGGTTTATAGCTTCTGTTGGAGTTGTGGATAGCTGGTGTGTGGATCTCAACTGAGTTCCTGGTGCTGCCATAGCCACTTGAAGTTAAGTGTTTTCTTTACCTTTTGTATATTGTTTGGGTTATTTTGTGTGTTGCATTTCCCTGTCATTTGTATTAAGGCCTGAGGGAGACTCCTGTTCGTCCTTCCTTTTGGAGGTTGTCTCAGTCCTGACATTAGTACCAGGGTCATATAGGGTGAGTTACCTCACCTACCTCTGGGGTCTGTTCATACTGGTGGTTAGTCAGGACTTTGATTAGGGTTTTACTAGTAGGTGTCCATCTCCTTTCCCTAGTTTCCAGGCCTTATTCCCTTACCCCTTTCCCTCCTATGTTCGGTGTGGTGTTTCCCTCCCACACCTGAACGTGACAGTAGTCTCATGTTTGAAGCTGTAGTGGATGGTGAGATATGGAGCCTGAAAGTCAAAAGTTTAAAAAATTGTACCCTTTTGCTTGTCAGTGTATATATTGACACAAGGAAAGACACAAAATTAAAGTGGGTCTTAGGCTTAAAGTTTGCACCATGGGCTTGGTTCTCTAGCTACACCCTTGATTATTACAGCCACAATAACCCCCACTCATAAAAACACCAAAAATTAGACCATTGTTATCCCTATGATTTAACACAGTTCTTCTTTAGTGAAAGAAAAACTCCATCAATCAAATACCAATATGTAAAAACAGGGCACAAGGTCAACAGCAAACAGAGGAACTCTTCTAAATAATGTCTTGTTTTTCATTTACTCATAAGGAAGTATTTATACATGCTATTCATACATGCTGAGGTCTATGAATGTACAATAATGCTACTTATAGTGCCTAGCTGAGAACAGGCTGATAATTGTGAATCAACAACATAGGAGGGAATGGAACAAAATCAAAGATGCAGCACAAGAACTCACAAGATGGTCCAATAAAATGCATCAACTCTGATTCATGACCCATGTTACTCTATCAGCTGACATGAAATCATAAGATGATACTCTTCTTCATTCCCATTAGGAAATAGTATCTAAAATGCTACGGAGGCTATTCGCTACTGGCTTTCAGTTAACTGTTTTTAATCACAAATCGTAGAAGCTAATGAAAGATATGCTGTTCTTTTGAATTAACTTGTTGCTATCATTATCATATAGTGAAGAGAAGCAAACCTTGAAAATTAGAAATTCGGTTCATTTCAGGTTAGCCAATTTTTTTTAAAAAGTTTGCTTATGACTCAAATCAATTCTACCCAAACCAAAATTGCTCCAATAGCCTCCAAGGACTCTTCATAAATGTTTGCTTTTTCTCTCCTTCCTCCACCCTCCCTAAACTCTTTAACAAAATAGCAAATAATGTCAGTGACACTGACATACATAGCTATGGTTAAACTAATGTTAACAAATAGTGTGTTTAACCTTAAGAGGATCTTTCCTTTTTTTTGTTTTTTTAAGTTTTCATTTTTCACTTCCTGCCTTCCCAGAGCAATAACTTTTTTTTTTTTCTGTTTGCATAGCCTTATGAGGGCTTATTTTTTGCAAGAAAAGTTGTACTTATTAGGCCTCTTTCACATGAGCGTGTCCGGATAAGGTCCGGATGCGTTGCGGCAAACCCGTGCGAGTAGGTGCGCAATTGCAGTCAGTTTTGACTGCGATTGCGTTCCGTTGTTCAGTTTTTATCGCGCGGGTGCAATGCATTTTGCACGCGCGTGATAAAAAACTGAATGTGGTACCCAGACCCGAACTTTTTCACAGAAGTTCAGGTTCGGGTTCAAGGTTGTGTAGATTGTATTATTTTCCCTTATAACATGGTTATAAGGGAAAATAATAGCATTCTGAATACAGAATGCATAGTACAATAGGGCTGGAGGGGTTAAATTTTTTTTTTTTATAATTTAACTCACCTTAATCCACTTGTTCGCGCCGCCGGCATCTCTTCTGTCTTGTTCTGTGAGGAATAGGACCTTTGATGGCGTCACTACGCTCATCACATGGTCCATCACATGATCTTTTACCATGGTAATGGATCATGTGACGGACCATGTGATGAACGTAGTGACGTCCTCAAAGGTCCTATTCCTCACAGAACAAGACAGAAGAGATGCCGGCTGTGCGAACAAGTGGATTAAGGTGAGTTAAATTATTATTTTTAACCCCTCCAGCCCTATTGTATTCAGAATGCTATTATTTTCCCTTATAACCATGTTATAAGGGAAAATAATAAAGATCGGGTCCCCATCCCGATCGTCTCCTAGCAACCGTGCGCGAAAATCGCACCGCATCCGCACTTGCTTGCGGATGCTTGCGATTTTCACACAGCCCCTTTCACTTCTATGGGGCCTGCGTTGCGTGAAAAACGCACAAAATAGAGCTTGCTGCGATTTTCACGCAACGCACAAGTGATGCGTGAAAATCACCGCTCATGTGCACAGCCCCATAGAAATGAATGGGTCCGGATTCCGTGCGGGTGCAATGCGTTCAACTCACACATTGCACCCACGCGGATAACTCGCCCATGTGAAAGGGGCCTCAATGTGCAATTTATATTGCATGATGTAGTGGAGAGCTAGAGAAATATTCAAATTGGATAGAATTTGAAAAAAAATGCAATTCTGCCACAGTTTTATGGTTTTTATTGACCTTTTACCTTCATTATACAGGTCAGTACAATTACAAAGATACCAAACTTGTATATATTTTTTTTTTTGTGTTTTCATACAGAAAAAATAAAAACTTTGAAAAATACATTTTCATCGCTATATTCTGACCCCTATAACTTTTTGGTAGTTATTTTTACAGAGCTATATGATGGCTCATTTTTTTGCAGGGCTTGCATCTGTACTTTTCAGTGATAAAATTTTGAAGTGTGTGTGACTTTTTGATCACTTTTTATAAAAAAAAAATTTGGGGAGGTGAAGTGACAAAAAATGGTGAATTGGCCATTTTTATTTTATTTACACCATTCGCTGTATGGGATAAATATTGTTATAAATAATTGTTAATAGTATGGGCATTTTCACACGTGGCAATTCCCATTATGTGTATTTTTTTGTTGTTGTTGTTATGCATTTTGATTTTGGGGAAAGGGGAGATATGAACTTTTTTGAGATTTTTAAAAACCTTTTTTTTTACTATTTTTAAGTACCCTGGGTGACTATAACTGGCAATCATTAGACTGCCCATTGTGTTCTCCATTTACAATACAGTGCTTCCACCTGCTGGTCTGAATTGGAATATTCTAGTAATAGCTACCAAATCCTGCTTGAGGCTTCAAGCTATTACTGTAATGTAACAGGTTCCCCAATCTCAGCCGAGTAATGCTGTTACGGGTGCGGGAGCATGCAGCTCCCGTTTCAGGACCGGTCAGCTGCCGTGGTCCATGGTGTTATGTGAAAAATAACAGAAGCTTCTTAGAGGACCAATCGTCCAAAAACTAGAGTCCCACCACACTGCCTGGGCCTGAACCCATAAAAATAAATTTTAGGCAAAGGTGGAGCAGTGCGACACATTTGTAAACTAACAAGAGTAAAAATTTGTAGATAGCACCAACAAGTCAAATTTTGCATATAGCAGTGGTATTCTTGCTTGCCTGGCCACACCACAGAAAAATTACATTTAGGTGAAGGCGTGCAACATTTGCGAACCCACCAGTCAAATTTTGAAAATAGCAGTGGTACTCTTCCTTGCCTGGCCAAGAATCAGTCCCAGCACACTGCCTGGGCCACACCTCAAAAAATGGAATTTAACACAATGGCAGCAATTGAATCACCAGCAACTTTGTCAGGTGGGAGCTTGCAATAGTTTTTTAATGGCCACACATTCTGTTATGGATGTCTCACAATAGAACCAAGGACAAGGAGGATGATTAGTCTGAGCAGGAAAAAAAGACAAAGAAGACCAGGAGAAAGAACAGACTTGTGCCCTTACCACTGCCATCAATACAGCTATGTATGGAGTTACCTCCTTCTGAAACTCCTCCTCATGGCAATCCAAACGCTGACTGCTCTCACACCAGTCATCAATAGGGAGACTCTCTTGACTATCTTCTGTAGTGTGTGGTGGGATTTTGTTGCCTTTGCTTAGGAAAAAATAATGTGCCCCACTAGGAGGAGGAAGTGAAGACAGAGAGGATGCAACTGAAGGCTTCTCTGGGGCTGCAAGGAGGTGGAGCAGGAGGAATGTTGAAACCTCTGGCTCCAAGGCACGTTGCCAAACCTAGAGGTGACCACCACATCACCCTGCTTTGACTGATAAAAGGAGTGAGCCATCAAGGCCAGAATATCCTCTTCTAATTATGTTGTGCCTTTCAGAAGTCAGGGAGAACTGTGACCTACTGTGACTATTACTACTGCCTGGATAACTGCCTCTGCTAGTTCAAACATTTGGGCTCTGGAAGGATAAGGCCTGGGTCTTTCTTTTTGAACTCTTCCATATTCCAGACATTTAATTATGAGGTCTAATAAAAACGCATTATTTTCCTAAATGAAAAGTCATTGTCACAGTCGCACAAATTATGGTTATAGCAAAATTGCAAGTGTGTTTTCTGTAGAGGCGCAATTAAATTTTCTATTTACTTTGGGAATATTTCAGATTTGCCACCTGTAAGATTTCTGCCGACTATGTTATTTGCATTGAGAAACGCAGGTTTAGGTAATAATCTTCATTATTAAGACACATATTGAAAGCTTGTACTGCGACTTCCCCTGCCTACTGTATTATTTGCTTACTCAGGTTAAAAAAAAGACCATTCTCCACTATTAAGACACATGTTGCAAACTTGTAATGCAATTATTCCCCCCTAAGCCACCAATATAACAATGCAGGAAGGCAATAATATCTCTGTCTATGGTGTA
This sequence comes from Bufo bufo, assembly GCF_905171765.1. Taxonomy (NCBI): domain Eukaryota; kingdom Metazoa; phylum Chordata; class Amphibia; order Anura; family Bufonidae; genus Bufo; species Bufo bufo. The sequence continues at coordinate 700,357,503 of NC_053389.1, forward strand.
ATTTGTGTTTAATTTCACTGGTATAAAAGTGCTATTATTACTGTAAAACATTTGCTATAATTCAATGTTTTGATTTGTGTTTTTTTAAATATGTTGGAAAAAATGTGCAATTGCTCAGCAGCAGAATGCTATTGGAGTGCTGTGCTTTTGAAAGAAAAAAAAAGCAATCTCTGTTCAAATGAAAACAAAAAGTTTTTTCTTTCAGGTGTTTGGTTTTGTAACACAGAACTGCTACAATGAGGTGCTGCAGGAGCAGAATCTGTTTTAAGCAGTGTGCCCAGCCCTCAGCCCCTCACTCCCTCAAAGATTTCCCTGATCAAACACCCTCAATTATTTATTTCTATTCTTTCCCTACACTGTCTCTGTTACACTAGAATAGATGCTTGCTTGTGCCTCCGTATACTGCGTAAAATTGTTGTCTGTCAGCTCAACACAGAATAAAATCTGCTCATTCTGCACAAGCATCTCCTTGCCTGCTGGCACCCCTGATTGGCTGAATATGGTGTTTTTTTCAGCCTCTGCGCCAATCAGGGCAAGCCCCCCCCCCCCCCATACTTCCTCCCAGGGTCATGTGAGTATCCCTCTAAGGCTGGGTTCACACTTGAGCGTTTTACAGCGCGTTCAAACGCGCTGTAAAACGCTCAACACATGCAAACCAATGCTTCCCCATGGCCCTGGTTCTCACTTGAGCGTTTTACAGCGCTGAAAAACGCGCTGTAAAACGCCCTACGCTCAAACAAGTACTTGAGCTTCTTTGGGGCGTTTTGACGCGCGTTTGTGGCCATAGGACATTGCAGTCAATCACACAAACGCGCGTCAAACGCGCGTTTACTATTGCAAAAAACGCTCGTCAAAAACGCGCATTAAACGCGCATATCAAAGACGCTCAGGTCTGAACCCAGCCTTATTCCTCCCTCATGGTTTTATCCACCAACATGAGCAGTAAAATGGCGCTGTGCACCATTTTATTGGATCCATCCATAGAAAACCTGAACAGCTTCGGGTTCATTTGGCAGAGAAAATTTAGTGAAATTCATAGTGAACCCAATTTGTTAGGAAGCAATTCGCTCATCCTTACGATATAGGACATCCCAAAAATGCCACAGGCCTGTTTAGATGAACTTCTGCACTCATTGTAAAAAATAGTGCACTAAGAAGGCATTGTTGGAATCAAATGAAACTTTCTATGTGTAAATATAATGATAATATATGTAATTACAATATTAGAGAGAAATTATAAGGTTATTGGGGAAATTTGTACAATTTATAAGGAAGCTCTAATAACCTGTTGGGCTGCTCTAGCTTGGATAAAATATGAGATATGGTAGGGCATGGAGTCATTCAGGTACTAATAGAAAGATGCTTTAAGAGTACTTTCTTTTGATTCTTTCCATTAAAATGAACAAGAGTAATTGTTGTATCTCCACTTTTTTATTATTATTTTGCACATTAAAAAGTTATTAATCCAGTTCCTGTGATCTAGGAACGCAAAAGGACATCACAGAGTGGCTTATATACCCAGAACACCTCACATATCAGCCAAACTGTAGAGCCACTACAAAGAGCATCTGTAGTACAGAAGGATTTACTGCTACCAAGTCTTACATGGTCACTGATTGACTGCACTTAGTGCCAAGTAAAATATTTCCACTGGAGAATTGATGGAGGGGGCATTAGCCTGATGAGACAAAGGGTGGATCTCAAACGCGATCAAATGTTTGCGAACCGCAAGTTCGTGGCGGGTCCCATTAATTTTAATGGCACCTGAAAAACCTTCAGCTCATATTTGCAGCCAAGAAATAATTACTAGAAGTGCACAAATAGTCCCACAACATGGACAGTGACATACCAGATGTATCATTCGAATTTGCGATCTCCATTCATTATTTTTTTTCAATGCGAAATATCGGCAATATAATTTTCACGTACGCGCATGCGCAAATGCACTATACAGTACCCAAATGCACTATAAAGAAAGTATATTGGTATATAACACCCCGCTTTAACTTTTTTTTGGGGGGGCGAATTGTATATCACACCAGTAGAAATTATTTGTTCCAATAACGCTCGTCCCTCTATATACCTGCAGTATTGCAGCAGAACCGCACACAACTGCCGCACAATACAAAAGCACTATAATATACTTTCTAACATAGAAAGTATATTATAACATTGTACAAGGAAGGCAATCCATTAGAATATACATAAAGATAAAACGTAACCTTTAATAATTTTACTATGAGGGTCCATTCACACGTCTGTAAGTGTAAGACTGCACATCTCCGGCACTATAATAGAAAATGCCTAATCTTGTCTGCAATTGTGGACAAGAATAGGACATGTTCTATTTTTTTGCGGAAACGGAAGTGCGGATCCGCAAATGCAGATGCGGACAGCACATTCCGGCCCCATTGAAAACGAATGGGTCTGCACCCGTTCCGCAAAATAGCGGAACGGATGCGGACCCGTTTTGCGGATGTGTGAATGGAAAAGATATCCCTCAAAATGAAAATCAATTTAATTATTAAAGTTAAAGGGGTTCTGCACTTTGTTTTAACTGATGATCTATCCTCTGGATAGATCATCAGCATCTGATCGGCGGGGGTCCGACACCCAGGACCCCCGCCGATCAGCTGTTTGAGAAGGCAGCTGCGCTCCAGCAGCGGCGCGGCCTTCTCACTGTTTACCGGCGGCCCAGTGATGTCACGACTAGTATCAACTAGCGCGGGCGGGGCTAAGCTCCATTCAAGTGACAGAGCTTAGCCCTGCCCACACTAGTTGATACTAGTCGTGACGTCACTGGGCTAGTGGTAAACAGCAAAAAGGCTGCGGCGCTGCTGGAGCGCCGCTGCCTTCTCAAACAGCTGATCGGCGGGGGTCCTGGGTGTCGGACCCCTGCCGATCAGATGCTGATGATATATCCAGAGGATAGATCATCAGTTAAAACAAAGTGCAGAACCCCTTTAAGCAAAAAGCATAGATGTGGTAGGCAATAACAAGAGCTCGGCGGCACTAAATCAGGTGCTCAGCGGCACCAAATCAGAAACCATATGTCCTACCACAATCCGGGGGGTTCCAGTGCGCATCCATGAATCCCGGAGAGAAAGCAAAAAACATTTATCCCTGGGCTAGATGATGATGTGGTATTGAAGGACAGGGTGGGCAAAGAACTGTCCCTGATATTGCCCTACAGGGGGGTGCTATTCTGGCCCTGATAGCCTAACCACAGACCACCCGCCCTGATAAGAGCGACCCCGTCCGGAACCTTACCCTATATAAAAATGGCCCTAGTAAGCCCCTAGGCCCCTGACTTCCAGGTGATCACTATATAGATCTATGTGTTTTTGACTCATTATAAAAGTATATTATAAGTATATCGCACTCCTCTGTGTATCACACATATAGATAGCACTAGTGCTTAAAAGGACTTTTGTGGCCCTATTAGCTAGCGTTTGGTGTCCCTAACAGCCTGTCCCTGCTCCACACAGCAACCTCTCCCTACACTGGCAAAAGACTGAATGTAAAATGGCTGCCAGATCAGGTTTATTTATAAGGTAGAGGGTATGTCCATGTGCTGAAATGTCTCAATTGTCTGTCCTGTACCACCTGATGGATGTGTCATGGGTCACAGTTCTTCATAATGTAAAAGAATATGCAGACGCGAATTTCTCCATATGTTCGCATGTTCGACGAATCGCGAACACGCAAAGTTCACCGCAAAACGACCGCCGGGCGAACCGCAAGGCCATCTCTATTCCTTACATGCCTGTTTTAGTAACTAATGGCATTGCCCATGTAATAACAGTTCTGGAGCATCTATTTTGATGACTGTATGTTGTGCCATTCCTCCATTATCTGGCTGTTAACATTTGGGAGTATATCCAGCACAGTCTAACACTGTCACATCAGTGCTGCCAGTATCAGACTGTGTAGGAACACACCCCAAACTGGTAACACCCAGATGGATCTTAACTGCTGACTGTTGGCAATTCATTTATAAACTCCTAGAAAGAATAATAGAGGAATTGCACAAGATAAAGCCATAGCAATACATTAGATGCTCCAAAATTGTTATTACGTGGGGAATGCATGTATTTACTAAACAGACATGTTAGGAGGGTTACATGTTTTTTTTTATTAGAACAGGCATGCTCAACCTGCGGGCCACCAGCTGTTGCAAAACTACAACTCCCAGCATGCCCTAACAGCCTACAGCCATCAGCCTACAATAGGACATTGTGGGAGTTGTAGTTTTACAACAGCTGGAGGGCCACAGGTTGAGCATGCCTGTATTAGAACATAGGGGCATAGCTTTATGGGGTAGAGGTAACAGTCACACCCAGATTCTGATGCCTGAAAGGTCTCTGTGAGATCAAAAGACATTAGTACTACTCATGGTAGGTGGTGTGCCCTTTTACAGATTTTACATTGGGACCCAATATCTGCCCTATGTAGGCACTAGCATACGACTACTTTAAATTGTATGTATATGATTGTGTGGCTACTACACTCACCCAAAGAATTATTAGGAACACCTGTTCTATTTCTCATTAATGCAATTATCTAGTCAACCAATCACATGGCAGTTGCTTCAATGCATTTAGGGGTGTGGTCCTGGTCAAGACAATCTCCTGAACTCCAAACTGAATGTCAGAATGGGAAAGAAAGGTGATTTAAGCAATTTTGAGCGTGGCATGGTTGTTGGTGCCAGACGGGCCGGTCTGAGTATTTCACAATCTGCTCAGTTACTGGGATTTTCACGCACAACCATTTCTAGGGTTTACAAAGAATGGTGTGAAAAGGGAAAAACATCCAGTATGCGGCAGTCCTGTGGGCAAAAATGCCTTGTGGATGCTAGAGGTCAGAGGAGAATGGGCCGACTGATTCAAGCTGATAGAAGAGCAACGTTGACTGAAATAACCACTCGTTACAACCGAGGTATGCAGCAAAGCATTTGTGAAGCCACAACACGCACAACCTTGAGGCGGATGGGCTACAACAGCAGAAGACCCCGCCGGGTACCACTCATCTCCACTACAAATAGGAAAAAGAGGCTACAATTTGCACGAGCTCACCAAAATTGGACTGTTGAAGACTGGAAAAATGTTGCCTGGTCTGATGAGTCTCGATTTCTGTTGAGACATTCAAATGGTAGCGTCCGAATTTGGCGTAAACAGAATGAGAACATGTATCCATCCTCTGATGGCTACTTCCAGCAGGATAATGCACCATGTCACAAAGCTCGAATCATTTCAAATTGGTTTCTTGAACATGACAATGAGTTCACTGTACTAAAATGGCCCCCACAGTCATCAGATCTCAACCCAATAGAGCATGTTTGGGATGTGGTGGAACGGGAGCTTCGTGCCCTGGATGTGCATCCCTCAAATCTCCATCAACTGCAAGATGCTATCCTATCAATATGGGCCAACATTTCTAAAGAATGCTATCAGCACCTTGTTGAATCAATGCCACGTAGAATTAAGGCAGTTCTGAAGGCAAAAGGGGGTCCAACACCATATTAGTATGGTGTTCCTAATAATTCTTTAGGTGAGTGTATATGGTGATAGAACAACATAATAGCAAAGACAGGTGCACTCTGCAGTCTTACTAAACCCTCAAACTGATTTTAAAATTGAGAGATTAGTCAACATGTCCTACAGTGTAGAACATGTCTAAGCCCGGGCACCACGCCAAGGTTTCTCAAGTAGCCCGGGACCTAACACTCTCCTACCTGAGCCGTATGGGCAATACCAGGAGCCAGTGGGCAAATTACAGGAGCATGAGGCCGACTCACAAACAGCTCACCAGTTACCTCCAGCATGTAACCATGCTTGCAATGGGAGAAGGGAGGAGTCTGCGAGTCCCACTCAAGACTGGCTGATATGTCCCAGGCCTCACAGGTGCACCTAAATGTGGCTTGTAGATGGAAAACAGGCACATTTAAATTGGAGTTTATACGCCTCCAGGAATCTCTATATATACAAACTGAAAAGACTAGCGTGGTATTAGCAGGAGGTGCTTAAACCCACATGCAGTCGTGCATATATCTAGGGGAGCAAATCTTGCACTTGTGTCCCGTTGCTAATGGTGATCCCCAGCAAAAATGCATACGGTGGAGGATGCCCGCAGCGGACCACAAGTACCACAATAGACATCCTACACAAGGTAGCAAATGTGTGGATGTCATAATCAATATAACAATATAACAAAATAATAGCAAAGACAGGTGCACTCTGCAGTCTTACTAAACCCTCAAACTGATTTTAAAATTGAGAGATTAGTCAACATGTCCTACAGTGTAGAACATGTCTAAGCCCGGGCACCACGCCAAGGTTTCTCAAGTAGCCCGGGACCTAAAACTCTCCTACCTGAGCCGTATGGGCAATACCAGGAGCCAGTGGGAAAATTACAGGAGCATGAGGCCGACTCACAAACAACTCACCAGTTACCTCCAGCATGTAACCATGCTTGCAATGGGAGGAGGGAGGAGTCTGCGAGTCCCACTCAAGACTGGCTGATATGTCCCAGGCCTCACAGGTGCACCTAAATGTCAGTTTGAGGGTTTAGTAAGACTGCAGAGTGCACCTTTCTTTGCTATTATTTTGTTATATTGTTATATTGATTATGACATCCACACATTTGCTACCTTGTGTAGTATGTCTATTGTGGTCCGCTGTGGGCATCCTTCACCGTATGCATTTTTGCTGGGGATCGCCATTAGCAACGGGCCACAAGTGCAGGATTTGCTCCCCTAGATATTTGCACGACTGCATGTGGGTTTGAGCACCTCCTGCTAATACCACGCTAGTCTTTTCAGTTTGTATATATAGAGATTCCTGGAGGTGTATAAACTCCAATTTAAATGTGCCTGTTTTCCATCTACAGGCCACATTTAGGTGCACCTGTGAGGCCTGGGACATATCAGCCAGTCTTGAGTGGGACTCGCAGACTCCTCCCTCCTCCCATTGCAAGCATGGTTACATGCTGGAGGTAACTGGTGAGCTGTTTGTGAGTCGGCCTCGTGCTCCTGTAATTTGCCCACTGGCTCCTGGTATTGCCCATACGGCTCAGGTAGGAGAGTGTTAGGTCCTGGGCTACTTGAGAAACCTTGGCGTGGTGCCCGGGCTTAGACATGTTCTACACCGTAGGACATGTTGACTGATCTCTCAATTTTAAAATCAGTTTGAGGGTTTAGTAAGACTGCAGAGTGCACCTGTCTTTGCTATTATTTTGTTTTATTGTTATATTGATTATGACATCCACACATTTGCTACCTTGTGTAGGATGTCTATTGTGGTACTTGTGGTCCGCTGCGTGCATCCTCCACCGTATGCATTTTTGCTGGGGATCGCCATTAGCAACGGGCCACAAGTGCAGGATTTGCTCCCCTAGATATATGCACGACTGCATGTGGGTTTGAGCACCTCCTGCTAATACCACGCTAGTCTTTTCAGTTTGTACAGTCGTGGCCAAAAGTTTTGAGAATGACATAAATATTGGAAATTGTAAAAGTTGCTGCTTAAGTTTTTATAATAGCAATTTGCATATACTCCAGAATGTTATGAAGAGTGATCAGATGAATTGCATAGTCCTTCTTTGCCATGAAAATTAACTTAATCTCAAAAAAAACTTTCCACTGCATTTCATTGTTGTCATTAACCACCTCAGCCCCCAGTGCTTAAACACCCTGAAAGACCAGGCCACTTTTTACACTTCTGACCTACACTACTTTCACCGTTTATTGCTCGGTCATGCAACTTACCACCCAAATGAATTTTACCTCCTTTTCTTCTCACTAATAGAGCTTTCATTTGGTGGTATTTCATTGCTGCTGACATTTTTACTTTTTTTGTTATTAATTGAAATTTAACGATTTATTTGCAAAAAAATGACATTTTTCACATTCAGTTGTAAAATTTTGCAAAAAAAACTACATCCATATATAAATTTTGCTCTAAATTTATTGTTCTACATGTCTTTGATAAAAAAAAATGTTTGGGTAAAAAAAAAATGCTTTGGGTAAAAGTTATAGCGTTTACAAACTATGGTACAAAAATGTGAATTTCCGCTTTTTGAAGCAGCTCTGACTTTCTGAGCACCTGTCATGTTTCCTGAGGTTCTACAATGGCCAGACAGTACAAACACCCCACAAATGACCCCATTTCGGAAAGTACACACCCTAAGGTATTCGCTGATGGGCATAGTGAGTTCATAGAACTTTTTATTTTTTGTCACAAGTTAGCGGAAAATGATGATTTTATTTTTTTTCTTTTTTTTTCTTACAAAGTCTCATATTCCACTAACTTGTGACAAAAAATAAAAACTTCTATGAACTCACTATGCCCCTCACGAAATACCTTGGGGTCTCTTCTTTCCAAAATGGGGTCACTTGTGGGGTAGTTATACTGCCCTAGCATTCTAGGGGCCCAAATGTGTGGTAAGGAGTTTTAAATCAAATTCTGTAAAAAATGACGAGTGAAATCCGAAAGGTGCTCTTTGGAATATGGGCCCCTTTGCCCACCCAGGCTGCAAAAAAGTGTCACACATCTGGTATCTCTGTATTCAGGAGAAGTTGAGGAATGTGTTTTGGGGTGTCTTTTTACATATACCCATGCTGGGTGAGATAAATATCTTGGTCAAATGCCAACTTTGTATAAAAAAAATGGGAAAAGTTGTCTTTTGCCAAGATATTTCTCTCACCCAGCATGGGTATATGTAAAATGACACCCCAAAACACATTCCCCAACTTCTCCTGAGTACGGAGATACCAGATGTGTGACACTTTTTTGCAGCCTAGGTGGGCAAAGGGGCCCATATTCCAAAGAGCACCTTTCGGATTTCACTGGTCATTTTTTACAGAATTTGATTTCAATTTCCTTACCACACATTTGGGCCCCTAGAATGCCAGGGCAGTATAACTACCCCACAAGTGACCCCATTTTGGAAAGAAGAGACCCCAAGGTATTCGCTGATGGGCATAGTGAGTTCATGGAAGTTTTTATTTTTTGTCACAAGTTAGTGGAATATGAGACTTTGTATGAAAAAAAAAAAAATCTGCATTTTCCACTAACTTGTGACAAAAAATAAAAATTTCTAGGAACTCGCCATGCCCCTCACGGAATACCTTGGGGTGTCTTCTTTCCAAAATGGGGTCACTTGTGGGGTAGTTATACTGCCCTGGCATTTTCCAGGGGCCCTAATGTGTGGTAAGTAGGTAAATGACCTGTGAAATCCTAAAGGTGCTCTTTGGAATATGGGCCCCTTTGCCAACCTAGGCTGCAAAAAAGTGTCACACATGTGGTATCGCCGTATTCAGGAGAAGTTGGGGAATGTGTTTTGGGGTGTCATTTTACATATACCCATGCTGGGTGAGAGAAATATCTTGGCAAAAGACAACTTTTCCCATTTTTTTTATACAAAGTTGGCATTTGACCAAGATATTTCTCTCACCCAGCATGGGTATATGTAAAATGACACCCCAAAACACATTCCCCAACTTCTTCTGAGTACGGCGATACCAGATGTGTGACACTTTTTTGCAGCCTAGATGCGCAAAGGTGCCCAAAGTCCTTTTAGGAGGGCATTTTTAGACATTTGGATACCAGACTTCTTCTCACGCTTTGGGGCCCCTAGAATGCCAGGGCAGTATAAATACCCCACATGTGACCCCATTTTGGAAAGAAGACACCCCAAGGTATTCAATGAGGGGCATGGTGAGTTCATAGAAATTTTTTTTTTTTGGCACAAGTTAGCGGAAATTGATATTTTTAATTTTTTTCTCACAAAGTCTCCCGTTCCGCTAACTTGGGACAAAAATTTCAATCTTTCATGGACTCAATATGCCCCTCACGGAATACCTGGGGGTGTCTTCTTTCCGAAATGGGGTCACATGTGGGGTATTTATACTGCCCTGGCATTCTAGGGGCCCTAAAGCGTGAGAAGAAGTCTGGAATATAAATGTCTAAAAAAATTTACGCATTTGGATTCCGTGAGGGGTATGGTGAGTTCATGTGAGATTTTATTTTTTGACACAAGTTAGTGGAATATGAGACTTTGTAAGAAAAAAAAAAAAAATTCCGCTAACTTGGGCCAAAAAAATGTCTGAATGGAGCCTTACAGGGGGGTGATCAATGACAGGGGGGGTGATCAATGACAGGGGGGGTGATCAATGACAGGGGGGGTGATCAATGACAGGGGGGGTGATCAATGACAGGGGGGGTGATCAGGGAGTCTATATGGGGTGATCACCACAGTCATTGATCACTCCCCCTGGAAGGCTCCAGGGAGACGCCTGTATGTGTTTTGCAGATCCGATCCATCTATCAGTGGATCCGTAAAAATCATGCGGACATCTGAATGGAGCTTTACAGGGGGTTGATCAATGACAGGGGTGTAATCAATGACAGGGGGTGATCAGGGAGTCTATATGGGGTGATCACCACAGTCATTGATCACGCCCCTGTAAGGCTTCATTCAGACGGCCGTATGGGTTTTGCGGATCCGATCCATCTATCAGTGCATCCGTAAAAATCATGCGGACATCTGAATGGAGCTTTACAGGGGGGTAATCAATGACAGGGGGGTGATCAGGGAGTCTATATGGGGTAATAACCACAGTCATTGATCATGCCCCTGTAAGGCTTCATTCAGACGTCCGGATGCGTTTTGCGGATCCGATCCATCTATCAGTGCATCCGTAAAAATCATGCGGACATCTGAATGGAGCTTTACAGGGGGGTAATCAATGACAGGGGGGTGATCAGGGAGTCTATATGGGGTAATAACCACAGTCATTGATCATGCCCCTGTAAGGCTTCATTCAGACGTCCGGATGCTTTTTGCGGATCCGATCCATCTATCAGTGCATCCGTAAAAATCATGCGGACATCTGAATGGAGCTTTACAGGGGGGTAATCAATGACAGGGGGGTGATCAGGGAGTCTATATGGGGTGATCAGGGGTGATCAGGGGCTAATAAGGGGTTAATAAGTGACGGGGGGGGTGTAGTGTAGTGTAGTGGTGCTTGGTGGGACTTTACTGAGCTACCTGTGTCCTCTGGTGGTCGATCCAAACAAAGGGGACCACCAGAGGACCAGGTAGCAGGTATATTAGACGCTGTTATCAAAACAGTGTCTAATATACCTGTTAGGGGTTAAAAAAAACACATCTCCAGCCTGCCAGCGAACGATCGCCGCTGGCAGGCTGGAGATCAACTCTCTTACCTTCCGTTCCTGTGAGCGTGCGCGCCTGTGTGCGCGCGTTCACAGGAAATCTCCGTGACTCCGTGACTGTGCGCAGGGCTGCCACCTCCGGAACGCGATCCTGCGTTAGGCGGTCCGGAGGTGGTTAAAGGACCTGCTGAGATCATTTCAGTAATCGTCTTGTTAACTCAGGTGAGAATGTTGACGAGCACAAGGCTGGAGATCATTATGTCAGGCTGATTGGGTTAAAATGGCAGACTTGACATGTTAAAAGGAGGGTGATGCTTGAAATCATTGTTCTTCCATTGTTAACCATGGTGACCTGCAAAGAAACGAGTGCAGCCATCATTGCGTTGCATAAAAATGGCTTCACAGGCAAGGATATTGTGGCTACTAAGATTGCACCTCAATCAACAATTTATAGGATCATCAAGAATTTCAAGGAAAGAGGTTAAATTCTTGTTAAGAAGGCTTCAGGGCGTCCAAGAAAGTCCAGCAAGCGCCAGGATCGTCTCCTAAAGAGGATTCAGCTGCAGGATCGGAGTGCCACCAGTGCAGAGCTTGCTCAGGAATGGCAGCAGGCAGGTGTGAGCGCATCTGCACGCACAGTGAGGCGAAGACTTTTGGAAGATGGCCTGGTGTCAAGAAGGGCAGCAAAGAAGCCACTTCTCTCCAAAAGAAACATCAGGGACAGATTGATCTTCTGCAGAAAGTATGGTGAATGGACTGCTGAGGACTGGGGCAAAGTCATATTCTCCGATGAAGCCTCTTTCCGATTGTTTGGGGCATCTGGAAAAAGGCTTGTCCGGAGAAGAAAAGGTGAGTGCTACCATCAGTCCTGTGTCATGCCAACAGTAAAGCATCCTGAGACCATTCATGTGTGGGGTTGCTTCTCATCCAAGGGAGTGGGCTCACTCACAATTTTGCCCAAAAACACAGCCATGAATAAAGAATGGTACCAAAACACCCTCCAACAGCAACTTCTTCCAACAACAGTTTGGTGAAGAACAATGCATTTTCCAGCACGATGGAGCACCGTGCCATAAGGCAAAAGTGATAACTAAGTGGCTCGGGGACCAAAACGTTGACATTTTGGGTCCATGGCCTGGAAACTCCCCAGATCTTAATCCCATTGAGAACTTGTGGTCAATCCTCAAGAGGCGGGTGGACAAACAAAAACCCACAAATTCTGACAAACTCCAAGAAGTGATTATGAAAGAATGGGTTGCTATCAGTCAGGAATTGGCCCAGAAGTTGATTGAGAGCATGCCCAGTCGAATTGCAGAGGTCCTGAAAAAGAAGGGCCAACACTGCAAATACTGACTCATTGCATAAATGTCATGTAATTGTCGATAAAAGCCTTTGAAACGTATGAAGTGCGTGTAATTATATTTCACTACATCACAGAAACAACTGAAACAAAGATCTAAAAGCAGTTTAGCAGCAAACTTTGTGAAAACTAATATTTGTGTCATTCTCAAAACTTTTGGCCACGACTGTATATATGGTAATAGAGGCTAAATATTTCTTTTAGGAATTGGAAAAATTATATTATAGAAATGTGATTCTGGCTAAAATAGTGATTACTAATGCCAAATGAAAAATTAAAACATTAGGGCTTTGCCTAAATAAAGGACCCCAAAGTTACTTAGAATAGTAGATTGTATACAGCTAGAGCAGCAAATACGAATATAGACATTGACTAGTGTTTATCAAATCCTATAGTGTTTCCTTATAAAAGTGGTGTTGTAGCCAAATTACATACGTGACAAAGCTTGAGACAACAAATATGTCCATACACGTCTCCAAACAATTATATCATAGAAACTATTAATAATGCGCAGGAAGCTTGGCTAATCTTGAAGCAATATATTATTAAGTATGCCAACTTTTCAGGCGAATTAAAATGTTGACAACAAGGACTGTATCGAATATTAGAACCACAAGTAACAAAAAACCAACAGATTTAACATCAATAATACAAAAGAAAAGCAATAAAAGAAACACATATGCATATTTAATTCAATGTAATGCATTAAAAAAGAAAAAAATATGTTAGAATGAAGAACGCAATTTACTTTTCTAAAATATCATACCGTTTTATTAAAGTGAGACTCAAGCAGTCATATGAAATCATACCCGCTACCCTCGTACATAGACAACATTATACTAGTCCAATATACACCACATTCATTAACGGGGTGCACATCCTATTAATAAATCTCTTGTATTCTTTAAAAAAATAAATCATTGCTCTGCCTGCAGTAAGGCTACGTCTACACAACGGCATTTGTCGCGCGACAATAAGTCGCACGACAGACAGGGCACAACTACACTGCAACATTTGTAGCGCAACATTTTGTTGCACTAATGTCGCACAACAATTTTTATAATCGCAGTCTATGGTGTCGCACTGCAACATGCAACATGCTGCGACTGCGACGCAACAGTCGCAGAAAAATCCATCTCAAATGGATCTTCTGCGACTGTTGCGTCGCAGTTGCAGCATGCTGCATGTTGCAGTGCGACACCATAGACTGCCATTATAAAAATTGTCGCGCGACATTAGTGCAACAAAATGTCACGCGACAAATGTCATCATGTAGACGTAGCCTAAGAGAAAAATGCAAATTAGCTTGCTTCTAGAAAGCAGGAAATTGTCTCCAGTGCTTCCTATAGGTAGCTGCCATGTAAAACTCCCTACACCATCTGGATCTTTGCAAGGAGAACCGGTACTTTCCCGGTGCTGCCAAACAAGACATCCAATGTCCAGTCCCATCCTCAAAAATGGACAAAATCATCAGGAAATTAACACCTGTGCTCCCTGCAAGATTTTTACAAGGCTGTTTGTTTTAGGAACATACAGATAATGCTACAGACTGAAAATAATTGTCTCGAATCTCGAAGTCTCCTGTTTACTTTTATTTTTTAACTCTAGGTGTAGTGTTCCTTTAGAAATTCTGAGAAAACAGTAAATTTACACAGTAGGTACAGACAAGTGCCACTGTAAACAGCCTTAAAGCAGGTGTCACGGCTGAGGATGGGGGAAATCCTCAGCCGTGTAAAACCAGGTGATGTTATGGCCTACTAGGCCAGGAGAACAGGATGGGGAGCAGGTCACCTCCTAAACGCATCCCTAACCTGACCCTGGCTCCTAGCTACATGAGCCAACCTTGATGGTAGGAGGGCTCATGCTCTGGAACCTAGAAGTCCCTGCTAGCCCTCAAGATGGCCCTAAGCTAGGAGCTGAGTAGACAACCCACTCTTCCTAGGCACGGAGGAGCAGGAGTCTCAACGGCCAAGCTGTTGGGAAAAAGGGGAAACACAAACAGACTAACGGAAATGGCAGGTAACCTCAGTAGCTCAACCAACCTGCCACAGCCTTGCTGACTGGATCCCTGACACAGAGAAACCAGAACCATTAGCTGCACAAACCAACATAGGAAAATCCCAACAGACCATCACCCAGACATGACACATACAGGTAAGCATAAACTTAATAAGACATAAAACCTGAACTTAAACCTATGACCACAGTGGTGGCTCTCACAGAGGAATGGAAAGCACAGGAGGCTGCCTCAGCTAGCAAGACTGAAGCAACCTCCTGAGCCCTGCTAGAGAGAGGGTTTATATAGGCCAAAGTGGCCACACCCAAAGGTAAGACACACCCAGTGACATCACACCCACACTGGGAAGGAAGTTAACCCTTCCAATGCCACAGAAGGGAAACACACATACAAGGGAAAGTGCACACAATAAAATACAACACAGTGCACACAACACACACACCTAACATAAAGGTTGCTAGGTGTGACCGCATGCCAGGGCAGCAAGCTGCCTAGCAACGCTCAGGCTGCTCTGCTGCTAAACCCCAACACTGGTTGCCCGCGGCAACCACAAGTGAGGCCACAGACAAGCGGCCCTCACCCGTGGTTGAAGACCAATGCAAAACCGCCGGCAACTGCATGCGGTAAGAAGTCACGGACATGGGCCTGGCCGTGACACTCCCACCCCTCAAAGCCCCCCCACCAAAAAAAGGAAACTGGTGAGGGACTCACACAAGGGGATGGGAGAAGGAGACGTCCACTCTCAGGACATGGTTCCCAGGGGCTCACTGTCAGCTGCATCCTCTCCCAGCTCACACTAGCCAGTCCGACGAGGCCTGCAGCCCGCACCAGCGACAAGGGAATGGAACCACAGAGAGTGGACGAGGGGACTCTCCACTAACGTCCCCACTCTAGTCGTTGCCAGCAGACCCTCCTAACCAGCACGCAGCCGGACCACTTACGGAGAGCTGCCAGCAAACGACCAGAGATGGGAACATGGAGAGGGACGAGGGATCACCAATGCGGACACGGAAGGAAAGGTGGCGGGGAAAAGCCACCAACCGTGCCGTTAACGGTGATCCCCCCGGGACGCTCTCCCTCCGGAGAACGCGCATGCAGGCCACAAGAAGATGGCACTGCATGCTGCACCCTCTTCCGAAGGCATGCATACCGCATACCAAACACATACCACGTGTAATAAAATCAGGGGGACACTAAACGAGGCAACGGTGAAGGGATGGCGGGGAAACGCCACTCACCGCGCCCTCAGAGGCGAAACCCCCAGAACGCTCTCCCTCCGAAGAGCGCGCATGTACCCCTTCCGCAGACGGCGGTACATGCTTCACCCTCTTTCGAGGGAACATACTCCCACCCCTCAAAGCCCCTCCCAACAAAAAAGGGGAAGGTTGGTGAGGCTTAGAAAACAATGGGAGGGGGGGAGGGGAAAGACAAACAAAAGGGGACACCAACACGGACACGGTGAGAAAGGAATTGCGGGGAATGCCACTCACCGCGCCGTAAATGGTGAAAGCCCCATAACGCTCTCCCTCCGGAGAACGCGCATGCACCCCATCCGCAGATAGCGGTGCATGCTTTACCCTCTTTCGAGGGAACGCCACGCGAGAAGCCGCTGTGGTCATACTGTCACGGCTGAGGATGGGGGAAATCCTCAGCCGTGTAAAACCAGGTGATGTTATGGCCTACTAGGCCAGGAGAACAGGATAGGGAGCAGGTCACCTCCTAAACGCATCCCTAACCTGACCCTGGCTCCTATCTACATGAGCCAACCTTGATGGTAGGAGGGCTCATGCTCTGGAACCTAGAAGTCCCTGCTAGCCCTCAAGATGGCCCTAAGCTAGGAGCTGAGTAGACAACCCACTCCTCCTAGGCACGGAGGAGCAGGAGTCTCAACGGCCAAGCTGTTGGGAAAAAGGGGAAACACAAACAGACTAACGGAAATGGCAGGTGAACTCAGTAGCTCAACCAACCTGCCACAGCCTTGCTGACTGGATCCCTGACACAGAGAAACCAGAACCATTAGCTGCACAAACCAACATAGGAAAATCCCAACAGACCATCACCCAGACATGACACATACAGGTAAGCATAAACTTAATAAGACATAAAACCTGAACTTAAACCTATGACCACAGTGGTGGCTCTCACAGAGGAATGGAAAGCACAGGAGGCTGCCTCAGCTAGCAAGACTGAAGCAACCTCCTGAGCCCTGCTAGAGAGAGGGTTTATATAGGCCAAAGTGGCCACACCCAAAGGTAAGACACACCCAGTGACATCACACCCACACTGGGAAGGAAGTTAACCCTTCCAATGCCACAGAAGGGAAACACACATACAAGGGAAAGTGCACACAATAAAATACAACACAGTGCACACAACACACACACCTAACAAAAAGGTTGCTAGGTGTGACCGCATGCCAGGGCAGCAAGCTGCCTAGCAACGCTCAGGCTGCTCTGCTGCTAAACCCCAACACTGGTTGCCCGCGGCAACCACAAGTGAGGCCACAGACAAGCGGCCCTCACCCGTGGTTGAAGACCCATGCAAAACCGCCGGCAACTGCATGCGGTAAGAAGTCACGGACATGGGCCTGGCCGTGACAGCAGGTAGTACGCCTTGTAGTGTTAGCTCAGCTGAATGCAATGATACCTTCCACTTAGTGAACCATTGCTTCATTGTGGATAAAAAGTATTTTTTTAACCATATGCAAATAAGCAGTTAAGTGCACCAAAGATAGGCCCAACTCTTTGTACCCTTGTGAAGGACTTTTATGCAATTGCCTATATGCTTCAGTTTGATTCTCTCCCTGCTATTTTGAGGACTATATTGTTCGGTTCCAAGTGTCAAGAATGAATGTATTCGTGTACTGGACAATGATGTTGAGATTATGTTTGTATGTGGGATAGAAAGTACTTGTGTGAAATTGTTAAGAATTGTAAATGTTCTGGCCAGCAGATAATTGAGCTGTGTGTATTGGTAAAACTCAATTGTCTAGCCTGGCCCAGAGGAGGAGTTTTAGGATAATTGAGCTGTGTGTATTCTTAAAACTCAATTATCTAGCCTGGCCCAGAGGAGGAGTTTTTGCTGCATAAATTGTGAGTTCTGTGTACCAGTAAATCAGTCTTGTTCCAGCATTAAGTTGACTCATGTGTGGATTATTCGGCGATTCCAGGGATATTCCTACTCGTGGAATATTGGGTGATTTTCTTTTATGGGAAGAAGGGAATGCTTGACGAGGATATTTTCTACTACCGTCACAATTGGTTGGCAGCAGCGGGATTTTCCCTTCTACTTTCCTTTACACCAGGATTCCAAGCAGACACTGGGAACAGTGAATGGAAGGCTGGTACACCCTGCTTAAAAGAAATACACTGAAAGAACTACTGGAAGTCCGTGGAAGGATTGCTAGCAACAAAACCAAGCGGGTCATTATAGCAGAAATTAATGGAGCTAGACCAGGAGAACTTGGTTGCAGCAACGCCAGCAGTACAAGAGATGGGGACACCAGTGATTCAGGAGGAGGAATCACCAGCCAACAAGGCAATGAGAGAGAAGCTAGCATGGTTCGGTCCGAACCCAACGGCGGATGTGGTGCTGAAAGTGATGAACCTGTTAGCGGAGGAGGCTAAACAAATAAGAGACGCAGAGCTACAGTTAAAATTGTCAGCAGTCCAACGAGCAGCCGCACATTCTCCAAACAGTGAGTACAGCACAGCAGACACAAGGAAGATTCCGTTTAGCGCTTTTAAAGCTTTTGATGAAAAAGACTGTGACATTGATAATTACCTGGCAGATTTTGAGCGACAATGTAACCTGCACCGAATAGATAGAGGAGAGTGGGTCGCAGTATTGTCAGGCAAACTGTCAGGCAAAGCTTCTGATGCTTTCCGGACCGTGCCAGAGCAGGAGATCCATAGCTACGCCAGGGTTAAAGAAGTGCTCCTGGCTCGTTATGCAGTAACCCCAGAGTCCTACCGACAAAAGTTCAGGGACTCACGCAAAACCACGAAAGACTCTTACGTGGAATGGGCATGCCAGTTATCCCTGTCGGCCTCTAACTGGGTCAACAGCAGCCAGGCCACCTCCGCAGAGGACATTTTACAACTAATGCTCCTGGAACAATTTTACAATCACATCCAGACGGATGTCAAAGACTGGGTGAGAGATCGCAGGCCCATGACTCTACCAGAGGCCGCTAAGTTGGCGGATGAATATGCGGATACTCGCCAGACGAACCCGGTCACACCACGGGTACAACCTCCACGACCAACGGTGCCCTCACACCCACCAGCCGCTAGATACCAACCTCCTAACAGACCGGTGACATCTAGCCCTCGCTATCCACGCCAGGAGGACAATGAACAACGCTGCTTCCGGTGCAAACAGCTGGGTCACTACAAGCAGAATTGCCCCATGGACAACAACACCAGGTCAAATTGGTCTCGACCTGGGTACCGCCCACCAGCAGCAGCCCATTGTGTAGACTCGGCTTGGGATCCCCAGGAACTGGGTCAGGAAGAACCATTGGGCACCCTTTACGAAGCCCTCATGGTACAATCTGTTATTACGGACAACAGGAAACACCATTGTCAGCTGGTCATGGTTAACGGAAAAACCGCCCGGGGATTAAGAGACAGTGGGGCAACCATCACGTTGGTACAAAGACACCTTATTAAGGCATCAGAGAAACCGGGGAAATCAATTGCTGTGAGAGTGGCAGGGGGGGCAGTATACCGTATTCCTACTGCACAGGTACACCTAGACTGGGGTGCGGGAGCTGGCAATGTTCATGTGGGCGTCATGAAAGACTTACCTTCTGAAGTCATCCTGGGCAACGACATTGGCCCCCTGACTTCGGCGTTCGCCTCTACCCCCGCTCAGGAGGCCCACGCAGTAACCACCAGAGCACAAAGTCGCGCTGCCGAGAGCCATCCGCTTCCTACTGAGACCCAGGTAAGCCAACCCAACCTATCCTTGACTGTAGAACCCCTACCCTGGGACACCCCAGAGGATTTTGGGCGGGAGGTGACCGGAGACCCTTCCCTCAGAAAGTATCGAGAGAAAGCCAGGAGGGGCCAAGGGGGGTTAGAGAAGGAGCAATTTATCTGGGAGGAAGGCCGCTTGTACAGGCTCACCGAGACCCGGGGTAATACACCAGGGCCTAAGCAAAAACGCCAGCTGGTAGTTCCCCGGAAATACCGCCAGGAGTTATTGAGGATTGGGCACGACGTACCCTTGGCAGGCCATTTGGGAATACGCAAGACAGGGTATCGGATAACCCAGAACTTCTTCTGGCCTGGGGTGTCCGACGACGTCAGGGCGTATTGTCAAACGTGCGAGGTATGCCAACGTATAGGTAAAAAGGGAGACCACCCAAAGGCTAAACTAGTTTCCATGCCCATTATTGAAGAACCGTTCACAAGGGTAGCCGTGGACATTATAGGGCCCCTGGCCCAACCTAGCCGTTCCGGCAAGCGGTATATACTCACCATAGTAGACTACGCCACCCGTTACCCCGAAGCGGTAGCTCTCTCTAACATACAGGCTGAGACCGTAGCAGAGGCCCTAGTTAAAGTATTTTCCCGAGTAGGCTTTCCCAAGGAGGTTCTGTCCGACCAAGGTACCCAATTTACGGCCGAGGTAACCCAGCAGATATGGAAAACCTGTGGAGTTAAATCCCTGACTAGCTCCCCATACCATCCCCAGACTAACGGCCTGTGCGAGCGCTTCAACGGAACGCTAAAGCAAATGTTGAAGTCGTTCACGGGGGCATACAAGGATTGGGAGCGATTCCTGCCACACCTTCTCTTTGCCTACCGAGAGGTACCGCAGGAATCGACCGGATTCTCACCCTTCGAACTTCTCTATGGGAGGCGGGTGAGGGGGCCCTTAGATCTCATCAAGGATCACTGGGAGGGGCAGACAGAGATTGAGGGGACCCCGGTTGTACCTTATGTCCTGGAGCTGAGGGACCGCATGGAGGAATTAGCCCAGACAGTGCGAGAGAACCTCCGGGCGGCCCAACAGCGCCAGAGGGTATGGTATGACCGACGGGCTAGGCACCGGAGCTTTCAGATAGGCCAAAAGGTCATGGTATTAAGGCCGGTCCGAACAGACAAGCTCCAGGCCGCCTGGCAGGGCCCCTATAAAGTTATAGGACAGATATGCGACACTACCTACACGATAGCCAGCTGCGAGGATGAAGATGTGAAACGAACCTTTCACATCAACATGCTCAAGGCCTATCAGGAACGGGCAGAGGAGGTAGCCGCTATCTGTGCACCAGCAGGAGAAGACACAGAGACCCTACCCCTTCCCGACCTATTGGGCAGTAACGAAGGGATGACCCAGATAAAGAAAGTCCAGCTAGGTGAACAGCTGGAGCCGCAAGAGCGGGATCAAGCTGTCCGCTTACTAGAAACAAAACAGGCCACATTCTCTCAGGAGCCTGGATACACACTCCTAGCCATACACAAGGTAGAGACTCCAGGACAGGCACCCCTGAGACAGCCTCCCTACCGTATCCCCGAAGCAGTCCGGGAAGGGATGCGGAAGGAGATAGATGAGATGCTTCGGCTAGGCGTAATCGAACCCTCAGAAAGTCCTTGGGCCTCGCCGGTAGTCTTAGTGCCAAAGAAGGATGGGACAACCCGCTTCTGTGTAGATTACCGGCGCCTCAATGACAAGACAGTTACAGACGCCTATCCGATGCCACGGATGGACGAGCTGCTTGACCGTATCTCTGCAGGGAAGTATCTGACCACAATAGACCTATGCAAGGGATATTGGCAGATTCCCCTAGCAGAAGATGCCATACCCAAGTCGGCCTTCATCACCCCGTTCGGCCTATACCAATTCCGGGTTATGCCGTTCGGGATGAAGAACGCCCCGGCCACCTTCCAACGGATGGTGGATCAGTTACTTAGGGGTCTCCAGAGCTTTGCATGCGCTTACCTGGATGACATCGCCATCCACAGCGATACCTGGGAAGCGCACCTAGAGCACATAGGGGTAGTATTAGATAGGATCAGGGGGGCCGGGCTGACCCTGAAACCCGACAAATGTCACTTGGGTATGGCGGAGGTACAATATTTGGGCCACCGAGTAGGATGTGGTAAGCAACGGCCGGAGCCGGCTAAGATCGAGGCCGTTGCCAATTGGCCCACTCCCCACACCAAGACACAAGTCATGGCTTTCTTAGGCACAGCCGGCTATTACAGACGCTTTGTACCCGACTATAGTGCCCTGGCCAAACCCCTGACCGACTTGACCAAAAAGAAGCTACCCAGACAAGTCCTGTGGTCCCCGGAATGCGAGGTGGCTTTCCAAGCACTAAAGACTGCTCTGGTTAATGCTCCGGTGTTGGTTACCCCAGATCCTAACAAAAGATTTATTGTCCATACAGACGCTTCAATGTTTGGACTGGGGGCAGTACTAAGCCAGATCGGGGAGGATGGAGGAGAGCACCCGGTGGCATACCTGAGTCGGAAGCTGTTGCCAAGGGAGGTCAGTTATGCCACCATTGAAAAAGAGTGTTTGGCCTTGGTATGGGCACTCAAAAAGCTCACACCTTACCTTTATGGCCGGGCGTTCACTCTCATCACCGATCACAACCCCTTGGTGTGGCTTAACCGGGTTTCAGGGGATAACGCCCGTTTGCTACGCTGGAGCTTGGCCTTACAGCCCTATGACTTTACGATTCATTATCGCCCAGGCAAGCAAAACGGGAATGCCGATGGATTGTCACGCCAAACGGATTTAACCTCGGACTAAAAGCTCTGAACCCGTCAACCCTACTGGACCAGGAAAGGTCCAACCGAGTTGCCGGAGCAGGGAGAAAAAGGGGGGCCATTGTGAAGGACTTTTATGCAATTGCCTATATGCTTCAGTTTGATTCTCTCCCTGCTATTTTGAGGACTATATTGTTCGGTTCCAAGTGTCAAGAATGAATGTATTCGTGTACTGGACAATGATGTTGAGATTATGTTTGTATGTGGGATAGAAAGTACTTGTGTGAAATTGTTAAGAATTGTAAATGTTCTGGCCAGCAGATAATTGAGCTGTGTGTATTGGTAAAACTCAATTGTCTAGCCTGGCCCAGAGGAGGAGTTTTAGGATAATTGAGCTGTGTGTATTCTTAAAACTCAATTATCTAGCCTGGCCCAGAGGAGGAGTTTTTGCTGCATAAATTGTGAGTTCTGTGTACCAGTAAATCAGTCTTGTTCCAGCATTAAGTTGACTCATGTGTGGATTATTCGGCGATTCCAGGGATATTCCTACTCGTGGAATATTGGGTGATTTTCTTTTATGGGAAGAAGGGAATGCTTGACGAGGATATTTTCTACTACCGTCACAACCCTCACTCCTCCTTCTTCACTCCTCCTATGCAAGAACCTAACCCTGTCAATTAAGGAGAGGGAATGGCTGGCAGAAGAAGCAGGAGGTGCAGGGGTTCAATGAGTGGCTTAACTTAACTACTCATTTGCATATATATATTAAAAGTACTTTTTATTCAGAACGCTGGTGAGACTCCCTTCAATGAAATGTAAGTAGATAATAAAACGTTATGGCACAAGGCAAAAAGGTGCAATCTAAATATTTAAAGGGGTTATCCCATGAATTCAAAACTGTTTTATACTTACATATCTGGAGGACTTGCTTGCTTTTATGTGGGTGGGCAGGAGCTCATCAAATACTACATCACCCAGGATTAGACTTGAGCGAATCGGGTTCGGACTGCTCTATCAGAACCCAATTCGTTTAAAATCTTTGTTTACAATATCTCCCCCATAGTGAACTAAAATGTATGGGCTATGCTGAGGCCTTGAAAATCTTGCTGCAAATATCGTGAGAAGAAGCAAGTCTCGCGTTATTTGCAGCGAGATTTTCAAGGCCTCAGCAGAGCACATACATTTTAGCCATTATACTTTGGTTATGCGCATATAAATTATGTAAATTACTGTTTCAAAATCTCATTAACAAAGCCGAATTCAGTTTCAGATTTTGAAACCATAATTTATTCGCATAACCGAAGTATAACATCATAGACATGAGGGGAAGCGAGTCTCATGTTATTTGCAGCAAGATTTTTAAGGTTTCAGCGGAGTCCATCCCGTACATTTTAGCGCGCTATGGAGGAGATATTGTAAACAAAGTTTTCAAACTAATCGGGTTCGGATAAAGCAATCTGAATACGATTTGCTGAACATTACCCAGGATGCATTGCAATTAGCTCTTGTTAATCCCATTCCCTCCTGTATAGATAATAGCCCCTGACATATAGCTCCATAGATACATATGGTATGTAATGTCCTCACAGTTTCCTTCTCTGGGACACTTCACTGTGAGATAATTACACTAGAATGGGGGGAAGGGGAAGAGCAGGTAAGCTACTGACCATGTAAGTCCACCATTGAAGGCAGGAGAAGGTGCACCAGAAGAATAAACAGGAAGGGGCGTTAACAGAGAGGAAAATGTAATGTATATAAATTAACAATATCTTTATTGCATGTACTGTATATTGCAATACTACTTTAAAATGCCTTATTCATTAATATAGTAATTGCTTTTCATGGGATAACCCCTTTATCAGGACTGTTACCTCTTGACTGTAACCAGTGCCTGAAATTATATTTGGTAATAACAATAATCAGATCACCAGCTGGGAACTGGGTCAGAAATCCCAGAGCCATACAGCTACGGCGCGCTGAACGGGCGGGTGCTGAAGCTGCAGGGGTCCGCCAGTCACTGATAGCTGGAACCCTGCTGTATTCACTGATGCCGGCGCATTAACCGTTGCACTGCGCTGACCACGGCACATGCTGTATCATGACGGGTCCGCATGTCTGAGTCCCCGCGCTGTTGTGATAGGGAGCCGATGACTTGGACGGCAGCCCGATGCCTTCCTTAGCAGGCTGTAAGTGTATTATATACTTACAGCCAAGGCATTACAATACAGATGTATTGTGATTCATTGTAAAGGGGATCAGACCCCCAAAAGTTGAAGTACCAGAGTGGGACAAAAAAATATAGCTAAAAAAGATGTAAAAAAATAAAGTTTTACAAAAAAAATGAAAGTTTCAAGTAAACAAAAATAAAAGCGTCCTTTTCCCAAAATAAAGTTTTAAAAAATTATAAAAATAGGGAAAAAGAGAAAAGTACACATATTAGGTATCGCCGCATCCGTATCGACCGGCTCTATCAAAATATCACATGATCCACCCCGCCAGGTGAACGCAGTAAAAAATAAAAACAGTGCCAAAACTGTCATTTTCTAGTCACCTTGCCTCACAAAACACCAAGCAATCAAAAAGGCGTATTTAGCCCAAAATTGTACCAGTCATCTCATTTCGCAAAAAATAAGACCCTACCTAGACCTCGGCCAAAAAATTAAAAAATATGGCTCTCAGAACATGGCAACACAAAAACAAGATTTTATTCTGTTCAAAAGGCTTTCACTGTGTAAAACTTAACAAAAATAAAAATAATTAACACATTTGGTATCGCCACGTCCATAACAACCTGCTCTAAAAAAATATCACATGAGATGGGCCCTCAGGTGAATGCTGTAAAAAATAAATAAAAAAAACTATGCTAAACAGCCATTTTTTTCACCATGCCTCACAAAAAGTGTAATACCAAGAAATCAAAAAGTCTTATGTACCCCAAAATGGTACCAATCAAACCTTCATCTCATCTCACAAAAAATGAGACCCTACCTAAGACAATCGCCCAAAAAATAAAAAAATATGTCTCTCAGCAAATGGCAACACAAAAACCAGATTTTATTCTGTTCAAAAAGGCTTTCACTGTGTAAAACTTAACAAAAATAAAAATGATAGACACATTAGGTATCACCGTGTCCGTAACAACCTGCTCTAAAAAATATCACAGGTGAATGCTGTAAAATAAAATAAAATAGGCCAAAACAGCCATTTTTATTTACCTTGCCTCACAAAAAGTGTAATACCAAGCAATCAAAAAGTCTTATGTACCCCAAAATAGTACCAATGAAAATGTCACCTCATCCCGCAAAAAAAGATCCCCCATATAAGACAATCAATTAAAAAATAAAAACCAATGGAACCCGTAAACCAATCTATCAAAATCTGCGCTGCAAAAGCCATATGGCGCTCCTTCCGTTCAGTGCTGCCATGTGCCCCCATAGCAGTTTACCAACACATATGGGGTGTTGCTGTATTCAGGAGAAAATGGGTAACAAATTATGGGGTGCTTTTTCCCCTGTTACCCCTTGTGAAAATGAAAAATTTGGATCTAAATAAACATTTTATTGGAAGAAATGAAACCTTTCATTTTCACATCCAAGTGTTTTCAAATTCCATAAAACGCTTAGGGGGTCAAAGTGGTCAGTACCCCCCTTAATATATTCTTTAATGGGTGTAGTTTCCAAAATGTCACTTTTTGAAGGTTTCCACTGTAGGGGTACATCAGGGTCTCTTCAAATACAAAATGGTGTCTAAAAACCTTTCTAGAAAAATCTGCCTCCAAAATCCTTATGGCATTCCTTTCCTTCTGACCACTGCCACGTGCCCATAGAGCAGTTTACCGCCACATATGGGGTATTTCTGTAAACTGAAGAATCTGAGTAATATATATTAAGGTTTATTTTGCTGTTAACCTTTGCTGTGTTGCAATAAAAATTGATTAACATAAAAAATCCACCAAAAAAAGTGAAATTTTGAAATTTCACCTTCATATTCCTTTCATTCTTGTGGAACACCTCAAGGATTAACAAAGTTTATACCATCAGTTCTGAATAATTTGAGGGGTGTAGTTTCTAAAATAGGGTCATTTATGGGTGGTTTACATTACGTAATCCCCTCAAAATCACTTTATAACTAAATTGGTGCTCCAAAAAATTATTTTGGAAATTTTGTTGAAAATTTTAAAAATTGCTTCTAAACTTCTAAGCCTTCTAACGTCATAATTTTTTTTTATGACATTTACAAAATGATGCCAACATAAAGTAGACATATGGGGAATGTTAAGTAATAAATATTTTATGAAGTATCACTTTCTGTTTCGAAAGCAGAGAAATAGAAATTTAGAAAATTGAGAATCTTTCAAAATTTTTGATAAATTTAGTATTTTTTTCATAAATAAAGGTAAAATATATTGACTCAAATTTATGACTGTCATGAAGTACAAAGTGTCAGGAGAAAACAATCTCAGAATGGCTTGGATAAGTAAAAGTGTTCCAAAGTTATTACCACATAAAGTGACACATGTCAGACTAGCAAAAATCGGCCCAGGATTTAAGGTGAAAAGTGGCTTGGTACTGAAGGGGTTAATATTAAAATTATAATCTATGTATTCAGCTGTGTCAAAGGAATAGACTCGTGATCTGTATTCATTTATCATGTATGAATGGCCTCTATGCTCATACATCATTTTTCCCCTCATTTCTAAGGACATCCTGTTGACTAGTAATTGATTATAGAATGTATTGTGTGTTCTGAAATATTAAGCTCTGCGTGATACAAAGTATGCAGAGGAAAAATGAATGTAATGTAGCAATATTATTCTCTGTCGTATCCCTTTAACCTCTCCCGACTGTGTTTCTCCCGGTCATTTTATCAGCTAGATGGAGGTCATGACTGGAAATAAAATGTTCCCATAGACTCAATAATATTGTCAATGAAAGGGAGTGTTTAACAATGGGCAGCTTTTTGCTTTAGCAGATGGAATGACATGAGATGACTTTTCTGAGAACTGTGAAGAAGTCTCTTACTGTGTATTATTACATTGAAAATGTCTTCTCTGAAGACACAGGCCTGTGTTTCGTCTGTAGAACACATCTATGCACTTTATCTGTAAGGATACATTTATTCTAGGAGCATGACATTACTAGTTCATTTCTTTTTTTCTTTAGGTGCCACTGACAATATACAACATACATTGTGGCTATTAGGTTGGGCAAAGCCTACTTTTACAAAGCCTCATTATGTGACTGGTTGGTAGTTTTAAGCATCAAGATAATTGTCTCTTTCGGTGTTTACATTTTTTTAAAGTACCACCATAAAGCAGTGGCGTAGCGTGGGTTGCCAGCACCCGGGGCAAGCCAAAAATTGCGCCCCCCCCCTACCCCAGGCACGCCCCTTTTAACAGATACTGTAGTAGATCACTAGCAGTCCTATGTAACACCTCAGATAACACAGAGATAACTCTCTGAGTACAGATAATGTAGTAGATGGGTGTGAGGCCCCAGAATTCAGAACACAGTGTGACCTGAAGTCTGGGGCCAGGATGCAGCAGGGTGGGCCATATTCTCAATCTCCTCCCCCAACCCTACCGTGAAACAGATATGTGCATGGACATTATTATTACAGTATAATACCGAACCATACCTGTTACATCCAGTGACGTCTCCTGTGATGTAGACTTTCCCCAACGTCTTCATTCAGAGATAAGACCGTCATGATACTTTCTTTAAGCCGCTTCTCGTCTCTGCAGTGTTTCACAGAAAAAAATTTAGGTTCCTCACTTTACTATCATCCTCTCCTTCCTGGTGCATCA
This sequence comes from Bufo bufo, assembly GCF_905171765.1. NCBI lineage: Eukaryota > Metazoa > Chordata > Amphibia > Anura > Bufonidae > Bufo > Bufo bufo. Next base: position 700,385,587 of record NC_053389.1, read on the forward strand.
ACACTGTCATCCTGCTGCCCCCCAATACTGTGCTAGAGCCAGACAGATAGTCCCCCATTCCCCCAAATATTATTCCCCCTGTATATTATAATGGCCCCCTCTTTATTATTAATATTATGGCCCCTCTTTATTAATAATGTACTGGCCCCTCTTTATTATTAATCTACTGGCCCCCTCTTTATTTTTAATCTACTGGCCCCCTCTTTATTATTAATTTACTGGCCCCCTCTTTATTATTAATGTACTGGCCCCCTCTTTATTATTAATATAATGGCCCCTCTTTATTATTAATATAATGGCCCCCTCTTTATTATTAATATAATGGCCCCCTCTTTATTATTAATGTAATGGCCCCCTCTTTAATAACAAAGAGGGGGCCATTACATTAATAATAAAGAGGGGCCATTATATTAATAATAAAGAGGGGGACATTATATTAATAATAAAGAGGGGCCATTACATTAATAATAATAATAAAGAGGGGGCCATTACATTAATAATAAAGAGGGGCCGTTATATTAATAATAAAGAGGGGGACATTACATTAATACCAAAGAGGGGGCCATTATATTAATAATAAAGAGGGGGCCATTATATTAATAAAGAGGGGCCATTATATTAATAATAAAGAGGGGACCATTATATTAATAAAGAGGGGCCATTACATGAATAACAAAGAGGGGGCCATTATATTAATAACAAAGAGGGGGACATTATATTAATAACAAAGAGGGGGCCAGTACATTATTATTAATGTAATGGCCCCCTCTTTGTTATTAATATAATGGTCCCCTCTTTATTATTAATATAATGGCCCCCTCTTTGTTATTCATGTAATGGCCCCTCTTTATTAATATAATGGTCCCCTCTTTATTATTAATATAATGGCCCCTCTTTATTAATATAATGGCCCCCTCTTTATTATTAATATAATGGCCCCCTCTTTGGTATTAATGTAATGTCCCCCTCTTTATTATTAATATAACGGCCCCTCTTTATTATTAAAGAGGGGGACATTACATTAATACCAAAGAGGGGGCCATTATATTAATAATAAAGAGGGGGCCATTATATTAATAATAAAGAGGGGACCATTATATTAATAAAGAGGGGCCATTACATGAATAACAAAGAGGGGGCCATTATATTAATAATAAAGAGGGGACCATTATATTAATAACAAAGAGGGGGCCATTACATTAATAATAATGTACTGGCCCCCTCTTTGTTATTAATATAATGGCCCCCTCTTTGTTATTAATATAATGGCCCCCTCTTTGTTATTAATATAACGGCCGCCTCTCCACTCTTATTACTATGCCATTCAGTAGGAAATCCTCTTTCTGCTCCAGCCCTCTCCCACCCCCCATACTGCCCCCAGTGCCTCTGCAATTAGGTAAGGTTACATAAAAAAAATACTTACCTGTCTCCATCACAGCTTGTGGAGTCCCGGCGCAGGCGGTCACGAACGCCTCACTGTGCCTTCCTGCGCTGCGTCATCGCCTCATCTCGCGAGATCCGGCGCAGGAGGTCACAGTGAGGTTATCGTGACCGAGTCCTGCATCGCTCTACTGACTTATAGGCTTCAGGCCTAGTGGCCTGAAGCCTATGAGGCATAATGGAGGGGACGGGAGCCATAGGCTCCCGTAGCCCTCATTGAAATTTCGGCTGCCTGGCGCCCCCTGCAATTTGGCGCCCGGGGCAACGGCCCCTCCGCCCCCCCCCCCACGCTACGCCCCTGCCATAAAGTAATGCCATCCAAAATATATAATTCTCATGGACATTTTCATAAGCTTTCAATGCATTCGAAAAGTCTTTAGACCCTTTCACTTTTTTACATTTTGCTATGTTGCGGCCTTGTGAAAACAGAATGTTTATTGAAAAGGAAAAACTAAAATCTTGTATTGACATAAGAATTCAGACCTTTTACTCAGTACTTAGTTGAAGCACCTTTGACTTTTTTACATTCTCCAGTCTTCTTGGGTATCATGCCACAAGGTTTGCACACCTGGATTTGGGGATTTTCTGCCATTCTTCTCTGTAGATCCTCTCAAGGTCTGTCAGTTTGATTGGGGACAGTTGGTGGACAGCCATTTTCATGTCTCTCCAGTGATCGATTGGGTTCAAGTCAGGGCTCTGGCTGAGACACTCAATGACATTTACAGTGTTGTTCCTTAGCCACTCCTGTATTGTCTTGGCTATGTACTGTCAATGTCTTGTTGGAAGGTGAATCTTCAGCCCAGTCTGAAGTCCAGAGCACTCTAGTTCAGATTTTCATTAAGAGTATCTGTGTACTTTGTTCCATTCAGCTTTCCCTCAACCCTGACCAGTCTTCCTGTCCCAGCCGCTGGAAAAACACCCCCACAGCATAATACTCCTACCACCATGCTTCATTGTAGGGATGGTATTGAGCAAGTGAATATACCAGTTTTTTATCCAGATGCTTAGAACTGAGGCCAAAAAGTTCATTTTTCACTTCATCAAACCATTAATTTTGTTTCTCACAGTCTGAGTGTCCTTTAGGTGTTTGTTTTTTTTTGCAAACTCCAGGAAGGCTTTCACGTGTCTCTTACTGAGGGGAGGATTCTTTCTGGTCACTCTGCCATAAAGCCCAGATTGGTGGAGTGCTGCAGTGATAGTTGACATTCTGGCGGTTTCTTCCATCTGCAAACAGAGTCTTTGGAGCTCAGCCAGAGTGACCATTGGGTTCTTGGTCACTTCAGTTACCAAGGCCCTTCTCCCCGATTACTTAGTTTGGTGGGGCAGCCAGCTCTAGGAAGAATCCTGGTTGTTCCAAATTTCTTCTATTTAAGAAATATGGAGGTCACTGTGCGCTTGGAAACTTTCAGTGCAGCAGAAAGTCTTTTGTACGCTTCTCCAGATCTGTGCCACCACACAATCCTGTCTCTGAGCTCTACAGGCAGATCTTTCCTCCTCGTGGTATTGTGGCATGTCCATTCACCTGAATTTACCACAAACACAACTCCTATACAAAAATAGTGTGTTCACCCAAAAATCACTTACAGTCTAGAATCACCATAAAACTATATATTCTTTATTTAAACATTGCATTAAAAACAGAATACAGAGTCAACACAGCATTGGTAAAACAAATAATTGAGGGACCACTGGAAAAGGCTAGCAATAATTGCATCCATATTAAGAACAATAGGCATACATCGAAATAATCTCACAGGATCTGCCTACTTACCAAAAAATAGTCCCTAATGTATGTCATAACAATTGTTCAAAATCATAGACTCAACATAAGGACAGTATGTAGGCCAATAAGTTTAGCTACCACACCAGTGTCCTTCACTCACCCTACGCGTTTTGTTACCAGTCTTCCTCAGGTGTTTATTTTGATGTATACCTGTTGTTCTTAATGTGTATGCAATTATTGCTAGCCTTTTCCTGTGGTCCCTCACTTATTTGTTTCACTAATGTTGTGTGGACTCTTTATTTTGTTTTTAATGTGATGTTTAAATTAAGAATATATAGTTTCATGGTGATTCTGGAGTGTAAGTGATTTTTGGGTATACACATTATTTTTGTATAGGAGTTGAATTCGATTTGTGTGGCCCTTATAGGTGGTTTATAAAGGTGTTGAATTAACCACTAGTGATGAGCAGCAGGGGCAATATTCAAATTCGCGATATTTCGCAAATATTTTGTAAAATATTCGTCATATATTCGCAAATTTGAGAATTCGAGATTATATTCTTGATTGCGAAAATTTGCAATGTAATATTCGCGTAATGAGCACAAATACAGGCGTGGGTCACTTATGCTACATTTTTCAAGCTGGTTTAAGTTTTCTGAGACTGGAGAAAATGGTTGGCATGGCAAAACATTAGAATAACTTTATATGCAGATAGAGTGCTCCAATATGTTCGCGCTTGCAAATTTTTGGCAATATCTGCTACACTATAGATTAATCTAACCTACACTGACTATCTCCCCCTAACTATCTGAATTATATATATAAGTTAACTGTCTAATGTAATAACACAAAGCGCAGAGCACAGCAATGAATGACACTGCTGTCTCTTTCATAACTGGAATAAACTTTTGAAAATAGCTGCTGGGGAGGTTCTTATATAGTAAGGGGTAGGCAACTTTTCTATTGGTTGCTAGGGATGTTGCTAAGCTATGACAAAGCCTTCTCATTGGCCCACAAGCTAGAAGAAGGATGGGATGATCACCTGATGTGTACTATGTTAAAAAAAACACGAATATTCGTCATTACGAATATATAGCACTATATTCTAAATATTCGTGAATTCTCGAAGTGCCGATATTCGCCATAAAAATTTGCTTTTCGAATATTCGCGCTCAACACTATTTACCACAGGTGGACTCCAATCAAGGTATAGAAATATCTCAAAGATGATCAAGAGAAATGGAAGGCCTGAAGAGCTAAATTTCAGGTGTAATAGCAAAAGGTCTAAAGGGTTTCTGTCACCCCGCAAAACTCTTTTTTTTTTTTTTGGATAGTTAGATTCCTCATAGTGCGATATAGGAGAATATAATGCTCTTACTTACTTTCATGCGGCCGATTCTTTATAAAACGAACTTTTATAATATGTAAATGAGGGCTCTACCAGCAAGTAGGGCGTCTACTTGCTGGTAGCTGCTGCAGAAATCCGCCCCCTCGCCGTGTTGATTGACAGGGCCAGCCGTGATCTCCTCCTCCGGCCGGCCCTGTCAGTAATTCAAAAATCGCGCGCCTCGCGTCATTCGGCGCAGGCGCTCTGAGATGAGGAGGCTCGTCTCCTCAGCACTCCCTCAGTGCGCCTGCGCCGATGACGTCTTCTCTTTCGGTGACGTCATCTGCGCAGGCGCACTGAGGGAGTGCTGAGGGTACGAGCCTCCTCATCTCAGAGCGCCTGCGCCGAATGACGCGAGGCGCGCGATTTTTGAATTACTGACAGGGCCGGCCGGAGGAGGAGATCACGGCTGGCCCTGTCAATCAACACGGCGAGGGGGCGGATTTCTGCAGCAGCTACCAGCAAGTAGACGCCCTACTTGCTGGTAGAGCCCTCATTTACATATTATAAAAGTTCGTTTTATAAAGAATCGGCCGCATGAAAGTAAGTAAGAGCATTATATTCTCCTATATCGCACTATGAGGAATCTAACTATCCAAAAAAAAAAAAATGAGTTTTGCGGGGTGACAGAAACCCTCTAAATATTCATGTCCATGGACATTTAACTTTTTCCTTTTTTAATAAATTAGCAAAAATTTAGAAAATTCTGTTTTCACTTTCTCATCTTGAATTATTGAGTGTAGATTGATGGGGGAAACTTGCTTTTTTTATGTTAGCACAAGGCCGCAACATAAAATGAGAAAAAAGTGAAAGAGTCTGAAGACTTTCTGAATGCATTGTAAAATGTTGGGAAAGAACTGTGGGTCCCCCTCTTACCTGGTCTCCATTCAATTCAATAGCTATTCCAGAAATAATTAAGGCTTTTTTTTTTAAGTATTAAAGTGAAAATGAGAGAGCCACCTCTAATCAGCTATCTCCCCATTCAAGACAGGTGTGATGGGGCTCTGTTCTTGAGACAGAAGTGGGTCCCATAGGTGGACCCATATATTCTATGGATATGCCATAAATGTCTCAGGTAGGGCATCCTCTTTAGCTCTTTAAAGATCAGGTGATTTTTTATTTTATTTTTCATTTTAGTTTTTTCCTTCCTGTGTTCCAAAAGCCATAACTATTTTACTTTTCTATTCATATAGCTATATGTGAACTTGTTTTTAATGGGGCAAGTTGTACTTTCTAATGGAACCATTTAATATTGTATACAATAGATGGTTGAGCTGGAAAAAAAAAATATTATTATTAATGGGGTGGAATATACATGGTGAATCAATAGTCTCAGGAAACCCTTTTATTTCAATAACGAAAGGGAAAATGAAATATCTGAATACTCCAGCAAGTAATGGGTGAGGGGGCCTATTTTTTAGGCTATGTCCGAAACATGGCCACCATCTTGAAAGCTACCCTATTGACAAATTTTTCCATTTACAAGGGGTTCATATAGCATATCAAAATAGACCAGAATTTTCTCAGAAGTCGATTGGTGCAATCAGATTTGCAATATTTCCTGTGGTTCAAAGGTTATCAAGACAGAAAGTTCAAAACTTCAACAACACATTGAACACATCAAATAGCTGTACATTATAGAGAATGTTCCCAGTTGTTGCAACTTTCTGTGTTGATATCTTTTCAATGTGCTTAAAGAAGGTGTCACATCAAGAGATATTCTTTGTAAATTCAAGTTGGCCCAGTGATCATGGTAGGTCTAGTTTCAGGAACCCCATGCAATCAACTGTTATGGCTAGGGGAAGTTACGATTGGCGGGATGCTGTAGAGGAAGTTTCTCATCAGACGAATAGATATAGTGGTCATCAAATCAAATTCTACATATAAAAACCTTTGACCTCAACATCTACTTATATTGATTCATTTGTCCTTCTAAATTCTGACAATGCAGACATTCCAAGACTATTAGAAAATAAGGTAAATAATAATAAGATTCTCATGGAGCCACCATCATAATTGGTAGCAGTAGACGTGGGCTTCCTGGAGATAAAGCGTGTTTTTTGCTTCATGTTGCTGTTGTTATATTATCCATATTAGCTTCAGAAAGAAAGGTCATCTACCTCTGCTAAACTTAGTATTTGATATTTGAGAATGTTTTTCTACTACACATGCAGGTAAATCAAGCAGATGTCCTAAATCCTTTAATCCAAGGGCAGAATGCTCACTTTTCACCCACAGGTACCTACATAGAAACACTTTTCAATTCCAGGAAGACTGATACGGCTGAATGATGATTCTCACAGGTCAGGGCAAAACACTTTCAAAGTGATTAGGTTGCAGGATTCTCTGTATAAAAGACATATAAAATGAGTCATTAAGGCAGGGAGGAGAAGCAGAAAAACCAGACTGAAAGAACTGATGTGGTTGTATTTTTGAAGAGAAATTGCATCCATGTTGCAATTTACAACACACAATCTACACAATGTGATAGTGCAGACGTTCTTGTAACTACTCATAGGTCCTTGGTTTTTACGCCAAAATCAGGAATAAATTAAAAAAGACACAACTGTGGATCGTTCCATAATATAGTTTATGTCTTTATGTCTGACTCCAGGTATTGGCTTAAATATGGATGAAAAATACAAATTCACTACAAGTGTGAATGATGACTTAGGGGTTCTAACCACAATCAAATGGATGGATTGGTTTGCAGTGGTCACATATCATAACATAACAATGTAGCAGTCACTTTAGTATAAGGGTTCATGCACAAACGTATTTTCTTTTTGGGTCCAATCCGTTTTTTTTTTGCTGTCCATATGCAGAACCATTCACTCCGTGTTCATTCCGTTTCCGTATGTCCGTATTTCCGTTCCGCAAAAAAATAGAACATGTCCTATTATTGCCCGCATTACGGACAAGGATAGTACTGTTCTATTAGGGGCCAGCTGTTCCGTTCCGCAAAATACGGAATGCACACGGACGTCATCCGTATTCTTTGTGGATCTGTTTTTTGTGGACCGCAAAATACATACGGTTGTGTGCATGAGCCCTAAGGGTGCTTTCACATGTAGGTTTTTCTGCATGTTTGCATTTTTTGTGGCATTTTTCCCCCAGCATGTTTTGGTGCATTATTTGCGGTGAAAAGGCCATCTCCAAATATTAGCTGAAGGTCTCTGTGAAATATGAAATGCAGGACACACATATGTTTTTTATTCCTCGCGTTTTTGTTCATTAGGTGGCTTTTTTGTCTGTCTCGCTTTTCAGAAATGCAGCATGCTGGAGCTCTCGGCATTTCACAGGGGTTTTGACATCATATTTTCAATTTAGCGGAAAAGCAACATAAAGAAATGTTTGTGGAAAGACACAGGTGCAAAGGAAAACTGCTTAATTGACCATAGCAACCAATTAGATTTCACCTTTTATTTTCCAAAGGAGATTTGAAAAATGAAAGGTGGAATCTGATTAGTTGCTATGGACAACAGCCAGATTGCCTTTACACCAGTTTTGATAAATCTCCACTATTGTGTGCAAGAAAAGAAAAATCAACAAAAAATGCATACGGTCAAAAAGGTGGCTAGCGAATATTCTGGCTTTTTTTAAAGTAAAAAAAAAGACAAATTTATGGACCCTTGTGCTAGTAATCTAGGGCTACATCTAGACTTTTTGTAGTAAGACTTTTTTCAATACAGTAATCCAAACTTTAAGGCTACGTCTACACGACGACATTTGTCGCGCGACAATAAGTCGCGCGACAGATAGGGCACAACTACACTGCAACATTTGTAGCGCAACATTTTGTTGCACCAATGTCGCGCGACAATTTTTATAATGGCAGTCTATGGTGTCGCACTGCAACATGCTGCGACTGCGACGCAACAGTCGCAGAAAAATCCATCTCAAATGGATTTTCTGCGACTGTTGCGTTGCAGTCGCAGCATGTTGTATGTTGCAGTGCGACACCATAGACTGCCATTATAAAAATTGTCGCGCAACATTAGTGCAACAAAATGTCGCGCGACAAATGTCGTCGTGTAGACGTAGCCTAACAAGTTCCTTGCAAAAGGTTGGCAATAGATTTTTATTATGCCTTTATGGAGGAAAAAACTACTACTTTTTACAATCACTTTGAAATCCCACAGTAATTAAACAAAAGTTGGTACTACTCACTTGACTGCCGTGATACAGTGATTTTGTTGTATGTGTAGCCTCAACCTTAGGCCTCTTGCACACGACCGTATATATTTTGTAGTCTGCAAAAAACGGATCCGCAAAAAATACGGATGACATCCGTGTGCATTCCGTATTTTGCGGAACGGAAGAGCTGGCCCTTCATAGAACAGTTCTATCCTTGTCCGTAATGTGGGCAATAATAGGACGTGTTCTACTTTTTTGCTGTTCTATTAGGGGCCAGCTGTTCAGTTCTGCAAAATACGGAATGCACACGGATGTCATCCGTATTTTTTGCAGATCGGTTTTTTGCGGACCGCAAAATACGTACGGTCATGTGCAAGAGGCCTTAGAGAGAATGTACAGTTTCTTAACATTGACAACATATAGTCTATGCGTAAGTCTCAATGAGCACAGACATTACCTGCATGAGGCATTTGATGTTTTTTTTTCCCCTGCAGTTCTGAATGACACTTTTTTGTAAACTACAGCATAACCAATGAAAAATGCATGTAAACAGTCAGTACTTCAGGTAATGTGTTTGAAGCAGGAAAAATGGGCTTGCATAAACAACTGAGCTACTCTGAAAAGAACCAAATTGTGACGGGTAGACGACTGGGTTAAAAGCATCCAAAGCATTTAAAACAAAAAGTCCTCTGGAGTGTACTGGTGTCCAGTGGTTAACACCTAGCAAAAGCAGTCCAAGGAAAGACATCTTGTGAACCACTAATAGTAGGGACATTACTATAATTAATAGTGCCACATAGTAAAATAACATGGGGCTCCCATCACCTAGTGTAAGAAAATTAAAACAGCAGTATAAGTAGCATAATAGCACCCTATATCAGAAAACCCATGTTATAGCAAAATCCACTGTATTGTTATTCCCCACAAAAAAGGTGCAATGTTCTTGCACCTGATAGGGCCCTTTCAAACTCTGGGCCCCATAACAAGTGCTATAGCTACTTTGACTATAGTTAAGCCCATGGCCAACAGAGTCATGGCCACCCAATGATCACTGACATGAGTGAGAAGCTACATCTAGTCTATTTGGTCCAGAAGAGCTACTGTAGAAAAAAATTCTCAAAAAGTTAATGCTAGCTATGATAGAAAGTTGTCATCAAACACAGTGCATCATGACAGACCAGTCTGTGCTGACTCCTGTCCAGAACTGGACCATGGAGCTATGGAAGAAGGTGGCCTGGTTTGGTGCATCGCTTAGAGAAAAGATGGCATTAGGATACACTACCAGGAAAAGGCAAGCCAGCAGAGGCAGTATGATGTTTTGGGCAGTGTACAGCTGGGAAACCTTGGGTCAGGACGTTCATGTGAATATTACCTAAACAATGTACCAAGTGCACCCTTTTATGGGAATGAAAAAGGGGATCAGACCCCCAAAAGTTGAAGTCCCAAAGTGTGACAAAAAATAAAGTGAAAAAAAAGTTGAAAAAATAAAGTTTTCCCCCAAAAAATTAAGTTTCAAGTAAAAGAAATAAATAATGAAATTTTCCCCAAATAAAAGTAAATTTTTTAAAATAAAAAATAGGGAAAAAAGAAAAGTAGACATATTAGGTATTGCCGCGCCCGTATCGACCGGCTTTAAAAAACATATCACATGATCTAACCCCTCAGATGAACAACGTAAAAATACAAAATAAAAACTGTGCTAAATAAACGATTTTTTTGGACATCACTAAAAGTACGACACCAAACGATTAAAAATCGCCCAAAAATAAAAAAAAAATATTGCTCAGAATACGGAGACACTAAAACATTTTTTTTTTTTTGTTTTAAAAATGCTGTTATTGTGTAAAACTTAAGTAAATAAAAAAGTATACATATTAGGTATCGCTGCATCCGTAAGAACCTGCTCTATAAAAATATCACATGACCTAACCCCTCATGTGAACACCGTAAAAACTATTAAATAAAAACGGTGTAAAAAAAGCTATTTTTTTGTCACCTTACATCACAAAAAGTGTAATAGCAAGCGATCAAAAAGTCATATGCACCCTAAAATAGTACCAATCAAACCGTCATCTCATCCCGAAAAAAATTAGCCCCTACACAAGACAGTCGCCCAAAAAATAAATAAAACTACGGCTTTCAGAATGTGGAGATTCAAATACTTTGTTATGTAAAACGGAAACAAACAGGTATTGTCGCGTCCGTGACAACCTGCTCTATAAAAATACCACATGATCTAACCTGTCAGATGAATGTTGTAAGTAACAGCCAAAACAGCTATTTCTTGTTACCTTGCCTCACAAAAAGTGTAATATAGAGCAACCAAAAATCATATGTACACTAAAATAGTACCAACAAAACTGCCACTTTATCCCGTAGTTTCCAAAATGGGATCCTTTTATTTGGAGTTTCTACTCTAGGGGTGCATCAGGGGGGCTTCAAATGGGACATGGTGTCAAAAAACAGTCCAGCAAAATCTGCCTTCCAAAAACCGTATGGCATTCCTTTCCTTCTGCGCCCTGCCATGTGCCCGTACAGCAGTTTTTACGACCACATATGGGGTGTTTCTGTAAACTACAGAATCAGGGCCATAAATATTGAGTTTTGTTTGACTGTTAACCCTTGCTTTGTAACTGGACAAAATGAATTCAAAGGGAAAATCTGCCAAAAAAGTGAAATTTTGAAATGTTATCTCTATTTTCCATTAATTCTTGTGGAACACCTAAAGGGTTAACAAAGTTTGTAAAATCAGTTTTAAATACCTTGAGGGGTGTAGTTTGTAAAATGGGGTCATTTTTGGGTGGTTTCTATTATGTAAGCCTCACAAGATTTGCTTCTAAACTTCTAAGCCTTGTAACGTCCCCAAAAAATTTAATGGCATTCACAAAATGATCCAAACATGAAGTAGACATAGGGGGAATATGGGGAATGTAAAGTATTAACTATTTTTGGAGGTATTACTATCTATTATAAAAGTAGAGAAATAGAAATTTGGAAATTTGCTAATTTTTCCAACTTTTTTGTAAATTTGGAATTGTTTTATAAATTAAATTAAATTTCTTTGACTCAATTTTACCACTGTCATGAAGTACAAAACGTGACGAGAAAAAAAATCTCAGAATGGCCTGGATAAGTAAAAGCGTTTTAAAGTTATCACCACATAAAGTGACACGTCAGATTTGCAAAAAATGGCAGTGTCCTTGAAGGGGTTAAAGGATAACTGTCATGTTTTCATCAAAAAATCAATTTTAGCATATGTTACTGCTGCAGCAGCATTATGCATAAAGCAATCTTTAGTTTCTTCACTTACCACTATTTTACTTGAGTTTTCTTCTTAGTTACGGCTGTTTTGAATGCTACATTATGAGGATCTTCTCAAGATGGCTCCTCTGCCAGTTCTCTGAGGCCAAAACTGCTTTCCCTCAGGCCACATACAAACTTGCTGTAGCCAGCAGCTTCCTGCCAGCCAATCAGATTGGATTACTGAGAGACACACCTCCTCTCTCTGAAGCCTAATGCAGGCCTGCAGTGTGAAGGACCGGCCCTCTGTCTTCCTAGCCGGAGACAGATGAGCCATAGCAACGGTCTTTTAAGAGAGCAGTGGAAAGGAGCAGAGGACATTAATGAAAGCTGTTATTTTAAGGTAATTACAGATCTTTTGGCAATCATTGACAGACTAACTCAGTTATCCATGCCTAGCTCTAATAAACTAGCAAATTAAAAAAAATATGAAAGTTATCCTTTAAAAATATCACTGATCATTGTGATGGTTTTTTTCTATATTGATAAGATAACATAATATTTACAGTTATATCATCGTTAATCTTCTTGTGCACGTCCATTGGACAATGAACAGTGAGGATAACTAACCAGTATAAATGAGTCTGTCATCACAGGACCATGTGGTCACGTTGTTAGCTCCTTAGTATCTTTGCAAAGTCACTTCTCATAATTGTCCATCCAGTCTTCATTCACGTGTCCTTCATATGTAAATCAATGACAACCAAGTAATCAAGTTACTCCTATAATGAAAAAATTGTGTATGTGCATTATTAAATGAAATATTTTGCCTGATCATGTCTACTACTGATTCAGCGTATTACATTGGTGTTCTCATAAGTCTCCTGCAGTGTAATAAATTGAGTCCTTCACAGACTGAACACAATGACACTCATCTGCGTGCAATCCATGCTGAAGCTAATTATCCTTATAGATCTGACAAGTTCAGTAGACAACCAAAGTTATTACCCTGGAACTTTACTTGATCCAGTAATACAGTCCATTCTTTAAACTGATATATTTCAAAGGTTTTATAGAGAGGTTTACAGTACTATCACACACTGCTATCATAGTTCATTACATGGTATATCTGTAACCTCTAACTCCAGCAAAAAACACTACATATTTGGCCAGGGAAGGAGATTGAGCCTTGACAGGAAGTGGGCAGATGATACTGTTCCAGATTGTGCAGGGACACCGACACCAGAGTAGTCAGAGCTGCAATTGGAGCCACCAGAGGAGAAGTTACCACCTTGTGGTACCGAAGTGTTGGAACAGGCCAGATACTGGAACGGCTTGTGGAAAGCAAAGCATAAAGGGGTTGTCCCACAAAAAATATTTTACATTTTTTAAACCAGAATGTAAATACGTTTGTAATTAAACAAAATAAAATGTATCACCTATATAAAATGTATCAAAATAGCATCACCTACAGATTTTTATTTTTATTATTATTTCTTTGTCCAGCTCACTGAGATGGAAGCACAAGCTTAGTTTCAACCTAAAACTGCCTCCGGAGCTGTAATAAGGAGAGAGCTGCAACAGAAAAGACACACCCCCTGAGTTGCAGCAGAAAGGACACTCCTCTTGAGCTGCAGGCTTCATATAAATCTAGCCAAAGCAATTGGAAAAATAAATAGGGAGATCCCAGGTTCTATGTGAGGTACAGGGCTGGTTCTAGCTTTGAGAAAGAGATTGTAATGTACTATATGATGTCTCATTTTTGTTCTTTACATTAATCATGGGATAACCCTTTGAAGCAGCTCAGCAGTGTACAAGCCACAACGTTGCTGGGGAACACAGGCAAGTTGCATTCTCAGGACAAACATGCCAAAGAAAGGGAACCTAAGAAGAGGGTTTGCACAACATTGTGCTGAAGTTGGGCAGTTCCTGCATTATATTATAGACAAGATTTATTTTCCTAAATTGCTTTAGCCACTTTATTACTGAGCGATTTTCAGATTTTTTATTTTTACTCTTTACCTTCTCAGAGCTAGATGACGAGGGCTTATTTTTATGGGATATATCGTACTTTCCATTAACGCCATTTAATTTGGAATATGATTTAGTGGGAAGCTGGAATTTTTTTTAAAATGGAGTGGAATTGAATAAAAATGCAGTTCCGACAGTTTTATGGGTTTCATTTTTACAGCTTTCCTTATCTGGTAAAACTACCCTGTAATCTTCATTCTCTGGGTTGGTGCGATTACAATGATACCACATTTATATAGTTTTTCTTGTGTTTAACCCTTTCAAACACAGTGACATACCGGTACATCATGGTGGTCCAGGGGATGTATTGAGCAGGCCTTTTCTGTGAGCCCGCTCCATACACAACGGGAGTCAACTGTATTATACAGCCAGCACCCTGCTGCACTGACGGGGAGTAGCGATCATGCCGCCCCCATCATTTAACCCCCCAGGTGCCACGATCAATGCTGATCGCAGCACCTGAGAGTGAATGCATAACCATATTCTGACCCCCATAACTTTTTTCTATATTGACATCTACAGAGCTTTGTGAGGGCTCATTTTCTTCGCAGTGATCTGTAGTTTTTTAATGGCGCCCTACCCCTGGAATGTGTAGGACTTTTTGATCACTTTTTATTCGATTTTTTCAATATATTTTATTGAGTGAATTTTACAGAGTCAGTCATTAGATTTTTAGGGGAGGTGAAGCAACAAATGAAAACCCTGAATCAGTCATTATGTGTTTTCTTTTCCATTACAGCACTCACCGTACAAGAGAAATACGTTTGCATGTTAATAGTACAGGTATTTTGGGACATGGAGGTGCAAATAATCTTTATTTGTTTATTGTTTATTTTTATTTTTAAAAAGTGAAAGTGGGTGATCTTTGTATTTTAAAATTCCCCTAGATGACTTGCGATAATCAGATTGCTTCTCTCATAGACTTGTCATAGACAGGGCTTCTTATGAATTATTGCTGTGGTAGCCTAGGATCTTTCAGACCCCTTCATTGCAGGGAAGGAACTGGACCGCTACCGCTTGGGATAGTCCACAGTACCAGAAGCTTACGATACAGAAAAAGCACCAAAAATGCAGGAAAACTGCTGGTATGGTCTGAACAGTCACTAAGCACACTTGAAGTGTAGATGGTGGGAGAAACAGGATAAACAGGCAGGTGATAGTGAAGATACAGATGAGGCAGTCTGACAGGGTTAACTAAAACCCACACAGAACTAAAACTGGAAGTGCTAGAACACACAGGTAGGGCAGGGACAAGCTGGAGTAAAGCTGCAGGATAAAAGCCAGTAAATAGCAATAGCAAAATCAGAACACCTTTGCTGATCACCAGAGAAGCTAAAGCTCGGGCACCTTCTGCATGGAGAGGGTGCTGTACAACCCCCCCACACACACACACCTTCAGTAATTAGTTGGGGAAGGATTTGAAAGCATTCGCTGACGTCCAGTCAGTTGCGTGTTATTTCAAATCCGAAGGCAATAGATGCTGCGGCACAAGGCAGAAGCATGGTTAGTGGCGCGCGCATCATGCCCACAGGGGACAGCAGAGTAGTGGTGGACATAGACAGCTGACCTTACAATATTGTTTAGTGTTATAGCATAAGCAATACTGCAATAACGCCTTTATTATAACTGTGTTATTGAAGGCTTGCATATTACTGATACACTACAGATACCATTCGGTGTTATAGCAAAAGCAATACTGCAATAACACCATTAGTATACCCATGTTATGAAATTCTTTGTATATTATTGTAAGATACCTGTTATGGATTAGTAAGTGTGGACCCACTCTGCCAACTAGGGTTAAACCCTAAGAGCATTATTCTGGTGCTCCCTTGGTATTGACCGTTTACTCCATGTACAGGGATCTGGCCTGCAGGGAAGCAATCAGACCGCTACCTCCTGGGGTAGTCCTGGTGTAGTTAGCAGATGACCCACAGGGATCAAGGACTCTGGTGCAAGTACCAGAAGCTCAGGATACAGAAAACAAGCCAAAAATGCTGACAAAAATGCAGTTATAGTCTGAACAGTAACTAAGACTTAAATGTAAGTTTCTGACATTCAGACTGCACACCCAAAGAGTAGATGGTGGGAGACACAGGATAAACAGGTTAACAGGGTGATAGTGATGATACAGATGAGGCAGGCAAGCTGGACACTTGGTAGAGACACAGACAAAGCAGATGGACAGGGTTAACTTAAACAGAGACAGAACTGAAACTAAGGCTATAATTGCTGGAACACATAGGCAGGGCAGGTACGAGCTGGAGCACAGAAAGGAACAAATGCAGGATAAACACAGGTAAATCACAATAGCATAAGTCTATCAGAACACCTTTGCTGGTTACCAGGAAACCTAAAGCTCAGGAACCCTCTGCCTGTACAGGGTGCCTTAACTACCAAGGGCAGTGGAGTAACTATAGGGGTCGCAGTGGTCACAATTATAATTGGGCCCCTAAACCAGGGGGGCCTACAGGGCTCTCCTGCTTGTGGCACACCGCTAATTACTGTATTTTTCCATTTAGAAGACACAATGCGTCTTATAAAGCAAACACTTGTGAGCACTTCCATTCTGGAAGCGCTCATTAGTATGCAGGAAGTAGTGAGTGAAGCACCCTTCCACCCTGATCTTCTCCGGGCCCACACTGCACTGTCCTGACTGACTACAGCCTCAGGCTGTAGCACACGCACTATGACCTGAAGCTGTATGTGGTGGGGGTCTTATCTGAAGATCTGATATTGGAGTCGGAGAATATGATATGGGGGTCTCATTTGACGATCTGTATGTAGAGGGTGTATCTCACAGGGATTGAACCAGTGTAGGCCTAAATTTAAGATTTCTTTGCACAAAATGGCTGTATTTCAAATGCCTGAATCAAACCCCTGTATGTAGAGGGTGTATCTCACACGGCCTGAACCAGTGTAGGCCTTAATTAAAGATTTCTTTGCCCAAAATGGCTGTATTTCAAATGCCTGAATCAAACCCCTGTATTTAGAGGGTGTATCTCACAGGGCCTGAACCAGTGTAGGCCGCAATTAAAGATTTCTTTGCCCAAAATGGCTGTATTTCAAATGCCTGAATCAAACCCCTATATGTAGAGGGTGTATCTCACACGGCCTGAACCAGTGTAGGCCTGAAATAAAGATTTCTTTGCCCAAAATGGCTGTATTTCAACTGCCTGAATCAAACCCCTGTATGTAGAGGGTGTATATCACAGGGCCTGAACCAGTATGAGCCTAAATTAAAGATTTATTTGCACAAAATTGCTGCATTTCAAATGGCTGTATTTCAAATGCCTGAATCAAACCCCTGTATGTAGAGGGTGTATCTCAGACGGCTTGAACCAGTGTAGGCCTGAATTAAAGATTTCTTTGCCCAAATGGCTGTATTTCAAATGTCTGAATCAAACCCCTGTATGTAGAGGGTGTATCTCCCAGGGCCTGAACTAGTGTAGGCCTAAATTAAAGATTTATTTGCCCAAAATGGCTGTATTTCAAATGGCTATATGTAACGGGGTGCCGAAGGCGCACTCGGTCTCCCATCAGCCGCAGACCTGCTGCTTAGCTTCGGGAGTGAGGATCTGTGTTTGACCTTGTTCCCAGGGCAGCTTTGCTAGCTGGGAGGCTCCCTGCTCCTAGTTCTTGTCACTACCAGAGCTTTGAGACGTTCTCACAGCTCTGTTTCTCCACCCCTGTGATGTTGTCACTACTAGAGCTTGGAGGAGTTCTCACTGCTCTGTTTCTCCGCCCCTGTGATGAGCTCTTTACTTTCTGTTTCCTTCCTCCCAGCTGTTCCTCCTGCGTTTGATTTCCCTGCCTTTAAATCACCCCTCCTCCTTTTGTAGTGTGTGGATTATATTTCTCATTTGAGTTGTAGCTCTTGCTTGAGTATCTTCCCTTGTATGCTATCCTTTCACTGGACCTGTGTTCTGCTGCAGCAAGTACTCCGGATATTGCCAGCCTGTCTTTGGATCCGTCTTCACTGCGGCTGCAGCTCCTTCAGCTAAGTGTGCAGACATTGTAGTGTATCTGTGTGTTTTCTGACTGGATCCGAGGCGACCACGGTTCCCTCCATATACTGAGCAGGGCACCGGTGGCCGTGCCCCTTCCACTATTGTAGGGGTTACAGTGGTCATCAGTCTTAGGTACGCGGGCATGCCTCGTTCCACCATTTGGATCCGGGCATGGGCTTAGCAGCATAGGGAGAGCTTTGAGGGTCTGACAGGGGTCACCCTTTATCCTCCCTAGTTTGGGTCCGGTCAGTAGCTCTATTTTCTGTGCATGCTCTTGTTGCTCACATACAGCCGTGACATTATAATCCACCCGCCTCATCAGGGCATTTCATAGGGCTCATCCTGAGAAGGTGGGTCCTGGGTGTCCGGAGTCCACCCGTAGAGGGGGGGGTACTGTCACTACCAGAGCTTTGAGACGTTCTCACAGCTCTGTTTCTCCACCCCTGTGATGATGTCACTACTAGAGCTTGGAGGAGTTCTCACTGCTCTGTTTCTCCGCCCCTGTGATGAGCTCTTTACTTTCTGTTTTCCGGGAGGAGGAAACTCCGAGGACCCGGGTCCCATTTTGGCGGAGGGGGTAGTTGTTTCTGCTCTATATTCTGATTTGGAGGCCGAGGTCCAGGCTGCCCAGACTGAGGCACCTGCCCGTTGTCCTTCTGGGAAGTTGTTTGTGCCTCCTGAGCTACAGTACGTCACAAACTCTTCAAGGAGCATCATGATACTGTTCTTGCTGGTCACCCCGGGAGTAGAGCCACGGTAGAACTCATTGCTCGGAGATTTTGGTGGCCGGCTCTTCGTAAGTCGGTGGAGGGTTTTGTGGCTGCTTGTGAGACGTGCGCTCGCGCTAAGGTCCCTCGTTCACAGCCTTCAGGTTCGCTTCTCCCGTTACCCATACCTTCCCATCCTTGGACACACCTGTCCATGGACTTTATCACGGATCTTCCTCGTTCCTCAGGGAAGTCGGTGATCCTGGTGGTGGTGGACCGTTTTAGCAAGATGGCTCATTTCGTACCTTTCCCTGGTTTACCCAATGCTAAAACGTTGGCGCAAGCTTTTGTCGACCATATTGTTAAATTGCATGGCATTCCCTCTGATATTGTTTCCGATAGAGGCACGCAGTTTGTGTCCAGATTCTGGAAGGCTTTCTGTTCTTGCCTGGGGGTTCGGCTGTCCTTCTCTTCTGCTTTTCACCCGCAGTCGAATGGTCAGACTGAGCGCCTCAATCAGAATCTGGAGACATATTTGCGCTGTTTTGTGGCAGAGAACCAGGAGGATTGGTGTTCATTTCTCCCTCTTGCTGAGTTTGCTCTGAACAACCGTCGTCAGGAATCTTCTGATAAGTCACCATTCTTTGGTGCATATGGGTTCCATCCGGAGTTTGGGACATTCTCGGGAGGGGCTCTTTCTGGTTTACCTGAGGAGGAGAGATTTTCCTCGTCTTTGTCTACCATTTGGCAAAAGATTCAGAGTAATCTTAGAAAGATGAGTGAGTAGTATAAGCGTGTGGCTGATAAGAGACGTGTGCCTGGTCCGGACCTGAATGTGGGTGATCTGGTGTGGTTGTCTACAAGAAATATTAAACTGAAGGTTCCCTCCTGGAAATTGGGTCCCAAGTTTATTGGGCCTTATAAAATCTTGTCAGTCATCAATCCTGTTGCCTTCCGTCTTGATCTTCCACGGGTTTGGAAGATACATAATGTATTTCACAGATCTCTCTTAAAACCATATGTCCAGTCCACGGTACCCTCCTCTTTGCCTCCTCCTCCTATTTTGGTTGATGGCAATCTGGAGTTTGAGGTTTCCAGAATTGTGGACTCTCGCATTGTCCGCGGTTCTCTTCAGTACCTCGTTCATTGGAAGGGTTATGGTCCTGAGGAGAGGATGTGGGTTCCGGTGTCGGACATTAAAGCCACTCGCCTCATCAGGGCATTTCATAGGGCTCATCCGGAGAAGGTGAGTCCTGGGTGTCCGGAGTCCACCCGTAGAGGGGGGGGGGGGTACTGTCACTACCAGAGCTTTGAGACGTTCTCATAGCTCTGTTTCTCCACCCCTGTGATGATGTCACTACTAGAGCTTGGAGGAGTTCTCACTGCTCTGTTTCTCCGCCCCTGTGATGAGCTCTTTACTTTCTGTTTCCTTCCTCCCAGCTGTTCCTCCTGTGTTTGATTTCCCTGCCTTTAAATCACCCCTCCTCCTTTTGTAGTGTGTGGATTATATTTCTCATTTGAGTTGTAGCTCTTGCTTGAGTATCTTCCCTTGTATGCTATCCTTTCACTGGACCTGTGTTCTGCTGCAGCAAGTACTCCGGATATTGCCAGCCTGTCTTTGGATCCGTCTTCACTGCGGCTGCAGCTCCTTCAGCTAAGTGTGCAGACATTGTAGTGTATCTGTGTGTTTTCTGACTGGATCCGAGGCGACCACGGTTCCCTCCATATACTGAGCAGGGCACCGGTGGCCGTGCCCCTTCCACTATTGTAGGGGTTACAGTGGTCATCAGTCTTAGGTACGCGGGCATGCCTCGTTCCACCATTTGGATCCGGGCATGGGCTTAGCAGCATAGGGAGAGCTTTGAGGGTCTGACAGGGGTCACCCTTTATCCTCCCTAGTTTGGGTCCGGTCAGTAGCTCTATTTTCTGTGCATGCTCTTGTTGCTCACATACAGCCGTGACAGTTCTGCCTTGTGCGCCGAGCTGATCACTCGGTGCTCGACTGGTCGGTCTGTCGGTCATGTGATGCTGGCCACGTCACATGACCCTCACTCCCCACTATAAATACAGGCAGCCTGCTGGCCACAGGTTGCCTGTTAATTTTAGGTATCTGGTGATTGTTTTGTTCCTGCATACTTACCTGATCCTGTGTTCCCTGACGATTCTCTGCCTGCTCCTCCTGTACTGCGCATCTCTCCTGGTATCCTGACCCCGGCTTCCACCTGACAATTCTTTGCGGACTCCTGTTGTACTTCGTTTCTCTCCTGGTATTTGACCTCGGCTTTTCCTGACTATTCTCTGCTCATTCCTTAGTACTGCGTAGCTCTCTAGGTATTGACCCGGTCCGTTCACGTTCCGTTATTTGTCTTGTCTGTCTTCCCAGCACGTATCCTAAGTTAGGGACTGCCGTCTAGTTGTCCCCTGTCATTAGGACTTGCGAGGCAAGTAGGCAGGGCCAGGGGTGAGAGTGGAGTGCAGTGGTCACTATTTTCCCCCCTGTGTGTAGTGTACGTTACCGTCACAGATTAACAGGCCGTAACCTAACCATTGTATCATGAATCCTCTGGTGACCCTGACTGACCATGTCTCTAACCTGACGCAGATGGTGCAGGAGCTAGGGGAGAAACTCTGTTCTTTTGAGCTAGGACAAGGTACTTCCATCCCTCACGCCTCCAGTCCACATTTAGAGCCCCAGATTAAGCTTCCTGATCCCTTTTCTGGAGATCGGAAGGAGTTTCTTTCCTTTAAAGAAAATTGTAAACATTTTTTCCATTTGCTCCCCGTATCCTCTGGCCCAGAGAGTCAACGCGTGGGCATTATCATTTCCCGGTTACAGGGTGATTCCCAGGACTTGGCATTTTCTTTACCTGCTGACGCCAGTTGTTTAACATCAGTGGAGGGGTTTTTTGAGGCCCTGGGTACCCTGTATGATGAACCAGACAGGACACTGGTAGCCGAGACTGCTCTAAAAATTCGGGTTCAGGGCGATCTACCTGCGGAGGAGTATTGCACCCAATTCAGAAGGTGGTGTGTTCCCTCAGGATGGAATGAACCAGCACTTAAGAGTCAGTTCAGGTCAGGTCTGTCTGATAACTTAAAGGATCTTCTAGTGAGCTATCAGCTTCCAGAGACTCTAGAGGAGATGATGACCCTTGTAGTCCGACTTGACCGACGGGTTAGAGAGAGACGACAGGAACGACAGTTCTCTTCTCAGATGGTGGTCCAGCCTGAGGTCTATCCCAGAAACAACGCTGAGGTCTCTACCGAAGAACCCATGCAGGTCGGCATGACTCAAGGGAATCTGCGCCGCAGACGTGGAGTGTGTTTTTACTGCGGAGATCCTGACCATTGGATCAACAAGTGTCCAAAGAAGGCCTTCTCCGTTAAGTCTCCCAAGGCAACCTAAAGACCAGGTACACCCTGATATTACTAAATGTAAGCTTTTGGTACCTATAACAATATCTCTGGGGGTTAATAAATGGCCGGGTAAGGCCTTTATTGACTCTGGTTCAGCGGCCAGCTTTATTGTCTCTGAGTACGCCATTAGACTGGGTATTCCAATTTTTTCTCTTCCTACACCTATCCATGTCATGGCTATTGACACCATTCCCCTGGTAAGTGGTATGGTGAGGTCATGTACCTCAGAGATTTCTTTAACCGTGGGGGTGTGCCACTCTGAGAAATGTTCCCTCTTAGTCCTGGAGAACTTACCGGTCGAGGTGGTACTAGGGTTGCCTTGGCTCCGATTACACAACCCCACTATTGATTGGTCCAGGGGGGAGTTGGTGAAATGGGGACCTAAGTGTGACTCGTGCTTGTCTGTGGTACAAGCTAGGGTCTCAGTAGAATCTGATATATTACCCACGGTCATTAGGGAATATTCTGATGTGTTCTCATCACCTACCCCGGAGGTTCTACCACCCCATAGACCTTATGATTGCACCATAGAGTTAGTAGAAGGTGCCAGGTTTCCTAAGGGGCGTATTTATAATCTCTCTCAGCCCGAACGCAAGGCCATGGAGGATTATATTAAGGAAAGCCTCGGTAAGGGGCACATTAGACCTTCTGTCTCTCCTATGGGAGCAGGGTTTTTCTTCGTTAAGAAGAATGATTGTGGTCTTAGGCCTCGTATCGATTACCAGAAATTGACTAAGATCACTATCCAGAATAGATACTCTTTCCCATTGATTCCAGATTTATTTAACCAGGTTCTGGGAGCAACTTGGTTTTCTAAGATTGACTTGAAAGGGGCATACAATCTAATCCGAATCAAGGAGGGAGACGAATGGAAGACAGCGTTCAATACTCCGGCAGGGCACTTTGAATATCAAATTATGCCTTTTGGACTCAGCAATGCCCCAGCTGTGTTCCAAAACTTTATGAATGATATTCTTAGAGAGTTTTTAGGTAAATTTGTCATTGTCTATCTTGACGACATTTTGATATTTTCTCCTGATTTCAAATCTCATGTGTCTCATGTTAGACAAGTATTAGAGGTGTTGAGGGAGAATCAGTTGTCCGCTAAACAAGAGAAATGTGTCTTTGGTGTACAGGAGATACTGTTTCTAGGGCATGTCCTGACCCCTCATGCCTTCAAGATAGATCCTGGTAAGGTACTAGCTATTAAGGAATGGGTAAGGCCTTCATCCTTAAAGGCCTTAAAACGATTCTTAGGTTTTGCCAATTACTACCGTAAATTTATTAAGAATTTTTCAGTAATTGCTAAACCGTTGACTGACCTTACTAAGAAAGGGGCGGATTTGGAGAACTGGTCTACTGAGGCCATTACTTCGTTTGAAACACTAAAAAAGGCATTCAGTAGCGCTCCCATTCTGATCCAGCCAGATCAGGAGAGACCTTTTATTGTGGAGGTGGATGCGTCTGAGGACGGCGCAGGAGCAGTCCTTTCACAAGGTCCTGCTAGTCTAACTAACCTAAGACTGTGTGCATTCTGTTCCAGAAAATTTTCTTCAACCGAGAGAAACTACGACATAGGGAATCGGGAGTTGCTGGCCATTAAGTGGGCATTTGAGGAGTGGAGGCATTTTCTGGAGGTGGCAAGGCATTGTGTAACTGTTGTCACTGACCATAAGAACCTTATGTTTATCGAATCTGCTAAGAGGTTGAATCCCCGTCAGGCTAGATGGGCACTGTTTTTTACTCGTTTTTAATTCTCCATTACTTTCAGGCCTGGAAGTAAAAACGTGAAGGCTGATGCATTATCTCGGAGCTTCCATGCTTTTCAGCCTACAGAGGCACCGCCTGAATCCATCCTACCAGCAAATATCTTCGTAGCAGCCTTAACCCAAGATATCTCAGCTCTCATTAAGGCTGAACAACATCTGGCACCGGCAACCACCCCAACAGATAAGTTGTTTGTTCCCATACAATTTTGTCTCTAGCTGTTGGGTTAGTATCATGATTCTGCCTTTTGTGGACATCCTGGTTTTGAGGGCACTCGATCCTATTGGTGGCCCACTCTATTTAGGGATGTCAAGTTCTATGTGTCAGCCTGTGAGGTTTGTGCTAGGTCTAAGACACCTAGGACTCGCCCTGCTGGTAACCTATGACCCCTACCCATTCCCAGTAGACCCTGGTCCCATATCTCGATGGACTTTATTACTGACCTGCCGCCCGCGGAGGGTAAGACTGTGGTTTGGGTAGTGGTCGATAGGTTTAGCAAGATGGTTCATTTCATTCCTCTGTCTAAACTCCCGAATGCCAAGACCCTGGCATCTATTTTTGTGAAAGAGATTGTACGGTTAAATGGTATCCCGGAAAATATTGTATCTGACAGGGGAGTGCAGTTTGTGTCCAAATTTTGGAGGGCTTTTTGTCAAAGATGTCAGATTTCATTGTCTTTTTCCTCCGCCTACCACCCTGAGAGTAATGGGCAGATTGAACGCCTTAATCAGTCTGTGGAACAAATCCTGAGGTCGTATGTTGCTGATGACCAGCAATTATGGGTTAAATACCTTCCGTTGGCTGAATTTGCTTTGAATAACCGTGTTAATTCTTCTGCTGGGGTCTCCCCTTTCTTTTGTAACCATGGTTTTCATCCCCGTTTTCATTCTGGGTCATCCGTCTCCTCCTCTAACCCTGAGGAGGATAGGCTCTCTTCTGAACTGTGCACAGTTTGGGCCCGGGTTAAAATGAACCTAGAAAAGGCTTAAAGTTCTCAAAGACTCAAAGCCAATAGGAAACGTTCAAGGGGCGCAAATTTTCTGGTTGGGGATAAGGTGTGGTTATCCTCCAAGAATCTCTCTCTCAAGGTAGATTCTAAATAATTTGCTCCTCGTTTTATTGGACCATATAAGATCATGGAGGTGATTAACCCGGTATCGTTTAGGTTTGAGCTGCCCGAGTCATTCCACATTCATAATGTGTTCCATAAATCTCTACTTAAAAGATATGTTGAACCAGTAGTACCATCAAAAGCCTCGCCTCTGCCGATTCTTGTTAATGATGCTGTTGAGTATGTGCTGTCTAAAATATGGATGTCAGGAAGGTGCGTAATTCCTTGCAGTACCTGATTCACTGGAAGGGGTATGGACATGAAGAGAGATCTTGGGTCCCTGCCAGGGAGGTTCATGCTCCTAGACTTGTTCGAAAATTTCATTTAGAACACCCTGAAAGGCCATCGCCTGAAGTCTTGGGTCCGGTGGCCCCTCGTAAAAGGGGGGGGTACTGTAACAGGGTGCCAAAGGCGCACTCAGTCTCCCATCAGCCGCAGACCTGCTGCTTAGCTTCGGGAGCGAGGATCTGTGTTTGACCTTGTTCCCAGGGCAGCTTTGCTAGCTGGGAGGCTCCCTGCTCCTAGGTCTGCCTTAAGCGCCGAGCTGATCACTCGGTGCTCGACTGGTCGGTCTGTCGGTCATGTGATGCTGGCCACGTCACATGACCCTCACTCCCCACTATAAATACAGGCAGCCTGCTGGCCACAGGTTGCCTGTTAATTTTAGGTATCTGGTGATTGTTTTGTTCCTGCATACTTACCTGATCCTGTGTTCCCTGACGATTCTCTGCCTGCTCCTCCTGTACTGCGCATCTCTCCTGGTATCCTGACCCTGGCTTCCACCTGACAATTCTTTGCAGACTCCTGTTGTACTTCGTTTCTCTCCTGGTATTTGACCTCAGCTTCTCCTGACTATTCTCTGCTCATTCCTTAGTACTGCGTAGCTCTCTAGGTATTGACCCGGTCCGTTCACGTTCCGTTATTTGTCTTGTCTGTCTTCCCAGCACGTATCCTAAGTTAGGGACTGCCGTCTAGTTGTCCCCTGTCATAAGGACTTGCGAGGCAAGTAGGCAGGGCCAGGGGTGAGGGTAGAGCACAGTGGTCACTATCCTCCCCCTGTGTGTAGTGTACGTTACCGTCACACTATATTTCAAATGCCTGAATCAAACCCCTGTATGTAGAGGGTGCATCTCACACGGCCTGAACCAGTGTAGGTCTGAATTAAAGATTTATTTGCCCAAAATGGCTGCATTTCAAATGCGTGAATCAAACCCTTGTATGTAGAGGGTGTATCTCACAGGGCCTGAACCAGTGTAGGCCGAAATTAAAGATTTCTTTGCCCAAAATAGCTGTATATCAAATGCATGAATCAAACCCTTGTATGTAGAGGGTGTATTTCACACAGCCTGAACCAGTGTAGGCCTGAAATAAAGATTTCTTTGCCCAAAATGACTGTATTTCAAATGCCTGAATCAAACCACTGTATGTAGAGGGTGTATCTCACAGGGCCTGAACCAGTATAGGCCTGAATTAAATATCTTTGCCCAAAATGGCTGTATTTAAAATGGCTGTATTTCAAATGCCTGAATTAAAGGGTTTCTATCACTTGGTATGACATAATTAGCTGTCAGACACTAGCGATCTGCTAGTGTCTGCTCTGGCCAACCATCCTACTATAATCACTTGTGGGGCAGCGGTTTTGCTAAAAAACTAACTTTTATAAATATGCTAATGAGCCTCTAGGTGCTATGTGGGCGTCATTAGCACCTAGAGGCTCCGTCTACCTTCATACACAGCCGCCGCCCAGCGCGTCCCTCCAGCCCGCCCATGTCCTCCTCCGTGTGACGCAGCGGACGAGTTCTCGCGCATGCGCCGTGCGCGGCTGTATTCGGCGCATTTGAGATCTCAGCTCGGAGCAGTCAGACATTCAATGCGCATGCGCGGCTGTATTCGGCGCATGCGCATTGAATGTCTGACCGCTCCGAGCTGAGATCTCAAATGCGCCAAATACAGCCGCGCACGGCGCATGCGCGAGAACTCGTCCGCTGCGTCACACGGAGGAGGACATGGGCGGGCTGGAGGGACGCGCTGGGCGGCGGCTGTGTATGAAGGTAGACGGAGCCTCTAGGTGCTAATGACGCCCACATAGCACCTAGAGGCTCGTTAGCATATTTATAAAAGTTAGTTTTTTAGCAAAACCGCTGCCCCACAAGTGATTATAGTAGGATGGTTGGCCAGAGCAGACACTAGCAGATCGCTAGTGTCTGACAGCTAATTATGTCATACCAAGTGATAGAAACCCTTTAAACACCTGAATGTAGAGGTTGTATCTCACAGGGCCTGAACCAGTGTAGGCATAAATTAAAGATTTCTTTGCCCAAAATGGCTGCATTTCAAATGCGGGACCCAAACCCCTGTATGTAGAGGGTGTATTTCACAGGGCCTGAACCAGTGTAGGCCTAAATTAAAGATTTCTTTGCCCAAAATGGCTGTATTTCAAATGCCTGAATCAAACCCCTGTCTGTAGAGGGTGTATCTCACATGGCCTGAACCAGTGTAGGCCTAAAATAATGATTTCTTTGCCCAAAATGGCTGTATTTCAAATGCCTGAATCAATCCCCTGTATGTAGAGGGTGTATCTCACAGGGCCTGAACAAGTATAGGACTGAATTAAATATTTCTTTGCCCAAAATGGCTGCATTTCAAATGGCTGTATTTCAAATGCCTGAATCAAACCCCTATATGTAGCGGGTGTATCTCACAGGGCCTGAACCAGTGTAGGCCTAAATTAAAGATTTATTTTCCCAAAATGGCTGTATTTCAAATGCCTGAATCAAACCCCTGTATGTAGAGGGTGTATATCACAGGGCCTGAACCAATGTAGGCCTAAATTAAATATTTCTTTGCCCATAATGGCTGTATTTCAAATGCCTAAATCAAACCCCTGTATGTAGAGGGTGTATCTCACACGGCCTGAACCAGTGTAGACCTGAATTAAATATTTCTTTGCCCAAAATTGATGTATTTCAAATGGCTGTATTTCAAATGCCTAAATGAAACCCCTGTATGTAGAGGTTGTATCTCACAGGGCCTGAACCAGTGTAGGCCTGAATTAAATATTTCTTTGCCCAAAATGGCTGTATTTCAAATGCTTGAATCAAACCCCTGTATGTAGAGGGTGTATCTCACACGGCCTGAACCAATGTAGGCCTGAACTAAAGATTTATTTGCCCAAAATGTCTGTATTTTAAATGTCTAAATCAAACCCCTGTATGTAGAGGGTGTATCTCACACGGCCTGAACCAGTGTAGACCTGAATTAAATATTTCTTTGCCCAAAATGGCTGTATTTCAAATGGCTGTATTTCAAATGCCTGATTCAAACCCCTGTATGTAGAGGTTGTATCTTACACGGTCTGAACCAGTGTAGGCCTGAATTAAAGATTTATTTGAGCAAAATGGCTGTATTTCAAATGCCTGAATTAAACCCCTGTATGTAGAGTGTGTATCTCACACGGCATGAACCAGTGTAGGCCTAAATTCAATATTGGTGCACCAAATGGCTGTATTTCAAATGCCTAAATCAAACCCCTGTATGTAGAGGGTGTATCTCACACGATCTGAACCAGTGTAGGCCTGAATTAAAGATTTCTTTCCACAAAATGGCTGTATTTCAAATGGCTGTATTTTAAATGCCTGAATCAAACCCCTGTATGTAGAGGGTGTATCTCACACGGAATGAACCAGTGTAGGCCTAAATTCAATATTGGTGCACCAAATGGCTGTATTTCAAATGCCTAAATCAAACCCCTGTATGTAGAGGGTGTATCTCACAGGGCCTGAACCAGTGTAGGCCTAAATTAAAGATTTATTTGCCCAAAATGGCTGTATTTTAAATGCCTGAATCAAACCCCTGTATGTAGAGGTTGTATCTCTCAGGGCCTGAACCAGTGTAGGCCTGAATTAAATATTTCTTTGCCCAAAATGGCTGTATTTCAAATGACTGAATCAAACCCCTGTATGTAGAGGGTGTATCTCACACAGCCTGAACCAATGTAGGCATGAAATAAAGATTTATTTGCACAAAATGGCTATATTTCAAATGCCTAAATCAAACCCCTGAATGTAGAGGGTGTATCTCACACGGCCTGAATCAGTGTAGGCCTGAAATAAAGATTTCTTTGCACAAAATGGCTGTATTTCAAATGCCTAAATCAAACCCCTGTATGTAGAGGGTGTATCTCACACGGCCTGAACCAGTGTAGTCCTGAATTAAATATTTCTTTGCCCAAAATTGATGTATTTCAAATGGCTGTATTTCAAATGCCTAAATCAAACCCCTGTATGTAGAGGTTGTATCTCACAGGGCCTGAACCAGTGTAGGCCTGAATTAAATATTTCTTGCCAAAATGGCTGTATTTCAAATGCCTGAATCAAACCCCTGTATGTAGAGGGTGTATCTCACACGGCCTGAACCAATGTAGGCCTGAAATAAAGATTTATTTGCCCAAAATGGCTGTATTTCAAATGGCTAAATCAAACCCCTGTATGTAGAGCGTGTATCTCACACGGTCTGAACCAGTGTAGGCCTGAATTAAATATTTCTTTGCCCAAAATGGCTGTATTTCAAATGGATGTATTTCAAATGCCTGAATCAAACCCCTGTATGTAGAGGTTGTATCTCACATGGTCTGAACCAGTGTAGGCCTGAATTAAAGATTTCTTTGACCAAAAAGGCTGTATTTCAAATGCCTGAATCAAACCCCTGTATGTAGAGGGTGTATCTCACACGGCATGAACCAGTGTAGGCCTAAATTCAATATTGGTGCACCAAATGGCTGTATTTCAAATGCCTATATCAAACCCCTGTATGTAGAGGGTGTATCTCACACAATCTGAACCAGTGTAGGCCTGAATTAAAGATTTCTTTGCACAAAATGGCTGTATTTCAAATGGCTGTATTTTAAATGCCTGAATCAAACCCCTGTATGTAGAGGGTGTATCTCACACGGCCTGAACCAGTGTAGGCCTGAATTAAAGATTTATTTGCACAAAATGGCTGTATTTTAAATGCCTGAATCAAACCCCTGTATGTAGAGGGTGTATCTCACAGGGCCTGAACCAGTATAGGCCTGAATTAATTATTTATTTGCTCAAAATGGCTGTATTTCAAATGGCTATATTTCAAATGCCTGAATCAAACCCATGTATGTAGAGGGTGTATATCACAGGGCCTGAACCAGTGTAGGCCTAAATTAAAGATTTATTTGCACAAAATTGCTGTATTTCAAATTGCTGTATTTCAAATGCCTGAATCAAACCCATGTATGTAGAGGGTGTATATCATAGGGCCTGAACCAGTGTAGGCCTAAATTAAAGATTTCTTTGCCCAAAATGGCTGTATTTCAAATGGCTGTATTTAAAATGCCTGAATCAAACCCCTGTATGTAGAGGGTATATCTCACACGGCCTGAACCAGTGTAGGCCTGAATTAAATATTTCTTTGCCAAAAATGGCTGTCTTTCAAATGGCTGTATTTCAAATGCCTGAATCAAACGCCTGTATGTAGAGGGTGTATCTCACAGGTCCTTAACCAGTGTAGGCCTGAAATAAAGATTTCTTTGCCCAAAATGGCTGTATTTCAAATGCCTAAATCAAACCCCTGAATGTAGAGGGTGTATCTTACACGGCCTGAACCAGTTTAGGCCTGAAATAAAGATTTCTTTGCACAAAATGGCTGTATTTCAAATGCCTAAATCAAACCCCTGTATGTAGACGGTGTATCTCACACAGCCTGAACCAGTGGAGACCTGAATTAAATATTTCTTTGCCCAAAATGGCTGTATTTCAAATGGCTGTATTTCAAATGTCTAAATCAAATTCCTGTATGTAGAGGTTATATCTCATAGGGCCTGAACCAGTGTAGGCCTAAATTAAAAGTTTCTTTGCACAAAATGGCTGTATTTCAAATTGCTGTATTTCAAATGCCTGAATCAAACCCCTGTATGTAGAGGGTGTATCTCACAGGGCCTGAACCAGTGTAGGCCTGAATTAAATATTTCTTTGCCCAAAATGGCTGTATTTCTATTGGCTAAATCAAACGCCTGTATGTAGAGGGTGTATCTCACACAGTCTGAACCATTGTAGGCCTGAATTAAATATTTATTTGCCCAAAATGGCTGTATTTCAAATGCCTGAATCAAATTCCTGTATGTAGAGGGTGTATCTCACTCGGCATGAACCAATGTAGGTCTGAATTTAATATTGGTGCACCAAATTGCTGTATTTCAAATGCCTGAATCAAACCCCTGTATGTAGAGGGTGTATCTCACAAGGTCTGAACCAGTGTAGGCCTGAATTAAATATTTTTTTGCCCAAAATGGCTGTATTTCAAATGCCTGAATCAAAATCCTGTATGTAGAGGGTGTATCTCACTCGGCATGAACCAGTGTAGGTCTGAATTCAATATTGGTGCACCAAATGGCTGTATTTCAAATGCCTGAATCAAACCCCTGTATGTAGAGGGTGTATCTCACATGGCCTGAACCAGTGTAGGCCTGAATTAAAGATTTCTTTGCACAAAATGGCTGTATTTCTAATGACTGATTCAAACCCCTGTATGTAGAGGGTGTATCTCACAGGGCCTGAACCAGTGTAGGCCTAAATTAAAGATTTCTTTGCCTAAAATGGCTGTATTTTAAATGCCTGAATCAAAATGTCCTGGCTGTATGTGAGCAACAATAGTATACACAGTAAAAGAGCTACTGACCGGACCCAAACTAGGGAGGATAAAGGGTGACCCCTGTCCGACCCTCAAAGCTCTCCCTATGCTGCTAAAGCACATGCCCGGATCCAAATGGCGGAACGAGGCATGCCCACGTGCCTAAGACTGATGACCACTGTAACCCCTACAATAGTGGAAGGGGCACGGCCACCGGTGCCCTACTCAGTATATGGAGGGAACCGTGGCCACCTCAGATCCAGTCAGAAAATAATCAGGTACACAACAATGTCTGTACACTTAGCTGAAGGTGTTGCAGCCGCAGAGAAGACGGATCCAAGGACAGCTGGCAATATCCGGAGTGCTTGCTGCAGCAGTACACAGGTCCAGTGAACTGATAGCTACAAGTGAAGATACTAAAGCAAGAGCTACAACTGAAATGAGAACTATAATCCACGCCCTACAATAGGAGGAGGGGTGATATAAAGAGAGGGAAATCAAACGCATGAGGAACAGCTGGAAGGAAGGAAACCAAAAGTAAACAGAGCAGTGAGAACTCCTCCCAGCTCTAGTAGTGAAATAATCACAGGGGTAGAGAAACAGAGCTGTGAGAACGTCCCAAAGCTCCGGTAGTGACAGTACCCCCCCCTCTACGGGTGGACTCCGGACACCCAGGACCCACCTTCTCAGGATGAGCCCTATGAAATGCCCTGATGAGGCGAGTGGCTTTAATGTCCGACACCGGAACCCACATCCTCTCCTCAGGACCATAACCCTTCCAATGAACGAGGTACTGAAGAGAACCGTGGACAATGCGAGAGTCCACAATTCTGGAAACCTCAAACTCCAGATTGCCATCAACCAAAATCGGAGGAGGAGGCAAAGAGGAGGGTACCGTGGGCTGGACATATGGTTTTAAGAGAGATCTGTGAAATACATTATGTATCTTCCAAACCCGTGGAAGATCAAGACGGAAGGCAACAGGATTGATGACTGACAAGATTTTATAAGGCCCAATAAACTTGGGACCCAATTTCCAGGAGGGAACCTTTAGTTTAATGTTTCTTGTAGACAACCACACCAGATCACCCACATTCAGGTCCGGACCAGGCACACGTCTCTTATCAGCCACACGCCTATACCTCTCACTCATTTTTTTAAGATTACTCTGAATCTTTTGCCAAATGGTAGACAAAGACGAGGAAAATCTCTCCTCCTCAGGTAAACCAGAAAGAGCCCCTCCCGAGAATGTCCCAAACTGCGGATGGAACCCATATGCACCAAAGAATGGTGACTTATCAGAAGATTCCTGACGACGGTTGTTCAGAGCAAACTCAGCAAGAGGGAGAAATGAACACCAATCCTCCTGGTTCTCTGCCACAAAACAGCGCAAATATGTCTCCAGATTCTGATTGAGGCGCTCAGTCTGACCATTCGACTGCGGGTGAAAAGCAGAAGAGAAGGACAGCCGAACCCCCAGGCGAGAACAGAAAGCCTTCCAGAACCTGGACACAAACTGCGTGCCTCTATCGGAAACAATATCAGAGGGAATACCGTGCAATTTAACAATATGGTCGACAAAAGCTTGCGCCAACGTTTTAGCATTGGGTAAACCAGGGAAAGGTACGAAATGAGCCATCTTGCTAAAACGGTCCACCACCACCAGGATCACCGACTTCCCCGAAGAACGAGGAAGATCCGTGATAAAGTCCATGGACAGGTGTGTCCAAGGACGGGAAGGTATGGGTAACGGGAGAAGGGAACCTGAAGGCCGTGAACGAGGGACCTTAGCGCGAGCGCACGTCTCACAAGCAGCCACAAAACCCTCCACCGACTTACGAAGAGCCGGCCACCAAAATCTCCGAGCAATGAGATCTACCGTGGCTCTACTCCCGGGGTGACCAGCAAGAACCGTATCATGATGCTCCTTAAAGAGTTTGTGATGTAGCTCAGGAGGCACAAACAACTTCCCAGAAGGACAACGGGCAGGTGCCTCAGACTGGGCAGCCTGGACCTCGGCCTCCAAATCGGAATATAGAGCAGAAACAACTACCCCCTCCGCCAAAATGGGACCTCCTCCCGGAAAACAGCGAGAGAGAGCATCAGCCTTCACATTTTTTATCCCAGGTCGGAATGTAACAACAAAATTGAATCTGGAGAAGAACAGAGACCATCTGGCCTGTCTCGGATTCATACGCCTGGCCGACTCCAAGTATGCCAGATTCTTATGGTCGGTAAAAACGGTGATAGGGTGCCTGGCCCCCTCCAACCAATGGCGCCATTCCTCGAAAGCCAACTTGATGGCCAACAACTCCCTATCTCCCACATCATAGTTTCTCTCTGCCGGGGACAGTTTTTTAGAGAAAAAGGCACAGGGTCGCCATTTGGCAGGAGAAGGGCCCTGGGACAAAACCGCACCCACACCCACCTCGGAAGCATCCACCTCAACAATAAAAGGTAAGGAAACATCGGGATGCACCAAGACGGGAGCAGACGCAAAACTCTCTTTAATCTTAGAAAAGGCTGCGCGAGCCTCCTCCGACCAAGAGGAAAAATCCGCCCCCTTTTTTGTCATGTCAGTGAGGGGTTTGACAACAGAGGAATAATTCAAAATGAACTTTCTGTAATAGTTTGCAAAACCCAGAAAGCGCATCAATGCCTTCTGATTCTCAGGAAGCTCCCACTCAAGTACAGCACGGAACTTCTCCGGATCCATGCGAAAACCAGAAGCAGAGAGGAGAAAACCCAGAAATTGAATCTCCGATACCATAAAAAGACATTTCTCCAGCTTGGCATACAATTTATTTTCCCGCAGAATCTGCAGAACCTGAAAAAGATGATCCTGATGGGTCTGAACATCAGGGGAAAAAATCTAAATATCATCAAGATACACCAATACAAATTTCCCCATTAAATGGTAGAAAATACTATTAACAAAATGCACAAAGACGGCCGGAGCATTCATCAGGCCGAAAGGCATAACGAGATTCTCAAAATGCCCGTTAGGGGTATTAAAGGCCGTTTTCCATTCATCCCCCTCTCTGACCATGACCAGGTTGTACGCGCCTCTCAAATCCAATTTGGAAAACACCTTGGCCCCAACAATTTGGTTGAAGAGGTCCGGGATCAGAGGAAGGGGATAGGGATCGCGAATCGTGATACGGTTCAGCTCCCTAAAATCTAGGCAAGGTCTCAGAGAGCCATCTTTTTTTTTAACAAAAAAAAAACCTGCGGCCACAGGTGACTTTGAGGGACGAATATGCCCCTTCTCGAGACTCTCGGAGATATAAGTTCGCATTGCGATTCTTTCCGGTTGTGAGAGATTGTAGAGGCGTGCTTTTGGCAGCTTGGCGCCGGGAATGAGGTTAATGGGACAGTCAAACTCCCGGAGAGGAGGTAGCTCCTGAACACCGCTCTCGGAAAACACGTCCGAGAAATCAGAGAGAAATGATGGCACAGTTTTAGTAGACACCTCTGCAAAAGTCGCTGTGAGACAATTCTCTCTACAAAAGTCACTCCACTCATTTATTTGCCTTCCTTGCCAATCAATAGTGGGGTTATGTCTAGTGAGCCAGGGTAACCCCAAAACTAGAGGAGAAGGCAATCCGTTAAGGACAAAACAAGATATATCCTCCACATGAGTGTCACCTACAGCCAGCCGGATATTGTGAACAATGCCCTTCAGAGATCTCTGTGAGAGCAGAGCAGAGTCAATAGCAAAAACAGGTATATCCTTTTCTAATGTGCAAACCTGAAAACCATGCATGGCTACAAATTGAGTGTCAATAAGATTGACGGCCGCTCCACTATCGACAAAAATCTCACAAGAAATGACTTTGCTCTCTAGCGCCACCCTGGCAGACAGGAGAAAACGGGAACTGCAGGTCAGAGGAAAAGCATCAATTCCTACATCAACTTTGCCCAAAGTAGCAGATGAAGCAGAACTTGATGATTTACCTTTTGAGGTTTTTCTCTTATTATCGCTCTTAGTACAGTTCAAGAATCTCCTAGACGGACAAACATTTGCCAAATGACCTATGCCCCCACAACAAAAACACACCATACTCTGAGGACTAAATCCTCTTTTATCAGGGGCAAGTCGACCTAGCTGCATGGGCTCCTCCTCAGAGGGGAGCCAGACAGGATGAGGCCCCTGCACACTGAATGAGTCCGCACCACTGCCCCTAGACTGACAATGACTGGACAGAGAGGTCTCGTTTCTTTCTCTTAGACGCCTGTCAAGGCGTACCGCCAATGACATGGCAGACTCTAAGGACATTGGTCTCTCATGGAAAGCAAACGCATCTTTCAATCTCTCTGAGAGACCATGACAGAACTGACTCCGGAGTGCAGAATCATTCCAACCCGAATCAGCTGCCCATCTCCGAAATTCAGAACAATAAAGCTCCGCAGACAGTTTGTTCTGGCATAAAACACGTAAGTTAGATTCGGCCAGAGCAACACGATCCGGGTCATCATAAATCTGCCCCAGGGCCACAAAAAATCTTTCCACGGATCGAAGGGAGGGATCCCCTGATGGCAGCGAAAAAGCCCAAGTCTGAGCATTACCCCTGAGCAGGGAGATGACAATCCTCACCCTCTGCTCCTGATTACCAGAGGAGTGGGGACACAAGCAAAAATGGAGTTTGCATGCCTCTCTGAAGCGAACAAAATTCTCACTGCCCCCGGAGAACATTTCCGGAAGTGAGACCTTTGGCTCGCAACAGACTCCATGAGCCGGAGCAGAGCCCAATGCTTGAAGCTGAGTCATAGATTGACGGAGATCCGCTACTTCCAAAGAAAGACCCTGCATGCGGTCAACCAGGCCAGAAAGCGGATCCATGTCAAAAAAGGACGGTTTTGGTGGATTATAATGTCACGGCTGTATGTGAGCAACAATAGTATACACAGTAAAAGAGCTACTGACCGGACCCAAACTAGGGAGGATAAAGGGTGACCCCTGTCCGACCCTCAAAGCTCTCCCTATGCTGCTAAAGCACATGCCCGGATCCAAATTGCGGAACGAGGCATGCCCACGTGCCTAAGACTGATGACCACTGTAACTCCTACAATAGTGGAAGGGGCACGGCCAACGGTGCCCTACTCAGTATATGGAGGGAACCGTGGCCACCTCAGATCCAGTCAGAAAATAATCAGGTACACAACAATGTCTGTACACTTAGCTGAAGGTGTTGCAGCCGCAGAGAAGACGGATCCAAGGACAGCTGGCAATATCCGGAGTGCTTGCTGCAGCAGAACACAGGTCCAGTGAACTGATAGCTACAAGTGAAGATACTAAAGCAAGAGCTACAACTGAAATGAGAACTATAATCCACGCCCTACAATAGGAGGAGGGGTGATATAAAGAGAGGGAAATCAAACGCATGAGGAACAGCTGGAAGGAAGGAAACCAAAAGTAAACAGAGCAGTGAGAACTCCTCCCAGCTCTAGTAGTGAAATAATCACAGGGGTGGAGAAACAGAGCTGTGAGAACGTCCCAAAGCTCTGGTAGTGACACAAACCCCTGTATGTAGAGAGTGTATCTCACACGGCCTGAACCAGTGTAGGCTTGAAATAAAGATTTCTTTGCCCAGAATGGCTGTATTTCAAATGCCTGAATCAAACCCTTGTATGTAGAGGTTGTATCTCACACGGCCTGAACCAGTGTAGGCCTGAATTAAATATTTCTTTGCCCAAAATT
The DNA here is from genome assembly GCF_905171765.1 of Bufo bufo. NCBI lineage: Eukaryota > Metazoa > Chordata > Amphibia > Anura > Bufonidae > Bufo > Bufo bufo. The sequence continues at coordinate 700,422,918 of NC_053389.1, forward strand.
ACTGGATTTCAAATAGCTGTATTTCATATGCCTGAATCAAACCCCTTTATGTAGAGGGTGTTTCTCACACGGCCTAAACCAGTGTAGACCTTAATTAAATAATTCTTTGCCCAAAATGGCTGTATTTCAAATGGCTGTATTTCAAATGCCTGAATCAAACCCCTGTATGTAGAGGGTGTATCTCACAGGGCCTGAACCAGTGTAGGCCTGAATTAAAGATTTATTTGCACAAAATTGCTGTATTTCAAATTGCTGTATTTCAAATGCCTGAATCAAACCCATGTATGTAGAGGGTGTATATCATAGGGCCTGAACCAGTGTAGGCCTAAATTAAAGATTTCTTTGCCCAAAATGGCTGTATTTCAAATGGCTGTATTTAAAATGCCTGAATCAAACCCCTGTATGTAGAGGGTATATCTCACACGGCCTTAACCAGTGTAGGCCTGAATTAAATATTTCTTTGCCAAAAATGGCTGTCTTTCAAATGGCTGTATTTCAAATGCCTGAATCAAACGCCTGTATGTAGAGGGTGTATCTCACAGGTCCTTAACCAGTGTAGGCCTGAAATAAAGATTTCTTTGCCCAAAATGGCTGTATTTCAAATGCCTAAATCAAACCCCTGAATGTAGAGGGTGTATCTTACACGGCCTGAACCAGTTTAGGCCTGAAATAAAGATTTCTTTGCACAAAATGGCTGTATTTCAAATGCCTAAATGAAACCCCTGTATGTAGACGGTGTATCTCACACAGCCTGAACCAGTGGAGACCTGAATTAAATATTTCTTTGCCCAAAATGGCTGTATTTCAAATGGCTGTATTTCAAATGTCTAAATCAAATTCCTGTATGTAGAGGTTATATCTCATAGGGCCTGAACCAGTGTAGGCCTAAATTAAAAGTTTCTTTGCACAAAATGGCTGTATTTCAAATTGCTGTATTTCAAATGCCTGAATCAAACCCCTGTATGTAGAGGGTGTATCTCACAGGGCCTGAACCAGTGTAGACCTGAATTAAATATTTCTTTGCCCAAAATGGCTGTATTTCTATTGGCTAAATCAAACGCCTGTATGTAGAGGGTGTATCTCACACAGTCTGAACCATTGTAGGCCTGAATTAAATATTTATTTGCCCAAAATGGCTGTATTTCAAATGGCTGTAGTTTTAAATGCCTGAATCAAACCCTTGTATGTAGAGGGTGTATCTCACACGGTCTGAACCAGTGTAGGCCTGAATTAAAGATTTATTTGCCCAAAATGGCTGTATTTCAAATGCCTGAATCAAATTCCTGTATGTAGAGGGTGTATCTCACTCGGCATGAACCAATGTAGGTCTGAATTTAATATTGGTGCACCAAATTGCTGTATTTCAAATGCCTGAATCAAACCCCTGTATCAAACCCCTGTATGTAGAGGGTGTATCTCACAAGGTCTGAACCAGTGTAGGCCTGAATTAAATATTTTTTTGCCCAAAATGGCTGTATTTCAAATGCCTGAATCAAAATCCTGTATGTAGAGGGTGTATCTCACTCGGCATGAACCAGTGTAGGTCTGAATTCAATATTGGTGCACCAAATGGCTGTATTTCAAATGCCTGAATCAAACCCCTGTATGTAGAGGGTGTATCTCACATGGCCTGAACCAGTGTAGGCCTGATTTAAAGATTTCTTTGCACAAAATGGCTGTATTTCTAATGACTGATTCAAACCCCTGTATGTAGAGGGTGTATCTCACAGGGCCTGAACCAGTGTAGGCCTAAATTAAAGATTTCTTTGCCCAAAATGGCTGTATTTTAAATGCCTGAATCAAACCCCTGTATGTAGAGAGTGTATCTCACACGGCCTGAACCAGTGTAGGCTTGAAATAAAGATTTCTTTGCCCAGAATGGCTGTATTTCAAATGCCTGAATCAAACCCTTGTATGTAGAGGTTGTATCTCACACGGCCTGAACCAGTGTAGGCCTGAATTAAATATTTCTTTGCCCAAAATGACTGGATTTCAAATAGCTGTATTTCATATGCCTGAATCAAACCCCTTTATGTAGAGGGTGTTTCTCACACGGCCTAAACCAGTGTAGACCTTAATTAAATAATTCTTTGCCCAAAATGGCTGTATTTAAAATGGCTGTATTTTAAATGCCCGAATCAAACCCTTGTATGTAGAGGGTGTATCTCACACGGTCTGAACCAGTGTAGGCCTGAATTAAATATTTATTTGCCCAAAATGGCTGTATTTCAAATGGCTGTATTTCAAATGCCTGAATCAAACCCCTGTATATAGAGGGTGTATCTCACACGGTCTGAACCAGTGTATGCCTGAATTTAAGATTTATTTGACTAAAATGGCTGTATTTCAAATGCCTGAATCAAACCCCTGTATGTAGAGGGTGTATCTCACACGGTCTGAACCAGTGTAGGCCTGAATTAAAGATTTCTTTGCACAAAATGGCTGTATTTCAAATTGCTGTATTTCAAATGCCTGAATCAAACCCCTGTATGTAGAGGGTGTATCTCACACGGTCTGAACCAGTGTAGGCCTGAATTCAATAGTGGTGCACCAAATGGCGGTATTTCAAATCTCTTAATTTAACCCAAATGTATTAAGGGTGTATCTTACAATGACATCTGCTTCAAAGGTTGCCAACTAAATTTTTTGCCCAAATGAGTGTTTGCTTAACAACTGAATTTGACAGCAGTATATAAGCCTGTAATTTCACACGTGCTAATGCTGCAAGGCCTGAAAATAGTGTTTTTTGTCAGAAAAGTGTGTTTTTAAAACCCCAGAAAATGATGGGTGTATTTCTAGCTTAAATTGCACACTGACTAATCCAGATGTTGTAGATTGCCAAAAAAGTGTTTTTTTGGTAACAGAATATGAAAGCTGTATATATTCAACTTGAATTTAACACTTGCAGATCAGGAAAATACTGTCACGACGGGGAGTGGGGGAAACCCCCCACCGTGCGGTTTCAAAGGGTAAAGGGGTTTAAAAGGAGTGATAAGGGTGCAGGTCACCTCCTACCGCGTCCCTAATCCTCTCCCTGACTCCTCACCGTATGAGTGGACCCCGATGGTGGGACGGCTCATACATGGGATACCTAATATCCTGAGTCGCCCTGAAAATCCCTCACATAGGATCAGGGGAGAGACTACCTGTTCATCCTAGTCATGGAGGAACAGGAGTCTCTATCTGAGGCCAGGCAGCAAGGAGAGGGGAACATATACAGCTATAGAGATGGCAGGTAAGCGAGACCAGTAACACACTTACCTGCCACAGACAAACTAACTGGAACCCGTGCACAAGTGCTGGTGTCCACACCAACATTAAAAGGACACAGCACACACCACAAACCACAAACCACACAGGAACCCAGGACACCCATAGCTGCAATAAACATGAGACACCATAAGAACATCTATGACCACAAGGGTGGCCCTCACTGGACAGATGGAATATGAAGACCAGGAGCATAGCTCCAGCATACACCATGGCTGGAGTACCCCCCAGCTTCAGGCATCCAGCAGAGGCTAAATAGCCCAAGCAGCCACACCCACACACACATAAACCCAGTGTTAAGGAAACACTAGGAAGAAAGTTAACCCTTCCAACACAAGACAAGGGAAGGAAGCCACTTAAAGGGGAAGTGCACACACAAGCATAGAAAGCTACACGTTGCCGCAGGCAACAACATGTGTGGCAACCATGTCACGGCAATCACTCAGAAGACCGAGACACTGCCACTGCATGCACACACATCAAAACGTTGCCGCGGGCAACCGCAAGTGTAGCAACACCGTAGGCCGTGACAAATACTGTTTTTTGGCAAAAAAGTGTGTTTTTAAAACCCCCGAAAATGATGGGTGTATTCCTAGCTTAAATTGCACACTGACTAATCCAGATGTTGTAGATGAGTCGCTAGCTTGCAAACGGAAGAAGAACGATGGTGTCCCAAGTACATTTGATGGATAATTTCACAGCGATGTTTGATGGCTCTTCCACCTCCTTGAAGTCCTGAGTATAATTTAGTATTAAAGGCTGATTTTAAACATTTTTCCTACTAAGTGATCTTCAAATTTTATAGAAATGTCACATAAAGCTCACCATCCTGCTAATATCAAAGAAATAAACTGAACGTATGTTATTTCTGCATGTAAAAATGTGAGATCTCCAGGAAACCTAAAGCTTCAGAGGAGGGAGACTATGGTGAAGAGTTCTCCTCAAGTGGAGCCATCTGGTCAGGATCTCAGCCAGCGGGATGAACCGGAAAAGCGCCTGACTTTACAGAGACGGCCTAGAACTGGGTCCATTGAGAAGAAAGATGCTGAGAAGACTCCAAAGTCAACTGACAAAGCCAAGCCAAAACAACCAGTCTCGGCCAACAATGATTCCTCTAGTCAGACCGAGTTAAGGACTAAACTGACCAACCTGAATGGAAAACTGCTCCATCCTAAATTTCCCTTAATAGGCCATAAAGCTGGAAATCTGCATGTGAATGGATCATCAGATTATCTGAAGCTTCAAAGCTTGAAGAACACAAAGGGAATCGATTCAGACAAAAACTTACGCAGTTTGGGCCAAGATTCACAAAAACACCAGGAGCAAAAAACGAAAGTCTGGAAAACCAAAAAACACCCAAAAGTGGGACCTCTGGTCTGATGAGATAAACTTCAGCTCGGGAAATAAAGAGCCCAGCAGTAACACCAAAACGTCCAGTGGGCACACTACCTGCTGCCCACAGAAAGGTCTCTTCAGTGGTTGGACAGGCCGAAAAGACTCAGGAATCAAGTTTTCCAGCTGAAGCATTGCATAAAATGGATGAGACTAGTAGTTATCATTCTACCACAGTGGATGATCTTCTCACAGCAGAAAACTGTGCAGTGACTGTAGCGGTGAGAGTCAGACCCTTTAGTACCAGGGAAAAGAATGAGAACGCCACACAGGTCGTCTTCATGAATGGACAAGAGACCATCGTGCAACATCCAGACTCCAAGCAAAACCACAGCTTCCTCTATGACTTTTCCTTTTCATCTTTTGAAAGATCAGATCCTAATTATGCAAGTCAAGAAAAAGTGTACGAGAAGCTGGCCGCTCCTCTGTTAGACCGGTCGCTGCTGGGATACAACACCTGCTTGTTTGCCTATGGTCAGACAGAATCCGGAAAGTCCTATACGTATGTAGAACTGGTTATCAATGTGCTGCTGCTGAAGTAGACTAAGGGTTCATTCACATGGGGTGGTAAATGCATGCATCTGTGGTTCTACAGAAAATACTGAGTGAAGTCTGTGTCTGTGTATATACGTCATATGGCATCGAGGCTAGAGCTTTCACTTTACATTATGCATTTTTGGGACAATTGTCACAGCCAGAACTGTGCATTGTTTCTAATTGGAGCAGCTGGGTCACATGACTGCTGTTTCGGTGACCACATGATTACCAGACCTAATAGAGACAAGAGCACTGCTGCATCCTCTCCTTTTGTTACTGAGCAATGTATATCCAGAAACGGATGAAGCAGTTCAAAATAAACCGTTCATTGCAAGATACTGTGTAAAGAAAAATGATTTCTTGTGAAAGTCCAAATTAATTTCATATTTTTCCTAGTATGATCATTTTTTGTGTATTGTCCAAATTAAAATAAAACTTTCTAAATGGCAAAAAAAAAAGAAAAAGAAAATGATGGGTGTATTTCTAGCTTAAATTGCACACTGACTAATCCAGATATTGTAGATTGGCAAAAAAGGGTTTTTTGGTAACAGAATATGAAAGCTGTATATATTAAACTTGAATTTAACACTTGCAGATCAGGAAAATACAGTTTTTTGGCAAAAAAGTGTGTTTTTAAAACCCCAGAAAATGATGGGTGTATTTCTAGCTTAAATTGCACACTGACTAATCCAGATGTTGTAGATTGCCAAAAAAGTCTTTTTTTGGTAACAGAATATGAAAGCTGTATATATTAAACTTGAATTTAACACTTGCGGATCAGGAAAATACTGTTTTTTTGGCATTTTTGTGTATTTCTACCTTAAATTGCACACTGAGTAATCCAGATGTTGTACATTGCCCAAAAAATGGTGATTTGCAATGTCCCAAAAGCTCAGATGCAGTGCTGGTGCACTGAGCTTGCATAAAATGGCCGCCACCTCCGCCCACCTAACTAACAGAATTATAAAAGTTGTTTTTTTTTTGGTCAATGGGCTTAGGGCAGGGTAAAACGATTGTGCCCTTCACCCACACAACTATTTCTATGTAGATCGCTGAGTTAGATTCTCTCCTATTCTCTCCCTGAATTCACAAGTCCAGCAGCATCCTCTCCCTACACTTGTAACAGCAGAGTGACGTGCAGCGCTATGTGACTCAAGCTTATATAGAGCCTGGGTCACAATCTGCTCTGGCCAATCACAGCCATGCCATTAGTAGGAATGACTGTGATGGCTTTTAAGGTCAGACAGTTAACCGCTTGTTGATTGGCTGCTCTGCAGCCTTTCAAAAAGCGCCAAGAAAGTGCCGAACACCGAACCCAAACTTTTACTGAAATGTTCGGGTCCGGGGTCCAAAAATAGTAAAGTTCGGTACGAACAAGAACTTTACAGTTCGGGTTCACTCAACCCTACTTGTATGCCAATGAGTCAGATGGAACAAAAATTACGAATATTCTAAAAAATGAATATATAGCACTATATTTAATTTGTCAATTCGTATTTTAGAATTAATTGAGTAGCTGATATGAGACGCACAGGAGTGAGTGAAACCACAGAGGGAGGTGCTCTCAGTAATAAAGGATTCGCCCTTCCTTTAACAAATGAACAATATAAAACAATATACTGGGCACTCACACTAGACGTGGAAACATACGACAATATAGTAATTTAAACAGTTTATTAATAAGCTTGATGTGGATAGTAAAAATAAAATAAAATGCAATACAATAAACTGCGCTAACTAAAAGTCAAAAATGGAATACATTGGTATAAAAACCATGGAATAACGATAGACTAAAATTGATACAATAAAATTGATACAATAAATAAACAATTGGCAAGGAATTAATAATGCAGTTGAAATGTAAAATAGCAGCGATGATGTTTCATAAGTAATGTCTCATTCCAATTTGGGAATAGATAATAGGTTGGGAAAAGTCTCCGATTATTTCAAAGGACAAAAAAGCAGTACTCTGTTGTAGTGAGTGTTTGGTTGCGGCGTCCCGCTTTTACTCACTGTTCAGTAGTTACTGATGTTAATATCACTGCTGTGGTTCCGGTTCTCTGTGTCTCCGACTGCTCGCCTTCTGGTTATCTCCGCCTCCGGTCTATGTGGCTCTGGGCACCGCTCCGTGCGTTTTCAAGAGCCGATGTCCTCCAAGCCTCTATTTGCCTGCTTCCACACTGGTATGACTCTGCGGAAAAAGAGCTTGTTCTCTGGATATGAGAATTACAAGCTCCTCGTGAGTCAGCGTGCCAGGTCCTCTTAGCTTGAGAAGCGTTCCGGATTTATAGCGCCAACCTAGAATGACTGCGGCAATGGGTACAACAGGAGTTCGTGTGCAGGTAAGCTGGGGGTCTTGGATCAAACGCGTTTCGGGGCTTCACGTTGCCCCTTCCTCAGTGATCCTTTCGTATTTTAGAATATTCGTAATTTTTTTCCATCTGAAGTGAAAAAAATTACGAATATTCAAAAATACGAATATATAGCACATTATTGAATATAGTGCTATATATTAGTTTTTTAGAATATTCGTCATTTTGTTCCATCTGAAGTCGTGATTTCTCCCTGCTTAAGTTGCTTGTGGGCCAATAACTCATTGGCCCACAAGCAAGAAGCAGGGAAGAATCATGTGTTCAGATAGAAAAAATGACGAATATTCGATTTAACGAATATATAGCACTATATTCTAAATATTCGCGAATTCTCGAAGTGGCGATATTCGAGATAAAAATTTGCTTTTCGAATATTCGTGCTCAACACTAGTTATTGTTCTGATGGATCAGAGGAAGGGCAAAATAATCAGTGACGTCAACACAAACTTACTGCTGACACCCTCTCCACTCTGTCGGAGGGCTTTATTTGTATGTGTTTAAAAGAACAGGTACTGTAGACATCTATGTGGAATCAGCTGACGACAGTGTAAAAGGAGTGCACTACTTCTTGGCTCTAACATCGACATGTAAGGCTGAGTTCATAATTGAGTTATTTGGTCAGTTTTGGCCCCGTGACTGCCTAAATAAGTGAAGTGTGCAGTGATACTAAGAGCAACGCCTTTCATCTGCAAGTCATACGGGCTCACAGTATTATTTCACTACCAAAGCAGACTCCCTATGCATGTTACTGCAAGGCACAGTGTTCTACACCATTATAAAGGCTCTCGGCAGCCAGGAATTAGCTGTTTTTTAAACTAAATTTGCCGTGAATATATTCGGATCAAACCAAATTAGTTTTTTTTTAAATTGCGAACAGGCGAATCGAATTTTTGAAAAATTCATTTATTTCTAGTGTAGATATCTGGTTCTCACTCCCATTTTTTCTAAAATTCACACTATTCCTCGGTTGAACTTGATGAACTTATGTATTTTTTCAACCGTATTAACTATCTAACTATGCAATAGGTATGTGGTGCTGCGTTACCCTGTATGTTTTGTAGAGCTAGATATAATGTTTTCCAAATATGTCTTTAACAGTAGGACTAGAGGGAAGGGGTTATGCATGGGGTGGGGAGTAGGTTTAAATTTTTGCCTCAGGCAGTAGAAAGGCTAGGGGCACCCATGCCCCTAGCCACAAAGCTTAAGCATGCACTCTAAGGAGACAAAGGCTTGAGCACAAGGCAGACGCATGGAGGCAGCAGCATGGTATCATGCCAACAGGGGAGAGCAAGGCAGCTGTGGACATTGACAGCTGACCTAACAGAACCCCATCATGCCCTTATCCAGATGTTAGATCATTAATATTTACCCATTACTAAACCCCTTTAAGCCCCAAGTTTTAAGGGGGTTAAACTCAAGCTCTTGACTATAGAGTTTAAATGTATCCTTAATAACGTCATAAGAAAATAGTATCATACACCTGCTAATAAAATAAGAAATATATTAATGCAAAATTGAAGTATATTTACTATTGAACTGGAAGATATAATATTTATTATGGAAAATGAAAACTAATGAAAAATAATTAGAATCTAAAATAATGAAAATATAACATGTAAAAACCCAGAGCAGTAAGTTCAAAACAATTATACAGAAAAATATTCGTAATAAAAATGTCACAATATAACTAAAGCATAGAGGCACAATAAAAAGAAAAGCAATAATTACAGGGAATAAAGCAACAAAACTTACGGGAATTACTAGATCGTATTCATACACTGCGTGCAGAATTATTAGGCAAATGAGTATTTTGACCACATCATCCTCTTTATGCATGTTGTCTTACTCTAAGCTGTATAGGCTCGAAAGCCTACTACCAATTAAGCATATTAGGTGATGTGCATCTCTGTAATGAGAAGGGGTGTGGTCTAATGACATCAACACCCTATATTAGGTGTGCATTATTATTAGGCAACTTCCTTTCCTTTCGCAAAATGGGTCAAAAGAAGGACTTGACAGGCTCAGAAAAGTCAAAAATAGTGAGATATCTTGCAGGGGGATGCAGCACTCTTAAAATTGCAAAGCTTCTGAAGCGTGATCATCGAACAATCAAGCGTTTCATTCAAAATAGTCAACAGGGTCGCAAAAAGCGTGTTGAAAAACCAAGGCGCAAAATAACTGCCCATGAACTGAGAAAAGTCAAGCGTGCAGCTGCCAAGATGCCACTTGCCACCAGTTTGGCCATATTTCAGAGCTGCAACATCACTGGAGTGCCCAAAAGCACAAGGTGTGCAATACTCAGAGACATGGCCAAGGTAAGAAAGGCTGAAAGACGACCACCACTGAACAAGACACACAAGCTGAAATGTCAAGACTGGGCCAAGAAATATCTCAAGACTGATTTTTCTAAGGTTTTATGGACTGATGAAATGAGAGTGAGTCTTGATGGGCCAGATAGGTGGGCCCGTGGCTGGATTGGTAAAGGGCAGAGAGCTCCAGTCCGACTCAGACGCCAGCAAGGTGGAGGTGGAGTACTGGTTTGGGCTGGTATCATCAAAGATGAGCTTGTGGGGCCTTTTCGGGTTGAGGATGGAGTCAAGCTCAACTCCCAGTCCTACTGCCAGTTTCTGGAAGACACCTTCTTCAAGCAGTGGTACAGGAAGAAGTCTGCATCCTTCAAGAAAAACATGATTTTCATGCAGGACAATGCTCCATCACACGCGTCCAAGTACTCCACAGCGTGGCTGGCAAGAAAGGGTATAAAAGAAGAAAATCTAATGACATGGACTCCTTGTTCACCTGATCTGAACCCCATTGAGAACCTGTGGTCCATCATCAAATGTGAGATTTACAAGGAGGGAAAACAGTACACCTCTCTGAACAGTGTCTGGGAGGCTGTGGTTGCTGCTGCACGCAATGTTGATGGTGAACAGATCAAAACACTGACAGAATCCATGGATGGCAGGCTTTTGAGTGTCCTTGCAAAGAAAGGTGGCTATATTGGTCACTGATTTGTTTTTGTTTTGTTTTTGAATGTCAGAAATGTATATTTGTGAATGTTGAGATGTTATATTGGTTTCACTGGTAAAAATAAATAATTGAAATGGGTATATATTTGTTTTTTGTTAAGTTGCCTAATAATTATGCACAGTAATAGTCACCTGCACACACAGATATCCCCCTAAAATAGCTAAAACTAAAAACAAACTAAAAACTACTTCCAAAAATATTCAGCTTTGATATTAATGAGTTTTTTGGGTTCATTGAGAACATGGTTGTTGTTCAATAATAAAATTAATCCTCAAAAATACAACTTGCCTAATAATTCTGCACTCCCTGTACATTAAACAAAACTATCAAAGTTATAAGCCACAAATAACAATGGCTATAAGACTGAAGAAAATTATTATTAAGTTGCCTAGAATTTTTATATTGATGACCTATTTTTAGGATAAGCTATTAATTTTAGATTGGTGGGGATTCACCTTGGAACAACTATTTGAAGAGGTTGCAGCACTAGGTGGGAGGATGTGGCCTTTTGATTGTTTATATGATTGTGTACACTCAGCAATTCATACCTATAGAAGCGACAGAGCCGAGTTTTGCAGTATTGTCCGATTTATACAGCACAGATGCTACCATATGTATGGTGTACTGAGTCTACGGCACAATGTAAACAAGTGAGGAGGCCACACTGCTCACCAGAGGCCCACAGCCTCTTCAAACAACTAATTGTTGGGGCAAGAGTTAGACCCCCACTGATCTAATATTGAAGGCCTAGCCTAAGAAATGGTCGTCAATATCAACATCCCAGATAACTCCCCTTTAAAAATAAAATAACCCTGAAAGCACTGGAGCCTCCATTCATCATTGTCAATCAACAATAAGACGGCTATATATAATTTTAATATTCAAGCAACCTGGCTCCTGTTAAGTCAGCTGTCTATGTTTGCCGCTGCCCTGCTCTCTCCTGCAGGCATGATTCCTGCACTACTCACCATGCTGTGGCATCCATGCTTCTACCTTGTGCTCCAGTCTCTGTCTCCTTAGGGTACATGTGCAGAGGAAAATACTGGGGAAAAAAATATGGAACCGTTCCTCTGGCGTTGCCAGCATATAGGTCAGTCTTTCTTAACCGCCTCCGGACCGCCTAACGCAGGATCGCGTTCCGGAGGCGGCAGCTGCAGGCACAGTCACGCATATATGCGTCATCTCGCGAGACGCGAGATTTCCTGTGAACGCGCTCACACAGGCGCGCGCGTTCACAGGATCGGAAAGTAAGCGAGTGGATCTTCAGCCTGCCAGCGGCGATCGTTCGCTGGCAGGCTGTAGATGCGATTTTTTTAACCCCTAACAGGTATATTAGACGCTGTTTTGATAACAGCGTCTAATATACCTGCTACCTGGTCCTCTGGTGGTCCCTTTTGCTTGGATCGACCACCAGAGGACACAGGCAGCTCAGTAATAAGTAGCATCAAACACCACTACACTACACCCCCCCCTGTCACTTATTAACCCCTTATTAACCCCTGATCACCCCATATAGACTCCCTGATCACCCCCCTGTCATTGATCACCCCCCTGTAAGGCTCCATTCAGACGTCCGTATGTTTTTTACAGATCCACGGATACATGGATCGGATCCGCAAAACACATACGGACGTCTGAATGGAGCCTTACAGGGGGGTGATCAATGACAGGGGGGTGATCACCCCATATAGACTCCCTGATCACCCCCTGCCATTGATCACCCCCCTGTCATTGATCACCCCCCTGTAAGGCTCCATTCAGACGTCCGTATGTTTTTTACGGATCCACGGATACATGGATCGGATCCGCAAAACACATACGGACATCTGAATGGAGCCTCACAGGGGGGTGATCAATGACAGGGGGATGATCACCCCATATAGACTCCCTGATCACCCCCTTGTCATTGATCACCCCCCTGTCATTGATCACCCCCCTGTAAGGCTCCATTCAGACGTCCGTATGTGTTTTGCGGATCCGTGGATCCGCAAAACACATACGGACGTCTGAATGCAGCCTTACAGGGGGGTGATCAATGACAGGGGGGTGATAACCCCATATACACTCCCTGATCAACCCCCTGTCATTGATCACCCCCCTGTAAGGCTCCATTCAGAAATTTTTTTGGCCCAAGTTAGCGGAAATTTTTTTTCTTTTTTTTTTTTCTTACAAAGTCTCATATTCCACTAACTTGTGACAAAAAATAAAATCTCACATGAACTCACCATACCCCTCACGAAATCCAAATGCGTAAAAATTTTTAGACATTTATATTCCAGACTTCTTCTCACGCTTTAGGGCCGCTAAAATGCCAGGGCAGTATAAATACCCCACATGTGACCCCATTTCGGAAAGAAGACACCCCAAGGTATTCGCTGAAGGGCATATTGAGTCCATGAAAGATTGAAATTTTTGTCCCAAGTTAGCGGAAGGGGAGACCTTGTGAGAAAAAAAAATATATCAATTTCCGCTAACTTGTGCCAAAAAAAAAATAATTCTATGAACTCGCCATGCCCCTCATTGAATACCTTGGGGTGTCTTCTTTCCAAAATGGGGTCACATGTGGGGATCCAAATGTCTAAAAATGCCCTACTAAAAGGAATTTGGGCCCCTTTGCGCATCTAGGCTGCAAAAAAGAGTCACACATCTGGTATCGCCGTACTCAGGAGAAGTAGGGAATGTGTTTTTGGGGTGTCATTTTACATATACCCATGCTGGGTGAGAGAAATATCTCGGTCAAATGCCAACTTTGTATAAAAAAATGCGAAAAGTTGTCTTTTGCCGAGATATTTCTCTCACCCAGCATGGGTATATGTAAAATGACACCCCAAAACACATTGCCCAACTTCTCCTGAGTACGGCGATACCAGATGTGTGACACTTTTTTGCAGCCTAGGTGGGCAAAGGGGCCCACATTCCAAAGAGCACCTTTCGGATTTCACGGATTTCACGGATTTCTAAGCAAACAGCAGAAGCAGCCTCCAGCAGTGAACACTTCATCCAGGAAGTAGTATAAACCGCAAAGTGAGGCAGTATGGGAGGGAATATAAAGGAAGACGATTAGTCTAAATAAGTGACACCTGGCAGAAAGAAAGGAGATGAGAAAGTGAAACCAAAACAAAGAGTATCATACAAGAGGTAGAGAAGAACGTCTGCCAGACCTCACAGAACTGGCGGTGACGTCTATATGCTGGCAGCACCATAGGAACTGTTCCGTTTTTTTCTGCAGTATTTTCCTCTTCAAATGATCCCGATCATTGGCGGCTTAAGGCGGGTAGGAACCAGGGCAGCAGCATGGCATCCCTTTTGGTGGTAAGGCTATAACCAACCAAGCGACTACAGCTGTTGTGACTTCTCACAACAGTTTATGGTAAGCGTAACCTGTATTATCTCATTTATAAGCCACACCGACGATATCACACATGAGCACTGTTTTTTCTTGTTTTCTTTTTTTCTCTATATATAGGGTACATGTGCACCCACCTTTGGCCTCTTAAAGAGCTAGTGCACACATTTCCAAATCCTTACCCAGGCAATTGCTGGGGGTCTATGGTTTTTAAAGGGGTTTTCCAAGATATTTGTATTGACACATCCTCAGGATAGGTCATCAATATCAGATTGGCGGGGGTCTGACACCCGGAGTCCCCACTGATCAGCTGGTTGAAGAGAAGTCTGCACCCTGTGACAGATCAGCCTTCCCTTCATTGTTTCCCTTCTAGCTGTCAACATCACTGTGACAAGAAGCCGTCCCATTCACTTCAATGGAACGGCTCGTTCCTATACAAGTGTATACTTGAGAGCCCTCCCATTGAAGTGAAGTAAATGGGACGACTTCTTGTAATTACACCTGCTCACTGCTGTGATGTCGGTGGTGAGCAGGTAAACAATGAAGGGAAGGCTGCGCCCCCTGCATATCTGATATTGATCCTATCCTGAGGAAAAAAAACTTTAAGGCACTCTCTGCCAGCAGAGGAAGTCTCAGCATTAGGTTCCCTGGTGACTGCAATGGGCCAGGATACGGGTTGTTAATGTTCTGTATTTGTTTTGACGCCAATTGCAGCGTGCGCAGGGTACAACCCCAGAGTTGTTATAATGCACGTCCCAGATTAGGAACTCCAGAGTGGTGTAATGCCCTATAATGTCTCTGTAGGGTAGTGATAATTGTGTCAACGGTGTCTCCTACCTGGGTATGGCTGGACTCCTGGCTCACTTGCAATAAATTTGAGTGTAGTGATAGTAGGAGTAATAGAGGAATCTTGCAGCAGAAATGATGTCAAGACCTTTAGATGAAGTTCAAACATTTCTTTACTGAAGATAACTTGTATCCAAGCAGTATACAGCTTTGGTCTCTGGTCCCAGCAGGTTTTAGCAATCATTGGCAGGAATAAATACTTTTGCTTAAAAGGGAACCTGTCACCGGGATTTTGGGTATAGAGCTGAGGACATGGGTTGCTAGATGGCCCCTAGCACATCCGCAATACACAGTCCCCATAGCTCTCTGTGCTTTTATTCTGTAAAAAAAAAATGATTTGATACATATGCAAATTAACCTGAGATGAGTCAGAGCTTGAAAATATGACTCTTCTGTGGTCACACAAGTAAGATATGACTCTTTTATGTTAATTTGCATAAGTATCAAATCGTTTTTTTTACACAATAAAAGCACAGAGAGCTATGGGGACTGGATATTGCGGATGTGGTAGTGGCCATCTAGCAACCCATGTCCTCAGCTCTATACACAATATCCCGGTGACAGGTTCCCTTTAAATGGGAGCTTGCAGGATAAGTTGTCTGCTTGGTAGCTCTGTCTGCACTTTTCTGTAACTTCTGCTGTATGGGGACAGACTAGCTGAGGAGTAATGGCTTCTTCTAGGTCTCTGGGCTTATCTCTCAGGGGATGCTATCTTCCTGGGACTCTTGAGGTTGTATTTTTCTGCTTCTTTTCATCCAGCTGAGCTGCAGGTGCTCAGACTGGGTATATGATCAGGTCTCAGCCGAGACAAGATCCTTGCTGTCTTCCCTATGCAGGGGATCTCCTCACACACACACCCTACCCCTAGCAGGGGGTGGGCTACACTAACTCTAACTTCCTTCTCCACCCATGCTGCAGAATGTGGGAACAGCCCACTCTGCTCAGAGGGGGAGCTGAGCTGGAATAATCCATTCCAGCTCAGATACACTAAACTGAGACTAGTACCTAACCAACGTGTTGCTGCCACCTGCTGGTGAACCTGGAAAATTACAGGAACAATTGTGTTTAACATGGTTTTACATGCACATTTGTGAAGACATAATATACATTACATCAGATAACGATATACAGGCTCTTAGAAGATAGTAGCGGGGTAGAGGCGTGTAGTAACACAACTCTGGGGTGTTACATGACCAGCAAAGGTGTTCTGATAGTTTTGTGCTATTGCGATTTATCTGCCTTTATCCTGCGCTTGTTCCTTTCTGTCCTCCAGCTTGTCCCTGCCCTTCCTATGTGTTCCAGTATTCTCAGTTTCAGTTTTAGTTCTGGCTGTGTTTTAGTAAAGTCTGAGTCTACTTTTATAGCGCCTACCAGTGGCCATTTGGCTCCAGGAGAAGTATATAGTGGGCTCAGCATGCATGTTGGCACTTGCATCCCTGGATCCGAAGAAAGCTGTCACGGCACCGGACGGGGTTAAAAGCAGAGTGTGCCTGGCGTGCATGCTGCACCTGCGCTCCCTGGACTTTGTGTGGCTATCATGGCCCATAAACAGGTAGGAACTAGTGTTAGGGACTAGGGATGAGCGAACCCGAACTGTATAGTTCGGGTTCGTACCGAATTTTGGGGTGTCCGTGACACGGACCCGAACCCGAACATTTTCGTAAAAGTCCGGGTTCGGGTTCGGTGTTCGGCGCTTTCTTGGCGCTTTTTGAAAGGCTGCAAAGCAGCCAATCAACAAGCGTCATACTACTTGCCCCAAGAGGCCATCACAGCCTTGCCTACTATTGGCATGGCTGTGATTGGCCAGTGCAGCATGTGACCCAGCCTCTATATAAGCTTGGGTCACGTAGCGCTGCACGTCACTCTGCTGATTCAAGCACAGGGAGAGGTTGCAGCTGCGACGTTAGGGCGAGATTAGGCAGATTAACTCCTCCAAAAGACTTCATTCTGTGATCGATCTGCAGCTGTGGATCATCGAAGTGCTATTATTGACTTGCTCACTTTTTTGAGGCTGCCCAGAGCGTTTTTAGATCACTTTTTTTCTGGGGTGATCGGCGGCCATTTTGTGACTTGTGGTGCGCCAGCACGAGCTATCACCAAGTGTATTTAACCATCGATAGTGTGGTTATTTTGTGCTATATCCTACTTCAGCTGCAGGCTGAGCCTGTGTCACCGAAGTGCATTTAACCATCAACAGTCTGGTTATTTTTTGGCCATATACTACATCAGCTGCAGGCTGAGCCTGTTTCACCCAAGTGCATTTAACCATCAACAGTCTGATTATTTTTTGGCCATATACTACATCAGCTGCAGGCTGAGCCTGTGTCACCCAAGTGCATTTAACCATCAACAGTGTGGTTATTTTTTGGCCATATATTACATCAGGGGCAAGTTGAGCCTGTCACCCAGCGCCTAAAAAATAGACCTGACATTTCTATTCAACCAAATCTGCACAGTTTTAGCTGGTCAAGTTATTTGTAGTGACCGTAAAAGCAGACTTTTTGTTCTGGGTTGAAAAAGCATTCCCAAATTTGCCATTCTGAAAATAACTAGTTTGTGGTATTTGAGGCCTACTTGAATCTATCCCAAAAAGAAAATCTTACATTGAAGTTATTGATAGTGTCATTCAGAAAAACCTAAGACACACGCTAGCGTGCTGATAGAAGTGTCATTCTGTGATTAAACCTATAACTGTCACACAGCGCAAAAAAACACAGGTCTCACATCTCTATTCAACCAAATCTGCACAGTTTTAGCTAGTCAAGTTAGTTGTAGTGACCGTCAAAGCAGACTTTTTGTTCTGGGTTGAAAAAGCATTCCAAAATTTGCCATTCTGAATATAACTAGTTTGTGGTATTTGAGGCCTACTTGAAATCTATCCCAAAAAGAAAATCTTACATTGAAGTTATTGATAGTGTCATTCAGAAAAACCTAAGACACACGCTAGCGTGCTGATAGAAGTGTCATTCTGTGATTAAACCTATAACTGTCACACAGCGCAAAAAAAAACAGGTCTCACATCTCTATTCAACCAAATCTGCACAGTTTTAGCTGGTCAAGTTATTTGTAGTGACCGTCAAAGCAGACTTTTTGTTCTGGGTTGAAAAAGCATTCCCAAATTTGCCATTCTGAAAATAACTAGTTTGTGGTATTTCAGGCCTACTTGAAATCTATCCCAAAAAGAAAATCTTACATTGAAGTTATTGATAGTGTCATTCAGAAAAACCTAAGACACATGCTAGCGTGCTGATAGAAGTGTCATTCTGTGATTAAACCTCTAACTGTCACACAGCGCAAAAAAAAACAGGTCTCACATCTCTATTCAACCAAATCTGCACAGTTTTAGCTGGTCAAGTTATTTGTAGTGACCGTCAAAGCAGACTTTTTGTTCTGGGTTGAAAAAGCATTCCCAAATTTGCCATTCTGAAAATAACTAGTTTGTGGTATTTCAGGTCTACTTGAAATCTATCCCAAAAAAAAAAATCTTACATTGAAGTTATTGATAGTGTCATTCAGAAAAACCTAAGACACACGCTAGCGTGCTGATAGAAGTGTCATTCTGTGATTAAACCTATAACTGTCACACAGCGCAAAAAAAAAACAGGTCTCACATCTCTATTCAACCAAATCTGCACAGTTTTAGCTAGTCAAGTTAGTTGTAGTGACCGTCAAAGCAGACTTTTTGTTCTGGGTTGAAAAAGCATTCCAAAATTTGCCATTCTGAATATAACTAGTTTGTGGTATTTGAGGCCTACTTGAAATCTATCCCAAAAAGAAAATCTTACATTGAAGTTATTGATAGTGTCATTCAGAAAAACCTAAGACACACGCTAGCGTGCTGATAGAAGTGTCATTCTGTGATTAAACCTATAACTGTCACACAGCGCAAAAAAAAACAGGTCTCACATCTCTATTCAACCAAATCTGCACAGTTTTAGCTGGTCAAGTTATTTGTAGTGACCGTCAAAGCAGACTTTTTGTTCTGGGTTGAAAAAGCATTCCCAAATTTGCCATTCTGAAAATAACTAGTTTGTGGTATTTCAGGCCTACTTGAAATCTATCCCAAAAAGAAAATCTTACATTGAAGTTATTGATAGTGTCATTCAGAAAAACCTAAGACACACGCTAGCGTGCTGATAGAAGTGTCATTCTGTGATTAAACCATTAACTGTCACACAGCGAAAAAAAAAACAGGTCTCACATCTCTATTCAACCAAATCTGCACAGTTTTAGCTGGTCAAGTTATTTGTAGTGACCGTCAAAGCAGACTTTTTGTTCTGGGTTGAAAAAGCATTCCCAAATTTGCCATTCTGAAAATAACTAGTTTGTGGTATTTCAGGTCTACTTGAAATCTATCCCAAAAAAAAAATCTTACATTGAAGTTATTGATAGTGTCATTCAAAAAAACCTAAGACACACGCTAGCGTGCTGATAGAAGTGTCATTCTGTGATTAAACCTATAACTGTCACACAGCGCAAAAAAAAACAGGTCTCACATCTCTATTCAACCAAATCTGCACAGTTTTAGCTGGTCAAGTTATTTGTAGTGACCGTCAAAGCAGACTTTTTGTTCTGGGTTGAAAAAGCATTCCAAAATTTGCCATTCTGAAAATAACTAGTTTGTGGTATTTCAGGCCTACTTGAAATCTATCCCAAAAAGAAAATCTTACATTGAAGTTATTGATAGTGTCATTCAGAAAAACCTAAGACACACGCTAGCGTGCTGATAGAAGTGTCATTCTGTGATTAAACCATTAACTGTCACACAGCGCAAAAAAAAACAGGTCTCACATCTCTATTCAACCAAATCTGCACAGTTTTAGCTGGTCAAGTTATTTGTAGTGACCGTCAAAGCAGACTTTTTGTTCTGGGTTGAAAAAGCATTCCCAAATTTGCCATTCTGAAAATAACTAGTTTGTGGTATTTCAGGTCTACTTGAAATCTATCCCAAAAAAAAAATCTTACATTGAAGTTATTGATAGTGTCATTCAAAAAAACCTAAGACACACGCTAGCGTGCTGATAGAAGTGTCATTCTGTGATTAAACCTATAACTGTCACACAGCGCAAAAAAAAACAGGTCTCACATCTCTATTCAACCAAATCTGCACAGTTTTAGCTGGTCAAGTTATTTGTAGTGACCGTCAAAGCAGACTTTTTGTTCTGGGTTGAAAAAGCATTCCAAAATTTGCCATTCTGAAAATAACTAGTTTGTGGTATTTCAGGCCTACTTGAAATCTATCCCAAAAAGAAAATCTTACATTGAAGTTATTGATAGTGTCATTCAGAAAAACCTAAGACACACGCTAGCGTGCTGATAGAAGTGTCATTCTGTGATTAAACCTCTAACTGTCACACAGCGCAAAAAAAAACAGGTCTCACATCTCTATTCAACCAAATCTGCACAGTTTTAGCTGGTCAAGTTATTTGTAGTGACCGTCAAAGCAGACTTTTTGTTCTGGGTTGAAAAAGCATTCCCAAATTTGCCATTCTCAAAATTGTGGTGAACGGGAACAATGAGGAAAACATCTAATAAGGGACGCGGACGCGGATGTGGACATGGTCGTGGTGGTGTTCGTGGACCCTCTGGTGCTGGGAGAGGACGTGGCCGTTCTGCCACAGCCACACGTCCTAGTGAACCAACTACCTCAGGTCCCAGTAGCCAGCAGAATTTACAGCGATATTTGGTGGGGCCCAATGCCGTTCTAAGGATGGTAAGGCCTGAGCAGGTACAGGCATTAGTCAATTGGGTGGCCGACAGTGGATCCAGCACGTTCACACTATCTCCCACCCAGTCTTCTGCAGAAAGCACACAGATGGCGCATGCAAACCAAGCCCATCGGTCTGTCACATCACCCCCATGCATATCAGGGAAACTGTCTGAGCCTCAAGTTATGCAGCAGTCTCTTATGCTGTTTGAAGACTCTGCTGCCAGGGTTTCCCAAGGGCATCCACCTAGCCCTTCCCTAGGGGTGGAAGAGATAGAATGCACTAACGCACAAAAACTTATTTTTCCTGATGATGAGGACATGGGAATACCACCTCAGCACGTCTCTGATGATGACGAAACACAGGTGCCAACTGCTGCGTCTTTCTGCAGTGTGCAGACTGAACAGGAGGTCAGGGATCAAGACTGGGTGGAAGACGATGCAGGGGACGATGAGGTCCTAGACCCCACATGGAATGAAGGTCGTGCCACTGACTTTCACAGTTCGGAGGAAGAGGCAGTGGTGAGACCGAGCCAACAGCGTAGCAAAAGAGGGAGCAGTGGGCAAAATCAGAACACGCGCCGCCAAGAGACTCCGCCTGCTACTGACCGCCGCCATCTGGGACCGAGCACCCCAAAGGCAGCTTCAAGGAGTTCCCTGGCATGGCACTTCTTCAAACAATGTGCTGACGACAAGACCCGAGTGGTTTGCACGCTGTGCCATCAGAGCCTGAAGCGAGGCATTAACGTTCTGAACCTTAGCACAACCTGCATGACCAGGCACCTGCATGCAAAGCATGAACTGCAGTGCAGTAAACACCTTAAAAACAAGTAAGTCACTCAGGCTCCCCCTGCTACCTCTTCTGCTGCTGCCGCCTCGGCCTCTTCTGCTGCTGCCGCCGCCTCGGCCTCTTCCTCTGCCTCTGGAGGAACGTTGGCACCTGCCGCCCAGCAAACATGGGATGTACCACCAACACCACCACCTGCGTCACCAAGCATCTCAACCATGTCACACGGCAGCGTTCAGCTCTCCATCTCACAAACATTTGAGACAAAGCGTAAATTCCCACCTAGCCACCCTCGATCCCTGGCCCTGAATGCCAGCATTTCTAAACTACTGGCCTATGAAATGCTGTCATTTAGGCTGGTGGACACACACAGCTTCAAACAGCTCATGTCACTTGCTGTCCCACAGTATGTTGTTCCCAGCCGCCACTACTTCTCCAAGAGAGCCGTGCCTTCCCTGCACAAACAAGTCTCCGATAAAATCAAGTGTGCACTGCGCAACGCCATCTGTGGCAAGGTCCACCTAACCACAGATACGTGGACCAGTAAGCACGGCCAGGGACGCTATATCTCCCTAACTGCACACTGGGTAAATGTAGTGGCGGCTGGGCCCCAGGCGGAGAGCTGTTTGGGGCACGTCCTTCCGCCGCCAAGGATCGCAGGGCAACATTCTTTGCCTCCTGTCTCCTCCTCCTCCTACTCAGCTTCCTCCTCCTCTTCTTCCACCTGCTCATCCAGTCAGCCACACACCTTCACCACCAACTTCAGCACAGCACGGGGTAAACGTCAGCAGGCCATTCTGAAACTCATATGTTTGGGGGACAGGCCCCACACCGCACAGGAGTTGTGGCGGGGTATAGAACAACAGACCGACGAGTGGTTGCTGCCGGTGAGCCTCAAGCCCGGCCTGGTGGTGTGCGATAATGGGCGAAATCTCGTTGCAGCTCTGGGACTAGCCGGTTTGACGCACATCCCTTGCCTGGCGCATGTGCTGAATTTGGTGGTGCAGAAGTTCATTCGCAACTACCCCGACATGTCAGAGCTGCTGCATAAAGTGCGGGCCGTCTGTTCGCGCTTCCGGCGTTCACACCCTGCCGCTGCTCGCCTGTCTGCGCTACAGCGTAACTTCGGCCTTCCCGCTCACCGCCACATATGCGACGTGCCCACCAGGTGGAACTCCACCTTGCATATGCTGGACAGACTGTGCGAGCAGCAGCAGGCCATAGTGGAGTTTCAGCTGCAGCACGCACGGGTCAGTCGCACTGCGGATCAGACACACTTCACCATCAATGACTGGGCCTCCATGCGAGACCTGTGTGCCCTGTTGCGCTGTTTCGAGTACTCCACCAACATGGCCAGTGGCGATGACGCCGTTATCAGCGTTACAATACCACTTCTATGTCTCTTTGAGAAAACACTTAGGGCGATGATGGAAGAGGAGGTGGCCCAGGAGGAAGAGGAGGAAGAGGGGTCATTTTTAGCACTTTCAGGCCAGTCTCTTCAAAGTGACTCAGAGGGAGGTTTTTTGCAACACCAGAGGCCAGGTACAAATGTGGCCAGACAGGGCCCACTACTGGAGGACGAGGAGGACGAGGATGAGGAGGAGGTGGAGGAGGATGAGGATGAAGCATGTTCACAGCGGGGTGGCAACCAAAGCAGCTCGGGCCCATCACTGGTGCGTGGCTGGGGGGAAACACAGGACGATGACGATACGCCTCCCACAGAGGACAGCTTGTCCTTACCTCTGGGCAGCCTGGCACACATGAGCGACTACATGCTGCAGTGCCTGCGCAATGACAGCAGAGTTGCCCACATTTTAACGTGTGCGGAATACTGGGTTGCCACCCTGCTGGATCCCCGGTACAAAGACAATGTGCCCACCTTACTTCCTACACTGGAGCGTGATAGGAAGATGCGCGAGTACAAGCGCACGTTGGTAGACGCGCTACTGAGAGCATTCCCAAATGTCACAGGGAACCAGTGGAAGCCCAAGGCGAAGGCAGAGGAGGAGCAAGAGGTCGCCAACGCAGCTGTGTCACGGCCAGCTCCTCTGAGGGCAGGGTTAGCATGGCAAAGATGTGGAAAAGTTTTGTCACCACGCCACAGCTAACTGCACCACCACATGATACAGAACGTGTTAGCAGGAGGCAACATTTCACTAACATGGTGGAACAGTACCTGTGCACACCCCTCCACGTACTGACTGATGGTTCGGCCCCATTCAACTTCTGGGTCTCCAAATTGTCCACGTGGCCAGAGCTAGCCTTTTATGCCTTGGAGGTGCTGGCCTGCCCGGCGGCCAGCGTTTTGTCTGAACGTGTATTCAGCATGGCAGGGGGCGTCATTACAGACAAACGCAGCCGCCTGTCTACAGCCAATGTGGACAAGCTGACGTTCATAAAAATGAACCAGGCATGGATCCCACAGGACCTGTCCATCCCTTGTGCAGATTAGATATTAACTACCTCCCCTTAACAATATATTATTCTACTCCAGGGCACTTCCTCATTCAATACTATTTTTAATTTCATTTTACCATTATATTGCGGGGCAACCCAAAGTTGAATGAACCTCTCCTCTGTCTGGGTGCCGGGGCCTAAATGTGTGACAGTGGCCTGTTCCAGTGGTGGGTGACATGAAGCCTGATTCTCTGCTATGACATGAATACAGATTCTGCGCTGACATAAGGCCAGATTCTCTGTTACGGGACCTCTCTCCTCTGCCTGGGTGCCTGGGCCTAAATGTGTGACAGTGGCCTGTTCCAGTGGTGGGTGACGTGAAGCCTGATTCTCTGCTATGACATGAATACAGATTCTGCGCTGACATAAGGCCAGATTCTCTGTTACGGGACCTCTCTCCTCTGCCTGGGTGCCTGGGCCTAAATGTGTGACAGTGGCCTGTTCCAGTGGTGGGTGACGTGAAGCCTGATTCTCTGCTATGACATGAAGACAGATTCTGCGCTGACATAAGGCCAGATTCTCTGTTACGGGACCGCTCTCCTCTGTCTGGGTGCCGGGGCCTAAATGTGTGACAGTGGCCTGTTCCAGTGGTGGGTGACGTGAAGCCTGATTCTCTGCTATGACATGAATACAGATTCTGCGCTGACATAAGGCCAGATTCTCTGTTACGGGACCTCTCTCCTCTGCCTGGGTGCCTGGGCCTAAATGTGTGACAGTGGCCTGTTCCAGTGGTGGGTGACGTGAAGCCTGATTCTCTGCTATGACATGAATACAGATTCTGCGCTGACATAAGGCCAGATTCTCTGTTACGGGACCTCTCTCCTCTGCCTGGGTGCCTGGGCCTAAATGTGTGACAGTGGCCTGTTCCAGTGGTGGGTGACGTGAAGCCTGATTCTCTGCTATGACATGAAGACAGATTCTGCGCTGACATAAGGCCAGATTCTCTGTTACGGGACCGCTCTCCTCTGTCTGGGTGCCGGGGCCTAAATGTGTGACAGTGGCCTGTTCCAGTGGTGGGTGACGTGAAGCCTGATTCTCTGCTATGACATGAATACAGATTCTGCGCTGACATAAGGCCAGATTCTCTGTTACGGGACCTCTCTCCTCTGCCTGGGTGCCTGGGCCTAAATGTGTGACAGTGGCCTGTTCCAGTGGTGGGTGACGTGAAGCCTGATTCTCTGCTATGACATGAATACAGATTCTGCGCTGACATAAGGCCAGATTCTCTGTTACGGGACCTCTCTCCTCTGCCTGGGTGCCTGGGCCTAAATGTGTGACAGTGGCCTGTTCCAGTGGTGGGTGACGTGAAGCCTGATTCTCTGCTATGACATGAATACAGATTCTGCGCTGACATAAGGCCAGATTCTCTGTTACGGGACCTCTCTCCTCTGCCTGGGTGCCTGGGCCTAAATGTGTGACAGTGGCCTGTTCCAGTGGTGGGTGACGTGAAGCCTGATTCTCTGCTATGACATGAAGACAGATTCTGCGCTGACATAAGGCCAGATTCTCTGTTACGGGACCGCTCTCCTCTGTCTGGGTGCCGGGGCCTAAATGTGTGACAGTGGCCTGTTCCAGTGGTGGTTGACGTGAAGCCTGATTCTCTGCTATGACATGAATACAGATTCTGCGCTGACATAAGGCCAGATTCTCTGTTACGGGACCTCTCTCCTCTGCCTGGGTGCCTGGGCCTAAATGTGTGACAGTGGCCTGTTCCAGTGGTGGGTGACGTGAAGCCTGATTCTCTGCTATGACATGAATACAGATTCTGCGCTGACATAAGGCCAGATTCTCTGTTACGGGACCTCTCTCCTCTGCCTGGGTGCCTGGGCCTAAATGTGTGACAGTGGCCTGTTACAGTGGTGGGTGACGTGAAGCCTGATTCTCTGCTATGACATGAAGACTGATTCTGCGCTGACATGAAGCCAGATTCTCTGTTACGGGACCGCTCTCCTCTGTCTGGGTGCCGGGGCCTAAATGTGTGACAGTGGCCTGTTCCAGTGGTGGGTGACGTGAAGCCTGATTCTCTGCTATGACATGAAGACTGATTCTGCGCTGACATGAAGCCAGATTCTCTGCTATGGCATGAAGAGACTGATTCTCTGCTGACATGAAGCCAGATTCTTTGCTATGGCATGAAGAGACTGATTCTCTGCTGACGTGAAGCCAGATTCTCTGCTATGGGACCTCTGTCCAATTGATATTGGTTCATTTTAATTTTTTTAATTTTAATTTTAATTCATTTCCCTATCCACATTTGTTTGCAGGAATTTACCTACATGTTGCTGCCTTTTGCAGCCCTCTAGCTCTTTCCTGGGCTGTTTTACAGCCTTTTTAGTGCCCAAAAGTTCGGGTCCCCATTGACTTCAATGGGGTTCGGGTTCGGGACGAAGTTCGGATCGGGTTCGGATCCCGAACCCGAACATTTCCGGGAAGTTCGGCCGAACTTCTCGAACCCGAACATCCAGGTGTTCGCTCAACTCTATTAGGGACCACTCATAGAGGCGACCTTGACGTGGTGATTGGCTTATTACGCTTTGGCCAAAATGTACAGTACACCAATGCCTCATTCAGCATCCAGCATGGAGGCAGGGCAGAGTGCTGGTTGCAGAGTGCTATTGCATTTGTGTTTTTGAGTTTTTATATGTATTTCGCCATAGCGATGTGCACCTGCATACAGGGTTGTGCTGACTGAATCCCCCACATTTTTTCTTTGTGTTTTAGTAAACCCTGACTGTCTGACCCATCTGTATCTTCACTCTTCATGTTTGTTTATCCTACGTCTACCACTGTGTATGCTTCAAGTATGCTTCCTGGATCTTGGAAAAGCTTTCAAGTTTTAGTGACTGTTCAGACTATACCTGCAGTTTTCTTTCATTTTTGGAGCATTTTCTGTATCCTGAGCTTCTGGTACTTGGACCAGAGCCCCTGATCTCTGTGGGTCAGCCTCTGAAAAAATACCTTTGCTGAAATTCTTAACATTTCAGCAGAATCCCCTAAAAGGTTTTTCTAACACTTTTTTTTTTTTTTTGCTTTCTTGAAGTTGTCCTGACCACCTTATATGGGCTGTAATAAAGCCCTCAAATACCTCCTATTATTTTGTGCCTTTTCCGATTATCCCAATTTTGCTGATGCATGCAATCTACTGTCCTCAGAGACTACAGCTCCCAACTGCATAACACTGACATCCCAGCCAGCTATAGTTCCATCATCTACACCTCTTTTGTAGTCTTCAAGCCTGCCCTGTCCACCTCTCCACACCATACCTGTATTCTTGATTGGCTGGCACATGCAGAGCAGACACATTAGGCCCAAACACAGTCCATACATTGCCAAAGGATGCTGATGCAATGAACTCCATGAACGGAGTAGAGGGGAAGCTTACAGCTCGCATTACATTATCCATGGTCAAAACAGAGAAGCTGTACAATAACACAAAAAGATCCTTATTTTGCCTGGTGTTGTGGTTTGGTCAGGATATAATTTACTGGTCTGATGTGTGGAGCTCAATATACAGTATCTAAGACACATGGAAAGAACCAGTAACTGTCCAGTACGAAACTGGGTTTATGGTACTATATGTGGCATGTACTTTTAGCGATATCTATGGCAGGGACTATGAGGGGCATCAAATCTGTGCCAGATACATATGGAAGCTAGTGTGAAAGGTTGGGTCATCTATGAAAGGTGTCTTTTGGGGGAAATAAGGTATGGGTATTTATAGGGCATCTGAGGTGTAGGAACTTATAAGGGTATTTGAGCGTGAAGCATTTAAGAGGACATGCCTGGAGGCAGGTACACTAATGTTTTGATGAGATAACTCCTTTCATGTCATAACCACTGATCTCTATAGGTCCAGCTCCCATCATCCTTGGCAAACTACTGATTTTGTGTGTAGAGGGGAACCTTCTCTAAATAGTCATTTCCACTCCAGTGGCTCTAGAATAGCCATTTATGCTGGCTTACAAAGGGGGTCCATCCACTTGACATCCATAAGCACTAATAGGGCATTTGTCTTCACAAATGTTGGGACAAGCAGATATACAAAAAATAATTATTACGCTTCTTCAACATGGCAGTTATGTGTTACTTTTTCACAGTAGCGGGCCTTATTTTTCCTGTTGTCTGGGGCAAACTAGACTCTGATTTTTGTTTCTCTGTTTGTGTCTTATTTGCCATTTTCTTATTGCCAGGTTTTAATTCAGGATTATGGAGGACACAATATAATAAATTGGTTCCCTACAAATAAAACATAATAATAAATAATAATGGATTAAAAAGGCAGTGATCAAAAGAAAACCACTTCAGTGAGTGCAAGGGTATCAGCAGGCAATTTTGAATTCTAAGATGCAAGACGTGGAAAACGTAATTTCAGTTTTGATAAACATGGTGCAGCTTGTAAGCTCTGATCTTGACCCAGTTTTTTAAGCTTTTTTGTGCTGTCAGGCAGTCCTCTATTGTATTACATAAACTCTTTAGTAAATGACTTGTTTTGACAGTAACCTAAAATATAAAATAACAACAGCTCCGAGGACAGAAAATATCAGAAAACATGCTGCTAGGTCTTATGGTTAAAGAATTAGATCAGTGGAATGCATCTCTGCTGCCATCTTGTGTTGCACATGTATATTAAGGCAGAATAATAAAGATCATTGCCAAAAACAATAGATGGGAGCTGATTTACTAATCCTGTCTAATGTGTAGGCAGTGTAAAACTCATGCTCTTTTAGTTTTAACTTGACACCACCTACCAGTTGCGTTACTTTGCAAGAGAAATTAGGGCCAACATTTTGGTGCAATTTTGCTGTATCTTGGGCAATGCCCCTTTTAAATAAGGCACGTCTGTTTATTGCAAAGCCGCATCCCCTAGTTTAGCTGGGTGCTTTGGATTATTTTTGGTGTCATCATTGTTTCACAAATATGTCTAAAACTTGGTGCAACATATTACACCAGAGAAGCACCAAATTTTGGCACCTTATGCCACACTCTAGGCACAATCACATTAGGGCCATAATGGGCTCAAAACACCTTTAGAACACTTTTAATGTACATTTTATCTATCTGTGAGTTATTTACATAAGATTGCAATAGCAAAATATAGAAACGTTATTTTGCTAAGCACCAACAAAGTTTTGAGTTTTCAGAAAGTTTTTGATATGTTATAGAGACATATCAAAAGTTTTGATCAATGTGGGTTTGATTGCTGAGATTGTTGAGATCCTTACTGATCGCTAGAATGAGGAGAGAGAAGCGTCACGCAGGCCCATAGACTTTCTATTGAGTCCTTCTTGCCTCCTCTACTTCAGCAAGGACAGAGAACTCTATGGGGCTCATTTGCTATCCAGAAATACACCTATATGAGACATATTTCTGGCGCAGATTGCGGCGCAAAGGTTATTTGTGCCGCAATCTGTGACTTTTCCCCGCTCATGCCAGATCTAAAAAAGTGGGAGTGGCATGGGCGGGGAAGGAGACAGGCTGGCAGGCCCATCTGATTCATCATTTTCTACGCCTGTTTTAGGCTTAGAAAATGGTCTGAATGTAAGCCAGCAAGGGAGCTGGCATATATTTAGACTGACACTGGATACGTTGAAGTTGAGTCCATGCCTCTTCATAACTTAAACTATAGGGTTTATTATGGCCGGGGTCTAAAACGTTGGTCTTAATAAATGACCCCCTGTATGTGTCTCTCTCCTAGTTCTTGTGATCAGTAGGGATCTCAGCACATCTCCCCTACCGTTCTATGTTTCTATGACATATGAAAAGTTTTCTGAAAACTCAGTGACCCTTTAATGGTCCTTAATGAAGTTTTATGATGCCGGTTTTACATACTATACAATGCATCAAAATTATTAAGAGGTGCACATGCCTTTTGATAATTTTGGTGCATCTATGCTAGCAAGGAGTGAGCGTAGATTGTTTTTATAATGTGCACCAGTTTTCTGGCACACATATTGGTAAATGTGTTGGGGTGCATATCTCCTGTCCATGGCCTGCCCATGCCCTGCCCATTTTTTTTAAATGTGGCAAGGGTTTTGGAAAAGGGAGAAAAGTTAAAAAAAAATTGTGCAAAACGGGACTCTCTCCAAAATGTGCAAATTTTCTACACCAGAAAACTGTTGTAAAGGTTTAGTAAATTGCCCCCTTTGTATGCAGCTAATTTTATATTGTACTATAGACTTCAACCTCTTCCAGGCATCCGCCATACATGTATGGCAGATGTTGGATGTTTAACCCTTTCGCTACCAGCACTGTACATGTACAGTGCTGGAGCAATAGGCAAACATTGTGCCCGCTCGCACGTGCAGCGGGAGTCATGGCCGGCAGTTCTCTGCTGTTTCAAACAGCAGAGACTTGCCGCTAATTACCGTGACTGGAAATAATGCCGATCGCAGTAATTAAAGGCTTTAGATGCTGTGGTCAAGTGAGATCACGGCATCTAAAGTGTAAAAAGCTTGTGCTTCTGGGCATCCTACCGATATACCCTGCGGCCAATGGGGATTACAGTAATTGCTTTGAATGCTCTGAGTCTCGCTGACGAGATCCAGAGCATTCATGCTGCAATTCTTATTTTGGCCACCAGTTAGCAGGCCAACATAAGAAATGAGCAATAGACAGTGATAAACTCATTTTAAAAATACATGATTGTTCAAAATTAAAAATTAAAACACAGATTTTATAGGCTCATATATGAGCTTCAAAACCATTACAAAAAATAAAAAAACTGTAAAAAAAATATTAAAAAAATAAAAGAATATAAAAGTTTAAATCACCCACCTTTCTATATAATAAAAAAAAAAATACCTAAATACCAAAAAGTATAAAGATCATGGGTATCACCACGACCGAAAACACTAGTACTATTAAAATATGATAATATTTTTCCAATATGGTGAATGGCGAATGGCGTAAGGGTCAATTTGCAATTTTTTCATTGCTTTTCTTAGCCCAAAAAAATGTAATAAAATGTGATCAATAAGTCACACACACTCTAAAATGTTACCAATAAAAACTACAGATTTCTTGCAAAAAATGAGCCCCCACAAAGCTCAGTAGATATAACTATAAAAAAGTTAGTGGGGTCAGAATATGGTGATGTAAAAAAAAAAGTTTTTTCAAAGTTTACATTTATTTGTACACTATTTAGACATAAAAACCTATACATATGGGGTATCATTGTAATCGTACTGACCCAGAGGATGAAGGGCATGGGTCACTTTTGCTGCAAACAGAACACTGTGCGACTGTAACTCATAAAACGGTGGAGGAATTTTTTTCCAATTCCACCCCATTTGGAATTTTTTTATCGCTTCCCACTACATTGTATGCCATAATTAATGATGGCCTTAGGGCTCATGCACACGGCCATTGCCCGGCCATGGCCGTATTGCGGCCCGCATACAGAGGGTCCGCAATACATGGGCACCGGCTGTGTGCACCCCGCATCACAGATGCGGACCCATTTACTTGAATGGGTCCACAATCCAGGAGATGCGGTGTGAAAGCACGGATCGGAAGCACCACTAAGTGGTGTTTCTGTCCGTGCCCCGCACCGCAAACAAATAGAACATGTTCTATTTTTTTACGGTGTGGACGGATCACGGACTCATACAAGTTGAATGGGTCTTGATCCGCCCTGGCTGCCGCACGGATGTTGCCCGTGCATTGGAGACCGTAAATTGCGGTCCCCAATGCATGGAACAGCCGCACAACGGCCGTGTGCATGCGCCCTTAGAAATAACAACTTGTCCCGCAAAAAATAAGCCCTCATACAGCTATGTGAAAGGAAATATAAAAAAGTTATGGCTCAAGGAAAATAGGGAATAAAAATTAAAGGATAACTGTCATATTTATTTTATTTGCTAGTTTATTAGAGCTAAGCATGTATACCTGAGTTAGTCTGTCAATGATTGTCAAAAGATCTGTAATTACCTTATAATAACAGCTTTCATTAATGTCTCCTGTCTCTTTCGACTGCTACCTTAAAAGACCGTTCCTATGGGTCATCAGTCTCCGGCTAGGAAGACAGAGGGGCGGTCATTCACACTGCAGGCCTGCATTAGGCTTCAGAGTGAGGAGGCGTGTCTCTCAATAATTCAAGTTTGTATGTGACCTGAGGGAATGCAGTTTTGGCCTTAGGCCATCTTGAGAAGATCCTCATAATGTAGGATTCAAAAAACTGCCGTAACTAAGGGGAAAACTCAAGGAAAACAGTGGTAAGTAAAGAAACTAAAGATTGCTTTATGCATAAAGCTGCTGCAGCAGTAACATACAGGGAGTGCAGAATTATTAGGCAAGTTGTATTTTTGAGGATTAATTTTATTATTGAACAACAACCATGTTCTCAATGAACCCAAAAAACTCATTAATATCAAAGCTGAATATTTTTGGAAGTAGTTT
This sequence comes from Bufo bufo, assembly GCF_905171765.1. Taxonomy (NCBI): domain Eukaryota; kingdom Metazoa; phylum Chordata; class Amphibia; order Anura; family Bufonidae; genus Bufo; species Bufo bufo. The sequence continues at coordinate 700,455,059 of NC_053389.1, forward strand.
TTAGTTTGTTTTTAGTTTTAGCTATTTTAGGGGGATATCTGTGTGTGCAGGTGACTATTACTGTGCATAATTATTAGGCAACTTAACAAAAAACAAATATATACCCATTTCAATGATTTATTTTTACCAGTGAAACCAATATAACATCTCAACATTCACAAATATACATTTCTGACATTCAAAAACAAAACAAAAACAAATCAGTGACCAATATAGGCACCTTTCTTTGCAAGGACACTCAAAAGCCTGCCATCCATGGATTCTGTCAGTGTTTTGATCTGTTCACCATCAACATTGCGTGCAGCAGCAACCACAGCCTCCCAGACACTGTTCAGAGAGGTGTACTGTTTTCCCTCCTTGTAAATCTCACATTTGATGATGGACCACAGGTTCTCAATGGGGTTCAGATCAGGTGAACAAGGAGGCCATGTCATTAGATTTTCTTCTTTTATACCCTTTCTTGCCAGCCACGCTGTGGAGTACTTGGACGCGTGTGATGGAGCATTGTCCTGCATGAAAATCATGTTTTTCTTGAAGGATGCAGACTTCTTCCTGTACCACTGCTTGAAGAAGGTGTCTTCCAGAAACTGGCAGTAGGACTGGGAGTTGATCTTGACTCCATCCTCAACCCGAAAAGGCCCCACAAGCTCATCTTTGATGATACCAGCCCAAACCAGTACTCCACCTCCACCTTGCTGGCGTCTGAGTCGGACTGGAGCTCTCTGCCCTTTACCAATCCAGCTACGGGCCCATTCATCTGGCCCATCAAGACTCACTCTCATTTCATCAGTCCATAAAACCTTAGAAAAATCAGTCTTGAGATATTTCTTGGCCCAGTCTTGACGTTTCAGCTTGTGTGTCTTGTTCAGTGGTGGTCGTCTTTCAGCCTTTCTTACCTTGGCCATGTCTCGGAGTATTGCACACCTTGTGCTTTTGGGCACTCCAGTGATGTTGCAGCTCTGAAATATGGCCAAACTGGTGGCAAGTGGCATCTTGGCAGCTGCACGCTTGACTTTTCTCAGTTCATGGGCAGTTATTTTGCGCCTTGGTTTTTCCACACGCTTCTTGCGACACTGTTGACTATTTTGAATGAAACGATTGATTGTTCGATGATCACGCTTCAGAAGCTTTGCAATTTTAAGAGTGCTGCATCCCTCTGCAAGATATCTCACTATTTTTGACTTTTCTGAGCCTGTCAAGTCCTTCTTTTGACCCATTTTGCCAAAGGAAAGGAAGTTGCCTAATAATTATGCACACCTAATATAGGGTGTTAATGTCATTAGACCACACCCCTTCTCATTACAGAGATGCACATCACCTAATATGCTTAATTGGTAGTAGGCTTTCGAGCCTATACAGCTTGGAGTAAGACAACATGCATAAAGAGGAGGATGTGGTCAAAATACTCATTTGCCTAATAATTCTGCACTCCCTGTATGCTGAAATAGATTTTTTTATGAAAATATGAGAGTTATTCTTTAAAACGCAAAAAATTAAAAACCTCCGGTATCCTAAGGGTTAAAGATGGCACCAAGGGTTAAAGATGCTAAGCAGGTGCCATAGCTGTCTGGTTCCTTTGTTTTACACAACAGATACCTGATATTGATGGCCTATCCTGAGGATAGGTCATCACTATTAAAATCCTGGAAAACCCCTTTAACATGCCGTCATCTAATCGCTTACAGACCGTAGTCTGATCGGATAGAACTGTGACCATGGACTCTCAGATGAAATGGTTAATTGTGACCACAGCATCTGAGCGCTTATTTACCGGGAGATCGCAGGAGCCATTCGGTTGCTATGGCAGCCTATCAAGTCCTGCCTGGAATTCTTCCATAGGCTGCAGTGGTAAGCCACTGCAGTCTATAGTATAAGCGATTAGATGACGGCATGTTAAAGGGGTTTTCCGGGATTTTAATAGTGATGACCTATCCTCAGGATAGGCCATCAATATCAGATCGGTGGGGGTCCGACACCCAACACCCCCACCGATCAGCTGGTTGAAGGGAAGGCCGCACAGCCTTCCCTTGTTTATCTGCTCGCCGCCGACAGCGCAGCGGTGAGCAGGTTGTAATTACAAGCCGTCTCATTCACTTCTATGAGACGACTTGTTCCTATACAATTGAATAGGAACGAACCGTCTTATTGAAATAATATAAAAAAAATAAAAAGATATAACAATTCAAATCACTCTCCTTTCCCTATTTTACAAATAAAAATAAACAATAAAAAATAAACGCCATCACCACATCCAAAAATGCCCAAAATATTAAATATAAAAGTATTTATTCTGTATGGTAATTGGCATTCCAGTAAAAAATCAAAATGGAGACTTTGCCATTTTCTATCGCTTTACCTCCCCAAATTTATAAAAATTTAACAAAAAGTTCACACACACCCCAAAATAAAATTAATGAAAAATACAGATCGTACTATAATAAGTCCTCACACAGCTCCATAAAAAGAAATTATAAAAAGGTATGGGGGTCAGAATATGGCGATGCAAAGAAAGAATTTATTTATATTTCAAAATCTTTTATTTTAAGTGTTAAAACAGAAGAAAAACTATGAAACTATTCACTATTGTGAAAATGCAGAACTGAATTGCGGACGTGTGAATGGACCCTAAACCAGGCCCACGACATGCCCCCTTTTTAGACCTTGCGTGAGCGGGGAATAAATCGCAAATTCTGCCATGGCGTGCGACAGAATCTGCGCAAGATATATGGCACAAAAGTGGCGTATGTCTGATCATAAATGACCCCCAAAATTTTCAGAAAAAATTTAACTTGCTACTTTCCAATGTAATCCCCCTTGACTTCAGCACATTTATTCCACTTTGTCTTCAGTGATCAGATGCCCTCCGAATAGAAGGAGACTTCTTGCTGCTGCAGAAACCCTGTTACTGCCTCTTTGACTGCATTATTATCAGGAAATTGTTCACCACCCAGAAACTTCTTCAGGTTCCGAAAGAGAAAATAATCACTTTGAGCCAGGTCTGGACTGTAGGGTGGATGGCTAAGCTCCATCAAGCTGCATTCCCTGACAGCAGCTTGTGATTTGCGAGACTTATGAGCTGGTGCATTGTTGTGAAGCAGCAACATACCTGCCATCAACTTTCCACAGCATTTCACTTTAATTGCCCACATAATGTCTTAATTGTTGAAGCATAGGTGTCTCCAGTAATGTTGTGTTGTGTGGCATGAATTCTAGTAATAAAACAACTTTTGCCAAGATATTTCTATCTGACTGCTGCACATAAAATTCCTTCGGAGTTGATGACCCCTTGTGCTTCCATTGTGTGGACTTTTGTTTGGTCTCATGTTTCATCACCTATAATAATCCGATATTACAAATCTCCTGGATTTTCTCTACGTCTAAATTCTCTTGGCTAAATTGCTTTGCTTAGGCATCTACTGAAATGCTCTAAAATACTAACTTTGACCCGACAATCTTCTAAAATCATGGCCTCCACCTTCGGCACATTTCCTCTGAAGATACTTCGACAGGTTGTGCTGAACAGGGGTCAACTTCAATCGATTCCCTACCCCATTTAAACTACTTGGCCCAAAACCTTAATTGATAGTAGGAAGGTGCATCGTCACCATATACAGCAATCATCCTTTCATGGATTTCTTTAGGATTCTTTTCTTCCTTCGTAAAGAATTTACTGACAGAATGAAGCTCCAAATCTCTCACTTTCTTTGTAGTCGCGCACTGTACTGCATTTGCCATCATGTCACTTCCAGTGCTTTCATCAGACTGAACTGATACTGTGTGTCTTGTATATCCTGACATGTCTCAACCTGCACAGACAAGCTCAGCTATCTAATACTGACAGAACATGCTGAGGTAGATAACTTATTGAACACCCGTCGTATCAGCAATCAGTGCAGAAATGCAGGTAATTGGTTCACTTACATTTTCTTATGACTGTATATATTTCATAAACTTATTTTCATAGACGCTATATAGCTATAGCTGCAGCTTTTCACCTATTTCTTCTAGAAAGCAAAAACAAATGCTGGTTTGTTGATCACACTGCATGAAGATATACTGTGTACTGTCTGGGATTCAGAAGACATCACAGAATTGCTGGAATTCTTTTTTTGCAGAATGTTTTTTGATTCTCACATAAACTTTGAAATAGTTTAAACTAGCAATCCACAGTCTCTAGAGGAAATGATCTGAACATAGCAATGGATCTTTGAAGGTCTTCAGTACTTTACAACTTCCAAGCGATTGAGTCATGAGGCCAGTCAAGTGCAAGGTCAAATATGCCAAAATAAATGAAAGCTGCATCTGAAATCAGCATTAACCCTAGGATATTAGTACCTTCTAAAATGTTCCATGGTAGAATAAAGAAAGCAGAATATGAGCTGGCATAATTAAATGCTATTGTTTTTGCCAAATTCAATGACAAGTTCAAATCAGCTAATTTAAATAAATTTACATTTATAGTGAATGTATTTAAATATTTTATATTATATATCAGAAGAAGTTACATTTGTTCCCAAATGATATACAGATGATTCTTCTTTCATTTTAATAATATACGGTAATAATACTGCTATCGCAAAATAAAATTTGTAACATGGGCACCAGCAGAATCAAGTCTCTTCAATAAGTAATGTCGGATTTTCCACATTTTTCACAAGGTCCATGCAGAGAAAATTGCTGCATGCATTACTTTGGTGTGATTCTCACTCTAGTCTCGCCCATTCTTATCAACGGGTCTGTAAAAAAAAAACAGCACATGGACACCATTTCTGTGCAGTCCGTTTTCATGCATGGTTGCTTGAAGACTCTTAAAATAAATGAATGCCATTAGTACTGCTTTTTTGAAACATGTATAACATACTGATGCCATATGAATGTAAAAAAAATAGACAAGCAGAACACAGTCAAAGACAATACTGATTTCACACAGATGAAAAACAGTCTGTTTTTATAAGACGGAACATGGATGTTTAATACCCCAGAGTGGTATTACCATTTCTGCACTCTGCTATTGTCTCTAATGGTCTAACATGAATGTCATCTGTGTATTTATTTCCAGGTCCTTCACCATTGTGAATTTATATTATTGTTATGCAACTGTTATGTTTATGTATTGTGCCTGGTTCACCAGCAGGTGGCAGCGTGTGGGTGGGCAGAAGTGGGCCAGTCCTGCTTCCTACCAGAAGGAAGGGTTGCTGTTCTAGCTCATTCCAGTTTAGACCCGATAGTGGAGCTAAGAAGACATGAAAGATGTCGCAGAGAGGGGAAAGTTCTCCAGCTGCGGCAGGAGTCTCTCCAAAGGGAAGTATCTCATAGAGCCCACTGACTCCTTGCTAATTTACTTACTGAGTGTCGGGAGGGGGACAACAGCACCCCAATCCACAGATACCAGAACCAACCAAATGTCCAGTAACCAGACCCAAGCCGAGTTTAGCACAGCAGAGGGAGAAAGCAGAGTACTCAAGTTTGCCTGCCAGTTTATGCCAAAGCCTGCTGGAACCAAGAGAAAGCTTGGATATTGTCTGGATGCAAGTTTACCCAAGTAAAGCTGTTGAACTTTATCAAGGTCTGGACTCTATATTTTTTTCTCCAACTCCACCATTAACTATCCCTCTTTATTGCTTCGGAGCCTAACCCTGGGGATAGGCTGTATCCATGTAGGAGCACCATGACACACACACAGACTATTAAAGGCCACAGCACACCACTGGGCATTCCACTATACCTGGGACATGATCGGTCCTGGGGGGCGGCGTGTTGCAGATGAGTTTTTCAACTCTGGTCTGAATAAGCCCTTGTGACAACATTCTAAAATATTAATTACTACATTTCTGTGCCAATACAGTATTACCCTTTTAGCAGTGCCTATGCGCTCATATAATATATATAAACCATATTAGTGCCATGCAAAGAACCATTTATATCTTTCACCAGGGGCGGACATACCACCTGTGCACCCAGTTCGGCTGCACAGGGGCCCAGTGCAGGGGGGGACCTTCTTACCGGCGGCAGGGGGAGATGAGCTCTTCCATTGTGGAAGCTCTCATCTCTCTATGTTCATCTGTATCGCCGTCCTTAGGACGGCGATACAGATGGATGTTGCAGCGGGTAGGGGAGAGGCGTCTCCCTTCCCCAGTCCTCTCATAGGCTGCAGGCCTAGTGGCTATAGCCTATCAGAGGCTGGGGCAGGCGGCGTGATGACATCATCGCGCCACCTGAGCCCTACAGCGCGGAACACAGGCCAGAAGAGGCCTGTATCACATCGCTGGAAGCGGCAAGGAGGTAACTATAAGTGTTTAATTTTTTTATTTACACTTTGCTAGGGGTCCTATCTTGTACTCATGGGGGCATGTACTTGGGGCCCTATCTTATGTACTGGCACACATGGGAGGCACTATGGAAAGGGAGGAGTTCTATTGGGGCCCTATTTTATATACTGGCACACATGGAAGGCACTATGGAGGAGGAGGAGCTCTATGGGGGGCCCTATATTATATACTGGCACACATGGGATGCACTATGGAGGGGGAGGAGCACTATGAGCGGCCCTATCTTATATACTGGCACACATGGGGGGCACTATGAAGGGCTATGAGCACTTTGGGGGGCCCTGTCTTGTATACTGGCACACATGGGGGGCACTATGGAGGGGGAAGATCACTATCAGGGCCCTATGTGAGTACAAACTATATTGTAAATGTGCTGGAGCCTGTGCATGAGGGATGTTCAGTGTATGGGGGGGAGGGTGCTCAGTACATGAGGGGAGATTCTGGGGGGTGCTCAGTACATGAGAGGAGATGTGGGGTGTGCTCAGTACATGAGGGGAGATACTGGGGAGGAGGTGCTCAGTACATGAGGGGAGATTCTGGGGAGGAGGTGCTCAGTACATGAGAGGAGATGCAGGGGGGTGCTCAGTACATGAGGGGAGATACTGGGGAGGAGGTGCTCAGTACATGAGAGGAGATGCAGGGGAGGAGGTGCTCAGTACATGAGAGGAGATGCGGGGGGGTGCTCAGTACATGAGGGGAGATTCTGGGGGGGGTGCTCAGTACATGAGGGGAGATGCAGGGGGTGCTCAGTACATGAGGGGAGATGCAGGAGGTGCTCAGTACATGAGGGGAGATGCAGGAGGTGCTCAGTACATGAGGGGAGGTGCGGGGGAGGAGGTGCTCAGTACATGAGGGGAAATGCTGGGGGGGTGCTCAGTACATGAGGGGAGATGCTGGGGAGGAGGTGCTCAGTACATGAGGGGAGATGCTGTAGAGGATGGGGGTGTTTAGTGTATGAGGGGAGATGCTGTAGAGGATGGGGGTGTTTAGTGTATGAGGGGAGATGCTGTGGAGGATGGGGGTGCTCAGTGTATGAGGGGAGATGCAGTGGATGATGGGGGTGCTCAGTGTATGAGGGGAGATGCTGTGGAGGATGGGGGTGCTCAGTGTATGAGGGGAGATGCTGTCGAGGATGGGGGCTCAGTGTATGAGGGGAGATGCAGTGGAGGATGGGGGTGCTCAGTGTATGAGGGGAGATGCTGTAGAGGATGGAAGTGCTCAGTGTATGAGGGGAGATACTGTGTAGAGGATGGGGGTGCTTAGTGTATGGGGAGATATTGTGGAGGATGGGGGTGTTCAGTGTATGAGGGGAGATGCTGTGGAGGATGGGGGTGCTCAGTGTATGAGGGGAGATACTATAGAGGATGGAAGTGCTCAGTGTATAAGGGGAGATACTGTGTGGAGGATGGGGGTGCTTAGTGTATGGAGAAATATTGTGGAGGATGGGGGTGTTCAGTGTATGAGGGGAGATGCTGTGGAGGATGGGGGTGCTCAGTGTATGAGGGGAGATATTGTAGAGGATGGGGGTGTTCAGTGTATGAGGGGAGATTCTGTGGAGGATGGAGGTGCTCAGTGTATGAGGGGAGATACTGTAGAGGATGGAAGTGCTCAGTGTATGAGGGGAGATACTGTGTGGAGGATGGGGGTGCTCAGTGTATGAGGCGAGATGCGGTGGAGGATGGGGAAATTCAGTGTATGAGGGGAGATGCTGTGGAGGATGGGGGTGCTCAATGTATGAGGGGAGATGCTGTGGAGCATGGGGGTGCTCAGTGTATGAGGGGAGATGCGGGGGGGGTGCTCAGTACATGAGGGGAGATGCTGGGGAGGAGGTGCTCAGTACATGAGGGGAGATGCGGGGACGTGCTCAGTACATGAGGGGAGATGCTGTGGAGGATGGGGGTGTTCAGTGTATGAGGGGAGATGCTGTCGAGGATGGGGGGGCTCAGTGTATGAGGGGAGATGCGGTGGAGGATGGGGGTGCTCAGTGTATGAAGGGAGATGCTGTAGAGGATGGAAGTGCTCAGTGTATGAGGGGAGATACTGTGTGGAGGATGGGGGTGCTTAGTGTATGGGGAGATATTGTGGAGGATGGGGGTGTTCAGTGTATGAGAGGAGATGCGGGGGGTGCTCAGTACATGAGGGGAGATGCTGGGGGGTGCTCAGTACATGAGGGGAGATGCTGTAGAAGATGGGGGTGTTCAGTGTATGAGGGGAGATGCTGTCGAGGATGGGGGTGCTCAGTGTATGAGGGGAGATGCGGTGGAGGATGGGGGTGCTCAGTGTATGAGGGGAGATACTGTAGAGGATGGAAGTGCTCAGTGTATGAGGGGAGATACTGTGTGGAGGATGGGGGTGCTTAGTGTATGGGGAGATATTGTAAAGGATGGGGGTGTTCAGTGTATGAGGGGAGATGCTGTGGAGGATGGGGGTGCTCAGTGTATGAGGGGAGATATTGTAGAGGATGGGGGTGTTCAGTGTATGAGGGGAGATTCTGTGGAGGATGGGGGTGCTCAGTGTATGAGGGGAGATACTGTAGAGGATGGAAGTGCTCAGTGTATGAGGGGAGATACTGTGTGGAGGATGGGGGTGCTCAGTGTATGAGGGGAGATGCTGTGGAAGATGGGGGTGTTCAGTGTATGAGGGGAGATACTGTAGAGGATGGAAGTGCTCAGTGTATGAGCGGAGATACTGTGTGGAGGATGGGGGTGTTCAGTGTATGAGGCGAGATGCGGTGGAGGATGGGGAAATTCAGTGTATGAGGGGAGATGCTGTGGAGGATGGGGGTGCTCAGTGTATGAGGGGAGATACTGTAGAGGATGGGGGTGTTCAGTGTATGAGGGGAGATGCGGTGGAGGATGAAGGTGCTCAGTGTATGAGGGAAGATACTGTAGAGGATGGAAGTGCTCAGTGTATGAGGGGAGATACTGTGTGGAGGATGGGGGTGTTCAGTGTATGAGGGGAGATGCTGTGGAGGATGGGGGTGCTCAATGTATGAGGGGAGATGCTGTGGAGCATGGGGGTGCTCAGTGTATGAGGGGAGATGCGGGAGGAGGTGCTTAGTACATGAGAGGAGATGCAGGGGGGTGCTCAGTACATGAGGGGAGATGCTAGGGGGTGCTCAGAACATGAGGGGAGATGCGGGGACATGCTCAGTACATGAGGGGAGATGCTGTGGAGGATGGGGGTGTTCAGTGTATGAGGGGAGATGCTGTCGAGGATGGGGGGGCTCAGTGTATGAGGGGAGATGCGGTGGAGGATGGGGGTGCTCAGTGTATGAAGGGAGATGCTGTAGAGGATGGAAGTGCTCAGTGTATGAGGGGAGATACTGTGTGGAGGATGAGGGTGCTTAGTGTATGGGGAGATATTGTGGAGGATGGGGGTGTTCAGTGTATGAGAGGAGATGCGGGGGGTGCTCAGTACATGAGGGGAGATGCGGGGACGTGCTCAGTACATGAGGGGAGATGCTGTAGAAGATGGGGGTGTTCAGTGTATGAGGGGAGATGCTGTCGAGGATGGGGGTGCTCAGTGTATGAGGGGAGATGCGGTGGAGGATGGGGGTGCTCAGTGTATGAGGGGAGATACTGTAGAGGATGGAAGTGCTCAGTGTATGAGGGGAGATACTGTGTGGAGGATGGGGGTGCTTAGTGTATGGGGAGATATTGTAAAGGATGGGGGTGTTCAGTGTATGAGGGGAGATGCTGTGGAGGATGGGGGTGCTCAGTGTATGAGGGGAGATATTGTAGAGGATGGGGGTGTTCAGTGTATGAGGGGAGATTCTGTGGAGGATGGGGGTGCTCAGTGTATGAGGGGAGATACTGTAGAGGATGGAAGTGCTCAGTGTATGAGGGGAGATACTGTGTGGAGGATGGGGGTGCTCAGTGTTTGAGGGGAGATGCTGTGGAAGATGGTGGTGTTCAGTGTATGAGGGGAGATACTGTAGAGGATGGAAGTGCTCAGTGTATGAGGGGAGATACTGTGTGGAGGATGGGGGTGCTCAGTGTATGAGGCGATATGCGGTGGAGGATGGGGGTGTTCAGTGTATGAGGGGAGATGCTGTGGAGGATGGGGGTGCTCAGTGTATGAGGGGAGATACTGTAGAGGATGGGGGTGTTCAGTGTATGAGGGGAGATGCGGTGGAGGATGGAGGTGCTCAGTGTATGAGGGGAGATACTGTAGAGGATGGAAGTGCTCAGTGTATGAGGCGAGATGCGGTGGAGGATGGGGGTGTTCAGTGTATAAGGGGAGATGCTGTGGAGGATGGGGGTGCTCAGTGTATGAGGGGAGATACTGTAGAAGATGGGGGTGTTCAGTGTATGAGGGGAGATGCGGTGGAGGATGGAGGTGCTCAGTGTATGAGGGGAGATATTGTAGAGGATGGAGGTGTTCAGTGTATGAGGGGAGATTCTGTGGAGGATGGGGTGCTCAGTATATGAGGGGAGATGTGGTGGAGGATGGAGGTGCTCAGTGTATGAGGGGAGATGCTGTGGAAGATGGGGGTGTTCAGTGTATGAGGGGAGATGCTGTGGAGGATTGGGGTGCTCAACGTATGAGGGGAGATGCTGTGGAGCATGGGGGTGCTCAGTGTATTAGGGGAGATGCTGTGGAGGATGGGGGTGCTCAGTGTATGAGGGGAGATGCTGTGGAAGATGGGGTGTTCAGTGTATGAGGGGAGATGCTGTGGAGGATGGGGGTGCTCAGTGTATGGGGGGAGATGCTGTGGAGGATGGGGGTGCTCAATGTATGAGGGGAGATGCTGTGGAGGATGGGGGTGCTCAGTGTATGAGGGGTATGCTGTGGAGGATGGGGGTGCTCAGTGTATGAGGCGATATACTGTGGATGATGAGGGTGCTCAGTGTATGAGGGGAGATACTGTGGCGGCACTAGTGCTGCACTATGTTCTTGGCAGCGCACAGCTCCAGGAAGTATTGCACATAGGAGCACACTAGGACCTGGCGCTGTGTGATTATAGGACATAGTGCAGCACTGACGCTAGGACACAGCGCTAAACCAAGAGTGATGGCGTCTGGAGGAGGAGCAGAGAGAGGAGTATACGCCATATATATTTTTTCTAGTCTAATGGCTGCATTTAATGTACTAAGAAAAAAAGTGGAGGTTATAGGGGACGACAGGGGTCTGAATAAATTTTAGGCCTGTATACAGTCAGGTCCATAAATATTGGGACATCGACACAATTCTAACATTTTTGGCTCTATACACCACCACAATGGATTTGAAGTGAAACGAACAAGATGTGCTTTATCTGCAGACTGTCAGCTTTAATTTGAGGGTATTTACATCCAAATCAGGTAAACGGTGTAGGAATTACAACAGTTTGCATATGTGCCTCCCACTTGTTGAGGGACCAAAAGTAATTGGACAGAATAATAATCATAAATCAAACTTTCACTTTTTAATACTTGGTTGCAAATCCTTTGCAGTCAATTACAGCCGGAAGTCTGGAACGCATAGACATCACTAGACGCTGGGTTTCATCCCTGGTGATGCTCTGCCAGGCCTCTACTGCAACTGTCTTCAGTTCCTGCTTGTTCTTGGGGCATTTTCCCTTCAGTTTTGTCTTCAGCAAGTGAAATGCATGCTCAATCGGATTCAGGTCAGGTGATTGACTTGGCCATTGCATAACATTCCACTTTTTTCCCTTACAAAACTCTTTGGTTGCTTTTGCAGTATGCTTTGGGTCATTGTCCATCTGCACTGTGAAGCACCGTCCAATGAGTTCTGAAGCATTTGGCTGAATATGAGCAGATAATATTGCCCGAAACACTTCAGAATTCATCCTGCTGCTTTTGTCAGCAGTCACATCATCAATAAATACAAGAGAACCAGTTCCATTGGCAGCCATACATGCCCACACCAGGACACTACCGCCACCATGCTTCACTGAAGAGGTGGTATGCTTAGGATCATGAGCAGTTCCTTTCCTTCTCCATACTCTTCTCTTCCCATCATTCTGGTACAAGTTGATCTTGGTCTCATCTGTCCATAGGATGTTGTTTCAGAACTGTGAAGGCTTTTTTTAGATGTCGTTTGGCAAACTCTAATCTGGCCTTCCTGTTTTTGAGGCTCACCAATGGTTTACATCTTGTGGTGAACCCTCTGTATTCACTTTGGTGAAGTCTTCTCTTGATTGTTGACTTTAACACACATTCACCTACGTCCTGGAGAGTGTTCTTGATCTGGCCAACTGTTGTGAAGGGTGTTTTCTTCACCGGGGAAATAATTCTTTGGTCATCCACTACAGTTGTTTTCCGTGGTCTGCCAGGTCTTTTGTGTGTTGCTGAGCTCACCGGTGCGTTCTTTCTTATTAAGAATGTTCCAAACAGTTGTTTTGGCCACGCCTAGTATTTTTGCTATCTCTCTGATGGGTTTGTTTTGTTTTTTCAGCCTAATGATGGCTTGCTTCACTGATAGTGACAGCTCTTTGGATCTCATCTTGAGAGTTGACAGTAACAGATTCCAAATGCAAATAGCACACTTGAAATGAACTCTGGACCTTTTATCTGCTCACTGTAATTGGGATAATGAGGAAATAACACACACCTGGCCATGGAACAGCTGAGAAGCCAATTGTCCCATTACTTTTGGTCCCTTAACAAGTGGGAGGCACATATGCAAACTGTTGTAATTCCTACACCGTTCACCTGATTTGGATGTAAATACCCTTAAATTAAAGCTGACAGTCTGCAGTTAAAGCACATCTTGTTCGTTTTTATTTCAAATCCATTGTGGTGGTGTATAGTGCCAAAAATGTTAGAATTGTGTCAATGTCCCAATATTTATGGACCTGACTGTAAATGTGTGGGCTAATCTGTATAAATTTGGGGGTTGTTTTGGGGTCTGAATGGATTTAGGGCTGACTTGGGGTCTAATCTGGGTCTGTATGCATTTGGGGGCTGATCTGGAATCTGGATACATTTTTAGATCTTGTCTGGAGGTCTGCATCATTCATTTTGGGATATCATGTGGGCTGAGATCCCAAAATGTAAAATTCATAATAAAAGTAATGATACATCTCTGATCCCTGCCGCACTCCTTCCACTACTTCCCGTGTACTTCTATGTCCCCCTCCACTGAGACATGAGACCACTGCAGCCAGTGAATGAGAAGTGAGCGGTGGGATCAAAAAAGTTTCACTACTTTTATAATTTTATCATGTTCTCAGCAGTTTTGAAGTAAACTAATGTAGGCACATGGGGCAGCACTGGGCATAGTATTGGTGGACACTACACGATGGCAGTGTTAAAAAGGGGAAACTATATAGGGAGGTGTTTTGCTATAGAGGGTCGGGTGGACTGCAGAAACAAGCCAAAGTCAAAGGCATAAGCTGAATTTTCTAGTCCCTAATGCAAAATCGGTAACAGACCTCTTCTACCCTGTGGCATTTATTAATACTGGTGTCTTTTTATGTGGCAGAGGGAGCTGCGCACCACTGGCCGAAGATGTGTGCGCATGAGCTTCGGGAAACTAACTGAAAAGGAAAGTGAACAAACTGAGATCTGTGGAGACTTTAAACATTATTTGGGGGGGGGGGGCTTTTGTATTGTTCTCTCTGTTGGCAAAATTCCCTAGAAACTGCCCTGGCTCTATTTTATATACTGGCACACATGGGGGGCACTATGGAGGGGGAGGAACACTATGGGGGCACTATATTATATCCTGGCACACATGGGGGCACTATGGAGAAGGGGGAAGAGCAGCACTATGGGGGCATCTTCTGGGGCCCTATCTTATATACTGGAAGACATGGGGGCACTATGAAGAAGGGGGAGAGAAGCACTATGGGGGCATCTTCTGGGGCCCTATCTAATATACTAGCATACATGGGGGGCACTATGGAGAATGGGAGGCACTATTGGGGTCATTATATAGGGGCATTATACTGTCACATATTATGGGGTTATTTTATACTGGCACATTATGTCAGGCACCATGGGGACAAGGGGAGGTGCACTATCGGGGCACAATATAGAAGTATTTTATACTGGCGCAAATTATTGGGCACTATGGGGGTTCTACAGGGGTCACTAAGAGGAGGTATTTTTTATGCTGCCACACAACAGGACATTTTTATGTACTGGTGAAAATTATAGGGGGGCATTTTTCTACTGTTACACATTATTAAGAGAATTATTACTACTGGGGCATTATGGCGGGCTTTATTACAGTTGAGGGACTATGAGAAACATGAATACTAGTATGAGCCCTATAGGAGCATTATTACTTCTGGGGCACAGTGGGGAAATTATTACTGTAGGGGCACTATTACTGTGGGGGGCACCCTGGCACGGTATAAGCTTAGCACAATTATTTTGGGGGAACATTATGTTTACACTATTTGTGACAAGGAAACTGTTTCCTGGGCACAGTTATTTTTTAGGACACTGTGTGCCAATAATAATTGAAGCGGAACTATCTGGGTGTAACTAGTATAGGGAGCACAGCGGGCACAGTATTGGGGTTGGCAGGATGGGGTGTTCAAGAAGGTGGGAGGATGATGGAAAACTAGGAAACTAAGATGTAACATAGTAACATAGTATATAAGGCCGAAAAAAAGACATTTGTCCATCCAGTTCGGCCTGTTATTCTGCAAGTTGATCTAAAGGAAGGCAAAAAATAAAACTGTGAGGTACAAGCCAATTTTCCCAACTTAAGGGGGGAAAAAATTCAGGCAATCAGAATAAGTCCCTGGATCAACGACCCCTCTCTAGTAGCTATAGCCTGTAATATTATTACACTCCAGAAATTCATCCAAGCCCCTCTTGAATTCTTTTTTTGTACTCACCATCACCACCTCCTCCGACAGAGAGTTCCATAGTCTCACTGCTCTTACCGTAAATAATGCTTTTCTATGTTTGTGTACAAACCTTCTTTCCTCCAGACGCAGAGGGTGTCCCCTCATCACAGTCACAGTCACAGTCCTGGGGATAAATAGATGATGGGAGAGATCTATGTACTGTCCCCTGATATATTTATACATAGTAATTAGATCTCCTCTCAGTCGTCTTTTTTCTAAAGTGAATAACCCCAATGTTGATAATCTTTCAGGGTATTGTAGTTGCCCCATTCCAGTTATTACTTTAGTTGCCCGCCTCTGAACCCTCTCCAGCTCTGCTATGTCTGCCTTGTTCACAGGAGCCCAGAACTGTACACAGTACTCCATGTGTGGTCTGACTAGTGATTTGTAAAGTGGTAGGACTATGTTCTCATCACGGGCATCTATGCCCCTTTTGATGCAACCCATTATCTTATTGGCCTTGGCAGCAGCTGTCTGACACTGGTTTTTACTGCTTAGTTTGCTGTTTATTAAAATCCCTAGATTTTCCTTTTTCCATGTCAGTGTTACCGAGTGTTTTACCATTTAGTATGTACGGGTGATTTGCATTATTCCTTCCCATGAGCATAACCTTACATTTGTCAGTGTTAAACCTCATCTGCCACTTCTCTGCCCAAGTCTCTAATCTATCCAGATCCATCTGTAGCTGTATATTGTCCTCTTCAGTGTTAATTACTTTACACAGTTTAGTGTCATCTGTAAAAAAAAATATTTTACTGTGCAAGCCTTCTACAAGATCATTAATAAATATATTGAAGAGAATAGGGCCCAATACTGACCCCTGAGGTACTCTGCTAGTGACAGTGACCCAATCTGAGTGTGTACCATTAATAACCACCCTCTTTTTTCTATAATTGAGCCAGTTTCTTACCCACATAAAGACGTTTTCTCCCAGTCCGAGCATTCTCATTTTATATACTAACCTTTTATGTGGTACAGTGTCAAATGCTTTGGAGAAGTCTAGATATACGACATCCATTAATTCACCACTGTCAAGTCTAGAACTTACCTCCTCATAGAAAATGATTAAATTAGTTTGACATGACCAATCCCACATAAAGCCATGCTGATATGATGTTATTTGCTTGTTTTCATTGAGATCCTCCAAGATAGCACCTTCAAACAGTTTACCCACAACAGATGTTAAACTTACCGGCCTATAGTTTCCGGGGTCTGTTTTTGCACCCTTTTTGAATATTGGCACCACATTTGCTATGCGCCAATCCTGTGGAACACTCCCTGTCAGTATAGAGTCTGTAAATGTCATAAATAAGGGTCTGGCTATGACATTACTTAATTCTCTTAGGACACGGAGGAGTATGCCATCTGGTCCTGGTGATTTGTCTATTTTAATCTTTTTAAGTCGCTGTTGTACTTCTTCCTGGGTCAGACTGGACACTTTAAATGGGGAATTTACTTCTACATTCTGCATTTCATCTGACAGTTTATTTTCCTCAGTGAATACAGTGGAGAATTTTTTTTTTTAATAGCTTTGCTTTCTCCTCGTCGCTCTCTGCAACGTCCCCCTCATTGCTCTGTAGAGGGCCGACACCTTCAGATTTATACTTTTTACCATTTATATAATTGAAGAACATTTTAGGGTTAGTTTTACTCTCTTTGGCAATTAATCTCTTTGTCTCTAGTTTGGCGGCTTTTATTAGTTTTTTACATATTCTATTTTTTTTCCTTAGTTTTTCAGTGCTTACTCCTCCTGTTTTAGTGATTTAAATGCCTTATTTTTGTCATTTATTGCTTTCTTTGCAGTTCTATTTATCCACATTGGTTTCTTCTTGTTCCTTAACCCTTTATTCCTATAAGGTATGTACCTCTCACAATTAGATTTTAGAATGCTTTTAAAATTATCCCATTTTGTGGCAGTATTTTTATTTTTGAGGACTTTGTCCCAGTTAGTTACGCCTATGGCCTCTCTTTGTTGGCAAAATTTAGCTTTTTTTGAAGTTTGGTATTTTTGTTCCTCCCTGTAGAAACGCTCGTTTGAAGGATCATTGGAAGGGTTTTACTTTATGATCACTATTTCCCAGGTGTCCCCCAACCTGCACATCTGTTGTTCTGTCAGGTCTATTGGTTAATAATAAGTCCAGTATGGTCGTCCCTCTAGTCGGGTTCTGAACCAGTTGGGAAAGGTAATTGTCTTTGGTTATTGCCAAGAACCTGTTTCCTTTATGAGATGCACAGCTTTCAGTTTCCCAGTCTATATCTGGGTAGTTGAATAATAACAACATCATTATGATCTGCTGCCTCGCCTATCTTGTTTAGTAGTAGAGTTTCTGTGGACTCTGGTATATT
Organism: Bufo bufo; assembly: GCF_905171765.1. Taxonomy (NCBI): domain Eukaryota; kingdom Metazoa; phylum Chordata; class Amphibia; order Anura; family Bufonidae; genus Bufo; species Bufo bufo. Next base: position 700,472,546 of record NC_053389.1, read on the forward strand.
AGGTGGTTTATAATAAACTCCTATTAGTATTTTATTATTGTTTTTGCCTCCATGTATTTCTACCCACAGTGACTCCACATGTTCATGTCCTTCACTTATATCTTCTCGGGCTGTGGACTTTAGACAGGACTTTACATAAAGGCCGACCCCTCCCCTCTCCGGTTTTGACGATCCTTTCTAAACAGACTGTAACCCTGTACATTAACTACCCAGTCATAGTTATCATCCAGCCAGACCCACTATGTCTTAGTCCTCCTCACACATCACTAGTTCTAGTTCCCCAGTTTTATTAGTCAGGCTTCTGGCATTAGTATACATACAATTAAGAGGTTTATGTATATTTTTAACCCTACACCTTTCCTTGTGAACTGTTCTAGTCCCTCCTTCCATTTCTCCCCCAGTCCCACTACCTTGCCCCCGGTCTCTATCTGCACTATCTTCCCATCCTATAATGTAATTACCCCCTCCCCCCCAGTCCCTAGTTTAAACACTCCTCCAACCTTCCAGCCATCTTTCCCCACAACACAGCTGCCCATTCCCCATTGAGGTGCAGCCCATCCCTACGATAGAGCCTGTAGCTGACAGAAAAGTCGGCCCAGTTCTCCAGGAACCCAAACCCCTTCTTCCTACACCAGTTCTTGAGCCACTTGTTAACCTCCCTAATCTCCCGCTGCCTTTCTTGTGTGGCTCATGGTACAGGCAGTATTTCAGAAAACACTACCTTTGAGGTCCTTGCCCTAAGCTTTTGACCTAAATCCCTAAAATAATTTTTAAGGACTCTCCACGTTCCTCTAACTTTGTCATTGGTTCCGATATGGACCATGACCGCTGAAACTTCTCCAGCCCCTACCAGTAATCTGTCAACCCAATCCGCGATGTGTCTAACTCTAGTGCCAGGAAGACAACACACTGTTCGGTGATCACGGTCTTTGTGACAGATTGCCCTTTCTGTACCCCTAATAATAGAGTGTGTCTGTCTGTCAAACTCTGCAGAGTTAAGAAATCATCATGGTGGTCTGGTCTGAAAGGAGAAGATGAGGACAGAGAGCATCTACAGTGCCTTGCAAAAGTATTCACCCCCTTGACTTTTTTTGTATTTTGGTGCCTCACAACCTGGAATTAACATGGATTGTTTGAGGATTTTCATTATTTAATTTACAGAACATGCCCACAACTTTGAAGATGTTAGTTTTTTTTATTGTAAAGCAATTAACAAATAGGACAAAATAACAGAAAAAGTCAATGTGCATAACTATTCACCCCCCTAAAGTCAATACTTTGTAGAGCCACCTTTTGCGGCAATCACAGCTCCAAGTCGCTTTGGATAAGTCTCTTTGAGCTTGCCACAGCGCTTGTGAACAGCAATCTTTAAGTCTGACCACAGATTTTCTATTGGATTGAGATCTGGGCTTTGACTAGGACATTCCAACACATTTACATGTTTCCCCCTTAAACCACTCAAGTGTTGCTTTAGCAGTGTGTTTGGGGTCATTGTCCTGCTGGAAGATGAACCTCCGTCCTAGCCTCAAATCACGCATAGAGTGGTACAGGTTTTTCTCAAGAATATCCCTGTATTTAGCACCATCCATCTTTGCCTCAACTCTGACCAGTTTCCCAGTCCTGGCTGCTGAAAAACATCCCCACAGCATGATGCTGCCACCACCATGTCTCACTGTGGGGATGGTGTTCTTTGGGTGATGTGATGTGTTGGGTTTGCCCCAGACATAGCGTTTTCTTTGATGGCCGAAAAGATACATTTTAGACTCATTAGACCAGAGCACCTTCCTCAATACATTTTGGAAGTCTCACACATGCCTTTTCGCAAACTCACAACGTGCCTTTTTGTTTTTAGCTGAAAGTAATGGCTTTCTTCTGGCCACTCTGCCATAAAGCAACTCTATGGAGCGTACAGCTTATTGTCGTCCTATGTACAGATACTCCAGTCTCTGCTGTGGAACTCTGTAGCTCCTCCAGGGTTACCTTAGGTCTCAGTGCTGCCTCTCGGATTAATGTCCTCCTTGCCCGGTCCGTGAGTTTTGGTGGGCGGCTGTCTCTTGGCAGGTTTGCTGTTGTGCCATGTTCTTTCCATTTGGTTATGATAGATTTGTTGGTGCTCCTGGGGATCATCAAAGATTTGGATATTTTTTTACAACCTAACCCTGACTTGTACTTCTCAACAACATTGTCCCTTTTACTTGTTTGGAGAGTTCGTTGGTCTTCATGGCAGTGTTTGGTTAGTGATGCCTCTTGCTTAGGTGTTGCAGCCTCTGGGGCCTTTCAAAGAAGGTGTGTATATGTAATGACAGATCATGTGACACTTAGATTGCACACGAGTAGACATCATTTCACTAATTATATGACTTCTGAAGGTAATTAGTTGTACCAGAGCTTTTTATGGGCTTCGTAACAAAGGGGGTGAATACATACGCACATGCTAATTTTCTGTTTTCTATTTCTAAACAATAGTTTTATTTATATATTTTTCTCATTTCACTTCATCAACTAAGGCTACTTTCACACCTGCGTTCGGTGCAGATCCGTCTTGTATCTGCACAGACGGATCTGCACCGATAATGCAAACACTTGTATTCTTTCAGAATGGATCCGTTTGCATTATTCTATAAAAAAAAAGTCTAAGTCAAAACGTATCTGTCTTGACTTACATTAAAAGTCAATGGGGGACGGATCCGTTTTCAATTGCACCATATTGTGTCAGTGAAAACGGATCCGTCCCCATTGACTTACATTGTAAGTTAGGACGGATCCGTTTGGCTCCGCATCGTCAGGCGTACACCAAAAGCGGAACGGAGACCAAATGCAGCCAAATTGATGCATCCTGAACGGATCCTTATCCATTCAGAATGCATTGGGGCTGAACTGATCAGTTTTGGGCCGCTTGTGAGAGCCCTGAAACGGATCTCAGAAGCGGACCCAGAAATGCCAGTGTGAAAGTAGCCTTAGACTATTGTGTTCTGATCCATCACATAAAATTCAGATTAACAAAACATTGAACTTAAAGCTGTAATGTAACAAAATACGAAAAAAGTCAAGGGGGATGAATACATTTGCAAGGCACTGTACATCAAAGGAGACGTGACTGGATGTAAGAGATATGTGGATCTGTATTAGGCTACTTTCACATCTGAGTTAGTGATTCTGGCAGGCTCTTCCAGCAGAGAACAGCCTGTCGGAATGCTAAATCACTGCTAAATACAGACAGAATGCCAGCCGGCCCCATTAACTATAAGGCCTCTTTCACACAGGCGTCGCGTCTGAGGGCCGGATAGGATGCGGGTGCGTCGCGGGAAAATAGTGCGATTTTGCCTGCGAGTGGGATGAGTTTTGTATGCGATTGCGTTGCGTTATTCAGTTTTGTTTTCGCATGAGTGCAATGCATTTTGCGTGAGAAAAAACTGAGTGTCGTACCTAGACCCAGACCCGGACTTCTTCACAGAAGTTCGGGTTTGGGTTAGGCATTCTGTAGATTTTAATCTTTTCCCTTATAACATGGTTATAAGGGACAATAATAGCATTCTTAATACAGAATGATCAGTAAATTAGAGATGGAGGGGTTAAAAAATAAAATAAAATTTAAACTCACCTCATCCACTTGTTCGCGCAGCCCGGCTTGTCTTCTTTCTTCTTCTTTGAGGACCTGGGAGAAAAGGACCTTTGGTAACGTCACTGCGCTCATCACATGGTACGTCACATGGTTCATCACATGGTCCATCACCATGGTGATGGACCATGTGATGAGCGCAGTGATGTCACCAAAAGTCCTTTTCCTCCAAGGTCATCAAAGAAGAAGAAAGAAGACAAGCCGGGCAGCGCGAACAAGTGGATGAGGTGAGTTTATTTTTTATTTTATTTTTTAACCCCTCGATCCCTAATTTACTGAGCATTCAGTATTAAGAATGCTATTATTTCCCCTTATAACCATGTTATAAGGGAAAATAATAATGATCGGGTCCCCATCCCGATCGTCACCTAGAAACCATGCGTGAAAATCGCACCGCATCCGCACTTGCTTACGGATGCTTGCAATATTTATGCACCCTCATTCACTTCTATGGGGCCTCCGTTGCGTGAAAAACACACAATATAGAGCATGCTGCGATTTTCACGCAACGCACAAGTGATGTGTGAAAATCACCCCTCATGTGCACAGCCCCATAGAAATGAATGGGTCCAGATTCAGTGCAGGTGCAATTCGTTCACCTCACGCATTGCACCCGCGCAAAACTGTGTGAAAGGGGCCTAATGGGGTCTGGCAGAGATCTGGCCACAATCTGGCAAAAATGCAGAGAATCGTCGGGACACAAACCGTTGCATGCCTGAGTTTGTGTCCGGCCAATTCCTTGCATTCTCTGCCGGATCAGGTGGCCGGAGCATAGTGCCGCAGATGTGAAAGTTGCCTTACCCTGTATGTTTTGTATTGCTATAAGTAATGTTAGGACAGAATAGGTTAGGTTGAGAATTTGGCTTGGGGGGGCCCAGGCACATTCTTTGCACAGGGGCCCTCTGCTGTCTGTGTCCGCCCCTGTCTTCCACATAATAGTGTCAGCTACACTGTCCATAGGTGAATGCAACTTATAGCGTAAATGAACCCCTTCCCGACTGCCATACGGCTATATACGTGCTAGCTGCACGTGTATAGACATCAGGCAGCTCTTTAATCCAAGCGCTGCAAAACGCTTGGATTAAAGCTTCTGCTCCTGCCCTGCTGCTGTCATGGACAGCATACAGTGCAGTAATGCTGGCAAGGGAACAATCAGAGTGGTCCCTTGCCGGCAATCGATCCGATTGGTTATGTAACATCCCAGAGTATGTCAGTAAACTCTATGTCACCCAGCTTCATTTTGTTAAGATGTGAATGTGTTAATATCCTATGTAATCTCAATGTGCATTGACATGTCTATGTCTGTATTTTATATATTTGCTGTAATTCCAAATGTACACCAGCAGGTGGCAACAGTATGTAGCAGAATAAGGCAAGTTAGTATACCTAGCTGGAATAGACCATTCCAGGCTAGCTTCCCCCATCTGAGGAGGAGTGGAATGTTCCCACTCTTACTTCAGAGGGAGGACAGAAAGTTTGAGTGAGTGTGCACCAGCCCCCCTGTTGGGGTAGGCTGTGTGAATAGGAGCTCCCAGGAAACAGGGATCCCAACCAAGGATTCAGGCCTAACCTGAGGCCCAAAGCAACCTTCCCAGCCTGAGTTCCTTACCTCAGCTGGATGAACGAAGAAAGCAGCAACTTCAGAACTTCTAGATCTCCAGGAAGAGACCACCATACCCTGCGAGCAGTCCTGTAAGTACAGATTCCATAACAAGGAGAAGATAAGTACCTCCATAGCTAGTCAGGCCCATACTAAGCAGAACCCAAGACAGAGCAGAAGACAGATACCTGCCAGATCTATAGGCGTATGTTCAGATGCAGAATATATAGATATAATTCCTGCCACATATTGCCAACACCTGCTGGGATCCTAGACTCATTGCTGTAACATTGTATGGATCTAAAGCTGCATAATATAACATCAAGTAAAGCCAAGTTGGACCCTATTGTCTGTGTGGAATTCCATCATTCCTCCATTACTCCTATTTACAACACTCAATTTGTTGCATGTGAGCCAGGATACAGGAGTCCAGCCGTACTAAGGTAGGAGACACCGTTGACACAATACAGAGACAATATCCCCCTCTGGCATTCCTTACCTAGTACACGAGCTATACAGTACCTGTGCAAGCTGCAACTGGCGTCACGAACTTAGTTACACCTAAATCTGACCCACTGCATAGCAGCCCCAATGACCCAGTGTCCGGCTCGTTGCAGTTAGTCTATGCAGACTAACCAATCGGATCGCAGCAGTGTAAAAAATGCCTGTTCCAGGCTCTCATCTGCACTCTGCAGATCAGAGCCTGAAATCAGGTAATGTATGCTCGTGCCCTGCCTCTTTGCTGGGAAGGCGCTCTCCCTTCCGGTCATCTGTCCCCGCCTGTCCCCGCCTGCCCCTGATGCGCCCCCCCCCATGTATCCGGCCCCCAGCGAATGTCAGCCTGATGCAGTCCCGCATCTGTGCCCCCTGCCCCAATCTGTGCCCCCCTGCTGTGTGTGATTGCGGCGGCTCTGTTCCTGAGCCGTCGCCATCAGCAGCGAGTGTCATCTCTATGCTGACACTCTGCTGTAACCCCTTAGGTGCCACAGCAGCGGCATCCATGGGGTTAATAGAGGAAGGGGGCTCCCTCTCTCAAGCGAAGGCAGCGCCGCAAAGGCGTCCAGTGTTGCCCTCTACAGGACATCTGATAGTATTATACTTTGCAATGCAAGAGCCATGACAGCCACACAAAGTCCAGGGAATGCAGGTCAGCATGCAAGCCAAGTACACTCTGCTTTTAACCCCGTCCGGTGCCATTACAGCTTTCATCGGATCCAGGGATGCAAGTACCAACATGCATGCTGAGCCCACCATATACTTCTCCTGGAGCCAAATGGCTACTGGTAGGTTCTATACAAGCAGACTCAGTTTTATACTGACTTTAAAACCAGCCTCCAGGACAGATTGACTGGCCAGGTGTGCATGACTCAAAGGAGATCGCCACGCCTCCGATATATGCTACAAAGAAAAAATGTGGGGGGTTGAGTCCGCACAACCTGTCTGTAGGTGCAGATCACTATGGCGAAATACATATACAAACGGAAAATGCAAAATGTGATCGCACACTACATCCAGCATTATGCCCTGCCTCCATGCTGGATGAGACATTGGTGTACATTTTGGCCAAAGCGTAATAAGCCACTCACCGCGTCAAGGTCGTCTCATTTGCCCATGAACAGGTAGGAACTAGTGATAGGGACCACTCAAATGAAGGCAACCTTGACGCGGTGAGTGGCTTATTACGCTTTGGCCAAAATGTACACCAATGTCTCATCCAGCATGGAGGCAGGGCAGAATGCTGGATATAGAGTGCGATCACATTTGTATTCTCCGTTTGTATATGTATTTCGCCATAGTGATCTGCACCTATATACAGGTTGTGCTGACTCAATTCCCAAAAATTTTTCTTTGTAGTATGTATTGGAGGTGTGGCGATCTCCTTTGAGTCATGCACACCTGACCAGTTAATCTGTCCTGGAGGCTGGTTTTAAAGTCAGTATAAAACTGAGTCGGCTTATATAGAACCTACCAGTGGTCATTTGGCTCCAGGAGAAGTATATGGTGGGCTCAGCGTGCATGTTGGTACTTGCATCCCTGGATCCGATGAAAGCTGTAATGGCACCGGACGGGGTTAAAAGCAGAGTGTGCTTGGCGTGCACGCTGACCTGCATTCCCTGGATTTTGTGTGGCTGTCATGGCCCATGAACAGGTAGGAACTAGTGATAGGGACCACTCAAATGGAGACAACCTTGACGCGGTGAGTGGCTTATTACGCTTTGGCCAAAATGTACACCAATGTCTCATCCAGCATGGAGGCAGGGCAGAATGCTGGATATAGAGTGCGATCACATTTGTATTCTCCGTTTGTATATGTATTTCGCCATAGTGATCTGCACCTATATACAGGTTGTGCTGACTCAATTCCCAAAAATTTTTCTTTGTAGTATGTATTGGAGGTGTGGCGATCTCCTTTGAGTCATGCACACCTGACCAGTTAATCTGTCCTGGAGGCTGGTTTTAAAGTCAGTATAAAACTGAGTCTGCTTTTATAGAACCTACCAGTGGCCATTTGGCTCCAGGAGAAGTATATGGTGGGCTCAGCGTGCATGTTGGTACTTGCATCCCTGGATCCGATGAAAGCTGTAATGGCACCGGACGGGGTTAAAAGCAGAGTGTGCTTGGCGTGCACGCTGACCTGCATTCCCTGGATTTTGTGTGGCTGTCATGGCCCATGAACAGGTAGGAACTAGTGATAGGGACCACTCAAATGGAGGCAACCTTGACGCGGTGAGTGGCTTATTACGCTTTGGCCAAAATGTACACCAATGTCTCATCCAGCATGGAGGCAGGGCAGAATGCTGGATATAGAGTGCGATCACATTTGTATTCTCCACATATATAACTAGTTTAGTATACAGTTCTAATCATAATACTAACAATAGGAACATTCTCTGCTTCCATAAGACACAGCTCTTAGTGGAGTTAATGTCTGTTCGGCTTCTCTCCTCTGGTGTAATGATTCTAGAAGCTCCTGCTAGGGGGATTTCCCACACAGGCTGTGTGTGAGACTGGCTGTGATTGGTTAAAACTCTTGCTGTGTATGAGGCTGGCTGTGATTGGTCGAGACTCCTAACCAGCAACAACAGTTTAACTCTATGCTTTCTGTTGCTTCTGCTGGGTCATTGAGCTTACCTTACATTATATAATGAATCTTAAAGGCATATTATCTTTTCTGCTTCTGTGAACACAATATATATAACAGTTATATGACATCCAAATATCAAGTCACTGTAAATAACTCTGCTTTTGTCTTTAACACACAAACATAGGAACTATATTAAGGTTATTAGCAGGTCTAGCTATATACCGTACACATATAAGATATATTAGCAACCTAGGACAGGTCTTAGCTGGCCAGCTACACTCCCACCAAAATTACCTAATTCTATGTTCTTAGTGGTAGGGCTTAAACATGAATTTGAGGAATTTTCCTTCATGTTCTCAACTTCCAAGTGTCTTCTATCACTTTCAAGTAGAACAACTAACTTCTGTATAGGACGTTCCAACTTGAGTGGAGTAGTGAGATGTTTTCCTTTTTTGTCAAGTTTTGAGTCTCCTATTTGTAACAACACTCTTCTTACTAGTTTGTCTTTTGAACTTTTCATTGACTTCTAGATAAATCTTCTTCTTTTACTAACACTATGATGTATGATGTAGGAGCCCTGACCATAACCATAACTACTGGCATCTGAAAAGTGATAAAAAGGGTTGAGCGAACCCAAACTGTAAAGTTCGGGTTCGTATCGAACTTTAGGATTTTTGGAACCCAGACCCGAACCTGAACTTTTCAGTGAAAGTTTGGCTTCGAGTTCGGTGAGTTAATGGCGCTTTTTGAAAGGCTGCAGGGCAGCAAATCAACAAGCGTTTAATTTGTGTGCCCTTAGAAGCCATCACAGCCATGCCTACTAATGGCATGGCTGTGATTGGCCAGTGCAGCATGTGACCCAGCCTCTATATAAGCTCGAGTCACATAGCGCTGCACATCACTCTGCTCTGATTAGTGTAGGGATAGGATGCTGCTGCTGTGAGGGAGAGAATAGGACAGAATCTTTAATCTGAAGTGCTTGTTAACTCAGCGTTCTACCTAAATTTTATTTTGTGGGTGCAGTGCACAATCTTTTTACCCTTCCATGAGCCCAGTGACCCAGAAAAAAAACTTTTATCCGTCTGTTAGTTAGGTGGGTGGCGGCGGCCATTTTATGCAAGTTCTTTGCACCAGCATAGCATATGTGCATTTGTGACAGTCAAATAGAAGCTTAAATACTACAATTATATTCTTGGTTTAAAAAAATCACCCATTTTTGGCAAGACCCTACATCTGTGCCCTTTGCAGCATTTGCCTGTGTGCAATTTAAGCTTGAAATACTGCAATAATTTTCTGGGTTTTAAAAAACACAATTTTTTGTCAAATACCCTCCATCTGGGGCCTTGCAGCATTAGCCAGTGTGACGTTTAAGCTTGAAATACTGCAATAATTTTCTGGGCTTAAAAAAGCACCCATTTTTGGCAATGCCCTCTATCTGGGGCCTATGCAGCATTTGCCTGTGTGCAATTTAAGCTTGAAATACTGCAATAATTTTCTGTGTTTTAAAAACACCCTTTTTGGGCAAAATACTAAATTTTACAGCCCTGGTTGCATCTGTCAGTGTGAATCATACGTGTTAGATACTGCTGTTATATTCTGTTATTTAAAAAACACCCATTTAGGGCAAAATCCTAATTTTGCAGCATTTGCTGCATCTGTCATTGTTAAATACAAGCTTGAAATACCTAAATAATTTTCTTGGTTTTAAAAAACACCCATTTTTGGCAATACCCTCCATCTGGGGCCTATGCCGCATTAGTCAGTGTGAAATTTAAAGAGGACCTTTCACTAGATTAAAAAATCTAAACTAAGTATACAGACATGTAGAGCGTCGCCCAGGGATCTCCCTGCACTTACTATTTTCCCTGGGCGTCGCTCCATAGGCTCCGGTATCTTCATATGTTCGGCTCCACCCAGTTGAGCCTGCCGGCGTCTCCTTCTCCCAGGCTGTAGCGCTGGCCAATCGCAGCGCTCAGCTCATAGCCTGAGAGAAAAAAAAACCTCTCAGGCTATGAGCTGAGCGCAGCGATTGGCCAGCGCTACAGCATGGGAGAAAGAGACGCCGGCAGGTTCCCCTGGGTGGAGCCTAACATGTGAAGATACCAGAGGCTATACCGGGTGAACGGAGCGGCGCCCAGATATAACAGTAAGTGCAGGGGGATCCCTGGGCGCCGCTCTACATGTCTGTATACTTAGTTTAGATTTTTTTATCTAGTGAAAGGTCCTCTTTAAGCTTGAAATACAGCAATAATTTTCTGGGTTTTAAAAAACACCCTTTTTGGGCAAAATATTTTTTTTTACAGCCCTTGTTGCATCTGTCAGTGTGAAATACAAGCGTTAGATACTACTGTCATATTCTGTTATAAAAAAAACACCAATTTAGGGCAAAATACAAAATTTGCGGCCTTGGCTGCATCTGTCATTGTTAAATACAAGCTTGAAATACAGCAATAATTTTCTGGGTTTAAAAAAGCACCCATTTTTGGCAATGCCCTCCATCTGGGGCCTATGCAGGTTTTCTCAGTGTGCAATATAAGCTTGAAATACTTCAATAATTTTCTGGGTTTAAAAAAACACCCATTTTTGGCAATACCTTCCATCTGGGGCCTATGCAGCATTAGTCAGTGTGACGTTTAAGCTTGAAATACTGCAATAATTTTCTGGGTTTTAAAAAAAACACCCTTTTTAGGCAAAAGAATACATTTTACAGCCCTTGTTGCATCTTTCAGTGTGAAATACAATAGTTAGATACTGCTGTCATATTCTGTTATTAAAAAAAACACCCGTTTTCGGCAAAATACTACATTTGACAGCCCTTGTTGCATCTTTCAGTGTGAAATACAAGCGTTAGATACTGCTGTCATATTCTGTAATTAAAAAAACACCCATTTTCGGCAAAATACTAAATTTGCAGCCTTGGCTGCATCTGTCAGTGAGATACAAGCTTGAAATCCTGCAATAATATTCTGGGTTTAAAAAAACACCAATTTTTAGCAAAATACTAAATTTGCAGCCTTTGCTGCATCTGTCAGTGTAAAATAGACGCGTTAGATACTGTTGTTCTATTCTGTTATAAAAAAAATAAAAAAATTTTTGGCCAAATACAAAATTTGTGGAGAATGAGGAGAGCGTCGAATAAGGGACGTGGCCCAGGTCGCCTTCAGCGTTATTTGGTCGGGCATAATGCGGCTCTATGAATGGTGAGGCCAGAAAAAGTACAGGCGATAGTAGATTGGGTTACTGACAGTGCCTCCAGTTCCTTCACATTGTCTCCGACCCGGTCTCCTGCTGAAAGATCAGAGTTGGCACCTGCAGCCGATGTCCATCAGTCTTTCACCTCACTCCCTTGCAAATCAGCCAAGCAGTCTGAGCCCCAAGTCATGCAGCAGTCTCTTCTGCTTTTTGATGACTCTGCTAGCAGGGTTTCCCAGGGCCATCCACATAGCCCTGCCCCAGAAGTGGAAGAGGTTGAGTGCACCGATGCCCAACCACTTATGTTTCAAGATGAGTACATGGGAGGACCACCGCAGCACGTCTCGGATGATGACGAAACACATGTGCCAACTGCTGGGGCTTTCGAAAGTGTGCAGACTGACAAGGAGGGCAGGGGTGAAGACAGGGTGAAAGATGATGTGGAGGACGATGAAGTCCTCGACCCCACATGGAATCAAGGTCATGCGAGTGATCTGTGTAGTTCGGAGGAAGAGGCGGTGGTCGCACAGAGCCACCAGCACAGCAGAAGAGGGAGCAGGGTGCAAAAGCGGAGCGGCAGTCCCCTAGACCATACGTCTTCTACTGCCCACCGCAGCAAGGGACCGAGCACACCAAAGCCAGCTCCAAGGAATTCCCTGGCGTGGCAGTTCTTCAGACAATGTGCTGACTACAAGACACGAGTGGTTTGCACGCTGTGCAATCAGAGCCTGAAGCAAGGCATAAACGTTCTCAACCTGAGCACAACCTACATGACAGGCATCTAAGTGCAAAGCACGAGCTGCAGTGGAGTAGACACCTCAAAAACCAAGAAAGGTCTCTGGCTCCTCCTGCTTCCTCTTCTGCTGCAGTCTCAGCCTCTTCATCCACCTCTGGAGTGACAGTGGCACCTGCCACCCCGCAAACAGAGGATCTGCCAGCAACACCACCACCTGGGTCACCAAGCATCTCCACAATGTCCCACGGAAGCGTTCAGCTCTCCATCTCTCAAACACTGGAGCGGAAGAGGAAGTACCCCCCTACCACCCACGGTCCCTGGCTCTAAATGCCAGCATTTCAAAATTACTGGCCTTTGAAATACTGTCATTCCGTCTGGTGGAGACAGAGAGTTTTAAAAGACTTATGGTGGTGGCTGTCCCACAGTACATCGTGCCCAGCCGCCACTACTTTTCCAGGCGAGCCATCCCTTCCCTGCATAACCAAGTCGGGGACAAAATCAGGTGTGCACTGCGCAACGCCATCTGTGGCAAGGTCCACCTAACTACGGATACGTGGACCAGTAAGCACGGTCTATGCCTCCTGTTGCTTCCTCCTCCTACTCCGCTTCCTCATCCTCTACCACCTCCTCATCCGGTCAGCGTAACACCTTCACCACCAACTTCAGCACAGGCAGTTTTAAAACGTATCTGTTTGGGGGACAAACCCCACACCGCGCAGGAGCTGTGGACGGGCATGGAACAACAGACCGATGAGTGGTTGGTGCCAGTGAGTCTCAAGCCCGGCCTGGTGTTGTGCGATAATGGGCGAAATCTCGCAGCAGCTCAGGGCCTAGCCTGTTTAAAGCACATCTCTTGCCTGGCGCATGTGCTGAATTTGGTGGTGCAGAGGTTCCTTATTACCCAGATATGTCAGAGCTGCTGCAGAAAGTGCGGGCCATCTGTGCACGCTTTCGGCGTTCTCACCCTGCTGCTTGCCTGTCAGCGCTGCAGCGTAACTTCGGCCTTCCAGCTCACCGCCTCATATGCGACGTGCCCACAAGGTGGAACTCCACCTTGCACATGCTGGCCAGACTGTGCGGGCAGCAGCAGGCAATAGTGGAGTTTCAGCTGCAGCACGCATGGGTGAGTCGCTCTGCAGAACAGCACCACTTCACCACCAATGACTGGGCCTCCATGCGAGACCTGTGTTCCTTGTTGCGCTGTTTCAAGTACTCCACCAACATGGCCAGTGCCGATAACGCCGTTCTCAGCGTTACTATCCCACTTCTATGCCTCCTTGAAAAAACGCTTCTGGCGATGATGGAAAAGGATGTGGCACAGGAGGAGGAGGAGGAAGAGGGATAATTTCATAGGGTTTCCGGTAAGTCATTCACAAGTGGCTCCGAGGGTGGGTTCCTGCACCCACAAACCCAAGGTACACAATTGTCCAGCCAGGGCACAGTTCTGGAGGATGACGAGGTAGAGGATGAGGAGGAGGAGATGGAGGAGGAGGAACCGTGTTAACAGCAGGGTGGCACCCAAACCAGCTCATGGCCATCACTGGTGCGTGGCTGGGGGGATACAGAGGACACAGACGATACACCTCCCACAGAGGACAGCTTTTCGTTGCCTCTGGGCAGCCTGGCACACCTGAGCGATTACATGCTGCAGTGTCTCCGCAACGACCTCCGAGTTGCCCACATTCTAACTTGTGCTGATTACTGGGTGGCCACGCTGCTGGATCCCCGTTATAAGGGCAACGTACCGTCCTTAATTCCGTCACTGGAGCGTGATCGTAAGATGCGCGAGTACAAGCGCACGCTGGTAGACGTGCTGCTGGTGGCATTCCCACCTGACAGCGGGGGCACAGTGGAAGCACAAGGCATAAGCAGAGGAGGAGGAAGAGGTCGCCAACGCAGCTGGGGCGACCCCAGCACCTCAGAAGGCAGGGTTAGCAATGTGGAAAAGCTATGTCAGCACGCCACAACAACCAGCACCAGCTGATATGGAACGTCTTAGCAGTAGGCAGATTTCACCAACATGATGGAGCAATATGTGTGCACACGCCTAAACGTACTGAATGACGGGTCTGCTCCCTTCAACTTCTGGGTCTCCAAATTGGGCACATGGCCTGAGCTTGCTCTTTACGCCTTGGAGGTGCTGGCCTGCCCTGCCGCCAGTGTATTATCTGAACATGTGTTTAGCACGGCAGGGGGCGTTATCACAGACAAGCGCAGCCGCCTGTCCACAGCCAATGTGGACAAGCTCACGTTCATTAAAATGAACCAGGCATGGATCCCACAGGACTTGTCCGTACCTTGTGCAGAATAGACATGTATACCGGCCTTACCCAGTCATTGTTATACTACAGCGCAATTGCTCATTGTTGTATTTTTTATATTTCCCACTCTTTTAAGGTGTACCCTAATAAAATAAAATAATTAAAAAATTAAAAATAAAAACCAGTGTTGGCTACCTCATCCTCCTACACCGCTACGTCCACTGCCTCCTCAACCTCCTACTCCATATGGACCTCCACCTCATGCATCAAGATTATTTTTTAAATTTGTACGTATTTTATTTTATTTTATGTCATTTCACTAATTTGTCTGTTAGATTTTCGGGTGACATTCACCAATTTCTGGCTGTGATATACCCCTGCTCTACCTAGTTGACAGGTTAATACATTTCACTAATTTGTCTGTTACATAGTTGGGTGACATTCACCAATCTTTGGCTGTGATATACCCCTGCTCTACCTAGTAGACAGGTTCATAAATTTCACAAATTTTTCTGTTACATTCTTGGGTGACATTTTACAATTTTCGCCGTGAATAAACCCCTGCTCTGCATAGTTGACAGGGACCGAAATTTTTAAAAATCATCTGTTCCATTGGTGGGTGACATTAACCCATTTCTGGCGATGAAAAACCCCTGCTCTGCATTGGTGACAGGGACTTAAATTTCAAAAATTCGTCTTTAATTGGCCCTTTCATTCGATCCTTCTGCTTTAATAATTTGTCCCACATTTCAGCTTGATCACATTGCAGCCATTGACCTCCCTTGGATGTGGTCTCCCTTTCTCACGCTGCCTCTCCGGCGTGGAACCCTGATTCGCCGCTAACCGTGATCAACATGGTAGGCGCAGAAAAGAACATCGAAAGTTGATAGAGCAGATATCCAATTGGATCGTGGACATCACGACATGGTGGAGCAGTATGTGTGCACACGCCTACACGTACTGACTGATGGGTCTGCCCCCTTCAACTTCTGGGTCTACAAATTGGGCATATGGCCCGAGCTTGCCCTTTATGCCTTGGAGGTGCTGGCCTGCCCTGCAGCCAGTGTATTGTCTGAACGTTTGGTTAGCATGGCTGGAGGGGGTTATAACAGGTTATATTTCCCATTGTTTTGGGGTGTACCCTAATTTAAAACAAAAACCAGTGTTGGCTTCCTCCTCCTACTCCACCGCCGCTTCCACCTACACTGCCACATCCACAGCCTCCTCAACCTCCTACTCCATATGGACCTCGTCCTCCAAGATCAAGATTATAATTATTTATTTTTACGTATTTTATGTTATTTGAAGTCATTTCCCTATCCACATTTGTTTGCAGAGCACTTGCCATGCTCTTAACCACATTTTGATGCCATTTGCAGCCCTCTAGCGCTTTCCATGACTTTTTACAGCCATTTTAGTGCTTAAAAATTCAGGTCCCCATTGACATCAATGGGGTTCGGGGTCAAGTTCGGGTCCCAAACTCGAACTTTCTTGTGAAGTTCGGCCGAACCCGTCTAACCCAAACATCCAGGTGTCCGCTGAACTCTAGTAATGAAGTTCTATTTTCTTGTACTTTTCGAAATCATGAGGTACAAAACATCTGGGTATCCGAACTTCTCTTAAGTTTTGCAAGTCTCTTATCCAACTCTCCCACCTTGGCCTCAAATTTTCAGGTATTGGCTTGTCCCATCCCAACTTCTGTCTGCATAATTCTTCTAGTATTTCTTTTGCTTTGAGAATTACTGGGGTAAAGAATCCCAATGGATATATAGAAGCCACTGCGGAAAGAATGGTACGTCTAGTTGCCACTTTCTCTTCAATAGATACTTCAAAGAAGAACTTGTCATTCTCTACATTCCATCCCAATCCAAGTACGTTCTGAACTGGAATATGATCGTAATTGAGATCTACATTCTTAATTGTTGCTGCACGTTCAGAGTCACTGATGGATTCCAGTACCGCTCTGTTGTTTGAGATGAATTTATGAAGGTGCAGGTTTCCTCTTGCGCATTACTCTTGGCTTTCTTTCACTAGTTTGATTGCAGATTATGTGGACTCTAGACTTATGATCATCTACATAAAAGTTTTTCTTCAGAAAATTTGCTGCTGATGGGCAATCCTTTTCATTCTGATTGGCCAGGTACTTCATACCATGATTGGTGCAACCTAGAGACAATGCTGCTCCAAGCAAGTGTACTTTCATTCTGTATTCTGCTGGCTCTGTATCTGTATCTCCATCCTCCCACCATAGAAACCTCAGGAAGTCTCTATCTTCATTCTTCACATGAAACTGGTGGAACATCTTTTCAATGCCACACATGACTGCTACGGGATACTTTCTGAATCTACAGAGTACTCCAGGCAGAGTGTTTGTAACATCTGGTCCTTTTAGTAGATGATCGTTCAATGCAACACCATCGTCCTTTTCTGAGCAATAAAATACCACTCTAATCTTATCTGGTTTCTTTGAGTGGTAGACACCTTGATGTGGGATGTACCACGCTTTTCCTTCTTTAGGTTGATTATAAACTTTCTCTGCATGTCCTTCTTTCAGGATGCCTTTCATGAATTTCAAATAATCATTCTTGAGTTTGGGATCTCTTCCTATCCTTTTCTTCAAACATTTCAATCTTGCTAGGGCAAGATTTCTGTTATTTGGCAGACAAGGTCGTTCTCTAAAAGGTAAGGGCATTTCAAGATGACCTTGTTGATTCTGCTGAATACTTTCTTCTAGAGTGTGTACGAACTTTATGTCTTCTTGTGATACATTCTTTTCTTTAGAACTTATGTCTGCAAACTCGGATTCAAGGATAAGGATCTTGATTACTTTTGCTGGACTTACAGTTGGTAACTCTTGGACAAATATTCGATGACATAATCCTGTCACCTGTCTTGAGTTTGCGATCTGCTGTTTTCCTCCAACAACACCCCGAACCCATCCTAGATCAGTTCGAACAGCGTAGGGTTCACCCTTTTCTCCTGTAATTACCTTTCGTGGTACCAAGGCTTCAGGACAATTGTAGCCTATCAACAGTCCAACACCAAACTCCTTCAGCTGGGACATTTCATGAGATATGACAGATAGGTGTTCCCAGTTATTTGCTGTTTCACAGTTAGGCATGCGATCTCGATCTAGAGGTATATCCTCTTTTGTATACGCTGAAGGTAGATCTAATGTGAAGTTTGAATGAAGTCCTCTAATTCTCAGTCCTTTGACCTTTTGACTATTCACTTATGTGTCTCTCCCCGTCATTGTGGGGAGTTTGAGCTTCACTGGTTCTGTAGCCACTTGTAATTTCTTGCAGATTTCTTGATCAATGAAGGTGACGTCACTCTGGGCATCCAGTAGCGCATAGCCATATACCTTCTTGTTCCTCCTTTTAGGATTTGAAATGCACACTGGTACAACCATTGATGTGCCATTGCTTTCTCCTTCCCTCACTCTGCAAGAGAATACCGATACTTTATTTCCTTCCTCAGTATCTTTAGGTATTGAGGATTTATCTTTCTTTGGACATTCTTCATGTAGTGGTGTAGGATGGCGTCCTTTGCAAATGCTGCATGTGGTCTTTTTCTTACACTCCTTAGTAACATGGCCTTTTCTTAGGCAGCCGAAACACAGTTGGTTCTCAAGTACAAACCTCTTCTTTTCATCTGGGGACTTCTCCTTCAATTGTTGGTACTTGTGTATGGAGTGGTTCTCTCCACAGAACATACATTTGAAGGTAGTCTGAAGATTTGTCGGTTCTGTCTCTCTACTAATCCCAGTAGTGACATTGGACTTGCTCTCATAGATATCTGGACCTTTAGCTGCTGTATTGGTTGCAAAGCTAGTTGCTCTTGCGCGTCTTATATCTTTCACAGGCCTTTCTTTTAAGGATTTTAAGACGTAAGATGCTGTTACTGGATTACATGCTATCCGTGCTTCCTCATTGACGAACTCAGAGAACTCTTTAAAACTTGGGAAATTCTTACCTAGATCTAACTGTTTAGTCACATAGCGATTCCATCTAGAAGCCCCTCCTTCAGGTAGCTTAGTTAGCATCCTGTGGTTTTCTAAATAGTCGTTCAGTACTTCCAGTCCTTGAACATGTGGGATGTCATTGCTGCATGCTTGCAGGAAATCACCATACTTTTGGAGTTTAAAGTGTTCTTTAGGACCTATTTTAGGCCAGTTATTCAGTTTCTCTCTAAAGGCTCTTTGTCAGTGGCGTAGGGATCGCCATAGCAACCATAGCAATGGCTATGGGGCCCTACGCCACTGGGGGCCCGCCGCCGACTGAGGATTAAAAAAATAAAAATAAAATTCATGTGGCGAGTGGGCCGGGCGTGGTGCTGTGATAGGGGGCGGTCGGACTCGGAACCGGAGGGCGGAGGTAGAGAGGCAGTCTGGGCGGTGGTTCGCCGGAAGTGGAGGAGGCGGAGTCGCAGACTTGGAGCGGCACATACAAGGATAGGAACCTGCGAGGTGAGCTGCTGGAGTGTGGGTGGGTCACCCGGGCAAGTGCCGGGGCCCACTGCTCCTGGGGGGGCCCACTGTGCCAGCTCACTCCTGCAGCTGCATAGGTCCCAAATGTCGCAGGCGTCTGCCTGCATGTCCCGGCTTATGATAAGCCCGGCCATGCAGGCAGTGTGCTGCCTCTCACTCACTGTGCGATGCTGAGATCCTTGGCTCCGCCTCCTCACACAGCCAGGGAAAAGAGTTCGGGAGCCTTGAAAGAGAGAGACTTGCAGAAGGAGGGGCCGGGTCCCAGGAAAATAACCCGATCATTGCCTCCTACTTCTGCAGTCCTCCGTGCTCCTGACATGCCCCACATTCTTCTGTGATCACCAGAGGGTGACCACTCAATGTGGCTACTCCTGCCTTTCTAACATCACTGCAGAGTTGCTTCCTGTCCTGCTTGCTGCTGGCCTGTCTTCAAACTAGTAAGCTAGTAAGGTCCTTCCCCCCCCCCCCCTTCTTTTGTCCAGTTGTTTAATTTTAACCCCTTGAGGCTCAGCCATGTCACAGTGACTGAGCTTTTTCCATTAGCCAAATAGTGAGTCTCAGCCAGCACCACTCTCCTCCCATGATGTCCCATTTACTTATAATTAGGACACGCTGTAAGATTTAGCATGGAGAAGTAGTACTTGCCCATGCTAAATCTTTAGAGTGTGTCCTTAGTAGGTGTTGTCAGTAGTTACTGTCACTCAGCGCTGCTGTCATCGCCAAGTATCGCTGATGACCCACCTAACCGTCCAGTCACACGACCCTAATTCTGGGTCAGCCTCTGTGCCACAATTTTGCGTAATGTGTGCGGACCCATTCATTTCAATCGGGCTGCAAAAGATGCGGACCGCAACAGTTGTCAGTGTTCCCTGTACAGAGAGAGATGAAGGGGGCCCATATAGAAAGGATCAGTATGAGGCTTCGTTCACATCACCGTTTAGCCATTCCGTTCTCCTGCTCAGTTTAGGAGCAGGAGAATGGAAAGGACAGATTTGGAACATAACGGAGCCAAACGGAGCCTACGGATCCCATAGACTATAATAAAGTCTGTTAGGTTTCCACTCAGAAGATTATTTTGGAGCAGAAACAAAAGTAGTGCATGCAGGACTTTTGTCTCTGCTTCAAAAATCTTCTTCTGAGCGAACACCTAACAGACCCCATTATAATCTATGGGGTCCTTAGGATCGGTTCGGCTCAGTTATGTGCCGAATCCGTCCCTTCCATTCTCCTGCTCCTAAAGAGCAGGAGAACGGAAAGGCTGAACGGTGATGTGAAAGAAGCCTGAGTTGTCACTGGGTTTTCACCGCTGTCTCAGGCGGCTGCATGCATGGCCCAGCTTATAAGCCTGGTCATGCAGGCAGTGTTGTGCTCCACTCACTATGCGGTGCTGAGACAATGTATGGAGCGGACTGCGGCGGTGAGCCTGCCCCATACACAGCAGGTGCTGTGACGATCTCACCATCGTATAAGTGTCTGTCCATATGTATGTGTCTGTCCCTGTGCGTGTCCCTGTCCCTGTGTGTGTGTGTGTGTCTCTCCCTGTGTGTCACCATCACCATGCCCACAATGTTCCTATGTCTTGACGCAGCTGCATCAGGACGTTCTGTGCGGGGCAAGAAGAAGATGGAAGAGGAGGCAGCGCCACCAGCATGGAGTCCCATGGGAGAGGCACAGGAAGGCACACTAAGGACGTAGGTAACACTACCACATGATCTACACTAGTGTTATCTGTGGTTTTACATAGGACTGCAGGTAACACTACCACATTTTCAGCTCTAGTGTTATCTGTGTTTTTACATAGGACTGCAGGTAACACTACCACATTATCAGCTCTAGTGTTATCTGTAGTTTTACATAGGACTGCAGGTAACACTACAACATTTTCTGTACTCAGATAGCCAGTACTGTGTTATCTGTGTTGTTACATAGGGCTGCAGATGATAACTACTACATTATCTGTACTCAGAGAGTTATCACTATGTAAGGGGGCCCACTGAGACTTTATCGCCCAAGGGCCTCCATGAACCTGGAGCTGGCCCTGGGTGGGTGGCTGGGTGGGTGGCTGGCTTGGCGGCGCGTGCAGTACAGGTACGGTTCGGTCATCGGTGTCGGTCCCGGTCAGTTCAAGTGGCTGAGGTGAGGGCTGGCTGGGGAGTGGGATTGAGTCTGTCACTGTTGCGGTGTGTGTCCAACCGAGGAGGCACGCGGCAGCATCAGTCAGTGGAGACGTGGAGGACGGAGTACTGTAAATGGAGACTAGTGTAGTGTAGTGGACAAGTGGAGACTGTGGAGTTACTTCATCTGTGTGTGTGTGTGGTACAGCCGGATCTCAGCATCTTCCCTAATCGCTATTCACAGACACATATACCTGCTCAAGCCTGGCAGGTGCAGCTGCATTATTTAATACTGTGGTGTGGTAATGGTTAATGGCATTGGTGAAGACACAGCCACCTAATCCTATCTGAGGGGTCTGTATTACAGACCCTTCAGATAGGATCAGGGTACTTTCACACTAGCGTTTTTCTTTTCCGGCATAGAGTTCCGTCACAGGGAAGAACTGATCAGGCATATCCCCATGCATTCTGAATGGAGAGTAATCCGTTAAGGATGCATCAGGATGTCTTCAGTTCAGTCGTTTGGACTGATCAGGCAAAATATAAAACCGTAGCATGCTACGGTTTTATCTCCGGCGAAAAAAACTGAAGACTTGCCTGAAGGACGGATCCGGCATTTTTCTCCATAGGAATGTATTAGTGCCGGATCCGTCCTTCCGGCCTGCGCATGCGCAGACCGGTAAAAATGTGAAAATAAATACAAGACGGATCCGTCTGTCCGCATGACAAGCGGAGAGACAGATCCGTTCTTGCAATGCATTTGTGAAACAGATGCGCATCTGGATCCGTCTCACAAATGCTTTCAGTCACATCAAAATCAGCGGATGACGGAACTGCCCGCCGGATCACACTGCCGCAAGTGTGAAAGTAGCCTAGGTGGCTGTTTCTTCGCCAAAATGCCATTAACCATTACCACACCACACTACTAAATAATGCAGCTGCGCCTGCCAGGCATGAGCAGGTATATGTTTGAATAGGGAAGATGCTGAGATCCAGCTGTACCTCACAGTGAGGTACAGCCAGATCTCAGCATCTTCCCTAATCCATATTCACACATATACCTGCTCAAGCCTGGCAGGCACAGCTGCATTATTTAAAGGGGGGGGGGGGCCATAAAATTTTTTGCTATGGGGCCCAGTCATTTCTAGCTAAGCCCCTGCTCTTTGTACTAAGAAAGGATGACCATATCTTGCATTCAATTTTTCCCAAGCTTGCTTGTAGGCTTCTTCATCTTTTCTATAGAAGTTACCTTCAAGAACTTCCTTGGCTTCTCCACCAACATATCTCTGAAGGTAGAATAACTTGTCGACTGAACTAAAGAAATGATGCTCAATGATCATTTCAAAACTTGCCTTCCACTGTATGAACTTCAGTACGTCTCCTGAAAATACAGTAGGTTCCGGAACGGAAAGTCTAGCGAGGACTGTTCTCTGTTGTCTTGCTGGGACAATGGTTTTAACATTCTCCTGACCGTTGCAGTGACATCTAGGAATATAATCATCCATTTCTATTTTCTTACTTAGTTCTGATTTAGGTGAGTCCCTTTCTACATCTTTTCCAGTAGAGATAGAGGGTAAGTTCACACACCTAACACTGTACTAGGCATCTCTTTGTCTTTCTGTGCAGGGATGGCAGGATAATGACTTATTTCCTCAGTAAGAGCTAGAGATTTCCTTTAATTCTCTTGAGTGTATGAAGGAAAATAGGAGTCTTTTTTTCCCCCTTAGTACAGATTTGAACCTATGACTACTCTGACTCATATTCTCCTTGTATACTGTGAGTCTGGCTTCTATAATCTTAACTTCTTTCTGCCTTTCCAGACTTTTCATCTGTTGGCGCTGTGCTTCCATTTCAGCTTCCATCTGATGGCGATGTGCATCCTTTTCAGCTTCCTTTTCAGCCATTAGTTGGCGCTGCGCCTCGATGGCAGCTTCCATTTCAATTTCTGCTCTCTTGACAGCAAGTTGTTCAGCTAATTCCTTTCTTTTGGCTGAAGTATTTGAGGACTCTAATATGTGGGTTGCACTTCTGCAAGCGAAGAAAGTCACACTTTAGATTGTGGTTCCACCTAAGGACCTAGCATAGTCTCTCTTAAAAAGCTCATTCATTCTACTTCTTGCTTTAACTTTATCATAGTTTTCTGCAGATGATAGTTCTTTCATGAGCTTTACCAAATCTTTAGTGACCGCAGTACATGTGTCCATGTTCCTTACAATATCCTGGGAAGGTGTTGTAAATGACCGCAGGTTTACATATGCTGCCATAAGTTCTGATTCAGATTCTTCTACCGTCTCTATCACTCAAGTTCCTTTTTATACTTTTTTGCTTTAGCTTTCTACGAATGTCTTTAATGTATGATTTCCACCTATCATACATCCGGGTGAACTTCTTCTCTTTTAATGCTGCTTCTTGCTCCAAATTTTCCAGCATCTTTGGGGTTGGTTTTCTGGCATGTGATGAACGTCTTAGTTCATCTGCTAGGGCTAGATTTGTTTGAGGCAAGACTAGTGCTGCATTACACTCTTTTAACTCAGATAGGTTCCCTTGCTCTTCACCTTCTACCCTATCTATCTTTGTATCCTTTAACAGTGGCATGGTTATACTAGGCTCAGACATTTTTACTTTAAAGTGAAAGGCATCTTATTATTTGTATTGATTGTGGTAGCATTTAAAATAAAAGCTGCTGCTGCACAACTCACACAACTCACCCAGATGTATATAATACATCCGTGGGTCAGGGACACTCAATGAAATATTCTTAAGGGGATCCAGGACGGGGAGTTATGTAAAATGTACAAGAGCTGTGGCATAAGGATCATTTTTAACAAGTTAGTGCGACCAATAAGTGACAATGGGAGTCTAATCCATACTTGGATCTTCCGTCTGAATTTATCCAATAGCGGTAATAAATTCAAACGGATAAAATCCTTAGGATCTGCCGATACCTGTATACCCAGATACTTAAAGGAGGGTACAATCTGCAAATCCGCAGTAAAACTATGGTCTGTCTGTGTAGTATTTCCCAAAGGCATTAGCATTGACTTTGTCCAATTAATAGTCAAGCCAGATAGACGCCCAAAATCATTCATGATTTGCATAGCTGCTGGTAGAGAGGAGGTCCAGTCATCAAGAAATAACAAATGGGCGTCCGCATAGAGAGTGACCTTTTCCGTTACTGACCCGCAAGTGATACCCTTCACCGTTTATGCCTTACGGAGAGCTTCTGCCAAAGGTTCCACCGCGATTGCGAACAATAGCGGTGAAAGAGGACACCCCTGTCTAGTCCCCCTGTGCAGTTCAAAGGAGTCAGAAAGATTGCCATTCACCTGTAATCTAGTAGTAGGGCGTTCATATAGTAACTGGACCCAATTAATAAACCCTGACCCGAATCCCATGGCCTTCAGTACAGTAATGCGGAATCGCCACTCCACACTGTCGAATGCTTTGGCCGCGTCTAGAGACGCGACCACCGCATTTGACGCATGGATTTGGCCCACCTGAATATTCAGGTACAGTCGTCTAATATTCACCACCGTTGACATGTTGGGTATGAATCCGGCTTGATCAGAGTGGATTACAGACTTAATCACAAGGTTCAAACGGTTAGCCAATACCTTCGCCAACAGTTTGATGTCCACCTGCAATAAGGAAATGGGTCGGTAAGATTCTGCCTCTAGGACGTCTTTCCCCGGTTTTGGAATAACCACAATAATGGCCTCATTCATAGAAGCTGGCAGGGCCTTACTGGTGTGAGCCTCCTTAAATACTTCTAACAACTGGGGCAGGAGTACTGAGGAATAGGTTTTATATATTTCAGCTGGCAGTCCATCCCCCCCCAGGGGCTTTATTATTGGACATGTCTCGCAGCGCTATTTCCAATTCCATAAGGGAAATGGGGGCGTCCAATTGAGATTGTTGGTCTCGTGTAAGAGCAGGGAGGTCAAGCGGGAACAGAAAGTCTTCCATCTGAGCCTCAGAGGCAGTAATTTTTGAGGAGTATAAGTAAAAGGAATACATGACCTCTACCACCTGCTCTGGGGAGGTACATATCGACCCTTCTGAATTACGCAGAGCTGGTATAAAGCTGGACTGATGTTGGGCCTTAGTTAAGAGAGCCAACAATCTCCCTGTTTTTTCTCCCTCCTCATAGTACCGCTGTTTTTGAAAAAATCTCCTATTCTGCGCATTCACCAATAATCGATCATTCAGCTACTTTTGGGCCTCTTTCCACTTATTCTCAGAATCTACAGATGGATTTAATATAAACTCAGCTTCAGTTTCCGCTACTTCTTGCGTCAGCCTCCTCACCTTTTCTCTAGTCTCCTTTTTCCTCCCATTAACCCTCGCTATAAGAATACCTCGTAGAAAGGCTTTCAGCGCATCCCAAACAATCATCAGTAGGTAAATTATAAGTGAGCCAATGCCTAATGGCTAGGATAAGTCAACTACCAGCTAATCAGCCATGCTAGAACTACCCAAACATACATAAGAAGTAGTGGGAAACACATTGCCAGTGTGGACATTGAACACAATCAGGTAATGAGTGTGCATGGTTTACTCTTGGATTCTCCCAAACATTTAAGAGGCATCTGAGAAGAACAGCGCTCCCAAGCCCAAATGGCTCTCCTGTGCTGAGAGAAGGGGAGCTGTTTGTTCACTGTGGTAGCCTCCAGCCTGCTAGAAGCTCCAACACTGGGTCAGTATGATTATACCAAATGCATTTATTTTATTTTTCATTTTACTACTTTTTACAATAACCCCCCACCTTTTTTTTTTTTAAGAAAATGTTTTTGCATCACTGCATCCCAAGACTCATAACTGTTTTATTTTTCTTTCCACAGAGCTGAGGGCTTGATTGTTGTGGGATGGCTTTTTATTATTGGTGGCAAATAAGCAAAAATCAGCAATTCTGGCATTGTTTTTCTTTCTTTTTATAGCATTTACCATACAAGATAAATTACATGATAATTGTGTAGTATGATAAAGTTACGGATGCAGCGATACCAAAAAAAATTTCCACAGAAGAGTTTTTTTTAACTTGGAGATTTTTTTTTATTTTGCCCCTCCAAGACCAATCACATCTTCATTTTAGCATTTACATTTTTTCCTCCCCACATTTTAAAAGCCATAACTTTTTTAATTTTCCGTTCACATCATATGAGGGCTTATTTTTTGTGATTTTAATTTTTTAATAGCACCATTATATTGAAAAATAGGAACAAAAAATCTTTGTGAGGAGAAACAAAATTCCTCAAGGTGTTATGGGTTTTGACATTACAGCCTTCACTGTGTACTAAAAATTACATGATGTCCTTATTCTGCCAGTAAATACAATTATGGCGATACCAAACTTGTATAGTTTTTATTTTGTTTTAAAAAAAATCTGAAATTTATTTGCATTGCCGATTTCTGAAAGCCATAACTTTAAAAATTTTCATCCACAGAGCTGTATGAGGGCGTGTTTTTGTGCAATGAACTGTAGTTTTTATTGGTACCATTTTTGTGGTACGTAAGACTTTTTGATCACAGTTATTACATTTTTGTGGGGACGAGGTGACTAAAAAAGGCGAATGGTATGTTTTTAATTTTTTTCCCCGTTACAGCATACACTCAGGAAAATTGTTTTTATATTTTAATAGTTCATACATTTTCGGATGCAGTGTTACCTAATATGTTTATTTTTTATTCTTTACACAAAAATACAAGGATGGGAGGCTCAGCACCTAGACGGATGGATAACGGTGGGTGCACTGCTCACTGGGTCACCTACCCAGTAAAATACAAGCAATTTAGTGTAGGGAAAGGAAACCACCTTCTGGGGTATATATCAGCAATTTAATTCAATAGTCAAATCTCATATCAGCAATAACATTCAATAGTCAAATCTCATATCAGCAATAACATTCATTGATAAAATATCCTATAAAAATAGCATCCAAAAAATAACAGCAATATAATCAATGATAAAATGATAGAAGTAGCATCAATTAAATCCAATGGTAGAAGTAGCAGCAATATAATCCAATGGTGAAATAACTCAGTTCGTATGAATGGATAATACGCAGATAAGGATTACATAAAATAAACAATATCTCTGGGTGTAGATGTATTAGGAATATAGTCTCCTTAGATGATAAAAAAATGTTGAAAATATTTAAAGGAAGTCCCACTCCTAAATGTGTAGGATTGTAGTGGAGGGAATCACCGTCAATGATCTGATAGACAGCCCGTATGTGTATTCACATAATATAGATGATAGTAATTTGTTCAGCGTATCACTGAAAACTCTTACCGCTTGATGGCTACTGGAGTGTCCTGTAAATTGTCTTAGCAGAAAGCTGCCTATTCACGTGTGTGATCGGGCACAATCTAGGAAGCGGAGAGTAGAGGCCATTCACAGGGACGCTGACTTCACGAGGTCGGAGCGCTCCGCTGTGTAGCTTGGTGGGTGGGTCTCGTAACTCTGTAGGCAGGGCCGGTGCAACCATATAGTGTGGATGTCTGTCGGTCAGTAAGTGTCTGTGTGTTTGTCAGTGAGTATGTGTATGTTTGTCAGTGAGTATACACTCACCTAAAGAATTATTAGGAACACCATACTAATACAGTGTTGGACCCCCTTTTGCCTTCAGAACTGCCTTAATTCTACGTGGCATTGATTCAACAAGGTGCTGATAGCATTCTTTAGAAATGTTGGCCCATATTGATAGGATAGCATCTTGCAGTTGATGGAGATTTGAGTGATGCACATCCAGGGCACGAAGCTCCCGTTCCACCACATCCCAAAGATGCTCTATTGGGTTGAGATCTGGTGACTGTGGGGGCCATTTTAGTACAGTGAACTCATTGTCATGTTCAAGAAACCAATTTGAAATGATTCGAGCTTTGTGACATGGTGCATTATCCTGCTGGAAGTAGCCATCAGAGGATGGATACATGTTCTCATTCTGTTTACGCCAAATTCGGACTCTACCATTTGAATGTCTCAACAGAAATCGAGACTCATCAGACCAGGCAACATTTTTCCAGTCTTCAACAGTCCAATTTTGGTGAGCTCGTGCAAATTGTAGCCTCTTTTTCCTATTTGTAGTGGAGAGGAGTGGTACCGGTGGGGTCTTCTGCAGTTGTAGCCCATCCGCCTCAAGGTTGTGCGTGTTGTGGCTTCACAAATGCTTTGCTGCATACCTCGGTTGTAACGAGTGGTTATTTCAGTCAATGTTGCTCTTCTATCAGCTTGAATCAGTCGGCCCATTCTCCTCTGACCTCTCCATCCACAAGGCATTTTTGCCCACAGGACTGCCGCATACTGGATGTTTTTCCATTTTCACACCATTCTTTGTAAACCCTAGAAATGGTTGTGCGTGAAAATCCCAGTAACTGAGCAGATTGTGAAATACTCAGACAGGCCCGTCTGGCACCAACAACCATGCCACGCTCAAAATTGCTTAAATCACCTTTCTTTCCCATTCTGACATTCAGTTTGGAGTTCAGGAGATTGTCTTGACCAATACCACACCCCTAAATGCATTGAAGCAACTGCCATGTGATTGGTTGACTAGATAATTGCATTAATGAGAAATAGAACAGGTGTTCCTAATAATTCTTTAGGTGAGTGTATGTGTGTGTTTGTCTGCCAGTGAGTGAGTGTCTGTCAGTGAGTTTCTGTGTGTGTGTGTGTGTGTGTTTCAGTGGGTAGGTGTATGTCTGTCAGTGAGTGTCTGTCTGTCAGTGAGTGTATGTGTGTCTGTCAGTGAGTATCTGTGTACGTCATTCAGTGAGTGTCTGAGTGCGTGTCTGTCTGTCAGCAGACATCCCAACCTGCAAAAACTCATTTCAGGGAGGTGCACTTCTCATTTCAGGGAGGTTTTCTTTTTTTTCTTTCACAAACTTTTTATTACATTTTCCAAACATATGCAGTATCTGCACACTTTGTTCTATGATGTGGAGGACCCATTACCCTGCCCCAAATTATCATATTTATGTATATGATTAAAGGGATTCTGTCACCACCTATAAGCCCTGTGAGCTAAACCTATGCTCATGTCCAGGGTAGCATTCTGATTTCTAAGGTGGCCTTATAAAAGCTATTTGTGGCTTTATTCTGCGGAAAAACAGGTTTTACTAACCTGTCAATCATTGAATTAAGGTGCCCAAGCAGGGGAGGTCTGTGGATGCATGGTGCCCGGCCGCACGCATCGCCGTTCGTGCCCAGCGCCGCCTTCTACTCCTCATTGCCGCCTCTCCCTCCTTCCCCCCTCCTCTCGCTTTGAGATCCCGCGCGTGCGCACAGGCTCAGCCTGATGCGCCGTTGCGGACTGCTGGCATCGGCTTCTTCTTGCACTGTGCGCACGCGCCCGAGAAGGGGACACTGCTACAGGTTGCCGGAAAGGTTTACTGCGAGTAAACTAGAGATGGGAAGTTCGGCTCTTTCACATGAATCGGTTCATTTGAATCAGTTCATTCAAATGAACCGATTCATGAATCGAATCTTCGGTTCATTCGCTGAGCTGACAAGAAGCAAGTGAACCGAAGCTTAGGTTGCGCATGCGCGGATGCTTCGATTCACTTGCTGACTCGCTGAGACGGCTCTTGGTCTGAGTCAGGAAGTTTATTCTTTAAAACCCTGTGTGTAATTATCTACCCCACTGTAGGGAAAAAATCAAGCATCCAGGAGGTGTGAATTTAACACTGGGGTAAATAATATAATTAAAATGGAGGGTTAAATGTGTAAATGTATTTAAAAAAAATACATCTCTCTCAATAGTTATATAGCTACTGAATGAGACAGAAGAAGGGATGCCCAGAATCTATCTGCCCAGAATTGTCACTGCTGCAGATAGATTTTTTATTTTTTTATGTAAAATTGTGAAAGGGGATGATTTAGGCTACTTTCACACTTGCGGCAGAGTGATCCAGCAAGCAGTTCCGTCGCTGGAACTGCCTGCCAGATACGGCAAAACGTATGCCAACTGATGGCATTAGTAAGACTGATCAGGATCCTGATCAAAAAAATGCATTGAAATGCCGGATCCGTCTTTCAGGTGTCATCTGGCAAAACGGATCTGGCATTTATTTTCTTCACCTTTTTTTCGGTCTGCGCATGCGCAGACCGGAAGGACGGATCCAGCATTCCGGTATTTTGAATGCCGGAACCGGCACTAATACATTCCTATAGAAAAAAAATGCTAGATCCGGCATTCAGGCAAGTCTTCAGTTTTTTACGCCGGAGATAAAACCGTAGCATGCTGCGGTTTTCTCTTTTCCTGATCAGTCAAAATGACATCCTTATGCATCCTGAACGGAAGACATCCTTATGCATCCTGAACGGATTACTCTCCATTCAGAATGCATGGGGATATACCTGATCAGTTCTTTTCTGGCATTGAGCCCTTTTGACAGAACTCAGTTCCGGAAAAGAAAAACAGTAGTGTGAAAGTACCCTTAAACATTTAATATTTTAATGTTTTATTTTATTTTTTAAAAATTACTTTTTACATAAAAACATTTAACCCCAGTGATGCTGCAGTCACTATTGAACACGGCATAGAAGGGATTAAATGGCCCGGATCGGTGAGCCTGACAATCAGGGCCGCTAGCGCAAGAGCCTGGCTTTCATGTGAGAGCTGGGCCCCGCTTAGACTGAACCGCTGCAAAAAGGGGGAGTCCAAGCCTAAGGCCCCTTAGTGACCATTGTAAAAAGACATATGGGTGGTGACTAAGGGAGTAAGCATTACACCATCAATACTATATTCAAATAATGTACTGCATGCATATATTCAGTTGCAGTGGCCATGTTTACACAATGACAATGTCATTTTGATACTAATATATAATGCTTACAAAATTACTTTATTATAGTTACATAGTTACAACCAAGGGATAGGTGGGGATGCGAATCCCAGAAAGAATTGAGACTCAGATTTCTACACGTTTTCATAAGCATTAATGTTGTTTACAGTTAAGAATTCATCTAAACCCTTTTTAAAACTGTCCACTGTTCCTGCTTTGACCACGTCCTGAGGAAGTCTATTCCACAGCTTCACAGTTCTTACAGTAAAGAAGCTTTAATGCTTCTGGAGACTGAACTTTTTCCTTTCCAATAGGAGACAGTGCCCCCTTGTCTTTTGAGTGCATTTTACATGGAATAGTTTTTCACTGTATTTTTATGGCCCATTTATTAGTGTTGGTCAAGCACCAAAGTGCTCAGGTGCTCGAGTAGAACACCTCGGGATGCTTGGGTGCTCTACCGAGCACCCGAGCACAATGGAAGTCAATGGGAGAACCCCAGCATTAATCCAGGCAACCTCTGCTCTGAAGAGGGGAGGGTGTCTGCTTCATAGTAAAAGGTCAGAAATTGATGGAAACACCACTGAAATGGTTCCGGAACAGCATGGGGAGGATGTCTGGATGCATCTAGGACTCCCAGGTCGCTGCTGGGAACGATGTTGTCCGAGTAGTACATCACTTACAGACTGACAATAATACGCACCAAACCGAAGATAAAATCGATTTTAGAGGAAAAATTGTTAGAAAACATTCTTTCCTGTATATTTACTTGTATATAAAGTGTTTCAACAAAGAGAATCGGTACAACGTGTTTACCTAATAAAGTAGAATTTTTATTGTGACATAAAACTAACATACAAACATACATGTAGAGCCCATACAGTGTGCCTCTAGAGGCAGTTCACAATGCATTCACTAGTAGCAGATCTAAATTGTTTAAATGCCTGCATTCACCTGGAGGGTGTTGTGAGTGCAGGGCCTGGATCAGCATATATTATTTGAAGCTATATCCAGCCCTGTAATCATTCCTTTCTCCAATTAAAACAGGTATAGGTATGAATGCAGGCAGGCATAGGTTGCATATATATGCTGAGATCGTGACTGTTCAAATCATTAATCATCAGGCACTGAAGCCCATGTATCAGACCGATCTAAATCCTTCACCTACCCGATATCTAGTGGCGTGCGTGTGAGCTGTCTCTGTGCGGCGTCTCCTCGACGTACGTTTCGCTTGTTGCTTGTATTTAAAGTGCAAGTGCTGCCAAAAAATACAAGGAAGAGGCACTCCGATACAATCTGTATATCACATAAAGGAGGACCTCATTCACATTGTGGTACAATTGTTCAGGTAGTGGGCCTCCTACACTCATAAAGCCTATGCACTAAGTGAAAGGGCTGCCAAAAAGTGCAAGGAACCGGCACTCCAATACACCTTTTATTAAACCTAAAGGAGGGCATCATACACACCCTTGAAAAATTATGATTGCTGGCCTGCTGGTGACCCTTAAAAACATTAGGGGCGAGGGCCTGCTGCTGATCTGACCATCTAAAACATTAGGGGTGAGGGTCTGCTGCTGAGCTGACCATATTAAACATTAGGGGTGAGGATCTGCTGCTGAGCTGACACTCTAAAACATTATGGTTGAGGGCCTGCTGATGACCCTCAAAAATATTATGAGTGAGGGCCTGCTGGTGACCCTCTAAAACATTAGGAGCGAGGGCAGCCTAATAAGCATGTTGATATGATGGAGAAGGAGGAGGAGGAAAAAGGGAAAATGGAGATTGAACCATATACACTTTTTAGTGGTGGAATGGGTGCATGGGAATACAGTGTATTCAATACACCATAAAAGCCACATTTAGAGTGCCTTTATGTTCATCCGCTTTCCTCTGGTGGAGTAGAGAAGTCAGGGGCAATCCAGTCCTTGTTCATTTTTATAAGAGTCAACCGCTGGTGACGGGACAGGCCATCACCTCCAAGGCGTAGAGCACCAGTACGTACTCCTTCACCATCTTCCAAAAATTTTCCCTCCTTGTGACACTAGGCCGCGCATCAGGTTGAGGCTGCTGGCAGGGTGTCATGAAAATGTCCCAGGCCTTGGAGAGTGTTGCCCTGCCTCTGTTGGAACTGCTGTGTGTTCCCCTCGTCTCCCGTCCTTGGTTGGCCAAGGAACTATGTACTCTGCCGCCAGCATTGCCAGCTGGAAATTTTTGGAGCAATTTTTTCACAAGGACCTTCTGGTATTGCACAATTTTGCTCATCCTCTCCACCACAGGAATGAGAGATGGGAAGTTCTCTTTGTAGCGGGGGTCGAGAAGGGTGAACAACCAGTAATCGATGTTAGCCAAAATGCATACAACGCGAGGGTCACGGAAAAGGCAACCTAACATAAAGTCAGCCATGTGGGCCAGAGTCCCAACAGAAAAGACTTCACTGTCCTCATCAGGAGGATGACTCTCAATCTCCTCATCCACTTCCTCCTCTTCTACCCATCCACGCTGGACAGATAGAATAAAACTTCCATGGGTACTACCCTGTGTAGCGGAGGCAACCGTCTCCTGCTCCTCCTCCTCATCATCATCCAAATTCGCTATGAGAAGACGAACTGAGGGTGGTCTGGCTATCACCCTGTGTACTTTATTCCCTCATTTCCACCTCTTCCACATGCAAAGCACCCGCCTTAATTGTGAGCAGCGAGTGTTTGAGTAGACACAGAAGTGGGATGGTTACGCTGATAATAGCATTATCGCCGCTCACCATCTGTGTTGATTCCTCAAAGTTGTGTAAAACCTCACTGAGGTCAGACATCAATGCCCACTCGTTGCTTGTGAAGAGCGGAAGCTGACTGGAAAGGCGACGACCATGTTGCAGCTGGTATTCCACTACTGCTGCTCACAAAGCCTGACCAACATGTGTAACGTGGAGTTCCAGCGTGTGCTCACGTCGCACAACAGTTGGTGAGCTGAAAATTGCAAGCGCTGCTGCAGCATTGCCAGACCAGCGGAAGCTGTCAATAACTTGCGGAAATAGGCACACACGCAGCGCACCTTCACCAGTAGCTCAGGCAAATTGGGGTAGGTTTTGAGAAACCGCTGAACCACTAGGTTGAGCACGTGGGCTAGTCATGGTATGTGTGTGAGCTTGCCGAGCTCCAAAGCCACCACCAAGTTACAGCCATTATCAGACACAACCATGCCTGGTTCTAGGTTGAGTAATGAGAGACACAGCTCAGTCTGGTCCCTTATCCCCTGCCACAGCTCTGCGGCAGTGTGCTGTTTGTCACCTAATCAGATCAGTTTAAGCAGGACCTGTTGCCGTTTCCCCACTGCAGTGCTATACTGCTTCCAGCTACTGACTAATGTCTGACTGGTGCAGCAAGATGATAATTCAGAGGTGGAAGTGGAGGAGGAGGCGGAGGAGGAGAAGGGGGGGTTGCAGCCACTAACGTAGGTGGTGGCATAAACCCTGATGGAAGTATGGCCCGCAATCCTTGGCGTCAGTAGCACCTGTTCCATCCCAGGGTACGACTCGCTCCCGGCCTCCACAAGGTTCACCCAGTGTGCCGTCAGGGAAATGTAGCGTCCCTGGCCAAAAGCACTTGTCCATGTGTCAGTTGTTAAGTGGACCTTCCCAATAACTGCGTGGGTCAGGGCATGGGTGATGTTACGGGACACATGCTGGTGTAAGGCTGGGACTGCACACCGTGAAAAATATTGGCGACTGGGGACAAAGTACCCTGGGACAGCCACCGCCATCAGGCTGCAGAAAGCCTCTGTGTCTACAAGCCTAAATGGCAACATTTCCAGGGCTAGCATTTGGAAAAGTGCGCATTTAGTGCTATGGTCTATGGGTGGGTGGCTGGGTATTTGCACTTTCGTTCAAAGGCCTGGGGTATAGACATCTGTACACTGCGCTGGGACACAGAAGTGGATGTGCTGGCTGATGGTGCTTGCGAAGGTCCAGGTGTATGGCGGGAGGCATCCGGGCCTGCATCTTGGACAGGGAATTGGCCAGCACGTAACACAGGGGAAGAGGAGGCAGTGGTGTGACCCGCAGACACTGGTTGTGGACCCAGGCGTTCGGCCCACCTATTAGAGTGCTTTGATGCCATGTGGTGGATCATGCTGGTGGTGGTGAGGTTACTAGTGTTCACGCCCCAGCTCATTTTGGTACGGCACAGGTTGCAAATGACTATTCTTTTGTCATCTGCACTTTCCTCAAAAAAGCTCCAGACTGCGGAACACCTACCCCTTGGCAAGGTAGATTGCCGCAAGGGGGTGCTCCGGGGAACAGTTGCGGGCCTGTTTAGTGTGCCCCGCCTTCTCCCTTTTGCCACCCCACTGCCTCTTCCAGCCTGTTGCGGTGCTGCAGATGCCTCCCCCTCTGTACTGCTGTCCTCGCTCGGCTTGCCACCATCTAAGGTTGGGTCAGTGACTTCATCGTTCACCACCTCCTCTTCCACTTCCTCACTCTGGTCATTCTCCTGACTTGTTGACCTAACAACAACCTCAGTTATTGACAACTGTGTCTCATCCTCATCATGAACCTCTTGAGACACTAATTGCTGTTGACTTACTGGCAACTGTGTCTCATCATCATCATCCACCTTGTGAAACACTAATTGCCGTTCCCCACTGCCATCTTCTTCTGACTGTGGATGCTCCAGAGTTTGGCACAAGATCTCCTCATGCCCCTCTTCAGGCGGACTTGGCGAGAGGCCCAAATTAAGGAATGGCGATGAAAACAGCTCCTCGGAATATCCGAGTGTGGGATCACTTGTTTGCCAAGACTATCCATGGTGGGTGGAAGGAGTATCAGGGTGAGGATTCTGTTGACCAGTCTCTGGGCTACTGAGACTGGACTTTGTGGAAGACAGGGTGGTGCTTAACCGACTGGAAGCATTATCTGCTGCAATCTAACCGACGCACTGGTCTGGTCGCACTGGTCTGACTTCGAGAGTGGTGTCCTGCGCCGCCCTGCAAACTGGGACACGAAGCTAGGTATCGTGGATGAGTGTGTTTCTTGTGCTCTGGCAGCAGGCACAGTTTCAGCGCGCCCAGGGCAACAGCCTCTGCGTGCTCCATCAGCAGCACGGCCACTTCCCCGTCCCTTACTGCTCGCCTTGCGCATATTAAATGATATATGCTTGCAAGTATGTCATACATACAGTAGCACAGGTTTTGTAAGTGTATGCGCAAATAAAGTACACAGAATGTCACAGATATTTTTAGGATGCGCACACGTTAAACAGGAGGTATAGCACAAGTAATGTAGCTGTCACCACCACCTAATAAAAAATTACACTGAATGAATGTCACTCATATTTAGGATGCACACACGTTAAACAGGAGGTATAGCGCAAGTGATGTTGTTGTCACCACCGCCTAATAAAAAATTACACTGAATGAATATCTGTCACGGCCTATAGTGTGCGCTGTGAGACTGTTGCTACACTTGCGATTGCCGTGACATGGTTGCCACGCATGTTGTTGCCTGCGGCAACGTGTAGCTTTCTATGCTTGTGTGTGCACTTCCCCTTTTAGTGGCTTCCTTCCCTTGTCTGGTGTTAGAAGGGTTAACTCCCTTCCTAGTGTTTTGTGAACACTGGGTTTATGTGGGTGTGGGTGTGGCTGCTTAAGCAATTTAGCCTCCGCTAGAGGCCAGGAGTCAGTGGTACTCCAGCCATGGTGTATGCTGGAGCTATGCTCCTGGTCTTCATATTCCATCTGTCCGGTGAGGGTCACCCTTGTGGTCATCAATGTTATTCCGGTGTCTCCTTCCCTTACTGTCCTTTTGTGTATGGAGTGGGTTTTGATCAGGGTGTTGGTATGTCTATTTTTGGTGTTACATGTCTGGTAGTGTTTGGTGTCCAGCATGTTTTGAAGACATTCCCCTGTCTCCCATTTATTGCAGCTATGAGTCCTGGGTCCCTGTGTGGTTCGTGGTGTGTGCTGGGTCCTTTAATGTTGATGTGGACACTAGCAATTGTGCACGGGTTCCAGTCAGTGTGTCTGTGGCAGGTAAGTGTGTTACTGGTTTCACTTACCTGCCATCTCCATATGCTGTATGTGTTCCCCTCTCCTTGCAGCTAGGCCTTTGAGACTCATGTTCCTCCGTGTTGTGGAGGAACTGGTCGTCTTTACCCTGCTCCTAGTCCAGGGATTTCTTGAGGGTTAGTAGGGCCCCGAGGTTCTGAAGTATGAGCCCTCCTACCATCTGGGTTGGCTCATACGGTTAGGAGCTAGGGAGAGGATTAGGGATGCAATAGGAGGTGACCTGCTCCCTGATCCCAGCGTCCTGGCCTAGCAGCTACCCTTTATCCCCTTGATACCCACTCCCCGTCGTGACAATGTCACTGATATTTAGGATGCGCACACGTTAAACAGGAGGTATAGCGCAAGTACTGTCGCTGTCACCAGCGGCAAAAAAAATAATTACACTGTATTAATATCACTGATATTTCGGATAGGCAAACATTATACAGATGTAGCGCTGATAATGTCGCTGCCACCAGCAGCAAAAAAATTTGACTGAATGTCACTGATATTTCGGATACGCAAATGTTATACAGGAGATGTAGCGCAGGTAATGTAACTGTCCGCAGGGGACACCGTCTACGGAAAAAGTACACTGGATGTCACAGATATTTTTAGGCTGCGCACACGTTAGACAGGAGATGTACCGCAGATAATGTCTCTGTCTGCAGCGGCCAAACAATTGCAAGCTATTTAGCGCAGGTTGCACTAAAAATATATATTGCTGCCAGATACAACTATAGTCCTTAAAAGGACTTTTGGGTCTCTAACAAGTTTTAGCAATTTAGCGCAGGTTGCTAATATTGCTGCCACACATGATAGTCCTTAAAAGGACTTTTGGGTCTATAACAAGTATAAAAACTAAAATATTGCAATTTCAATCCCTACACTATCTCTCCCTTCTGCTCTCCAGCTCTCCCTGACTAACACTGAGCCGAACACGTGTCATCGGGTGCTATATAGCACCCGATGATGCATTCTGGCCAGCCAATCACTGTAATGCCACAGCATTATGGCATTACAGTGAATGACAGCGCCTACCTGAACGCTTATTAGCTGCGTAGCAGCCAACAAACGTGCGGGGAGGAGACTCAAGCATCGTGCTCGAGCACACGCGGTATTCGGCCGAACACCACGGTGTGCCAAGCATGCTCGCCCAACACTACCATTTATATGTTTGTATATGTTAATCATGTCCTCCCTTAGACGTCTCTTCTCAAGACTAAATAAATGCAATTTTTTTAATCTTTTTTCATAAGTAATACCCTCCATGCCCCTTATCATTTTAGTCGCTCTCCTCTGTACTTTTTCCTGCTGCAGTGCATCCATTCTGTGTACTGGTGCCCAGAACAGGACTGTGTATTCCAGATGAGGCCGCACCAACGCTTTGTAAAGTGGTAATATTACATCCCTGCCCTGCAACTCCATGCCTAGTTTAATGCATGACAATATCCTGGTGGCCTTAGAAGCAGCTGATTGACATTGTATGCTGTAATTTAATCTACCATCCACCAGGACACCCAAATCTGTTTCTATAAGTGACTCTCCCAGTGTTACATCACCTAGGACATATGAAGCATGGAGATTATTACTACCAAGATGCATAACTTTACATTTGTCCACATTGAACTTCATTTGCCAAGTTGATGCCCAATCATTCAGAGTGTTCAAGTCAGCTTGTAGTATATGCACATCTTCCATAGACTGTACAGTTATTATCTTATTATTTATTTGAAAGCACCATTAATTCCATGGTGCTGTACTTTAACCCCTTAGGGACTCTGGGGTTAATCGGAACAGGGGGGGGTCCCAGGGGGGGGTCCCGTGACCCCCCCGTGACGGCGATCGCCGCAAACCACAGGTCAATTCAGACCTGCGGTTTGCGGCTTTTACCTGGTGCGGCAGCGGCGGGCGGCGGTGTCATCGGGTCCCCATGTGGTTGTGGGGGGGACCCGATGGCATGGAAGTCAGCGCGATGTCTAAGGGAGGCATCGCGCTGCCTTCCGGTGACGAGCCTGTGAGATCCAGCCCCCTGGATCTCACAGGCCGGAAGCTGTATGAGTAATACACACAGAATTACTCATACAGCCAATGCATTCCAATACAGAAGTATTGGAATGCATTGTAAAGGGGATTAGACCCCCAAAAGTTCAAGTCCCAAAGTGGGACAAAAAATAAAGTGAAAAAAAAGTTTAAAAAAGAAAGTTTCCCCCCCAAAAATTTTAAGTTTCAAGTAAAAATAAACAAAAACGTAATTTTCCCCAAATAAAGTTAAAAAAAATTGGTAAAAAATAGGGGGGGGGTAAGTATACATATTAGATATCGCCGTGTCCGTATTGACCGGCTCTATAAAGATATCAGATGACCTAACCCCTCAAATGAACACCGTAAAAAATAAAAAATAAAAACTGTGCTAAATAAACCATTTTTTTGTCACCTCATCCCACAAAAAATGAGCCCCTACCTGAGACAATCGCCCAAAAAAAAATAAAAAATATGGCTCAGAATATGGAGACACTAAAGCATCATTTTTTTTGTTTTAACCACCTCCGGACCGCCTAACGCAGGATCGCGTTCCGGAGGTGGCAGCCCTGCGCAGAGTCACGCATATATGCGTCATCTCGCGATGGCCGAGATTTCCTGTGAACGCGCGCACACAGGCGCGCGCGCTCACAGGAACGGAAGGTAAGAGAGTTGATCTCCAGCCTGCCAGCGGCGATCGTTCGCTGGCAGGCTGGAGATGTGTTTTTTTTAACCCCTAACAGGTATATTAGACGCTGTTTTGATAACAGCGTCTAATATACCTGCTACCTGGTCCTCTGGTGGTCCCCTTTGTTTGGATCGACCACCAGAGGACACAGGTAGCTCAGTAAAGTAGCACCAAGCACCACTACACTACACTCCCCCCCCGTCACTTATTAACCCCTTATTAGCCCCTGATCACCCCTGATCACCCCATATAGACTCCCTGATCACCCCCCTGTCATTGATTACCACCCTGTCATTGATCAACCCCCTGTAAAGCTCCATTCAGATGTCCGCATGATTTTTACGGATCCACTGATAGATGGATCGGATCCGCAAAACGCATCCGGACGTCTGAATGAAGCCTTACAGGGGCGTGATCAATGACTGTGGTGATCACCCCATATAGACTCCCTGATCACCCCCCTGTCATTGATTACCCCCCTGTCATTGATTACCCCCCTGTAAAGCTCCATTCAGATGTCCGCATGATTTTTACGGATGCACTGATAGATGGATCGGATCCGCAAAACGCATCCGGACGTCTGAATGAAGCCTTACAGGGGCATGATCAATGACTGGTGATCACCCCATATAGACTCCCTGATCACCCCCCTGTAAAGCTCTATTCAGATGTCCGCATGATTTTTACGGATGCACTGATAGATGGATCGGATCCGCAAAACGCATCCGGACGTCTGAATGAAGCCTTACAGGGGCATGATCAATGACTGTGGTGATCACCCCATATAGACTCCCTGATCACCCCCCTGTAAAGCTCCATTCAGATGTCCGCATGATTTTTACGGATGCACTGATAGATGGATCCGATCCGCAAAACGCATCCGGACGTCTGAATGAAGCCTTACAGGGGCATGGTCAATGACTGTGGTGATCACCCCATATAGACTCCCTGATCACCCCCCTGTAAAGCTCCATTCAGATGTCCGCATGATTTTTACGGATGCACTGATAGATGGATCCGATCCGCAAAACGCATCCGGACGTCTGAATGAAGCCTTACAGGGGCATGATCAATGACTGTGGTGATCACCCCCCTGTCATTGATTACCCCCCTGTAAAGCTCCATTCAGATGTCCGCATGATTTTTACGGATGCACTGATAGATGGATCGGATCCGCAAAACGCATCCGGACGTCTGAATGAAGCCTTACAGGGGCATGATCAATGACTGTGGTGATCACCCCATATAGACTCCCTGATCACCCCCCTGTAAAGCTCCATTCAGATGTCTGCATGATTTATACGGATGCACTGATAGATGGATCCGATCCGCAAAACGCATCCGGACGTCTGAATGAAGCCTTACAGGGGCGTGATCAATGACTGTGGTTATCACCCCATATAGACTCCCTGATCACCCCCCTGTCATTGATTACACCCCTGTCATTGATCAACCCCCTGTAAAGCTCCATTCAGATGTCCGCATGATTTTTACGGATGCACTGATAGATGGATCCGATCCGCAAAACGCATCCGGACGTCTGAATGAAGCCTTACAGGGGCATGATCAATGACTGTGGTGATCACCCCATATAGACTCCCTGATCACCCCCCTGTCATTGATCACCACCCCTGTCATTGATCACCACCCCTGTCATTGATCACCACCCCTGTCATTGATCACTCCCCCTGTCATTGATCACCCCCCTGTAAGGCTCCATTCAGACATTCTTTTGGCCCAAGTTAGCGGAATTTTTTTTTTTTTTTCTTCCAAAGTCTCATATTCCACTAACTTGTGTCAAAAAATAAAATCTCACATGAACTCACCATACCCCTCACGGAAACCAAATGCGTAAAATTTTTTAGATATTTATATTCCAGACTTCTT
This sequence comes from Bufo bufo, assembly GCF_905171765.1. NCBI lineage: Eukaryota > Metazoa > Chordata > Amphibia > Anura > Bufonidae > Bufo > Bufo bufo. The sequence goes on from NC_053389.1 coordinate 700,514,058, forward strand.
CTCACGCTTTAGGGCCCCTAGAATGCCAGGGCAGTATAAATACCCCACATGTGACCCCATTTCGGAAAGAAGACACCCCCAGGTATTCCGTGAGGGCCATATTGAGTCCATGAAAGATTGAAATTTTTGTCCCAAGTTAGCGGAACGGGAGACTTTGTGAGAAAAAAATTAAAAATATCAATTTCCGCTAACTTGTGCCAAAAAAAAAAAATTTCTATGAACTCGCCATGCCCCTCATTGAATACCTTGGGGTGTCTTCTTTCCAAAATGGGGTCACATGTGGGGTATTTATACTGCCCTGGCATTCTAGGGGCCCCAAAGCGTGAGAAGAAGTCTGGTATCCAAATGTCTAAAAATGCCCTCCTAAAAGGAATTTGGGCACCTTTGCGCATCTAGGCTGCAAAAAAGTGTCACACATCTGGTATCGCCGTACTCAGGAGAAGTTGGGGAATGTGTTTTGGGGTGTCATTTTACATATACCCATGCTGGGTGAGAGAAATATCTTGGTCAAATGCCAACTTTGTAAAAAAAAATGGGAAAAGTTGTCTTTTGCCAAGATATTTCTCTCACCCAGCAAGGGTATATGTAAAATGACACCCCAAAACACATTCCCCAACTTCTCCTGAATACGGCGATACCACATGTGTGACACTTTTTTGCAGCCTAGGTGGGCAAAGGGGCCCATATTCCAAAGAGCACCTTTAGGATTTCACAGGTCATTTACCTACTTACCACACATTAGGGCCCCTGGAAAATGCCAGGGCAGTATAACTACCCCACAAGTGACCCCATTTTGGAAAGAAGACACCCCAAGGTATTCCGTGAGGGGCATGGCGAGTTCCTAGAATTTTTTACTTTTTGTCACAAGTTAGTGGAAAATGATGATTTTTTTTTTTTTTTTTTTCATACAAAGTCTCATATTCCACTAACTTGTGACAAAAAATAAAAACTTCCATGAACTCACTATGCCCATCAGCGAATACCTTGGGGTCTCTTCTTTCCAAAATGGGGTCACTTGTGGGGTAGTTATACTGCCCTGGCATTCTAGGGGCCCAAATGTGTGGTAAGGAGTTTGAAATCAAATTCTGTAAAAAATGACCTGTGAAATCCGAAAGGTGCTCTTTGGAATATGGGCCACTTTGCCCACCTAGGCTGCAAAAAAGTGTCACACATCTGGTATCTCCGTACTCAGGAGAAGGTGGGGAATGTGTTTTGGGGTGTCATTTTACATATACCCATGCTGGGTGAGAGAAATATCTTGGCAAAAGACAACTTTTCCCATTTTTTTATACAAAGTTGGCATTTGACCAAGATATTTATCTCACCCAGCATGGGTATATGTAAAATGACACCCCAAAACACATTCCCCACCTTCTCCTGAGTACGGCAATACCAGATGTGTGACACTTTTTTGCAGCCTAGGTGGGCAAAGGGGCCCATATTCCAAAGAGCACCTTTCGGATTTCACAGGTCATTTTTTACAGAATTTGATTTCAAACTCCTTACCACACATTTGGGCCCCTAGAATGCCAGGGCAGTATAACTACCCCACAAGTGACCCCATTTTGGAAGGAAGAGACCCCAAGGTATTCGCTGATGGGCATAGTGAGTTCATGGAAGTTTTTATTTTTTGTCACAAGTTAGTGGAATATGAGACTTTGTATGAAAAAAAAAAAAAAAAAAAAATCATCATTTTCCACTAACTTGTGACAAAAAATAAAAAATTCTAGGAACTTGCCATGCCCCTCACGGAATACCTTGGGGTGTCTTCTTTCCAAAATGGGGTCACTTGTGGGGTAGTTATACTGCCCTGGCATTCTAGGGGCCCAAATGTGTGGTAGGGAGTTTGAAATCAAATTCTGTAAAAAATGACCTGTGAAATCCGAAAGGTGCTCTTTGGAATATGGGCCCCTTTGCCCACCTAGGCTGCAAAAAAGTGTCACACATCTGGTATTGCCGTACTCAGGAGAAGGTGGGGAATGTGTTTTGGGGTGTCATTTTACATATACCCATGCTGGGTGAGAGAAATATCTTGGCAAAAGACAACTTTTCCCATTTTTTTATACAAAGTTCGCATTTGACCAAGATATTTATCTCACCCAGCATGGGTATATGTAAAAAGACACCCCAAAACACATTCCCCACCTTCCCCTGAGTACGGAGATACCAGATGTGTGACACTTTTTTGCAGCCTAGGTGGGCAAAGGGGCCCATATTCCAAAGAGCACCTTTCGGATTTCACAGGTCATTTTTTACAGAATTTGATTTCAAACTCCTTACCACACATTTGGGCCCCTAAAATGCCAGGGCAGTATAACTACCCCACAAGTGACCCCATTTTGGAAAGAAGAGACCCCAAGGTATTTCGTGATGGGCATAGTGAGTTCATAGAAGTTTTTATTTTTTGTCACAAGTTAGTGGAATATGAGACTTTGTAAGAAAAAAAAAAAAAAATCATCATTTTCCGCTAACTTGTGACAAAAAATAAAAAGTTCTATGAACTCACTATGCCCATCAGCGAATACCTTAGGGTGTGTACTTTCCGAAATGGGGTCATTTGTGGGGTGTTTGTACTGTCTGGCCATTGTAGAACCTCAGGAAACATGACAGGTGCTCAGAAAGTCAGAGCTGCTTCAAAAAGCGGAAATTCACATTTTTGTACCATAGTTTGTAAACGCTATAACTTTTACCCAAACCATTTTTTTTTTACCCAAACATTTTTTTTTTATCAAAGACATGTAGAACAATAAATTTAGAGCAAAATTTCTATATGGATCTCGTTTTTTTTTGCAAAATTTTACAACTGAAAGTGAAAAATGTCATTTTTTTGCAAAAAAATCGTTAAATTTCGATTAATAACAAAAAAAGTAAAAATGTCAGCAGCAATGAAATACCACCAAATGAAAGCTCTATTAGTGAGAAGAAAAGGAGGTAAAATTTATTTGGGTGGTAAGTTGCATGACCGAGCAATAAACGGTGAAAGTAGTGTAGGTCAGAAGTGTAAAAAGTGGCCTGGTCTTTCAGGGTGTTTAAGCACTGGGGGCTGAAGTGGTTAAAAAAGCTGTTATTGTGTAAAACTTACATAAATAAAAAAAAGTATACATATTAGGTATCGCCGCGTCCGTATCGACCGGCTCTATAAAGATATCACATGACCTAACCCCTGAGATGAACACCGTAAAAAAAAAAAAAAAAAAAACTGTGCTAAATAAACCATTTTTTGTCACCTTACATCAAAAAAAGTGTAATAGCAAGCGTTAAAAAAGTCATATGCACCCCAAAATAGTGCCAATCAAACCGTCATCTCATCCCACAAAAAATGAGACCCTACCTAAGATAACCACCCAAAAAATGAAAAAATTATGGCTCTCAGATTATGGAAACACTAAAACATGATTTTCTTTTGCTTCAAAAATGAAATCATTGTGTAAAACTTACATAAATAAAAAGAAAGTATACATATTAGGTATCACAGCATCTGTGACAACCTGGTCTAGAAAAATATCACATGACCTAACCCCTCAGGTGAATACCGTAAAAAAAATTTTTTTTAAAACGGTGTAAAAAAAGCCATTTTTTGTCACCTTACATCACAAAAAGTGTAATAGCAAGCGATCAAAAAGTCACACGCACCCCAAAATAGTGCCAATAAAACCGTCATCTCATCCCGCAAAAACCATACCCTACCCAAGGTAATCGCCCAAAAACTTTAAAAATTATGGCTCTCAGACTATGGAAACACTAAAACATGATTTTTTTTTTGCTTCAAAAATGAAATCATTGTGTAAAACTTACATAAATAAAAAGAAAGTAAAAAAAACTGTATATATATTAGGTATCACAGCATCTGTGACAACCTGGTCTATAAAAATATCACATGATCTAACCTGTCAGACGAATGTTGTAAATAACAAAAAATAAAAACGGTGCCAAAACAGCTATTTCTTGTTACCTTGCCTCACAAAAAGTGTAATATAGAGCAACCAAAAATCATATGTACCCTAAACTAGTACCAACAATACTGCCACCCTATCCCGTAGTTTCTAAAATGGGGTCACTTTTTTGGAGTTTCTACTCTAGGGGTGCATCAGGGGGGCTTCAAATGGGACATGGTGTCAAAAAAACCAGTCCAGCAAAACCTGCCTTTCAAAAACCGTATGGCATTCCTTTCCTTCTGCGCCCTGCCGTGTGCCCGTACAACGGTTTACGACCACATATGGGGTGTTTCTGTAAACTACAGAATCAGGGCCATAAATATTGAGTTTAGTTTGGCTGTTAACCCTTGCTTTGTAACTGGAACAAAATGATTAAAATTGAAAATCTGCCCAAAAAGTGAAATCAGTTTTGAATACCTTGAGGGGTGTAGTTTATAGAATGTGGTCATTTTTGGGTGGTTTCTATTATGTAAGCCTCGCAAAGTGACTTCAGACCTGAACTGGTCCCTAAAAATTGGGTTTTTGAAAATCTCTGAAAAATTTCAAGATTTGCTTCTAAACTTCTAAGTCTTGTAACATCCCCAAAAAATAAAATATCCTTCCCAAAATGATCCAAACATGAAGTAGACATATGGGGAATGTAAAGTAATAACTATTTTTGGAGGTATTACTATGTATTATAGAAGTAGAGAAATTTAAACTTGGAAATTTGCAATTTTTTACAAATTTTTGGTAAATTTAGTATTTTTTTATAAATAAAAATGAATTTGGTATTTTTTTTATAAATAATAATGATTTTTTTTTTTTACTTCATTTTACCAGTGTCATGAAGTACAATGTGTGCCTAAAAAACAATCTCAGAATGGCCTGGATAAGTCAAAGCGTTTTAAAGTTATCAGCACTTAAAGTGACACTGGTCAGATTTGCAAAAAATGGCCAAGTCCAGAAGGTGAAATAGGGCCGAGTCCTTAATGGGTTAAGAGGGGGTTATGCACACATAATGTAAAAATACAGTAAACAAGAAACTATTAACAGACTGGTACAGAGGAGGAGAGGACCCTGCCTGCAAGAGCTTACACAGAACACAGTAGGTGAGGGTAATGTCTGCTCATCTAGCTGTGTGGTGGTAGCATGCTTATTGCAGGTAGTAGGCTTTCCTGAAGAGTTGGGTTTTCAGGTTACCTTTTGAAGGTTTGGATGTTCAGGGAAGAGTCTCATGTGCTGGGGTAATGAGTTCCAGAGTGTGGGAGAGGGAAGTAAGAAATCCTGTAGTCGATTATGTGAAGAACAGATGAGAGGAGAACAGAGAAGTAGGTCCTCTGAAGAGCAGAGATTATATGTGAGGATGTAACGAGAAGGCAGGTCAAAGATATAAGGAGGGAACAGGTTGTGGACAGCCTTATATGTAGTTGTTAGTACGGTATTTTAAACTGAATTTGCTGGGCAATGGGGAGCCAGTGAAGGGATGGGCATGGGGGGGGGGTCGGGGGAACAAGGAGAAAGGTGGATTAACCGGGCAGCAGAGTCGAGAATGGGAGGCCATAGATGAGAATGCTGCAGTAGTCCATGTGGGAAATGACAAGGGAATGCACTAGCATTTTAGTTGACTCAGGGTGAGGAAAGAGCGAATACGAGAGATGTTCTTAAATTGAAAACGGCAGGTGGAGGTAAGGGTTTGGATGTCTGGCCTAACCTATTCACCACCAGCACGCTGGAGGGATCTTTAAACGTGGAGCCCACTGGTATTTGCAGCGGGCGCCATAGCCAGTTTCAAACAGCAGAGGCCAGGGACTAATGACCGCGACTGGCAATAATGTTGATCACGGTAATTACAGCTGTGATCACAGCATCTAAAGTGTGAAAAACCCGGAAGCGCGTGCGACAATCGGGGATGGCAGTAATTAGACATGCAGTTCCTATGTTGGCCAGCAGTTCCGGTTTCCATTATGCAGGACAGGACTCCTGCATAATGGAACGGGACGGATATGTTATACTGCCCATAGACTTCTATTATGACGGAAAGCAAAACTGAATGCCTCTTAAAGGCTTCCATTGTGCATTCCGTCATAGAATTTAGTTATGTTCTGAGATAACGAAATCCATAACGTAATTGGCAGAAAACCCGAAAGCTGAACCTGAACTTTAAAACATAAATTTGGGCCAGATTTAGCATTACTTACATCTTACTCCACTTTTACAAATCAGTCAAATTTATTAATGGATTTAATACTGTGATAAATGTGGTTTCACGGTAGCAGTTTATCCTTCAGTAAGCGACTTTACAAAAGATGCATGTCTTTACGAAAAAGTTGCATGTCTTTACGAAAAAGTCGCATGTTCTATTAAAACATCGCATTAGATACGCATGGTCCTCACTGGAGTGAAATTGCGCAATTTTCTGTGACTTATTAAATTGTCGCAAGTTAAGTATAGAAAATGAACGTGATTTAAAAAATACCTTTAATAGTAGAGTAATGGGTAAATTGTCGCAATAGTAAATCTGTCTACAGGGAGTGCAGAATTATTAGGCAAATGAGTATTTTGACCACATCATCCTCTTTATGCATGTTGTCTTACTCCAAGCTGTATAGGCTCGAAAGCCTACTACCAATTAAGCATATTAGGTGATGTGCATCTCTGTAATGAGAAGGGGTGTGGTCTAATGACATCAACACCCTATATTAGGTGTGCATAATTATTAGGCAACTTCCTTTCCTTTGGCAAAATGGGTCAAAAGAAGGACTTGACAGGCTCAGAAAAGTCAAAAATAGTGAGATATCTTGCAGAGGGATGCAGCACTCTTAAAATTGCAAAGCTTCTGAAGCGTGATCATCGAACAATCAAGCGTTTCATTCAAAATAGTCAACAGGGTCGCAAGAAGCGTGTGGAAAAACCAAGGCGCAAAATAACTGCCCATGAACTGAGAAAAGTCAAGCGTGCAGCTGCCAAGATGCCACTTGCCACCAGTTTGGCCATATTTCAGAGCTGCAACATCACTGGAGTGCCCAAAAGCACAAGGTGTGCAATACTCAGAGACATGGCCAAGGTAAGAAAGGCTGAAAGACGACCACCACTGAACAAGACACACAAGCTGAAACGTCAAGACTGGGCCAAGAAATATCTCAAGACTGATTTTTCTAAGGTTTTATGGACTGATGAAATGAGAGTGAGTCTTGATGGGCCAGATGGATGGGCCCGTGGCTGGATTGGTAAAGGGCAGAGAGCTCCAGTCCGACTCAGATGCCAGCAAGGTGGAGGTGGAGTACTGGTTTGGGCTGGTATCATCAAAGATGAGCTTGTGGGGCCTTTTTGGGTTGAGGATGGAGTCAAGCTCAACTCCCAGTCCTACTGCCAGTTTCTGGAAGACACCTTCTTCAAGCAGTGGTACAGGAAGAAGTCTGCATCCTTCAAGAAAAACATGATTTTCATGCAGGACAATGCTCCATCACACGCGTCCAAGTACTCCACAGCGTGGCTGGCAAGAAAGGGTATAAAAGAAGAAAATCTAATGACATGGCCTCCTTGTTCACCTGATCTGAACCCCATTGAGAACCTGTGGTCCATCATAAAATGTGAGATTTACAAGGAGGGAAAACAGTACACCTCTCTGAACAGTGTCTGGGAGGCTGTGGTTGCTGCTGCACGCAATGTTGATGGTAAACAGATCAAAACACTGACAGAATCCATGGATGGCAGGCTTTTGAGTGTCCTTGCAAAGAAAGGTGGCTATATTGGTCACTGATTTGTTTTTGTTTTGTTTTTGAATGTCAGAAATGTATATTTGTGAATGTTGAGATGTTATATTGGTTTCACTGGTAAAAATAAATAATTGAAATGGGTATATATTAGTTTTTTGTTAAGTTGCCTAATAATTATGCACAGTAATAGTCACCTGCACACATAGATATCCCCCTAAAATAGCTAAAACTAAAAACTACTTCCAAAAATATTCAGCTTTGATATTAATGAGTTTTTTGGGTTCATTGAGAACATGGTTGTTGTTCAATAATAAAATTAATCCTCAAAAATACAACTTGCCTAATAATTCTGCACTCCCTGTAGAGGTTCATTTACATAAGAAAACACGCCTACTTTCAGAAAACTGGGAAGCATAGCGCAGAGACAATAAAAGTCGCAAATTTTTGCGCAGTTTAAGCGATTGTGCAAAAATTTGCGACTTTTTTACTCCATTATTTTGACTTGAGCTAATGATAAATCTGGCCCAAAGATTGCTCATCACTGGAGAGGTAGATTTGAGTGTCATCAGCATAGAGGTGGTATTGGTAGCCATGGGACTTTATGAACTGTACCAGGCCAAATGTATAAATGGAGAAAAGTAGGGGACCCAGGAAAGAACCTTGAGGGACAGCAACAGAGAGGTGGTGAATGAATGGGAAACACTGAAGTTTCTGTTGATAAGGTACAAGGAGATCCAAGAGAGGGTCATTTCTTTGATGCCAACAGAAGAGAGGGTTTGTAACAGGAGAGAGTGATCAACAGTATCAAAGGCAGAAGACAGGTCAAGGAGGAGCAATACAGAGTAATGAAGCTTAGCTTTGGAAGTTAGCAGATTGTTGGCGACTTTGGTTAGTGTGGTTTCAGTGGAATGATTGGGTCTGAAGCTGGATTGCAGCTTATCAAAAAGTGAAATGAATGATGGGAGGACAGCTTGGGATGGACATCTTGTTCTAGGACTTGATAGGAAAATGATTCAAAAGTGACAACCAATAGGGCTGGTCACACTTTTGCAAAAATGGCCACTGCAGCTAAAAGTGGAAAAACGTTATTTAAACTTGACTAATCACCTTCCCTTCTGATTATTGGTATATTGCCTTTATTTAGGTGCACATCCATTGTAAAAGAAAATCAGTATATATTGAAGTGTCCTATTATAGCTATTATTGGCAATAGACGGGGTCATTTATCAAACTGGTGTAAAGTAGAATCAGATCCACCTTTCATTTTGGACAGCTCCTTTGGAAAATGAAAGCAGGAATCTGATTGGTTGCTATGGGCAACTAAGCCAGTTCTACTTTACACCAGTTTGATAAATGACCCCCTACATTTTTCTTTAATCTGCTGATAGTGTATGGTGCCTTTCTGATGAAGAAGTTGGAGGAAAAGGGTCAACTGGTTTCAGTTTAACCTGTTTTTTTTTTTGCCTGATTGTTTCTCAGGGAATCAGAAGATACACTGTTTTCACCTAATAGATATTGTATAGTAATAATAATGATACTTCTTATTATCATTATTATTTAGAAATTGTAACTGTGGTCTTCAATGTTCTGTTCATTTTCATAATGTACCATACTTTATCATGTATATTGTGCTCATTACAAAAAACATTCAGTAGAGGGCGCCCCTATTTTATATATCGTAGCTCTGTTTCTAGGTATTGCACACTCGCTACTTCATATTGTTGGCTAGTGGTTATACACAGACTATGAGCTTGAGGAGTTCTTAATTTATAGGAGGCTTGTTACTGGATTATTTACGGTGCAGGGATCATAAATCCCATCTAGTCTAATGCAATCCATGTTGTGGTACACAGGCAAAGCTATGCTACACAACCATTACAGTAGATGGTGAAAGAGGAAAACTTACAATCTATTATATGAAAAATGTATGTGGATTTCTATACACATACTGTAACTAGCCTTCCTTTTACATATTGACACCAAAAAACTGATTTATTAATGCAATAATAATCAGTAACAACAATTAATGTATACAATGATATGCACACTGCAATACCAATAAAAGAGAACATGTGCCATGTGCTTCCTTACCCATAATCAATCTTCACCTCAGGAGAACCCCACACACCAACGCGCGTTGTGGCACACCTTCCTCTGTTGTTGCTTATTATTACAGCCATGCAATTACTAGTTATATTAGGGGGGGGGGTGATTGACCATTTTGTGTTATACTTTGGCCTAGATGTTTTTTCCTGACAGTCCCCAAATATATCTTGTTTAGCTATTTTTTTTATAGCCTCTTGACTGTTCCAACATCCAGTCACTATAGATTTTATGCTACATATGCCATAGATTGTTTGTTACTACATTTTATTCTGTTGTAGTGATTCATCCATTTTTTTTAATATTATTTTTGTTTGTTTATATTTCAATAAAATGTATATATTTATTTATTTCAGCTTTGGTGACTTCATTTTTTGTGTAGGGTTCTTTTTTGTTTTTAATCTGGTCTGATGTCTGCCTTTAGGGAAAGGCTGAGGGGGAGTTATAGGGGGCACAGGGGTCTGAATACATTTGGGGTGAGATCTGGGGTCTGAATAAACTTGGAGTCTGATCTGCTGATTGAATGAATGAACTTGGGGTCGGATCTAGGGTCTGAATAAACTTGGATTCAGATTTAGGGTCTGAATAAACTTGGTGCCAAAGTTGGGATCTGACTGAACTTGGTGCCGGATTTTGGGTCCGAATGAACTTGGGGTCTGATTTTGGGTATGCATAAATGTGGGGCCTGATTTGGGGGCTGATCTAGGGGTCTGTATTAATTATGGGGTCCAGTCTGAGGGTCTGTGTTATTTCTGGAATCTAGTCTGGCAGTCGGTATTCATTCTGAGCTGTGGTGTGGGGGTCTGTTATAATTTTGCGTTCTCATCTGGGGGCTGATCAGAGGTCTGTATGAATTTGGTGGCTGATTTGGGGTCTAATCTGTCATCTGTATGAAATTGGGAGCTGATCTGGGGTTTGTGTGAATTTGGGAAGTGATTTGGTTTCTAATATGGGGTCTGTATAAATTTGGGGTCTAATCTGGGATCTGTATGAATTTGGAGGCTGATCCAATGTCTGTATGGATTTGAGGTCTCATCTGGGGTTTGTATGAATTTGGGGGATGGTCTGGTGTTTGTGTGAATTTGGGAAGTGATTTGGGTTCTATTTTGAGGTCTGTATGAATCTGGGGGCTGAGCTAGGGTCTGTATGAATTTGGGCTCTCATCTGGGTACTGCTGCATGGTGGACTGGTTTCAGCAGGCTGCAGAATACCCCATGCATCCAAAATGAAGATCAGCAGAAGTTAGAACACATCATACATTTCCATCTGATCTGTATATAACGCAGCAAGTTGCACCAGAGGTGTGATGAGACACAGGCCGTATTATATACAGATGTAAATGGATAGTGGAGTGTTGCTGATCTCTTTTTTGATGGATGCAAAATGAAGATCAGCAGCTGCAGAAGTTAGAATATGCCATCCATTTACATCTTGTATATAAAGCAGTATGTATCTCATTGCAGGCCTCTGCCTCAAGTTGCTACACTACAGTTACAGTCTCCAGCAGTCTATAGGGACAACTGAAAGGACAGCATGCCCCACAGGTAGGTAGTTTTTATGTTTGGGGTGGGGGTGCTAAAAATAAGAGGAGTAGTAACTCCTGTCGTACATACTGGTGGATCCAGATTCTCAACAATAATTCTAATTTATACTGCGTCTGGAGGAAAGAAGGTTTGTACACAAACATAGAAGAGGATTCTTTACGGTAAGAGCAGTGAGACTATGGAACTCTCTGCCTGAGAAGGTGGCGATGGTGAATTCACTAAAAGAGTTCAAGAGGGGCCTGGATGCATTTCTGGAGTATAATAATATTACAGGCTATAGCTACTAGAGAGGGGTCGTTGGTCCGGGGAGTTATTCTGGTTGCCTGATTGGAGTCGGGAGGGAATTTTTATTCCCCTAAAGTGGGGAAGATTGGCTCCTACCTCACAGGGTTTTTTTTTTTTGCCTTCCTCTGGATCAACTTGCAGGATAACTGGATGGACAGATGTCTTTTTTCGGCCTGTGTTACTATGTTACTATGTTACTGTAAATGACCACAGCAAACAGTAGAGGGCATATCAGTTCCAGCACAGGCTGTGTATTCGCTGAGTGCCTCTTTTAGGGAAGATTTGTGTCTATTAAAATCATATCATGTTTACTTTTAAACCTGTTCAAATTGGCTCACAGGGGTACAGGTGAATCCCCCAGTGGGCTTTGAGCAAAGTGGGCCCCTAGTCTCCCACCACCTGCAAAAGTGGCACATACCACAGTAGACTTACTGCAGTACATATAGATAGGCAGTGTACAGCACCTCAACCAGGATATGCATCCATATAAAAAACTGGGTAGATTATTTACAAGATTACCCAGTATATTATTATAGATGCATCGGGTTACGGTCATTGCAGCGATCCCATAATCAATCATCTTGTAGCGTCTGCTGCTGTGTGTAAAGGTAATATTTGAATGAATCCGTACAGTGGCTCCCCAAAATAAATTTTACTGGTGGGCCCTGGGCACCCCATTCTGACACTGCTTTTGAATAATGGGGCACATTTCAAAAAAATTGTTCTTGGTCTGACACTTTTTGTCTTTAGAAACGTTTCACACTTAGTTGGTCATGCATAATATTTATACAAAAAATCTATAAAATTTGGATACAGACACTATAAACACCATATATTATACCAAACATATTCCAGGACATAGCAAATATTCAATAAAGGCTACCTGTATACATGAATGTATTTGATGTGGATTTCGCTGCATTTCCACGTCAAATCCACATCAAAATCTGCATGTGTTACATACAGATTTTGTTATGGGTTCGCCCCAGATTTCACACTTTGCATACAAACAATGAAATCCACAAAAAATTGACATTCTGCGGATTTCAATATTTTTTTTAAATTTCGATGCCGTGTAGACGAGATTTTCTCACCTAATTAGCTGGTACTGTATTACTCTGTGGTTCTGCGGCACAATAAGCCCACGTCCACCTGGAACATAAAATACAGTTGAAAAGTCAGCTGCAGATTTTGCTGTGGATAAATGGAAATGGCTGTGGATTTCACCCTTTGTAAAAAAAAGTACATGTGATCATAGACCTCTGCTGGAACCCACACGGGAACTAGTAATAAAGGGCTATTTGAATATATAGGGGGCTGTTGGAATGCCAGCACAAGTCTGATGACTATGCTAAAACCCACAGTATGTTCATTGGAAAATGACCGCAACATGTGGATAAGATTTATTAATTTGCATTCACTTGCCCTGCACTGCAATCTGCTGCTGATTTTGGTTGTGCAAATCCTTCATGAAATATGCTAATGAGTGAGTTTCACGCATTGTACTTGCAGCGTGAGTATGCGTCAGCTCCCGTCCTGACCTCCCAGCACTGGCCGGGTCGCATAGCATTATATTGATTTATGATGGTCACAGATTTTGTCTCAAAACACCTTTGAGGCAAAATCTGCAACCTTAATACGCCAAAATGTGTTGTAAAAAAATAAATGACCGCCATAGTCTTTGTTGATATTTTGTGCCGTTTCCAAAGTCATGTTTCCTTGTTGGGCAAATAAACTGCGCTGTCCACACGAGGCCGCTGATAGAGGGTCATGTGACCTGTCACATCACTCAATCTTCTCTATTCACACACACTGCCCCTACACTAAACTCCCAACAGTGCAGGTCCTGATGGCAGGTGCACTGTATTTGAATGGAAGAGATTGATTGTTGTGTCTGGAGTTATTTTTGCCTGGTCACGTGACCCTCAATCCGCTGCCATTTTATAGACAGGACCTCTGTGTGAACAGCACAACAGAAAATGGCGTAGAATTTCAACAAAGACAAAATGAGTAAGCCCCTAATAGTCATCTTACATACATACTGGTCAACAGTAACCAGAAAGAGACCAACCCCTTTAAGGAAAGGTATTTGTTTCACCTTCAATGAGGCACAATGTAAATGATTAACGAATTGTAGGTAGGAGCATGAATGTGCCCTTTACACCCAATGCGTAAATGCTGTAAAAAGGCTACCCAATCTATACAGCAACCCAGCACCAGACAGCACATTTTTAAAACCTCAGATGCCAGTATTGCTGTTAAGAATGGCTTAATGGTTAGCAATGTGTAGTGTACGGGGACTGTAATACCCGTCACTACCAAAGTGTCACTTGGTGTGCTGTCGTCCCTCCTAATTATGGAGAAGTTGGTATATGTCAGTTTTATAAAATGTCATGTAATGTAATGCTATGTATTTCCCTGTTACTGTGAAACTTGCATGTACAGGCCTGCTAGGGGTGTCATTCCAGCTTCTAGTCATTAGAGGGAGCTAGGGAGCCCTAGTTTATATAAGGCCCAGTCAGGGAAGTAGAAGAGAGACGGAGTCTAGTGTCTGTGATCTGCAGTTGGAGATTAGACAATGTCAGAAACCAGTCCAGGCCTGAAGCCTGCCATCAGGAGAAGGTTCCCCTCCTGAATTCCCTTATGCAGAAACAGGAATACTTAAGTGAAAGAGTCTAAGGAAGCCGAGAGGGACAGAGGCAAAGTGCAGAAAAGCAAGAGGTACTAAAAATAACAGAGGAGGTACTTTATAAAGCTACAACCAAGGATATAAAGCCGGAACTAGGTTATTGGGCCTTGGAGAAGATTTGCTATATTCCAGGATCAGACAGAAATAGAGTGCAAGCTCCTGTACTGCAAGTCCTGTGTTCAACACTCTGTAATCACCTTGCTCAAGCCGTATTGCCTGCATCAACCGTATTGAAAAATCGACTGTATGCAAAGGAACTGCGCTTCCATCAATGTCTCTATGTTTGTAACTACTAAAGTTGGAGTTCTGCTTTAACATCACGGTGTTCCTCATTTATTCCTGCTATCCGCAAACGGCGTGCCACCGTTTACTTGGCACTGGCGTCACGAACAATTTATACCATCACCTGCCCTTGCAGAGAGTCAGCCGTACCAGGTTAGTGTCTATTGCACTACATCACCCAGAAACACCTATTGCACACAACTTGAGTACGCTGCAAATGTACCCAAACAGGGAGGTAGCTAATCTATCTGACGGTTTTCAGTTTGGTTTTGAGGTACCAGAGTTTAAGTGATGCGGTTGCGTTTTAAAGGATTATAGAAAGGTTCATGTCGTTTTTGATATATAAGTTCAATTTCTTTTTCTATGTTGCAGAGTTTATGTTCAGTTCTATCTACGGTTTGTTCTGTGTTGCATTTTTTGTTGTGTTCTTTGCTGCCTTAAAGGGGTTATTGAAGAACTGGAGAACTGTTGGAAAGTTGCTTCTGGTGGGTTTAGCCCTGGGTGATGTGAGTTGTCAGTCTGATCAATAGTGGATTTTATTAGGAGTTCTAAAACTGATCAGTTGGGCAGAGGTAGTGTAGATAGGACTAATCCGTTGATTGGCTTTTCCTTTTGTCCAGTCAGTAATGTAAGAGACTGGTTATCAGTTAGACCAGCGCATGGTTCTGTTTTCTCTTATTCACAAGGATGGCTTCCCGCCAAGCAAGTTTCAATTTAATGCAGCATTGGGGAAATCTTTGAAATAGCTGAATTTAGAATCTGTACAAATATCTGCCCACTCTCAGGATTGGTGCTGCCGCATTTAGGCCTTGAAGACAGTATCATGAAAAGTATTAGCTGGTGGGAATCCAACCGTTTTAGGTTATACCATATATGAGACCAGAGTTAATTTGTTAACAGTAAGTTTGTTTTCTTCTTAGGGAATCATTATGTTATTTGGATATTGAGTCATTCCTATATAGTATGAGCCCAGGAGAGGGCAGCAAGATGCTGTAATTCAGAAAACTTGTCACTGAGCTCTTCTCTGTATTTTGGCACGAAGTGCAAGGTTTGTGTTGGACAGCTTGTTGTTAATGAGTTAAAAAATCTGAAGAACATGTTGCCAGTTCCTGATCTTTTAATACTGCAAATTGAGGCTAACGATTTAGGAAAAGTAAAAACTTGGGATTTATTATTCTTTATGAGGCGTGACCTGGCTTTAATGAAAAGTGACACTGTGTTTTTTCCCCCAAAATTATGCCCAGGTTATTGTGCTCTCATAAAGAATTACTCTTCCTGTATAGAATACGGAAGAGGGTTAATAAGTCCATGGAGAAATACATCCCCCCACTTGGGTGGCTTTTCTTATAAGAACCTGGGCATGGTGGGTTTCATTTCTGGTGTTTTATGATGTTTTTTGGACATAGGTAACGAAATGTTGGAGCACAGGACATCTTGGAGAAGTGGCAGCTGTGTTTTGGGGAGCCATGTCATTGAATGCCATTGCTTGTGGAGTTAATGCTAATGCTAGGTGCACTGGTTTTAAGACTCATAATTCATTTGCATGAGTGTTGCAGTTATTATAGATGGGTTTTTATTGTTTACAGTATAACTTATGGTTATTTTATTTAATTACTGATTCATTTATGTATGGTTACCCATATTAAACACTGTGGCCTAATCCATCCAATTTATTTGTCATGTGTATTCATTTGAGGGTAGCTTACAATGGAGCTTGTGCTACCATGTATCAGATGTCCTGCGCCAGAAATGTGGAGTGTTTTTGCCTGATTTGTTGGTAGAGTAGGCATTTGTGACAAATTTATTAAGGTCTACATTCATTTCAGTTTGGTTTACACCATGCCCAGCAGTTCACATTTACTAAGGGACAGCTGGATGTTGTGTGAACAGGAGCTACATTTTCACCCTGATTTATCATTGTGACTTTTAGTAATAAGTTTCAAGTGTTTTATTTTTTTTTTTTTACCTTCTAGGTGGACCAAGCGATCAAGCAGCTGCAGCACTGATGTGCATTCTGACAGAAGCATTGCGCTGCTGTCACATTACACAAAAGTCGGTGTATGCGGCACTGCAAGACGAGATTTCTCCTTTGCAGTAAAAAAGATACGTTTGCCGAGGCTTATGCCTTGGCAAACACTTTGTAAAATAAAAAAATAAATAAAATTCCGGCAATGATTTATTCATCCACATCGATTGATGTGAAGGGAGAAATCGGGTTTGCCAGGGCATACGAGCTAAGTGGGTTTGGATGTTGGGCGGAGCTCCTATGTCCTGGCAGACGCCTTTCCCCTCCTTTTTTTTTTGCACATTTTTTGGCAGAGATTTTTTCATCCACATTGATCGATGCGAATGAAGAAATCTGTGCAGTTCATTTTTTCTTTCAGCCCAGAGGCTGAACGAAAAAAAAAAATCTCATTACCCGTATGCTGAATATAAGGAAAATAGCAGAAACTCCTAATGCTGGCCATACATGTAATGATTGCGGAGACCCTCAAATGCCAGGGCAGTACAAACACCCCACAAATGACCCCATTTCGGAAAGAAGACACCCCAAGGTATTCGCTGAGGGGCATATTGAGTCCATGAAAGATTGAAATTTTTGTCTCAAGTTAGCGGAAAGGGAGACTTCGTGAGAAAAAAAAAATAAAAAATCTATTTCCGCTAACTTGTGCCAAAAAAAAAAGCTTCGATGAACTCGCCATGCCCCTCACGGAATACCTTGGGGTGTCTTCTTTCCAAAATGGGGTCACTTGTGGGGTATTTATACTGCCCTGGCATTTTAGGGGCCCTAAAGCGTGAGAAGAAGTCTGGAATCCAAATGTCTAAAAATGCCCTCCTAAAAGGTACTCGTTGGACTTTCGGCCCCTTTGCGCACCTAGGCTGCAAAAAAGGGTCACACATGTGGTATCGCCGTACTCAGGAGAAGTTGGGCAATGTGTTTTGAGGTGTCGTTTTACATATACCCATGCTGGGTGAGAGAAATATCTCTGTAAAATGACAACTTTGTATAACAAAATGGGAAAAGTTGACTTTTACAGAGATATTTCTCTCACCCAGCATGGGTATATGAAAAAATACACCCCAAAACACATTGCCCTACTTCTCATGAGTATGGCGATACCACATGTGTGACACTTTTTTGCAGCCTAGGTGGGCAAAGGGGCCCAAATTCTAAAGAGCACCTTTAGGATTTCACAGGGCATTTTTTATGCATTTGGATTCCAAACTACTTCTCACGCTTTAGGTCCCCTAAAATACCAGGGCAGTATAAATACCCCACAAGTGACCCCATTTTGGAAAGAAGACACCCCAAGGTATTTCGTGAGTGGCATGGCGAGTTCATGTAAAATTGTATTTTTTGTCACAAGTTAGTGGAATATGAGACTTTGTAAGAAAAAAATAATAAAAAATACATCATTTTCCGCTAACTTGTGCCAAAAAAAAAAAAATTCTAAGAACTCGCCATGCCCCTCACGGAATACCTTGGGGTGTCTTCTTTCCAAAATGGGGTCACTTGTGGGGTATTTATACTATCCTAGCATTCTAGCACCTCAAGAAACATGACAGGTGCTCAGAAAGTCAGAGCTGCTTCAAAATGCGGAAATTCACATTTTTGTACCATAGTTTGTAAATGCTATAACTTTTGCGCAAACCAATAAATATACACTTATTGGATTTTTTTTATCAAAGACATGTAGCATAATAAATTCTGACACAAACTTGTATAGAAATGTAAATTATATTTGAACAATTTAACCAGATAAAGTTAAAAATACACTTTTTTTGAGAAAATTGCGGCCTATTTTGATTAATATCGGAAAAACAAAAAATCTTAGCAGCAATCAAATACCACCAAAAGAAAGCTGTATTTGTGAGAAGAAAAGGAGGTAAAATTCATTTGGGTGCCAAGTTGCATGACCGAGCAATAAATCGTTAAAGTTGTGAAGTGCCGATTTGTAAAAAAGGGCCTGGTCACTAGGAGGGTATAAACCTGTGGTCCTTAAGTGGTTAAAAGCTAGGGGGTGAGCGCTCACAAGAATGTTGGCCATCCAAGTCCCCATGTGAATAGTACTGTAACAGGTATGCACAACTGTTGCTCCATTTACCACAGAGGCAAAAGGAGCAGTGACATGTGCACTACTTGTGGATATGGGGGGAAAAAAAAACCTGTAACATTTAGGCGACATTCACATCACCACTAGTTATTTCCGCTGTTCTGCTGTTAGAGGACCAGAACAACGAAAATAAGTGAGAGCTTCTGCACACAAATGAAACCAACACAGCTGAACAGACCCCATTGACTATAAAAGAGCAGAATCTGCCTTGAGTGGAGCCTCCAAAACAGATGTGAACATGCCCTTAGGTTGAGGACATATATACGGTATATTTTACAGATGAAACATGTTAAATAAATGAGCTTTAACTGTAAAAATAAAAAACAAAAAAACGGAAGCGCATTGAAAAAGCATTTTTTTTCCAATGTGGTTTTAACCGCACCTCATCTGCTACATGTGAGGCATGGTAAAAGGCTTTTCCAAGACTTTAAGGCCCCTTTCACACGAGCGAGTTTTCCGCGCGGATGTGTTGCGGGAGGTGAACGCACAGCATCCGCACGGAATCCTGACCCATTCATTTCTATGGGGCTGTTCACATGAGCGGTGATTTTCACTCATCACTTGTGCGTTGCGTGAAAATCGCAGCATGCACCTCTTTGTGCGTTTTTCACGTAACGCAAGCCCCATAGAATGGGGTTGCGTGAAAATCGCAAGCATCCGCAAGCAAGTGCGGATGCGGTGCGATTTTCATGCATGGTTGCTAGGTGACAGTCTATTCACTGTATTATTTTCCCTTATAACATGGTTATAAGGGAAAATAATAGCATTCTGAATACAGAATGCAAAGTAAATTAGGGCTGGAGGGGTTAAAAAAATAAAAATTAACTCACCTTCTCCTCTTGTTCGCGTAGTTCCCGGTCTCCTCTTTACTTCTTTAATGATGAGCTATGGGCTAAAGGACCTTTGGTGACGTCAGATCACATGCTCCAATCACCGTGGTGATGGACCATGTGATTGGAGCATGTGATCTGACGTCACCAAAGGTCCTTTAGCCCATAGCTCATCATTAAAGAAGTAAAGAAGAGACCGGGAACTACGCGAACAAGAGGAGAAGGTGAGTTAATTTTTATTTATTTTTTTAACCCTCAATTGATCACCTACTAAGCATTCTGTATTCAGAATGCTATTATTTTCCCTTATAACTATGTTATAAGGGAAAATAATAACATCTACACAACACCGATCCCAAGCCCGAACTTCTGTGAAGAAGTTCGGGTTTGGGTACCAAACATGAGTGATTTTTCTCACGCGAGTGCAAAACGCATTATAATGTTTTGCACTTGCGCAGAAAAATCGCGGGTGTTCCCGCAACGCCCGTGTGAAAGAGGCCTAATACTGATGACCTATCCTCAGTACTCAGACCTATCAGTACTATTGGTATAGGTCCGACACCCGGGACCACCGCCGATCAGCTGTTTGACAAGGCACCAGCAGTCCTGTGAGCACCAAGGCCTTCTCCGTGCTCACCAAGTACAGCGCCGTGCATTGAATAGCGGCTGTACTAGGTATCGCAGCTGAGCCCCATTCACATGATTCTCCTAGCCCACGTGACCAATGAATGTGTTGTCACTCAGCCTAGAAAACACTGGAGAAGACTGCGGTGCTGCTGTGAGCACCACTGTCTTCTGAAACAGCTGATCGGTGGGTGTCCCAGGTGTCTGACTCCCACCAATCAGATACTGATCAGTAGTAAAATCTCTGAAAACCCCTACAAGTTTACATAATGCTATGGCATTACTGCATCACCGCAGATAAATCTACTCCCAGGTATATAAGACTAGGATCGATTTACACATAAAAAAAAGAAGAAAATGGCTGAATTTTCAGCGCTGCTCTCTTCTCATGTGTCAGATAGGCGGGTAAGGCTAATTTCACACTAGCGTTTTGGCTTTCCATTTCTAAGATCTGTCATGGGCTCTCAAAAGCGATCCAAAATGGATCAGTTTTGCCCTAATGCACTCTATATATAAAAAGATCCACTCAGAATGCATCAGTTTTCCTCCGATCAGTCTCCATTCCGCTCCGGAGGCGGACACCATAATACTGCCTGCTTGACGAAAGTGAGCCAAACGGATCCGTCCTGGCACACAATGTAAGTCAATGGAGACGTATCCATTTTATCGGACACAATCTGGCACAATAGAAAACGGATCTGTACCCCATTGACTTTCAATGGTGTTTAAGACGGTCATGGCTATAGAAGACATAATACAAACGGATCCGTTCATGATGGATGCATGCGGTTGTATTATTGTAACAGAAGCGTTTTTGCAGATCCATGACGGATCCGCAAAAAACGCTAATGTGAATGTAGCCTAAGCTGGTATGTCAGTGGCTGTCTGAAAAGTAATAAAAATATCTTTATGTAATGGAGGTAACAAAGTGAGGTGTCCGCTTTACGTTTCCTCATCTCATATTACTAGGTAGAGATGGCCTTGCGGTTCGCCCGGCGGTCGTTTTGTGGTGAACTTTGCTCGTTCGCAGTTCGGCGAAAAGGCAAACATATGGCGATGTCCGCCAGCACCATATTCTTAGCATTGTGGAGAACTTTCACCCATCAGGTGGGACAGGACAGCCAATTGAGACGTTTCAGCACATGGACACACACCCTACCTCATAAATAAACCCAATCTGGCAGCCATTTTACATTCAGTTTTTTGCCAGTGTAGGGAGAGGTTGCTGTGTGGAGCAGGGACAGACTGTTAGGGACACCAAACACAAAAGTCCTTTTAAGGACTGGTATATGTGTGCTATCGATAGGTGTGACATACTAAGGGTGTGATATACTTATAATATACTTTCTAACATATAACGTATATTATAGTGCATTTGTATTGTGCAGCAGCTGTGTGCGGTTCTGCTGCGATACTGCAGCTAGATAGAGGGACAAATGCTATTGGAATAACTAATTGCAACTGGTGTAATATACCTGTTGTCCCAAAAAAAAAATCTGATTGAGGGGTGTGATATACCTATAATATACCTTATAACATAGAACTTATATTATAGTGCATTTGTAATGTGCAGCAGTTGTGTGCGGTTCTGCTGAGATACCTCAGCTAGATAGATGGACAAACGCTATTGGAACAACTAATTGCAACTGGTGTGATATACCTGTTGTCCCCCCCAAAAAAAAACTGATTAAGGGGTGCCATATACCTGCTTCCACATAATACTGATTGAGGGGTTTGATATACCTGCTTCTACAAAATACTGATTGAGGGGTATATTATACCAGCTTCCACAAAATATTGATTGAGTGGTGTGATACACCAGCTTCCACCAAATTTAGATTGAGGACTGCGATACACCAGCTTTCACCAAATATTGATTAAGGGGTTTGTTTTACCAGCTTCCAGGAAGTACTCATTAAGGGGTTCTATATACCTGTTTCCACAAAATACTGATAGAGGGGATTGATATTCCGGCTTCCACCAAATATGGATTGAGGCCTGCGATACACCGGCTGCCACCAAATATTGATTAAGGGGTTTTATATACCAGATTCCAGCAAATACAAATTATTGGGTTCTATATACCTGTTTTTTTACAAAATACTGATACAGGGTATTGATATAACGGCTTCCACCAAATATTGATTGAGGCCTGCGATACACCGCCTTCCACCAAATATTGATTAAGGTTTTTTTTTTACCAGCTTCCAGGAAATACTCATTAAGGGGTTCTATATACCTGTTTCCACAAGATACTGATAGAGGGGATGGATATACCAGCTTCCACTAAATATTGATTGAGGCCTGCGATACACCTGCTTCCACAAATACAGCTCTTCTATAGGGACTTTGTCACAGGGTCATTTTCAATATGACAGGCAGAGAAAGAGGCAGGCCATTCCGCAGGGGTGGTAGGGGTCGGGCAGGTGCACCAGGCCGGAGCCTAAGTGGGAAGTTGGAGAAGTTGCGTGCAATTACATCAAAGGACGCACCAGTGTTGGTTGAGTGGCTCACTCAGCCTACCGCTTCTGCACCCTCCTCACTCTCTGCTGTGTGCACCCCCAAAGACACCCCCACCACCACCATAGCCCCTCCACTCGAGTCAGAGGAATTATTTTCCCATCCATTTCCAGACCTTACCGATGCGCAGCCATTCTTGGCATTGGATCAGGAAGAGGAGGTAGCAACGGCCGCCACCCAGCGGTCTGACGATTATATCCAGATCAGCCCAAGGACGGAGGTCCCCGCTGTTGCTGCCTACTCCAAGATCTCTAATGTCAGTGGTGGTGAAGGTGACGATGATGACGTGTCGATGGATGTCATGTGGGTGCCCACAAGAGAGGAAGAGGAGGGGAGTTCCGAGGGAGAGACAGAGCAGCAGATAGGGGGTAGAAGGAGGAGAAGCAGGCAGAACTCGCAGTGCACTGGAGGCAAAAAGCAGACTGCAAATATATCTGGAGCGAGCCATCCACCATGCATGGTCACATCTGGCGCTCCCAGGACGCTGGCACATGACTCCGCAGTCTGGGCTTTTTGTAACGTGTCAGCTGCTGACAATAGTGTTGCCATCTGCAGCCTGTGCTGTCAACTCATAAGTCGTGGTAAGTCCAACACTCACCTAGGGACAACCGCCTTAAGAAGGCATTTGGCCTCCCATCACCGAGCCCAGTGGGAGCAAGGCCGTCAGAACCCACAAAGCCACACTCCCGGTTCTCCACATCCAGCCTCTTCTCCTTCAACGCTCTCCTCCCATTTGTCCTCCACTCCACCTTCCACCGTGCCGTCATCGCTTTCATCTGGGAAAAGGCAGGTTTCCGTGACAGAAATGTTCAAATGCAAAAAGTTGATGACGCTGGATAACCCTCTTGCCCAACGGCTGAACGCTGGCTTATCAGAAATGCTAGCCCGCCAACAACTGCCATATAAACTGGTGGACTCGGAGGCCTTTAGAAAATTTGCGGCTATTGGCACACCGCAATGAAAAGTCCCCGAAAGGAAATATTTCTCCCAGAAGGGCATCCCAGAGCTATATGGTCATGTTCAGCGGCAAGTGAATGTATCTCTGGCACACAGTGTCAGTGCCAAGATACATCTGACCACAGACACGTGGTCTAGCAAACACGGGCAGGAAAGGTACATAACTTTTACTGCCCACTGGGTGAACCTTCTGACAGCTGTCAAGCATTCAACCCGTGGCACCCGTGTAGATTTGGTGTTACCGCCACGTATTGCATGCAGGCCTGGATCTTTTTCTCCTCCTCCTTCTCCATCCTCCGTCTCCTCCTCGGCTGACTCCTCCTTTTCCACTGCTACCGCCTCTTCCACTGCACCCACCAAGCTCCCCAGAACCTATTTAATGTGCCAGGTGAGACGTTGCCATGCTGTGGTGCAGCTGTTGTGCCTGGAAGCCAAGAGCCACACCATACCTGCACTCCTTTCAGCTCTGTGGTCACAGGCCGATCAGTGGCTAACCCCGCTCAATTTGACAGTTGGTAAAGTGGTGTGCAACAACAGTGCCAGTCTGCTGAGCGCGCTGAAACAGGGTAAAATGACACACGTGCTGTGCATAGCACACGTCCTGAACTTAGTCGTGCAGCGATTCGTTGCCAAATACCCCGGGGTCCAGGACGTCTTGCGGCAGGCCAGGAAAATCTCTGGACATTTCAGAGATTAGGCCATGGCTCTACTTGCCCGTCAGACGTCTGATTTGTGACTGCCCGATGCGCTGGAACTCCACCTTGTATATGCTTGATAGGCTGTTCCAGCAGAAACATGCTGTTAACGACTACCTGTACGAACTCTGCAGCAGAACAGGTTCTGGGGAGCTTGGTTTCTTTTCACCACGCGAGTGGCTGCTCATGCGTGATGCATGCAGACTTCCGCAACCATTTGATGAGATCACCAAACTGGTCAGTGACATCGTACCTTACGCCTTCATTCTGGAGCGTGCATTGCGTCGTGTCATTGATCAAGCCGTCGAGGAGCAGGAGCTGGAAAATGAGGAAGTCGCAATGCTGAATAAATTCCCAGGGAGGGCTACTCCATCTGAGACAAGTCAGCAGGAGTCTGAAGAGGAGTCAGAGGAGGATGGTGCCTGGAGGGAGTAGGAGGAGGAGGAGCAAGAAAAGTAGGCTTTAAACTTTTCTGGGATCCCTGGTGTTGTCCGTGGATAGGGGAAGGAGACCGAGGACGACATTCTCCTGGGCGATGAGCAGGAGCCAGGGCGCTCCACCGCTTCCAATTTAGTGCAAATGGGGGCTTCATTCTTCAGTGCTTGAAGAGGGACCCAAGTATAAAAAGCATAAAGGGCAAGGACCAGTACAGGGTGGCAACGTACTTAGACCCCCGGTACAAACACAATAATGGCAGACATGTTACCAGCATCACAGAGGGCTGTCAAAATGCAGCATTTCCAGGCCTTGCTTCGAGAGATGCTGCATTCTGCTGTTGCGGGCGCTAGCAGAGGAAATTCCACCCACAGAGAAACAGTTGCGGGTACCAATCCCACCGCACATGCAAGAAGATGGCGGTTTGAAGATGTGTTGGTCACTTTGGATATGAGATCATTCTTTCAGCCAACCCATCGACAGCCGCCCTCCAGATCCAGCCTCAGGGAATGCCTGGACCGACAGCTGTCCGACTACAACGGGTTAACGGTCAATGTGGATGCTCTGAGAAGCGAGGAACCCCTGGACTACTGGGTGTGGCCAGAGCTGGCACAATTTGTCATGGAACTCTTGGCTTGCCCCTCGTCGAGTGTCCTGTCCGAATGGACGTTCAGTGCAGCAGGGGGAATCGTGACCAATAAGCGCACTCGCCTAGCTCACGAAAGTGTGGACTACCTCACATTTCTAAAAATGAATGAGGCATGGATCTCGGAGGAATTCAACACCTGTTACGACCACGTTTAATTTAATTTCCTCTTACCAGCCCACACATATCCGCCACCACCCAGAACAAATAATGGTCCCTGTCTTATGTAAATACAGCGGCATAAAAGGCCTTTTTTTTTCTCCTGGGAATGCCTAATGTTTGGGGCCTCGGAGGAATTCAACACCTGTGACGACCACGTGTTATAGAATTTCAACTATTATCATTTGGTTTTTTTTCAAGAGGGGGGATTTTGTTAGCCATGTTTTTAATCCAATTTTATATCTTTTGTTCTTTTAAACATATGTATTAGACATTTATTTGTACTGGCCTTCAGTAAAATTGATATCCAATGACCATCTAATATACCTCAAGCCACCTAATCACTTGATCTTTTCTGCACGGTGAATGCATAATTTTTGGGGCCTGTAATCTAACTGGCCAACAGAAAAATTGTACCTCCAGCCACGTAATCACTTGTTCTTTTCTGTACGGTGAATGAATAATTTTTGGGGCCTGTAGTCCACTGGCCTGAAGCAAAATTGTTATCTAATGACCGTCTAATATACCTCCAGCCACATAATCACTTGATGTTTTCTGTCCAGTGAATGCCTAATGTTTGGGGCCTGTACTAGACTGGCCTGCAGAAATATTGATATCCAATAACCATCTAATATACCTCCAGCCACATAATCACTTGATCTTTTCTGTATGGTGAATGAATAATTTTTGGGGCCTGTAGTCCACTGTCCTGAAATAAAATTGTTATCTAATGACCGTCTAATATACTTCTAGCCACATAATCACTTGATGTTTTCTGTCCGGTAAATGCCTAATGTTTGGAGCCTGTACTCCCGTGGCCTAAAATAAAATTCTTCTAGGCTCCAGCAGGGCACATTTTTGAGAGTTTCCCTTTAACCACTTCAGCCCCCTTAGCTTAAACACCCTTAATGACCAGGCCACTTTTTACACTTCTGACCTACACTACTTTCACCGTTTATTGCTCGGTCATGCAACTTACCACCCAAATGAATTTTACCTCCTTTTCTTCTCATTAATAGAGCTTTCATTTGGTGGTATTTCATTGCTGCTGACATTTTTACTTTTTTTGTTATTAATTGAAATTTAGCGATTTTTTTGCAAAAAAATGACATTTTTCACTTTCAGTTGTAAAATTTTGCAAAAAAAAACGATATCCATATATAAATTTTTCTCTAAATCTATTGTTCTACATGTCTTTGATAAAAATAAAATGTTTGGGTAAAAAAAAAAAATGGTTTGGGTAAAAGTTATAGCGTTTACAAACTATGGTACAAAAATGTGAATTTCCGCTTTTTGAAGCAGCTCTGACTTTCTGAGCACCTGTCATGTTTCCTGAGGTTCTACAATGGCCAGACAGTAGAAAAACCCCACAAATGACCCCATTTCGGAAAGTAGACACCCTAAGGTATTCGCTGATGGGCAAAGTGAGTTCATAGAACTTTTTATTTTTTGTCACAAGTTAGTGGAAAATGATGATTTTTTTTTTTCTTACAAAGTCTCATATTCCACTAACTTGTGACAAAAAATAAAAACTTCCATAAACTCACTATGCCCATCACGAAATACCTTGGGGTGTCTTCTTTCCAAAATGGGGTCACTTGTGGAGTAGTTATACTGCCCTGGCATTTTAGGGGCCCAAATGCGTGCAAAGTAGTTTGAAATCAAAATCTGTAAAAAATGGCCGGTGAAATCCGAAAGGTGCTCTTTGGAATGTGGGCCCCTTTGCCCATCTAGGCTGCAAAAAAGTGTCAAACATCTGGTATTGCCGTACTCAGGAGAAGTTGGGCAATGTATTTTGGGGTGTCATTTTACATATACCCATGCTGGGCGAGAGAAATATCTTGGCAAAAGACAACTTTTCCCATTTTTTTATACAAAGTTGGCATTTGACCAAGATATTTATCTCACCCAGTATAATAAGGGGTTAATAAGTGGCGGGGGGGTTTAGTGTAGTGGTGTTTGGTGCTACATATTACTGAGCTACCTGTGTCCTCTGGTGGTCGATCCAAGCAAAAGGGACCACCAGAGGACCAGATAGCAGGTATATTAGACGCTGTTATCAAAACAGCGTCTAATATACCTGTTAGGGGTTAAAAAAAATCGCATCTCCAGCCTGCCAGCGAACGATCGCCGCTGGCAGGCTGGAGATCCACTCGCTTACCTTCGAGTGCAAAAAAGTGTCACACATCTGGTATCACCGTACTCAGGAGAAGTTGGGCAATGTGTTTTGGCGTGTCTTTTTACATATATCCATGCTGGGTGAGAGAAATATCTTGGCAAAAGACAACTTTTCCCATTTTTTTTATACAAAGTTGGCATTTGACCAAGATATTTATCTCACCCAGCATGGGTATATGTAAAATGACACCCCAAAACACATTCCCCAACTTCTCCTGAGTACGGCGATACCACATGTGTGACACTTTTTTGCAGCCTAGGTGGGCAAAGGGGCCCACATTCCAAAGAGCACCTTTAGGATTTCACAGGTCATTTTTTACAGATTTTGATTTCAAACTACTTACCACACATTAGGGCCCCAAGAATGCCAGGGCAGTATAACTACCCCACAAGTGACCCCATTTTGGAAAGAAGACACCCCAAGGTATTCCGTGAGGGGCATTGCGAGTTCCTAGAATTTTTTATTTTTTGTCACAAGTTAGTGGAAAATTATGTTTTTTTTTTCTTACAAAGTCTCATATTCCACTAACTTGTGACAAAAAATAAAAACTTCCATGAACTCACTATGCCCATCATGAAATACCTGGGGGTGTCTTCTTTCCAAAATGGGGTCACTTGTGGGGTAGTTATACTGCCCTGGCATTTTAGGGGCCCGAATGCGTGAGAAGTAGTTTGAAATCAAAATCTGTAAAAAATGGCCGGTGAAATCCGAAAGGTGCCTCTTTGGAATGTGGGCCCCATTGCCCACCTAGGCTGCAAAAAAGTGTCACACATGTGGTATCACCGTACTCAGGAGAAGTTGGGCAATGTGTTTTGGGGTGTCATTTTACATATACCCATGCTGGGTGAGATAAATATCTCGGTCAAATGCCAACTTTGTATAAAAAAATGGGAAAAGTTGTCTTTTGCCAAGATATTTCCCTCACCCAGCATGGATATATGTAAAAAGACATGCCAAAACACATTGCCCAACTTCTCCTGAGTACGGTGATACCAGATGTGTGACACTTTTTTGCAGCCTAGGTGGGCAAAGGGGCCCACATTCCAAAGAGCACTTTCGGATTTCACCGGCCATTTTTTACAGATTTTGATTTCAAACCACTTCTCACGCATTCGGGCCCCTAAAATGCCAGGGCAGTATAAATACCCCACAAGTGACCCCATTTTGGAAAGAAGACACCCCAAGGTATTTCGTGATGGGCATAGTGAGTTCATGGAAGTTTTTATTTTTTTGTCACAAGTTAGTGGAAAATGATGATTTTTTATTTATTTATTTTTAAATAAAAAATTCTAGGAACTCGCCATGCCCCTCACGGAATACCTTGGGGTGTCTTCTTTCCAAAATGGGGTCACTTGTGGGGTATTTATACTGCCCTGGCATTCTAGGGGCCCTAATGTGTGGTAAGTAGGTAAATGACCTGTGAAATCCTAAAGGTGCTCTTTGGAATGTGGGCCCCTTTGCCCACCTAGGCTGCAAAAAAGTGTCACACATGTGGTATCGCCATATTCAGGAGAAGTTGGGCAATGTGTTTTGGGGTGTCTTTTTACATATACTCATGCTGGGTGAGAGAAATATCTCGGCAAAAGACAACTTTTCCCATTTTTTATACAAAGTTGGCATTTGACCAAGATATTTATCTCACCCAGCATGGGTATACAGGGAGTGCAGAATTATTAGGCAAGTTGTATTTTTGAGGATTCATTTTATTATTGAACAACAACCATGTTCTCAATGAACCCAAAAAACTCATTAATATCAAAGCTGAATATTTTTGGAAGTAGTTTTTAGTTTGTTTTTAGTTTTAGCTATTTTAGGGGGATATCTGTGTGTGCAGGTGACTATTACTGTGCATAATTATTAGGCAACTTAACAAAAAACTAATATATACCCATTTCAATTATTTATTTTTACCAGTGAAACCAATATAACATCTCAACATTCACAAATATACATTTCTGACATTCAAAAACAAAACAAAAACAAATCAGTGACCAATATAGCCACCTTTCTTTGCAAGGACACTCAAAAGCCTGCCATCCATGGATTCTGTCAGTGTTTTGATCTGTTCACCATCAACATTGCGTGCAGCAGCAACCACAGCCTCCCAGACACTGTTCAAAGAGGTGTACTGTTTTCCCTCCTTGTAAATCTCACATTTGATGATGGACCACAGGTTCTCAATGGGGTTCAGATCAGGTGAACAAGGAGGCCATGTCATTAGATTTTCTTCTTTTATACCCTTTCTTGCCAGCCACGCTGTGGAGTACTTGGACGCGTGTGATGGAGCATTGTCCTGCATGAAAATCATGTTTTTCCTGAAGGATGCAGACTTCTTCCTGTACCACTGCTTGAAGAAGGTGTCTCCCAGAAACTGGCAGTAGGACTGGGAGTTGAGCTTGACTCCATCCTCAACCCGAAAAGGCCCCACAAGCTCATCTTTGATGATACCAGCCCAAACCAGTACTCCACCTCCACCTTGCTGGCGTCTGAGTCAGACTGGAGCTCTCTGCCCTTTACCAATCCAGCCACGGGCCCATCCATCTGGCCCATCAAGACTCACTCTCATTTCATCAGTCCATAAAACCTTAGAAAAATCAGTCTTGAGATATTTCTTGGCCCAGTCTTGACGTTTCAGCTTGTGTGTCTTGTTCAGTGGTGGTCGTCTTTCCGCCTTTCTTACCTTGGCCATGTCTCTGAGTATTGCACACCTTGTGCTTTTGGGCACTCCAGTGATGTTGCAGCTCTGAAATATGGCCAAACTGGTGGCAAGTGGCATCTTGGCAGCTGCACGCTTGACTTTTCTCAGTTCATGGGCAGTTATTTTGCGCCTTGGTTTTTCCACACGCTTCTTGCGACCCTGTTGACTATTTTGAATGAAACACTTGATTGTTCGATGATCACGCTTCAGAAGCTTTGCAATTTTAAGAGTGCTGCATCCCTCTGCAAGATATCTCACTATTTTTGACTTTTCTGAGCCTGTCAAGTCCTTCTTTTGACCCATTTTGCCAAAGGAAAGGAAGTTGCCTAATAATTATGCACACCTAATATAGGGTGTTGATGTCATTAGACCACACCCCTTCTCATTACAGAGATGCACATCACCTAATATGCTTAATTGGTAGTAGGCTTTCGAGCCTATACAGCTTGGAGTAAGACAACATGCATAAAGAGGATGATGTGGTCAAAATACTCATTTGCCTAATAATTCTGCACGCAGTGTATGTAAAATGACACCCCAAAACACATTGCCCAACTTCTCCTGAGTACGGCGATACCAGATGTGTGACACTTTTTTGCAGCCTAGATACGCAAAGGGGCCCACATTCCTTTTATGAGGGCATTTTTAGACATTTGGCATTTTTAGACATCCCAGACTTCTTCTCACGCTTTAGGGCCCCTAAAATGCCAGGGCAGTATAAATACCCCACATGTGACCCCATTTTGGAAAGAAGACACCCCAAGGTATTCAATGAGGG
Source organism: Bufo bufo (assembly GCF_905171765.1). Taxonomy (NCBI): domain Eukaryota; kingdom Metazoa; phylum Chordata; class Amphibia; order Anura; family Bufonidae; genus Bufo; species Bufo bufo. Next base: position 700,545,230 of record NC_053389.1, read on the forward strand.
GCATGGCGAGTTCATATAAATTTTTTTTTTTTGGCACAAGTTAGCGGAAATTGTTTTTTTTTTTTCTCACAAAGTCTCCCTTTCCGCTAACTTGGGACAAAAATTTCAATCTTTCATGGACTCAATATGCCCCTCACGGAATACCTTGGGGTGTCTTCTTTCCGAAATGGGGTCACATGTGGGGTATTTATACTGCCCTGGCATTCTAGGGGCCCTAAGGCGTGAGAAGAAGTCTGGAATATAAATGTCTAAAAAATTTTACGCATTTGGATTCCGTGAGGGGTATGGTGAGTTCATGTGAGATTTTATTTTTTAACACAAGTTAGTGGAATATGAGACTTTGTAAGAAAAAAAAAAATAATTTCCGCTAACTTGGGCCAAAAAAATGTCTGAATGGAGCCTTACAGGGGGGTGATCAATGACAGGGGGGTGATCAATGACAGGGGGGTGATCAGGGAGTCTATATGGGGTGATCACCCCCCTGTCATTGATCACCCCCCTGTAAGGCTCCATTCAGACATCCGTATGTGTTTTGCGGATCCGATCCATGTATCCGTGGATCCGTAAAAAACATACGGACATCTGAATGCAGCCTTACAGGGGGGTGATCAATGACAGGGGGGTGATCAATGACAGGGGGATGATCAGGGAGTCTATATGGGGTGATCACCCCCCTGTCATTGATCACCCCCCTATAAGGCTCCATTCAGATGTCCGTATGTGTTTTGCGGATCCGATCCATGTATCCGTGGATCCGTAAAAAACATACGGACATCTGAATGCAGCCTTACAGGGGGGTGAGCAATGACAGGGGGGTGATCAATGACAGGGGGGTGATCAGGGAGTCTATATGGGGTGATCACCCCCGTCATTGATCACCCCCCTGTAAGGCTCCATTCAGATGTCCGTATGTGTTTTGCGGATCCGATCCATGTATCAGTGGATCCGTAAAAAACATACGGACGTTTGAATGGAGCCTTACAGGGGGGTGATCAATGACAGGGGGGTGATCAGGGAGTCTATATGGGGTGATCACCCCTGTCATTGATCACCCCCCTGTAAGGCTCCATTCAGATGTCCGTATGTGTTTTGCGGATCCGATCCATGTATCAGTGGATCCGTTAAAATCATACGGACGTCTGAATGGAGCCTTACAAGGGGGTGATCAATGACAGGGGGGTGATCAGGGAGTCTATATGGGGTGATCAGGGGTGATCAGGGGTTAATAAGGGGTTAATAAGTGACGGGGGGGTGTAGTGTAGTGGTGTTTGGTGCTACATATTACTGAGCTACCTGTGTCCTCTGGTGGTCGATCCAAGCAAAAGGGACCACCAGAGGACCAGATAGCAGGTATATTAGACGCTGTTATCAAAACAGCGTCTAATATACCTGTTAGGGGTTAAAAAAAATCGCATCTCCAGCCTGCCAGCGAACGATCGCCGCTGGCAGGCTGGAGATCCACTCGCTTACCTTCCGATCCTGTGAACGCGCGCGCCTGTGTGCGCGCGTTCACAGGAAATCTCGCGTCTTGCGAGAGGACGCGTATATGCATCCAGGAGGAATGAATCAACCACCTCCAGGACGCGTCCCTGCGTTCGGCGGTCCGGAGGTGGTTAAGATGCATAAAAATGGCCCCTGATTAAAATATATATTTTTTGTGGGAATTTTTGCCATTGATCCCCCTCTGGTATGTCACTGTCCATGTTGTGGGACTTTTTTGTGCACTTTTTGTAAGTATTTGGTGGCTGCTATAATGACCTGAAGGTTTTTCAGGTTCGCCTGCCATTAAAGGGAAAGGGGTCCGCCGCGAACTTATGGTTCGTGAACATTTGATCGCGTTCGCGAATGGTCCCGGCCAATGTTCGTCCATCACTATTACTAGGACAAAAAAAAAAGACTCTATTATGGGGGTTTTATGCTTTGAGGGGTATTTCAGAAATGAATTATCAAAATGTCAGTCTGACTGCCAACAATATTGCAATGCATGAATCCATTTTTATGTTAACTTAAAAGTGTACAGACATGTTTTATATTTTTGTTAGCCATTAAAAGGTTTTAAACCTGTAATACTCTTATTTTGTTTCTCTTAGTGATAGCACTAGACATGTTTTCTGGTACTGCAAGGGTTACACCTTATCCTGCACGTACACAGAGGGCATATACACCCCTCCCCCCCTATTTGAAGACGCCCTGCAGCAAAATGTATCCAATCAGCAGTCTATGCAACGTGGCAGGAATTAGTATTGTGTTGCTGGTGTATCATGGGAAATGGGCTCAGCCTATGCCAGGACTTCCAGTTGCTAGGTAACCCGCGTTGGTATGCAGACTGTGGGGGCACTTGTGCTCTTTTTACACTCCAACATCTGCTTGTTAAAATTAACTCCTTAGCTGACTGTGCAGCTGGTAACATTGCAGTCTTGTACAATGTAATATGACAGTAGTGAAAACAGGGATTGTCAGATTTCAAGGGATTGACCTGTAATAAAGAAATTAGTAAATCTGGGCCATTGGGGTCACTCCAGCAGTCTGTGCGCCTGGAGTAAAAACTATTCCAGCCCACAAAACCATGGCATAAATGCGTAATTTTTTTTCCAGTGCAGTTTTTATGGTGTTTTAACCACACCATCTAAAGACACCCACACATTAGGTGTGAATCCAGCCTGAGAGTACTTTCGCATATAGTTTTTTTCAAGGTGTTTTTCAGCATTTTTTTTATTTTAGTCATGTTTTTTTTGCACCTATATTTTTGGTGCTTTTTTGTGGTAAAAACACAAGCAGATACCGTATTAGCTAAAATTCTATGGGAAATATGAAATGCAATACACAGAAGTGTTTTATTGCTACTAATGTTTAAGGGTACTTTCACACTTGCGTTGTTTGATTCCGGCAGGCAGTTCCGTTGCCAGGATCCTGATCAGTCTGAAAAATGCCTGATCAGGCAGAAAAATGCATTGCAATACCGGATCCGTTTTTACGGTGTCATCAGGCAAAACGGATCAGGTATTTCGTTTTTTTCTCATTTTTAGAGGTCTGCGCATGTGCAGACCGGAAGGACGGATCCGGCACTAATACATTCCTATGGAAAAAAATGCCGGCATTCAGGCAAGTCCTCAGTTTTTTTTCGCCGGAGATAAAACCGTAGCATGCTACGGTTTTCTCTTTTGCCTGATCAGTCAAAATGACTGAACTGAAGACATCCTGATGCATCCTGAACGGATTACTCTCCATTCAGAATGCATGTGGATATAACTGATCAGTTCTTTTCCGGTATAGAGCTCCTGCGACGGAACTCTATTCCGGAAAAGAAAAACGCTAATGTGAAAGTAGCCTTAGGAGGTGTGTTTTGTCTTCCTGCTTTCTGTATAAAAAAAGCAGCATGTTGTAGTGCTGTTGGGGGTTTGTTTCAGGTGTTTCACCTTCTCTTTCACTATAGGGAAAAAAGCCACAAAATCTGCAGCAAAAATGTTACATTTTGCTGCACTGATGTTTTTACACTGACCAAAAATTTAAACGCAACACTTTCGGTTTTGCTCCCATTTTGCATGAGCTTAAATCAAAGATCTGAAACATTTTCTACATACACAAAAGACCCATTACTCTCAAATATTGTTCACAAATCTGAGTTAGGGTACTTTCACATTAACGTCAGGGGAGTCCAGCAGGCTGTTCCGACGGGTGAACAGCCTGTCGGATCCGTCCTGCCGCTAGTTCACGTGTGCCCCCGGACTGCCGCTCCGTCCCCATTGACTATAATTGGGGCAAGGGCGGAGTTCCCGCTGCAGCACAGAAGCACACGGCGAGAGGCAGCCAGACTAAAAGTACAACATGCAGCACTTTTAGTCCGGCTGCCTCTCGCTGTGCGCTGCTGTGCTGTCGCCAGAACTCCGCCCCCGCCCCCATTATAGTCAATGGGGACGGAGCGGCAGTCCGGGGGCACACGTGAACTAGCGGCAGGACGGGTCCGACAGGCTGTTCACCTGCCGGAACAGCCCGCCAGAGTCCCCTGCCGCTAGTGTGAAACTAGCCTTAGTGAGCACTTCTCCTTTGCAGAGATAATCCATCCCACCTCACAGGTGTGGCATATCAAGGTGCTGATTAGACAGAATGAATATTGCACAGGTGTGTCTTCGACTGCCCACTAGAGATGGGAAGTTCTAATCTTTTAAATTAATTGGTTTATTTGAATCAGTTCATTCAAAAGAACCGATTCATGAATCGAATCTTCGATTCACTTGCTGAGTCGGCTGACAAGCAAGTGAACCGAAGCTCAGGAGCTGTCTGATCCTTCATAGAAGATCCGAATCAGAAGACTGATTCAGAGAAGGCTGTCAGGCAGCTCCTGGGAAACATTGATCACAGTGCTCAGAGCTGTCACAAGTCTGCCTTTAACATGCATATCTCCTTGAGAAGCCAATTTGATCCGAAACGGTTAATTTAAACTGAATGTGTATCTCCTCTTATCTAAACTCTGTGTCATTTCTCTTATCTCTCTGCTGGCTGGCTGGCCCTTATCACTGCTGCAACCTGGTCATTAGACTCAGGCCTCTTTCACACTTGCGTTGTTGGGATCCGGCATGCACTTCCGTTGCCGGAGGTGCCTGCCGGATCCGTAACAACGCAAGTGTACTGAAAGCATTTGAAGACGGAACCGTCTTCCAAATGCTTTCAGTGTTACTATGGCACCCAGGACGCTATTAAAGTCCTGGTTGCCATAGTAGGAGCGGGGAGCGGGGGAGCGGTATACTTACAGTCCGTGCGGCTCCCCGGGCGCTCCAGAATGACGTCAGAGCGCCCCATGCGCATGGATGACGTGATCCATGTGATCACGTGATCCATGCGCTTGGGGCGCCCTGACGTCACTCTGGAGCGCCCGGGGAGCCGCACGGACGGTAAGTATGCTGCTCCCCCGCTCCCCGCTACACTTACCATGGCTGTCAGGACTTTAGCGTCCCGGCAGCCATGGTAACCACTCTGAAAAAGCTAAATGTCGGGTCCGGCAATGCGCCGAAACGACGTTTAGCTTAAGGCCGGGTCCGGATCAATGCCTTTCAATGGGCATTAATTCCGGATCCGGCCTTGCAGCAAGTCTTCAGGATTTTTGGCCGGAGCAAAAAGCGCAGCATGCTGCGGTCTTTTCTCCGGCCAAAAAACGTTCCGTACCGGAACTGAAGACATCCTGATGCATCCTGAACGGATTTCTCTCCATTCAGAATGCATTAGGATAATCCTGATCAGTATTCTTCCGGCATAGAGTCCCGACGACGGAACTCTATGCCGGAAGACAATAACGCAGGTGTGAAAGAGCCCTTAGTGTATTGTTCTACTGGACATGACACAGACACACGATTCTTTTAACTCAGTAACTTATCAGATGACTCATGATTCTTTAACTCAAAGAATCTAACGAGTCTACTAACTTTTTTTTAACTAGTAGACTTATTAGATTCTTAGACCCAGTGTACTGTGTGTGACTCAGTGCTTGCTTCACAGATCTGGTTGCAGGGGTGGGCTGCGAGTCGAGGGGCTGGCAGAAGTCTGGCTTTCACTCTAGGATCATGTTACACAAGACCTGCTAGAGTCTCTGCTACATAACACTGAGCTGCTTCAAACGGATCAGCTCAGTCAAATGAATTGACTCGATCAAAAGAACGATTCGTTCATGAACCGGACATCTCTACTGTCCACAATAAAAGGCCACTCCGAAATGTGCAGTTTGATCACACAGCACAATGCCACAGATGTCGCAACATTTGAGGGAGCGTGCAATTGGCATGCTGACTGCAGGAATGTCTACCAGAGCTGTTGCCCGTGCAATGAATGTTCATTTCTCTACCATAAGCCGTCTCCAAAGGCGTTTTAGAGAACTTGGCAGTACATCCAACCGGCCTCACAACCGCAGACCACGTGTAACCACACCAGCCCAGGACCTCCACATCAAGCATATTCACCTCCATGATCTGAGACCAGCCACCCGGACAGCTGCAGCAACAATCGGTTTGCATAACCAAAGAATTTCTGCACAAACTGTCAGAAACCGTCTCAGGGAAGCTCATCTGCATGCTCGTCGTCCTCATCGGGGTCTGGACCTGACTGCAGTTCGTCGCCGTAACCGACTTGAGTGGGCAAATGCTCACATTCGATGGCGTCTGGCACGTTGGAGAGGTGTTCTGTTCACGGATGAGTCCCAGTTTTCAATGTTCAGGGCAGAGGGCAGACAGCATGTGTGGCGTCGTGTGGGTGAGCGGTTAGCTGACGTCAACGTTGTGGATCGAGTGGACCATAATGGCAGTGAGGTTACAGTATGGGCAGGAGTATGTTATGGACAACGAACACAGGTGCATTTTATTGATGGCATTTTGAATGCACAGAGATACTGTGAAGAGATCCTGAGGCCCATTGTTGTGCCATTCATCCACGACCATCACCTCATGTTGCAGCATGATAATGCACAGCCCCATATTGCAAGGATATGTACACAATTCCTGGAAGCTGAAAACATCCCAGTTCTTGCATGGCCAGCATACTCACCGGACATGTCACCCATTGAGCATATTTGGGATGCTCTGGATTGGCGCATACAACAGCGTATTCCAGTTCCTGCCAATATTCTGCAACTTCGCACAGCTATTGAAGAGGAGTGGACCAACATTCCACAGGCCACAATCAATAACCTGATCAACTCTATGCGACGGAGATGTGTTGCACTGCGTGAGGCAAATGGTGGCCACACCAGATACTGAACCCCCCCGCCAGTAATGCAAAACTGTGCACATTTCAGAGTGGCCTTTTATTGTGGGCAGTCTAAGGCACACCTGTGCAATATTCATGCTGTATAATCAGCACCTTGATATGCCACACCTGTGAGGTGGGATGGATTATCTCGGCAAAGCAGAAGTGCTCACTAACACAGATTTAGACAGATTTGTGAACAATATTTGAGAGTAATGGGTATTTTGTGTATGTAGAAAATGTTTCAGATCTTTGAGTTCAGCTCATGCAAAATGGGAGCAAAACCGAAAGTGTTATGTTTATATTTTTGGTCAGTGTATGAAGTCATGGCTTGAAGGCGCAGGAACTGCTGGAGCCCTGAGCCTCTTCTTAAGTAAAAAAGCCGGTCTTTGATAAAACCCATGTATGTACTTATGGACCGTGGTCTGGGGTACACCACGGAAGCATTCCCTGTTTTTTTTCGTGATTACGGATCCCTCATGCACATTATAGTCTATGGGTCCATGAAAACCATGGACACAAAATAGATGGCATCCATGTTTGGTCCGTGGTTTTCACGGATAATTACTAGAATATGAACTGGAATGTAATTTTCAGCCTAACAGTGTCCATGGAATACAGGTGACACACAAAGAGTAAAAACGGATACACGGACCAAACATGGATCCTTAACAGACATCTTTGCAGATGAACCACTGACCATCTTGCCATGGATGTCATCACAGACATGGACATGTAGAATCGACCTAAGGCCTCATGCACACGACCGTTGTTGTGTTCCGTGTCCGTTGTTGCGTTTTCCGTGATTTTCTGCAGACCCATTGACTTTCAATGGGTCCGTTGAAAACTCGGATAATGCACCGTTTGTCATCCGCGTCCGTGATCCGTGTTTCCAGTCCGTCCAAAAAATATGACCTGTCCTATTTTTTTCACGGACAACGGTTCGCGGACCCATTCAAGTAAATGGGTCCGTGAAAAAACACGGAGGCACACAAGATTTTTTTCCTATCATTTGCAAGGCAAACTTGACTTAGATTTTGTTTTCACTTTTCATGTCTGGTGATCCTCCAAAAATCAAGGAAGACACATGGAAACAAAAACGGAAACGGATCACGGAACAACGGAACAGCTTTTTGCGGACCGCGAAAAAATACTGTCGTGTGCATGAGGCCTAAGGCTTGTTTTCAGTTGGCCATAATTGTCAGGTTGCATCAGTCGTCAGTATTAAGATGGGTTCACAAGTGACTGAAAAAACAAAGGAAAATTCTGCTGTTGATTTTACTGTGTTTTTCGCAGCAAAAAATCCACATAAATTACATGCGATTTTTACAGTGGAAAAGCCATCGGATTTCACCCTCTCCATTGCAAAGGGTGAAATCCGCAGGGGAATTCCAGTGTAAAAATTGACATGCTGCGGATTTTAATTCTGCAATGCCACGCCTTTTCTGCTGCATTTTTGTACGCAGCATGTGGATGAGATATCAGAAATTCTCATCCACTTTGCTGGTACTGTACAACACTGCAGATTTACTGCACAAAAGTCCACGATGGCAAATCCGCAGCTAATCAGTCATGTGTGACCCTGGCTTTAGGGTATATTCACATGTAGCAACCACATCAGAACCATTTTAAAAAAAAACATTCTTTTTTTTCCAGTGTGGATTTCATGCATTTTTAACTGCACCTCAACTTCTATTGTGTGAAAATACACGTAACAGATCCGTAAGATGTAAATATCAGATCTTGTCGCTGCAGATTGAGGGCATGCTGCTACGGATTTGCTTTGAATTCATCCTTTGAAATGGATAGTTACTCTCCTCTGGCCCAAGTGCCATGGTGAACTTGTCCCCTACAGGGATATGAAAGGTGGTAGGAGAGGACAGGTACTAGGCTTTTCGCAGGACAGAATAGCCCACTCTACCATGCTATTCTGACTGGTGAGAAACCCGGAAACAAACGTAAAGCAAGTCAAATGGAGTCCAAAGATTAATCCTTTGAAAACCTGTTTCCTAGTATTCAGACAGATACCCTGATCGAAAAATAAAAACAAAATGTGAACCCAGCCTAATGTAGTCTTTATACTTTATACTTTATTTGGTCCTTTTCCTTCTTTTTGGATTTACCTCTCAGGGGACGCTCACACGGCAGCTTTCTAAGCAGAATTTTAGCCCAAGCAGCCGCACCGGAATTTCACTGAAAGCCCGCCGACGGCCATGTCCTTTCTTCCTCCCATACATCTCAATGGTAGGCAGCGCTGAGGATCATGGAGTGGCAGCTTAAAGCTGTGGCTGGGCAGAGAACGGACATGTCCCTCCTCGGCGTGGTCACGGCTATAAGCCACCGCTCCGCAATCCTCATCGCTGCCTCCTATTGAGATATATTAGAGAAATTTCGTCACAGCTGTCAGCACCAAAATTCTGCTGCAAAAGCCTGTTGTGTGAATGGGTCCAAACTTTAGCTAAAAAAAAAATGCATTAAAAACTGTGTGTGATTCCAACCTAATATACTGTGGCTACAAAAGGCGTAGATGCTGCAGTCAGAATCAGATCCTGGATCCTGAGGGCAACCAAATTACCTCAGGCACTTAAAAGGGTTTTCCAGGACTTTTATATTGATGGCCTTAGGACAGTTCATCGATATCTGATTGGCGGTGGTCTAATTCCCAATACCTTCACTGATTAGTCCCTTTTTAGTAACTCAGGCACTGGAAATAGGCATCGGAACCACACAGCTCAGTTGACAGACCTAGTGGTTACTGCAGCATTGCTCTCATTCCCGTCAATAGGGGAAAAGCTTACAGCGAAGGGGAATCCTGTGGATGTAAACAACTTATCAACAAAAGGTATTTTCTGTCAAAGGCATTCTGACAAACAGGCGGCAGTTTGTTTCAAAATTTTGGAGGGCTTTTTGCCATAAATTTTATATTTCTCTGTCGTTTTCTTCGGCCTTCCATCCTAAGACCAACGGTCAAACTGAACGTCTAAATCAGTCCCTGGAACAATATTTAAGGTGTTATGTCTCTGACAACCAACATAGTTGGGCGAAATATCTATCCATGGCGGAATTAGCCATTAACAATCAGATGAACTCGTCTACCGAAATGTCTACTTTCTTTTGTAATGTGGGGTTTCATCTGCGATTTTGCTCATTTTCGCCGTCTTCTTCCCAGGTTCCGGAGGGCAATGTTGTAGTTAAAGAACTGTGCACAGTCTGGGCCCAGGTTCTGTCGAACCTGAGGAAAGCCCAGGAGGTTCAGAAGGTTAATGCGGACAAAAGGCATTCTCGAGGTGTAAATTATGGGTTAGGAGACAAGGTGTGGTTGTCCACCAAGAATTTGCGTCTTAAAGTACCTTTGAATAAATTTGCACCTCGATTTATTGGTCCATACAAGATTATCATGTGTCTTTTAAGTTACGGTTACCTGACTCCTTTCGTATTCATAACGTGTTTCACAAATCTCTACTCAAAAAGTATGTGCTGCCTGTATCTCCTGCACAGGAATCTCGGTCGCTAGTGGAGGTTGCTGGTCAACTAGAATGCAAGGTTTCCAGAATCCTTGATGTAAGAAAAATTTGTAATTCTTGGCAGTATTTGGTTCACTGGAGAAGTTTTGGTTCGAAAGAAAGGTCTTGGGTGCCAGCTAGTAAAATGCATGCTACTAGCTTGATTAGAAAATTTTATCTGGCACACCCTAAAAAAAACGGCTCCGGTGAGTAAGAGTCCGGTGGCCCCTCGTGGAGACGGGGAGCCGACGGTGCGATTCCTCCTCGCAGCACCGCCAGCACCCCGCTGACAGAGAGGAAGGAGGAGCCGGCGTCAGACGTGGCCGGCGTCCTCGTCTCCCTGGCAACAAGGGAGGGGGGAGGACCCAGCAGCGTGCGCTTCCTCAGCACGACCGGCGTCCTCCATCCCCTAGGCAACAATCAGGGGCAGGAATAAGTGCCGATAGTGATTAGGCGGCGCTCAGAGTAGTGGCTGGGGCTGAAGCCGGGTCATGTGATGCTGGCCACGTCACGTGACCATTCAGTCTGGCCTATTTAACAGGCAACTTGCTGGCCACAAGTTGCCTGTGATTGGTCTTTATACTCACCAGCGTATTTCCTGCGTGTGTGTTTGTGAAACTCGACCTCGGCTTGTGTTTGACTCCTGATATCGTGTTATCCCTCTGTACTGATGTGATCTCCTGGCTTTTGACCTCAATTTGTATTTTGACCTTGATTCTGCATTATCCCTGTGTACTGACGTGACCTCCTGGTAATTGACCTCGGCTTCCACTTTTGTCCTGTTTTTGTCTACGGTGTGTTATTGCTTGTTTGGTTTCTACCCAGCCTGCAAGTTTACGATTCTGTCTTTTGTCTCTTGTTTTCTCCACTTTGTTCCCTCCCTGTAAGCCCCTGCATGTACTTTAGCTAGGGACTGCCGTCCAGTTGTGCACCGTCGGTTAGGACGGATCGTGCAAGTAGGTAGGGATAGCGGTGTGGGCGGAGCTCAGGGCTGCACTTATCCCTACCTCTTGTGACATAGGTATATAGAACCCCATAATCAATATTTTGTGGAAGCAGGTATATCGCACCCCTCAATCAGTATTTTGTGGAATCAGGTATATAAAAACCCCTTAATCAGTATTTTGTGGGTCAAAGTTCGGCGCAATGCAAAAGAATATGGCGCATGTGAACATCGCCATATGTTCGCATGTTTAGTGAATCGCGAACTAGCAAAGTTCGCTGCGAAAGGACCGCCGGGCGATCCGCAAGGCCATCTCTAGTCATGTATATATTTTTATTTCATGTTTTCACCCCCTTTATATGTGTGACTGATGAGGAGTGCTCCCCAACTTTAGTTGAATGCTCCAATTTTATGAGACCCTGTATGAAATAATATGTATGCTCCTTGAATAGGTGTCACGGCCTTTGGTTTGCGCTGTGACACTGTTGCCACACTTGCGGTTGCCCACGGCAATGTGTTGCTGTGAGAGCATGCGGTGGCAGTGTCTTGGCCTTCTGGGTGATTGCCGTGACATGGTTGCCACGCATGCTGTTGCCGGTGGTAACATGTGGTTTAGTATGCTTGTGTGTGCACTTCCCCTTTAAGTTGTAGCCTTCCCTTGTCTGGTGTTGGAAGGGTTAACTCCCTTCCTAGTGTTTTGTGAATACTGGGTTTATGTGTGTGTGGGGGTGTGGCTGCTTGGGCTATTTAGTCTCTGCTGGATGCTTGTAGCCCAGTGTTCCTCCAGCCTTGGTGTATGCTGGTGGTTCTCTGTTCCATCTGTCCAGTGAGGACCACCCTTGTGGTCATCAATGTTATCACGGTGTCCCCTTCCCTTCCTGTCTCTTTGTGTATGGAGTGGGTTTTGATCAGGGTGTTGGTATGTCTATTTTTGGTGTTACATGTCTGGTAGTGTTTGGTGTCCAGCATGTTGTTTAGACATTCCCCTGTTTCACATTTATTGCAGCTATGAGTGTCCTGGGTCCCTGTGTGGTTCATGGTGTGTGCTGTGTCCTTTGATGTTGGTGTGGACACTAGAACTTGTGCACGGGTTCCAGTCAGTGTGTCTGGTTTCACTTACCTGCCATCTCCATATGCTGTATGTGTTCCCCTCTGCTTGCAGCCTGGCCTTAGTTAGAGACTCCTGTTCCTGTGTTGAGGATGAACAGGTAGTCTCTCCCCTGCTCCTATGTGAGGGATTTCCAGGGTGACTCAGGATATTAGGTATCCCGTGTATGAGCCAACCTACCATCGGGGTCCGCTCATACGGTGAGGAGTCAGGGAGAGGATTAGGGATGCTGTAGGAGGTGACCTGCTCCCTTATCACTCCTTTTGGCCAGGCTGATCCCCTTTACCCTTTGATACCGCACGGTGGGGGGTTTCCCCCACTCCCCGCCGTGACAGTATGACCACAATTGCTCCTTGCTTGAAGCCTTCGGAAGAGGGCCGAGCATGTGTCGCCTGCCATTTTCTGGCGCACATGCTTATCCTCCGGAGGGAGGGTGAAAGGTGAGACGCTGTTAACAGTGTGGTTCCCTGTGACTGTTGGTTGCAGTAGGTGTGAACCGTCTCTTGTGCTTGCGTTTCTCCTCGTCCATTTCTAAGTGGTTCAGGTGCTTGTATTGCGTGCCAGATGCTTTCCTTTGGTGTGCTGGTTGGGGATGCATGCTGGCGGCGACCTGGTGTGAACCGTGTCTGAGGTGGACGCAGCGTTCAGTGCGGTTTCTCTGGGCTGTTTTGTGGCTGGTGCCCTGGTTCCTGTGTGTTGCTCCAGGGGCTGGCGGCAGTCTTAGAGAGACATCCTTGCTCTGACGCTTAATCTTCTTACTTCCCCTTGTCCATGTCTCAGTGGTTTTGTCACTTGTGTTGTGTGCTGTCTGCATTCCTGTGGTGTACTGTCTGTGTGCTGGTTGGGAATGCTTGCTGGCAGCGACCTTGTGTGAACTGGGTCTGAGGTTCAGTGCGGTTTCTCTGCGCTGTTTGGTGGCTGGTGATCTGGTTCCTGTGTGTTGCTCCAGGGGCTGGCGGCAGTCTTAGAGAGACATTCTTGCACTCACGCTGATCCTGTTTCTTTCCCCGCCCTGTTGTTTATTGGGTGTTCTGTCTAGTTCCCTTTTTTTTTTTTTTGGGGGGGGGGGGCTTTGAGGGGTGGGAGTGTCAAGGCCTTTGGTTTGCGCTGTGACACTGTTGCCACACTTGCGGTTGCCCGCGGCAATGTGTTGCTGTGAGAGCATGTGGTGGCAGTGTCTTGGCCTTCTGGGTGATTGCCGTGACATGGTTGCCACGCATGCTGTTGCCGGTGGTAACATGTGGTTTAGTATGCTTGTGTGTGCACTTCCCCTTTAAGTTGTAGCCTTCCCTTGTCTGGTGTTGGAAGGGTTAACTGCCTTCCTAGTGTTTTGTGAATACTGGGTTTATGTGTGTGTATGGGTGTGGCTGCTTGGGCTATTTAGTCTCTGCTGGATGCTTGTAGCCCAGTGTTCCTCCAGCCTTGGTGTATGCTGGTGGTTCTCTGTTCCATCTGTCCAGTGAGGGCCACCATTGTGGTCATCAATGTTATCACGGTGTCTCCTTCTCTTCCTGTCCCTTTGTGTATGGAGTGGGTTTTGATCAGGGTGTTGGTATGTCTATTTTTGGTGTTACATGCCTGGTAGTGTTTGGTGTCCAGCATGTTGTTTAGACATTCCCCTGTTTCACATTTATTGCAGCTATGTGTGTACTGGGTCCCTGTGTGGTTCGTGGTGTGTGCTGTGTCCTTTGATGTTGGTGTGGAAACTAGCACTTGTGCACGGGTTCCAGTCAGTGTGTCTGGTTTCACTTACCTGCCATCTCCATATGCTGTATGTGTTCCCCTCTGCTTGCAGCCTGGCCTTAGTTAGAGACTCCTGTTCCTCCGTGTTGAGGATGAACAGGTAGTCTCTCCCCTGCTCCTATGTGAGGGATTTCCAGGGCGAATCAGGATATTAGGTATCCCGTGTATGAGCCGACCTACCATCAGGGTCCGCTCATACGGTGAGGAGTCAGGGAGAGGATTAGGGATGCGGTAGGAGGTGACCTGCTTCCTTATCACTCCTTTTGGCCAGGCTGATCCCCTTTACCCTTTGATACCGCATGGTGGGGGGTTTCCCCCACTCCCTGCCGTGACAATAGGTGAACTAGCCCTAGTACTATATGTGATGTCTGCTTCATCAGTTTTGTGTTCTAATATTTCATAATCAATAATAATATATTATTATGGATAGTCTTCAGTATTGAGGAAGGTAGAGCTTTCTGGTAAATCTACAGTATATTTGGTTACCGTATATAGATTAGGTTGGTCATGTTATATTCTTTATTAACCTGCCTACACATTGAAAAGGCTGTATATATTGTGGGTGAAATTTCAGAAAGAACCTAAAATGTACTCTTACCTTTAAATGTAAACTTAATGTGACCACAAAAATTTATATCAACAAGTACAGGTCTGAAATTCGCCCCATCTAACCCTCTAGACAAATTTGCCACATACATTGGGGTAGAAAAATTTATCCGACGGCTATGCCTCAAAAAATATTTCCTAAAAAATCCAATTAACAGAGAAATGGACATTGAAGGAGATATGAGTAGATATTCACATACTGATCTAAAAGCGAGATCAAAAAAATTCCCTAGGCAGGAGATCAGTAGTGAAATGGCGGAAGATAAATACAAATCTGAATAAAGAGGAGATTAAGGCTATTAAATCACTACAAGAAACAAATGAGATCATTATTAGGCCGGCCGACAAAGGTGGGGCTGTAGTGATACAGAATATGGCGGACTACTTGAAGGAATGCCATAGACAATTAGTCACAAAATACATATCAGAAACTAAGGGGAGATCCGACAGAAGAGTACTACAAAAAACTAAAAGAATATTGTGAAGGGGGATTGGAGATGGGCTTTCTTTCTGAACAGGAAGTAAGGTTCATTTTGAACACAGAAAAAAGGATCCCGATGTTCTATTGTATCCCCAAGATCCATAAAAATCTACAGTCACCTCCAGGGCGTCCGATAGTGTCAGGGATTGAATCCATATCATGCAATTTATCTAAATATATTGACCAATGGCTTCAACCACACGTAAAACAGGTGCCGTCATATATACGGGACACCACTGACATTGTTGGCGCCCTGGAGAAAATTAAGTGGGTAGATGGATGGATCTTGGGGACATTGGATGTAGGGTCCCTGTACACAATTATTGATCATACTCAAGGTGTGCAGGCGTTACAGGAACAAATGTCGGGAGAAGTCGGTCTCCCAAGTGAGCAGTTGGAGTTTTTGTTGGGCGGGGTAAGATATATACTGGCCCATAATTATTTTGCGTTCGATCAGGAGTTCTATGTTCAGCGCACTGGCACCGCCATGGGCACCAGATTCGCCCCCAGCTATGCCAACCTTTTTTTGGCACTGTGGGAAGAGGAGGTCATCAGGCCCAGGCTGGGGACGGATCTGGTGCTATGGCGGCGCTACATAGATGACATCCTGTTTATATGGCAAAGTACGCCTGAGACTCTGGATGTATTCCTTCAAGACATCAATGTAAATGAAAAAAATTTGGTGTTCAGCCCTATAGTGAGTAAGCTAAAAGTGGAGTTTCTAGATTTAGAAATACAGGTAAAGGGGGATGAATTACATTGCAATACTTACTTCAAACCAGTCGCTAAAAACAGCTTTATTAGATATGCTAGCTGTCACTTACCTCGTTGGTTGGTAAACGTGCCAACCAGTCAATTTCGGAGACTTAGACGAAATTGTACTGATGACAACAAATTTGAAGAGGAAGCGACTGTGTTGAAGCAACAATTGCTGGAAAGAGATTTTCCTGTCCAGGTGATAGATAGGTCACTGGAAAAAGTGAAAAAAATGGAAAGAAAAGATTTCTTTTTGGCTAGGGATCCCCGACCACAAGATGAGGTACTGAGAATTATATTACCATTCAATTCTCAGTATAAAACAATGGAAAAAAGTATTCGCAAGCATTGGGGTCACCTATTAAATGATAAAGTAATTGGCCCCCGGCTGAGTGAAGTACCTCAAATTACGTACACTAGGGCTAACAATTTGGACAGTAAAATAGCTCCAACAGTGAAATTGAGGAAAGAAACCCAGAAAAAAGAAAATTGGTTGGCAATTAATGGGTTTTTTAGATGTGGCAGGTGTGCCAACTGCAAAATTGCTAGCTTTCCAAAAAAGACCATAAAAGTAATGTCGACAGCTAACTCATTTAGTTTGGAAATACAGGAATGCCTAACTTGCGATTCCACAGATGTGATATATTTGTTACAATGTGGATGCAAGAAACAGTATATAGGCAGGACAAAAAGAACATTAAAGAAGAGAGTAGCGGAGCATGTGGCGAATATCAAGAAAGGCCTGGAGACGCACTCTCTATCCAAACATTTTAAAGCAATACATAATAGTGATCCCACGGGGTTGAAGTTTGTAGCAATCGAGAGAGTAAAAAAACCCTGGAGAGGGGGGAATCATATTGCGCATATGTCGCGTCAGGAATCCCGGAGGATTTTCGAATACGATACCATCATTCCTAGGGGCCTGAATGCCGAGATGGAAGTGTTCGGGTTCCTGTGAGGGCCTGTCCGGTAGGGATGGGACATCGCAGTTTGGTCGTTACTCGACACTGTGATCTCCCCTCCTTGCCGGACGGCTTTTCCATAGCTACAATAACAACAGATTCCACACTTCCGTCCGGCAAGATTTCCACTAGAACATTTGCCTTCCTTTATGTAGAAAACGCAACCAAAAACGCATATAGAGACATAGCGGTAATGATGCGTTTTCTGTGCGTTTATTGATATTTTGTATGTGACTCTGTAGTCCTCTCCAATTGCCTTTATTTTAACGGGGGTATATATATATAAGGTATATTTATTGTTTTATGGTTGTATTTATCGAATTGTTTAATTGTACAAATATAATTGCACATAATACCCGCTCCACAAAGGGTGAATCCACTCCAGAGTATACTAGGTGCACAAATAATATGGAGGATGGTAGGTGGAGCTAACCATCTATTACTGGTTATAAAGAGTGAGGATCCGTTCACTCAGGAGGCCACTGAGGAAGGGGCGTGAGACCCCGAAACGCGTCTGGCGGTTGTTAGAGTGAGCGTTGATCCACCTAAAGCTAAAGAAAAGAACAAAGCCGGCAAAGAAAGGAAGAAAAGCGGACCAAGTATCGCTGCTGTACAAGCTGTCGCACAATACTGACGTCATCAAAGGAAGCATTCGGTCGCTTTGGATACCAGGTCACGTGGGACGCTATGTTCAGGCAGAGGCACACCACGTGGGACGCTGCGGGTGTGCGGCCTTTCAGACCAACGCTGCAGTACAAGCAGTGAAGACCGGTAAGACCGAGCTCAAATTGACCATATATAACATCAGTATATTATTGTGGGAGGCAGCGGTATTGAGCCTATTACCTTAGGCGATACCCAGCAAGTATTCTGGACTAATTTTGGACCCCTTAGTCTAAGACTGTTACGCATTTGTTTGGGGGTGTTTCAACAAGAACTTTTTATCATCAATCCACTATATCTGGACACCTGCTGGCTATTCTATTGCTGTCCATCACCAATCCACGATATAGTCAGTGCTTTGTGGACATTACTATAGGATTAATACCACCAACCACCTCACTGCGGTTTTATATTACCTTGTGTGCATTATATAGATTTGTATTAGGTCTATTTTATGTGTATTTTAGGGGTATGTTCTTAATATTTTAGCACAATAAAGTGTATCATTATCTACTGCCTGGTGTTTCCCTTTTGTAGTGTGCCCCCCCCACATTGGTAATTTAATGTGACCACAACTAGCTGTTCTCTAACAAGGCGCTTAATGGCAAAATCAAAACAGGTGTTTGATCCATGAATCGCCCAATAAATTTCCTGGTTCAATTAGAATTGGTATTTAAACAGTAATCCTCATCATGCTGTTCACATTTTAACATCATGAGACCAACTAACAATTGATCAACAGTACCTCACCATTGCAAGGTTTCAAGCAGGATGTTCTCAGATGGAGGTGGCGACTGAGCTTAGAGTCTCACAGAGTGTCATCAGCAGGTTGCAACAGAGATAAAGAGATACAGTCTCCCAGAAAGGCATAGAAGTGGATGTCCTTTGGCCACATCCCACACTGATGATCGTTTAATTGCGAACAGTGCTGTCCAGAACCAGATGATGAATGCCACACAACTTCAGGCACATTTAAGAGAGGTGAGAGGCACCCAAGTGTCCCATTAGACCATTCAAAACCATTTACATCAGCATGGTCTGCGTGCTAGATGACCAGTAAGGTTACCTGACCACACCACCAGGCACAAACATCATCGTCTTACATGGGCCAGGGAGCATCTACGCTGGATGAGGGACCAGTGGGCCTCAGTGCTGTTCACTGATGAAGGTCAATTAACGCTTAGCAGAAATGATGGCCGCCAATGAGCCTTTGATAGTGGTGGTGTGTCTAGTCAATACAGAACTGTCCTACACTTTGTGAATGGTACAGTGACAAGCTCATGCTACTTGAATAACATCATTAATCCAGTCATTCTGCCTCTGCATGAACAATACAGGCCTAATTTCATATTCATGGACGGCAATGAGCTAGCTCTTCGAGGTTGCATCATTAGGGAACGGCTGCTGGAGCCTGGGGTCCTTCAAATGGAGGGCCTTCACTTTCTCCAGACCTGAATCCCATTGAAAACATATGGGATCAGCTGAGTCGCTGTGTAGAGGCTTGTAACTCTGTACCCCAGAACCTCAATGACCTGAGGGCCCTTCAAGATCAATGAGATGCCATGCCTCAGCAGACAATAAGTCAACTTGTGAACAGTATGAGATGTCGTTTTTAAGCTGTAATTGATGCTCAAGGCCACATGACAAGTTATTGAGACATTGACATTTTTGTGGGGGTATACCCACCACTGTTGTTGGTTTTTGTTTCAATACTTGTTTGAGATGAGGAAATCACCATTGCATGTTTCTACTTATATGCCCTACTTTCATGATATACTATCACTGTAACGCGAACGTTTTACATTATCCATAAATTTCACCCGAAAGCCAAATATCCCTAACTTTTTGTGAGTAGTGTATATATAAACACACACACATACAGTGATATATACTGTGATAGATAGATGTACAAAGTTGCACAAGGGTTAATTGACAAAATAAAGTCAAGCAGCTCACTGCTAAAATTAACCATGGGGCTACCAGACAGGTGTGCAACAGTTCATGCAGCAAAGCAAAAAGAAGGACTATATAAACAAAATCGCACATCCAATATACAAATATATAACAATCTTCATTAGAGGCCACAAGAAAATGTATAATATCGTATACGATGTAAAACCCTATGAGGAACAACAACCATAGGTGCCAGACATTTTAGATATGCATATATATGTTAATTCATTTAAAATATGCCATCCAATATCAAACATCAGAAAATATACTCTCAGGAATAGGCGACTCCCGTTTTACACTAACAGGGCCGTGACCCAAAAACTGAATGGCAGTCCCTACGCTGGAATAGATGTAAGGACGACACACAAACAGGGAACAACAACAGACAAACACAAAGAGTAGTCGTATGGTAAAGGATCAAATGTCAGTCGGACAATGGATGACAAAAACGCCAGAGGCAACCAAGATAGTCAACACGCCAGAAAGTCCAAACCAGGAGATCAATACAATACCAGTCCAGAAATCCAAGAGCCAAAGGAGTCTTCAATACCACAAAGAAACAGCAGAGGGAGCCAGGATGCAAGAAATTCACCATATGCAGGCGCCGGCCTTTTATACTGAGGAGGGTGCAGCTCATACTAGTGTCCCTAAATGATGGGTGGAGCTGCTGGCAGCACGTCCTGACGCTCTGGAGCCCCGGCTTCCTTCCTCATTGGCCTGGGGCTCCAATGTCAGAACGGGCTGCCCAGCAGCTGTGGCTATGCCAGCAGCCGGATGCTGCTGCCACATGGTGGCAGCAGCTACTGGAGGAAGTGTAACATACGCCCATCATGTTGAACAAAATGTCCAGGTGAAGGATGTACAGCGGGGCTCTAATGATGCCCAGTAGCCCTGGTTCACCTGGCAATCAGACTGAACCGTACACCCCTCCCCACCTTCATTAGGAGCAGGTTTGTAAGGGTGTAACTCAAGAAATCTCTTAATTCATTCGCATGGACCTCCTCAGTCAACACCCATGACTTCTCCGCAGGACCATAACATTTCAGTAAATCAAATATTGCAACTTATTACAAATTCTTCTACAATCCAGAATTTGAGAGGCACAAAAGCTTCTGGACAAGGCATCAGCCTTGACATTTTTGGAACCCTATAGGTAACAACAAAGTTAAAATGTCATAAAAAAAAACAAAGCCCAACAAGTCTATCCTGGGTTAAATATTTTTGCAGGCTCCAGAAACAAAAGATTTAAGGATGACCGAATCGAGTTACATCCGAACGTTGCTATTTTGCAGACGGCAGACGAACCCGAATCTTTTCAGCTGGAAAAATGCACTAGGATGAAGGGTTCTCACATGACCCTGAGAGGAAGTGGGGGGGAGGGCTTGCTCTAAATTGGCTCCCAGGCTGACAGACAGACTAGATTAGCCAATAAGTATATATACAGTGGATATAAAAAGTCTACCTGTTAAAATGTCAGGTTTCTGTGATGTAAAAAAAGAGACAAATATAAATCATTTCAGAACTTTTTCCATCTTTTATAAACTGTACCACTCAACTGAAAAACAAACTGAAATCTTTTAGGTGGAGGGAAGAAAACAAAAAAAAACTAAAATAATGTGGTTGCCTAAGTGTGCACACCCTCTTATAACTGGGGATGTAGCTGTGTTCAGAATTAAGCAATCACATTCAAAAGCATGTTAAATAGCAGTCATACACCTGCCATCATTTAAAGTGCCTCTGATTAACCCCAAATAAAGTTCAGCTGCTCTAGTTGGTCTTTCCTGAAATTTTCTTAGTCGCATCTCACAGCAAAAGCCATGGTCCACAGACAGCTTCCAAAGCATCAGAGGGATCTCATTGTTAAAAGGTATCAGTCAGGAGAATGGTACAAAAGAATTTCCAAAGCATTAGATATACCATGGAACATCAAGTGGAGAAAATATGGCACAACAGTGACATTACCAAGAACTGGACGTCCAAAATTGATGAAAAGACGAGAAGAAAACTGGTCTGGGAGGCTACCAAGAGGCCTACAGCAACATTAAAGGAGCTGCAGGAATATCTGTCAAGTACTGGCTGTGTGGTACATGTGACAACAATCTCCCGTTGTCACGGATGGTGTTGCAGAAAACTGGAAGTTATAAATAAACATCCGACTGACTTGATCCAAAACTAAGGAACATATGGGTGAGCCCTATAAAACTCCTAGAGCTCTCCCTGACTGCTATGCCCATGCAAAGGTCTTTATGGTAGACGATTGCATGCCCTCGTACCTAGACTGTGTGACACCTGAAAACCCTATAATAGTGAGGGGACACGACCACCGGCTCCCTGCACTTAATACAGACGGAGTCAGGGTCACCGAGGATCAAGCCAGCAAGGAAACACAAATAAAGGAAAAAAGACTTATCTGAGGAATCAGCAGTTGCAGCCTCCAGCAGTGAACACAATCCAGGAAGTAGTATAAACCGCAAAGTGAGGCAGTATGGGAGGGAATATAAAGGGAGGCAATCAGTGTAAATAGGTGACAGCTGGGAGAAGGAAAGGAGATGACAAAGTGAAACCAAAACAAAGAACATCCTGCACGAGGTACAGAAGAACGTCTGCCAGACCTTCTCAGAGAGCTGGCGGTGACACCCCTATTTTTCATATGTCTGGGCTATGGGGTAGAGTGGCAAGACGAAAGCCTTTTCCTATGAAGAAAAACATCCAAGCCAGGCTACATTTTGCAAAAACACATCTGAAGTCTTCCAAAAGCATGTGGGAAAAGGTGTTATGGTCTGATGAAACCAAGGTTGAACTTTTTTGCCATAATTCCAAAAGATATGTTTGGTGCAAAAACAACACTGCACATCACCAAGAGAACACCATACCCACAGTGAAGCATGGTGGTGGCAGCATCATGCTTTGGGGCTGTTTTTCTTCAGCTGGAACTGGGGCCTTAGTTAAGCTAGAGGGAATTATTAACAGTTCCAAATATTAGTCAATATTGGCACAAAATCTTCAGGCTTCTGCTAGAAAGCTGAACATCTTTCAGCATGACAACGACCCAAAGCATACATCCAAATCAACAAAGGAATGGCTTCACCAGAAGAAGATTAAAGTTTTGGAATGGCCCAGCCAAAGCCCAGACCTGAATCCGATTGAAAATCTGTGGGGTGATCTGAAGAGGGCTGTGCACAGGAGATGCCCTCGCAATCTGACAGATTTGGAGTGTTTTTGCAAAGAAGAGTGGGCAAATCTTGCCAAGTCAAAATGTGCCATGCTGATAGACTCATACCCAAAAAGACTGAGTGCTGTAATAAAATTAAAAGGTCCTTCAACAAAGTATTAGTTTAAGAGTGTGCACACTTATGGAACTATATTATTTTATGTTTATATTTTTTCTTCCCTCTACCTAAAAGATTTCAGTTTGTTTTTCAATTGAGATGTACAGTTTATAGGTCACATTAAAGGTGGAAAAAGTTCTGAAATGATTTATCTTTGTCAAATTTTTTTACATCACAGAAACCTGACATTTTAACAGGGGTGTGGGGACCACTGTATATATATATAAAGAAAAAATGGCAGCACTGATATTAAGTATCAAAAAGCAGGTGCAGCCCCCAATGGGAATAAGCCATTACCCATAATACAAAATAGAAAAAATGGGCAGCACTCCAAGAAATACAAAAAATAAAACCTTTTATTCACCCATGTGGTACAGTGACTTTTCAGCTCAACAATAGAGCCTTTCTCAAGCTCGAGAAAGGCTCTATTGTTGAGCCGAAATGTCGCTGTACCACATAGGTGAATAAAAAGTTTTATTTTTTGTATTTCTTGGACTGCTGCCCGTTTTTTCTATTATATATATATATATATATATATATATATGTGTGTGTGTGTGTGTTTGATTACTGCAGCAATACCCACAGTGTAGCAGCAATCTACCTGTGTGTGTTATGTTGAAATAGAGTGGCAAGCCTCAATTGTCTATTTACGTATTTTCAGTTTCAACATGGTCGTAATTAAATTATTTTTTTTTGGAGGGGGGTGCTTCCAATTTAATTAAGCAGCATATATAAATGATTACTGCAGCAATACCCATAGTGTGGCAGAAATCTAACTGTGTGTGTTAAGTGGAAATTGAGCGTCGAGCCCCAGTCTTCCATGTACAGTTGTTTTCAAAATTATTCAACCCCCACTGAAATTGAGTGTTTTGGCCAGTTTGACATTGATTTTGATCATTTCAGTCATCTTGTTTACAATTAAATCAAAGAGGCACTTGTAAGTCAGACAAATATAACATAACATTTATAATGAAATAACCACAAATGTATTTTCTGTGCTCACATCATTATCAGTTTTATTCAACCCCCAAGTGACATTCAATCTTAGTACTTAGTACAACATCCTTTTCCAGTTATAACCGCTTTTAAACGTGAAGCATAGCTTGACACAAGTGTCTTGCAGCGATCTACGGGTATCTTCGCCCATTCTTCATGGGCAAAAGCCTCCAGTTCAGTCACATTCTTAGGCTCACGCGCTGCAACTGCTTTCTTTAAGTCCCACCAGAGGTTCTCAATCGGATTTAAGTCTGGTGACTGCGATGGCCACTTCAAAATGTTCCAGCCTTTAATCTGCAACCATGCTCTAGTGGACTTGGAGGTATGCTTGGGATCATTGTCCTGTTGAAAGGTCCAACGTCTCCCAAGCCTCAGGTTTGTGACCGACTGCATCACATTTTCATCCAATATCTCCTGGTACTGAAGAGAATTCATGGTACCTTGCACACGCTGAAGCTTCCCTGTACCTGTAGAAGCAAAACAGCCCCAAAGCATGATTGACCCCCCACCATGCTTCACAGTAGGCAAGGTGTTCTTTTCTTCATAGGCCTTGTTCTTCCTCCTCCAAACATAGCGTTGATCAATGGGGCCAAACAGTTCTAATTTTGTTTCATCAGTCCACAGAACACTATCCCAAAACTTTTGTGGTTTGTCCACATGACTTTTGGCATACTGCAGTTGACTCTTCTTATTCTTTGGAGACAGCAAGGGGATGCGCCTGGGAGTTCTGGCATGGAGGCCTTCATTTCGCAGTGTGCGCCTTATTGTCTGAGCTGAAACTTCAGTACCCACATCTGACAAATCTTTTTTCAGTTCCTCAGCAGTCACACGGGGACTTTTCTCCACTTTGCGCTTCAGGTAGCGCACAGCAGTCGAAGTCAGCATCTTCTTTCTGCCACGACCAGGTAGCATTTCAACAGTGCCCTTTGCCTTGAATTTGCGAATGATGCTTCCTATGGTGTCTCTTGGTATGTTTAACATCTTTGCAATCTTCTTATAGCCATTGCCCTTCCTGTGAAGAGAAATCACCTCTTCTCTTGTCTTCCTGGACTATTCTCTTGACTTTACCATGTTTGTAAACACACCAGTAAATGTCTAGAAGGAGCTGAATATCACAGTCCTTTTAAATCTGCCTAATTGGTGCTTATTATGCTTGATACCTGATCGAAAACACTTGAATAAACCTCTGTTCTTAAGAGTGGTAGTCTTTAAGGGGTTGAATAATTGTGTCAATGAAGAAATCACAAAAAAAAACATTTTAATACTGTATTACAAAAACAATTGATGTCATTTTAGTTGCATTTGGTTCTTTAAAAAGTCCTTGTAAGATTTCATTCTGAACACAATTACAAATGTACACTAAATTCCCTATTACCCTTTACAGCATTGGGGGTTGAATAATTTGGAACACAACTGTGTATTTTAAATTTTCACATGGTCGCAATATAATTTTAGCCATTGTTAAATGTAGTTAAACCAGCATATATGTGATTTGTATTCAAGGACTGTAAACTCGTATTGGGCGGCTCAACCGAAAGTTTGAATGGTCAAGGTGCTACTGCTATGACACAACCAGTCTGATCAATAAATATGTATATTAAATATAGAAATTACAGGGAGGACTTAGGTACAGGGTAAGTATGCTTTAGACCGCTGTACCTAGATGAGGCATCCCGCGTGTTCTTCGGTACTCTGTGGTGCTTACCTGATGATTGTCTTTCCCCCTCCGCAGTCCTCCGAGTGTTGTTTGCTTTGCGCTTCTGCACGTGAATCCATGGCGTCCCACGTGGAGTGTGGTAGCGCGCGTAGCTTCTGTTTCTTAGAGCAATCGTCCGCGCTTACCTCACTAGGATTTTTCCCTCGTGACCGGCGTTATGGCAGTCTGGAGTGATATTAATCCAGAAACAATGTATTAGATTGTATATGGTGTCTCTGATAATGTCTGTATTAGAGCTCTTTTCACTTTTATCTTTCGTAATATTGTAGTATGGTCCAAAATGTCTTTATCGTGCTTGCAAGTCAATAGAGTAGTTCCCCGACCTTCTCAAGCGCGTTTCGGGACAGCTAGTCCCTTCATCAGTAAGATTTCTGAATGGGCTTATGGCAGGGTTTAAAAGGAAAGGAGCAGCATCTGCATTTCCAAACATGGAATTTGGGGAAATTGATTTTAAGGGATATAACTTTTTTATTTTTTGATGGAGCTTGTTTTTTGCAGGACAGGCTGTAGTTTTTACTGGTATGATTTTGGAATACATATAACTTTTTTATTATTTTTTATAAAAAAAATTTGGGAGATAAAATGTGCAAAACTTGCAATTCTGTTAGTGTTTTTTTTTATGGGGTCCTACATGTGGTACATTTGATATGATAATTTTAATCTGTGGGTCGTTAAGGTTATGGCGATACCAAATTTGTATTGTTTTATTTATTTTTTCATGTTTTACCACTTTAACCACCTTCCGTCTGCACATTGACTATAAACGTCCGGGAGATGGATCTCTATCTCTGAATGGACGTTTCTGAATGTCCATTCAGAGATCACAGCTGCATGCTAATCGTGCAACTGCAGAGCGGGTTGCCCACTGTCAAGTAACAGCAGGGCAACACTGAGAGAAGGCAGGGACAGTTCCCAGGTGTCCCTGCCTTCTAGAATGCTGTATACACAGCGCTCACTGAGCGCTATGTATATAGAGCAGGAAGTGCTATGCACTTCCTGTCCCGACCCAGCGGTCATGTGACCACCGGGGCCGGGAGAGTGCAGGAGCTGTCGGGTCTTCCACAGACCTCAATCAGCCCTGCACTGAGGCTATACAGTGCCGTATACTGCTGTACAGCCTCTCTGGGGGGTGTATTCTTCCTGTAACTGAGGCTACTATGTCAGCCCCAGTTACAGGAGAAATCAATAGTGGTAAAAAAAAATGTCAAATGTCCCCCAGAGGTCTTGTATGACCTTATGGGGGATGCAAAGTGTAAAATAAAAAAATAGTGTTAAATAAAAAAAATAAAAAAAAGGTTTCACATTTCCCCAAGTAAGGAATAAAAAAAAAAAATAATAGACATATTTGGTATTGCTGCGTCCGTGATGGTCGGCTCTATAAATATATCACATGATCCACCCAGTCCGATAAACACCATAAAAAATAAAAACTGTGTAAAAAAAAGCCATTTTTGTCACCTTACATCACAAAAAGTGCAACACCAAGTGATCAAAAAGGCATGTCCCACAAAATGGTACCAATAAAACCGTCAGCTCATTCCACACAAAAATGAGCCCCTACATAAGAAAATCGCAAAAAACAAACAAACTATAGCTCTCAGAACATGGACACATTAAAACATTTTTTTTTTGTTTCAAAAACGCTATTATTGTGTTCAAATGAAATTAAAAAAAAGTATACATAATCGGTATTGCCGTGTCTGTAACAACCAGCTTTATAAAAATATCACATGACCTAACCCCTTGGGTGAACACCCTAAAAAAAAAAAAAAAAAGAACTGTGTCAAAAAAAGCAATTTTTGTCATCTTACATCACAAAAAGTGCAACACCAAGTGATCAAAAAGGCGTATGTCCCACAAAATGGTACCAATAAAACCATCACCTCATCTCGCAAAAAATGAGCCCCTACATAAGAAAATTGTTTAAAAAATAAAAAACTATAGCTCTCAGTACATGGACACATTAAAACATCATTTTTTGTTTCAAAAATGCTATTATTTTGTTAAAGTGAAATAAAAAAAAAAAGTATACATATTAGGTATCGCCGCGTCTGTAACAACCAGCTCTATAAAAATATCACATGACCTAACCCCTCAAATGAACACCGTAAAAAAAAAAAAACTGTGCCAAAAAAGCAATTTTTGGTCACCTTACATCACAAAAAGTGCAACACCAAGTGATCAAAAAGGCGTATATCCCACAAAATGGTACCAATAAAACCATCACCTCATCTCGCAAAAAAAGAGCCTCTACATAAGAAAATCATTTAAAAAATAAAAAAACTATAGCTCTCAGAACATGGACATATTAAAACATATTTTTTTTGTTTCAAAAATGCTATTATTGTGTTAAAGTGAAATAAAAAAAAGGTATACATAATAGGTATGGCTGCGTCCGTAACAACCAGCTCTATAAAAAAATATCACATGAACTAACCCCTCGGACGAACATCGTAAAAAAAAAAAAAAAACTGTGCCATTTTTTGTCACCTAACATCACATAAAGTGCAACACCAAGCGATTAAAAAGGCGTATGCCACCCAAAATAGTACCAATCAAACTGTCACCTCATCTCGCAAAAATTGAGACCCTAACTAAGACAATCGGTCAAAAAATAAAAAAGCTATGGCTCTCTGACTATGGAGACACTAAAACATATTTTTGTTTGTTTAAAAAATGCTATTATTGTGTAAAACTTAAATAAATAAGAAAAAGTATACATATTAGGTATCACCACGTTCGTAACGATCTGCTCTATAAAAATGTCACATGACCTAACCCGTCAGGTGAACGCTTTAAAAATAAATCAATAAAAACTGTGCTAAAACAACCAATGCCCCATAAAGTGTTATAATGAATGATCAAAAAATCATATGTACCCAACAATGGTACCAATAAAATCGTCAACTCTTCCTTCAAAAAACAAGTTCCTGCACAAGACGATCGGCAAAAAAAAAAAAATATGGCGTTCAGAAAATGGAGACACAAGAACATCATTTTTTTTCAAAACTGCTTTATTATGTAAAACTGAAACAAACAAGGAAAGTAGACATATTTGATATCATTGCGTCCGTAACAACCTGCTCTATAAAAATAGCGCATGATCTAACCTGTCAGATGAATGTTGTAAAAAAAATATGCCAGAACAACCATTTTTTGGTTACCTTGCGTCACAAAAATCGTAATATAGCGCAATTAAAAATCATATGTACCCCAAAATAGTACCAATAAAACTGGCACCTTATCCCCAACTTTCCAAAATGGGGTTACTTTTTGGGAGTTTCTACTGTAAGGGTGCATCAGGGAGGCTTCAAATGGGACATGGCATCTAAAAACCAGTTCAGCAAAATCTGCCTTTCAAAAACCATATGGCGCTCCTTTTCTTTTGCGCCCTGCCGTATGCCCTTACATCAGTTTACGTCCACATGTGGGGTGTTTCTGTAAACCATAGAATCAGCGTAATAAATATTGAGTTTTGTTTGGCTGTTAACCCTCGAAGTGTTAAAAAAAAAATGGATTAAAATGGAAAATCTGCCAAAAAAGTTAAATTTAAAAATTTGATCTCCATTTTCCTTTATTTCTTAAGGAACACCTTAAGGGTTAACAAAGTTTGTAAAATCAGTTTTGAGTAACTTGAGGGGTGTAGTTTCTACAATGGGGTCATTTATGGGGGTATCCACTATGTAAGCCCCACAAAGTGACTTCAGACCTGAACTGGTCCTTAAAAAGAGGGTTTTGGCAATTTTCTTAAAAATGTTAAGAATTGCTTCTAAAATTCTAAGCCTTCTAACGTCCTAAAAATATAAAATGACATTTACAAAATGATGCCAACATAAAGTAGACATATATAGCAAATGTTAAGTAATAAATATTTTATGAGGTATCACTTTCTGTTTTAAAAGCAGAGAAATTGAAATTTTAAAAAATTATGATTTTATTTTATAAATTTTTGGTAAATTTGGGATTTTTTCATAAATAAGGGTGAAATATATTGACTCAAATTTATGACTATTATGAAGTACAATGTGTCACGAGAAAACAATCTCATGAATTGCTTGGATAAGTAAAAACGTATTACATATGTCAGATTAGCAAAATTAGGCCTGGTCAAGAAGGGGGCAAATGGCCTAGATCTGAAGTGCTTAATATCATTAAATCTCTTTTTATAAAAAATCTTTTTTTTTGCCTCGCCATATTTAAGACCCATAACTTTTTTTTTCTTTCATTAACATATCTGTGTGAACGCTTGTTTTTTTCAAGACCGGCTGTGAGGTGTCAAAAACAGCAATTCCATCATCCATTTTTTTATTTTATTTTTTATGGTGTTCACCACTCGGGATAAATAATGTGATCCCTTTATAGATAAGGTCGTTACGGACGTGGCGATACCAATTATGTGTATTTGTATTTATTTTTTATAAATTATAAATGAGCAAATATGGGAAAATGCAATTTATTTTTTTATTTACATTTTTATTCATTTTTTCTTTTTTTTACACAACTTTTTTTATCAAGTCCCACTTGGATCTTGAAGATCCAGTATGCTTTATAGTGTCGCAGTCTCCGGTAAAAGGTTGGGCATAACTGTACGCCTAGGTGAGCAAACTTACTGCTCACCTGGGCGTACAGTTACGCCCAGGTGCGCGAAGGGTTTACTGTTTTTTGGGACTTGTTCAATTTAATTAAACCAGCATATAGGTGATCAACACCAATACACAGGCTAGCACGCAAAAGTATCTGCGAGGGATAACAAATTTAGACATAAATCAGTTTCCCTTTATTTCTGTGTTCAAATCATAACCATGTTTTCAATCATTTTTTTTTAATCTATCGGGCAGTGATTATATTCAAAATAGAAGCTAATATACTGTATTTTTCAGCCTATAAGACGCGCATTCCGATAAGACGCGGTTTAGGTTTTAAAAGAGAAAAATAATAATAAGAAAATATTTTTTATCAGACCTCAGCACAGAGCCCCAATCAGACCCCCAATGTTAATCAGACCCTCAATTAGACCTCAGATCAGACCATCAATGTTAATAAGACCCCCAATTAGACCTCAGATCAGACTCCTAATATTAATAAGACCCCAATTCGATATGAGTTCAGAGTACTGAATACACTATTTTCAATGTATATGGCCCGAATTCCAATAACACACAATTTTTCAGGGTATTGGAAAGCAACTTACTCACGGACAGGGCCTCAAATTTAATAGTAGGGGATGGCTTCAACTCAGTAGTGGTGGGGAAGGAGGATAGGAGAACCAAGTCAGCGGATAATAGGGGTAACATGGCTCAGGATGCAGTTCTAGGACCTTTGATGGAATCAGTAGGGTTAGTGGACCCTTGGCGGCAATTTCACCCAGATGAGAGAGCTTTTAGCTTCTACACTCACGCTAGGGATTCATGGTCACGTATTGACTATATTTTCACACAAGGTTCCCTATCAGCCTTGGTGGAACATGCTGATATAGGAGATATTAATATATCGGATCGTCTCCGGTAACCCTGGTCTTAAGGGACACATTCCCAAAGGGTACGGATTATTTGTGGAGGTTTCCCTCAAACTTATTGGATAATGAAGACTTCAAAAACAAGTTAGTGGGTTGGTGGGAGGAGTATAAGGAAAATAATCAGGCCCATATAGATACACCGGAACTCTTCTGGCATGCCTCTAAGGCGGTTATGAGGGGGCGTATCATGGGTTATGTGTTCAGCAAAAAGAAAGCATGTCAGCAATTATTAGAACAAGCGTGTGTTAAAGTCAGACAAATGTACAGGCAGTTTACAGATCTACCTTCAGCAGAGAATAAGGCAAAATGGGTAGAAGCACGACAAGCCTTTGAGAAGAGTGAAAGGGATAGAGAATCCTTCAAGCAAACGCAATTCGAAGCCAAAATGTACAAATATGGGAATAAAGCTGGCAGTTTATTAGCTAATCTAGCTAAAGGTCAGAGAATGCCTCAGTTCATATCCAGCCTTAAAGATGATAGAGGGAAGGTGGTTATTGACCCGGCGGGTATAAATGAAATGGTAGGCCACTATTATGCGGCTTTATATGAGGACACCCTCTCATCCCCGCTAGTAGACACCCTGTTAGACCATGTGAAATTACCCACTGTAAAACCTGAACAGCTTCAGAGATTAAATGCGGACGTGACCCTGGAGGAACTTCGAGTGGTCATTAAAGGCCTAAGAAATGCTAAAGCACCGGGGCCTGACGGATTCTCGGGGGAATATTATAAGATGTTAATATCCCAAGTTTCCCCTATAATGTTACAGCTTTACAATGACGTACTAAAAGGCAAGATCCACCCAGATAAAGAGAATGTATCTTACATCAAACTTTTACCCAAACCAGGGAAGGACTCCCTATTACCTAGCTCTTACAGACCTATATCCCTAATTAATGTAGACACAAAGATCTTGTCTAAAATTATGGCCGACAGGTTGGCTTCATTTCTTCTGTCACTGATAGGGATCGAACAGGTAGGGTTTGTTCAGGGTCGCTCGGCGGTTATGAACATCAGAACGGTTCTAACAGTTCTAGATAGGGTCCATCACAAACCTCAATCTGGAGAGACCCCAGCCATGCTCACCTTGGATGCTGAAAAAGCTTTTGATAATGTAAGGTGGGCATGGCTGGAGGCAGTGCTGGACAAGCTAGGCTTCAAGGGAGCTTTTAGAACATTTATTACGAATCTATATAAAAATCCGAAGGCACGGGTGTACACTCAGGGATACCTCTCAAAACCCTTCGAATTGAAAAAAGGCACGAGACAGGGGTGCCCGCTCTCTCCTTTGCTATTTAACTTGGCATTGGAACCTCTGTCTCGGCTCCTATGTTCCTCAGATCTGTATGAGGGAGTAGAGGTGGGATCTTCGCAAGTGAAAGCAGCACTCTTTGCTGACGATGTGGTCCTATTTCTGGCTAAACCGGAGGACCACATACCAGTTGTATTTGAGGCCTTAGAGGCCTTCGGAAGTTACTCTGGATACAAGGTAAACACATCTAAGTGCAAATTCCTACCTCTATTACCTATGAGCAGTACCTCAAATAAATTGAACAAGGTACTGGGAATCACTTTAGCCAAATCCCACATAATGTATCTGGGGGTGAAAATAGGGAGAGATCCTCATTCCTTATATCAACTTAACTTTCCACCACTGATATCTCGGATTAGAGCTGATTTAGACAGATGGCAGGGTTTGCCTCTTTCCTTAGCGGGGCGGTGCTGCCTAGTGAAAATGATGGGGGTTGCCAAATTGTTATATCCCATGCAGACGATCCCACTCCTATTGCGGCATGCAGATGTTAAACTCCTGGAGAGTAGGTTTATACAATTTATATGGCAGGGCAAAAAGCCAAGGATCGCTTTAGATAAACTGAAAATAAGGAAGGACTTAGGGGGCATCAACTTCCCAGACATTAGAGGCTACAATATAGCTTGTAACAGCAGATATATATTGGATTGGGAAAACCAGAAATCTTTCTATTCCAATCTTAGATTGGAAAAACAACTTGCAAAGCCGTGGGATCTGGTGGCACTGCTACATACCAGTATTTCTAGATTACCAAGGCCAATTAAAAAAATCTTTGGTACTAAGAGACACAATTATTGTGTGGAAAATATTACGGAAGATGTATGGTTTGCCTTATCAAATGTCCAAACATCTCCCAATAGTAGCTAATCCTAATTTTGAACCGGGTATGAGTAGCAAACTTATGCTTGATTGGGCACAGAAAGGGATTAGGAAAATGGGTGACTTATTCCATGAGACGGAAGCTAGATGGATGACACAGACAGAATTGAGAGAGAAGTGGAATTTGAAGGAGCCGACCTTTTTGCCGTTCATCCAGCTTGTATCTTACGGTAAGGGCTTGTGCAAAGATCTATCCAAGGAATGGAGATTGAACGAGTTTGATTCACTCCTAAGAATAAAAACCAGGCCGTCAATCTCACTTCTTTATCAATCTCTTAGGGACAAATGGGAGAGAGTGGAACCCAAGAAGATGTTTCGGAGATGGGAGACACTTTTAGAAGTGAAAGACATACACCAACCTATATGTTCAGGTATAGGTGCATTGTATAAAGCCATTCCAAATGAGCAATGGTGAGAAACACATTTTAAAGGCTTTCTATCACTTCGTATCACATATTTAGGTGTCAGACACTAGCGATCCGCTAGTGTCTGCTCTAACAAACCATCCTAATATGATAGGTTTTGGGGCAGCCGTTTTGCTAAAATAACAACTTATATCTATATGCTAATGAGCCTCTAGGTGCTATGGGGGCGTCATTAGCACCTAGAGGCTCCGTCTACCTTCATAAACTGCCGCCGCCCAGCGCGTCCCTCCAGCCCGCCCATCTCCTGCTGAATGCGATCCTCTCCGTGCGCGTCTCTGTTCGGCGCATGCGCAGTGAATGTCTGACCGTTTCCCTGCTCAGACATCTCCACTGCGCCTGCGCCGATGACATCATAGTGCTCCGAGGAACAGGCGCAGTGGAGATGTCTGAGCAGGGAAGCGGTCAGACATTCATTGCGCATGCGCCGAACAGAGACGCGCACGGAGAGGATCGCATTCAGCAGGAGATGGGCGGGCTGGAGGGACGCGCTGGGCGGCGGCAGTTTATGAAGGTAGACGGAGCCTCTAGGTGCTAATGACGCCCCCATAGCACCTAGAGGCTCATTAGCATATAGATATAAGTTGTTATTTTAGCAAAACGGCTGCCCCAAAACCTATCATATTAGGATGGTTTGTTAGAGCAGACACTAGCGGATCGCTAGTGTCTGACACCTAAATATGTGATACGAAGTGATAGAAACCCTTTAAAGATTTTACATCACGCGATATATGGGTTTGACATTCCAAGTTCTGATGCAAGACAAGATAGATTGACTGCATGCCCAAAATGTGTTTTTTCAAAATCGGACTTATTCCATGGATTATGGAGTTGTCCGAAGTTTAAGGAAAATTGGAATGACCTTACTACTCTGTTGAAAAAATGTGGTGGGAAGGAAGCAGACATTACTCCTGCAATGGCAATACTGCATGTCCAAATCATCAGGAACGAACAGTCAGATGATTATTCAACGGCGTCTGTCACACCAATGGGGCATAAAATTCTACTTGTGGTCAAAAAATGTCTACTGAAACTGTGCCTCCAACCTCAGATCCCTTCCGTTTCTATGGTCATTGCACAACTCGAACACACATTTCACCTAGAATGGCTTGAGGTATTGCAACAAAAATAAATTTTGGGGAAAAAGCTATACCTAACATGGCGCAAGTTTGTATTGAGTCATATAGAACCCTATGAATATACAAAAATTATGTCTCCTTTCAAGTTGACGTCATGGTATCTGTTGGAGGATCTAAAGGATAAGCTGGGAGCTTTAAAGGTGACATAATCCTAATGACACGCTTATATAATTTAGCGGCTGGATATTGAGTTTAGGCTGATGCAGGGGAAGGGGGAGGGTGGAGGTGTTACATTATTGTACATTATATTGTAATATGTTGTATTTGTATACTGCTCTTCCAAAACATATTCAAGACTTTTATGTAATAATACGCTGTACTTATGATCATTGTCATTTGTATGTTGGAATATCAATGACATTGCTATGATTATTATTTTTTTTTGTGGGAGAAAATGAATAAAAATTATATTGGAAAAAAAATAAGACCCCAACTCACTAAGATCAGTCCTCTAATGTTAGGACCCCTATTCAGACCTAAGATAAGATCCCCATGTTAATAAGACCCTTATTCAGACACTAAAATCAGACCCCCAATGTTAAGACCCCCATTCAGACCTCAGATTAGACCGGCATGTTAATAAGACCCCTATTCAGACACTATCAGACCCCCAATGTTAAGATCTCCATTCAGACCTCAGATCAAACAAAAACAATAAATTAACTTACCTCTCCTGCTCTAGACGCCTCCGCTGCTCCGAGGATCCAGCTCCTGCTCTTCAGGTTATTCCTGTCGCGCACTGTGCTGTGACCCGACACCACACATCAATATGCAAAATAACCATGGAGCCCCAGTTATGGGTTTTCAACACAGTAAAAGCCAGATATCCCTCAAAGGAAGGAAAACCAAGCAAAGGGGTGTCCCCATTACAGAGATCACCAGATCCATCATATTAAGTGGCCCCTATGTCAAGATCCGGCTCTTTTACAAGTCTTAAGGATTTGACAGGGGAATTCCTAAGCCAGTTATCCATCCACAGACAGCTGTTTCGGTGTGTTGCCCCTCATCAGTGTGGAGTAGGATTCTGGCTAATCAGGAGCAATGCCTTGGAGACTACTCCAATAGCTGATCTTAGGGAGACCAGCTACAAAAAATATTGTGGAGCCTCATTTAAGAGTCTCAACATAGCAATCCAAAGTGCAAAGCTCCCTGGGGAACTGCGATATGCAAAATAACAATGGAGTCCCAGTTATGGATTTTCAACACAGTGAAAGCCAGATATCCCTCAAAGGAAGGAAAACCAAGGAAAGGGGTGTCCCCATTACAGAGATCACCAGAACTACCATATTAAGTGGCCCTATGTCAAGATCCAGCTCTTTTACAAGTCTTAAGGCTGTGACAGGGGAAGACCTTAGCCAGTTATCCATCCACAGACAGCTGTTTCGGGGTGTTGCCCCTCATTAGTGTGGAGTAGAATGCCGACATCCTCATGCTGTGTGCAGTCACAGCACAGCGAGTGACCGAGGACCATGAAGTGGTTAGTACAGAGCTCGGGGAGTGCTGCATTCACCGCTTCCTGATCCTTCTGTACTAATGAGCGCTTCCATAGGGGGCGGAGGTGGAAAGAACTGGCTCCTTTGGGCATGCTGGCCAGAATGAAGACCTGTAGACTTGCTTACTGACACAGTGACAGGCAGTTTGGGGACATCAAGCACTGTGATGATTACTGGATAGTCATGCTTTTAAACCATCGCTACCAAGGCAAAATGGAGGAATGTTTTCCTCTGGCAGAAAGGGAGGACAGATTACGTTACTACCAGGAAACACTGTGTACGCAGCTGAAGCAGGTTGACTCCCACAGAGTCATTCCCGCCCCCCCCCCCCCCCCCCCCCCCCGCCATAGCAGACTGTTGCAGCAGCAGCCATGTCCGTCTCCTCAACATGATGGAACAGTTTTTCCATGTACCGGCTGAGGCCAGTCAGCATGCCGATAGCTCCCCCATCAACGTCAAGGTTCATGTCTACCTAAACTGTGGCCAGTCTCTATCACATACCCAGTTACCTGACCACATAGATTTCTGGGCAGGCAGACTGGAACATTGGCCCGTACTGGCACAGCATGCTCTCTATGTTCTTTCTTGCCCTGCTTCCAGTGTCATCTTGGAGAGGGTTTTCAGCACCCAAATGGACCAAGTTGTGGACCAACAGAGTCCAAAAAATCACTTTTCTCAAAATGAACCAAGGCTGGATTCAGAAGGATTTTCACACTCCTGCGGCTGATTTCGATGTATAGACCTCGCCACCTCACCTTGCTGGCGGTGCCCCATTTTGCCACAGCTGCTGTCTGTCAGCCTATTATCACATTCTGTACGGCTCCTGCTGCGGCCTGCATCATGCTCATAATGCCTCTCAATCATCAGTTTACATGCATTCACTTTCCACATGGTTGACATTTTAAAATTCTGTATGTCATTGCTTACAGATCAAAAAATAAATTTAAAAAATTTAAAATTTGGGGGTGGGATGGTTAAATTTCTTTAAGGCACAGCATACATGTATGTAATTACTGCATGAATACCAATATTTTATCACAGTCATGGCAATGCTGGGGCCTGCATCATACCAGTCAGTTTTTGTGTATTCAGTTTCCACACAGTTAAAATTAAAACATTTTGGGGGGGAATTCCATTTTATTAAAATAGCACTCCCCAAAATATTTTTATTCTTTGACCCGTTAGAAAGGTGCATGATGTAAACTGTATTGAATGTAATCTTTTCATCAGTGACTGTATTTGTGAGCTATCCCCTCCCTTCTGATCCACAGCTGTGTCATGTGACCAACTCTCTGATCTCCAGCTGACATAGGACAAGAAGTCAGTTACTTTTCTATTCATTCCTACGACACTGACCTTGAGGCTCTTATAAGAATACATAAAGAAACTGACATCCTGTCCACACATAAGATGCTGTGTTATTTGGAGTCAGATTGCTGGTCACATGACACAGCCGAGAAGCAGAAGGGAGGGTATAACTCACAGACACTGGAAAGAAGATTACATTTACTACAGATTACATCATGTACCTTTCTAACAGGTCAGAGAATAAAAAAAATTGCGGGAGGCTCTATAAACATCACATGACCTAACCCCTCAGATGAACACCGTAAAAAACAACAACATTTTTTTGTCACCTTACATCACTAAAAGTACAAAACCAAGCGATCAAAAAGGCGTATGCCCGACAAAATAGTACCAATCTAACTGTCACCTCACCCCTCAAAAAATAAGCCCCTACCTAAGACAATCACCCAAAAAATAAAAAAAATATGGCTCAGAATATGGTAACACTAAAACATAGGTTTTTTTTTGTTTTAAAAAGGCTGTTATTGTGTAAAACGTAAGTATTTATTTAAGTTTTACACAATAACAGTCTTTTTAAAACAAAAACAAAGTATACATATTAGCTATCGCCGCGTCTGTAATAATCTGCTCTCTAAAAATATCACATGACCTAACCCCTCAGGTGAACACCGTGAAATTTCTTTAATAAAAACGGTGTAAAAAAAGGCATTTTTTGTCATAATCGCCCAAAAACAGCAAAAAATATGGCTCTCAGACTATGGGGACACTAAAACATGATTTTTTTTGTTTAAAAAAATGAAATCATTGTGTAAAACTTACAAACCGGATTCCAAAAAAGTTGGGACACTAAACAAATTGTAAATAAAAACTGAATGCAATGATGTGGAGATGGCAAATGTCAATATTTTATTTGTAATAGAACGTAGATGACAGATCAAACGTTTAATCCGAGTAAATGTATCATTTTAAAGGAAAAATACGTTGATTCCAATTTTCACGGTGTCAACAAATCCCAAAAAAGTTGGGACAAGTAGCAATAAGAGGCTGGAAAAAGTAAATTTGAGCATAACGAAGAGCTGGAAGACCAATTAACACTAATTAGGTCAATTGGCAACATGATTGGGTATAAAAAGAGCTTCTCAGAGTGGCAGTGTCTCTCAGAAGCCAAGATGGGTAGAGGATCACCAATTCCCACAATGTTGCGCAGAAAGATAGTGGAGCAATATCAGAAAGGTGTTACCCAGCGAAAAATTGCAAAGGGATCATTTAAAATGGAGTGTGGCAAAATGGAAGACTGTTCTGTGGTCAGACGAGTCACGATTCAAAGTTCTTTTTGGAAATCTGGGACGCCATGTCATCCGAACCAAAGAGGACAAGGACAACCCAAGTTGTTATCAACGCTCAGTTCAGAAGCCTGCATCTCTGATGGTATGGGGTTGCATGAGTGCGTGTGGCATGGGCAGCTTACATGTCTGGAAAGGCACCATCAATGCAGAAAAATATATTCAGGTTCTAGAACAACATATGCTCCCATCCAGACGTCATCTCTTTCAGCGAAGACCCTGCATTTTTTAACAAGATAATGCCAGACCACATTCTGAATCAATCACAACATCATGGCTGCGTAGGAGAAGGATCCGGGTACTGAAATGGCCAGTCTGCAGTCCAGATCTTTCACCTATAGAGAACATTTGGAGCATCATAAAGAGGAAGGTGCAACAAAGAAGGCCCAAGACGATTGAACAGTTAGAGGCCTGTATTAGACAAGAATGGGAGAGCATTCCTATTTCTAAACTTGAGAAA
Organism: Bufo bufo; assembly: GCF_905171765.1. Taxonomy (NCBI): domain Eukaryota; kingdom Metazoa; phylum Chordata; class Amphibia; order Anura; family Bufonidae; genus Bufo; species Bufo bufo. The sequence goes on from NC_053389.1 coordinate 700,584,590, forward strand.
CTGGTCTCCTCGGTCCCCAGACGTCTGTTGAGTGTTGTAAGAAGAAGGGGAGATGCCACACAGTGGTGAAAATGGCCTTGTCCCAACTTTTTGGGGATTTGTTGACACCAAGAAATTCTGATTCAACATATTTTTCCCTTAAAATGGTACATTTTATCAGTTTAAACTTTTGTTCCGTGATTTATGTTCTATTCTGAATAAAATATTAGAAGTTGGCACCTCCACATCATTGCATTCAGTTTTTATTCACGATTTGTATAGTGTCCCAACTGTTTGGAATCCGGTTTGTACATAAATAAAAAAAGTAGACATATTAGGTATCGCCGCATTCGTAATAACCTGCTCTCTAAAAATATCACATGACCTAACCCCTCAGGTGAACACCGTGAAATAAACGGTGTAAAAAAGCCATTTTTTGTCACCTTGCATCACAAAAAGTATAATAGCAAGAGATCAAAAAGTCATACGCACCCCAAAATAGTGCCGATAAAACCATCATCTCATCCCACAAAAATCATACCCTAACTAAGATAATCGCCCAAAAAACTATGGCTCTCAGACTATGGAGACACTAAAACGTGATTTTTTTTGTTTCAAAAATGAAATCATTGTGTAAAACTTACATAAATAAAAAAAAGTAGACATATTAGGTATCGCCGCATCCGTAATAACCTTCTCTCTAAAAATATCACATGACCTAACCTCTCAGGTGAATACCGTAAAAAAAATTAAAAATAAAAACGGTGTGAAAAAAGCTATTTTTTGTCACCTTACATCACAAAAAGTGTAATAGCAAGCGATTAAAAAGTCATACGCACCCCAAAATAGAGCTAATTAAACCATCATCTCATCCCGCAAAAATCATACCCTACCTAAGAAAAATCACCCAAAAACTGAAAAAACTATGGCTCTTAGACTATGGAGACACTAAAACATGATTTTTTTGTGTTTCAAAAATGAAATCATTGTGTAAAACTTACATAAATAAATAAAAAGTAGACATATTAGGTATCGCCGCATCCTGCTCTATAAAAATATCACATGATCTAACCCCTCAGGTGAATACCGTAAAAAAAAAAACGGTGTAAAAAAAATTGTTTTTGTCACCTTACGTCTCAAAAAGTGTAATAGCAAGCGATCAAAATGTCATATGCACTCTATAATAGTACCAATCAAAAAATGAGCCCCTAGACAAGCCAGTCGCCCCAAAAATAAATAAAACTACGGCTTTCAGAATGTGGTGACACTAAAAAATATTATTTTTTTCAAAAATGCTTTGTTATGTAAAACTGAAACAAACAACCAAAATTTTATTTGGTAGTGTCGCGTCCGTAACAACCTGCTCTATAAAAATACCACATGATCTAACCTGTCAGATGAATGTTATAAATAACAAAAAATAAAAACGGTGCCAAAACAAAAAGTGTAATATTGAGCAACCAAAAATCATATGTACCCTAAAATAGTACCAACAAAACTGCCACCTTATCCCGTAGTTTCCAAAATGGGGTCACTTTTTTGGAGTTTCTACTCTAGAGGTGCATCAGGGGGGCTTCAAATGGGACAAGCTGTCAAAAAACCAGTCCAGCAAAATCTGCCTTCCAAAAACCGTATGGCGTTCCTTTCCTTCTGCGCAATGCCGTGTGCCCGTACAGCAGTTTACGACCACATATGGGGTGCTTCTGTAAACTACAGAATCAGGGCCATAAATATTGAGTTTTGTTTGGCTGTTAACCCTTGCTTTGTAACTGGAAAAAATGGATTAAAATGGAAAATCTGCCAAAAAAGTGAAATTCTGAAATTTCATTTTTTATTTTCCATTAATTCTTGTGGAACACCTAAAGGGTTAACAAAGTTTGTAAAATCTGTTTTGTATACCTTGAGGATGTAGTTTCTAAAATGGAGTCACTTTTTTGGAGTTTCTACTGTAGGGGTGCATCAGGGGGTCTTCAAATGTGACATGGCAGCCTAAAGTTATCCCAGTGAAATCTGCTTTCCAAAAACCATATGGCATTTCTTTGCTTCTGCGCAATGCTGTGTGCCTGTACAGCAGTTTACAACCACATATGGGGTGTTTCTGTAAACGACAGAATCACGGCCATAAATACTGAGTTTTGTTTGGCTGTTAACCCTTGCTTTGTAACTGGAAAAACTGGATTTAAATGGAAAATCTGCCAAAAAAGTGAAATTCTGAAATGTCATCTTTATTTTCCATTAATTCTTGTGGAACACCTAAAGAGTTAACAAAGTTTGTAAAATCAGTTTTGTATACCTTGAGGGTGTAGTTTCTAAAATGGAGTCACTTTTTTGGAGTTTCTACTCTAGGGGTGCATCAGGGGGTCTTCAAATGTGACATGGCAGCCTAAAATTATTCCAGTGAAATCTGCTTTCCAAAAAACATATGGCATTCCTTTGTTCTGCGCAATGCTGTGTGCCTGTACAGCAGTTTACGACCACATATGGGGTGTTTCTGTAAACTACAGAATCAGGGCCATAAATATTGAGTTTTGTTTGGCTGTTAACCCTTGCTTTGTAACTGGAAAAACTGGATTCAAATGGAAAATTTTGAAATGTTATCTCTATTTTCCCTTAATTCTTGTGGAACACCTAAAGGGTTAACAAAGTTTGTAAAATCTGTTTTGAATACCTTGAAGGGTGTAGTTTGTTAAATTGGGTCATTTTTGGGTGGTTTCTATTATGTAAGCCTCACAAAGTGACTTCAGACCTGAACTGGTCCTGAAAAAGTGGGTTTTAAAAATTTTCGGAAAAATTTCAATATTTGCTTCTAAACTTCTAAGCCTTCTAATGTCCCCAAAAAATAATGGCATTCACAAATGATCCAAACATGAAGTAGACACATGGGGAATGTAAAGTAATAACTATTTTTGGAGGTATTACTATCTATTATAAAAGTAGAGAAATTTAAATTTGCAAATTTGCAAATGTTTCTAAATTTTTGGTAAATTTGGAATTTCTTTATAAATAAAAATTTATTTTTTTTACTAAATTTTACCACTGTCATGAAGTACAATACGTGACGAGAAAACAATCTTAGAATGGCCTGGATAAGTAAAAGCGTTTTAAAGTTATCACCACATAAAGTGACACTGGTCAGATTTGCAAAAAATGGCCTGGTCCTTAAAATGGCAGGGTCCTGAAGGGTTTAAGCAGCAAACGTGTGTGATTACTGCGTCAATACCAACATTTTATCACAGTCAAGACAATGCTGGGGCCTGCATCATGCCACGAGTGCCTGAGGGTCAGCTTCCGTGCACTCAATTTCTACACGGTTGAAATGTATGATTTTTTTTTTGGGGGGGGGGGGGTAAATTTCTTTAAGGCACAGCATAAATATATGTGAGTACTGCATCAATATCAACAATTTCTCACAGCCTAGGCAAAACCTGGAGTCTGCAATGTATCATGCCACTGCCACTAATGCCCGAGGGTCAGTTCCATGTACTCACTTTCCGCACTGTTGAAATTTTAAAGATTTTTTGCCCCTTCCATAAAATTTTTGGGAAGGCGCACTAGTCCTGCATAATTTTTGTGGACTACTGCATCAATATTGTCATTTTCTCCCAGCCCAGGCAAGGCTGGAGCCTGCAATGCATCATGCCACTAATACTTGAGGCTCAGACTCAGTTTCGTATACTCACTTTCCATACGGTTGAAATTTTGACATTTTTTTGCTCTGGGATATTAAAGGCTGTTGCCATTCGTCCCCCTCCTTGATGTGAATAAGCTTATAAGCCCCCAAAGGTCTAGCTTGGCAAACCATTTAGCTTGCTGAATATGGTTAAAGAGATCAGGTATCTAAGGCAAAGGATAGTAGTTTTTGACCGTGATCTCCGATAGTCAATACATGATCTGAGACCGCCGTCCTTTTTATTTAGCAATAAAGAATCACGCTGCCAAACAGACAGTCGGATATGACCCTCTACCAGACTTTCTTTAATGTAGTCTTTTATGGCCTGACGTTCAAGATCCGACAAATAAAAACTGCGCCCTTTCAGAAATTTGGAGTCCGGAATCAACTCAATTGCTCAGGACAATTCCACTGTCCTTATCTAGGATGCTAGAATCAATTACTGTCAACTGAACAGCAGAAAGCAATGGAGAAAAAGAAAGGGATAATGTAAATTTCTCACTAATGAAATTTGCTGGGGCCCTTTAAAAAAGCCTCTCTGGTTTTTTTTTGTTCCCAAATAGGCAACATAATTCTCTTTTTTTCCCAAGTACCTTTACCTAACCTCTCTAGGCTCCATCTCCGTATCCCTTGACAGGCATTTGGGACATGACCTGACCCAGTGATCAGTAGAACCGCAATACAAAGTCCCTGACATCTTCTGAGACTTGTTTGTTCCACAGAGAGAGCTGCATGGGTTCTTCTAGGTCAGAAAGCTGTACAGGGGGAGTAGGAGCCAGATCTGAAAAATACTTGGGATCCTGCAAAACCACACGTTGCCTATTTCATTCTCTGAGCTGACGATCCAAACATACAAGAAGTGTCATACTCTCATCTAAGGTGTCGGGGGTAGGATAGATGAATAGTAAATCGTTTAATGCCTCCGAAAGACCCCGGCAAAACTGACACCTTAAAGCGGGATCGTTCCATCTAGAAGCAATGCACCACTTCCTAAACTCCACACAAAACTCCTCTACAGACTAACGACCTTGTTTCAAACTGACCAGTTTACTTTTAGCATATGCTGCTTTGCCATCATATAACAGACCCAGAGGAGAAAATAAATTGTCAACAGAAGCTAAAACTGGTGAATCAGAGGGAAGAGAGAATGCCCACTACTGGGGGTCTCGCTGTAACAATAAAATGACAATTCCTACTGGTTGCTGTTCAGAACTAGAATAAAAAGTCTGTAGTCTGAAGTAAAGTTTACAGCCCTCCTTAAAAGCAGAAAATAATTTACTGTTACCCGACAACTTCTCAGGAAGTTTAATTTTAGGTTCAATGGATGGGAAAGCTGAGGTATTGACTGGCGACACTTGGAAAGTCTCCTGATTATGGACCCTCTGGGATAAATCCTAGACTGTCTGGGAAAGGCTCTGAATTTGTTACACTAAATCACAAATCAGATTTATAATGTGAAGCAAAAGCCAGACAGATTTGGGCTTGTGAATATGTCAGGAATAGGTGACCAGACTCACTTCCAGGACCCACTGGCCCTACCTACTTGCACAGACGCCCTAGGCAGTGACCCCACAACTTGGACGGCAGTCCCTACACTGGAGTACATATGAGGGCAACACACAAAGAGGGAACAACAGACAAACACAAAAAGTAGTCGTATGGTAAAGGGTCAAATCCCAGTAGGACAATGAAGTACACAAACACCAGAGGCAAATAAGAAAACCAACACGCCAGAAAGTCAAAACAAGGAGATAAATACAATACCAATCCAGAAATCCAAAAACCAAAGGAGTCTTCAATATCACAAAGGAACAACAGGGGAAGCCAGAGGACAAGAAATTCACCGGCACCGGATGCCCTGGTGTGCCACCTCATTGGCTCGGGGCTCTGATGTCAGAACTGGCTGCCCAGCACCCTGGTTCCCCCGGCAACCGGATGCTGCTGCCACATGGATGCAGCAGTGGCCGCAGGAACTGTAACATATACCCATCATGTTGCACGAAATGCTGGCTTTTTCAGAGGTCTCCTAGATTAATTCTGCACTCCATTCTGATCTAAGTGTGCTTAACTTATGCTATATTAAAACAACAGTCCAGCGAACCCTACTACATATGGGGCTCTGCAGCAGACCGATTGTCACTGCACCTCTGCAAAGTTAAATTGGCAAAAAATATCAGAGAACAAACACCCTGCAACCATTGCTGGAAGAACACAAGTTGGTAGTGGCAGCGTTATGGTCTGGGGAATGTTTTTGTAGCATTTTTTAGGCTTACTCCTTCATGTAGAAGGCACTCAACCGTTTTGGGTGTGGATCCATCCTTGCAAATCACTTATACCCATACATGCTGATTGCTCCTGGGGCCATTTGGGATCTTCCAGTGAGACAATGCGACATGTCAAATGGCTAGAAATGTCCAACATTGGCTGGAAGAACATGACTAAGACTTGCAAGTACTACCCTGGCCCCCTAATTCCCCAGACTTGAACCCAATTGAGTGTCTGTGGGCCAGCTCGATTGTCGTGTTCACTCCAAGGATCCTCCTGCATGCACCCCCCAGCAGCTGTGGGGAGGGAGAGACATGTGTTGTCTGGGGGGGTACAGTTTCTCTTTATCAACATCACATAGTATGCGTATTACGTGAGTGGAGTATTGTAGGCCAAGCAATGTCCTTATGGGTTTGCATGTCTCTTTTCCAGAGAAGCATTACGAGAAGATGCAAGCATAGGAATAGAAAAAATCATACTCTGAAAAAGCACTTATTGTTTTCCGCACATGTACTATGCATACTAGGCACTCTCCATAATAATGAGAAAGAGTACCTGCCAGACAACGCATATATATTGCCAAGAATATGATAATAGCACACTAGGTTATCTCTCTGCCTCACCCCACAGTGAAGTGTGGCTTCACTAGCTGAGGGGGCATGTGCCTAGCGCCACTGTAGAAAAGTCCTGCAGTCTTTTTGTCATGGATGTACTGAGACATACGGACGTCCCGACGACAGTGAGTGGCAGGAGATCTGTGAGACTGGCAACACGTGGTTTGATCTGACAGGTCTTCCTTGTGGATCAATAGGTGTCTGTGTTGTTTCTGGTAATGGACACACCCCTTGCCTCCAGGTGTTGCTTATATGGTCATTTAAAGGGTTTCTACCACCACATTTTGACCTAATTAGCTGTCAGACACTAGCGATCTGCTAGTGTCTGCTGTACCTAACCATGCTATTGTAATTCCTTTCTCTGCAGCGATTACCCTAAAAAACGTAGTTTTATTGGTATGCAAATGAGCCTCTAGGTGCTATGGGGGCGTCTTTTCAGCACCTAGAGGCTCCGTCCACTCACCATTTCTGTCGCCCAGGGAGACAGTCACTGCGCCTGCGTCGAATACAGAAGCACACGGCGCAGGAGAGATGGAGAGATGGAGAGAAGTAGGCTGTCAATCTAGAGCAGAGGGGCAGGCTGGAGCACGCTGGGCGGCAGAAATGGTGAGTGGACGGAGCCTCTAGGTGCTGAAAAGATGCCCCCATAGTACCTAGAGTCTCATTTGCATACCAATAAAACTACGTTTTTTAGGGTAACCGCTGCAGAGAAAGGAATTACAATAGCATGGTTAGGTACAGCAGACACTAGCAGATCGCTAGTGTCTGACAGCTAATTAGGTCAAAATGTGGTGGTAGAAACCCTTTAACCTTCCTTATTTATACTACCGAAATAGATACCTCAACCATTGATTGAATACACATTAAAGTGCTGTCCTAGCCTGTGGCAATAAATACATATAAATAACCTACATAGAAAATGCCAGACCGCTGGTACTCATTATGTCCTTTATTACAAAATCACATTATACAACATACATGATTAAAAGAATCAGTGCAGGAGATAAAAGCAACATCACTGGAGGAGACATACAATGAACGGAGTCCCTATCCTAGAGAATTGTACAAAAGACATGATTATGCCTTTTGGACGGCACCAACCTGGAGGAGACTCTGTATGGGTAAATGTCCCTTTTCCTCAATATGTATTATTCATTATATGCATAATCATGTCTTTTGTACAATTCTCTAGGATAGGGACTCCGTTCATTGTATGTCTCCTCCAGTGATGTTGCTTTTATCTCCTGCACTGATTCTTTTAATCATGTATGTTGTATAATGTGATTTTGTAATAAAGGACATAATGAGTACCAGCGGTCTGGCATTTTCTATGTAGGTTATTTTTTCCTTATTTATAGTTGCTTCTCCAAATATGCTGTGCAGTTTATAGCTTCTGTGCCTGTGGATTGTTTTTGGTTGGATCTCGGCTGAGTTCCTGGTGCTTCCATAGCCTCTTTGAAGTTAAGTCTTTCCTTTCCCTTTTGTATTTTGTTTGGGTTCTGTGTGTTGCATTTCCCTATTCTTTGTATTGGGCCTGAGGTAGACTCCTGTTCATCCTTCCTTTTGGAGGAAAAGGTAGTCTCGTCCCTGCCAATAGTACCAGGGTCCTATAGGGCTGGATAGGACTCTATTCCTGCGTATGAACTCACCTACCTTTGGGGTCTGTTCATAATGGCAGTCAGTCAGGATTTTGGTTAGGGTTTTCACTAGGAGGTGTCCATCTGCCTTCCCTAGTTATCAGGCCTGATTACCTGTTTCCCCCTTCCCTCCTATGCTCGGTGTGGTGTTTCCCTCCCACACTAAAGCGTGACACTTCTCCCGGTAAGACTGAATTCCATTTATTTTTATTTGAAGGAACGGGTGGGTTTACTATGGACAGATTTGATACCCTAAGCCCCAGCCCCAATATTTATGTAAACTTCTTTAGAAGTTCTAAGAAGATAGGTTACTTAAAGAGGACCTTTCACTAGAATAAAACATCTAAACTAAGTATACAGACATGAGCGCTGCGATTGGCCAGCGCTACAGCATGGGAGAATGAGACGCCGGCAGGTTCCCCTGGGTGGAGCCTAACTATGAAAATACCGGAGGCTATACCGGGCGAACGGAGCGGCGCCCGGGGATAACAGTAAGTGCAGGGGGATCCCTGGGCGCCGCTCTCCATGTCTGTATAGTTAGTTTAGATGTTTTATTCTAGTGAAAGGTCCTCTTTAAGGCAATAATCATGAGGCAGACATTTTTCTGGACACAAAAGGGTTGTCACAATTTTTTTTTTCTTCCACAAACTGTGCCACTCCTATCTATTGACTGTGTCTGGCATTGTAGCAACCCATTTGAATATTATCAATCCCTGCAAAAAAAATAAAAAATCATTCTACTTTCTCTCTCTAGTAGACTAGCCCTTTCTTCCACTCCTTTTTCACAAACCTCAAACACTGTCTCTCGCTGCTCCACCACTTTGTCAGCTACAGAAGAGCAGATACGGCCTCACACACCCCTTTGCTGTCTGCCAGCCAAAATTGAAGGCAAATTATACCAGACTTGTTTGTTTCAGTAGCATACAGACACAATCACTAGGAGGACATGTTTCTTCAGTTATGTAGTATATAGTTCTAGGATTGCTATTCCTTTAATGTTTGCATCTCTTCAGCCTGGAATGGCTGCTTCCAAAATACAGCAGATGGCATTCAATGCACATCAACAGGGGGCAAAATATATCATCTTCATGTTTGGAGTCCATTTAATTTGTGTTATCTGATGTGTAAACAGAAGGGTTCCTTTCTTTGCAGGTATATATTCCCACCATCCAGTCAGAATGTATATGCAGTCCTAGCACAGAGCTTCAGTTATACTTTTAGATGTGCTTTAGTTTCTACTAGGTTGTATTACCAATATACTATTGGTACCGTGCTCAGACGGGTAACTATTTGTAGTATATAGAAAGCACAGGGGGCTCATTCAAACAAAGCATTAAACAATTTATAACTTGCAACACTAGCGGAATAATATATACATTGATTTTCCCCTGCAATAAAATCTATGTCAGCCGTACGAAAAGACAATTGAAGAAAAGAATAGGGGAGCACATATACAATATACAGAAAAAATTCAAAGGACATCCACTGTCACGGCACTACAAAGAAAGACATGGAGGGAAATTCATGGGTTCCAGCTTTTGTGGGGTGGAAATAGTGAGAAAAAACTAAAGAGGGGGAGATTTCATTAAAGAAATATCAAAAATGGAAACAAAATTGATATTTAATATGAACACCCTAATACCAAATGGTCTAAACACTGAAATAGAACTGTTTGCATTTGAGTCAAAATTATCTGGTCTAGGTACACTGCAGAAAATAACAGAGCGATGCACAAGGGGTTAAGTACTAACAGCAATAAGTGTAGCGCATAAATAGGAGCACTAGAAGGGCCTTGTAACCCTCCCTGAGGGTGGTCAAAAAGTTGTGTTTTGGTTAGCAATTCACAATAATATGTACAAGAAATGGCAATTACATTGTTTTGCTTGGTAAATAGCTACTTCAATTTTGTGATATTTTGACGTTTTATGTAAAATTCACAGCAAACTGTCTTCTTTCAAGAAGTGCCTTCTCATTATTTCTGTCTGTACTTCTGCTCTAAGGTTAAGAATATACTTATATTATACTATAAAATATGTAAAAAAAAATTATGCCATTCGTAAAAGTTTTTAAACTAGCAATAATCATTTGCAGCAGAGTGTCTTTTTAATAATTTTTACTAATGTTATACTTTATTAATGTTTATCATAGTATCATACAAATAGTAACATTTTCTTATCTTTCTTTTTCCAGGCACGAATAGTTTCTTTCATTTGCACAATCTGAAAATTCTAAACCATGGCTAGTAAAAGGAAGACAAGACTGGCAACTTCCACTCACATGAGTAACTTCATTGGAACTGGTCGAGAAATGGTGCCTTCTGAACTCCCAACTCTGCATGATGTTCTAAAATATGGCCTTCTGCTAAGAGAGCAGAGTGGAGAGAATGTCAGAAATTACCCAGCAGCCACTCTTGCAAAGGATGTTTATCCAAAAGTGCTTGAAAAGTGGGAGCTAGCAAACAGTTATTTTGTGGTGTCAATTTTAAATTCGAGAGTCACAGTCCTGAAGAAGTTAGAAGAAAACTGGGAAAAGGCCAAAAACATATCACTTGGCAGAGGCAAACTGGAAGTGAAAGAGGCTTTCATAGCAACGTTAGACAAGCTCTTTGACATCCTCGATTGCAAGTGTGAGATTAAGCTATGTTCAGAATTTGAGGGTCCATGTCCAGGTGGTGCTGACTGTAAACATGAAGTGCATATCTCCTGCTCTTGTTCTAAGGACATGAAGATCCCTGTCAAATAACTAGTGTTTATTAATGGCCAAAGAGAGAAGGTGGTTGGATCTGTTGGACAGCATCAAATTGGATTAAAGATGGTCAGTCAGCCTCCCTGAATACTGCTCAAAAAATACAAAAAGAGAAAACTATGAGGGGCAGTATACTCAATAAAACTTGACTTTTAATAGCGTATAGGAGATAAAAGCGGCCCCTACAGACATACAACGAGTAAGACGTGCACACACTCAACCAATTATGGTGAACGGGCATAGACAGTTACAAAACAGACAAAAATGTAGATGATGGACTGGACCAATATATGTGGAGAGGCGGGCGAGACGGTGTTAGTATAAGTAACCCACTGGCCCTACTGCCTCCCTGCTTGTCCTAGTCCACCCTACAGAGTGTGTCCAAGGGATGGGGTCCATAAAGCCCCGCAAGGGGTGGCCCAGACTGGAACTCTGTTCCTGTATAGGTAGCCCTAATGAGGCCCTAACACAAAAAAATTCCCGTCCAATAGAACCACATACATATAAAAATTCATAGAGATGTAACCCCACCAAAAAGCCAAAGAAAGGGGATGAGGTGGGGGTATACTCAAGTGTCCCGACGCGTTTCTTCAATGGATGCCCCAGGATTCTTCAGGGGACACGGGGCAAAGATGATGGCTATCCCTCCCGGCTAGTTGACCAAAAGTTTAGGGAATAGCCTGTGCATTAGCTGCAGTCAATATGTGGCTGAGTCTAAGGATAACAGTGAGAAGCAAACAAACAGAAGTGAGTAGAGTAACTTAGATGAACCTCCATCAATCATCCCATATGGGACCATGGTGTGGAATCACTTACTTGCTAATGGCTGCGGTCGGCGTATGGCTGTAAATCCACCTCCAAGCAGGACCCAGGGTGGTGGTGGGGTGACCGGCAGTTAGTGGGGCAAGACTGCCTCCTTATAAAGGCTGAAGGGCCAAGTAAAATGCCTCATAGCCAGCTGATTGTCGCCGGCCAGGTGCCTATTCATGACGTCATAGGAGGCGTTTCACTATTGCGGTCATGTGATCGGGATAGCCGAAATCACATGGCCGCACATGCGCTCAGAGCCCCCACCCCATGCGTTCCATGGGGCTAGAGGTGGAACGCACGGCTGTACTTCCGCATCACGTGACCGCCGAGATGCGCCGACGTCAGAGACTGTCACGTCATGACGGCGGCCACATGATCAGAATCACACACCAGCCGTGCTTGCGCAAGGATGCCCCAAATGACTGAAAGAGCCAACCGCTCGATCTAGCTGTTTGACAGTTTAGCACAGCGTCATGTTGGGGCACAATTGGAGTCATGCAGGACCGCTCCCTCGGTCTGCATGGCACATAACTGGACCGCCCCCTCTTAAGGGTATATTAATAGGGAGAACTTGGCTCCATTATAAATTTCAGGAATAGAATAGGAAGAGGGTACACAAAGGGGGGAGCAGAAAGCTCATTGGTCTGGTGGGACCATAACCTCCTTGTCCCCCTCACACATTCTCAGGGGACATGGCAGTGTGTGTCCATTATCCCACATAAGAGACCAAAAATAAACAGGGGTTAAATGACCGAGAATCTGATCCCCGGACTTAGACAGAAACCATAGGGATCAGAGGAAGCAGCTGAAGTTTAGTTGCTCATTGAGACCGTGAGGGGCGACCGTATTTAGGGTGAACGTCCACCAGCATCAAATTGGATTACCAGATCTACCTGACCAAAGATGACAAATTAAAAAGCAGAAGAGGCAAGAAGATAAAGTAAGAAGAATTTCTGAATATAAGCAGAAAAGAAAAGAAGAGTTAACATTACAGTCATTACAACCAAATGAAGTTCTTTTCTCTGAAGAAGATAAAGAGCCAACTGATGTTGAAGATGAAGATTCTGAAGAACCTTTGCGGATACCATGTGATGATACTGATGTACCTTCTACTTCAAGTACAAGTCAGTATAATAGATTACAATTGCGCAATGTTGCATTGCAAAGTATTAGGTATGGGGGCGTGGCCTAACCTACATGGCGTGAGGAAGCAGAGACAAAGTGCTCCACCAGAATCCTGAAGATAACCCTTCTAACACCTGGCAAAATCGGGGTTAATTGAGCCCTCATCGGTACCATCAGGTCCCCTGAGCATTGGAGACGAACCACACTGACCTACACGCTGCGGTTCTGGTGACATCCTGAGGATACTGACGGCGCAGTAGTGAGACCAGGATGGCACTGAGAAAAGACAGAGAGGGGATCGGCGGTGTGAGAGACCACAGCGGAGCACAGACAACACACTGCAGGTGCGGCATCGTATCAGCGGTATTACCGTAAGCTTCTGCCGGTGACTCCTGGACATACGCGACCCACGGCTGAAGCGGGGAGGGAGCCGCGTGGTGGGCGCCATCTTGAGTGTGGCGGTACTCTCCTCTGGCCTGGTGAATGTAGTGTCACTGCAGGGCAGAGTGGGTGTGCTTCTCTTCCCTGACAAAATCGCTGCTGTGAGACCTGCTGCAGTCTTTTCTCTGAGGGATCTCCCCTCTGTGTACTGTAGTGGCTGTTAGAGGGCCCTCTTGCAGTCTGCAGTGTCATTTGAAAGTGAGACTGACATACTTACCCTCCTGTACAGCGCAAGAGTCAATAAAAGTCTGGCTGACATACTTAAGAGATCCAGTAGAGTAATTATCCGATATACTACAGGAGTGACATACTTAAGCTGGCCATTCAGGGGTCTGTGGACTGTTTCTATGGGCCGCAAAACCTCCTCTGTGGCTCCATCAACTGTTAAATTATACATGGATGCCATGAGTCAGACAGAGCAAGAAAGTGAAGGGTCCCATATCCCTGTTGCTTCTGCTGAAGCCTCTCAAATCATGAAAGCTATAGCGGCTTGTCAAGCTGCTCTTACAACAAAGATAGACCATCTCCAGTCTGATCTCAATTGTTTACGCCACGATTTTGACAAAATACATGAGAGAACATCTGCAGTGGAGCAAAGAGTAAGCGACGTGGAAGATGCGTCTAGAATGGTTGGAAATGACACCAGACAACTGTTACAGTAGGTCCAAATGCTACAGGCTAGAGCGGAAGATGCTGAAAACCGTAGCAGATGTAATAACATCCGTATTCTGGGTCTGCCGGAGCAAGCGGAGGGGTCTACCCCAGAAATATTCGCGGAACAACTTATAAAAGAGATACTGCATCCTACTACTCTCTCCAGTTGCTTTGTTGTGGAAAGGGCACATCGGGTCCCGACTAGGCCTTTACCGCCGGGAACCCCTGCAAGGCCTTTCATTATGAGAATCCTGAACTACAGAGATAGAGACGCTATTTTGTTGGCAGCCAGACAGAAGGGTAACATCACCTATGAAAATGTCCGCTTGTCATTTTACCCGGACTGTACTGTGGAGGTTCATAAGAAAAGGAAGCAATTTACTGAGGTCCGAGCACGGCTGAGAGATAAGAATGTGAAATATGGGAGCTGTAGAGTAGATGGAGTGGCACTGCAATGACAGTATAAATCCCTTTTTTGGAGGAGATACGTCACCAGAGTACATGGCGAGATTTATATAGCATTTACTGCTGACAGTGGTGCTCAGCCCAACATGTAACAAGATTGTTACTATTGCGATATACTTGTAAAAAAGGAAGACAAAGGGGCGGCACTCACCGATACTTGCAGAAGTGGTTTCTTTATTCCATTTCGGTATAAGGTAGGTAGCAGACTACATATATGCGTGCATCAGCAGGATAAGGCGACGGCCGTTTAGCACCTCAGTGCTTCGTCTGGCCTATAATCAAGTGATGAATTACACCTGCTTTTAAAACCCTGCTGTGACGTGCTTCTCAAGCGATCAAAAAGGCGTACGCCCACCGAAATAGTACCAATCTAACCGTCATCTCATCCCACAAAAAATGAGCCCCTACCTGAGACAATCGCCCATAAAATAAAAAAAACAATGGCTAAGAATATGGAGACACTAAAACATCATTTTTTTTGTTTTAAAAAAGCTGTTATTGTGTAAAACTTACATAAATAAATAAAAAAGTATACATATTAGGTATCGCCGCGTCCGTATCGATCGGCTCTATTTAAAAAATATTACATGACCTAACCCCTTAGGTGAACACCGTAAAAAAAAAACTGTGCTAAATAAACATCACAAAAAGTGTAATAGCAAGCGATCAAAAAGTCATATGTACCCCAAAATAGTGCCAATCAAACCGTCATCTCATCCCGCAAAAAATGAGACCCTACCTAAGATAATCGCCCAAAAACTGAAAAAACTATGGCTCTCAGAATATGGAGACACTAAAACATGATTTTTTTTTTTAATGATATTATTGTGTAAAACTTACATAAATAAAAAAATGTATGCATATTAGGCATCGCCGCGTCCGTATCGACCGGCTCTATAAAAATATCACATGACCTAACACCTCAGATGAACACCGTAAAAAATAAAAACTGTGCTAAATAAACCATTTTTTGTCACCTTACATCACAAAAAGTGTAATGGCAAGCAATAAAAAGGTCATATGCACCACAAAATAGTGCCAATCAAACCGTCGTCTCATCCCGCAAAAATCATACCCTACCCAAGATAATCGCCCAAAAACTGAAAAAACTATGGCTCTCAGACTATGGAGACACTAAAACATGAACATGATTTTTTTTGTTTCAAAAATGAAATCATTGTGTAAAACTTACATAAATAAAAAAAATTGTATACATATTAGGTATCGCCGCGTCCGTGTTAACCTGCTCTATAAAAATACCACATGATCTAAGGCTACTTTCACACTAGCGTCGGGGCTCCGCTTGTGAGCTCCGTTTGAAGGGTCTCACAAGCGGCCCAGAACGCATCCGTCCAGCTACCAATGCATTCTGAGTGGACGCGGATCCGCTCAGAATGCATCAGTCTGGCAGCGTTCAGCCTCCGCTCCGCTCAGCAGGCGGACACCCGAACGCTGCTTGAAGCGTTCGGGTGTCCGCCTGGCCGTGCGGAGGCAAACGGATCCTTCCAGACTTACAATGTAAGTCAATGGGGACGGATCCGTTTGAAGTTGACACCATATGGCTCAATTTTCAAACGGATCCGTCCCCCATTGACTTTCAATGTAAAGTCTGGACGGATCCGTCTGAACAACTTTCAGACTTAGAATTTTTTCTAAACTATAATGCAGACGGATCCGTTCTGAACGGATCCAAACGTCTGCATTATAGGAGAGGATCCGTCTGTGCAGACACCAGACGGATCCTCTCTGAACGCTAGTCTGAAAGTAAATAACAAAAAAAAAACCTGTGCCAAAACAGCTATTTCTTGTTAGCTTGCCTCACAAAAAGTGTAATATAGAGCATCCAAAAATCATATGTACCCTAAACTAGTACCAACAAAACTGGCGGTTAAACCCCATGTGGCTTGAGGTCTTACCGGTGGTGAGCAATAGCCTGGATGCTATGGGAAACTACTGGATAGAAAATGAAGGGTCTATGAATCCCCTGGTAGAATGGGATGCTTTCAAGTCAGTAATGGGGGGGACATTAATTTCTGCAATAGCAACTCACAGAAAGGCATTGAATATCAAGCAGACCAAACTAGAGATGGAACTAGCTGATAGAGAGAGGACATTTGATGGCGTATACGCAGAAGAAACTCTTAAATCAGAAACAAACAATTTTTTCAGATGGAGATAAGTGTGGTAGTGCTTTGGCATATCTGGCTCGATCTGAGACCCCACAAACGGTAGTGGCTGGGGTGCTGAATGATCAGGGTGTGTTGTTGAGGGAACCTAGAAATGTCTGCAGTCAGTTTGCCTCCTACTATACAAACTTGTATGCCTCCAAAACCACATGCACGCCGGGAGAGATTGCCAAGTTCCTGGCAGGAATTAACATTCCCTCACTTGATGGTGACAGCAGAGAGGTTTTGGCAGCAGACATATCAGACTCTGAGATTGAAGTAGCCATCAACTCTTTAGCGACCAAAAAAACTCCGGGACCCGATGGATTCCCAGGTGAATGGTATAAGCATTTTTCTGAGGACCTTGTTACTAGATTGGTGAAGTTGTTGAGATATACGCTGGAGCAAGGTTCACTGCCTCCATCTTTTTCAGAGGCAATAATAGTAGTAATTCACAAGCAGGGAAAGCCATCTGATCAGTGTAGCTCATACCAGCCTATCTCGCTTCTGAATCTTGATGTCCAAATCTTTGCGAAGGTACTGGCATTGAGATTGAGGGAGGTAATTTTCTCCTTGGTTGGGGTAGATCAGTCAGGTTTCATGCCAGGGAAGACTACCGATATTAATCTGAGATGTTTGGTCACTAATCTTCAGGTCGAACATGATAATCGAGGCATGAGAGTTCTCGCCTCCTTAGATAATGAAAAAGCTTTCGATTCAGTGGAGTGGGACTTTATGTGGGCAGTGTTGGATCGAATGGGATTCCCTGCGAAATTTCTGCGCTGGCTACAAATGCTTTATAGATCCCCGTCGACGAGAGTCAGGGTAAATGGGTATACATCGGATTCCTTCTCGAGGCACTAGACAAGGTTGCCCTCTCTCCCCCTATTATTTGCATTAATAATGGAACCTTTATTGATACTCATTTCCTCTAACTCTGGTATAGAAGGCTGGGAGATAGCCGGCATTACTGAAAAGCTTTCATTGTATGCAGATGATATGTTGGTATACCTAGCCGATCCGGGAAAGTCCTTAGATACCCGCTTAAATGTTGTGGATTGTTTTGGTAGCTTCTCGGGTCTACGCGTGAATTGGGCCAAGTCAAGTCTTTGCTTAATTGATAGGTTTGATCCAACTCACATCTCACTGAGCACTAAGCTTCAAATTGTAGAACAATTTACATATTTGGGGATCATTATTCACAGGGAGGTGGCAAGGTTCTATGACCTAAATGTTGTTCCTACAATGCAATACATTACCAGAAAATTAGAAGCATGGGAAAATTTACCTTTGAATCTCATTGGGCGTATCAATATTATAAAAATGATTCTTCTCCCGAAATTGCTATACCTGTATAGGGCTGCCCCAATACTACTTTCCAAGAAGCACTTTACTACCATAGATAGAGTATTCACTCCCTTTTTATGGAAAAAATCTTCTCCTAGAATAGCGAGACGCACCCTTCAGGCATCTTACCTACAAGGAGGCCTTGCTCTGCCCAATCTGTACATGTATTATGTAGCTGTGCAGCTAAGTTATGTGGCGTGGTGGGTGCGGGCAGATGCGGGTAATCCAGCGGTAGTGTTGGAGGCAGCGTTAATGGGGTCCTATGAGGCACTTACGAATTTGGCATATAGGGGGGAAGCTGGTTCCGCAGAGCACTATACCTCATCGATGGCTGCAGTAGTGAAGATTTGGGTTACATGGAGTCAGATGCATAATTCCGGTAAGAATAGTGTTACTTGGTCACCATATTTGCCATTGTGGAGAAATAGAGGATTGCCAGAATTGTTCTCATTAACGGAATTTGAATTCTGGCCCCAAAAAGGGGTGCGTTATCTTAGGGCTCTTTCACACTTGCGTTGTTCTTTTCCGGCATAGAGTTCCGTCGTCGGGGCTCTATGCCGGAAAAATCCTGATCAGGATTATCCCAATGCATTCTGAATGGAGAGAAATCCGTTCAGGATGCATCAGGATGTCTTCAGTTCAGGACCGGAACGTTTTTTGGCCGGAGAAAATACCGCAGCATGCTGCGCTTTTTGCTCCGGCCAAAAATCCTGAACTATTGCCGCAAGGCCGGATCCGGAATTAATGCCCATTGAAAGGCATTAATCCGGATCCGGCCTTAAGCTAAACGTCGTTTCGGCGCATTACCGGATCCGACGTTTAGCTTTTTCTGAATGGTTACCATGGCTGCCAGGACGCTAAAGTCCTGTTTGCCATGGTAAAGAGTAGTGGGGAGCGGGGGAGCAGTATACTTACCATCCGTGCGGCCCCCGGGGCGCTTCAGAGTGACGTCAGGGCGCCCCACGCGCATGGATGACGTGATCGCATGGATCACGTCATCCATGCGCATGGGGCGCTCTGACGTCATTCTGGAGCGCCCCGGGAGCCGCATGGACGGTAAGTATACTGCTCCCCCGCTCCCCACTACTACTATGGCAACCAGGACTTTAATAGCGTCCTGGCTGCCATAGTAACACTGAACGCATTTTGAAGACGGATCAGTCTTCAAATGCTTTCAGTTCACTTGCGGTGTTACGGATCCGGCGGGCACTTCCAGCAAATGGAGTACACGACGGATCCGGACAACGCAAGTGTGAAAGAGCCCTTACCCAATTATACGAGGAGTTTTTTTTTAGATCCTTAAACAGTCTGAAGCAGGAATTTAATCTGCCCCAACATGGTTTATAAAGATACTTTCAGCTTAGACATGCCTGTCATGCTCAGTTTGGTAGAGATCCACTAAAGCTGAAGTGTGGCCCTATAGAGGCAGTGGTCAGGAGGGTTCCTTTGGTCAAACCAGTGTCGACTCTCTATGCGTCATTAATGGAGATACAGGATTCTCCCCTCGATAACTCATTTGTCAAGTGGAGAAGAGATGTTGAAAATCTAGAAGATACGCATATTAAAGAATTTGGTCATACATGAAGATCCACAGTAGTAAGTGCTAGAGATCAATTGATTCAAGCTAAGTGGCTCCATAGGATATACTATACTCCTGAGAGATTATTCAAAATGGGTAAATTACCAGGCCCTACACGGTGTGGATGTGAGGGCTCCCTAATACATATTATTTGGCAATGTCCGGTCATTTATAGCTTCTGGGAAGAGGTTCATGCTTACATTAATGACAAATTGGGTTTCCCCAATGTCTGTACTGCACTGACGAGTCTGTTGGGGATAGCCAACGAGGTTATTCCCACCAAGTTCAGTAGGAAATTATATGGAATACTCTTGTTCTTTGCTAGGAAAACTATTCTCCTGAATTGGAAACCCCCTAAGAATCCTACTGTGCAACAATGGATACAATTGGTTAATACTGACCTTGAGTTACATACAGTTGTGTTCAAAATTATTAAACCCCCACTGAAATTTAGTGTTTTGGCCAGTTTGACATTGATTTTGATCATTTCAGTCATCTTGTTTAAAATTAAATCAAAGAGGCACTTGTAAGTCAGACAAATATAACATAACATTTATAATGAAATAACCACAATTATCTTTTCTGTGCTCACATCATTATCAGTTTTATTCAACCCCCAAGTGACATTCAATCTTAGTACTTAGTACAACATCCTTTTCCTGTTCTAACAGCTTTTAAACGTGAAGCATAGCTTCGCCCATTCTTCATGGGCAAAAGCCTCCAGTTCAGTCACATTCTTAGGCTTGTGCGCTGCAACTGCTTTCTTTAAGTCCCACCAGAGGTTCTCAATCGGATTTAAGTCTGGTGACTGCGATGGCCACTTTAAAATGTTCCAGCCTTTAATCTGCAACCATGCTCTAGTGGACTTGGAGGTATGCTTGGGATCATTGTCCTGTTGAAATGTCCAACGTCTCCCAAGCTTCAGGTTTGTGATGGACTGCATCACATTTTCATCCAATATCTCCTGGTACTGAAGAGAATTCATGGTACCTTGCACACGCTGAAGCTTCCCTGTACCTGTAGAAGCAAAACAGCCCCAAAGCATGATTGACCCCCCGCCATGCTTCACAGTAGGCAAGGTGTTCTTTTCTTCATAGGCCTTGTTCTTCCTCCTCCAAACATAGCATTGATCCATGGGCCCAAACAGTTCTAATTTTGTTTCATCAGTCCACAGAACACTATCCCAAAACTTTTGTAGTTTGTCCACATGACTTTTGGCATACTGCAGTCGACTCTTCTTATTCTTTGGAGACAGCAAGGGGGTGCGCCTGGGAGTTCTGGCATGGAGGCCTTCATTACGCAGTGCGCGCCTTATTGTCTGAGCTGAAACTTCAGAAACCTACTGAAGTTATTGCTAACCATCTTGTGGATTTTTTAAAGAAAAACAGCATTGATAAAAGTTTGCAGGCTATTGGTGGTGACTCAACAAATGTTAATACTGGTTGTGAAGGAGGAGTCATGCATTGGGTTGAGGTTAAGCTGAATCGTAAACTCATCTGGTTGGTTTGTGCTCTTCATACTAATGAGCTACCTTTGCGGCACTTGATCAAACAGTTGGATGGGAAAACTTTGTCTAACAACAAGTGGAGTGGTAAAATTGGCAACATGCTTGATAGTGCAACTGAACTTGAAATCAATCCCTCATTTGTCAGAATATCCTTTCCAGAGCCTTTGGTTCCATTGAGTGACACTGTTGTCAAAGATCTCTCTACAGATCAGGATAATGGTTACAGGATAACTCAGGCCATAAGGACAGGTGTACTTCCAACTGATCTGGCATTATTAGAAATTGGTCCTGTAAGCCACTCTCGGTGGTTAACAACTGCAAATAGGATTTGTCGCATATGGGTTTCAAAACATGGCCTTAAAGGCAACAACTTGAAGATGTTGTAACTGCTTGTGGAATACATTGTTGGCATATACTATCCCTGCTGGTTTACAATCAAATCGAAATTCTCTTGGGTGGAAGGACCCCGCCACATTCTTTATCAATTGAAGCTCCTAAAAACCCAGAAGGCAGTAGCAGATATTGTTTTGCAAACAATCCAACGTTCATCGTGGTTCGCATTTAGTGAAATGGTGCTTCAGACACTTTTATGCTGGGAAGACCAAGAATAAAGGAAAGCAGGGTCCAGAAGATAATTGAATTAAGGAATGAAGATGATGATACACGAGGAGACCTATCTGTTCGGCCCAGGAAAACACCAGCAGTAAATCCAAATGCAACTTCACTTTTAGAACTGATAGACTGGTCAGAAAAAGTATATGAACCTCCACTTGTAAACTCAAAATATCAGAAATACGAAAGTTTGTTCAAGAGCCAATGCAAGTTCCAAAGTGGCCATTGCATGGACAGTCCATAGAGAGGTGTGTGAAACAAGTAACAGAGGCTTATGGCAAAGTGTATACTCATAATAAATGAGAAGGATTCATTAGAGGCCAGGAAGCAAGCAGAAGAATGATGTCTAGGAATGAATCGAAGCAAGATTTGATGAATATTGTTGGTTTAAGCTTTTTACATTTTTTTTACAATGTGTTTTCAGTGTTTGATAATAGAGACAGAATATAAATAAAATTTTCACTTCATTAACCACCTCCGGACCGCCTAACGCAGGATCGCGTTCCGGAGGCGGCTCACTCAAGCAGAGTCACGCATATACGCGTCATCTCGCGAGATTTCCTGTGAACGCGCGCACACAGGCGCGCGCGTACACAGGAACTGCAGGTAAGCGAGTGGATCTACAGCCTGCCAGAGGCGATCGTTCGCTGGCAGGCTGTAGATGCGATTTTTTTAACCCCTAACAGGTATATTAGACGCTGTTTTGATAACAGCGTCTAATATACCTGCTACCTGGTCCTCTGGTGGTCCCTTTTGCTTGGATCGACCACCAGAGGACACAGGCAGCTCTGTAATAAGTAGCACCAAGCACCACACTACACTACACCCCCCTGTCACTTATTAACCCCTTATTAACCCCTGATCACCCCATATAGACTCCCTGATCACCCCCCTGTCATTGATCACCCCCCTGTAAGGCTTCATTCAGACGTCCGTAAGTGTTTTACGGATCCACGGATCCATGGATCGGATCCGCAAAACACATACGGACGTCTGAATGGAGCCTTACAGGGGGGTGATCAATGACAGGGGGGTGATCACCCCATATAGACTCCCTGATCACCCCCCTGTCATTGATCATCCCCCTGTAAGGCTCCATTCAGACGTCCGTATGTGTTTTACGGATCCACGGATCGGATCCGCAAAACACGTACGGACATCTGAATGGAGCCTTACAGGGGGGTGATCAATGACAGGGGGGTGATCACCCCATATAGACTCCCTGATCACCCCCTGTCATTGATCACCCCCCTGTAAGGCTCCATTCAGACGTCCGTATGTGTTTTACGGATCGGATACGCAAAACACATACGGACGTCTGAATAGAGCATTACAGGGCGGTGATAAATGACAGGGGGGTGATCACCCCATATAGACTCCTGATCACCCCCCTGTGATTGATCACCCCCCTGTAAGGCTCCATTCAGATGTCCGTATGTGTTTTACGGATCCACGGATCGGATCCGCAAAACACATACGGACGTCTGAATAGAGCCTTACAGGGGGGTGATCAATGACAGGGGGGTGATCACACCATTAAGACTCCCTGATCACCCCCCTGTGATTGATCACCCCCCTGTAAGGCTCCATTCAGACATCCGTATGTGTTTTGCGGATCCGATCCATGGATCCGTATCACCCATATAGACTCCCTGATCACCCCCCTGTCATTGATCACCCCCCTGTAAGGCTCCATTCAGACATTTTTTTGGCACAAGTTAGTGGAAATTGATTTTTATTTTTTTTCTTACAAAGTCTCATATTCCACTAACTTGTAACAAAAAATAAAATCACCATACCCCTCACGGAATCCAAATGCGTAAAATATTTTAGACATTTATATTCCAGACTTCTTCTCATGCTTTAGGGCCCCTAAAATGCCAAGGCAGTATAAATACCCCACATGTGACACCATTTTGGAAAGAAGACACCCCAAGGTATTTCGTGAGGGGCATGGCGAGTTCATGTAAAATTTTATTTTTTGTCACAAGTTAGTGGAATATGAGACTTTGTAAGAGAAAAAAAATAAAAAAAATAAAAAATAAATCATTTTCCGCTAACTTGTACAAAAAAAAAAAAATCTTCTATGAACTTGCCATGCCCCTCATTGAATACCTTGGGGTGTCTTCTTTCCAAAATGGGGTCACATGTGGGGTATTTATACTGCCCTGGCATTTTAGGGGACCTAAAGCGTAAGAAGTAGTTTGGAATCCAAATGCATAAAAGATGCCCTGTGAAATCGTAAAGATTCTCATTGGAATTTGGGCCCCTTTGCGCACCTAGGCTGCAAAAAAGTGTCACACATGTGATATCGCCGTACTCAGGAGAATTAGGGCAATGTGTTTTGGGGTGTATTTTTACATATACCCATAGTGTGTGTGAGAAATATCTCTGTAAATGACAACTTTTTACATTTTTTTATACAAAGTTGTCAATTTACAGAGCTATTTCTCTCACCCAGCATGGGTATATGTAAAAAGACACCCCAAAACACATTGCCCTACTTCTCCTGAGTACGGCGATACCACATGTGTGACACTTTTTTGCAGCCTGGGGCCGAAAGTCCAACGAGTACCTTTAGGCTTTACAGGGTTGCTCACAATTTAGCCCCGCCCAAAATGCCAGAACAGTAAACACACCCCACAAATGACCCCATTTCGGAAAGTAGACACTCCAAGGTATTCGTTGAGTGGCATATTGAGTCCATGAAAGATTGAACTTATTGTCCCAAGTTAGCGGAAAGGGAGACTTTGTGAGAAAAAAATAAAATAAATCAATTTCCGCTAACTTGTGCCAAAAAAAAAAAAATCTTCTATGAACTCGCCATGCCCCTCATTGAATACCTTGGGGTGTCTTCTTTCCAAAATGGGGTCACATGTGGGGTATTTATACTGCCCTGGCATTTTAGGGGCCCTAAAGCGTGAGAAGAAGTCTGGGATCCAAATGTCTAAAAATGCCCTCCTAAAAGGAATTTGGGCCCCTTTGCGCATCTAGGCTGCAAAAAAGTGTCACACATGTGGTATCGCCGTACTCAGGAGAAGTTGGGCAATGTGTTTTGGGGTGTCATTTTACATATACCCATGCTGGGTGAGATAAATATCTCGGTCAAATGCCAACTTTGTATAAAAAAAATGGGAAAAGTTGTCTTTTAGAGAGATATTTCTCACCCAGCATGGGTATATGTAAAAAGACACACCAAAACACATTTCCCAACTTCTCCTGAGTACGGCGATACCACATGTGTGACACTTTTTTGCAGCCTAGGTGGGCAAAGGGGCCCACATTCCAAAGAGCACCTTTAGGATTTCACAGGGCATTTTTTACACATTTTGATTTCAAACTACTTCTCACGCATTAGGTCCCCTAAAATGCCAGGGCAGTATAAATACCCCACAAGTGACCCCATTTTGGAAAGAAGACACCCCAAGGTATTCCGTGATGGGCATAGTGAGTTCATGGAGGTTTTTATTTTTTGTCACAAGTTAGTGGAATATGAGACTTTGTAAGGAAAAAAAATAAATCCTCATTTTCTGTTAACTTGTGACAAAAAATAAAAAGTTCTATGAACTCACTATGCCCATCAGCGAATACCTTAGGGTGTCTACTTTCCGAAATGGCGTCATTTGTGGGGTGTTTTTACTGTCTGGGCATTATAGAACTTCAGGAAACATGACAGGTGCTCAGAAAGTAATATAGCAGGCTAGTTTTTTAAAAATCTGTAACAAAACAGATGGGCGCACCATAGGGTAATTCTGTGAGTGTATAGTAATATACGGAGAAAGATGGTAAGGCTCACCTTGTGTGGTTGTGCAAATGTAGGCACAACACTATTGCAGGTATTTTCAAACAAGCCTGGACGTCTGGATATGGCGGTCTGCAGCCACGGGACCACAAGAGATCTTCAAAAGGAGAAGCCTGGAGCCCCCAAGAAGATGATGATGCAAAAGAACAAACCACGTCCCACGGCGCAAATTACCGTCAGCCAGTCACCAGGATCAAGAAGGAATCTTTTATTGCAGCGATACAACGCGTTTCGGGGAATCACTCCCCTTCATCAGGTACAAAAAAAGCTGCACAAGGGTAACAGCACATAGCTACACATATTTATACTTACAAACATACCGCCTTAAAGGGGTCACAAGGTCAAAAGGGAGGAGTTTTGGGTGTTGTTTAAATGAACAATGGCATATAAAATGTGCACATCAGCAGGTTCTCATAATAGACCGCCGATGTGCACATTCTAAACATATTTATATTGTACAGAATAGAAAAATCGTAATGACAACAGTCAGTTTTATAATGAATCTCAAAACAATACGCCCATATGGGGGCCGACCCTATGAGGTGTGTAATTAGAAGCACATCACAAGACACATCGCAAAGGTTTCTGGGCGCACAGGACTGTGATATAGTCCTATTAGGTGCTCAGAAAGTCAGAGCTGCTTCAAAAAGCGGAAATTCACATTTTTGTACCATAGTTTGTAAACGCTATAACTTTTACCCAAACCATTTTTTTTACCCAAACATTTTTTTTTTATCAAAGACATGTAGAACAATAAATTTTGAGAAAAATTTATATAGAAATGTATTTTTTTTAAAAAAATATTACAACTGAAAGTGAAAAATGTCATTTTTTTGCAAAAATTTCCAAAAATTTCGATTTATAACAAAAAAAGTAAAAATGTCAGCAGCAATGAAATACCTCAGTTAGCAAATAGCAAGGTTACCTTGATTCTGATGTGTGGAACTAGGGGACCACCTTCACGGGAGTTCCAATGTACACGTTCTCTTCTGCGCAGAGGCGTAGGAAGGTTTTTTGGTGCTTACAGCAGTCCATAGCTCAACAGGTGACGTCACCAGCTCCCCTTGTGAGCGTAAGTACAAACGGAGTTTCGCTGCCGGCCAGGGCGAACTCCATATAGCCTACTTTTTACCTGCTATTTCGCCTCTGCGCAGAAGAGAACGTGTACATTGGAACGCCCGTGAAGGTGGTCCCCTAGTTCCACACATCAGAATCAAGGTAACCTTGCTATTTGCTAACTGAGGTGGATAGGTTTGACACGAACGGAACCAGAGGTTAATAAGGGTCAGGTGACTTAGGTTTAGCGCGGTGTCTCCTTCTTTTATAATTATGTGTATAACCCGTTTATAACAGCTATTACGGAGCTGTTTTTGACACTGCTGCTTCAATATTGTAATTAGCGCCGGTGGTATATATTATTGTATTACTATGTTTAGTTGTTGTATCCGTAATCCACTATAGGCAGCTCTTTACTACAACTCCACCCGTCGATGCTTTACTGATTATCAAAAAGTATATCACTGTATTTGTATATAGCTAGTCCCTTACAAGCAATTTATTTGTTGTTAATTTATCGATCTTTATAAGGTACGTTATCATAACATATAAATATGTCAATATTGTGGTGGGATAGAAAGGAACGTATACAGAGGGTTCAAACATTATTTAAGATAAGAAATAATCGACAGAATGAAAGCCTGAATAAAGATAAAAACCCGTATCTCCCACATATTGTAACAACCCTGAAACAATTGGAATACCTACTTATAAGTGAGATGAAAGATCTTTGGGAAATTGCGTCCCTAGAAAAATATCTAGAATATGACATTGTACCAAGGGGTTTAAAAATAGATAAACTACTGTCAGGGGACATGGGGGACCGGAACATTGTAGTAGAATGGAAATTAATGCTACATAATTTTTCACTTAAAACAATGGAATTTATTATCGGGAAAGGAAATCTAAGATTAATAAATACAAACGAAAATATTAAAAAATTATTTGAAGAATTAAGACCATGGAAAGACCATCCAGATATAAAACAACTTCTGGAAAATATAAAACGAAGATTAAATATGATGGAAGAAGAAATAAAAGAGAAAAAAATAAGAAAATTTAACCGGGATTCCCTGCCCAATATTGCCCAAGATTTTAAATATAGAGAAAATTCCTTTGAAACTATAGATGAATACATACCACAATATAATGAAGAACAAGAAGAATTACTGTCTCTTATGACAGTACATAGTGAGGAGGAAAGGATGATTGTGGAGAAAACATCTGTAGAAAAAGAGGCGGAAAAAGAATCTGTAGCTTGTAGTATGAGAGAATCACTACCAACCGCAATATACAATCAATATAGCCCTCTTGAGGAGAATGGAGTAAGAGATGAGGAAGAAAATATAATAAATTTGAATAGACAGGAGGGGTGTAGGACAGATAGGAATGACAATAGCGGTAATAGAACAGAAAGAACTACAGAGAATGCAGTTAGACCTAAAGAAAAACGAGAAACGTCAAAAAATAAAACTAGTAATAAAAAAACTGTAAAACAGGATTTTTTCAGGCCCCAGAGAAAAGGAAACCCAAAAGGGGATGTAGAGGAGGGAAATTCGCCAAAAAGAAGAAACTACAAAAAATAATGAAGAACAGAGATAAAGAAGGGGAAAATAATGTATTAACCAATCAAGATCTTGGGCAAAAAATTTATAATTTAAGTAAATATGTGCTAAATAAGGGAGAAGAAGAAATTTTAAAGAAAGGGCTCAAGTTCGCCCCAACAACCTACTTTAACAAATTCGAGGCTTTTATAGGGGTACGAAAATTTATGAGGCGCATAGCCCTAAAGAAATATTATATGAAAAAGAATAAAAATAGGGATCGAAAAGAAGAAATAAAAATAAATAATGACCCATTTAAACACACAAGCTTGAAACCTAGGTCTCGATTCGACCCAATAAACGAATATTCTACAGCACTAAATACTTTTATGAACTTGGTTACAAGGGACATCAAGAAAATAAAAATATCAAAAAGATCAAAATTTATGAGTAATATAACCAAAGCTGAAAAAGAAGCAATAATAAATATGCAAGAAAACAATCAGATAATCATTCGCCCTGCAGATAAGGGGGGTGGGATTGTGGTATTAAACAAAGAGGATTATAATAAGGAAGCGTTAAATATATTGAGTGACAGCAGAACGTATAAATTACTAAAAAAGGATCCGACAGAAATCTTTAAAAAAGAACTAAAAGAATTGGTATGCAAAGCCAGAGATATAGGTATCCTTTATAAACAGGAGAGCTTCTACATTGATAATAGATATCCAAAAATGGCCATCTTTTACCAAAACCCTAAAATACATAAAGATGCTAATAGACCTCCTGGTAGGCCTATAGTATCTGGGGTGGAGTGCTTAACTAGCGCACTATCTAAATACGTTGACCAATATTTACAACCGTGTGCGCAGTCTCTACCCACCTATCTTAAAGATACTAAGCACATCCTCCAAATTTTGGAGAAAATACAGTGGAGAGAGAATTACATAATAGGTACGCTAGACGTGAAGTCATTGTACACGGTAATAGAAAATAATAAAGGCCGTGAAGCTGCACAATACTTCTTGCACCAAAAAGGAGAACTGCCCAACCCACAGATAGAATTTATTGGGGAATGCATTTCATTTATTTTAGAAAAAAACTTTTTTAGATATAAGGATGATATTTATCTCCAGACGTGGGGCACCGCTATGGGGACGAGGTTCGCGCCGGGGTTCGCTAATTTATATGTTGGGAGGTGGGAGATGGAAAATATACACCCCAACAACGAGCTCCGGGCGGGCCTCGTCCTCTGGCGGCGCTTCATAGATGACGTCATTTTTATTTGGGAGGGGGGGGGGAAATAGGTTTAAAAGAGTTTTTAATTGATATTAATAAAAATGATTTTCATTTGGAGTTTACTCCTATATATAGTTTTAGGGAAATTAACTTTTTAGATTTAACTATTTATATAAGGGGAGAAGAAATATGTACAAAAACATACGAAAAGCCAACTGACTCTAATAGCTATATCTCTAGGACTAGCTGTCATTTACCCTGTTGGCTCGACAATATACCCAGGAGCCAGTTTTTACGCATCAGGAGAAATTGTACTGAGTTAACAGAGTATGACAAAGAAGCAGATAATTAAAAAAATAAATTTGCATCAAAGGGATATAATGTGAATAAACTCTTGGAACAGAAAGATCAAATTAAATCCATAGAGAGGGACATCCTTCTAAATAATGTAGTGGTGGAAAAAGTGCCACAGACAAAACAGGAATATAGTGAAATAGAAAAAATTCCACCCATCATTATCCCATATAATGCACAAACACGGACGTTTAGGAATATTGTAAAACGTCATTGGGATATACTAAAGGAGGATAAGATAATTGGACATCTCTTTAAGGAAGATCCAGCATTTGTATATAAAAAAGCGGCAAATATTGGGAATATAATCGCACCCACGAAAAAATGCGCGGCCATAATGAATATCAAAAAAGCGAATGACAAGCAGAAGTTAAAAGGATTTTTTCCTTGTAAAAAATGTATGGTATGTAAAAAATCGCAGAAACATACCAGCAAAATGAGTCAAATAAGAAATGAGGACGGTACCTTTGAATATAACATCCGGGATTATATAACATGCAGTACCAAAGGAGTAATTTATGCCATAAAATGTCCTTGTGAAAAGTTATATATTGGGCGCACTAAGAGACAACTAAAAAAACGATTGAGTGAGCATATATATAATATAAATAAAAAATCTGAAGGGCATCCTCTGTCCAGACACTATGCAGTAAAGCATAATGGAAAATTTGACGGATCCTCCTTTTTTGGTATACAAATAGTTAAAATGGACATACGGGGAGGCGACTTTATTAAAGACATGTCTAAAAAAGAAACCCAATGGATTTTTAATATGAACACACTGGTCCCGAATGGTTTAAACTCAGAAATTGAGTTATTTGGTTTCGATTAAACATATTGAATATATTTTTACCGTTAAACTTCTGCAGCTGGAGCTAATTAAGATCATGAGCAGGTAGAATAAAGGAAAGCTACTGGAGGCACTAGAGCGATTCCCTGACGAAGAGTGCCGTGCACTCGAAACGCGTAGGAAGGTTTTTTGGTGCTTACAGCAGTCCGTAGCTCAACAGGTGACGTCACCAGCTCCCCTTGTGAGCGTAAGTACAAACGGAGTTTCGCTACCGGCCGGGGCGAACTCCATATAGCCTACTTTTTACCTGCTATTTCGCCTCTGCGCAGAAAAGAACGTGTACATTGGAACGCCCGTGAAGGTGGTCCCCTAGTTCCACACATCAGAATCAAGGTAACCTTGCTATTTGCTAACTGAGGTGGATAGGTTTGACACGAACGGAACCAGAGGTTAATAAGGGTCAGGTGACTTAGGTTTAGCGCGGTGTCTCCTTCTTTTATAATTATGTGTATAACCCGTTTATAACAGCTATTACGGAGCTGTTTTTGACACTGCTGCTTCAATATTGTAATTAGCGCCGGTGGTATATATTATTGTATTACTATGTTTAGCAATGAAATACCACCAAATGAAAGCTCTATTAGTGAGAAGAAAAGGAGGTAAAATTCATTTGGGTGGTAAGTTGCATGACCGAGCAATAAACCGTGAAAGTAGTGTAGTGCAGAATTGTAAAAAGTGGTCTGGTCATTAAGGGTGTTTAAGCTAGGGGAGCTGAGGTGGTTAAACAACTTTTTGAGCAAATTTTTGTGGTTTATATTAATTTATTCCCTTTTTTCAGAAATTTCAATATACATTATAATCAAGCACAAATTTACCAAGCTAAATGTTTATCAATAACGAAAAACCTTTTAAATTAGGAGATGACACATGAAAAGGCACATTTATGGACCCCCTCATTACAAATTTTTATTTTTGACATGCCCTAGTACCGCTGTCACATAGGTCCTGCAAAATAACAGTGCACTACTTTAGTAACCAATACAGATATAGGTTTTATTACCGTTTATCAAAAGATTAAAGTTTGATGTAATATAGTGGAGCATGGGTGACTCATTGGCATGTGAATAAGCTGTAAAAGGTTTGGACTCACTGTCATGATATGGGATTAATATCAGGCTATTTTCAGAGTTCTGAGAATGGTTCTGAACCTAAAAATTTGAAGAGGATGACACACAATCTAATGTTGGGGTGTGTGATCCAGAATATCCCCTGCTGGTAGATGTTGCAAGATAAGGTGGTGAAAAAAGTAGGATCCGACAGGTTTGATTTCTGGTGAAAGTGGGAGAATAGAGTGTATATGCAGCTTGATTGAGAGTAGCTGTTTGCAGATTTGTGTAAATTGACCTGTGGTGCAGACTTCAAATCAAGAGAATATCAATTTATGCTGCAGATTTCCACTGTGGACACAAACCTTTGCAATGTATTTGGCGGTGGATCTGTTGTGAATTATTCTTCCTGGTGGATGTACCCATACTAGAACATGGATGAGTATGGGAGATGTTCCTGTTGCACGCTACATACTTTGGTTGCTATGAGAAGCACTGACCTTTCTTGATAGTGTACCTTTTATGCATGAGGCCCATTGTAAGACTTGAAGGAAGTGTTTTGAATCTTGTGTTATGCAGGTGACACAGTAAGAGAAAGGGGACCTTGTCTGTTATGTATAGATACATATGCAGATGTCCCATTCCTTCATTGAGCATATGGCTAGGACTGTTAGAGTGGCTTTCTATGGAATGTGGAGCCTACATGACTGCAGGGTCCACATGATGCGTATCTTTCTGCAGTTAGCCATGTCATGTGCTTCCAAGGACGTTTATTGGGACAGATTACTCTCACTAAATACTTCTACTAGCAGTCAGTTTTATGAAATCTTCTAGATTTAGTTTATATCAGTGAGAGTTTGGGAGCTGACTCCATGTTTTACATTTTTAGAGTTATTATTGTGGCCCAGATTAAATGACTTCTCCACTTGGACCAGTGCCACCAACAACGGTTGTATGAGCAGATGATCCTCCATCACAGCACCATCTCAAGAGCAGATGTTTGTGTTACGGTCTTTTATACATTCCAGTCATCCTGAGCTGTGAAGGCCACACACAGTCATCTCCAGGGCTAATAGAGACTGTGGGGTCCACTCCTCAACAATAGCAGCTTGTAGGCTCACCCAGCATAATTGTCATGACTCCAGAAGTAAACAGCCCAACGCTTGTCATCTCTACTTAGAACGACTACCACTTTGAGTATCCATAAGACTGAAAGTCACATGACTGGAAGTCAATGCATCGGAGGGTGTTGCTGCCATGCTGCTCCCCAAACCAGCAGAATATGTACATTGTTGTATCAGGAGAGGACAACAACTGGGTGCAGATCACAAACTTCCCTTCTGCTTGTCAGATTGTTCTTTGGATTTCCTCTAGTTACAGTAGACGATTTTACGCTTTTGTGACTTGTGCAGAAAGTGCATTAGTTTATAGTGAACACATTATAGGGTCTTATTTAGAGGTACTGACTCAGTGAATCCTGTTAAACTACTAGGAGTTCAGATGTAGCAATGGTTGATCATGCCCCTTGATGCTCAAATGTAGGGCTGAAACGATTACTCGATTAAATCGAGTAAGTCGACACAAAAAATCCTTGATGCAAATTTTTTGCATTGAGGATTTGTTTGTGTCATGTGACCACAGAGCGGTAGTGAACCACTTGGTATTACTTACCGCTCCGTGGTCACCCGCCGGCCCGCACCGCAAATTCCTCCTGACACATCATCAGGACATAGTGCACGTAAGTGTATACTATGACCTGTACGACAGTGCAGCACACAGAAAAGATGGACAAGGTGTGGCGCGGCACCCCTACAGGAGAGGCATTTTATTTCACTGACGCTGGGGACATGGATAGGAGGGGTAGATGGTGGCACTGGGGGGCACCTGATGGCACTGGGGGGCAGCTGGTGGCAAGTGGGTAGCACTGGGGGACAGCTGATGGCACTGAGGGGGGAGCTGATGGCACTGGGGAGGAATCTGGTGGCACTGGGGGGCAGCAGATGGTACTGAGGTGGCAGCTGATGGCACTGTGGGGAAGCTGATGGCACTGAAGGGACAGCTGGTGGCACTGAGGGGGCAGTTGATGGCACTGGGGGGGAAGTTGATGGCACTGGGGGGCAGCTGAGTTTTTATGAATAAAAACATTCTTTAAATTTTTTGCTATTAGAGTACTTGATTAATCATTGGATTAATCGATAGAATAATTGATTACAAAAATAGGTGATAGCTGCATCCCTACTCTAATGTCTACAGCACAGAATGCAGAGTGCCATTCTTGGCTGGATCCACCCGTGTCGCACACTTTGAATCGAGGAGCAAGGCGTCTTCTCTGCCGTGGCTCCTTTCAAACTCCTAGCCACTGGTTGATTTGGGTCCTCCACTCTTGATTGGTCCCAGTGGTCATATACCCACCGATACACAATGATTACCTATAAATAAAGAAATGCTTCTGGCTGGAATGCTCCTTTTAGTAATACTATTGTCACGAGGGTGTCAAGAACCACGCCTGACTCTGTTATACCCGGGGTCAGGAAGTCGCAGCGGTTGGCTGTGCGCTCTATGTAAGATAGGGCTGTTTCCTTATGGTAGCTTTCTGAGTTTGCTTTGCAACCCTTTTTGGCTCACTCAGGCATCTGTAGCTCCTTCTCCTCAGCTGTTCCTTGTCCAGCAATCCCAACCTCCTTATATTCCCCTCTCACACTTCTCTGGTTGCCAGATACAGAGCTTCCTGCCTGGACTTCTATTCTGACCCTCTGGAGCTGTGTTGCTGCGTTCTCTGGTAGTTGGTCCAGAACGTTACCCTCCGGATCCCTGTTGGACCTTTGTGGTCTGCTGTGGTCGCCCACTTGGGTGTATGTGTTTGTCTGTATTGTCTGTCCTCTCCCTGGTGTTTCCCTCTTAGTGTCAGTGGTGCGGACTAGCGATCCCACCGGCCCGTTTACTATCTAGGGCTCATTCTAGGGAAAGCCAGGGTTTAGGCACGTGATCGCCGCACGGGTGAGGAACCCGTCTAGGGACGTCAGGGCAGTCAGGTGCCAGCCGCAAGGTGAGTCAGGAGCCACCACCTTTCCCTCTCCCTTGGGCAGGGCTTTCCCTTTTCCCTCCCTGTGTGTGACGCCGGTCATTACATTATATCTGGCCCTTATTTTGTGTAGGTAAAAAAATATATATATATTTTTTTTTACCTACTTAGAATCCAGTATGGATCAAATTGCTGCTCTGTCCAAACAATTTCATGGCCTGTCTTTGGAGGTGGCAGGATTGAAGGCGTCGGTCCTCCAGCAACAGCAGCAATTACAACTGACCGCAAGCCCAGCGGTTGCTACTGGTAACCAGGTTGTTGCGGAACCCAAGGTCCCTCTCCCTGACAGATTTTTTGGGGGAAGGGACAAGTTTTTGACATTCCGTGAGGCCTGTAAATTATATTTTAAACTGCGCCCTTACTCCTCAGGTAATGAAGAACAGCGGGTGTGGGTTGTTATTTCCCTGCTACAGGGGGACCCGCAGTCCTGGGCGTTCTCTTTACCCACTGATTCCCAGGCTCTTCGGTCAGTGGATGAGTTTTTCGGGGCCTTGGGTCTCATATATGACGACCCTGACCGAGTCGCACTGGCTGAATCAAGATTACGGAGACTCTTACAAGGAGAGCGGCCGGTAGAGGAATATTGCTCTGACTTCCGTAGGTGGGCTACGGATACCCAATGGAACGACCCGGCTCTCAGGAGTCAGTTCTGCTCTGGGTTATCCGAAAGGGTTAAGGATGTGCTTGCATTATATGAGACCCCCTTTTCCCTTGATGCGGTTATGTCCCTTTCTATCCGTATAGATAGACACCTTAGGGACAGGTTGAAAAAACCGGAGCAATTGGTAACCCCTCCCAAGCAGCAGTTAGTCTGTACGGACTTAGACGAGCCTATGCAGCTAGCAGGAACTACTCGTCAGGTCCGTCCTCCTGAGGCTCGCCGTAGGCGTGGGGTTTGTTTTTTTTGTGGGGAGAGGGGTCATTTCATTAATGTCTGTCCTTCTTTCCTCAGAAACAAAAGACCGTCGGAAGACTACTAACCCCAGGCTGTGTGGAGGATGTCAGCCGGGGGGTAAATGTTTCCTCCATACGTACATCGCAATTTGTGTTGCCAGCGGTTATTGTTTTTGGTGTTAAGACGGAGACTATTTCTTTCTTTCTAGACAGTGGAGCAGGGCTAAATTTGATAGATGCCCATTTTGCCCGCACTATGGGTTTGTCTCTCTGTACGCTACAGAGACCTATTCCCATATTCGCTATTGATTCTGCTCCTCTATCTCAGAGAAACCTCACCCACATTGTTCATAATTTACACCTTCGGGTAGGGGACCACCATAACGAGATGCTTTCATGTTATGTTCTGGAGGGGCTTCCCACTCCGGTAGTGCTGGGCCTTCCCTGGTTGGTAGCGCACAATCCAGTGGTGGATTGGCAGGCCAGGGAGATATCGGAGTGGAGTGAGCATTGCAGAGAAAATTGCTTAAATAGCAATTGCTTAGTCGCCTCTATAACTACCCTACCTACATTTATTTCGGATTTTGAGGACGTTTTTTCTGAAAAGGGTTGTCAGAAGTTACCACCTCACCGTCCTTATGATTGCCCGGTTAACCTTATTCCCGGGGCAAAATTACCCAAGACCAGGTTATATAATCTTTCGGGTCCAGAGAGACAAGCCATGAAAGATTATATCTCCGAGAGCTTGGCTAAGGGACACATCAGACCCTCTTCTTCACCCGTGGCTGCAGGGTTTTTCTTCATTAAAAAGAAAGATGGGGGCCTGCGTCCTTGCCTAGATTTTCGCAAATTAAATCGGATAACCATCCGAGACCCATACCCTCTTCCTCTCATTCCTGACCTGTTTAACCAGGTTGCAGGTGCTAGGTGGTTCTCCAAACTTGATCTTAGGGGGGCCTACAATCTGATTCGTATCAAGAAGGGGGATGAGTGGAAGACAGCTTTTAACACCCCTGAGGGGCATTATGAAAATCTAGTTATGCCTTTCGGTCTGACCAATGCTCCTGCCGTCTTTCAACATTTCGTTAATGACATTTTTAGTCATCTAATCGGCAGGTTTGTGGTAATATACCTAGATGATATTTTAATTTATTCGTCTGATCTGAAAACACATGAGGTGCATGTCAGACAGGTACTGCAGGTCCTACGAACGAATAAATTATATGCTAAAATTGAAAAATGTGTCTTCGCTGTTCAGGAGATACAATTCCTAGGTTATTTTTTATCTGCTTCAGGTTTCCGAATGGATCCTAGGAAGGTCCAGGCAATTTTAGATTGGGATCTTCCTGAGAACCTCAAAGCACTGCAACGGTTCTTGGGCTTCGCAAATTTCTATAGGAAATTCATTAAAGATTGTTTCGTTATTATAAAACCCCTTACTGACATGACTAGGAAGGGGACTGATTTTTCTAAATGGTCTGACGCTGCTAAAGTTGCTTTTTCATCTCTAAAAGAGAGGTTTACCTCGGCACCTGTACTAGTCCAACCTGATGTCTCTCAGCCTTTTATTGTTGAAGTCGATGCGTCAGAGGTGGGAGTGGGGGCGGTGCTGTCTCAGGGTCCGTCTCCTGGCAAATGGCGTCCTTGTGCTTTCTTTTCTAAAAAACTATCTGCAGCAGAAAAGAACTACGATATTGGCAATAAGGAACTATTAGGTATTAAACTAGCGTTTGAAGAATGGCGTCACTTTTTAGAGGGGGCAGTCCACCCCGTCACTGTGATTACGGACCACAAAAATCTTCTGTACCTCGAATCAACTAAGCGTCTCACCCCTAGACAAGCTAGGTGGTCGCTATTTTTTACCAGGTTCAACTTTGTTATTACCTATCGTCCTGGGGCAAAGAATACCAAGGCTGATGCACTATCTCGTTGTTTCCCTGGAGGGGGTAATGTGAGTGATCCGGTACCCATTCTTCAAAGAGGAGTGGTTGTTTCTGCGGTACACTCTGCTCTGGAGGGGAAGGTGTTAGAGGCCCAGGGGGACGCCCCGGTCTCTTGCCCCTCAGAGAAATTGTTTGTACCGTTGAACCTGCGTTTCGAATTATTAAAGGAACATCATAATTCGGCACTTGCTGGGCACCCGGGTAGTAAAGCAACCTTGGAGCTATTGTCTCGTCGTTTTTGGTGGCCAAGGTTGTGTCAGGATGTATTGGATTTTGTGTCTTCTTGTTCTACCTGTGCGCGCGCAAAAGTTTTGCATACACGTCCTGCAGGGTCTCTATTACCACTCGTCATTCCCAATAGACCATGGACACATCTGTCAATGGATTTTATCACTGACTTACCGTTGTCTGCGGGTAAAACAGTTATTTTGGTAGTAGTGGACAGGTTTAGCAAAATGGTACACTTCATTGCGTTACCCGCACTACCTAATGCTAAGACTCTTGCTCAGGTATTCATCAGTGAAATCGTGAAGCTTCACGGGGTCCCTTCCGATGTTGTTTCGGATCGGGGTACCCAGTTTATTTCTAAATTTTGGAAAGCTTTTTGTTCCCGTTTGGGGGTACACTTGTCCTTTTCCTCAGCTTTCCATCCTCAGTCGAATGGACAGACTGAGCGCACCAACCAAAACCTGGAGACATATCTAAGATGTTTTGTGTCTGAAAACCAAGAGTTGTGGTCATCATATTTACCGTTAGCTGAGTTTGCCATAAATAATCGTCGTCAGGAATCCACTGGCAAGTCACCATTTCTTGGTGCATACAGGGAGTGCAGAATTATTAGGCAAGTTGTATTTTTGAGGATTAATTTTATTATTCAACAACAACCATGTTCTCAATGAACCCAAAAAACACATTAATATCAGAGCTGAATATTTTAGGAAGTAGTTTTTAGTTTGCTTTTAGTTTTAGCTATTTTAGGGGGATATCTGTGTGTGCAGGTGACTATTACTGTGCATAATTATTAGGCAACTTAACAAAAAACAAATATATACCCATTTCAATTATTTATTTTTACCAGTGAAACCAATATAACATCTCAACATTCACAAATATACATTTCTGACATTCAAAAACAAAACAAAAACAAATCAGTGACCAATATAGCCACCTTTCTTTGCAAGGACACTCAAAAGCCTGCCATCCATGGATTCTGTCAGTGTTTTGATCTGTTCACCATCAACATTGCGTGCAGCAGCAACCACAGCCTCCCAGACACTGTTCAGAGAGGTGTACTGTTTTCCCTCCTTGTAAATCTCACATTTGATGATGGACCACAGGTTCTCAATGGGGTTCAGATCAGGTGAACAAGGAGGCCATGTCATTAGATTTTCTTCTTTTATACCCTTTCTTGCCAGCCACGCTGTGGAGTACTTGGACGCGTGTGATGGAGCATTGTCCTGCATGAAAATCATGTTTTTCTTGAAGGATGCAGACTTCTTCCTGTACCACTGCTTGAAGAAGGTGTCTTCCAGAAACTGGCAGTAGGACTGGGAGTTGAGCTTGACTCCATCCTCAACCCGAAAAGGCCCCACAAGCTCATCTTTGATGATACCAGCCCAAACCAGTACTCCACCTCCACCTTGCTGGCGTCTGAGTCGGACTGGAGCTCTCTGCCCTTTACCAATCCAGCCACGGGCCCATCCATCTGGCCCATCAAGACTCACTCTCATTTCATCAGTCCATAAAACCTTAGAAAAATCAGTCTTGAGATATTTCTTGGCCCAGTCTCGACGTTTCAGCTTGTGTGTCTTGTTCAGTGGTGGTCGTCTTTCAGCCCTTCTTACCTTGGCCATGTCTCTGAGTATTGGACACCTTGTGCTTTTGGGCACTCCAGTGATGTTGCAGCTCTGAAATATGGCCAAACTGGTGGCAAGTGGCATCTTGGCAGCTGCACGCTTGACTTTTCTCAGTTCATGGGCAGTTATTTTGCGCCTTGGTTTTTCCACACGCTTCTTGCGACCCTGTTGACTATTTTGAATGAAACGCTTGATTGTTCGATGATCACGCTTCAGAAGCTTTGCAATTTTAAGAGTGCTGCATCCCTCTGCAAGATAACTCACTATTTTTGACTTTTCTGAGCCTGTTAAGTCCTTTTCTTGACCCATTTTGCCAAAGGAAAGGAAGTTGCCTAATAATTATGCACACCTGATATAGGGTGTTGATGTCATTAGACCACACCCCTTCTCATTACAGAGATGCACATCACCTAATATGCTTAATTGGTAGTAGGCTTTCGAGCCTATACAGCTTGGAGTAAGACAACATGCATAAAGAGGATGATGTGGTCAAAATACTCATTTGCCTAATAATTCTGTACAGGGTGTATGGTTTTCATCCCCAATTCTGTACTTTCAATGAGGGGGGGTCTTCTGGGGTTCCCGAAGAGGAAAGGTTTTCGTCATCTCTTTCATCGGTATGGCAGAAGGTGCAAGCTAACTTGAAAAATATGGGAGGTAAATACAAATGCATGGCTGATAAGAGACGGTCGCCAGGTCCGGACCTAGGAGTGAATGACTATGTGTGGTTGTCTACTAGGAATATTAAATTAAAGGTTCCCTCTTGGAAACTGGGTCCTAGGTTCATTGGCCCTTACAAAATTGTAGCCATCATCAACCCCGTGGCTTTTCGACTGGAGCTACCTCAGACTTTTAAAATCCATAACGTCTTTCAAAGTCGTTACTCAAAAAATTTGTTCCACCTCTAGAACCGTCGCCGCTGCCACCCCCTCCTGTTGTTGTGGATGGTAATCTAGAGTTTCAGATATCCAAAATTGTTAATTCTCGTCGGGTCCGCCGCTCTCTTCAATATCTGGTGCATTGGAGAGGTTACGGTCCCGAGGAAAGAATGTGGGTTCCTGCGTCTGAGGTAAACGCCGACAGGCTAGTTTGGGCTTTTCATGCCTCTCATCCTGAGAGACCTGGTCCTGAGTGTCCGGAGGCCCCTCGTAGAGAGGGGGGTACTGTCACGAGGGTGTCAAGAACCACGCCTGACTCCGTTATACCCGGGGTCAGGAAGTCGCAGCGGTTGGCTGCGCGCTCTATGTAAGATAGGGCTGTTTCCTTATGGTAGCTTTCTGAGTTTGCTTTACAACCCTTTTTGGCTCACTCAGGGATCCGTAGCTCCTTCTCCTCAGCTGTTCCTTGTCCAGCACCCCCAACCTCCTTATATTCCCCTCTCACACTTCTCTGGTTGCCAGATATAGAGCTTCCTGCCTGGACTTCTATTCTGACCCTCTGGAGCTGTGTTGCTGCGTTCTCTGGTAGTTGGTCCAGAACGTTACCCTCCGGATCCCTGTTGGACCTTTGTGGTCTGCTGTGGTCGCCCACCTGGGTGTATGTGTTTGTCTGTATTGTCTGTCCTCTCCCTGGTGTTTCCCTCTTAGTGTCAGTGGTGCGGACTAGCGATCCCCCCGGCCCGTTCACTATCTAGGGCTCATTCTAGGGAAAGCCAGGGTTTAGGCACGTGATCGCCGCACGGGTGAGGAACCCGTCTAGGGACGTCAGGGCAGTCAGGTGCCAGCCGCAAGGTGAGTCAGGGGTCACCACCTTTCCCTCTCCCTTGGGCAGGGCTTTCCCTTTTCCCTCCCTGTGTGTGACGCCGGTCATTACAACTATACTAGGAGCTGCTGTACCCAACAAACTGCTTCCCAAATTGCCTATAGTTTGGCTAGAAAATGGTTGACTCTTGCACCACTTTGCTGAGTGGTACACTCCCCACGAGGGGATAGCACTCTTCCTGTTGAGTTTGGTATATTAGATCTCTCGCACCCCTAGAAATCTATCCTTAACTTTGCCACCTGACTAATCCACTTATTCCCACGTCACTCTTCTGTCTCTTCTTTCTACCAATTCTTTCACTGGCTCACTGTTGCCCAGAGATTCCACTACAAAACACTATGACATAGAAGGCCGTCCACAACCTGTCCCCTCCATACATCTTTTACCTGATCTCCTGATAACTTCCCACATGCAATCTCAGATCCTCACAAGATCTCCTTCTCTACTCTGCTCTTATCTCTTCCCACAATACCCTCCAAGCTTTCTCCCGTACTTCACCCATACTCTTGAACTCTCTACCCTAATATATCAGATTCTCAACTACAGTGGAAACTGCAATGGTAAGTGACTTGTACAACAGTAATGCTAACATTCCAATGGCCTTTTCTTTCCAATTTTCCAAAGACCTCTCAAGTCCTTGGGCAGTTGAAGTGGAGTCTACTGATGAGCAGTGATGGCCAGTTCGCTGTGTTCACCCGCGAACACATGCGGGCTGCCATCTTAAATCACAAGTCCGGCGATGCAAAGGTAAGTCCTTACCTGGGCCTGCGCCGCGAGCCGGTCTGAAACAAATGCGGTCACCAGGAGCAGGCAGTTCTGAGAACAGCCGTCGGGGGCCTTCATCTGGCTGCTCTCGGAACTGCCTGCTCCCGGTGACCGCATTTGTTTCAGACCTGCTCGCGGCGCAGGCACAGGTAAGGACTTACCTGTGCATACCTGGACTTGTGATTTAAGATGACAGCCCGGATGTGTTCGCGGGCGAACATGGCAAACTGATCCCAATTGCACATGGCAAACTGGCCATCACTGATGATGAAAAGTCAAGAAAGAGCATTCTAGGGTCAACTTTATGGAGATTATTGGACTATTGTCATGTCCTTATGTTTTGAATGATTCATGAGTATTTCCTTGCACCATTTTGGTACTAAATCATTTCATTTCATAATGCCAAGTTGCCAACTGTCAAGACTTTTCAATAATGAGAAACTTAATTCACTGTAAAGCTTGGGTCAGTCTTGGTAAAGCAACACTGTTCTTAAGGTTTTGGTGATGGTCCAGTGTGGGAAACCATTACTTCTTTAGCGGTTTAATCTTCTTATGGTTGTGGCAATTTAGGAAAAATTAGGTATAGGGGGGTTGTTATTGATGAAAAGTGGTTAAAACATCTAAAAGCTGTGGACATATGGTAGAGCCCACTGTGGTGTTATTGAACAGTGAGGAGAGCTTAATGAGCATGTCTGAGAACTTCAAAGATCTGAACATGAATTTCCAATTGTTAATTGTCCTTGTACGTCATAGCGTCTTCAAGTCTCCATTTGCCAATGAAGAACTTCCACCAAATGGCTTTATCAGGCTTGATTTTACCAGAACAATTCTAAACTTACATATCTAATGTCCAATGTTGACTTGGTAGAATCTTCTAATTTATCAGATGTTCAGCATTAAATGCTATGTAAACCTT
Source organism: Bufo bufo (assembly GCF_905171765.1). Classification (NCBI taxonomy): domain Eukaryota; kingdom Metazoa; phylum Chordata; class Amphibia; order Anura; family Bufonidae; genus Bufo; species Bufo bufo. Next base: position 700,627,313 of record NC_053389.1, read on the forward strand.
AGGGGGGCAATTTTTTATTATTGCATTGTACTCATTTTGAGCTAAAAAAAAACTTTTTTTTAATTGATATTTATTAAAAATATGGAATCCTATTTTCTATACAAAGCTAAGCCCACTGTGGTGTTATTGAACAGTGAGGAGAGCTTAATGAGCATGTCTGAGAACTTCAAAGATCTGAACATGAATTTCCAATTGTTAATTGTCCTTGTACGTCATAGCGTCTTCAAGTTTCCATTTGCCAATGTAGAACTTCCACCAAATGGCTTTATCAGGCTTGATTTTACCAGAACAATTCTAAACTTACATATCTAATGTCCAATGTTGACTTGGTAGAATCTTCTAATTTATCAGATGTTCAGCATTAAATGCTATGTAAACCTTAGGGGGGCAATTTTTTATTATTGCATTGTACTCATTTTGAGCTAAAAAAAACCTTTTTTTTTTATTGATATTTATAAAAAATATGGAATCCTATTTTCTATACAAAGCTAAGATGCTGTAGTAGCAGCCAATGGATTTTCTCTCTTTTCCGTCAGTTTAGGAGCTGATGGGCTCCTTATCTCTGACATTATAAACACTCGTTAGTTCAGTTCTTATCTTACTGATAAGAATGTGGCTTAAAGAGGACCTTTCACCGATCCTGACATTGTGAACGAAGTATCATGACATATACAGCGGCACCCAGGGATCTCGCTGCACTTACTATTATCCCTGGGCGCCACTCCGTTCTCCCGTTATGTCCTCTGGTATGTTCGGGGACATGGTTATAGTAGGCGGAGACTTAGGGGACTTGGTTATAGTAGGCGGAGTCTGCCCTTGTTCTGCTGGGCGTCTCCTTCTCCTAGGCCAGGGGTAGGCAACCTCCGGCACTCCAGCTGTTGTAAAACTACAACTCCCAACATGCATTCTTGCACTGCTCTTCTCAGAACTCACATAGAAATGAATGGAGCATGCTGGGAATTGTAGTTTCACAACAGCTGGAGTGCCGGAGGTTGCTGATCCCTGTCCTAGGCTGTAGCGCTGGCCAATCGCAGCGCAGAGCTCACAGCCTGGGAGGTTTTTTCTCCCAGGCTATGAGCTGAGTGCTGCGATTGGCCAGAGCTACAGTCTAGGAGAAAGAGACACCCAGCAGAACAAGGGCAGACTCCACCTACTATAACCAAGTTCCCGAACATACCGGAGGACATAACGGGAGAACGGAGCGGCACCCAGGGATAATAGTAAGTGCAGTGAGATCCCTGGGCTCCGCTGTATATGTCATGATACTTAGTTCACAATGTCAGGATCGGTGAAAGGTCCTCTTTAAATAAGTGTTTATGACCTCTTAGTAGTTAAGAGACAAGGTTTATTAGATGACCGAAACAAACTGAAAATACCAGTTACCCTTTGTGACAGAAGGGCTCAATATTTTTAATAAAGGCCAATTGAAGATAGGATTTTTAGCCACAAATGAGTAAAATGCAATCATAAACAAAAATTGCCTCCAAAAGTGTACATAGCCTTTAAACGTTTTACAAGTTCCTCTGAAAAAGAATGAAAAGACTGAGTTGGTTTAGTAAAACATATTACAGAGATTATCTGTACATGGTGTCCTTCCACTAGGTCGGCGCTGTAGAGTTGAGAAGGTTCCATTAGTCTTTTATGGTGTTGGAGACAAGGACTTAAAATCAATTGTGGCTTGACCACCACATATCACTGGTATTTGTGAGACTGGGGTATCTATGGCTCCTCCCACATGTGCCCCTCATATGCCATGCATTAGTTGGTGTGGTTTCAGTCCCTTCAAGAAGACATTTTAGAAGACTTTCTTCACAAAATGGCTTACTTCCTGTAGAGAGAGGAAGTGGAGTATCCAGAGGACTGCAACGTTTACTGAGGTAATGGAGACAAAGGACACTTATTAGCTTAGAGGGTGCAGCACCCCTGCTAGTGAAGGAGAGCCCCCTGCCCTGTGTAGCAGGGTCCCCTGTGCCCCTCATGCTGGGTGCCCCTTCCTGAGTACTGGGTGGTAATGGTGGAGATGGAGGGGGTGGGTCCTCAGTACATCGCCTGAGTTCTGGGGTAAATGTACAGAGTGTCAATCACAGGCAGAGCTCAGAGCTGGGAAGGAGCTACAGATGGCGGCTGTGCCTTAGAGAGCGCACTCTTCTTGCCGCTTTCCCTTTCACTTCAGGGTAACTTTGTGGAACTTGTGTCCCCCTCTCACCCGCTGCTCCCCCGGAGATCCCTGCAAGGGTCGAAGCTCCGACGTCCGCCGCCTTTTCCGAGCGGCGCGGAGCCGAGGAGTCTGCTCGTTGTTTTCCCAGCTCATGGCGCACCTCCATATTTGTACGCTCTGATCCGCAGCCCTTCCCCGGTCTTCCTGCCGACCCCGGGCTCTCTCTTACCCCCGGTATCGACCCCACGATTAGATTTTCATTTCACCCACTTTTCGCCTTTTTTTCGATTTTTCCCCCGATAATTTTTATTTTTCTCTCGTTTTTCCGACCTCCGGAGTCGCTGCCCCGGCTGCAGGATCAGTAGATGGAATAGACAGGTGAGCGTCCGGTCACTACTGCCGCTGGAGATTCCTTCGGTTTCTGCACATTTTGGGCTATTTTCTCGCTTTTTGCTCACTATTCCGTCTGATGACGTAATCATAAATAGTGTGTCCGGGCGAGGCGACCGAGGCTAGGTTGGCCGCACACGGTGCCCGGACGGCGGCTGCCATCTCCCCGCACACCGGGTGTGTATATGAGCGGGTGTCTGCGGCGAGGCTGCGGGCGTGCCCCGGGATGTGCCCGGCGGGGCTGCCAGCCTTCTAGCCGGGGACCTTACTTCTCTCTCAACTTTTGACAGCACCTACCTGGGCACCTGCTACTACAAAGGCCCGGACCTGCCCCGGGTACAAGATGGAGAAGAGCACGGAGGAGGAGGACGGCGGCGGCTCAGCGCGCAGCAATGCATCCAGGTATGAGGGCATGATGTGTGCCAGAGCCTGCTGGCATCAGACCCCTGCCCCCCTGTCTGCCACATTCACCTACTGCCCCCCCTGTCTGCCACATTCACCTACTGCCCCAGGCTCCAACACTGTTGGGAAACTACAACTCCCAGCAGGCTTCACAGCCTCCCAATATTCTGTGCTTTTCTCCCCAGCGCTGACCTTGGCTCTCATTGCCACACCCTAATCTTCCAGGGTCTGTTCAGAAACTTGTAGGGGCTATGAGAGGCCCAGAGATCCCTCCAGCCTGTGCCCAGTGCCAGGGTCTGATCTGTGCCATCTCCTGTATGGGGCAGGTACATGACCTTGGGGTATTTGGAGTCTCTGCTGCATTGCACCATTTTGTCTATTTGGGGACATGGTGTCATGTATGTGGTTTCTCACAAGGCCCCAGATACAGCCTGGGAGTAAAGTAGTAGATCCTTCCCCGACCCCTGTCATGTCCCCTGGGAGGATAGTGATCCCGTTCCTGTCACTCAGCCCTGTACACTGTAGTCCTGCTCATGTTGTGTCTGTACATCCAGAGCTCCTCCGGGATCGGGGTTTACATCTCATCTCCTTTCTGGTTTATAAGGACGTTAAAATAACATTCATTGTGACTATTGTCAGGGTGTGAGACTGTCTATAGTATTTGTCTATCTCTCTCTATAGATATAGATTTATTTTCTCTTGAAGTATTTTCCATCATGTTTTCACCAGTATTTCAGTTTGGTGTAATCTCCCCAGCACCTGATTATGTAGAGTATATTACAGCCCCCTTTGTATTAATATTTGTGGCCCTGGGGCTGATGGGGTTAAATACCGTTTAGTCTTTTATATATTTTCCCGGTGGGTTTGGATATGGCATGTACCACGGCGGGCATTTCCCGCTCTCTTTTTCTATAAGAGAATGACCTGGTGAAGGTAACGCTGGCTTCCTGTGAAGCTGAGCTCTCTCCGCCTGAGCTTTCATCATGGAGATGTGGCTGTATAGAATGGTATAGAGCGTACAGAGATGTGACCTGAGCTCCATACTGCTATACACTGCTCATTATATACTCAGACAGGCTGGTGGCCGCTGTGTAGATGTAAAATGGCCGCCTTCCCTGAAGTGAGAGCCTCGTCCTACACCACACTGTCCTTGGAGTACGTTTTGTGACTGGCAGCCATTTTAGAGAAATGCCTCAGATAAAGCTGCAGCTGTTTTATGAAAAGCTTGTGTGTTTTCTGTGATGTCTGAGGTAAAATACAGAGGATTGTTGTCAGGGGACATGGGGGAGAAAGCAATGAAGGCGTTAAACGGTCCCCTTCGATTGTTTGGGGGCTTTTGGTCAGTGAAAACGGACAAGATAGAACATGTTTATATTTTTTCTTTGTCCATTATTCACTGACCGTCAAACTGCTGTGTGAATAACCCTATAGATGCTGTGTGAATAACCCTATAGACTACAGTTGTCCTTAAAACGGATGTGCGACGTCCGTTTTTCGCTGTTGTGTGAATGTAGCCGATCCGTTCCAGTCACAAAATGGCTCTCCCTTTGTGCTGACACTGTGATGCTCTCCACAAGCAGGAGGAGGAAGTTGCTTACTTGGAGTTCAAAGGCCATCTTGTGGCTGCTGCGGATCTGATTAGCTGTTGGACCTCCTGGTAACGGGGGCGTCAGCAGTGGGGGGCATTTTTGCCCGCCGTGTGATGTCAGCTGTGCACACCACTCCCTTTTTGGCATTCATTTAAAATATGCAAAAAAAAAAACGTATACGTTAAACGTATACCTCTGATGGACGCCATACAGTGGCATCCGTCACCATAGAGTTCCATTGTAACATATGTATACTTTTACCCCCCCCCCTGGACTTTGAAGGAATGAAAAGCGTAGTGTAATAAGCTTTTGAATCACCCCCCAATGTATGCGTAACGTAGAGCAAATCCGTGATGTGACCCCAGCCTTAGTCAGCCTGGCTGGGCGCTGTGTGCATGAGGGCGAAGGAGCAATGTCTTCAGCGTGTAGCTCTATGCTTGTGTTTGTATGATAGGCTAGTTCCAGAGCGGTGATCTCTCTTCTGACAGGGTCACACTATGATGCCTGATAATGCTGTGTGTTTCTTGCCAGACCTGTATCTACAGAATTGGGCTACTTTCACACTCGCGTTAGGTGCAGATCCGTCATGGATCCGCTCAGATAATACAACCGCATGCATCTGTTCAGAACGGATCCGTTTGTATTATCTGTAACATAGCCAAGTCGGCTCCATCTTGAACACCATTGAAAGTCAATGGACGACGGATCCGTTTTCTATTGTGCCAGATTATTTAATAGAAAATGGATCCGTCCCCATTGACTTACATTGTGTGTCAGAATGGGTCCACATCCAACCTGTAAAAAATGCACAACCAAACCACGATCATGTGCATGAGCCCCAACATTGTGCAATCCTGGCAATTACTGCCAGCACATGAATTTGGCTAAAGGGGGTCTTTAGGTTTTATAAAAAAAAAGCTTTCACCTGCACATGGCATAAGAAGTCCTTATAGTCCACTGCTATAGCATCGGCAGTCCGTGGTCTCTCGCCAGTTTGTGTTACATGTGCTGTATCGGTACATGACCTCCCGCCAGTCACTGATCACAGCAGCCATGGGCGTGAGGGTGACTGTTAATTTTATTTATTTATTTTTTAATAATAAAAAAAAAAATCTTAGAAAAGTCTACCACCCCATCAGTGGAGTTTTTGTTAATTTTCTTTTGTATTTAAATTCTGAAGCCTGGGGAAAAAAGTGCCTCCTGAACAGCAGTGTGTGAAATGGGTTGTAAAGACGCAGCCTCACAAAACAGCTTGGTTTTTTGGACCAGGTTTTTTGTTTGTTTTTGTTTAGAACTTTAATGGGGCTGCGATGCGCTCAGGCCATGTGACGTAGCGCCGCTGCCTTCTCAAACAGCTGATTGGTAGGGTCCTGGGTGTCGACCCCCACCGATCAGATACTGATGACCTATCTAAAGGATAGGTCATCAGTAAGAAAAAGGTAACCAGTCTACCAGCTGATCGGCGGGGGTGTCGGACCCCCCGCCTGACATTTTTATTGATGTCCTATCCTCAGGATAGGTCATCAATATCAGATAGGCGGGGGGTCCGACACCCCCGCCGATCAGCTGGTAGAAGGGAAGGCCGTGCCAACGCTGCCTTCCCTTCAATGTTTACCTGCTCGCTGTTGACATCTCAGCGGTAATTACAAGTAGCCGTCCCATTTACTTCAATGGGACGGCTCTGCAGTATACACTTGAATAGGAAGGATCTGATATTGATAACTTATCCTGAGGATAGGACATCAATAAAAATCTCCGAAAACCCTTTTAATCTACATTCAATCTGCTCAGCTCCTTCTGCTCTATAACATGCTGCCTGCTGACATGCTGCTGCCACCTACCACATGGTAAACCATGGACCTTACCTCAAGACGGCATGATGCCCAGCTGTATTGAATGAAATGTGACCTGTGGTCAGCAATGACATCAAGAAGCATCACCAATAGATGTGTAATGAAGGTGATGAGACAACTGCCCTCCACCTCCCCCATACAGATACATGCTCATCTGTATGTGCGTCTATGGGGGAAGAGGAAGCCTCTGCCAGACACCTCCAGTGGTGGCTTCTCTCCAGGGAGAACAAAAGGATCAGGTGTTAAAATTTAAAGCTCCAGATCCTCCTCTCCCCCAACATTGTTTGTCAGGAGCCCCCATACACATTAGATTGTCTGTTTCTCAGTGGAGGCCGAACCTTTCCGATGACCATTTATTGAATTTACCGACTGTGTATCTGTGATCATTAGGGTGTTTCGTTTTTCCAAAGATGTGATTTTTCATATGACTTTGCTTACGCCCCGGTCTCAGTGATGTAAAAGATATATATTCCAAATTTCAGGAAGATTGGATAATATTTAGGGGTTGCACACATTGATCACTTTTATTACTACTCTCACTCCTGTACCTAGGAGGTTTTTCTAAAAACGACTTCAGTTTCGGGATCCCAGGGGCTCTGCATCAAGTAAGGTGGATGGCAAAGGCAATATATGCACTTAAAATTGTCCTCTTCACTAAACAGTTGAATATTCCTCAACGAGAATTGAAAGGAATGAAACAGGTTGCACATTTTGTCAGCCTCATATATGGTCGCTTTTTGCACAGGGCAATTGTAAGTCGATGGGCTCCAAAGAATGATTTGGATATGCTACAGCTTCTGAGCACTTACCCAGATGCAGACCTAAAAAAAAGTGCTCTCACAGTTGCTAAGAGACACCTTTGGTATCTGTCAGAAACAAACGTAGGATTGGCTTTTGTGGACGAACGTATTACTCAGGCTGTTAAGGAAAATATGACTACAAATTTAGAAACCAAACCTGCAAAGAAAAAGGAAATGAAACGATTAGTGTCTAGTTTTAATATTATTTTAAGTTTTGTGCTTTCTAGTTTTCCCAATAAAAGTAATTAACATTAAAAAATCTCATTTTTTGCCTACTTTTAGAAAACTGATCAAAGTGTGCAACCTCTAAATATTATCCAATCTTCTTGAAATTTGGCATATATATCTGAGACTCAGGGCGTAAGCAAAGTCTGCAAAAATTTTAATATTTTTTTTTTTCAATTACAAAATGAAATGCCCCAGTGATCATGCTGGCAAAATAACTGCCTTCAAACCGTGTGCCTCAGGTAGCCTACTTTACTGTGAGGCGGCAGGACCTAGAGACGGTCCGTTGTCTCCAGCCCAGATGTGTGGCATAGACTTTGCATGTGGGACACACCAACGACAGACTTGTATGCGTCAGTATCATACATTGCCTATTTACCACAATGTTAAATGTGTGTAGCCTCTGTTAGGTGTATGTGGTCCTATGCCTTATAAGATCTGCCAACTTCTGTGCCTATGTTAGATGTTGGCACCATGAGAGTACCTTTAGCTCCATCACCATATTGAGGAATCGCCACATGTAAACGCACGTCCTCCATTTTATTTTATTTTTAGCGGTGGTGAAGTGACACAAGTGAGAAATAGAGTTGTACACATTGTCGGTGTGTAAAGACACCGTAAAGCAGTGCCAACAGTCCTGAATTTGCAGGGACTATCCCCAACTATCAGTCAGGCTGGGTGTAAGCCCCACCGTAAGAGGGCAGGGTTGGGACTGTGAACATTCTGGGGCGAGACTCGCACACCCTGAATTTACCAACTACACTGTCGGCATAAACACAACTTGCCGACCATGTTCTCTGTAATTACAGATTATTATAATCCTCTCAGGCGGAGTACAACGACATGGCTGTGGGTATTTCTACAGTGTTGTTACTATTTAGTGTTGGAGACATGTTGTAGGATTCTCCATTTTGAGAAAGTGCAGCAGCTGCTGGAACAGAATAGGCTTGTGGATTATATTACAAAATGGCGTAACGGTATCAGATGTCCAAGTCTTCCTAACACCTCGTGTGTGTGCGTCTACTGCCACCTGCTGGTAGAGACTTCGTAGGCTTAGTGGATGAAGTGGATGCAGCACCTGGACGGTTTTCTGTTATCTACATGATAAATGCAGTTGCTGCAGTGAGACGACCCCTTCAATGGCTTACAAGAATGAATAAACCACATAGAGTTAGGGATTTCATAGTTGGTTCAGGATGTGGAGCTGGTCATATCCAGTACTAATAGTATTGTATTTGGCGTCTAGTTTCATGTGTACATTTTATCTGTCCCATCTAGCCACTCAGCATCGGAAGAGTCCAATCACTCTGCGTCTGAGTTCGGCAGCCAATCAGAAACAGGCCAGTGAATCCAATAGCAGCTCGGAGTCATCAGAGCCAGTCTGAATCAGAATGTGAATCACAGGAGCAAACCTCTGACGCAAAAGAGAAGTCTCTTCCCAAAAAGGAGAGGCTGGCGGATGTGAAAAAGGTAAGATCCGTGGGTGAGAAATAAGTGTGTCGCATGTAGGAATTTTTGCTGCTGCCAGTGTAAGGGAGGGTTCCTGCTGTGTTTGCAGTGTATGTGTTGAGAGGAACTCAGGTTATCTCCCAATAGATGTCACATTATACTGGAAGGAGCCGTTCTGTACTGTGCCGCATCATGTAAGGGGGGAGGGGTAGATGAAATGGGTTGTAAATGTGAAACCGTACAGCAATTTCTCATAAAGATGCAGTTCTAGGAACTGTTACCTCAACCTCTGTGGAAAACCATGAGAAAAGGACCTGTCGTTAATACATAGTTTTACCACGCTTCTTACATTTATATTCAGTATGGTTCTAATAGACCAGCGTTATCAGGACTTGGGGTGGGGGGTGATTATTCATTATTTTGGATTATTGTACAGTCATAAGGAATGAGAATAGAAAATGTACTTCTAATGGTGGAAACGAAGCAAGGAAACTATTGTTAAAGTAGCACTCTCACAAAAATGTTTATTCAGACCTGTTAGAAAGGTGCATGATATAAACTGTTGTGAATATAATCTTCTTTTCAGTGTGTGTATTTGTGATTTATAACCTCCCTACTGAGCCTCAGCTGTGTCATGTGACCAACACTCTTGATTTCTAACTGACACACGACAGGAAGTCAGTTACGTCTATTCATTCCTATTAGACTGACATTGAGACTCCCATAGGAATACATAAAGAAACTGACTTCCTGTCCACACATAACATGCAGTGTTATTTGGAGAGTCAGATTGCTGGTCACATGACACCGCTAAAGATCAGAAGGGAGGTTATAACTTGCAAATACAGACACTGGTAAGAAGATTACCTTCACTACACATTACATCAAGTACCTTTCAAACAGGTCAGAGAATAACATTTTTTTTTTGGGCTCATAATTGGCACTCTGCTCAGTCTTGTGGTCCTGGTATTTTAAATAAATGCTGAATTATCAGTTTTAGACCAACCTCATCCTAGTCTTGTATCTACGCAGAGTATTCAGCAGGTCATCTATAGAGTTCCCTTTTATTTTTTAGACGTGGGAAGAATAACCTGATGTGTAAGGAGGTGAAAGCCGACAAGAACCTTCAAGATTCATCATAAAAGCAGAGGTAAGGGCCAACATCTCTCCTCAAAGTAGAGAGATCAGGGTACAACAAATGGTGACATACAGGGTAGTTGGCCTTAAAGGGGACCTGTCACATGGTGTCAGAGCTGCAGGCAGCATGTTATAGAGCAGAAGCTGAGCAGATTGATATCTAGTTTTGTAGGAAAAGATCCAATAAAATGTGCTATTTATTCATTAAAATTTCTTTACATTCTGGACTTTGAAGTCCGGGAGGAGGTCCTATCAGTGATTGACAGCCTTCCCTCTATGACGGTGTATACAGAGATGGCTGTCAATCACTGATAGGACCTCCTCCCGGACTTCAAAGTCCAGAATGTAAAGAAATTTTAATGAATAAATAGCACATTTTATTGGATCTTTTCCCACAAAACTAGATATCAATCTGCTCAGCTTCTGCTCTATAACATGCTGCCTGCAGCTCTGACACCATGTTCCATGTGACAGGTTCTCTTTAATAGCTGAGAAAAGAGAGGATCTCTGCTAAAGCATCGACATAGAGATTTGCTTGAGAGAATTAGAAGGCCTCAGCCTCTTTTAGGTATTTCGGTCAGTCTTTGTAAGGGCTCCACCACCATGATCTGCCCGGGAAACAGTCCATGTGTCGGCCACATCGAACTGCGGCTCCTCTGACCCAAACTGACACAGCTTTGATAGCAGAGGTGCAGTGACCACCCATCTGCTTCAGAGTAGGGTTCGCTGAACTGTGTTTTTATTTTTTATTATATAGACGCACGACTTGTAGTCCCTGGTTCATTTTGGCAGTGAGCTGCTCCACTGTATTGTCAGTCCACCCTTGTGCAGCTTCCGTGGCAGACGTTCATCTCTCACATCAATGGCACGTGGTGCTCTGCGGTTTTCACGCCCCTTATTCACAGTGGTGCCATTAGGCCACTCATGATACACTTTTATCACGGCAGCACGTGAAGAGTTCACAAACTGCACATTTTACCTATGTGCGCAGACAGCCTATGGCACACCTTATATGCCCAGCAAGCCAGGCCACGAAACGTGACTTCCGTCAAAAGGGAAGTGGTCATAGTAATGGGACTCGACTGTCTGCATATATAGATAGAGAGATCATTGCAATGTTTGGAATATTAATGTTTTTTTACTAGGACAGAATCAGTATTGCTGTATATTTCTAGTCAGGGTTTTATCCGCAGCTGGACCCACGATTTCAGGCATGATCTTCAGAAGTCTAAAATGATTGATTTATTTTTTTCACCATACTTTTTGTGCTGTTATTGAGTTATATTTTGTTCCGGCAGCTGGGGAATAAATGATTTAGTAGATAAATAGAAAGCCGTCCTATTAAGCTTCATATTAACGTTTGCTTCTTCTTTATTCACAGGGAGACTGAAAGAAATGGTTCTTTCATCAATGATCGAATACTAAGTGATGCCGATTGCCAGGTGTGTGACTCATTTAGAAAATATTTCTGTGTAAATCTATCTTTTTTTTACAGTGTGAAATATTTGGAAAATATTTTTTCAGAACTAATAGATACATGTTTTTAAGGTTTGTTTTCTAACAGGACTGTATTTGCTTTAGCTTTTAAAAAGTAAATTCATCTTTGGTTGAAATAAGTCAGCCTTGTAGAATCCTCAGCATTGCTTCTAGGACTAATATTAGATCTTCACAGAGATGAGCAAATTTAATATTTTGAAATTCCTTCACGCTTCGTTTGGTGGTAAAAGGTGAATTGCGTTATGGATTCCGTTACCACGGACCATAACGCAATTCTATGATGAAATGCCTTTAGAGAAATTCCGTTATTCATTCTGTCATAATAGAAGTCTATGGGCTGCAAAACGGATCCGTTCAGTTTCTGTTATGCAGGGCAGTCATCTCCTGCATAACGGAAACGGGGCGGATCCGTTTTGCAGCCCATAGACTTCTATTATGACGGAATGAATAACGGAATGCCTCAAGGCATTCAGTCATAGAATTGCATTATGGTCCGTGGTAACGGAATCCATAACGCAATTCACCTTTTACCAGTGAACGAATTTCATAACCTGAAATTCGCTCGTCTTCACCTCTAGATGTATTAGTGTTTTAATATTTTTATCAAATTGGATATGAAATGATTTGTGCACCTTTTTATCATGATGTACATCCTCTTGTGTGAATATCATATATTCTGGATCATTATTTAAATTCTGTGCAAGTTTATAGAACCCCCCCCCCCCCCCCCCACATATTTCTGTAAACTATTAACTAGTTATCTGGGCGTCAGACGAGTAGTTTTATAAAATGTTTACATTTCTATTGATTTAATTTCCATGTTCCGCAGGATTAATATTGAATGTCATAATGTAGGTTTTCCACAAACCATTTTTCAGTTGTAAGCACATCGCAAAATTTTGATTAAAATTCTGAAAATTTGATAATTATCCAAACAAACTAGAATGTGAAACGTGTATTTTTCGTGTACAAAACTAATTTTTTGTTAATGTAAATACATGAGAAACTTTCAGGGAGTGACCTTATTTGTGTTTTGTTTGTATGTAAATAATTTGCATTACAAGACAATATTTGTGTCCGGTTATACCCCCTTTCAAAGTAGGGGCATTAAATGTTCAGATCAAGGGTATATATACTTTCATATATCTGTCTGTATAAATATAAACCCATCACACTCAGATCATTTTATTTATTTATTTTTTATCCCGATTGGCAGCTAATGGATGAATTGCAATAATGTATAGCAGCATTGTTCACACACATCTCAGGCTAGGAAACCTTAGGATTCCATTATTTACATCATTTGTATGGAAACCTAAACCCTAAAATAAATGCTGAGCACTGGATAGTACCTTCAGTAAAAGTTTTGTAGGGTTTCATTAATCGTGTAACTTTGGAAAGCCTAATCTGTGCACTCTCTCCACCAAAAGTGCAAATAAGTGCTTGTAATATCATTTTTAAAGGGGTTGTCCCATGAAAGATATTTTACAGTTTTTAAACCAGCACCTGGATCTGAATACTTCTGTAATTGCATGTAATTAAAATTTTAGTATAGCCTCTGAGCTATTCAATGAAATCTGTATAGCGCCACCTACTGTTTGCTCTTTTTCCAATTTCTCTGTCCACCTCGCTGAGGTGGACGCACATGCTTAGTTCCATCCTTCCCTTGATAAAGGGCACACCCCCTAAGCTGCCATTTTGAAATAAATCTAATATAGCTACTGGAGGAGTGAATGGGGAGATGTCTGAGCATGTGAGGTGCAGGGCTAGTTCTAGCTTTGTTAGAAAGAGATTGTCATGTACTATATGATGTCTTGACATTAGTCATGGGATAACGCCTTTAGTCAGGCTATTTCCAAATTCCCTTAATGCCTCTTCCAGAAGGCCAGTAGATGGTATTTCATGTCAGGCACCAGAGATCATAAGACCTTTGTTTTCTGTGACGCCTTATTTACCCTGGGTTTGTCATGTCCAGGACCAGGCATTTTTACAGTCAGCCAGATGAGAGCTAAGTAATAGTCTGGGGTGTTTTGTGGATCCCGTGAAAGAACGCAGAGAATTGCATCCCTCCTTACATCTTCAGGTAGAAGTGGTGGTCTGGCTGCTATAGGCTGCCATATTCATTTCTCACGGCTCTTTCTAGTTGCTGCTATCTTACCAAACAAGAAACCCAGTTACTTGTGCACAGCGTCTGCCAAGAGATAACTAAGTGTAAAGAATCTGCAGGCCACTGGCAGGTTCAGCTAAATTTGATGAGCCCTATTGATCGACATAGCAGATGCTATGACTATAAGCTTCATCAGCCAAAGGTCTCCAGGAATATATTTCATGGATGTGACCAGCTCTTGAATGAATTTAGTAGTTGTTCGCTTTGTATTGGAGCTCTTTAAAAAGGACCCATCACCACTCTGCCTGTAAATGCATAAACCATAATTGTGGCGATTCTTTTCTTTGTGCCAATTCCTCTTAGTTATTCCTCTTAGAAATATATGAATAAATTGACAACTGGGTGTTACCCATTGGGGGGGTGTGCCTACAGTCTCTTGTCCAATCAGTGCTGACCGTTGAAGCTTTGATAATTATTAGGGTCCATTCACACGTCTGTTATGTATTGCGGATCCGCAAAACACCCGGCCGCCACCCCTATAGAAATGCCTATTCTTGTCCGCTATAGAATAAGACATGTTCTATTATTATTTTTTTTCAGGAACTGCGGACTGGAAATGCGGATGCGGAGAGCACACTGTGTGCTGTCCACGTCTCTTCCGGCCCCATTGAAAATTTAATAGGTCTGGATACGTTCTGCAACGTTGCAGGACTGATCCGGACACGTTCTACGGACGTGTGAATGGACCCTTACAGGGGGGACACTTCCATCAGTTTTATAATAATTGGAAGATGGTTTTCTGGATATACATTTTTGAAGTCGCTCCTTGTAGTCTACTTTTTGTCTTGTTCTTAATGTCCACTTTGTTTGGACTTTTAGCATGGCAAACAGCCTCGCTTAACCCTCTGTAAGACGATCAGTACAACCAGAGAGCCCGCTGTAATGACTCACTTAGAACAGAACACGTTATACTGAGAAGAGCATTGGTCTTCTGCAGCCTTCTTTATCTAGGCCTATCAAGAGAACCATAGAGCTGCTATACAGTTATCCTAATTCTACACCTATTAGTATCATGATAACATCATCCCCTCACAGCTGCAGTAAACTGACAATGGATTTCCTATCTATACAGGAGCTCTTATAGGGCAATATTTAGATTTTCAGTGGTATATTTATGCCAAACTAAAAAAGAAAAACTGCCAAAAATTCTAAAGAATGTTTTCTATGACCATTAAGTTAACAACTACCCCTTTCTGATGGAAGGGTTTCTTTACGATTCTTGTGCAGTCATTGCCGAGGTCGAGTCCAGTGGCGATGATGACTTTTTCTCTCGTTTTTGGTGAAGTGTGATGCCGCTGTTCCTGCGGCTCCGGATACTTGATCATGTAGGGCTTATGTTTTGCTGCTCTTTGGTTGGAGTTATTATCTACTCTGAATAAACGTGCGCTGTCTTCTGCTAGTCGGCTTTCTAACAATCTTATGTATGTTTTTCCCCTCAGACAAACGTGGATGCCTACATTTCGGTAAGTTTTTTTTCTTATGTATCTTTAGCTTTACAATGTGTTTGTTGCATGTGTTTGAGCATATCCAGCAGAAGGTCTCCCAGTGTGTTCGGTTGTGAAGGATTTTATTTGTAATTTATAACTTGTGAAGATTGGGGTTGTCACTTCAGCAATAGCATATTTATAACTTGGCCACTTACTAATGTAATGTGACTGTCCATATTTCCTCCTTTGCTGGCTGGATTCATTTTTTCATCACATTATACACTGCTCGTTCCCATGTGTACAAACACTCTGAAATCCAGAAAAAGCACCAGCTTTTGTGCAATCCCACGGTCCTGGCCAGCACTTTTTCCTATAGTGTGCTGGACGACCACCGCTGATGGACTGCAGGATGGTCATAACTCCTGGATACGAGCAGTGTATAATGTGATGGAGAAATGAATCCAGCCAGCAAAAGAGACAATATGGACAATCGCATTACATTAGTAAGTGCCTGGTATTAACTTTCTCTACATGATAAATGCTATTTGCTGCAGTGAGACAACCCCTTTAAAGAACAACTCCAGTCAAACATGAGAAATCTACCACGTATCGTCTATATATTCCTGCCTGCATATTGCAAAGACTCTGGGCGTCCTACACGGACTGTTGTGGCCCAGCTAGTGGAGACCCCCCCCTTCCCCCGCGCCTCAAATATGCCAGCAGCTGTCATATTACTACAGGGCTCTGGCTCCTTGTCTTTATTTTGGAAGAAATGATGTGCCCAACCTTTCAGGAATCTTGTGACGGCTGGAGTTTTTCTTTCAACGCATTTCAAGCAGCATCTAATATTTAAATTCTTATAAATCAGTGATGCCTAACATGTGGCCCTCCAGCTGTAAAAACTACAGCTCCCACCATGCCCTGCTGTAAGGCTGTCTAGGCATGCCTGGGAGTTGTAGTTTTGCAACAGCTGGAGGGCCGCTGGTTGGGCATCCCTGTTCTAAATGATGATTAGAATTTTAACTATCCAGAAGTTACAGGTGTGGCTGTATGTACAGAAATGTGACGAATCCTTTACTACTCGGTAATGGATGGAGGTGATCCAGTGGGGTGAACTGTGATCTAATATTTAACTATTCCATGAAAAGGTAATAAGTGCTCTTCATGGAATAACCCCTTTAATGGCACAAGATAAACATAAAAAAATTAAAATCATCCCTTTGATCATTTTTAGCCATTAAGGCCTCTTGCACACGAACGTCCCCCCCCCTCCCCCCGTTTACGGTCAGTTTCAATGGATCCGCAATTAAAACGGAAGGTACTCCGTATGCCTTCCGTTTCCGTTGTTCCGTTCAAAGATAGAACATGTCCTATTATTGTCCACATAACGGACAGGGATAGTACTGTTCTATCAGGGGCCAGCTGTTCCGTTCCGCAAAAAACAGAATGCACACGGATGTCATCCGTATTTTTTTGCAGCCTGCAAGATACTGAAAAAGCCATACGGTTGTGTGCAAGAGGCCTAAGAGTTGTATCTGCAGAACTACTACTACCTTTCTCTTACAACTGTTTTGCAGAAGACGTGGTTTGTCTTTATTGCATCTGTAACGTTGTTGGCTATGAAATGCGCGTCATCTTTAATGGAGCTGCCCCTTTCATTGTAACTCAGCTCAAATCCAGTTTAGAAAAAAAAAATGGTGACAAGGTTGGTAACCGCTGAAAAGGTGATCTTACCATTACTCAACTTAAAGGGACACTAATCCTAGATTATGTATGGAAACTTTTATGGATGTTCTAGAAGTTACATAAGGCAATGATCATCAAACATTGTAGCAACCCCTTTTTACATTTTAAAGGAACACCTAGAGGTCAAGAACAATTGCAGCAATTTTTCCTCTTCATTTGATCTTACCCGGTCTCATCTAGCTCTACATATAGTTTTCATATATTTTTTTTTTTTGCAATTCTTAGACAAAATTGTCTCGCCGCTCCGCCACTTTGTCAGCTACAGAAGAGCGGATACGGCCTCACACACCCCTTTGCCATCTGAAGGCAATTTATAGCAGACTTGTTTGTTTCAGTAGCATACAGACACAATCACTAGTTTATGTAGTATATAGTTCTAGGATTGCTATTCCTTTAATGTTGGCAGCTCTTCAGCCTCAAATGGCTGCTGCCAGAATACAGCAGACAGAATGTAATGCACATCAACAGGGGGCACAATATATCATCTTCAGGTTTGGTGTCCATTTAATTTGTGTTATCTGATGTGTGAAACAGGTTTTATTCCCACCATCCAGTCAGAATGTATTTGCAGTCCTAGCACAGAGCTTCAGTTATAGTAGACAGCGCTTTAGTTTCTACTAGATTGTATTACCGTTTATCAAAAGACTAAAGTTTGGTGTGTTATATAGAGGAAGCATGGGTGAGCCTCTATATTAGTTAGTCGTGTTCTTTTGTGTATTTGTTTCTCTTAAAGGGGTTTATTTAGGAGTAAGAGTGACCTCCCAGGGTGGCCGGCCCGTGGTGGAGATCATACTTGCCTGGTCCCCGCCACTTCTGCTCCGGCTCTTCCTCTCTCTGCCGCACTGAAATCAACATCTGTCGATGGTGGGGACTCGTGACTAGGGATCGACCGATTATCGAAGTTACCTAAATTATTGGACGATATTTATGATTTTTAAAGGTATCTGCATCTAACCTTGCCGATAATGCGTCCAGCGCGCTATCACAGAACATGAGCGCGCTGCTGTCAGCGCACTCATGTTCCCTCAGCAGTATAGTGGAGAAAGAATCACTCTCTCCCTCCCCATGTGCTGCGCTGCCAATGAGGGGGGACGGACGCACTGCACCACCAATGATAATTAACGTCTAATACAAATACAGGAGGCGGTGCCTGACTCTGACCCGACACACCCGCCTCCTGTATTAAACGTTAATTATCATTGGTGGCGCAGCGCTCCCCCAGTATTAGTCATTGGTGGTGCAGTGCGCCCCACCCCACCCCCAGTATTAAAGTCAATGGTGGCAGTGGCCACAGGGTCCCTTCCCCTCCTTCATTGGTGGCAGTGGAAGCTTCTGATTGGAGCCCGAGCAGTGTAATCCTGGGTCTCCGATCGGTTACCATGGCAGCCAGGACGCTACTGAAGCCCAGGCTGCCATGGTAATCTCCCTGCTGCTGTTTACTATGCACAGGGAGAGTGTGAGGCCCTAATAGAGCTCTATTGGGGTGAATAGGACAAGGGATGAAAAGATCCCAGGTTCTAGCCCCTAAGGGGGGAAATGGTTATTAAATAATAAGTACAAAATTTTATTTATATATACGCATCAGACATTACCACGTCCGAAAAGTCCAAACTATTAATATATATATATATATATATATATATATATATATATATATATATATATATATATATATATATATATATATATATATATATATAAAAAATATATAATATATTTATATTAATCTAGTGAACGATGTAAAAGAATTTTATTCAAAAATGAAAATGCACAGAATATCGGTACAAGTTTATCGGTATCTGCTCTAAAAAATCTATATAGGTCAATCCCTACTCGTGACCAGCCAATCACAGGCCGCAGTGGTGACGTGCTCCCCTTGCATAATGAACTGCTGTGGCCTGTGATTGGCTGCAGTGGTCACATGTCCCCACCGTCGACAGATATTGATCTCAGTGCGGCAGGGAGAGGAAGAGCTGGCCCAGGAGTTTTAGACACCGAACCCAGTGGTGGGGGCCAGGTAAGTATGATCTCCACCACGGGTCGGCCACTCTGGGAGGTCTATCTTACTCTTTTATAACCCCCTTAAGCATAAGATTGGTTTAGGTCCTAAAATGCATTTAATTGTCGATATTGCTGGATTATAGGAAACAAGCCTAGATGTGAGCACTGTTACTGCATTGGGAAGTAAAGAATCTTCACATCAAATAGTATCATGTCTATACGGGGAGGACCCTGGCAGGGGGTTGCCAGGAACTGCCTACCACTTTTTGGTTATTTGCTTGAATAGTAGGAATTTCAGAGCCAGGACTTGTTCACATGAACACCTGAACCTTGTAAAATCAGAGTTTTTCGTTAATGTCATTCGGGGACACAGCACCATGGGTATACGCCCAGCTACCACTAGGAGGCGACACTAGATATAGATATATATATAGATATATATAAAAAAAAAAGTTTGCTTCACCCAGGTGGGCTATACGCTCCCCATAGGTCTGCATTCAGGAAGTGGATGGCATCCGTGTTGTGTCCATGGTGTTCACAAACCCATAGACCTAGGTTAAAATCAACAGATACGTGTGGTCATGAGATGGACATATTGCCAGGTTCTTTTCAGAGTTCTCTGAAGGGGCTCATACTATTCCTACTATACAGATAGCAGAACCAGAGCTTTTCATTAAGCTGGCATGCATAAAGGTTCCGAACCCAACAACTTTATCAGGATGGTACACAATCTAATGTCGGGGTCTGATTATCCCCTTCTAGTCAGTGTTGCAGGATAGGGTGGTGACCGATGTAGGATCAGACAGGTTGGATTTCTGGTGAGGGTGGGGGAATATTGTGTATATGCAGCCAGGTTCTGTTCCGCACCCCCTGGAATGTTCTTGGTTGAGAGTAGCTGTTTGCTTACCAATACCCATCCCGAATGTCCTATTCTGATAGATGCAGGGGTTGTGTACAGCGCCCTACATTCTGCTTCTGTCTGCTGTACTGGTAACCTGCTTATATCATGGATTTGTGTAGATTGACCAGTGGGGCAGACTTCAAGAGCATGTCAATTTATGCTGCAGATTTCCACTGTTGCAATGTATTTGGCCATGGATCTGTGGTGAATTATTCTTCCTGGTGGATGTACCCATACTAGAACATGGATGGGTATGGGAGATGTTCCTGTTGCACGCTACATACTTTGGTTGCTATGAGAAGCACTGACCTTTCTTGATAGTGCACCTTTTATGCATGAGGCCCATTGTAAGACTTGAAGGAAGTGTTTTGAATCTTGTGTTATGCAGGTGACACAGTAAGAGAAGGGGACCTTGTCTGTTATGTATAGATACATATGCAGATGTCCCGTTCCTTCATTGAGCATATGGC
Organism: Bufo bufo; assembly: GCF_905171765.1. Lineage (NCBI taxonomy): Eukaryota > Metazoa > Chordata > Amphibia > Anura > Bufonidae > Bufo > Bufo bufo. Next base: position 700,647,525 of record NC_053389.1, read on the forward strand.
TAGGACTGTTAGAATGGCTTTCTATAGAATGTGGAGCCTACATGACTGCAGGGTCCACATGCGTATCTTTCTGCAGTTAGCCATGTCATGTGCTTCCAAGGACGTTTATTGGGACAGATTACTCTCACTAAATACTTCTACTAGCAGTCAGTTTTATGAAATCTTCTAGATTTAGTTTATATTAGTGAGAGTTTGGGATCTGATGCCATGTATTACATTTTTGTAGAGTTATTATTGTGGCCCAGATTAAATGACTTCTCCACTTGGACCAGTGCCACCAACAACGGTTGTATGAGCAGATGATCCTCCATCACAGCACCATCTCAAGAGCAGATGTTTGTGTTACGGTCTTTTATACATTCCAGTCATCCTGAGCTGTGAAGGCCGCACACAGTCATCTCCAGGGCTAATAGAGACTGTGGGGTCCACTCCTCAACAATAGCAGCTTGTAGGCTCACCCAGCATAATTGTCATGACTCCAGAAGTAAACACAGCCCAACGCTTGTCATCTCTACTTGGAACGACTACCGCATTGAGTATCCATAAGACTGAAAGTCAATGCATCGGAGGGTGTTGCTGCCACCATGCGCTTCCCTTCAGATTGTTCTTTGGATTTCCTCTAGTTTCAGTAGACCATTTTACGCTTTTGTGACTTGCGTAGAAAGTGCATTAGTTTAGAGTGAACATTATAGGGTCTTGTACCTGTTTATTCACAATCCTTGGACTTGTATGAAGACTGCACCTGTAAAGTCATGTTCATGGCAACTAATTCAGCTTAAAGGGGTTGTCCTGCGAAACACTGTACAGTTTTCAAACCAGCACCTGGATCTGAATACTTATGTAATTGCATGTCACTAAAAATATAGCATAGCTACCTTTTTAGTATTTAATAAAATGTATCCATATAGCGCCACCTTCTGTTTGCTCTTTTTCTTATTTCTTTGTCCGGCTCACTGAGAAGGCCGCACATGCTCAGTTTTATCCTTCAGCTGCTCCTGAGCTGTGATAGGTAGAGCACGGACACGCCCCCTTAGCTGCAGTAGAAAAGACACTCCCCTTGAGCTGCCAGCTTGCTATAAATCTAGCAGAGCAATGAATGTGGAGATCTCTGGATCCATGGGAGGTACAGGGCTGGTTCTGGCTTTGTTAGAAAGACACTGTCATGTACTATATGATGTCAGATTTTTTTTTTTTACCTTTCTAAACTCCTCTGGTTATTGAAATGTGGCCTCTAGTTGTCTCAGGCCATTGGAGCTACTGCGGTCACAGTAGATGCATTTAGTAGGGTTGTTGAAGCTTGAGAAACATGGTAGTCATCCTCCAGAAACAGCGCCACATGCCTCACCTGTCCATGGGCTGGTTGTATCGAGTAGTGCATGCTGGCATAGGGCAAATCTACAATACCACACACAACCCGTCTACGAATGTGACGCTGTTGTGGAAGAAATCAATGTTTCCAATACTAATAAACACTTCTAAGTACTGTCATGTTGGGAGAGGGTTTTACTTGGATTCTTACTGAGGAGGATACAACTCCAAGTGTGGCTGGTGGTTGCTGCTAATTGCTGGACTGCATTTTACAGAGAGGTGCAGCCTAGGTCTGACCCACAATTAGCGGCACATTATTTTTGAGTCCCACTGGCCAAAAACACTGCCACGTTGGTTCATGGGCTGTGTCTGGTCCTGCAGCTCAGTGCCACTCATTCTTGATTATTTTGTTAATGATGTGCTGATTTCAAGGCTAGATTTACATTATATAAGTATTAAAGCGGTTGTCTCACTTCAGTAAGTGGCATTTATCATGTAGAGAAAGTTGTTACAAGTCACTTACTAATATATTGTGATTATCCAAATTGTCTACTTTGCTGGCTTCATAAATATTTTCCCCCCATCACATTATACACTGCTCGTTTCCATGGTTACGGCCACCATGCAATCCAGCAGTGGTGGCTGTGCTTGCACACTGTAGGAAAAGTTGACTTTCTCTACATGATAAATGCCCTTGTTGAAGTGACACAACCTCTTGAAAGGGGTATTCCAGGATTTTAATACTAGGAGACACCATCAATATCTGATGGCCAGGGGTCTGACACGCCTCACTCTCGCCGAGCAGGAACCAGACAGCTCTGTGCACATTGTCCTGGACGGACTGGTTACTGCAGCGCTGCTCCCATTAACCAGGATGCTCTGGGCAGAGCCGTGAAGTTCTGGTTCCAGGGATACTCTGGAATAGCTGATCAGTTGGGGTGAGGGGTCAGATTGTGAGGATAGGCCAGCAGTAGTAAAATGCTTTAACCTGTCGTGTGAAGTTTATGGCCATATAGTTGCATACATCTGCAAGTGCCATTAGGAAAAAGAAAACGCACATAGGGGAGATTCATCTAAACTTAAGTAGAACTGGCTTAGTTGCCCATGACAACCAATCGGATTCCACCTTTCATTTTTCAAAGGGGCTCTGGTGGAATCTGGTTGCTATAGTCAACTAAACCAGTTCTACTTTACACCAGTTTTGAGAAATCTCCTTGTACTGAAAGGTGCAGTTATATACAACTTCTAGCACAGATGAGATGTAGATATACCCGCACATCCTGACCTCACATATGGTAAAAAGTGGAAACTTTTGGCATTTTTCTTTTGATAAATTGAATCTGTCGGTGCATGAATATACATGTTCAGACAATCTCGTGCTGTGTATTTATGTGTAGTCTCTGAACACGGTGTCTCTCATGTAATCTGTGTTTCTGGGATGTAAATGAGTTTAAGGCGGGCCTTTGGGATGTCCTCTGCCCTTGATTGGTTCCAGTGGTCCGATTCCCACCGATATACAATGATCACCTGTAAATATGAAATGCTTCGGGCTGGAGTGCCCCTCTTATTAATGCTGTACCCAACAAACTGCTCCCCAAATTCCCTGTAATTGGCTAGAAAATGGTTGACTCTTGAACTCATGGATGAGTGGTTACATTCTTCACTTCCCAAGAGGGGATAGTGCTCCTCCTGGGCCCTGTGTTTGTCATATTGGATCTTGGTGGGTTAAATTGAATATAGATATATAGATATAATAATATTATTATTATAATATATATAATTTTTTTTTTTTTCGTCTTTACATTTTAACCCGTGTCTTCGTGGCTGAACAGACAGTATTTTTTATTTTTTTTTAAAACCAGTGACAGGTCGCCTTAAATTGTTCTCCAGATTTGTTAGAAGCTGTCATTTCTTATCCCTGTCATGGCAAATATCAGGTGAACATCCCACAGTTACTGAAGGCCTGGTTACCTTGAAATAATCCTGTATTGATGTGACTATAGGGGTAGGACGAGTGTATCTTTACTGTAGCTACTATGTAGAGGTGTCTGGATTCCTCAAACAGTCTCAATTGTGCTGTACAAACCACAGTAGGTAGCTTCTCTGGTAATTTACTAACTCACTGGAGTGAAGTGTAATCTTAAGAGCAGATGGAAAAGGGAATCTGAAGACCAATAAAGTGTCCATTTCAGTATGGTCCATGAGGAACTCTGTAGCTACCTATAGGTCCTGAATTCACCTCCCGCTGTCAGTGTTCCTAACATTTGTCAGATAATGCTGGCCCACAGGTGTAATGCAAAATCCGTAACAGGGACCTTCTTCTGTCTTGTGTGATTTTATATTGTGTGTGTCTTATGTAGCAGAAAGGCTTTAAAGACTCGTCAGGCATCAGGGTGGCTGCTGCCTTAGCACCCCTTAGAGCTACTCTCCTGTGGAGGCCCCAAGGAAGACTTACTGCTTTAAGGGTGGGGGAGATGCATTTTTGGTGACTAGGTCCAGTTGGAACCCTTGAAATACATGACTTAAAAACTAAAATGTATAAAACTGTAATGGTAAGTGACTTGTCCAAGATTTATGCCCACCTTCCAATGGCCTTTCTCTTTCTGATTTTTCAAAGACCTCCCAAGTCCTTGTGCAGTTGGAGTGGAGTCTGCTGATGAGGAGTCAACAAAGATCATTCTAGGGTCAACTGCTTGGAGATCATTGGAGTAAATTCTGGCTCACTCTCTCCTAGTACTTCATTGCTGAAGCACCAAGAACCTCCAGAATGGACACCATGCTGCCTTGTCTTGTCCTTATGTTTCGAATGCTTTTGAGTATTTTCTTGAACCATTTTAGTACTATATCAATTCATTTCGTAATGCCAACTGTCAAGACTGTTCAATAAAGAGAAACTTAATTCAATGTTAAGCTTGTGTCATTCTTGGTAAAGCAACAAGGTGCTTAATGTTTTGGTGATGGGTCAGTGTGGGGAACCATTACTATGCCTTTTTGCTGGTTTCATGTTCTACTGGTTGTGGCAACTTAGGACAAATTAGGTAGGGATGGTCATTACTGGTGAACGATGGGTAAAACATCTAAAAGGTGTTGACAAATGGTAGAGCCAACTGTGTATGGCATTATTGAAAAATGAGAAGAGCTTGGTGACCATGTCTGAGAACGTCAAAGATCCTTATACGTCATAGAGTCAAAGTCTACACATGTCAATGTAGACCTTCCACCAAATGGGTCTATCGAGCTGGATTTTTACCAGAACAATTTTAAACTTGCACATCTAATGTCCACTATTGACTTGGTAGGGTCTACATGATCAGGGAACACTGTGTGCTGCATCATGGAAACGGAAGTTGCCATTTTGGTCTCCTTTTTTTATGGGATAAACACCTTTTAATGGTTTTCCAAGGTTTTCTCAAAGAGACTTAAGACTGGGTTGGTTTATTTAAAACATATTACAGAGATTATCTGTACATGGTGTCCTTCCACTAGGTCGGCGCTGTAGAGTTGAGAAGGTTCCATTAGTCTTTTATGGTGTTGGAGACAAGGACTTAAAATCAATTTATGGCTTGACCACCACATATCACTGGTATTTGTGAGACTGGGGTATCTATGGCTCCTCCCACACGTGCCCCTCATATGCCATGCATTACTTGGACTGGCTTCACCCCCTTCAAGAAGACATTTTAGAAGGCTTTCTTCACAAAATGGCTGACTTCCTGTACAGAGAGGAAGTGGTTTATCCCAAGGACTGCAACGTTTACTGAGGCAATGGAGACAAAGGACACTTATTAGCTGCAGTGTCTGGCTAGTAAAGGGTGCAGCACCCCTGCTAGTGAAGGAGAGCCCCCTGCCCTGTGTAGCCGGGTCCCCTGTGCCCCTCATGCTGGGTGCCCCTTCCTGAGTACTGGGTGGTAATGGTGGAGATGGAGGGGGTGGGTCCTCAGTACATCACCTGAGTTCTGGGGTAAATGTACAGAGTGTCAATCACAGGCAGAGCTCAGAGCTGGGAAGGAGCTACAGATGGCGGCTGTGCCTTAGAGAGCGCACTCTTCTTGCCGCTTTCCTTTTCACTTCAGGGTAACTTTGTGGAACTTGTGACCCCCTCCAGGGGCCCCTCTCACCCTCTGCTCTCTCGGGGACCCCTCTAAGGATCTAAACACCGAAATTCGCAGCTTTTTTTTGCCTTTTCCGAGCGGCGCGGAGCCGAGGAGTCTGCTCGTTGTTTTCCCAGCTCATGGCGCACCTCCATATTTGTACGCTCTGATCCGCAGCCCTTCGCCGGTCTTCCTGCCGACCCCGGGCTCTCTCTTACCCCCGGTATCGACCCCCACGACTCTATTTTTCCCCTTTTTACTCGTTTTTCACCTTTTCTCGGTAATCTTTTTTTATTTTTCTCTCGTTTTTCCGACCTCCGGAGTCGCTGCCCCGGCTGCAGGATCAGTAGATGGAATAGACAGGTGAGCGTCCGGTCACTACTGCCGCTGGAGATTCCTTCGGTTTCTGCACATTTTGGGCTATTTTCTCGCTTTTTGCTCACTATTCCGTCTGATGACGTAATCATAAATAGTGTGTCCGGGCGAGGCGACCGAGGCTAGGTTGGCCGCACACGGTGCCCGGACGGCGGCTGCCATCTCCCCGCACACCGGGTGTGTATATGAGCGGGTGTCTGCGGCGAGGCTGCGGGCGTGCCCCGGGATGTGCCCGGCGGGGCTGCCAGCCTTCTAGCCGGGGACCTTACTTCTCTCTCAACTTTTGACAGCACCTACCTGGGCACCTGCTACTACAAAGGCCCGGACCTGCCCCGGGTACAAGATGGAGAAGAGCACGGAGGAGGAGGACGGCGGCGGCTCAGCGCGCAGCAATGCATCCAGGTATGAGGGCATGATGTGTGCCAGAGCCTGCTGGCATCAGACCCCTGCCCCCCTGTCTGCCACATTCACCTACTGCCCCCCCTGTCTGCCACATTCACCTACTGCCCCAGGCTCCTCCACTGTTGGGAAACTACAACTCCCAGCATGCCATGGCAGCTGTTGTCTCGGCATGCTGGGAGTTGTAGTCACACAGCAGGGCTCGTGCCACAAGTTGCAGACCCCCCAATATTCTGTGCTTTTCTCCCCAGCGCTGACCTTGGCTCTCATTGCCACACCCTAATCTTCCAGGGTCTGTTCAGAAACTTGTAGGGGCTATGAGAGGCCCAGAGATCCCTCAGCCTGTGCCCAGTGCCAGGGTCTGATCTGTGCCATCTCCTGTATGGGGCAGGTACATGACCTTGGGGTATTTGGAGTCTCTGCTGCATTGCACCATTTTGTCTATTTGGGGACATGGTGTCATGTATGTGGTGGTTTCTCACAAGGCCCCAGATACAGCCTGGGAGTAAAGTAGTAGATCCTTCCCCGACCCCTGTCATGTCCCCTGGGAGGATAGTGATCCCGTTCCTGTCACTCAGCCCTGTACACTGTAGTCCTGCTCATGTTGTGTCTGTACATCCAGAGCTCCTCCGGGTTACAAGGAAGGACGGGAAAATAGCATTTATTGTGAATATTGTGTGATAGTGCTATGTCCGTTATATATATAGATCTGTGTATGTGTGTGTGTGTATATATATATATATAATATACACACACACACTTTGTATTTTACCTGTTATTGTGAGTTATATACGGCTCTCCCTTTACAAACTCAGATGTGTTATATGTTAAATTTGAGGAGATATGTGTGTGTGTGTGTGTATATATATATATATATATACATACATACATACATACATACATACATACATACATACACACACACATTTCTGTTATACCTGTAAGGGTCCATTCACACGTCCGCAATTTTTGTTCCGTAGCGGACAAGAATAGGCATATGCTATTAGTGCCGGCAATGTGCGGTCCGCAATACACACACGGATGTGTGAATGGACCCTAATTGTAAGGTATGTATAGCTCTTCCTTCATAAACTATCAGATGTTATTTTTCTGTATTTTGTCCTTTACATATTCTGAGGTTATTGAAATAACACATTCATTGTTAAAATTATCAGGACGTATGTGTTGTGTGTTTGTGTGTATATATATATTTTTTTTTTATTCATTGCTCCTGTCATTTGGCCATCTGCACTGAATCTGGGACATAGGTACATCAGGTCCTTGTAATGGTTTTAGCTTTCTAGGACCTACCATTCTTTACTTTAGATACTCATAAAAAAGCAAACATGTCACCATCACATGACCCTTATTGGCCAATAGAAGCTCATAGGTCCTCCGTTGTTACATTTACTGACACACACAGTCACATGTCCTCTATTGGCCACTTGTAGCTTGCAGGTCCTTCATTCTTACCTTACTGACATACACACAGTTTTACACCAGGTTTCCATAACAACCCAGCCACTTTTCTTTACTGTTATGGCGCACTGTTTATGTCACTGTAAGGGCTCATGCACACAAACATGTTTTCTTTCTGTATCCTTTCAGGGTTTTTTTAAGGGCTGTGTGCGGAACCATTCATTTCAATGGGTCCGCAAAAAAAACAAAACAAAGTTACTCCGTGTGCATTTCGTTTCCGTATGTCTATTTCTGTTCCACAAAAAATTGTTCGCATTACAGACAAGGATAGTACTGTTCTATTAGGAGCCAGCTGTTCCGTTCCGCAAAATACTGAATGCACATGAACGTCATCCGTATTTTTTGCAGATCCGATTTGTGCTAAGCTCAAAATACATACGGTCGTGTGCATGATGCCTTAAAAAGGGGTGCTGTGGATGGCACTGTTATTGGGGTCACTGTGGACGCCACTGTTATTGGGGTCACTGTGGACGCCACTGTTATTGGGGTCACTGTGGACGCCACTGTTATGGGGCGGGTTCTGTGGATGCCACTGTTATTGGGGTCACTGTGGATGCCACTGTTATGGGGCGGGCTCTGTGGACGCCACTGTTATGGGGCGGGCTCTGTGGACGCCACTGTTATGGGGCGGGCTCTGTGGACGCCACTGTTATGGGGCGGGCTCTGTGGACGCCACTGTTATGGGGGCGGGCTCTGTGGACGCCACTGTTATGGGGGCGGGCTCTGTGGACGCCACTGTTTTGGGGGCGGGCTCTGTGGACGCCACTGTTATGGGGGCGGGCTCTGTGGACGCCACTGTTATGGGGGCGGGCTCTGTGGACGCCACTGTTATGGGGTTGGGCTCTGTGGACGCCACTGTTATGGGGTTGGGCTCTGTGGACGCCACTGTTATGGGGGCGGGCTCTGTGGACGCCACTGTTATGGGGGCGGGCTCTGTGGACGCCACTGTTATGGGGTTGGGCTCTGTGGACGCCACTGTTATGGGGTTGGGCTCTGTGGACATCTGTTAACCACACACAAACAACACATGAAATAAACCTGTGCGAAGCTGGGTAATTCGCGCGAGCGTGTGTGTGTGTATATATATATATATATATATATATATATATATGTATGTGTGTGTGTGTATATATATATATATATGTGTGTGTATATATATATATATATATGTGTGTGTATATATATATATATATATATGTGTGTGTGTGTATATATATATATATATATATATATATATATATATATATATTATACACACACACACACACACAATTTTTTTTTATTCTTTATTTTCTCTTGAAGTATTTTCCATCATGTTTTCACCAGTATTTCAGTTTGGTGTAATCTCCCCAGCACCTGATTATGTACAGTATATTACAGCCCCCTTTGTATTAATATTTGTGGCCCTGGAGCTGATGGGGTTAAATACCGTTTAGTCTTTTATATATTTTCCCGGTGGGTTTGGATATGGCATGTACCACGGCGGGCATTTCCCGCTCTCTCTTTTTCTATAAGAGAATGACCTGGTGAAGGTAACGCTGGCTTCCTGTGAAGCTGAGCTCTCTCCGCCTGAGCTTTCATCATGGAGATGTGGCTGTATAGAATGGTATAGAGCGTACAGAGATGTGACCTGAGCTCCATACTGCTATACACTGCTCATTATATACTCAGACAGGCTGGTGGCCGCTGTGTAGATGTAAAATGGCCGCCTTCCCTGAAGTGAGAGCCTCGTCCTACACCACACTGTCCTTGGAGTACGTTTTGTGACTGGCAGCCATTTTAGAGAAATGCCTCAGATAAAGCTGCAGCTGTTTTATGAAAAGCTTGTGTGTTTTCTGTGATGTCTGAGGTAAAATACAGAGGATTGTGAAGGGGCATTATTGTCAGGGGACATGGGGGAGAAAGCATTAAAGATTTGGGCAGGAAAAGCAGTATTTTCACTGTTTTCTGCTTTTCTGTTCCAGTCACAAAATGGCTCTCCCTTTGTGCTGCAGCAGCAGGCTGACACTGTGATGCTCTGTGCTCTCCACAAGCAGGAGGAGGAAGTTGCTTTCTAGGAGTTCAAAGGCCATCTTGTGGCTGCTGCGGATCTGATTGGCTGTTGGGCCTCCTGGTAACTGGGGCGTCAGCAGTGGGGGCGTACCTCCCGTGTGATGTCAGCTGTGCACACCACTCCCTTTTTGGCATGAAAGGCCAGCTTAGTCAGCCAGCTGGAGGCAGACGGTGTGCTCAGGCTGGAGGGCCGGCGTCTTCAGCTACGCGCAGCTCCACATTTATTACATGCTTATGTTTGTATAATTATTAGACAAATATATTTATTTTTTGTCTACCATTGATGGCCTCATTTACGTCACTCTTGAGGAATCTTTTTTTATTCCCACTGGCGTCTCCAGACTATTTCCCAGGAACATGTGGCCTTTGTTAACCCTTTCCACAGCACACAGCTGCTCCTTGTTCATGATGTGGTACAACTTCCCAGTCCGAGAACCAGCTCTACATCACAAAGGAATTTAACATCCAATTAACCCATTGACCTTTCTCTTGATTTAATTTAACCCTTGAATGGAGGCATCTAACTTTTGTGTTTCTGTGGACTTGGCTGCATAGGCTGGTTAAATGTGCAATTGTAGTAGTTGCTTTTTTAATAATTTTTTTTTGTTTTTAAATCGTACAGGATCAGTCAAGTGACCCAATCAATTCTGTAGACTCAAACTGATTCAAAAGTACAGTCATTTTATTAGTAATTTTAGTCCTTCACAGTAATCCTGTCTGTCGAGTTCAATGAAATGGAGGCTGAGTTGGAAGAAAACCGATGGAAACTAACGTCAGCCTCTTGTAAGGCTGTATTCACACCATACAGTCCACACGGAAAACCCTACGAACAGCTTCCTATTCATTTCATTGTGCACATGGTCACGTCTTGTTTTACACCGCTGTTTTCAAGTACGCTTGAGGAGCAGCAGCATGTTACTCCTTCCCATTGATGTCAGTGGGAAAGGACTAGCATCACTAGCGGTATTTGACACCTTTTTGGTGCCATTTCCACCCCAAACCACGTTGTTCTCAGCACTGGTTTTGATCAGACATTTTATCTGTGAACGAAGTCTTAGTTTTTCAATCTGTAAGGGCTCATGCACCCGACCGTATGTATTTTGTGTTCCGCAAAAAATACGGAAGACATCCGCGTGCATTTTGTATTTTACGGAACAGCTGGCCCTTCATAGAACAGTACCATCCTTGTCCGTAATGCGGACAATAATAGGGCAGGTTCTATTTTTTTGCGGAACGGAAAAACTGAATGCACACAGAGTAACTTGCGCTTTTTTTGCGGGCCCATTGAAGTGAATGGTTCCGCATACGGTACGCAAAAAAAAAAAAAACGGAAAGAAAATACATTCGTGTGCATGAGGCCTAAAAGACACAAGCCCGACTTCTGCCTAAGGCCTCATGCACACGACTGTATCCATTTTTATGGCGCCAAAATATTGGATCCTGCATTTCATTTTAAAGCCAGGGATGGGTTTGGATCCTGTCAGATCAGGAAAGCCACAGTACGTTTGTGTGCAGTAACTGCCCGCACATCAATTTGGTTAAAGGGGGTCTTTAGGTTTTATTAAAAAAAAAAAAAAAGCTTTCAGCTGCACATGGCATAAGAAGTCCTTATAGTCCACTGCTATAGCATCGGCAGTCCGTGGTCTCTCGCCAGTTTGTGTTACATGTGCTGCATCGGTACATGACCTCCCGCCAGTCACTGATCACAGCAGCCATGGGCGTGAGGGTGACTGTTAATTAGATTATTATTATTTTTAATAAAAGCTTAGAAAAGTCCTTCACACAGTGGAGTTTTTGTGGAGACCGCCAGCAGGTTATTTTGTACAGTTTAAGGCCTCATGCACACGGCCGTGTTCCACGGCAGAGAGAGGTCCGTGGTAACTCGGAAACACAGCCGTGTGCATGAGGCCTAAGTTTCATGAGAATGTAGCTCTCTAATCAGGGATTTATGGCCTTCTGAATGCTACAAAGTTTCTTCTCCTTCCTAGTCTCTGGACTGTCCCCCTCCCCCACCCAGCTTGCTGCTTTTCTGGGTGAGGCAATCATCTCCTTTGTAGTGACTTTATCCTGTTACAGGATCACATTGGGGAGCCAGTATTACAAGTAGGCCAGGTTTTTACTCAAAGGGGATGTCTAACTTCAGCAAATGGCATTTATCATGTAGAGAACGTTAATATAAGACACTTAAAGGGGTTGTCCGCTTTTTACTATTGATGCACTAACCTCAGGATAGGTCATTATTATCAGATCAGCAGGGGTCCCACACTGGGCACCCCATCCGATCAGCTGTTTGAAGAGAAGACAGTGCTCCTACAAGTGCTGCGTTCTCTGCTCTGTTTACCTGCTCGCCGCAGCAATTGCAGTGGTGAGCAGGTGTAATTACAAGTATGGCGTCCCCATTCACTTCTATGGGACGGCTCTGTAGTATTCACTTGAACAGACAGAGCTATAATGAAGTGAATGGCGACGCCATACTTGTAATTACACCTGCTCACCATTGCAATTGCTGCGGCGAGCAGGTAAACAGAGCAGAGAACGCAGCACTTGTAGGAGCACTGTCTTCTCTTCAAACAGCAAATCGGACGGGGTGCCAGGAATTGGAACCACACCAATCTGATATTGATGACCTATCCTGAGGACAACCCCTATAAAGGGCCCTTTACACGAGACGTAATCTGTCAGATAATAGCTAATGGTACATTCACATCACTGTTTAGCTTTCCGTTCTTCTGATCTGTTTAAAAAACGGATCCTGTTGCATCAGTTGTCATCCATTTGAGCCATTTCTGTCTGAGATTCGTTTTTTTTAGACGGAAACAAAAGTACTGCATGCGGGACTTTTTTTCCCATCTAAAAAACGGATCTTGGATGGAAATGGCTCAAACGGACGACAACTGATGCAACGGGATCCGTTTATTTACAGGATCCTGTTTTTTTTTTCTCTCCTAAGCTAAACGGTGATGTGAATGTACCCTAATAAGTGTTCATAGGAGCGCTCATTAGCAATTAACTGGTGGTGAAAAAAGGTGCAGCTGATTACCGGATAAACGTCGGGTAGTTCGATCATTTGTGTAAGCACATAAATTATCGCTCTCCGGCATCAGATCATGCTATGTAAACAGCCCCTGCTGCCTCCAAACGAGTCAGTATTGGGACAAGCAATGGCATTAGCGATCACTTTTCCCCATACTGTGAAGGGGTTAGATGCGTGTAATAGCAGCGGTCTCCTTCACTAACGAGCAGGCGATTCATGGGAAGGAACACTTTGTTCCCTACAATCGCCTGCTGCATCGTTTGGTTTAAAGGGACCTTTACTAATGTACTGTGATTGTCGATATTGCCTCCTTTGTTGGCTTGATTCGTTTTTCCATCACATTATACACTGCTCATTTCCATGGTTATGACCACCCTGCAATCCAGCAGTGGTGTTCGTGCTTATACACTATAGGAAATAGTGCTGGTCTCTTTGGTGGCCGGGACTGTGGGAGCACACATAGGCGCGCATGTGCAGCAGCTCCCATGCCGGCCACCTTCTCAGTGTACAATGAGATGGAAAAATTAAAGGGGTTGTCCGGGTTCGGAGCTCCTGTGATATGAGCATTGGAGCTTCCGCCCAGCAGTGTATTTGGTGACATCACTGGCTCTGATGGACCCGCTTTAGCGCTGCCCTAGCCGTTTTACAGGCTAGGGCAGCGCTAAAGCCCGCCCATCGGTGCTGGTGACGTCACCAGGCTCACTGCTGGACAGAAGCCTCCGCCTGGCAGTCCTATTGAGAGCCCGGTACATTAGAAAGCGCTCTACATGATGAATGCCATTTGCTGAAGTGAGGCGAGTTATTTGGTAATTACATTAGACGACCTTCTAAAGCACTCTGCAAACTTAAAGGGGAATTAAATTCAGATTTTGTTGGTTGTTTTTTTGTGTTTGTAATCAGATTACAAACACAAAAACAACCAACAAAATGTAATATAATCTCCTAAGGCCTCTTTCACACTTGCGTTGTTGGGATCCGGCATGCACTTCCGTTGCCGGAGGTGCCCGCCGGATCCGGAAAAACGCAAGTGTACTGAAAGCATTTGAAGACGGAACCGTCTTCCAAATGCTTTCAGTGTTACTATGGCACCCAGGACGCTATTAAAGTCCTGGTCGCCATAGTAGGAGCGGGGAGCAGCATACTTACAGTCCGTGCGGCTCCCGGGGCGCTCCAGAATGACGTCAGAGCGCCCCATGCGCATGGATGACGTGATCCATGCGATCACGTGATCCATGCGCTTGGGGCGCCCTGACGTCACTCTGGAGCGCCCGGGGAGCTGCACGGACGGTAAGTACACTGCTCCCCCGCTACACTTTACCATGGCTGTCAGGACTTTAGCGTCCCGGCAGCCATGGTAACCACTCTGAAAAAGCTAAATGTCGGGTCCGGCAATGCGCCGAAACGACGTTTAGCTTAAGGCCGGATCCGGATCAATGCCTTCCAATGGGCATTAATTCCGGATCCGGCCTTGCGGCAAGTGTTCCGGATTTTTGGCCGGAGCAAAAAGCGTAGCATGCTGCAGTATTTTCTCCGGCCAAAAAACGTTCCGTTCTGGAACTGAAGACATCCTGATGCATCCTGAAAGGATTTCTCTCCATTCAGAATGCATTAGGATAAAACTGATCAGGATTCTTCCGGCATAGAGCCCCGACGACGGAACTCTATGCCGGAAGAAAAGAACGCAAGTGTGAAAGAGCCCTTATATGTATTTGTTATTTGCACTTGTTTTGTCAGTTATCACAATTGCAGACACTAAAAATAAACTAGAAGCAGTGCATTGTTCTCTGAGATTGCAGCCTTTCTCATGCTGGGCCATGTAAGGCAGGAGGGGGCTGGGTTTTATCTGGATAAGGTTTGTCACACAGGGCGAGGGTGGCCATTTTGTTGGAAGTAATCTCATAGTTAGGGCCCATTCCCGTCTGGTTTGTAGTGACAGTCGGTGAGACTGACGGAAACCTTCCCTATCTGTCAGATCTTCCTCTCTAGAGACACTCATTATTACTCGTGTGTAAAGCTACTTTCACATCTGCGCTTTTCCTTTCTGCTATTGAGATCCGTGGAAAGGGTGGGTCGGTGGAAAACGCTTCCTTTTTGACCCCATTCATTGTCAATGGGGACAAAACTGAACGAAATGGAATGCACCAAAATACATTCCGTTCCATTTGTTTGCGTCCCCATCGCGGACAGAATAATGCTGCAAGCTGCATTTTTTCTGTCTGCGATGTGATGCGGAGCAAGACAGATCCGTCATGACACACAATGTAAGTCAATGGTGGCGGATCCGTTTTCTCGGACACAAAAGAAAACTGATCCATCCCCCACTGACTTTCAGTGGAGTTCATGACGGATCCGTCTTGGCTATTTTAGAGATAATACAACCGGATCTGTTCATAACGGATGCATTATCGGTTGTATTATCAGAATGGAGGCGTTTTTGCTGAAAGCTGCGGGACCCAGCAAAAACGCTAGTGTGAAAGTAGCCTAAGGCGGTTATCATGAGGCAACAGTGGACATGATAGTGAGTGTGTGTGGGGGGGGGGGGGTTATAAGGGAAGAACTACAACTCCCAGCTGTATAGACTTTTAAACATTACATGGAGAGGGGTATAACAGGGGAGAACTACAATTCCCAGCATGTCCAGGCTGTTGTTATGGGACATCAGCTGTCATTACATGTAGAGGGATAGTATTTGCCAACTTATATAGGGAAACACTAACCTCACACACATGGCACAGAAACTCCGCCCGCATGGTGACATCGCTAAGGCCCTTCACCACTACTGTGTACTAGGGTTGGCCAATATACCGGTGTTAACGATATACCGCGGTATTAACTAGGGATCGACCGATTATCGGCCGATATTGAGGATTTTGAACGTTATCGGTATCGGCATCTATTTTGCCGATATACCGATAACGTATTGGGAACACAGAACGCGCTGCTCTCAGCGCTCTCTGTGTTCCCTCCGCAGCACAGGGGAGAAGGAAGCAGTGTCACCCTCCCCCTGTGCTGCTGCTGCCGCCAATGACAGGAGAGAAGACAAGAGGAGGGGTGGGGCTGTGGCCGCTGCGCCACCAATGAAGATAAGTCTTTCATTAATTCATATACAGGAGGCGGGAGCTGTCTGCAGAATCACATAGCTGGCTCACGACCTCTATGAGCGGTAGCTGCGGTCTGCGGTAGTTACCCCCTTAGGTGCCGCGGATTGCAGCTACCGCTCATAGAGGTCGGGAGCCGGCTATGTGATTCTGCAGACAGCTCCCGCCTCCTGTATATGATTGAGAGACTTATCTTCATTGGTGGCGCAGTGCGTCCCCCCCCCCCCCCCAAGCACCCCAGTATTAATCATTGGTGGCGCAGTGCGCCCCCCACCCCCATCCCAATAGTAAAAACATTGGTGGCGCAGTGCGCCCCCCCCCCCCCACCCAGTATTAATCATTGGTGGCAGTGGCCACAGGATCCCCTCCTCCTCCGATCGGAGCCCCAGCAGTGTAATCCTGGGGCTCCGATCGGTTACCATGGCAGCCAGGATGCTATTGAAGCCCTGGCTGCCATGTTCAGCTCCATGCTGCTGTGTGCACAGAGCAGCAGGGACAGTGTGAGCTCCTATTCACCCTGATAGAGATCTATCAGGCTGAATAGGACAAGGGTTCTAGTCCCTAAGGGGGCTAAAAGTTAGTAAAACAAAACAAAAAAAAACTCACAAAAATATTAAGTATAAATGAAAAAGATTTACAAAAAAAAAAAAAATACACGTTAACAATAAACATATTAATTTTCAGCAGATTTGTGTAGGAAATTAGTTTTTTCTCAAAAATGAAAATTCCCAGAATATCGGTATAAATTATCGGCTATCGGCCTGAAAATTCACAAATTATCGGTATCGGCACTAAAAAATCAATATCTGTCGATCCCTAGTATTAACAAACGGCGATATCACCGTTTCTTAATTACAGCGGTATATTAGTGACGTCATAGGAGCAATCACACTTGCACAGATGACCGCTTCTAAAAAGTCTGCGTCCGGCCCCCTGTGCACATTGCCTGCCAGTTCTCACTGCAACCGCCCCCTCCTCGTTCCTACTTTACCTGGACTCCACCCACCGACCCGAGAACTGGCATTCATAGGCCACGCTACGGCCACCCTGAAGCCCAAACTTTAGCAGCCAATGAGAGAGGGGAAAAGACAACGCCATCCTCACAGGCCAGCTGCGAGCCAGGCCTGTACCATTGTCCACAGCGGGGGAAAACACATGCGGACCAGGGTAATGAATAAACATGTCTTCTAGGTAATACCATCTCCTATCCTATCTTACCATCTATTGGCAGGCTCATCGTTTTTTGCAGCAGCCCCTGCATATGGCAGTGCCAGCTCTAGCGTTGAGAAATAGCACCCAAAACAAAAATATACCACTTTACCATTTACTGCCCCCCATATACAGTGTACAGCCCCTGGCCACCCCTGTATACAGTGTACTTTGTACAGTGCACATAGACGGGGAAGTACTAGAGCCAAGGGGAATATACAGGTCATGAGTCCCACCAGTATAAGCCCCATACAGTATAATGTCTCCTTGTGGCTGCCCCCATACAGTATAATGTCTCCTTGTGGCTGCCCCCATACAGTATAATGTCTCCTTGTGGCTGCCCCCATACAGTATAACGTCTCCTTGTGGCTGCCCCCATACAGTATAATGTCTCCTTGTGGCTGCCCCCATACAGTATAACGTCTCCTTGTGGCTGCCCCCATACAGTATAATGTCTCCTTGTGGCTGCCCCCATACAGTATAATGTCTCCTTGTGGCTGTCCCCATACAGTATAATGTCTCCTTGTGGCTGCCCCATACAGTATAATGTCTCCTTGTGGCTGCCCCATACAGTATAATGTTTCCTTGTGGCTGCCCCCATACAGTATAATGTCTCCTTGTGGCTTCCCCCATACAGTATGTCTCCTTGTGGCTGCCCCCATACAGTATAATGTCCCCTTGTGGCTGCCCCCATACAGTATAATGTCCCCTTGTGGCTGCCCCCATACAGTATAATGTCCCCTTGTGGCTGCCCCCATACAGTATAATGTCCCCTTGTGGCTGCCCCCATACAGTATAATGTCCCCTTGTGGCTGCCCCCATACAGTATAATGTCCCCTTGTGGCTGCCCCCATACAGTATAACGTCTCCGTGTGGCTGCCCCATACAGTATAACGTCTCCTTGTGGCTGCCCCTATACAGTATAACGCCTCCTTGTGGCTGCCCCTATACAGTATAACGCCTCCTTGTGGCTGCCCCTATACAGTATAACGTCTCCTTGTGGCTGCCCTTATACAGTATAACGTCTCCTTGTGGCTGCCCCTATACAGTATAACGTCTCCTTGTGGCTGCCCCTATACAGTATAACGTCTCCTTGTGGCTGCCCCTATACAGTATAACGTCTCCTTGTGGCTGCCCCTATACAGTATAACGTCTCCTTGTGGCTGCCCCCATACAGTATAATGTCTCCTTGTGGCTGCCCCTATACAGTATAACGTCTCCTTGTGGCTGCCCCTATACAGTATAACGTCTCCTTGTGGCTGCCCCCATACAGTATAACGTCTCCTTGTGGCTGCCCCCATACAGTATAACGCCTCCTTGTGGCTGCCCCATACAGTATAACGCCTCCTTGTGGCTGCCCCTATACAGTATAACGTCTCCGTGTGGCTGCCCCATACAGTATAACGTCTCCGTGTGGCTGCCCCTATACAGTATAACGTCTCCTTGTGGCTGCCCCTATACAGTATAACGTCTCCTTGTGGCTGCCCCTATACAGTATAATGTCTCCTTGTGGCTGCTCCCATGCAGTATAATGTCTCCTTGTGGCTGCCCCTATACAGTATAACGTCTCCGTGTGGCTGCCCCATACAGTATAACGCCTCCTTGTGGCTGCCCCATACAGTATAACGCCTCCTTGTGGCTGCCCCATACAGTATAACGCCTCCTTGTGGCTGCCCCTATACAGTATAATGTCTCCTTGTGGCTGCCCCTATACAGTATAACGCCTCCTTGTGGCTGCCCCTATACAGTATAACGCCTCCTTGTGGCTGCCCCTATACAGTATAACGCCTCCTTGTGGCTGCCTCTATACAGTATAACGCCTCCTTGTGGCTGCCCCCATACAGTATAACGTCTCCTTGTGGCTGCCCCTATACAGTATAACGTCTCCTTGTGGCTGCCCCTATACAGTATAACGTCTCCTTGTGGCTGCCCCTATACAGTATAACGTCTCCTTGTGGCTGCCCCTATACAGTATAACGTCTCCTTGTGGCTGCCCCTATACAGTATAACGTCTCCTTGTGGCTGCCCCTATACAGTATAACGTCTCCTTGTGGCTGCCCCTATACAGTATAACGTCTCCTTGTGGCTGCCCCTATACAGTATAACGTCTCCTTGTGGCTGCCCCTATACAGTATAACGTCTCCTTGTGGCTGCCCCTATACAGTATAACGTCTCCTTGTGGCTGCCCCTATACAGTATAACGTCTCCTTGTGGCTGCCCCTATACAGTATAACGTCTCCTTGTGGCTGCCCCCATACAGTATAACGTCTCCGTGTGGCTGCCCCATACAGTATAACGTCTCCTTGTGGCTGCCCCTATACAGTATAACGTCTCCTTGTGGCTGCCCCTATACAGTATAACGTCTCCTTGTGGCTGCCCCCATACAGTATAATGTCTCCTTGTATTTTTTCTTTTAAACAGGTATTTATCGCAATATATATCGTTATCGCGATAAATTTCTTAATATCGTTATCGTCTGAATATTTTTGATATCGCCCAACCCTTCTGTGTACTGCTTAGCGCTCTCACAATGTGCAGGTAAAGGCTGGAAGGTTTTGCATGAATTCACTGTTAAGCCCCGCTCCCTGACTGCAGTTCTTCCTGTGAGCTCTGCTCCTGCATAGAGTCAGTCTCCAGCCCATAATGGAGAAAGGAGACCCTTCACTGGCTGCAAGATATCTGTTTAACTGCTTTCTGAAGCATCTGGCAGATGTCTGAAGAAAGGACTGCACACCAACTTGTGCCTGGGGACAGAGTCCATCTAGCATTTGGAGTCAAACTATCACTGTGACTAGAGACTTATCGTTTGTGCTGGCTGCTGCTATTTTTTATTTAAAGCGGTTGTCCCAGTTACATAAAAACTCAGCCCCTGTAAATGGCTTAAAATAACAATTGAATGGATACTCACCTGTTTTCATCCCTGTTTCTTCAAGCACTGCACTCAGGTCCTCTCACTGCTGACGTCATCTTCATGGTTGCAGTGGTGACGTTCCTTGCACAGGTTTCCACTGCGGCCAGTTGCTGGCCTCAGCCGTGCATGGGATGTGTCTGCTGAGGCCAGTGGTTGACTGCAGCGGTCATCTGTGTACGCAAAACGTCACCGCTGCAGCCAGAAAAACAAAGAGCAGAAGTGAAGACCAGAGCGCATCACAGGAAGTAGCAGAGGAAAAAAAACAGGTTAGTATAAATCCATTTATTTTAGTTACTTATATAATTTGGACAACCGTTTCGGTAATGATATATGGGAGGTTGCATCGACTGTTTCATTCTCTGCAGTTTTGCCTGTGCATAACCTTCAGCATGACAGGAAGATGCGCATTAAGGTATTCAATGTATGGCTTGGTGAATGGTGTCTGAACCAAGGGTTTGGCTTTGTGTCTCATGTTAGCTCTCTTTGGAATGGAAAAGAACTGTACAAGAAAGATGGTTTGCATCTTTCTCTCAAGGGAACGAATGTCCTCAGTGAACAGTTCAAAGTGTTTGCTAAGGAGCATTTAAACTAGGAAAGGGGGACAAAAGAGTGATAATCCAGCAGTCCGACTGGCCCCCGGAACAATGCCAGAAGCACATAGGTTAAGAAATTACAAGCTCAGAGTCTTGTCTACAAATGCTCGCAGTTTAGGGAAAAAGATCAATGAACTTAATTCTATAATGGCATCTGAGAATATAGCTGTAGTGGCTGTTACTGAGATTCAATGGGAGTAATGACTGGGATATAACAATACCAGGGTTCTCTCTATACAGGAAAGACGGAGAAGGCAAGAAGGGGGGAGGGGTGGCCCTGTATGTGAAAGATAGCATAAAATCTAATTTAATACAAGTTAGCAAGAACAATTTAGAGTCAGTTTGGGTTACCTTGCAGCTTGATAATCATAAGGTAACTCGTGTAGGTGTGATATATAGACCACCTAGCCAAGTCAAAGAATTAGATGATCTACTAGTTGAGGAAATGGCTAAAATGACATCGAAAGGGGAAGTTATCATTATGGGAGACTTCAATCTTCCTGATGTAAACTGGAAAACCAAAATAGCTAGTTCTGCCAGGAGTACAGATATTCTAAATTCCCTACTGGGATTATCTCTACATCAAGTAGTTGAGAAGCCAACCCGGAAGGAGGCTGTAGCGGAGCTGCAATATTAAATTTCAATATCTCCGCTGGTAAAGTAAGGTAATCCACGCCGAGCGCTGAAAATGGTCAATATTCCCAAATCCCCCCAGTAACCGGACGAAACACAGTTCTGGGAGTCAACTAACTTTATTTAGGCATAGCACACCTACTTTAACCCCCCCAACAGCCTCATTTACATACACTAGGGCACATAGATTACTATGGTACAAGGAAGGGTGGGGCCAGACAATAGCAAGGGCTGATGGGAGATTGAGGAGGGACAGAGCAGCTAGTTTGAACTGGTCTCCCAGTGTCCCGGAGACAACACCCTGCTGGGGAAACAATGGGACAGGAAAAAGGGGGAGGGGAATAGGCACAGAAAAGCAATGCATTTAACATAGTAAACATTACAGTAAGAGCAAGATATATACAAAGACCTTCTATAAGTGGCTAGGTTTGCCACACGACCTGTTTGGGTGGTCTCCCATTCGGTACTTTGCGTATTCCACGAACAGTGTTGAGATTCACTGTTCGTGATATTCGTGTGTTTTAACACACAAATTCTCTGTACCTCAGGCTCAGGGGAAATAGCATTAGTATTCTATACACGAATAGACTTTAAACAACCATTCATTTATAACAGTCTTCTGTAAGTGGCGATGTTTGCCACAGAGGCCATTTTAGATTTAGTATTTACAAATGGGAATTTGGTATCTGATATTACTGTAGGGGAAAGCTTGGGATCTAGTAATCACCAGTCAGTGTGGTTTACTATAAGTACAGTGACTGAGTCACTCCACACAAAAACAAAAGTTTTAGTTTTTAGAAAAACCTGACTTTTCTAAAATTAGATTAATGGTATATGAGTCCCTATCAGATTGGAACAGTTTGAATGGAGTCCAGGAGAAATGGGACTAGTTAAAAGTGGCACTATTGAAGGCAACAGATTGCATTAGGCTAGTCAGTAAAGGCAAAAACAAAAAGATAGCATTTAGTAATTATAAAAAAAAAAAAAGAGGATGACAGGGAAATTTATAAGATTAGGCAGAGAGAGGCCAAGCAAGTTATAAGAGCTTCTAAAGCACAGGCAGAAGAGAAATTAGCTCAGTCAGTGAAAAAAAGACATTCTTCAGATACATAAATGAAAAAAGGAAACTAAAACAAGGAATTACCAAATTAAAAACAAAAGAAGGAAGGTATATGGAAGAAGATAAAGAACTAGCTGACTGCCTCAATGAATACTTCTGTTCAGTTTTTACAAAGGAAAATTAAGGAAAAGGATCTCAGTTAGGGAGGAAGACTAATGAATCTTTTGATGCATGTGTCTTTACAGAGGAAGAGGTTCTAAGTCAGCTGTCTAAAATCAATACAAATAAGTCACAGGGGCCTGTTGGGATACACCCAAAGCTATTAAAAGAGCTTAGCGGTGAACTAGCAAAACCATTAACAGATTTATTTAACCAATAACTGGTAACAGGAGTTGTCCCAGAAGATTGGAAATTAGCAAATGTTGTGCCCATTCACAAGAAAGGTAGTAGGGAGCAATCATGCAACTATAGGCCAGTAAGCCTGACATCAATAGTGGGGAAATTAATGGAAACCATACTTAAGGAGAGGATTGTGGAACATCTAATATCCCATGAATTGAAAGATGAAAAACAGCATGGGTTTACTTCAGGGAGATCATTTCAAACTAATCTTATAGATGTTTTTGATTGGGTGACTAAAATAATAGATGGAGGAGGTGCAGTAGACATCGCATATCTACACTTTAGTAAGGCTTTTGATACTGTCCCACATAGAAGGCTTATCAATAGATTGCAGTCTTTGGGCTTGGACTCCCATATTGTTGAATGGATTAGGCAGTGGCTGAGGGACAGACAACAGAGGGTTGTAGTCAATGGAGTATATTCAGACAATGGTCTTGTTACTAGTGGGGTACCTCAAAGATATTAAACAATATAGGTCCCAAAACATATCTCTATCAGCGAAATTACAGAAGGCCTCGATGGTAAGGTGTGTCAGTTGTGGCAGACGGGGAAAGGTTCCCATGGCAACAGGATGCCTTCTCAGGCATCCTGCTGTCCATAGTGCTGAACAGATCTGTGCTAAAGGCATAGATCTGTTCAGACAAAGTGTAAGTAAAATACAGTACAATACACTATATAGTGTACTGTACTGTATTATACAGACATCAGACCCACTGGATCTTCAAGAACCAAGTGGGGCTGGGTCAAAAAAAAGTGGAAAAAAAGTAAAAAGCAAAAAACACATTTATCACTAGTTAAAAATTAAAAAAAAAAATTCCCTACACATATTAGGTATCTCCGCGTCCGTAACGACCTGATCTATAAAACGGTCATGTTACTTTACACGAACGGTGAACGCCTAAAAAATAAAAAACGATGATGAAATTGAAATTTTGCCCACCTTACTTCCCAAAAACGGTAATAAAAGTGATCAAAAAAGTTGTATGTACGCCAAAATAGTACCAATCAAACCGTCACCTCATCCCGCAAAAAATGAGACCCTACCTAAGATAATCGCCCAAAAACTGAAAAAACTATGGCTCTCAGAATATGGAGACCCTAAAACATGATTTTTTTGTTTTTGTTTGAAAAATGAAATCATTGTGTAAAACTTACATAAATAAAAAAAAGTATACATATTAGGTATCGCCGCATCCGTAATAACCTGCTCTATAAAAATATTACATGACCTAATCCCTCAGGTGAATACCGTAAAAGAATAAAAATAAAACGGTTTAAAAAAAAAGCTTTTTTTTGTCACCTTACTTCACAAAAAGTGTAATAGCAAGCGATCAAAAAGTCATACGCACCCCAAAATAGTGCCAATCAAACCGTTATCTCATCCCTCAAGAATTATACCCTACCCAAGATATTAGCCAAAAAACTGAAAAAACTATGGCTCTCAGACTATGGAGACACTAAAACATGATTTTTTTTGTTTCAAAAATGAAATCATTGTGTAAAACTTACATAAATAAAAAAATAGTATACATATTAGGTATCGCCACATCCGTGACAACCTTCTCTATAAAAATATTACATGATCTAACCCCTCAGATGAACACCGTAAAAAAAAAAAAAGTGTAAAAATAAGCCATTTTTTGTCACCTTACATCACAAAAAGTGTAATAGCAAGCGATCAAAAAGTCATACGCACCCCAAAATAGTGCCACTCAAACCGTCATCTCATCCCGCAAAAATCATACCCTACCCAAGATATTTGCCCAAAAACTGAAAAAACTATAGCTCTCAGACTGTGAAGACACTAAAACATTATTTCTTTTCTTTCAAAAATGAAATCATTGTGTAAAACTTACATAAATAAAAAAAATTGTATACATATTAGGTATCACAACCTGCTCTATAAAAATATCACATTATCTAACCTGTCAGATGAATGTTGAAAAGAACAAAAAATAAAAACAGCTATTTCTTGTTACCTTGCCTCACAAAAAGTGTAATATAGAGCAACCAAAAATCATATGTACCCTAAACTAGTACCAACAATACTGCCACCCTATCCCGTAGTTTCTAAAATGGGGTCAATTTTTTGGAGTTTCTACTCTAGGGGTGCATCAGGGGGGCTTCAAATGGGACATGGTATCAAAAAAACTGGTCCAGCAAAATCTGCCTTCCAAAACCGTATGGCATTCCTTTCCTTCTGCGCCCTGCCGTGTGCCCGTACAGCGGTTTACGACCACATATGGGGTGTTTCTGTAAACTACAGAATCAGAGCCATAAATATTGAGTTTTGTTTGGCTGTTAACCCTTGCTTTGTAACTGGAAAAAAATTATTAAAATGGAAAATCTGCCAAAAAAGTGAAATTTTGAAATTGTATCTCTATTTTCCATAAAATCTTGTGGAACACCTAAAGAGTTAACAAAGTTTGTAAAATCAGTTTTGAATATCTTGAGGGGTGTAGTTTCTTAGATGGGGTCACTTTTATGGAGTTTCTACTCTAGGGTTGCATCAGGGGGGCTTCAAATGGGACAGTAGTTTACGGCCACATATGGGGTGTTTCTGCAAACTACAGAATCGGGGCAATAAATATAGCATTTTGTTTGGCTGTTAACCCTTGCTTTGTTACTAGAAAAAATTGATTAAAATTGAAAATTTGCCCAAAAATTTAAATTCTCAAATTTCATCTCCATTTGCCAATAACTCTTGTGCAACACCTAAAGGGTTAACAAAGTTTGTAAAATCAGTTTTGAATACCTTGAGGGGTGTAGTTTCTAGAATGGGGTCATTTTTAGGTGGTTTCTATTATGTAAGCCTCACAAAGTGACTTCAGATCTGAACTGGTCCCTAAAAAGTGAGTTTTCTGAAAAATTTCAAGATTTGCTTCTAAACTTCTAAGCCTTGTAACATCCCCCAAAAATAAAATATCATTCCCAAATTGATCCAAACATGAAGTAGACATATGGGGAATGTAAAGTAATAACTATTTTTGTAGGTATTACTATGTATTATAGAAGTAGAGAAATTGAAACTTGGAAATTTGCAATTTTTTTACACATTTTTGGTAAATTTGGTATTTTGACTTCATTTTACCAGTGTCATGAAGTACAATATGTGACGAAAAACAATCTCAGAACGGCCTGGATAAGTCAAAGCGTTTTAAAGTTATCAGCACTTAAAGTGACACTGGTCAGATTTGCAAAAAATGGCCTGGTCCTTAAGGTGAAATAAGGCTGAGTCCCTAAGGGGTTAAAGGACGTTAACATGTATAGCTTGGAAGAAAGACGAGAGAGAGGGGATATGATAGAAACTTTTAAATACATAAAGGGAATCAACAAGGTAAAAGAGGAAAGAATATTTAAAAGAAGAAAAACTGCTACATAGTTTTAAATTAGAGGGGCAAAGGTTTAAAAGTAATATCAGGAAGTATTACTTTACTGAGAGAGTAGTGGATGCATGGAATAGCCTTCCTGCAGAAGTGGTAGCTGCAAATACAGTGAAGGAGTTTAAGCATGCATGGGATAGGCATAAGGCCATCCTTCATATAAGATAGGGCCAGAGGCTATCCATAGTATTCAGTATATTGGGCAGACTAGATGGGCCAAATGGTTCTTATCTGCCGACACATTCTATGTTTCTAACCCCATTAATTTTCAATTGTATAGTGCTGCATAAAATGAAAAAGAAAAAAACAAGTTTTCTTAAATATTGGGGTTCATTTAGTTACAGTGCTATGTGCTTTTTTGATGTCTGTGTGACAATATTTTGTCACTAGGGTGTTTTTTTTTGGGGCTCTCCTCAGCCACTGGTGAGTGGCGGGGGCCAGCTAATTGGCTCTATCACATTCACAAACATTTATGCCATTTGCAGGCGTAAAAGTTGTCAAAAAACGACTCCACTCCCTGAATTTTGCGGCAGGAGCACACTGCTGAAGGATGCCCGCACCTCATCATAAATTAGGCTCATCCTCCGGCAGAACAGAGGCTGTCAAAGACCAGTGTAAAAAGCCAGTCTATGATAAATGACTATTGAGTTATTAATAAATATAAAATTTTTATGGAAGTGTCCCTTTAAAACTAAGTGGATCATACAGCAAAAAGCTGTATGGCTGGTAGTTGTCACCCTCATCCCCCGATAACAGCGTCAGTCAAGAATATCTAAAAAGGCCGGGTTATTTCTGTGCTCCTTTCCTACGTGGTCTAGCAGCCTTGACCAGCAGCTTTTTTCCACTGGCCTTTATTTGAACAAGCACTATAAAGAAAATTCACGAAATTAAAATGGATCCCTGCAAATCTTCCCTTAAAGGGGTTATCCAATATCATAAACAGTCCCCCCCTCCCCCTTTTGCTGGGCCCCTCACAGGGAATATACTTACCCGCTCCCTGTGCCGCTCCTGATCCCCACACTGTGATGCTAGGGAGGCTCGTCCCCATCTGTCATTTTGTTGGAGAAGATTTAGGGCTCATTCAGATGGCTGTATGTGTTTTGCGGTCCGCAAATTGTGGATTCGCAAAACACAGATACCGGCCCGTGTGCGTTCTGCAATTTGTGGACCGCACATGGCCGTCTCTCTCCTAGAAAATGCCTATTCTTGTCCGCAATTGCAGACAAGAATAGGACATGCTCTATTTTTTTTTTTTGCGGGGCCGCGGACCGGAACAACGGATGTCCGCATCTTTTTACACTACATAGAAGTGAATGGGTCCGCATGTTATCCGTAAAACTGCTGATAACATGCGGAGTACAGAATACGGTCGTGTGAATGGGCCCTTAGTATAATTTGTACTTTATGAACCTAAATCTCTGCTCATTCTGCACTAAGGAGTCATGTCAGTGGTCAGGGATTGGCAGCTGTGCATCCACACCAATCCGAAGATGAGAATGAGCAGAGATTTACGTTAACAGAGGTTTTAGTAAATCTTTTCCCCAAACTGCCCGCAGTTTGCCCTGCGTTTTCATGGTGACAGGTCCTCATTGAAGCTGTGTTTTATGTGATGTTTGGACCATGGAGTAGCCCCATTGAAGCATTGCTATTAGCTGAATAATAGTTCTGATGTTTTAGCACATACCCTATTTACCACATCTGTAAATGACCTCACCTTTAATGTAAACTAGCAGAAGGACCCGACTTTGCACTGGTAAATTTCATCTATTTCACTTTATGTTTGTGTGTGTCGTTAAAAGATATTGACAGTATCCCCCATAACAGTGAACTTCACAGCCCTCATCCCTTAACACTGACCCCCACCCCCCAGTTTCCAGCCTTCTTAAAATGGGACCTCCACAGCAGCCCATCCCCTTAGCTTTGACCTTCACAGCAGCCTGCCCCTTTAACAGTGAGTTTTACAGCACTCCATTCCATTGACAGTGCCCTCCTCAGGTGCCCACCCCTTAACAGTGACCTCTACAGCACCCTGTCCCTTAACACTGAACTTCATAGAGGACCGTGTCCTCCACTGTTCTCTGCCCCCTTAACAGCGACCTCCACAGCGGCCTGCCCCTTTAATAGTGACCTCCACAGTGAACGCCCCTTTAATAGTGACCTCCACAGTGCCCGCCCCTTTAACCACCTCAGGACCGCCGTACGCAGGATTGCGTCTTTGCGGCGGCCCTGCTCTTCTGGGTGGACGCGCCGGTGCGTCCTCTCGCGAGACGCGAGATTTCCTGTGAACGCGCGCACACAGGCGCGCGCGCTCACAGGAACGGAAGGTAAGAGAGTTGATCTCCAGCCTGCCAGCGGCGATCGTTCGCTGGCAGGCTGGAGATGTGTTTTTTTTAACCCCTAACAGGTATATTAGACGCTGTTTTGATAACAGCGTCTAATATACCTGCTACCTGGTCCTCTGGTGGTCCCCTTTGTTTGGATCGACCACCAGAGGACACAGGTAGCTCAGTAAAGTCCCACCAAGCACCACTACACTACACTACACCCCCCCCCCGTCACTTATTAACCCCTTATTAGCCCCTGATCACCCCATATAGACTCCCTGATCACCCCCCTGTCATTGATTACACCCCTGTCATTGATCAACCCCCTGTAAAGCTCCATTCAGATGTCCGCATGATTTTTACGGATCCACTGATGGATGGATCGGATCTGCAAAACGCATACGGGCGTCTGAATGAAGCCTTACAGGGGCGTGATCAATGACTGTGGTGATCACCCCATATAGACTCCCTGATCACCCCCCTGTCATTGATTACCCCCCTGTCATTGATTACCCCCCTGTAAAGCTCCATTCAGATGTCCGCATGATTTTTACGCATGCACTGATAGATGGATCGGATCCGCAAAATGCATCCGGACGTCTGAATGAAGCCTTACAGGGGCATGATCAATGACTGTGGTTATCACCCCATATAGACTCCCTGATCACCCCCCTGTCATTGATCACCCCCCTGTAAAGCTCCATTCAGATGTCCGCATGATTTTTA
Organism: Bufo bufo; assembly: GCF_905171765.1. Taxonomy (NCBI): domain Eukaryota; kingdom Metazoa; phylum Chordata; class Amphibia; order Anura; family Bufonidae; genus Bufo; species Bufo bufo. The sequence goes on from NC_053389.1 coordinate 700,676,602, forward strand.
CGGATGCACTGATAGATGGATCGGATCCGCAAAACGCATCCGGACGTCTGAATGAAGCCTTACAGGGGCATGATCAATGACTGTGGTGATCACCCCATATAGACTCCCTGATCACCCCCCTGTCATTGATTACACCCCTGTCATTGATCACCCCCCTGTAAAGCTCCATTCAGATGTCCGCATGATTTTTACGGATGCACTGATAGATGGATCGGATCCGCAAAACGCATCCGGACGTCTGAATGAAGCCTTACAGGGGCGTGATCAATGACTGTGGTGATCACCCCATATAGACTCCCTGATCACCCCCCTGTCATTGATTACCCCCCTGTAAAGCTCCATTCAGATGTCCGCATGATTTTTACGGATGCACTGATAGATGGATCGGATCCGCAAAATGCATCCGGACGTCTGAATGAAGCCTTACAGGGGCATGATCAATGACTGTGGTTATCACCCCATATAGACTCCCTGATCACCCCCCTGTAAAGCTCCATTCAGATGTCCGCATGATTTTTACGGATGCACTGATAGATGGATCGGATCCGCAAAACGCATCCGGACGTCTGAATGAAGCCTTACAGGGGCGTGATCAATGACTGTGGTGATCACCCCATATAGACTCCCTGATCACCCCCCTGTCATTGATTACACCCCTGTCATTGATCACCCCCCTGTAAAGCTCCATTCAGATGTCCGCATGATTTTTACGGATGCACTGATAGATGGATCGGATCCGCAAAACGCATCCGGACGTCTGAATGAAGCCTTACAGGGGCGTGATCAATGACTGTGGTGATCACCCCATATAGACTCCCTGATCACCCCCCTGTCATTGATCACCCCCCTGTAAAGCTCCATTCAGATGTCCGCATGATTTTTACGGATGCACTGATAGATGGATCGGATCCGCAAAACGCATCCGGACGTCTGAATGAAGCCTTACAGGGGCGTGATCAATGACTGTGGTGATCACCCCATATAGACTCCCTGATCACCCCCCTGTCATTGATTACACCCCTGTCATTGATCACCCCCCTGTAAAGCTCCATTCAGACGTCCGCATGATTTTTACGGATCCACTGATAGATGGATCGGATCCGCAAAACGCATCCGGACGTCTGAATGAAGCCTTACAGGGGCATGATCAATGACTGTGGTGATCACCCCATATAGACTCCCTGATCACCCCCCTGTCATTGATTACCCCCCTGTAAAGCTCCATTCAGATGTCCGCATGATTTTTACGGATGCACTGATAGATGGATCGGATCCGCAAAACGCATACGGACGTCTGAATGAAGCCTTACAGGGGCATGATCAATGACTGTGGTTATCACCCCATATAGACTCCCTGATCACCCCCCTGTCATTGATCAACCCCCTGTCATTGATCACCCCCCCCTGTCATTGATCACCCCCCTGTCATTGATCAACCCCCTGTCATTGATCACCCCCCCCTGTCATTGATCACCCCCCTGTCATTGATCACCCCTCTGTAAGGCTCCATTCAGACATTTTTTTGGCCCAAGTTAGCGGAATTTTTATTTATTTTTCTTACAAAGTCTCATATTCCACTAACTTGTGTCAAAAAATAAAATCTCACATGAACTCACCATACCCCTCACGGAATCCAAATGCGTAAAATTTTTTAGACATGTATATTCCAGACTTCTTCTCACGCTTTAGGGCCCCTAGAATGCCAGGGCAGTATAAATACGCCACATGTGACCCCATTTCGGAAAGAAGACACCCCCAGGTATTCCGTGAGGGGCATATTGAGTCCATGAAAGATTGAAATTTTTGTCCCAAGTTAGCGGAACGGGAGACTTTGTGAGAAAAAAATAAAAAATATCAATTTCCGCTAACTTGTGCCAAAAAAAAAAAATTTCTATGAACTCGCCATGCCCCTCATTGAATACCTTGGGGTGTCTTCTTTCCAAAATGGGGTCACATGTGGGGTATTTATACTGCCCTGGCATTCTAGGGGCCCCAAAGCGTGAGAAGAAGTCTGGTATCCAAATGTCTAAAAATGCCCTCATAAAATGAATGTGGGCCCCTTTGCGCATCTAGGCTGCAAAAAAGTGTCACACATGTGGTATCGCCGTACTCAGGAGAAGTTGGGGAATGTGTTTTGGGGTGTCATTTTACATATACCCATGCTGGGTGAGAGAAATATCTTGGTCAAATGCCAACTTTGTATAAAAAAATGGGAAAAGTTGTCTTTTGCCAAGATATTTCTCTCACCCAGCAAGGGTATATGTAAAATGACACCCCAAAACACATTCCCCAACTTCTCCTGAATACGGCGATACCACATGTGTGACACTTTTTTGCAGCCTAGGTGGGCAAAGGGGCCCATATTCCAAAGAGCACCTTTAGGATTTCACAGGTCATTTACCTACCTAACACACATTAGGGCCCCTGGAAAATGCCAGGGCAGTATAACTACCACACAAGTGACCCCATTTTGGAAAGAAGACACCCCAAGGTATTCCGTGAGGGGCATGGCGAGTTCCTAGAATTTTTTATTTTTTGTCACAAGTTAGTGGAAAATGCTGATTTTTTTTTTTTTTTTTTTTTTTTATACAAAGTCTCATATTCCACTAACTTGTGACAAAAAATAAAAACTTCCATGAACTCACTATGCCCATCAGCGAATACCTTGGGGTCTCTTCTTTCCAAAATGGGGTCACTTGTGGGGTAGTTATACTGCCCTGGCATTCTAGGGGCCCAAATGTGTGGTAAGGAGTTTGAAATCAAATTCTGTAAAAAATGACAAGTGAAATCCGAAAGGTGCTCTTTGGAATATGGGCCCCTTTGCCCACCTAGGCTGCAAAAAAGTGTCACACATCTGGTATCTCCGTACTCAGGAGAAGGTGGGGAATGTGTTTTGGGGTGTCATTTTATATATACCCATGCTGGGTGAGAGAAATATCTTGGCAAACGACAACTTTTCCCATTTTTTTATACAAAGTTGGCATTTGACCAAGATATTTATCTCACCCAGCATGGGTATATGTAAAAAGACACCCCAAAACACATTCCTCAACTTCTCCTGAATACAGAGATACCAGATGTGTGACACTTTTTTGCAGCCTAGGTGGGCAAAGGGGCCCATATGCCAAAGAGCACCTTTCGGATTTCACAGGTCAATTTTTACAGAATTTGATTTCAAACTCCTTACCACACATTTGGGCCCCTAGAATGCCAGGGCAGTATAACTACCCCACAAGTGACCCCATTTTGGAAAGAAGAGACCCCAAGGTATTCGCTGATGGGCATAGTGAGTTCATGGAAGTTTTTATTTTTTGTCACAAGTTAGTGGAATATGAGACTTTGTATGAAAAAAAAAAAAAAAAAAAAAAATAATCATTTTCCACTAACTTGTGACAAAAAATAAAAAATTCTAGGAACTCGCCATGCCCCTCACGGAATACCTTGGGGTGTCTTCTTTCCAAAATGGGGTCACTTGTGGGGTAGTTATACTGCCCTGGCATTCTAGGGGCCCAAATGTGTGGTAAGGAGTTTGAAATCAAATTCAGTAAAAAATGACCTGTGAAATCCGAAAGGTGCTCTTTGGAATGTGGGCCCCTTTGCCCACCTAGGCTGCAAAAAAGTGTCACACATCTGGTATCTCCGTACTCAGGAGAAGGTGGGGAATGTGTTCTGGGGTGTCATTTTATATATACCCATGCTGGGTGAGAGAAATATCTTGGCAAAAGACAACTTTTCCCATTTTTTTATACAAAGTTGTCATTTGACCAAGATATTTATCTCACCCAGCATGGGTATATGTAAAAAGACACCCCAAAACACATTCCTCAACTTCTCCTGAGTACGGGGATACCAGATGTGTGACACTTTTTTGCAGCCTAGGTGGGCAAAGGGGCCCATATTCCAAAGAGCACCTTTCGGATTTCACTTGTCATTTTTTACTGAATTTGATTTCAAACTCCTTACCACACATTTGGGCCCCTAGAATGCCAGGGCAGTATAACTACCCCACAAGTGACCCCATTTTGGAAAGAAGAGACCCCAAGGTATTCGCTGATGGGCATAGTGAGTTCATAGAACTTTTTATTTTTTGTCACAAGTTAGTGGAATATGAGACTTTGTAAGAAAAAAAAAAAAAAAAAAAAAAAATCATCATTTTCCGCTAACTTGTGACAAAAAATAAAAAGTTCTATGAACTCACTATGCCCATCAGCGAATACCTTAGGGTGTGTACTTTCAGAAATGGGGTCATTTGTGGGGTGTTTGTACTGTCTGGGCATTGTAGAACCTCAGGAAACATGACAGGTGCTCAGAAAGTCAGAGCTGCTGCAAAAAGCGGAAATTCACATTTTTGTACCATAGTTTGTAAACGCTATAACTTTTACCCAAACCATTTTTTTTCTACCCAAACATTTTTTTTTTTATCAAAGACATGTAGAACTATAAATTTAGAGCAAAATTTCTATATGGATGTCGTTTTTTTTGGCAAAATTTTACAACTGAAAGTGAAAAATGTCATTTTTTTGCAAAAAAATCGTTAAATTTCGATTAATAACAAAAAAAGTAAAAATGTCAGCAGCAATGAAATACCACCAAATGAAAGCTCTATTAGTGAGAAGAAAAGGAGGTAAAATTCATTTGGGTGGTAAGTTGCATGACCGAGCAATAAATGGTGAAAGTAGTGTAGGTCAGAAGTGTAAAAAGTGGCCTGGTCTTTCAGGGTGTTTAAGCACTGGGGGCTGAGGTGGTTAACAGTGGCCTCCATAGCAGCTGCTCCTTCATTAGTGGCCCCTGCCCCCTTAGCAGTGAACTCCACAGTTCCCACCCCTTTAACAGTGACTTCCACAGCAGCCTACCCCTTTAATAGTGGACCCTGCCCCCTTAAGGCTCCATTCACACGTCCGTGGTGTGTTGCGGACCCGCAAATTGCGGATCCGCAACACACCCGCCCGGCACCCCTATAGAAATGCCTATTCTTGTCCGCAAGCTGCAGACAAGAATAGGACATGTTCTATCTTTTGCGGAGCTGCGGACCTGAAGATCGGGGCCGCGCTCCGCAAATGCGGATGCTGACCGCACACTGTGTGCTGTCCGCATCCATTCTGTCCCCATAGAAAATGAATGGGTCCGCACCGTTCCGCAAAATTGCGGAACGGATGCGGACCCATTTGCGGACGTGTGAATGGAGCCTAACAGTGACCTCCACTGCAGCTGCCCCTTTAATAGTAGCCCCAGCCCCCTTAACAGTGTCCTCCACAGCGCTCTGCCCCTTTATTTGTGGCTCCTGCCCCCATAACAGTGACCTCCACAGTGCCCTGCCCCTTTAAGACTAGGGTTACATGATGACATTTTGTCGTACCAATGTCGCGCAACAATTTTTATAATAATAGGCTATGGTGTCGCACTGTGACATGCTGCGACTGCGACACGGCAGTCGCAAAAAATGCATCCAAGATGGATGCATGTAGCTGTGCCCTACGTGTCGTGTAGCCCTAGCCTAGCCTAAAGCTGACCTACAGCAGTGAAGCAAAATTGCTGGGTTTTTATGGAAACCTGGAGTAAAACTGTGTGTATGTGTAGACTAAGGGCCTGCAAGCTTCTATTGGCTGATAAGGGTCATGTGACCATGTGCATGGTAGTTGGGATATGAAGAGAAAGACTTGCAGGCTTGTATTGGCTATGCAGGTAATTTTTTTTGGAATATCTCAGGAACGGTACGTCCTAGAGAGCTGAGACCCCCCACAAGATTTCTTTCCAGGTAGCAAGGGATGTGTATACAAAGTTTCGTTTAAATCGATAGTTGCGTTTTTGAGTGATCGCGGAACATACACACATATATACATATACACATCCTTCTTTATATATATAATCTGATGACCCGGCGTTGCTCTGGTATTTATTTATTGCAATTTTATAACAGGGACTTTCACAGTGACCGCCCCTTTAACAGTGACTTTTATAGTAGCCGCCTCTAACGGTGACCTTGACTTTCACAGTGACCACCCCTTTAACAGTGACTTTCACAGTCGCCGCCCCTTTAATGGTGATTGCCCATTTAACCACTTCACATTCAGGCCATTTGCCCCCTTCCTGACCAGACCTAATTTTGCAAATCTGACATATGTCACTTTATGTGGCAATAGCTTTGGAACGCCTTTACTTATCCAAGTCATTCAGAGATTGTTTTCTCGTGACACATTGTACTTCATGATAGTCATAAATTTGAGTCAATATATTTCAAATTTAAATTTCTCTGTTTTTAAAACAGAAAGTGATTCCTCATATGTCTCCTTTATGTTGGCATCATTTTGTAAATGTAATTTTATTTTTTTAGGACGTTAGAAGGTTAATAAATTTATAAGCAATTCTTAAAATTTTTAAGAAAATTGCCAAAACCCACTTTTTAAGGACCAGTTCAGGTTTGAAGTCACTTTGTGGGGCTTACATAGTGGATACCCCCATAAATGACCCCATTGTAGAAACTACACCCCTTAAGTTACTTAAAACTGATTTTACAAACTTTGTTAACCCTTTAGGTGTTCAACAAGAATTAAAGGAAAACGGAGATCACATTTTTAAATGTAACTTTTTTGGCAGATTTTCCATTTTAATCAATTTTTTTTCTTTAACACATCAAGGGTTAACAGCCAAACAAAACTCAATATTTATTTCCCTGATTATGGGGTTTACAGAAACACCCCACATGCGGTTGTAAACTGATGTAACGGTACACGGCAGGGCGCAGAAGAAAAGGAGTGCCATATGGTTTTTAGAAGGCAGATTTTGGTGAACTGGTTTTTAGGTGCCATGTCCCATTTAAAGACCCCCTGATGCACCCTTACAGTAGAAACTCCCAAAAAGTGACCCCATTTTGGAAACTAGGGGATAAGGTGCCAGTTTTATTGGTACTATTTTGGGTACATATGATTTTTAATTGCTCTATATTACTTTTTTTGTGAGGCAAGGTAACCAAAAGGTTTGGCACTGTTTCTATTTTTTTTAATTTTTACAACAATCATGTGCTACTTTTAATGAGTAGGTTGTTACGGACGCAATAATATCAAATATGTCTACTTTCTTTATTAGTTTCAGTTTTACATAAAGCATTTTTGAAAAAAAATTATGTTTTTGTGTCTCCATATTCTGAACGCCATATTTTTTTTATTTTTATGCCGATCAAGACTATCAAGGGCTCGTTTTTTGCAGGAAGAGTTTTTTATTGGTACCATTTTTGGGTACATATGATTTTTTGATCATTCATTATAACACTTTATAGGGCAAGGTGACCAAAAAATTGTTTTAGCACAGTTTTTATTTATTTTTACAGCATTCACCTGAGGGGAGACCATGTGACATTTTTATAGAGCAGATCGTTACAGACTAGGCGATACCTAATATGTATACTTTTTCTTATTTATTTAAGTTTTACACAATAATAGCAAGAAAATGATGTTTTCGTGTCTCCATAGCCTGAGAGCCATATTTTTTTATTTTTTTTTTGACCGATTGTCTTAGTTAGGGTCTCATTTTTTGCAGGATGAGGTGACAGTTTGAATGGTACTATTTTGGGGGGCATATGCCTTTTTGATCGCTTGGTGTTGCACTTTATGTGAGCGCTGTGTATACAGCGATCTAGAAGGCAGAGGCCCCTGGGAACTGTCCCTGCCTTCTCTCTGGGTTGCCCTGCTGTCACTGACAGCGGGCAACTGGCTCTGCAGCTGCCGTCTCTCAATGGAATGGACGTCTCAGCTGTTTGAGAAGGCCTCGGTGCTATTGTGAGCTCTGCAGCTTTCTCTCTGCTTTCCATGTGCCAGTGATGACACGTTCATCGTTCACGTGGCCTAGGAGCAGCTCAGTCCCATTGTAGTGAATGGGGCTGGGCGCGATACCAAGCACAGCCACAATATATCTGTGTGTTTGGTAAGCTGTGAGAAGGGCACTCCACTTACAGGAGTGTTGGTGCCTTCTCACACAGCTGATTGGAGGGGTCCGGACCCCCATCAATCAGATGCTGATGACATATCCTGAGGATATCCGGTATCAGTGGTGCATTTTCAGCTGCACAAATGTTGCCCAGCATGGACCCAGCCAGACACTTCGGAGAGTGTTTGTCCAGCAGTTATATCCCCTAAACATGCACATTCAGCTTGGTGGAGCCTTCCTGTTTACCACCGCAAAGTGACAGATGACGCTGGGAGACGGACTGAATAGCTACTACAGTTGTGTAATATGTTATTGTTTTTCATCCAGATTACACTGGTTGTTTAGGTTTTTTGACTTTTTGTCAATTCCAGGGAGCTTGTTACTACAGCACTGATCCCATTGAAGTGATGAGCTCGGGCCACTACACAGATGACTGAGCTGTGTCGCTCTGGTGCTGACTTCCGGCCAGAAACTACACCTAATCAGCTGGTTGGTGGCAGTTCGGGGTGTCAGACCCCTGCCAATCAGCTAGTGATGGTCTATTCTAAGGCTAGACGATCAGTGAGTAAAAGCTGAACAACCCCATTAATGTTACCAGGTTTAATACGGTGGTACCTTAGACGAAATATCTGAATGACCTGTTTCTCATGTCACACGCATCATTGTAAATTCCACTTAATGGCCTATGTATGAAGTATATACACAAATCTACTGTTTGATATTTAATATTATAATTTTTTTTATATAATACATTGCTATGATTTCAACAATGTTAAAAATGAGCTCATATTATAGAATCCAGGAGTCAAACTTCACCTCTTGTGCTGCCTTAACTCCCAGCGTGTACACGTATGTGATTCTTCTGGAACCTCCCTTAGTGAATAGAGAATGCTGGGAATTTCAGCTAGAGGATGCTGAACCCCCAGAATACAGAATAGTTATTATGGAACAGCCTTTTAAGGGATTGCCATTGTATAAAACTGCACGAAGTGTGGAATAAGATAATAATCACAGTACCTCCATTGCTCCTCTTCCACTGCCTGTCTGTATCCTGGCCTTTAGCAGTGATGTGCTGAAATGGACTCCTGCAGCCCATCATGGGCTGTAGTGGGGTCACCTCTGTGGCCAGTGATTGGCTGCAGCGTCACATGTCTACGTGACCTGGGGAGCATCTGAGGGATCAGTACGGTAGGGCAAGTCCACATACAGTTGCAAGAAAAAGTATGTGAACCCTTTGGAATGATATGGATTTTTGCACAAATTGGTCATAAAATGTGATCTGATCTTCATCTAAGTCACAACAATAGACAATCACAGTCTGCTTAAACTAATAACACACAAAGAATTAAATGTTACCATGTTTTTATTGAACACACCATGTAAACATTCACAGTGCAGGTGGAAGAAGTATGTGAACCCTTGGATTTAATAACTGGTTGAACCTCCTTTGGCAGCAATAACTTCAACCAAACGTTTCCTGTAGTTGCAGATCAGACGTGCACAACGGTCAGGAGTAATTCTTGACCATTCCTCTTTACAGAACTGTTTCAGTTCAGCAATATTCTTGGGATGTCTGGTGTGAATCGCATTCTTGAGGTCATGCCACAGCATCTCAATCGGGTTGAGGTCAGGACTCTGACTGGGCCACTCCAGAAGGCGAATTTTCTTCTGTTTAAGCCATTCTGTTGTTGATTTACTTCTATGCTTTGGGTCGTTGTCCTGTTGCAACACCCATCTTCTGTTGAGCTTCATCTGGTGGACAGATGGCCTTAAGTTCTCCTGCAAAATGTCTTGATAAACTTGGGAATTCATTTTTCCTTCGATGATAGCAATCCGTCCAGGCCCTGACGCAGCAAAGCAGCCCCAAACAATGATGCCCCCACCACCATACTTTACAGTTGGGATGAGGTTTTGATGTTGGTGTGCTGTGCCTCTTTTTCTCCACATATAGTGTTGTGTGTTACTTTATTTCAAACAACTCAACTTTGGTTTCATCTGTCCACAGAATATTTTGCCAGTACTGCTGTGGAACATCTAGGTGCTCTGGTGCAAACTGTAAACGTGCAGTAATGTTTTTTTTTGGACAGCTGTGGCATTCTCTGTGGTATCCTCCCATGAAATCCATTCTTGTTTAGTGTTTTACGTATCGTAGATTCGCTAACAGGGATGTTAGCATATGCCAGAGACTTTTGTAAGTCTTTAGCTGACACTCTAGGATTCTTCTTCACCTCATTGAGCAGTCTGCGCTGTGCTCTTGCAGTCATCTTTACAGGACGGCCACTCCTAGGGAGAGTAGCAGCAGTGCTGAACTTTCTCCATTTATAGACAATTTGTCTTACCGTGGACTGATGAACAGCAAGGCTTTTGGAGATACTTTTATAAACTTTTCCAGCTTTATGCAAGTCAACAATTCTTAATCGTAGGTCTTCTGAAAGCTCTTTTGTGCGAGGCATCATTCATATCAGGCAATGCTTCTTGTGAAAGGCAAACCCAGAACTGGTGTGTGTTTTTTATAGGGCAGGTGTAACCAACACCTCCAATCTCATCTCATTGATTGGACTCCAGTTGGCTGACACCTCACTCCAATTAGCTCTTGGAGATGTCATTAGTCTAGGGGTTCACATACTTTTTCCACCTGCACTGTGAATGTTTACATGGCGTGTTCAATAAAAACATGGTAACATTTAATTCTCTGTATGTTATTAGTTTAAGCAGACTGTGATTGTCTATTGTTGTGACTTAGATGAAGATCAGATCACATTTTATGACCAATTTGTGCAGAAATCCATATCATTCCAAAGGGTTCACATACTTTTTCTTGCAACTGTATATTGCCGACATGCTGCAAATTACTGTGTTTCATGTTTGGTTGATCAAGTGGAAGGTTTGTCAAGGGGAGAAATGGCTGGGGCCTGGTTTACTGTGAGCAGCGGCGAATTAGCAAAAGGTTCAGTAGATGTTTTTTTAGTAGAAGGATTTGGCAGTGGATTGAACGTGAGTAACAAAGGATAGATTTGAGTCATGTAGACTTCTAAGACAACGGGCCTGACTTCTGAGATGGATGGTGGTGTCACAGACAGATGGAGACATCAGACTTACAGGAGTGTTTTGTTTTTTATAAGTTATCCTCTAGCCACAGAATAACTATTAGGTGGGGGGTCCTACCGCTGGGATGCCCATCGATCACGAGAACCGGGACCTTGTACCCCTCTGAGACCTCCCCCTTTAAAATAAATGGAGTGGCAGGTTCGGTGCGCACACTGCGACTCCATTCATGTCTACGGGAGGTCCGGAGGTAGCTGAGTACAGCGCTCGGCTATTTTGGGAACTCTCATAGAGATGAATGGAGCAGGCGTTCACAGGAGAGTAGGAGAAATGTCCCAGGAGGATGTGCTGTATACACTGCGTGCAGAATTATTAGGCAAATGAGTATTTTGACCACATCATCCTCTTTATGCATGTTGTCTTACTCCAAGCTGTATAGGCTCGAAAGCCTACTACCAATTAAGCATATTAGGTGATGTGCATCTCTGTAATGAGAAGGGGTGTGGTCTAATGACATCAACACCCTATATCAGGTGTGCATAATTATTAGGCAACTTCCTTTCCTTTGGCAAAATGGGTCAAAAGAAGGACTTGACAGGCTCAGAAAAGTCAAAAATAGTGAGATATCTTGCAGAGGGATGCAGCACTCTTAAAATTGCAAAGCTTCTGAAGCGTGATCATCGAACAATCAAGCGTTTCATTCAAAATAGTCAATAGGGTCGCAAGAAGCGTGTGGAAAAACCAAGGCGCAAAATAACTGCCCATGAACTGAGAAAAGTCAAGCGTGCAGCTGCCAAGATGCCACTTGCCACCAGTTTGGCCATATTTTAGAGCTGCAACATCACTGGAGTGCCCAAAAGCACAAGGTGTGCAATACTCAGAGACATGGCCAAGGTAAGAAAGGCTGAAAGACGACCACCACTGAACAAGACACACAAGCTGAAACGTCAAGACTGGGCCAAGAAATATCTCAAGACTGAGTTTTCTAAGGTTTTATGGACTGATGAAATGAGAGTGAGTCTTGATGGGCCAGATGGATGGGCCCGTGGCTGGATTGGTAAAGGGCAGAGAGCTCCAGTCCGACTCAGACGCCAGCAAGGTGGAGGTGGAGTACTGGTTTGGGCTGGTATCATCAAAGATGAGCTTGTGGGGCCTTTTCGGGTTGAGGATGGAGTCAAGCTCAACTCCCAGTCCTACTGCCAGTTTCTGGAAGACACCTTCTTCAAGCAGTGGTACAGGAAGAAGTCTGCATCCTTCAAGAAAAACATGATTTTCATGCAGGACAATGCTCCATCACACGCGTCCAAGTACTCCACAGCGTGGCTGGCAAGAAAGGGTATAAAAGAAGAAAATCTAATGACATGGCCTCCTTGTTCACCTGATCTGAACCCCATTGAGAACCTGTGGTCCATCATCAAATGTGAGATTTACAAGGAGGGAAAACAGTACACCTCTCTGAACAGTGTCTGGGAGGCTGTGGTTGCTGCTGCACGCAATGTTGATGGTGAACAGATCAAAACACTGACAGAATCCATGGATGGCAGGCTTTTGAGTGTCCTTTCAAAGAAAGGTGGCTATATTGGTCACTGATTTGTTTTTGTTTTGTTTTTGAATGTCAGAAATGTATATTTGTGAATGTTGAGATGTTATATTGGTTTCACTGGTAAAAATAAATAATTGAAATGGGTATATATTTATTTTTTGTTAAGTTGCCTAATAATTATGCACAGTAATAGTCACCTGCACACACAGATATCCCCCTAAAATAGCTAAAACTAAAAACAAACTAAAAACTACTTCCAAAAAAATTCAGCTTTGATATTAATGAGTTTTTTGGGTTCATTGAGAACATGGTTGTTGTTCAATAATAAAATTAATCCTCAAAAATACAACTTGCCTAATAATTCTGCACTCCCTGTATAGTAGGCGAGATGGTATAAAGCTGGTACTCGAAACCAAACCAGCTGATGGTCTGCCAAACTGGGATTGTGTAGAAAGGTCAGAAGGGGGCTGAACACTGAAAGCAAGGTGAAAGAAACAGGAGGAAAACTAGGATAGTTCAGTATACCTCAAGCCAAAAGAACCCTGTCACATTGTACATGCAGTGCTCTTTGTAGGATCATTATAAAACAGGAGGAGCTGATCAGATATATCATTTTGTGGGGAAAAAATCTGATGCATTTTATCCATTTACATCTTAGCTCACTTTTTGTTTTTGGAGTCCACCGGGTGGTCCTACTCACTGTCTAGGACTGCTAAGCATAGAAAGAGCAGGGGTTTAAATACATGAATCAAGACGGCATGATGCCCAGCTGTAGAGAATGAAATGTGACCTGTGGTCAGCAAGGACATCAAGAAGCATCACCAATAGATGTGTAATGAAGGTGATGAGACAACTGCCCTCCACCTCCCCCATACAGATACATGCTCATCTGTATGTGCGTCTATGGGGGAAGAGGAAGCCTCTGCCAGACACCTCCAGTGGTGGCTTATCTCCAGGGAGAACAAAAGGATCAGGTGTTAAAATTTAAAGCTCCAGATCCTCCTCTCCCCCAACATTGTTTGTCAGGAGCCCCCATACACATTAGATTGTCTGTTTCTCAGTGGAGGCCGAACCTTTCCGATGACCATTTATTGAATTTACAGACTTTTTATCTGTGATCATGCTGGCAAAATGGCTGCCTCCAAACTGTGTGCCTCAGGTAGCTTACTTTACAGCCCAGATGTGTGGCATAGATGTCTATTATGCACGTGGGACACCCCAGCGACAGATTCGGCCTCTGTTAACTCTTAAATGTGTGTAGCCTCTGTTAGGTGTATGTGGTCCTATGGCTTATAAGATCTGCCAACTTCTGTGCCTATGTAGACGTTGGCACCATGAGAGTACCTTTAGATCCATCACCATATTGAGGAATCGCCACATGTAAACGCACGTCCTCCATTTTATTTTATTTTTAGCGGTGGTGAAGTGACATAAGTGAGAAATAGAGTTGTACACATTGTCGGTGTGTAAAGACACCGTAAAGCAGTGCCAACAGTCCTGAATTTGCAGGGACTATCCCCAACTATCAGTCAGGCTGGGTGTAAGCCCCACCATAAGAGGGCAGGGTTGGGACTGTGAACATTCTGGGGCGAGAATCGCACACCCTGAATTTACCAACTACACTGTCGGCATAAACACAACTTGCCGACCATGTTCTCTGTAATTACAGATTATTATAATCCTCTCAGGCGGAGTACAACGACATGGCTGTGGGTATTTCTACAGTGATGTTACTATTTAGGCCCCCTGCACACGATCAGGATTGCGTGCGGATTTTCCGCGCGGATTTGCGTGCGGAAAATCCGCACCGTAGGTCATGTCCATTGTATTCTATGAGAATTTGAAATTCTCAATGCACACGATGCAGATTTTTTCCACGCGGATTTTGACCTGCGGTGCGGATTTTAAAATCCGCGACATGTCAATTAATTTTATTTTTCCGGACCGGATTTTCTTCATTCACTTAGTGAAATCCGCATGCGGAAAATCCGCACTGAATCCGCACCAAATCCGCACGCAAATCCGCATGCAAATCCGCACCAATTAATGCGGATTGACCGCACAGATTTGCCTGCGAACACCTGCGGATTTCAGTGCGGATTCTCCGCACATGAATCCTGAACGTGTGCATGTACCCTTAGTGTTGGAGACATGTTGTAGGATTCTCCATTTTGAGAAAGTGCAGCAGCTGCTGGAACAGAATAGGCTTGTGGATTATATTACAAAATGGCGTAACGGTATCAGATGTCCAAGTCTTCCTAACACCTCGTGTGTGTGCGTCTACTGCCACCTGCTGGTAGAGACTTCGTAGGCTTAGTGGATGCAGCACCTGGACGGTTTTCTGTTATCTACATGATAAATGCAGTTGCTGCAGTGAGACGACCCCTTCAATGGCTTACAAGAATGAATAAACCACATAGAGTTAGGGATTTCATAGTTGGTTCAGGATGTGGAGCTGGTCATATCCAGTACTAATAGTATTGTATTTGGCATCTAGTTTCATGTGTACATTTTATCTGTCCCATCTAGCCACTCAGCATCGGAAGAGTCCAATCACTCTGCGTCCGAGTTCGGCAGCCAATCAGAAAGTGAACAGGCCAGCGAGCAGGCCAGCGAGTCCAACAGCAACTTGGAGTCATCAGAGAGCCAGTCTGAATCAGAATGTGAATCAAATGGTTCTAAATCACAGGAGCAAACCTCTGACGCAAAAGAGAAGTCTCTTCCCAAAAAGGAGAGGCTGGCAGATGTGAAAAAGGTAAGATCCGTGGGTGAGAAATAAGTGTGTTGCATGTAGGAATTTTTGCTGCTGCCAGTGTAAGGGAGGGTTCCTGCTGTGTTTGCAGTGTATGTGTTGAGAGGAACTCAGGATACCTCCCAATAGATGTCACATTATACTGGAAGGAGCCGTTCTGTACTGTGCCGTAATATGTGGAAGCACGCAGTAATTTCTAGGAACTGTTACCTCATCCTCTGTCTGGAAACCCACGAGAAAAGGACCTGTTATTAAAAGGTTTTCTGAGACTTTTAAGCCTCATGCACACTGCCGTGTTCCGCGGCCGAGAGCGGTCCGTGGTGACCCGGCCGGGATTCCTGCTGACAGCAGGAACGCACGGCGTCATTGGTTGCTATGACGCCGTGCGCTTCATGCAGCCGCTGATGTACAGCAATGCACTATACCAGTGTATTACTGTACAGCACCGGCGGCATGAAGCGCACGGCGTCATAGCAACCAATGACGCCGTGCGCTCCTGCTGTCAGCAGGAATCCCGGCCGGGTTACCACGGACCGCTCTCGGCCACGGAACACGGCAGTGTGCATTCGGCTTTATACTGATGACCTATCTCAGCAAGGGAACTATTATTAACACATGATCATCAGGGATAGCCAATATTGTGGCCTAAATAAGTCACAGATTATGGAGCATGCCAAATATGTGCCTTAATTTGTGGCTTTTTAAACTTCTCACCACTTTTCTGGTGGCGATAAAAGAGGTGGGCTTCTGGTTTTACTATAACTGGAGCCTGCACCAGAGATGTGCCTAATTTATTAAGAGGCGTCTTCCTCTTAATAAATAAGGCACATCTCTGTATGGGAACACCAGGCTTGATTAATGTCCCTCTATGGTTTTTTTTTTTTTTATAATTAAAGGAGGCTCATGCTTGGCTCTCCCTGCTCAGTCTTGTGGTCCTGGTATTAAATGAATGTTGAATTATCACTTTTAGACCCACCTTATCCTAGTCTTGTATCTTCGCAGAGTATTCAGCAGGTCCTCTCTAGAGTTTCCTTTTCTTTTTTAGATGTGGGAAGAATACCCTGATGTGTATGGTGTAAGGAGGTCAAACAGAAGCAGGCAAGAACCTTCAAGATTAAACATGAAAGAGGTAAGGTAGGGAGATGAGGGTACAACAAATACAGGGTAGTTGGCCTTGCACCATAGGCAGTGCTCCAGACTAAAAAAAAATACCTAGTAGCCATTGGCTCCTGAACTGAAAAATTTAGGAGCCAAATAAAATTTTCAGTCGCCTAATCGAAACCGAATCAAAATTTTGGTATCGTGACAACGCTACGCCGATTAGATCGGCGTAGGGTTGTTTCGATACCAAAATTTTTATTTGCTTTCGTCACCATAAAAAAGTATTGCGATACTCAATACCGCGCAAAAAAAACCAAACACCAACAAAAGCTGCATGCATTTAGCATTTTATGAAACGTTCGGCCCATAATAGAACAGTCCTATCCTATTTTTTGGGGTGACAAGGTGACTAAAAAATGGCAAATGCTCACCGCATAGGAGATATTTTTTAATAATTTAATAGTTTGAACTTTTCGGCGCTATGTAATATGTTTATTTATTTATTGTTTATATATTTTATATGTAAAATTGGGAAAGGGGGGATTTAAACTTAATATTTTAGGGTACTTTCACACTAGCGTTTTTCATTTCCGGCATAGAGTTCCGTCACAGGGGCTCTATACCAGAAAAGAACTGATCAGGCATATCCCCATGCATTCTGAATGGAAAGTAATCCGTTCAGGATGCATCAGGATGTCTTCAGTTCCGTCATTTTGACTGATCAGGCAAAAGATAAAACCGCAGCATGCTACGGTTTTATCTCTGGCGAAAAAAACTGAAGACTTGCCTGAATGCCGGATGTGTAATAAGATACAAGACGGATCCATCTGTCCGCATGACAAGCGGAGAGATGGATTCGTTCTTGCAATGCATTTGTGAGATGGATCCGCATCCGGATGCATCTCACAAATTCTTTCAGTCACTGCCGGATCACACTGCCGCAAGTGTGAAAGTAGCCTTAGTGTTTGTGTATTTTTTTTATTTGGACTTACTATTAGCTCCCTTAGGGGCTGGAACCCTTGTCCTATTCACCCTTAGGCCCCTTTCACATGGGCGAGATTTCTGCGCGGGTGCAATGCGTGAGGTGAACGCATTGCACCCGCACTGAATCCAGACCCATTCACTTCTATGGGGCTGTGCACATGAGCGGTGATTTTCACGCATCACTTGTGCGTTGCGTGAAAATCGCAGCATGCGCTATATTGTGCGTTTTTGATGCAACGCAGGCCCCATAGAAGTGAATGGGGCTGCGTGAAAATCGCAAGCATCCACAAGCAAGTGCGGATGCGGTGCGATTTTCACGCATGGTTACTAGGATGAAATTCTATTCACTGTATTATTTTCCCTTATAACATGGTTATAAGGGAAAAAAATAGCATATACCCCAATATAATAAACATTGGTGGCGCAGTGTGCCCCCCCAACACCCCAGTATAATAAACATTGGTGGCGCAGTGCGCACCCCCCAACACCCCAGTATAATAAACATTGGTGGCGCAGTGCGCCCCCCCCAACACCCCAGTATAATAAACATTGGTGGCGCAGTGCGCCCCCCCCAACACCCCAGTATAACAAACATTGGTGGCGCAGTGCGCCCCCCCAACACCCCAGTATAACAACATTGGTGGTGCAGTGCGCACCCCCCAATCCCAACACCCCAGTATAATAAACATTGGTGGCGCAGTGCGCCCCCCCCCAAAACCTCAGTATAATAAACATTGGTGGCGCAGTGCGCCCCCCCCACAACACCCCAGTATAATAAACATTGGTGGCGCAGTGGGCAGTTCCAATGAGGGTTAAAAAAAATATATATAAATTAACTCACCTCCTCCAATTGATCGCGTAGCAGCCGGTCTCCTGTTCTTTCTTCAGGACCTGTCAAAGGACCTGTGGTGACATCACTGTGCTCATCACTTGGTACATCACATGGTAATGGACCATGTGATGAGCTCAGTGACATCACCACAGGTCCTAAAGAAAGAACAGGAGACCGGCAGCTACGCGATCAATTGGAGGAGGTGAGTTAATTATTTATTAATTTTTTTAACCCTCATTGGCACTTCCCACTGCGCCACCAATGTTTATTATACTGGGGTGTTGGGGGGGGCGCACTGCGCCACCAATGTTTATTATACTGGGGGGAGGCGCACTGCGCCACCAATGAAGAGCTGCGGCGGTGGGTCTAGTCGCAAATGGCAACAAGACTAAAAAGTCTTGTCGCCATTTATAACTTCTAAGTCGCATTGGCGACTATTTTGTTCGCCATCTGGAGCCCTGTTAGGACAAGTGGTTTATTTGTTATGAGCGCCATCTCTGTCACTATTTGTGAAGATTTCTTTAATAGTTGAGAAGTAGAAAAGGGAGGATCTCTGCTAAAGCATCGACATAGAGATTTGCTTGAAAAGAGAATTATCAGGCCTCAGCCACTCTTGGGTAGTTTGGTCAGTATTTGTAAGTCACACCAAGAAGTGGAATATAAACCCAGAACAGGTGCAAATCTTTCCATTAGACTTTTCCCATCTTCGTGTTCCACTCGTGGTTTTGGCTTACAAGTAATGATGCAAAATGCAGACCAAAATTTGCAAGTGTGATTGAGGCCTAATAGCTATGATGGTGGTTGACTGATTGTGGAAAGTTTTCTCTTTGTTTTTCCACAGCATTATACCTTTGAAAAGTATAACCCCAGGTAATCTGTCACTGTGAAAGTGCAGACAATCTGCAGGCAGCATGTTATAGAGCAGGAGGAGCTGAGCAGGTTGTTTATATAGTTGAATAGAAAATGATTCTGCAAAACAAATTTAAATCTCTGCTCTTTCTATGCTTAACCCCTTCAGCCACCGTGACATACCTATACGTCACAATGGCTGAACGCTTGTATGGAATGGGCTTGTATGAAGTGTGCTGAACCCAGTCATTTAACCTCTCAGATGCCGCATTCGACAGTGATTGCGGCATCTGTGAGGTAAGGCAGAGGGATGCTGCTACCTCTGCCTTCCGATCGAAGCTTCCATAGTGAAAATGCAGTGCTCAGATCGGTTACTATGACATTGCACTGCATTTTTATGATGACTGCTTCCTTTTAAAGGGGTTTTCCAGGAGCAGAATATTGATGTCCCATCCTCAGGTTGCTGATCAGCTGTTCGAAGAGGCTGTGGAGGTCTGGGGAGCACTGCAGCCTCTTCCTAGGCTGTTGACATCACGTTCATCAGTCACCTGGCCTACGGGCAGCTCAGTCCCATTCAAGCGAATGGGCCCAGGCTACAATACTAAGTACACCTGCTATACAGTGAATGGTGCTGTGTTTGGTATGCTGTGAGGAGGGCGCAACACTCACCGCTATGTTTCAAACAGCTGATCGGTTGCGGTGCCAATAGTTGGAACCCCACTGATCAGAAGATACCTAGATGAACTGAATTTTATGCTTACAGGCACATTAATGCAATTTAGCCCATTTTCAAACAATTGTAGTATGGCTGTAAGTCCCTACCCAACCACAACTCTTAAGCTACCTGCAGATGAGTGCGGGGAATGCACATATGATCTGCACAAATTTGTTTGCGGATTTATGTGCATTTCTGCAGCATATCCTCACCAAAATCCACAATGTCTAATTGCGGATTAGATGCTGTTTCTCACCCTTCCATTGTAAAGAGTAAAATCCGCAGCTAAACCACAAACATAATTGACATGCTGCAGATTTAGAAATTACCCCATTTGCCGAACGGGTTGCGCAGTTCTGGGTTTTTCACTCTTTAGATGCCTCTGGTCTCACGGCGTCCGCTGCAGGCGCCATGTTTACACTTAGCTCCAGCGCCATACATGTACGGCACTGGTAGTGCAAGGGTTAAAATCTATTTGTTCCTAAGTTTTTGTGTTTGATGATTCTTGTGCCGTTGGCAATTTTGATGATTGTGTATGGCACAATATACGTGCATATTGTTTACACTGGTTTGTTTCTTAGACCACAGATTCTGAAAGTGAAAGCCCAAAGAGAAGAAGTGCAAGAATGGCAAACAAAAAGTGAGTGCCGGTAGACACAACCTGGCATGCTTTACAGTGTTAATCTATGCACTACTTAATCATTTTCATTCTTGCTTGTCCAATATATTTGGAAGCTAAGTTAATGGTTCTGTTATTTTCATAGAGAGAAGAAAAAAATGTCAGATGACTATGATGATGATGATGATGATGATGATGATGATGAAGACGATGATGATGTTAGCAGTGAAGAAAGTGACCTAGAACCACCAAAATCCAGATCCAGACAACTGAGAAGGTATGTGTGAATATTTTACAGTTTGTACTCGGTCCCTCTCTGGCATCTTGTCACTAGAACAGACCACTTAAAGGGATTCTGTCACCTCGTTTTATCTTATAGAGATAACATATCTCTAAAATCATTTTTTAAACACAATAAAAGGACACAGTTTTATGGGACAGGTATATTGCGGACATGCTAGCGGCGATCTAGCCGTGCATGGCCGCAGCTCTATAACCTAAAACGAGGTGACAGAATCCCTTTAACCTCCTCCCGGTGATGCTCTAATAGAACTAAACTGTGGAGTGGAATCCCCTCAGGAAAGAGTTGTCAGCTAAACACTACAAATGTAAAACATATGGTCAGCGTAAGCTTACGTGATAATTATTCTTTCAATTTAGTGAGTTAAAGTTAGTTCTTTTTATTTAGCTCGACATCCAAAGCTGTGTTAAGAAAGCAAAAGAAACCACAACGTGGAAGAAGAAGAAAGGCTGATTCCAGTGAGGATGAAGATGAGGATGAGGATGATGATGCTCCTAAGAGGCAGACACGACGGAGGGCAGCTAAACATGTTAGGTGAGATAAACCCTTTTGATTGCCTTATAACCTGGTGTCAGTGTTTAGTACGCAAAGACTAATGTATCTAAAGTTGGCTATGGACTAATCATTTCCTAACTGCTATTAGCCCAATTACCTGTAGTGGGAGGCAGATAAGTGACTGCCAGACACTTCTTGAACAAGCAGCAGGACCAGATGAGTTAAAACACAACTCATTCATTTTTTTTTATTTTTTTTTTTATGAAAGTAGCTGTTGGGTGCAAAAAGTCCTTGTAGACATATTGGTGGAACTCATTGGAATCAGTAGAGTTTGCTGTGTGTGTGTGTGTGTATATATATATATATATATATATATATATATATATATAAATAAATAAAAACAATAACCTATATAATAATACTGGTTAAAGACAAAAGACACGGGTCTTATGCTAGTAAAGATTAAACTGAAGTTAGTTTGTCTGTTATTTTGGAAACTAATTGTAGAATACGTTAGAGGTCAATATTGGCATTCATTTGCTAATGTTATAGTTCCAATATTGCAGCTACAAAGAAGATGATGACTTTGAAACAGATTCTGACGATCTGATCGAAATGGCAGGAGAGGAAGCAGAGGAAGAAGAAGAAAGCCATGAGACTATTGAAAAAGTTTTGGAATCCAGGACTGGGAAGAAAGGAGGTAAGTTTAACAAATTGACTAGGGTTGTCCCGATACCACTTTTTTAGGACCGAGTACAAGTACCGATACTTTTTTTCAAGTAGTCACCGATACCGAATACCGATACTTTTTTTAAATGTCATGTGACCGTTTTGGGGGATCTGTGGATGACGCACTGTCATGTGGGGGATCTGTGGATGGCACTGTTATGGGGGACCTGTGGATGGCACTGTTATGGGGGATCTGTGGATGGCACTGTTATGGGGGATCTGTGGATGGCACTGTTATGGGGGATCTGTGGATGGCGCTGTTATGGGGGATCTGTGGATGGCGCTGTTATGGGGGATCTGTGGATGGCACTGTTATGGGGGATCTGTGGATGGCACTGTTATGGGGGATCTGTGGATGGCACTGTTATGGGGATCTGTGGATGGTGCTGTTATGGGGGATCTGTGGATGGCACTGTTATGGGGATCTGTGGATGGCACTGTTATGGGGATCTGTGGATGGCACTGTTATGGGGGATCTGTGGATGGCACTGTTATGGGGGATCTGTGGATGGCACTGTTATGGGGGATCTGTGGATGGCACTGTTATGGGGGATCTGTGGATGGCACTTTTATGGGGATCTGTGGATGGTGCTGTTATGGGGGATCTGTGGATGGCACTGTTATGGGGATCTGTGGATGGCACTGTTATGGGGATCTGTGGATGGCACTGTTATGGGGGATCTGTGGATGGCACTGTTATGGGGATCTGTGGATGGCACTGTTATGGGGGATCTGTGGATGGCACTGTTATGGGGGATCTGTGGATGGCACTGTTATGGGGATTTGTGGATGGTACTGCTATGGGGTGGGATATCTGTGGATGGCATTGTTATGGGGTGGGGGGATCTGAGGATGGCATTGTTATTTGGTGGGGGATCTGTGGATGGAACTGTTATGGGGAGGATCTGTGGATGACACTGCTATATGTCATCCACAGATCCCCCTCATAACAGTGTCCCCCAATACACCGGGCCCCGCCGCTCACCGAAGTATTTATAAACGTGAATCCTTATCCTGTTATTAAGTTGAACTAACGCTGCCCTCTCCCATGTTCCCCTGTATCCCCCTGTATCCCCACAGCACTTACTTAAGCTTCCATAGCAGGCAGAGCGGACGGCACCAGTAACGTCACTCACTGACGTCGCGCGTCTGCTCCGCCTGCTTCATTCATAAAGTGGGCGGAGCAGGCGCTCTACGTCAGTGAGTGACGTTACTGCTGCCGTCTGCTCTGCCTGCTATTGAAGCTTAAGTAAGTGCTATGGGGATACAGGGGAACATGGGAGAGGGCAGCGTTAGTTCAACTTAATAACAGGATAAGGATTCACGTTTATAAATACTTTGGTGAGCGGCGGGGCCCGGTGTAAGAGTACAGTGACTGCACCGGGCCCCGCCCCTAGTTACGAACTCCAGCCCCTCCTCTCTCCCGATGCTGCATCTTTGCGGGGCCGCAAAAATATTCATTGCGGGCCGCATGACACCCATGCAGTAAGTAATACCCAGTCACATACCAGCAAT
The DNA here is from genome assembly GCF_905171765.1 of Bufo bufo. NCBI lineage: Eukaryota > Metazoa > Chordata > Amphibia > Anura > Bufonidae > Bufo > Bufo bufo. The sequence continues at coordinate 700,700,002 of NC_053389.1, forward strand.
AATTATCGTTGCCGGCTCTCTCCACCCCTTCTCAGCTGCCGTTCACTGCCCCCTCTATGCACCGCTCACCAGCCCGCTTGATGTAAAAAAAAAAAAAAAGTATTCTATTTATGTATCGGGGCGGGGTATCGGCGGCTGAGTACCGCCGAGAAAACTCGGAATCGGTCCCGATACCGATACTAGTATCGGTATCGGGACAACCCTAAAATTGACCCCTTGCTGCTGGTTGCCATAGAAAAAGCTGTCAGTCAGTGGTGGTGGTGGTGGGGGGATGTAGAACCCAGAGCTCATGAATATGAGGACTCCCAAGCACATGCATTGTACTGAACAGACTCTGGTCGCTCTGGAACCACTCAATACAGTTTTAGCAAATTGTCTGGGTCATTTCAATAAAGTGACTCAGGGTTTAGCTAAGTGCCTATGCCATTAGTTCACTCTGCCCCAATAAGGCAGCACAAAACTGTTAACAGATTAACTTTAACCCTTTAAAGGCTATGTATGCCTTTGGGGGCACCTTTTTTTTATCATTGCATTGTACTCCTTTTGAGATAAAAATCATTTTTTTTATTGGTCTTTATGAAAAATATGGAGCCCTTTTTTGTGTACAGAGCTGACATGCTCTAGAAGCAGCCTCTGGATTTTATCTCATTTCCGTCAGTTGGGGAGTTGAAAGCTCCTTATTTCTGCTCATTGTCATTATAAACACTCATAGCTCAGTTCTTATCTTACTGATAAGAATGCTTAAATAAGTGTTTATGACCCTTTAGCAGTTTAGAGATGAGGTTTTTATTAGATGGCCGGCACAAAGTGAAAGTACCAGTCACACAGTTAGAAAAAACGTTCACGGTTGTTAAGGGTTTAACCACCTCAGGACCGCCGTACGCAGGATTGCGTCTTTGCGGCGGTCCTGTTGTTCTGGGTGGACGCGCCGGTGCGTCCTCTCGCGAGACGCGAGATTTCCTGTGAACGCGCGCACACAGGCGCGCGCGTTCACAGGATCGGAAGGTAAGCGAGTGGATCTCCAGCCTGCCAGCGGCGATCGTTCGCTGGCAGGCTGGAGATGTGATTTTTTTAACCCCTAACAGGTATATTAGACGCTGTTTTGATAACAGCGTCTAATATACCTGCTACCTGGTCCTCTGGTGGTCCCCTTTGTTTGGATCGACCACCAGAGGACACAGGCAGCTCAGTAATATGTTGCACCAAGCACCACTACACTACACCCCCCCCCCCCCCCCCCCCCGTCACTTATTAACCCCTTATTAGCCCTTGATCACCCCTGATCACCCCATATAGACTCCCTGATCACCCCCCTGTCATTGATTACCCCCCTGTCATTGATCACCCCCCTGTAAAGCTCCATTCAGATGTCCGCATGATTTTTACGGATCCACTGATAGACTGATCGGATCCGTAAAAATCATACGGACGTCTGAATGCAGCCTTACAGGGGAGTGATAAATGACGGAGGTGATCACCCCATATAGACTCCCTGATCACCCCCCTGTCATTGATCACCCCCCTGTAAAGCTCCATTCAGATGTCCGCATGATTTTTACGGATCCACTGATAGACTGATCGGATCCGTAAAAATCATACGGACGTCTGAATGCAGCCTTACAGGGGAGTGATCAATGACTGTGGTGATCACCCCATATAGACTCCCTGATCACCCCCCTGTCATTGATTACCCCTCTGTCATTGATCACCCCCCTGTAAAGCTCCATTCAGATGTCCGCATGATTTTTACGGATCCACTGATAGACTGATCGGATCCGTAAAAATCATACGGACGTCTGAATGCAGCCTTACAGGGGAGTGATCAATGACTGTGGTGATCACCCCATATAGACTCCCTGATCACCCCCCTGTCATTGATTACCCCTCTGTCATTGATCACCCCCCTGTAAAGCTCCATTCAGATGTCCGCATGATTTTTACGGATCCACTGATAGGATCCGTAAAAATCATACGGACGTCTGAATGCAGCCTTACAGGGGAGTGATCAATGACTGTGGTGATCACCCCATATAGACTCCCTGATCACCCCCCTGTCATTGATTACCCCTCTGTCATTGATCACCCCCCTGTAAAGCTCCATTCAGATGTCCGCATGATTTTTACGGATCCACTGATAGACTGATCGGATCCGTAAAAATCATACGGACGTCTGAATGCAGCCTTACAGGGGGGTGATCAATGACAGTTGGGTGATCACCCCATATAGACTCCCTGATCACCCCCCTGTCATTGATCACCCCCCCTGTCATTGATCACCCCCCTGTCATTGATCCCCCCCCCCCCCTCTGTAAGGCTGCATTCAGTCTTTTTTTTGGCCCAAGTTAGCGGAATTTTTTTTTTTTTCTTACAAAGTCACATATTCCACTAACTTGTGACAAAAAATTAAATCTCACATGAACTCACCATACCCCTCACGGAATCCAAATGCGTAAAATTTTTTAGACATTTATATTCCAGACTTCTTCTCACGCTTTAGGGCCCCTAGAATGCCAGGGCAGTATAAATACCCCACATGTGACCCCATTTCGGAAAGAAGACACCCCCAGGTATTCCGTGAGGGGCATATTGAGTCCATGAAAGATTGAAATTTTTGTCCCAAGTTAGCGGAACGGGAGACTTTGTGAGAAAAAAATAAAAAATATCAATTTCCGCTAACTTGTGCCAAAAAAAAAAAATTTCTATGAACTCGCCATGCCCCTCATTGAATACCTTGGGGTGTCTTCTTTCCAAAATGGGGTCACATGTGGGGTATTTATACTGCCCTGGCATTCTAGGGGCCCCAAAGCGTGAGAAGAAGTCTGGTATCCAAATGTCTAAAAATGCCCTCCTAAAAGGAATTTGGGCCCCTTTGCGCATCTAGGCTGCAAAAAAGTGTCACACATCTGGTATCGCCGTACTCAGGAGAAGTTGGGGAATGTGTTTTGGGGTGTCATTTTACATATACCCATTCTGGGTGAGATAAATATCTTGGTCAAATGCCAACTTTGTATAAAAAAATGGAAAAAGTTGTCTTTTGCCAAGATATTTCTCTCACCCAGCATGGGTATATGTAAAAAGACACCCCAAAACACATTCCCCAACGTCTCCTGAATACGGCGATACCAGATGTGTGACACTTTTTTGCAGCCTAGGTGGGCAAAGGGGCCCACATTCCAAAGAGCACCTTTCGGATTTCACTGGTCATTTACCTACTTACCACACATTAGGGCCCCTGGAAAATGCCAGGGCAGTATAACTACCCCACAAGTGACCCCATTTTGGAAAGAAGACACCCCAAGGTATTCCGTGAGGGGCATGGCGAGTTCCTAGAATTTTTTATTTTTTGTCACAAGTTAGTGGAAAATGATGTTTGTTTTTTTTTTTTGTTTTTTTTTTTTTCATACAAAGTCTCATATTCCACTAACTTGTGACAAAAAATAAAAACTTCCATGAACTCACTATGCCCATCAGCGAATACCCTGGGGTCTCTTCTTTCCAAAATGGGGTCACTTGTGGGGTAGTTATACTGCCCTGGCATTCTAGGGGCCCAAATGTGTGGTAAGGAGTTTGAAATCAAATTCTGTAAAAAATGACGAGTGAAATTCGAAAGGTGCTCTTTGGAATGTGGGCCCCTTTGCCCATCTAGGCTGCAAAAAAGTGTCACACATCTGGTATCTCTGTACTCAGGAGAAGGTGGGGAATGTGTTTTGGGGTGTCTTTTTACATATACCCATGCTGGGTGAGAGAAATATCTTGGCAAAAGACAACTTTTCCCATTTTTTTATACAAAGTTGGCATTTGACCAAGATATTTATCTCACCCAGCATGGGTATATGTAAAAAGACACCCCAAAACACATTCCCCAACTTCTACTGAATACGGAGATACCAGATGTGTGACACTTTTTTGCAGCCTAGGTGGGCAAAGGGGCCCACATTCCAAAGAGCACCTTTCGGATTTCACTCGTCATTTTTTACAGAATTTGATTTCAAACTCCTTACCACACATTTGGGCCCCTAGAATGCCAGGGCAGTATAACTACCCCACAAGTGACCCCATTTTGGAAAGAAGAGACCCCAAGGTATTTCGTGATGGGCATAGTGAGTTCATGGAAGTTTTTATTTTTTGTCACAAGTTAGTGGAATATGAGACTTTGTAAGAAAAAAAAAAAAAAAGAAAAAAATCATCATTTTCCGCTAACTTGTGACAAAAAATAAAAAGTTCTATGAACTCACTATGCCCATCAGCGAATACCTTAGGGTGTGTATTTTCCGAAATGGGGTCATTTGTGGGGTGTTTGTACTGTCTGGCCATTGTAGAACCTCAGGAAACATGACAGGTGCTCAGAAAGTCAGAGCTGCTTCAAAAAGCGGAAATTCACATTTTTGTACCATAGTTTGTAAACGCTATAACTTTTACCCAAACCATTTTTTTTTTACCCAAACATTTTTTTTAATCAAAGACATGTAGAACAATAAATTTAGAGCAAAATTTATATATGGATGTCGTTTTTTTTGCAAAATTTTACAACTGAAAGTGAAAAATGTCATTTTTTTGCAAAAAAATCGTTAAATTTCGATTAATAACAAAAAAAGTAAAAATGTCAGCAGCAATGAAATACCACCAAATGAAAGCTCTATTAGTGAGAAGAAAAGGAGGTAAAATTCATTTGGGTGGTAAGTTGCATGACCGAGCAATAAACGGTGAAAGTAGTGTAGGTCAGAAGTGTAAAAAGTGGCCTGGTCTTTCAGGGTGTTTAAGCACTGGGGGCTGAGGTGGTTAAAAGACGTACCTAGAAAGAATACTGCAGCTTTCTAGTTTTGCTCTGCATTTACTGTTCTGTTATTCTGGAGGAATAAACCAATTCAATATGTGATTTCAGCTGTTGGAGCCCCTACAACTGTGTATGCTGTTGAAATGAATGGAAACCCCTGTGCTGACTTTAATCCTGAAACTGATGGAGAACACCAGTTTCTTATAAAATGGAAAGGCTGGTCTTACATCCACAGCACATGGGAGAGTGAGGAATCTTTACAGCAACAAAAGGTTAAAGGCTTGAAGAAGCTGGAGAACTTCAAGAAGAGAGAGGACGAAATCAAACAGTGGTACAGTTGAATCATTCTTCTGTAAATGCTTAGTACATCTTGGACTAAACTCTGTACTTCTGTGCTGATGAATTACCTAATATATCTTTGTAACAGAGCTCATCGTTAAAGTGTTCAGACATAACATTCTTGTTGCCTGCAGCCAGGTAAAGTTTAGGAGATCACTGCATAGTCCTTTATCACCGACTTAGTGAATACAATAATCCACTCTGTTCCCCCTAGTGGTGACTGCAGGCAGCCACATTATTTTTTCAAGCTGTGGTTATGCAGGAGATTTGGTTTTCTGTATCAGAAATGAACAAGCTCCGACTGCTATAAAGATAGATTTAACGGGTATCACCATCTCATAAAGTGATAGAATATGGCTAGAATATGCCATCACTTTATGGTCTGTGGAGGTCTGACGTCTTGGAACTCCACCAATCCTGAGAATGAAGGGACCACAGTGCTGGTTTAGTCCTGCATACCCTTCATTGTTTTTCTCTGCACATCTGCATTCCCACCCAGCTCAGAAATGACAGCCTGCTCTAACGGGAAGATCAGAGGAACATCCACTCTTTGAATTATACAGTCAACACTGATTGTGGCTTCTAAGGGTGGTTTGATGCTTTGGGGGAGATTTATTATCTCCCTACGCCTGTTTTCTGGCAGAAAGAAGTTGTAAACTCTCTGTTTGTGACTTTTTAAATTCTACTGCAACTAAATGTAGCCCCAAGTGGTGTTTCTACATTACCCTCACCAGTTTCCAAGAAGGCAGTGTGGAGGGTCCAGCTGGTCCATCATATTTTTCTTCTTTTACTCCATAGATTTCTGTTTTGGCACATGGACTGCTGGTGAATGCATCCTCCTTCAACGCAGGGGATATCAAGACCAGTGTAGCACACACTGGTATTGATAAATCTCCCTGTTGTTTTTTTTTTTGTTTGTTTGTTTTTTACAAAAAAAAAACAAAAAACATTTTCGGTGTATTTTGGAAGCACAAATCAGCCACCAGCAAATATTAAAGGCTGACCCATATAAAGTATAAACACCCTAAAATGCACCTTTTGGCATATTCTTAGTGTGTGTTTTTCTTTTTTTGTATCAAAAAAGGTAGGTGTGGATTTTTTTTTTCCCCAAACGTTTTCCCGTAGCGTTTCTATCTGGAAAAAAAAAAATTAAAGGCTGAAAACAAAGTGACTAAAAAACACCACATTAAGACTAGGTTCACACAAAGTATTTTCTAAGTTGATGAAAAAAACCTGATGTGAAATCCGCATCAGGTTTTTTTTCCCATGCATTCTATTTTCCTTTTTTTTTTTTTTTATGCAATTTTTCTGCGGTTTCGGTGAGGATTTTTATCCCGTTCCATTTTCAGTGGAATTCTGGATGTGGAATCAACATCAAGAAAGGACAGGAAACTTCTTTTTCCACAGTGCATGATTTAACATGCATATTTCCTATCTAAATCAATGGAGAATTAATCCATGCCAAAATCCTCTGTGTGAACCTGGCCTAAAAGATGCTTGGCGTTTTTTGGTAGAAAAAAATTGCAATAAAAAGACGTAGTGTGGCAGCAGGCAGAGACCAAGAGGGGAATCATCCTTTATCACCCACGGTATATACCATTAAGTTATAGTTAAAAATGAAATGAAACAGCACCCTAATCGGGGAGGGTGCTAGAATATTAAAAAGTCATAAAAAATAAAATAATTATAATTGAACTACATAAACATGCTTTTATAATTTATTACATTTATTTGGTTACGACTTGAATAACCTGTACAATAAATCTATAGCTTTATTTATCATGATCTGCTTATGCCCTAAAAGAAAGAAATGACAACTGCAGCAGAAAACAACTGTTCTGATCCCCAGGGCCAAAATTGTCCCGCTCCTAAAGGGGTTAATAAACAGCTAGTACTGCTGTTCACAATCTTTGTATCTTTTATTGATAGGTTGTCAAAAATTTCTCCTGAAGATCTTGAGTATTATAATTGCCAGCAGGAGCTGGCACTCGAACTGAACAAGCAGTACCAGATAGTTGAGAGAGTCATTGGTAAGTGGATTCATACCATTATCACTACCTTATTGGACTTAGTATCAGGCTTTAAAGAGGACCTGTCACCTCTCCTGACATGCCTGTTTTAGTAACTACTTGCATTCCCCATGTAATAACCGTTCTGGAGCATCTATTTTTAGTGTGTCCTTGCACATTGGCCACTGGCAGCACTGATTGTGCAGGGACACACCCCAACTGGTAACACCCATCTGTACCCTCACTGCAGACTGCTGGAATTCACTTCTAAACTTCTAGTAGAAGTAATTAAGGAATGACACGACATAAGACTAGAGGCTCCAGAATGATTACACAGGGAATGCATGTAGTTATAAAAACAAGCATGTCAGGTGAGGTGACTGCTCCTCTTTAACATAAAATACTGGAAAAAATCTTGACCTTCATAGATAGAATAATAAACTGAAAACAATGACTTCCCCCAAATAATTGCTGCACGTGTGTAGAAGAAATATCATGCTTGCCGGCTACAGATGTTGCATTGTTAAATAATCTGTGTATTGATTTTCAGCTGTGAAGACTGGTAAATCTGGCTCTGGACACTCTGAATTTCCAGGTAATGCAGTATGTCCATCAAAGTTAGAGAACATTGGGCATAGCAGCATAAAATATCCCCACCTAGGACGCCATATACATATATATATTTTTCTGCGTTAGGTTACTGCACGGCCTTATAGGCTGCAGCAGGCCCAAATTAAAATGCGGAACGACTGCGCAGTGTGGTGACATCCTTATATGCGCCTTATTTACACCCATAAGAAGTGAATAACACTGATTTTCTCATGACAATGGCACCCGTCAAGGGTTGGGAAATATAGGCAGCAGGTGAAGCGTCAGTTCTTGCCGTTATGTTGAGTAAAATAGCAAGCATAGGGATCAGTGCTAAATTCTAATCAAAATTTGTTGAAAGGTCCATGAAACTTTAAGATGGGTTGGGACTTTTGCCCTACCTGTATTCTATATTTCTTGTTCTGCTTCTGACTTCGGTTTAGGCTTTCCGAATATTCCTTCTGTTTTGTATGTACAGTACTTGTTATGACATAGATGGGGATTTCCGTATTAAAACATGAGCCTATTTTCCCTTTGCAATTTCAGTTGGATAATGTCATTAATTTCACGCATAGGATTATATGTTTAAGCCACTAGCGCAGGCTGTAAGCAGGCTATACATTGTATTCCAGTGAACACCAGAAGGAACTCCTCCTCCAATGAGCCAGAGTACCTATGCAAGTGGATGGGTCTCCCCTATGCCGAGTCCAGCTGGGAGGATGGCGCGCTCGTGGGGAAGAAATTTCAGCACTGTATTGATAGCTTCAACAGCCGGAATAACTCAAAAAACACCCCTGTGAAAGACTGCAAGGTGTGTACAATATTGTGCATTGGTTGCATTGACAGGTGCATGAAAAACATGCCCTTCTTTCTCTTTCTACTTTCATGAAAATGTTAGATGTATTTCCATTTTATTCATTTCCTTTCTTCATTATTGTAAAAAGGTGTGTTACAAAAATTGAATCTGTGTGATACTTCATTGTGGTACTGTGCCAACAGGTCCTGAGACAGAGACCCCGGTTTGTGACATTGAAGAAGCAGCCTTCTTACCTTGGTAGTGAGGTTCTTGAACTCCGTGATTACCAGCTGGAGGGCCTCAACTGGCTAGCACATTCTTGGTGCAAGTATGTATCAGTCTTCAGCTTTTTACATAGAATTTTTTATTTATTTTTTATGTCAAGGCCGTTAACACTGTGCAGTTTTTATGCACATTTTACATGCAAAATCAAAGAAAATATAAGCTTTTCTTAAAGGGGTTGTGCAGTGCTACAGTATTGGTGACCTATCCTCTGATTCCTCATCAATATAAGATTGCTAGGGGTCTGACTCTCGGCACTGCCCGCCAATCAGCTGTTTGAAGACGTAATGGCACTTATGCGAGTGGCGCTTCCTCTTCAAAATTACCTGCGTGCTGTCCCCTTTGCAAGACTGTGCCGCCTCTACAAAGGAGATAACACACAGGTAATTTTAGTGAGGAAGCAGCACTCGCCCGAGCACCACCATCCCTTCAAACAGCTGATCTGATATTGATAGGTCATCAGTATTGTACCACTGTACAACCCCTTTAACTCAGACACCCATAAAGATGCTGTTACTATGCTTTTTGAAGCATTAAGTATATTAAATGTATTACGTTATCTGGATGTAACTGCGTTTTTCCCTTTTTGTGGCCACAGGAATAACAGTGTAATCCTAGCGGATGAGATGGGCCTGGGAAAAACTATTCAGACAATTTCCTTCCTCTCCTACCTGTTTCACCAGCATCTGCTTTATGGCCCATTTCTCATAGTGGTGCCCTTATCTACTCTAACATCCTGGCAAAGGGAGTTTGAGGCGTGGTCTCCTGAAATAAATGTGGTGGTCTACATTGGAGATGTTGGAAGTAGAAATACGGTAAGTAATAAACGACACCATAAGAATGAATCCATTTGTGAAGACTGATGTGACTGTCTGTCATTGCTTTAACTACAGTAAAGCAAAGTGACATACAGTTATGTCGGCAGGATGGCGTGCGCACAGCAGGTGTAATATACAGCTGTGCTCCTGCGGCAATAAACAAAATCTGAGCTAGCTCATTTATCCCCTTAGATGCCACCATCAGTAATGACCATGACATCTAAGTGGTTGAACAAAGAGCGATGGCCCACTCTCTCCCAGCAGCCCTCTGCAACACAATCACATGCTCCATGGCCTCCAGGCCTGTCAAGTAGGGAAGTCTATTAAGTCCTAACAGGCAAACTGACAGTATGTTGACAGACTGACATAAAACACTCTGCAGTGTATTAACCCCTTCCCGACATCTGCTGTACATGTACTGTGTGGATGTTGGGTCTTTAAAGATGGCACCCGCTCCGGAGCGAAGTGAGCTCCATAGCTGCCGACTGCCTGCTATTTCTGCGATCAGTGGAAATGCAGACATTTAACCTCTCAAATGCCATGGTCAAATGTGACCATGGCGTCTGAGGGGGCTAAAACCTGGAGGCATGCACTTCCGGGGCAAGAGAGCTTTCCCCTGGCAGAGATCATGGAAAGCGGTTTATGCAGGTAATGAGCCTGTACTAGGCTGTATATTACAGTTCAGGCCAGCAGTAACTCCCTTATTCTATAGAAATTGCAATCTGATGATTGTAAGTTGGATTCCACTTGAGGACGTAAAAAAAAAAAAAAATGTAAAAAAAATTCAAATGACCCCCCTCTTTCCCCAAGATAAAAATAAACAATAAAAAAAAATATGGTGGGCATCGCTGTATGCGAAAATGCCCCTACTATTAAAATATTTAAAAAATGTATCCCATACGATGAATGGTTGAAAAAAATAAAATAAATGGCCGATACACCTTTTTTCCATCACTTTCCTGAGGATAGGTCATCAATATTAAAAGCCCGGAGATCCCCTTTAATATCAGCCCACATTGTCAGGCCCCCATCAGACCACAGATCAGCCTTCAATGTTAAACCCCCATCAGACCTCAGATCAGCCCTCAATGTTAGACCCCATCAGACCTCAGATCAGATTAAAATAAAAACCCGCCCTGCGCCGCGGCTCCCCTCCACCTGTGGCAGAAGTCGGGCTCCCCTGTCTTCCCGGCCTGTGCTGCTCTGTCACCTGACGCTGTACGCGGTCAGGACAGTGAAGCGCCGGCCCCAGGAAGGTTGACTGGAGAGGGTGAGTACCACAAGCGCTTGCGGCACTTCAATCCCTGCTTGCGGGACCTAATTCATACTAGTGAGCGCTTCCATAATGAAGATAAAAAGTAGTGGTTTTTTTTAACCCTTTTTACGGCGCGGAAAACAGGAGGCAAATTCTCATAAAATATTTTTTTAAAAGTAAAGTAGCTATTTATTCTTTTGTCAACGCGTTTCAAGGGCGCACAGCCCTCTTCATCAGGACAATAAAAGCATACGATAATGAAAGCGCTCACTAGTATTCGCTTTATAAGACGCAGGACCATCTTATAAAGCAAAAAATACGGTACATTTTTGCAAAGTTAAAAAAAAAATTTTTTTCAGCATTAAAAAGAAAAACTATACAAGTGTTGTGGTATCACAGTAATCATACTGACCTGGAGATTGAAGAACACAAGTCAGTTTACCACATAGTGAAAGCCCCAAAAAAAAGTATTCCACCCCATTTGCAATTTTTTCCAGCTTCCCTCTACATTATATGCCATATTAAATGGTGGCATTAGAAAGTGCAACTTGTGCCGCAAAAAAACAAGCCCTTATATGACTATGTGAACAGAAAAATAAAGTTATGGCTCTGGGAAGGCAGGGAGTGAAAACCGCAAACACGGAAAATCACTGTGTCAGAAGGGGTTAAGTAAGCCATCAAAGGATCGCAGGTACCAGTAAGGGTACTTTCACACTTGCATTTTTCTTCTCCGGCATAGAGTTCCGTCACAGGGGCTATATACCGGAAACGAACTGATCAGGCATATCCCCATGCATTCTGAATGGAGAGCAATCCGTTCAGGATGCATCAGGATGTCTTCAGTTCAGTCTTTTTGACTGATCAGGCAAAAGTTAAAACCGCAGCATGCTATGGTTTTATCTCCGGACAAAAAACTGAAGACTTTCCGGGATGCCGGATCGGGCATTTTTTTCCATAGGAATGTATTATTGCCGTATACGGCATTCAAAATACTGGAATGCCGGATCTGTCCTTCCGGTTTGCGCATGAGCAGACCTGTAAAAATGTTTTAAAAAAATTGAAATAGATCCGTTTGTCCGTATGACAAACGGACAGACGGATCCGTTCTTGCAAGGCATTTGTAAGACTGATCAGGATCCTGATCAGTTGGCATACTTTTTGCCGGATCTGGCAGGCAGTTGCGGCGATGGAACTGCCTGCCGGATCACTCTGCCGCAAGTGTGAAAGTAGCCTAGAAGATATAGTAAAAAATAACTCCCCAAAAAACAATAAAAAGCAGTCAAAAAGTTGCTTGTACTCCCATGTTACTAATAAATAAAAACTATGGATTGTCCTGCAAAAAACAAGCACAAGACAAGTTGTTGTTTTTAGAATATGGCAGCTTAAAGGGAACCTGTCATCAACGTTATGCTGCCCATACAAACGGCAGAATAAAGTAGAGACAGGTGAGTTGATTTCAGCGTTATGTCATTTAAAAGTTAACCGTAAGTGGTTGCCGAGAGCCAACATCACAGTCCATGCAGACTGGGCCTAGAAAAGAGTCCCGGCCACCTGAGAAGAGTCCAGGTTATTCATGAATTCCTGCTCTCCTGCCCACCTGCTGATGACTAACAGTCTTCTACCTAGATTTCTCTCTAGGAGAGAACTGCCAATCATCAGCAGATGGGTGAGAGTGCAGGAGATTAGGAATAACCAGGACTCTTCTCAGGTAGATTGACTCTTCAAGGCCTGGGCTGCAATGATTATGATGCTGGTTCTCGACAACCACTTACTTTTAGCTCATGAGTGACACACCGCTGAAATCAGCATTTCTGTCACTATTTTATGCTGCCCTCAGTGAGGTCAGCATAAGGGTCCATTCACACATCCGTAGTGTATTGCGGATCTGCAATACACCCAGCCGGCACCCCCATAGAACTGCCTATCCTTGTCTGCAATTGCGGACAACAATAGGACATGTTCTATTTTTTTTTCGGAGCCGCAGACCAGAAGATCGGGGGCGCGCTTCGAAAATGCGAATGCATCCATTCCTGCTCCTTAGAGAATGAATGGGTACGCACCCGTTCCGCAATTTGCAGGACGGATGCGGACCCATTCTACGGACGTGTGATTGGACCCTAAAGTTGACGACAGGTTCTCTTTAAAAAAATTATTTAGTAAAAATGCTAATATTTTTATACAAAACATCTTGTAAAATATAAAGAAAAAACATAAATTTGGTATCGCTGTAATTGTATCAACTCACAGAATTAGGTAACATGTCATTTATACTGCGTAGTTAATGCTATGGAAAAAAAAAACTGTTCTAGAATTGCATTTTTTTTTTTTTGCTCTGCATCCCATAAAATGGAATAAAAAGTGATCAATAAGACCTGTGTAACCAAAACTACAGATTATGCCACCAAAAAAATTTAATAAAATTAAAAATGTTGTAACATGTTAACATGTTTGTTTTTTGGTTGTTTTATTTTTTTATTTTTTTTTTCATTTGTATAAAATACAGCTAAATGGAAGTCATCCCAGAAAAAAAAAAACCTCAACAGAAAAATACTTGTTTCAAAAAAGGTTTTTTAGCCAAAATGTCTCACTTCTACCTGTATTTTGTTTATGGCAATACAGTGAAGATTTATTAGCATCAAAAAGTGAGTGCTGATCCTGGATTGCAGGCTCATACATCCAAGTAGATGAGCACCACCTTCTTCCAGAGTGCCGACTGATTATTTCTACAAATCAACAGAAAAATAAAAATGCTAGGTCTTGGAATGTAACACGAAAAAATTGCTTGGTCCTGAAGCCCCCAAATATTCTGCTCCTGAAGGGCTTAGCTGGTCCATAGTAAAGCCATTCGTATGTCTCTGTGAAGAGCTAAATCATTTAGTAAATTAGCGTCACTTTTTCCACCCCTTACAGATAAGGGAGTATGAGTGGGTTCATCAGCAGAGCAAGAAGATGAAGTTTAATGCACTGCTAACAACATACGAAATTTTACTGAAGGATAAGGTAAGCAGTGCATGCATTTTTAACACGTGTGTCTTCACACTCATGGCTTCCATGAGTGACAGGATGTGTAATAGATCTTTGGTCAGTCATGATGCTTTTGGTGGATCCATTAGAAACTGTCTGATATTTAATTTCCTGTTTAAACGGGTTATCCCATCATTAATGTAAAAATCTGATGTCATAAAGTACAGTCTCTTTCTAACAAAGCTAGAACCAGCCCTGTACCTCACATGGATCCAGAGATTTATCCGTTCATTGCTCCAATTGCTCTGCTAGATTTATCTAAAGCTGGCAGCTCCGGGAGCGTGTCCTTTCTGCTGCAGCTCTCACTGTCGCATCTTAAAGGGAACCTGTCACCTGCAAAACGCATATTAAACCGACGACAGTACCTCACAGTATCCCCCAGTGTGTTGCTAATCATGTTTTTCTTTCCTCTTTGTGTTTCTTCCTACTTGTTAAAAACACTGTTTTAACCCCTTCCCGACCTATGACGAGTATACTCGTCATGGAACACTGCTACTTAGCGCTCTATGACGAGTATACACGTCATGGCATTAAACTGTCACCATGTCTGCAGACATGGTGACAGTGCTGAGACCCCGGCTGTTACACACAGCCAGGCACCTTGGGTCAATGCCGAGGGGGGTCCTGTGACCCCCCGTATCGGCGATTGCTGCAAACCGCAGGTCAATTCAGACCTGCGGTTTGCAGCGCTTTCTGCAGTTTTTGATCCCCGCGGTCATCAGAAACTTTGAAATGCCGAAAAAAATATTTCACCCCCCTTCCCCCCTGCACCCCCTGAATGATTTTATGCCGGCGGATGGTGCAGGGGGGGTTGCAGGCGATGCGGCAGGTGGGATCGCGACCGCCCGCCTCCTCTTGAATATTCATTGTCGTCCAGTGGGTATACCAGAGTGTCAGCACATTGCTGACACTCTGCTATAAACGGCTGACATCTGTGCTGTGATGTCAGCCGTTTAACCCTTTCCATACTGCGGTCCGTACGGACCGCTGTATGGAAGAGGTTAACAGTCAAGGAGCTCCCTCCCTCTCCCATCGGGGGGCTGCTGTGCCTTTGCAGCCCCCAGACAGGATGGTGTCACAGAGGGAGAGAGCCCCCCTCCTCCCCCTTCCCCATCTTATCAGTTGTGGCAGACAGGGAAGGTTCCCATGGCAACAGGACGCCTTCTCAGGCATCCTGCTGTCCATGGTGCTGAACAGATCTGTGCTAAAGGCAGAGATCTGTTCAGACAAAGTGTAAGTAAAATACAGTACAGTACACTATATAGTGTACTGTTCTGTATTATACAGACATCAGACCCACTGGATCTTAAAGAACCAAGTGGGTCTGGGTCAAAAAATGTAAAAAAAAAAGTGAAAAAAGTAAAGATAAAAAAAACACATTTATCACTGAATAAAAATTTAAAAAGTAAAATGCACTACACATATTAGGTATCGCCGCGTCCGTAATGACCTGATCTATAAAAAGGTCACGTTACTTTCCCCGCACGGTGAACGCCATAAAAATAAAAACTGAGGAAATTGAAATTTTGCCCACTTTACTTCCCAAAAAAGGTAATAAAAGTGATCAAAAAAGTTGCATGTACTCCAAAATAGTACCAATCAAACCGTCACCTCATCCCGCAAACAATGAGCCCCTACATGAGACAATGGCCCAAAAAATAAAAAAACTATGGGTCTCAGACTATGGAGACACTAAAACATGTTTTTTTTTTGATGTTTAAAAAATGATATTATTGTGTAAAACCTAGATAAATTAAAAAAAGGTACACATATTAGGTATTGCCACGTCCGTAAGAACCTGCTCTATAAAAATACCACATGACCTAACCCCTCAGGTAAACACTGTAAACAAAATTAAATAAAAACGGTGTCAAAAAAGCAATTTTTTTTGTTACCTTACATCACAAAAAGTGTAATAGCAAGCGATCAAAAAGTCATATACACCCCAAAATAGTACCAATCTAACCGTCATCTCATCCCGCAAAAATGATACCCAACCTGAGACAATCGCCTAAAAACTGAAAAAACTATGGTGCTCAGACTATGGAGACACTAAAACATGATTTTTTTTTTGTTTCAAAAATGATATTATTGTGTAAAACCTAAATAAAAAAAAGTATACATATTAGGTATCGTCGCGTCCGTAAGAACCTGCTCTATAAAAATAGCACATGATCTAACCTGTCAGATGAACGTTGTAAATAATAAAAACAGTGCCAAAACAGCTATTTTTTGGCAAATTTTTTGGCAATTTTTTCCCGTAATAAAGCAAGGGTTACCAGCCAAACAAAACTCAATATTTATTGCCCTGATTCTGTAGTTTATAGAAATGCCCCATATGTGGTCGTAAACTGCTGTATGGCCACACGGCAGGGCGCAGAAGGAAAGGAGCGCCATATGGTTTTTGGAAGGCAGTTTTTGCTGGACTGTTTTTTTGGCACCATGTCCCATTTGAAGCCCCCCTGATGCACCCCTAGAGTAGAAACTCCAAAAAGTTACCCCATTTTGGAAACTACACCCCTCAAGGTATTCAAAACTGATTTTACAAACTTTGTTAACCCTTTAAGTGTTCCACAACAGTTAATGGCAAATGGAGATAAAATTTCAGAATTTCTATTTTTTGTTACTTTGCCTCACAAAAAGTGTAATATAGAGCAACCAAAAATCATATGTACCCTAAAATAGTACCGACAAAACTGCCACCTTATCCCGTAGTTTCCAAAATGGGGCCACTTTTTTGGAGTTTCTACTCTAGGGGTGCATCAGGGGGCTTCAAATGGGACATGGTGTCTAAAAACCAATCCAGCAAAATCTGCCTTCCAGAAACCATATGGCGCACCTTTCCTTCTGCGCAATGCCGTTTGCCCGTACAGTAGTTTACAACCACATATGGGGTGTTTCTATAAACTACAGAATCAGGGCAATAAATATTGAGTTTTGTTTGGCTGTTAACCCTTGCTTTGTTACTGGAAAAAATGGATTAAAATGGAAAATTTGCCAAAAAATTGAAATTCAGAAATTTCATCTCTATTTGCCAATAACTATTGTGGAACGCCTAAAGGGTTAACAACGTTTGTAAAATCATTTTTGAATACCTTGAGGGATGTAGTTTCTTAGATGGGGTCACTTTTATGGAGTTTCTACTCTAGGGGTGCATCAGGGGTGCTTCAAATGGGACATGGTGTCAAAAAAAACAGTCCTGCAAAATCTGCCTTCCAAAAACCATATGGCATTCCTTTTCTTCTGCGCCCTGCCGTGTTCCCGTACAGCAGTTTACGACCACATATGGGGTGTTTCTGTAAACGACAGAATCAGGGCCATAAATATTGAGTTTGGTTTGGCTGTTAACCCTTGCTTTGTAACTGGAAAAAAAATATTAAAATGGAAAGTCTGCCAAAAAAGTGAAATTTTGAATTTGTATCTCTATTTTCCATTAATTCTTGTGGAACACCTAAAGGGTTAACAACGTTTGTAAAATCTGTTTTGAATACCTTGAGGGGTGTAGTTTCTAGAATGGGGTTATTTTTGGGTGGTTTCTATCATGTAAGATTTACAAAGTGACTTCAGACCTGAACTGGTCCTTAAAAAGTTGGTTTTACTTCTAAACTTCTAAGCCTTGTAACGTCCCCCAAAAATAAAATGTCATTCCCAAAATGATCCTAACATGAAGAAGACATATGGGGAATATAAAGTAATAACAATATTTTTAGGTATTAATATGTATTAGAGAAGTAGAGAAATTGAAACTTGGAAATTTTCTAATCTTTCCAAATTTTTGGCAAATTTGGTATTTTTTTATAAATAAAAATGAATTTTTTTTACTCCATTTTACCAGTGTCATGAAGTACAATATGTGACGAAAAAACAATCTCAGAATGGCCTGGATAAGTCAAAGCGTTTTAAAGTTATCACCACATAAAGTGACACTGGTCAGATATGCAAAAAAATGGCCTGGTCCTGAAGGTGAAAATGAGCCTGGTCCTTAAGGGGTTAATGTCGGTTGGCGCTGTCTCCGAGTCAGGCTTGAAGTCAAGGGGGCAGCGGCCTCCTTGCTTCAAGTAAAGCTAAGCCCCTTACCCCTCCTCTCTACAATTAGATGGACGTGATGCTCTTCTAGCACATTTTGCTGACTGCGGATGCGCCGGACAGTTCGATCTCACGCCCATCCGTCACGCTGTAACAGGCAGCGTACCCAGCATGCGCTAGAAGAGCACAATCCCGGCATCACGTCCATCTAATTGTAGAGAGGAGGGGTAAGGGGCGGGCTTAGCTTTACTTGATGCAAGGAGGCCGCTGCCCCCTTGACTTCAAGCCTGACTCGGAGACAGCGCCAACCGACATTAAAATAGCGCTTTTAACAAGTATGAAGAAATACAAAGAGGAAAGAAAAACATGATTAGCAACACACTGGGGGATACTGTAAGGTACTGTGGTCGGTTTAATATGCGTTTTGCAGGTGACAGGTTCCCTTTAAGGGGCAGTTAAAGGAAGGGCCTGAACGTGTGTCCACCTCAGCAAGGTGGACAGAGAAATAAGAAACAAACAGCAGGTGGCGCTATATAGATATATTTTATAGAATAACTCAGTGGCTATACTAAATTTTTAATTACATGCAATAATAAAAGTATTCAGGTCCTGGTGCTGGGACAGCTCCTCTAAATGGAATTGCACGACAATACTGGAATATTATCTGCTGTAATACATGAGTAGTACTGCACAGAAGGAATCCGGGTCTCTCTTCTTTTTTTTTTCCTAACTGCCTCGACCCTCCCCCAGTACCCCGCTGCTTGCGTTTAAGGCTGTGCTGAAAACCATTGTCCTGACTGCAGTGCATGTGCACAGGAGTCCTCTCCATCATGTTAACATGGCACAGCAATCCGGACTGTGTTATTTAGCGCAACTTTAAAAAACGAGATCTGTACTCCTCCACTACTCATGTATTACTGCAGATAATAGTCCAGATTTGTGGTGTAACATTAATGACCTGTCCTCACATCAGTGGAAGTCCGAATACTGGGACCCCCACCATTCAGTTGCTTGCAGTGGTCGTGATGATATTGATGACCCATTATGCCACTGCACAACCCTTTTAAATTATAATAACAATAATTTCAGGGTTTTTTTTATACTAGTTTAACTGTTAAAGAGCAATGGAAAGAAGGACCAGGAGTAACAGATATGTGAACAGGACCTGATGTTCTCTTTACTATAAATGTCTTTTTTTATTTCTCTGAAGGCTGTTCTGAGTAGTATTAATTGGGTTTTTCTTGGAGTTGATGAAGCACATCGGTTGAAGAATGACGACTCCTTATTGTACAAGACCCTCATAGATTTCAAGTCTAACCATAGATTGCTGATTACTGGAACTCCGCTCCAAAATTCTTTGAAGGAACTCTGGTCACTTCTGCACTTTATTATGCCAGAAAAGTAAGACATTCGTTTTGTCAATGAGCCGTCTCTTCTAGCACCCTAACAAATGCCACTTTCTTTTCATTCATTATGCAGTTCTTTTTAATCTCTAAGGCTAGTTTCACACTAGTGTTAGACATCCAGCAGGCTGTTTCGGCAGGGAGCAGCGTGCCGGAGATGTCTGGATCAGGCATTGCCAGACACTACCTGATACCCGCCGGCCCCATTAACTATAATGAGGATCAGCGGGGATCCTGCCGCAACCCAGCAAACATGTTGAGAATCATCCATATAAAAACCGCTGCGCACATATTTCTCATTGTATTTACCAGGTTGCAGCAAGATCTCCACCAGTCCCCATTATAGTTAATAGGGCCGGACGGCTATGCTTTACCTTCCGGCAATGCCGGAATGAAGAGAGGTCCTGCAGTGGGTTCCCACCCGGAACAGCCTGCCGGATCTAAAAGCAGTAGCATGAAACTAACCTAAGGTCGGGAGCTTGAAGGGTGTAAAGGGGTTGTCTCACCATGGACAATGGGCGCATATCGCTAGGATATGCCCCCATTGTCTTATAGGGGCGGGACCCACACCTATATCGAGAATGGAGCCCCGAAAGTGAAGGAGGGCGCACAGCGCATGCACAGCTGCCCTCCATTCATTTTCTATGGGGCCGGCAAAAATATCCGTCGGCCCCATAGAAATGAATGGGAGCGGGGGCCGCACATGCACGGTACGCTCCCATTCACTTCTATGGGGAGCCGGCTTGGTGGTGGCCGGACAGGAGTCCTCCAGCCACCACCTTGCGGGGCTCTGTTCTCGATATAGGTGCGGGTCCCAGCGGTGGGACCTGCACCTATAAGACAATGGGGGCATATACTAGCGATGTGCCCCTATTGTCCATGATGAGACAACCCCTTTAATTAAAAATATGCAATGTACGTTTGTATGTAGATAGCTCCATATTCTTGTCTTTTTCTTTACGTGTGTAATCTACACTTGCTTGATGATGTGTTGGCCTTTATTTTTAGGTTTGAATATTGGGAGGACTTTGAGGAAGAACACGGAAAAGGAAGAGAAAATGGTTATCAAAGTCTCCACAAAGTTCTTGAACCATTCTTACTGCGAAGAGTTAAGAAAGATGTAGAAAAGTCTCTTCCAGCTAAAGTAGAGCAGATCCTTCGCATAGAGATGTGTGCTCTGCAGAAGCAGTATTACAAGTGAGTCTTCTGCCCAGCATTTCCACTTTCAATTATTCATGGGATTGTGCTATTCCTGCTCACAGCAGCTCTTGCTTTCCATGTTTTAATAAAGGTGGATCTTAACAAGAAATTACAAGGCTTTGTCCAAGGGAACAAGGGGTAGCACTTCTGGCTTCCTTAACATTGTAATGGAACTTAAAAAATGCTGCAATCACTGCTTCCTTATAAAATACCCAGAAGATACAGAAAAGGAAACCAAACTCGAGGGTCTTCAGGTCAGTAAATTATGGTATCTTACACTCACAGCTAGCTAAGCATTTAAAAATGGGAAGATTTATCATCTGCCTTGTGCCAGAAAAGTGTCTTTAAAAAGTCGCAAGCTATGTTTGTGACTTAAAAAAAAAAAAAGTTACAAGTGCCCCTTTTTATGCCACTATTGGCACTTTTCCAAAAGATTCAGTGAGAAGGTGGGAAAACGAGATTTTTGTATAACTTACCAGTAAAATCTCTTTCTCGCTCTTCCTTGGTGGACACAGGAAACCTTGGGTATAGCTCATCTCCATAGGAGGCGTGACACTAAGTGAAAGACTGTTAAGCCCCTCCTCCAGCAGCTATACCCTCAGCCTGGAGCGAGCGACTACCAGTTATGTGCCCAAGTAGTTAAAACAAAGGCAAGGATCAACCAAATTAACCCCAACAAGTCAAAACTCCCGTCAGGGCAACCAAAACAATGGGTGGGTGCTGTGTCCCCCAAGGAAGAGCGAGAAAGAGATTTTACTGGTAAGTTATACAAAAATCTCGTTTTCTCGCCCAATTCCTTGGGGGACACAGGAAACCTTGGGACGTTCAAAAGCAGTCCACAAATAGGGAGGGACCACAACCCAAGAAGAATTAAAGCACCATAGGCATTAAGGCACCACCGCCTGCAAGATCAGGCGGCCCAAAGCAGCATCCGCCGATGCATAAGTGTTCACCTTGTAGAACTTGGTGAAGGTGTGCAAAGAAGACCAGGTGGCCGCCTTACACAATTGTTCAGCCGAAGCTCGATTTCGCTGAGCCCAGGAAGCCCCGACCGCTCTGGTAGAATGAGCGGTAACACCAAAGGGCGGTTCCCTGCCCTTAGCACGGTAAGCCTCAGCAATAGCCATCTTGATGAAGCGGGCAATAACCACTTTAGATGCCGCCAGCCCCCTGCGCGGACCCTCCGGAACCACAAATAGAGAATCCGAGCGCCGAAAGGGTCTAGTTACATCCAAGTAGATCCTCAGAGCCCTAACAACATCCAGACGGTGAAGATCCCGTTCCCGAGGATGAGACGGGGACGGGCACAGAGAAGGAAGGACAATATCTTCATTCAGGTGAAAAGCGGACACCACCTTCGGAAGGAAATCCGGAACCGGGCGGAGAACCACCTTGTCCTGGTGAAAAACCAAGAGGGGTTCTACGCAAGAAAGTGCCGCCAATTCAGACACACGCCGAAGAGACGTGATGGCAACGAGGAAAAAAACTTTGCAAGACAACAAGCGAAGGGAAACCCTGCGCAGAGGCTCGAAAGGAGAAGATTGGAGAGCCGTCAGCACAACATTAAGATCCCAAGATGGAACGGGAGCGCGATACGGGGGAGCATAGTGAGCAACCCCCTGAAGAAAAGTCTTAACTGGACCGAGCGGAGCCAGAGGTCGCTGAAAAAGGATAGAAAGCGCTGAGATCTGACCCTTTAGGGTACTGAGACCCAAACCCAAGTCCAGACCAGACTGCAAGAAGGATAAAATCGTGGGGAGAGAAAACCGAAGGGGATAAACATCTAAGGTCTCGCAGAAATTCAAATAGGCCCGCCAGGTTCGGTAATAAATCCTGGACGATGCCGGTTTACGCGCACGAATCATGGTACGGACCACGTCAGCAGAAAACCCCCGCCGCGTTAGGACCGCGGTTTCAATAGCCACGCCGCTAAACGTAGCGACCCTAAATGCTGGTGGAAGATCGGCCCTTGAGAGAGGAGGTCTTCTCTTAGAGGCAGAGGCAAGGGGGCGTCTGCCAGGAGCAACATAAGGTCGGCGTACCAAGGACGACGAGGCCAATCCGGGGCTATTAGGATCGCAGGCGTGCCCTCCGCCGCGATCTTCCGAAGGACTCGTGGAAGAAGAGGCAGGGGCGGAAAAACGTAGAGGAGAGAGAACTCCGTCCAGGGAAGGACGAGCGCGTCCGCGCCGTAAGCGTCCGGATCCTTGGTTCTGGCCATGAAGGTGGGGAGCTTGTGGTTGAATCTGGAGGCCATGAGATCCACGTCCGGACGACCCCAACGGAGGCAAAGAGACTCGAAGACGTCGGGGTGCAGAGACCACTCGCCCGGGTCGATTGTCGTCCGGCTGAGGAAATCCGCCGCCCAATTGTCCACTCCCGGGATGTAAATGGCCGAAATGGCTGGAACATGAACTTCCGCCCAGCGAAGGATTAGAGACACCTCCCTCATTGCCGCCGCGCTGCGAGTGCCCCCTTGATGATTTATGTATGCCACAGCCGTGGCATTGTCCGATTGGACACGAACAGGGTGACCCTGAAGCAGCGAAGTCCAATGCCGGAGTGAGAGGAGAACCGCCCTCAGCTCCAGAACGTTGATTGGCAGTTTGGACTCCGATGGAGACCAAGTGCCTTGTACGGACCGAGGAGGAAACACCCCCCCCCAACCCCGCAGACTGGCATCGGTGGTAATCACCAACCAAGTTATCGGTAGGAAGGACTTCCCTTGGAGAGGGGTCCGTAACCACCAGAGTAGAGAGGAGCGAACCTGGGGGGGAAGGGGAAAGTGCTGATCCAGACCTTCCTGGGACTTGTCCCATACGGACAGAATGGCAGTCTGAAAGGTGCGGGAGTGATACTGCGCGTAGGGGATTGCTTCGAAACAGGACACCATCTGTCCCAAGACCCGCATGCTGAACCGGAAGGAAGGACGGCGGTGGTTCAGAAGGCTCCGAACCGACCGATGAAGGAGCTGGCGCTTCTCTGACGGAAGCCGAACCTCCGCTGCATCTGTATCCAGCAGCATCCCCAGAAAGATCAGTTGCCTGGATGGAACAAGAGCGGATTTGGGAAGATTGATAATCCAACCGAACCGGCGTAAGGTTTGTAGCGAGAGGTCCACACTGGCAGATGTCAGTGACAAAGAGGGTGCCTTGATAAGGAGATCGTCCAAATATGGAAGAAGAAAAACTCCCCTGGAACGAAGTAAGGCGAGGACAGGGGCTAGGACCTTTGTGAAAACGCGAGGGGCCGTCGCCAGCCCGAAGGGGAGGGCAACGAACTGGTAGTGGTCGGACCCCACTGCAAAGCGCAGAAAGCACTGATGACACCGAGCGATTGGAATATGAAGGTAGGCGTCCTGGATGTCGATAGAGGCCAGGAACTCCCCTTTTTCCAGAGAGGCCACCACCGACCTGAGAGACTCCATCCGGAATCGCTGAAGACGAAGGAAACGGTTTAACAGTTTTAGATCCAGAATGGGACGAACCGAGCCTTCTTTTTTGGGGACCACAAAAAGGTTTGAATAGAACCCCTTGAATCTTTCTTCCATGGGAACCGGAGCAATGACCCCTTTGTCCAGAAGGGTGCGAGTGGCAGTAAAGAAATCGGCCGCCCCTTGGGGATCCCGGGGAACCCGGGAGCGAAAGAACCGAACTGGGGGGAGGGACGTAAACTCGAGTTTGTACCCGGAAGACACAACTTCGAGAGCCCAGGCGTCGGAGACGTGCGCCTGCCAGAAGTCCCTGAACAGGAAGAGACGTCCCCCCACCCGGGCGGGTGGGGGCGCACCTTCAGGTAGTGTTCTGCTTGGTCGCGGGAGGGCGAGCAGGCTGTGACTTGCGCCAGGAGGGCTGGGTCCGAAAAAAAGGTTTCTTACGTCTGTCTTGGACAGAGCTAGGGGATGGACCTGAAGAGGTGCGAGGTGCGGGAGCCCTGCGGGAAGACCTGAAGCGAGAAAAAATGGGACGGCCTCGAGTGGTGGTCCTAGTCCTAGATTGAGGAAGATGCGTACTCTTCCCCCCCGTGGCTTCGGATATGATTTCATCCAAGCGGGTCCCGAACAATCGAGAACCAGTAAAGGGAAGGCCAGTAAGAGACCGCTTTGACGTGGAGTCCGCCGTCCAAACCTTTAACCAAAGCTCCCTCCTGGCCGAAACGGCCAGGGCAGACGAACGGGCTATGAGAGCCCCCGCATCAAGGGATGCTTCACAGACGAATTTGCCGGCTTGAACGATAAGTTGGGCTAGAGCACGGAGGTCCTGAATAGGGACGTCGGATTCAAGCTCCTGATCCAGCTGAGAAGCCCACTCTGAAACCGCTTTTCCAGCCCAAGCGGAAGCAAAGACCGGCCGGAGGGCGGAACCGGAGGCTGCAAAGATACCTTTGGTAATGGCCTCTATACGGCGATCCTCAGTGGATTGTAAGGAAGAGCCATCAGCAACGGGAATAGCCGTGCTTTTTGCCAAACGGGCCACCGGGGGGTCGACTTTGGGTGGTGACGCCCAGTTTGTAATGCAATCCGCCGGGAATGGATAACAGATATCCAACTTCTTAGGCGGGGTAAAACGGGCATCAGGGCGGGCCCAGGCCTTGGAAACCACCGACGAGAAGTCAGTGTGGAGGGGAAAAACTGCAGACGTCTGTTTTTGGCGAAAAAAGGAAACACTGTTTTTTTCAGAATTAGGAGGATCATCGTGAATCTTAAAGGTATCACGAATATTGTTAATAAGATGGCCCACAGCAGAAGCCAGTTTTGAAGGCAAGGCCGAGTCCATATCACAATCTGAATCAACTAGTTCCCCTTCAGAGGGCATATCCTGTATCGAGGAAGGGCCCGACTGAGAGCGCACCCTTGGGGGTGATACTGAAGCATCCGAGGATGATAGGCGCTCCGCCCTAGACCGCTTCTGGGGTTGATGGGCTCTGGAGGTGTCGCCTGGAGAGAGGGACTCAGACGGGTCAGCTAAGATAGCGGACCCGGAGGGCCCAGCAGGGGAAATATCCGGCTGCGATAAGGGCAATACCTCTGCAAGGCGGCCCACAACGTTAGAGAGGCTGACCACAGCCTGGGAAAGGGATCTAGCCCAGTCAGGGGGATCCAATAGGCCAGGGGGTGACACAACAGATGGCGGACCCTGTAATGGGGCTTTGCAAGCCGAGCAATGCGGGTCAGGCTGCCCTTGAGGGAGGGGCGCCTTACATGCGGTGCAGGTGTGATACCAAGGACCGGCCGGCGCTGAGGGGTCAGACATGTTGGCTGAAGTAATATAAAAGCGTCCAGGCCAGAGGGCTGCAGAGCTAGAAAGGGTCAAAAGTCCTACCAGGTCACAGTGGGAGCGGACGGCAACAGCAGCGGCAACAGCAGCGGCAAATCCTGAGGTAAAACCTGAGGTAAAAACCTGAGGTAAAAACGATCCGTCCTGAGAGCAGGCACGAAGAGGAGGCGGGGCCAGCGAGGAGCGGGAAGAAAGACGTCCGCCCCCCCGACTGAATGTCTAACATGTAAGGAGAAGCAGAACGAAGCTCCGCCCCCCGCCGGAACTTTCGCGCGCGCGATTCAAACAAATATGCCGCCGAGAAAATATTGCCCCCCGACCACCTCCTTATACACCGGCGGCGAATGACACACCGGTAGCCGGCAAGAGAAGTCAGCCGGCAGCTGAACACAGCGGCAGCACTGGCCGAGATAACAAAAGGCGGCCCCACATGGCCGCAGCACCTGAGGTAAACTTGTGCAGTAAACCCTCCCCCACGAGCACCGCTCCGTCCTGCTCCACACACAAGGGGGGGGAAGCCGACAGTAAGCCTTGTAATGTGACAAGGCTAGGCAGAGGGAACACAGAAGTTAAAACCCTAACTTAGTGTCACGCCTCCTATGGAGATGAGCTATACCCAAGGTTTCCTGTGTCCCCCAAGGAATTGGGCGAGAAAGGGGTGTTGCCAGCTCTGAACTGTTGTAGAGTTCTGTTTAGGCACACGGATTGTCGGAGGACGCGCCTAATTTATTATGAGGCCAGCACCTCGTCATAAATGAGGCACATACTCCAGCAGTGTCGGGGATATCGAGACCAGCGAGTATAAACTCATGAGAGTGGAGCCGCTCTGCAAGAAGTCTCCTCGAGTGGTCCCCCTCCTGGCTTGATTACTGCAGGTTGGATGCGTCATCAGGAGCTTGCGCAAGGTGTACTGGCCGTGGCTTCATTGGCACATTGCTCGTGCACTGGATGCCATTGGAGGTATCTTGTAATGACGCATCCCACCTCAGTCAAGCTAGAAAGGGAGTTGCCAGATTTACTTTTCCAAAATGGGCCCCACTCCAGTGACTTTACACAGGTACTGGAATCGAGCGTTTAAATGCCATCTGTCAGCAGATTTGTACCTATGACACTGGCTGACCTGTTACATGTTCGCTTGGCAGCTGAAGACATCTGTGTTGGTGTTATCATATGTGGCCGCTTTGCTGAGAAAAATGCAACAGGTCAGCCAGTTTCATAGATACAAATCTGCTGACAGATGCCCTTTAGGGTCCATTCACACGTCCGCAATTCTGTTCTGCATTTTGCGGAACGGAATTGCGGACCCATTCATTTCTATGAGGCCGCACGATGTGCTGCCCGGATCCGGAAATGCGGAAAAAATAGAACATGTCATATTCTTGTCCGCAATTGCGGAGAAGATTAGGCATATTCTATTATAGTGCCGGCGATGTGCGGTCCGCACATTGCAGGTGTCTGATCCATGGATCCGCAAAACACACACGGATGTGTAAATGGACCCTTAAAGTTCATTTTCTTCTCACTGCCAAACTAGCCAAAAAGTGCAAAGACCTCGTTTGTCACTGCCATAGATAACAGGTTCGTGGTGGTTTGGTAAAACCTTAGACCCATACAAAATTTTCCAAATAATTTGTCAAAATTGTGTTACATAAGAGCTATTTTCACCCTGACCCTATGTGTTTTATTTGAGAATACTGCTAGACTCCAAAAAAAATAATGAAAATTTTTAAAATATAACTTATTAATAAATGTGTGAAAAGAGGGCGTTATATCCTGCATGGACTTAAGCAAATGAACCAACAGCTTGCAGGGGTCTGGTTCGAACTTCCGCATCTTAGTCAGAGCTCTGAGATCTGTGGCATGAGGCGCAAAAGCTCAGACCGGAGTTCTGCAGAAAGGCGGCTCTTTTGTATATAGAATTTACCAGGTTTAAAACACTTTTTTTTATATATATATTTTAAATAAGTTCTAGTTAGGAAATTGATGTATTTTTCTGGGGGTTAACAAAACAAAATTGGTCATGGTAGGTGATAGGTCCCCTTGGATTGCATCACTAATTCAAAAATGCAGTTTTTGCTGTTTTGTCAAGCACCAAGAAGCTATGTTTGAGATCAGTGAACCTGACTTCTACACGTCTTTTGATCAAAATGTCTGATAATGAGATTTTTTGTCTTTACAGTCATTGATCCGGAGCAGTGGGAAACTCATACTTTTAGACAAACTGCTGACCCGACTCCGTGAAAGAGGTAACAGGGTGCTCATCTTCTCTCAGATGGTACGCATGTTGGACATCCTGGCTGAATACCTCACCATTAAACACTATCCTTTTCAGGTAATGCAATGTGGAAAACAGTCCTAAATACATTTCCCAGTGTCTATTGTTTATGTAAGTGTGCTTCAGTTTTCTCTCTTAAGAAAAAGGGCTCATTTGATAGTTAAGTGGGTTGTCTCAATTCAGCAATGCATTTATCATGTAGAGAAAGTTAGTACAAGGCACTTACTAATGTATTGTGATTGTCCATATTGCTTCCTTTGCTGGCTGAATTCATTTTTCTGTGACATTATACGCTGCTCATTTCCATGGTTACGACCACCCTGTAATCCATCAGTGGTGGCCGCGATTGCACACTATAGGAAAAAGCGCTATTTTGTTCCTATATTGTACAAGCACGACCACCTCTGCTAGATTGTAGGGTGGTCGTAACCATGGAAAACGAGAAGTGTAAACTGAGATAGAAAAAAGGAGTCAAGCCAGCAAAAGAGGCAACATGGACAATCACATTACATTAGTAAGTGCCTTGTACTAACTTTCTCTACATTAGGGCTGCAGCTAACAATTATTTGAGTAATCGATTAGTTGTTGATAATTTCATCGATTAATCGGGGAAAAAACACCAAAATGATAAAAAAAAGGGGGGTTTATTTGATTTTACTTGAAAAATTATGTTCAAAGGCCATATTAATACAAATTGTGGATGACACTATTATGGGGGATCTGTGGATGACACTGTTATGGGGGATCTGTGGATGGCGCTGTTATGGGGGGGCTCTGTGGATGGCACTGTTATGGGGGATCTGTGGATGGCACTGTTATGGGGGGATCTGTGGATGGCACACTGTTATGGGGGATCTGTGGATGGCACACTGTTATGGGGGGATCTGTGGATGGCACTGTTATGGGGGGGATCTGTGGATGGCACACTGTTATGGGGGGATCTGTGGATGGCACTGTTATGGGGGGGATCTGTGGATGGCACTGTTATGGCGGGGATCTGTGGATGCCACTGTTATGGGGGGATCTGTGGATGGCACTGTTATGGCGGGGATCTGTGGATGCCACTGTTATGGGGATCTGTGGATGCCACTGTTATGGGGATCTGTGGATGCCACTGTTATGAGGATCTGTGGATTGCACTGTTATGGGGGGGGGGGGTCTGTGGATGGCACTGTTATGGGGATCTATGGATGCCACTGTTATGGGGGGATCTGTGGATGGCACTGTTATGGGGGGATCTATGGATGACACACTGTTATGGGGGATCTGTGGATGACACTGTTATGGGGGGATCTGTGGATGACACTATATAGCATTTTATGCTATATGTGTCATCCACAGATCCCCCTCCCCATAACAGTGCCATTTACAGATACCCCTTCCCATAACAGTGCCATTCAGATACCCCTTACCATAACAGTGCCATCCATAGATCCCCTCCCCATAACAGCCCCGGCCCCGCCGCTCACAGCAGTAGACTATTCCTTAACTGGCAGTAACTTTTACTTCAACTTTGAATCAGCTCATCTCTATTACCTTACAATGAAGCTCCAGTAACAGGCAGAGCGGGAGTCGGCGTAACATCACTCACTCACTCAAGTGACGCGCCTTCTCCTCCCACTTTTTGAATGAAGCAGGCGCGTCACGTGAGTAAGTGACGTTACGCCGCCACCCGCTCTGCCTGTTACTGGAGCTTCATTGTCAGGTAATAAAAATGCGCTGATTTAAAGTTTAAGTAAAAGTTACTGCCGGTTAAGGACCCGCAGGCATAGCGCCTGACCTCCCGCCCGCATAGCAACGAATCGGCCGATTATTCGATTATTGACAACGAATCCTATTATCGATAACTTTGATTAATCGTTGCAGCCCTACTCTACATGATAAATGCCACTGGCTGAAGTGAGACAACTCCTTTAAGGGGGTGTCCGAGAAAAACAATAAGGCCCCTTTCACACGCACCCGCACTTAATCCCGACCCATTCATTTTTATGGGGCTGTTCACATGAGCGGTGATTTTCACGCATCACTTGTGCGTTGCGTGAAAATCGCAGCATGCTCTATTTTGTGCGTTTTTCACGTAACGCAGGCCCCATAGAAATGAATGGGGTTGCGTGAAAATCGCAAGCATCCGCAAGCAAGTGCGGATGTGGTGCGATTTTCACGCACGGTTGCTAGGAGACGATCGGGATGGAGACCCGATCATTATTATTTTCCCTTATAACATGGTTATAAGGGAAAATAATAGCATTCTGAATACAGAATGCATAGTAAAATAGCGCTGGAGGGGTTAAAATAAATAATTTAACTCACCTTAATCCACTTGATCGCCGGCATCGCTTCTGTCTTCTTTCTTTGCAGTGTGCAGGAAAAGGACCTGTGGTGACGTCACTCCGGTCATCACATGATCCATCACATGATCTTTTACCATGGTGATGTCACCACAGGTCCTGTTCCTGCACACAGCAGAGAAAGAAGACAGAAGCGATGTTGGCTGCGCGATCAAGTGGATTAAGGTGAGTTAAATTATTATTATTTTTTTTAACCCCTCCAGTGCTATTTTACTATGCATTCTGTATTCAGAATGCTATTATTTTCCCTTATAACCATGTTATAAGGGAAAATAATACAATCTACAGAACACCGATCCCAAGCCTGAACTTCTGTGAAGAAGTTCGGGTTTGGGTACCAAACATTTTTTTCTCACGCGAGTGCAAAGCGCATTACAATGTTTTGCACTCGCGCGGAAAAATCACGCATGTTCCCGCAATGCACCCGCACATTTTCCCGCGACGCCCATGTGAAAGAGGCCTAACTTGGGCTGTTGCAGTAAATGTCATACAATAACAAAAAAGTTATTCCTGTCCTGTTCCTCCCCTGCCACTTCCAGCATAGCGTTCCAGCCCTGCTTGCCGGTGTTACTTTTTCCGGCTGCAGCAGTGAAGTCCCGTATACTGCGCTGCATGGTGACCTGGTGTGTATGGGGACATTGCTGCTGCAGCCAGGAAAATGACATCAGTGCTGAAGGACCAGAGCCCAATGCTGGAAGCGGCAGAAGAGTCTAGCACACCACACTTTTCTATCCTGCATTGTCCGGTAAAAAAAAAAGTATACGTTAAGTATACGTTTTTTTTTGTTACTTTGGTACTCTATGGTGATGAATGTCACTGTAGTGAATCTGACTGAGGCATCCATTTAATGTATACATTTTTGTATACGTTAAACAGATGGCAAAAACATGTGAACCCTGCCTAATCCCTTTCATATAAAGCAGGACAGCAAAAAACAAACAAAAAAAAAAGACATAAACTGTATATTTTGTTTCCCCACATTGTGGAGAATGTATGCCCCTCCCTGTATGGCTATGCAGCGGCATACAGCAGAGACATACCTCAATAAATACTCTGAGCGTATGTCTATGATGTAGTGCCCAAACACAATGTGAACAGAGTCTAAACAGTGATGGTTTAACCCTTTTGCTATGAGCGCCATACATGTACGGCGCTGGAGCGATGTGCAAACATGGCGCCCGCTCGCACTTGCAGCAGGCGTCATGGCCACCAAGTCTCTGCTGTTTCAAACAGCAGAAACTTGCGGCTAATCACCGTGACCAGCAATAATGCCGATCGTGGTAATTAAAGACTTTACATGCCGTGATCAAGTGAGATCATGGCATCTAAATGTGCAAAGCTTCCAGGCATCCTACCGATGCCCCGTGCGACCAAGTGAGGCATCGGTAGTTGCGGTAAACACTGTAAGCTTCGCTTATAGTGTTCATGCTGCAATTCTTATTTTGGCCACCAGATGGCAGGCCAGGATAAGAAATTAGCAAAATTCAATCCAAACCCCATTTTAAAAATCCCTGATAGTATATAATGAAAAATTAAAAAACATAATTTATAGGCTCATATATGAGTTTCAAAATCATCACAAAATATAAAAAATGTATAAAAATATAAAAGTTTAAATCACCCCCCTTTCCGTATAATTAAAAAATGAATACCTAAATAATAATAAATATAAACATTATGGGTATCACCGCGACCGAAAACGCCCATACTATTAAAATATATTTTAAAAAAATCAAATACGGCAAATGGCGTAACGGAAAAAAGGGTCAAAATTGCTGATTTGCCATTTTTTCATTGCTTCTCTGTCCAAAAAAAAAAGTATAAAATGTGTTTAAAAAGTTACGCACACTCCAAAATGGTATCAATAAAAACAACGGATTGTCCCGCAAAAAGACCCCACAGAGCTCAGTAGGCATAAGTATAACAAAGTTACGGGTGTCAGAATATGATGATGTACAAAAAAAAGAATTTTTATCAAAGTTTACATTTATTTTTACCCTATTTAGACATAAAAAACCTATACATATGGGGTATCGTTGTAATTGTACTGACCCAGAGAATGAAGGGCATGGGTCAGTTTTGCTGCAAATGAAACGCTGTGGGAACAAAACCCATAAACCGGTGGAGGAATTTTTTATTTTTTTTCCGATTCCACCCCATTTTGAATTTTTTTTACCGCTTCCCGCTACATTTTATGCCATAATTAATGGTGGCTTTAGAAAGTACAACTTGTCCCGCAAAAAATAAGCCCTCATACAGCTATGTGAACGGAAATATAAAAAGGTTATGGCGCCGGAAAATAGGGAAGAAAAATTAAAACGCAAAAAACGAGAAAACCTCCGGTAGTGAAAGGGTTAATGGTTGCAATCAGAGGTTTTGAAATCATGAGGAATGTACACAGAGAATAATTACGGAAATGGTAATGTCCCTATGAAGAAATCAGAGGCTAGCTGACCCCTATTCTGCTTACCTGGTGGGAAACTATGATTAGTTATGTAAAGTTCAGCCTGGCAGATCTGTACTTTCTGCTTCAATTTGAGCAATTGAGACAGGGCTTCTAACAGTCTACTGGGGGGTGACAAACCATGGTAAAGTCTTATTAATGACCTATTGAATTCTGAATTGGTGTTACATCTTATACTGCAAGTGTAAGGCAGCCGTAGAGTTAATGGACTGTAAAGCGATCTGTGGTCACAGGGTGTCTATCTCCACGCAGCACCAGGGTTATTTTTAATCCTTGGGTATTATGGCTGTAATGTGTTCGTATTGCAGCACCCCTCTCACCCTCCGAATTTTTATTTGCAGAGACTTGATGGCTCAATAAAGGGAGAGATTCGTAAGCAAGCACTGGACCACTTTAATGCCGAAGGCTCGGAGGTTAGAGAGCGCTTTTTGTTGTCTCTGATCCTAGCATTTCTGTCATTCTGTGTTTGGTATCTTTTTTTCTTTTGCAGCAATGGTATAACAGTAAACCGCCACCATCCAATAACAGTATCTTTCTTTAATATTTAGGATTTTTGTTTCTTGCTGTCTACACGTGCCGGCGGGCTTGGAATAAATTTGGCTTCTGCTGACACAGTAGTTATCTTCGACTCAGATTGGAATCCTCAAAATGACTTACAGGCCCAGGCCAGAGCTCACAGGATTGGTCAGAAGAAACAGGTAGCAACCGGCAATATGCTGGAGAAGCAGTAATGCTAATTTGCAATATCATGACTTGTCATAGAAATAAGCAAAAATAAATTAATAAAAATACTGGGAGAGGAACAGACCGTGATTGAACATAGACTATTGGGGTTGAAAAGGATAGGATTTCAATTTTAGGAAATAAATCCCAGAAGGAATCTTCTATTGCTGTTGTGCTTGATTTGTCCACTAGAGGGCATTGGTGAGCTGTGTACTTGGAGATGATGGAAGGTGTGACGCTTGCTAGTTATGATATGCTGGCAGTCTTGGACGTGTGAAGATCTACTGTAATAATATGGAAGTTATTTTTTAGGTTTCACAGTACTTAGGATCAGTAACACTGTTTTTAGTGCTACAGTAAGTTAATACAACAGCAGAACTATCCCACACCATGTACTTGGTTAACACGTTTTGCTTTCTGGAGGACCAAAAAAAAAAAGTGTTACACTCACCACTGTGGACTCTATGTCCAAATTAATATCTGTTCGATTGGAGAAAGGTACAGTGCAAAATATATAAGGCTCTTAGTTGTCCTGACCTCTGGAAGCTGGCCATACATAGCTGCCTTTTCTGACTTCCCTAAAGAGAAAAAAAATAAAAATAAGCCACTACCAGAGAACTGTATCTCCAATTTATAAAAGGAGTTGGGAATATTAACACCCTAAGCGCCCACGTGCAACTGCAGATCTTGTGTGGATATCTTAGAGGTCCCATCATTTCATTTTTTTTGCTATATAAGAATATTTAATTTTCAGTGTAATTTTACTGTCAAAATGAAGAAAACAACCAAAAAGTTAAAAAAAAATGTTATGTATGAATATTTTAAAAAAAGTCTCATGGAAGGGCATCTGTCAGCAGATTTGTACATATGAAACCGGCTAACCTGTTGCATTTGCGCTTTGCAGCTGAAGACATCTGTGTCGGTCCCATGTTTATATGTGTCCGCATTGCTGAGAAAAATGAAGTTTTAATATATGCAAATGAGCAATGGGCTGAGCTGAGCAAAAACATCATTTTTCTCAGCAATGCGGGCACATATGAACATGGGACCAACACAGATGCATTCAGCTGCCAAGTGCACATGTAACAGGTCAGCCAGTGTCATGGGTACAAATCTAATGACAGATGCCCTTTAAGTATGTAAATGGCGCATTTTATTATGGTGGTTGCCTTTCAGTTCAGAGACAGAAGTGGTGGTTTTCCACTATTCAGTGTCACTTAGCTTTACCTATAGGGACAAAAAATAACTAATACGTTTTACCATATAGGTGAATATTTACCGCCTTGTTACAAAAGGAACAGTTGAAGAAGAAATCATAGAAAGGGCAAAGAAGAAGATGGTTCTTGACCACCTTGTAATCCAGCGTATGGACACCACTGGTCGGACTGTGCTGGAAAATAATTCTGGAAGTTCAAAGTAAGTACACAGCATCCTTATGTAATCTGGTGACAGTTCTGTGTTCCCTGTGCATGTGGGTCACTTATGTATTAGCAATTCACTGAAGTGGTTCTTGGTTCTAGTTCCAACCCATTTAACAAGGAGGAATTGGCTGCTATTCTGAAGTTTGGAGCAGCAGACCTCTTTAAGGAACCAGAAGGAGAGGAATCAGAACCCCAGGTTAGAGTTACTTGGTGTTTGTGCATGATGTAAGTCTTAATAAACTTCATGGGGCAGATACAATAATCCTATAGATGGTGTAAGCTTAGACTGGCTGTCTAGACCTGCACCTAAATCTGGTCCAGGAATATACACTTTTGTCTCACACAAAGCCAGCCAATAGTTGGTATACATCTGGTCCTAATTGTACCCCGGAATTGTGCCACAATTTCCGTGTAAAAGTTAGCATTTTTCGCCGTGTGCCTTTTCCCCGATTAGCCATTTCTCTTTAGCAAGCTAGACACAGATTTCTCTAAAACGATATGCCCCAATGTGTGCCCAAAAAATGCACCAGATTTCAGTGCAGTTTATGGCAATGTCTATGAGCACTCACAGTAAATGCACGCCCAAACAGAATATTCAAAATCTCTCCATTTTCATTACTAGTGAATGACGTAACTGATGCAATTTGTGCACATAGGTTAGGAAGGAAGTATGGCAATCTCTAGCTGATGCTGATTTCTAGATTTAACAGGAAATGATAAAGCTGTCCCAAAACATCCGTTACTCAATATGCAGCGAGCCTTATTATACAGATTCAGCTGTTGTACCTATGAATATATATTGACTTGGTCTTGACAGCTGCCTTATTAGGTGCAAGCCAAATAATCAAGTAATATCAGATTTTTGTATAGTTGTTTGCAGACCTGCAGCCCTTATTACCACAGTACAATGTCACTCTGCGTTTTAATTTTCCTTATAAATAACATATGTGTAAATGCCTATAAAAGTGTGTACTGCACTGGCTCTACTATCCATGACATGAGTTAAAGGGAGCCTTTCACTATGGAAATGCAAAATAATTTGCAGGCAGGAGGAGCTGAGCAGATTGATATGTAACTTTGTGGGAAAAGTCATTAAACCGTGTAATTTATCCTTTTAAATTCCTACTCATTCTGGGCTTTGAAAGCGTCACTGTATTTTCACACAATTTCATTTAATAGTATGCTAGAATGTAACTAGCAAATGTCAAAATCACTTAATTAAAAAAAGATCTGCCTGCATTCACCTGGAAAAAAGCTGTAACGCCATGGCCGGTACAGGTCTCACTTCCACCTTATTTACAGTCCACAGCCTGTTGTTAGGCAAGATCCATCCCTAGTAACAGGGACATAGAAGAAATGAGATCCTGAGCCTTATCAAACTGCTTCTACACAACTTTTGAAGATTATAGGAGCCTCCTATGGGTCTATAGGTGTGATTTCCCCCTCCTTATCTGTTCTGTGAGTTCCACAGCTGAAAACAAACAGTGGAAATTAAAGGAATTTATGTCATAGCTGAAAGTTGACAGATTTCACAGAAGGGATACACCCCCTGCTTCTGAGTGAATTGCATCTCGCTGTGCAGCTGAAAACAGGGAATATGGCTGAGAGAGACATTAGGAAAACCCCAAAAAAGACATGCTCCTTCACAGTTTTGATTGTAAAAGCACAGCCATTATGCAAACTTTTTATTTGAAAACTCAGGTATCCTTTAAGGAGGCCATCCTATCAGTGACTGACAGCTATTTCTTTAACACAGTTATCGAGGGGAGGCTGTCAATCACTGATAGGACCACCGCCTTGACTTCAAAGCTCAGAATAAGCAGGAATTTAAATGAATACATTAAACGTTTTGAGTTTTACAGAATTTTCCCCCCCAGAAAACTATATATCAATCTGCTCAGCTCCTCCTGCTCTGTAATATGCTTTCTTCAGTTTAGACACCATTTTCTTGACGGGTTCCCTTTAATTAACGCTAGCTCTCCAGCAGATCACTTGTATCATCTAAATCACCTTTCTATTTTTCCCCTTACTTTATCTTGTTCGCCAATAGGAAATGGACATTGATGAAATTTTACGTATGGCTGAGACCAGAGAGAACGAGCCTAGCTCTAGTGCAACCGACGAGCTGCTATCTCAATTCAAGGTAAGCTGCAACTGCACTGCTCCACTTGTCATTTCATGTAAATTATGTCTTCTTTTCCAACTTAGGCTACTTTCAACACTCCCGTTACCATAATACAACCGCATGCATCCGTCATGAACGGATCCGGTTGTATTATGTCTTCTATAGCCATGATGGATCCGTCATGAACACCATTGAAAGTCAATGGGGGGTGGATCCATTTTCTATTGTGTCAGTGAAAACGGATCCGTCCCCATTGACTTAAATTGTGTGTCAGGATGAATTCCGTCTTGCTCCTCACCACATCGCGGACAGAAAACCACTGCTTTTCTGTCCGCGATGGAGATGCAACCAAACGCATTTTGGTGCACTCCGTTTCGTTCAGTTTTGTCACCATTGACAATGAATGGGGACAAAACTGAAGCGTTTTCTTCCTCTATTGAGACTCTATGAGGGATCTTAATAGTGGAATTGAAAACGCAGATGTGAAAGTAGCCTAAAGCCCTTTAAAAAAAATACATAGAGGGCCATTGTGTTAAAAACTTGTAATAGATAAAGTCATTCTACATCCTATTTCAGGTGGCTAACTTTTCAACTATGGAAGAAGTAGAACCTCATCTTGAAAACCAAGGACAAAGGGACTGGGAAGATATCATTCCTGAGGATCAGAGGAAAAAAATAGAAGAGGAAGCCCGGCAAAAAGAGTTAGAAGAAATCTACATGCTTCCCAGGATCAGGAGCTTAAACAAAAAGGTAGAACCTGGACTGAAGTACCCAGATGTTAATTCAGCACCACTACTCCGATGTTACCTATTTTTAATTCTGCCTTTACTTAATTATTCTATTATGGCTGTGATGGCTAACCTCCGGAACTCCAGCTGTGGTAAAACTACAACTCCCAAGATGTACACTTGCTTGGCTGTTCTCAGAACTCCATAGAAATTAATGAAGCATGCTAGGAGTCGTAGTTTCAAAACAGCTGGAGTGCCGGAGGTTAGCCATCACTTGCATATGGGCATCATTGAGAAAGGTTCCCGATTAGGATCCTTTTCATTAGTCAGAGAACTGCTGCAATGAATGGATTCAGGGCAACCATTGGCTATTTATTTGAATGGGTGCCATGTAATACCATATTTCTTTTGCAGCAAATTTACATATAGAGAAGGGCTTGTCCGGGTGGGACAACCCCTTTCATTCAGGTTTTGTGCTGTAAGGTCTGTGTGAATGCTTTCAGATGAATGCTTTTATATTTGTTTTATTATTATGAACTCTTTATAGGCAAGTCATAAAACAGAAGTGGGCACAGCCCAATTGACTTCCAACTTATTTATAGGCACAAGCAAATGACAGCGAGTCTGATCTGGAATCCAAGCAGAAAGCCCAGCGTTCTTCTGGTTCAGAGAGTGATTCTGATGACTCTGATGATGACAGAAAACCCAAGCGCAGAGGACGTCCCCGCAGTGTTCGAAAGGACACAGTGGAAGGTTTTACAGATGCAGAGATTAGAAGGTATCATCTGAAGTCTTCATTGTTTATTATGCAGAACTGATCCATCTGATATTGTTTTCTATTTTACATTGATGTGTTTTTTTGTGTTTATTTTAGGTTTATAAAGGCATACAAAAAGTTTCCGACTCCACTCGAAAGGTATATCGCTTATTGCTGCATCTGGAATTGTCCAAGTTGAATATATCCCTTTCCATAGCACCTAACAAATTTGTTCTTTGTCTCCCTGTTTAGACTTGAGTGCATTGCACGTGATGCAGAACTTGTGGAGAAATCAGTGGCAGATCTCAAGAGATTGGGAGACCTTTTACACTCAAGCTGTGCTTCAGCCATGCAGGAGTTTGAAGAACAATTAAAAGAGAATCCAACAGATGGTAGGTTCTCTAATTGATTAGAAAATCTTTTTGTTACTATAGACAGTAAGTCAAAAATTGAGTGGAAGTGCCAGAGTGTTGTCCATAAATTGGGTTTTATTGCAAATTGGGTTAACATTTTCAGATTGATATTGGCGAGGTTTTTGACCGCCTCTTCGTTGCATCCTTGTATGCTTCATTGTTGGAGGCTGATGTTACATAGAATCTGAGAAATATTTATGATTACAATTAAATGTTGTGTTTTGTTGTGTTATATAGGTAAAGGTCCTGGCAAAAGAAGAGGTCCAACTATAAAAATTTCTGGTGTCAAAGTGAATGTAAAAGCTATTCTTCAACATGAGGATGACTTTGAAATTCTCAGTAAAGCTGTTCCTAAAGATGCAGAGGAGAAGAAAAAGTAAGTGGCTTTATGCTACCTATTAGGGTTCATGTCATTTGGGAAGTATGGGATATGCAACTGAACAGCACCATGCTCATTCACGGCTTATTTAAAAAAAATATGAAAAGATAGAGATGAGCATAGATATTGCTTTAGCAATGAATGCATTCATTTCTGTAATATTTGCCTGTACAAAGCTTCCAGTGCTGTTTTCATGCCTTCTTTGCCTTTTATGTCACAGGTTCCAATTATCTAGTCGGGTTAAAGCTGCTCATTTTGATGTGGATTGGAGTATAGAAGATGACTCCCATTTGCTCTTGGGGATTGTTGAACATGGCTATGGAAACTGGGAGCTCATTAAAAGTGACCCAGAGTTGAAGCTGACGGATAAGGTAATAGATAATACCCAGCATGCGTTTTTTTTTTTTTTGTTTTAAAGATTTTATTCATAATTTACATAACCAACAAAAAAAAACATTTTCACAATTTGGTGTACAATTACTGTTATAGATCATATACCATATTTTTTGCTTCATAAGACTCCCTTTTTTTCTCCCCAAAAGTGGGGGGAAAATGGGAGTGTGTCTTATAAAGCGAATGGTGCAATTTTTAAATGGCTGACACTGATACATTGCTGGCCGCTATGCTGCACAGCGCGGCCTGCGATGTATCAGATACAGTAAACCTCTATCACGCGGGATGGGAGGAGGGGCTGGAGGCCGGCAACTGCTGTTGCATTTGCGGCAGGGCTAGGTACAGTCACTGTACTCCATTGCAGCGGGCCCCGCTCACAGCAGTCTTTATATGTAAAGTCTATTTATTTAATGCTCAAGCAGTGGCTCTGGTTTGTTAAACTAGCGTAATTGTCTGTAGTAGTACTCACTATCAAAGAGGCGGGCAGACCAGCAGCGT
The DNA here is from genome assembly GCF_905171765.1 of Bufo bufo. Lineage (NCBI taxonomy): Eukaryota > Metazoa > Chordata > Amphibia > Anura > Bufonidae > Bufo > Bufo bufo. The sequence continues at coordinate 700,740,316 of NC_053389.1, forward strand.
AACGTCACTTAGTCATGCTCCTCCCACTTCATTATTGAAGCTGGCAGAGCAGGAGCGTGACTAGGTGAGTGACGTTACACTGCCTGCCTCTTTGATAGTGAGTACTATTACAGACGATTACGCTAGTTTAACAAACCAGAGCCACTGCTTGAGCATTAAATAAATAGACTTTACATGTAAAGACTGCTGTGAGCGGGGCCTGGTGTAATGGGGTCACTATTCACACAGGGACATGAGGGGACACATTAATAACGTAATACTGTAACACATAGGACCATGAGGGGACCAGCATAAGATGCTATATGTGTGTCATCCACAGAATCCCCCATAATAGTGTCATCCACAGAATCCCCCATAATAGTGTCATCCACAGAATCCCTCATAATAGTGTTATTAGTGTCATCCACAGATCTCCTCCATAACAGTGCGTCATCCACAGATCTCCCCATATCAGTGTGTGATCCACAGAACCCCCATAACAGTGTCATCCACAGATCTCCACCATAACAATGCATCATCTACAGATCCCCCCATAACAGTGCGTCGTCCACAGATCGCCCATAACAATGCATCAGCCACAGATCTCCCCATATCAGTGTGTGATCCACAGATCCCCCCCCATAACAGTGTCATCCACAGACCACCATTAGTTCAAAGCCCACCAAAAGCACACCCTTTGTTTTTTCTTTTGTTTTTTTCTCCTCATCAAAAACCTAGGTGCGTCTTATAAAGCGAAAAATATGGTACATTTTTATAAGGGGAGGGCATTAGGCACATTTTCACTTAAAGGGGTTGGCCACTTTCTTGCTGCTGTTGATCAATGGTTTTGTAAGATGATTATATGGAGCTTACTAATATAGCCTTTGTTGAAATTCTCTGCCATTTTCTATATTTCATAAGGTACGTTCCCTTGTTTGCCAAGTCTTTTGTGCTGTCCACAGAGAGTTCTTGCCCATACAATGGCTGCTGATGGAGGGTCGTGTAACCAGGCAAATGACCTCCATGTGATGCCTCCTCCATTTAAACACACTGCACCTGCCATCTGTACTTGCACTGTTGGGAGTTCAGTGCAGGTGTAGCGTGTCTAAGTGGAGGAGGCTGAGTGATGTGTCTAGACATGACTCTCTATCAGAGGTTATCTTGTGGACAGGACCTGTATGCAGGGGCATGGCTTATGAAATATAACAAACTGCACAGAATATCAACAAGGAATATATTATGAAGTGCTATATAGTCATGTTACATACACATTGGTAACAAGTAGCCATGAAATGGTTAACCCCTTTAAAGGGAGTCTTTCACCTAAAATCACCATTATAGAACACTAACATCAGGATCTCCATTACATTCCCCATATTAGAATGCCACCTTCAATATTGCTGTCCATTGCCGATTTTTTTGGAAAAACACTTTTATTCAAAATGTTAGGCCTCTTTCACACTTGCGTTGTCCGGATCCAGCGTGTACTCCACTTGCCGGAATTACACGCAAGTGTACTGAAAGCATTTGAAGACGGATCCGTCTTCAAAATGCGTTCAGTGTTACTATGGCAGCCAGGACGCTATTAAAGTCCTGGTTGCCATAGTAGGAGCGGGGGAGCGGTATACTTACAGTCCGTGCAGCTCCCGGAGCGCTCCAGAATGACGTCAGAGCGCCCCATGCACATGGATGACGTGTCCATGTGATCACGTGATCCATGCGCTTGGGGGGCCCTGACGTCACTCTGGAGCGCCCCGGGAGCCGCACGGACGGTAAGTATACTGCTCCCCCGCTCCCCACTACACTTTACCATGGCTGCCAGGACTTTAGCGTCCCGGCAACCATGGTACCCATTCAGAAAAAGCTAAACGTCGGGTCCGGCAATGCGCCGAAACGACTTTTAGCTTAAGGCCGGATCCGGATCAATGCCTTTCAATGGGCATTAATTCCGGATCTGGCCTTGCGGCAAGTCTTCAGGATTTTTGGCCGGAGCAAAAAGCGCAGCATGCTGCGGTATTTTCTCCAGCCAAAAAACGTTCCGTTCCGGAACTGAAGACATCCTGATGCATCCTGAACGGATTTCACTCCATTCAGAATGCATTAGAATAAAACTGATCAGGATTCTTCCGGCATAGAGCCCCGACGACGGAACTCTATGCCGGAAGAAAAGAACGCAAGTGTAAAAGAGCCCTTAATTAGCTTCTGAAGGTGCCCAGGGGCGGCGTTCATGTGGCCGTTGCCCAGGCCCCTAGTCGCTTTTCATATGAAACCCCTCCCCTTTCACCCCTCTGGCCCGCCCTAGGTTCTTCTGATTACGTCCTCCTCTTAGTGAGAAATCCAGCGCCGTTCAACGGATTTGTCGCGCCTGCGCACTTCATTCCCCATTATGGGCAGAGGCACATTCAGATGCGTCCACCTCACATTTACCACCCGTAGATCAGTAGGTCAGCAGTGATATCAGTCTCTAACCAACGAATTCACATTTTTTCAAATGTGTATGAACATTTCCTATTCATTTACAATATATTTTTTTGTGGAATATTCTTATTAACCAGTTGTTTCCAGTGCACCAGAGTAGGAACTCACTACATCACACGCACAGAAGAGCACAAATCTTAAGAAAACTTTGTCATAAGAACCTTGTATAGTATCATTAATAATTCCCACAAGACTTAGCCTAGGGCTACACGCCGACATATTCTCACGCGACACATAGGGAAAAACTACACTGTAACATGTGTCGTGCGACATTGATGTCGCGCAACAATTTTTATAATGATAGTCTATGGTGTCGCACTGCAACATGCTGCAACTGCTACGCAACAGTCGCAGAAAAATCCATATTGGATGGATTTTTCGCTACTGTCGTGTACAGTTGGGCAATAAACCGGTATTAACGACATACCGCGGTATTAAGAAACAGCGATATCGCCATTTCTTAATTACCGCTGTATTTTAGTGACGTCATAGGGGCAGACACACGTCACAGTGCTGAATGCCTCTAAAACGTCCGGCGCACATTACAGCCGGCACAGTGGAGAAGGCGAAAGTCCCTCCCCACTGTGATCCGGCTGCCGCTGCGCCACCAATGAGAAGGTAATAGTGAGGAGGAGGGGAGGGGCTGTGGCTGCTGCACCACCAATGAGAATTACCGGGTGCCGGCCGTATCACATACCCGGCACCCGGTCTCAATGACAGGAATTGGCGATCCCGCGAACCGAGGCAATTTACCCCTCAAATGCGGCACCTGAGGGGTTAATTGGCATGGTTTGGTGGGATCCCTGTCATTGAGGCCGAGTGCCGGCTGTGTGATATGGCTGGCAACCGCAGTCTGTATTTGTATTATGGGGTTAATTACATTCATTGGTGGCGCAGTGCACCCAAGCCCCCCAATATAATCATTGGTGGCAGTGGCCACAGGGTCCCCTCCCCTCTTCATTAGTGGTGCAGTGGTAGCTTCTGATCGGAGCCACAGCAGTGAAATCTCAGGGCTCCGATCAGTTACCATGGCAGCCAGGACGCTACTGAGGCCATCCATGGCTGCCATGGTAATCTCCCTGCTGCCGTGTGCACAAAGCACAGGGCAGCAGGGACAATGAGATCCTATGCACCCTAATAGATCTCTGTTTGGGTGCATAGGACAAGGGATGAAAAGATCCCAGGTTCTAGCCCCATAAGGAGGCTAAATAGTTATTAAATAAAAAGTAAAAAAAAAAAAAAAAAATTACATTTTAAATCACCCCCTTTCCCAATTTACATAAATATATATATACACCATAAAAAAAATCTGGGGGCTGCTGAACAGAGAGGCTGGGGCTGAGAACAGTCACTGCGCTGTGGGGGCTGCGGTAATATGGCTGTAGTGTGTAGGGACTAAGACCCCTATGGGAAGCGCCAGTCTTTATTAAATGACCCCCAATGTTTTATTTGACTGAAAGGCATCTTTATGATGCCAAGGTGCCCTTCCTGACAATGTGCACCTATGATGGGTACACTCTGAACAACCCACTTATCAGGGTTTTTCACTAGGATGTCCCTATTTCTGTGGGAGCGGTGAAGATGGCTGATCGCTGCTATCTCCATCTTTATACAAACTGAAAAAAATGGCGTGGTATTAAACAGGCAGGAAGTGCTCAAACCCACATGCAGTTGTGCATGTATATACAGGGGAGCAAATCCTGCACTTGTGGCCCGTTACTAATGGCGATACCCAGCAAAAATGCATATAGTGGAGGATGCCCGCAGCGGACCACAAGTACCACAATAGACATCTTACACAAGATTGCTATTATTTTGTTATATTGATTATCACATCCACATAATTGCTAAGACAGGTGCACTCTGCGGTCTTACTAAACCCTCAAACTGATTTTAAAATTGAGAGATTAGCCAACATATCCTACGGTGTAGGACATGTCTGAGCCCGGGCACCACGCCAAGGTTTCTCAAGTAGCTCGGGTCCTAACACTCACCTAGCTGAGCCGTATGGGCAATACCAGGGGCCAGTGGGCGAATTACAGGAGCATGAGGTCTGACTCACAAACAACTCACCAGTTACCTCCAGCATGTAACCATGCTAGCAATGGGAGGAGGGAGGAGTCTGCGAGTCCCACTCAAGACTGGCTGATATAGCCCAGGCCTCACAGGTGCACCTAAATGTAACCTCCTCCCATTGCTAGCATGGTTACATGCTGGAGGTAACTGGTGAGTTGTCTGTGAGTCGGACCTCATGCTCCTGTTATTCGCCCACTGGCCCCTGGTATAGCCCATATGGCCCAGGTAGGTGAGTGTTAGGACCCGAGCTACTTGAGAAACCTTGGCGCGGTGCTCGGGCTCAGATATGTCCTACACCGTAGGATATGTTGGCTAATCTCTAAATTTTAAAATCAGTTTGCGGGTTTAGTAAGACCGTGGAGTGCACCTGTCTGCTATTATTATATTATCTCCATCGCTCCCATAGAGAATGAATGGAGCAGCAGGGGGCACGGCCGCTCTATCAGATTTGGGGGGAACGGTGACACCGTTCTTGGTGGGCAACTAAGAGATATTACTGCATAGGGGCATCAAGAAGACATTATAATGTACGGGGGCAACAAGGAAACACGAGTACATGTTTTGAGTGTTTTTTTTTCTAAATGGGCATTTATTGCGATATATATCGTTATTGCGATAAATTTCTTAATATCGTTATCGTGGGAATATTTTTGATATCGCCCTTCCCTACTGTCGTGTCACAGTCGCAGCATGTCGCAGTGCGACACCATAGACTATCATTATAAAAATTCTTGCGTGACAAATGTCGTCGTGTAGCCCTGGCCTTATTTGTGGAGAAATTATTTTTTCAAACTCAAGTAGTTATTTAGAAACTTGATAAGTTCTGACCATAAGATAAATACTTTAGAACAAGTCCAGACATAGAGTAGGAAGGTACCAGTCGGTGTTTGACATCAGAAACATAGGTCAGATGTGGAAGCTCCTATATAATATACCCTATTAAGGAACCTGGATTAAATTAGAAAGTCCTGAGCGCTAACTACTGACCCATAATAAGATTGCTGCACTTCTTTCCTGCCATCAGAAGATAAGTCAGGTGTATCTATGACCCATTTGGCATAATCTTTATCAAAGGGTTTGACACATGTAGTCTGTAGAGGTGAGTACCGTATTTTTCGCCCTATAAGACGCACCGGCCCATAAGATGCACCTAGGTTTTTGGGGAGGAAAATAAGAAGAAAAAAAATTTTAACCAAAAGGTGTGCTTTTGGTGGGTTTGGAACTAATGGTGGTCTGTGGATGACGGACACTGTTATGGGGGGGGATCTGTGGATGACGGACACTGTTATGGGGGGGGATCTGTGGATGACGGACACTGTTATGGGGGGATCTGTGGATGACGGACACTTATGGGGGGATCTGTGGATGACGGACACTTATGGGGGATCTGTGGATGACGGACACTTATGGGGGGGATCTGTGGATGACGGACACTTATGGGGGATCTGTGGATGACGGACACTTATGGGGGGGATCTGTGGATGACGGACACTTATGGGGGGGATCTGTGGATGACGGACACTTATGGGGGATCTGTGGATGACGGACACTTATGGGGGGGATCTGTGGATGACGGACACTGTTACGGGGGGGGGGGGATCTGTGGCTGACACTGTTATATATGTGCCATCCACAGACCCCCCCCAGCCCATAACAGTGCATCCACAGACCCCCACCCCTTAACTGTGCCATCCACAGATTCCGTGTGTAACTGTGGGCCAAGCATGGTTTACTCAAAGGAAAAAAATGGTCAAAACTACTCTCCAGGAACCCCCCTCTAACCCTCACCTGCCCCTTTTGCAGTTGTTACAGGGTGCAGATATGGGATTATGCAACCTGCCGCCTTCCATTACCTTCAACTTTGACATGCCCTTAAGGCCCAAATCAATACATTAAATCTTCAAACTTTTTATTTATTTATTTTTAAACTGAAGAAATTTTGGGAACTTCTGACCTACCTAAGCTTCTTATACAGACATACCGTATTTTTCGCCCTATAAGACGCACTTTTTCCTCCCCGAATGCTGACATCGCTGGATGCGATGTACGGAGCGGGGGCCGGGGGAGGGACTGGGAGGAGGAGCTGGGGGCCGGCAATAGCGGCGGGGCGGTGCGGTCACTGTACTATAGCGCCGCCCCACCGCTCCGGTATTCTAATATAAAATGTATTATTGAATTAAAAGTTATTAAACATGCCCCCCTCACTCCTAATAGTACCGTATATCCTAATTGCTTCTGTATAATGCCGGCGGGCGGCCGGCGCGTCACTCACTGACGTCACTTGCCTGCGCCGCCTGCTTCATTCATAAAGGAGGCGGCGCAGGCACGTGACATAAGGGAGTTACGCTGCCGCCCGCCCGGCCTGCCTGCCGGCATTATACAGAAGCAATTAGGATATACGGTACTATTAGGAGTGAGGGGGGCATGTTTAATAACTTTTAATTCAATAATACATTTTATATTAGAATACCGGAGCGGTGGGGCGGCGCTATAGTACAGTGACCGCACCGCCCCACCGCTATTGCCGGCCCCCAGCTCCTCCTCCCAGTCCCTCCCCCGGCCCCCGCTCCGTACATCGCATCCAGCGATGTCAGCATTCGGGGAGGAAAAAGTGCGTCTTATAGGGCGAAAAATACGGTATGTCTGTATAAGAAGCTTAGGTAGGTCAGAAGTTCCCAAAATTTCTTCAGTTTAAAAATAAATAAATAAAAAGTTTGAAGATTTAATGTATTGATTTGGGCCTTGAGGGCATGTCAAAGTTGAAGGTAATGGAAGGCGGCAGGTTGCATAATCCCATATCTGCACCCTGTAACAACTGCAAAAGGGGCAGGTGAGGGTTAGAGGGGGGTTCCTGGAGAGTAGTTTTGACCATTTTTTTCCTTTGAGTAAACCATGCGTGGCCCACAGTACTGAGAGGGCAGCAGGGTAGACAAAGTAGATTTACACCGATACATTAGGTTGGTGACACTCAAATAAGATCCTCCTGCCAATGTATTTGTCACTTTGCTCATGTCAGTATCTATCCGCTAATGGGCATATACCAACTGAGAGGCTAAGAAGTAAAAATACATATTGGGGGCTGCCTTGTCTCCCTGCTGTTTAGGGCTCTATAAGTTAGCTAGACTATTTCGGGATGATTGGCTTTGCTAATAAAAGGACCTTAGAAGACTCTCAAGGTGTCTAAAGACTTTTAGCAGAATGATTATGGGTGAAACATTAAATATATATACAAATTTGGGTCAGTAAATCATTTTGAAGATTTTAATCCGCTCATATATTGATAATGTTAAATGTTGCCAGGACCTAAAGGGGTCGTCTCACTTCTGCAAATCACATTTATCATATAGAGAAAGTTAATACAAGGCACTTACTAATGTATTGTGATTATCCATATATTCTCCTTTGCTGGGTTAATACCTTTTTCCAATCCAGCAGCGGTGGTCGTCCTTGCACGCTATAGGAAAAAGCGCAAGCATGGCCACCGCTGTGGGATATATATTATTTAACGTGAAAATTGCATCTAATAAGGGTCATTATCCATTTCTAGATCTTACCTGTGGAAACGGAGAAGAAACCTCAAGGAAAACACTTGCAGACCAGATCAGACTATCTACTGAAAATCCTTAAGAAGGAAATGGAAAAAAAAGAAGGTGGCCCAACAGATGAAGTAAGAGCACTTTTGCTGTCATTTTCCTTTTAGTGTGCCTTATTTTTGGTAGATGTTTGGGCATATTTATCTGTCTGTTTATAGGCAAAAAAGAAAAGAAGGCCACGTGCAAAGAAAGATAGTGCAGGCAAAGTGAAGGATGAGCATGGTAATGAGATCTCCTCACCTAGGCTTTCTGACAACCCATCGGAAGATGCAGAAACCAAGGTGTGTAAACTAATATGCTGGCAAAGACACACACGGGCCTAAGGCATAAAGGTTATACACTCCTTAAGATTTTTTGAGATACTAGGTACACATATGCTGCATGAGCAAAATATATGATACCCCAATATTACATGTGTTTGTAGAACACTTCATTTCTAAACAATGGGCATTAATATGGATTCCCTCCTAGCTAATATATCAGCCTCCGCTGTGCTGGATTGTCATTTTCTAGCTGTTGCAACTTAGCTGCAGGGACTGCTGTGCATTCAGCCACAACCATGAGGTTGAGTATTGATGGTGGGAGATGAAGTTTAATGTTAAGATGATACTCCAATTAAGAAGTATTCAAATATTTTTCAAACCACTAATGTTAATAAGATCCCCAATCAGACCTCCAATGTTAATAAGACCCTATTCAGACCTCAGCTCAGACCTCCAATGTGAAAAATATCCCCAATCGGACCACAGATCAGACTCCGACTCCTATATGAATAAGACCTCCGTTCAGATCCCCATGCTCAGCACTCACAAACAAAAAAAAACGTACCTCTCCTGTTCCTAACATCCAGCTCTATTCCTGGTCTTCCTGCCGCGCTGTGCACAGGTCACAGCACAGCATGTGGAGCCTGCAGGAGAAGACCAGGAAGCGCTGCAATCACTGCTTCCCAGTCCTCCTGTACTAATGAGTGCTTCCATAATTAGTATTAACCCCATAAGACGCACTGGCGTTTCCCCCCCCACTTTGGCGAAAAATACACTATCTAGTAGGTTTGGGATCGTTGTCCTTTGCAGAACATTCAAGTTAGTCACACAAAAACTTTGAAAAATATATCTCCAAATCAGAAAGTTTTCTAGAATTTCTGCCATTTATGCTATAGCACTAGAATTTATTCATTTTTTTCCCAGAACTAGTCTTAACCAGTTTGCACCTCATGGTTACATAGTGGGTTAAAAAAAGACCAAAGTGCCTAGTTGCTTCAGAGGAAGGCAAGTGCCTTCAACAAAGTGCAGATGTTTTCTTTGAAGGGAGAAGAAATGCCACTGCCAGGACAGTACATGCCTGGACCTGAAAGTGCACGGCCACCTTTACTGGTCAGAAGTTTGTGCTGAAAGTGGCGGTTTCAGACTATGTTAGCTTAATGTGTATGGTTACCTGTAGAGCACCACCCGCTGTCTCTCTAGCAATCCACTAGGAACTGTACACTCTGAAATTCATTAGTTGAATCGATTAATTAGACATTGAGAAGCTGCCCTTAAGGTGGCAGGGGACCTCCCATCTACCTGGTCTCTATGTAGCTGCACAGGTTGACCATATGGTATGCCCCCCAGTCTCTTTACTAGCTTTTGATGCAGGCTAGGATTGTATACAGTACTTTAGTATAGATAGTTAGACCCAATTATTTTCAAGCATATACTGACTTAGTAGTGATCCATTAAGGGCATAAACGGCATGTCTGGTTTGTTTCTCTCTTTACTACCTCACCTGCCATAATGCTGCCCATTTAGCCAGTTTACCCAGGTCACCCTATCGTAGGGATAACACATTCTGTACAGTATCACCTTCTAGTGAGGGTGATGCAGCCAAGCCCACAGTTTAGGAAAAGGGATAATACTTTGGAATTGTGATATGTAGAACATCTGTGTGTCTGCTTCAAGAAAGTCTCCAGTGGTTATTTCTCTCTCCCGTGTATTCAGTGTAGTAATGAAGCCGTCTTTATTTTCTTCAGGAGGATGGCTCGCTGAAGAGTCCAAACAAGAAGAAACAAAAGAAAAAGGACAACAAAGAAAATAAGGACAAACAGAACCAAAAAAAGGATGCCACCAAAGAGAAAAGGAAGCCAAAGGAAAAGGTGCGTATTATGCGAAAATTCACCCAATAAGTCGTCTAATAGACTATGATGGATTTTATAGTGAGCTGAGCAAGCAACAGAAATAGTGAGTTGGAAAAACTTTATTACCATAACAATGGACAATCCTTTAAGCTTGTATGAGATTAAAGGACTAACTATAACTTCCCATAGTCAAAGGTGGAGCGCGTTAGAAGTACCTGTAGATGACCTGCCTGTTTTAATAGGAATCAGTTATTTTATCTTCTTAACTTCAGTTCTGATGTCTCATTACTAACGAGCATTTCTTATTGAAGCCGAAGCGGGCTGAAACCAAGGGGGGTGCCAGAAGTAGAAAGAACCAGGGACCTGTCCACATTACGGCCGGGAATGATCCTGTCCCCATTGGGGAAGAGGAGGAAGATGATCTTGATCAGGAGACCTTCAGCATTGTAAGGATGTTTGTATTTGTAAAGTGACTTATAAACTGTATTTCTGTGATAATGTCATTTGTATATTACTACTGGTGAGAAGCAGACATTGCTTCACAGGATGCTAAATGCCCCTGACGATTTGCTTTCTCCACACTGTTATGGAGACCGGGGTGTATCACTTGTTTGATGTTGACACGTGCCCAGAGAGGGGACAAGGCCACCGAAGCTGTTCAGTGCCATTTTCTCTGTAATCCTGTGTTTGCTTCCTGTCACCGCTCCTGACATGTCTGTTCTAGTATGAAGTACTTGTATTCCCCATGAAATATTCTTGTTTAGACATTTAAGAATAATTAACAGTTAGATGTTACCAATTGAATGGTGTGTCCTTGCACACACCAACAGTGTCCAATATACGCTGACGCTGTCGGGCTGTGTAGGACCTCACCCCTTTAGCAAGGTGACTGGTAACATTAAAGGGGTTATCCCAAAAATCATATAGTACATGTCGATCTCTTTCTAACAAAGCTAGAGTCCTGTACCTCACATGGATCTAGAGCTCCCCATAGATTTTTCTGCTAGATTTATACCAAACTGACAGCTCAAGGGGAGTGTCTTTTCTGCTGCTGCTAAGGGGGCGTGTCCATGCTCTACCTATCACAGTTCTGGAGGCATTTGAAAGATGAAACTGAGCATGTGCGACCATCTCAGTGAGCAGGTCAAAGACAGAAATAAAATAACAAACAGCATATGGTGCTATACAGATACATTTTATTGAATAGCTCTCTGGCTATACTACATTTTTAATTACATGTAAATACAAAGGTATTCAGATGCAGGCGCTGATTTGAAAATTAGAATATTTTTCGTGGGACAACCCCTTTAAAGGGAGTCTGTCACCTCCATATGGCCATATACAGTGCTTACATTGTCCTATAGCACACCTATACATGAATGTAATGGTACCTTTGTCTTTGTCTTTACACTTGCAGAAGCTGGAAAAACGAACTTTGATTGATATGCAAATGAGCACTCGCAAGTGCCCAGGGGCGGCGTTCACTGTGTTGGTGCCCAGGCTGCTCTGCCTTTTTTCATTGTTCCCCCTCCCCAGCCTCTGCATATGCCCGCCCTCCTATTCCCTTGCATCATCCTAAGGTCCGGCCAAGATCCCGCGACTGTGCACTGCCGGGCCGGAGCATGCACACTGCGATGCCCATTGTGGGCACAGCATCGCTTTAACTACTGCGCATGCTTCGGCGAACGGTACAAAGCGGCAATGTGGCGTTTGCCGGCGCATGCGCAGTAAAGCAATGCAGTGCCCACAATGGGCATCGCAGTGTCCATGCGCCGGCCCGGCGAGGCAGTGCACAGTCGCGGGATCTTGGCCGGACCTTAGGATGATGCAAGGGAATAGGAGGGCGGGCATATGCAGAGGCTGGGGCGGGGGAACAATAAAAAAGGCAGAGGAGCCTGGGCACCAACACAGTGAACGCCGCCCCTGGGCACTTGCGAGTGCTCATTTGCATATCAATCAAAGTTCGTTTTTCCAGCTTCTGCAAGTCTAAAGACAAAGACAAAGGTACCATTACATTCATGTATAGGTGTGCTATAGGACAAAGTAAGCACTGTATATGGACATATGGAGGTGACAGGCTCCCTTTAAGTTATCAGCTTATTAGTTGCAGAGGAACAATACAACATAGAAATATTAAAGATAAAATCACAATTTTCATGGAGAGCTGACAGATCTACTTTAGAGCTCATGCACACGACCGTATGTTTTTGCGGTCCGCAAAAAATACGAATGACGTCCATGTGCATTTCGTATTTGGCGCAACGGAACAGCTGGCCCGTAATAGAACAGCACTATCCTTGTCCGTAATGTGGACAATAATAGGACATGTTCTATCTTTTTGCGGAACGGATATACGGAAACTGAATGCACACGGAGTAACTTCCGTTTTTTTGGGTTTTTTTGCGGACCCATTGAAATGAATGGTTCCGCATATGGTCCGCAAAAAAAACGGAGCGGACACAGAAAGAAAATACGTTCCTGTGCATGAGCCCTTAGGAGGGCTGGAGCGATCTTCCAGGAGTCATGATGTTTGCCTGCTTGGATTCATTCTTAGAAGAGTTACAGAATATTTGAAAACATGCTTAAATTAAATTCTTTTGTTAAACTATTCTTTTTTTTTTTAGTGCAAGGAGAGAATGAGGCCTGTGAAAAAAGCTCTGAAACAACTTGATAAACCAGACAAAGGACTGACTGTCCAAGAACAGCTAGAACACACAAGGACTTGCTTACTGAAAATCGGAGATCGCATCTCTGAGTGCCTTCAATTATACTCTGAGCAGGAGCATATTAGGTTATGGAGGAGGTAAGCCTCTCTTCCTCTGCTTATTGCAAGCAGATCTTTTTCAGGCATTTCAGACACTTTTTTTTTTACTCCTAAAACAAGCTCCATGTCTGGTGGTGCTCAGGATTGATTTGTCATATATTCCATCCAAGTAAATAATACAACTCTACCGTAGATCCTGTCGTGGACTGCTATGCTTGGTGTTCCCGACTTCACCGGACTCTGTCTGAAATTAAAAGGGTTCTGCGCTTTTTTTTATATTGATGATGTATCCTCAGGATAGGTCATCAATTTCAGATCGGCAGGGCCGACTTCTGATCAGCCACTTGCTCGCTTCTGCAACTGCAGCGGCAAGGAGGTGTAATTACAACTCCACCATCCCATTTATTTCAATGGGACGGCTTCTTCCTATTCAAGTAATTTAGAGAAGGTAGCGCTAGTTTCAAACAGCTGATTGTCGGGAGTTGACCCCCGGCGATCTGATATTGAAGACGTATCCTATATCATCAATATAACAGCAGAGGGCAACCCTCTTAAGAGAAATTTGTCACAAAATTTTTTATTTGCCAGTTAATACCCGATAGCGACACATATCCTTTTTTCTAATCTGTTTTTAGTTTCTGGTTGCAGATTTTTTAATTCTTTTTTCCTGAACATGATTATGTGGGCGGTCATCTTGCCTGAGATGTTTTTAACAGCATTTACAGAGCATTAAGAAAATAGCTTCACAGCAGCCACATGGCCCATAGACACAACGGTCAGGAAGGGACCTCACTGACTTCTATGGGAGAGTTTTCTAGGCATGCTCTGTGACCTGTGCAGAGGTCAGTGTACAAGGAAAGAATAGATAGGATCCACCATTCACAATAGGTGATTGTCAGAGCTTGTCTTATCTATACACAGAGGTGATATCATTACAGGCAGGATTAGAATAACAGATAAGCAGGTAACTGCTATAAAGTGATCTGTACAGACCAAGAAGTGGCGCCTATTATTAAGCTTTGTGGCCAATGCGAGAACTGCAGGATTTTTATTTTTTTTGTTTAAATATAGATATTGACATGGAAAATTAATAATGTCATCAAAAATGCTTTAAAATATGCTAAACATAAAAAAAAAAAAAGATTTAAACAATAGGTCATTTTCTGGTGACACATTCCCTTTAAATGGAAGGATCTAAGGATCTTTTCATTTGTTTCTGTAAGGCTATTTTCACACTAGCGTTTTTATTTTCCGGTATTGATATCTGTCATAGGGTCTCATTACCGGAAAAAAAAACACTTTCATTGTCAATGGGGACAAAACGTAACTGAACTGAAAAGAACGCTCCAAAATGCATTCCGTTCCGTTTGGTTGCATTCCCATACCAGAGAGCAAACCGCAGCATGCTGCGGTTTTCTTTCCCGCATGGGATGCCCAGCAAGACGGATCCTTCATGACAATGCAAGTCAATGGGGACGGATCTGTTTAACTCTGACAATAGAAAATGGATCCGTCACCCATTGACTTTTAATGGAGTTCATGACGGATCCGTCTTGCCAATGTTAAAGATAATACAACTGGATTCGTTCATAACGAATGCAGACGGTTGTATTATCAGTAACGGAAGCACTTTGGCTAAACCCTGCCGGATCCAGCAAAAACGCTAGTGTGAAAGTCGCCTTAGGTCAATATTTTGGAATTCTTCCCTCAAGTTCTATAGGATTTTTTAAATTTGGAGATGTCGGCTTTCTTAACATTTTAAAATCTGCCAAGGCGTATATAACCTTCGTACTCCATTGAGACTATAGTCCACTTGATATAGATGCTGGGGTGTTAGGTACAAACCAAGACTAGAGTGAGAAGTCACAGGTTACTTACTGCAGGTTCTGGGTTCATAAGTGACCCTGTATACCATAATCTGACTTTTAAAATGTGAAACATAAGTATCTGTTTCTCGAGTCATATTTCTTTCCTATTTGTATTTATAGGAATCTCTGGATTTTTGTCTCAAAATTCACTGAATTTGGTGCCAGGAAGTTGCACAAGTTGTACAAGACAGCTCATAAAAAGAGGTCACAGAAAGAGGAGGTAAATGATAAATGTATAATGTCTGTTTTGCATTAGGAAAAGTATCTGCATGCTGATCACGGCACCTCTGTGAACGTGTGGTGTGTCTTCTCTACTGTTTTCCAGCTTCCGGATTCTGTTTGTTTCCCATATATCATGCAATTTGTTCTTTTTTATACATTTTGCTAAATGGCAGGAATGTATTAAAGGGTCACTTAACTTTTCAAAAAGCTTTTGATATATCATAGAGACATATCAAAAGATTGGTGGGAGTCTGAGTCCTGAAGACCCCTAACGATCCCTAGAACAAAGGGATAGAAACATATTGTGTTCTCTCCTCGCTGCTTGTGTGTCTCTCCTATTGTTTGCTCTACCCTCCTTGTAGAGAGCAGCGGGGTCTCGGCTCTCAGATCCCCACCGATCAAAATTTTTGATGTGTCTCTACAAAAGTTCAAAAAAGTTTTTTGAAAAGTTACTGAACCCTTAAATAAAAAAACCCAGGCTTACTCACCTGCTCAATTCCCTGCCATTCCACTCCGGTGCTCCGGGTCATGTTTGTTTCCAGTGCTGCATCGACAAGATACCCTGACCATATGTGACTGCTAACAGCGCTGAAAACCTAGCCGACTGGGAATGCCGGAGTGGCAGCACTGGAACGGCAGCGGATTGCCCAGATGAATAAGCCTTTTTTAAGTATATGAATGCTAGTTAAACTATTGTATATGCATATTGTTACTGCATGGCCAGATTTATACATGTAAATAGCTATGGTTTAATTAGCAAAGAACAACAATAAACAGCAGAAGCAGTTTTACACATTTGCACGGCCATTGTTTCAGGCAATTGTTATTCAAATGAATGGCAGTTTTTCCATAGAATGCACACGGTGTTTGGTGATGGAACTTCCTGCACCAGCCACAGTGGCATAGTGTCAAGTGTTTGGCGCATAGTGTCCAAGATCCAGAGTTCGATTCCCATAGTAGGACTCATTGTGGCAGTGTTTGCTTTGTCGCATCAATTCCCAGTTTAATGTGACGTCACTCTGCCACATAAATGAAATGGTTCCTGCCGACAGGGCCTGTAAAGACATTGGGCTTCCTGTGCGATGGCTCCATACATTTTAGTTGTCTTTCCATTTTTAAGTCCACTAATTATGTTTGTTCAATTTGGTAAATGAAGGAATATGGTGTAGAGCAGGTTACCCATGAAATCTGATGATTATATGTATAACTAGACATTAACCGAAGCGGAGGAAAAGCCATGTGAACAGTGGCTGGACAGGCGTATACTATCTAGGGAAGGAAGGTGGATTGACTATTGTTAGCTTCCTCTTGCATTATTCACCTGGGGGGGAGGGGGGGATGACCAGTGTGGTTTCTTGGCACTTTATTTACATTACATTTCTGCAAATGGCTGGTTCTATGACCAAAGTCTAGTGTTTAATGGCATCATATCCATATAACGCTCCGCAGGAAATGCATCTGAGCAGAAACTGAAGTGCAGTACGGATCTTGAATCCACAGATTCATTTGGGTTTTCACAGCAAATTTGCAATCAAATCCTAATATAATATATTTAGAGTTAGTTGAAATTCCATGGTGAAATCCACAGCAGATTATTTTTTTTAACCCCCAATGTAGATGTACCCTTAAAGTGTGTGCTTGACTACCTTAATGTAATGTATCTTGAATGCAGCTGCGCTACAAAACAAGTTTGCTGTATTTTTACACTACCTTACTTTCAAGGAACAAAAGAAAAAAGAAACACCACCAAGCAAGAAACCTTTTCGATCAGAGCCATCTGGATCCAGCCGTGACTCTGTTAACTCCCAGCCGCATGGACCGCATATGCAACAAAAACATCACATTTTTCCACCTCCACCCCAGCATATGCACGGGCATCAAAGAGAAAATTACACCAGTCCTAACAAAAGACCGTTCAATAATGCAGGTAAGAAATAGCTACTAAATAACCCCTGACCGTTTGCAGTATTTCATCTCTTTTGGATTCTGTTCACGACTACAGTTTTTAAAATTCATTTTTCGTTTAAAGAAGCACTCCGGATTTTTTTTTTTTTTAACTATACAGTGCAGAATAGACCATTATTAAGAGTTGTCTCACTTCAGCAAATGGCATTTCTCATGTATACAAAGTTAATACAATGTATTGTGATTGTCCATATTGCTTCCTTTGCTGGATTGATTCATTTTTCCATCACATTATATACTGTTCACAGGGGTTACGGCCACTGCTGCTACGAGAGGGCCAGGACGATAGCTGCTGTGCATGCGTGCCTATGTGCGCTTCCACTGTCCCAGCCATCAGAGAGTTCTTCACTTTTTCCTGTAGTGTGCAAGCACGGCCACCGCTGCTGGATTGTAGGGCTCCAGCCTGGAGTGCTCGTCCCCGCTGCGGTCACATGGTATACCTGTGCTGTTTTGATTGGCACACAATATGGAACTCTTTTACAGCTGCAGATAAGTGCAGGTACACCATGTGACCACAGCGGGGACAAGCGCTCCAGGCTAGAGCCCCACACAATAGTTTAAAAATCGTCTATGGAGTCCTTGGAGACAGAGACTAAATTTAGGTGGCAACATGCAGTGGATGACAACTTTAGGGGCTACAACAGATGATCTAAGGACAGAATGAATGAAGTATATTAGTAAGTTGTAACTATGCACTGACACTGTCTAACTGAAGGGAAAAAAAGTTTATTTACTCTTTAACAGAATACAAAGGTATTCAGAGGAACATTGAGGGTGCAGAGGGGTGGGCTCTGAGCGCTGCCAGGAGGGATCGAGTTCCTGTTTACACATTAGTGCAGGGTGTCATACTAGAGCAAGCAGCCAGGTCACATGACCAGGTTCCCATAATGAAGAGGTTCAAAACCTACGGCTGCATCTGAGTTGGGGTGTAACAAATTACACTGTTAGAATATCAGTGGGGAGTTAGCATTATATGGAGAATAAAAAAATGCGGAGTGCTTCTTTTTAATGATCCTCTGTCCTCAGCTGTGAGAACGCATGGGCGCTCACAGTAGCGACTCATCATTTTTCCTACTTACTAAGCACAGCTCCGTCCATTTCATAGGGACTGTGCTGCGCCTTGGACATGTGACCAATAAACGTGATGTCACATGGCCCAGGGAAAGCTGTGAAAATGCCACGGCGCTACTGGGGGCCTTCTCAAACAGCTGATCGGCAGGGGTCCAGAGGATATGCCATCAGTAAAAATATCTTGAAAACCCCCTTTAAAGGTAACTTTCAATAACCAATTTATTTTTGTTCAGATCGAGGTGAGTGGAGAGATCGGAAATTTAACTATGGGGGCAACAACAGTCAGCAATGGATGGGGGACAGACACCACCAGTATGACCAGCACCGATATAAAGATCATCACTATTCTG
This sequence comes from Bufo bufo, assembly GCF_905171765.1. Lineage (NCBI taxonomy): Eukaryota > Metazoa > Chordata > Amphibia > Anura > Bufonidae > Bufo > Bufo bufo. Next base: position 700,758,795 of record NC_053389.1, read on the forward strand.
ATCGGCGTATTCATGGTGATCCTAGGAATTCTGCAAACTACAGGCCAAACCCTGCGTCTCGTAAGAGGCCCTATGACCAGTATAACAATGAACGGGATCACAGAGGTCACAGGGAATATTATGACAGGTATTGTACATTCACATAGTTCAGGATTTTTATAAGCTGTTGTTTGGTTGTTTTTCACTTTACCCTTTTTCATGATACCTGTCTATAACTGAGATGTCTGACAGCAGAAAGAGGTTTATACTCATTGGTTTTGTGTTTCCACAGACATCACCATGACAATAAACGGAGGCGAGCAGATGAATTTCGTTCTCCAGGCTACCATCAGCAGGACTTTAGACGAATGGGGTCCGACCATAGGCCACCTATGGGATACCATGGGCAAGGACCTTCTGACCACTATCGGTCTTTTCACCCAGAAAAATCTGGGGATTATAAAAGTTCTTCCCAGCAGTCGTCATCTCTTTCAGACCCTCGTTCTCCCCCAGTTCAAAGATCCCCTCATGAATCAAAATCTCCACTGGACAGATCATTAGAACATAAGAATACAGACTACAATTGGAATTCCCGGAAAACATAGGGGAGACATTTGGATTTCAAGTTCTAATAAAAGCCCACAATGGCCACTTGCTTAAAGTGGACCTTGCTGCTATAGACTGTGCTTGTTTGAGAGCTAGGAATCCTTGATATTCTAATATAAGGCATATGGCTCACTTTTCAGAAGAGTTCAACCTGTGCCAAGCATATGAAGTGAACAGACACATTTCTTTTCTCATGATCTTTTTATATAATTTCAATCAGGTTTCTCTTTGAGTGCTTAGGTGGTATTTGGGACTCCTACAATATAAAATATTCCTTGAAGAATGGACAGCATTTAATTGCTGGTGATGTGTGGTTCAGAGCCATGAAGACTTGCCTACAATTGAAGTCTGATGCATTTTGTGAATATAACAAGTGTTTAACGTATCTGTCAAATATACTTGTGCACAAACAGTTCCACATTCAGTGAAGAAAAGCTACGAGTTGACGTTCACATACAAAATGACTTTTCTATAGCAATGGTTTAGAAAGGGAAGAAGCAAATGTGGACAAGGCCGCAAACATCCCTTAATCATCTCTTATACCGTACATTTCCCCCAAGATTTTGATTTGTCAGTGGTTGATCAAGTGCAACAATGAACATTAGATCCCTTATCGATCAACCAGATCAGGAGGGCAGATCCTAAGAAACGGACATCCCAGTCAAATGGTCTCTACTTGTTATTTGTGACACCTGTAAGGCTCCTTAGGAAAAACTCCACCCTCCACGTACACCCACACACATTACCTTCTAATATATATGATCTACTTACCACTTCAGTATTTTCTAAAATACTAACCAGGGCAGCCATACTTATTCATAGTCACAGTAGATTTCATTGTATGATATACAAGTGTTACCCCGTGTGTAGCACATGATCTCACTGTGCAGTAGATAAAACAAGCCGTATAGTTTAACTGAAATTCCTACATAATGATAGTATGATATGTATCTTATCAATATGGCCCCTTATGGTCCCCCATATGTACAAATACAACCTAAAAAGATGTGGTAACCCTTCTGCTTTGACACTTTTTTTTATTCAACCTTTAAGTGGCTTTCAGTAATTGATATACTCAAGAGTCCCAAAGTGAAATTGCAGTATTAGGAAGATGGTGTTAATGGACATATTCTGGGTTTCTATATGTAATTGTGCCCAGAATCACAGTTTTTTCAATACTCCATACTTCTTGTTCTGGGACAAAGGCCCCTCTACAATAGCAGGTACATTTATTTCCCAGTGTTTGGCTTTTTCCCCCCCAATTGCTAGAACACACTACGGCAAGAAGAGATGAAAATAATTTTTCTGTTCACGTTTTTGTTAAAAAATAGGTAAATCATGGAATATAAAAATAAAATAAGTAACTTAAGCTAATGTCAACCTTGAACTCCATTTTTAATCTAAATAGGTTATAAATTCTGTGCAAACTTGTTAATACATCTTTATAGTAGTCAGAGTTCCAGTTTTCTCATGCAGAACTCCATAGCCTACAAAGCTTCAAATGAGAAATTCATGGCTACTAGCACCTGCCACTAGAGGGAGCTTACTGCATACTGTGTTATTATGGAGTTCAATGTATAACGATATGTTAGCTCCATCTAGTGGCAGCCACAGGCCACTATTCACTGTATTATGTCTGCACCAGGCTCTATAAGGATATGTTCATTATGTTATCCTAAACCATATAATTGCAGGGCAACATTTTTCACGTGTACTGAGCCAATGTGCTGAATAGGCCTGTATGTGTTTATAGAAGCACATCATCTTAAATTATTTTTTTAAGATTTCGACCTTTGCACTAATTGTATTCACTGACTGTATCTAGTGCTAATTTGGATCAGAACCATATGGGTTTGCAGACTGCTGCAATACTTGTATTAATCCTATCAAAATGGATTTGCCCGTATATAAATGATAGCAGCATATTCTACGTAGCACAGTGTCAGATTGATATCCTCATCTGTCCGAGGGATGGTGCACACACTTTTACTGTTAGTTACAGGTTTGAGCATGCTTCATCTGATTCAGGATGAGCATTAGCAACCCTCTATTAGTATATTATATATTATAGAAGCGGATGCATTTGTTGGATTTCTGCACATAAAATGAAATTTACGTGTGCATGGGCCGTCTATATATTAGTAGGCAAGTAGAGTCCAAGATAGGAAATTGTGGAAATTTTCCATCAATTTATATTGTACAGTAAACCCCTGACCAAATGAACTTATAAGTAAGAGTAATTACATCTGAGCCTTGAATAACTTGGACTCATTAGTATTATTAGGCTAAAATAAATCAGAAATTATTAATATTTGCCTATTAGTATTTGAAACAAGTGGAGATGGTATTAAAGAGAATGTGTCATCAGAAAATGACCTATTGTTTAAATCACATTTTTATGTGGACCATATCTTTTTAGAATTTTTTTCCCCATGGTTTCCAGTTTTTTCCATGTCACTATCTGTGTTAAAAAAAAAAAATTATATATATATATATATATATATATATATATATAAATTGCAAAAAAAGGGCAACACTCCAGAAAGTAAAAATGAAAAAAATCTCTTTATTCACCCATATGGGACATGCGACGTTTCGGCTCTATGCAGGAGCCTTTCTCAAGCATTGAGAAAGGCTCCTGCATAGAGCCGAAACGTCGCATATCCCATATGGGTGGATAAAGAGATTTTTTTCATTTTTACTTTCTGGAGTGCTGTCCTTTTTTTGCAATTTTTATCTATTTGGATTGGCTTATATCCACATTGGGCCAGTTGCACCCGTTTTTATACCATTGACGGTGCTGCCACTACACTTTTTTATATATATATATATATATATATATATATATATATTGATTTCCCTTCAGTACAGGTAATGTTTTAGTAGCAACTATAATTATCACAACATGCAGAATTACAATGACCAGTAACAGCTCTATGAAGATGACACAGAATCCACCATTCACCATTGGAGATATCACTGCTTTATCTGCTCCTTCCTGACCTCTACACAGGTCACACAGCATGCCTACAAATCTATCCCATAGAAGTCAATGAGGTCAGCTCCTGTCCATTGTGTCTGTGGCCCATGTAGCTGATCTCAAGACAGGCCTAGTGGCTAGTGTGAAAATTCTAAAAGAGGAAAAATAGGCGGCTCACTGTCTGGTGACAATGGAGTTTGGTGCTCGTGTCCAGAACTGACTCACCCAGTCAGAAAAAGGATATATAATAGTGTACAATACATATAGGACAGGCACACAAGCTATGGAACTACGGATAACCTCTCATGACTCTCATCAGGTATAATTTAAATTTATTGCAATGACAAAAATACATTAAAATAGAATAAAATAAAACTAGATAAAATAATTAAGGATAAAAATACAAAGTGCAAAAATACCTTGAATGCATTCAAGGTATTTTTGCACTTTGTATTTTTATCCTTAATTATTGTATCTAGTTTTAATGTATTTTTGTCATTGTAATAAATTTAAATTATACCTGATGAGAGTCATGAGAGGTTATCCGTAGTTCCATAGATTGTGTGCCTGTCCTATATGTATTGTACACTAGTGTGAAAATTGCAGGAATATATACATTCTATTTAAATATAGTGACATGAAAACATTTGTAAAAAAAAAAATAATAATAATTTCGAACATAAAAATGCGATTTAAATAGGTCATTTAAAGGGGTTGTCCAAGGTTTTTTTAAGTGATGGCCTAGGCTCAGTCTGACACCGTGTGCCCTTGCCGATCACCCGGTCTGTGTAGCTCTGCCAGCGATACAGAGCACCGTTGACATTGTAGAGGCAGGAGCTCGCTACTACAGTGCTGTTCCCATTGAAGTCAATGAGGGCAGCACTGCTACAACGTCGGTGGTGCTGACTTCGGTCGACATAGCTACACAGACCAGCTGATCGGCCGGGGTGCAAGGTGTCCGACATCTGCTGATCAGCTAGTGATAGGCCATCACCTAAAATCCCTGGACAACCCCTATAATAAGGTATTCCTCCATAGCCTGGTATTGATATGAAAGCTGTATAAGTGCCTTAGTAAATGTTCTGCCATGGTTCATCGTCATTATATGGGGAGCTGTAAAGTTCATCGCTCATACTTTTCTATGCCAGAGGTTTTATGTTCTTGTGCTGTAATCTATGCGATGATGATGAATGTCTTATCGCTTCTTCACATCAGGTATTTTAAGTAGCCTGCATATTTAGGGAACATTTCCCATGATCAGTGCATGTTTGCTTTACTGTACCAAATAGGGACGCAACTACCTAGAGGTGATCCAGCTTATTATGGGAATGTTCCCATTTTACCAGTGTCCCGCAGTTCTACCGACGACGGCCTCTTCAACTAATGGACCTGGTTATTACAATAGGAAACTCCAAACTAGAAGTGCCGCCATTGTTCTTAGCGGCCAGATTCTAGGTAAATGCAGTGATCGGATTCACTGCTGTGGGCAACACTGAGACTTCTTACCGGCATACTTTTTATACACCGAACCCGGTATGATTTCCAATTATTTTTCTTTAAAATTGTATTGTATTTTTTTTTGTCATCAATTTTAGAACATGATTGCTTGTAGGACAATGAGAAGTGAGATGTGCATCTGCAGACAAAAGGGTTCTGCCCACCCGCTCTATGAACTGAAGTTACAGATATCTATGAGGTCCCATAAGTGTTAAAGTCTGTCTTGAGTCTACCCCTGTAAAATCTCATTGAACATTAGCTCAGTATTAAATGAGCACCTTGTAGACCATCGTTTCACATCACCTATTACATAATAATTAATCCTTTATTTTTATCCATAAAATTATTAATATTTTCATGACGACACATCCATTTCTGTGTGTGTGTGTGTATCTGGATATCTGTGTGTATATATATATATATATATATACACACATCTATATGTATATAGAGCAATTACTGATTTATAGAGGTTAACCTTCAGCAAATGTCCCACAATGGCAAGTTCCTTATGTATTTTCCAATTTGGATTAAATCCAACAGAGCGTATCCCATTGTTGTATCCAACCCTTGTCTCTATGTCCCATGACAACGCTAAATGAAAAAGTCCAGTTCAGGAGATGCAGGTGTCCTGACGATTCTGTTGTCATACAGACACTAAATTATGTCCATAGGAAACAGGCCATAAAAACACTAAGGTCCAGGAAAGTTTACAGTATTGAAACATGTCATGGTCCATACAGAAGAACCAGTCACGGCCTATCTCCTGTCACTGCAGAAGGTTTCCAGCCCTCTTACCTCTTGTCGTATCAGTTTTATAAACGGCCGTCATAGAAACCATTCAGTTTTGTCACACTGCAAAATCACCCTCCCCTCTTTATACAGACATGAATAGTAAGATGTTATTAATAATTTGTTTGTGAAAAGCCCATTTTCTTTGTGATTTTTTTGTGTAAATAGTTTGTTTATATAGTATGTATTAAATTTTCCTACATTGTAAACTGCTGTACTTTTCATTCTTGTATATTAAAAATGTGATTGAAATTTTTTTTACGATTGTATGTTACTTGTCTCCTGTTTTGTTTTTGTTTTTTTAAGATTTTTGATGTAACTATGCAATTCTTGAAATTGTGTCAAGAGGCTAGACTTAGAATCAGGACAGGAAAAAAAACTCATATACAACATGGCAATTATTGTGATGGCAGAAGTTTAAGGCTACTTTCACACTAGCGTTTTTCTTTTCCGGTATTGAGTTCCATCCTAGGGGCTCAATACTAGAAAAAAAAAATGGAGAGCATTCTATTCAGGACGCATCAGTTCAGTCCCTCTTACGTTTTTGGGCCAGAGAAAATAATGCAGCATGCTGCATTTTTCTCTCCGGCCAAAAATCCTGAACACATGCCGGATCCGGCATTAATTTCCATTGAAATTGATTAAAATTGCCGCATTGACGGATACGTTCTTCCGGTCAGCGCATGCGCAGACCTTTAAATCTGTGAAAAAAATTAATACCGGATCAGTTTTTCCAGACACCAGAGAGACAAATCCAGTATTTCAATGCATTTGTCATCCGGATCCATCTGGCAAATGCATCCGTTTGCCGGATCCAGCAGGCAGTTCTGGTGATGGAACTGCCTGCCGGAATTCTCTGACGCAACTGTGAAAGTACCCTTAATCAAAAGGCTGGGAATGGGTTTATTAAATTGAATGGGCACATTCACATGAGTGTATGTTGGGTTGAGCGAACCCGAATGTTTCAGTAAAAGTTCGAGTTTGGCGATTTAGTCACGTAGCACCGCACGTCACTCTGCTCTTACTAGTGTAGGGATAGAATGCTGCTGCTGTGAGGGAGAGAATAGGACAAAATCTATCTATCAGAACTTGTTAATTCTGCGATCTATAGCGATTTTTTTTATGGGTGCAATGCAAACATTTTTTACCCTGCCCAGTGACACAGAATATTTTTTTTTATCCGTCAGTTAGGTGGGCGTCGGCGGCCATTTTGTGCAAGTTCAGTGCACCAGCATATGTGCCAGGGACAATAATTTAATCCAGTTCTTTTAGTTCAGTCAGCAACATATACCCATTTTTTAAGTGCACCTGCACTGCATATGTGCCAGGGGAAGGGAAAATGATATAGGGAATCCGCCTGTGAGTTCAGGGACCCAGGGGGTGACATATTCACATTTTTTTCTGTAAAGTACAATCCAATTAAATCCATCTGTTAGATTCTGTGGGGACAAATTATTTTTTTTGCTAAAAAGTACATTTGCGCCCTGCACTGCATTTGTGATAGTGAAATAAAATCAGTAAATCCATCTGTTGAACTGTGGGTGAAAAAAACACTTTTTTTTTCCCATAAAGTACCTTTGCGGCCTTTGCTGCATTTGTGACAGTCCAATGCAAGCGTTAAATACTGCTGTTATATTCTGGTTTGAAAAAAACACCCATTTATTGGGCCAAGAAAAACTCTAAACCCCTGGTATTACTAAGCACAGACGCGGAAAAAGCGTTTGACCGGGTAAGCTGGTTATATACTCAACGAACTTTACATAGATTTGGGATTCCAGACCCGTTCATAAAAGCTGTAATGTCACTTTATCATAACCCTAGTGCCAAAGTTAGGGTTAATGGTACCCTATCCAAGCCTTTTCCCATTACCAACGGCACCAGACAGGGCTGCCCCTTGTCACCTTCCCTGTTTATAATGGTGATGGAAACGCTACTTCAGGCATTTAGGGACAACCCAAACATCCATGGTCTGTCGCTGAATAAAACCGAACATAAATGCGCAGCCTTCGCGGATGATTTAATGTTGCTAATATCGAATCCTAAACAAGCACTTCCCCATATATTAGATCTCTTCTCCACTTTTGGCACCGTCTCTAATTTCAAAATAAACTACTCGAAATCGGTAGCAATGGGCGTAGCTTTGCCTTCCCAGTTGGTTCATTCTCTCAAAAATGCCTTTCCCTTTAAATGGAACGAAAACTCCCTCACCTACTTAGGAATTGAACTCACAAAAGACCCCTCTAACATATTCAGACTAAATTATCTGCCCCTATCCAATCATTAACATTGCCTTGGGTTTCTTGGATCGGACGAAAGAATCTACTGCAGACTTATATTGTTCCAAAACTAACTTACCTTCTACAAATGATTCCCATCCATGTCCCTAACTCGTACTTTAAAAAAGTCAGACAAATATTTGCCTCATTTCTTTGGAGGGACAAAAGGCCCAGGGTAGCACATGATAAACTAATCAGAACTCGTTTAAATGGAGGAATGGGTTTGCCGGATATACATTACTATTATAAAGCGATCCAACTGAAACGCTGGTTACAAGTGTGTATACCCAAATACCGAACAATTGGAGCAGACATAGAATTGGACCTTATGTCAAGTAAACAACAGGCAGGGCTATGGGGAATCACTACCCCCATCAACACTCCAACGGGCTTGTCATAGGGTATATATCTAACTATGCGTTACCTGACATTCCACAATTCTGGGATACTCTAGGAGAAGTGGCTTTAACTGATTTGTTATCAGACCTGAAACAGAAAGAGAAAATCTCTATTCTAGATTACAATTATACCAAAGAAGGAGATTTCCTGGCAAAGTATGAATTTAAGAATATATGTCAAGCTCTTCGCACCAAATTTATTACCATACCTACCCCAACTTGGTTTGAGCAGTTATCCTCCCACGACATCCTTCCAAGACATAGTATTTCGCTACTGTACAACTGGTTGATCCCCAAAAAAGGAAACAGTACTCCAGCTTTTATAAGAGCTTGGGAAAGTGATTTAGATCGATCGTTTTCCCCTCAGGAGATTGATCTTATATACCTGAGATCTCATGGATTTTCCAGGTGTATAAAGGTGCAGCAACACTCTTTTAAAACCCTTACTAGGTGGTACAATAATCCCCACAAGCTCTTTAGAATGGGTTGTGCAGAAAATGATACATGTTGGAGGTGTGGGTCCCAGACAGGTACACTAGGTCATATCATGTGGAAGTGCCCCCTGATTCGTTCGTTTTGGGATCAGGTCGAGCAAAAAATTAATGAAATCTGTGGCACTACAATAGAATTGACACCTCATTCAGTCCTTCTTTGGCTCCCTTCCAAGAACTGGAAGCCCTCGAAGTTTGACTTACCCACTCTGCTTGTTCAATCAGCAAGGTTATTAATACTAGTTAATTGGCTTTGTACCTACTCTCCTTCACTAAAAAATTGGTTCGAAAAGATTGACCAAGTTTTCCTGATGGAGGAACTTGCTAGCTGGGCAACCAGATCACACTCAAAGTTTCAGAGCCTGTGGAATCCATGGAAAGTGTACCGCGACTCAAGGATCTTGTAGGAGATTCCTACATTAGACCCACCTAATATGCCGCTTCAGTTAGAGATCTAATTTTGAACTCATGGCCACTACACATGATAGTTTATGCTGTCTAATATATATAACATGTTGAGGGTTAAGCTTGTCATTCATTACTGATATACGGTATCCATGCGTGAGTAGATTTCCTGGGTTATTATGTTGCTACCAGCTTTGAATGTACCATAACTTTCCATAACCTGTCTACACTTACATGTAATTATATAAGCTGAGTTGTTTATCTTTATTTGTAACCTTTAATAACATTTGTTATTGAGTTATTATGCAATCTATACTCTGTCTGTTGCATTGGTGGGTGACATTAACCCATTTTTGCAGATGAAAAACCCCTGCTATGCATAGATGACAGGGACTTAAATTTCTAAAATTCGTCTTTAATTGACGCGTGGCCCTTCCTTTCATTCAATCCTTCCGCTTTAACAACTTGTCCCACATTTACGCTCAATCACATTTCAGCCATTGATGTGGTATCCCTTTCTCACTCTCCCTCCGGCATGGAACCCTGATTCCCCGTTACCACCATGGTAGGCACATAAAAGAACATCAAAAATCGATAGGGAGGATATCTAATTGGATCGTGGACATTACGGGGACGTGCGACATGGTTGAGCAGTATGTGTGCACACGCCTACATGTACTGACTGATGACTATGCCCCCTTCAACTTCTGGGTCTCCAAATTGGGCACATGGCCTGAGCTTGCCCTTTACACCTTGGAGGTGCTGGCCTGCCCTGCAGCCAGTGTATTGTCTGAACGTATGTTTAGCTTGGCAGGAGGGGGTTATCAAAGAGAAGAGCAGCCGCCTGTCCACAGCCAATGTGGACAAGCTCACGTTCATTAAAATGAACCAGGCAGGGATCCCACAGGACTTGTCCGTACCTTGTGCAGAATAGACATGTATACCGGCCTCACCCAGCCATTGTTGTACTCCAGCGCACTTTCTTTTTGTTTTATTTTTTATATTTCCAAATGTTTTGGGGTCTACCCATATTTGAAGAAAAAAAAAAAAACTGTTGGCTACCTCCTCCTCCACCGCTGTTTCCACCTACACTGCCACATCCACCGCCTTCTGAACCTCCTACTCCATATGGACCTCCTCCTCCTAGATCAAGATTATTATTTTTATTTTTACGTATTTTGTTATTTGAAGTCATTTCCCTATCCACATTTGCCATGCTCTTAACCACATTTTGCTGCCATTTGCAGCCCTCTAGCCCTTTCCATGACTTTTTTAGAGCCATTTTAGTGCTCCAAAGTTCGGGTCCCCATTGACTACAATGGGGTTCGGGGTCAAGTTCGGGTCCCAAACTCAAACTTTTTTGTGAAGTTCAGCCGAACCTGTCGAACCCGAACATCCAGGTGTCCGCTCAACTCTACCAGTATGTTCAACTTTGATTTTCCCGCACTCATTCAAATGAATGGGTTGGGGGGAGGGGGGGGGGGGGGGAAATAGCCCACACACGGACCCCATCTGTGTGCGATCTTGTCTGTTTTCTATTGTTCATCTGCAAGGAGCCTTAACCCCTTAGTGACCACCAATATGCCTTTTTATGGTGATCACTTAGCTTAGCCGACACACAGCTCTATACAGTAGAATGAAAAATTTAAAACATAAAAAAAAACTATGTATTTTGTATTGCTATAATCGTACTGACCCAGAGAGCAAAGTTATCATGTTATTTATGCCGAAAAATGAACAGTGCAAAATTTATAACATGAAAACTCAGTGGCAGTATTGCTGTTTTTTCCCAGTTAATTAGTAAGTTATGCTTGCCACAAAATGGTGCCATTAACCACTTCAGCCCCCTAGCTTAAACACCCTTAATGACCAGACCACTTTTTACAATTCTGCACTACACTACTTTCACCATTTATTGCTCGGTCATGCAACTTACCACCCAAATGAATTTTACCTCCTTTTCTTCTCACTAATAGAGCTTTCATTTGGTGGTATTTCATTGCTGCTGACATTTTTACTTTTTTTGTTATTAATCGAAATATAAACATTTTTTTGCAAAAAAATGAAATTTTTCACTTTCAGTTGTAAAATTTTGCAAAAAAATACGACATCCATATATAAATTTTTCTATAAATTTATTGTTCTACGTGTTTTTGATTTAAAAAAAACTGTTTGGGTAAAAAAAAAAATGGTTTGAGTAAAAGTTATAGCGTTTACAAACTATGGTACAAAAATGTGAATTTCCGCTTTTTGAAGCAGCTCTGACTTTCTGAGCACCTGTCATGTTTCCTGAGGTTCTACAATGCCCAGACAGTACAAACACCCCACAAATGACCCCATTTCGGAAAGTAGACACCCTAAGGTATTCGCTGATGGGCATAGTGAGTTCATAGAACTTTTTATTTTTTGTCACAAGTTAGCGGAATATGATGATTTTTTTTATTTTTATTTTTCTTACAAAGTCTCATATTCCACTAACTTGTGACAAAAAATAAAAACTTCCATGAACTCACTATGCCCATCACGAAATACCTTGGGGTGTCTTCTTTCCAAAATGGGGTCACTTGTGGGGTAGTTATACTGCCCTGGCATTTTAGGGGCCCAAATGCGTGCGAAGTAGTTTGAAATCAAAATCTGTAAAAAATGGCCGGTGAAATACGAAAGGTGCTCTTTGGAATGTGGGCCCCTTTGCCCACCTAGGCTGCAAAAAAGTGTCACACATGTGGTATTGCCGTACTCAGGAGAAGTTGGGCAATGTGTTTTGGGGTGTCATTTTACATATACCCATGCTGGGTGAGAGAAATATCTCGGCAAAAAACAACTTTTCCAATTTTTTATACAAAGTTGGCATTTGACCAAGATATTTATCTCACCCAGCATGGGTATATGTAAAATGACACCCCAAAACACATTGCCCAACTTCTCCTGAGTACGGCAATACCACATGTGTGAAACTTTTTTGCAGCCTAGGTGGGCAAAGGGGCCCACATTCCAAAGAGCACCTTTAGGATTTCACAGGTCATTTTTTACGCATTTTGATTTCAAACTACTTACCACACATTAGGGCCCCTAGAATGCCAGGGCAGTATAACTACCCCATAAGTGACCCCATTTTGGAAAGAAGACACCCCAAGGTATTCCGTGAGGGGCATGGCGAGTTCCTAGAATTGTTTTTTTTTTGTTTTTGGCCCTAAAGCGTGAGAAGAAGTCTGGAATATAAATGTCTAAAAAATGTTACGCATTTGGATTCCGTGAGGGGTATGGTGAGTTCATGTGAAATTTTATTTTTTGACACAAGTTAGTGGAATATGAGACTTTGTAAGAAAAAAATAAAATAAAAAATTTCCGCTAACTTGGGCCAAAAAAATGTCTGAATGGAGCCTTACAGGGGGGTGATCAATGACAGGGGGGTGATCAGGGAGTGTATATGGGGTTATCACCCCCCTGTCATTGATCACCCCCCTGTAAGGCTCCATTCAGATGTCCGTATGTGTTTTGCTGATCCGATCCATGTATCCGTGGATCCGTAAAAAACATACGGACGTCTGAATGGAGCCTTACAGGGGAGTGATCACTGACAGGGGGGTGATCAATGACAGGGGGGTGATCAGGGAGTCTATATGGGGTGATCACCCCCCTGTCATTGATCAACCCCCTGTAAGGCTCCATTCAGATGTCCGTATGTGTTTTGCGGATCCGATCCATGTATCCGTAAAAAACATACGGACGTCTGAATGGAGCCTTACAGGGGGATGATCAATGACAGGGGGGTGATCAATGACTGGGGGGTGATCAGGGAGTCTATATGGGGTGATCACCCCCCTGTCATTGATCACCCCCCTGTCATTGATCACCCCCCTGTAAGGCTCCATTCAGATGTCCGTATGTGTTTTGCGGATCCGATCCATGTATCCGTGGATCCATAAAAAACATACGGACGTCTGAATGGAGCCTTACAGGGGGGTGATCAATGACAGGGGAGTGATCAATGACAGGGGGGTGATCAGGGAGTCTATATGGGGTGATCACCCCCCTGTCATTGATCACCCCCCCTGTAAGGCTCCATTCAGATGTCCGTATGTGTTTTGCGGATCCAATCCATGTATCCGTGGATCTGTAAAAAACATACGGACGTCTGAATGGAGCCTTACAGGTGTCACGAGGGTATCGAGAACCACGCCTGACTCCGTTATACCCGGGGTCAGGAAGTCGCAGCGGTTGGCTGCACGCTCTATTTAAGATAGGGCTGTTTTCCTTATGGTAGCTTTCTGGGTTTGCTTTGCAAACCCTTTTGGCTCACTCAGGGATCCGTAGCTCCTTCTCCTCAGCTGTTCCTTGTCCAGCACTCCCAAACCTCCTTATATTCCTCTCTCACACTTCTCTGGTTGCCAGAGATAGAACTTCCTGCCTGGACATCTAGTCTGACCTTCTGGAGCTGTGTTGCTGCGTTCTCTGGTAGTTGGTCCAGAACGCTACCCTGTTGGACCTTTGTGGTCTATTGTGATCGCCCACCTGGGTGTATGTGTTTTGTCTGTTTTGTCTGTCCTCTCCCTGGTGTTTCCCTCTTAGTGATAGTGGTGCGGACTAGCGATCCCACCGGCCCGTTCACTATCTAGGGCTCATTTTAGGGAAAGCCAGGGTTTAGGCACGTGATCGCCGCACGGGTGAGGAACCCGTCTAGGGACGTCAGGGCAGTCAGGTGCCAGCCGCAAGGTGAGTTAGGGGTCACCACCTTTCCCTCTCCCTTGGGCAGGGTTTTCCCTTTTATCCTCCCTGTGCTTGACATCGGTCATTACATTATCTCTGGCCCTTATTTTGTGTAGGTAAAAAAAATTCTTTTTTTTTTTTTTTACCTACTTAGAATCCAGTATGGATCAAATTGCTGCTCTGTCCAATCAATTTCATGGCCTGTCTTGTGAGGTGGCAGGATTGAAGGCGTCGGTCCTCCAGCAACAGCAGCAATTACAACAGACCGCAAGCCCAGCGGTTGCTACTGGTAACCAGGTTGTTGCTGAACCCAAGGTCCCTCTCCCTGACAGATTTTCTGGGGGAAGGGACAAGTTTTTGACATTCCGTGAGGCCTGTAAGTTATATTTTAAACTGCGCCCTTACTCCTCAGGTAATGAAGAACAGCGGGTGGGGGTTGTTATTTCCCTGCTGCAGGGGGACCCGCAGTCCTGGGCGTTCTCTTTACCTACTGATTCCCAGGCTCTTCGGTCTGTGGATGAGTTTTTCGGGGCCTTGGGTCTCATATATGACGACCCTGACCGAGTCGCACTGGCTGAATCAAGATTACGGAGACTCTTACAAGGAGAGCGGCCGGTAGAGGAGTATTGCTCTGAATTCCGTAGGTGGGCTACGGATACCCAATGGAACGACCCGGCTCTCAGGAGTCAGTTCTGCTCTGGGTTATCCGAAAGGGTTAAAGATGCGCTTGCATTATATGAGACCCCCTTTTCCCTTGATGCGGTTATGTCCCTTTCTATCCGTATAGAGAGACGCCTTAGGGACAGGTTGAAAAAACCGGAGCAATTGGTAACCCCCCTTGGTAAGCAGCAGTTAGTCTGTACGGACTTAGACGAGCCTATGCAGCTAGGAGGAACTACTCGTCAGGTCCGTCCCCCTGAGGCTCGCCGTAGGCGTGTTTTTTTTTTTTTTTGTGGGGAGAGGGGTCATTTTATTAATGTCTGTCCTTCCTTCCTCAAAAACAAAAGACCGTCGGAAAAACTACTAACCCCAGGCTGTGTGGAGGATGTCAGCCGGGGGGTATACAATTCCTCCATACGTACATCGCAATTTGTGTTGCCAGCGGTTATTATTTTTGGTGATAAGACGGAGACTATTTCTTTCTTTCTAGACAGTGGAGCAGGGGTAAATTTGATAGATGCCCATTTTGCCCGCACTATGGGTTTGTCTCTCTGTACGTTACAGAGACCCATTCCCATATTCGCTATTGATTCTGCTCCCCTGTCTCAGAGAAACCTCACCCACATTGTTCATAATTTACACCTTCGGGTAGGGGACCACCATAACGAGATGCTTTCAGGTTATGTTCTGGAGGGGCTTCCCACTCCGGTAGTGCTGGGTCTTCCCTGGTTGGTAGCGCGCAATCCAGTGGTGGATTGGCAGGCCAGGGAGATATCGGAGTGGAGTGAGCAGTGCAGAGAAAATTGCTTAAATAGCAATTGCTTAGTCGCCTCCATAACTACCCTACCTACATTTATTTCGGATTTTGAGGATGTTTTTTCTGAAAAGGGTTGTCAGAAGTTATCACCTCATCGTCCTTATGATTGCCCGGTTAACCTTGTTCCCGGCGCAAAATTACCCAAGACCAGGTTATATAATCTTTCGGGTCCAGAGAGACAAGCCATGAAAGATTATATCTCCGAGAGCTTGGCTAAGGGACACATCAGACCCTCTTCTTCACCCGTGGCTGCAGGGTTTTTCTTCGTTAAAAAGAAAGATGGGGGCCTGCGTCCTTGCCTAGATTTTCGCGAATTAAATCGGATAACCATCCGAGACCCATACCCTCTTCCTCTCATTCCTGACCTGTTTAACCAGATTGCGGGTGCTAGGTGGTTCTCCAAACTTGATCTTAGGGGGGCCTACAATCTGATTCGTATTAAGGAGGGGGATGAGTGGAAGACAGCATTTAACACCCCTGAGGGGCATCTTGAAAATCTAGTTATGCCTTTCGGTCTGACCAATGCTCCTGCCGTCTTTCAACATTTCGTTAATGACATTTTTAGTCATCTAATCGGCAGGTTTGTGGTAATATACCTAGATGATATTTTAATTTATTCGTCTGATCTGAAAACACATGAGGTGCATGTCAGACAAGTACTGCAGGTCCTACGGACGAATGAATTATATGCTAAAATTGAAAAATGTGTCTTCGCAGTTCAGGAGATACAATTCCTAGGTTATTTTTTATCTGCTTCAGGTTTCCGTATGGATCCTAGGAAGGTCCAGGCAATTTTAGATTGGGATCTTCCTGAGAACCTCAAAGCACTACAACGGTTCTTGGGCTTCGCAAATTTCTATAGGAAATTCATTAAAAATTATTCACTCATTGTAAAACCGCTTACTGACATGACTAGGAAGGGGACTGATTTTTCTAAATGGTCTGACGCCGCTAAAGTTGCTTTTTCCTCTCTAAAAGAGAGGTTTACCTCAGCACCTGTACTAGTCCAACCTGATGTCTCTCAGCCTTTTATTGTTGAAGTCGATGCGTCAGAGGTGGGAGTGGGGGCGGTGCTGTCTCAGGGTCCGTCTCCTGGCAAATGGCGTCCTTGTGCTTTCTTTTCTAAAAAACTATCTGCAGCAGAAAATAACTATGATATCGGCAATAGGGAACTATTAGCTATTAAACTTGCGTTTTAGGAGTGGCGTAACTTCTTAGAGGGGGCAGTCCACCCCGTCACTGTGATTACGGACCACAAAAATCTTCTGTACCTCGAATCAGCTAAGCGTCTCACCCCTAGACAGGCTAGGTGGTCGCTATTTTTTACCAGGTTTAACTTTGTGATTACCTATCGTCCTGGGGCAAAGAACACCAAGGCTGATGCACTATCTCGTTGTTTCCCTGGAGGGGGTAATGTGAGTGATCCGGTGCCCATTCTTCAAAGAGGAGTGGTTGTTTCTGCGGTACACTCTGTTCTGGAGGGGAAGGTGTTAGAGGCCCAGGGGGACGCCCCGCTCTCTTGACCCTCAGAGAAATTGTTTGTACCGTTGAACCTACGTTTCGAATTATTAAAGGAACATCATAGTTCGGCACTTGCTGGGCACCCGGGTAGTAAAGCAACCTTGGAGCTATTGTCTCGTCGTTTTTGGTGGCCAAGGTTGCGTCAGGATGTATTGGATTTTGTGTCTTCTTGTTCTACCTGTGCGCGCGCAAAAGTTTCACATACACGTCCTGCAGGGTCTCTATTACCACTCGTCATTCCCAATAGACCGTGGACACATCTGTCAATGGATTTTATCACTGACTTACCTTTGTCTGCGGGTAAAACAGTTATTTTGGTAGTAGTGGACAGGTTTAGCAAAATGGTACACTTCCATTGCGTTACCCGCACTACCTAATACTAAGACTCTTGCTCAGGTATTCGTCAGTGAAATCGTGAAGCTTCACGGGGTCCCCTCCGATGTTGTTTCGGATCGGGGTACCCAGTTTATTTCAAAATTTTGGAAAGCTTTTTGTTCCCGTTTGGGGGTACACTTGTCCTTTTCCTCAGCTTTCCATCCTCAGTCGAATGGACAAACTGAGCGTACCAACCAAAACCTTGAGACATATCTAAGATGTTTTGTGTCTGAAAACCAAGAGTTGTGGTCATCATATTTACCGTTAGCTGAGTTTGCCATAAATAATCGTCGTCAGGAATCCACTGGCAAGTCACCATTTCTTGGTGCATATGGTTTTCATCCCCAATTCTGTACTTTCAAAGAGGGGGGGTCTTCTGGGGTTCCCGAAGAGGAACGGTTTTCGTCATCTCTTTCATCTGTATGGCAGAAGGTGCAAGCTAACTTGAAAAATATGGGAGGTAAATACAAATGCATGGCTGATAAGAGACGGTCGCCAGGTCCGGACCTAGGAGTGAATGACTATGTGTGGTTGTCTACTAGGAATATTAAATTGAAGGTTCCCTCTTGGAAACTGGGTCCTAGGTTTATTGGCCCTTACAAAATTGTAGCCATCATCAACCCCGTGGCTTTTCGCCTGGAGTTACCTCAGACTTTTAAAATTCATAATGTTTTTCATAAGTCGTTACTCAAAAAATATGTTCCACCTCTAGAACCGTCACCGCTGCCACCCCCTCCTGTTGTCGTGGATGGTAATCTAGAATTTCAGATATCCAAAATTGTTAATTCTCGTCGGGTCCGCCGCTCTCTTCAATATCTGGTGCATTGGAGAGGTTACGGTCCCGAGGAAAGAATGTGGGTTCCTGCGTCTGAGGTAAACGCCGACAGGCTAGTTCGGGTTTTTCATGCCTCTCATCCTGAGAGACCTGGTCCTGAGTGTCCGGAGGCCCCTCGTAGAGAGGGGGGTACTGTCATGAGGGTATCGAGAACCACGCCTGACTCCGTTATACCCGGGGTCAGGAAGTCGCAGCGGTTGGCTGCACGCTCTATTTAAGATAGGGCTGTTTTCCTTATGGTAGCTTTCTGGGTTTGCTTTGCAAACCCTTTTGGCTCACTCAGGGATCCGTAGCTCCTTCTCCTCAGCTGTTCCTTGTCCAGCACTCCCAAACCTCCTTATATTCCTCTCTCATACTTCTCTCTGGTTGCCAGAGATAGAACTTCCTGCCTGGACATCTATTCTGACCTTCTGGAGCTGTGTTGCTGCGTTCTCTGGTAGTTGGTCCAGAACGCTACCCTCCGGATCCCTGTTGGACCTTTGTGGTCTATTGTGATCGCCCACCTGGGTGTATGTGTTTGTCTGTTTTGTCTGTCCTCTCCCTGGTATTTCCCTCTTAGTGATAGTGGTGCGGACTAGCGATCCCACTGGCCCGTTCACTATCTAGGGCTCATTTTAGGGAAAGCCAGGGTTTAGGCACGTGATCGCCGCACGGGTGAGGAACCCGTCTAGGGACGTCAGGGCAGTCAGGTGCCAGCCGCAAGGTGAGTTAGGGGTCACCACCTTTCCCTCTCCCTTGGGCAGGGCTTTCCCTTTTATCCTCCCTGTGCGTGTAGTCGGTCATTACAACAGGGGGGTGATCAATGACAGGGGGGTGATCAGGGAGTCTATATGGGGTGATCACCCACCTGTAAGGCTCCAGTCAGACGTCTGTATGTGTTTTGCGGATCCGATCCATGTATCCGTGGATCCGTAAAAAACATACGGACGTCTGAATGGAGCCTTATAGGGGGGTGATCAATGACAGGGGGGTGATCAGGGAGTCTATATGGGGTGATCACCCCCGTCATTGATCACCCCCCTGTAAGGCTCCATTCAGACGTCCGTATGTGTTTTGCGGATCCTATCCATGTATCAGTGGATCCGTAAAAAACATACGGACGTCTGAATTGAGCCTTACAAGGGGGTGATCAATGACAGGGGGGTGATCAGGGGTTAATAAGGGGTTAATAAGTGACAGGGGGGGGTGTAGTGTAGTGGTGTTTGGTGCTACTTATTACTGAGCTGCCTGTGTCCTCTGGTGGTCGATCCAAGCAAAGGGGACCACCAGAGGCCCAGGTAGCAGGTATATTAGACGCTGTTATCAAAACAGCGTCTAATATACCTGTTAGGGGTTAAAAAAAATCGCATCTCCAGCCTGCCAGCGAATGATCGCCGCTGGCAGGCTGGAGATCCACTCGCTTACCTTCCGATCCTGTGAACGCTCGCGCCTGTGTGCGCGCGTTCACAGGAAATCTCGCCTCTCGCGAGAGGACGCGTATATGCGTCCACCCAGAATAGCAGGGCCGCCGCCAGGACGCAATCCTGCGTACGGCGGTCCTGAGGCGGTTAAAAACTACTTGTCCCACAAAAAACAAGCCCTCATATAGCTACATTGACAGAAAAAAGTTATAGCTCTTGGAATACGACGCTGAAAAAGTGAAAAAAAATGCTTGATCCCAAAATAGGCTGGTCACTAAGGGTTAAGTTGGCCATACACATAATGCTACATGCACACGACCGTATGTGTTTTGCAGTCCGCAAAAAAAAAAAACGGATGACATCCGTATGCCATCTGTTTTTTTTTTTTTTTGCGGATCCATTGTAACAATGCCTAAAACGGACAAGTTCTATTTTTTTTGCGGAACGGCCAGATCGCGGACCCATTAAAGTGAATGGGTCCGCGATCCGCTGCGGCTGCCCCGTAGTCGGTGTTCGTGCATTGCGTCCCCCATTTTGCGGGCCGCAGCACGGCCACGAGGCGCACACGTTCGTGTGCAGGAGGCCTTATGCGTATGGCCAGCTTTACAAACTGGGCTCTTCCTGTTTCTTATGACTGTAGGCACTTGTTCAGAATCATTACGATCTGTTATAAAACTTAGTGCCCTCAACAGTTCATGATTCCAGGATATCTCCTAGAGCAGGGCTAGCCACACATGAATGCTATTAATAGTTTTTTTCAGGAAAGTGATGCTAAGAGCACTATTTGAGTGACCCACATTACAGGGAACTTATCACTTTGAGCATTGTCTGACCTGCAGGCAGCACGTTATAGAGCAGGAGGAGCTGAGCAGATTGACGTATAAGTGTCACGGCCTATGGTGTAGCCTGTGACACTGTTGCCACACTTGCGGTTGCCCGCGGCAACATGTTGCTGTGAGAGCATGTGGTGGCAGTGTCTTGGCCTTCTGGGTGATTGCCGTGACATGGTTGCCACGCATGCTGTTGCCGGTGGTTATGTGTTTGGTATGTTTGTGGGTGCACTTCCCCTTTTAACCCCTTAGTGACCAAGCCTGTTTGGGCCTTTATGACCAAGCGTTTTTCTTCCTTTTTTTATGGTCTCGTTCCAAGAGCTATAACTTTTTTATTTTTTCATCTATATAGCTTTATGAGGGCTTGTTTTTTACGGGACAAGTTGTAGTTTTTAATGGCGCCATTTTGGGGTACACATAACTTTCTGATTAACTTTTATTAACTCTTTCTGGGAGGGAGATGGGGAAAAATAGCAATACTGCCACTGCGTTTTTACATTATACATTTTTTGGCGTTCATTTTTCGGTACAAATAACATAATATCTTTATTCTCTGGGTCAGTACCATTACAGTGATACTAAATACTTATAATTTTGTTTACATTTTACAACTTTTTTTGCAATAAAACACCTTTTATTAACCCAAAAAATTATTTTGCATTGCCACTTCACAAGACCCATAACTTTTTTAAATTTTTTTATATGGAATTGTGTGAGGGCTTGATTTTTGAAAGACAACTTGTATTTTTCATGGGTATGATTTTGGAGTAAATGCCGCTTTTTGATCGCTTGTTATTACGGGTTTTTTCGGTGGAAACTAAGAATAAATTCGAAATTCTGTCTTTTTTTATTTTTTACGGCGTTCACCATAGGGGATAATTTATGTAATATTTATGTAGTCCCGGTCGTTACGGACGCGGCAATACCAAACATATGGGGGA
This sequence comes from Bufo bufo, assembly GCF_905171765.1. Classification (NCBI taxonomy): domain Eukaryota; kingdom Metazoa; phylum Chordata; class Amphibia; order Anura; family Bufonidae; genus Bufo; species Bufo bufo. The sequence goes on from NC_053389.1 coordinate 700,780,305, forward strand.
TATTTTCTTTTTGCAATTTTTTTCATTGAAAAGCGTATTTTTAATGGAAAAAAAGGCATATTTTTTTATTTTATGGAATTTTTTTTATTTAATAAATGTGTATTTTTTTTCTATTTTTTTTACTACCTAATAGTCCCACAAGGGGACTATAATATACAGTATTTTGATTGCTTTTAAAATGTAATGCATTATCTCTATAATGCATTGCATTTCAATAGCAATGCTATTCGAACATTGACCAGCAGGCTGCGCCAGAGAGGCTCAGCCTGCTGGAAGTAACTGAAGACAGGCTCGGGCCCTCATCGGAAGCAAGGTAAGCTTCCCAGCACATCAGCACCCCGCGATCGCATTTTCGGGGTGCTGATGGGAGACAGAGGGAGTCCGCTCCCTCTGTCACCACTTTACATGGAGCGGGCGCCATTGCGCCCGGCATGTAAAGGGTTAAACAGCCCGGATCGGCACTCCTGCCGTTCCGGGCTGTTAGAGCAGGGACCCGGCTCTCATGTGAGAGCCAGGTCCACGCTCCCCGCGGGAGCCGCGCGGCGCTTAAACTGGGCCGCCGTAAAAACGCGGCGGCCCAGCCTAAGGCCCCTTAGTGACCGCCGTAAAAACACGTATGGGTGGTCACTAAGGGGTTAAGTTGTAGCTTCCCTCTGTCTGGTGCTGTAAGGGTTTACTCCCTGACTGGGTGTGGTCACTTGGCTTATATGTTCTGTGGTTTCCTGGCTGGAGTCAGTTGTGGTTGGTGCTGGAGCTCTGCTCCAGTCCAGGGTGTTCAATCTGTCCAGTGAGGGCCACCAATGTCATCCCGGTGTCTCCTTCCCTTCCTGTCCCTATTTGTATGGAGTAGGTTATGTTCAGGGTGTTTGTATGTCTAGTTTGGTGTTACATGTCTGGTGGTGTTTGGTATCCAGCATGGTTGCTAGACATTCCCCTGTCTCATGTTTATTGTAGCTATGGATGTCCTGTGTGGTTTGTGGTGTGTGCTGTGTCCATTAATGTTGGTGTGGACAGCAGCACTTGTGCACGGGTTCCAGTCAGTGTGTCTGTGGCAGGTAAGTGTGTTATTGGTTTCGCTTACCTGCCATCTCCTTATGCTGTATGTGTTCCCCTCTCCTTGCAGCCTGGCCTCAGATAGAGACTCCTGTTCCTCCATTACTGGGATGAACAGATAGTCTCTTCCCTGCTCCTTGGTGAGGGATTACCAGGGCGACTTAGGGTCTCTAGGTATTCTGAGTATGAGTCGTCCTACCATCGGGGTCCGCGGTGAGGAGTCAGGGAGAGGATTAGGGATGTTGTAGGAGGTGACCTGCTCCCTTATTACTCCTTTTTGGCCAGGCTGATCCCCTTTTACCCTTTGACACCGCATGGTGGGGGGTTTCCCCCTCTCCCCGCCGTGACAGTATGACCACAAGGGACTGGAGCAGAGCTCCAGCACCAACAACAGCTGAAGTACAACTGACTCCAGCCAGGAAACCACAGAAGATATAAGCCAAGTGACCACACCCAGTCAGGGAGTTAACCCTTACAGCACCAGACAGAGGGAGGCTACAACTTAAAGGGGGAAGTGCACACACAAGCATACCAAACACGTAACCACCGGCAACAGCATGCGTGGCAACCATGTCACGGCAATCACCCAGAAGGCCAAGACACTGCCACCGCATGCTCTCACAGCAACACGTTGCCGCGGGCAACCGCAAGTGTGGCAACAGTGTCACAGCGTACACCATAGGCCGTGACAATAATTGAGTGAGGAAAGATTCAGTGTAATGCCTCATGCACACGAACGTTGTTTGGGTCCGCATCCGAGACACATTTTTGCCGTTTGGATGCGGTCGCCTTCACTTCAATGGGGCAAGAAAAGATGCAGACAGTGCCTCTGTTCCGCAGCCCTGCAAAAAAATAAATAAAATAGAACATGTACTATTCTTGTCTGTATAACGGACAAGGATAGGACTAGTCTATTGAAGGACAGACCTGTTCCGCAAAATGCGGAATGCTAACAGCTGGTATCCGTGTTTTACGGATCCCTGATTTGCGGACCGCAAAACACAGTAAGGCCATTTGTATGTTTTTCTATGTTTTTCGGAGTCCAATGGGCAGTCATACTCACTGAATGACAGCACACAGACGCTCCTTGACCAAACAAGTGCAGTGTCCTGTATATTGCACCGAGAATATTAAGCCTGGTATGATTTGAAACCTAAAATTATCAACTTTTATATGACACCATTATTTAATCTTCAAGTGTTATCTATATTGCTTGTTTGCTTGACATGTGAAAAGGTGGACATTGATGGCCTTAGCACACCTAACAGTGACATAGATACCCAAAAGTGATGGTCACATTGCCATACTGGACAGAATATTAAAGGGCATTTGTCAGCAGATTTGAACCTATGAAACTGACTGACCTGTTGTATGTGCACTTGGCAGCTGAAGGCATCTGTGTTGGTCTCACGTTCATACGTGTCTGCATTGCTGAGAAAAATAATGATGATGTTTTAATATAAGCAAATGAGCCTCTAGGAACAATGGGAATCTGTCACCCCGATTTTGGACTATTATCTATAGTAATACATGAGTAGTACTGCATATAAGGAGTCCAAAGCTCTGTTTTTTATTTTCCTACTGTCCCCCATTCTCCCGCTGTCAGCGCTCAAAGCTGCACTGAAATGCACAGTCCGGACTGCTGCGCTGTTCTAACCTAATGGAGAGGGCTCGTGCGCATTCACGGCAGTCCTGACAATGTATTTCATGCACTTCTTTTTCGGGGTCCACATCCGTGATGCGGTGCAAAAACGTCCAGAGCCAGTATATTGTGGACCTGTTGCACGCTGTTTGTGGGCTGCAATACGGACCCGTGTGCATGAGGCCTAATATTCCAAAATCAGGGTGACAGATTCCCTTTAAAGGTTTGGGGGATGGAAAAATTGGTGGCAGCTACAGATCAATGTGAATTGGACATAATTCAGTGGCACAAACTCAGTGGCATCTCTCTGCTCTCCTAAAGGCCGAGTGTGTGATATATTAGTTTAAAGCTACAGATTGAATTGTCCTCAACGTTAAAAATCTGTACAGCCCCTGATTTGCTTAGCATCCACCCGACCAAGGCCTGATGCACTGACAGTAATTCTGTCAACTGTGTAAGGCAAGTTACAGTTTTACATATTTATTGCCATTAATAAGAATATTATGTATAATTTAACAACTTTCTTTTTTCAATTTTGCTTTTTCTTTTCTTTTTGTAAAGATTTTTGTTTTTGTAGAGTAGGAGAAACCTTTTCCGAGACGATATTATGATATACATGCAAGTCTCACTTTGTCCACCAGAGGACAGCATATACCTATGTGAAACTCTTAAAGTCAGAAGGGAACTACAGACAGTTATTTTTTATAAATGTGCATCTCCTTTGCTAGACAGCATGTTTAATGACTATATAGCCATTGCTAGTAAAAGCTGGAGATTTTCACTTCTTCTGTAGAGGGAAAGAGTTACAAAAACAAGTGCAAATGTATTAGACCTCATTCAGATGGCTAAAATATGGACACATTATAGCACCTTGACGGCAGGCCTAATAATCCAAACTCACAGCATCATAGATTCTTATGATTTATCTTTTTTTGTTTTGGTCATTAGAGGTTGTTAGGGATTTGTGGCTATGATGCAGACGTTAAAATGTGCCCATATTTGGTTGTTTTAGTGTGTCGTTACCAATTGGTTACTTCCCACTTCACTAGTTTTTATACATTTTTCTGATAAATTAATTACGGTGGTCTCTAGAGTCGAATTAAAGGATTCTGTGGCACACAGCTGTAAGGTGGGGGAAGGGGGGGGGGGGCAAACCCAAACCTACTTTAATGAAGAAGGTGCTGCTGCTCAGAGGAGTGTAGCGGCGGCCTTGTCCATCATTTCTTTAATGGACTGTAGTGTCTCAATCTAGCCACTAGATGGTTCTCTGCTCTATAGAACAGTGAAAAAAAGACAGCCTCTCTGTAGTTAGGGTGAGCTATGACATGACTAGTGTGCTCGTAAACTGGACAGAGGGCTCCGTGTTATGTTAGTGTGGCTTTGAGCCATGTGTTGTGCTCTCGCCCTGCTGCTGGGGGTGAGCACTGAATAGAGGCCTGCTGCAGAACACAGACTTCTGGCAAGTGCTTGTTGCTGTGAAAGTGACACGGTAGCAAAAAAAAAGGGTGTATCCTTCTGGCTGGGGGTGCACTAAAGTATGACCTGAATCAGAACCTGAATGGCTTCACATGGCCTCTGGAGAAAGAAAAACCTTGTTGGGATGAGCACTACTTATGGAATGGAAATATGGACTGTATATAACTGCAAGTGAGTATCATTATGCTTATTTTGCCTCTGTAATACAGATGGGTAACGTCCAAAAGTAATGTGCCCTTTAAGAGACTGTAACTAGTAAGCATACTGTGCCTTTTAGAGACTATGTTAATATGTGTTTATAGCATTTGCCAAGGTATTGTGCCCTCATGTGGAGTGTCTGAATTAGGCCTCCTGCACACGACCGTTGTGTGCACCCGTGGCCGTTGTGCCGCTTTCCGTTTTTTTTTCGCGGACCCATTGACTTTCAATGGGTCCGTGGAAAAATCGGAAAATGCACCGTTTTGCAGCCGCATCCGTGATCCGTGTTTCCTGGCCGTGAAAAAAATATGACCTGTCCTATTTTTTTCACGGCCAACGGTTCACGGACCCATTCAAGTCAATGGGTCCGTGAAAGAACACGGATGCACACAAGATTGGCATCCGTGTCCGTGATCCGTGGCCGTAGGTTACTTTTTATACAGACGGATCCGAAGATCCGTCTGCATAAAAGCTTTTTCAAAGCTTTTTCATAGCTGAGTTTTCACTTCGTGAAAACTCAGAACCGACAGTATATTCTAACACAGAGGCGTCCCCCCTCCCTCCCTTGTAGTTAACTCATTGGTGGCCAGTGGGCCCCCCCCTGTAGTTAACACATTGGTGGCCAGTGCGGCCGGCCCCCCCCCTCCCTCCCCTGTAGTTAACTCGTTGGTGGCCAGTGGGCCCCCCTCCCTCCCCTGTAGTTAACTCGTTGGTGGCCAGTGGGCCCCCCTCCCTCCCCTGTAGTTAACTCGTTGGTGGCCAGTGCGATCGGCCTCCCTCCCTCCCCTGTAGTTAACTCGTTGGTGGCAGGTAGGCCCTCTCCCCTCCCTCCCCCTCCTAATTAAAATCTCCCCCCCCTATCATTGGTGGCAGCGGAGAGTACCGATCGGAGTCCCAGTTTAATCGCTGGGGCTCCGATCGGTAACCATGGCAACCAGGACGCTACTGCTGTCCCGGTTGCCATGGTTACTTAGCAATTTGTAGAACCATTATACTTACCTGCGAGCTGCGATCTCTGCGTCCGGCCGGGAGCTCCTCCTACTGGTAAGTGACAGGTCATTAAGCAATGCGCCGCACAGACCTGTCACTTACCAGTAGGAGGAGCTCCCGGCCGGATGCAGAGATCGTAGCTCACAGGTAAGTATAATGGTTCTACAAATTGCTAAGTAACCATGGCAACCGGGACAGCAGTAGCGTCCTGGTTGCCATGGTTACCGATCGGAGCCCCAGCGATTAAACTGGGACTCCGATCGGTACTCTCCGCTGCCACCAATGATAGGGGGGGAGATTTTAATTAGGAGGGGGAGGGAGGGGAGAGGGCCCACTGGCCACCAACGAGTTAACTACAGGGGAGGGAGGGGGGGCCCACCGGCCACCAACGAGTTAACTACAGGGGAGGGAGGGGGGCCCACTGGCCACCAACGAGTTAACTACAGGGGAGGGGGGCCCACTGGCCACCAACGAGTTAACTACAGGGGAGGGAGGGGGGCCCACTGCCCACCAATGTGTTAACTACGGGGGAAGGCTGCCCCCTGCTGCCTGGCAGCACCTGCCAGGCAGCAGGGGGCAGTCATGTACACAGTTATTTTAGTATATTCTAACCTGAAGCGTCCCCATCACCATGGGAACGCCTCTGTGTTAGAATATACTGTCGGATTTGAGTTTCACGATGTAACTCAAATCCGACGGTATATTCTAACATAGAGGCGTTTCCATGGTGATGGGGACGCTTCAAGTTAAAATATACCATCGGATTGGAAAAAACTCTTATCCTATGGTATATTAACTCCTGACTTTACATTGAAAGTCAATGGGGGACGGATCCGTTGGAAATTGCACCATATTGTGTCAACGTCAAACGGATCCGTCCCCATTGACTTGCATTGTAATTCAGGACGGATCCGTTTGGCTCCGCACGGCCAGGCGGACACCAAAACGACTTTTTTTTCATGTCCGTGGATCCTCCAAAAATCAAGGAAGACCCACGGACGAAAAAACGGTCACGGATCACGGAAAAACGGAACCCGTTTTTGCGGACCGCAAAAAAATATGGTCGTGTGCAGGAGGCCTTAGAGATGAGCAAATTTCATATTTTGAAATTCGTTCACACTTTATTTGTCAGTAAAAGGTGAATTGCGTTATGGATTCCGTTACCACGGACCATAACATAATTCTACGACGGAATGCATAACGGAATGCCTTTAGCGGCATTCCATTAATTATTCCGTCATAATAGAAATCTATGGGCTGCAAATCGGATCCGTCCCGTTTCCGTTATGCAGGGGAGGACTGCATAAGCGGAAATTCGCTCATCTCTAGTCTGAATGTACGTTTACAATAAAGTTTTTTTGTGCTGCAAAAGAATGTATGCACCTCTACCTGCCTTATTTCAGCCCCATCAAAGAACCTGTAGGGTGGCGCTCCTCCCACCGCATCTTAGACAGGGCTCATGCACATGAACGTATTTTTTTTTTTCCGTTTCCGTTCCATTTTTTTTACAGGTCCATATGCAGAACCATTCATTTCAATGGGTCCGCAAAAAAAAATCTGAAAACGGACTCCGCGTGCATTTCGTTTCCCTATGTCCACATGTCTGTTCCGCAAAAAAAACATGTCCTATTCTTGTCCGTTTTGCGGACAAGGACAGGCATTGTAACAATGGATGCAAATATGCAAAATACATGCGGTCATGTGCATGAGCCCTTACCCACCTGTAGTAACAGGGTACTCAACTGCTAGAGGCCTTGCACTAAACTGCTTCCCTTGCCTGCTGTAACACCACTAAACAGATATGTTGTGAAATTAAAGAGGTATTAATCACCTATCTAGTTGGACTGCCCACTGGTGCCTATGGTTTCTATGCTTCGGTATGTTTTACTTTGCATTCAGTATAAAATTCAGTATAAAATACATAAGATGGAAACGTAGAAAGGAGACAGATCTTGCTGGTTTAACAGGTTGCCAACACATGACAAATATGCTCATCGTAAGTGACAGGCAGTCACTGCATGATGATGACCACAATCACCATGCTGATTGCATCAGCGCGGCTACAGTGTCAACGTGATTACGCTGTAATATACAGCTGACACTCTAATGGCAGACATCAGAGAAACCTCTGATCTCTGACATTTAACCCTTGGTATGCCACAATCAATGCTGATTGCGACATACAAAGGACTAAGCGCGGACCCCCTGCAGATCAACATTGCAGAAATTCAATTTTATGGGAATTAACTTTTATGGGAAAACTCCCCAGGGTTCATCGAAGGACCATATTCATATATTCAGTTATTAGGGCCCTAGCTATGGAATCAGACATGTAAAAAATGTACACAGTGCATGAGGTGCGGAATACGTATTACTACTTACAAAGTTTATTCCCATATACCCATATCTGCTGAAAGGAAATTCTCATTGAATGAGCTGAACAGGGGAATCTGATCACATCTAACCAGGGGCGGATTGGTCATAGACCTTACAGGGAAATTTCCCGGTGGGCCGATGCCCCCACAGGGCCACTCAAGCCCTACTCTCTACCAATAAGCTCTCAGTGCTAATTAACGCTGTGAGAATCAGATACTCAAGTCCCCGGCCAGTGACCGCACATGTACTGAATTCAACTATGCCCCACATCTCACCTCCTAAGCCCCCTGCTCCATATCTTAATAAGAGACAACTGGAGGAAGAGGGCAGAAAATGGCAGCTATTGATGGCCACCACGGAGGGACAGCTTTTTGGGCAACATATCGTGCTGCACAGTGGTATATGGTTCTTATCAGATGGTATTTTGTGCTATTGTATTGCTGCCCTGCCTACTTGTATTGCCCCCTGACAACATCGGGCCACTTTTTTTTTTTTGCCAGGGCCACTTTTCCCAGTCCGCCTTTGCATCTAACTGTGCATAAAGTATGCATCTCTGCATTTACCACAAAAAATTCACAGAATACGTTTGTTTGAAAATACTTTGGGCCCAAAGTTTTAAAAGAGAAAACTAAGTGATGTAATTAGGAAGTACCCTCACTGTGAACAATGGAGAGGCAAATTCCCTCATGATCGATTGAGCAATGGCAAATAAAAATACACTTAAAAATACTAAATAATGTGTACTAACATGCACAAAGCTCAGTTTATTTGAAGGGCTATTGCCATCTTGGACATTGGGGGCATATCGCGAGGATATACCTCCAATGTTTGATATACTTATACTTAGAACGGAGTCCGCAAAGCGCAGGAGGGCGCACCGCGCATGCGGCTCCACCTCAGATGTGGCGCCAGCTTTGATCTCCGCACAGAATCTCCTCACGCTTAGTCTGACCAAAAAAAAAAGAAAACGCCCAGATAGAATTGTCAGATTGCTGCAAAACTCGGCATGCAGTTATGTCTGGTATGTAGATATGTAAATTATTACACTGACAGGATTCTTTCCTGTTGTGCGTAGGATTCTTTGCTGTCGTTCATTACTCGGAGGCAGTGGAGGGTCGGTACAGTGAGCCGCATCGGACTCATCTTCCTCACAGCGCTACAGCCCATTGCGGGGTTTGGCATATCAGTACTCTACAAGTACTGACTTACCATGACAGACGTGACAGACCACTGAAATCGGCAGGTGTCACTACACTATGCGGCCCCCAGTGAGTGCAGATTACAAGTTCTCTCTAAGTTTTTACGATGTGCATCTAGTATATTGTTTCTTGCAATCTATACACATGATCATATACACTACATGTGTGCTTATGACCCTCACTTCAATACGTTTTAGCATAACATCTAGAAACCATCATGTCGTCATATGATGATACAATCATCAATATACCTACCGTCATTTAGTGTTCTGGTTATATGGATTTGTAGTGCCCTGGAGTAAGGGTTCTTTGAACTATGGACATTTGTGGACACTTGCCCTTATTTCTACAGTCCTGATCAAAAGTTTAAGACCACTTGAAAAATTGCAAAAAATCATATTTTACATTGTTGGATCTTAACAAGGTTCCAAGTAGAGACAAAACATTTTTTGAACATTCAATTAATTGAAAATAACGATTAAACTGAAACAGGCAGTTTTTCAGCTGATCCAAACTTTAGAACCACATGCCTTTAAAAGGCCAAATCTGTGCAAAGATGTGGATTCATTGTCATTTTCTGTCAGGTAGTCACACGTTGTGATGGCAAAGGCAAAAAAACTCTCCCTTTTTGAACGTGGTCGGGTTGTTGAACTGCATAAGCAGGGTCTCTCACAGCGCGCCATTGCTGCTGAGGTGGGACGCAGTAAGACAGTCATTTGGAATTTCTTAACTGAGCCTGAGGGTTATGGAACAATAAAGTCAAGTGGAAGACCCCAAAAAATTTCATCAGCACTGAGCCGGAGGATCCAATTGGCTGTCCGTCAAGACACTGGACGATCTTCGACCCAAATTAAGGCCCTTACTGGTGCTGACTGCAGCCCCATAACCATCAGACGGCATCTGAGACTGAAGGGCTTCAAAAACAAAAAACTTCTTCAAAGACCTCATCTCCTTGAACGCCACAGAACTGCTCGTTTGGACTTTGCAAGAGAGCACCAAACATGGGACATTCAAAGGTGGAAGAAAGTTTTATTCTCTGATGAGAAAAAATTTAACCTTGATGGTCCTGATGGTTTCCAACGTTACTGGCATGACAAGCAGATCCCACCTGAAATGTTTTCTACGCGCCACAGTGGAGGGAGCGCCATAATGGTCTGGGGTGCTTTTTCCTTAAGTGGAACAATAGAGCTTCAGGAAGTGCAGGGGCATCAAACGGCTGCTGGCTATGTCCAGATGTTGCAGAGAGCATTCCTCATGACTGAGGGCCCTCGTCTGTGTGGTAACGACTGGTATTTTCAACAGGACAACGCTACAGTACACAATGCCCGCAGGACAAGGGACTTCTTCCAGGAGAATAACATCACTCTTTTGGCCCATCCTGCGTGTTCCCCTGATCTAAATCCAATTGAGAAACTTTGGGGATGGATGGCAAGGGAAGTTTACAAAAATGGACAGCAGTTCCAGACAGTAGATGGCCTTCGTGCGGCCGTCTTCACCACTTGGAGAAATGTTCCCACTCACCTCATGGAAACGCTTGCATCAAGCATGCCAAAACATTTTTTTGAAGTGATCAACAATAACGGCGGAGCTACTCATTACTGAGTTCATGTTTGGAAGTTTGATTTCTGTTTTGGGGGGGTTTAGTTTTTTTTGGAGGTGTGGTCCTAAACTTTTGATCAGCTGAAAAACAGCCTGTTTCAGTTTATTCGTTGTTTTCATTAAATTGAATGCTCAAAAAATGTTTTGTCTCACTCCCATTTCTTCTTGTTGCATGTTGAAGCTCTACTTGGAACCTTGTTAAGATCCAGCCATGCTAAATATGATTTTTTGCCATTTTTCAAGTGGTCTTAAAGGGTTTCTATCACTTGGTATCACATATTTAGCTGTCAGACACTAGCGATCCGCTAGTGTCTGCTCTAACAAACCATCCTAATATGATAGGTTTTGGGGCAGCCGTTTCGCTAAAATAAGAACTTATATCTATATGCTAATGAGCCTCTAGGTGCTATGGGGGCGTCATTAGCACCTAGAGGCTCCGTCTACCTTCATAAACTGCCGCCGCCCAGCGCGTCCCTCCAGCCCGCCCATCTCCTGCTGAATGCGATCCTCCCCGTGCGCGTCTCTGTTCGGCGCATGCGCAGTGAATGTCTGACCACTTCCCTGCTCAGACATCTCCACTGCGCCTGTTCCTCGGAGCACTATAATGTCATCGGCGCAGGCGCAGTGGAGATGTCTGAGCAGGGAAGCGGTGGTGTTTATGTCTAAAGACTTGTTTATGTCTGGAAAAACTGCTTAGTCATTTCAATATACTTGCATTGAAGCTCTATACAAGTCTATGATAGACAGAAATTGTAACAGTGTTTCTGTTTAGGCTGTGCTTCTCCACTCCAGCCCTCCCATCAGAAGATTCTAGGTCAGCTTGAAACTGTATATAAGGAAAGCAGTCAGAGCCTTTAGTTGTCCGCAGATAGGGACTAGTGTTTAGTAGAAGAGACTTTGCCAGTCTGCAGATAGGGACCAGTGCTTAGTAGGAGAACCTCTGCCAGACTGCATAAGGGACCAGAAGAAGACGCTTAGATGAGGATGCTGAGCCACAGACCCCTGGTTACCAGCCTGTTGACCAGGGAGCCAGATGGTTGACTGAGCCAAAGACCCTGGGCCACCAGCCTTTGGCCAGAGTACCAGCCTTCTGAGAGAGAGAGGGACAGACAGCTCTGAGAGCAGCGGTGTGAGGTTAATGGAACAGCTGTAGCTCTAATATCATGCAAACACCTTCTGATGGTTTGTTTAGACACTGTTTGCCACCCTAGACTTGGGATGTGATGTCCAATTTCACTTGCAGTACAGAATGAATCACTATGTGCCATTTTTCTATTCAGAAGATCCATTCATGCAGAGGTTTGTCTCTGTGCACCTCTTGCTGTCATTCCAGTTTGTCATTCTTTTTCCAACCACCGGGACATGCAGCATTAAAAAGTGCTGACAGCTTGGCATAGGTGCATGGCAATTGGCCGGAGTGATAAACCAAGGTCTCTCAGCTCAAGAGTTCTGTCACTTTCAGTTTGCGACAAGTGGCGGTAACTGGCAGATCAATGAACAGGAGGCATCTCACAATCATCACACACAACTTAATCCTATTTTTGAAGCTTCATATGGCTAAACAACTTTGTTTTCAATCTAGCTTTTATCCCCTTCAACATGCCACAGATTGGGGATAGGTGCTTGAAAATGTGATCATTTGCAGATCTTAGCGCCGCTTCCTACTACTTCCTCAATTTGCATAACCCTACAGCTTGTCGTTCTTGGTTTTGGAATTTCAGTCTTGAGTGTACAGCAGATTTATTTAATGGAAATCTCTGAACAGTACCAAAGCAATTCAGCTGTTGTATAGAGTCAATTTATTCTAGAAACCAGTGAGGCTCACAGACTTCACCAATGATCACCATAAAATGATCACCTCCCTTAACCCCTTAAGGACGCAGGGCGTATCGGTACGCCCTATTTCCCGAGTCCTTAAGGACTCAGGGCGTACCGGTACGTCTTAACTTGAAATCGGCATTCCGGCGCCCCAGGGGTTAATCGGAACGGGATTTCGGCTGAAATCATTCAGCCGGCATCCCGTAACAATGCAGGGGGGGGTCATTTGACCCCCCCGCATCGACGATCGCAGAAAACCGCAGGTCAATTCAGACCTGCGGTTTTCTGCGTTTCCGGTCCATTCGGGTGTCCTGTGACCCGATGAACTGGAAAAAGACTGCGATCGGTGGCGTAATTTTACACCACCTATCGCAGTCCGAGGATTTGAAGAGGCGGTGCTGGCCCTGGTGCTGATGCCTGCTGTCCAGGGTGCTGATTGGTGCAGGGGAGAGAGGCGCGAGATTCAAACTTCCTGCGCTCCTCTCTCCCCTCCTCTTCCTGTCCAGCACCCTGACCGTGCAGCACCGTCCAGAACGAGCTCCTGTGTCCCCACAATCGGCATCCATCACCCTCCTGCACCCATCGCCACCCAGGTAGGTTAGGGTCAGTGAGGGAGAGGCACCGTTAGGCAGGGAAAGAAGGGAAAAGTTAGTTAGAAAAAAAAAAAAAAAAACTTTTATTTCCAAACTTTCTTTGATCCATCCATCAGACCCCAGATCCCCCCCTGTCACTTGCCCCCCCCCACCAGAGCCCCCTGCCGATGAACTTAGCTGATGTCCCCCAGTGGTCTTTGAGCCTGAGATTCCGGATTTTGCTGGCAATCCTGGAATCCAGATTCCCACAGTGGGGTTTACTGAAATAGACTATTTTAGTTTTTGTTTCAGTAACCCACTGGTGAATCTGATGGTGGAGCAGACGAATCTGTACGCCCAACAGTTCGTCGCTCAAAACCCAGGCTCATTTTTGGCTAGACCCGGTGGCTGGACGCCGGTCAGTGCAGCCGAGATGAGGACATTTTGGGGCCTCGTGCTGCATATGGGTCTAGTCCAAAAACCCAGTGTCAGGCAATACTGGAGTGGGGACGTCCTATACCAGACCCCACTGTACAGTATGGTCATGACACGTCCCCGGTTTGAGGCCATCCGGAAATGTCTGCATTATTCCGATATTGCAGCATGTCCCCCCCCGAAGTGATCCTGCCTATGACCGGCTGTACAAGATACGGCCGGTCATCGATCACTTTGGGGCCACATTTCAGCAGGCCTACGTACCTGGAAGGGAGGTCGCGGTTGATGAGTCTCTCGTTGCGTTCAAGGGGAGACTCAGTTTCCGCCAATATATTCCCACAAAGCGGGCGAGGTATGGCGTGAAGCTATACAAAATTTGTGAGAGTACCTCAGGGTACACTTACAAATTTCGTGTGTACGAGGGGCGAGATTCCCGGATTCAACCCCCAGAATGTCCCCCCACTCTGGGTGTTACCGGGAAACTCGTGTGGGACCTTATGTACCCACTGCTGGATAAGGGTTACCACTTGTACGTGGACAACTTTTATACCAGCATTCCCTTGTTCAGGTCCCTTGCCGCCAGATCCACGTTCGCTTGTGGGACCGTGCGGAAAAATCAACGCGGCCTCCCTGCCTACCCCCTCCAGGTACCTATCCCCAGGGGTGAGACCCGTGCACTTACCAGTGGAAACCTGTTGCTGGTCAGGTATAAGGACAAGAGGGATGTCCTTATGCTGTCCATAATCCACGGTAACAGCACCACCCCTGTCCCTGTGCGAGGTACCGCGGCAACGGTCCTCAAGCCCGATTGTATCGTCGCCTACAATCAGTATATGGGAGGAGTTGATCTCTCGGATCAAGTCCTCAAGCCATATAACGCCATGCGCAAAACCCGGGCATGGTACAAAAAAGTTGTGGTCTACTTGGTGCAGGTTGCCATGTACAACTCTTTTGTACTATCCCGAAGCGCTGGCAGCACAGGGACATTCCTCCAATTCTATGAGGCAGTCCTCAAGGACCTGATCTTTTCGGACCGGGAAAGAGCAGGCCGGAGTACCTCGGGAATTGGAGGCGCCCGGATCGTCCCTGGCCAACACTTTCCAGGTGTGGTCCCCCATACTGGAAAGAAGGGACGAACCCAAAAAAAGTGCAGAGTGTGTCGCAGGAGGGGGATACGGAAGGACACCACCACTCAGTGCGACACTTGCCCCGATCATCCGGGCCTCTGCGTTATCGATTGCTTCAGGGAGTATCACACTTCCATGGAGTACTAAATTTTTATAATCCCCAACAGTCCACTAGAGAACATAAAAAACTATGGCTCTCAGACTTTGGAGACACGGAAACATTTTTTTTTTCCCCAAAAAATATTAGTTTTAGTGCAGGCATCCTCAAACTGCGGCCCTCCAGATGTTGTAAAACTATAACTCCCAGCATGCCCAGACAACCTACAGCCATCAGCAGGGCATGGTGGGAATTGTAGTTTTACAACATCTGGAGGGCCGCAGTTTTTAGGATGCCTGCTTAGTGTCTCCAAAGTCTGAGAACCATACATATTGGGCATCGTCGCGTGCGTAAAAGTCGTCGCTATAAAAATAACTTTTGCCCAAACGCCTCGGATGAACGGTGTTAAAAATATAAAATAAAAACAGTGCCAAAACACCCATTTTTGGGCAAAATTTCTATTTGAATCCTTTTTGCCGGTAAAAAGCAAGGGTTAACCGCCAAACAAAACTCAATATTTATGGCCCTGATTCTGTAGTTTGCAGAAACACCCCATATGTGGTCGTAAATGGCTATATAGCCGCACGGCAGGGCATAGAACGAAGGGAACTCCATATGGTTTCTAGAAGGCAGATTTTGATGGACAGTTTTTTTTTTGACACCATGTCCCATTAGAAGCCCCCCCTGATGTAGCCTAGACTAGAAACTCCAAAAAAGTGACCCCCATCTAAGAAACTACACCCCTCAAGGTATTCAAAAGTTACTTTACAAACTATGTTAACCCTTTAGGTGTTCCACAAAACTAAATAGCGAATGTAGAAACAATTTTAGAATTTTTTTTTTGTTACATTGCCTCAAAAAAGAGTAATATAGAGCAACCAAAAATCATATTTACCCCTAAAATAGTCCCAAAACAACAACCACCTTATCCCGTAGTTTCCTAGATGGGGTCACTTTTGTGGAGTTTCTACTCTAGGGGTGCATCAGGGGGCTTGAAAGGGTACATGGTGTCAATAAACCAGTCCAGCAAAATCTGCCTTCCAAAAACCATATGACGTTCCCCTTCTTCTATGTCCTGCCGTTTAGCCAAATAGTAGTTTACGACCACATATGGTGTGTTTCTGCAAACTACAGAATCGGGGCAACCCATTTTGAGTTTTGTTTGGCAGTTAACCCTTGCTTTACTCCTGGAAAAAATTGATTATATTGGAAAATTTTCCAAAAAATAGAAATTTCAAAATTGTTTCTTTATCTGCCATCAACTCTTGTGGAACACCTAAAGGGTTAACAAAGTTTGTAAACCCAGTTTTGAATACCTTGAGGGGTGTACTTTCTTAGATGGAGTCACTTTTTTGAAATTTCTATTCGAGGGGTGCAACAGGGGGCTTCAAATGGGACATGGTATAAACAAAACCAGTCCTGCAAAATCTGCCTTCCAAAACCCATATGGTGTTCCCCTCCTTCTATGTGCTCCCGTTCGGCCAAACAGTAGTTTACGACCACATATGGGGTGTTTCTGCAAACTACAGAATCGGGGCAACCCATTTTGAGTTTTGTTTGGCAGTTAACCCTTGTTTTACTCCTGGAAAAAATTGATTATATTGGAAAATTTTCCAAAAAATAGAAATTTCAAAATTGTTTCTCTAAAGGGTTAACAAAGTTTGTAAACCCAGTTTTGAATACCTTGAGGGGTGTACTTTCTTAGATGGAGTCACTTTTTTGAAATTTCTATTCTAGGGGTGCAACAGGGGGCTTCAAATGGGACATGGTATAAACAAAACCAGTCCTGCAAAATCTGCCTTCCAAAACCCATATGGTGTTCCCCTCCTTCTATGTGCTCCCGTTTGGCCAAACAGTAGTTTACGACCACATATGGGGTGTTTCTGCAAACTACAGAATCGGGGCAACCCATTTTGAGTTTTGTTAGGCAGTTAACCCTTGTTTTACTACTGGAAAAAATTTATTATATTGGAAAATTTTCCAAAAAATATAAATTTAAAAATTGTTTCCTCATCTGCCATTAACTCTTGTGGAAGACCTAAAGGGTTAATAAAGTTTGAAATAACAGTTTTGAATACCTTGAGGGGTGTAGTTTCTAGAATGGGGTCATTTTTGGGAGGTTTCTATTATCTAAGCCTCACAATATGACTTCTAAAAGATTTCAGACAATTTCAAAATTTGCTTCTATACTTCGAAGCCTTGTAACGTCCCCAAAAAATAAAATATCATTCCCAAAATGCTACAAACATGAACTAGACATATGGGGAATGTAAAGTCATCACAATTTTTGGGGGTATTACTATGTATTACAGAGGTAGAGAAACTGAAACTTTGAAATTTGCTAATTTTTCAAAATTTTCGGTAAAAATTGTATTTTTTTATGCAAATAAATTTACTTTTTTGACCCAATTTTAGCAGTGTCATGAAGTACAATATGTGACGAAAAAACAATCTCAGAACGGCCTGGGTAAGTCAAAGCGTTTTAAAGTTATCAGCACTTAAAGTGACAGTGATCAGATTTGCAAAAAATGGCCAAGTCCTTAAGGTGAAATAGGGCCGAGTCCTTAAGGGGTTAAAGAGGCCCTGTCACCTCTCCTGACATGTCTGTTTTACTATTTGCATTCCCAATGGGCAGCTATTAATATGATTATCCATTATGCTATTCCTCTATTTTTCAACCTAGGAGTTTATGAATAAATTGCCAGCAGTAAGCAATAAAGGTCCATCCTGGTGTTACCAGTTTGTGATGTGTTCCTGCATATTCTGATACTATCCATCATTGCTGCCAATGGCAGACTGTGCCCCATTACCAGGCACTTGCATTTAGGCTCTAAGACTGGGGCATAGCATCAGGCATCCATCTGTGTAAAATGCTTCCAAACCAAAAATTAAGATGAGCCAAGAACTGTTGCTCCCAACTTCACCCCTTTGACGATGGCTTATATTCCGTCATTTTGAAAACCTTTCTCCTTCATCCATTCCCTGTTCCTCTTCCCTTCTACATCTGTTGATGGAGTCAGGAGGCACATTAAGGTGTGTTCATACCACATTAGTCATGTGTGCTTAGCATACACCTCATGGACTCCAAAAGTAGTCTTTTTGGACTCCTTCAGGTTGGTATTCATAAGTATACGACAAAAAAAACAATGTGAGTGTTGATGATTTCTGTACAGCTTTGTAGACTATGTTAGCACTATATACATGAATAAAAGAATATAGAAAAGCATAGAAAAGCCAAGGAGGAGCTGGAGCAGAGAATGAGAGTGGTAGTAGATCTGGCTGTTACAGTCACTGAGGCAATCCTCACAACCTTGCTTCCTAGGGCCATGCAGTGAAAGGAGGGTGCACCCTTTCTTCCTTTGGGGCACACCCTGATGTTGGGGCTGCTGATAGAAGTGCCCATGATGTTAAACAGGCCAGAAGTAGCAGAATACATGTCTCGCTCTACTTAAGTGCAACATGGGAGTTGTAGTACATCCAATTATACCAAAAACACAGTTCTCACTATATACAGTCCAAATCTCCCTAGATGGTTTTATATGGATTTGAGCAAAGATGGATATTATTGTACTCTTTCCTTTCTTTCATTCTCTTCCAGCAGAATCTATGGCTGACAATCTCACTTCTGCAATTGTACCTGTAATTTACAACTGAGGTGTACTTTTTTTTTTTTTTTTTTAGATCCAACTGGCCATGCAGCTTTTTTTTGCTTTTTTTTTGTCTTTCCCTATTTTTTGCTTTCTATAGATCATCCAGAGATCGGTGAGTCTCTTTAGCTTCAGTCCAGTCCTGTGAGGAATACAGTACATAGAGTAACTTCCTCACTCTTCCTAACTCCAGGCTAGAACTCTCTAGACTCAGCTAGGGGTGGATCTAGGATCCATACCCAGGCTTCCTGTAGGGTCTGTCTAGAGCTGATTAACTCCCATCCATAACCTTACTGTGTATACATAGCATAAAATCACATGAAAAAAACATGACAAACAGTTTGAAAGTACACTCCTGCTCTGGGGTACTGCACATGCACTGTAGCTCCCCCCACCTATAGGAGGTGCAAAGGTAGCAGTCGCTACCGGGCCCAAAGACCCTTGTGCCACGTAAGAAGACACAAGTATTATAGAAAGTGCATGCTGATCAAGTTACACCTCTGGCTGGAGTTAAGGGGTTAGGTGAAAAATTTGGCATGCGAGGGAGGTGCAGTTTCGATGCCTCAGGCAGTACGAAGGCTATATCCTTCCCTGCTCCTGGTCCACAAAGCACTGAGGGAAGGGGGGCCCAAGCTGAACTCTTGCACCAGGGCCCATGAGCCATTAGCTACGCCCCTGCCTGTACTGAATACAGAACGCAGATGTGAAAGCGCAAGAGTTCAGGGCCAGGCGTGATTACAACTACACTGCCTGGCCCTGTCACTAAAAGCGGGAGGGGGCGTGACAAGCAGGGAACGTCCGCAGAGCTTTAGGAGCAATGAGGTCCAATGACAACGCCATTGGACCAAAGGGGCTCATATACATAAAATAAAAATGCAAGTATATCGGGAATGGGGCCACCAATCAAGATGGGACAAAGTGTGTTGGATTCAGCTGCCAAGCACATGTCTACAAAGTAATTTGGGTTTATATGAAGGTGTTGTGGTGACAAATTCCCTATAAGACCATTTAAGAGCTGTATCTATATTGAAATGTGAATGTATGTGGAAACTGCTGGCTCTTCAATAAAAGTTTGTGTTAAACTGCAATGATCTCTCCATTTCATCTGCTGCCTGTTCCTGCCTTGCACCTCACGAACATTGAACATCAAGGGCAACCCAACCCACCTTCCAACATTCAGGAACACCCTACCATAGGGGGACCCCTTCTCACTGCACGGCCCAGTGGAGCATTGGAGCAGGACCACCGCCATTGTGAGTAGCCCTACCATCTGTCCCTTCTACCACTCCCATTCTCCTCTGCACCATGCACCTTTCACCTCCAGGCATTTCACAATGACTACTCAAGAACACAGTCATGTGCTGCTCGTGTTCTGAAAATCCAGCTTCCACTGATGCCATATCCTTTACTAGGGTTTCAGTCTGGGTTTTGGATGGGATGTCACTCCCACTGTAGACGAGGCCAGAAGTATTCCTCTCCCTGGCGCATGCGCAGATGAAGTGGAATGAGAAGTCTGTGCATGTGCCAGGTAGAGGGTGAGTTCTAGCCCTTTCCTCAGCAGACATGATGTTTCATCCATAGCTCAGACCAGAAGCCTGGTAAGTGACGTGATATTGCAGGAAGCTGAATTTTCAGAAAAGGAGCGTCAGGTGACCATGTTACCGAGCGGCCAATCCACACAACTTCAGGATGATAAGTACTGTATATAACAAACCTTTTTCTACAGGCAAGTTATGTGCAATTAAGGTAGGTCTGTGGACCTCCTAGGTCCCCGGAAAACCCCTTTAAATAATTTGTCTTAGTTACTTCATCTATCATGTACATATTAGGCTACTTTCACACTTGCGTTTGGAGCGGATCCGTCTGCTGTCTGTACAGACGGATCCGCTCCTATAATGCAAACGCTTGCATCCGTTCAGAACGGATCCGTCTGCATAACAGTTTTTTTCAGATCTGATTTTTCACTTCGTGATAACTCAGATCCGACAGTATATTTTAACACAGAGGCGTTCCCATGGTGATGGGGACGCTTCAAGTTAGAATATACTAAAAGAACTGTGTACACGACTGCCCCCTGCTGCCTGGCAGGTGCTGCCAGGCAGCAGGGGGCAGACCCCCCTCCCTCCCCTCCCCTGTATTTAACTCATTGGTGGCCAGTGCGGCCGGCCCCCCCTCCCTCCCCTGTATTTAACTCATTGGTGGCCAGTGCGGCCGGCCCCCCCATTGGTGGCCAGTGGGGCCGGCCGCACTGGCCAATAATGAGTTAAATACAGGAGGGGAGGGAGGGGGGCCGGCCGCACTGGCCACCAATGAGTTAAATACAAGGGAGGGAGGGAGGGGGGGCCGGCCGCACTGGCCACCAATGAGTTAAATACAGGGGAGGGAGGGAGGGGGGCCGGCCGCACTGGCCACCAATGAGTTAAATACAGGGGAGGGAGGGGGGCCGGCCGCACTGGCCACCAATGAGTTAAATACAGGGGAGGGAGGTAGGGGGGGCCGCACTGGCCACCAATGAGTTAAATACAGGGGAGGGAGGGGGGCCGCACTGGCCACCAATGAGTTAAATACAGGGGAGGGAGGGGGGGCAGCACTGGCCACCAATGAGTTAAATACAGGGGAGGGGGCAGTCATGTACACAGTTCTTTTAGTATATTCTAACTTAAAGCGTCCCCATCACCATGGGAACGCCTCTGTGTTAGAATATACTGTCGGATCTGAGTTTCACGATCTAACTCAAATCCGATGGTATATTCTAACATAGAGGCGTTCCCATGGTGATGGGGACGCTTCAAGTTAAAATATACCATCGGATTGGAGAAAACTCCGATGTGATGGTATATTAATAGGGGACTCCTGACTTTACATAGAAAGTCAATGGGGGACGGATCCGTTTGCAATTGCACCATTTTGTGTCAACGTCAAACGGATCCGTCCCCATTGACTTGCATTGTAAGTCTGGACGGATCCGTTTGGCTCCGCACGGCCAGGCGGACACGAAAACGCTGCAAGCTGCGTTCGGGTGTCCGCCTGCTGAGCGGAACGGAGGCCAAACGGTGCCAAACTGAGGCATTCTGAGCGGATCCGCCTCCACTCAGAATGCATTGGGACTGTACGGATCCGTTCGGGGCCGCTTGTGAGAGCCTTCAAACGGAACTCACAAGCGGAACCCCGAACGCAAGTGTGAAAGTAGCCCTACTCAGATCCGTTCTTCACTGGTAAGTATCAATAGTTCCGAAAAAAAATCTTGAATACATGAACCGACAGGAGTATAATTTCAACAAAAAAAAATCTTTTTAATATAAGAACGCAAAAAGTCCACAACTATTCCTGAGAAGAGTCTGTTAAGGCTTCCACAAGATGTACTAGATAAAGGGTGTTATTTGAGAGGGGGCAGAGTACTCAGAGAGGGGAGATAAGATCCTGCTTTTGTTAGACAGAGAGCTGTTTATCAGGGTCTGAGTGCAACAGTGTGAAAAAATATTCCTAGGAAACTGATAAGCTCTTCACAGCCTGGGGGTCCCTAGCTATTACAGGAGCAAATTATCCCCTGTTCTCACATCATTTGTCCGTTATTTCTCTTCTCAGTGCTGTTACAACCTTAGGGCTCATGCACACGAATGTATTTTCTTTCCCTTTTTTTTTTTGTGTGGACTGTATGTAGTTACTCCGTGTGCATTCCGTGTCCATATGTCCGTTCCGCAAAAATATAGAACATGTCCTATTATTGTCTGCATTACGAACAAGGATAGGACTGTGCTATTAGGGGCCAGCTATTCCGTTCCGCACAATACGGAATGCACACAGACGTCAGCCGTATTTTTTGTGGATCCATGTTTTGCATGGATCCTTCTAATGACTTCTCACAGGTTTAGGCCTCGTGCACATGGCTGTATCTATTTCGAGGTCCGCGGATAGCAGACGTGTGCATCCCTCACTTTCCACAGGCCCAGCTGTTGAAATGCCTATTCTTGTCCTTAAAAAGAACAAGAATAGGACATGTTCTGTAATTTGCTGTATGGCAGCACAGATGCGGACAACACACGGGTAACATATGTGTGCTGTCCGCATTTTATTTGGCCCCATAGAAATTAATGAGTCCGAATCTGATCTGAAGAAATGTGGATCAGATGCAGACCACAATTAAGGTTGTGTGCATGAGGCCTAAAAGTAAGTATTCCCATGTACCTCACTTATAAACCCCCTGTTGTTCATTATGTGAGGAGGTAGTTGATGGGATTACTATTACACGACCGTATGAATGAGTCTGCCTCCGTTCCGCAATCTTGAGAAATGGGTGAGGAGTCGGACCCATAAATTTTCCGTAGTTCCGTTCCGCGGCCCTGAAAAAAATATAGAGCATGTCCTATTCTTGACCGCAATTGCAGACAAGAATAGCTATTTTCTATGATGGCAGCGGCCACGTGCGGTCCGCAAATTGTGGAATGCAAATGTGCAGTTTTTTGAATGAAGCAAGTACTTGTAATTACAGTGTGCTTCGGAGACCATGGGCTGTGTAAGGAAGAGGAAGTAGTGCTCGCATGGAGCGCTGCCTTCTAATAACTGATCGGCAGGAGTGCCAAGTGTTGGACCCCCACAATCAGATATTAATAACCTCTCCTGAGGATAGGTCATCAATATAAAACCCAAAAAATACGGATGACGTCCGTGTGCATTCTGTCTTTTGCGAAACGAAACAGCTGGCCCTGATAGAACAGTACTATCCTTGTCCGTTATGCGGACAATAATAGGACATGTTCTATTTTTGAACGGAACGAAAAAAAGGAAATACGGAAATTGAAGGCATATGGAGTACCTTCCATTTTTTTTTGCGGATCCATTGAAATGAATGTTCGTATACAGTCCGTATATGGAACGCAAAAACGGAACGTAAACGAGGAAAAAAAAAAGTTCGTGTGCAAGAGGCCTTAGGGCCTTTTGTGGTCCGCAAATTGCGGATCCGCAAAACATGGATGCCGCCTGTGTGCCTTCCGCAATTTGCGGGCCATTATAGAAATGCCTATTCTTGTCCGCAAAACGGACAAGAATAGGACATGCCTCATAATTTTTGCGGGGCCACGGAACGGAGCAACGGATGCGGACAGCACACGGAGTGCTGTCCGCATCTTTTGCGGCCCCATTGAAAAGAATGGGTCCGCACCCGGGCAGCAAAAAATGCGGCTCGGATGCGGACCAAAACCACGGTCGTGTGAACAAGCCCTTAATGTGAGGCATGTGGTTTTATCAATTTGGACCTCCATGTGCCTCACATTAATAGTAAATAACCTTATCATGTACCTCACATTAACCCCATGTTGCCAATTATGTGAGGAGGTACGTGAGGTCACTTACTAATAATGTGAGGTACATGGAAATACTAAAGTAATAACACCATGTGCCTCACATTAATACAGGCACACAGCAGTTTCTCTGTGAATTACACACCTGTCACCTGCATCTGTGACCAGTAACATGTGGACGCAGTAGCGCAGCTTAGTGTCGAAAAATGGGTAATCCCGGTATCGAACTGAACGCGTATAAAAGTACCAATTCTTTGATACCTGGTGTAACCCTTGTTCTGTGCCACCAATCCCACCAAACCACTCTGAGGTGGACATTTATTCCTATACTAGGACTATTCTGATGGACAGTTCATTGTTCCTAGTTTTTGTACAGACTTTACACCCACCATACCAAGGGATGCCAGAAAGAATGCCATACAGTAGTTGGTTTGTACCTCTTATTGGCAGAACTTACCATGGATGGTCTGGATTCTGCAGATGCTTTGCTGTCACCCTGGATTCTTTGTAATTTCTACAATGTACTTTTTGACAATTAATTCCTGTGTAATACACCTATGATGACCAGGGGTGGACTGGGAAAAAAAACTTAAAGGGGCCCCATTTTGTAGTTGCATCCAAACTCTGGTCCCTCAGAGCCAACACAATTAGGCGGGACCAGCAATACCATATTGTGGCACATTATACCACCCCAACAGATCCAAATACCACAGGGCAATACAAAATACTGCCCAAGCAGCACAAAATACATCCCCAAACACTGCCACTGGCCAACCATGAGGAGGGCTCAGACGGCCCCTTGGTCATCAGCCACAGGGAAGTTTCCCTGTAGGGTCTATGACCAGTCCGCCCCCGAATGGTGACCTAACCTTTTGTGGAATCCTGTCTTTTATATTATCACTGTGCCTGCCTTTGGCTATATTCTTGCATAATTTGGACAACCAGTTTAATGGTTTGCTGCTAACATTTGGGTGCCAGATACCACCGAACATATTCAGAGGTCTTGTGGAGTCCATACCTCAATGGGTCAGAGCTGTTTAGGGGACATGAAGTGGCACTACACAATATTAGGTTTTAATGTTATGACTGATTGGTATATACATTTAATTTCCATTACACACATATATAGAAAGTCTCTGCACCCCTATACTTACATGGATTGAAAACTTTGTGAACCATTATATATTTGATTTGCTACTTGGCAGTATTACAAGCTTAAACAGACTATAGGACTTCTACAACTGCAATCAGCAACCTCCTGAACACGTTTATGTATCTTGGCATTATAATTATTGTCCTCAAGCGAATATAGAGAAAATCTGGAAAGTTACTCAGGAAAATCACATTGTAAATATCAGTTAGATTGGAAGACTTTTCCAGAAATTGGTGCTGCTGAACAGTGTAATTTGAGGACCTATTTCTTCAATTCATTCTCAATATTCTGCCATGTACGGATTAGGGTGGTCATTTATGACTAAATATACGCCACTTTTGTGGTGAATATCTGGCGCAGAATCTGCAACTTAGGGCTCTTTCACACTTGCGTTGTCCGGATCCGGCATGTACTCCACTTGCCGGAATTACACTCCGGATCCGGAAAAACGCAAGTGTACTGAAAGCATTTGAAGACGGAACCGTCTTCAAAATGCTTTCAGTGTTACTATGGCACCCAGGACGCTATTAAAGTCCTGGTTGCCATAGTAGGAGCGGGGAGCGGGGGAGCGGTATACTTACAGTCCGTGCGGCTCCCGGGGCGCTCCAGAATGACGTCAGAGCGCCCCATGCGCATGGATGACGTGTCCAATGCGATCACATGATCCATGCGCTTGGGGCGCCCTGACGTCACTCTGGAGCGCCCCGGGAGCCGCACGGACGGTAAGTATGCTGCTCCCCCGCTCCCCGCTACACTTTACCATGGCTGCCAGGACTTTAGCGTCCCGGCAGCCATGGTAACCATTCAGAAAAAGCTAAATGTCGGCTCCGGCAATGCGCCGAAACGACGTTTAGCTTAAGGCCGGATCCGGATCAATGCCTTTCAATGGGCATTAATTCCGGATCCGGCATTGCGGCAAGTGTTCCGGGTTTTTGCCGGAGCAAAAAGCGCAGCATGCTGCGGTATTTTCTCCGGCCAAAAAACGTTCCGTTCCGGAACTGAAGACATCCTGATGCATCCTGAACGGATTTCACTCCATTCAGAATGCATTAGGATAATCCTGATCAGGATTCTTCCGGCATAGAGCCCCGACGACGGAACTCTATGCCGGAAGAAAAGAACGCAAGTGTGAAAGAGCCCTTATTCCCCGCTCACACCAGGTCTAAAAAAGTGGGCGTTGCATGGATGGGGAAGGGGACAAGGCCGGCAGGCCGATCTCATTCATCATTTTCTACTCCTGGTTTAGGCGTAGAAAATGGTCTAAATGTAATACAAGAAATTGTCTTAAATTTAAAATAGGCGGTGGATACAATAAAGTTATGTAGCTATAAGGCTTATTAAGACAGGCGTCTAAAACACCGGTCTTAATAAATGACCCCCCTAGAATAGATTATTAATGGAGAACCTCAAATCTATAATCTCTTAAATAATAATAATAAAAAAAAGGATTAGCTACCAATAAAGTTCACCACAGGTGGAAAAGAGATATACAGTGGTCCCTCAAGTTACAATATTAATTGGTTCCAGGACGACCATTGTAACTTGAGTAATCGGTTCCAAAGCCCCAAAATGTCATCTAAGATAAGAGAAAATGAAGATTCAAGAACAATAAGCAGATAACTAAGACTGATAAAACACGCCCTGACATAAAACAGTCAGAAATAGCTGCTAACTAGCAGCTAATACAGGATCTGAGTCTGTATGTCGTTTGTTGAGTCTACTTTCAAGTTACGATGGGTCAGAAAAGACCACTCTACGTTGAAAATATTGTATCCTGAGGAACCACTGTATTCATATTCAAATAGGTTTTCCAGGAGTTAAATATTGATGACTTATCCTTGGGCCAGGTCATCAATATTAGATTGGTATGGTCTGCCTCCCAGTACCCCCACAATCACCCTTGAAAAGAGGCTGCTGCATTCGGCATAGCCCCAAGGCCTCTTCTTCGGCCTGTGGTGTCACGTGCATTGGTCACATGGACTTTCTGCCACTCAAGGCTCTGGCCACTTCAAACAGCTGATCAGTGAGGTAGATGGAAGTGAGATCCCCCACCAATCTGATATTGATGACCTATAGGTCATCATCATACAACTCCTTTCTTCACTGGTAAGTTTTCCACTTCTACACAGTTCCAATGCTTTTCTAAGTATGGGGCAGACATTGTGTAACACCGCTCATCTAATTTTTTTCTGGTTCATGAACAGAATGGCAAAACTACTGTGATACAGGTATTAGACAGGGAAATCGTAAAAAAAACAAAAAAACATTTAGGGTGTGTGGATAAGGGTATGTTCACATCTGCACAGTTTTTTCTGTCCTGTAGGAACAAAGAAGCAAAACAGCAGCAGCATTGGATCCGTCACCTGATGTTAAAGAATGGCACTTGACGGATCCCATTTATTATGGGGTTAATCGTGTTTCTGTCAGGGAGCCCAGCATTTTTCCAGACAAAAAAATGTAGCATGCTACACTACTTTGTCCTGCCTCACATGTGTTCACACATGTGAACCTAGCTTGTGTGAAAACCTTAAAGGGCATCTGTCAGAAGATTTGTACCTATGAAACTGTCTGACATGTTGCATGTGCACTTGGCAGCTGATGGCATCTGTGTTGGTCCCATATTCATATGTGTCCACATTGCTGAGAAAAATGATGTTTTAATATATGCAAATGAACCTCTAGGAGCAACGGGGGCGCTGCTGTTACACCTAGAGGCCCTGCTCTCTCTGCAACTGCCTCGCCCTCTGCATTTTGATTGACAGGACCAGGTGCAATCACATTTACACTGCCCAGCCTTGTCAATCAAAGTGGAGAGGGCGCAGCAGTTCAAGAGAGAGCAGAGCCTCTAGGTGTAACAGCAACACCCCCGTTGTTCCTAGAGGCTCATTTGCATATATTAAACATCATTTGTCTCAGTAATGCGGGCACATATGAAGATGGGAAAAACACAGATGCCTTCAGCTGCCAAGTGAACATGTAAAAGGTCAGCCAGTTTCATAGGTACAAATCTGCTGATGCCCGTTAAGTGTCGGATTGGGGTGCCTAGGGCCCCAGCAGTAAAATGTATTTTGGGGGCCCACCGTACGGATACATTCAAATATTACCTGCTCACACATCAGTAAGATGCTACCAGATGATTGAAAGGGGGATCCCTGCAGCAACTTTGAGAAGGTAGGTCCTGGGGAAAAGAGGATACAGGCTAGCTTTCCTCTATACCTAGAATTCATCTCAGTTATCTGATCGTACAACGGATGCCTTTCCCCTGGGGCCCTCTATATATCGCGTCCCAGGTGTAGGAAATGCCGAGTGGTATGTTGCGGCCTAAAATGTCTCTTTATGTGTGTCACGGGGCTCCTACCTGGATACCGCTGGACCCCAGGCTTTGGCTCAGAAGCAATAAATAAAGGGAATATGTGAGGGATTAAGGAAGAACTTGAGATGAAGATCAATGGCAGCTTTACTTGAGTAAATGTTTTTCCAAAACATATTTCAGACTTTATCTTGGTTCCAGCAGGCTTTAGCATTAAAATGGCAGGCAAACTCAACTCTGCTATATCTGACTCTGCTGTCCTGACAAGCTTAATTAGTGTTTTTGTTTTATTCGTGATGCTGTACTTCACTTTTTGGTCGGGCTTATGTTCAGCCAAGGGATGTGGTAGAATGGGGTGAGCTCCAACATGGAGTCCCTACCAGCACACACACTAACACTAGCACTACAAACAGTTCTGACTGATCCCCAGCCTTCCTTCAGGAAATAGGACTCGCCCACTTCTCTCCAGAGGGGGTTAGAATGGAATGGTTAGCTCCAATCTACATAATTATAGCTCTGTCGGGTTTGCTGCCACCTGCTGGTAAACCAGGCATATTACATGTTATAAACAGTTACAAACATTATTATAGATGCACATTATGGAGAGGACCTGGAACATAATGCATAGATGACTTTGTTAGCCCAATAAAGACAGTAGCAGGGTGCAGGAGTGGTGACACCACTCTGGGGTGTTACAACCGTGTCTATAATAATAAACTGGGGAGTTTCTTTAATAATCTCTCAACTTTTTTTATATGAACATAGGCTGGTTGAGGTGATGTACATTAAATATATGTCTGTAGTGTAGTAAGTCTACTGTGTTACAGTATGTGCCACTTGTGCAGCGGGTGGGAGACTAGGGCCCAACGGGGGATTCACCTGTACCCCTGTGGGCCAGTGCAAGCCTGCCTTTAAGGTTACATGCACACGGTGCATAAGGATTTCCTGTGTGGATTTTCAGGCACACATAATACAGTTCGAGCTAAGTAGATGAGATTTTCAAAATCTGATCTACATGGTGGGGAAATTTTCCACTTGGAAATAGACCTGTGGTGTGGAATTTTAAATCCACAGCATGTTAATTGCTGGTGTGGATTTTCAGTGCCGTGCACCCTTTGCAGTGCTCAGGTAACACATGAGGATTTTGGGGTGGAAATACAGGGAAATCCGCACGTAAATTCACATAAACTACACTGCCATGTGCATGACCTCTAAGGTCATTATAATAGCTGCTGTTAGTGGCATAGCTCTAGGAGGTGCAGAGGTAGCAGTTATGCCTCATTCACACATCAGTGTTTTGGTCAGTGATTTCCATCAGTGATTCTGAACCAAAACCAGGATTGGAGCCTCCACAGACATAAGATATAAGGGAAAAATCTGCCTCTGTTCTGTGTATAGAGCCGCAGCTGTTTTGGCTCAGAATCACTGATGGGAATCTCTGACCAAAACACGTGTGAATGAGGCTTTACAACCAGGCTCTAGTCCCCGGGTAGACCAAAAGGCCCATCTGCCGATAAGAAGAGACCAGTATTATAACTGGCAGGTGGTGACTCTGTTAAGGATTTGGTACTGGGGCCCAGTGGGTTCAGCTTATGCCTCACCTAGCATTTGTTACAAGTTTAGGAGATTTAGAAATGGCTGAGTAGGACTTTAAAAAGATAAAATAAGGGGTTTTGTTAGAAAAAGTAGATGCCTGTAATTTTTACAGAAAAAATGCTGCAAACATGGTACATGTGAAGACAACCACACACAGATCAATGGAACCTAGTATAAATGCAGCCTTATTCACATCCCAATCCCACATACTGTATGACATGTGGTCAAACCTGAAAAAAACATTGGATGTGAGCCAGTACCCAAACAAAGCCTAGTACAATACACAAATACACTGTAACTATGTACCTTTTACGAAGAAGCACTACATGCCCATATCATCTCTTCTGGCATTCTTGAGAACAAAGAACATCCATTTCCACCAAACATGCGAAGTTGTATGCACAGTAGCGTAACTAAAAATGACTGGGCCCCCATTTTTTTACATATGTGGTCTGATTAGACCACGGATCAGCAACCTCACGGCACTCCAGCTGTTCTGAGATTGCAACTCCCAGAATCCTCTTTTTACTTCCAGTGGAGTTACAAGAACAGCCAAGAAAGTTTGCATGCTGGAAGTTGTAGTTTCACAACAACTGGAGTGCCGAAGGTTGCTGATCCCTGGATAAGATGCTGGGTCTTGTCACAAGAGGGCGTAAAAGTGCCTTCCCTGTTGCCTATAAAGTCTCTCAGAGGCCACTTTAGGTAGCATACCTCTTGCTGAGAGATGGTTAACTCCTAGATATGTCTCTATGATGCACTCAAAGACATTTTGCCCAGTTGAAAGACTTTGAGAGGGGGTGGACTATTGGAATGAGAGAAGCAGGATGGTTGTTTTTAGTGAATATTCTGCCATCTGGGCCATTCTGACCTAGCTGTTAAGAAGGTGTTTTTGGCAGTGGTTATATGAGGACATGCACACATGGTGAAAAAGCTCTGGAAAGCCCAGATAGACCACCAGTAGAGGGGATCGTTCAATCTGCTGACAAGCACGAGAAGGCACCTATTACAAGCCCTGCCATTGACAGCCAGACTCTGTTGCCTTCATTTTCAGTGGTGTCATGAAAGAGAAACCTGGACTGCTACAGACTGGAACTATATTGTCTTTAAGGGATGAAGCCAGGTTCTGTTTGGAATTCAAAGATGGTCAGGTTCCAGTATGAAGGCCTCATCGAGAGCACTTCAACCCTGCCTTTGCTGTGGGGCAACAGACTGCACCAACTGCTGGACTGATGACTCAGGGAGCCATCGCATAAAGCAGTTGGTCACCCTTGTAGGGACAGTTCAGCGATATGTGCAGGACATCCTGCAGCCACGTGTTGCCTCTTATGGCAGGGCCTCCAAATAGTATTTTTTTCAGCAGGATACGTTTCACCCCACACACACAGCAAGGGTTTCCTAGGAATGTTTTTGCCAGATTGCAACACTTCTTCAGCCTGCCTGGTCACCAGATTTATCACTTATCAAGCGTTTATGGGACCAGCTGGGACGCCAGCTTTGGCAACTAATGAGTGTGCAGGATCTGCAAAAGCCCAGCTGCAAATCTGAAGGCAACTATACCACAGGAAACCATATGAAACCTGTATGCCTCCATGCTCAACCATATCGCATTATGTCTCCTGGCTAGAGGCGACTGGCTTTTCCCCAATAAATATATAGTGCCGGATCCAGAGAGCTCCGGCAGGCTGTTCTCTGCTGGAACTGCCTGCCAGATCTCTTGCCGCTTATGTGAAACCAGCTTTAGACAGCCATCACCATAACCCAAGTCTCTGTGAGGTGCGGGATAACAAGTTAAGACACCCATCACCCCAGGGCTGGATAGGCAAATCTGAAAGCCTGCATTACATGTGGACACCTACAGACACAGGTGCCAGCTTAATAGTCGTAAGACCTCTTGCACACGACCGTATGTATTTTGCGGTCCGCAAAAAAACAAACAGATCCGCGAAAAAAAAAAAAATTGCGTAACGGAACAGCTGGCCCCTAATAGAACAGTACTATCCTTGTCAATAATGCGGACAATAATAGGACATGTTCTATTTTTTCAGAACAGAAATACGGAAACGGA
Source organism: Bufo bufo (assembly GCF_905171765.1). NCBI lineage: Eukaryota > Metazoa > Chordata > Amphibia > Anura > Bufonidae > Bufo > Bufo bufo. The sequence goes on from NC_053389.1 coordinate 700,811,955, forward strand.
ATGCACACGGAGTACTTTCCGTTTTTTTTTTGCGGACCAATTGAAATTAATGGTTCCGTATATGGTCCACAAAAAAAACTGAACGGGAACGGAATGAAAATACGTTTGTGTGCAAGAGGCCTAATAAGAGGAATCAGGAGTGAGAGACTATCAGCTAGCATATTTCTGAGTGCCATCTAACCAGCCACCATGCCTCATCATCTGGTAACGGAAACTACACCTTGTATTTAATAATGCAAGGACTGAAAGCTATAATGAGCACTCAGTAAAGAAAGCCATTTGTTGTCTGCCCGATTCCTTCAACCCACCCTTTCACTCCACCGAAACCCTGGGAGCAACAACCTGAAGGAGGACACAGTGACACAATACTTCATCAGGGCCACTACCACTCCCTTCCTCAGCACCATATTCTCAGGGGTTTGCTGCACGTTGCCCATTCAGAGTAATTGAATCATTAATTGAAAGGGGCATCCTTAAAATAATAGCAGTGAGGAGTTAAATTGGTGGTTCATTCTGTAGAATAACAGGTGTTCATTTTGACCCATATACAGTCCTGATCAAAAGTTTAAGACCACTTGAAAAATGGCAAAAAATCATATTTAGCATGGCTGGATCTTAACAAGGTTCCAAGTAGAGCTTCAACATGCATCAAGAAGAAATGGGAGTGAGACAAAAAAAATTTTGAGCATTCAATTTAATGAAAATGAATAAACTGAAACAGGCTGTTTTTCATCTGATCAAAATTTTAGGACCACACCTTAAAAAAAAAACGAAACCCCCCCCAAAACAGAAATCCAACTTCCAAACATGAACTCAGTAATGAGTAGCTCCGCCGTTATTGTTTATAACTTCAAAAATTTGTTTCGGCATGCTTGATGCAAGCGTTTCCATGAGGTGAGTGGGAACATTTCTCCAAGTGGTGAAGACGGCCGCACGAAGGCCATCTACTGTCTGGAACTGTTGTCCATTTTTGTCAACTTCCATTGCCATCCATCCCCAAAGGTTCTCAATTGGATTTAGTTCAGGGGAACACGCAGGATGGGCCAAAAGAGTGATGTTATTCTCCTGGAAGAAGTCTCTAGTCCTGCGGGCATTGTGTACTGTAGTAGCGTTGTCCTGTTGAGAAACCCAGTCGTTACCACACAGATGAGGGCCCTCAGTCATGAGGAATGCTCTCTGCAACATCTGGACATAGCCAGCGGCCGTTTGACGCCCCTGCACTTCCTGAAGCTCCATTGTTCCACTTGAAGGAAAAAGCACCCCAGACCATTATGGCGCCCCCTCTACTGTGGCACGTAGAAAATATCTCAGGTGGGATCTGCTTGTCATGCCAGTAACACTGGAAACCATCAGGACCATCAAGGTTAAATTTTTTCTCATCAGAGAATAAAACTTTCTTCCACCTTGGAATGTCCCATGTTTGGTGCTCTCTTGCAAAGTCCAAACGAGCAGTTCTGTGGCGTTCAAGGAGATGAGGTCTTTGAAGAAGTTTTTTGTTTTTGAAGCCCTTCAGTCTCAGATGCCGTCTGATGGTTATGGGGCTGCAGTCAAGCACCAGTAAGGGCCTTAATTTGGGTCGAGGATCGTCCAGTGTCTTGACGGACAACCAATTGGATCCTCCGGCTCAGTGCTGATGAAATTTTTTTGGGTCTTCCACTTGACTTTTTTGTTCCATAACCCTCAGGATCATTTAAGAAATTCCAAATGACTGTCTTAGGCTTCGTTCACATCACCGTTCTGGCTTTCCGTTCTCCTGCTCCATCTAGGAGCAGGAGAACAGAAAGGACGGAAAAGGCACATAACTGACGCCAAACTGAGTCCTTAGGACCCCATAGATTATAATGGGGTCCGTTATGTTTCCGCTCAGAAGATGATTTTTAAGCAGAGACAAAAGTCCTAAGGGCTCCGTTTGACTCAGTTTGGCGTCAGTTATGTGCCTTTTCCGTCCTTTCCGTTCTCCTGCTTCTAGACGGAGCAGGAGAACGGAAAGCCAGAACGGTGATGTGAACGAAGCCTTAATGCGTCCCACCTCAGCAGCGATGGCGCGCTGTTAGAGACCCTGCTTATGCAGTTCAACAACCCGACCACGTTCAAAAAGGGAGAGTTTTTTTGCCTTTGCCATCACAACGTGTGACTACCTGACAGAAAATGACAATGAATCCACATCTTTGCACAGATTTGGCCTTTTAAAGGCATGTGGTTCTAAAATTTTGATCAGCTGAAAAACAGCCTGTTTCAGTTTATTTGTTTTCATTAAATTGAATGCTCAAAAAATGTTTTCTCTCACTCCTATTTCTTCTTGTTGCATGTTGAAGCTCTACTTGGAACCTTGTTAAGATCCAGCCATGCTAAATATGATTTTTTTGCAATTTTTCAAGTGGTCTTAAACTTTTGATCAGGACTGTATAAGGTAGGTTATAGTGCATTTACCTTTGAAATACTGTGGAAAATAGATCGTTCTAGACCATGGGCGGACTGACCATTCGGGCACTCAGGCATGGACCGGGGGGCCCCGTGAGAGGCTGCTCCTGTAGGGCCATGCGTGGGGCAGCTGCCCCGCCAGGTCTACTGTCTACTAGTACTACTCACTATCAAAGTAGCACAGCAGGCAGGCCTGGCTGGACGACAGCGTAACGTGACGTCACTCACGCAAGTCCGTGACGCAGTGAGTGACGTTACGCTGCCGTCTGGCCGGACTGCTACGTAACGCAACGCTACTGTGAGAGTGAGTAGAGTAGTATCATGTCATTATTAAATCATTCAATCAAACCTCCTTCACCAGGGTGTGTGTGACATCCAGATTGAAGCCCCTGACCATGCCCCCGGTCAGGAGATGGCACAGGGTGACGAGTGCTGCCCATGTTGCAGGCTGCATGGAGGAGAACAAGCGGAGGGACCGGAGCTTCCCCTCCTGCCAGCCGAGCTGTGGGCAAGGTCACTTGGGCAGCTGCAGCCATGCCCGCTGCTGTCACCCAGGCGGAGAGAAGGCTGTGAGCAGGCGAAGAGCGGCTTCACACAGGACATGCCCCCTGGTAGCGGAGACAGGGGCAGGTGGAGGATTAAGACCCTGGAGCTGCCTCACTGCTGTCACCTCACCACATGCCACTACTGCTGAGCACGTCACTTCTCACCACACAATGACGTCACGGGTCTCTAGTCATACCTGCAGCAGTGAGGTCATCGTGCTAAAGAGGCTGAGGGCTCAGTGACCGCTATCTGCCTGGAGATTGTGCCTGTAACCTGCCCAGATGATGGAGGTGATGTCTGTACGGATGGAAACAGATGAGACACAGAGTGGAGATGGGAAGAGATAGACAGATAAAGGGATGTATTAGATGAATAGGCAGTGATAGACCGATAGGTGATAGATATAGAGAGATAACAGCTAGACAGATAGATAGATAGATAGATAGATAAAATTAGAAATTTAACACTTTACATATAGAGACTGCTGTGTATTGGGGGGGATCTGTGGATGACACATATATAGCATAAGATGCTATGTGTCATCCACAGATCCCCTGCATAACAGTGTTATTCACAGATGCCCCCATAACACTGCATCATCCACAAATGCCCCCATATGTAGATTGTAAGCCCTTACGGGCAGGGCCCTCTCTCGTTCTGTACTAGTTTGCAACTCGTCTTGTTTATGCTTTTAGTGCAACTGTCTGTATTATGTATGTATATGCCTTATCATATGTACAGCGCTATGGAATGAATGGCGCATTAATAATAACAGTACATAATCCACAGATGCCACCATAACAGTGCGCCAGACAGAAAGGAGGGGAAAGAATCTGCAGAAGCAAGCAGAGGACGGCACAGCAGATGACTGAATAGCTTCTTTTGTAAGTAAATTGTTTTATTATGAATGTAGTTAAGTTTAATGTCTGTTTTGGTCTATTATATTCTGGCTTTTTCTTAACAGGGACAGTAAAACATAGTTTGTTTGTTTTTAGTTATGTATGATGCTTTTTGATAATAAATAAATGTAGTGATGCTATAATGTGGACCCCAGGCCTCTCTGATGTCCTCCAGGTTGTGCTGGCGCTGTGGCAGCATACGGTTGGCCAGGCAGCAGAAAGGCTCTGCAACCAAGTGTAGGTGATGTGGGCGGCGTGATATGTGGGTGGGCGGAAACACAGGGGCCCTATAATCTCCTATTGCCTGGGGGCCCAATGAGTTGCCAGTCCACCCCTGTTCTAGACATTGTTCTGATGAAGAAGATACTTTGATTAAAAAGTTGATTTGGGGAAGGGGGGGGGGGGGGGATCTGTCAGCAGATTTGTACCCATGACACTGGCTGACCGGTTACATGTGCACTTGGCAGCTGAAGGCATCTGTGTTGGTCCCACGTTCATATGTGCCCGCACTGCTGAGAAAAAATTTGTTTGAATATATGCAAATGAGCTTCTAGGAGCAACGGGGGCGTTATTCCTAGAGGCTTAGCTCTCTCTGCAACTGTCGTGCCCTCTGCACTTTATAGGGCCGGGCAGTGTAAATGTCATCATGTATTTCTCTGTCAAACATAGTGCGAAGATCAATTTGATAATGTAAACAGTGACAAATGTACGTTAAAAAGCTAAACCCATCTCACACGTTGGTGGCATATCGCTAGGATATGTCCCCAATGTCAGATAGGTGCGGTTCCCATCTGTCAAGAATAGGCCCCCCAAAGTGAAGAGCACACACTGCATGTGCCCTCCATTCACTTTTATGGGACTTCCGAAAATAGCCAATAGAAGCAAATAGAGAGCACACCACGCATGCCCACGCCTCTATTCACCGCTAAAGGGACTGCCGGAAACAGCCCGAGCCTTGTTCTGGAGATAAGAACAGGTCCCAGAAGTGGGGCCCGCACCTGACATCGGTGTCATATCCTAGCAATATGCCACCAACGTATGAGATGGGTTTAGCCCTTTAAAGTACGCTCGTCATTGCATACATTATCAAATGGATCTTATCACTATGTTTGATAGGGCTGGGCATGATGACATTTACACTGCCCGGCCCTATCAAAGTGCAGAGGCCATGACAGATCTGAAACTCTAGGAATATCGCCCCCGTTGCTCCTAGACGCTCATTTGCATATATTAAAACTTAATTTTTCTCAGCAATGTGGGGTATCCTAGCCATATGCCATCAATATCTAAGATGGGAATAACCCTTTAAAGCTTTTGTGAGGTCAATTATAAATTTTATTTTCAAGAAATAAAAAGAAGACATGTAATGTTAAAAACCTTTACTTGCATTTTCAATAAATAATTTACAGTATCTACATGAGTCGATGTCGATGTCATACCCAAGAAGAATGGTTTTTTATCAGGTTTTCCCTTTTGCGGTATCTCTACATCTGTCAGGTGTTGTAGACCGTAAACTAGATAAGCCAAACCAGAATAAAGTGCTTCACTTAGTTTCTTTTTTCTGAACATTGATTTACCAGCGACAGTCTTTTATTAACCCCACAATGACAGTGGTGTGAAATGCAAGATATAAATAGCTTTCTAAAGCCTTGCCTATGTAAAATTCAGCAAACTACACACATTCAGACATACCCTGCAACATGCTTGCTGGGATACAGATTGAAGCTGCACTGACTACTAGCACTTAGTGGGAAACATGAAGAATTGTGGCAAAGGATACCATTGCTAGAACTTCTTACATGAATGAGGATGATGCAGCAGGTCAACCACTGACTCCAGAAGTTTGTCAAGGATCATGAGCCTACCATCCAACCCCACCATGTTGGAAATTTTATGTTAGGCTACTTTCACATTAGCGTTTTTTCAGATCAGTCATGGATCGGCAAAAAACGCTTCCGTTACAATACAACCGCATGCATCCGTCATGAACGGATCCGGTTGTATTATGTCTTATATAGCCATGACGTATCCCTCATGAACACCATTGAAAGTCAATGGGGGACGGATCCGTTTTCTATTGTGTCACAGAAAACTGATCCGTCCCCATTGACTTACATTGTATCAGTCTTTCTCCGCACCACATCGCAGACAGAAAAACCTGCTTGCAGCGTTAATCTGTCCGCGATGGGAGCGCAACCAAACGGAACGGAATGCATTTTGGTGCATTCCATTTCATTCAGTTCAGTTTTGTCCCCATTGACTCCTGCTTTATTGCCTGGTCTAAGTTCCTATGTAAATTTGCTGGCTGGATGCTGGTGGGGTCACAACATGTCTTCCTGGGCTGAGAAAGCTTCCTCTACTGCTTAATAAAAGCCTATATTCTTACCCATGAGTGTCTCGGATGTTTGCAGCACATTAGAGTCGATCAAAATTCAATCTAATGACATGAAAAGTAGTTACCACATCTATTACACTGGAACACATTACGTATCTCCTATTTACAGTGACAATTTAAAAACTGACAGAATTACAAAAGTTCCACATATTACAGACGAGATAAATTATATCCAACACAAGTTGCATTATTTCGCTTTACATCTGACTCCTATAGGTTTATATTTACACTATACATCTGCTCCAGTAACCAGTGTCATGTCAGTAAATGGCCTGTACTATGATCACTGGTCTAAAGACCAGGTTCTACTACATGTCCCCCACCCTAGAATTTATAGCTGTATTATACCAGGCTGCTGCATCATGGTGATATAAGCGCTCCCATTTCCAGCCCAGAGGCGCTCTGAATTACTTGCCATGTACCTTCTACCAGCTCTTATCTGGAGGCATCTGCAGCTAAAGGAAAGCAACATGTACCTTGACCAACATACTCCTAAAAGTGCTCCCTCAACAGCGAGCTAAAATGATGGTTGCACAGGTCTGCAAAGATTCCCATTTCTAAGGTTTTGGCATTTCGATTTTTACATGTTTTCATTGGCCTCGTAAACTTCTGCTTGGTACCAGCATGTTTCACGGCTACATATGCATAGTGGATATGGAAAAGCTTATCGCTACATGTCCACATAAACACTGGTGATGGTTAATAGACCATCTGATACTAGTGAGCACCAATAAAATTGATCATGCGTTTACAGCTTATTATTATGAATCACAAAAGCCACGTTCACAAAATACTAACATTTCACAGCCACCATGATATCTGCAGTACCAAGTCGGGCAGAGGAAGTAGTCTTCTCTCTGTGACATCTATAGATGAGGTATGGTTCACATAAGCTTCACTAAGCAGATCTGATGGACAGGAAACTATGTAATTATTGTGCCTCAAAAAGATGCACACAAAAAAAAGGTTAAAAAAAAAAAAAGGTCTTAATTCAGTTCTCCAAGTCCATACCCTAAGGATTAGACACCTGTCCTACATCAATGTGAGACACCTTTCTTGCTGAAAGGTACATATTCCCAGAGACCTTTGCATTCTTTGTAGGCTTTGGATCAAGGGTGGCATAGCTTCACTAGATGGCAATTCCAAAAGCCTTGTTTCTGTGACTGTTGTATACAAGAAAACATTATAGCGGTGTCACATAATTGTGCTTTCACAAAAACAAATGCTTATTAGGTAATTGAGCCTGCACCTCTTAGACTGCCTCACTACATCTCATTAGATTTACACAGTAAACATAACATTACAACAACACTGTGCAACACTGAAACAAATACACAAAAGCCACAAGGAACATGGCCATCCCCAGGCCCGATTTAGGAGCTGCACTTCCAGACGGCAAGTCTCTGGTCCTTTCATACAAATGGAGTTTGTCCTTATTGGAGTGTAATAACTTCACATCCTCAAAGGCATAATAAGCAGCTAGAGTGAAATTCACATCCCCTGTTGTAAGGAGGTCAAAGACACAGGACTGAAAGTAGAGGTCCTCAACGGGCAGCTTTTCTTTGCATTTGGCTCCTGCCATCTGAGGGGTAAATGAGGAGACACTGGATCCAGTCCCATGTCTCCTAGAGCCAGTTTCTGGGGTTTGGGAGTGAAAGGTTCGAAAGTCAATTTGCTGATTCTGAGGACAACCCTGGAGGCACAGATAAAGTCCTTGGTTTTCTTTGTCCTCCACTGCATTCACCACCTCCTCAGGCATGCGTACTGCAAAGGTCAGGTAGCGACCAACTTGCCGCACCACTATTGTGGTACCAATATATTTGGCTTGTATTTCTATGTGTTGCCCCGACACTTTTTCTATGATTTTCAAGCTGTTTGCTCCACTCTTATCTCCACCATTCTTAGAGCCATCTACAAAAGCAGCTGGAAGCTCATCCATTTCAGCCTGGTAAACCTTTTGGTCCACACACTCTTGGAAGTTTTTGAAGATTATTGTAACCTGAAGGGGAAAAAAATAAATAAAAATTAATTCATAAGAATTGCTTAATAAGTGAAGATATGTTTAGAATCATACCAACATAGTGTTTACACAGCTAGCTAGCTCTTCCAAGTAAACCAATGAATCAATAGGAGCCAAGAGACTATTGGGTATGAGCAGTTTAAGATTAATAAAGTGAAAATTCTTGATCAAGTTCAATGAACATGGATATGACTGCTCCAATGATTTACTACAGTATGCATTTTCATACATGCAAGCACATGCCTTTACCTATTAGAAAACATTTGTAATTCTTAAAAAAGGTCTAACTTGTTTGACAAGATCCTGTATAATGAGGACAAAATTCAAACTGTATTAGCAATGTGTACAAAAAGTGACAACTGTATTTCTGTACTTTTAAGATGCTTGTTTATGTCTTTTTTGCTTCTAATTAGTAAATTAAAAGTTACTAGGATATTCTCATGATTTAACTGGTAACATATTTTACTTTAACCTAGGAAGCCCAGGGCTACATCCAAATCTTAAACTTCCTATATCTGGAAGACTCATCTAGTAATTGTATCATTATGAATCCTATATTTACCTTGCTGGTAGCTGTTGCAGTTGATCCTGGATGTACAGGTGTGTTGGTGACTTGTACATTCAAGTAATTATTGTCTATGAGAGGCCATGCCCCTTGTATTTTGCAGGTCTGAAAAGTGTCCGTAAACGTCCTAAGATGGGGATCCCCAAAGAGACCACAATGGGTGTAATTAGGGGCTGCTGAGTGCCGGTGAAAATTCTTTTCATAATGACAAATCTCAGGGCTGTCAGACCTTTCCTGGCTGTCCCATGGTGGTGGGGTACGAACACGTGGCTGGGAAGTGGGGCCATCTTTGGAGCAATTGTGTTGACTCATGAGGTCATCAATGCCATGGACAGCTGAATGGTAAGCCAAATCTCCTCTACAAAAGCGAGCAGTGCGACGGGTGCAATGGGCATAGGTTCGCAGTGCTGTGCAAAATTCCACCGAATCCTCTGCTCCTGTATGATGGGAGTTTGAGGTTGTTGACCAAAATTCTGAGTTACACTTTAGAATTCTACAGGAGGAGCTGAAGGCTGAAAAGAAAAAAGAAAAAGAATTAGCAAAGTGTTGAGTGATGTCATATTGTAATTTCATCATTGTCTAGCTCTTTCACATTTTGACTATTCCAATTTTAAAAGAGTATGGCCCTCATTTGTAAACAATTCAGAGCCCATCAAATTGGCGCAAGTCTTCCAAAGACAGGCCAAGACTAAGCACCATGCTCTGACATATTATTTATGTAGACTTACACGGCAGCCCAAGAAGTCACTAGTAACACAGCTCAGGCATGCAGCAGACCCACCATAACTCACATGAGTGCAAGGTGCCTCATATTTCCTTGACGTCACCGGTTCCTAGATGTTTGGACAATCTCTTTACTATTGGGACATCTACCTCCGGAGTTTACGAAGGTCCAGTACATGTTAATATTTACAAATGTTCTTGAGCAGTTTTCCCCCCTATTAACCTGAAAGTAAATGCCGCATATTTGCAGTCCTATAGTATCCAACAGCTTTCTGTGGTGGTAATAGAACAGCAAAAGATGGTGATTTATACTGGACTGAAACAAAGTACAAGTGGAGCATAAAAGTCAGCAGCTATCACATAGCAGAAAGTAAAACACAGTACAAGCTGGAAGTACTTCACTAATCCTGACACCAGTCCCCACACCCACACAGCAACCACAATTTATTTGATGTTTATGAGATACAGAGATACATACTTGTGAAAAGGGGGAGGAAGAAGGGGAGAGGAGTCAAAGCTTTTTGTATTTCTGCAATGTAGAACTGAATGAAAAGCTCAACAGCAACTGATCAAGATGAAGAAAAAAAGAAAACCACATAGTTCTGTGCAAAACTTTTTTTTAACCCAAATTCTTACAAAATCTAACCAGAGGAAGAGTATTAATAAAGAATTATCTCCCCTTCCAAGTATATTGCTTACTGTCCTGGTTATGGCTAACGATTTAAAAAAAAAATATATAAAATTCATACAAAAACAGCACTGCGTGAACAAGGCTTTACAAAGTCTGACGAGATGGGCTCAACCGGCCACACAAGTGTTCCATTTCGGCTTAAACCAAATAGTGCACAACCTTGAGAAATATGCTGCACCTATCAAGACCACCCCTCATATATATAGAAAATGGATGAAGACGTAGGTAGGTGTACCAAAAAACATGGTACATAATACAAGCTTCCGTTTCAATTCTCTACTTGTTCCATATCATGAAGTCCACTACATTGATGATGTACCTGCCTCATCTTAAACATTATAGGAATCAATGTACACAAGAACCCATAGCTACCAGACAAGCACATTCATTGTTCTTTCCACATCAATACAAGCTAATTAGTTAATTGCTACAACGTCTGGAAACTATATTCTCTAGATTTAGAAACTACTTCGCTTATGACAAACTTAAAAAAAAAAAAAAAAAAAAATCCTCAGCGTACGGTGTATTAACTTGTGCTTGGGCTGAGCTGTGAAATACAACCCTGGGGCGATGCAGGACAGCTGTGTTCCCAGGTGAGGCTGTTAGAGTCTCATTTCCTCCCACCTCCCTTCCCAAACATTCACAGTATTCAAGAGCACATATTGGCTGCAGGCATTAAAAGCATACGTCTGACTGCTACAGTGACGCATCTACGTGTCTTGCAGCTAGTGAATAGCTATGTTCTTGCCAAAAAATATACCAAACAACTAAATAACCCATAGGACATTCAACAAGTCAAGCTCATCTACAGATGGAGGCAGCCCCCCATAACACAGTACCATTGGGCAAAGGTAACAAAGTATAACTCCTAGCAGACACTTTGTCCAGTACTGGCCAAGTATTTGCCCATGTTGCCCAGTGCTATGCACATAGTTTCTACTTGACTACATTATATCCAGTTGAGTCCCTGGCATCTCTCCACCTCACTTAGCAAGCAAACACAGAGAAGTCATACAGTCAACAGTGTATAGAAATGTAGCCATAAATCAGGGGTGAACTCTGTAGAGGTGGCGTCAGCCATCCCCAACTACCCTGTGCCAGTGACTTCCTAATAATAACTTAAGAATTTCTTAGATTGTTCAATTCATTAATAAAAATAAATCTTAATCATACACACCAAAACTGATAAAGTAGGGGGGAGAAAAATACTTTCATGTATTTGGATGTTCTACAAAAAAAAAATAGAAGCAGCAAAATAAGAAGCATAAACAAGAATGAAACAGTGTCTGCAGGCCCTAAATAATTTACCAAAAGTCCAAACACATTTTGAGGATTGTTGTCTCCAGGGACTTAGAGGTAGTTGTTACACCCAGACCCACAGGCCCCACATAAGTATTATGGGAGGTAGGAGACTCTGTTACAAAATATTGTACTGGGGCCCAGGAGTTTCAATCTATGCCTCTTGTGTTTTAGGGCAGAGTCAGATACATAAGGGGACAGCAGAGGCTTGGCAATTAAGACTATTACCTTGTGGCATTGGGGTCCTGAGTTTAGGGGAATATGTTCTCCCCACATTCACATGAGGTTCCTTGAAGTGCTGTTTTAACTCCCCAATCTAAAAACATACACAGGGCAGTTGCATACCAATGTATTGCACAGCATTTTTTATTTTTTTTGGAGTAAACAAAGTAAAACCTGTGACCAAAAACAAATGCCACCCCCAAAAAAAAAAAGCTTGTAATAAAGAAAACATAGATTTCATGCTATTTTTTTTATAAGCAAAGACTAATGGGAAGATGTATTATTCCCTACGTGTTTCATCTGCCATCCTTATATAGCCTTTACCCCAAAACCTTGATTGACCTTTACTGAAGATCCTTCACCACTGAGTAAAGGATTATTACTTGGTGATCAACATTATTATAACCATTACCTGTTTTGTGTCTTCATGAGACACAATTATAGGAGGAAGGTGTGAACAGAAATGGCGTTCCCACAAATTAGGTCATGTATGCCTTAGAATAAACTAAACACAAAGAGCCGGACTCAGAATCCCAGCGAGCCACCATACAGGAGATGCAGGGTTTAGTGCGAGACATTCGCTCAATGGCACAGTTGTTTAAAACCTGGAGAGATCACAAAACCTTTCTGTGTGACTCATGCCTGGCAGGAGATGTTGGTATTGTTGGCATCAGTACCCTTAGAACTTTATTTACTTGGTTTTGACACAGAGGGGGGAAAAAAAGAAGACAACAAAGTGCCAACATATCTTGGCTTGCAGCTGCCAGATCTTTCAACAGAGCAACCAGAAGGCTGAAAAATTAGCTGATCGAAATGAACACTAAAAAGACTTATTCAAAGTTTCTCCAATTCCCTCACCAAGTAAAAAAGGGACAAAAACGTGTAGCCATGCCCATGTCTAATGGCCTCAGAAATTGGGTTTCATTTCAATAAACTAATTGGCTACAGCATCATTCTTCACTTGGGACATCTGAGAATGTCCTAGGCTGTACTCCTATCAATATTCAAGAGGGTCTGCGGCAAATGTATGCACTATTAGGGAAAGAGCTAAGACCTGGTGTTCTGAATATTCATTTTGTTCCATTTCCTTTAAATTTTGCCTTTCATATCCTTGCTGTATTACGTGCCATAGTTCAGTATTAGGTTAGGTCTACACGACGACATTGGTTGCGCAACAAAAAGTTGCGCGACAGATAGGGCACAACTACACTGCAACATTTGTCGCACGACAATTTTTATAATGATAGTCTATTGTGTCGCACTGCGCCATGTGACATACTGCGACACGGCAGTCGCAGGAAAAAATCCATCTCGAATGGATTTTTTGCAACTGTCGCGTCGCAGTATGTCACATGGCGCAGTGCGACACCATTCTAAAATTTAACGCGCGACATATGTCGTCGTGTAGACTTAGCCTTAAAGGTCTCAGTTCATTAGTGTATGTTCTCAGGGTATGCATTAACTCATGACCATTCAGTTTTAAAAAAAAAACTAAATTTGGTCAGGAGTACAATGTTGCGTCAGCGCCGCTGCTCTGAAAAGCTGTGCAAGCGCAGAGGCTCTGCTTCATCGGCAGCAACTGTTCATGTGTGGCTCCCTGGAAGTGTAGCGACACGTGCAGTCGCTGTTCCAGTAGCAGAAGCACAGTCTCTGCGCTTATGGTGCTATGCGGAGCAGGCGTAAGATTGTCAGGGCTGGCAAAGATGTCCAGCCCTGTCAAGTGGTAGGGGCAGCAGGGATAGCCCCTCGCGGGTGTAGAACTCTGGTTGATGAGACAAATTGATTTATAGAAACTGATACACATCTCTAGTCAGGAGTTATGACTATGGCATCAGCCAACATTTATTTCATGATTTGAGGTCACATTTTCTTCAGCATTTTGAAATGCATGTAAAAACCCTACGCATTTACAATTGCGACACTTGCAAATATTTTACATGCACTTCAGGCGGTTTTGAAATCCTATAGAGAAGCTGATGTGGAGAACGGCAAACTTGGAGCGTGCTGCATTTAAAGGGAACCAGAACAATCTGCAGGCAGCAGCAGGTTATAGAGCAGAAGGAGCTGAGCAGAGTGATCAACAGTTTTGTGGGAAAAGATTCAGCAAAACTTGTAATCTATCCATTTATATTTCTGCTCGTTCTGTACTCACGTGGGCAGTCTTATTGGAGACAAAGCTTTCCCTGTAGAAAGGTGTATACAGAAATAGCTGTCGATCACTGATCAGACCACCCTCATGGTTACTGAGCTCAGAAAGAGCAGAGATTTTAATGAATAAAATACAAAATCATATGATTTCCCCCCATAAAACTAGATTTCAATCGGCTCAGTTCTACTGCTTTATCACATGCTGCCTGCAGATTACACTGCATTTTCATGGTGAAAGGCTCTCTTTAAAAATGCGACAAGAATTCACCATTATGTATGTAGATTTCTCCCGATTTTACTACAGACTTTAATATCTGAGCACAGCCTTCGTGAAAAAGGACAATGAAAATGCTACAAAAATGTGTAAAGACGCTGCATGTGAAGCCAGCTGTTCCGGCTCGCACAGGGCCTTCTGTGTATTTCACACTGTAGGACACAGGTTTGCAATGTTAGTAAATGGAAATATTGGAAATTTAACACAGTGCGGTCTTTCCATTAATGTTTGTAAACGTCCTTTGCCTTTTTCCTCGAAGTCGCCATCATGTTACAGGCGAGCATTTCCTATCCCAGGGCACATGCACCAATATACAGCATTATCCTTCCCTCCCCCCCCCCCCCTTCCTCAAAGCTGCTGATTTTTTGTACAGCAGTGGTGCGATTATTCATTATGCTTCTATTACTTCTTTCACCCCAGTGTGAACAGAGACATAAGCAGTCTTTCCATGAATATTGTTTCACTCCACACTGCCGGCTGCCGGTACTGACACAGGTGCATTTCTAGGCTATAATAAAACATGCATGCACTTTTTAATAATTTAACAACCCGATCAAGTGAGGCCGAGCAGTGATAAACTAACATACAACTTTATTATGTGAGAACTGCTGGCTCTAAACTGCAATATCCCAAAAGTCCAGCCAACAATTTTCATCTGTCGAGTCCGATAAAGAATTCAGTCGCTTTCATTGCATCAGTCACTTGTAGCACTACATGTTCTTTATACCATGGAACAGGCCTATGTAGTATGTTTAAACGGATCCGTTTTCACTGACAATAGAAAACGGATCCATCCTCCATTGACTTTCAATGGTGTTCATGACGGATCCGTCTTGGTTATGTTAAAGATAATACAAACAGAACCGTTCTGAAGGGATGCAGGCGGTTGTACTATCTGAACGTCCATGACGGATCGGCACAAAACGCAAGTGTGAAAGTAGCCTTAGATGGTTGGCTGATACTGCCAAAATTGGTGGGTTTGGCTGACCTATGTCTAACGTATATGGCCAGCCTTAGTGTAGATTAAGCCTGAATAGCCATTTTCATAGGGAAATAATGACTTGTGCATAAAAAAAGGTGTTTTTTGTTTTTTAACACACTTATGGCATATCCTATTCTATTTTCAATGAAATTATTAAATCCCAAGAACCTCTAAAACCAGGGTACACAATTATCGCATTAATGCAATCGTATCAGACCACCATGCAGTATTCCATATCATGCATTTTGGACTGCATTTGGGGGGGTACTATATCTCCTTATGGAGAGCGCCCTCATTTTGGGTTGCATCTAATAGATGTCAGATGCACAATATACTGTGATCACAAAATATGTAGTCATTTTAGCCGACTGATAACAGACTGTTACCGTCTGAAAAGATGGCCAAGTCTGAAATTTTTGGCCGACACCTGGATAAGAGGTCTTTCTTTGAAAGAACGTTCCAGAAGGCTTGTTCGTTCTTTGCCCAATGTAACTGAACATGTATGGTCAGACTAAATGCCTGATGGTCAATATGGCCTAAAATGTATATGGTTGCGTCTGCAAAACGATCGTTCTCTGGGCAATCATTTCAGCCATCAACCAACTTCTGTCTAATGTGTATGGCCACCATAAATGAAGCCTCACTTCACAGCTAGCCTAAATTCAGTTAACAAAGCTTCACCTCCCCCACCCCAAAAAGTGCTTAGCTGATCTGCAGCCTCATTAATGACCATCTTAATGAAAGGATTTGCATTACAATGTCCCAATAATCACTTTTGTACACAATTGCTTAATTGTTACCCAGCAAGGACAAGGAACCCAGGTATTTTGTGCTAGTGTGAAGTACTACATGACTTATTGTAGGAAGGACCAGATTACTACACATATAATAAGTTAAAAAATCTCTAGAGGGACAGGAGTTGGGAGAACTGGTTTGTGAGCTCCGGGGTCCTTCCAGTGACCTCCTTTGAACTGCTAATCAAGCAATCTTGCGGAATAATGGTCTGATTATTATTGTCTTGTTTGCATAACAAAGCCGCCCAATAAAACGTATTTGACTGTACTCAGAGGGGTGTGAAAGATCAGCTGAGAATAGAGCCTGTGGAATGTGGCAGCTTCACTAAAGCTTCAACGCAAGAATAAAGACAATGCAATTTGCCATCCAGAAAAGCCCAACAGGCCAATAAATTACCCCATGTGCAAAGGGATTAGATCAGGTTTCAGTTACACAGGAGGGGGATGGGTGGCAAAGGGAAGAAAAAGCTGTGCACTCTTAAAGTTACAGAGCCTCTTTTATTCAAAGCCTTCACAGCAGGAAATCTTCTGAGACCTGTAGGTTGAATCTCAATTAATACATATGGTAAATAGCATTCAGAGCAGGATTTGGTCTATGCCTCTATTCATGTAACATCTGGACGGTCACATCTACGTTCAAAAACAGTTTGCCAATCGTAAAACCTGTGGAAAAGTTTGCCTCTCCCAAGAAGTAAATGAAAGTCTAATCAGTGATGTTGGGAACCACCGTCTTCTGATTTAGGTTAGGAGCACAAATAAAATAAAATATAAAAAAAAGAACACAAAAACCTGAAAATATAGGAACCCAAGTTGAAGTGCCCATAAAGGCCTATGGGGGACATTTATCAATACCGGTTTATGTTTGCCAGTCTTGACGCCAACTGCACCATCAGAGGATGCGCCAAATAGGGCTGAAATGATTACTCGATTCAATCGAGTAATTCGACACAAAAAAATCCTTGATGCAAATTTTTTGCACCGGGGATTCGTTTGTATCATGTGACCACGGAGCAGGAATGAAGCGCTTGCTACTACTCACCGTTCCGTGGTCACCCGCCGGCCTGCGGAGAAGACGACTGGAGTTGTGGAGCGGCACCCCTACAGGAGAGGTAAGTATTAAAGGGCTGCTGGAGACTAGGAGCGGAGATGGTAGCACTGGGGGAGCCGAGGGCACGCTGGCATCGGAGGGGATGATGTCACAGAGGACTCATGGAATTGGGGACAGATGGCACAGAGGATTGATGGCACAGAGGATTGATGGCACAGAGGGGAGCTGATGGGAACTGGAGGGGTTGAGCTGATGGCATGGGGGAGCTGATGGCACAAAGGACTGATGGCACTGGGGGAGCTGATGGCATTTTATAAAGGAAAACATTCTTATTTATAACTTTTCTTATCAGAATACTCGAATAATCATTGGATTATTCGATAGATTACATGATTACTAAAATAAAATCGATAGCTGCAGCCCTAGCGCCAAATTTACACTGAGGTGCACGCCTCTTATAGATTTGGCACATCCTCCGATGGCTGTGTGACCGTCTAAATTCAACTGCAGTCTCCTAGCTGCCATAGATGTCTGTTCATGCCAACCGAAAACTGATGTGAATAAAGATCAGTTGGGCCTGCTATGTCCCCCACCCTTTCTTCTTGCCAGTTCTAAAAAGTGGAATGAAGAGGGAGAAGTCGCAAATTTTGCCACAAAAAACAAAACAAAACATGCAACTAAAGTTTACAACTTTATGATGCCCCAAAAGTGGCATATATAGAATAGTAAATGTCTCATTATAGATTTACTTTACTCATATACAGAGTGCCAACATATTCCACAGCTCTGTACAGACATGATCATCCCTCACATCGGCCCCAGTCCCCAGTGGGACTCGAGCTAAATTCTAAATTAATCAATCAGTATTTTTTAGCACGCTCGAGGAAATCCATACAAACAAGGTTATAATATGTAAATTTCATGCAGACTACAACCTAAAATAGTCATAAAATATCATAAAATTTGACCTGTCATACCGTATCACATGACATTCCAGACAGATTTCAGGATCTCAGAAAAGTGAGGCATCCATCGAAGAGAGTCCAGAGGGAGCCTCTGTTGCAAATTCTGGCCAATAAAAATAAAATAAAAAGTATTCATACCAGAAACCCAACGGACCCCATTATAGTGAATGGGATCTGTTGGGTGCCAGTGGTGTCCGGCGTATGTGAGATCTGGCGATTTCGGTATTCTTTTTCTGCGTCGGAGCAGAATACCGGAAATTGGCCACAGATATGCACGTTGCCTTAGCTGGTCACTCAATTGGGTACCAGAATGGTAACTCATGTGGGAAGTATCTGGATGGAGTATTTAAACTTCACCGACGACTTCTGTTTACAGGGTTTCTTTATTTTACTGGGGGGTGTATGTTAATAACGTCTTATTTCAATTATACAAAATTTACTCCAGAAAAGATGCTAAGGAACCATGTGGAATGGATCCTGTTGACATCACTGTAAACATGTTTTGTGCGACAGTAGCTTAAAAATCTCTCTTGTAAAACAGTTCTCCATCCAAGTAACTGGAGCCCGAGCTTCTGCAAGACTAACAGCTCCATTGTGAGCAATATCATCTTACCCATATCCTGTCCCAGAATCTTCTGCAAGGGAAAAAATAAAAGCAAAACACCAACTAAGCATTATCATCATGCAAGAGGGGTCATTGTCACCGGCTGCTGGACTGTAAAAACCCTGGCATATCAAGCATACGATATATAGCAGCAGCCATTGCCAACCGCCAAGACAAAGAATACCGCCATTATATTACAAGTCTAAAGCAGCAGCAAAAGTGGAATCTGAAGAGCTATAAGAGAGAGACCAGCCTTTTAACAGCTTGTTCTTCTCACCTTGTAAATCATCATGCAGGCCTTGAACAGTGCTTGTACAAATCCCACATGACATACTTATCTATAGATAAGAAACACGCTTCCCAAAGCTGTCACCATATTCCAAATACCCAACAGATAATTGGACTTCACACTCACCTGCCACCTATACAGGGAAAATAACGATATTTCACCTCTGTGCCCAAGATATTCCGGTTATACAATTTCCATATGTGTGTGCTTGCAATTAATTGGGTGTAACCATCATCAATAACATCAAGCCATCAGGGCTACGTAGGTCCCTGAGAACATATTTGACCCAAAAAAATAAAATAAAAATCAGGGCTGTTGGCCAGGTGTTCGAATCCAACCAAGGACAACATTTGTATGGAGTTTGTATGTTCTTCCCATGTTTGCTTGTGTTTCCTCCAGTTTCCTCCGACATGCCCAGAAGTACTGATAGGTTAAACTGCCTTTCTAGAATTTTGGCCCCAGTGTGCATGTTTGAGATAAAGAGTTAAGACTGAAACGTGTGGTGACCACTAGGGATCGACCGATTATCGGAAGTACCGATATTATGGATTTTGCACATTATCAGTATCAGCATCTAACCTTGCCGATAATGCATATAAAGCGAATACTAGTATGCATCGGGTGTGCGATACTCACCCTCCCTGGTCTTCTTTGATGGGGCCCACGCTGCACTGTCCTGACCCCGTACAGCGTCAGGACGTAGTGCACGCACGATGACCTGACGCTGCACGCTGTCAGGTGACAGTGCAGGGTGGGCCGGAGAACACAGGGGAGCAAGACGCCGGACCCGGAGATGAAGAGTCGTCGCGGTGCAGGAGAGGGGAGGAGTTTTATTTTATTTTATTCATCTGAGGTCTAATAGGGGTTAAATAAAGTCTGATCTGAGGTCTGATAGGGGTTAATTAAAGTCAGTGAGAAGGGGGGGGGGGGGTAATGGTGTGGAAATTGGCATTTGGCACTAGTATATTATAAATTGACCACCAACTAAGGGCTTTATTAATTTAATTTATAATATACTAGTGCCAAATGCAAATTTCCACCACCTCAGTGACTACCAACTAATATAATAAATTATCGGCTATCGGCCTGAAAGTTCACCGCTAATAGGTATCGGCTCGAAAAAAAATAAATCTATAATCGGTCGATCCCTAGTGACAACCTTTGTAAAGTGTTTTGGAATATGTTGGTGCTATGTTAGCATCAAGAGATGAAAGATAGGTGGATGGGATCGCAACGGAAATACAGAAATGGCAAAATAGTGATGCATCTACCCCGTGGGTCTAAATCTAGAATAGATTTTCAAGGGGAACTAAACTTCTGTAACACAAAGGGGCAAAAAGCGGCGGTCCAAATGCTGTGCCCCTTCAGCTGTCCTCTAAGAGCCGAGCATGCGGAGTACAGACCCATATACTTACTTATCTGTACACCACATGCTTGGACAGCCGAGCAGAGACGAAGAATACCGACGAGACGCAGTGCTCAGAGAGGCGCTTCTGCAGATAAATGACAATTCTGTGTAGAAGACCAATATATAATATATATATATATATATATATATATATATATATATATATATATATATATATATATATAAGACAGCCAACTGTATAGTCCTGAAAAAGGTGGGACAAAGAGCTTGACATCAGGACGGATCATGGCCTGAAGGATGGGGGAGAGGTGTTGAGGGATACAGCTCTGAAGCGACTTCATTATGCAAGTAGCCAGTATTATGTCATGTAATAATATGAACATAAAAGAGCAGATATGCCCATAACTTAAACCACATGGTAGAACCAGCAGCCATGTATTGCCTATTAATTAAATATGATCTCACATATACATGACATGATGTCACCCCCCTGCGACTGCAGGGGTGTAATGAGGCACACCATCTGTACGGCTGAGGGCAACAGAGCAGTTACAATTCACTGAAATGATTGCCTGTTAATAGGACCAATTATTTGACCAGGTGTATACACAGCCCCGCGTGTTAACACAGGAAGCTAATCTAGTATGGGTTCACAGGTGCTGGAACTCATCAAGCCGCCACCAATTAACCATCTCGCTAAATGCAGCCATTTGTTGAAAGGAAGTTTGCAGCACACTGACCACAACACATCCCCCCCATTGTCCCCCCCCACGCAAACTCTTAGTAAATCTATTCAGCCTGTGTCGGTCTATGGCTTCCCTTCCTTACAAAAAGGACTCCCCTAAAATAAAAAGCCACAAACAAATATACGGTAAACCCTTTTAGTATATTTTTCATAGTAGTGGTCCCCAACCTGTGACATCTCCCATTGTAGTTTAGCAATGGTCATTCAGCTTTTCCAAAAGGATAGATTTAAAGGGGTTAGCCGACTATTGGATCAGTCATCAGTAACTGATTGATAGGGGCCCCACACCTGGGACCACCACCAATCAGTTGTTTGAGAACGCCTGGTGCTCTTGTGAGCAATGACCAATGGTCGTGACGTCACTGGCCTAGGGTCAGCAGCGAGAAGGCAGCGGAGCTCACAGGAGCACCAGGTCTTCTCAAATGGCTGATCGGTGGGGATACCATTTGTCGGACCCCCACCGATCAGATGCTAATGACCTATTCAGAGGATAGTTTATCAGTTAAAGGGGGTTATCCAACTTGTCCTAAAAAAACCACATTGGAAGCAATTTACTAACGTTTTTATGGCAGTTTTTGACATAAAAAAAAAAAGGTTACAAGACCCCTTTTCACAACTTTTTTACCGTTAGTGCAACAATATTTTGTCGCACGGGCATTTAACGCCATCCTCGTCAACTTGGGAATGGCAGGGGGCGTGAAAGGAGCTGGTGACATTGTCCCTGACATATTTACTAACATTTACGCCTGGAAACAGCCATAAGCATTGACTAAATACTACGAGCCCAGACTGCCTCGTCATAAATTAGACATCCTTCGGCAGCACAGAGGGGAAATCAAACATTGGCGTAAAACATCGGTCATTGTAAATTACTGTGGTCACTTTTTGCTGAAATTTTAACTATATCGGGGGACAAAGCAGCAGTTTTGCAAAAATTGTGCAAAAAATAAAAAAAGCTGCTATAATCCCTACGCTTAATACATCTTTACACAGGGAGTGCATGGCTGTATTGTGAGTGACCACTAAAGCAATACCTGCATTAGTAATACTGACAGACAACCCAGACCTGATTGATCTGTCCTTGCTATGTAAATTTACTTAACGCCCTAATCTCCAATTCTGAAACCTGGCCTAACAGTGATTTAAAACCAGATTGCTGGGTGCTGGAAGGTCACATTATACCTTTCTATTGCGCCTACAGGAGAGTAACAACCCCCATCAGGGACTATCCTAGTAATGGAAATGTAGATGTGCACACAGCATCAGGTGTTAGCATTTTATTGCCCTGCACAGCCGCATACAAATATCAAGCTGATCTTTCAACTTTGTTCCATGAGGAACAGATAGGAATCTGACAAGAGTGGGATTTATAGGCAACGTCTAAATTTCACACTCATGACGCTTTACACAACTTGCTCCCAAGAGCTTGCAATCTGAACAATGTCCGTATAAAGCACAAGAATTGCCAATAAATCATGTTTAACAAACTATGCACAAAATAATACAAAATGTAACCAAATACACAAAGCAGAAAGTAAGCGGCCTGGAGACACATGGCCTGCAAAGAAAATATTTTCACATCTGCGCTTCATCTGTGGATACAAGAGACACTGCTATTCCAGGAGGAGGGGTAGTTCACCCTTACACCCCCCCCCCCCCAAAATATTTAATGTGAACCTTTCTATAGGACAAAGGGGATTCATCAAACTATCTGCCAAATCTTCACCTAGAGCTAATGGCTCAGGCCTGAGGTGTGCGCCTACTTCATTTACTGGGTCGGGATCAGCGAAGATACGGACCAGATAAAACGTATAGAGACTCGGAATAAGAAGGCACTTTGACATAGTCCTGGATCAGACCCAGTATGCTATGAAACTAGGCAGATTTGGCAATCCGGACTCTATAAAAAGCTCCAACCGGTTGTCACCCAGCTTTCCCAGAACCAGATGAACAGAACGTCTCCAGGGTCCTGTTTGATCCCAGTCAAAGCAGTTGTCATTTCCACTATACTGGAGAGCTATAAAATAATAAAGCTGTAGAGTCATTTCATTACAGACTTGACGGCCTGCCATAAATGAACAATGACTTCTCCTACCCATAGAAAGTAGCAATGTCCACCGCAGAAGAGAAACTTCTCTTAAAGGGCCGGAATCTGCAGAACATGGCGATTACTGGGCCAGGTAACTAGAAACACTTACACCTACTGGATACAATATACAGAGCGCCTTGGAAAGAATACCATTATTTAAGGATTTACCAGGACTACATTTCCAGGTGAATAAAAACCTTAAGTCTGCAGAAACTCGAGCCTCTGCAAGGAACAAAACCCCCAGTGTGGAGCCTGCCCTCCCCCCCCCCCCCCCCAACAAAAACAAGGTTGGCAGGAATTTGCAGGCAGGGATCAAGCCAGCAAAACACTAGGATTCATTGGAAACAGATGCCTATCCTGGGTCTCATTCTATAGATCCTGGGGAAGCAGGAATAAGGGAGACCCCACCGCTCCCCCGATCCCAGCCATGCAGTGACAAGTTATCGGAGGGGTAAATGAGGAACATCTGAGGGCTGCAGCAATTCAGAAAGGATTAGTTACCCGTTACTGAACCAGGAGCCCAGAAAACTATTCAAGACTTTAATTTTCTAATAGGTTATTAAAAAGTAGAACTATAAGGGCAGCACAATGCGCACACCCATGTGGCTCCCATCCAGGGGCCCCTCTCAGGGAGACATTTCAGACACAGTAATAAGACAGACAGGGATTTCCTTACCTGTGTGGAATGTGCACAAGAAGATGGTGAGGATTTTGAAGAGTCCCAGGGCTTTGGGTCCTGCCCCTCTCCCCATACCCATCCATCCAGCTCGGGCTTTAACCACAACCCTCGCCCTGGACAAACAGTCAAGAAAAGAGAAGAGAGAGAATAGATCACACTCCAGCAGACATCAGCACACTGCAATGAAGGCTCCCACACTCCCTGCGCACTCCCCTCCCTCCACAATCAGGGCTGCTCCCTGCCAATGAGGGCAGCAGCTCCCCTTTCCTTCCCACCCCCAGCAAGGAGGAGGCAGCGGCAGAGATTCCTCCTCCTCCTCCTCCTCACACATCCAGCAACACTAAGCACACACTATACCCATGACATGTCCTCGTCACCACATGTCACCCTGGTGTAACCAACTGACGGAACAGGGCATAGGGAGGTGGTTTTACATAGGACTGCAGGTAAAACCCAATGCACCAGATCCTAGTTAGCAGTACATTCAATGCAGCCCAGTGTCCTACAGAGTTTCAAATGGGGTTCTCCAGAACTAGAAAAAAGATGGCTGCTTTCTTCCAAACACAGCGCCACCCCTGTCCACAGGTTGTGTGGGGTATTACAGTTCAGCCCCATTCACTTCAAAGGAGCAAAACTGCAATACCCATGGACAGGTGTGTAGCTGTTTTTGGAATAAAACAGCCATTTTTAAATTTACGCAGAACTTATTCACATAAAGAAGTCAGCCATCGCTTTGCATTTGTCAGATACAAGTCCAAAACTCCTCTGTGAGCCCACTCCTTGTCCACATGTGTATTCAGTATACAGGGTAATGTGCCTATTGCAGTCTATATGAAGGCAGTCTCAAGGATAATAAGTATAGATTCTTTCAATTTCATAGGGATCACACAACAAATACAGCTCTGCTACATCTGGCTTTCTTCATTAAGAACACCATGTCCACTCCTTGGTGTGTTAGTTTTACCGCACATTGTTTGATGAGATAACCGTTCCTCTTTTCCATCTGCAAAGTGTTCTTGTCCCAGGTTACAGCCGAGTGATGTCATATGTCTGCTTTCTCCATTAATATCCTGGAGATTTCACACTCTTCCCTCTGGCCACAAATACAAAGAAGATATGGCCACGGATGTGATGCAGGATTGTGGTCATATTCTTCAGGCATTCTCCATACGAGGGAAGGTGCCCCCGGTAACACATCTAATACACTGATCAAAGGTGCTTTCACACTTGCGGCAGAGGATTCCGGCAGGCAGATCCGGCAATCCGGTCGCAAACGGATGCATTTGTCAGACGGATCCGGATCCGTCTGACAAATGCATTGCAATACCGGATCCTTCTCTCCGGTGTCGTCCTATTATTTCCCCCAAATCACGTTCCGTGGCTCCATTCAAGTCAATGGGTCCGCAAAAATACGGACCTATGTACTCCGTATGTCTTCCGTATCCGTTCCATTTTTGCGGAACCATCTATTGAAAATTTTAGGCCCAGCCCATTTTTTTTCTATGTAATTACTGTATACTGTATATGCCATTCTGAAAAACGGAACGGAACCGGAAACACTACTAAAAAAAAAAAACAACGGAAATACGGATCCGGGAAAAACCGGCCTGCAAAATACTGATAAAGACATACGGTTGTGTGAATGAGCCCTTAGTCAGAGCAGTTTGGGAACCAGTGTTGGGGGTGAGCGCTATAGGCATGGCTGCAGTAGGATTTGGGAGGATTAAGTGGGCTGATGAGATAGCTAAAGTGGGAACTGACTGCCCCGCAGGCCTGGGATATGACTTGGTGGTACAGTCCTGGTCTAGACTGGAGTTGTTGGAGTGGACAGTGGGGAGTCACATAGAGGAAAAGTGGCAGGGCCCTGGAGGGCCAGTTTGAGGAGAGGACCTGATGTCTGGTCTGGTTTGGCCCATAGTATGAGTGTCTACTGAACGTCAGTATGTGGAACTGATACAGAAAGACCAGACCCTTGAGATGCAGGACACACTGACATAATGACAGAACTATGACAGACTGGACGGAACCCATGAGATGCAGGGACCTTGTGAGTGGGGGGGACACATGGCGGGCGCTGGCAGCTTGAAATGGGAGCGTATGGAGTAATATGGCCTAGGTGAGACAAATGCCTGACGGAGAGAGTTTTAAAACTGTTTAGCATTCCATTCATTTGTTTGTTTGGTGTATTTAAGAAATTTCACAACTTTGAAGCTTCCAAGATTATATGACAGTACATTGTATGGCCACTAAATTTTTAAATTGTCAAATGGCAAAATGAAATAGTCCCTATCTGAATATGTAGATACCTAACTTTGATACCCAGGGGGTGGACTGGCCATAGACCCTACTGGGAAATTTCCTAATGGCCAATGGGCCACCCAAGTCCTTCTCATGGCTATCGGCCGGGTAGATAACGACCTGATGCTCTCAGCATTAATGATCAGTGAGACATCCCTCTGGCCAGCAGCTCAGTGTGAAAAATGGAGAGGTTATTAAAATTCAGGGGGTCATATCACAGGCCGGCATTTTACTCTGGTCATTGATTGCTGCGCTGCTGGAGGATGTACCCAATTTATAACGAGGTGTGTGCATCCTCCGGCAGTCTGTGGGCCTAGATAGAAATCTTCTGCAGTCCCTGACTAAGGCCCCCTGCACACGAACGTGTGCTTCCCGTGGCCGTATTGCGGACCACATTTGCGGATCCGCAATACACGGGTGCCGTTGCGTGGCATTCCGCATCACGGATGCGGACTCATTCACTTGAATGGGTCCGCAAATCCGGAGATGCGGAATGGTGCGGAACTAAAGCACGGAACGGAACCCTACGGAAGCACTACGGAGTTTCGTCCCGTACTTCCGTTCCGCAAAAAGATAAAACATGTCCTATCTTTTTGCGGAATGGCCGGATCGCGGACCCATTCAAGTGAATGGGCCCGCGATCCGCTGCGGCTGCCCCACGGACTGTGTTTGTGCATTGTGGGCCGCAGCACGACCACGGGGCGCACGCGTTCGTGTGCAGGGGGCCTAAAGTGGATTTCAAATGTCATCTATGCCTTGAATCAGTGACGAGAAGGCAGTAAAAACGACTGTGTGACCAAATTTTGTCTCATGGGTATTTAAAAAGTAGCAAAATGGGGTCTTGCGATTTCTGTATGCCAAAAACTAGCGTAAACCATCCTGATAAATGATCCCCTGATTTTTCTTATCTGCACCAATTAGGAGTATTTGTCCTGGTCCTACATCAAATTCAAAATGGTACATAAAAAATAAAATAATTTCCTGAAGGCGAAGTGACTGGTAACTGACCTACTATCTACAGAGTGAGCATCAATGGTAACAAATCGGCTGGTTGTGAATAAGTTACAGGCCCGAGGCCAAACCAGGACAGACAACCAGACAACATGTCCTCTCTATTTTTTCTGTGAGATGCTGTGTTGTATGGAGACCTTGTAGGGATTTCAAATACACCGATGTCCCCACATATATACACACAACCATCACTATTTAGCCAGTTAGGCCTCTTGCTCATGAACGTAAGGGCTCTGTGCCCGTGCTGCGGACCGCATACGGCAGTTCCTACGATACACGGGTCACCAGCCGCATGCATTCTGCATCACGGATGCGGACCTCCGCAAATCTGGAGATGTGGTGCGGAACGGAAGCACGGAACGGAACCCCACGGAAGCAATACGGAGTGCTTTCGTGGGGTTCCGTTCCATGCTTCTGTTGCGCAAAAAAATAGAACTTGTTCTATCTTTTTGCGGAACGGACAGACCATGGTCCCCATTCAAGTGAATGGGTCCGCGATCCGCATGCGGCTGCCCCACAGTCGGTGCTAGTGAATTGCGGACCGCAGCAATGAGCCCTTACGTTCGTGGGCAAGAGGCTTTAGGATGTAGAAATTGTTGTATTTGGTGACTATATAGCATACATAGAACACTTTTTGTGCATTCGAGGGTAGGTTTTCATTAAAGGGAACCTGTCACCGGGATTTTGTGTATAGAGCTGAGGACATGGGCTGCTAGATAGCCGCTAGCACATCCGCAATACCCAGTCCCCGTAGCTCTGTGTGCTTTTATTGTGTCAAAAAAACAATTGCATCCGTGGCGTGTCCGTTTTTCACTGAAGACAAAAAATATGTATAACGTCCGTGTGCATTCCAAATTTTGTGGAACGGAACAGCTTGGCCATAATAAAACAGTCCTATCCTTGTCCGTTAAGAGGACAATAATAGGACATAATTTTTTTTGCAGAACGGACATAAGGACAGAATGCACACAGAGTAATTTCAGTTTTATATGCTGTCCCATTTAAGTGAATGGTTCTGCATATGGGCAGCAAAAAAAAACGGAACGGACATGGACTTGGTTGCTATGACGCCGTGCGCTTCGTGCCGCCGCTGCTGTACAGTAATATACTCGTATAGAGCAGCAGTCAGCAACCTTCGGCACTCCAGATGTGTTGAAACTACGACTCCCAGCATGCTCCATTCACTTTTATGGGAGTCCTGAAAATAGCTAAGCAAGTGTGCATGCTGGGAGTCGTAGTTCCACCACAGCTGGAGTGCCGAAGGTTGCTGATCCCCGGTATAGATAATACGAGTGTATTACTGTACAGCAGCGGGCGCACGGCGTCATAGCAACCAATGACGCCGTGCGCTCCTGCACTCAGCAGGAATCCAGGCCGGTATCTCATGGTCCGTGTTCCACGGACGTGTGCATGATGCTTAAAAGTGGCCCCATGTTGTAGGCGGATCCAAACTGACAGAAGGCGGTGCAACCCAAGCCACAAGTAGGCAGAGACAACAAAAGTAGGCGGGGCCAGCAATACTGCAGTGCAGCACAAAATACCGCCTCAGCAAAACCAAACACCACAGTGCAGCATAAAATACTGTCCTATCACCATACAGAGGACAGTGATACAGTGGAATTCAGGGCAGACCTGCGGCTGCTGGCCAGGGGCATAAGTACCTGATGTTTTAGAATTAATACTGAGAGCATCAGATCATTATGTACGCCATGAGGAAGGTTTGGGTGCCCCCCTAAATTAGTGACAGTGGAGACGAAAGGAGAGCACTGCACCTGTTTGCCCACACATTGAGAAGGGAGAGACGCTCTCCTTCCTTCTCTCCTGCCACAGACGTGTGACCACTGATCAGAACATGGCTAGTGCCGGGTAATGTGCACGCTATGGGGGAGATTTATCAAACTGGTATAAAGTAGAACTGGCTTAGTTTCCCACAGCAACCAATCAGATTCCATCTTTCATTTTCCAAAGGAGCAGTGAAAAATGAAAAGTGGAATCTGATTGGTTGCTATGGGCAACTAAGCCAGTTCTACTTTACACCAGTTTGATAAATCTCCCCCTATGTTCTCTCAGTTGGACCTGCTACTAAGCTTACCACTGAGATATTGACAGTGTCAGTATTGAAACGAAAAGAGCATCAAAGTATTGAAATAATAATATTGATATTTCAATGCATCGTGCAATCCCTAGTCCAGGGATCAGCAACCTCCGGCACTCCAGTTGTTCAGAAACTACAACTCCCAGAATACTTTATTCACTTCTGTGGGAGTTAGAAGAACAGCCGAGCATGTTTGGATGCTGGGAGTTGTAGTTTCACAGCAGCTGGAGTGTGAAAGGTTGCTGATCCCTGCCCTAGTCTATACAGATACGGATCCGGAAAAAACGGCCCTCAAAACACTGAAAAAGCCATACGGTCGTGTGAAAGAGGTCATATGGAGATATCACAAGGTGCTTTGAGAGTCAAAGTAGATGGTAAGATCTGTGTTGGGTAACTGGGCATGCTCTACACCTTGATAATCAACCATTTCTAAGTGTTGGCATTCCTAGTTGGTTAAGATCTCAGATCATCATATCTCCACTCACAAACACCGTTTCTTATTTCGGAGGTGTGCTTAGTTAGCTGTTAGGTTGCCCCAACATGGGTGCACTGGCAACAACACCAGAAAGTACTTTAAGGATGATTGCAGTTCTTCAAGTAACTTCCTTTCTAACAGTTCTTGGCGATCATAAGTTTTGTACACCCTGCAATATTCCTACAGGGCCCCTTGGAAATGTACGGGTTAACGAGGAGAAGTGTCAAATCAAGGTAAGATGAATAATTTTGACCAGGCTTTTGTCATAAACATTTACAAATATGTTATACAGAGAGCTGATAAAAGCAAGTCCATGGTAAGGAAAGATAAGCACCATGTCATCCCATTCCATTAACAAGTACGTGAGTGATTAATCAGACACAGGAGCTTTCACTCGGCGGCAATCGGAATGTGTCTTAGAATCAAATTCATGTACAACATTTGGCATGATTGTTAGATGAGGGCTATGGGTAATGTCATCTGGGAAATTGAGTCATTACTTGACTCTTCCACATATAAGAAGAGCATATGTCTTCACAGATACCAGAAGATGTCAGATTTGCCCATATATAGTGCCTACAAAGGCGTAGGTGCAGGGTTAGGGGTCGTACATGAACTTCCATGCCGAAATGGTCTCTGAGTAGCTATAAAAGTATTCACTCCGCTTGGCCTTCCTGGAAATTCAAAATGGAATCTCATAATGATGGAATCCAGACACCTTTCATTCATTCATTCTTGCTTCAAATTCCTACATGTATATAGCTATATCTCTTTCTAGACAATCGAGAAGGAAATTGTGGGGGCATTACAATACCATATGTATCTCTGTGGCTATATGTGAAGAACTATTTACTATGCAGAGGAGCAAGGGGTTAACAAGAGCTAATTGCAAATCATCCTGGGAGATGCAGGTGCTAGATTGTTTCATGTGAGCTGCTGCCCACCCACAGAAAGAGATGTAAGTCCCCAATGTAAGTACGAGCATAAAAACAGTTCATAAATGGTGGGATGACCCCTTTCAAAGAGATATTCTAGACTTAAAAGCATCTGAGGAAGTGAAGGAAACATTCTACCTCCATGGTAACTACTTTATCAACAGGAACCTCCAGAAAATATTGCAATCCATCAGTAAATAAAAAAAATTCCCATCAACCAAGAAGACTTTGTCTTAAGACATGGATGTCTTCATCCAAATGGACAGGTAAAGCGAAGGATTTTTTTTAGCATGTCTTGACTCATATGAACAGGAACATAAAGTAGTCTCTAGATTATGTCATGGGTGGAACTTTTCCTCAACTCCTATTCTTCACGGCTTTATCACTTCCCCCACTGAGCACACCGGGTCAGAGGAAGGTGTAGGCAAGTCCTGCTCTGTGTAAAATTAAACAAATCTCCAAGAAGACAAATTAGTGTGTATGCACATACCCCTCAGTGCCTGCGCTCAACCTCTTGTAAAAACATAAAGCGGAAAATAAGTGAGATGAGCCACCTGGAAGTTTGACGGGATCTATCTTCTCATAAAATGTAGGTGAGGTTTACGAGGCTTGTAAAATGCATTGAATTCTAGGTGCATTAGAAGCAGGGGAAAAAATTGTCTCAATTTCTAGAGAAAAAGGCAGGAGCTACAGAGGAACAGGGCTACAAATGAGTTTTGATTGTCTGGTTTTACAAGACTCCATTTAGCTGCCCGATTTACAAATTACAAATTGTAAGACTTAAGCGCTCTAGATTAGAGCTCCCACACACTAATAAATATCATTTCTGTGGTTTATGTTACTGGTTTCTCTTATGCAATGCAATACTATAGGAGAGCCTCTCTTTTGAGGGCATTCCAAGAACTTGTGATCATACAGATATATAAGTGTATAAAATTAAAAAAAAGCTAAAATAAAAATTGAGGAGAAATGATATGACATGGGGATTTAGATTAGGACTGAGCCACAATGAGAAGTCTGATTTTACATCTATGACTTCTTAAACTAAAGTGACTGGATAACCTTATTGAGAAATTGTGGGAAATCTTTCCATAAATAATCCTTGTAATGCTGCAGGAACCACAAAGAATCAAATAGGATTTAAATGTGTTTTAACCATTGGTGGTTGAGGGGATTAAACGCCTCTGAGATTTGCCCACACTGCCAAATCCCTAGGCAATGGACTATTTTTGAAAAGGCGGAGGGGAAGTTACGATGTTCTGGTTGGTTGCGCTATTGACAGGTTTGGGCAATGAAGTTATCCAAACAATGTAAATACTGTCTAAACGGCAACTTTACTTACCCTACAAGCAACAACATAAAGGTGGTGCACGTCTACAGCAGCCTAGCCCCGTCTTACAGGCTTCCATCACGAAGGTAGTGAGTCAACTTTAGGAAGCGCCAAGTGGAAAAAGTCATATATGTCCAGCGTACAGGCTCATGCACACGAACGTATTTTCATTTCGTGTCCATTCTGGGGGTTTTTTGCGGACCGTATGCGGAACCATTCATTTCAAGGGGTCCGCAAAAAAAAAGGAAGTTACTCCATGTGCATTCCATTTCCGTATGTCCGTATTTCCGTTCCACAAAAAAATAGAACATGTCCTATTATTGTCCGTATTACGGACAAGGAAAGTACTGTTCTATTAGGGGCCAGCTGTTCCATTCCGCAAAATACGGAATACACATCAACGTCATCCGTATTTTTTGCGGATCCGCTTTTTGCGGACGTAAAATACATACAGTCATGTGCATGAGGCCTTAGGTGACAATAATGAAACAAAAAACTGAAAAACTGACCCGTTAAAAACGGCCCGCAAAACACAGAAAAAGCCATACGGTCGTGTGAACGAACCCCTAAACCAAATATTGCTTTACTTTGACACAGATTTCGACGCCAGAATTGTGGCAGATTTTTGACGCAAAACAGCGCATCTTAGCCTCTCCCCTCTACTGTGAAGCCCCACTGCATTTTCACTAAGCCCCACCCCCTTGTCGAGCATGTCGGGAAAAAAAATTGCGCCGTTTTTTAGGCAGATTTTTGGTGCAGACCCATCAGTGAATCTATTTCTATACATGTACATCTACGGCACCATTGTCTCTCTTCAATAGACAGCGCGGTCTAATACATTGATAGGCTGGTCTGCTATCCTGCCAGGTTATAAATGAGCGATTGTCTTTGAGCCGCTAGCTTGATCTGAAACCGCAACTCAAAGTACAATTAACACGGCAAGTCTGCTCAGACCTATTATATCCACCGCATGTATAAAATAATTGCAGGCTAAAGTGGATTTAATTGCTCCATAAAAGCAGAGCCGGCGGAGCTGTCACATTGTGGATGACACTTTGCCACTTCAGTTTCCTATACTAGTTTGATCTTCTCTTTGCCGAGCGGCCCAGAAACAGACTCATATAGTTTTATGGACCTGAGTGTGTGTGATCTAGTTACAAGTCAGTGATACTGAAGATAAGGTGGACTTTCAACCGTCCTGAACACGGTAATAATTGTTACACCCAACAACATTCACACACGGAAACACGAAGGGCACATAAATCATAGAATGGGGGATAAATGGTCGGGATTTTTTTCTCTGGATAATCATTAAGCACTAATCGCGGACGTAATATGGCCGTGTGTTATGGTCTGTTAGGGTACTTTCACATCCGTCATGGATCTGCAAAAACGCTTCCGTTACCATAACACAACCGCATGCATCCGTCATGAACAGATCCGGTAGTATTATGTCTTCTATAGCCATGACGGATCCGTTTTCTATTGTGTCAGAGAAAATCTGTCTTGCTCCACACCGCATTGCGGACAGAATAAAACACTGCAGGCAGCGTTGTGGTGTCCGCCTCCGGAGCGGAATGGGGACTGAACAGAGGCAAACTGATGCATTCTGAGCCGATCCTTCGACATTCAGAATGCATTAGGGCAAAACTGATCCGTGTTGGACCGCTTGTGAGAGCCCTGAACGGATCTCACAAACGGAAAGCCAAAACGCCAGTGTGAAAGTAGCCTTACAGCCGCAATACCGAGACCACTAGGGACAGGTTCGCAATGGCGTTATTGAATTCCGTTATAGGTTCCGTTATAACAGAGTTATAACGGAATATAACGGAATTGTAGGACGGAATGCAAAAGAGGCATTCCGTTTTGCTTTTTCCTAATATGCACACGGCCGGTGCCCGTGTATTGTAGATCTGCCGTATGCGGGCCACGGGGGGGTGCTGGCACTGTATTACGCTATGTTTTTTTCTGCATGGAAAAACTTGTGTGCAATCCACAACCTGTGCAGGTAGCCTGAAGGTGCCGTCACACGTGGCAAACAAATCCGCCAGAAAATACGCAGGTGCGGATTTTTACAAATGTGTGGATATTTGAAGACATTCGGCTTTAGCAAATCGGCAAGACATTATTATTTAGGCAGCAAAATGGAACACAGAGCTGGGATTGACGCTTTTCAACCCCATAGGATAACATGGGGGATGTGGTGTATTTTCGGGCGGATTTTTGACGCCACACGTGAAGGCACCCTTAGACTTCTGCCGAACTGGACTCAGACACCCATAGGGTTCTATGGTGATTCAGGTTCAGTTCATTAGGCGTACCGGGGGTCCGGATTCTCTATAATGGCCATGTGAAAGCCACCTATAGACGTAAATATACCTCCAGATCTTGCATTTACATCTCCTCATTACTTGTATAGCGCCATCCTATTGCACAGGGTAGTGTAGTGTCCCACTAGGTAAATGTGGGCACTACACAAGGGTCAATTGGGCCATGTTGTTCTCCACCTCCTGTGCAACAGGGCCATTGTATTTTATATGTCCTTTTAATGTATATTTTCATGTTATTTAATGTTATCTCCAGTTTACCAGGCCTGTAGGGGTGTAGTTCCTCCTCCCAGACAGTAGAGGGAGCTAGGGGGCCCCTAGTATATATAGCCAGGTCTAGACCAGAGAGGGAGTTCAGTCAGAGTTGTGGAATCCTGAAGTCAGTGTGCACCCTAGGCAGAGGGTAGCTGGGATCCAGCCTCTGATATGCAGCTAGACAGTCCAGGCTTCTAGTTGCTACCAGGAGAAGAGCCTAACTCCTGAGAGAAACCAAGTT
Organism: Bufo bufo; assembly: GCF_905171765.1. Taxonomy (NCBI): domain Eukaryota; kingdom Metazoa; phylum Chordata; class Amphibia; order Anura; family Bufonidae; genus Bufo; species Bufo bufo. Next base: position 700,846,689 of record NC_053389.1, read on the forward strand.
CCCATAGAAGAGCAGAGCCAGTATTCCAGCCAGACAAGAGAGCTGAAGGGCAGAAGGATTTATTTGAAAGCAAGGACATATACCTGAGGAAGTTTCCCTAACCAAGGATAAAGCCAATAGGGCGTAGGGGCCTTGGGATAAAGACAGACAGGATTCTGAGGAAAAGTGCAGCCTGATCTGTAAGTGTGTTAACCCTCTGAGTATCTTGCAAGAACATTGTGCCTGCCATTTGTATAAGCCTGCTTGTGACTGCTGCTGACATATGGAACTGAACAAAAGACTGTAAATAGTTGATTGTTTCCAGTAAAAGGAAGTTTTGGTTCACCACAACATTGTGTTCCTCAATTATTCCTATTATAAATCGGTGTGCCACCGTTACCGGCACTGGCGTCACGAACTTAAAGGGATCTTGCCACCAGCACATTAAACCTGCAACACCCAGGGCACCTCACCTACCACCTGGCCTGGTCCCTATATACAAAGAGTGCCCCAGAGGACTTCTGTGCCAGCCTCTCCATCACTGCTGTACGCCTGCCCAGGGTCTTCCTATAAACTGTGAGTAACCAAGAGCAACCCTCGATTGCCTAAGTAACCGTGACCTCACTATCGCAATACCCTGCAGGGCTGCGTACTGCAGTAGTACCCACAATGCAGTTGCCTCTCCCTCTGATTACCCATTCGCCAGCACACATCATATACTCCCATACCCCAACGCATATTTTTGGAGTTTGGAAAGAAAAGTTCAGAGCCCAGAAGAGGAGCTGGTTTTTCAGGTTCATGGACATTTTGCTTCTTCCAGAAACTGCACCCGGTGTTTTTTCCATGATCACAGAATATTGTAGAACTATGCTGTACCTTGAATCAAACTCCAGGGTTTGGCAGACGGCAGTGGTCAGCCCTGCCAGAACTGTGGAGATCACACCCTTATATGTGCATGAAACATATCTCCAACACTATCACCATGCAGGAGATGGAAGCAGGACAGAGCGGCTGCTCCTGGCTCCCAGCGAGCGCCGAGGTTACGCTAGATGGAGCCGTGGTTGTGCAGCCTGAAACCACCAGATGCTTAATGTATCTACTGGGTCCTCAGCTCCAAATTTAACCCCTTACAAAGGACCATAACACGTAAATGATGACTGTAATAAAAGGGCGGCGTATTATGACAGCTGCTAACGTCCCTCAGATGTAGGTGAAGGTTTTTGGAGGTACCAGAGATACACAATATACAATTGTGGTCATGGGGGTGGCTCAATCAACACTACAGATCCTATCTGGACACCAAATGAAAGGGGTTTGACATCTGAATCAAATGTTGCCCTACGACAGTAATTAGGACAGATACACCTTTCTGTGAACGTTGGCCCAGTTCTACGTTTTTCTATGAAGGAGTAAGGGAAGGTTCACATCTCCGCTAATGGTAATCCGGTAGTCTGCTCCGGCATGACGGTGTGAAATCAATAAAGATCATGTAAAATGCATCCAGAAGCAATTCTCGACGTCTGTAAAGTGATTACCGTTTATTAGTGATCTGGGTTTGCTATTGTAATTGTGCAAAAAACTGCAAAAAAACACAATACAGAAGGCTACAAATATTGTCAGCAGCTTGCCCGGCCAGCTCCTCAAATGAGTTTAAGGCAAAACCTTGTCGATAGCTATTAACGGCAACGGTGGGAAAAGGTCTACCCTTCTGCCGAGACGTCTGTCTGGTTTGGAAACACCTTTTCCATACAGGCTGGATACCGGTTCCTTCACATGCGACAGATTTCACTACTGCGACTGAAAATCAATTCTATTCATCTGAATGAGGCTTACAGAACTCCACCTGATTTCCATTTCTACTGAATGGAACTGATTTTCAGTTGCAGAAAATTGTGCAACAAAATCTACCACGCGTGAAGGAACTCTTAGGCTGAGTTCACACGAACGTGACGAATATGTTGAGAATGCGTCCCGGGTGTACTGCTCCGTTTGAAGGGTCTCACAAGCGGCCCCGAACGCATCCGTACTGCCCCAATGCATTCTGAGTGGACGCGGATCCGCTCAGAATGCATCAGTCTGGCAGCATTCAGGTGTCCGCCTGGCTGTGCGGAGGCAAACGGATCCGTCCAGACTTACAATGTAAGTCAATGGGGACGGATCCGTTTGAAGTTGACACTATATGGCTCAATTTTCAAACGGATCCGTCCCCCATTGACTTTCAATGTAAAGTCTGGACGGATCCGTCTGAACTACTTTCACACTTAGAATTTTTTCTAAGCTATAATGCAGACGGATCCGTTCTGAACGGATCCAAACGTCTGCATTATAGGAGCGGATCCGTCTGAGCAGACATCAGACGGACCCGCTCTGAACGGTAGTGTGAAAGTAGCCTTAAGGACCTGTGGTGACGTCAGATCACATGGTCCAATCACATGGTCCAATCACCATGTGATTGGACCATGTGATCTGACGTCACCACAGGTCCTTTAGCCAGCAGCTCATGATTAAAGAAGTAAGAAGAGACCGGCAGCTACGCGATCAAGAGGAGAAGGTGAGTTAATTTTTATTTTGTTTTTAACCCTCAATTGACCACCTACTAAGCATTCTGTATTAAAGAATGCTATTATTTTCCCTTATAACCATGTTATAAGGGAAAATAATACAGTGAATAGACTGTCACCTAACAACCGTGCGTGAAAATCGCACCGCATCCGCACTTGATTGCGGATGCTTGCGATTTTAACTCACCCCTATTCACTTCTATGGGGCCTGCGTTGCGTGAAAAACGCACAATATAGAGCATGCTGCGATTTTCACGCAACGCATAAGTGATGCGTGAAAATCACCGCTCATGTGCACAGCCCCATAGAAGTGAATGGGTCCGGATTCAGTGCGGGTGCAATGCGTTCACCTCACGCATTGCACCCGCGCGGAAATCTCGCCCCTGTGAACTCAGCCTTATTCTCCAGATACGCCCATGAGCCTCCAGAGCTGCAATCTGTGCTGTTAAAAGCAGGTGTTGAGTGTTGGACCCCCTGAGTCAGCTCAGCATGACATGATAGAATCTATAAAAAAGAAGAGTTTAATCAGAAAACACCTTGAGACATCAGTTGTCTTCCTGACACTCATGAGGGTGAGACTTCTCACCACCTGTGATGATGGTGAGACTGACACACCAGGGATGGTCTGATCCCTACCTTTTCTACAGAGAAGAAGGATCATATCATTTGCTTTGCCTCCTCAATGTCAGAAACCCTCTTTGGTTACGCGGTCCCGGACGAAATCCTGCACCATGTATGACCATCTAAAGTACTGTAAGCCCCACCAGGCGTTCCCGGTCTTTGGCTGGCAAGGCATTCTGTGAAGTCTAATAAAAGCTGAAGAGTTGCGGATTGTCCTTCTGTGCTGCTGACAGAAGACATCAGATGTGCCAGGCATTCTTAGAAAGCTTATGAATTACGGTAATGTAAAACATGTGCTGCTCAACAAATTTATACTCGCCGGATGTGTCACTTAACGGCAAGTAAATATAAAGACTGAGACATGTGCAGAAGACACCATAAATAGAGTCCTACTATTAGATAACGGTCATTGATTCTCCTGGGAGTTCCTCGCCCTATGGCAGGGGTGGCCAACCTGTGGCTCTTGAGCCACATGCGGCTCTTTGCTTCTTCAAGTGCAGCTCTAGCTGTGAAGCCAGGAAGCAGTCGACGGCTCACTCTCCACCCCGTGCTCAGATCTCTTTTCCTGATCGGACACTGTTACTACTTTGCAGCTCCAGCTCACTCTCCAATATGTCCTGATGCACACAGTGAGAGAACAGAGTACGTGGAGATACGCACTAGGACCTGACATTGTGCTCATCAAGTCACAGCGGAGAGTGTGTCAGACCTGCAGAATAGCAGGTGCCCGAGCAGGAGCCCAGTGCCTGATCAGGAGAGGAGGAGAGGGAAGAGTTTTTTTCTTTAATCATAGAACTGAGCATGGGGGGGTCTGATCTTAGCATGGGGCGGGTCCTGATCTGGGAAATGGGGGTCTGATCTTAGCATGGGGGGGTCCTGATCTGATCATGGGGGGGTCCTGATCTGGGAAATGGGTGTCTGATCTGAGCATGGGCGGGTCCTGATCTGAGCATGGGGGGGTCCTGATCTGAGCATGGGGGTCTGATCTGAGCATGAGTGGGAAGATCTGAGCATGAGGGTGCAGATCTGAGCATGGGGGTCTTGTTTGAGCATGGGTTGGTCAGGTCTGAGCATGGGGGTCCGATCTGAGATGGGGGGGGATCTAAGCATGGGGGGTAGATCTGAGCTCTGAGGGTCTGACACTGGGAGTATGATTTGTGTTGTCTGAGCCGAGCATTGGGGGTCTGTTTTGGAGGTTTGATGAGATTTGGGGATCTTATTGTAGGTCAGATGAGGATTGGGGATCTGATTTAGGAGTCTGATCTGAGGTCTGATGAAAAATATATTTTTTCTTTTTTTCTCTGCCAATTAAAAATGTAATGAGACATCATATAGTACATGACAAGCTAGAACCAGCCCTGTACCTCACATGGAACCTAAGATCTCCCCATTCATTGCTCCAATTGTTCTGCTGCGAGATGGGGGGGGGGGGGGGGGGGTTGGTGTCCTTTTCAGGGGGCGTGTCCTGTAGCTGTTTCCCTGTAACCGCCACAGCTTCTAACACAGGGACCAGCAACCTTCAGCAGTCCAGCTTCTGTGAAACTGCAACTCCCAGCATGCACACGTACTTGGTTGTTCTTGTAACTCCCATAGAAGTGAAAGGAAAATTCTGGGAGTTGTAGTTTGAGAACAGCTGGAGTGCTGGAGGTTGCTGATCCCTGTTCTAACTGAAGATATGGTTGGCGGCAGTTGAAGAATTAAAATGAGCGCGTGCGACCACCTCAATGAGGGAGACGGAGAAATAAGGAAAAGAACAAACAGCAGGTGGCGCTGTACAGATACGTTTTATTGAATAACTCGGTGGCTATACTAAATGTTTAGTAACATGCAATTACAAAAATATTCAGATCCAGGTGCTGGTTTGAAAAATGTAGAATATTTTTCAAGGCACAACCCCTTTAAGGGCTTTTTATGAACCTCCCACACTTGCAAGCGATTGCCTTGTACCCTCCTAAGGCTCCATTCACACGTCCGCAAAATGGGTCAGCATCCGTTCCGCAATTTTGCGGAACGGGTGCGGACCCATTTATTCTCTATGGGGTCGGAATGGATGCGGACAGCACACAGTGTGCTGTCCGCATTTGCGGTGCGCGGCCCCGATCTTTGGGTCCGCAGCTCCGCAAAAAGATAGAGCTCGTCCTATTCTTGTCTGCAGCTTGCGGACAAGAATAGGCATTTCCATGGGGGTGCCGGGCTGGTGTGTTGCGGACCCGCAATTTGCGGGTCCGCAACACACCACGGACGTGTGAATGGAGCCTAAAGGACATACATTAAGTGATCGCCTTTACTAGAAGGCTAATCTTTAGAGTGCAGCTGACACCTGGACACTGTGTAGGCTGTCACTTTGTGGGTTAATCAATATCCGTGCAAATACGCCCCAGCCGTCATGTAGACAGCAATGACATTGCTGCGGGCTGTCAATGGCACCTTGTGTATTGATTAGCTGCGTCCTGAAGAGCCCTGAGAATGAAGAAGGCTTTGCTATGTTTTCTGGGGGTGGCACGTTCATATTCCTAATGTTTCCTCTTGCGTTCTTACTTTGCCTAGAGCCCTGGAAGATAGATTCTACATTTTGCTAGTGATCAGTGAGCACAGTAGTGAACATGCTCCACTGTTCGGGTCACACTGATTATGACCAGCAGGTGGCGCTGTGAACCCTAAACCTGCTTCTGAAAGACAGTGAAATCTCTAAGATGTTGCCCTATCATCCACGCAGCGTGCACGCTTCTGCTGAATTGTGGATGTCGTGCAGCCTGGATATTCCCAGACAGGGGATTCATTAAGCATGCAGAATCGAATGAATCCAATGACACCACCTGCTGCTCCGCCACCTTTTCTGGGGAAAAATAAAAGTGACAAATCTCTCTAATATTCCGCAATCTAGATCAGAATATATTCTCAGACGTCCTCTTACTCCGGAGGTTTCAGGGGGTAAAACAATAGGAAATAGGAACGGGAACAGAGGAAAGTCCTCCCACGGTGCAGTTTTCATGCGGTAATTAAATTACCGTAGACATGTTGATCAAGATGAATGGAGCTGGCGGCTTTATCGTGATACATGAGTGCGTTCACTGTCTGACAGATTCACGGTAAAACGGTTTCATTATTTTATCCTCCTGTAGGCAAGAGGCTTACGTAAAGCCCCAACCAATTGATATGATATATAGACGGCATCCGACAGCGCCCAGGATGATGCGAGACCCGTCAGTCACTATACAGACACCACACTGGGGACATCTATAGGGATATACGTATAGAACGAGTCATGACGTCCTTCAGAATCCCCCCGCGAGGGTTTATTGCCATCTCAGGAGACTGGGCAGAGCCATAGGGAATATGACAACTCTTGTAAATGAATACTAAAGGCGTTTATCAGATAGATGGCTGCGCTGAAGAGACAGCAGATATATATAAGAAAGGGTTAAACTGGCCAGAGACGTAGAGAGAATCGCACCAATGGTAATGGTGGACTGGGCAAGAACTTCAATGTAATAAAGCAAATGTCCCCCAGGAAAACCTTTGATTGTAAAATAATCTCTACGTGTATGATGGCGTCAGAGGAAAGATCTGTCCGGTATCTGGTTACCTGGGAGGGAGGTCTATGTCCACCCTGAGCTATGGGATAGAAGAAGATAGGTCCATGGAGAACGGGGTGCACAGAAACAGCACATAGATTATATAGAGGATTATCCAGTACATAGATTATATAGAGGATTATCCAGAACATAGATTATATAGAGGATTATCCAGAACATAGATTATATAGAGGATTATCCAGAACATAGATTATATAGAGAATTATACAGTACATAGATTATATAGAGGATTATACAGTACATAGATTATATAGAGGATTATCCAGAACATAGATTATATAGAGAATTATACAGTACATAGATTATATAGAGGATTATCCAGAACATAGATTATATAGAGGATTATCCAGAACATAGATTATATAGAGGATTATCCAGAACATAGATTATATAGAGGATTATCCAGTACATAGATTATATAGAGGATTATCCAGAACATAGATTATATAGAGGATTATCCAGAACATAGATTATATAGAGGATTATCCAGAACATAGATTATATAGAGGATTATCCAGAACATAGATTATATAGAGGATTATCCAGTACATAGATTATATAGAGGATTATCCAGTACATAGATTATATAGAGAATTATCCAGAACATAGATTATATAGAGGATTATCCAGTACATAGATTATATAGAGGATTATCCAGAACATAGATTATATACAGGATTATCCAGTACATAGATTATATAGAGGATTATCCAGAGCATAGATTATATAGAGAATTATACAGTACATAGATTATATAGAGGATTATACAGTACATAGATTATATAGAGAATTATACAGTACATAGATTATATACAGGATTATCCAGCACATAGATAGATAGAATAAATCGATGGATAGATTTGAAATAGAAATAGATGATAGATAATAGACAGATAGATATGAGATATTAGATACATAGATGAATTCTGGATTACAAAATCAGTAAAATGAGCTCTAGACACCTGACAGGCTATATACACATGTCTGCTGTATACTTACTGCATGCTTCATCTCATTGGTATATGCACACAAAGTTGTAGCAGAGCTGAATTTGTTATGTGATTTTACAATGCGCTCCCAGTGAGTGATAGCTGTACATATAATAATAATGGCATTATGGTAGGCTGCCATCTACCTCCACAGCCGGGGGCATGCCATAGACTGTGGGTACCTGTGCCACGCTCCTTCCATGCCCTGCAGACTCGGTCTATGGGGGAGCTAGGATCAGAACTCTGCATGTACTGGAATACCCGCAGGGCAGATAACCTCGTGCAAGTGAAGGGTTAAATGTACATCCAACTGCCCCCTTCCCTGCCAGTCCATGGTAAGTCACACTGGGCTATGCCCAGACCTCTCAGCATTGAGAAGCTACGAAGAAGCGGGATGAAGCGTCCGTGTGCCACTCACCTTGTCGGCTTCATGAGCCTGCCCAAGCCGTGGGGTCACCCTGCCATAGGATGTATCCAGCGCTCATATGGGGGGCACGGCGCGCACACAGCCGTCTGCCGGGCACTGACTGACTGCTGCCGCCACTCCCTCAGCTCCTCCTCCTGCAGTCGGGCACTGGAGGGATGAGCCGGGCCAACGCAGGGGAAGTTGGGCTGAGTTTGTCAAATGCAAATGGACTGAGTTTAAAAGATGCAACAGGGTTGTTTATAGGCAGCAGAGGTGAGCCTGTCCTATGCAGCGGTCAGGGGAATGATGCAGCAGTGCTGAGCCTGTCCTATGCAGCGGTCAGGGGAATGATGCAGCAGTGCTGAGCCTGTCCTATGCAGCGGTCAGGGGAATAATGCAGCAGTGCTGAGCCTGTCCTATGCAGCGGTCAGGGGAATGATGCAGCAGTGCTGAGCCTGTCCTATGCAGCGGTCAGGGGAATGATGCAGCAGTGCTGAGCCTGTCCTATGCAGCGGTCAGGGGAATGATGCAGCAGTGCTGAGCCTGTCCTATGCAGCGGTCAGGGGAATGATGCAGCAGAGGTGAGCCTGTCCTATGCAGCGGTCAGGGGAATGATGCAGCAGTGCTGAGCCTGTCCTATGCAGCGGTCAGGGGAATGATGCAGCAGAGGTGAGCCTGTCCTATGCAGCGGTCAGGGGAATGATGCAGCAGAGGTGAGCCTGTCCTATGCAGCGGTCAGGGGAATGATGCAGCAGTGCTGAGCCTGTCCTATGCAGCGGTCAGGGGAATGATGCAGCAGAGGTGAGCCTGTCCTATGCAGCGGTCAGGGGAATGATGCAGCAGTGCTGAGCCTGTCCTATGCAGCGGTCAGGGGAATGATGCAGCAGTGCTGAGCCTGTCCTGTGCAGCGGTTAGGGGAATGATGCAGCAGTGCTGAGCCTGTCCTATGCAGCGGTCAGGGGAATGATGCAGCAGAGGTGAGCCTGTCCTATGCAGCGGTCAGGGGAATGATGCAGCAGTGCTGAGCCTGTCCTATGCAGCGGTCAGGGGAATGATGCAGCAGAGGTGAGCCTGTCCTATGCAGTGGTCAGGGGAATGATGCAGCAGTGCTGAGCCTGTCCTATGCAGCGGTCAGGGGAATGATGCAGCAGTGCTGAGCCTGTCCTATGCAGCGGTCAGGGGAATGATGCAGCAGAGGTGAGCCTGTCCTATGCAGCGGTCAGGGGAATGATGCAGCAGAGGTGAGCCTGTCCTATGCAGCGGTCAGGGGAATGATGCAGCAGAGGTGAGCCTGTCCTATGCAGTGGTCAGGGGAATGATGCAGCAGTGCTGAGCCTGTCCTATGCAGCGGTCAGGGGAATGATGCAGCAGTGCTGAGCCTGTCCTATGCAGCGGTCAGGGGAATGATGCAGCAGTGCTGAGCCTGTCCTATGCAGTGGTCAGGGGACTGGTTTTGACGGACTGGAACCACGGATCACGGACGCGGATGACAAACGGTGCATTAGCCTAGTTTTCAAGGACCCATTGAAAGTCAATGGGTCCGCAGAAAATCACGAAAAACGGAACAACGGACACGGAATAAAACAACGGTCGTGTGCATGAGGCCTTAGAGAGTGAAAACTTCAGGATTTTAGGATTTTTTTTCGATATAGATTGTGACATGAAAAATGATCATCAGAAGCAATTCTTATAAAAAATGTGTGTAAAACGTAAGTGTAATTTCAGGTGACTTTTCAGAATAAGCCTCCTATGTGTACACGAGGAAGGACTCCATGTCTGACCACTGGCTGCCCCTGAACCCAGGCAGGTTTCTGCAGGTAGCTCAACTCCGAGCCTCTACTGAGTGAAACGCACACCGGTATATGTTCTTATATATGTCCTAGTGAATGAGTTTCTATAGTTTGGTTGTCCTGAGAATCCTTACTTTTTTCAAACTCAAGTACCCATGTGAATAAAGAAAATGCCCACTATGGGGGTCATTTACACTGGTGTCTCTTTCCCCCCTGTGCTCAGGCCTGGTCATCAGTCCATGCATCTGGAGTAAAACTACTACAGCTCCTGACTGGAGTAGTTTTCACTCCACCTTTATGCCTGTTTCAAGGTGTAAAAGATAGTAAATGTATCCGGCTCAATGTCCTGGCCTGGCCCCGCTGCATCCCCCTTACGCTCACAAGTGGCGAGCACGGTTCAAAAACACCTGTGTGACAAAATATTGTTGCACAGGCATTTTAAAAGTCGCAAAATGAGGTCTTTCCACTTTTTTATGCCAAAAAATGGCATAGCAGTGTAAGGGTAGCGTTTTTCTTTTCCGGCATAGAGTTCCGTCACAGGGGCTCTATACCGGAAAATAACTGATCAGGTATATCCCCATGCATTCTGAATGGAGAGTAATCCGTTCAGGATGCATCAGGATGTCTTCAGTTCAGTCTTTTTGACTGATCAGGCAAAAGATAAAACCGCAGCATGTTACGGTTTTATCTCCGGCGAAAAAAACTGAAGACTTGCCTGAATGCCGGATTCGGCATTTTTCCCCATAGGAATGTATTAGTGCCAGATCCGGCATTCAAAATACCGGAATGCCGGATCCGGCCTTCCGGCCTGCACATGCGCAGATCACTAAAAATTTGAAAAAAGATACAAGACGGATCCGTCTGTCCGCATGACAAGCAAAGAGACGGATCCGTCTGTCCGCATGACAAGCGTAGAGATGGATTCGTTCTTGCAATGCATTTGCGAGACGGATCCGCATCCGGATGCATCTCATAAATGCTTTCAGTCACATCCAGATCGGCGGATTCGGCAGGCAGTTCAGACGACGGAACTGCTTGCCGGATCACACTGCCGCAAGTGTGAAAGTAGTCTAAGTAAATGACCCCCAATGTGTGCCTTTATTCACCCTAGGCCTCACTGATATTTTCTCCATACATTTAGTGAAATAGATGGCCCAGGACTGCTGAGCGGTGTCAATGGGAGGAGAAGACACTGCAGCTACAGGGCAAGAGCTGTGTGATAAACTGCACATGCACCATCCCACTGCACAGGGAGAGGAGCGAACTGCTACACCAAAATATAGAGGAGGTGTGTATGTGCAGTACCCAAGTGCAGGGAGTTTCTGCAAATGATTTATTATTTAATGTTATGCCATGTCTTGCATATGATTGCGTTATGTGTTATGGCCAGTATAGCTGTGCATGGATGGTATAGTTGGGGTTAACAATCCTGGCTCAGCCCTTGTAGGAGGCTAGGTGGTGGCTAGCTCCACCCCTAGCTGAAGGTTGTTCTAGGAAGAGTTCAGAGAGAGAGGAAGCTGTGGCTTGTGCTTCTTCTTAGGCGTAGAAAGTTATAGAGACTAACTGATCTCTGAATGATCTACAGAAGGAGAAAGACAAAGGAGACAATTGAAGAACTTAGAATTTGCATGGCTCAGCTTTGGAGTCAGTAAGGTAACCTGCTACTAAAAGCTGCTAAGACTTTACTGCTGTGAGGGACACTGCTGAGGCCTTGTTCACATCTTCGTTAAGAGATCGAACAGGCTGTTCCGGCACAGAGCAGCCTGTCAGATCCTCCACTGCACTACCAGATCCTGATTGACTGCAATGAGGTTGGGCGGTGATCCGGCTGATTTCTGGCATAAATGCCAGGTTGTAAACTCCAGTTTGTGCGATGTGAAAAGTTTAATTTAATCAGAAGTCCGGTAAATCATATACATGTGACGTTTCGGCCACAATCCGGCCTTGTATTTTTCTCTATGTTTATGATAGTCTGAGGAAGGCCGGATTGTGGCCGAAACGTCACATGTATATAATTTACCGCACTTCTGATTAAATGAAATTTATCACATCGCACAAACTGGAGTTTACATTCTTCTTGATACAACGGGGTGGGAACCCAAATTCCTGTAGCGTACCTACAATAGAGTGCCATGAAGTTTTCTTTTCAATAAATGCCAGGTTTGCAGGGGACAAAAACTGTTGCATGCAATGGTTTTTTGTCCGTCCGACAGCTAGCATTTGGGCCAGATCAGGCATCCGGATCTGCTAAATGGAGAGAAGACACCTTCCACACATAGACACATCCCGGCCAGTCGTGTCACTAAAACCCTCTATCCCTAGGGTGACCACATTTCCAAACTGCCATTCAGGGACACCCGCCCCGGCCCCCCCGCACCCATGTCCACTCCCCACTAGCGGGGATTAATACCGAACTGCTAGTGGCCGATTCCCGCGACAATTCCGGCGGTATAGCGCCACTATTTTTAGCGTCGATATACCACCACTGCGGCTCCCGCTCAGATGTGAAAGGGGCCTTAGTTGTTCCCCTGTGTTACTGTCCCCTGCTTGTGTCACCTTCTCCTTCATTACTGTCCCCAACTTGTGTCATCTTCTTCATTACTGTCCCCAACATGTGTCACCTTCTTTATTACTGTCCCCCACGTGTGTCACCTTCTTCTTCTTCTTCTTCACTGCCCCCCACGTGTGTCACCTTCATTACTGTCCCCAACTTGTGTCACCTTCATTACTGTCCCCAACTTGTGTCACCTTATTCTTCATTACTGTCACCCAATTGTTTCACCTTCTTCATTACTGCCCCCCCCTTGTGTCACCTTCTTCATTACTGCCCCCCCTTGTGTCACCTTCTTCATTACTGCCCCCCCTTGTGTCACCTTCTTCATTACTGCCCCCCCACTTGTGTCACCTTCTTCATTACTGCCCCCCCACTTGTGTCACCTTCTTCTTTATTACTGTCCCCTCAGTTGTTGTTCCCCTGCATCACCTTCAAATTTCCCACTTGTCAGCTACATGTATTACTGTGACAGTAATACATGAAGCTGACAACAAGTAGGGGAAAGCAATACATGGGGCCGACAAGTGGGGGACAGCAGTGGCGGCTGGTGCTCAAATTTTTTTTGGGGGGGGGTGTAAACAAACGTAAAAAAAACATCAATTGCAGCCACTGTGCCATCAAACACAGCCACTGTACCCATCAATTGCTGACACTGTGCCGATCAGTTGATGCTACTGTGCCCCATCAGATGCTGCCAGTGTGCCAATCAGTTGATGCTACTGTGCCCCATCAGATGCTGCCAGTGTGCCGATCAATTGATGCTACTGTGCCCCATCAGATGCTGCCAGTGTGCCGATCAATTGATGCTACTGTGCCCCATCAGATGCTGCCAGTGTGCCGATCAGTTGATGCTACTGTGCCCCATCAGATGCTGCCAGTGTGCCAATCAGTTGATGCTACTGTGCCCCATCAGATGCTGCCAGTGTGCCGATCAGTTGATGCTACTGTGCCCCATCAGATGCTGCCAGTGTGCCGATCAGTTGATGCTACTGTGCCCCATCAGATGCTGCCAGTGTGCCGATCAGTTGATGCTACTGTGCCCCATCAGATGCTGCCAGTGTGCCAATCAGTTGATGCTACTGTGCCCCATCAGATGCTGCCAGTGTGCCGATCAATTGATGCTACTGTGCCCCATCAGATGCTGCCAGTGTGCCGATCAATTGATGCTACTGTGCCCCATCAGATGCTGCCAGTGTGCCGATCAATTGATGCTACTGTGCCCCATCAGATGCTGCCAGTGTGCCCATGAATTGTCGCAAACTGTGCCTCATCAGATGCTGCCAGTGTGCCTATCAATTGCCGCTACTGTGCCCATCAGATCAGATGCTGCTAGTGTGTCAATTAATTGTCACTACTGTGCCCCATCAAATGCTGCCAGTGTGCTAATGAATTGTCGCTACTGTGCCCCCATCAGATGCTGCCAGTGTGCCCATGAATTGTCGCTACTGTGCCCCATCAAATGCCAGTGTGCCCATAAATTGTTGCTAGGCACAGTAGCAACAATTCATGGGCACACTGGCATTTGATGGGGCACAGTAGTGACAATTTACGTGCACACTGGCATTTGATGGGGCACAGTAGCGACAATTCATGGGAACACTGGCAGCATCTGATGGGGGCACAGTAGCGACAATTCATTAGCACACTGGCAGCATCTGATGGGGGGCACAGTAGCGACAATTCATGGGCACACTGGCATTTGATGGGGCACAGTAGTGACAATTTACGTGCACACTGGCATTTGATGGGGCACAGTAGCGACAATTCATGGGAACACTGGCAGCATCTGATGGGGGCACAGTAGCGACAATTCATTAGCACACTGGCAGCATTTGATGGGGCACAGTAGTGACAATTAATTGACACACTGGCAGCATCTGATCTGATGGGCACAGTAGCGGCAATTGATAGGCACACTGGCAGCATCTGATGAGGCACAGTTTGCGACAATTCATGGGCACACTGGCAGCATCTGATGGGGGCACAGTAGCGACAATTCATGGGCACACTGGCATTTGATGGGGCACAGTCCATCAAATGCCAGTGTGCCCATGAATTGGCGCTACTGTGCCCCCATCAGATGCTGCCAGTGTGCCCATGAATTGTCGCTATTGTGCCCCATCAAATGCCAGTGTGCCCATAAATTGTCGCTACTGTGCGCCATCAAATGCCAGTGTGCCCATAGATTGTCGCTACTGTGCCCCATCAGATGCTGCCAGTGTGCCCATGAATTGTCGCTATTGTGCCCCATCAAATGCCAGTGTGCCCATAAATTGTCGCTACTGTGCGCCATCAAATGCCAGTGTGCCCATAGATTGTCGCTACTGTGCCCCATCAGATGCTGCCACCCAGTGTCAATTGCCCCTATTTGCTCACCTTTTGGAGTCATATAATGGAGATGGAGTGACTGTCTCCTCGTCTGGTCACTGGTGGTGGTGGAGCAGGGCAGGGCAGTCTTGCGCCGGTGTTCTTCCAGTCAGGACTCGAGGAGGCACTGGCGTCTGGCAGCCGGTGGGACACGTGGTCACCCTAGGAGGTGGGGGTGGAGTCGGAGCCGCAGAGAGAGCGGGACATGGTGACGTCACTGGTTGCTACACGCCAAGCGGGGCAGCCGTAGCAACCAGTGATTTAGGATGAATTAATTACAACAGCACTGCGGCAGCAGCGGCAGTGAATGTTGCAGACTGGCAGGCAGTTGATTCCGGGACTCTCTATTGTCCCGGTTTGAAGGCTCCCGGGACACGGGACAAAAACGTAAATTACGGGACGATCCCGGGCAAACCGGGACACGTGGTCACCTTATCTATCCTGCAGTGGACACTACAGCCAATATTGCACGAGTACTATTGCCAGCGATACATTCTACTGAGAGAACCATAAACCCCATCATTGCCAAAATCCATACAGTGCTCTCTGGGAGAGAATTGCACTGAGTATAGTTGGAACTATGACTGCTATAGTTGGATGTACAACAACTCCCATTTTGCACTACA
Source organism: Bufo bufo (assembly GCF_905171765.1). Classification (NCBI taxonomy): domain Eukaryota; kingdom Metazoa; phylum Chordata; class Amphibia; order Anura; family Bufonidae; genus Bufo; species Bufo bufo. Next base: position 700,862,178 of record NC_053389.1, read on the forward strand.
GTAAGGAGAGGAGTTTGTTCTTCTACCACCGGCCTGGTTTTCTGACTCCTACACTATACGCCCGCTATTGCATTTCACACTCTCTGCTTTGTACCCATCCAAACGTTTAACACCATGGGCACCCCGGTAGGAGCCCCAAAACCAGGGTGTGCCCTCAGGGAAGAAAGGGTGGGCCCTTCTTTCATTGCACGGCCCTAGGGAGCAATAATATGAGGAAAGTCACTGTGATTGACTGTACCAGCCAGAACCACTACCACTCCCATCCTCCACTCCAGCTCCTCCAGGACTGCTGCATATGCCCATCCTGTTAGAAGAAGGACTACTGGGGGACAGCACCAGGTATAAGCAAAAGAATAGGATCAGTTATTTGGGCGTTCAGATCTTTGGATACATCCCTGTTTCATAAATGTTAGCTAGCACTGTTCTGCCCACTGTGGTCAGAGGCACAGAGATATGCAGTGCGCATGCGCCAATTTCACGCCAGTAACTGGCGCATGTGCACTGCATATCTCTGTGCCTCTTCCCACTGTTGGCAGAACACTGTGCATGCCCGGGCCCGGCAGTGATGCGCTAACAGCCTACAGGGAAATATGATGTCACAGAGCCACAGGGCTGGCTTGAGCTTACTGAGGGGCGGAGTTAGGTGCGAATGAGGCGGAGGAACTTGGGCACTTTCAGAAAACTCTCCGCCCCTGGGCACTTGCGACCGCTCATTAGCATATGATAAAAATGACTTTTTGGACGATTTGAAGCATCAGAAGAACTAACCACGGGTAACATCTGTGTCATGTCTTTGTGCCCCACTGAACAATGTCACCTGTTTGAAACCGGTCAGGTAGGTGACAGACTCCCTTTAATAATTTTTAATAGCTGGTACATAATTGTGATATTGTGAATACTCCTTTAAAGAGGTTCTCTGGGAATAATTATTTTTTTTCTAAGCACGGAACGGAACCCTACGGAAGCACTATGGAGTGCTTCTGTGGGGTTTCCCGTACTTCTGCTCCGCAAAAAGATAGAACATGTCCTATCTTTTTGCGGAAAGGCCGGATCGCGGACCCATTAAAGTGAATGGGTCCGCGATCCGCTGTGGCTGCCCCACGTATGGTGTTCGTGCATTGCGGCCCGCATTTTGCAGCCCGCAGCACGACCACGGGGCGCACACGTTCGTGTGCAGGAGGGCTTAGTATATATGGTGAGGCCTCTAGCACACGACTGTATGTATTTTGCTGTATTTTGAGGTCCGCAAAAAATACAGATGACATACGTGTGCATTCCGTTTTTTGCGGAACGGAACATCTGGCCCCTGATAGAACAGTACTATCCTTGTCTGTTATGTGGACAATAATAGGACATGTTCTATCTTTGAACGGTACGGAAATACGGAAACGGAAGGCATATGGAGTACCTTCGGGTTTTTTTGCGGATCCATTGGAATGAATGGTTCTGTATACGGTCCGTATACGGAACGCAAAAAATTGAAAAAAAGAAAGTTTGTGTGCAAGAGGCCTATCTCTGACAATGTATAAGAAAGAAATGGTAAAAGTAAACTAGATGGTGTCGTTTCTGAAGAAACCACAGGATGTTGGCTTGAAAATGCTAGAGCCCCAGGGGCACGGAGGGTGGGATTGCTTAACAAAGCACAAGCAACCTTCTCGGCTATGGGCTGAAGAAGTGTGCAAAGTTTCAAAATTGTACTCCTAAAACTGTGGGAGAAGTAGCACTCTATCGAAAATCAATAAGAGAAATTTGATTGGTTGTTGGTGGCTCCACCCACTTTTTCGAACCTTGAAATGGAAACATCCAATGACCACACATATTTGAGGTCCTTGACATCAATAATGTGAGAATGGCAGCATTTTTAGTTTTTCCCATTTAACCTCTTCAGGACACATGACGTACCGGTACGTCATATATACACTCACCTAAAGAATTATTAGGAACACCATACTAATACGGTGTTGGACCCCCTTTTGCCTTCAGAACTGCCTTAATTCTACGTGGCATTGATTCAACAAGGTGCTGATAGCATTCTTTAGAAATGTTGGCCCATATTGATAGGATAGCATCTTACAGTTGATGGAGATTTGAGGGATGCACATCCAGGGCACGAAGCTCCCGTTCCACCACATCCCAAAGATGCTCTATTGGGTTGAGATCTGGTGACTGTGGAGGCCATTTTAGTACAGTGAACTCATTGTCATGTTCAAGAAACTAATTTGAAATGATTCGAGCTTTGTGACATGGTGCATTATCCTGCTGGAAGTAGCCATCAGAGGATGGATACATGTTCTCATTCTGTCTACGCCAAATTCGGACTCTACCATTTGAATGTCTCAACAGAAATCGAGACTCATCAGACCAGGCAACATTTTTCCAGTCTTCAACAGTCCAATTTTGGTGAGCTCGTGCAAATTGTAGCCTCTTTTTCTTATTTGTAGTGGAGATGAGTGGTACCTGGTGCAGTCTTCTGCTGTTGTAGCCCATCCGCCTCAAGGTTGTGTGTGTTCTGTCTTCACAAATGCTTTGCTGCATACCTGGGTTGTAACGAGTGGTTATTTCAGTCAACGTTGCTCTTCTATCAGCTTGAATCAGTCGGCCCATTCTCCTCTGACCTCTAGCATCCACAAGGCATTTTTGCCCACAGGACTGCCGCATACTGGATGTTTTTCCCTTTTCACACCATTCTTTGTAAACCCTAGAAATGGTTGTGCGTGAAAATCCCAGTAACTGAGCAGTTTGTGAAATACTCAGACCGGTCCGTCTGGCACCAACAACCATGCCACGCTCAAAATTGCTTAAATCACCTTTCTTTCCCATTCTGACATTCAGTTTGGAGTTCAGGAGATTGTCTTGACCAGGACCACCCCCCTAAATGCATTGAAGCAACTGCCATGTGATTGGTTGACTAGATAATTACATTAATGAGAAATAGAACAGGTGTTCCTAATAATTCTTTAGGTGAGTGTAGTTCCGATCATCGCCGCCCGGCGGGGGCGGTGATCGGAACCCGGGGCCTGCTCAAATCATTGAGCAGGCACCTTTGCTAAATACGCCGGGGGGGGGGGCCTGTGACCCCCCCATGTCGGCGATCGCAGCAAACCGCTGGTCGATTCCGACGATAACCCGGAACAGGATGGTGATTGGTGGTGTGATAATACACCACCAATCACCATCCTGCAAACCTGAGAGGTGATTGTGACATCACCTCTTAGGATCGCCTCTGATTGGTAGGTGGGCGGGCGGCGGGAGGTTCAAATCCTAGCAGCGCTCCTCTCCTCTTCCTTTTGTGTCCGGGAGCCGAGGAGAGAGGAGCGCTGCCTGCACGTGTCGGATCTCAGCCAGCACCCCCCAGGTATTTTAGGGAAAGGCTAGGGAAAGGTTGGGTTAGGCAGGGATAATAAAGGGAAAGTTAGTGGAAGTAAAAAAAAAAAGTTTCTGATTGCATCACCCTAAATCGGGTGTCTGGGGTCCACAGGACCCCAGACACCCGATTTAGGGTGATGCAATCAGAAACTTTTTTTTCCCCCCCAGGTGTGCTGCAGCTTGACCCCCCTCAACTTTTTTTTGGGGTGCAAGTATTTTTTTTTTTTTTTTTGTGCGTATGCTGACTGTGGCCGGCACTCTTAGCGTCCGGCCACTGTTAGCGCATCGCACACCCCACCGCTGATCAACTTCAGATGGTTGATCAGCGGTTTTGAATAAAAAAAAAAAAAAATTTCCACATTTTTCCACCTTTTTTTAGTTAGTCTTTTTTTTTTCTGTTAGTTTTAGGGATAAGTACGCGAACACCCGTGCCCCCACACACACACGCACACTGAATAAAGATTTACACGTACGCATACACACACGCAGACACACACTCCCCTATGGCCCGCCGGATGTTCTCGGCCGAGGAAGCATACGCCCAGGTTGCCTCCGAGTCCCAGAGTCCCAGTGAGGACGAGGATGACCCCACTTACCTGTTGTTATCCGCGTCCTTCTCATCATCTAGCGATGATGATGAGCCCCAAAGGTGGCGGAGACGCCACCAGGCAGAGCAAGGGGACCGCCATGCTAGGGACCCTGTGGCCCACCCTAGTACGAGCAGCTCTGGGGCTCGTACTAGTTTTCCGACCCACCAGTTAAATCCACCGGAGCCCCCTGCCGGTGAACTTGTCTGGTATACCTCAGAGCGATTTGAGCCCGTGATTCCTGATTTTGTAGGCCAACCAGGAATCCAGATTTCCACAGTGAGCTTCACTGAATATGACCTTTTTAGTCATTTTTTCAGTGACCAACTGGTAAATCTAATGGTGGAGCAGACAAACCTGTACGCCCAACAGTTCGTTGATCAACACCTGGGCTCCTTTTTGGCTAGGCCCGGTGGCTGGACGCCGGTCAGTGCAGCCAAGATGAGGACATTTTGGGGCTTAGTGCTGCACATGGGCCTAGTCAAGAAACCTAGTATCAGGCATTACTGGAGTAGGGACATCCTCTACCAGACCCCACTTTACAGTACGGCCATGACACGCTCCTGGTTTGAGGCCATCCGGAAATGCCTGCATTATGCAGATAATGCAGCATGTCCCCCCCCCCAAGGTGATCCTGCCTATGACCGCCTGTACAAAATCAGGCCGGTCATCGATCACTTTGGGGCCAAATTTGTACCTGGAAGGGAGGTCGCGGTTGATGAGTCTCTCATTGCGTTCAAGGGGAGACTCATTTTCCGGCAGTATGTTCCCTCAAAGCGGGCAAAGTATGGCGTGAAGCTGTGCAAACTTTGTGAGAGTACCTCAGGGTACACTTATAAGTTTCGTGTGTACGAGGGGCGAGATTCCCGTATTCAACCCCCAGAATGTCCCCCCACTCTGGGTGTTAGCAGGAAACTTGTGTGGGACCTTATGCACCAAACTGCTAGATAAGGGTTACCACCGGTACGTGGATAACTTTTATACTAGTATCCCCTTGTTCCAGTCCCTCGCCGCCAGATCCACGTCCGCTTCAGGGACCGTGCGGAAAAATCAACGCGGCCTCCCTGCCCACCCCCTCCAGGTACCTATCCCCAGGGGTGAAACCCGTGCCCTTACCACTGGAAACCTGTTGCTGGTCAGATATAAGGACAAGAGGGATGTCCTTGTACTGTCCACAATTCATGGTAACGGCATCACCCCTGTCCCTGTGCGAGGTACCGTGGCAACGGTCCTCAAGCCCAATTGTATCATCGACTACAATAGGTATATGGGGGGAGTTGATCTCTCTGATCAAGTCCTCAAGCCATATAATGCCATGCGCAAAACCCGGGCATGGTACAAAAAAGTAGCGGTCTACTTGGTGCAGGTTGCCTTGTACAACTCTTTTGTGCTGTCCCGGAGCGGTGGAAACACAGGGACATTCCTTCAGTTCTATGAGGCAGTCCTCAAGGCCCTGATCTTTTCGGACCGGGAAAGAGCAGGCTGTAGTACCTCGGGAACTGGAGGCGCCCGGATCGTCCCTGGCCAACACTTTCCAGGTATGGTCCCCCATACTGGAAAGAAGGGACGGACCCAAAAAAGGTGCAGAGTGTGTCACAGGAGGGGGATACGAAACGGACACCACTCCTTAATGTGACACGTGCCCCGATCATCAGGGCCTCTGCATTATTGGTTGCTTCAGGGAGTACCACACTTCCATGGAGTACTAAATTTATATCCCAATTTAGCCACTGACAATTGGATAAAAAAATGGTTCTCAGACTTGAGACACTAAAGCAAATTTTTTATTTTTTTATATTATTTAGTAAAACTAAAATAAATAAAAAAAGTAGACTTATTAGGTAGCGCCGCGTCCATAAGAAATTGCTGTATAAAAAATACCCCCCTAACCCCTCAGATGAACACTGTAAAAAAAAAAAAAAAAACGGTGCAAAAAAAATAAGGTTTTTTTTTTGTCACCTTACATCACAAAAATTGTAATAGCAAGCGACCAAAAAGTCATATGCCCCCCAAAATAGCGCCAATAAAACCGTCCTCTCATCCCGCAAAAAATGAGCCCCTACATAAGATAATCGGCTAAAAAAAAATAAAAAAATGACTCAGACTATGGAGATACTAAAATGTTTTTTTTCTTTATAAAAAGATAATATAGTGTAAAACATAAATAAAAAGTAGACCTATTAAGTATTGCCGCGTCCGTAAGAATCTGCTCGTTGAAAATACCCCCCCTAACCGATCAGATGAACACCGTAAAAAAAAAAAAGAAACGGTGCAAAAAAAGGTATTTTTTTGTCACGTTACATCACAAAAATTATAATAGCAAGCGATCAAAAAGTCATGTGCCCCCCAAAGTAGCGCCAATAAAACCGTCCTCTCATCCCACAAAAAATGAGCCCCTACATAAGGTAATTGGCTAAAAACTTTTAAAAAAAAGACTCTTAGACTATGGAGATACTAAAATGTTTTTTTTTTCTTTATAAAAAGATAATATAGTGTAAAACATAAATAAATAAATTAAAAGTAGACATATCAGGTATCGCCGCGTCCGTAAGAATATTAAAATTTCATTTTAATCCATTTTTTCCAGTAACAAAGCAAGAGTTAACAGCCAAACAAAATGCTGTATTTATTTCCCCGAATCTGTAGTTTGCAGAAACACCCCATATGTGGCCGTAAACTGCTGTACGGGCACACAGTAGGGCGTAAAGGGAAAGGTGCGCCGTATGGTTTTTGGAAGGCAGATTTTGCTGGACTGGTTTATTTACACCATGTCCCATTTGAATCCCCCCTGATGCACCCCTAGAGTAAAAACTCCATAAAAGCGACCCCATCTAAGAAACGACACCCCTCAAGGTATTAAAAACTGATTTTACAAACATCGTTAACCCTTTAGGTGTTCCACAAGAGTTATTGGCAAATGGAGATGAAATTTCAGAATTTCTATTTCTGGTAACCTTGCCTCATAAAAATAGTCCCAACAAAACTGCCACCTTATCCCGTAGTTTCCAAAATGGGGTCATTTTTATCGAGTTTCTACTCTAGGGGTGCATCAGTGGGGTTCAAATGGGACATGGTGTAAATAAACCAGTCCAGCAAAATCTGCCTTCCAAAAACCATACGGCGCACCTTTCCCTCTACGCCCTACTGTGTGCCCGTACAGTAGTTTACGGCCACATATAAATACAGCAGTTTGTTTGGCTGTTAACCCTTGCTTTGTTACTGAATTTTTTTTATTAAAATGGAAAATTTGCCAAAAATGTTTAATTATCAAATTTCATCCCCATTTGCCAATAACTCTTGTGCAACACCTAAAGGGTTAACAAAGTTTGTAAAATCAGTTTTGAATACCTTGAGGGGTGTAGTTACTTAGATGGGGGTCACTTTTATGGAGTTTCTACTCTAGGGGTTCATCAGGGGGGCTTCAAATGGGACATGGTGTAAATAAACCAGTCCAGCAAAATCTGCCTTCCAAAAACCACACGGCGCACCTTTCCCTTTATGCCCTACTGTGTGCCCGTACAGTAGTTTACGGCCACATATGGGGTGTTTCTGCAAACTGCAGAATCGGGGCAATAAATATTGAGTTTTGTTTGGCTGTTAACCCTTGCTTTGTTACTGGAAAAAATGGATTAAAATGGAAAATTTGCCCAAAAATCAAAATTCTGAAATTTTATCTCCATTTGCCATTAACTCTTGTGGAACACTTAAAGGGTTAACAACGTTTGTAAAATCAGTTTTGAATAGCTTGAGGGGTGTAGTTTCTAGAATGGGGTGGTTTCTATTATGTAAGCCTCACAAAGTGACTTCAGACCTGAACTGGTCCCTAAATACTGGGTTTTTGAAAATTTCTGAAAAATTTCAAGATTTGCTTCTAAATTTCTAAGCTTTGTAACATCCCCAAAATATAAAATATCATTCCCAAATTGATCCAAACAAAAATATTTTGAACCAAAAGGTGTGCTTTTGGTGGGTTTTGAACTAATGGTGGTCTGTGGATGACACTATTATGGGGGCATCTGTGGATGGCACCGTTATGGGGGCATCTGTGGATGGCACTGTTATGGGGGCATCTGTGGGTGGCACTGTTATGGGGGCATCTATGGGTGGCACTGTTATGGGGGCATCTGTGGATGGCACTGTTATGGTGGATCGATGTGGGGGCATCTGTAGATGACATATATATAGCATCTTATCTTATGTGTCATCCACAGATACCCCCCATAACAGTGTCCCTGTGTAGTGAATGGGGCCGGCATCTGTTTCTGTAATGGCAGCGGGGCCCGGTGCCTGCTTCATTCATAAAGTGGGCGGAGCAGGCGCAGTGAGCGTAGTGAGCTACGCTACGAGGGCCCACCCGGCCCCCTGACTGCCAAGAAGTTAGTAGTAAGTATTACAGCGCTAGATTTAAGATGATTGGAATACTTTAACAATACCCACAAGTTAGATATGTTTACCGTATACTACAGTGAGCGGGGCCCGTTGTAGTAGAATACAGTGACTGCAACGGGCCCCGCTGCTATTACAGAAACAGATGCCGGCCCCCAGCCCCTCCTCCCTCTCAGCCTATTCACCGGATGGTCACAGCATTCGCCCCCCATAAGACGCACTGCTATTTTTCCCCCACTTTTGCGAAAAATAAGGTACTTCTCTACTGTAAGAATAAAGGCCAATGCATGCAGTGTGTCACGTTACCGCAAAACAAACACGTTAAGTGACCATGAAGAAGCATGCTTTTCATATGCTTCACTATATGGCACGCAACGCACAGTTAAGGAGCGGCAATACTTATACTTTCCATTGTGTTGTGTTCCGCTGTTACAGGGAACGCAACGCCCATGGTTAACCTAGCTTCTCACTGATAACTGATCAAGTAAATATGTTTTTTGCAGGACTAGAGACACTTGTATAAGTGAAGGGAATGGTTAGTCAATAGTTCAAGACTGAAGCTGTAAACCAAAAACTGCTGTCATTCAGCTAAGGCTATAAAAACTTGTAAACTCAGATTGTTAGCTTAAACTTTAAACATGACTATGGGATTCTACTAGGGAAATCAGGTTTTACAATAAATGCCCCTTCCCCTTCCTGGATCCTCCCACTGCCCTATCTTCAGCAGAAGATCAGCACACAAAGGAGAAGGCAGCAGCTTCCTAGCCAGTAGTTCTGTGCTAATGACATATATGTTGCCTTTCTTTCCTTCAAGGAATGTATAAAATACATTTGCATATTAAATACAGAGGAGTCGGAGTCGGAAGTACCAAAAACGGACCATTTATCTACCGACTCCACCGACTCCACAGCCCTGGTAAAATGGCGGCTGAACGTGTTACAAAGTGAAAGTAAGTATAGAGGAGACAAGCCCGGGAAAGTGAGATCACCTATAATGCCGTGCAGCCAGCTAATCCAAAAATCGCCATGCCCTGTGATGCCACAACCCTATAAAACCCTCATCCTGCGCTGTCTCCACCATTGTCCTGTGAGCTGAGCATAGGAAAAGATGAGGCAGGTGCTCATGTGCTAGAGGCAGTGTTGCTGAAAACAATTCATAGAAGAATATTGGAGAGGGAGAGTGCAGGGAAAGTTCAGGGAGAGTGCAGAGAGACTTATTTTGCGTCAGCTTTATTTATTTATTCCTACATTTACTTATTTCTACATCAGCCATAAATTAAATTCAATACCAATAAGATGGAACCCTTTATTATTCCACTGCCAGCGTGCCAACCAATATCCTCCAGAATGCACCCTTTAGGGAAGTCAGGTCTTAATGATGACAAGTCTCATCTTTTCTGGCTTTATTTCTTCCAAATCATCCTTCAAAGTCTCCATCTCCTAGAAAAGTCAGCAAGATGCAGAGAGAAGAGGAGCTGGATACATATTCTAATCGATATTAGATGATGTGGAAAAGGAGGAAAAGCAGATGACAGAAGAAGGGCTCCCACCTGTAGGACAGGAGAGCGCTGTGGTTGGAGAAGAGGGTACAGGCCCTGGGTACAGGCCCTGTTTAAATGTGCATTAAAAGTGCCACGTGGCCGCTAACAATGAAGACCGACTATACAATGCAATCTTTATTATTAAATAAGAGGTAGCTGTGGGCTAATTGGCCGCACATTTTTTTCACCACATCACGGCCGATCTGTGTGGCTGTGGACCTGAGAGTGCCCTGGGTGGACCTGATTTATAGTAATTCGGCACAAATTAATTCAGAACAAATTAAATTTCTTGGCTACCTTTGGAAAAGTTGCTGAATCAAATTTTTCAAGACTTCCCTCATCTCTAATCACAACAGTTACCTGACAGAAGCACAGTCATGTCACAGGAGACCACCTCACAGAAACTCACTTGTGAAGTCATAGCAGATCCCTTGACAGAAACACAACTGTCATGCCACGGATTACCTCACTACGACTTGCTTATAATGTCACATCATCTTACCTGACTGTGACTCACTCATGATGTCACCGTTTTTTACTTGATGAAAATACATGTGATATTACAGCAATTAGCTGATACAAACACAATTGTGATATCACAGCAGCTTACCTAACTAAAACTCTCTTGTGATGTCACAGCTGCAGGTTACAGAAACACACTTGTGATGTCACAGTAGTTCACTTTAGTAAACCTACTTATGATGTCACAATAGCGTGCCCGATTATTATAACCTACTTGTGATGTTACATCATTTTACTTGATGGAAGCACAGTTGTGATGTCACAATAGCTCACCTGACAGAAGCACAGTTGGGATGTCACAGCAGCATGTTACAGAAACACACTTGTGATGTCATAATAGCTTACCTGATTGTAACCCACTTGTGATGTTACATCATTTTACTTGATGGAAACACTGTTGTGATGTCACAGCAGCTCACTTTACTAAACCTACTTGTGATGTCATAATAGCTTATCTGATTATAACCCACATCATTTTACTTGATGGAAAGACATATGTGATGTCACAGTAGCTTTCCTTATTGCCACCTCATGGCTCTCCAGAAACCCCACAGTGCTGTACCATTCCACCAGTGACTGTGATATAAGGATAGAAAGTAGCACAGCCCTTACATGGCATCAAATAGACGTAAGAAGCCACCATTTGTCTGATAGCCATGACCCCCTAGTCTGCAGTGGTCCTATGCAACTTTACAGGTTATACATGTCCGCCCCTGAACTGATCTACAGGGCCTGCATAATATCACATTGCTGAATTCCTGCTAAATATCCAGTATTTTATCTGTAATTATATTAATTGCTAACCCAAAGGCTACAAAGTCATCAGCTCCTATAAAAATGTGTAAAGTGATGCCAAGGTTTCTTACAAGTGTGTGGATTTAATGAATCCTAGAGAATAATAAGGACCACCATTGTTTTGATGAAAGGGTTTGGAGTATGATTATACCATTAGTAATTAGTAACACCTTATTAAGGATTGTGGTAACATAATGAAGTGTGCTGAGCGGAGAAGATGACGGACAGCGTGCATTTGTACAGCGCAGAAGAGCACACTGTTCTTCCAGCTTTCACTCAAAGAAGAAACTGTTAAACTTATGGCTAAGGATCAACTAATAAGCTAATACATAGCTAATAAACAACAATTACTTCTGCAAATTGTTTGTATGAAGAAGATCACCTTCATTAACACCTAGAACAAAAGATAATGCAATTGCACCTAAACTATCTTCTTAAAAGGGAAATCCAGTCAAAACGATCAGCTGTATGAGAATATCTCACTGGTAAAGCCAATGACAGAATTAATGGACTCAACAAAGTACTTAAAAAACCCCTTTGTTACTGCTCAGAGAATTCTGAGAAAATCTGGCACATTTTAGAGGTCTTGTAGCTTGGGCAGATAAACTGCCCGTAACAAGCACCAGTCGAGGATACAACATTTGCATGTGACAATTATTCACATAAAAAGATCAGCGTCATGCGAGTAAAGCACAGCTAGAGGGCAACAGCCGTTTCGTGCTTGTTGTGCTTTTTTAAACTATAATTATTATACCCACAGAAAATTATACAGTGAGCGACAAATGAGCGGTTTATTATCTGTCATTCAATCGCTGGGCACTTTTACGTTGGGCAACGATCAGGAATGAAGACTTGTGTGGATGATCATTTGGCCAATCGTCATTCTGTCTAAAAAGGCTTTAAGCTAAGATTATTGAAATCAAAGAATTGCCCAGGATTTTGTAGCAGATATTTAGGTGTAAAAAAGGGGTTTCAGTGCCGTATATAAAACCATTAAACCAGGCATACTTTCTGGTGGGTTTAATCATAGTGACTAAAGTTTTCTCAGTCAGTATTACTGATGCAGAGAAATTCTTACTTTAAGTTATAGGTAAATGAGGTGTTTAGAGCACCGAGGGGCTGGCCTAGCCCCTTGGAGCACCACTTCACCTCTGCCTCTCCCTGTTGCCACTTCCCCTTCCAGTGAGATTAATAGGGGCAGGCATCCTCACTGCTCTGATTCCTGGTTTTAATATCTCTTGCATGCATCGGCAGCAGTACTATCAGCGCATGTGCAGTGAAGATCTCAGATCAAAGACAACCTTTCTGAGATCTGCACATGGGCAAGTTTTCAGGGATTGGAGCACTGAAGATGCTTGCCCTTGTCAATCTCACAGATCGGGGGTGGTAACAGAGAGAGAGGTAGAGGTAAAGTGGTGCTCCGAGGGACTAGGGCAATCCCTCAGTGCTTTAAGCACCTGATTTGCATATAACTAAAAGTAAGAATGTCTCTGCAGCTGTAATACCGATTGCAGACAAAAAGGCCTCATTTATGTCACCATAATAATCACTACCAGTATGACAGGGTTATTAAAGGTGTTCTTCGGGAATTAAGAAAATGAAAATACTTAAATATTACTTTATTATAAATATATTCTCAAATACTTTTTATTAGTTATAATGGCTTGTTTTGTCTGGGGAGCAATAATAAGGAGAAATAAAATGGCCGCTGTCCTATTAGTACACACAAAACCTGTCCTAATCCCACAGCAGGACAAGTTACTTCACAACACTGAGCTAAAGAACTGCCTCATCCTCCTCTCTGCTCTGCTTGTTGGGGATTATGATCCTGAATACAGCTAATAAGATCTTCAGCTGAATCTCTGTAGGAATGGAGTTCATGAGGAGACATGAAATACGGAGAGGAGGTGGGGATATGGCTGATAAGCAGCAGCACTTGTATGCAGTCTCCATTACCACAGCCCCACATCACCACAGTCTGTCCTGTCTGTCTACTCTGTACTTCATGTCTCCTCATGAACTCCATTACTACAGAGATTCAGTTGAAGTTCATATTAAACTGTATTCAGGATCATAATACCTGCCAAGTAGGAGAGGAGTATGAGGCAGCTCTTTACCTCAGTGTTGTGAAGTAACTTGTGTTGATTAGGACAGGTTTTCTGTCTACTAATAAGACGGTGGCCATTATTATAATAAAGTAATATTTAAGTTTTTTAATTTTCTTAATTCCTGGAGAACCCTTTTAAGGTTGATCATAGTGACAGATGCTCTTTAAGAATAATTGTGTTTTTTGTCTTTTATGTATTTATAACCAATTATTATACACTGCTCAAAAAAATAAAGGGAACACGTAAACAACACAATGTAACTCCAAGTCAATCACACTTCTGTGAAATCAAACTGTCCACTTAGGAAGCAACACTGAGTGACAATCAATTTTACATGCTGTTGTGCAAATGGGATAGACAACAGGTGGAAATTATAGGCAATTAGCAAGACACCCCCAATAAAGGAGTGGTTCTGCAGGTGGTGACCATAGCCACTTCTCAGTTTCTATGCTTCCTGCCTGATGTTTTGGTCACTTTTGAATGCTGGCGGTGCTTTCACTCGAGTGGTAGCATGAGACGGAGTCTACAACCCACAAAAGTGGCTCAGGTAGTGCAGCTTATCCAGGATGGCACATCAATGCGAGCTGTGGCAAGAAGGTTTGCTGTGTCTGTCAGCGTAGTGTCCAGAGCATGGAGGCGCTACCAGGAGACAGGCCAGTACATCAGGAGACATGGAGGAGGCCGTAGGAGGGCAACAACCCAGCAGCAGGACCGCTACCTCCGCCTTTGTGCAAGGAGGAACAGGAGGAGCACTGCCAGAGCCCTGCAAAATTACCTCCAGCATGTGTCTGCTCAAACGGTCATAAACAGACTCCATGAGGGTGATATGAGGGCCCGAAGTCCACAGGTGGGGGTTGTGCTTACAGCCCAACAGAGTGCAGGACGTTTGGCATTTGTCAGAGAACACCAAGATTGGCAAATTCGCCACTGGTGCCCTGTGCTCTTCACAGATGAAAGCAGGTTCACACTGAGCACATGTGACAGACGTGACAGAGTCTGGAGACGCCGTGGAGAACATTCTGCTGCCTGCAACATCCTCCAGCATGACCGGTTTGGCATTGGGTCAGTAATGGTGTGGGGTGGCATTTCTTTGGAGGGCTGCACAGCTCTCCATGTGCTCGCCAGAGGTAGCCTGACTGCCATTAGGTACCAAGATGAGATCCTCAGACCCCTTGTGAGACCATATGCTGGTGCGGTTGGCCCTGGGTTCCTCCTAATGCAAGACAATGCTAGACCTCATGTGGCTGGAGTGTGTCAGCAGTTCCTGCAAGACAAAGGCATTGATGCTATGGACTGGCCCGCCCGTTCCCCAGACCTGAATCCAATTGAGCACATCTGGGACATCATGTCTCGCTCTATCCACCAACGTCACGTTGCACCACAGACTGTCCAGGAGTTGGCAGATGCTTTAGTCCAGGTCTGGGAGGAGATCCCTCAGGAGACCGTCTGCCACCTCATCAGGAGCATGCACAGGCATTGTAGGGAGGTCATACATGCACGTGGAGGCCACAAACACTACTGAGCCTCATTTTGACTTGTTTTAAGGACATTACATCAAAGTTGGATCAGCCTGTAGTGTGTTTTTCCACTTTAATTTTGAGTGTGACTCCAAATCCAGACCTCCATGGGTTAAAAAATTTGATTTCCATTTTTTTATTTTCGTGTGATTTTGTTGTCAAGAACAAAGTATTTCAGAAGAATATTTAATTAATTCAGATCTAGGATGTGTTATTTTTGTGTTCCCTTTATTATTTGAGCAGTGTATGTAACATAAAATCAAGTGCAGGAGAAAGGCGACATCCACAACAGGAGACACAAATGGTGACTCAATCCCCATTATGCATAGTACATATTACATAATACTAAAGTGCAAGTGCATATTACCATCTCATACAATAAACAGAATCTATTTACCCATTATGTGTCTCCTCTGGGATGGTGCCAGCCCACACGCGCATTTCGGCGGACCTTAATCTGAGGGTGGCATCATCTCCGAGGGACACACATTAAATACAGTGGCCAGCCAATCATGAACCCCACTACATAATTAAAAGATAAGTGGCGTCTGGACAAATTACACTAAAATGCAAGGGGGGAGGGAGAGGATCGTGGAATATATGGGGAGCATCACAAGTCACATGATATCCCCGGCAAAACCGCGATACTTAGATCGCGGGAACGCCGATAGCACACAATGCGATATAGTGCATGCGCGGGCCCAACACATGAAAAACATACCCTAGCATGTTGAATAAACAAAATATCATGATCCAATTTAAAAAAAAAAAAAAAATATATATATATATATATATATTAAAGAGCTCATACAACAGAATAAGTGAACATGATCTAAGAGTGCTTAGAACCAAGTGACATGATGCAAAAAAATGCTGATGTATAAATATATGAAGTGATAAGTGTAAAAAGTATGTAAGAATATATATAAAAAAAAATTTGGATGTGTGTGAAGTGAAAGAATAGTGAACAATGTGAGCAGCATAGTGAAATACATATTCATAAATAAACAGAAAAAAATAAAGTGAAAATATAAAAATATAAATATGAAAATATGTGACAAGTGAATGAATGTGAATGTGATAAATCATAAGTGTGTGAATGAATGAGTGTATATAAATACCTGTAGGAATAAATAGCATGATTAATCGATACATAAAAAACAAACGGTTGGAATACCCTAATAAAATATATATATATTTTTAAATAGATTAAAATTACTTAATAATTAAACTCATTCCTTTTTATACTACTTTTTATTCTATATTGTATATTTTTATATTATGTATTTTATACTTTATCTTCCACTTCTCTCCTCCTCCCTCCTCTTATCCTTTTCACATAAATATGGGGATCCATACCGGGTGACCACAAAATATTTAGAGTAAGGCTGGGTTCACACGGGCGTTGCGGGAAAATGTGCGGGTGCGTTGCGGGAACATCCGCGCGAGTGCAAAACATTGTAATGCGTTTTGCACTCGCGTGAGAAAAATCGCGCATGTTTGGTACCCAAACTCGAACTTCTTCACAGAAGTTCGGGCTTGGGATCGGTGTTCTGTAGCTTGTATTATTTCCCCTTATAACAGTTATAAGGGAAAATAATAGCATTCTGAATACAGAATGCATAGTAAACTAGCGCTGGAGGGGTTAAAAAAAAAGAAAAAATAATTTAACTCACCTTAGTCCACTTGATCGCGTAGCCCGGCATCTCCTTCTGTCTCCTTTGCTGAACAGGACCTGTGGTGAGCATTAATTACAGGTAAAGGACCTTTGGTGACGTCACTCCGGTCATCACATGATCCATCACCATGGTAAAAGATCATGTGATGGATCATGTGATGACCGGAGTGATGTCACCAAAGGTCCTTTACCTGTAATTAATGCTCACCACAGGTCCTGTTCAGCAAAGGAGACAGAAGAGATGCCGGGCTACTCGATCAAGTGGACTAAGGTGAGTTAAATTATTTTTTTTAACCCCTCCAGCGCTAGTTTACTATGCATACTGTATTCAGAATGCTATTATTTTCCCTTATAACCATGTTATAAGGGAAAATAATAATGATCTGGTCTCAATCCCGATCGTCTCCTAGCAACCGTGCGTTAAAATCGCACCGCATCCGCACTTGCTTGCGGATGCTTGCGATTTTCACGCAACCCCATTCCCTTCTAGGGGGCCTGCGTTGCTTGAAAAACGCAGAATATAGCGCATGCTGCGATTTTTACGCAACGCACAAGTGATGCGTGAAAATCACCGCTCATCTGAACAGCCCCATTGAAATGAATGGGTCGGGATTCAGTGCAGGTGCAATACGTTCACCTACCGCATTGCACCCGCGTGGAAATCTCGCCCGTGTGAACGCAGCCTAACAAAAAATACAAAATAATGAAAACAAAAAATAATAATAAACTATAAAATAAACAAAAATTGTAAGCAGAAATGAAAATATATTAAATATGAAAATTATATAGACAACACATTAATAGGTGATCCCATGTGATAAGTGCCAAAAATGATAAATGATAAAATTAAAATAATAAAAAATTTAAAATGTGAACAATGAGTATGCAGATTCGAAGAACTTCTATAAAAAAGATGAAAAGCCAGATGGTTCATTTAGACCATTAGGACGTAGCGTATTCAACTTCCAGATCCATTTGCATTCTAGCTGAGCTAATCTCCTTGTAATATCCCCACCGCGTATGTTCTTCAACACGCAATCAATAGTCCGAACCTTTAATCCAGCCGGATCACAGCAGTGATGGAATTTGAAATGCCTGGCGACTGGTTTCAACTTAGACTCATCTATTTCATCTCTAGCAGATACGATATCACGGACGTGTTCACGCACCCTGATCTTCAGCTCTCTTTTTGTGAGCCCTACATATATTTTTGGACAAGGACATGTCGCATAATACACCACCGCCGTGCTGGAACATGTCAACTGGTGGGTAATTGAAAAGATAGGTAGTGTCTGAAAAATCCAAAGCCCTCCCCATATTGGCGCAGGCCACACATTTACCACAAGGTACAAACCCCCACTTGGGTCTGCCAACACCAGGAAAGATCAGACGAATCTGTTTTGCATAAAAGCTTTCCACCACAACACACACACACACACAAAAAAATCTATATATATAATATAACTTACAGTGAATTACTGTAAATACTTACAGTTCTGAAGACTCAAGCAGGATTAGTGCTCTGGGCAGCTGGGCTCAGGGCTGGAAGTGGGCACTGCTCTGCAGTTCAGGAAGGAAACCCAGGCTCGGCTCAACCTAGCGTTGCAGTGCCTCCGCGTGACGTCATGGCGCGCGACATACGCAAAGGGCAGGGGAGGTCGGGAGGAGGAGCAAGCAAGTACTGTATTTTTCACCCTATAAGATGCACCGGCCCATAGGATGCACCTAGGTTTTAGAGGAGGACAATAAGAAAAAAATATTTTCCATTACACCTCAGGTCAGACCACCAATCAGACCCCACAATGTGAATCAGACCTCAGCTGACAGCCCCAATCAGACCCCCAATGTTAATAAGACCCTCAATCAGACCTCATATCAGCCCCCCAATGCCATATATCAGCCCCCAATGCCATATATCAGCCCCCCCAGCCTCATGTATCAGCCCCCCAGCCTCATGTATCAGCCCCCAGCCTCATATTAGCCCCCCAGCCTTATGTATCAGCCCCCCAGCTTCATGTATCAGCCCCCCAGCCTCATGTATCAGCCCCCCAGCCTCATGTATCAGCCCCCCAGCCTCATGTATCAGCCCCCATCCATCATCGCAAATAAAATAAATAAACAACTTACCTCTCCTGGACGCCACCGCTCCTCACCACTAGCGCTCTCTCTTTTCTTCCTGGTCCTCGGCTGTAGGCTGTGAAGGCTGCGCACAGCGTGAGGTCACGCTGTGCGCAGAAACTGCACAGACAACAACCGAGGACCAGGTAGTGGTGAGTACAGAGCTTTCAGCGCTTCCCGGTCCTCCGGTACTAATCAGCGCTTCTACAATGGAAGCGCTGATAAGTATTCACCCCATAAGACACAGGGGCATTTCCCCCCCCCCCCCCCACTTTAGGGGGAAAAAATGCGTCTTATGGGACGAAAAATTATTTGTGGGCAACGACCAGCGGCCTCAAGAGGCAGCTGCCTTGGGCTCCCCAAGAGCAATTGGGCCCAGGGTAGATGCCCCTTTGCCCCACGTTAAAGACAGCCCTGGCTAGGCGGATTCTTCCCTACACTGCTAGGTGGCGGCTGCCCTAGCCGTTTTACAGGCTAGGGCAGCGCTAAAGCCCGCCCATTAGTGCCGGTGACGTCACCAGGCTCTCTGCTGGGCGGAAGCCTCTGCCTACCAGTCCCTATGGAGAGCCCGGTACGTCACTGGAACTTAATAAAAGGCCTTTAAAATGCTTTGCGGCTTATATCAGGGGGGGCCGGAGGGGTGAAGATGTTCAGCTCTGAACCCGGACAACCCCTAAGCTGTCAGCTGCCAAGCAGGCTGAAAGTAGATACAACCTCATGCTGCCATGATTTCTATTGATCACGCCATCCCAAAGGATAATCACAGCCACCCCATTTGTGTTATCAGACAGGCTGAAAACTGTGCTATAATGTATGGTGCTGGCAGTTGAGTACCTCTCTGTGCAGTGCATTTATGGTGCAGGAGGCATTTAAAAGCATAGTGCAAAAGTAAAAACTTTTCATGATAAAACTTAATTTATCACACATTTTTTCAGTTTTGTAATTCATTTTGTAATCTTGCTTCCTCTTATTGTAAGGAAATACACTGCTCAAAAAAATAATGGGAACACAAAAATAACACATCCTAGATCTGAATTAATTAAAATATTCTTCTGAAATACTTTGTTCTTTACATAGTTGAATGTGCTGACAACAAAATCACACAAAAATAAAAAAATGGAAATCAAACCCATGGAGGTCTGGATTTGGAGTCACACTCAAAATTAAAGTGGAAAAACACACTACAGGCTGATCCAACTTTGATGTAATGTCCTTAAAACAAGTCAAAATGAGGCTCAGTAGTGTGTGTGGCCTCAACGTGCCTGTATGACCTCCCTACAATGCCTGTGCATGCTCCTGATGAGGTGGCGGACGGTCTCCTGAGGGATCTCCTCCCAGACCTGGACTAAAGCATCTGCCAACTCCTGGACAGTCTGTGGTGCAACGTGACGTTGGTGGATAGAGCGAGACATGATGTCCTAGATGTGCTCAATTGGATTCAGGTCTGGGGAACGGGCGGGCCAGTCCATAGCATCAATGCTTTCGTCTTGCAGGAACTGCTGACACACTCCAGCCACATGAGGTCTAGCATTGTCTTGCATTAGGAGGAACCCAGGGCCAACCGCACCAGCATATGGTCTCACAAGGGGTCTGAGGATCTCATCTCGGTACCTAATGGCAGTCAGGTTACCTCTGGCGAGCACATGGAGAGCTGTGCAGCCCTCCAAAGAAATGCCACCCCACACCATTACTGACCCAATGCCAAACCGGTCATGCTGGAGGATGTTGCAGGCAGCAGAATGTTCTCCACGGCGTCTCCAGACTCTGTCACGTCTGTCACATGTGCTCAGTGTGAACCTGCTTTCATCTATGAAGAGCACAGGGCGCCAGTGGCGAATTTGCCAATCTTGGTGTTCTCTGACAAATGCCAAACGTCCTGCATGGTGTTGGGCTGTAAGCACAACCCCCACCTGTGGACTTTGGGCCCTCATATCACCCTCATGGAGTCTGTTTCTGACCGTTTGAGCAGACACATGCACATTTGTGGCCTGCTGGAGGTCATTTTGCAGGGCTCTGGCCGTGCTCCTCCTGTTCCTCCTTGCACAAAGGCGGAGGTAGCGGTCCTGCTGCTGGGTTGTTGCCCTCCTACGGCCTCCTCCATGTCTCCTGATGTACTGGCCTGTCTCCTGGTAGCGCCTCCATGCTCTGGACACTACGCTGACAAACACAGCAAACCTTCTTGCCACAGCTCGCATTAATGTGCCACCCTGGATAAGCTGCACTACCTGAGCCACTTGTGTGGGTTGTAGACTCCGTCTCATGCTACCACTAGAGTGAAAGCACCGCCAGCATTCAAAAGTGACCAAAACATCAGCCAGGAAGCATAGAAACTGAGAAGTGGTCTGTGGTAACCACCTGCAGAACCACTCCTTTATTGGGGGTGTCTTGCTAATTGCCTATAATTTCCACCTGTTGTCTATCCCATTTGCACAACAGCATGTGAAATTGATTGTCACTCAGTGTTGCTTCCTAAGTGGACAGTTTGATTTCACAGAAGTGTGATTGACTTGGAGTTACATTGTGTTGTTTAAGTGTTCCCTTTATTTTTTTGAGCAGTATATATATATATATATATATATATATATATATATATATATATTGGCGCTATAGAAAGAAAGGTTATTATGGTTTTTGAAATGTCGCATCTTTTGTTTTTTGAGAATGGCAATAAATGGTTAGACTGGAAACCGATGTGACATAGTAAACTCAGTGCAGCATTTTCTCATAGTGTACTAGACACTGGTATTATTATTCCCACTGCATGCCCCGTCTGTATGAGCCTGAAAAAATACATTCCCAGACCCGGGCTGTTCTAGCAGACTGTGAATTAGCCTCTAGTCTTGTAGAAATAAGCACTTGCTTGAACAAAGTGCATATTGTTGTGCGCCCGCAGCTGAGCCGTACAGCTTGTGCATTCTGAATCCAAATGCTGCGTTAAATAAGCATCTGCTATTTTTACCAGGCCATTTAACACCAAATGAAATAAATACCCAAACAGAGGGTGCGTGCATTTGCAGCCAGATCCCCCATTAGTAAGAAAGCAGATGTACTCTTTGCAGCGCTCACTGACAAGATGAGCATGGCATAATTAACCCTATTCATTTATGAGGCAACTTACAGCTTTGTTCATTTTGAAAGACATTTTCACTGTGGTATTTTCTAAGTAGGAGGCACATTAAATCAGTGGTTAGCACTGTAGCCCTATAGCCCTGGGTCAGGAGCACGAATATGACCATCATCTCCCTGTATTTGTGTGACCTTCCAACACTATTACCCTCATTTTAGGTTAATTGTCCTTCTACGATGTATATATATATATATATATATATATATATATGTTAGTGGTAAGCATATTCCACATTGAGCCTCTCTACACATCACTACAAGGGTGCACATAGCATAGAGGCTGACCATGCAACTGATATGGGGCTGTTTTCCAAAGGGGACCCAGCCCTGATTTGTCCCATCTCGTCTTCTACTTGATAGAACTTGTGCAGAACCCCCCTTTAGAGAAAATGCATTGTTAGCAAAGAAGGGGTGGGTAATTGTCCAATGTCATGGAAGAGATAGAGGAGGAAGCACACCAGGCGAATCTCTACTGGGACACCAAAATGGGGTGGGGGGCTGTGTTTAATTTGATGTTTGCTTTTTGATCTTTACTGTGGTCTACCCTCTTTTCTGTCATGGGGTTAATTTTATACATTTCGAACTCTGTTCCACTATATGAAGGACAGTAAAAATCATGTACCTATAGAATAATATTCTGCAATCTGTACAATCCACCAACATTCATCTTATACGTATAGCCATCTTAGAACCCTTACTTTTCAGCCCTCAGCCAAATGGAGAAATTAGGAATGTAATTTTTTTTTCAAATAGTAAAATAATCTGGATCTCATATAGTTTTGGGTCTGCAGCTACTATCCAGACCTATGTATTTCACTCGTTGCAGACTACAAAGCCTGTGTTGTCTGGAGACAAAGTTACAATGGAGCAAAACAAAGATAAATATTGAATAGGTGGACATAATCTTTAAATGATGTAAAATAGAAAAAGTATTTTTTCTCAAATAGTGCAGATATTTTTTATTTATTTATTTTTCACACACTTAGGTGTACTTGCAATGCTCTTGAAATGCTAGGTAGTATAGTACAGTACAAGTACAGTGATGACCTCTACAGCTCTATTTCTGTGCCAGGATGAGCTCCTCCTTTGGATGTCTGGTGAGGGCTGCTCCATTTTATTTATTTTTTTACATACAGGACCCTAAAGAAGCTCATATCTTCATCGTAGAAAGTGATTTACAGCTTCATTTCCTCACTGTTATATGTAAGGATTTTCTTTATCTGTTTTAGGGATCTACATATCTGTCTTACATTTTTATTTCTCTTATCTTGGGATGACAATTTGGAGCTTTGGATCCAATTACTAGTTTTTAGTGTTTTTATCTGGCTGCAATATAAATTATTAGCGCAACCTGCGCTAAATTGCGTGCAATTGTTTGGCCGCTGCTGACAGTGACACAACCTCTGCTACATCTGTTGTGTTACATTAGCACATCCTAAATATCTGTGACATTCAGTCAAATTTTTTCGCCGATGGTGACAGCAGTTACCTGCGCTACATCTCCTGTATAACGTTTGCGCATCCTAAATATCTGTGACATTCAGTCTAATTTATTTGCGCATACACTTACGAAACCTGCGCTACTATACGTGTGACATACTTGCAAGCATATATACCATTTAATATGCTCAAGGCGAGCAGTAAGGGATGGGGAAGTGACAGTAATGCTGATGGTGCACGCAGGGGCCGTGGCCCTGGGCGCGGTGAAACTGTGACTGCTGCCAGAGCACAAGAAACACACTCATCCACGATACCTAGCTTCATGTCCTAGTTTGCAGGGAGACTCAGGACACACAAGTCAGGAGGATGAACAGAGTGAGGAAGTGGAAGAGGAGGTGGTGGACGATGAAATCACTGACCCAACCTGGGAAGGTGGCAAGCCAAGTGAGGACAGCAGTACAGAGGGGGAGGGATCCACAGCACCACAACAGGCTGGAAGAGGTAGTGGGGTGGCAAAAGGGAGAAGGCGGGCCACACTAAACAGGCCCGCAACTGTTCCCCGGAGCACCCCCTTGCGGCAATCTCCCTTGCAAAGTGGTGGGTGTTCCGCAGTCTGGCGTTTTTTTGAGGAAAGTGCGGACAATAAAAGAATTGTCATTTGCAACCTGTGCCGTGCCAAAATGAGCAGGGACGTGAACACTAGCAACCTCACCACCACCAGCATGATCCGCCACATGGCATCAAACCCTAATAGGTAGGACGAATGCCTGGGTCCACAATCAGTGTCTGCGGGTCACACCACTGCCTCCTCTTCCCCTGTTTTACGTGCTGGCCAATCCCCTGTCCAAGATGCAGGCCCGGATGCCCCAGGCCTTTGAACGAAAGCGCAAATACCCAGCCACCCACCCCCAGGCCATAGCACTAAATGCGCACCTTTCCAAATTGCTGGCCCTGGAAATGTTGCCATTTAGGCTTGTGGACACTGAGGCTTTCCACAGCCTGATGGCGTCCCTCGTTACTCAGTCCCCAGCCGCCACTATTTTTCCCGGTGTGCCATCCCCACCTTAAACCAGCATGTGTCCGTAACATCACCTGTGCTCTGACCAACACAGTTATTGGGTAGGTCCACTTAACGACTGACACATGGACAAGTGCTTTTGGCCAGGGACGCTACATTTCCCTGACGGCACACAGGGTGAATGTTGTGGAGGCCGGGAGCGAGTCGTATCCTGGGATGGCACAGGTGCTACTGACGCCAAGGATTGTGGGCCCTACTTCCATCAGAATTTCCACCACCTACATTAGTGGCTGAAACCCCCCCTTATCCTCCTCCACTTCCACCTCTGAATTCTCATCTTGCAGCACCAGTCAGCCATCAGTCAGTAGCTGGAAGCAGTGTAGCACTGCAGTGGGGAAGCGGCAACAGGCCGTGCTGAAGCTGATATGCTTAGGGGACAAACCGCACACTGCCACAGAGCTGTGGTAGGGGATAAGAGACCAGACTGAGCTGTGGCTCTCGCCACTCAACCTAGAACCAAGCATGGTTGTTTCTGATAATGGCCGTAACTTGGTGGCGGCTTTGAAGCTTGGCAAGCTCAGACACATCCCATGCCTAGCCCACGTGTTCAACCTTGTGGTTCAGCAGTTTCTCAAAACCTACCCCAATTTGCCTGAGCTACTGGTAAAGGTGCGCCGCGTGTGTGCACATTTCCGCAAGTCACCGACGGCTTCAGCCGGTCTGTCAACGCTGCAGCAGCGCTTGAAATTTCCAGCTCACCAGCTGTTGTGTGACATGAGCACGCGCTGGAACTCAACGTTCCACATGTTGGCCAGGCTTTGTGAGCAGCAGAGGGCAGTAGTAGAATACCAGCTGCAACATGGTTGTCGCCTTTCCAGTCAGCTTCCGCTCTTCACAAGCGAGGAGTAGGCATGGATGTCTGACCTCTGTGAGGTTTTAAGAAACTTTGAGGAATCAACACAGATGGTGAGCGGCGATAACGCTATTATCAGCATAACCGTCCCACTTTTGTGTCCACTCAAACGCTCGCTGCTCACAATTAAGGACGATGCTTTGCATGTGGAAGAGGTGGAAATGGGGGAAGACATTACACAGGGTGATAGCCAAACCACCCTCAGTTCGTCTTTTCAGAGCAAATTAGACGATGAAGAGGAGGAGGAGCAGGGGACAGTTGCCTCCGCTACAGAGGGTAGTACCCATGGAAGTTTAATTCCTCCTGTTCTGCGTGGGTGGGCAGAAGGAGGAAGAGGATGAGGAGATTCATAGTGATGCTCCTGATGATGACAGCGAAGTCTTGTCTGTTGGGACTCTGGCACACATGGCTGACTTTATGTTATTCTGTCTTTCCCATGAGCCTTGCGTTTTACGCATTTTGGCCAACACAGTTTACTGGTTGTTCACCCTTCTCGACCCCCGCTACAAAGAGAACTTCTCATCTCTAATTCCTGTGGTGGAGAGGACTAGCAAAATGGTGCAATACCAGAAGGTCCTTGTGGAAAAATTGCTCCAACGCTGGTGGCAGAGTCCGTAGTTCCTTGGGCAACCGAGGAGGGGAGACGAGGGGAACACACAGCAGTTCCAACAGAGGCAGGGCAACACTCTCGAAGGCCTGGGACAGTTTTATGACACCCCGTCAGCACCCTCAACCTGATGCGCGGCCTATGTCACAAGGAGAGAAACATTTTAGAAGATGGTGAAGGAGTACGTAGCAGACCGTGTCAGTATTACAACTGTTGGGTGTCCAAGCTGGACACTTGGCACGAACTGGTGCTCTACGCCTTGGAGGTGCTGGCCTGCCCTGCCGCCAGCGTTTTGTCCGACCGGGTATTTAGTGCTGCTGGGGGCATAATAACTGATAAACGCATCCGCCTGTCAACTGAAAATGCTGACAGGTTGACTCTTATCAAAATGAACAAGGCCTGGATTGCCCCTGACTTCTCTACTCCACCAGAGGAAAGCGGCTGAACATAAAGGCACTTTAACTGTGGCTTTTATGGTGTATTGAATGCACTGTATTTCCATGCACCCCTTCTACCACAAAAAAGGGTATATGGTTCAATCTTCCTTTTCTCGTCCTCCTCCTCCTCCATCATATCAACATGCTTATTAGGGTGCCCTCGCTCCTAATGTTTTAGAGGGTCGGCTCAGCAGCAGACCCTCATCCCTAATGTTTTAGAGGGACACCAGCAGGCCCTCACCCATAAGGTTTTAGATGGTCAGATCAGCAGCAGGCCCTCGCCGCTAATGTTTTAGATGATCAGATCAGCAGCAGGCCCTCGCCCCTAATGTTTTAGAGGGTCAGCTCAGCAGCAGACCATCACCCCTAATGTTTTAGATGGTCAGATCAGCAGCAGGCCCTCGCCCCTAATGTTTTAGAGGGTCAGCTCAGTAGCAGACCCTCACCCCTAATGTTTTAGGGGGTCACCAGTAGACCCCCTTTTTAGATGGTCAGATCAGCAGCAGGCCCTCATTCCTAATGTTTTAGAGGGTCACCAGCAGGCCCTTGCTCCTAATGTTTTTGCGGGTCACCAGCAGGCCATCAATCATAATTTTTCAAGGCTGTGTATGATGCCCTCCTTTATGTGTAATAAAGGGTATATTGGAGTGCCGGTTCCTTGTAATTTTTGGCAGCCCTTTCACTTAGTGCATAGGCTTTATGAGTGTAGGAGTCCCCCTAGCTGAATAATTGTGCCACAATGTAAATGAGGCCCTCCTTTATGTGATATTCAGGTTGTATCGGAGTGCCTCTTCCTTGTAATTTTTGGCAGCACTTGCACTTTATATACAAGTAAATATACAGAAAAGAATGTTTCCTAACCATTTTTCCTCTATAATCGATTGTATCTCCGGTTTTGTGTGTATTATTGTCAGTCTGTAAAAGTGGCGTACTACTCAGACAACATCGTTCACAGCAGCGACTTGGGAGTCCAAGATGCATCCAGACATTCTCCCCATGCTGTTCCCAAACCATTTCAGTGGTGTTTCCACCAATTTCTGACCTTTTCCTGTGAACCAGACACCCTCCCCTCTTCAGAGCAGGGGTGCTTGGTTTAATGCTCGGGTTCTCCCTTTGACTTCCATTGTGCATCCCAAAGTGTTCTACTCAAGCACCCGAGCACTCGATCAAAACTACTAGTTTTCCATAAAGTCGTGGACACAAGTTACAATGGTTTCAACGTACAATTGTTGTTTGAGACCAATTAATATTGTAACTTGAGGGACCACTGTAAATTCCTGGCAATAAATATCCAATATTGTGTGCTACAAGTAAGCCTCTTCATTCATTTGACCATGTCATCTTCTTCTTCTTCTACTCAGTCCACTGCTTGGCTCATTACCCCTCTGGACATGATAAATCATGGTGTCATCCATGATGAGTGGTGTAAGACATGCAGCTAATCATTCAAGAGTGCATCCAGTCTCTTCTTTTCATTATACTACTATAAATTGTGATGACTTCTCTTGGTGACATGACTTTGGGAACAAGTCATGTCAAATGTACCTTGAAAATCATACTCTAATAACTAATACTCATCAGATCAAATGATTGTGGACTCATTTTTTTCCATAAAATTATGGGGCTGTGCAGAGTTTACAAGTTTCACGTATTTCTATTAAGAAACTGTATTTCTCCCATTTAACACAATAAAGGCTAAAATAAGAATTTGTAGTTAAATTTATGATTTCTTAAAGGGAATCTGTTATTCAGTTTATGATGCTGTCACTGTAACTTACTTACCAAGTGGATTCCAAGAACTTACTGTATAATGCTGGCAGCGGAGACGAGTCCAGCTTATTCCTGAGCTCCCACTCCTTCGCCCAACCACTGCTGATTGAGTTTTCTTCCATAGAGAAAAGGGAAAAAAGCTGTTGTGGATAGGCAAAAGTTCAACTCATAGTGTTTAAGGGGTTGTCCAGCCATGTACTTTTTTTTAAAACTGCTTAAAATGTCATAAAATAATAAAGGAAGTTATATTCACCTTACCGATCCTCCAATGGTCTCTGTTCTTTCTGCTCCACCAATGGCATCCTGACATGTGACTGCTTCATCCAGTCACTGGGCCTAACAGGACACCTCTACAGCCAGTAATTGGCTTCAGCGGTTCCAGTACCCCAGACTTGGGGTATCTTCAAAGTTTGGGTTTGTAATGTAATGTTTGTAATGTTTTTGACATGCTAACAATTGTTATACCAGCAGACGGCGGGTTTGTGGCACTGGGAATGGAGCTAACCACTTCATGCCCTTCCCCCCTCCTTCATAGAACTGGTCTAGTCCAATTTCCTGTCAGGAGGGAGAGTTAGCTTGGCAAGCTTGGAAAGAGGGAGCACGTGCATCTGCTCCCACTCCAAGAGACTTAGGGACTACAGATCTAGCTCATCTGTCAGGACCACTACTCCATGGGGACTGCAGGATCCCAGGCTGCAGAAGTTTTTCAAGCTACAGAGTTTATACTCAGCAGAGTGATCAGCACCACAACTATACAGACTAGCTACAGGCGAGGGTAAACATGTTAAGACACCCATCACCACAGTTCAGGACAGGCACACGCACAAGCCTGTATTTCACAAGTGGACACCTATAGCCACAAGTGCCAGATTATTGCTGTTAGCAAGAGAATAAAGAGAGAGAGAGACTTTTGCAGGCTAGTATACTCAGAGTTTCATCGTCTGCTACCATACCTCATCATCTTGGGAGTGAAATTGCACTGTATACAGCTACTGCTGGATGTGCTACAACTTCACGTTTAGTAAAAAGAGACTTACGTTCTTTTACTTCTTGCCTGACTCCATGCACCATCCTTTCCCTGCACCGATCCTCAGGAAGCGCTGGCCTGAAGGAGCACACAGTGACACGAAATCTCATCAGGACCACTACCACTCCCACCCGCTGCACCGGCTGCTCAGAGGCTGACTGCACAGTCAGATGTCTATTATAGAATATCACCGAAGAAGGCGGTTAGAGGCTGGTGGGGGACCAGAAGGTGTTGGAATTTAAATGTTGAGGGATTGTTAGGGTGAGTATAGCTTCTATTATTACCATTCTAAATGGTTTTAAAAAAAAGTTTCATGGCTCTCAACAATCTCTTTAAAGCGTTGTTCAATGCATTCGGGTAGTACATTACATGTGCAACCAAAAACTTATCCCAAATATGACTCAAAGTATATATCTATATATATATATATATATATATATATATATATTACAAAATGAGGTGTCAAGTAGAGCACCATCATAGTAACTGTTGGGTACCATAGAGCCTGTACTGTACCTCTGTATGCCACTCCACAGGAAGTGTTAATTCTAGGGCAGAATACACATGGCAACTGATGAAAGCTTATGAAACCATACAGAGGCTATGCAGCCTCTTATATTCCTTCCATACTTTGCCATATTGGATGAGCCATATAAAAGAGCCCTTGGAATAAGTAACATATAATTCTAGATCGACACACTAGCTTTGATGTTTTAAGACTGGACCAAACTGGATTTTTTAAAAAGGGCATCAGTCAGCAGATTTGTACCTATGACACTGGCTGACCTGTTACATGTGCGCTTGGCAGCTGAAGGCATCTGTGTTGTTCGTATGTGCCCACATTACTGAGAAAAATTAGGTTTTAATATATGCAAATGAGCCATCCTCTCCACATTGATTGACAGGGCCAGGCAGTGGAAATGTCACCATGTCTGGCCCTGTCAATTAAAGTGCAGTGGGTTCAGCAGTTGCAGAGAGAGCAGAGCCTCTAGGTACAACGGCAACACCCTCATTGCTCCTAGAGGGTCATTTGCTTATATTAAAACCTCATTTTTCTCAGCAATGCGAGACCAACACAGATGCCTTCAGCTGCCAAGTGCGCATGCAACAAGTCAGACGGTTTCCTAGGGACAAATCTGCTGACAGTGCTGAACTTATTCCAACTTACTTGCTTTATTTCAATTTCGGCACTTTTTTGGCTGCATCACCACTACTGGCCCAAATTTTTCGAAGCACACATTCCTGTTTCTGCTGGGTTTGCTAAACAGACCCAGCGAGCTTTGTGCTGTACCATATACTGTGGTTTAAGTTGCCAGCCCTGATATTTCACAAGCACCGGGGAAGCACTGCTTCCCAGCGGCTTCCAGTCTGCAATGTATGCGGAGTCATTGATGACACCTGTACCTTGCAGTGGATGGAAGTCAATAGAGAAGATCTGGAACGTCAGAGGAAGTGCCAGATTTTGGAGCAAATCAATCATGTGATCGCAGTGGAAGAAAACAATAGCGCTTCAGACAGGTAAGTGATAGGTAAACCACTTCCTGCCACAGGTTCACTTCTTGCTGCAATCAGAGCAAAGGTCCGGAGAATCCCTTTAATGATTGCTAATTATTGCCACACAGAAGTCACAAATCTCGAGTCACTTGTAGTATAGTGTGCACCTTCATGCCAGGAACACTGGGAACAATGGAGCAAGATGTGTGATTTCCTAGATTTTTTGTAGAAAAAGCTATAAATACACGTTTGTATTTGCCCATGCCCCACTTCTTCCATTCCTTTGTGCTTTTCTTAAGTAGGCCTGTGTTCTCATCATTACAATATGAATGGCGGGGCAGTGAAGCATATGTGACCAGCAGTGGTCAGGGCTGACTATTCATCTTCTCCTTTTAAGAAAAGACAGTCAATGTTCCTCCTTTCAAAGGCTGAGATTCCACTACAAATTGTTGGTGACTGAATACAAAAAAAACGTTCTTTCTACCTAGAGAGAGCCTCCTATTAGCATGTTTATTGGGATAAAAGTCTCCATCACGTGACTGATTCACATACCTCTTCTGTCCACTCTTCTGCATAATCCTCTGAGGAGGAAGAGAGGCAAAAGGCTTTTATTTGCCACATAATGGTCATTTTGTTTGGGCAGTTGGCAAAAACCTGTTGTATAATTATGTCACGGGTACATGTGTTAAATGCTACTACTGTTGTAGGGTGATCTAAGCTAGTATTTCACTCAGAAGTGCACTTATCAGATTTTTGTGGCATATATGGTTTGGTCAATTAAAAAGCTCCATGCACATGAAGTGGTTGAATACTTCTGTGTTGGTTGTCCTTGATCTGATTCATTGCAATTCCTAATGATTTGATAGCAATAGTAAATCGGTAGTGCACTGAGAGACTGTACAGAGGTACATGGAGTCCATTTGACTCATAGGTAACCTTGGTGAGGTAGAGATCTGCTGTACTAATACAGAAGTTACTTAAAGGGGTAATCCGGCACTAATGCTCCCCCATATGCCGGGCCCCTCACACTGCTTCTACTTACCTGGCTCCCCGCTCCCTGCGCCGCTCCTGGTCCCCGCACGGCTGCAGCTGCTTCTCCCCGTGCACAGATGAAAACTTCTGGTGTCAGGGGGAAAGCAGCCAATGGCAGGAGGTGATGGGGATGAGTCTCCCTAGCGTCACCCGCGATGCTAGGGAGGCTCCCTTCATCACCGCCTGCCATTGGCGGCTTTCCCCCCAACACCGAATGTTTTCATCCGTGCATGGAGAGAAGCAGCTGCAGCCGCGCGGGGAGGATCGGCGCAAGGACCGAGGAGCCAGGTAAGTACAAACAGCGTGAGGGGCCCTGCATATGGGGGAGCATTTCTTAGTGTCGGATAACCCCTTTAAGATCGACCACAATTCAAATGTCCGGGATTCACCCAGAAGAGAAGTGACCACATTTGGGTCATACATTTCACTTACACAAGGTGATCACTATTTGTAAAGCATACCACCCAACTTTTTGTATGGTCAGAGAGGGACTCTTGCAGCTCATTTTGTGAAAGACTCAATCACTGGCTGAGATGGGTCATTGCTGCAACCAGTGATGGACTAAGCAGAATTCACAGCCCTTTAAAAAAAAAAAAGGAAGAAGTGAGGTGCAGCGGGGACTGGACACTGTCAGAATTGCAGTGGCCGGGGACGCGTAATGTTCCAAAAATTGTCCATGGAAGATGCTGGACCATTGTGACACAGGCAGTGTTCCATTCATTGTCACTGGAAGATGCCCGACCATTGTGACACACATATTGTTCTGTCAGTTGTCCTTAGTATTAGCCCAGCGCTCTGTGTCTGCTCTGCTGCCCCTACACGCAGACATGGGTGTCGGGTTCCTTCACTTCCTCTGATGCCGCACGCCGTGCTGACAAGCATGGGCAGTGGGTAGCTTAACAGGTGAACATGCCCTGTGCCATTCCTTCTTTGCTCGCACAGGTGCAGCTATGTAGTCTCTGGCATCCTTCTTCCGGCTGGAGTCCTGTACTGCCTATGGCTCGTCTGCAATGTGTATGTAAAGGCACCTCCTTCAACTGGGAGGTGCCTGAGCAATTAGGTTCCTAGCTTGTCTAGTTTCCTGTTTGAGCTAAGGCTACTTTCACACCTGCGTTAGGTGCGGATACATCTGGTATCTGCACAGACGGATCCGCACCTATAATGCAAACGATTGTATCCGTTAAGAACGGATTCCTTTGCATTATGAAGAACAAAGTCAAAACAGATCTGTCCTGACTTACATTGAAAGTCAATGGGGGACGGATCAGTTTTCAATTTCACCATATTGTGTCAGTGAAAACGGATTCGCTCCCATTGACTTACATTGTGAGTCAGGACGGATCCGTTTGGCTCCGCATCGCCAGGAGGACACCAAAACGCTGCAAGCAGAGCGGAATGGAAGCAGAACAGAGCCAAACTGATGCATTCTGAACGGATCCTTATCCATTCAGAATGCATTGGGGCTGAACTGATCCGTTTTGAACCGTTTGTGAGAGCCCTGAAACGGATCTCACAAACGGAATTCAAAACGCCAGTGTGAAAGTAGCCTAAGGTGTTCGGCTGTTTCTTGCCATTATGTGTACAGGACTTTGGATTACGTTTTACGGACTTTGCCTGATTCCCCCCTGTTCAGACCATGATCTACGTTTATGGACTTTGCCTGACTGCCGCCTGCCCAGCCTCTGACCTCCCAGCATCCACTAGGTGTATTGTGTCACCTGAAGGTCAGTCCAGTGGCTTCACACTCGGATCCCGATTCCCTCTTGTTCCAATTTACCTCTGAGGTAACATCTGGTACACCCCTTGGGAAACTCTCTCCTCACCATCATTGAGGTATCGTGTGAAGAACATAGGGTGTGCTCAGACATCGTCCTCAGAGGGAGTTGGTCACATGGGACAGCAGGTTCTCACTCGCTGGTCATAACACTTGGAAGATGCTGGTCCATTGTGACATGCGCAGTGCCCTGTCCATTGTTCCTGGAGTATGCTGGCCTATTGTGACACACACAGTGTTTTAACCTTTGTCCCTAAAGAACGCTGGTCCATTGTGACACCCTGAGTGTTCCATCCATCATTCCCAGAGGAAGCTGGTCCATTCTGACATGCACACTGTTACCTCAGTTCTCCCTGGAGAATGTGGGCCTATTGTGACATGAACAGTGTTCTGACCATTTTCCCTGGAGTATACTGGCCCATTGTGACATGTGCAGTGTACTGTCCATTGTCACAGAAAGATGCTGGCCCATTGTGACATGCACAGTATTCCAGAAAAAATAGGTGGTAGGACAGCACCACTTTCTTGGATAAACTCAAAGGATTTTGCGGCGGTGCTCGTGGCGTCAGGTCTCGGCCTCAGAGACCCCCAAAATTACCACGTAGAGATGAAGAAGGTCACGGCACTCCAAAAGCTTCCTTATTCAGTGTTCTTTATTGCACCAAAATTACAGCAGCAACGTTTCGACAATGCAGTCTTTATCAAGCTACATTAGCTACATTAGCTACTGTACTGTAGCTTGATAAAGACTGCATTGTCGAAACGTTGCTGCTGTAATTTTGGTGCAATAAAGAACACTGAATAAGGAAGCTTTTGGAGTGCCGTGACCTTCTTCATCTCTACATGCACAGTGTTCCATACATTATCCTTTGAGAATGCTGGGCCATTGTGACACGCACAGTGTTCCATCCATTGTCCCTGGAAGATATTGACCTAGCCTTTCTGCTGCCGGAGGTGAAATTTGAAATGGAAATCCCCATGCCAAATTCTCAACCTACTTCAACTTCTTCCCTCCGGCATTACTGCACATACTTGGAAAACATTACATATAGCGCTACAAAATATACAGCCTAATACAGCGCCACATACCTCTTACATCCAGTGATGTCTCCTCTGATGTTCTTTTTCCTTATGTTCTCCATTTGGACCAGACCACCATGATGATTTCTCTCAGCCATCGCTTGTCTCTGCAGAGTTTAACAAACAGACATCTTAATTTCCTACTTTTTCATCTTCCTCACACATTCTGAACACCCCATCCTGCCACCCCAAATACTGTGCCCACTATGCTTCCCAATACTGCAGAAACAGATAATCCCCCTGAAAATACTAGTACCACACAGATAGTGCCCCTTCAATAATTATTGTCACACAGTTCCCTAAAAATAACTGTGTCTAGCAAGAAGTGTCCCAAAAACTAATAGTGCCAAAACATAGTGTACCCCAAAAATGACCGTGTTAAGCTCATACTGTGCTAGGGTGCCCCCCCAGTAATAGTGCTCCCAAAAGTCCCACCAATAGAAATATTTATCTGCCAAAGTGCCCTTAGTGTTAACAATTCCCCCAATAGTAATAATGCCTATTGTGCCCCAGAAGTAATAATGCCCCCATAGAGCCCGCACTAGTAATCATGTTCCACATAGTCCCCGAGCAGTAATGAAGCCCACCATAATGCCCCCAGTTGCAATAATTCCTCTTATAATGTGTGCCAGTTCAAAAAATGTCACTGTTTTTATTTTTTATTTTTTACGGTGTTCACCTGAGGGGTTAGGTCATGTGATATTTTTATAGAGCAGGTTTTTACGGACACGGCAATACCTAATACGTCTATTTATTTATTTATTTTTTATTTATTTCCCTTTAACACAATAATAGCCGTTTTGAAGCCAAAAAATATCGTATTTTATTGTCTCCATTGCCTGAGAGCCATAGTTTATTTTATTTTTTGGGTGATTGTCTTAGGTAGGGTCTTATTTTTTGCGGGATGAGGTGACGGTTTGATTGGTACTATTTTTGGGGTATATGCCTTTTTCCTCGCTTGGTGTTGCACTTTATGTGATGTTAGGTGATAAAAAATTGCCTTTTTGGCACTGTTTTTATTTTTATTTTTTTACGGTGTTCACATGAGGGATCAGGTCATGTGATATTTTTATAGAGCTGGTTGTTACGGACGCGGTGATACCTAATATGTATTCTTCTTTTTATTTCTTTCACTTTAACACAATAATAGCATATTTGAAACAAAAACATGATGTTTTAATGTGTCCATGTTCTGAGAGCTATAGTTTTTTATTTTTTTTAGCGATTTTCTTATGTACGGGCTCATTTTTTACGGGATGACATGACCGTTTTACTGGTGCCATTTTGTGGGACATACGCCTTTTTGATAGCTTCGTGTTGCACTTTTTGTGATGTAAGGTGCCAAAAAATTTTTACACATTTTTTTCTTTATGTTGTTTATCGGATGGGGTGGATCATGTGATGTATTTATATAGCTGGTCTTTATGGATGCGGTGATACCTAATGTGTGTTTTTTCCTTTTTTTTTCTATTTTTTATTATAAAATCAGGGGAAAGGGGCGTTGTTTTCTTTTTTTACTTGAAACTTTATTTTTTTTATTAAAAACACATTTTTTAGCCTTCTTTTTAAACTTTATTTCTGTCCCACTCTGGGACTTCAACTTTTGAGGTGAATGGGTCTGCGATCCGCTGCGGCTGCCCCACTGTGGGTGTTCGTGCATTGCGGCCCGCAGCACGGCCACGGGGCACACTTGTTCGTGTGCAAGAGGCCTAGAGGGAATACGTCACCAGGAAAACTAGGCACACCATGTAGGGCTAGCTCAGCTGAATGTAATAATACGTTTCAGTTAGGAAGGATCATAGTGTTGAAGATCCAAAACGCGTTGGATTTTTGGGTAATGCTATTTCCTTACCCAGATGATCCAGGTGATTCAATAAAGATTATGGATTTTATTTATGGTGAGCTGGAACTTTTTCCTTAAAATAGCTCAGCTGAATGGAATGATAACTTTCACTCAGTAATTAGTTGCTTCATTCTGGAGAAAAAGTACTTTTAATTCATATGCAAATGAGCAGTTAAGTGCACCAATGGTGGGCCTAAGTCACTCTGTGCACCCTTGCCTCCACTGCCAGCCTCTCCCTCTTCTTCATGATTGACACAGCTGGGAAAGGTGACTGCAGGAACATGGCCCTGCCAATCAAGATGGGAAAAGAGAGGCAGGCAGAGGAGGGAGGAGGAGCAAGGGTGTGCAGAGTGCATCAGGCCCTCCCACGGTGCACTGGACTGCTCATTTTCATATGGATTAAAAGTTCTTTATCTCCAAAATGAAGCAATTTATCTGTAAGTGAAAGGTATCATTACATTCAGCTGAGCTAGCCCTAATTATCATTGTGCCTGGTTTAACAGCGAATAACCTGGTGACACGGATATATATATATATATATATATATATAGTCAATGCATTTCGGAGATTTTTTTGTATATAATAGTATTACCTACTTACAGTCTAAAATTTATTTTTGTGTTTTTCCTGATTTTTCTAAAGCCAGAAACAGAGACAGATTTTCAGGCAGCCTGGTGCTACCATCACTCTCCTATGCAGATTTATGCATATCATTTACATGCAATTAGAATATTTATTCCACAAACAAGAGCAATTTGCATAGGTGTCAGGCATGAGATGTAATTTCGTGTCCTCAGCTCTGGAATGAGAGATCAGTAATCAGCCACTTAGCATTATCTGTATGGGAGGATGTTTCTTAGCTGTTATATACTTCCAAGGTTTACTATTACTGGGAGCTCTTCTATCTCTGAGTCATTGAGGCTAGGGCTACACGGCGACTTTGGCCATGCTATACGCATGGTAGTGATATACATTTTTTTTAATACAATGGATGTCAGTAGGCAACGTATGCAACTATATGATTTAAAGATGCATATGTTGGGGCTATATGTTTAGTGTACAAGTTAAAGGGGTTATCCCATGATTAATGTAAAAAATGAAAATCAGACATCATATAGTCCATGACAAGCTCTAACAAAGCTAGATACAGCCCTGTACCTCACATGGATCCAGAGATCTCACCTTTCATTGCTCTGCTAGATTTATATCAAGCTGACAGCTCAAGGGGAGTGTCTTTTCTGCCCAGCTAAGGGGGCGTGTCCGTGCTCTACCTATCACAGCTCAGGAGCAGCTGAAGGATGACACTGAGCATGTGCGGCCAGACAGTGAGCAGGTCAATGAAATAGGAAAAACAACAAAGAGCAGGTGGCGCTATACAGATAGATTTTATTGAATAGCTCACTAGCTATACAACATTTTTAATAACATGCAATTACAAAATAATTCAGATCCAGGTGCTGGTTTAAAAACTAAAATATTTCTCATGGGTTTGGGACAAACCCTTTAAGAGATTTTTCCATGCAGTATGTGTGGTTGAAACAAAATGTGAACAGAGCCAAAAAGAAATGTACCTTCATCAATATGGCATTTACAACAGCCATTTTAACACACTGCTGCAATGTGTTCCTAAATCCCTCTACTGTGTCTCTGTAGTCATTATCCTGAGGGGTCAGGTACAGACTCAATCCCCGATATCTTGGGCATTTACCTTTAATGAAACTCTTGACAAAGACATACATTCAAGCAAATCTATAATTCCGACATGTGAGTAAATGCATTGTACAAATGTGTGTTATATAGCACATCTGCCCTACATTAGGCTATAGATAAGATTGATTATCACACCTGTTCAAACACCATACAATAGTTGGATAACAAGTTTATGGAAGCAGCACCAAGGAACCATATCTGTCCCTGCTGAATGCAGGATGTTTGGCTGCAAGTGTTAAAAATGGAGTTTAACTGGTGGAACGTGGACAAGTGACAGTCACAGCTGCCTGGAAATGCTGTCAAGGAATTCTCAAACACAGCTGGACAATGCTGACACCAAACACTGAGCAGAGCGGGAGGAAGAGGCTTCCAGCAATTAGCTGTTGGTGAGGTGCAAGGATGGTGGAGCTGACAGGGAGAAATGTTTATAGACACCACTCATCAGCAGCTTCATGGAGGACATCAAAGTACAATGCCCTGATGTGATTTTAAGCCACCTGACACGCAGCGGGAGGTCACGGGGGGCTTGTTGTTATAGGTGGGATAGGACAGGTCATGACAAGTGAAAACACTTCTGCTCAAGAAATCTGAGAGGAATTATGTCTAAGCCACCAACAACCATGAGCTGCATGCAAGTTTTAGAATACAATTAGGTTTAATATGCTGGTGTCCTAAACTGAAAGTCCAAGAAGTAACTTGAAGCTCCTGGGCCCCAATGAAGAATTTGTAAGAGTGCCCATACCCACCACGTGCCATTTATAATACTGGTGTCTTCTCATGTGGCAGGGGAGTCATTGGACCCATGTAGGCACCAGGACCGAGTGGATCTTTTAGCTCTGCGTTTCTAAAAGGAAACTAATAAGATTACAAGAGGAAGACTCTTTATTTGAATGTGGAGCTCCCAATGACACAAGTAACAAAAAAGAGAGAAACGGTTCTGCAGAGTTGTAGAATATATTTCATATATGGGAGTATCATTTACTCAAGGAATCTAAAAAAAAAAAAAAAATTCATGAAACAGAATAAATATAAATGTGAGACTTCCCTCATATCTAGACCTAATGGGGGACGGCATTGGTTTAAGAAGGCTTAATTGGAATGTTTATTTCCTATTTATATATTTCTATTTGGATGTATATGCAAAAAAAAATAATCTAAAAATCTAAAAATGAAAATAAAAAATACAAAGCAAAAATGTGTGTCGTTTTATTTATATTTCCTAATGCACAACTTTCTGTGAAAGCCAAAATGAAAGGGGTTATCTTATGATGATCAATGCAAAAAATAATCAGCCATCATTAGGTGTATTTCAAGAGCAGATAGCGGCGCAACGGTTAGTTGCACTGCAATCTGCAACTTTTCCCCACTCATGCCAGGTCTAAAATTGTGAGAGTGGCTTGGGCAGGGAAGGGGATGGGCCGTCAGGCCCGTCTCATTTCCCATTTTCTACACCTGTTTTAGGCATAGAAAAAGGTTTAAATGTAAAACAGCTAGGAAGCCCTCTTACATTTAGACTGGTGCTGGATGCACCGAAGTTAAGGAGAGGCCTGTGCCTCTTCATAACTTCAGTGGAACCACTGCCAGCTTTGGGGTTTATTAAGACCGTCATCTAAAACGCCGGTCTTAAAGGGAGTCTGTCACCTCCACATGGCCATATACAGCGCTTACATTGTCCTATCGCACACCTATACATGAATGTAATGGTACCTTTGTCTTTTTATTTACACTTGCAGAAGCTGGAAAAACGAACTTTGATTCATATGCAAATAGACACTCGCAAGGGCCCAGGGGCGGCGTTCACTGTGCAAGAGCCCAGGCTGCTCTGCCTTTTTTCATTGTTTCCCCACCCCAGCCTCTGCCTATGCCCACTCTCCTATTCCCTTGCATCATCCTTCTGTCCGGCCGAGATCCCGCGACTGTGCACTGCCGGCAAACGGTGCGAAACCAGCTGCAATGTGGTAGTAGTTAAAGCGATGCTGTGCCCACAATGGGAATCGCAGTGCGCATGCTCCGGCCCGGCGAGGCAGTGCACAGTCGCGGGATCTCGGCCGGACCTTAGGATGACGCAAGGGAATAGGAGGGTGGGCATATGCAGAGACTGGGGCGGGGGAACAATAAAAAAGGCAGAGCAGCCTGGGCTCCAACACAGTGAACGGCGCCCCTGGGCACTTGCGAGTGCTCATTTGCATATGAATCAAAGTTCATTTTTCCAGCTTCTGCAAGTGTTAAAAAAAGACAAAGGTATAGGTGTGCTGTAGGACAATGTAAGCGCTGTATATGGCCATATGGAGGTGACAGACTCCCTTTAATAAATGTGCCCCAAAACTTCTACATAGATAGGTAATCTATTGTTCATTTACTGCTGCTGTTAGGGAAAATTTTTATCTGAACGGCATTCCTCATGATAATAGTAGGTGTAGAATTGGGAAGTATGACAGCTCTATTGTTTATTTCATAGGCCTAGATAAAGATGTCCTAAGAAGAGCATTGCATTTGTTAGTGTAATGTTTGACTGAAATAGTTAAGCAAGGCTGTTTGCCATATTAAAAGTCTAAAGAGGAAGTTAAAGAGACAGAAGTAGAATACATAGAGTGACTTAAAAAATATAATTTTTTCTTTATTAAAAAATCACCTAGAATATTCCCATATAGAGTGCCAGTACATAATAAAATTGATGGAAGTGTCTCCTTAAAACGTTTCTCAGTTGTAAATGATAGCAGCTGTACTGTCCCCTAATACTGAGCCATACAGCCACCATGTGCTGCCGTACAGGCTCTATCATGTGTGGAAATGTTCTCCCCCAAAAAGAACGCTTCTAGTGTCTACATATGGCTTCCAAGGGAACATCCAACAGAAAAAAAGCTGTGTATGCTTTTGTATGATATTAAAGGCATATACACTCACCTAAAGAATTATTAGGAACACCTGTTCTATTTCTCATTAATGCAATTATCTAGTCAACTAATCACATGGCAGTTGCTTCAATGCATTTAGGGGGGTGGTCCTGGTCAAGACAATCTCCTGAGCTCCAAACTGAATGTCAGAATGGGAAAGAAAGGTGATTTAAGCAATTTTGAGCGTGGCATGGTTGTTGGTGCCAGACGGGCCGGTCTGAGTATTTCACAATCTGCTCGGTTACTGGGATTTTCACGCACAACCATTTCTAGGGTTTACAAAGAATGGTGTGAAAAGGGAAAAACATCCAGTATGCGGCAGTCCTGTGGGCAAAATGCCTTGTGGATGCTAGAGGTCAGAGGAGAATGGTCCGACTGATTCAAGCTGATAGAAGAGCAACGTTGACTGAAATAACCACTCGTTACAACCGAGGTATGCAGCAAAGCATTTGTGAAGCCACAACACGCACAACCTTGAGGCGGATGGGCCACAACAGCAGAAGACCCCACAGGGTACCACTCATCTCCACTACAAATAGGAAAAAGAGGCTACAATTTGCACGAGCTCACCAAAATTGGACTGTTGAAGACTGGAAAAATGTTGCCTGGTCTGATGAGTCTCGATTTCTGTTGAGACATTCAAATGGTAGAGTCCAAATTTGGCGTAAACAGAATGAGAACATGTATCCATCCTCTGATGGCTACTTCCAGCAGGATAATGCACCATGTCACAAAGCTCGAATCATTTCAAATTGGTTTCTTGAACATGACAATGATTTAAGAAACGCTTCTAGTGTCTACATATGGCTTCCAAGGGAACATCCAACAGAAAAAAAGCTGTGTATGCTTTTGTATGATATTAAAGGCATATACACTCACCTAAAGAATTATTAGGAACACCTGTTCTATTTCTCATTAATGCAATTATCTAGTCAACTAATCACATGGCAGTTGCTTCAATGCATTTAGGGGGGTGGTCCTGGTCAAGACAATCTCCTGAGCTCCAAACTGAATGTCAGAATGGGAAAGAAAGGTGATTTAAGCAATTTTGAGCGTGGCATGGTTGTTGGTGCCAGACGGGCCGGTCTGAGTATTTCACAATCTGCTCGGTTACTGGGATTTTCACGCACAACCATTTCTAG
This sequence comes from Bufo bufo, assembly GCF_905171765.1. Classification (NCBI taxonomy): domain Eukaryota; kingdom Metazoa; phylum Chordata; class Amphibia; order Anura; family Bufonidae; genus Bufo; species Bufo bufo. Next base: position 700,904,103 of record NC_053389.1, read on the forward strand.
GGTTTACAAAGAATGGTGTGAAAAGGGAAAAACATCCAGTATGCGGCAGTCCTGTGGGCAAAATGCCTTGTGGATGCTAGAGGTCAGAGGAGAATGGTCCGACTGATTCAAGCTGATAGAAGAGCAACGTTGACTGAAATAACCACTCGTTACAACCGAGGTATGCAGCAAAGCATTTGTGAAGCCACAACACGCACAACCTTGAGGCGGATGGGCCACAACAGCAGAAGACCCCACAGGGTACCACTCATCTCCACTACAAATAGGAAAAAGAGGCTACAATTTGCACGAGCTCACCAAAATTGGACTGTTGAAGACTGGAAAAATGTTGCCTGGTCTGATGAGTCTCGATTTCTGTTGAGACATTCAAATGGTAGAGTCCAAATTTGGCGTAAACAGAATGAGAACATGTATCCATCCTCTGATGGCTACTTCCAGCAGGATAATGCACCATGTCACAAAGCTCGAATCATTTCAAATTGGTTTCTTGAACATGACAATGAGTTCACTGTACTAAAATGGCCCCCACAGTCACCAGATCTCAACCCAATAGAGCATCTTTGGGATGTGGTGGAACGGGAGCTTCGTGCCCCGGATGTGCATCCCTCAAATCTCCATCAACTGCAAGATGCTATCCTATCAATATGGGCCAACATTTCTAAAGAATGCTATCAGCACCTTGTTGAATCAATGCCACGTAGAATTAAGACAGTTCTGAAGGCAAAAGGGGGTCCAACACCGTATTAGTATGGTGTTCCTAATAATTCTTTAGGTGAGTGTATTAGTGCTGGAGAAGCCCTGTGCACCTCCATGGGAGACCTGTTACGACCTCATATTTGAGACCATAACAGCTTTCAGCCAAGAAGATCTGATGTAGTAATGCATAAAATAGTTTTTTGGTAACAAAAATATTTCCATAGTATTGTAACATGGTGGAAAGGGGGAAATCTCACTTCCTAGGAGAAACTTTAGTTGAATTTTTTTTTTTAAGGAGGTTCAGGTGTTTGGCTAGGGGCCTCTTTTATTCGAGATAATGGCATGTCCCTCACCATTGTACTCGTAGTCAGTGCTGCAGAAAGGGTAACCCCCATTTAACAATGCTGCACATATTGTGGTATTCTCCCGCTTGTATCCATCTATTACTGTAGCAATTGGACTGACAAAGAATTAATTACAACTTAAACTAAAATGTCCTTCTTCATTGTCCGGTTGAATTTGCACATGAATAAGAGATCAGTGTTGTGATTTGCTTGCAAATGAGAGGGGAATCTCAGATGACTGCTTCCTTTCAAAGCACTAACCATATTCAACACCTCCAGAGTTTAAGTGTGAAATAAATACTTGCAGATTAGAAGGGATGCAATAAACAGCGACGCTCTTTCTGTCAACAGCACAGCCTGCCACCCACACTCTGAATGAAAGACACTTAGAACAGGGCCGCTTTCTTACCACCTTCAAGCAGATGAGCTAAATCATTTTTTTCTTTACCATCCTAAAATGACTTGCTGGCCACACTATTTGGTCTCCATTTGGTTTCCATATTTTCAGCTAAAATTTGAACCTCAGACCTTGTTTCTTGGGTTTTGGGTGCCAGGGAGGGAAGTCACTCTGCCTCTAAGGCTACTTTCACACTCACGTTTTGTGCAGATCCATCATGAACGGATCCGTTCAGATAGTACGACCATCTGCATCCGTTCAGAAAGGATCCGTCTGTATTATCTTTAACATAGCCAAGACGGATCCGTCATGAACACCATTGAAAGTCAATGGAGGACGGATCCGTTTTCTATTGTGCCAGATTATGTCAGTGAAAACCGTTTGGCTCAGTTTCATCATACAGACACCAAAACGCTGCAAGCAACGTTTTGATGTCCGCCTCCAAAGCGGAAAGGAGACGGAACGGAGGCAAACTGATGCATTTTGATCGGATCCTTTTCCATTCAGAATGCATTAGAATGCAAACTGATCCATTTTGGACAGCTCAGAAGAGCCCATGACGGATCCCACAAACGGAAAGCCAAAACGCTAGTGTGAAAGTAGACTAACGTGTAGATGTGGCTAGAGCAGCAAACCAAATCTTTTCATTTTCAGGAGGGAGATTTCTTAGGTTTTCCACTGTTAAAGGGAGTCTGTCAGCAGTTTTGACCATGCTAAACTGTTGCCAGCACTAGGTAGGTGCAGCGGAGAGCACTACAAACATACCTAATATGGAACTGTTATCATCAGGAGCAGTGTGAATTAGAACTTTTATTCTGCCAGATTTTGCTTCATAAGTGCAATGGTGACAGAGCTTCACCATGAAGTGTTCTCTGCTCTCTGCACTCAGTTCACTTCACATCCCATCCTCTCTGCTCTCAGTGACAGTTGCAGCATCCAAACAGGAGACCACTACATCTGTCAATCAGAGCAGAAGGGAGGGGATGTGACACAGCTCAATTCAGAGAGCAGAGGGTACTTCTCCAGTGCCCAAAGCAGATTCTGGCAGAATAAACGTTCTAATTCACACTGCTCCTGATGATAACATTTCCATAAACGGTATGTTTGTACTGCTTTCTGAGCCCTTACCTGGTGTTGTCAGCAGTTTAGAATGGTCAAACTGCTGACAGAATCCAAGTGTACCATGGAATACTTTTGACAACAAATGGATAAAATGTAGCATGGTAGGTACATCGCTTAGATCAGCGCTTCCAAACTGATGACACAGCTTAGAAAAACACTGTTAAGGTCCCCACAAACATGAATTTGGCTCTGTTTTTTTTTAACCTGTGAAAATTTAACCTGTGTGGGGATTCGCTCTGGTTGGTAGGGTGAGCGGACGCAGTACAGAGGCACAAAAACAGTTCTTAACCAGAATTCATTGTTTATTCACACTTGGCAGGTTAAAAGAAAGCAAAGTCACATTCGTTTTAAGTCCTTCTGGTCAGTTCACACCGTGCCACGCGTACAGCGTATAGAGTTCAAGTCCTGGTGTGTGTTCACACCTTGCAGCAGATCCACGTATGGAGTTCAGGTCCTGGATATCGTCGACCTGTCCTCAAAGATAGGTCACAAACATGCGTCCAGCCAGAAGCACCTTAACACACACAAACCTACTACACTCTAGCTGGCTTTTTAAGACAGTTAGGCGTCCGCCATGCCCGGACCGGCCCGTGAGATCCAGTCTGGTGCTTGACCTCACCTTTCTGCAATCAGTCTCTGCAGCACATGCTGGGAGGAAAATATCTCCCATCCACCAACCGATCCCTCACTGTGTCACACCTGACAGAATTGGCGCATACCACATACATATAATGTGTATGGCCAGCTTAAAGGGGTTTTTCAAAGTGAAATTTTCAGGCATCATGGGGTATTTTGTATTATCGTATGACTTCTGAGGATCAACACAGTCAACATCCATAATAATTATTTTCATCTCTATTGCTCCTTTGTATGTTTTGATAATTATAATATCAATATTTTTGATAAGTAGGTCAGCGTCACTATATATAAGAATACATAAAATGCAATGTAACTATATTTTGCTCACATATATTTGACTTTGTGCCAACGACTTCTTAAATGCATTTCCTTTGGGAGAGACCGAGTTACAAGCCCAGCAATTTGCTTGTGTTATAAATGAGGATGAGAGATGAAAGGCAGCAACTGTTGTATGCAAACAAGAGCTGCCCACTGCAAAGTGGGATTAAAGCACAGCCTGAGATTAAAGTGGAATTTAATACTGAGCTCCATTTGCTCATATTTCTATGTACAACTTCAACTTCTTCCAGAGTGGATTATTATTTTTTCCATCAAGTATAGTATAAGTAGCGGCTGATTTTATTTTTTCAATCAAAGTTTTTTAAATATGTGTCTATGCATTAATTTGGGATAAGCCAAATTCAGATTGCAGGACTTCAATGTATGTCATTCAAATTGCTGAGTACAGAATAAAAGGAGAATCTTACACATGCACTTTCAAGTACATTACAAGCTTTCAAGGCTGCTCAGCATTGTTATCTGTACAATAGTACTCCTCTCATCTCCACACATCAACCAGAAGTAACCTCCTCGGACAAGCTTTCCATCAAAACTAGGGTTTCTCAATGTTTCTTAAGGTGCCCATATGCATTAGATTAATGTCAGCAGAATTGGCCAATTTCAGCGGGTCAGTCAGTCAACATGTATATGGGACTGCCCAGACTGTACCTCGAAAAGATCATATCAGGGGAAAGAAGGAAGAGGCATGTCAAATTTTATATGCCCAATCCTTTTTTCTCAGGGGAATTAAACTGCTGCCAAAGATGACTCTTGTTATGTTCCGGGGGCCCGGGCAGACCTCCGAAACGTCATGCAAACAGGAGACAGGCAGAAACTGACCAGGGACCAACAGAATACTTTATTACACATGTAATAAATGAACATGACAGTAATAGGTATGCAAGTTAGGCAATAGTGGTAGAACTACCACAGAACCAAGTGCACCAGCAGACCAAAGGCAAAACCCAGAGGGCGGAGAGCCAGTAAGCCCCGTTCTTCACAGAGCCCCTGGTGGTGGGGATGAACTAGGCCGAGGACTCACTGGTCACACCTCTAGGATGGTCCCGGTACACTTGACCCCTACCTGCAAAGAACCACAACAGGACTGGAACCCAACTAAACACAGAACATTGATCAGACGACAAACGGGAACCAGCACACAAGCAGATGCCTGGACCCCAAGCGAAATGGAAGCATGGTGGTCACAGGCAGAGCTGCACACAGACAAGAGATCCTCCCTCCGGAGAACCCAGGAGCCCTCTCACGAAGGCAGGACAGAAACAGGAGCAGTAAGGCAATGCAGGCAAGATATGGAACAGACTGGATCCACTGCTGCACTCTCTGGCTGTAGTGCTGTCCAATCGCAGCGCAGAGCTCACAGCCAGGGAGAAGGAACGCCCAGGGAGAAACAGGGCAGACTCCTCCCCCGTGTTTTCCGATAGTAGCAATTACCATACAGTGTGGGAGAAGGTAACGGGGCCACAGCGGACGAACGGATCGGCGCCCAGGGATAATAGTAAGTACAGTGAGATCCCTGGGCGCTGCGCTACATATACAGATAGTTATCTTACAATGTTTAGACCCATGAAAGGTCCTCTTTAATACATTTTTCAGGGCCCCTTCGCATACACTGGCGCGGCGGCGCCATTGGTGGCCTGCCCTGTCCCTTACACCCCCCCTTCCCCCGTGCATCTTAATGCCAGCCAGCCAGAATCAAGCCGGTACAAGCCGGCCCTGTTCTAATTAGGCCCGCCCACCAAGTTCCGGGCCCGGCAACTGGAAGTCTGGAAAAGAGGAGCCGCGTGGGAGTCGGGACAGGGACGGGACCTCACCTCACAGGTTGTGGACAACTGCGGCGGTGCCAGTGACAGTCTGACAGACTGTGCCCCTCCCGAGACCAGGCTCTAGATCCGCCACTGACTGGATCAGAAGAAGTTTAGCACTGCCAAGCTATCAGACACAGTTAGAGTACTGCTAGGCTAACATGGAACAGACAATACCAACTGAGTTTTAACACCGGGTTGTTAGAAACACATTGTGCTGTGATCAGCCGCCTGCTCCCGACGTTGTTTCGCCAGTGAACTGGCTTCTTCCGGGCTCCCCTTCTTCACTGGCTCCCCGGAAGAAGCCAGTTCACTGGCGAAACGACGTCGGGAGGAGGCGGCTGAGGGATCCACACGCAGCTTGGGGTATTTATAACTATTAATTCCCACGCATAGCCCATTACTTTGCCTTTCTATTGGACCTTAATGTCTGGGGTTTGCATTTTTTCATGTTGGTTTCCTGTGTGGCTTTTTCTGTTACTCTGGGTGCCCCAGCGTGCCGACCCCTCAGCCCCCTCTAGGGTTTATGTTCCTCACTGAAGGTATCCCCCCTTTTTTACTGCTGATTTAATATGTTACAAGTACTGTCTAATGTATACTTAATAAAGATTTTCTATGTTTCTATATATAGAAGAGTTGTAGTTCAATTTTTTGTGGAGTAACTGTCACCGCCAGATCTCTGAGAAGTTCTGACAGACGTTCTTCAGTACCTCTTACATGATGTTCTTTTTTTTTTGGTTTCGTTTTGTCTTCTCTCCTCCCTCTCCCAGCTGTCATCTATTAGCAGTGATCGCCTCCCTTTATATCCCCTCCCATACTGCTTCACTTTGCGGTTTATACCACTTCCTGGATTGTGCTCACTGTTAGATGCTGCAACTGCTGGTTCCTCAGATAAGTCTATTCCTTTATTTGTGTTTATTTGTTGGCTTGATTCTAGGTGACCCTGACTCCTTCCGTACTGAGTGCAGGGAGCCGGTGTTCGTGTCCCCTCACTATTATAGGGTTTTCAGGTGTTACTCAGTCTAGGTACGGGGGCATGCAACTTTCTATCATTAAGATCTTTGCATGGGCTGAGCAGTCAGGGAGAGCTCTAGGGCTTTTGTAGGGCTCACCCATATGTTCCTTAGTTTGGAATCAAGTCAGTTGGATCTTTATTTGTGACTTCTAGTTTTCTGCATAACCATCCGTGACAGTAACATGGAACAGAGTTGATCAAGACACAGAACAGGAACAGAAGAACAGACAAGGCATGGACAAGGAGTCAGGAGGAAAAGCTGTCGGCTGAACAAGGGTTTGGCCAATACAGCCTGAAAGATGAATAGACACAAAAAAAAATCTTCTTCCAAACTAAGCCAAAGTGGCACCTTCCATTTTAAATATCCAATTCAGTACACTAGTGTGCAAAGTAGGGCAGGACAGATGAAGATGGAGAATCACATAACCCTGGGCAGGGCCCAGAGTAGCGGGCCTGCCAATAATCACTCAGCCTCACAGCCAATCAGGAGGAAAAATATTGACTTGTCTATTAGGCATTATGTAAGGTCTCAAGCAGAGACGCCATTCTGGGCTCAGCCACTGATGTGATAGGATGTGTCTGTCACAGAAAGACACATAAGACAGTGAGGTTACGGTCTTACAAGGACAGTGTTCGGGATTGAGAAGATATGTTTAGTTAGGTGGATTGAATTACTTGATACGAAGTCAAGTTTTAGCTCTAGGGACAGGATAGGTTGGGTTAATTTATTCTGTGTTACAGGGCTGGAGCTGTTCACATACATAAAAAAATCTATTGACTGGTGATATTTTAAGCATCATAGTTGCACTGGGCACTATGAAATTGTGCCTTTTTTCCCACTTACGTGTACAAACATATTTTACTGTGTCACCAGCAGGGTATATTTTTTTATTGCAAATGTTGTCCAATTGCCCCTTTTTTCCCCCCAAAACCTGCTGCAAATTTTCTGTAGTCACTAAGTGCACAATAAGTATATTTTACAGCTAATATTTTGGCCACAGACCTTTTTTTAGTGGCGCCATTTTTTCCAAAAATCTGTTGCAAAGCTTCAGATTGTACAATTGCTCAGTTTATTCCCAAAACCTGTTGTACATTTTCTATAGTTAATAAGTGTAGTAATAAGCGTTAAAAGAGAGAGAGAGAAAAAATATTACATTGCTTGTCCTGACCTCAACTTGTTTATTGACTACAGTGTGCCTGATCCCTTGGTGCTCTGCACCAGTTTCTCTTGACCTCGGTTGGGTCAGTAGCCGCTAAACATAGATTATTTCAAGAAATAGCAGCCTGGAGGTTCTCCTACAGTGGAGTCCTGATCCCTGTATAGGGGTTAAAGGGTGAAGACCAGAAGGCCACTTAGATAATGACTTTTTCCAGGGCCCAGTTTTGTGAACAAAAATAGGCATTTGTTACGTAATGTGGGAGCTGCAAAAGGGGAAAATGCGCGTTTGTGCAAAATGGATACAGTTGTGTGAATGCCTACCTGAGGAGTAGCCCCAAGTCAATCTGGACAGTTGCTCAGTGGATCCACATCTGCTTCCATTGTTCTCATCTCTGCCAAGTTTTTCATGAGCAGAGACTATTTGAAACTCTAGTAGTAGCAATAGCAGTATCACCTGCTCAAGACACCAGAAGATCATATCTTATGAAACCATTTTTTGTATCAATTCTGCTTCGTCGGACTGAGGTCCTAGACCAAGTGTTTCTCAATGTTTCTTAAGGTGCTCATATGCATTACTTTACCGTAGGCCGAACTCTCCTAATGTAACCTAGCCCTGGCTGCTTGGTGCTTTTATAATTAATATTGCAATAGTGTTTGTGCTTATGAAATGTTGTGCAGCTATAAAGTAGCATTAGCCAGCTTTGATAATAAACCACATTTATGTGATTCTAAGGAGTGCAATCCCACATACTAATACATACTAGAATCATTGCTATTCTGACTTTGCAGAGATTTTTGGATGCACAAAAGGGCTATAAGCACAGGCCTGATAAAGATGTAAATTATATGGTTAGTAAATGACTTCCATTAACAGTCTATTGGGGTTCCAAAGCTACAATACGTCTTCACAATAGAGCTGGCTAATGGCGGAAATGATGGGAGATACTCATCACTGCGATACTGAATGCAAGAAAATTATATTGTTCCACAAGGCTTCTTGTCAGGGCTATGTGTTTATCAAATCCTAAAGCTTTCTCTAAATACGTTTCCTTTAATGAAACGTATTTGGATACATTTCCGAGGCAAACAACCCCGTTATTGATTTTTCTCTTGTTATGCGCAAAATGTATCTTAAAAGATTCCGGTGTCTGGGCTGGGATTATGTTCTGTGAAATGTAATAATTGCGGATCGCTCCAGAGTTTCTCTTTCTATGGCCCCTGCACTCCTAAGCCTGAGAATATAGATAGCGATTTTATAAAAACCAATATACATAATTACAATATTACTTCTTGTTGCGCAGGGGTCAATCTTCTATTTCTCCAGGGAGATTAACTGTAGGAAGAACAAAAGCAGCGTGTAAATTTAATTGTGCCGTTCCTGATACAGAGTTGGGATTTCAATTATGAAATAATAGGGTTTTTGTCACTCATGGACCACATTTTTAAAACTCATTTTCAGTGACATCTCCAGAGAGGTTGGTATTTGCAGAGCTCTATATGCCCGAGGTTCTCATAACTCTAGTGTAAAATGCAAAAACTGATACTGGTCCATCGGGATTTCCAGAACCATGGTTTCCATGGAACTGAAGTCAGGCGCTGAAGTATAACTTGTAGGTCCTTTGACAACAAATCCTCAAAAATCATAGTCATCCTGAATTACTATTACCGTATATCTTATCGATTTACAGTCGGCATTGGGGAAATATTTGACCTTGTGCACTCAGGTTACACTCTGTCCTTAGGTAAAGAAGTGCCCATGTTTGCAGGCTGTCAGATATCAGTCATTTAAGGACCTGTCACCTCTCCTGAGTCCAGACATGTCTGTTTTAGTGACTACTTGCATCCTCCATGTAATAACAATCCTGGAACATCTATTCTTATGACTCAATCATGTGCATTTCCTTTATTATTCCTAGTTTATGAATGAAATGCCAACAGTCTGCCATAAAGGTCCATCTGGTGTTACCAGTTGGGAAGGGGGATGTCCCTGCACAGTCTGACACACACTGGCAGAACGGATTGGATAATGTCAAATTGTGCAGAGGCACACCTTAGCTGGTAACTAGAGATGGCCTTGCGGTTCGCCCGGCGGTCGTTTCGCGGCAAACTTTGCGTGTTCACTATTCGCCGAACATGCGAACATATGGAGAAATTTGCGCCCGCCATATTCTTTTACATTGTGAAGAACTTTGACCCATGACACATCCATCAGGTTGTACAGGACAGCCAATTGAGACGTTTCAGCACATAGACATACCCCCTACCTTATAAATAAACCTGATCTGGCCGCCATTTTACATTCAGTCTTTTGCCAGTGTAGGGAGAGGTTGCTGTGTGGAGCAGGGACAGACTGTTAGGGACACCAAACGCTAGCCAATAGGTCCACAAAAGTTCTTTTAAGCACTAGTATAGGTGTGCTATCTACAGTTGCAAGAAAAAGTATGTGAACCCTTTGGAATGATATGGATTTCTGCACAAATTGGTCATAAAATGTGATCTGATCTTCATCTAAGTCACAACAATAGACAATCACAGTCTGCTTAAACTAATAACTCACAAAGAATTACATGTTACCATGTTTTTATTGAACACACCATGTAAACATTCACAGTGCAGGTGGAAAAAGTATGTGAACCCTTGGATTTAATAACTGTTTGAACCTCCTTTGGCAGCAATAACTTCAACCAAACGTTTCCTGTAGTTGCAGATCAGACGTGCACAACGGTCAGGAGTAATTCTTGACTATTCCTCTTTACAGAACTGTTTCAGTACAGCAATATTCTTGGGATGTCTGGTGTGAATCACTTTCTTGAGGTCATGCAACAGCATCTCAATCGGGTTGAGGTCAGGACTCTGACTGGGCCACTCCAGAAGACGTATTTTCTTCTGTTTAAGCCATTCTGTTGTTGATTTACTTCTATGCTTTGGGTCGTTGTCCTGTTGCAACACCCATCTTCTGTTGAGCTTCAGCTGGTGAACATATGGCCCTAAGTTCTCCTGCAAAATGTCTTGATAAACTTGGGAATTCATATTTCCTTCGATGATAGCAATCTGTCCAGGCCCTGACGCAGCAAAGCAGCCCAAAACCATGATGCCCCCACCACCATACTTCACAGTTGGGAGAAGGTTTTGATGTTGGTGTGTTGTGCCTCTTTTTCTCCACACATAGTGTTGTGTGTTTCTTCCAAACAACTCAACTTTGGTTCTGTCCACAGAATATTTTGCCAGTACTGCAGTGGGACATCCAGGTGCTCTTGTGCAAACTGTAAACGTACAGCAATGTTTTTTTTGGACAGCAGTGGCTTCCTCTGTGGTATCCTCCCATGAAATCCATTCTTGTTTAGTGTTTTACGTATTGTAGATTCGCTAACAGGTATGTTAGCATATGCCAGAGACTTTTGTAAGTCTTTAGCTGACACTCTAGGATTCTTCTTCACCTCATTGAGCAGTCTGCGCTGTGCTATTGCAGTCATCTTTACAGGACGGCCACTCCTAGGGAGAGTAGCAGCAGTGCAGAACTTTCTCCATTTATAGACAATTTGTCTTACCGTGGACTAATGAACAGCAAGGCTTTTGGAGATACTTTTATAACCCTTTCCAGCTTTATGCAAGTCAACAATTCTTAATCGTAGGTCTTCTGAGAGCTCTTTTGTGCGAGGCATCATTCACATCAGGCAATGCTTCTTGTAAAAAGCAAACCCAAAACTGGTGTGTGTTTTTTATAGGGTAGGGCAGCTGTAACCAACACCTCCAATCTCATCTCATTGATTGGACTCCAGTTGGCTGACACCTCACTCCAATTAGCTCTTGGAGATGTCATTAGTCTAGGGGTTCACATACTTTTTCCACCTGCACTGTGAATGTTTACATGGTGTGTTCAATAAAAACATGGTAACATTTAATTCTTTGTGTGTTATTAGTTTAAGCAGACTGTGATTGTCTATTGTTGTGACCTAGATGAAGATCAGGTCACATTTTATGACCAATTTGTGCAGAAATCCATATCATTCCAAAGGGTTCACATAATTTTCTTGCAACTGTATAGACAATTTGTCTTACTGTGGACTGATGAACAGCAAGGCTTTTGGAGATACTTTTATAACCCTTTCCAGCTTTATGCAAGTCAACAATTCTTAATCGTAGGTCTTCGGAGAGCTCTTTTGTGCGAGGCATCATTTACATCAGGCAATGCTTCTTGTGAAAAGCAAACCCAGAACTGGTGTGTGTTTTTTATAGGGCAGGGCAGCTGTAACCAACACCTCCAATCTCAATGTCATTGATTGGACTCCAGTTGGCTGACATCTCACTCCAATTAGCTCTTGGAGATGTCATTAGTCTAGGGGTTCACATACTTTTTCCACCTGCACTGTGAATGTTTACATGGTGTGTTCAATAAAAAACATGGTAACATTTAATTCTTTGTATGTTATTAGTTTAAGCAGACTGTGATTGTCTATTGTTGTGACTTAGATGAAGATCAGATCACATTTTATGACCAATTTGTGCAGAAATCCATATCATTCAAAGGGTCCACATACTTTGTCTTGCAACTGTATATGTGTGATACACAGAGGGGTGCGATATACTTATAATATACTTTTATAATGAGTCAAAAACACATAGATCTATATAGTGATCACCTGGAAGTCAGGAGCCTATGGGCTAGGGGCTTAGTAGGGCCATTTTTATATAGGGTAAGGTTCTGGACGAGGTCGCTCTTATCAGGGCAGGTGGTCTGTGGTTAGGCTATCAGGGCCAGAATAGCACCCCCCTGTAGGGCAATATCAGGGACAGTTCTTTGCCCACCCTGTCCTTCAATACCACATCATCATCTAGCACAGGGATGGATGTTTTTTTGCTTTCCCTCCTGGATTCATGGATGTGCACTGGAACCCCCCGGATTGTGGTAGGACATATGGTTTCTGATTTAGTGCCGCTGAACACTTGTTATTGCCTACCACATCTATGCTTTTTGGTTAACTTTAATAATTTAATATATTTTCATTTTGAGGGATATCTTTTCCATTCACACGTCCGCAAAATGGGTCCGCATCTGTTCCGCAATTTTTCAGAACGGGTGCAGACCCATTCATTTTTAATGGGGCCGGAATGTGCTGTCCGCTTTTGCGGATCCACATCTGCATTTGCAGATCCACATCTGCATTTGCGGATCCGCACTTCTGCATCTGTGCTTCCGTTTCCGCAAAAAAATAGAACATGTCCTATTCTTGTCCGCAATTGCAGACAAGATTAGGCATTTTCCATTATAGTGCTGGCGTTGTGCGGTCCACAAATTGCGGAATACACATTGCCGGTGTCCGTGTTTTGCGGATCCGCAAACACTTACGGACGAGTGAATGGACCCTCATAGTAACATTATTAAAGTTTACGTTTTATCTTCATGTATATTCTAATGGATTGCCTTTCTTGTACAATGTTATAATTTACTTTCTATGTTAGAAAGTATATTATAGTGCATTTGTATTGTGCGGCAGTTGTGTGCGGTTCTGCTGCGATACTGCAGGTATATAGAGGGACAAGCTTTATTGGAACAAATCATTTCTACTGGTGTGATATACCAGTCGTCCCCCAAAAAAACTGATTGAAGCGGGGTGTCATATACCAATATACATTCTTTATAGTGCATTTCGGTACTGTATAGTGCATTTGCGCATGCGTACGCAAAAATTGAATTGACGATTTTTCGCATTGAATTTTTTTTTGATGGAGATTGCAAATTCTAATAATTCATCTGGTATGTCACTGTCCATGTTGTGGGACTATTTGTGCACTTATATTATGGGACTATTTGTGCACTAGTAATTATTTCTTGGCTGCAAATATGAGCTGAAGGTTTTTCTGGTTCGCCTGCCATTAAAATTAATGGGACCCGCCGCGAACTTACGGTTCGCGAACATTTGATCGCGTTCGCGAACCTTCCCGGCAGATGTTCGTCCCTCACTACTGGTAACACCCATATGGACTGCTAGCAATTCATTAATACAATTCTAGTAGGAATAATAGTGGAACTGTACTACAAAGAGTCATATGAAATAGTGCCCCACAATTGTTATTACATAGGGAATGTAGGTGACTACTACTAAAGACCTGTCAGAAGAAGGTACGTATCTTCTTTAAATAAATCATGTCAATACATGATCAGGTTCCCTTGTGATGCCACAGAGAAGAGACAAAGGAGAGTTGGGGTTACCATTTACTCAATTTACAGGGGTGAATAAAGGTACCCAGGTGCCTATGCCCCATAAGACCATAGCAGTTACATAAGGGGCCATGTGGAGGTTTAATGATACTGAACACTTTTGTGTGTATTGCAGATAATTTAATGCTGTGATGTCATCATACACAATGATGTCACGGAATGTTCGCTGTACTGTTTACAATTGCTATAATGTTTGCACTGAGCCCGAGGATCACCAAGCTCTGGTTCCTGCATTATTATTGTCCACACAGAATAAAGTATGATAAGCCAGAGAACATCAATCAGTTTGTTCATGGCGGAGACCAAGTATGATCGTTATCAGAAATGATATAATATATTGTGGTTCAGCCATCCTAACTTCATGCAAATGCAGATTTATCACAGAGAACAAAACCCGGCACAATTCTTGACAAGTGTGATTTAAAGGGCTCATTATTATCAGCCACATTAGTATTCTCTGGCATAATGAAACACATAAATCCATAGGATGACGTGTGTAAATATATATTAACAAGTGGTGCACTTTATGGCACGTGGTTGGCTGACATTTTCTATATGGAGAATGACCACCAAAATGCGTCCATTTCTAAAGCGGGCACACACATTCGGTGTATGTCAGCTGAACCCACTTCCGTCTATAAGGACCTCCTGACTGCCTAATTCTTTAGTTCTTGGGGGATAAACCCCTGCCAGCTCCTCAGGCAGTGTTTTGTCCCCCTGATTCTTCAGGCATGTATGAGGTCATCAAGGTGATAGCTGTCTGCAACAGCCATCTTATGAGCGTGGCAGCTTAAAGGGGTTTTCCGGGATTTTAATATTGATGACCTATCCTCTGGATAGGTCATCAATATAAGATTGGCGAAGGGTCAGACACCCAGCACCCCCGCCGATCAACAGGTTAAGGCTCCATTCACACGTCCACAAATGGGTCCGCATTCGTTCCGCAATTTTTCGGAACGGGTGCGGACCCATTAATTTTCTATGGGGACGGAATGGATGCGGACAGCACACAGTGTGCTGTCAGCATCCGCATCTGCGGAGCGCGGCCCCGAACTTCAGGTCCGCAGCTCCGCAAAAGATAGAACATGTCCTATTCTTGTCCGCAGCTTGCGGACAAGAATAGGCATTTCTATAGGGGTGTCGGGCGGGTGTGTTGCGGATCCACAATTTGCGGGTCCGCAACACACCACGGACGTGTGAATGGAGCCTTAGTTAAGTTATTTTTTTTCCATTTACGGTCCGTTTTTTGCGTTCCGTATACGGAACCATTCATTTCAATGGTTCCGCAAAAAAACTGAATGTACTCCGTATGCATTCCATTTCCGTATTTCCGTTTCGTTGAAAGATAGAACATGTCCTATTATTGCCCGCAAATCACGTTCCGTGGCTCCATTCAAGTCAATGGGTCAGCAAAAAAAAGGAACACATACGGAAATGCACCTGTATGTCTTCCGTATCCGTTCCGTTTTTTGCGGAACCATCTATTGAAAATGTTATGCCCAGCCCAATTTTTTCTATGTAATTACTGTATACTGTATATGCCATACGGAAAAACGGAACCGAAATGGAAACACAACGGAAACAAAAAATGGAACAACGGATCCGGAAAAAACGGCCCGCAAAACACTGAAAAGGCCATACGGTCGTGTGAAAGAGGCCTAATGAGAAGGCCGGGCGCTGTGCCAGCGCTGCCTCCTCTTCATTGTTTACCTGCTCGCCGTCAACATTGCAGCGGTAAGCAGGTTTTATTACAAGAAGCCGTTCTATTCACTTCAATGAGACAGCTCGGTCCTATACACTTGAATAGGAAGGAGCAGACTAGGGTTGCATCGGGTATCAAACTTTCGATACCCAATCAATACTTTTGTACCCAGATCGATACGATACCGGGATTTGCTATTTTCTGATACTAGGCTGCGCTACTGCGCAACCTAGTATCTGTTAGGGATCATGGCACACGCCGCCCTCGGTGCGCACCATGTTCTCATCAGCCTGAACAGTGGAGAAGGAGACAGCCGCTGCCACCAATGAAGATAATTAACATGAATATAATACTGAGGGGGGAGGCCACTGCGCCACCAATGCATATGATTAACCCTTAAATACAAATGTAGGCTGCAGGTGCCAGCGGTATCACACAGCACGGCACCTGGCCTTTATGACAGAGCGCTGCCATTCGCCAAACCGGGTCAATTAACCCCTCAGGTGTCCCAAAAAGTCTGAACTATTAGGCCCCTTTCACAAGGGCGAGTATTCCGCACGGATGCGATGCGTGAGTTGAACGCATTGCACCCGCACTGAATACCGACCCATTCATTTCTATGGGGCCGTTCACATGAGCGGTGATTTTCACGCATCACTTGTGCGTTGTGTGAAAATCGCAGCATGCTCTATATTCTGCGTTTTTCACGCAACGCAGGCCCCATAGAAGTGAATGGGGTTGCGTGAAAATCAAGCAAGCAAGTGCGGATGCGGTGTGATTTTCACTCACGGTTGCTAGGAGACGATCGGGATGGAGACCCGATCATTATTATTTCCCCTTATAACATGGTTATAAGGGAAAATAATAGCATTCTGAATACAGAATGCATAGTAAAATAGCGCTGGAGGGGTTAAAAAAAATAAAAAAATAATTTAACTCACCTTAGTCCACTTGTTCGCGCTGCTCGGCATCTCCTTCTGTCTCCTTTCTTCAGGACCTGGGTAAAGGACCTGTGGTGACGTCACTCTGGTCATCACATGATCCATCACATGATCTTTTACCATGGTGATGAATCATGTGATGGACCATGTGACGACCGGAGTGACGTCACCACAGGTCCTTTACCCAGGTCCTGAAGAAAGGAGACAGAAGGAGATGCCGGGCTGCGCTATCAAGTGGACTAAGGTGAGTTAAATTATTTATTTATTTTTTTAACCCCTCCAGCGCTATTTTACTATGCATGTTAACAGTTGTTTGTAAGGAAATATACATAAACATTATGCAGGACATGGCAATATATGCATAAGATGATACAGGATCACCCATAAGAAGATAGTGGGGGTGTGCAAAAAAGTAATAATGCCACTCTAGGGTATTACATTCCCCGTCACTTAAGAACCAAGCCGCCCTCGGCTTGTTCTTAGGGTACACATAAATACCAATATATACATGCTCTTCAGGTACCTGAAACAAATACAATGTGCTGCATAGGAACAGACTTACATAGACTGACATAAAAGACGGCTACCTCTGGAACCTGACTGAGTTAGGGTGTCTTATAACGGTTCTCCCTCTCGCAGCGAACCAACTAAACAATTGTACTTCCTTTTAAGTACTCACAATGCACTAAGCGCTCAATACTCCAGTGACAACCTGGCCAAAGTCACCACTCTAGAGCATGGTGGGGGTGTCATGTACAGTAGTCCCTCCACATTCTTTGATATGCCCGCAGATAAAAGGGTGGCTTTATCCTGTATTCCCTTCTTGGCACCAAGGTCTTATAATGCTTAACACTTCGTCACCTTGATGAACACTTAGGTAGCTACACAAATTGTCCAATCTCTCCATACACATAATAGCAGCGGGTTACCCTACACGATCTTAGACGATCTGCTTGTGACTTTACTACTTGGTTCCTCTGGTGTAGCAATAGGCTATGTCACTCAGGGACCATTAGTATTTACCATCCTCACAGGCGGTCCATAATGAGCATGGCGATGTTAGATCTGCTTGGAACATACACTCACCTAAAGAATTATTAGGAACACCATACTAATACGGTGTTGGACCCCCTTTTGCCTTCAGAACTGCCTTAATTCTACGTGGCATTGATTCAACAAGGTGCTGATAGCATTCTTTAGAAATGTTGGCCCATATTGATAGGATAGCATCTTGCAGTTGATGGAGATTTGAGGGATGCACATCCAGGACACGAAGCTCCCGTTCCACCACATCCCAAAGATGCTCTATTGGGTTGAGATCTGGTGACTGTGGGGGCCATTTTAGTACAGTGAACTCATTGTCATGTTCAAGAAACCAATTTGAAATGATTCGAGCTTTGTGACATAGTGCATTATCCTGCTGGAAGTAGCCATCAGAGGATGGATACATGTTCTCATTCTGTTTACGCCAAATTCGGACTCTACCATTTGAATGTCTCAACAGAAATCGAGACTCATCAGAGCAACATTTTTCCAGTCTTCAACAGTCCAATTTTGGTGAGCTCGTGCAAATTGTAGCCTCTCTTTCCTATTTGTAGTGGAGATGAGTGGTACCCGGTGGGGTCTTCTGCTGTTGTAGCCCATCCGCCTCAAGGTTGTGCGTGTTGTGGCTTCACAAATGCTTTGCTGCATACCTCGGTTGTAACGAGTGGTTATTTCAGTCAACGTTGCTCTTCTATCAGCTTGAATCAGTCGGCCCATTCTCCTCTGACCTCTAGCATCCACAAGGCATTTTCGCCCACAGGACTGCCGCATACTGGATGTTTTTCCCTTTTCACACCATTCTTTGTAAACCCTAGAAATGGTTGTGCGTGAAAATCCCAGTAACTGAGCAGATTGTGAAATACTCAGACCTGCCCGTCTGGCACCAACAACCATGCCACGCTCAAAATTGCTTAAATCACCTTTCTTTCCCATTCTGACATTCAGTTTGGAGTTCAGGAGATTGTCTTGACCAGGACCACACCCCTAAATGCATTGAAGCAACTGCCATGTGATTGGTTGACTAGATAATTGCATTAATGAGAAATAGAACAGGTGTTCCTAATAATTCTTTAGGTGAGTGTATATTAACGTACTCAGAGGCAGTCCATAATAACTAAGCAATACATAAGTTTCTGACTATCTGATGACCTAAAAAAAGCGAAAAAACATAATCCATACAATAGTGCATATAAAATATCACATTGTTGCACCTACAAAAGAATACACAATGGGCATAATACTTGTAACATTGCTGAAAATGTATAACGTTAGTGCAGATCTATAAGGCATATATAAAGTACTCGGCACTGAACTGTTTCTAAAGTGCAATAACAGTCCTTTGTAATCCATGGGAACAACAATGTCACTTTTTGTAATCCAAATGAGGTAATAAAGTCATTTGTAATCCACATGGGCTTAAAAGTAGCAGCACAGGCTATGAGAACTGTTAGCAAAGGGCTCCCAAATAATCTGAAAAGGGGGGGGGGGACGACAATTTTTTTTTGCGCTAAATAAACCGCACCCGAAATGGAAAGGAAGGTGGGGGGAGTCCTTACTAAAATGACCATCTGGGTGAGGACACAACGGGGGACAACCTGAAGCATAAAAACAATGCCAACAGGCCCTCGCACCTTCAGGAGTAGTCCACGTCGTGGTGTCACAACCAGACAGTTGAGAAGCTCTGACAGGAGCTTTCCAGATCCTCCTCCTTGAGTTTCTTTGTTTTGGTTAAGTTCCTCATCTCGTTAGTCTATCTCAGCTGTCATGCAGTTGGACTGATTGCTGCCCTTTAAGTTCCTCCCCAGATTGCAGTAGTGTGCGGCTTATACAACTTCCTGGAGTGTGTGTGCATGCTGTTCCTAGTTCTCAGTCCACAGTCCCCAGTCGTCTGCAAGATAAGTTCTGTTTATGTATTTATGATTTTCTGTTTTCTGGATCCAGGTGACCCTGACTCCCTTCGTGTCTGTGTAGGGAGCCGGTGGTCGTGTCCCCTCACTATTGTAGGGTCATCAGGTGTAAGATAGTCGAGGTACGTGGATATGCGCCCATCCACCTTTGGGGTGGTCGCATAGGCTGAGCAATAAGGGAGAGCGGCAGGTCTCTTGCAGGGGTCTCCCTTTTGTTCCTTAGTTGTGGATCCAGTGAGTCATTGTTCATATTGTATTGTCTTGTTTCCTGTACACCATCCGTGACACGTGGCTCCCAGAGTCATTGTTTTCCTTTAAAGAAAGTCCTCCTCACTGCTGGAGCTGCTGAAGCTCATGAGAGGCTTTTCCTGCCTCTGAAAACCCATCCGGGCATGAGTAGTGGAGCGCCACTGCCCTCCGGTGTGGAATTGACCTGGTGGTCACACTTTTCATCTGCGCAGCCATCTTCTGTTTAATTGGTGCTGCCGCTCTGGTAATTTCAAAGGGGTCCAGGATCTCTGGCTGGAGGGGCGCTGGTAGTTAAACCTCCATTTGGGTCGGTTGGATCAATAACTGCAGCTGGGATTTCCAAGGTAATTGGTAGGACACAATAGTTGGACTATACACCAAGGCTGTCTGATACATAAGTCCCATCTGCCAAACTATGGTTGGGGGTGTGGGCAGTCCCGGTATGAGGGGTTCTGGCTCTGCTGCTGCTCTCTCTTGATATGTCGAACTCCGCTCTCCTTCTCCTGTGGGCGACTAACCCAATCCTGGGCAGCTGGGCCTTCCTGCCAGTGCTCCTGCTCGGGCACTGATGCCAGTGATTTATGGAGTAGACTCACTCCGACAGCAAAGAGACCCTTCGGGGACCGCATAGGGGTGTACTGCACCTGCTCACCTTTGTAAAGATTATGACGGGCCTTGGGAAGATATGGCCTCTTAACTGAGCGACGGTTCACAAAAAATTCCGTCCCCGACCGGTCATCTTGAATAAACCCTGTACCTCGGTCGCTGTGGAACCACAGCACGTTTCCAATCTGGCGCTCCAGTATCGGGTCATGAGGCAGTGGTTGGTCAAGGATCCAGAGGACCCAGTTCTCAACAGCTTTGTGATGCTCCCAGGCATCGGTGGCATGAGCTCTCACTCTCCGGGGTACCATGGGGTTGAGAAAGTCAGCCCTCTTACTGGGTAGAACGCTTCTTCGGGGCGGCAGAGTAGGATCTCCAGCTGCCCCCACCGCACCAGCCGGCGCAGGGCTTGCAGGCACCTACTTCCCCTATCCCTGGACAAGTTGCAGGAGACGGATCTCCTCTAGAGCTTCTTTCAAGTCGGAGAGGTTGCCCCTGCTGGGCATCTCTTCCCCAGTAGACTTTGGGGTGGTCTCCTGGTGTGGCTCAGTTGCCATCTTGCGATCTTTTGCGTGGGCTAAAACTGGAGAGAAAGGAGGAGCTGGAAGGGAGGAGCTTTCGCCTTCTCTAAGCATACAGTAACATCGCTCCCGGTGGGCAGGGTTAGAGTTTCTCGCTCTGACTGGGGGCATTGCTGTAGTTTCCCTCTTTGCTTGGGCATGAAGAAGCTGCGCCATAGTATGTAAAAATGGTGGATTAACCCTTCGGGCGCCGGCGCGCATGCTCCTGCACCTGTTGCTCCACAGTAAATGCATCAAAATCATTTTTAAATGCAATTTTGTAAGTCCAATAGGCCAGGCACATTACATGTTAACAGTTATTTGCAAGGAAATATACATACACATTATGCAGGATATGGCAATATATGCATAAGATGATACAGGATCACCCATAAGAAGATAGTGGGGAATGCAAAAAGTAGTAATGCCACTCTGGGGTATTACCCTAGGCATTGATAATGGGTGATTATAGTGGTTGAACACCTACTGATGTAAGTTGATATACCATAAAATCATTTGGTTGTGAGGGGAACACCGGACAGAACACTAATGTACATATTAGGTCATCTGTCTAACTATGCCCTAATAGTGATCTACTGCATTCTATATATGTCTCACCCCAATAATTCTTCTTTTGCAAGGGCTCCATTAGACTCATAACAGAGCATGCTCAATTGTCCGGATTCCATCTTTAAGCATTGACAATTGTACTCCATACATTTCCCTTGGGAAAGAAAACTTGAAATATCTTCTAAGTTCTAAGCAACAGCGTCTTAACTACATAAGTATGACATATGCCACTTGGGTCAATTTTCGGAAAGCTCATACCCCAGTTGTCTAGCTGCAGTAAATCTGTATGTAGGATGACTCTTACACTGATGACAGAAATAATTTGTTACTGTTTGTGAACTTTCTAAACTATTTATCACAATTTGGATTACTTGTGCTGAACAGATCCCAGAAAGGGGAAAAGGTTCAATCTTCCTTTTATTAGTTTTTTTTCTGGGATGTTCACACTTTTTTAAGAACAATTTTTTTTTTAAATACACAAGGGAAGCCTCGAGAAATCTATGGTCTGCCTTATAGGCCGTGAAGCTCTATTCATTTATAAAATGAGCTATGTACTAAACCAAAGGCCCACCCACACATGGTTTTGCCTAAACAAACTTTATATCATTATATCAGACCTCACAGAGTGGCCGACCCACTGTGGTGATCATACTGATCTGGTCCCTGCCACTGGGTTTAATCTCTACTGCTCTCTGGCCAGCTCTTCATTAGAGATGTCCTGAACTATTCGCCGGCGAACATCGCTTGTTCACGTTTTGCCGCGGCAGGCGAACATATACGATGTTCGGTCCGCCCAATATACGTCATCATTGAGCAAACTTTGACCCTGTACCTCACAGTCAGCAGACACATTCCAGCCAATCAGCATACCCTCCCTCCCAGACCCTCCCACCTCTTATCAAAAAGCAAGGACAGCATCCATCTTGGATTCATTCTGAAGCTGCAGTGTTAGTTAGAGCAGGGAGAGTGCTGCTGCTGCTGAATTAATAGGGAAATCGTTAGCTTGGCCAGTGTTCTGTGTCCATTCCAGTCCTCAAAGACTCATCTGCTGTAAGGACAGCGTCCTGACAGCACCCTAAAAAGCCCTTTTTAGGGCTGTACATCAGTCTGCTTTTTTCTTTTCTATATATATATTGCAGTTGCCTGCCCGTGTGTGAGAGGCCACAGGCCCACAGACTGTACTGTGTGCCCACCACTCATATCGGATGGCACAGTACCTTGCAGATAAAAAAGTCATTTAATTTTTTCTCTGTAATATAATTGCAGTTGCCTGCCAGTGTGTGTCAGGCCCACTGACTGTACTTGTCACAGTGGGGAGTGCGGGAAATCCCAGGGGAGAGACAACCTGTTCATCCCAGTCATGGAGGAACAGGAGTCTCTATCTGAGGCCAGGCTGCAAGGAGAGGGGAACACATACAGCTATAAGGAGATGGCAGGTAAGTGAAACCAGTAACACACTTACCTGACACAGACACACTGACTGGAACCCGTGCACAAGTGCTGGTGTCACTGTCCACACCAACATCAAAAGGACACAGCACACACCACAACCACACAGGAACCCAGGACAGGCATAGCTGCAATAAATGTGAGACACCATAAAAACATCTTCTATGACCACAAGGGTGGCCCTCACTGGACAGATGGAATATGAAGACCAGGAAGATAGCTCCAGCATACACCATGGCTGGAGTACCCCTCAGCTTCAGGCATCCAGCAGAGGCTAAATAGCCCAAGCAGCCACACCCACACACACATAAACCCAGTGTTAACAAAACACTAGGAAGGGAGTTAACCCTTCCAGCACCAGACAAGGGAAGGAAGCCACTTAAAGGGGAAGTGCACACACAAGCATAGAAAGCTACACGTGGCTGCAGGCAACAACATGCGTGGCAACCATGTCACGGCAATCGCCCAGAAGGCCGAGACACTGCCACCGCATGCACACACAGCAACACGTTGCCGCAGGCAACCGCAAGTGTAGCAACAGTGTCACAGCGCACACCATATGCCGTGACAGTACTGTGCCCACTGCCAGTGCCCACCACTCATATCGGGTGGCACAGTATCTTGCAGATAAAAAAGTAATTTAATTTTTTCTCTGTAATATAATTGCAGTTGCCTGCCAGTGTGTGTCAGGCCCACTGACTGTACTGTGCCCACTGCCCTCCACTCATATCGGGTGGCACAGTACCTTGCAGATAAAAAAGTCATTTAATTTTTTCTCTGTAATATAATTGCAGTTGCCTGCCAGTGAGTTTCAGGCCCACAGACTGTACTGTGCCCACTGCCCACCACTCATATAGGGTGGCACAGTACCTTGCAGATAAAAAAGTCATTTAATTTTTTCTCTGTAATATAATTGCAGTTGCCTGCCAGTGTGTGTCAGGCCCACTGACTGTACTGTGCCCACTGCTAGTGCCCACCACTCATATCGGGTGGCACAGTACCTTGCAGATAAAAAAGTCATATAATTTTTACCCTTTCATATAATTGCAGTTGCCTGCCAGTGTGTGTCAGGCCCACTGACTGTACTGTGCCCACTGCCAGTGCCCACCACTCATATCGGGTGGCACAGTACCTTGCAGATAAAAAAGTCATTTCATTTTTTCTCTGTAATATAATTGAAGTTGCCTGCCAGTGAGTGTCAGGCCGACAGACTGTACTGTGCCCACTGCCCACCACTCATATCGGGTAGCACAGTACCTTGCAGATAAAAAAAGTCATTTAATTTTTTCTCTGTAATATAATTGCAGTTGCCTGCCAGTCCCACAGACTGTACTGTGCCCACTGCCCTCCACTCATATCGGGTGGCACAGTACATTGCAGATAAAAAAGTCATTTAATTTTTTCTCTGTAATATAATTGCAGTTGCCTGCCAGTGAGTGTCAGGCCCACAGACTGTACTGTGCCCACTGCCCACCACTCATATAGGGTGGCACAGTACCTTGCACGCATAGTACCACTAATCTAAAAAAAAATGACAGGCAGAGGCAGGCCACCCCGCAGGGGCCGTCGTGGTCATGGTGCTGTGATTTCCTTTGGCCCTAGAATAATGCCCAGTGTTCAGAGGCCAAGTACCCTGAACTCGAAAAATTCTGAGGACATAGTTGACTGGCTTACACAGGACACCCAATCTTCTACAGCTTCCGCTCGGAACCTTGACGCACCATCCTCCTCCAGCTCAGCTTCGGGCACCTCTCAAGTTACCACTCGCCCGCCCGCCGCCACCACCAACACTAGCACCACAGCCGCTTTACTTGATCTGTCAGAGGAGTTATTTACACATCAGTTGGAAGAAATGAGTGCTGCGCAACCATTATTGCCAGAGGATGTAGATAACAGGGATATGTCTCAGTCAGGCAACATTACACACATGGACGTACGGTGTGATGATGATGATGATGATGTTGTACCCGCTACTGCTTCCTTTGCTGAGTTGTCCGATACAAGTGAAGCGGTTGATGATGACGATGTGTCCGTGGATGTCATGTGGGTGCCCGCTCGAAGAGAAGAAGAACAGGGGGAAAGTTCAGATGGGGAGACAGAGAGGAGGAGGAGACGAGTTGGAAGCAGGGGAGGTCGTCGCAAGGAGCTAGTGGCACAGTCAGACAGCATGCATCGGCACCCGGGGTCAGCCAGACAGCACGCCAATCAACGCATGCTGTTGCCACCACCAGAATGCCGTCATTGCAAAGCTCAGCAGTGTGGCATTTTTTTTGTGTGTCTGCCTCTGATAACATCAATGCCATTTGCAACCTGTGCCAAAAGAAACTGAGTCGTGGGAAGTCCAACACCAGCCTAGGTACAACTGCTTTGCGAAGGCACATGATCTCACATCACAAACGCCTATGGGATCAGCACATGATGAGTACAAGCAGCACACAAACTCAAAGCCACCATCCTCCTCCTGGTCCAGCATCTTCAGCCACGTCAACCACTGCTGTCCTCCTTGCCCCATCTCAACCACCCGCCACTTCGCCTCTCACCTTCAGCAGTTCCTGCTCATCTGCCCACAGTCAGGTGTCTGTCAAGGAAATGTTTGAGCGTAAGAAGCCAATGTCACAGAGTCACCCCCTTGCCCGGCGTCTGACAGCTGGCTAGTCGGAATTCTTAGCCCGCCAGCTTTTACCATACAAGCTGGTGGAGTCTGAGGCCTTCAAAAAAATTTTAGCTATTGGGACACCGCAGTGGAAGGTACCCGGCCGAATTTTTTTTCCACAAAAGGCAATCCCCAACCTGTACTCTATTGTGCAAAAGGAAGTCATGGCATGTCTGGCACACAGTGTTGGGGCAAGGGTCCATCTGACCACTGATACCTGGTCTGCAAAGTACGGTCAGGGCAGGTATATCACGTACACTGCGCATTGGGTAAACCTGCTGACGGCTGCCAAGCATGGAATGCGTGGCTCTGCAGAGGAGTTGGCGACACCGCCACGACTTGCAGGCAGGCCTGCTGCCACCTCCTCTACTCCTCCTACTCCATCCTCTTCGCTAACCTCCTCGGCTGAGTCCTCTTCTGCTGCTGCGTCTTGCTCCACATCAACTGCACCCCCCCAGCTCCCCAGGGGCTATTCAACATCCCGGATACGACAGTGTCACACCGTCTTCGGGTTGACTTGCCTGAAAGCAGAGAGTCACACCGGACCAGCACTCCTGTCCGTCCTGAACGCACAGGTGGATCAGTGACTGACCCTGCACCAACTGGAGATCGGCAAAGTGGTGTGTGACAACGGAAGCAATTTGTTGGCCGCATTGAATTTGGGCAAGTTGACACATGTGCCGTGCATGGCACATGTGTTGAATCTGATCGTACAACGCTTTGTGCATAAGTACCCAGGCTTACATGGTGTCCTCAAGCAGGCCAATAAGGTGTGTGGCCATTTCAGGCGTTCCTACACGGCCATGGCGCACTTTTCCGATATTCAGCGGCGAAACAACATGCCAGTGAGGCGCTTGATTTGCGACAGCCCGACACGTTGGAATTCAACACTCCTAATGTTCGACCGCCTGCTCCAACAAGAAAAAGACGTCAACGAGTATTTGTATGACCGGGGTGCTAGGACAGCCTCTGCGGAGCTGGGTATTTTTTTGCCACATTACTGGACGCTCATGCGCAATGCCTGTAGGCTCATGCGTCCATTTGAGGAGGTGACAAACCTAGTCAGTCGCACCGAAGGCACCAGCAGCGACATCATCCCATTTGTTTTCTTCCTGCAGCGTGCCCTGCGAAGAGTGCTGGATCAGGCCGTAGATGAGCGTGAAGAGGAAGAGGAAGAGTTGTGGTCACCATCACCACCAGAAACAGCCTTATCATCATCGCTTGCTGGACCTGCGGCAACGCTGGAAGAGGAGTCTGAGGAAGAGGAGTCAGAGGAGGAATGTGGCTTTGAGGAGGAGGAAGACCAACCACAGCAGACATCCCAGGGTGCTTGTTGTCACCTATCTGGTAGCTGTGGTGTTGTACGTGGCTGGGGGGACGAACAGACCTTCAATAAGATCAGTGAGGATGAGGAACGGGACATGAGTAGCTCGGCATTCAACCTTGTGCAAATGGGGTCTTTCATGCTGTCATGCCTGTTGAGGGACCCTCGTATAAAAAGGCTGAAGGAGAACGACCTGTACTGGGTGGCCACGCTACTAGACCCCCGGTATAAGCAGAAAGTGGCTGAAATGTTACCGAATTACCGGAAGTCGGAAAGGATGCAGCAGTTCCAAAACAAGTTAAAAAGTATGCTTTACACAGCGTATAAGGGTGATGTCACAGCACAACGGGAATCTAACAGGGGAAGAGGTGAAAGTAATCCTCCTCCTACCACGACCACGCCGGCAAGGACAGGACGCTTTACAGACGTGTTGTTGATGGAGGACATGCAGAGCTTTTTAAGTCCGACGCATCGCCACAGCCCTTCGGGGTCCACCCTCGGAGAACAACTCGACCGACAGGTAGCAGACTACCTCGCCTTAACTGCAGATATCGACACTCTGAGGAGCGATGAACCCCTTGACTACTGGGTGTGCAGGCTTGACCTGTGGCCTGAGCTATCCCAATTTGCGATAGAACTTCTGGCCTGCCCCGCTTCAAGTGTCCTGTCAGAAAGGACCTTCAGCGCAGCAGGAGGTATTGTCACTGAGAAGAGAAGTTGCCTAGGTCAAAAAAGTCTAGATTACCTCACCTTTTTGACGCATAGAGGAATAAAATTTATGTCATGAGTGTGTCAACTATTGACAACTCTTTGCGGTTGTCTAAAATCTATTCGATACACGTCCCCTGATAGGGGACGTAACAGGGATTAAACTGATAAGAATAGTACTACTTAACACACCACTCATATAGGGTGGCATAGTACATTGCACGGCGCACGCGCAGTGCCCCAAATTGGAAGTAAGTGGACCGACCAACCATCTTTTTCCATCTCCCGGTTCCTAAAATCTATTCCATACACCGGCCCTTGATAGGGGACGTAACAGGGATTAAACTGATAGGAATAGTACTACTTAACACACCACTCATAAAGGGTGGCACAGTACATTTCACAGCGCACGCGCAGTGCCCCAAATTGGAAGTAAGAGGACCGACCAACCATATTTTTCCATCTCCCGGCTCCTAAAATCTATTCAATACACCGGCCCCTGACAGGGGACGTAACAGGGATTAAAGTGATAGGAATAGTACTACTTAACACACCACTCATATAGGGTGGCACAGTACATTGCACAGCGCACGCGCAGTGCCCCAAATTGGAAGTAAGAGGACCGACCAACCATCTTTTTCCATCTCCCGGTTCCTAAAATCTATTCCATACACCGGCCCCTGATAGGGGACAAAACAGAGATTAAACTGGTAAGAACAGATTTAAAAAAAAAAAACAAAAAAAAAAAACAGGACAGCCTCTGCGGAGCTGGGTATTTTTTGGCCGCGTTACTGAACGCTCATGCACAATGGCTGTAGGCTCATGCATCCTTTTGCGGAGGTGACAAACCTGGTCAGTCAAACCCAAGGCAACATCATCAACCTCATCCCATATGCGTTTTTTCTGGAGCGTGCCCTGCGAAGAGTGCTGGATCAGGCCGTAGATGAGCATGAAGAGGAAGAGTTGTGGTCACCATCACCACCAGAAGCAGCCTTGTCGTCGTCGATTGCTGGACCTGCGGCAATGCAGAGAGAGGAGTCTGAAGAAGAGGAGTCAAAGGAGGAAGGTGGCTTTGAGGAGGTGGAAGATCAACCACAGCAGGCGTCCCAGGGGGCTTGTTGTCACCTTTCGGGGACCCTTGGTGTTGTACGTGGCTGGGTGGAGGAAGAGACCTTCAATGACGTCAGTGAGGATAAGTACTTTGGCTAGCTTGGTATCCAACCTTGTGCAAATGGGGAGTTTGCGCTTGTGCAAATGGACTGTTTGCGGTTGTTTGCGGTGCGTTAAACGGGGAGTTTGGTCTGTCAGAGTTTGGTCTGTCACTGTGAAGCGGGCGTAACCCTTACACTAACTGATCGATACAACATCATACCTGATCGTATACACACACTGGATGTTTTAAAGCACGTTATTCCAAACAATTTTGGAATGTTAGGTGATTTATGCCCTTTATGGATTAAAACCCAACTCTGCGTCAACTACGTAATTTTCCATGGGAGTTTTGCCATGGATCCCCCTCCGGCATGCCACAGTCCATGTGTTAGTCCCCTTGAAACAACTTTTCCATCACTATTGTGGCCAAAAAGAGTCCCTGTGGGTTTTAAAATTCGCCTGCCTATTGAAGTCTATGGCGGTTTGCCTGTTCGCGAACATTTGTGGAAATTCGCCGTTCGCGAACTGAAAATTTTATGTTCGCGACATCTCTACTCTTCATCTCCCTGGTGCACTGATATCAATGTGACCACTGCATCCAAACTCTGCCCACAGCATAAGGGGAGTAAGTCACCTCTGCAGCCATAGATTGGCTGCAGCAGTCAGATGCCCCCGTCAACAGCATGTTAATATCAGCTCACCAGGGAGATGAAGAGCTAGTCGGGAAGCAATAGAGACCAAACCCAGCAGAGGGGACCAGGTAAGCATGATCACCATCGTGGGTTGGCCAATCTGTGAAGTCAGATATAATATGGGATAACCCCTCTAATGTAGAATCCTAAAGTGTTTGAGGTCTAGGTCTTATAAAAATTATGATGAAATGATGCTGTATTATGACCACGTGAAGTGGCCTAAATAATAAATGAAACCCCTGTGTTATCTTACTCATATGCGCTGCTAGAGCTTATAGACATTATAGGGCAGGGTTCTGCACCCTCTGACGCACTAGAAACATCCATGTATTATATTGTTATCATGGTCTCATGATCTTCGATGTGCTGAATAGTGTTGATCGCGAATATTCTAATCGCTAATTTTTATCGCGAATATCGACACTTCGAGAATTTGCGAAGATGTAGAATATAGTGCTATATATTCGTAATCGCGAATATTCTAGATTTTGTTTTCATCAGTAACCTCCCTTCTTGCTTGTGGGCCAATGAGAAGGCTGCAATATCTTTGTCAGAGCTTAGCAACATCCCTAGCAACCAATAGGAAAGTTGCCTACCCCTTACTATATAAGAACCTCCCCAGCAGCCATTTTCTGCTGTTTTTTTGCAGTTCTGAGAGTGAGAGCAGTGACATTACTGTGCTCTGTGCTTTCATCCGGATCCTATTCCCTATCCAATTACATTAGATGGTTAGCTCATATATATAATACAGATAGTTACTGGGAGATAGTCAGTGTCGGTTAGATAGTGATATAGTGTAGCTGATAGGTTCCAGTGCAGGGTGTTAGGTAGTGTGATAGGAATTACTGTTTCTCTGCTGTCCATACATACATGCTACAGACATAGTGCTGTGATGTCACAACAATACATAGTGCACCAATCAGCAATATCTACTCAGACCTGATAAAATGTGAAGTTGCATGCATTGCGCAAAAAATATGTGCATCATTAGTGCCAATTTGCGCAATTGCGAAAATAATGACTGGAGATCACGAATTCACAAATTAATTGCAAATATTATGCAAAAAATTAGCGAAATATCGCAAAAACGAATATTGCCTATGCCGCTCATCACTAGTGCTGAATATGTCAGTAATACAGAACTTGATTGAACATGGAACAACTTTTAAAAGAACTAGTGTGGTGAGCTGTAATATAATCTGTGTATGATGCCTAAATGTAGCTGTTGGAATCCTTCTGCAGTACCCCAGACCTAGGGGCTATCTGCTATGTCTGGTTTGTAATGCAATGTTATGTAATGTTTGTAATGTTATGTCATGTTTCCACTGTACACCAACATGTGAGGTTTGGTTGGCAATAGGGATGGGACTAACCATCCCATTCCTCCCCTCTTGGTAGGAGTGGATTGATCCGACTTTCAGTCAAAGGAGGGCAGAGCTAAAGTAGCAAGTGAGGAGTGAGGGAGGACGACCATCTGCTCCTCCTCCATAGGGCCCCAGGACCATAAATCTAGCTCCAACTGTGAGGAACAGGGATACAGCTACAGCGTTTACAGTCAGCAGAGTGATCAGCAAACATAGCTATACAGAGCCTGCTGGAGTTGAGGGGAAACATGTTAAGACATCTATCACCATAGTTCAGTTCAGGGTACCTACAGCCACAAGTGCCAGCTTAGGCTATTATCTAGAAGTTCAGGAGAGACACATCAGCAAGACAGCATACTAGAGATGCTAGAGGTGTCATTATCTGCCCCATTTGTCAACCACCATACCTCATAATCTGGGGAGAGAAATTACAACTCCTATCTTGCACTAAGTAAAGACTTTTATTCTTCTACTTCTGGTCTGATTCCTTATATCACCTCTTCACTGCACTGATCCCTAAGGTGCAATGACCTGAGGGTGTACACCATGACACCTCATCTCATCAGGGCCACTACCACTCCCATCCTCTGCAACGGCTCTTCAGGCTCTTGCTGCACATTCTATGTAGATGTTCCTTTGAGATCATAGGATGCATTCTCCAAAAATGCTGTTTTACTTTTGTAGCCAAATTTTCTTATAAATCCCTGTCACTCGATGCTATTTTAGTGTAAGTCCTCTTTAAAGGAGCTTTTTAGTTGGCATCACCATCCTGTGAAATAATGATTTATGAAGGTAACTGTAATTTTATAATGCATTTCTTTTATAGTTATTGCTGCTATCTCCAGCTCTGGGCTGTGGTCACATGACCATGTCTATGCAGCTCTTTCCTGTGATGTTATGTCCATGGGCATGTCAAAGCAGCAACAGTGATAGGAGGGTGTCTTTGTAACTAGCTGGATGTTGTTTGGGGCAGTGATAGGGGAGTGTCTATGTAACTAGCTGGTGGGAGGAGCTATAAACTAGCTGGATGTTAGGGGCAGTGATAGGAGAGTGTCTATGTAACTAGCGGAGTGGGAGGAGCTATAAACTAGCTGGATGTTAGGGGCAGTGATAGAGGAGTGTCTATGTAACTAGCGGGGTGGGAGGAGCTATAAATTAGCTGGGTGTTGTTAGGGCTATTCTAGAGCTGTAGCAGGGAAAGGAGAAGTGCATCATGGGTTTGGTTGGATACAGCAACAGGAAGTGCCACATACAGGATGGAAATAAACCAGAGTGATTTGTTTACATGGTGAAAACGGGTCAGAAGAGTCTATAGTGAGTGGGGAAGAGGTACATGAGGTAAACAACTACATGAGCATATCTGTTAAAACCATAGTAATCCTGGAAAACCCCATTTGAGGACACCTCTGTTGTGTAATATGATGAAGACATATATATATACTGTATATATTTGTGCTGGACTGGTCTAAGGACATAAGACCTTTGTATAGGATTCTGTGTCTGCATTTTACACATTGACCTTTTTCCTTCATGTTTTCTGACAAGCATATGTGATTTCCTAACAGGCATCAGCAAACACATCACTGACCGCTCCCAGCTAACGGCGCAACAAATTACCCGAATGACGGCTATTTTGCTGGCTCTTCAGCAATGAAGCCATTGATGTCAAAACATTTTAATTAATAGTACATGGCAGAAAACATTACTCATATATACAGCACTCAGGCCTCTTTCAGAGAAGACAGTGGAATATAGCCATGCCGATCTTAGATAATGAAGACAAAAGCCACATACCAGGACGTCTCATTAAGTTTATCATTTAATTGTTGCTTACCTACACACATGTAAAAACCTTGCCACGGCCTGAAATGAATATTCACGCTATGAGAATCGCCGCCTTCTCATAATGAGGCTTTTGTGATCTGGCAGAATTCATCATGCTCTCTTCTACCCCTACCTTTCACTATGGGGTGGCTTTTCTCCAAGGTTAAATTGTAAAAGAAAAGACAGCTTTTCCTTGACAGTCTTCAAAAATTCCCTGCCTTAATTTAATTGCGATTGTCTAAAAGAACATACATCAAGTCATTGTAAATGCGATTTCACATCCAGATTATTGCGAGGGCTGAGTTATATCACAGGTCGATCACAGGATATCAATAATGCATGGTGCTGTCTGGAATCTCATCAGGATTTTTATTTAGCTCCATGTATTTTTAAAGCTTTTATGGAGTAAATGAAATTCTATAAAAAGGTTCTGATTTGTTTCGATTTATAGAGATATTGCGTGTAATCACACTAGAAAGGGCAGACATTGCTGGAAGCCTTTAAAGGGGGTGAGGAGCTGTGCCACCCCTTGTCTGCTTTAGGCCTCATGCCAAATCCATATTCTAGTAAATTCACTCATGGCAGAAATGAAAATGGGGTTGATTCTGCTACATGTGAATGGATTTCTGCAAAGCCCATTCAGGTGAACTGGACATCCACAGAAATGTCTGCAGTAGTCAACCATAGAAGGTCATTACTGATCTCTGCTTGCTATGAAAGATTGTTAACATCAAGGGAGAGATGCTCAACCTGCGGCCCTCCAGCTGTCGTAAAACTACAACTCTCATCATGCCATGCTGTAGTCTGTCTGGACTGCCTGGGAGTTGTAATTTTGCAACAGATGGAGGGACACAGGTTGGGCATCCCTGATCTAGGCCATTTCCAACTAAAATAAAGGGCCTATTAAGGCTAGGTGGAGATGTTTGCCGTTCAACAGCAAGTTTCGGACAAGTCACGTGACCAAAACCATTTGTATGACTTGCCCATGACTTGCTTTTGCATGTCACTTTTAGAATTGGAATTTGGCTGTTAATGGCAGGTCTTATCCAACTTGCATTGCTCTCTATCCTGGCATAGTCAATTGCAACTTGCAACCTAAAATCCTACCGTGTTGGACATTTTGTGACAGTCATGTCCCTGCCTCGGTGGAAATGGGACATATCAACTCCCCGCATGTCAATATTGTTAGCCCAACAGTGGTCTCATCAATCAGTCATGTGTAGCTGGATGACCATTTTATACTCATAAATAGAGATGAGTGGATCAAATCCCACGAAGTGAAATTCGATCCGAATTTCAGGATAAATTCAATTTGCCTCAAAGCCGAATTTCCTTGTGCTTCATGTTAGGCTACTTTCACACTAGCGTTGTTTTAATCCGGCGTTCAATTCCGACACCGGAACTGCCCGCCGGATCCAGAAAAACGTGTGAAAACGGATTACATTTGAATCCTGATCAGGATTTTGATCACAATGAAAAAATGCATTGGAAAAAACGGATCCGCCATTTATGGACTTTAACATTTTTTTCACATTTTTCGGGTTTAACATGCAAAAGCCGGATCCGTTTTGACTGAACACACAGCGCCAGATCCGGCGTTAATGCAAGTCAATGGGAAAAAGGCCTGATCCGGCGTTCAGTCAAAATGTTCAGGCTTTTTGGCCGGAGGTAAAAATACTGCATGCTACGTTTTTCTGAAAAGCCTGATCAGTCAAAAAGACTGAACTGAAGACATCCTGATGCATCCTGAAGGACTGACTCTCCATTCAGAATGCATGGGGATAAAACTGATCAGTTCTTTTCCGGATTTGAGCCCCTAGGACGGAACTCAGGGCCGGAAAAGAAAAACGCTAGTGTGAAAGTACCCTTAGCGAATTGATTTAAACTGAAATGGTGTAAAAAACTAAAAAAAATCATACTTACCTCCTCCATTTGCTCGCGACGGGCTACCAGCCGCTATCTTTATTGGAGATCTCTCAGCCGAAATCCTGTGCGTGGTGACGTATGACATCATCACCCCGGCCGGCGTGATGACGTAATCTAGTGCAGTGTGAGATTTCGCTCCAGATCTTCAAGCAAGATGGCGGCGGCTGGCCCTTCACGAGCAAATGGAGGAGGTAAGTTTGATGAAATTTTTTTAATGTTAATTTCACACAGTTTTTACACTCAGATGCCGCGATTATGTATGAACGCGGCATCTCATGGGCAGTGATGGCCAGTTCGCCCGCGAACACATGCGATCTGCCATCTTAACTGACAAGTCCGGCGATGCACAGGTAAGCCCTTACTACGGAGTGCTTCTGCGGGGTTTCGTCCCGTACTTCCATCCCGCAAAAAGATAGAACATGTCCAATCTTTTTGCGGAACGGCCAGATCGCGGACCCATTAAAGTGAATGGGTCCGCAATCTGCTGCGGCTGCCCCACGGACTGTGCTCGTGCATTGCGGCCCGCATTTTGTGGACGTTCGTGTGCAAGAGGCCTTAGCCAGACATTTCTCTTGTGGCAAATTTAGTATCATATGGTGACGATAAAGTTAAATTGCCATCCATATAATGGATGGCTTAGGCTACTTTTACACTCGCGTTTTGTGCAGATCCGTTATGGACGGATCTGTTCAGATAATACAACCGTCTGCATCTGTTCAGAACGGATCCATTTGCATTATCTTTAACAAAGCCAAGACGGATCGGTTTTCTATTGTGCCAGATTGTGTCAGTGAAAACTGATCCGTCCCTATTGACTTACATTGTGTGTCAGAACTGATCCGTTTAGCTCAGTTTCATCAGACGAACACCAAAACGCTGCAAGCAGCATTTTGGTGTCCGTCTCCAAAGCAAAATGGAGACGGATCGGAGGCAAACTGATGCATTCTGAGCGGATCCTTTTCCCTTCAGAATGCATTAGAATGCAAACTGATCCGTTTTGGACCGCTTGTGAGAGCCCTGAATGGATCTCACAAACGGAAAGCCAAAATGATAGTGTGAAAGTAGCCTTAAAGAGGACCTTTCACCGATTATTACTCTATGAACTAACTATACAGACATGGAGAGCGGCGCCGGGGGATCTCACTGCACTTACTATTATCCCCGGGCGCCGCTCCGTTCTCCTGCTATGTCCTCCGGTATCTCCGTTCACTAAGTTATGGTAGGCGGAGTCTGCCCTTGTTCTTCTGTAGCGTTGGCCAATCGCATTGCAGAGCTCACAGCCTGGGAGAAAATAACCTCCCAGGCTGTGAGCTCTGCGCTGCGATTGGCCAGCGCTAGAGCAGAACAAGGGCAGACTCCGCCTACCATAACTTAGTGACTGGAATCTCCGCCTACTATAACTTAGTGAGCGGAGATACCGGAGGGCATAACGGGAGAACGGAGCGGTGCCTGGGGATAATAGTAAGTGCAGTGAGATCCCCGGGCGCAGCTCTACATGTATGTATACTTAGTTCATAGTGTAATAATCGGTGAAAGGTCCTCTTTAAGTCCATTCCATCCTGCCAGAGCTGATGAGGATGAGGTCCCAAATGGGGAACTCCCTCTCCATAACATCCATGTATTCTTATATGGTAAACTGGAAAGAGTTGTCATGAGGCAACCTCTTTAAAGGTGGTCAACTCCTTAAGAAGTGATGGTCCAGCCTCAGGATAGGCCATCACTATCTTATCAGCAGGGGTTCTTACACCCTACGGCCACGCCAATCAACTGCTCTGCAGTAGCTTCAGCACAGGAAGTCATAGCTGGCCATAGACCCTACAGGGAAATTTCCCAGTGGGCTGATGCCCATGGGGCTGCCTGAGCCCTCCTCAAGACCGCCATCTGTGTACATAACAATCTCATGCTCTCAGCGTAATGCTAGGAGCACCAGCTGCATATGCACCTGGCCGGCGGCCGCAGATACCCTCCTAGATTCAACTGTATCGTTGTCCTCAGGAAAGTTGAATACTGTGTTGAGGTTGACAGTATTTTGTGCTGCACTGTGGTATTTAGTTCTGTTGGGCGGTACTTTTTGCTGCACTAAAGTATTGCTGACCCCCACCTACTTGTATTGCCCTGCCTTATGTCAGTTGGGATTCGTCTACAACAGGGAACCACTTTTAGTTTTTTTTCCAGCACCACTTTAAGTTCTCAGTCCGTCTCTGTTTAAGGACATTGGCCTAAAGTCCTCTACTATTACTATCTGTAAATCAACAGATGGTTGGCAACCCTGCTCTTCCCAATACCCAGAGAACAGTAAGCGGTCCAGTTTATGGACCCCAAGTAGGGAAAACTTCTAACTAGTCTCTGTTGAAAACCAGAAACCCCTTTAAGAGCTGGATATATTTAGTTGACAATTAAGAAGGCCGAATATGAAATTTAGAGCAAGCAGTACAGAAGTCTTAAAAATAAACGGATTTGGGAGATCATTCAGTTTTTTATGCATCGAGATATGAAGACCAATTTTATCACGATGAACCATATTTAAGAATTTATCGTTGGTTAATTTGCACATTATCCTCTAATTAAGGTGCATTTAATTTTATGAACGCTCATAGTCTGAACACTAATTGCTTCATAGATAGAGGCCTCGGGAAAAAATAGTTTTCTTTGAGTTGTGTTTAAACTGAAGGACTAGAGTACATTTATATATGAATGAATTGAATTTGGTTCTTCTGATTACATTTCTAATTTGCCTTAAAGGTTTTTTCCGGTAATAATTATTTTGATCAAGTTCCTGCAGCATGCCCCCTGAAACAGAAGATTCATACTTACCTGCTCCACAGCACTCCAGTAGTCCCCGCTGCCTTTGCTCTCTCCATCTTTTGATCCCCACGCTGTTTACATCTGGCTGGCCATGGCCATGGTCACATTCACCACTCCAGCCAATGACTGGCTTCAGCGGTGATGTTACCACAAGAAGCACATCACCACTGAAACCATTGGCAGGAGCAGTGTCTGTGACCATGGCCATAGCCAGCCAGATGTAAGCAGCGTGGGGACCGGAAAGGTCGCGACAGCCGGTGCAGCATGGAGGATGTAAGTGTGAATCTTCTATTTCAAGGGGCATGTTGCAGGCACTTGATAAAAAATAATTATCACCCGAAAAGTCTTTTAACCCCTAAAATAATAAAGGGGTTTATATGCTCTCTTAGGCATTTGGACAT
The DNA here is from genome assembly GCF_905171765.1 of Bufo bufo. NCBI lineage: Eukaryota > Metazoa > Chordata > Amphibia > Anura > Bufonidae > Bufo > Bufo bufo. Next base: position 700,941,710 of record NC_053389.1, read on the forward strand.
AATAGAGTAGTGAATCCTCTGCTCAGGACCCACTTTTTTAGTCAGAATGCAGAGTCTGGCATATCCATGGTTGACTATAAACTCAACTAGCCAGTATGGAATACTAAACTTTCCATTCTGTGGCCACTTCAATGGAAATATCTGGCCAGTTGCTGCCTTTCTTGCTGCTAACATTTGTTTGGCAGGGAAACTGGAAGCTGGATTTGGGATGGTGGTGGTCAGCTGATTACTTGGTGGGCTGCAATCTGAAAATGGGTGGTCTTCATTAGATATCTCCTTTAAGAATGCTATTAGTGATGAGCGAATCAAAGTGCACACCTCATCCCTTTGAGCGCGAAGAGCCCTTGATTGAAGATCCTGCAAAATACTGTGCGTGGTGACGGGACTCGCAAGATTTTACAATGGATCTTCAATCAAGATGGTGGCGACGGGTTCTTTGCGATCGAATGGATGAGGTAAGTATGATTTTATTTATATATTTTTATTATAGGCTTAAATATTAAAGTCAGATGCCGTGATCAGCGATGAACGTGGCATCTAAGGCTACTTTCACACTCGCGTTTGGTGTGGATCCGTCATGGATCTGCACAGACGGATCCGTTCAGATAACACAACCATCTGCATCCGTTTTGTATTATCTTTAACATAGCCGAGACGGATCCGTCTTGAACACCATTGAAAGACAATGGAGGACGGATCCGTTTTCTATTGTGCCAGATTGTGTCATAGAAAACGGATCCGTCCCCATTGACTTACATTGTGTGCCAGAACGGATCCGTTTAGCTCAGTTTCTTCAGATGGACACCAAAACGCTGCAAGCAGCGTTTTGGTGTCCGCCTCCAGAGCGGAATTGAGGAGAAACGAAGCCAAACTGATGCATTCCGAGCGGATCCTTTTCCATTCATATTGCATTAGAATGTAAAATTCGTGGAAGTAGCCATATTGAATTTTAGAGAACTTCGATCAACACTAACTGCTATAAAAAAGTGATTTCAGTAGGAAAAAAGTGGCCAAGAAAGGTTTAAGGGAGGCCTTCTTTATAATACGATCTGTGAGACTTTATAGTGCAAACAGACATTTTCATTTTCAGACATTTTCACTCTGGATATTCTAGAACTGTCCAATGCAGATACTGATTTAGTGCTGTGCATGCCCTGGCTGCTCTCTGACCTCAGATACAGTCAAACAGGGGTATTTACACGCGCAGCAGTATTTGTCAGGCCAGCTCCTCGGCATATTTGCAGAGAATGGGGCCAGATGGAACCTCGGCAGCGCATGGCAGTGCCCGGTATTCACGGATCTGGCAGGTTGTTGACGGCCGGAACAGTCTGCCGGATCTGCTTATGGGTATGTAAAACAAGCCTTAGGGCTTGTTCACACGACTGTATGGCTTTTTCAGTGTTTTGAGGGCCGTTTTTTTAACAGATCCGTTTTTGTTGTGTTTCCATTCCGTTTTTCCGTTCCGTTTTTCTGTATGGCATATAAAGTAATTACATAGAAAAAATTCGGCTGGACATAAAATTTACAATAGATGGTTCAGCAAAAACGGAACGGATATGGAAATGTACAGAGTACATTCCGTATGTGTTCTGTTTTTTTTGCGGACCCATTGACTTGAATGGAGCAACGGAACATGATTTGCGAGCAATAATAGGACATATTCTATCTTTGAACGGAACGGAAAAACGGAAATACGGAAACGCAATGCATACAGAGTACATAAAAAAAAAATTGGGGTGGAACCATTGAAATGAATGGTTCCATATACGGACCGTATACGGAACTCAAAAAACGTCCCGTATACAGAACGCAAAAAACGTTTGTGTGAACGAGCCCTTAGACACATTTCACATAGATTTTGGCACGGAATACATGGCAAAATCCGCGTGGAAAATCCATGATGTGTCGTACCCTTAGGGTCCATTCACACGTCCGTAGTGTATTGCGGATCCGCAAATTGCGGAAAGAATAGTACATGTTCTATTTTTTTCAAGAGCCGTGGACCGGAAGATCGGGGGCACGCTCCGGAAATGCGGATGCGGACAGCATGTGCTGGTCCGCATCCATTCCTGCCCCATAGAGAATGAATGGGTCCGCACCCGTTCCGCAGAATTGCGGAACGGTTGCGGACACATTCACGGACGTGTGAATGGACCCTAACAGTTGGAAACTATTAAAGGGTTTCTGTCACCCCGCAAAACTCATATTTTTTTTTTTGGATAGTTAGATTCTTCATAGTGCGATATAGGAGAATATAATGCTCTTACTTACTTTCATGCGGCCGATTCTTTATAAAACGAACTTTTATAATATGTAAATGAGGGCTCTACCAGCAAGTAGGGCGTCTACTTGCTGGTAGCTGCTGCAGAAATCCGCCCCCTCGCCGTGTTGATTGACAGGGCCAGCCGTGATCTCCTCCTCCGGCTGGCCCTGTCAGTAATTCAAAAATCGCGCGCAGGCGCTCTGAGATGAGGAGGCTCGTCTCCTCAGCACTCCCTCAGTGCGCCTGCGCCGATGACGTCTTCTCTTTCGGTGATGTCATCGGCGCAGGCGCACTGAGGGAGTGCTGAGGAGACGAGCCTCCTCATCTCAGAGCGCCTGCGCCGAATGACGCGAGGCGCGCGATTTTTGAATTACTGACAGGGCCGGCAGGAGGAGGAGATCACGGCTGGCCCTGTCAATCAACACGGCGAGGGGGCGGATTTCTGCAGCAGCTACCAGCAAGTAGACGCCCTACTTGCTGGTAGAGACCGGATTTACATATTATAAAAGTTCGTTTTATAAAGAATCGGCCGCATGAAAGTAAGTAAGAGCATTATATTCTCCTATATCGCACTATGAAGAATCTAACTATCCAAAAAAAAAAAAAAGAGTTTTGCAGGGTGACAGAAACCCTTTAATGATATATTCAAGTGTGTCAAATTTGTAGCAGAATTTTCTGTAACTGTTGCATCCATGTGAATGGGGCTTGCAGAAAGCCATGTGTTACTTCTGACAGAACCCTATTCAGATAAATAGAATCGACTGTCAGTTGCAGAAACTTCTGCAACAAATCTGCCATGAGTGAACATACCTGTACCTGACCATCTTGACAATGTATTCCTTCCTTTAATGGGTTGTCCCATTACAACAACTTAAGGCCTCATGCACACGACCGTTGGCTGTTTTGCAGTCTGCAAATTACATATCTACAAAACACTGATACCGGTCATATGCATTCCAAATTTTGCGGAACAGAAATGCCGGCCTATAATAGAACAGTCCTATCCTTGTCTGTATTGCGGACAAGAATAGGACATGTTCTATAATTGTGCGCACAGCACGGAATGGACGTGCGCATGCGGACAGCACATTGAGTGCTCTCCGCACCTTTGCGGCCCCATTGAAGGGCTCATGCACACAAACATATTTTTTGTCCTCATCTGATCCACATATTTTGCGAGTCGGATGCAGACCCATTCACTTCAATGGGGCCATAAAAGATGCGGACAGCCAACTGTCATGTGCATGAGCCCTTAACAAGTATCCACTGGATAGGAGATAAGTGTCTGGGCTGGGGTCCCCACGACAACTACAACAGGGGCGCCAGCTGTCGGACTTCTGCTGATCAGACACATCCCCTATACGGTGGGTAGGTGATAAGTAGTTGTAATGGGACAACCCCTTTAATGAATATACAGCTTTTATTGTAGGATGCTAACCTTGTAATACATGCCCTTGCAACAATTGTTGGAGAGGATACACTTTTCTACTATAAACATTTAATTCAAGGTAAAAAAAGAGAACATATAATATAAGTTATGAAAGGGAGAAAATATTCAGAGAAAATAATCAGATAATGCCCTATTTGTGCAGAGATATGGACATGCAGTAACAAACCCAACCCTTGATTTGTGTTCTTTGGGAGATAGAAATAAAAACAAGTAACTACCAGTCAGATAGATTCTATGGCTGCTCTCTCCTTCCACAGTTCTCACCAGCACCAGAAAATTTGCTTTTAGGTGTAAATTGCAAAATGAAACCTCTCTGAAAGATCACCTCTTTGGGAAGACCACCAACACCACCGTTTACCGTGACATATTTAATCAAGGATAGTGTTGAGCGAGCATGCTCGGCCGAATACCAGTTTGGCTCGAGTCTCCTCTCTGCACGTTTCGTGGCTGCTAATCAGCCAATAAACATGCAGGTAAGTACTGCCATCACTGTAATGTCAGTAGCTATGTTGGGTACTGGCATTACAGTGATTGGCTGGCCGAAACGCGTCATCGGGTGCTATATAGAACCCGATGACGCATGTTCGGCTCATTCGAAGTCATGGAGAACTGCGCTTAGGAAGGGACAGAGACTGTAGAGAGTTTAATTGAATATTATTTCTGTACAAAAACGTTTTAAAGACCCAAACGTCCTTGTAAGGACTATTGTGTGTGACAGCAGCAATATATGTTTGTAGCGTAACCTGCGCTAAATTGCTCAGTGTTAGGGAGAGCTGTGCATAGGAAGGGACAGACAGTGTAGGGAGTGTAATAGGAAGATTTCTATACAAAACACTTTTCAGAGACCCAAAAGTCCTTTTAAGGACTATTGTGTGTGACCAGGGCCGTCTTTAACGCGGGGCAAAAGGGGCAGCTGCCTCTTGAGCCCCGCTGGCCACTGCCCTCAAATTCAATGACATCGATTGGCATGCATAGGGGTGGGGAGCTTTTTTGTGTGAAGATTACATCAGGAAAAAGTGACAGGGGTTATGCTAATATACTGTAAGCTACTGTATAGTGGGGTGCTGTATAGTGTCGGGTGCTATACTGCTCTACTGTATACTATGGGGTGCTGTATACTGTGGGGTGCTGTATATTGTGGAATGCTATACTGCTCTACTGTATACTGTGGCGTGCTTTATATTGTGGAGTGCTATACTGCTCAACAGTATACTGTGGGGTGCTGTATACTATATAATGTGGGGTGCTGTATAGTGTGGCCTGCTGTATACTGTGGGCTACTGTATACTGTGGGGTGCTATACTGCTCTACTGTGGGGTGCTGTATAGTGTGGGGTGCTGTATACTGTATAGTGTGGGGTGCTGTATACTGTATACTGTGGGGTGCTATATAGTGTGGGGTGCTGTATACTGTATAGTGTGGGGTACTGTATACTGTGGGGTGCTATATAGTGTGGGGTGCTGTATACTGAATAGTGTTGATCACGAATATTCGAATTTCAAATTTTTATCGCGAATATAGGTAATTCGAAAATTCGCGAATATTTATAATATAGTGATATATATTCGTAATTTCGAATATTCGATTTTTTTTTATTGCGAATTTTCGTAATGCAAATTTTTATCGCAAATTTATTTGCCGAGTAAAAACATTATTCCTCCCTGCTTCTTGCTTGTGGGCCAATGACTCATTGGCCCACAAGCAAGAAGCAGGGCGGAATCATGACTTTAAATGAGAAAAATTATGAATATTCTGAAAAACTTATATATAGCACTATATCGAATATATTTGTTTTTTCAAATATTCGTAATATTCTAAAACAAGAATATATAACAATATAGCGAATATAAAAAAAAAACGAATGTAGAGCAATTTAGCTAATATAGTGCTATAATCTTCTTTGTCTAATAGTTGTAATTTTAAAACTATTGAAAAAAAGATTATAGCACTATATTAGCTAAATTGCTCTATATTCTTTATTTTTTTTCGAATATTCGCTATATTGCTATATATTCTTATTTTAGAATATTACGAATATTCAAAAAAATTAATATATTTGTTTTTTAGAATATTCGTAATATTCTAAAACAAGAATATATAGCTATATAGCGAATATTCGAGAGAAAAAAACTAATATAAAGCAATTTAGCTAATATAGTGCTATAATCTTCTTTGTCTAATAGTTGTAATTTTTTTTCTCATCTGAAGTCCAGATTGGAAAAAAATTACAACTATTAAAAAAAAAGATTATAGCATTATATTAGCTAAATTGCTCTACTTCGAATATTGGCTGTATTGCTATATATTCTTGGTATAGAATATTACGAATATTTGAAAAAAACTAATATATTCGATATAGTGCTATGACTCATTGGCCCACAAGCAAGAAGCAGGGAGAAATCATGTTTTTGCTCGGCAATTGAAAAATTCACGATAAAAATTTGCATTACAGAAACTTGCATTACAAAAATTAACATATTACACGATCATTACCTTGTCGATTTTTCGAGTAAAACAATCATAGAATATAACGAATATTCGAATTTGCGAATATTCGCCGAATATTCTACAAAATATTCGCGAAATATCGCAAATTCGAATATGACTACTGCCGCTCATCACTAATACTAATACTGCTGTATACTGTATAGTGTGGGGTGCTGTATACTGTATAGTGTAGGGTGCTATATAGTGTGGGGTGCTGTAAACTGTATAGTGTGGGGTGCTGTATACTGAATAGTGTGGGTGCTGTATATTGTGGGCTGCTGTATAGTGTGGGGTGCTGTATACTGTATAGTGTGGGGTGCTGTATACTGTATACTGTGGGGTGCTATATAGTGTGGGGTGCTGTATACTGTGGGGTTCTATACTGCTCTACTGTATACTGTGAGGTGTTAGGCTACTTTCACACTAGCGTCGGGGCTCCGCTTGTGAGCTCCGTTCGAAGGGTCTCACAAGCGGCCCCGAACGCATCCGTCCAGCTACCAATGCATTCTGAGTGGACGCGAATCCACTCAGAATGCATCAGTCTGGCAGCGTTCAGCCTCCGCTCCACTTGCAGCGTTCGGGTGTCCGCCTGGCCGTGCGGAGGCAAACGGATCCGTCCAGACTTACAATGTAAGTCAATGGGGACGGATCCGTTTGAAGTTGACACCATATGGCTCAATTTTCAAACGGATCCGTCCCCCATTGACTTTCAATGTAAAGTCTGGACGGATCCGTCTGAACAACTTTCAGACTTAGAATTTTTTCTAAACTATAATGCAGACGGAAAATGCAAATGTGATCGCACACTGCATCCAGCACTCTGCCCTCGGATCCGTCATTATAGGAGAGGATCCGTCTGTGCAGACACCAGACGGATCCTCTCTGAACGCTAGTCTGAAAGTAGCCTTATACTGAATGCTATAGGATGCTTTACTGCATACTGTGGGGTGTTATACTATGTATTGCATACTGTGGGGTACTATTTACTGTGGGGCGTTGTATACTGTAGGGTGCTTTTTACTGTGGGGCGTTGTATACTGTGGGGTGCTGTATAGTGTGGGATGCTGTATACTGTGGGGTGCTATATAGTGTGGGGTGCTGTATACTGTATAGTGTGGGGTGCTGTATACTGTGGGGTGCTATACTGCTCTACTGTATACTCTGAGGTGCTATACTGAATGCTATAGGATGCTATACTGCATACTGTGGGGTGTTATACTATGTATTGTGGTACCCACTTCCAGCCCTGAGCCCAGCTGCCTAGGGCCCTGATCCTGAGCCTGCTGGAGTCTTCAGAACTGTAAGTATGTACAGTAATTCACTGTACTCTATGAGGTGTGTGGATTTATTTTTGCATGTGTGTATTGTGGTGGGAAGGCGGGATCCAGGGGGCCCAAGTAAATTCTTGCCCAGGGTCCAATTAATATTAAAGACGGCCCTGTGTGTTGCAGTTTGTACTGGAGGTGTGGCTGACACCTCAGTCGAGCACTCCTGACCAGCTTGTCTGCCCCATAGGCTGATTTTAATTAGTATGAGTATATAGCTTGGCCTGCTCTCCCTCATTCACTGGAAGCCATTTGGCACCAGGAGAGATATAGTTGTGGACTCTCATTGCATTCTTTGGTGGCCATTTGGCACCAGGAGTGGTGTGGAGTGGGCCCGGCATGCATGTTGGTACCTGCATTCCTTGGGTATAATGGAGGCCATTTTGGCACTAAAAATGACAGAAATTAAAGCAGGCCCAGCATGCATGTGGAACCTACACTCCCTGAATTGTATGGTAGCCGTCATGGCACATAACAGGTAGAATTTAGTGTTAGAAACCCGTCTTACAGAGATCGCCTTGACGTGTGGCAGACGGGCTCAAATAATTTTGTACAAAATGATTTGCCAAGCATCTCTAAGTATAGCACTAGCAATTATTATACATTTTTGTACTTTACGCAAAATACCGCGTAATAGGCCGATGCGGACAGTATAGGCCACATCTCCTGTATAAATTGTGCGCATCCCTAAAATATCAGTGACATCCAGTGTACTTTTTCCGTAGACGGTGACGCTGCGGACAGTTAAATTATCCGCGCCACATCTCCTGTTTAATGTGTGCGCATCCCTAAAATATCAGTGACATACAGTGCACTTTTTCCGTAGACGGAATAGACAGTGTCCTCTTCTGACAGTGACCTGACCAGGCCCACATCTGCTGTGTAACGTGTGCGCTTCTAAAAATTTTCTGTGACATAAAATTTTATTTTTCAATAGACGGTGTCCTCTTCTGACAGTCGGGAGTGGGTAATTTGCGCGCCCCCCCCCCCGCTTGCCTTCCTTGGATGTGGCAGCCGTTTCTCAGCCTCCCTCTCTGGAATCGAACACTGGTGACCCCTTACCCGTGGTCACCATGCTATGCACATAAAAGAACATTGAAAGTTAATAGGGCAGACATCCAAATGGATCACTGACGTCACGGGGAAATGCGTTCAGGCAGAAGTTATCTAGAGTCAGCAAAGCGGCAGCAGGCCCTCGCCCATAATGTTTGCGATGGTCAGCTCACCTGCAGGCCCTCAAGCATAATTTTTTTCGATGGTTAGCTAAGCAGCTGGCAATCTCCCATAAGAGTCTGGTCAACTCAATCCTCACCGCCGGGGGTCACGTAACTAATTAGCCAGACAAATCACTCCCCCAACTAAGAATAGCCATGCACCACCACCCACAGAATCGAGAAAGAGCTATCAATCTGTCAATCCTTTCTGTGTTCGTGCCGGGTGAGGTTTGCTGTGTTGAGTCAAATTAAACCGCAGGCTCCACTCCTGGTGGTGCCCTTCTGTCAATTAGTTTAAGTTTCAGCTTTGGTTTCCCGGAAGCTACTCGGCAGGTTATGGGAATAACGCCGCCGGATCGCCTGTCGGATTGTCTTTGAACCTCCGACTTTCGTTGTTGATTAATGAAAACATTCTTGGCAAATGCTTTCACTGTGGTTAGTCTTGCGCCGCTCCACGAATTTCACCTCTAGCAGCGCAATACGGATGCCACCGGCCGTCCCTCTTAATTATGGCCCCAGTTCCGAAAATCAACAAAATTTTGGGCAGCACTTGCACTTTATATACAAGTAAATATACAGGAAAGAATGTTTCTTAACAATTTTTCCTCTAAAATCGATTTCATCTTCGGTTTTGTGCGTATCATTGTAAAAGTGACGCACTACTCGGACAACATCGTTCCCAGCAGCGACCTGGGAGTCCAAGATGCATCCAGGCATCCTCCCCATGCTGTTCCCGAACCATTTCAGTGGTGTTTCCATAAATTTCTGACCTTTTCCTATGAACCAGACACCCTCCCCTCTTCAGAGCAGGGGTCGCCTGGTTTAATGTATAAATATGTAGAGAGAATCTCTAAATCGCACATCCTCATACCTATGCTTCTGACATAACCGTTTTCAATTATCAGCATTTCTTATGATAAAACATGGCTATACAGCACTGTTATCAATCATTTGCTGTGCACTATAAAGAGGCAATTAGTATACAGTTTGATCAAAGAGCATAGGCCCACTTACCGCGACAAGGTTGCCTCTTGTTTAAGTGGGAACCTACTCTAACCATGGCGCAGAGCCGTGCGGCGACCACCACGCCTCCACACCGCTCCAGCAGGCAATGGGATCCAGCAGCCGCACAGCAGCCCCACTATACAGTGAGGCCACCTGGGCCCCGGGTCCCATCACTCCACCAGCACGGCACAGAAGCAGAGACGGCCGCCGTCCAGCGCCGCATGTGAACTGGTGCAAAGAGCTCACCTGTTCACAGCATCTCAGGAACTCCAACTGAGATGTGGTAGGAATTTATAGACCCTTTGGTTTAATGCTCGAGTTCTCCCATTGACTTCCATTAAACTCGGCTGCTCGGTCGAGCACCCGAGCATCCCTCCCGATGTGTTCCGCCCGAGCCCCCGAGCACACAAGCACTACGATGATCGATCAACACTAATCAAGGAATGAACTTGTCTTGTTTGCTGAAAAAAGAACTGGGAGGCCGAACATTGGGTTACCTTGACACTATAGCTACTGGTGCAAACCTAGAAATATAATGATGATTTCTTTGAAAAAAAGAGAGACATAAGAGTAGATTTATAAAGCCCTTTGCACCACAATAGTGACACCCAAAGTTACAAATTTTCACAGAAGTTTCATTTTGAGCAGAAATTTGTGACTTTTTGCCCTTTACCTCAACCTGACCACTTTTGTGACTTTTTGCCCCTTATAGCACCCCATTTTTGTAAAAAGTGGGTAGGGCACAGGTGGGAAGGGAGAGGCCTGTGCGCCCATACACATTTAAGATTACTTGTGCAAGTTTTCTGGTGCAAATCTCCCGAGATGTACCAAAATTATTAAGAGGCAGGAAGGAACATCTTAATCATTTTTATAGCATCTCACTCCATCACTAAGTAGATCAAGACTGGTATTAGAAACACCAGTCTTGATACATCTCCTCCATACTCTGATATTAATGACCAATCCTCAGGATAGGTCACGAATATCAGATTGGTGTAGGTAAGACACCTAGCACTTCCATTGCTCAACTGTTTTTGCTGCCAATGCTATGAGATGGAAGGTTCATCCACTGTGTAGTTTTCCAACACCATTGTTTGAATGGAATCTGAGTTGCAGTACCCCAGCAAAGCCACCACTCAGCAGATCGAGCCTTCTGCTTCTGGCTCTTTCTACTGTATTGTTTCCAAAGCAGCTGATAAATGGGGGTGTGGGGTGTCAGACCCCCACTCATCTGATGCTAAGTATTTTGGCATTCTATACTGTCAGAAACATCAGATGCCATACACTTTTCCATGAGGTTTTGAGACTTTGTCTATTTTTGACCACTTTAGCAAAATAAAAAATGAACTTGAACTCCAGGGCCTAAAGATGTATTACTACATATGGTGGTAACCCTATGATTTATAAACCATGAACTGGGTGAGATCTAGTGTATGTGATCTCTGTATTCTACACATGTTGCTGCTCCATGGTCCACTTTCTTAGATGTAGGGTTTCTGAGGAATCTTTTGTTTCTCGGAACACAAAGTCACTTCAGCACAGTGAAACCAATGCCTGCCATTTACAGCCTTGCTCTCTAATCCTCCTCTTTGGTGGGTAGTTATTTATGGGTGACAACTGCAACCCCAGAATAACTTCCCACAACATCACACAGGCATTTCAGCCCCCAGTATAAACCTCAGTAGTAATTACATATAATATCTATAAATACATTGTCTTGTCTTCATCACAAAACAAAGAAAGAAAAACCACGTTATCTTATTTATCCATAAGTTTCATTAACATCTATCCTAAAGAAATAATATTCACAGCGGTCGTGCGGTACCACTTGTTTTGCGGTAAAATTTACAGTCATTGCCCACTATAGGTGGGTGTGGTTTGGCCGTATGCAATCAGCAGCACTGTCTGGTCTCATCCATAGGGCTCATGCACACAGCCATAAGTGTTTTGCGGTCTGCAAATCGGATGCGGACATAAACTATGGCCATGTGCATGAGCCCTTAAAGGGACACTACCATTAAAAAGGTTTTATCACATATTAACAAACTATATTTGAATATTCTATGTATTTTTTATATATTTTTAAAGCTTTTCATGTATTCTTCCGGTCTTGGCTGTTAACCTGTGACCGCCATAAAAATGCTACTTGGTGGTCACTAACAGGTTACGAACCAGGACAAAAAGGAAAAGGCTTTAGACTAGGCTACCTGCTTTTTACGGCGACCTAGTCTAAGAGCTGCACATGACAGCTGGAATCCTGCCGATCTGGGCAGTTTAACCCCTTACATGCCGTCGTCAGTAGTGACTGCAGCATCTAAGTGGTTTAGAGGGAGGGAGCTCCCTCTCTGAGGCATCAGAACCACCGTCAATTTGATTGTGGGGTGCCAATGTCTTAGTATGGCAGCTAGGGGCTCAATAAAGGTGTCCAGATATGACTTCAGTGTATGCCTGTAAGGCTGTGCCTCTCTGGCGCAGCCTGATAGTGCCTGTTAGTATAATACTGACAGTATAATACACTGTACTGCATAAGGGAAAAGGGCAAAAGTTTTTTTTTTTACAGGGTAAAAGAACAATTACTGTATATATTGCAATTTTTTTCAACACTAATTAATGATAGCTGATTTACTCAATAGTCCTGATCATAACATGGAAGCTTACAACATAAAAACTATCATAGGCACTGGCCAAACTGAGTGTCACGATGCGCTCTGTGCATGGTTCCAGGAGGCGGGGACGGCCAAGGCTCGCTCGCGTCATCAGCACACTCGGCGTCGCCCGTTCCCGTGGGAACCACACTGGGGCTGAGTGCCGAGCTGATCGCTCGGCTGTATGGGCTGCATTGGAACTCAGGAGTCCTGTGACGCTGGCCACGTCACATGACTCCACTAGTGCACTATTTAAACAGGCAATCTGCTGGCCACAGATTGCCTCTTATTGAGGTCCTTCCTGCATGATACTCACCTGTTTTTTTTGTTCCTGCTTGGCTTCCGATTTCCCGTCTGTCTCATCCTCTGGTCTTGGCGTGCTCTCCTGGTTTGACTTCGGCTTGTCCTGACGATTCTCTGCTTGCTCCTCCGGTACCTTTTCTGCTCTCTTGGTTTTGACGCGGCTTGTTTGACCTTTCTGTTTATGTGTTGTTTGTCTTCCCTGCACTATCCTAGCTAAGGGTTTGTCGACCAGTTGTCCCTTGTCGCTAGGACTTGCGAGGCAAGTAGGCAGGAACAGGGGTGAGGGTGGAGTTCAGTGGTCACTACCCCACCCACTGTGTGTGTGACACTGAGCCAACCAATCATCCGTCATGGATCAGCAAGAAAGCTTCCGTTACTTATCCGTTTGTACTATCTTTAAAATAGCAATGACGGATCCGTCTCTAAAACCATTGTAAGTCAATGGGGACAGATCCATTTTCTATTGTGTCAGAGAAAATGGATCCGTCCCTATTGACTTACATTGTGAGTCATGATGGATCCGTCTTGCTCCGCACCATATCGCGGACAGAAAAAAACGCTGGTGCACTCCGTTTCGTTTAGTTCAGTTTTGTGCCCATTGACAATGAATGGGGACAAAACGGAAGCATTTTTCTCCAGTATTGAGATCCTATGACGAGGAAGCGCAAATGTGAAAGTAGCCTAAAAAGTGTGGCTATGTTCAGGCTATGTTCACACAGCTAACAAATGCTGCCGATTCCGCCACATAAAATTTTTACACAGTGTAATATGTGTTCAAAATGCTACCAGCACCCTAGTAGGCACCCTATAGGCACACATTTTTATGTAGTTCAATAATTCAATAAACACTCCAGAAGTTAGATTATTTCATTTATTTATTAATGATATTGAGGGGGGGATTAATAGCACCATTTCTATTTTTGCAGATGACACTAAGCTGTGTAGAACTGTACAGTCTATGGAAGATGTCCAAAGACTACACCTGACTTGAACACTCTGAGTGATTGGGCATCAACTTGGCAAATGAGGTTCAATGTGGATAAATGTAAAGTTGGTAGTAATAATCTCTGTGCTTCATATGTCCTAGGGGATGTAGCACTGGGAGAGTCACTTATTGAGAAGGATTTGGGTGTCCTTGTAGATCGTAGTTTAAATTACAGCATACAATGTCAATCAGCTGCTTCTAAGGCCACCTGGATATTGTCATGCATTAAACAAGGCATGGACTCGCGGGGCAGGGATGTGATATTACCACTTTACAAAGCGTTGGTGCGGACTCATGTGGAATATGCAGTTCCGTTCTGGGCACCATAGAAAAGATGCCCTGGAGCCGGAAAAAGTACAGAGGAGAGCAACTAAACTGATAAGGGGCATGGAGGGTCTTAGTTATGAAGAAAGATAAAAAAAGAAGTACATTTATTTAGTCTTGAGAAGAGACATCTAAGGAGGAACATGAATAACCTATACAAATATATACTGTAAATGGGCCATACAAAAAATATGGTGAAAAACTGTTCCATGTCAAATGCCCTCAAAAGACAAGGGGGCACTGCTTCTGATTGGAGAAGAAAAAGTTCAGTCTCCAGAAGCGTCAAAGCTTCTTTACTGTAAGAACTGTGAAGCTGTGGAATAGACTTCCTCAGGACGTGGTCACAGCAGGAACAGTGGACAGTTTCAAAAAGGGTTTAGATGAATTCTTAAAAGAAAATGACATTAATGCTTATGAAAACATGTAGAAATCTGAGTCTCACTTCCTTTTGGGATTCACGTCGACACCTATCCCTTGGTTGAAGTTGATGGACTTAAGTTTTTTTTAAACCGTATTAACTATGTAACGTTACTTTACGAATCATTTTTATGATGCATTTCCCATTCATCTGAATTGGCAAGCGGTAAAATATACTGACGCGGGGCTTATTGGGCAGCATTTACCATGCCTAAAATAACCTGATCCGTTTCTGATCGCTCATGTTTTTCTGCACACATTTTTGCTGTGTGAACATAACCGTTGTGAACGTAGCTGAAAGATGCACCAAATTTATCCTCTCAAAGATCATTAGACTGTCTAATCTGAAGCCAACAATACACATTCAGTAGCTACTGGCCGACTGCTACCTCTTCCGACTCCCCCATACGCATACACGATCGTTTCAGGTTAGTTATCAATAGGGAGAGAGCCACTTCTGGCAGCAACTTATATCCCAGGAGAAAAAGGATTGGGAGAAAATATTTACTTGGTCTGTTCCTTCTCTCTCTGCTCCCCGACATCATCTGTGAAGGGAGAATCAGGAACTCCCTGCAGATATCAGACTGCCGACCAAACCCACAATTAATGGTGGGTTCAGCTGACAATATACTAAAGTGTATCGGGGGCCTTAAGAGGAGATTGTAAGAAAGGCTTTGCGCCAGAAAAGTGAAGTGTTTTTTTGCAAAAATGAGTAGCTTTTGCAAAAAATATATGACAAATCTGCAATATTATTAGTGGTTTGTGGCATGCCCAGCATTTAGTATTTGCCAAGGGTGTATATATATTAATAGTAAACCTATGACATGTTTGTACTGAACATAATGATCAAATAAAAGCATGTGAATTCATTTGAGGTGTCCTCTACTCAAATGGGGTGTGAATTGAGGCAGTTCGTACATGCACCCCTATATTTTAGGAGATTTATAGCTGTATTAAAACAAGTGACATATTGAATAAAGAGAGCTAACAGTTCCATCCCTTCAAAACCAACAGATTATTGGCGTATCCAAAGACAAACGGTTAATTTGGGTATAATAAAGCTTTAAACTGAGACTCTAATGATTGTTTGAATGGGATAAGAATTAATGACCCAGACATCATTAATTCACATTGAAATGAGACATTCAGCCCAACAGGGCCAGACCTCTTTCCACAGCCAAGTTCTTCAGACATAGCGGATTATGCACACTGAATGGCAAATTAACCTTGGCTCATACAACGCTTCTATATTCCCTTTCTACAGGCTGCTGTCACACAAGTTGTTTTTTTTTTTGCGTTTTTGGTGCATTATTTTTTTGCTGACTTGTTTGCAAAGTTCTTTTTTTAGGCAAAAAACCTCCAGCTTCAGATGTTACATGGAAATCTATGTGAAATATTAAATGCAGGACAAAGAGGCTTTTTGCTGCAGTGTGTTCTGTTTTTTCATCCCTGGGGCTCATGCACATAAATGAGCCAATGCTGCGGACAGCAAATAGTTGTCTGCAATACATGGGCACCGGCCGTGTGCCCGCCATTTGCAGATTCACTTGAATGGGTCCACGATCCACAAGATTCAGTCTGCACCGCAAAAAAATAGAACATACGCTATTTTTTGCAGAAAGGAGGCACGGACTGAAATCCCACGGAAGCGCTCCATAGTGCTCCCGTGGGCTTCCTCTCTGTGGGCCAAAACTGTGTGTGGCAGCACCATGGAGGACAATTTAAAAGGTAGTATGTATATGTTTTATAGTATTTTATAATTACTTGAAATATTTCCTGACACATACATTGTCTACATTAGGTGATCGGGTCATTGGCTTGCCTAGAATTTAGGAGAAGAAGAAGAAGCAACTTGAGCATTATGAAGTGCCCACAGTATAAGGGAATACTGGGCAGAGTTATGAAACTGCCTTTATTGCCCATATCAGCCAATCACAGTGCAGTGGCATTTTAGTGAAGAAGCAACCCCAAGTGATTGCAGCATAACCCATGTACTGAGCAGCAGGACATAGGAGCTGTAAATACCATGCAGTGCATAATCCCGATCCTCACTACCGCCATCAGTCATATAACCAGGATGGAATATTGATGTGGTGGTCATTTCTGCTGTGGGTCCCTATGATGCAGCTGGGTTGCTAAAATGATATATTTATTCCCTCTGGACTTTTGTATTGTATATGAGTATGGTCTTTTCCACTTCTTTTTATTCATCTATTTTAAAGGGAATCTGTCACAACATATATCAGCATTAATCCAGCTGACATCCCTGTACAGTGTGTGCGCCGAACGTGTTTCCTCGAGACTTCAGGGCCAGGTGTGAATATGTTTTCACTGCCTGGCTTGTCAGTCAAAGCAGTTTGAGTGTGGCATAAGAGACAGGAAGCAGAGCATCTGGGTGCACCAAGGTGCAATGGCACCACCCTCTTTGCACCAAGGGGCTAATTTATATATTATAAAATAAAAATGTTCTCAACTTTGCGGCCACCTATGGAGTTCGGACTAATAACATTACATTCAGCTGACAAACGTCACATCTCTGGATTAATGCTGATATATGTGGTGACAGATTCCCCTTAAGCATCATGGGCATTCTACGATTCCTGGGGTCCTTTGAGCTTAGGAATTATTACCTTGTGTTTCTCTCTACCACCACCTTCTTTCTTCATTTTTGATTGAGTTTATCTCTTAGTCTGTGTCAGCACTTTGTGTGTATTTGTATTGATCAATCAGTAACATATTTGCAGGTTAATAATATTGGTATCTGAGCTAGGCTGCCCATATACTTTCAGGAATTGATCAGGTTTTCTGATGCAATTTTAAAGCTAAAACCAGTTGTGGATTCACAAAAGAAGAGTTTTTTTTCCCATGATTAATGTAAAACATGAAAATCGGATATCCTATAATACATGGCAGTCTCTTTCTAACAACTTAAGGGTCCTTTACACAGGCTGAGAATTGAACAGATCATCACTAATGAGCATTCATAGTAATGCTTTTTAGCGATGACCTGGCGGTGTAAATGTACCGTCGATTACCTAATGAACGAGTGGACCGCTTGTTCATCGTGTAATTGGATAGTTTTTGGATCTTTAGTTTTTTTTTCAAGCGTGTGAAAACGCATCCAATATGGGTGGGGAAAAAAACACAGACAAAACTAATTGAACTTGTGTGCAAAACCATCAGTTTTTTTCTTGAACAGATCCTGACACAATCCGTATCGCGTGTGTGAAAAAGGCCTAAGTCTTGGACTAAATGGCGACATGTCATGTGCATTGCAACATCACATCTGTTTTAGTAAATCCTTGTATCCTTCATGAAATAACAATTCTGGAGCATCTGCTCTTAAGATATGCTATTATTCTTTTATTCCTCTTACATTATAAGAGCTGACAGTGTCTGACAGTGAACAACCCCCCCTTCCCCATCCCCATGGCAGATGGAATGGTAATGCCCAGTTGTCTTTTCATACAGAAACATCTAGGAGGAATAAGGCTTCTTTCACATGAGCGATACAGATTGTGTCAGGATCTTTGCAGGATAAGGCCTCATGCACACGACAGTTGTTTTTTGTGTCCGCAAATTGTGCGTCCGCAAAAAAACCGGATGCGGCATCCGTTTTTTTTGGAGGATCCGTTTTTTTCCACAGATCCCTTGTAATAAATGCCTATCCTTGTCTGCAAATGTGAAAAAAGTAGGACATGCACTATTTTTTTTGCTGAAGGGAAACACGGACAACTGACACGGAACACAAACGGATGAACTATCAGCATTTTTTTGCTGACCCATTGAAATGAATTGGTCCCCATCCTATCCAAAAAAAAACTGAACGGAGACCGAGAAAAACAACTGTCGTGTGCATGAGGCCTAAAACTGATAGTTTTACATGCAAGTTCAATCAGTTTATTCTGTGATTGCGTTTAGCATCCGCATTGTATCCGGCAATTTTTACCGAACGCAAACATGATGGGTGAAAAACGGATGCTATACGTATACTAAAGCAGACAAGTAATGGGTGGTAACACATCCTCTTTAACAATTTATGTTGTCAGACAGGAAAATTATTGGGCATGAACCATTGTTTTCAAAGACCTGCATGAGATTAGAGAAGCATGCATGCTTTCTTCCAGAAACAGTGCCTCTTTTGTGTGTAGTATTGCTCTTCAGCAACGTTGTTATTGGCCAATAATACAGAGAATATTGACTAATTGACTAATAATACAGAGAAAATTATTCTCCAGCCCAAACCCCATATCATCAATAAAGTCTAATAGGTTTTGATACAAATAAATAGACCCCGGTGACAAGTTATTGTCTCCAAAGGAAAGTCCAAATGTGTTTTTTTTTCTCCTGGACCTTTTGGGCCACTATAGAATCAGAGCCTGGGCCAACCGGAGGATCCTCTGATACTCTGGTGGACCACTCCGACGCTCCACTTTATATTTACTATTCAATTTTTCCTGTCCTAAAAAAATACTTTGCCTAATTCTTTGTCTTTGAAGTGGTTGTCCCATTAAGACAACTTATCCTCTATCCATGGGACATGCCCCAAAGGTGAGACTCTCGTCGATCATGATAATGGGGGCCTGTGCTCCCCAGATTGAATAAAGCTGCGGTCATGCATTCGTGCTGCCCCTACATTCAACTCTACGGGGCTGCCAGAGGTAGCAGAACGATTGTCCGCAGCTATCCCTGGCAGTCCTATATAGTTGAATAGAGCAGCGGATATGCATGCGTGTCTGCTGCTCCATCCTGTGGATAGGGGATACTTTGTTTTAATGGGACAACCCTTTTAAAAAATTAAATGTAGACCCAACAGAAATAACAATGGTGGGATATTTCACATAACATACCAACCTCCTGCTTTCCCATTTATACATCCACCCTCTGGCTAACAGGATAAAACAAACAACAATGATATACTATATATATATAAAAGCAGGGACTTCAAATAAAACAATATGATAAAAAAAAAGCATTCACATTTCCCAGTTCACAGATATTAAGCCCAATTCTGTGAATATTATGGCGAATATATACAGTGAATTGAACATAACCACCTCCATGCAGACTGGACGCTCACATGCTAATGCTCCTTAGGAAGCCCCAGCTAGGTAAGGATGAATAAAGCAAAACATCAATATGTTAGGTGTTGCGGCTCCATAAATCAATATGTAAGTATTGTCTCATTCCCTGTTGCACTCTCAGCATTATTCATGTAGACAAAGATACGAATTGTGTGTGACCAGGAAAAATGAACAGTAGTGATATCAGTGATGTAACTGCTGAGGGCAAGCAGAAGAATAGGAAGAGCAAGTCATTTGCAGGCACTGAACGTGCTAGGGGGATATTCTCTGGAGGATTGTGTTTGCTAAATTAATATTTTTCCTTTTACGTGTCAGACTTAGAGGGAGATGCTACAAAACTCTCAACCCGACATTGCAATACTAAACATCACAGAATGGAAATGAAAAAAGCTAAGAATATTTTGTTAAAGGGACACTAGCATAAATTTTTTAAATCACATATTAACACTCTATAAGTGAGTGTTCTATGTAATTTGTTTTACAGAAAATGGGTGAAGTCCATGTATTCTACATCCTACATGGCAAACAGTTTCTCTTGACTTTCTCAGTCAGACCATAGACTTAGACCAGATAGGGAAGGGTAAATTACTCAATTAGAGCATCATACTAGAGATGAGCGAATTTCTTGAAATTTGTTTCGTGTCTGATTCATAGAATTTTTTAAAAACTTTGATTTGTGTCTGAACCAATTCTACACTAATCAAATACTGTCCAACTGGCCTGAAAATTGGAATATGACACTCTGAGGTCATCTAGGACTTAGATTTTTTAAATATCTTTTCATTATCTTTTTTATTTTTATTTTTGCTCCTCCTCCCCCCTTTCTTTTAAGCTCTCGTATGCAATGTCAACAATAGCAGATAATATCAGAGTGACACTGACATGCATAGCTATGGTTAAAAGTAGGGTTGACAGCTTTAATAAACAACTCCGTTGGGTTAGTAGTAGTAGTAGTAGAAGTAGGCTGTGTAGTGGTAATGGTTATGGCAGTAGGGCAATTAGCAACAGGCAGTAGCAGATGTGGCGGTTGATGTAGCAGCAGCCCTAAGGTACGGAACATGATGGTAGGCAGCCAGACAGCGTCAGTGGCATGATGGCAGCAGCAGCAGCCATATACTGTGGGGCACTGAGAGCAATGGCAGATCTATTCATTAGCCTCAGCCAGAGGTGTGTGAATATCCTCATGGATCCTGCCCATTCATTTTGACAAAAGTGATGTTTTGTGCATTGGCAGAGGGTACCTTTGTCTGTTTCGGTGTGAGAACGGCAACTACCGTGCTGAAAACCCTATCTGAGATGATGCTGGAGGCTGGACAAGACTCTACAAAGAGAGCAAACTGGGCCAGCTCCTGCCATGGTTCCAATCTGGCTGCCCAGAAGTACCTGGGGTCAGGAAACATGGTATGCTCCGGAAAAAGGCCAGTTAGGAGAGAAGCTGGTTGTTCAGGTGGTCTATCTCAGTTTGCTGGATAGATCATCAGCATCTGATTGGCTGGGGTCCGACACCTGGGACCCTGCTGATCAACTGTTTGAGAAGGAAGCTGCTCTGGCAGTAGCGCCGTGGCCTTCTCATTGTTTCCCGCAGGTCCTGTGACATCACGACTAGTATCACTGCCCTGGGCTAAGCCCCATTGAAGTGAATGAAATCATCAGTAGGAAAAAGCTGCAGAACCACTTTAATATCTAGGGTCTTAAAGTATGGCTGTCCAGTAATCATCAATTGTTTGATGATAAGGATATGCTTGTCATTACATAAGCAAACAAGCATACAGCATGCCATTCTCACCAACATTCCTGAGCATCCAGTTCTTTCTAGTTCTGCTGTCCCACTGACTAGTCATCATTGCTGGTGGCCTCATCATCATCATAAGACTCATCCTACTGCACAATTGGCTCCTCCTGCTCCTCCTCCTTTTCCTCTTCCAGTGGTAGCTCATCCTCATATTTCACTTCCTCCTCCATGGGACTTTCTTGATGTGGTCCCTAACAGCTACAGGATTCCCAGCAAGAGTCTTACACTGTTCTTTCTCCGTCCCTTGCTGCATTAGAGTGAGCGTCTGCTCTAACATCAATATTAGGGGAACAACATTGTTTATCCCGAAGTAGTCCCTACTGTCAAATCTGGTGGCTTCTTTGAAGGGCCTGAGGACTCGACACGCGTCTTTGATGAGCTGCCACTGCCTGAACATGAAACACATGGTCCCTGCTGAGGTGGTCTGGTGCATGAAGACATTATTCACCACATTAGGCTGCTAGTACAGATGCTCTAGCATATGCAAGGTGTAATTCCAGCAAGTTGGAATGTCGCGGATTAAGCTGAATGGCTGATATGTGAGGACAGTCTCCTGGACATGGCCAGCACCCTCTGCAAGCCACTGCACTTTTCCAAAAAGCATTGAATGACTAAATTTATCACATGCGCCATTGTTGCTGACCACCTTGCACAGTTGGAATTGACTGGGAGACAGGCAGTGGGATATTTACTGCCTGATGCACTTTAGCAAGTGATGGGCTGTGTGGCTACTCTCGCCTAGCTCTGACACCACATGGCAATGCTTCACTTTATGCTAGCCTAGCCGACAGCCACTTCTATTTTCCTACAGTAAATGGTGATGCAGCATCATGGGCTGCAATAGAGCCCATGGCTTATTTTCAGCCTGCAGATCTTGCAGACGACAATGCTTTTATCTCCTGGCACTGTGAAGATAAAACTGCCATATGGTAGATACTCAAATACTTTGCACAGGACTAGTGGCACTCAAGCTTGGCTTAGGTCTGGCATGCTTTGAACCTGCTCCCACAGTATCAGTGCATCACCAGTTCCTGAGCTGACCATAAGAGAAGCATATCTGGCTCTGACAGTTGTTTGGGACGTTCTGGCCATACGTTGCCTCTGTTCTTAAGTGCTGCTGCCTTTGCCACCACCCCCTTCTCCTCAACACCGCAGTCTGGCTTCCAGGTCTTGTCCTGTCCAACATGCAATCATCGTCATCCTCACCCTTCACAACACTTTTGTCAGTGTGATATGTCATTTTAGGCTCCTTGGCCCCCTCCTTATTTCCTGCTCTGTATTTGCCATGAGTGTCACTATCGCTACCACTGTCCCTACCATCACCACCATGGCTACAAGTGCCACTACTACCACCACATCCAACACAGCAATGCATAGAGACCCATACCTCCTTCTGAACCTCCTCCTCCTGGCAATCCAAATGCTGCCTGTTTTCACACAAGTCATCAACAGGGATATTATCTTGAGAATCTTGAGTGTCTTCCATAGCACATAGAAAAGAATATGCCACACTAAGAGGGGGCAGTGAAGACAGAGAGCATGCAACTAAAAGGCCTTTCTAAGGTTTCAAGGAGGAATAGAAGGAGGGAAACTGCGGCCCCTGGCTCAAAGGCACAGTGTCAGACTTAGAAGTGACATCCACATCATCCTGCTATGACTGAGAGGACGAGTGAGCCATCAATATCAGCCTCAATAATAATGTGGCGCCTATCGGATGCCAGAGAAAACTATTATCTATACTGTACTACTGGCTTTATGGCTGGTGCTGCTGACACTACCTACATTATGACTCTTGTATGATGAGGCATGGGTGTTTAGTTTTCTGCTCTTCCATTTTTCAGACATTTTATTACTAAGCCTATAAATGAAAAGTCATGGATTTGGTACATAGACTATTAAACTGTACTAGTAAAATTGCAGGTGTTTTTTCTTTAATTTATAGACGGATGCAATTAAATGTCCCCCCCCCCCTTCTACAAACACAATGGGCACTGGTATTGACAATTTACTTTGGTAATAATGCAGTTTTTGCCATAAAATAAGTTTGAACTACATTGTGTATTACAGTAATAGAATGCATTCAGTAACACGTGTATGACAATGCAATTTTTGCAGTAAAAAGTGTTTAAACTACATGATCAGTTTCAGTAATGCATTTACTAACATGGGTATAACAATTCAAAATGAGATATATTGGCATGTCTCATGATCTAGAGTACAGAGAGTCTGTTGGGTGCGAGACAAGTAGTGTAAAGGACTGATGTTGCAGCCTAGATTTGTGGAAAGAGGTGTTGGACTCTGCCATCATTCATGGCTGAAAAGGTAAAGACCTCAAGAATACTGTGGTTGTGGACCACTTCCAGCACCCTGTTCCTGAACCAGACTGCTGTATTAATAGGGTCTGTCAGGGAGAGTTCTCTGTGCATAGAGAAAGCCCTGGGCATTCTGCAAATGCTTTTGGAATACCAGAGTATTCTTTTACTGAGAGCAGATAAGTTTTGTCATTCCTGCCTCTAACTGTGACCAGATACCACAATGGTGCCAAAACCATGGTGGTCTTGCATTAATTAAACTCATTAACTTAAAAAAAGAAATTAAAAAAATCTGAGTTGCTCTTTGAGCTCCACGGACCTTCTATCCGCTTAGTTATATGCCCAGAAACTGGAACGGCCAAGTTGTGTCCCCTAAGACTGTAAAATTTAAGTTGTTTGCCCAATAGGGATTGGAACCAACAAGCTGTGCGCTCACTAAGGACTGTAACCACTAAGCTGTATACCCATATGAGACTATAACTGCTAAGTTGTTTGCCATAACTTGTAACCTTCAAGCTATGTGCCCAATTAAGATTGTAACCACTAAGCCAAGTGCTACTGTTTGTATTCAGTTTACTTTGTGCCCCAGCCTCAGCAATGCTTTGTTCATTTGAACTATGCTGTGTCCCCTTCCATTACTGTGCCAGCCTCGAATGGATGGTACCGTGGCAGGGCAAGGGGGACACACTAATAACTGACCATCTTGAACTTAGGTGTGCAACTTAGGAGTGCATGTACCTATGATTTTTTTGTACAATATAATGGTTTAGCTCAAGAACAGTAGAGTATTGCAAGCTCAGTGTAGTGTATGGTTCTCAGTATACAGATTTTCTGATAATGTATGTGTCAGAAGTAGGAGGTTAATCAGAATATCATATTCATAGCATAGATCTTCTTGATAAAGGTCACCAAAATCAAGTTAATTAGCATACAGTAGATTACAAAGATTGACTTCACAGTGTGCATATGCAAGAGAAGTAGAATGTCCTTGCTGAGTCAATGCAGAAATAAGTGGAAATTTAATTATTTATTTGTGGTCCCCAATCATGTAAGTGAAAAATTCTGGACTTGTCAACAACATGAACTGCTGACTCATTCATTTGCTCCTTGCCAGTCAGAATTCCCACCAGAATCTCCCCCATCCCGCTACACACATGTGATACATACAGCTCATATATTATCGAACTTTTCCAACTGGTCAGTAAACAGGTAGTGAAAAAGCAAAACAAGATGGTAACCTGAGAATTCCTCCTACGCCTTCCCTCTCAGACCTCGCTTTTCAAACCAATTCCTCTCGTTCATCTTTTTTGTGGTTAAACTAAAATCTTACTGGAGGTTCTGAAGCAATCCCCGCGACACCAAAGCTTCTCTCCAAAATAAACTCCCCGTTTTTTTTTCTAACATTGAAAACGATACAATAACAACCAAGAACATGACACAAGGAGGAGAGCAAAGTGTACAACCTTATACAACCCTACAATTAGTGAGTTGATTTTGTAGGACAAGTATGAATTTGGTAGAATTTCTTCAGCAGGACATAACCTGGGCGTTCAGTCATTAGAATAATATTAGTGTAACACATTTTTATTTGTCAGATTTTTCACTTTGAAGCTTATTTCTTCAAAAGACTTAGGTAAAAAACATTAATTATCAAGTCAGTGCTTCCAGAGTGTTGAAGTTAGCCATCATTTCAAAGGATATTACAGTGCTTCCATGTTGACCTGTGGTGGCACAAAACTGCAGCATAACTGTACTACAAAAATGTGGAAAAAATGTTAGTATGTACAATCTTTGATGAGGATGGGCCACAGCTGATGATTTTGGAGGAGTTCTTGGAGATATGACTAGAATTCCTTCTGTAGGAAATATTACAGTACACAGCTAAAAGCCACCCAAACATATACACAATATAAAAAAGATATACTCAGGCTCGGACTGGCCCACAGGGGTACAGGTGAGTCCCCCAGTGGGTCCCTGAGCAAGGTGAGCCCCTAGTCTGCCACCTCGTGAACAAGTGGCATATAACAAAGTAGACTTACTGCACTACATACGGTACATATACCTGTATTCCATGTACAGCACCTCCACCAGCCTATGTTCATATAAAAAGCTTGATAGATTATTAATGAAACTCCCCGGTTAATTATTATAGACGCGATCAGAGATGAGATGACTTCTAGGTATAGAGGAAAGCTACCAGTATCCTCTTCTCCCCAGGACATACCTTCTCAAAGTTGCTGCAGGGACCCCCACATTCAATCATCTGGTAGCATCTTGCTGCTGTGTGTGCAGGTAATATTTAAATGTACGGTGGGCCCCCAAAATAAATTTTACTGGTGGGTCCTAGGCACCCCAGTCCGACCCTGAGTATACTGTAGTTGTGAAAACCTTCCCCTATGAAGAGCCTGCCATTCATTCTGTATCATGTGTGTAAAGTCACTTCATGTATGGTATCAGGGCTAAAGAGCTTTATGTTGACTTCTGCAGTAGTGCAGCAATTTGGGGAAGCAATAGTCTTAAATGGAGTCAGTTACTTCGAAAATCGGTTTCAAAGGAAGTATACAGCCATGTAGGGTAGGTGTTCAGAAACAACATAACCATAGCTTTTTTTTGTGAAAATCTGGTCCCCTAATGCTGAGAAATGCTTCATTTTATTTTAATGAAAATACTGTTTTTATTGCACCATGGGTGGAGGAACTGATTTGGTGCGCCATTCCAGCACCTCCACCTTTTGTTTGAGTGACAGTCCCTGAGATTTTAGCGCTGATAGCAATGATGCAGAGGACATCAGGTGCACTGAAAAGATCAGCCCTGCCACGCTGCACCAAAAACCTTAATAGCAACTCTACCCCTACAACCCTCATAATCCTTGAATGCTTTAAATAAATAAGAAGCCGACACATGCTGTATTGGCAGAGGCTCCTGAGCTACAGTTGCCCGCCTTGTGCCATTACAACATGGTTCAGAAAGGCGTAAACATTTGCTATAGTTTTGTGTCTATAGCTCCTATGTACATCCTGTGCAGTTTGATCGACCAGCACATACTCTTCTCCATTTGTCCCCTATTTCTTGCTGAATTACTCAGTATAATTTAGCAAGAAGTAGGGAACAGAGAGAAGGAGGTCAGTGTACAGCAAAGGCACATAGATCTGCCCAGGAGCTTTAGTAATAAGAGAAGTTGCTTTGTTTTTAATTTTAGATACATTAAGTACAAAACATAAAAAAAAAGGAAAGTGGTGAAAGTGGACATACCCTTTAAATCCTTCACAAGAAATTAGGAAACAACTCCATTCAGTGACTTTGCAAGAACCTATCAAGATCAAATCTAATGGAACAACCGCACTATTTAGACAAGTCACTGGATGGATGTGCCACATGCAAACACTCATAAGTACTTTAAGCACGAGCCTGAGGTGCACCGTGTACAGTGGTGGGCTTTAGCAAGGTATTTTTCCAAACGTCTTTAGTATTAAACCTTATGGATTTGCACAAATCTGTTGAGCACATTTGGTCTGCTCAATGCAAACAGCCCCAGGGAGTAAGTAATTTGGACAGCAGCATGACAGCATTAATCAGTCAGACTGTGACCTTTGTGTCTAGTTTACAAATGTGCTATTTCTCTTTTGGAAGGAATGTCTGCAATAACAGTAACACACCTGAGAGTGACATTCGTTCCTGACAGCCCCCATCCCAACCAACTTCCTGTGAGTTTCCAGCTGTAACAGCAGAGGTAAATGGAGAATGCATACGAGATACAAATCCATCTGTTGGGAAACAAAAATACATAGGAGCACATAGTCCACATTTTTGTGTCCTAAATTTGGCATCAGAGAGCTATCTTTTCTTTTTGGAAAGGGAGCTAATTTGCCTAGCATGTGTCACTTACATTTAAAAGAGGGTTTGTCAGCTCTCCGAATATATATGGTTTATTATTTGTATTCCCCATGAAGTAACAATTCTGGAGCATAATTTCTTAGATCTCTGTGTTATTCCATTCCTCTGATCAGGGGTGTATACAGGAATCATTGGGCACCATAGACAAGAATCTAAATTGGGGCCCCATGCCCCATCCATAGCCCCTCCCACTACTTATTTCTGGCCCCTCCCCTTGCTCCATGAACTGTGCTTGCTACTGCGTATTATATAGTGTGGCATCAGGGATGGACTGGGATTACAAAACAGCCCTAATTGTGGCTTGAGTCACCTACTGACTAATTTTTATTTTATTTACATAAAACTTATATCTTTATTATTTCAATTTAAAAGTTCAACTCTAAATTAATGGTTAAAAATCCTCAGATTCAGATCGAGCGCAGTGAGCCTCCTTAGTAGTGACACACATGCAACTAAATACCAAGTTGCTGTCAAGATTTAGGGACTAGGGCAAGCCCTGAGAATGTTATCAGGAGCCATCCCACCCAATGGTGTATACTGAGAAGAGGTATACACATATATACACCAGTCTCACAGCTCAATCTGAGGATTTTTAACCATTAATTTAGAGTTCAACTTTTAAATTGAAATAATAAAGATATAAGTTTTATGTAAATAAAATAAAAATTAGTCAGTAGGTGACTCAAGCCACGCTTTGGTCGCATGACCCCTGAAAAATTTCTGCTATATACTGTAATAGCGTGGCCACCTCCTGGAGGACCCATTAGTCTGTTTGCACACACATACAAAACAGCCCTGGCACAGAAACCTTACCAGCCCACATATGATATTGCATAAAAATAATGGTGCGCAATGCACACTGCTGAGGTAAATTTCACTTTACTTGATCATGCCCCTATGTAAATCATTGATATAAGAAAGGAAATAAAGCTAATAAAAGGAAATAAAAATGCCTAATAACGTGGTCAGGGACATATAGTGAAAGAGTTGGCACCCCTGAAATTTTTTCAGAAAATTAAGTATTTGTCGCAGAAAATTATTGCAATTACACATGTTTTGTTATACACACACGTTTATTTCCTTTGTGTGTACTGGAACAACACAAAAAAACAGAAAAAATGAGAAAAATGATATAATTTCACACAAAACTCCAAAAATGGGCCGGATAAATTTACTGGCACCCTCATCTTAATATTTCTGATGCACACACTTTGGAAGAAATAAATGAATTGCTTCCTATAACCATCAATAAGCTTCTTACAGCTCTCAACTGGAATTTTGGACCACTCTTCTTTTGCATTAAAGCACACAGCAGCTCTCACCTTCCCCTCCACCAACCGAGCATGGATGACGCACCTGGATACGTTGCGATAAATCAGGAAAAGTAGAAATATCCAGCTCGAAGATGATGAAAAATCGGAGCTTTATTGCTGTATAAAAACGTCAACATACAGGACAAGTTCAGTAACTCGTTTCAGACCATACAAACTGCTACAGGTCTCTCATATTTGAAGGGTGCCTTCACCCAATAGAAATTTTAAGATTTCTCCACGGGTCTTGAATGGGATTTAGATCCAGACTACTTCAGAACTCTCCAACACTTTGTTCCCATCCATTTCTGGGTGCTTCTTGAAGTATGTTTGGGGTCATTGTTCTGCTGGAAGACCTATTGTCACGAGGGTATCAAGAGCCACGTCTGACTCCGTTATACCCGGGGTCAGGAAGTCGCAGCGGGTGGCTGCGCGCTCTATATCTAAAGATCACAGTGTTTCTTAGTTATTGTTTTCTGTGTTTGCCTTGCTATCCTTTTTGTCTCTCTCAGGGATCCGTAGCTTCTCCTCCTCAGCTGTTTCTTGTCTGCCACTCCCTACCTCCTTATATTCTCCCCTCACACTTCTCTAGTTGCCAGTTATAGAGCTTCCTGCCTGGACATCTATACTGACCCACTGGAGTGGTTAATCCTGGTTGTTGTTCCTGTGTGCTACCCTCCGGATCCCTGTTTGGCTTATTGTTGTCTCTTGTTGTCGCCCACCTGGGAATATATGTTGAGTCTGTGTTGTCTGTCCTCCCCTTGGTGTTTTCCCTTAGAGTTAGTGGTGCGGACTAGTGTTCCCATCGCCCTGTTCACTACCTAGGGCTCAGCTCAGGGAAAGCCAGGGCTTTAGGCACGTGATCGGCGTACGGGTGAGGAACCCGTCTAGGGACGTCAGGGCAGCCAGGTGCCAGCCGCCAGGTGAGTCAGGGGTCACCATCTTCCCTCTCACTTGGGCAGGGCCTTCCTCGTTCCCTCCCTCTGTGTCACGTATGTGATAGCCACGCCGACCGTGATACCTATGACCTAGGATGCAAACCCAGCTTTCTGACACTGAGACCTACATTGCAACCCAAAATTATTTGGTAATCTTCAGATTCCATGATACCTTGCACACAGTCAAGGTACCCAGTGCCAGAGGCAGCAAAACAACTCCAATACATCTTTGAACCTCCACCATATTTGACTGTAGGTGCTGTGTCATTTTCTTTGTAGGCCTCATTCCATTTTCAGTAAACAGTAGTATGATGTGCTTTACTAAAAAGCTCTATCTTGGTCTCATCTGTCCACAAGACGTTTTCTTCGAAGGATTTTGCCTTACTCGCGTACATTTTGGCAAACAGCAGTCTAGCTTTCTTATGACTGTGTGTCGGCAGTGGGGTCCTCCTGGGTCTCCTGACATAGCGTTTCATATAATTCAAATGTTGACGGATAGTTTGCGCTGACATTGATGCACCCTGAGTCTGCAAGACAGCTTGAACTTCTTTGGAACTTGACCGAGGCTGCTTATCCACCATCTGGACTATCCTGCATTGCAAATTTTCATAAATTTTTCTCTTCCTTCCACGTCCAGGGAGATTAGAGTGCCAGGGGTTGCTAACTTCTTGATTATGTTGCCCACCATGGACAAAGGAACATCCAGATCTCTGGAGATGGACTTGTAACCATGAGATTGTTGATATTTGCCCACAATTTTGATTCTCAAGTTCTCAGACATTTGTATTCTCCTCTTTCTGTTCTTCATGCTTAGATTGGCAAACACAGACACACAATGCAAAGATTGAGTCAACTTCTCCCCTTTTTATCTGGTTTCAGGTGTGATTTTTATATTGCCCACACCTGTTACTTGCCACAGGTGAGCTTGAACGAGCATCACATGCTTGAAACAAAGTTGTAAAGGTGCCAACAATTTTTGGAGTTTTGTGTGAAATTATGTCCAATTTGCCTTTTTTCTCTGTGTTTTTGTGTTGTTCCAGTACACACAAAGGAAATAAACATGTGTAATTGCAATATTTTCTGTAAGAAAATACTATATTTTCTGGAAAAATTTCAGGGGTACCAACACTTTCAGCCATGACTGTACGGTACCCTCCCCAATGGCGACACATACCATGATAGCACTCAAAATACTTCTGAGCAGCGTCTGATATCAGCGTTCATTGCCAAATTACCTCTCCAACTTCACCATATAAATACAACATTGCAGCACAAAATATTTCCCCAAAAGTACAAAATAAATATCACCAAGTACAAAATGCCCAGCCTTATTGTCCACTGACAACCCCTGACAACCCCATCCCCACTGGCAGCAGCATTGTCCCCAATTACATCTCACTTCTGTTTAGGACTTGTAGGACAGGAGAAGTGAGGCTAGATTTGGAGAGCGTTCTGGTATCATGTATAATAAAGTGTGTAAAAGAAGTTGTGACGTCACAGGTCGCATGTGTTCGATGGTCAGTTAGTAAGAGCTATAATAGAGGCAGTATGTACAGATATATAGTATGTACAGCAGTGTACTGCATACACACTACATTTATTATACCTCATACCTCACATATCAATACACTGCTGTATATATTACATATCTGTAGCCACTGTGTCTATTATTCCTTGTACCTTGTACAAAAAAAGAGCAAGGATTTAACAAGGTAAAAAAATCGCATTTTATTTGTTATAAATCACATGAACATTACAGGTGAGACTCAAAAGGGACAGAACATGGAGACTGGGCCACAAAAGGGCTCTGCAATGTGGAGAATCACAATGGGGGATAATGTGACCATATACAGCAGGTAACAGACAATAAACAGAAGCTGTGAACATTGGAGTAGTTGCGGGTGCAATTGCTGTCCCCTAGTGTTGAACAACTACCTAGCTCTTATTCACAGCGTCCAAGCAATGGATGCTGTAGGGTATAATTGGACGGTGCAATACTACTCATAAAGATGGCATATAACAATAACTGTAAGTCACTAGTCCCACCCTAATACAGATACCATGTTACCTACCCATGTTGCTGCTGAAAAATGGTGACACAGTTCCCCCACTGCTTCGACCTCAACACGTGTTTCGCCACGTAGGCTTCGTCAGGAGGTACCTATGGTCACATTATCCCCCATTGTGATTCTCCACATTGCAGAGCCCTTTTGTGGCCCAGTCTCCATGTTCTGTCCCTTTTGAGTCTCACCTGTAATGTTCATGTGATTTATAACAAATAAAATGAGATTTTTTTACCTTGTTAAATCCTTGCTCTTTTTTTGTACAAGTTGCAGTAAGTTGGTGAGTGAGGTTCGGTTTTTGGGTTATTGTA
Organism: Bufo bufo; assembly: GCF_905171765.1. Classification (NCBI taxonomy): domain Eukaryota; kingdom Metazoa; phylum Chordata; class Amphibia; order Anura; family Bufonidae; genus Bufo; species Bufo bufo. Next base: position 700,973,832 of record NC_053389.1, read on the forward strand.
GGCTCTAACTATTATTCCTTGTACCTCACATATCACTACACTGCTGGATATACTATATATCTATATACACTGCATCTATTCTACCATGTAATATGTGCAGTGTGTGTACATATATATAATATATTACATTTATATATATTTTATATGCAGCAGTGTACTGATGTGAGACGTACGACGTATAATAGATGCAGAGTTGACAGATATATGTGGTCAGTTATACATTGCGGTACTCAGTTATAATGTATAATGAGGCACTTTTGAGGTATGAGAATCAATGAGGCAAGAGGTACTACTTCTGAGTGAAAAAAGGGAATGGGGGTGGGGGGCAAATAAAGAGAAATGGGGAGAACCTCTTTATACCACTCCATTCTAGACTTATTGGAGAGCTCATCTTACAGTTCTTCTCTATGCTGTTGTGGTTTGAAGGACCTGTGATGAGGTCATTACGTCGTGGCAGATGAACCTTCCTAACCTGGAAACTACACAAATTTATGTGCAGTTCCTTTACTAGATGGTGCAGAAGCTGTGATGATGATGTCATCACAGGTCATGGCAGCTGAACTTGGTAACCTGGGAACTACACTATTCTCTGTGCAGTTCCTTTACTAGATGGTACAAAACCTGTAATGTCATCATCGCAGGCACTTTAGCTTTCTGCACTGACAAAAGGGACTCTGTACTGGAGCCAAAGGATCCTATATTGAATGTAATTTGGGGTTGGGGCCCCCTTCCCCACAGGCCCCATAGCAGCTGCCTGCCCTGTCTCCATTTGAGGTACACCACTGCCTCTGATATTCCTCCTGGAAACATATTATTCATCTTATTGGCAGTCTTGCATTTTGAAGACTCCAAGTCCTGCATAGTCAGGAGGGTGCTTGAGGCTTTATAAAGAGCCACAGACATCCTCAAATTTGGGAAAAAAATCATAATTTCATGGATGCATTGCTCTCAAGTGCTGATAATAGCTGTGTCCTTAAAGGGGTTCTCTGGGCTTTTAATATTGATGACCTAGTCTCGGGATAGGTCATCAATATCAGATCTGTGGGAGTCCGACACCCGGCACCCCTGCCGATCAGCTGTATGAAGGGAAGGCGCATGTGCCGTCTCCCGTCTCTCTTCCTGCTCGCTGCTGCTATGTCTATGGCCAAATGTTTGTGTATTTAATGGTGAGAGAGGGGAAAGCCGCTGCCAGACATTTCTTGTGGCAGCTTAACTACCGAGAGAACAAAAGCATTGGGTGAAAATATTCCTTTCTTCCGATCCGTTCTTGGCAGATTTAGCCAACAATACCCTAATGTGTATGGGGGCATTTTGTCGGGTATATAAAGCATTTGCTTTATATACCCGACATAAAATAGGGGCTTCAATTGGTGCATGGTGCACCCTATCATCTAGCCACGATGAACTGTTCTCCTGCACATAATCAACCTTTGTGCAGCAGCAGTGCTACAGAGATCCCGAGCAGCAAATTGGAAGCCATGTCAGTTTATGGGAAAGCTGGGTGGCTTGTCTACCATGACAGATCCAACAACTGTACCGCCCATAACTCACAAATCTGAACAGCAAATCAGCCTAGTCACACAGTAATATGTGGGATGCTGTGTAACATGGCACTTTTGTCATTTGGGTTACTGGGAAACAAACCCTGCAGCAGCTGTAATGAGGGATATATAATCACAAACACATGATGAGTAATAGCTGAATTCATATTTAAAAACCTGGCCGTCTGAGAACAGATCAAGGATTTGGGTTCAAGAAATAAAAAATAAAAACACAGTGTAATAACATTTCAGTATAGGACGATGTGAAAAATAACTGGCTGCTCACTTTCAATGGTTGTGCAATGGGGCACAACACCATGTATAGCAAGGTATCAGTAAAAGCCTGCGAGTTCCCAGATCCACATGCCAAACACTGGAGTGGGTAAATCGGTACAGCAATAGGATGATCCCCTAGAAGGAAATACTCATTACCAAGGAGATGGCTCCGAAAAATACTGATGAGTATTACCTGGCAGCGTGGTCATGATAACGGATCATCCTCTTGCTGTACCGATTGACAGAGAACAGGATGAATAGTGCTGCATGCTGCGCTCTTTTTCTTGTATGGTCTCTTCATATTAGTTGTACAACTGATCCAGCAATGCATTCCAGAAATGAACACCATGACACAAGTATGAATGGAGCCTTGCATTTTTATTTATTTTTTACTTTTTGTGCGGCGAGTTGTACTGTAGCTGGAAGAAGTTGTCATGGTGGTCTCCGATGGCATTCTCAGTATGGTGGTATCAATCACCTACAGTAAGGTGGTGTTTTCCAGTCTCTGTATGGTAGTGTTATTTAGTCATGGTAGGGTGGTGTTACCCAGTTATGGTGTGGTGGTATTATCCAGTCACACTGTGGTAGTGTTATTTAGTCATGGTGGTATGTTGTCACAGTATAGTGGTAATATTTTAGTCTCTGTATTTATTATTATTTTACAGATTGCAGATTATGATAAGAACCAGCGTCTGCCAGGTCCCATTGTGAAGTGGTGTAGACTGTGCTCCCAAGACTCATGTGCTCAAATGGGAAATATAGGGGACACTATACCACAATCTGGACTCTGCATACATTACATACATACATTATATTAGCTCTACACCCCCTCCAAGCCTTAGGCTGGAGTTACACATTATGTCGGCATTGATGCTGCTGTGCCGCAGTTTTCTGAAATTGTGGTAAAACATTGTATTTTTTTGTTGCAATGGTAGAAAACCGTAGTAAAAACGCATAGTGGCAGCAACGTGCACGTCACTGCTGAAGCCAGTTATTGGCTGCAGCGAAGCATGTGACCATGCCCAGGCAGCACCGGATGTAAACAGTACGGGGACCAGATCATGGACATGCAGGAGCCAGTGAGAAGGACCGGAGCAGCGTGGAGCAGGTAAATATGAATCCTCTATTTACAGAGGCAGGCTTCAGACATTATGTAAAAAGGCCCTATTCATGTAGAACCCCTTTAAGTAACTGAGTAACTGAGCAGGATAATGATAACAATGACAATAAGGCCCCTTTCACACGGGCGAGTATTCCGCGTGGATGCGATGCGTGAGTTGAACGCATTGCACCCGCACTGAATACCGACCCATTCATTTCTATGGGGCTGTTCACATGAGCGGTGATTTTCACGCATCACTTGTGCGTTTGCGTGAAAATCGCAGCATGCTCTATATTCTGCGTTTTTCACGCAACGCAGGCCCCATAGAAGTGAATGGGGTTGCGTGAAAATCGCAAGCATCCGCAAGCAAGTGCGGATGCGGTGCGATTTTCACGCACGGTTGCTAGGAGACGATCGGGATAGAGACCAGATCATTATTATTATTTTCCCTTATAACCATGTTAGGTTAGGGAAAATAATAGCATTCTGAATACAGAATGCAAAGTAAAATAGCGCTGGAGGGGTTAAAAAAATAAAAAAATAATTAAACTCACCTTAGTCCACTTGATAGCGCAGCCGGCATCTCCTTCTGTATTCTTTCTTTAACCTGGGTAAAGGACCTTTGATGACGTCACTCCGGTCATCACATGGTACGTCACATGATCTTTTACCATGGTGATGGATCATGTGATGACCGGAGTGACGTCATCAAAGGTCCTTTACCCAGGTCCGAAAGAAAGAATACAGAAGGAGATGCCGGCTGCGCTATCAAGTGGACTAAGGTGAGTTAAATTATTTTTGAACCATGTTATAAGGGGAAATAATACAATCTACAGAACACCGATCCCAAGCCCGAACTTCTGTGAAGAAGTTCGGGTTTGGGTACCAAACATGCGTGATTTTTCTCACGCGAGTGCAAAACGCATTACAATGTTTTGCACTCGCGCGGAAAAATCGCGGGTGTTCCCGCAACGCACCCGCACATTTTCCCGCAACGCCTGTGCGAAAGAGGCCTAAGACTTTGTATGAGCAGATGACAATAATGGCAAAGTCTAAAAGGAAAACCGGAGTGCCAGCTTCTCCATCTCTATGGAATCATTCTTTTCATATACAACTTGCCCTTTTCCTTACTGGCAGGTTGCCCCCACTGTCTGAGCCAAGCTCTGCTTGTCAGTTCTGTCACTGGTGCCCAGCTGTTCTAAATGCAGTGCTGCTTGCAATGGGTAATATCTCACTGTAAGGGCTCATTCACACGGCCGTTATCCCGCCGTGCCCGTGCTGCGGTCCGCAATGCACAGGCACCGACCGTGGGACAGCCGCATGCTGGCAAGTTCTATCTTTTTGCGGTGCAGAGGCACGGAACGCCATGGAAGCACTCCGTAGTGCTTCTGTGGGGTTCCATTCCGTGCTTCTGTTCTGCATCACATCTCCAAATTTGAGGTCCGCATCCGTGATGCGGAATGCACACGGCCGATGCCCCATGTATTGTGGACTTGCCGTATGCGGGCCGCAATGCGGCAACGAAGGGGCAGCGGCCATGTAAATGAGCCCTTACTCTGTATTGCAATTTTCCCTCTGGAGGCACATAGATAAACGTATATTGTGAATTAATGAGCCCTTTTGGCTTCATGGTCATGTTAATTGTTCATCATATTTACATACCTTAGATGTTATACACTGATCAGCCATAACATTAAAACCTGTGTAGGTCCCACTTGTGCCGCTAAAAACATTCTGTCCTTTTGGGGCAAGGAATCCACAAGACTTCTGAAGGTGTCCTGTGGCACCAAGATATTAGCAGCAGATCATTTAACCACTTCTAGACCGGGCTATTTGACCCCTTCCTGACCGGGCCTAATTTTGCAAATCTGACATACGTCAATTTATGTGCTAATAACTTTGGAATGCTATTACTTATCCAAGCTATTCAGAGATTTTTTTTCTCATGACACATTGTACATCATGTTAATTGTAAATTTGATTCAATATATTTCACCTTTATTTATAAAAAAATCCAAAAGTTAATGAAAATATGAAACAAATTCACTGTTTTCTAAATTTGAATCTCTATGCTTTTAAGACAGATAGTGATACCTCATAAAATACTCATTAATTAACATTCACCATATGTCTACTTTATGTGGGCATCAATTTGGTAATGTAATTAATTTTTTTTAGGATGTTAGAAGGTTTAGAATTTTAGAAGCAATTTTTGAAATTTTTAAGAAAATTTCCAAAATCAATTTTTTTAAGGACCAGTTCAGTTCTAAAGTCATTTTGTGATATTTTTATAGAGCTGGCCATCACGGATGCGGCAATACCAAATATGTCTATTTTATTTATTTATTTCTATTTTTAACATCTTTTAAATGACATTTGGGGAATTTTTTTTTTACATGTGAAACTTTTTGTTTATTTTTATAAAACACTTTATTATTTTTATTTTACACTTTGTGTCCCCCATAAGGTCATACAAGACCTCTGGGGGACATTTAATTTCACTTTTTTCCCCCACTATTGATTTCTCCTGTAACTGGGGCTGACATAGTAGGCCAGTTACAGGAAAAATACACCCCCCCAGAGAGGATGTACAGCAATATACTATGCTGTACAGCCTCAATGCAGGGCTGATCGAGGTCTGTGGAAGACCCGGCAGCTCCTGCACTCCCCCGGCGGTCACATGACCACCGGGCTGGGACAGGAGGCGCACATTGCTTTCAGAGCTGTGTATACAGTGATCTAGAAGGCAGGAACATCCAGGAACAGTCCCTGCCTTCTCTATGAGGTGCCCTGCTGTAACTGACAGCAGGTCCCCCCCCCCCTGCACGATTAGCGTGCAGCTGTCATCTCTGAAAAAACGTTTATAGTCAATGGGCGGTCGGGAAGTGGTTAATTCGGGTAAGTTGCTAGGTGAAGCCTCCATGGCTCCTCCATTGGACTTGTTTTTCCAGCACATCCCACAGATGCTCGATCAAATTGAGACCTGGGGAATTTGGAGACCAAGTGATACCTTGACCTCTTTGTCGTCTTCTTGAAACCATTTCCGAACTATGTTTGCATTGTGGCAGTGTCTCCTGAAACAGGTCGTTGCCATTAGGGCATACTGAGGCCATGTAGAGTTGTGGCCAAAGGTTTTGAAATTTTGGTTTTCACAAAGTTTGCTGCTTCAAAGTTGTTAGAACTTTTTCAGATTTTTTCCATAGTAACATAACATAGTAACAGTTTATAAGGCCGAAAGAAAAGACATCTGTTTATCCAGTTCGGCCTGTTATCCTGCAAGTTGATCCAGAGGAAGGCAAAAAAAAAAAACTGTGAGGTAGAAGCCAATTTTCCCCACTTTTCCAGGGGAAAAAAATTCCTTCCCGACTCCAATCAGGCAATCAGAATAACTCCCTGGATCAACGACCCATCTCTAGCAGCTTTAGCCTACAATATTATTACACTCCAGAAATACATCCAGGTCCCTCTTGAACTCTTTTAGTGAACTCACCATCACCACCTCCTCAGGCAGAGAGTTCCATAGTCTCACTGCTCTTACCGTAAAGAATCCTCTTCTATGTTTGTGTACAAACCTTTTTTCCTCCAGATGCAGAGGATGTCCCCTCGTCACAGTCACAGTCCTGGGGATAAATAGATGATGGGAGAGATCTCTGTACTGACCCCTGATATACAGTACAGACCAAAAGTTTGGATACACCTTCTCATTCAAAGAGTTTTCTTTATTTTCATGACTATGAAGGCATCAAAACTATGAATTAACACATGTGGAATTATATACATAACAAACAAGTGTGAAACAACTGAAAATATGTCATATTCTAGGTTCTTCAAAGTGGCCACCTTTTGCTTTGATTACTGCTTTGCACACTCTTGGCATTCTCTTGATGAGCTTCAAGAGGCAGTCCCCTCAAATGGTCTTCCAACAGTCTTGAAGGAGTTCCCAGAGATGCTTAGCACTTGTTGGCCCTTTTGCCTTCACTCTGCGGTCCAGCTCACCCCAAACCATCTCGATTGGGTTCAGGTCCGGTGACTGTGGAGGCCAGGTCATCTGGCGCAGCACCCCATCACTCTCCTTCATGGTCAAATAGCCCTTACTTTCAAAGTTTTCCCAATTTTTCGGCTGACTGACCTTAATTTCTTAAAGTAATGATGGCCACTCGTTTTTTTTTACTTAGCTGCTTTTTTCTTGCCATAATACAAATTCTAACAGTCTATTCAGTAGGACTATCAGCTGTTTATCCACCTGACTTCTCCTCAACGCCACTGATGGTGCCAACCCCATTTATAAGGCAAGAAATCCCACTTATTAAACCTGACAGGGCACACCTGTGAAGTGAAAACCATTTCAGGGGTCTACCTCTTGAAGCTCATCAAGAGAATGCCAAGAGTGTGCAAAGCAGTAATCAAAGCAAAAGGTGGCTACTTTGAAGAATCTAGAATATGACATATTTTCCGTTTCACACTTGTTTGTTATGTATATAATTCCACGTGTGTTAATTCATAGTTTTGATGCCTTCAGTGTGAATCTACAATTTTCATAGTCATGAAAATAAAGAAAACTCTTTGAATGAGAAGGTGTGTCCAAACTTTTGGTCTGTACTGTATTTATACATAGTTATTAGATCTCCCTTCAGTTGATAATCTCTCAGGGTACTGTAGTCCTCAGATTCCAGTTATTATTTTAGTTGCCCTCCTACGAACCCTCTCGAGCTCTGCTATGTCTGCCTTGTTCACATGAGCCCATGTCACGGTGACTCCCATGACAGAGGTGAGAAGATCGAAGAGACTTGTGGCACGTGAGGGTATCTGACAGTCTCTCTGTTTTTTCCTTTCAGTGTTGTGTTTGGTAATGACCACACCCCTTGTCAGGTGCAGCTTGGAGTCATTACTGAGGCCCTATTTAGTTCTGACTCACACTGCTTACCAAGCGGTTGATATTTCTTGCTGGAGTTGGTTGGACTGGTGTGTTGTTCCTTTGGATCTCCTGCTCCTCCATTCTGCTTTAAGCTAAGTGCATTTTGTCTTGCATTTTGTTGTTCGCTTTTGTGTGTTGTTGTCTAGGTCTCAGGGAGATGCTGGTTCCTTCATCTGGTAAAGAACCAGTAGTCTCATTCCCTGCCATAATTCCTAGGGCCTTCCAGGGTCTTCAGGGCCTAGGTTACGGTGTATGAGTATTTCCACCTTCAGGGTCTACTCATACTGGCAGGAGTCAGGGAGAGGTCTAGGGATTCCTAGGAGGTCACCATCCCTCTCCCTTAGCTTTGAGGCCTAGACTCCGGTCTATTCCTTCTGTGTGTCATTTGGTGCTATCCCCTCCCTATTACTCTTGACAGCCCAGAACTGTACACAGTACTCCATGTGTGGTCTGACTAGTGATTTGTAAAGTGGTGGGATTATGTTCTCATCACGGGCATCTATGTCCTTTTGGTGCAACCCATTATCTTACTGGCCTTGGCAGCATCTGCCTGACACTGGTTTCTACAGCTTAGTTTGCTGTTCACTAAAATTCCTAGGTCCTTTTCCATGTCAGTGTTACCCAGTGTTTTACCAGATCCCTCTGTAGCAGTATACTGTCCTCTAACGTGTTAATTACTTTACAAAGTTTAGTGTCATCTGCGAAAATTGATATTTTACTGGGCAAGCCTTCTACGATATCATTAATAAATATATTGAAGAGAATAGGGCCTAATACTGACCCCTGAGGTACTCCACTAGTGACAGAGACCCAAACTGAGTATGTACCGTTAATAACTACCCTCTGTTTTCTATCACTGAGCTAGTTACTTACCCACATGCAGACATTTTCTCCCAGTCCAAGCCTTCTCATTTTATATGCTAACCTTTCATGCGGTACAGTGTCAAATGCTTTGGAGAAATCCAGATATACGACATTCATTGAATTGCCGCTGTCAAGTCTAGAACTTACTTCCTTATAGAAACTGATTAAATTAGTTTGACATCACCAGTTCATCATGAAGCCATGCTGATATGGCATTATTTGCTTATTTTCATTGAGGTACTCCAAGATAGCATCTCTTAGTAAACCTTCAAACAGTTTACCCACAACAGATGTTAAATTTACCGGCCTATAGTTTCCGGGCTTCATTTTTGGACCCTTTGTGAATATTGGCACCACATTTGCTATGCGCAAATCCTGTGGAACACTCCCTGTCAGTATAGAGTCCTTAAATATCAGAAATAAGGTATACATGGTATTATGAAGTACAGTTATAAGCATTTCATACCTTTTTTTACTTTTATTGAGAAATACATCTAGTTTATAGAAAGGCTCAATATTTATAATGTTGACCCTTCTTTTCCAAGACTTCTGCAGTTCACTCTGACATTTTGAATATCAGCTTCAGGGCCAAATCCTGACTGATGGCATCCTATTCTTGCCTACTCAGTGCTTGGAGTTTATTACAATTTCTGTGTTTTTGTTTGTCCACCCGCTTTTTGAGGATTGACCACAGGTTCTCAATAGGATTGAGATCTGGGTAGTTTCCTAGCCATGGACCCAAAATTTCAATGTTTTGTTCACCAAGCCACTTATCACTTTTGTCCTGTGATATTGTGCTCCATCATGGTGGAAAAAACATTGTTTATCACCAAATTGCTTCTGAATTGTTGGGAAAAGTTGCGATTGGAGAATGTTTTGATAGCATTCTTTATTCATGGCAGTGTTCTTAGGCAAATTTTTGAGTGAAACCACTCCCTTGGATGAGATGTAAACCCACACATGAATGGTCTTAGGATACTTTACTGTTGGCTTGGCATGACACAAGACCCATAGTAGTACTCACCTTTTCTTCTCTGGATAACAATTTTTCCAGATGTCCCAAAGAGTCTGAAGGGAGCCGCATCAGAGAAAATATTATATACCCCAGTCCCCTGCAGTCCAATCCCTGTTATTTCAACAGAATATCAGTCTGCCCTTGATGTTTTTTTCTTGGAGAGAAGCGTCTGCTTTGCTGCTCTTCTTGACACCAAGTCATCCTCCAAAAGCCTTCGCCTCACTGTCAGTGCGGATGCTCTCACACCTGGCTGCTTCCATTCCTAAGCAAGCTCTGCATTTGTTGTAACCCAATCTCATAGCTTTTTAGGAGATAGTCCTGGCACTTGGACTTTCTTGGGCACCTTGAATCCTTCTACAGAGCAACTGAACCTCTCTCCATGAAGTTCTTGATGATCTGATAAATGGTTGATTTAGGTGCAATCTTTCAAGCAACAATGTCCTTGCCTGTGACGCTTTTTGGATGCAAAACATTGATGACAGCATGTTTTTCCTTGGAGGTAACCATGATTTACAGAAAAAGACAATGATTTCAAGCACCACCCCCTTTTTAAAGTAACCAGTCTTCTCTGATTCAATCAGCATGACAGAGGGATATCAGCTGACTTGTCTTCGTTAACACTTTCTACAGAGCTAACGACAAGATCACTGAAAAGCTGTTAGCAGGTCATTTTGTGGCAGGGCAGAAATGCAGTGGAATTGTGTTTGTTATTAAAGTAGTTCTCCGGGCTTTTAATATTGATGACCCCCGCCGATCAGCTGTATGAAGGAAGGCGCGTGCAGTGTACACGTGCCATATCCCTTCTTTCTTCCTGCTTGCTGCTGCTATGTCTATGGCAGGCAGGAAGAGAGAAGGGAGATGGCCCGCATGCACTGTGTGCACCTTCCCTTCATAAGGCTGATCAGCGGGGGTGCTGGGTATCGGATCTGATATTGATGACCTATCCTGAGGAACGTCATCAATATTAAAAGCCTGGGATTTTCATCCCTTCCTGCTTCTAACACATCTGGGCAGATTTACTTATCATAAATATAAACCTGTACCAGCGTTATCACTGAGGCTCAGGCTGGGTAATAAATATGTTGTGGTGTATGGATACCAACTACTGGTTGACAATTTTACAGAAGAATTGTGGAGTAATTATCCCCAAACGTCACATTTTAGGCCACACACTCTCCTTTGAAACCACATCTCTTTAAAATTAAGACATACTCCTTTCGCACTAAGCACATAAACTCTCTCTAAATATACATACAAAAAATTGCATACATTTTGGGGGCAATTTAGACTGAAATCTAGGTGCACTAATATTAGTTATGGGTCATCAAAAACTAACTGTTCACCTGTGTTTGTAACAACTCCACACATCAAGTGGAGTTGTATTTTTTTAATTTAGAAAGGATAACATTTTTCTGGAACCAAACTATTGTACATTCACTATAGCATTATAAAGATTAGGTATAATCTGGTCCGATATGTGGTCCAGAAAGAAATTTATTACCAGCTGACGTCAGGGACTATTTGTTGTCACTAAGTCCACTGATATTGGGACACATCCTCAGAGCATAAAATGTGGACAATATAATATATATTCCAACATAAAATAAAATTTTATTGGAAAATAGTTCATAAAATAGGCTTTTTTTTTTCTACATATATACAATTTTATAATTGCTGCCAAAAACTGTTATCCATAGTCCTAAATGTTGGGACATTCAACATGTGTTACTCCATAGGGTTTATTTAGTTTTTGTGGCTGTGCACAAAGTAACTTATTCTATTTGATATCTGCAGAAATTGTGTTTGATGGGGACTGAGAGATACCTACCAACCTGCATCATAAATCTATTTGGTGAGTATGGTTATGGGATGGGGAGGTGTTAAATTCTCATTTGTGGAAAATGTGTTCCATTACATATGAGGGTAAACGAGAACTAACTGTTAGTTCCGTTAGATATGTGCGTAAAGAAAACAGAGCTGATATTTTTGCTTTACAGTTATATGAAAAACGAGTAAAAGCTGAACACAGCACCATATGGTCAGCACCTGATGAAGAATCTCCATCTGGAAATCATAGCTTTAGTTACAGGTCAGCAGAGAAAGTGTTCATACATCAAGGCTGACTGACAGAACAAAACACGCTCTTAAGGGACAGTAAGTCCAGATTGGATGCTCTCTGTGAGTCTTTGAAATAATTAAGATGAAAGACTTGAGTTGGCTGAGGAGCAAATAAGATGGTAGACCTTAATTAGTTGCGTCCTGTTGAGATACATTATAAGAAAACTCCTCAAATTTTACTCCTCAAAAAAGATCAATTATCTGGATTGTAAAACTGGTGGCCCTGTCAAAATGATTGACCTACTGATTAAAAATTGTCTTTGTTACTGAATTATTAATTACCCCTTAAATATACAGCACAGGAGCACTTCAAATATGCTGCACTCATTTATACAGGTCATTTCACCCAGATGAGCCCAGAATCCAATTTCCTTACCTCAGGCAATGCTGTAGAAAACACTGGGGTCATTTTTATAGAAAAATAAAATAAAACAATTGACCATTCAATATGCTCAGTGGTATATACCACTAAGGGGACTTTATAGAAAATTGAAACTTTTCCACCCAAAAAAAAGTCACATTTTAAAAGTCACAAACACACAGCTTCAACTTTTTAAAGCCACTTTTTTGGCACAAGGGAAATTATAAATCTCACCCTAAAACTCTAATGACAGGTTCCTTTTAAAGGGAATCTCTCATCGTGAAAATGCAGTGCAATCTGCAGGCAGCATGTTATAGAGCAGGAGATGCTGAGCATGATGATATAAAGTTTTGTGAGAAAAGATTCAGAAAAAGTTGTATTTCCTTTTTTTTAAATTCCTGCTTCTTTTGAGCTTGTAGTCAAGGAGGCGGTCCTATCAGTAAAGTCAAGGAGGCGGTCCTATCAGTGAAGTCAAGGAGGCGGTCCTTTCAGTGAAGTCAAGGAGGTGGTCCTATCAGTGAAGTCAAGAAGGAGGTCCTATCAGTGACTGACAGCTATCTCTGTATACACAGTCATAGAGGGAAGGCTGTCAATCACTGAGAGGGCCGCCTCCTAGTCTTCAAAGCTCAGAATGAGCAGGAATTTAAATGAATAAATTACATGTTTTATTAAATTTTCCCCCACAAATATATATATATATCAATCTGCTTACACTGCATTTTCATGGTGGCAGCTTCCCTTTAAGTAATATCTTGGAGTAAATCTGCACACACTGACACACTTCTAATTCAGAATATTGTTTGAGACTCTAACCACGTGAAACATATAAATCAGACAGTAAACTAGTAAAACTTTCTGCCAGGGATTCTCAACATTTCAGGGCTCAGTAGGTGATCACTATCCTGCCATTCAGTCTTTGTATATTATGCTGAAATTGTCTTACATTTTGCGTTTTTTTTTGCATCCAAAGCCAATGTGCGCCATGATTCCCTTCCCCGTGGAGGAGTCTACAGTAGGCATCTTTTCTAGCAGCGTGGTTTTTTAAATGTTCGGTTAAAGCATCCTTAGGGCATTGATATAATTGTAATGACTGTGTTTATGCAAATTAGCTGGAATCACAAGTGGTTCCATGCCGTGCATCATTTTTGCTGTAATCAGTTCCCCTTGAATAACAACGCATGTTACATTCCTACACTTGATATGAAAAATGAACACTATACTGAGTATAATATCATACTGATGCTGGAATGAGTAACACATGGCTCCAAATCTTGATCTTACTCCCCCTTTATTTTCCACAATAAACCACATAACACAGTTGATTAGAACAACCATTCAAAACAGTAGATGCAATTTCTATAAATGTAATAAAACTTGCATTTTTGCCTTCACATCCATAAAATTAAAGAAAATAAAGGTTATAAATTCCCTGTGCCCCAGCATGTCTGCTGCTGTGGTCCTGATGGGTCTTTGTTTACTGTACGGCATCAACGTGTCAATCTACTGATGTGACCACTGCAGCAAATCACTGGCCTCAGCAACATTATGCCGTACACCACTGAGTCCAAGGGGAAAACGGACACGTCATTGTAACCGCACAGCAAACATAACCTGGTAGGGAGCAACAGAATGGCGTATCTGGCACAGAGGAGTCTTTTTCTGGCACTCCTCTTGGACAAATTTTTGCTGATGCAAAATAAAAACCTTTAAACCTATCTTTGGCACACAGCATAAAAGGGCAGCTCCACTGCACAACTTCCATCCTTGGCAGTATCACATTTTTACTAGGTAGGAGGGCATGTCCGAATGGAATGTAAGTAGCATTGAAGAAAATCCACATGAATCAGCAGAAAACACAAAAGTTATGGATTTGCCATGGATTTCACTGCATTGCAAACTGTGAAACTTATGGCAGAACCACAGTATAAACTGATATTCTGTGGATTTAAAATCCTCACCACAGGTCAAATTCCACACGGATTCTGCACATTATTTTTCCAAGCAGCATGCGGATGAAATCTCCTCCACTCTGTAAAATGCTGTGGATTTTGCGTCTACAATTCCGTGGCAGAAAATCCGAAGTGTCAGGTTTCTGCAAGCAGTTTTTGGAAACCAATATCAGGAGTGGATCATAAAAGAAAGAAAGTATACAGGACAGATATTACTTTATTTATTTATTTTATTCACTCCTGGTTTTGGCTTCCAAAACTGCATGCAGAAACCTGACCGTGTGCTTGCACACTAAGGATCCCAAAACCTCAGGACAACTTTTTGTTTAACCTCATAGACAACCACTTTGGGGTTCTCAGGGAATTTTTAATTTTAAATATTTGTAGATCACTCCCAGAGATATCATCAGCATTACTAGTCATACATCTGTGGAGTTTCACAATGTGTTCTCACTGTAAGGGCTCATGCACATGAACGTATTTTCTTTCCGTGTTCATTCCATTTTTTTTTCAGGACCATATGCGGAACAATTCATTTTAATGGGTCTGCAAAAAACGCAAGTTACTCTGTGTGCATTCCGTTTCCGTATGTCCTTTCCACCAAAAGGTAGAACATGTCCTAGAACAGGACTGTTCTATTATGGGCCAGCTATTCTGTTCCGCAAAATACGGAATGCACAAGGACATCATCCGTATTTTGTGGACTGCAAAATACATACGGTCGTCTGCATAAGTCCTAAGGGAACAGTTCAATTTTTTGAGGATCTGTTTTTTGCAGACCACAAAATACATACGGTCGTATGTATTTTGTGGTCTGCAAAAAACAGATCCTCAAAAAATACGGATGACGTCCGTGTGATGGATGGCATCCAGGGACTCATTGTAACAATGCCTATTTTTGTCTGAAAAATGGACAAGAATAGGACATTTTTTTTGCAGGGCCACGGAATCGACATATGGATGTGGACAGCATGCAACATGCTGTCTGCATTTTTTGTGGCCCCATTGAAATGAATGGGTCCGTAAAATTGGGGATTGGATGCAGAGCAATAATATGGTTGTGTCAATGGGCCCAAAAGCTCATCTCTCACCTTTTTTTAGTTACCAACAATCCCATATTACAATATATTTTCCAGGGAGGATTTACTTTTGTAACACTTTTAGGGTATGTCCACATGGGGCATATGCACTGCGAATTTTCTGTTGTGATTTTTCAGGCATAAAATCCACAGCATTTTACAGTAGCAGCAAAGTGGATATCAGGTGTCGTCCACACGCTGTCTAAAAAATCTGCATGGGAATCCACTCAGAAATTGACATGTGGTGTGGATTTAAAAATTTGCGGCATGTAGATGTTTCTGCTTAATTTACTGTCCCATGTAGACATATCCTCAATGCCCCATTACCTGGAAGCCAATGAGTCCAAGTGACTGGTGAATACACCTACCAGCTGGAGCTTAAGAGAAGGCTTCGACCAATCACATTCACTGTTGCTCAGTAGTGAATATGAGATTTCCTGACAGACCACTCTATTGTCTTACTGCTAAATTACGGTATGCAGTGGAATAACTAGAAATGACTGGGCCCCGCAGCAAATTTTTGAATGGGGCCCCCCTTCCCCCAGTAACTTCTTTGAAATCTCTTCCTTTCATGCAACCCCCACTCCTGTGGCTAGTAAAGATTGCACGGCAGCTGCTCCATCCGTTACTACTAATACTGTTGAGTAGGCCCTGACAATAAAATCTTTTAGTCCCCCTCCTGGGTTGGCCCCTTCTTAATTTGGGCCCCGCCCCCAAAGCAGCAGCTTCCCTTGCTTCCCCTATAGCTACGCCCCTGACGGTATGTATTCTGGACTGGAGTGAGGGCTGAAAATTCATGAGAAATTCTGGAGGATCACAATCTAAGGCTAGGTCTACACGACGACATTTGTCGCGCGACATTTTGTTGCACTAATGCGACACCATAGACTGCCATTATAAAAATTGTCGCGCAACATTGGTGACAAATGTTGCGCCCTATCTGTCACGCGACTTATTGTCGCGCGACAAATGTCGTCGTGTAGACCTAGCCTAATATGTGAAAAAAATAACCCAAACAGGGAGCAGAAAATGTTTATTATCATTTACTATGATTTGTGCAAAAGGACAGAAAGGGATCACAGATGCTCTTTCATGTCTACATTGTATTTTTTTTAATGAGAAGAATGATGGGCTAAACAAATCTTGAATACAAATCTTATAAAATTCAGAAAATAGAATTATGCAGCAAAAAACTCAAATCGCTCTTCAAAAGTCAAGGTCAGCTACACCCACTGAATTTCTTCCACATGTTCCACACTTGACTGGTCGTTTCCTTAGCATATTGTCATAAGTAAAACCAGTGCAAAGATGTTGGCTAACAGTATACTGACCTATATTACCAAAGATCTCACAGATTAGAATTTACGTGTTATACACATGATGCAGAGATATAAAACTTTGAGGGTACGGCCACACAGGCAGGTATCCTGATGCCGTTTTGGAAACCAAAATTAAGAGTGGATCATAAAATGAGAGAAAGTATAAAGGACATATAAGACTTCTCTTTTTAAGAATTCGCTCTTGATTTTGGCTTTCCAACTGAATCAAGAAACCTGACCGTGTGGCCGTACCCTTAAAAGTATCTACTGCCTATATAAAAAAAAAGTTATGGGTAATTACACATAGGATGTAATTTTACACCACAAATTCAGCACAAAATCTGTATATATAGTATGTGGATTTTTTTTTACGCCCGTCCCTTCCCCCTAGATTGAAAAGGATGAAATGTCAGTACTACGGTGAACATGTGCAGCAGAAATTGACATGTTGTGGATGGAAAAATCTGCACTGCAGGTCAATTTGTGATAGGAAAATCTCTGCAATGTGTAGATGAAATCCACACAGAGCATTTATGTTGTATGTACTGTGGTAAGGTCAACAGAAAAGTGTATGGTAGAGTCCTGGAAGGGCTGTATATCCCACCCAGATTCCTCAACTGGGTGAGGTAAATAAAATCCAGAAGGTTAAAATGGTCTCAGCAATGTGTAGGTTGCTGAGACAGTTTTGTTAAGTTTATGGGCTGGATTTTATTGCACTGGGAGAAGGTAGGCTTGGTAGAGGGACCTCCCCAGTCCACCCCAGTCCACCCCATTCCGGGGCAGGTTTTCCCCTAGCCTGAGGGATCCCCAGCTGAAGCCAGCTGGGATCGTCAAGGGGAAATAAAGCACAGTCCAGGCTGTCAGTCTAGGAGAGTAATGCCTGGAGAAAGTCTGGGAAGCTGGCTGCCCTGCTGGCTAGAGAAGCCAAATTCTCTGTGTGACCTGTGTTCAATAGGTGAGTTAGGGACTTCACTGTATTAGCCAGAGCCCAGACGGGCAGGTGTTTATTTTGGTTTGGTTTTGTGGTGTTGGACCTTCACCTTACCCAGTGAATTATAACTGGGGTTGCCTGTATTGCCGGAGTGTTATAAATAAAGCAACATTTGGACTTTAACCCTGTGGTCTGCAAGAGAATCTGTCATCGCCGCCCTGCCTGAGAGTGTAACCCCTTACAATTGGTGTCGGATGTGGGCACGCGTCCCTGCTGAAAAAAAGGCAATAGCAGGTTGCTAAGGGCAACGGTGTGACAGTTGATAATTTAATGTCCTGGGTAAACGCTGCAACTACAATGCAAAGTGCATTAAGTGCCATGGAGGAAATGATGAAGCAGCTAGTGCAGGCTAACCTAAGGCATGAACAGGCCATGGCGCAGCAACAACAGGCCATGGAGCAACAGCAGAGGTTGCATGCAGAGGATAAAAAGAGACACGAAGAAGCCTTACGTGTCCAACAACAGGCTAATGCGCAGCAACAACAGGCCATGGCACAGCAGCAGGAAACGAATCGTTTGTTGATAGAGCAGATTGCTACACTTAGAGAGACTGCTATGACTTAACACCAACGAGCGGAGGGGAGCCCCTCAGGCACTGATAATGTGAGGTGGGTTGTGCAGTGGGCCTTGCAAAAACTGAAACTTGATGATGATATCGAGGCCTACCTGACCGTATTTGAGAGGGTGGCGGAAAGAGAGAGGCTGCCAATAGCAGAGTGGTCCTTGCACCCTTTTTGTCCGGCAAACCACAAAAGGCCTACTATGACCTCAGGGAGCAGGATGTCCGGGACTATGTCAAATAAAAAAAAAGAGATCCTGGCTCGTTTGGGCGTTACACCAGCGGTTCGTGCCCGGAGGTTCCAAACGTGGAGCTACACCATGGACATACCTGCCCGATCTCAGATGTTTGACCTCCTCCATCTCGCGCGGAAGTGGCTGGAACCTGAGTCTTCTACACCGGACCAGATCGTGGAGAAAGTAGTGGTGGATCACTACTTCGGAGCTGCAACGGTGGGTCGGACATGGAGACCCTAAAACTGCGGATCAGCTCGTAAACCTGGTGGAAAGGTTCCTGATGACTGAGGACTTCCTCCGTGATATCCCTACCGCACCAACACCTCCCCGGAGTACCCGACACGTGTCATCTGTGGGTAAGAGAGTTCCGGCTATTGGGGGTGTGTGGAAGGTTGCAAGAGGGAATAAGGCTCTAGAGGTTGGGCGTGAGCCTAAGGCTGAGTCTCCCGGGCAGTCTGGACCCAGAGAGGTCTTCTCACCTAGGAGACCCTGGGCACCCCAGTGCTGGAGGTGTCGTGAGTGGGCACATATTGCTGCCTATTGCCCTCTGTCCTCAGAGCCCATGGAGTGTGCAGGTAGCCGGAGACAGTCGCTGTATGCGGTGCCAGTGAGTGCGGCCTCACCAGGACTAGAGACTAAGCTGCACATGTGTACCCTAGTGATAAATGACTGCTCCGTCAGGGCTCTGTTGGACTCCGGTAGTCTGGTCACCTTAGTACATGCCAGCTTCGTGGCTGGGAATTATGTGCCGGACAAAAGAGTAAATGTGTTGTGCATCCATGAGGATGCAAAATCATACCCGGTGGCTTGAGTTAAGCTGGAGACTCCGGCTGGGACTGTATCCTATGAAGTCGGGGTCATAAAAAGACTTATGCATGATATGATATTGGGCCGGGACTTCCCCTTGTTTTGGAAGTTGTGGGAGAAGAGAAACATTCCTGCAGAATCTGTGCCTTCTCCTTTAAATAATCATAGCTATGAGGGGCACATTGTATCCAATGGTTTAAAGGAAGAGACCATTGAAAACAATGGTGCAGATAAGGTGCAAAATGAAGATGTCATGTTAACTGAAATGTCTGATGAAAATGTGGGGTTATGTGACGTACCTGATAGGGACACTTTTCCATTGCAGGTGTTAGCTGGCGAAGATGAAGCTTCCCCAACTGGGGAAAATGTGTTGGACTTAGAGGTGTCTCGGAGTAACTTTGGTACAGAGCAGTTCAGAGACCCTACTCTCATGAGTGCTCACGGAAATGTTACTGTGATAGATGGTGTACCACAGGTACCAGAAGCTGACCAAAAATTTCCGCTTTTTGCCATGAATGGAAACCTGGTGCATCGAGTTAATAAATGCAACAATGAAATTGTGGAGCAGCTTCTGGTGCCATAACCCTATAAACATATGGTTCTAGATCTCACACATAACCATGTAAATCTGATCAAGCCGTGGAAAGATCGGGAGTCATTGGTGGCTGCACAGACCATGATTAAGGAGGTGTCACCACCAATTCCTCCGGTAAAAATGAGTGAGGCACTGTCCGTACCCTAGAAACAAGAAGTAAGGGAGTTTCTACAGAAAAATAGAGGAAGGTTTTCTGACCTACCAGGCCGTACCCACCTGATAAAACATTCTGTGAGAACTGAGCCTCACAGTAAGGTGAATCTAAAACCCTACAGGATACCAGAAGCACGCAGAAAAGTGGTATCCTCTGAGGTCAGGCGCATGCTTGAGTTAGGGGTCATTGAGGAATCTACCAGTAAATGGTCAAGCCCTATTGTCTTAATCCCAAAGCATAATGTGACTTGGAGATTTTGTAATGATTCCTGGAAGCTAAATGAGATGTCAAAATTCGATGCATACCCCATGCCCAGAGTAGATGAACTTATTGGGAGGCTTGGGAAAGCAAGGTATATCATGACCCTGGATCTTACAAAAGGGTATTGGCAGATACCATTATCAGATGATTCAAAAGAGAAGACGTTATTCTCCACTCCAGAGGGGCTGTTCCAGTACACAGTGATGCCGTTTGGGTTACAACCCTGCTACATTTCAGAGGTTGATGGACCTAATCTTGAAGCCACATCGTGACTTTGCTGCCGCTTACCTTGATGATGTGGTAATTTTTTCATCTGATTGGAGAAGTCCCCTCTGGAAGGTACAGGCCGTTATAGACTCCATTAGTGATGCTGGCCTAACCATAAACCCTGAGAAATATGCAATGGGTCTAGAGGAAGCAAAATATCTGGGCTACATTATTGGTAAAGAGCTCATTAAACCCCAGATCAATAAAGTAGAGGCGATACAAGACTGGCCTAGGCCCTTAACAAAAAAACAAGTCAGGGCCTTCCTTGGCATAACAGGGTACTACCGCAGGTTCGTACTGAATTTTGCCTCGATGGCAGCACCATTGACTGACTTAACGAAAGGCCCTAAGTCAGTAATGGTGAAGTGGACCCCAGAGGCAGAAAACGCCTTTCAAAGCCTAAAGTCCGCTCTCTGTCAACAGCCAGTGCTCATTTCCCCGGATTTCGGAAAAGAGTTTCTGGTCCAGACTGATGCATCTGAGACAGGCTTGGGAGCGGTCCTGTCACAAGTGATAAATGGGGAGGAGCACCCAGTGATGTACCTAAGTAAGAAGTTGACTCCGGCAGAGAAAAATTATGCCATAGTGGAACGAGGGTGTCTAGCCATTAAATGGGCTCTGGAGTCACTTAAATATTACCTGCTGGATAGGAAATTTCTGTTGGTAACAGATCACACTCCTTTAACCTGGATGAAACAAAACAGGGAGAAAAACGCAAGAGTGACCAGCTGGTTTCTCTCCCTGCAAAAGTTTAATTTCAAGGTTGAACATAGGCCGGGGAAATTACAGGGGAACGCAGATGCTTTGTCCAGGATACACTGTTTGTTGGCTAAAAATATCCAGACCTCTGGTCTGGAGAAGACTGGGGAGGATATGTTGTAAGGTGAACAGAAAAGTGTATGGTAAAGTCCTAGAAGGGGTGTATATCCCTTTATTCAGGGCTTTTTTTCTGGCGGAACGCACCGGAACGGCATTCCGCCACCTTTTGACATCGCAGCCTGCCATGCTCCAGCATGGCAGGCTGTGATGTATCAGCGGGGAGGGACTGGGAGGAGGAGCTGGGGGCCGGTGCGTTCACTGTGCTCCGGCCCCCAGCTCCAGTACAGTTATAAAATGTGTAAAATGAATAATGATTCTATTCATGAGGCCCCCTCTGTAGTAGAACATTCAATATATCCATCCTACTCACAGGGCTGTTATCGTAATGCAGGCCGGCCGGGCAGACGAGCGGCAGCGTCACTGACTGACGTCACGTGCCTGACCGGCCTACTTTATGAATGAAGCAGGCGGCGCAGGCACGTGACGTCAGTCAGTGACGCTGCCGCTCGTCTGCCCGGCCGGCCTGGATTACGATAACAGCCCTGTGAGTAGGATGGATATATTGAATGTTCTACTACAGAGGGGGCCTCATGAATAGAATCATTATTAATTTTACACATTTTATAACTGTACTGGAGCGGCAATGGGGGGGGGGGGGGGGGTCTGTGGATGGCAGTGTTATGGGGGGGGGTCTGTGGATGGCACTGTTAAGGGGGAGGTCTGTGGATGGCACTGTTATGGGGTGGGGGGGCTGTGGATGGCACTGTTAAGGGGGGGTCTGTGGATGGCACTGTTATGGGGTGGGGGGGTGTCTGTGGATGGCACTGTTATGGGGTGGGGGGGTTTGTGGATGGCACTGTTAAGGGGGGGGTCTGTGGATGGCACTGTTATGGGGTGAGGGGGTGTCTGTGGATGGCGCTGTTATGGGGTGGGGGGGGGGGTCTGTGGATGGCACTGTTATGGGGTGGGGGGGTCTGTGGATGGCACTGTTAAGGGGTGGGGGGGGTCTGTGGATGGCACTGTTATGGGGTGGGGGGGTCTGTGGATGGCACTGTGATGGGGTGGGGGGGTCTGTGGATGGCACTGTTATGGGGTGGGGGGTCTGTGGATAGCACTGTTAAGGGAGGTCTGTGGATGGCACTGTTATGGGGTGGGGGGTCTGTGGATGGCACTGTTATGGGGTGGGGGGCTGTGGATGGCACTGTTAAGGGGGGGTCTGTGGATGGCACTGTTATGGGGTGGGGGGTGTCTGTGGATGGCACTGTTATGGGTTGGGGGGGGTCTGTGGATGGCACTGTTATGGGGTGGGGGGGCGGGGTCTGTGGATGGCACTGTTAAGGGGGGGGGTCTGTGGATGGCACTGTTAAGGGGGGGTCTGTGGATGGCACTGTTATGGGGTGGGGGGTCTGTGGATGGCACTGTTATGGGGTGGGGGTCTGTGGATGGCACTGTTAAGGTGGGGGTCTGTGGATGGCACTGTTAAGGGGGGGTCTGTGGATGGCACTGTTATGGGGTGGGTGGGTGTCTGTGGATGGCACTGTTATGGGGTGGGGGGGTCTGTGGATGGCACTGTTATGGGGTGGGGGGGGGTCTGTGGATAGCACTGTTAAGGGGGGGTCTGTGGATGGCACTGTTAAGGGGGGGTCTGTGGATGGCACTGTTATGGGGTGGGGGGGTCTGTGGATGGCACTGTTATGGGGTGGGGGGGTCTGTGGATTGCACTGTTATAGGATGGGGGGGGTCTGTGGGTGGCACTGTTATGGGGTGGGGGGGTCTGTGGATTGCACTGTTATAGGATGGGGGGGTCTGTGGATGGCACTGTTATAGGATGGGGGATCTGCGGGTGCCATCCCCAGATCCCCCATTAACAGTGCCATCCCCAGATCCCCCATTAACAGTGCCATCCCCAGATCCCCCATTAACAGTGCCATCCCCATCTGGGGGGTTTCTTTGCTGGGCTGGACTTTTATAGTCCCCCCAAATTTTACTTGCATCCCTGTTCTCTAAAGGGGCGGTTTTAGGGGGCGGTCCTAGGGGTGGGTAGGGGCGTGGCCAGGGGAGGGGGGCTGAGTTCCACCACCTTTTCTCTGAGAAAAAAAGCCCTGCCTTTATTCCTCAACTGGGTGAGGTAAATAAAATTCTGAAGGTTAAAATAGTCTCAGCAATGTGTAGGTCGCTGAGACAGTTTTGTTAAGTTTATGGGCTGGATTTTATTGGACTGGGAGAAGGTAGGCTTGGTAGAGGGACCTCCCCAGTCCACCCCATTCCAGGACAGGTTTTCCCCTAGCCTGAGGGATCCCCAGCTGAAGCCAGCTGGGATCATCAAGTGGAAATAAAGCACAGTCCAGGCTGTCAGTCTAGAGAGAGTGATGCCTGGAGAAAGTCTGGGAAGCTGGCTGCCCTGCTGGCTAGAGAAGCCAAATTCTCTGTGTGACCTGTGTTCAATAGGTGAGTTAGGAACTTCACTGTATTAGCCAGAGCCCAGACGGGCAGGTGTTTATTTTTGGTTTGGTTTATGTTTTTTGGTGCTCGACCTTCACCTTACCCAGTAAATTATAACTGGGGTTGTCTGTATTGCCGGAGTGTTATAAATAAAGCAACGTTTGGACTATAACCCTGTGGTCTGGAAGAGAATCTGTCATCGCCGCCCTAACCCCTTACAGTACATTTACCTTAAAGGGGTTATCCTATCACTACTGTAAAAAATGAAAATCAGAGATCATGTAGTACATGGCAGTCTCTTTCTAACAAAGCTAGAACCAGCCCTGTTTATATCAAGCTGGCAGCTCAAGGGAAGTGTCTTTTCTGCTGCAGCTCTCTCCCTATCACAATTCAGGAGGTAGTTGAAGGATGAAACTGAGCATGTGCGGCCATCTCAGTTAGCTGGACAAAGAAATAAGAAAAAAACAAACATTAGGTGGCCCTATACAGATATATTTTATTGAATAACTCAGTGGCTTTGCTAAATTTTTAATTACATGCAATTACAAAAGTTTTCAGATCCAAGTGCTGGACCTGTAGAATATTTTGTGTGGAACAACCCCTTTAAGAGTGCTTACACACAAATAAATTTTCCTGGCATTTTTTTCAGCAGGAAAACCCGACCAGGATTAGTGCTGGTATTTTTGTTTTGCCAAAACCTGAGGTTTTTGTGGTGTTTATTTCTGCCATTTTTTTTGCACACAGTGGCCCAGATTTAGTAATCCTATAGAGAAAGCCTGTCCAGACCTCCACCAGATTTATCACAGGGGCTCAGGCTGAATGATAAGTGTGGGGCAGGGATAAACACTTGTTCCTGACTCTATACCAACGATTGGTTGACTTACTTTGATGCAGATTTTTATGCCAGGACTGTGGCACAATTATGGTGCAAAATAGCACATCATAGCCCCACTCCTTTCCTTGTGAAGCTATGCCCCTTTCAATTAAGCCTCACCCCCTTGTTGAGCATATCAGAAAAAGTGTAGAAACTCTAAATATGCCAGATTGTGCCAATTTGCGCCTTTTTGTAAACAGATCTTTAGCTTAGAAATATTAGTAAATCTGGGACAGTGTGTCTTACCATTAAAGTTTTCTTAATGGCATTGGCAAAAAAACTCCATAAGCTTCAGGATGCTGTGTTTTTCAAAAGAAGCAAAAAATACAAAAATGCCACCTAATTAACAAACACGCCAGTAGCATTCTTTATTCTCATATTCTTTCAGCTAAGCTGGAGCTTTTACAGCAAAAAAGCACAAAAAAGCAGGTGCAATATTGGGCCATTGGACATAATTCTTAAGATACATTCATACAACAATGGGAAAAAAAAGGTCAGATAAATTATCAGTTTTTCATGGCCATTTTGCATCTGTTAATTACGAATTCATGTTTTTTTTTTTTAATCCCAATCCTTGCAGTGCCCTCAGTATACACAACACTTCCTATATTGCCCCCTAGACATTCAGTGGCCCCCAGTATAAAGAATGGCCTTCATATTGCCCCCGTTATAAATAATGATCCCCATAGTGCCCCCAGTGTAAAATTTTACCTCCTTGGTGCCACTCAGTATAAACAATGGTACCATAGTGCGACCCCAGTATAAAGAATGGCCCCCTTAGTTCCCCCAGAATAAGTAATGGCCCCTTTTGTGCCCCCAGTATAAGTAACAGTATATATAGTATATAGAATTTATCCCCATTGTGCCCTCAGTACTTATAGTGCTGAATCTACACATCTTGTGATGTTACAATGCTGGGAGCGTCAGGTCCTGCTGCCTCCAGTGTTGTGCTGCCTCCAGGTACTGCTGCCTCCAGTGTCCCTGATGTGTAATATAAGGTGAGCATTTTTTCCTATTTTAACCCTTAAAAGTCCAATTTTTTACACAGTGTACCCAATTTTAATGGCCATTAAACATGTAAACTCCTGTCTAAACGGCCTTACAAAACAGCCCCCTTGATTTCAGTGGGGTCCATCTGACCATGAAAATGGGCAAAAATAAGACATTTCCTATTTTTTGAGGGCTGCTATTCATATATGAATAGTTCCATAAAGTTTAATTGGTTCTGATAATGGACATCCCACGTCCGTTTTTCACGGTCGTGTGAATGAGCTCTTAGACGCCATATAGAATATACATATTTTTGGATCTTTTTTGTTTTTTATTTGGGTAGGGGCTTCTTTAGTTACAACTTAAATATTGTTTTCCTTAGATTCAATCCCTGATTTTTTTATTTTTTAATATAAAGGATTATTGTTCCACATAGAAATATTCATGGAATTTTTATTAGATATATTGAGCGGTTAGAGTGCCTGGGCCCAATATACAATATATAGGTGTCCTGACTTATCACAGAGGTAGGGTCCTCAGATTTTTCAAACTGTCAGGAAAAAAAACATGGTGATTAATTGGCATGTGGTTTATTATCAAGCAACATTAAGAATGGTGCCACACATAGAGCTTTTTTTTTTTTTGGCGTTATTGAGGGGAGGGGGGTTGTTTGGTGCATTTTTTTGGCTGGTGTTTTTTAGTAAAAAAATACCAGCTCTATAACTGACATGGAAGTTTATGGCAAACAGTAAATGTAGTCCATGCAAACATTTTTTTTGTTGTGGCATTTTTTCACCCTTGAGCTCAGTGAAATCAGTTTTGTATTGCAGGATGCTCTTGTTCCAGTGTTTTTGCCCTCATTGTGTGGCATTTTTGTTCCATAGACATCCACTTTGCCCTGCTTGAAAAATGCAAGTGGGAGTGTGTTTATTTAATGGGGTTTTGGCATGGCGTTTTTTGTATCAATGCATTTCCCCCATACCGCTCTACAGAAGAAATTACATTACAGGGGGCTACACAGTGTATGGGCAAAAACACAAGAGCTTTTGGAACTTTTTTGGTCAAAAAATGTGCAACACAAAACTATGACCTACGTTTTCTAATGTCTATGCACCTAGACACTGTTGTAAATTGTGCCAACATTTTGTACAATTTATCGCAAACTGGAGCATTTTTGGTTCAATTTGGAGCATCTATTTTTGAGTAATTCTACAAGGGAGTGTAACTTACCAGAAAAGAGTTGTGGCAAGAGGGTCACATCTAAGATGCAGCATTTAGTGCTAAAGCTGCGCCACAATTCTGATGTATCATCCAGCCTGCGCTCCTGTGATAAATCTGGTGGAGGTCTAAACAGACTGCCTACGCCATCTGTAGGATTAATAAATCTGCCCCTTTTTGTAGCAGAATCTTTAGAATGGATTTGTAAACTACCCTACTCTAAATTACAGGCCCAGGCAAGTTTATTTCTTGGGAAGATGCGTAGCTTGAAGATCCTGTGCCCTAGTGCAAAATCTGTTAAAAGGGCTCCCATCTACCATGTGCCTTCTATAATCCTGGTGTCTCCTTATGTAGCAGAGAGGTCTTTGGGCCTCTGCAGGCTCCTGAGCCTGGTAGGCACCCCTATAGCTACCTATTTCTAGCTGTAAAAGTGGCTATGTTGTATTATTTCACTCCTATTTCACTAAGTTCTCTAAGTCCTGTAAATATATCATTAAAATTCTGCCTTGGATTTCCTCACTCTCCCAGTGGCTTCATGTAAATGGCACACCCATAAGTTAATGTCACACAACATAAATTAAAGGTTGGATTAACTTTTTCATATTTTTTTTTTAAACCTTTATAGATGCCTCCCTTAAGAGCTATATAAGAAGCCGAGCAGAGCTGCAATTTGTCTTGGAAGACTAAACAGACTGTATGCCCGTTCTCTGGATCACCGTTGTCGCACCAGACACATAGATACAGATTGTTCTTGATACTGTATTCTATTCAAGTGAACCATGCACCTAGAAGACCTCGAAGAGAGAACAACTATAGTATGTCTCCTGAATGCAGAAAGATTGTTCACTGCTGAGGCTGCCCGTTTTCGTCTCGCACAAGGGGCCCATTGTCTGATAATTACAATTGTATTCTTTGTGTTTCAACAGTAAATAGCTGACTTACCTGAGAACAGAACTGCTGCAGATGTGTATGCTGAGAGGTATTGGGAACTCAAGCCAATTTCCCCTAAATCCATCTGACTTCATTGCAGCGCTGGAGGAATGCTTCCCTGGGACACCTGTCGGATCAGCATAGAATTTCCCTTGTGTATAAGTTTAATGATAAAAACATGGCATTCTGCCTGATGAAAAACAATGAGCTTGAGACCATGTGGAATGTCGTAATGGCTTCCAAAGCCTTCAGGAAAGAGATGTTTTGGGAATAGATGGGATTCTGCAAGTATAATGTTGCAATTAGAATTCTAGAGACAGTCCTCCTTATTACAGCGACCCCAGCACTGATGTAATATTGCACATTTTTTGGTGTGCACATAAGGAGACACCAGGATTATAGAAGGCACATGGTAGATGGGAGCCCTTTTAACAGTATAATGTAGCAACATTTTGATGTCCACGTATCAACCCGATGAAAACGGAACTTCAGTGCAGAGCAATTAATTTTAATTGTGTTCACCACAGCTGTGTCAACTCTGCGCAGATTAACCCTTTATGTTCCAGCGGGGGCTGCCTCTCATGGCTTTCACAATCTGCGCTTCACCCATCTATAAACAAACACAATGGGAGGAATTAGTTTTAAAAAAAAAAGTAGAACATTTTGACACTATTTTGGCACAAAAATGTGTAACTTTTTGTGTCAACTTTGTGAAAAGCGGGTGAAAAAGTGGACATGGATAGAGATGCTAATTAGGAGCACACCAAAAAATGTGCAATATTACATCAGTGCTGGGGTCGCTGTAATAAGGAGGACTGTCTCTAGAAAAGTGTTCTTTGTAATGAATTTATTAAAGAATATTAGACAGATTTACTAATAGTAAGGCAGTGTAAATAGATTCATCACAGAGGCACAAATCTTGTGCATCTATAGAAAGTCTAGTCTAACTTCACACCACCTATTTGTCGGCTTAGTTTTACTCCAAAATACTCCAAATGTATTGGCGCACAGTGTCGCATTTAAGCCAAGCACCCTTTTCTGCAAAGCTACACATCTTTCCATGAAGCCATACCCCTGATCAGACAAAGTTTTAAAAGTGTTGATAAATGCAGTGCAAAGTATGTATGCCAGTTTGCTATGCATGCCAAAAAACGGGCATATATTTTCAATAGTAAATCTACTCCAATGTGTGATCTTTGAAATTTTTTATTTGACACAAATTGTGCAGGCTCAAGCAAAACTGCATTAAAAAAATTCCCCCTTAGATTCCCAGTGAATGCAGTCGTTCAATTTGTCTACGTTAGTGTTTTTCAATATTTGTATTCCCAGTACCCCCTACCCAAATAAAATCAAAATACCTCCATGGCAATTATCATATACTGTATTACACATGTGTGAGGATAGTCCGAGTACTGTATTGGGGTACAAGTATCACAAGTTGAGAACCTAGGGTCTAACTCTATACAATCCATGATGCAGAGCTTCACACGAGGAGTGCTGAAAGTTCCCACAAAAGCTCCAAAAAGAGAAATTGAAAAGCAACATGCAAGACTTCATAAAAAATAGTTCTGTGTATTTATGTTAAGGTTGAGAACAGGCTCCATGAAGGTCAGTAACACTGTGATTTCCAGGGTGAATAGTAAAATGTTTTTCATGAACATCTGGATGTGGCTTCTCATTTTCCTTTTTTGTTTAGATCAAAGTGCAGTAGAGATGAGCAAATTGATTCCAAACTAATTGGACCCATTATGAATTCATCCTCCAAATGAATCTAAAGTTTTTATGATTTCCTTTGGACAAATCCCATAAAAACGGCACATGGTGTCATTTATTGTGAAACTTGACAGGGAAAACAAAAGGGAGGAAGAAGATGAAGGATCATATGACACTAGAAGGAAGTGTGGGGGCTTGCCCGTATTGGCTTAGAGGCTGGCAGTCTGAACAGCTAATCAGGGGACAGTACTCAGTCAGGCTCTTCTGCTTAGAATGAGCCAGACACCATTAGGTTCTCATTTGTAGATGTGATAGGATTTGTTGTGGCTGTGCCTGACCAAAAAAAATTGCAGACACAAATAAGTTACTAGGGACAATATAGAGACACTATAGGAACATTATAGGGAGACAATTGTACATATAATTGGTAACATTTTTAGAAATGTATTACAGAAAGCGTAGAGAGTGAATGAGGGATTGGTACCAGTCGATCTGTACAGCTTGCTGGCAGGTTCTGCATTACAAATGTAGATCATTTTTTGTAAAAAAGTTTCTACAATTCATTAATTTATTGCCAGTACCCTAACAGCATAGATTTTGCTGCAAATGCTGGGCATTTGTCTTTTTTTTTCTCTAAAAACCATACCATGCATTATTAGTGAATGTATATTGTGCTGCAAAAACAGAGACCACAGAGATGAGCGAAGTTTGCCTGGTTCGCCAAAGTTCACAAAGAAATTTGATTTGTGATGAATGACTTCATCAATAATTACATTTCATTGTATGTAGCGGGCGCAATGTGGGGGGAACGGTGGATGCGCCGCCCCATGTCATTGAACCCTTTAGATACCGCGTTGAACGCTGATCGCAGGATCTGAGGGTCACATCCAGCCTATCAGAGGGTTAAAAAAAATGTACTCACCTCATCCATTTGTGGAGAGGCCATCGTAGCCATGTGGATTAAGAAAAACGTGATAAATCTCACTCGAGCTGACATGATGACGTCACCATGTCATTACACTGGGTGGATGTGTTGATGTCATTACATGACGTCACTGCGCCCAGCCAGCGTGATGACATCACACGGCAGCGTACGCAAGATTTGGCGTTTTCTTTCAATCAAGGTGGCTGCTATGGCCTCTCCACAAGCAAATGGATGAGGTATGTATTTTTTTGATTTTTACAGCCATTTCAGGAAATATTGATTCGTTACCACGAAGCTTGTGGAAATTCGGCTTAAAAACTAATAAAATTTTTCCAGTAATTCGGATCGAAGTCCACTTCATTCACTTTGATTTGCTCAACACTACTGTTAACCATTAGCACATTTTTATTGTTTTAGTATTTTACATCATACAAAAGAAGAAGAAAAATTTAAACATATTACATCTATCTTAATCAAAGACTCCACTCTAGAGTCTTAAAACCTCTTCATTTCAATTGCAGAATAATACCCTATCCCAGCCAGAGGGGAAGGGTGGGACAATTTCTCACTCCGAATCTTCCATGGGTTTTGTTTTCAGTTGAAAATCTCATTCCCGCAAAATTCCAGCGAGTGATATTTGTCCACCAACTGAGTAATCTCGGCCAATGTCGGTATCTGATCACTCTTACAGTATTTCACTATCAAGCTTCTGGCTGCAGTTTGTACTCAGTAGGTTACCCATCTACACCTATATACACCTACCAATATATAGATGTTTAAAACATAAATCTGTTATTAGTTGGAAAATTGCTGCCCACCAGGACTTCAATTTCGGGCAGCTCCACCAAATGTGAATAAAGCTACTGGGGGCCCCACAATTCTGCAAACAAGCATCAGTATGATTTTTAGAAAGCCTACTCAGGCTTTCTGGAACTAAATACCATCTCAACTCTATTTTACGGGCAATTTCTATATGATTTATGCAGTGGGTATCTTGCATTGCGTCAAGATACCCATATTATTACTGAATGTGTTCTGCTGCAATAACAGCATTTATATACTAGTGAGCCTATAATTAATTGTATTGCATTGTATTGTATTGCGTTGAAACCCCCAATTTTAGTGAACATGTTGTGTTGCAATAACAGAATTTATATACCAGTTAACCATTAATACATTTCTTTAAATTACAGAAAGAGCACTTGCAATTTTGGTAGTACTGTTAAATAATCTTTGTACCAAACCCTTAACTTTTCATTTATAGGCCTCCTCATCCAAGAGTCAGAATGTAGGTAGTAGTGTAAACAGCAGTAGCAGCACCAGATGTCAGGCCAGTAGTAGTAGTGGTAGTAGTAGTAGTAGTAGTAGTAGTAGCAGAGGTGTATCTATCGCGAGGCAAACAAGGCATTTGCCTGGGGCGGCACTTGCCAATGGGGCGGCAAAATGCCTTGTTTGCCTAGTTAGTTAACGTACACAAATACTTGCCGATCGATCCGATCCTTCACTATACCGCTGCGAGCGGCAGCATCGCCGGCGCCGCATAGTGAAGGAGTGACTTACCACTTACCTCCTCCTCCCTCCTCCTCCCTCCTCCCCCCGACCCCAGGTGTTTCCGGAATTTTTACCTACCCGGCCTTGCTACCCACGTCACTTCCAGTAGTGACGTGGGAGGTGCGTCTCTTCCCTCCGCTCCTGACTGGCTCTGCTGGGGGTTTGTCGGCGCAGGCCCCGTAGCAGAATAGTCCGACCCAGTGCGCATGCCCGAAGCGCAGTAGGAGCCGTAGTAGCAGAAAATTCCGGCTCCGCCTGCGCCGAGTCGTCTTATTTGCGCATGCGCAGTGGGTCAGAATATTCACAACACAAGCGGCAGCCACAGCCAGCCGGGAAAAGTCTGCCCAGACGGTCGACCGGCTCCCTCCTCACACAGTTGGCCATTTTGCCTGACTCCAGGCCTACCTACCCTGCGAGGAGTGTCCAGGACCAGGTCCAGGCAGAGGAACAAAACAGGAGTGAGTGAGACAAGAAAGTTAAAAAGCAAATAGTGCACGTGCACAGTGAGAGTGAGACTCATAAATAAAGGTGGGATGTCACATGTCAGACTGTCTATAGTGGCCCTGGCCTCTTCTTGAGGCTGCCCCATACAGACTGTATGGCCTGGGGCAGCCTCGAGGAGAGGCCAGGGTCACCATAGACAGTCTGACATGTGACATCCCACCTTTATTTATGACACAGACACAGTGCACTATTTGCTTGTGGCAGCCGGGCAGCCCCCAATCCCCCATACAGTTTAGTGTCTCCTTGTGGCTGCCCCCGCCCCCCATACAGTATAACGTCTCCTTGTGGCTGCCCCAGTGCCCCATACAGTATAACGTCTCCTTGAGGCTGCCCCATACGGTCTAACGTCTCCTTGAGGCTGCCCTATACAGTATAACGTCTCCCTGAGGCTTCCCCATACAGTATAAGGTCTCCTTGAGGCTGCCCCATACAGTATAAGGTCTCCTTGAGGCTGCCCCATACAGTATAACATCTCCTTGAGGCTGCCCCCATACGGTATAAGGTCTTCTTGAGGCTGCCCCCATACAGTATAAGGTCTCCTTGAGGCTGCCCCATACAGTATAAGGTCTCCTTGAGGCTGCCCCATACAGTATAACATCTCCTTGAGGCTGCCCCCATACGGTATAAGGTCTCCTTGAGGCTGCCCCATGCAGTACAACGTCTCCTTGAGGATGCCCCATGCAGTACAACATCTCCTTGTGGCTGCCCCATACAGTATAACGTCTCCTTGAGGCTGCCCCATACAGTATAACGTCTCCTTGAGGCTGCCCCATACAGTATAACGTCTCCTTGAGGCTGCCCCATACAGTATAATGTCTCCTTGTGTTTTTTTTTCTTTTAAACGGGTATTTATCGCGATATATATCGTTATCGCAATAAATTTCTTAATATTGTTATGCAAAACAGGAAAGGGTGGAGCCTAAAGAGGAATGGGTGGGGTTTACAAAGGAAGGGGTTTGGCCATGACAGGAAGGGGTGGGTCAAATTTATATTAGGGGGGGTGCCCGAGTTTAGTGTCGCCTAGGGCAGCACAAAACCAAGATACACCACTGAGTAGTAGTAGCAGCAGCAGCAGCAGGCCACAGTTCTCTCTGGCTTCCAGAAGGAGCCACATTATTATTAAGTGGATGAGATTGTGAACTGAATGGCTCACTTCTCCTCTCAGTCACAGCAGGATAATGTGGATGTCACCTCTGAGTGTGACATTGTGCCTTGGAGCCAGGGGGTCACAGTATTCCTCCTGCTTCTCTTTCTTGCAACCCCAGAAAAGCCTTTCAGTTGCAGCCTCTCTGTCTTCACAGCCCCTCCTAGTGGGGTGCCCTCTTTTTACCTAAGAAGATGTCAATAAAACCCCATGCACTATGGACGATACTCAAGAGAGTCTTCCTGTTGATGAGTTGTGTAAGAAGCATTAGCACGTGGACTGCCATGAGAAGGGGGTTCAGATGGAGGCAGGGGGACCACATGCATAGTGGAACTTGTAGACACGGTGGCGGCAGTAGGGGTAGTGACAGTGGCACTAGGAGCAAATACAGAGCAGGGAATTGAGAAAGGTGCCAAGAAGTCCACAATGGCATATCACAGTTTAATAGAAGTAGCAAGAGGGTGAGGACTATGATGATGATTGTGTTAGTCAGGTCCTGGGGCCCAGATTGGGGTGATGAGGAGGAAGACGAAGAGACAAACAGGTGGGGGTTGTGGAAGCAGAAGCAATTAAGAGTGGAGGCAACGTACATCCAAAACCTCCAAAAGAACTGGCGGGGCCAGATCCGCTTCTATTGTGGTCAGCTCGAAAACTGGTTATGCCGCTGATACTGTGTGCACAGGCTCCAAATGTGCCAGACCTAGGCCAAGCTTGGTTACTACTAGCTCTGTGTGTTTATCTACTATATGGTGGTTTTTCTCCACAAGGCCGGTACACCAAACCACAGCCATGTGCAAGATCTGTAGGATTAATAGCATTGGGCATTCAGACACATAGGTACCTGGCCAGCATTCTGAATCAGAACACGTCTGTCCTTCTCCCGGGCTTCTTTTTGGCAGCCATATGTCATATCTTGGACTTTTGGCCTGGTGTCCGTAGTAGTGCAGTTACGCACCTTCTCCAATGTCCTAAAGAATAATTTGATTCTTCTCTAAAATTGAATTCTTCTGTATGCCATTAGTTGGACTTTTTGCCAGGCAGGCATCTGTAAAATTTGTCTCGTCAATGTGGAAATGTGATGCAGGTCAGAATCTTCACCAAAATTAAATTCTGCTGCATGATATTTGTGCTTCTGCTTAGCTGTTCATTTATTTATTTATTTGAATTGTCTTGTTTTCTAAATGACTGTGGCCTTTCCCCAGCACATACCCTTTTCCCTGATCCCATGGAGTTCTGGTGAAGCAGATTGAAACCGTGGCCAGAACTAGCACATGTTGCTCTCTTTACTGTCTTGTCCATCCTCCAGTGTACAAAACTTTTATCAAATTGAATCAGGCATGGATCCACAAGGATTTTCACACCCCTACGACTGAGGCGGATGAGTAAATCTGACATTACTGATGGTGCCCCATCATGCCACTGCCGCTGTCTGCCTGCCTACCATCATGTTCTGTACTGTATTGCTGCTTCTGCCACTGCTACAGCTTCTACTCCCTACTGCCACTTCATTTACCCCTACACACTCGCCACTACTATACTACTACCTCTTACACAGACAGACACACTCCTACTGCCTTGTCTGTTCCATCCTTTGCTGCTAATGTTGCCACTACTATTGCTGCAACTATTACCCCTACAGAACGTACTCTTTGTACATCCAACTGTACTGCTGCTGCTTCCAAATAAAAAGAAGAATTTCTCCAGGCTTAGGCTACTTTCACATTAGCGGTTTTCTTTTCCGGCATAGAGTTCCGTCCTAGGGGCTCTATACCGGAAAAGAACTGATCAGGCATATCCCCATGCATTCTGAATGGAGAGCAATCCGTTCAGGATGCATCAGGATGTCTTCAGTTCAGTCATTTTGACTGATCAGGCAAAAGAGAAAACCGTAGCATGCTACGGTTTTATCTCCGGCGAAAAAAACTGAAGACTTGCCTGAATGCCGGATCCGGCATTTTTTTTCATAGGAATGTATTAGTGCCGGATCCGGCATTCAAAATACCGGAATACTGGATCCGTCCTTCCGGTCTGCGCATGCGCAGACCTTTAAAAATGAGGGGAAAAAAATACCGGATCCGTTTTGCCTGATGACACCGGAAAAACGGATCCGGTATTGCAATGCATTTTTCTGACTGATCAGGCATTTTTCAGACTGATCAGGATCCTGATCAGTCAGAAAAAAATGACATCTGTTTGCATACAGTTTGCCTGATCAGGCAGTCAGTTCAGGCAATGGAACTGCCTGCCGGAATCAAACAACGCAAGTGTGAAAGTACCCTTATTCAGAACAAGCCACTGCCTATTCTGACAATTAACATGTGTGTGTATAAATACAGGCAGGCATGCAGGATTTTTGGATGCTTGGTCCCAACAAGCCACTGTTTCCTCTGACATTGTGTATAAACACATGTGTCTGTATAAACAGAGGCATGGATCTAGTCCTATTAACCTCAAAGTGTCATAGACCAATGTTCTGGCCAATTGCAGCATATTTTATTTGTGTAATTTAGAAATTGAAAATTAGACTAATGGGACACATTACAAACTTGAAGAGGTTTGCTCATATCTACTGTAAAGAAAGCTTGACCTCAATTATCTAGGTTTATTTTGCCTTCTTGTAGCCCACTGGCTAGTTCTGAGAGAGTATGACCTTGTTGGGCATGTTTTTTTTCAACTTTGTTGTATGCATGAACTAATTTGCTCTGTGGTAATCACTAAATTATGGATCAGTTTGTCACATTTTATAGAACTGTGCTCAAAGATTGGTGTCTTATCACACTAGAAAATAATGATTCTATATTTCAATTCATGTAAAATATATCATATTTAAAGGGTTTTCAGGCAGGATAAAATGTTTTTGAAAAGGGGCATAATGTGTTAAAAAATAATATAAGCATTACTCACCTCATTGATCCACTACTGGCATTTTTGCAATGTTTACTGGGTGTCTGCTGGTCTCTGCTTCTTGGTCTAGTCTTGACACATGGGAAATGGCAGAAAATGCCCACTCTGCCAATTGCGACGCACGGCGATGGCTAGGGGTCCCTTAAAGTAAATGATTTTCGTGACGCCAGTTGCAGTGAAGCAACAAGGGCACAGGGCCCCTTTTTAGTTGCGTAGTAGATGGTACTCAGGTGTAGGAATGTCAGAGTGGTGTAGGGTGGCCTAAATGTCCCTTAATGTTGGTGAACGTGTCACGGTGCTCCTACCTGGATACGCTGGAACCCAGACGTTGTCGTCCGAAGCAGAGCAAATAGGGGAAATATTCTAGGGATTTGAAGAAATAAATTTAGACCAGACCTTGTGATGAAGTTCAATAACAGCTTTACTTGAATAAATGTTTGTCCAACAGTTTCAGGCTTTGTCTTGGTTCCCAGCAGGCTTTAGCATTAACTCTGGCAGGCAAACAAACTCAACTTTGCTACATCTGTTGCTCCTTGGCTCTGCTGTGCTGACAAGCTTACTGTATAAACTTTGCTTCTTTCTTTATGCTGCAACTTCTCTCTGTAGTCTGTCTCTAGATTAATACCAGGGAATTTATACCTCCTGGCTTCAGAGGCTTCGGGCTTTGGCCTCTGTGTCCAGCAGAGCTGAAGATGCTCTAGCTGGCTTAGGCAGGACACGTCCAGCAGACGCTGCTTCCTTCCCAAAGCATGGGGTACTCTCCACTGACCTCTAACTAACTAAACTCATCCCGAGGGAGAGAAGCGAATGGAAAGAAGGTTCCATCCTCTGCAAATGTAGTTCTGCCATGCTTTCTGCCACCTTCTGGTGAACCAGGTACATTACATGAACATTAACAGTTACATAGGAATAGCAATGCACATTGTATAGGACCTGCAATAAATGCATAAGATGACGCTGTGTTAGTCCATAGGAGACAGTAGCGGGGTGCGGAGTGGTAATGGCACTCTGGGTCATTACACAATCACTTTCTGAAGCTGATCACAGCTGCATCCAGTTATTGGCTTGGCTGGAAT
Source organism: Bufo bufo (assembly GCF_905171765.1). Classification (NCBI taxonomy): domain Eukaryota; kingdom Metazoa; phylum Chordata; class Amphibia; order Anura; family Bufonidae; genus Bufo; species Bufo bufo. Next base: position 701,011,331 of record NC_053389.1, read on the forward strand.
TTCCTGTTGTTTCCTGTATATCAATATATCAAGACTGGACCAGGGAGTGGAGACCAGTGATGATCTGATATCCGCAGTGGAGATGTCTCAGCTCTATTCTTCCTGCCCCAATCACTGATGCAGCCAATCACTTAGTGTAACAGTGATATGCTGACACTGCTGTGGTCACCATTGAGGCTAGTTACTGGCTGCAGTCATACATGCCATGTCATCTCTGAAGCAGGAACAACAGAGACTGGTCTGAGAACAGGGTAGCATCAGCACTGAAATGGCAGGGGATTGGTAAGGTGACTATTACTCTGTTTCATATTTTACACGATTGTAAATTATTAAAAATGAAATGTAATAGAATTGGACAACCACAATTCTCTCTATTTAGAAAAGTGTCACTACCAAAAGGTGGCAGTAGCCAGATGGTTCTTTCTTCCGGGAGATACCTCTTTGAATATTATTTACCCATGGAGCATTGCTCCACACACAGCTGGTCTCCTTCAAGGGAATCTGTCACCCAGGGCCAGGACGCCGGGTAGGTGAAGGTAGGCACCCACCTAGGACACCACCTTGCCATCCATCTGAGGGGATGCAATTTTATTTCCTTTGTGGAAGCATTATTAAAAGAGGTCCAGTGTCAGGGTATCGGCACTAACGCTGGCTTTAACTCCCCATTCCCCTCCTGGTGCTATTCCTGTCCGGGCGCTGCCTGCGCTTCACTGTATCATCCTGACTGGGTAACATGCGTCTGCACACACTATGACCTGACGCTGTGCGATGTCTGGAGCAGGAGCGCAGTGGAGCAGGAGCAGCGCCGGTGCCCAGAGCACATGAGGAGAGGTGAGTAATTGTTTTTTTTATGTTTGTCTGCTCTGAGGTCTGCATTTATGAGTGGAGGGTAATGGTAGGGTAATAAGCTATATACATTTTCCTGCCAATATATGTCCCAAACACCTTTTCAGATACCAATAATTACAGTTAATCTTTATATACAGTATACCATGGTACATATGATATACTAAAAACATGCACACGACCGTTGTGGGTATTGCGGTCCACAAATTGCAGATCCGCAAAACACGGATGGCGTCCGTATAACGGAAAATGTGTACTGGTATAACTGGGGCGATGAATATGGCATCAGATCTGGGGTCTGTATTTGTGGGCTTAACTGTGGTCTGTATTCATTTTGGGGTTCAATCTGGAGGTCTTTATTAGTTTTGAGGTCTATGGTTCTGTGTTAATTTTTGGGTCTGTCACAAGGTCTTTATTCATTTGGGGGTCTGTCTGGAGGTCTGTATTTATTTTGGGGTCTGTCCGGAGATCTGTATTAATTTTGGGGTCTCATCTGGGGTCTGTATTAAGAAGAGGTTGTCCAGTTATGTAAAATTTATTTTTGAAGCCTGATTAGACTGTTATAAAATAATAAAAGTAGTGATGCCTTTCTGATCCCCCACCGCTCTCCTTCCTCTGCTTCCTGCGTCCTTACTGGTTTCTGTACTTTCAAGTTTTTATCAACTTGGACAGGTGACCACTGCAGGAAGTCACTGGGAAGTGAGCGACGGGGATCAATAAGGTATCACTCCTTTTATTATTTTATAACACGCAGTTTATAAAACTACATAGCTGAACAATCCTATTCATTTTGAATTCTGGTCTGAGGTTTGGGGCCCATCATTGGGCACTTTTATTTTAGCAGTACGGTATTTCAGGTCATTGGCAGCACTGTTGATACAGTAATGTGGGCACACAGGGCAGCATCAGGCAGAGTTTTGGTGGATACTACAGGATGGCAGTGTTAAAGGAGGTAGTCTGTAAGAAGCCCTATCTATCATGTGACATTTGTTAATCCTGATGACTTCTTATGCAGCAGTGGGGACTGCACAGCCCTGGCTAAAGATGCCTGCGCAGTGAACTCTGCAGTCTTCAGGAGAAATCGTCATGGTGGTCTGGACCAAACGAAAAAGAAAAGGAAAGTGAATGCCTCAAATCAGTGAAGAAGTCAACTGTAAGTCACTGGGTTTACTTTTCTTATTCCTGCAACTATTTCTTTTAAAGTATGTCTAAATCTCTTGATTAGGGTGGGGGAGGGGGGGATTTTGCCTCGTCTGCCTAGGGCCCGGCCCTGCTGTCACCACATGCCTGCATATGAACCCAAATTACTTTTCACATGTGCACTTGCCAGTTAATTTCAACACACTATGCCCATCTTGACTGGCAGGCCCACTGCAGAGGTATTCATATTTTTATTTTACGAAGATGAGCTCCTTGCTGCAATGAGGGGGTTGCTGTTGCACCTAAAGCTCTACTCACTTTCCTTGCTAACTATTTCCCCCGCTGTGAGTGACAGGGCCAGGCAGTGTTGACATAATCATGCCTGGCCCCAAACTCTCGCACCTGCGTGTTTGCCTTGAGGATTGGTGCACACACAGTACAGCCCTGAATCTTTCCAGGCAGAGGGTATCTGTGCTGGACAATCACTTCTTCCGGGTGCAGAGTGACTTCATCAGAGTATGTGCAGTACACATTTTTCTGCCCTTCATGATTTAGGCTTGTACTGTGCAAAAACCTATCCATGAAGAGAATGCATAAGTGCCAGACTTATAGCCAGGCACAATTACGTTGATACTGCTTGGCCCCACGGCCAGCAGGAAAAGTTAGTGGAGCATTAGGTGCATTGGCAATGCCCTAGTTGACCCAAGGAGATCATCTGCATAAAATAAAATGTGAATACCTCTGCAGTAAGGCCACCAATTGAGATGAGGCAAAGTATGTTGAGATCAGCTGGAAAGCACACATCAAAAAAAAAATTTGGATAGATATTCAGGCATGTGGTGACAGATTTCCTTTAAGAACAGCCAGTCCCTCCCCCCCCCCCCTCCCAAGGTAGAAAAATGGCAGAAAATAACACCTGGTCCAGGGTGGCATCCGAAATGAATAATATTCCAACATTCTTTGTATGAAGTGTATGGTTTGCATGCTCAGATCTGCTATTGGTGTGTCTATGGATCTTGTTGGCTGTTTCTAAAAGCAGTTGTGAATGTAGCTTCACACTATAATACATGCTGTAACCAGGATTCATACATGATGAGTAAAGCATTGTAGTGGCAAAAAACTATACTGTTTTTAAGTAGATAATATCTAGTTATAAGCTATAACATGACTGTGGGGCAAAGAAGTATTTAGTCAGCCACCAATTGTGCAAGTTCTCCCACTTAAAAAGATGAGAGAGGCCTGTAATTTTCATCATAGATGCACTTCAACTATGAGAGACAGAATGGGGGGAAGAATACAGGAAATCACATTGTAGGATTTCTAATGAATTATTTGGTAAATTATTTGGAAGACTAAATCTGCAATAGGCAAGCAGCTTGGTGTGAAGAAATCAACTGTGGGAGCAATTATTAGAAAATGGAAGACATACAAGACCACTGATAATCTCCCTCGATCTGGGGCTCCACGCAAGATCTCACCCCGTGGGGTCAAAATGATTACAAGAACAGTGAGCAAAAATCCCAGAACCACACAGGGGGACCTAGTGAATGACCTGCAGAGAGCTGGGACCAAAGTAACAAAGGCTACCATCAGTAACACACTACGCCGCCAGAGACACAAATCCTGCAGTGCCAGACGTGTCCTCCTGCTTAAGCCAGTACATGTCCGGACCCGTCTGAAGTTTGCCACAGAGCATTTGGATGATCCAGAAGAGGATTGGGAGAATGTCATATGGTCAGATGAGACCAAAGAAGAACTTTTTGGTAAAAACTCAACTCGTCGTGTTTGGAGGAGAAAGAATGCTGAGTTGCATCCAAAGAACACCATACCTACTGTGAAGCATGTGGGTGGAAACATCATGCTTTGGGGCTATTTTTCTGCAAAGGGACCAGGACGACTGATCCGTGTAAATGAAAGAATGAATGGGACCATGTATCGTGAGATTTTGAGTGAAAACCTCCTTCCATCAGCAAGGGCATTGAAGATGAAACGTGGCTGGGTCTTTCAGCATGACAATGATCCCAAACACACCGCCCGGGCAACAAAGGAGTGGCTTCGTAAGAAGCATTTCAAGGTCCTGGAGTGGCCTAGCAAGTCTCCAGATCTCAACCCCATAGAAAACCTTTGGAGGGAGTTGAAAGTCCGTGTTGCCCAGCGACAGCCCTAAAACATCACTGCTCTAGAGGAGATCTGCATGGAGGAATGGGCCAAAATACCAGCAAAAGTGTGTGAAAACCTTATGAAGACTTACAGAAAACGTTTGACCTCTGTCATTGCCAACAAAGGGTATATAACAAAGTATTGAGATGAACTTTTGTTATTGATCAAATACTTATTTTCCACCATAATATGCAAAAAAATTCTTTAAAAATCAGACAATTAGATATTCTGGATTTCTTTTTTCTCATTATGTCTCTCATAGTTGAGGTATAGCCATGTTACAATGTGCAAACTCAAGTGCTTATACAGCATACCTGATTAAACATAGTGATTATATGATTAAGTGTCAATATACTCAAAAACAGTTTTACAATACATAATTCCAGAGTGATTTCACAAATGTGTACATGATTCTTTGTCGAAAATGCCAAAACCATCATATATAAAGTGCAATGTGCTAATATTACATAAATAAATATGTGTACTACAATCCATATCATATAATATCCTTCATTAACAAGCATCCAATCACAGGTATACATAATTGTGTGGTTAAAATCAAATAGCTCATTATCAGAGTCTCACATGTAGCTGAGAGAGAGCGGAGATGTTCATATTACCTTAGGTTTAAGAGTCTGTAGCTCAAAAATCCAATATAACTCTCTCCTTTTTAAACGCATAATCCTAATTCCACCCCTTCTGGACATTGATACTTGTTCTAATATTCTAAATCTTAGATCATGCTCCATGTGTCCTGCATCTTTGAAGTGTTTGGACACGGGTAAGTCCAACTTCTGTTTCCTAATCGTGTACCTGTGCTGGTTTAGGCGTGTTTTGACGTCCCAAGTAGGTTCCCCAACGTACCACAGATTACACGGACATGATAACAAGTATATTGCAAAGCTCGAATCACACGTCAAGTACTGTTGAATTCTAATTGTTTTACCAGAAGCAGGATTCAGAAAGGACTATTTCTGTATCATATAGGGGCAATTAACACCAAATGCAAAATTAATTGTGGCACGGATAACAACCCTTACGGGTAGAGCCACAATAAGTACTGCAACTTACTTTAGAAGACCCTACATCTGACTTGACTAATTTATCACCTAAGTTACGACTTCTGCGAAAAGAGCAAAGTAGAGGAGACTTGAACTCATCTATATTGTCAAAACCACTGGTCAACATTTGCCAATGTTTCCTGACAATAGATGAGACCTGTGGACTATTGACACTGTAGTCAGTGATAAATGGAATCCTGGGAGGAGAAATTTTAGGTACCCTTGGGCCTTCATTCACCACTCTTTCTTTAGTTTTACATATACTGTCAGATATCAAACTCTTAGGATATCCTCTGGAGCGAAATTTAGCTGCCATTTCAGATAATCTCTTGTCTCTAGTTGGACCAGCTTCTACTAATCTGGCTACTCGCAGCATTTGACTGAACGGAAGAGACTTAATCATAGGTCATGGATGATGACTTTCATCTTAACAGTGTATTCCTATCTGTAGGTTTCACATATAGGTCAGTGACACACTCATGCCCACATATGGAAACCTCTGTGTCAAGAAATTGTAATTTTTCCTTAGAATGTATCAAGGTGAACTTGACACTCGGATCAATCTCGTTGAGAAAAGAGTGAAACGCCATGAGGTCCTCTGTGGCGCCCACCCATACCAACAAAAATAAAACTGGTTTTTATAACCTGTCACTCACGTACCAAATGTGTCCAAGGGGACGTCTCATCATGCAGGGTGCCCGGCTGCAGCCATCTCCGTCTGATGCCCAGCGCCGCCTTCCGACTAGAAATCGCCGCCCTCCGTTTCAATAGAGCCGCCTACCTCACCTCATCGCCGCCTCCCTCACCTCAGCGCCGCCTCCGAAATCGTCCGCTCTCCTCAGCCAGATCCCGCACGTACGCACTTGGTATAACCTGATGCGCCCGTGCGGACTCCTGGCAGCTGCCTCGTTGAGCGAAGTGCGTATGTGCCGGCCGGCGTACTTCGCTCAAACCTGCCTTGACCGCCCTATTGCAGCCATCCTCTCACAGCCGCACGGGATCTGGCTGAGGGAGCGGACGATTTTGGAGGCGGTGCTGAGGTGAGGGAGGCGGTGCTGAGGTGAGGAAGGCGGCTCTATAGAAAGGGAGGGCGGCGATTTCTAGTGGGAAGGCGGCGCTGGGCACCAGACGGGGATGGCTGCAGCCGGGCACCCTGCATGATGAGATGTTCCCTTGGACACATTTGGTATGTGAGTGGCAGGTTGTAAAAACCTGTTTTATATGCTAATAGAGCCACAGGCACATTTAATAAGGTCAGTTTCGGATTCCGGGTATTAGTAGGGACCTGGCCATATGTTTAGGTTATAGGCCTCAAATCTCATGACAGAATCCCTTTAAAGAGCAGCACACAAACAATCAGCGATGCAATACTGTACCTTCAAAAGACCAAGGACCAAGGTCTAGCTACGTATTCCAAAAAAGAGCAAAGGCAGCACACTTATATCCGTAAAAAAAAGGTGGGTAATTTATTAACCCATGTGATAGCAACGTTTCAGCTCTCTCTATGGAGCCTTTGTCAAGCCATGTTACAATGTGCAAAGTCAAGGGCTTATATAGCATGCATGATTAAACATAGTGATTACATGATTAAGTGTCAATATACTCAAAAACTGTTTTAAAATACATAATTCCAGAGTGATTTTACAAATGTGTACATGATTCTTTGTCGAAAATACCAAAACCATCATATATAAAGTGCAATGTGCTAATATTACATAAATAAATATGTCTACTACAATCCATATCATATAATATCCTTCATTAACAAACACACTAATTGTTAATTGTGTGGTAATTGTGTGGTTAATTGTGTGATTAAAATCAAATAGCTCATTATCAGAGTCTCACATGTAGCTCGAGACGGCAGGACCTGATCAGCGTCAGAAAAACCATACTGCGCAGGCGTCGAGTGCTTCTCATCCCACAAGATTAACATTTCATATAAAAGACATCCGATACCACAACCAAGATGGCGACCCAGTAATGAAAATCAACTGAGCATGCTCAAGCCCATAAGGAGGTGGATGCATTACTCCGATCACATGATCGCGGCACATGACCGCCATTCAAAACAAAGCAGTTTAATCCATGATGTTCACCTTGAGAAGGAATACGGGCTAGAATTACAAATCGGGCTAATTGCACATCGCCATCATCACCCTCCATCATAGCCCTTATATTAGTTAATAATCTATTTCAGGTGATGTATTCGCCATGTTTATTATGTCATGGCCCACTCACCAAACCAACTCACGGCCACATTCTCATCCAGGGGGCACAGAGTCACCCCCCAGGGGTCACCTGGCTGGGGGCAATGTACCCTATTGGGCCAAGAAGATGACAGTGTCACTGTTACGTGACCTTGCATCTCTATCCCTCTCCTGGATCACTCTAGCGATGGCATCCATCCTCACAAGGCTATATACTTGACTTTGCACATTGTAACATGGCTTGACAAAGGCTCCATAGAGAGAGCTGAAACGCTGCTATCACATGGCTTAATAAATTACCCACCTTTTTTTCACGGATATAAGTGTGCTGCCTTTGCTCTTTTTTGGAATACGTAGCTAGACCTTGGACCTTGGTCTTTTGAAGGTATTGCACCGCTGATTGTTTGTGTGCTGCTCTTTAACTTTTTTTGTATATAGTTGAGGTATACCTATGATGAAAATTACAGGCCTCTCTCATCTTTTTAAGTGGGAGAACTTGCACAATTGGTGGCTGACTAAATACTTTTTTGCCCCACTGTATTCTTCTGATATCAAAATGTCCCTATACATTACAAACATAATTGGACCCACCGTGTGACCTATTTCCAGAAAGGCCATTCTGTAGAATAATCCCTTGAATAAGAAGGACCACATGGCCTACATGTATTGCATTTGTAATGAATGTGCCCGAGGTATTTACAGTTTAGTTTCAACAAGAAGACTTACACATCTGTTTCATATAATAACCACAGACATCCCCGGATAGTATAGGGCCTATATAAAGCTTTGGGCAGCGCTTCTCTTTCTATGCCAAGTTAATTGTGCCCAGTGGTGACTTAAAGACTAATGTATGCAGCCTATAGCAGGAAAACAAGATTTACAGCTCATAAACTGACACCATCCCAGACTCTTAAACCTGTGGTACAGTATAAGAGAGCTGTACAATGCTTTTGGGAGGTCTGAAGGGTTAATGGTATTAATGATCTGCTGCACTTTGCTATAAAAACACTTCTGGGAATTGAATAATGATTTTCTTTCTTACCAGTGTACATAGAATTTAGATTCCTGACACACGGTTCACAAAAGCATCTAGGAATATTTGTTGCAGAACGTCCCTGACTGCTGTACAAACTTTTCCATAAAATGCATGTTCAGAATATCAAACAGGGCAGTGAATCTCCGAGGAGGTGTCTTAGAGAGTGCAGCATTCTAAGTAAAACTCTGTTATCACATGCATTCGAAACACTGTATCAATACTGGATACAAATGTCTACTTGATATATTACAGGGGTCCCATATAAACGTGTGGAGGTTCAGATAGCAACATATGCTCTATTGCACTATTTATGGTAATTCTGTACATTTGTATGGTCTGGTGAATGTTTAGCGCTTGCAGAATTGGATGGATTCATCAGCAGATACAATATGGCAAATCTTTTCATATTATAATTATTATTATTGCTATTAAAGCGCTGTACATATGATAAGGCATATACATACATAATACAGACAATTGTACTAAAAGCATAAACAAGACAAGTTACAAACTAGTACAGAACGAGAGATGGACCTGCCCGTGAGGGCTTACAATCTACAAGATATGCTGGAATTTTATTCTTATGCTATAATTCTATAGTGCTGATCAGCATGGGCAATATTTGTTTTTGCGATATTTAACGAATTTTTTGCCTGATATTTGCATCAAATTGGCAAATTATAGAATTTATGATCTCCAGTCATTATTTTCTTGATTGCTAAAATTGGCAATGTAATATGAGCGTATTGCCCGCGTAATACAGGCATGGCTCACTTTTGCTACATTTTTCAAGCTGCTAGAATTTTCCTGAGACTGGAGAAAATGCACAGTACAGTAATTCCTATCACACTACCTAACACCCTGCACTGGAACCCATCAGCTACACTATATCACTATCTAACCTACACTATATCAGCTACACTATATCACTATCTAACCTACACTATATCCTACTAACTATCTGTATTATATATGAGCTAACTAACTATCTATCTAATGTAATTGGATAAGGAATAGGATCCAGATGAAAGCACAGAGCACAGCAATGTCACTGCTCTCACTCTCAGAACTCCAGAAAATGGCTGCTGGGGAGGTTCTTATATAGTAAGGGGTAGGCAACTTTCCTATTGGTTGCTAGGGATGTTGCTAAGCTCAGATAAATATATTGCAGCCTTCTCATTGGCCCACAAGCAAGAAGGGAGATTACTGATGAAAAAAAATCTAGAATATTCACGATTACGAAGATATAGCACTATATACTACATGTGGTACAATTCTCGAAGTGCCGATATTCGCAATAAAAATTTGCGATTAGAATATTCGCGATCAACACTATAATTCTATAGTCATGCATCTGTATATTCCATTTACTTATAGATATTTTGACATCCAAGATACAGCGATGCAGTTCTACTTGCCTGAGAAATGTATGGTGTAAAAAGTACTCTTCCCAGAGTGCCAATCACGCGTGTGCTCTGTGCAAGTATTAAGGCCTCTTTCACACTTGCGTTGTCCGGATCCGGCGTGTACTCCACTTGCCGGAATTACACTCCGGATCCGGAAAAACGCAAGTGTACTGAAAGCATTTGAAGACGGAACCGTCTTCCAAATGCGTTCAGTGTTACTATGGCACCCAGGACGCTATTAAAGTCCTGGCTGCCATAGTAGTAGTGGGGAGCGGGGGAGCAGTGTACTTACCGTCCGTGCGGCTCCCCGGGCGCTCCAGAATGACGTCAGAGCGCCCCATGCGCATGGATGACGTGATCCATGTGATCACATGATCCATGCGCTTGGGGCGCCCTGACGTCACTCTGGAGCGCCCGGGGAGCCGCACGAACGGTAAGTACACTGCTCCCCGCTCCCCACTACACTTTACCATGGCTGCCAGGACTTTAGCGTCCCGGCAGCCATGGTAACCACTCTGAAAAAGCTAAATGTCGGCTCCGGCAATGCGCCGAAACGACGTTTAGCTTAAGGCCGGATCCGGATCAATGCCTTTCAATGGGCATTAATTCCGGATCCGGCCTTGCGGCAAGTGTTCCGGATTTTTGGCCGGAGCAAAAAGCGCAGCATGCTGCGGTATTTTCTCCGGCCAAAAAACGTTCCGTTCCGGAACTGAAGACATCCTGATGCATCCTGAACGGATTTCTCTCCATTCAGAATGCATTAGGATAATCCTGATCAGGATTCTTCCGGCATAGAGCCCCGACGACGGAACTCTATGCCGGAACACAACAACGCAGGTGTGAAAGAGCCCTAAGACAGCAATGTATATTTATAGATCTCAGCTCTGAGGCCTGGACAATTGTAAATGCAGCTCTGAACTAAAATACAGGCTGTGAATTAGTATAAGTAATGCAGTGTCTTCACAAAGCTACTTCAAATTGTAGCAGAATTATAGTTATTTGATTTACAGAGGTGAACATAAGTTTATTGACCACTACTATAGCATTAGCAGAAATGTATTACATTGTAGCATATCTGTCCTTACCGTGTATTTTAACATTTAATGTAAAGATGATGAAATGATCTGGCATGACATACTTTTGCATAGGTGCACAGCAAAAATGCAAGATTCCATGGTGATGGTTTCAATATACACTGCTCAAAAAAATAAAGGGAACACAAAAATAACACATCCTAGATCTGAATTAGTTTAATATTCTTCTGAAATACTTTGTTCTTACATAGTTGAATGTGCTGACAACAAAATCACACAAAAATAAAAAAATGGAAATCAAATTTTTCAACCCATGGAGGTCTGGATTTGGAGTCACACTCAAAATTAAAGTGGAAAAACACACTACAGGCTGATCCAACTTTGATGTAATGTCCTTAAAACAAGTCAAAATGAGGCTCAGTAGTGTGTGTGGCCTCCACGTGCCTGTATGACCTCCCTACAACGCCTGTGCATGCTCCTGATGAGGTGGCGGACGGTCTCCTGAGGGATCTCCTCCCAGACCTGGACTAAAGCATCTGCCAACTCCTGGACAGTCTGTGGTGCAACGTGACGTTGGTGGATAGAGCGAGACATGATGTCCCAGATGTGCTCAATTGGATTCAGGTCTGGGGAACGGGCGGGCCAGTTCATAGCATCAATGCCTTCGTCTTGCAGGAACTGCTGACACACTCCAGCCACATGAGGTCTAGCATTGTCTTGCATTAGGAGGAACCCAGGGCCAACCGCACCAGCATATGGTCTCACAAGGGGTCTGAGGATCTCATCTCGGTACCTAATGGCAGCCAGGCTACCTCTGGCGAGCACATGGAGGGCTGTGCGGCCCTCCAAAGAAATGCCACCCCACACCATTACTGACCCAATGCCAAACCGGTCTTGCTGGAGGATGTTGCAGGCAGCAGAACGTTCTCCACGGCGTCTCAAGACTCTGTCACGTCTGTCACATGTGCTCAGTGTGAACCTGCTTTCATCTGTGAAGAGCACAGGGCGCCAGTGGCGAATTTGCCAATCTTGGTGTTCTCTGACAAATGCCAAACGTCCTGCACGGTGTTGGGCTGTAAGCACAACCCCCACCTGTGGACGTCGGGCCCTCATATCACCCTCATGGAGTCTGTTTCTGATCGTTTGAGCAGACACATGCACATTTGTGGCCTGCTGGAGGTCATTTTGCAGGGCTCTGGCAGTGTTCCTCCTGTTCCTCCTTGCACAAAGGCGGAGGTAGCGGTCCTGCTGCTGGGTTGTTGCCCTCCTACGGCCTCCTCCACGTCTCCTGATGTACTGGCCTGTCTCCTGGTAGCGCCTCCATTCTCTGGACACTACGCTGACAGACACAGCAAACCTTCTTGCCACAGCTCGCATTGATGTGCCATCCTGGATAAGCTGCACTACCTGAGCCACTTGTGTGAGTTGTAGACTCCGTCTCATGCTACCACTAGATTGAAAGCACCGCCAGCATTCAAAAGTGACCAAAACATCAGCCAGGAAGCATAGGAACTGAGAAGTGTCTGTGGTCACCACCTGCAGAACCACTCCTTTATTGGGGGTGTCTTGCTAATTGCCTATAATTTCCACCTGTTGTCTATCCCATTTGCACAACAGCATGTGAAATTGATTGTCACTCAGTGTTGCTTCCTAAGTGGACAGTTTGATTTCACAGAAGTGTGATTGACTTGGAGTTACATTGTGTTGTTTAAGTGTTCCCTTTATTTTTTTGAGCAGTGTATATACACTCACCTAAAGAATTATTGTTCTATTTCTCATCAATGCAATTATCTAGTCAACCAATCACATGGCAGTTGCTTTAATGCATTTAGGGGTGTGGTCCTGGTCAAGACAGTCTCCTAAACTCCAAACTGAATGTCAGAATGGGAAAGAAAGGTGATTTAAGAAATTTTGAGCGTGGCATGGTTGTTGGTGCCAGACGGGCCGGTCTGAGTATTTCACAATCTGCTCAGTTACTGGGATTTTAACGCACAACCATTTCTAGGGTTTACAAAGAATGGTGTGACAAGGAAAAAACATCCAGTATGCGGCAGTCCTGTGGGCAAAAATGCCTTGTGGATGCTAGAGGTCAGAGGAGAATGGGCCGACTCAAGCTGATAGAAGAGCAACGTTGACTGAAATAACCACTCGTTACAACCGAGGTATGCAGCAAAGCATTTGTGAAGCCACAACACGCACAACCTTGAGGCGGATGGGCTACAACAGCAGAAGACCCCACCGGGTACCACTCATCTCCACTACAAATAGGAAAAAGAGGCTCCAATTTGCACGAGTTCACCAAAATTGGACTGTTGAAGACTGGAAAAATGTTGCCTGGTCTGATGAGTCTCGATTTCTGTTGAGACATTCAAATGGTAGAGTCCGAATTTGGCGTAAACAGAATGAGAACATGTATCCATCCTCTGATGGCTACTTCCAGCAGGATATTGCACCATGTCACAAAGCTCGAATCATTTCAAATTGGTTTCTTGAACATGACAATGAGTTCACTGTACTAAAATGGCCCCCACAGTCACCAGATCTCAACCCAATAGAGCATGTTTGGGATGTGGTGGAACGGGAGCTTCGTGCCCTGGATGTGCATCCCTCAAATCTCCATCAACTGCAAGATGCTATCCTATCAATATGGGCCAACATTTCTAAAGAATGCTATCAGCACCTTGTTGAATCAATGCCACGTAGAATTAAGGCAGTTCTGAAGGCAAAAGGGGGTCCAACACCGTATTAGTATGGTGTTCCTAATAATTCTTTAGGTGAGTGTACATTATTGGTTCATTTTCTTATGAGTAGTTGCCAGGGCTGGGAGAGTCAATAGTATTTTTAAGGGGTAAAAGACAGTTTACCATTGGAATTTGTCATAAAAGTAGTCTTTCAGAGACTCAGGAGATACGGTTTATCAAACCTGGTGTAAAGGTAAACTGGCTTAGTTGCCCATAGAAATGAATCAGATTCCACCTTTTATTTTTCAGAGAGCTCCTCAGGTTTGATAGATCTCGCCCTTAATGTTTTAGAAATGTTTTTGTGACAAATATGGCATCTGGTTTTCCAGCGCTACCAACACTTTCAGATCCAGCAGCTAGGGAGAATAGGATGGCTGCCGGGGGTAGTTTAGAAAGTGTCAGGGTCTGGACCGGTGTTTACCAGCAGGGTATTAGGTGCTCTACTTATTTTCTTTAAAGATTTATTCCAGGATTTTATTATTGATAGCCTATCCTCAGGATAGGCCATCAATATTTGATTTTGGGGTCCGACACCCTTCATCCTTGCTGATCGGCTATTTCCAGGTAGCTCTGGCACCATCGTGTGTAGTGGAGGGAGTTGGATACTGCAGTGCTGCTCCCATTCGTTTCAATGGACAGAGCGGTATGGTTCTGGCGTCGACTTCCAGTGCTGGAGTTACTCCGAAAAAGCTGATTAGTGGGGTGCAGAACATCAGAACTCAGCTGATCAGATATTGATAGCCTCTCCGGAGGATAGGCCATCAATACTAAAATCCTGGAATACCTCTTTAATAAAGAATTATCTTTAAAGGGACACTGACAGGCCTTCTGAGCATAATTAGCTCTTTATATGCCCTCCTAGGTCTTATAATAAGTTCCCAATTCATATAAGTATTATCCCTGTGCGCATTATAAAACGTTAAAAATAATCTTTATAATCACCTCTCCTTTCTGCCCAAGGGGCGTTCTTTGTGGCGCATTTGTGCCCAGCCGCGTCCCAACTGCCGGGTCCTTAGACACGCCCATCTCATTAGTATTCACTTGGCGCAATGTGATCCCGGCGAGCGAGGGTGCCGGGCGCATGCGCATGATCTCCGAATGTCGGGGACTGGAAAATACCGCCCAGCGAAGTGAATACTAATGAGATGGGCGTGTCTAAGGATCCGGCAGTTGGGATGCGGCTGGGCACAAATGCGCCACAAAGAACGCCCCTTGGGCAGAAAGGAGAGGTGATTATAAAGATTATTTTTATCGTTTTATAATGCGCACAGGGATAATACTTATATGAATTGGGAACTTATTATAAGACCTAGGGGGGCATATAAAGAGCTAATTATGCTCAGAAGGCCTGTCAGTGTCCCTTTAAAGTCAACATGGTCAATTGATTAAAGCTACTTTCACACTCGCAATTTGGCTTTCCGTTTGTGAGACCCGTTCAGGGCTCTCACAAGCGGTCCAAAACTGATCAGTTTTGCCCTAATGCATTCTAAATGGAAAATGATCCGCTCAGAATGCATCAGTTTGCCTCCGTTCAGTCACCATTCCACTCTGGAGGTGGACACCAAAACGCTGCCTGCAGCGTTTTACTGTCCGCTTGACAAAACTGAGCCAAACGGATCCGTCCTGACACACAATGTAAGTCAATGGGGACGGATCAGTTTTCTATGACACAATCTGGCACAATAGAAAACGGATCCGTCCCCCATTGACTTTCATTGGAGTTCATGATGGATCTGTCTTGGCTATGTTACAGATAAGGCTACTTTCACACTAGCGTTCGGGGCTCCGCTCGTGCGCACCGTTTGAAGGGGCTCACGAGCGGCCCCGAACGCATCCGTCTGGCCCCAATGCATTCTCAGTGGAGGCGGATCCACTGAGAATGCATCCGCCTGCCAGCGTTCAGCCTCCGCTCCGCTCAGTGAGCGGACACCTGAACGCTGCTTGCAGCGTTCGGGTGTCCGCCTGGACGTGCGGAGGCGAGCGGATCCGTCCACACTTACAATGTAAGTCAATGGGGACAGATCCGCTTGAAGATGACACAATATGGCTCAATCTTCAAGCGGATCCGTTCCCCATTGACTTTCAATGTAAAGTCTGGACGGATCCGCTCAGACAACTTTCACACTTAGAAAATTTTCTAAGTTTTAATGCAGACGCATCCGTTCTGAACGGATGCGAACGTCTGCATTATCGGAGCGGATCCGTCTGATGAAACATCAGACGGATCCGCTCCGAACGCTAGTGTGAAAGTAGCCGAATACAAACAGATCCGTTCATGATGGATGCCTGCGGTTGTATTATTGTAACGGATCCGTTTTTGTAGATCCATGACAGATCCGCCCAAAATGCGAGTGTGAAAGTAGCCTAAATTGATATTTTATTTCAATGAAAGGGGTTCACAAAAACTGTTATTTGGATGGTCTATCTTGAGGATAGGCAAACAATATCTCATTAGTAGGGTCTGACTCCTAGCATCCCTACAGATCAGATGAATGAAGAGACCACTCCCTTCAGTGTTCACCCAGACTCAGGGCTCTGCATTTGCTTGTGGCAGTGCCTGGTACTGAAGGCTAGAGCAGTCCAAGTGAATGGTGCTGAGCTGTCGTACCAGGCACTGCCACAACTGTACTACTCTGTGTCTGGGTGCCACGCATTGATCTGTGGAGCTGATTTGTGAGGGTGGCAAGAGTTAATCCCCCACTAATCAAATACTGATCACCTATCCTAAGGATAGGCTTCCGTCATTTGTGTTTATGCATCACAGAAAAAAAAAAATTATCAATGTTCGTTGGCTGCACAAGTCCCGTGGAAGACTGATTGTAGTAACAATAGTTCATCTACACAGAGATCGATGATTTCTACCATTTAGCTAGCGAGTGAGCAATGGTCAGGAATGAACATTACTATGAACATTTGTGTTCCCAATCATTGCAATGGTTCAAGAATATTTTGACTTAGTAGAAGTGTTGCCAACCTAAATTTTTATTTTTTTCTGGACAATTTATCCAAAAATTACAGAGTCAACATTTTTTACAGCAGATTGGAAAACTATACTGAACTATAATTAATATATATTATATAAGTAATACATGTCTGAAGGTCAGATACAAATAATGAACACATTACGAACACTTACTGTGAGCTCCAAAATGCTGAGAATTATAATCAAAGTGACCTGCTCAAACACCACCAGCCTAAAAAACACTGGAAAAAAGTCTCCTGGAAAAAAGTCCCCTATTTTTACGGACTGTCCAGGAATTTGTGAACAGTTGGCAACCCTGCTTAGTAGGGATATCAGGTCAACTTTTTTTTAGAATCTCAACGGAAATAACTGTCCTTTACAAGAGCTATATATGAGATGACATAATCTCCATGATCAGATGACATAATCTAAAAAAGACTGAAGTTATAAGGAGCAGATTACCAGGCCGCGGTGCTCTGCATTTCCAGACCTGAAGGTTTAGCATGCATATTACAGTTTGCTCCACTTCATACCACAAGCTTCGCGGCTGTCTTTTTTCTTACAAAAATCAGGTGTGCTGAAATAAAGTTGTTTATAAAACGCCTGCTGGAACCACAGCGCAGCGCCTGACTGCCAACATTCCATGCCGCTGCCAGCTCCTGCTGATCCTGTGTGTCAGCCACAGCTGTGCGCCTTCTTCTAGGTATAACAGTGCAGGCAAATTCCTCATATTAACCCATACGTGACAATAGGATATGTAACTCATAAAAATACACCTCCAATTTTAAATCCTCAATTAAATAATTCTACTCAACCCTTCCTTTGTAACATAACATGGTGACATAGGTTGGAAGGCTGAAGAAGGATGTCCATCCATCCAGTTCAGCCTATTATTCTGCAAAGTTGATCAAGAGGGAGGCAAAAAAAAAAAAAAAACAACAACACTCATGAGCTAGAAGCCAATTTTTCTTATCTTAGGGAAAAGATTCCTTCCAGACTCCAAGTCAGAATACGTTGCCGATCAATGACCTTTCTTCAGTAATCTAGTAGCTATATCTTGTAATATTGTTGCACATCCAGGTCCCTCGAACTCTTTTAGTGAGTCCACCATCAAAACCTCCTCTGGCAGACAGTTCCATAGTCACATTGCAGTTACAGTGAAGAACCCTCTTTTAAATTGATGTAGAAACCTTCTTTCCTGGTTTGTCTTGTGACGAAAAAACAATCTCAGAATGGCCTGGATAAGTAAAAGTGTTTTAAAGTTAAGGGTGTTATCCTGGCAGTTAAGGGTGTTATCCTGGCAGTTCCCTGACATTCACCCTTTAACCCCTATTTACAATCGGCGTTAGGAGTCTTATAGGCCATACATGCTCCTCTGGAATTCTGGGAAGAAGGGAATGCAAATGAGCTCTTAACAAGTGCTGCCTCTAATGCAAGTCAGCTATCCTATAAGTCAATATTTGACCCTTTCAATAGGGCTTGACACATGAAATGAATATTAAATCAGCCAGCACCTCATCTGCAGGCAGCTGTTTTGGGGTGATTGCCCCTAATCAGTGCAGAGCAGAGAATAGTGGCTTAACTGGGTGAGAGGCCTAAGTCAAAAATTGGTGGGTACTATCTATCCTTGGGGAGTGAGTGCCTTAATTGGCGTGAGTAGACTTATAGGGCATACATGCTCTTCTAGAATTCTGGGAAGAAAGAGATGCTCTTAACAAGCTCTGCCTCTAATGCCACCAGATGTAAGGCAGCTATCCTATAAGTCAATGTTCTACCTTTGAAATAGGCCTTGAGACATGACTCGGATATTAAATAAGCCAGCACCTCATCTAGAGGTGTTGGATTAATGTCAGACACAGCAGAACAACTAGCTATGTGAATGCGTTTCACTGACTCTACAACAGGAAATTATAGAAGATATTAATGAAGAGCTAAATTAACCCCTTAAGGACTTAGGACGTACCGGTATGCCATGTTTGCCGAGTCCTTAAGGACCCAGGGCGTACCGGTACGTCCTGTGTAGTGTTGATCACTGCCGCACGGCCGGCAGTGATCGGAACGGGGTGCCTGTTGAAATCATTCAGCAGGCACCCTGTGACAATGCCTAGGGGGGGTCCTGTGACCCCCCCCCCCGCATTGCCGATCGCTACAAACCGCAGGTCAATTCAGACCTGCGGTTTGTAGCGCTTATGCAAGTTTCCAAACAAAACTCAATATTTATTGCCCTGATTCTTTAGTTTACAGAAACACCCCATATGT
Source organism: Bufo bufo (assembly GCF_905171765.1). Lineage (NCBI taxonomy): Eukaryota > Metazoa > Chordata > Amphibia > Anura > Bufonidae > Bufo > Bufo bufo. Next base: position 701,030,186 of record NC_053389.1, read on the forward strand.
TGTCGTAAACCTCTGTATGGGCACACGGCAGGGCGAAGAAGGAAAGGAATGCCATATGGATTTTGGATTTTGGAAGGCAGTTTTTGCTGGACTTGTTTTTTGACACCATGTCCCATTTGAAGCCCCCCCTGATGCACCCCTAGAGTAGAAACTCCAAAAAGTGACCCCATTTAAGAAACTACACCCCTCAAGGTATTCAAAACTGATTTTACAAACTTTGTTAACCCTTTAAGTGTTCCACAAGAGTCAATGGCAAATGGAGATGACATTTCAGAATTTCTATTTTTTGTTACTTTGCTTCACAAAAAGTGTAATATAGAGCAACTAAAAATCATATGTACCCTAAAGTAGTACCAAAAAAACTGCCACCTTATCCCGTAGTTTCCAAAATGGGGTCACGTTTTTGGAGTTTCTACTCTAGGGGTGCATCACGGGGCTTCAAATGGGACATGGTGTAAATAAACCAGTCCAGCGAAATCTGCCTTCCAAAAACCACACAGCGTTCCTTTCCCTCTACACCCTGACGTGGGGCCGTACAGTGGTGTACGACCACATATCGGGTGTTTCTGTAAACCACAGGGTCAGGGCAATAAATATAGAGTTTTGTTTAGCTGTTAACCTTTGCTTTGTTAGTGGAAAAAATTGATTAAAATGGAAAATTTGGCAAAAAATTTTAATTCTGAAATTTCATCTCCATTTGCCATCAACTCTTGGGGAACACATAAAGGGTTAATAATGTTTGTAAAATCAGTTTTGAATACCTTGAGGGGTGTCGTTTCTAGAATATGGTCACTTTTGGGTGGTTTCTATTATGTAAGCCTCACAAAGTGACTTCAGACCTGAACTGGTCCCTAAAAAGTGTTTTTTTGAAAATTTCTGAAAATTTTTAAGATTTGCATCTAAACTTCTAAGCCTTGTAACGTCCCCAAAAAATAAAACGGCATTCCCAAAATGATCCAAACATGAAGTAGACATATGGGGAATGTAAACTAATAGCTATTTTTGGAGGTATTACTATGTATTATAGAAGTAGAGAAATTGAAACTTGGAAATTTGCAAATTTTTCCCAAATTTTGGTAAATTTTGTATTTTTTTATAAATAAAAATGAATTTTTTTGACTCCATTTTGCCAGTGTTATGAAGTACAATATGTGATGAAAAAACAATCTCAGAATGGCCTGGATAAGTAAAAGTGTTTTAAAGTTATCACCACATAAAGTGACACTGGTCAGATTTGCAAAAAATGGCCAAGTCCTTAAGGTGAAATAGGGCTGAGTCCTTAAGGGGTTAAAGATGCCATTTTTTATGAGGCTGTTTTAGGAGCCTATAGAACATTCTACTGATTAACAAACAGCATCACTAGGTGTAGTATCTTTATAAATGGAGTCAAGTGCAGTCATAATGCAACCTGCAATATGAAGCTTTCCTTTACCTACCATAAAGAAAGAGGAAAAAAAATGCTGTGTCAGTGCTAATGTCTTAGGCTACTTTCACACTAGCGTTTTAGTTTTCCGGTATTGAGATCCGCCATAGGGGCTCAAAACCGGAAAAAGCGCTTCAGTTTTGTCCCCATTCATTGTCAATGAGGACAAAACTGAACTGAACAGAACGGAATGCTCCAAAATGCATTCTGTTTAATTTAGTTTTGTTCCCTAACCGGAGAGCAAACCGCGACATGTTGTATTTTGCTTTCCGTCCTGGGATGTTGAGCAAGACGGATCCGGCATGACCCCCAATGCAAGTCAATGGGGTCGGATCCGTTTTCGCTGCCACAATCTGCCACAATAGAAAACGGATCTGTCCTCCATTGACTTTCAATGGATCCGTCTTGCCAATGTTAAAGATAATACAATTGGATCCATTCATAACGGAAGCAGATGGTTGTATTATCAGTAACGGAAGCATTTATGCTGAACCCTGCTGGATCCAGTAAAAACACTAGTGTGAAAGTAGCCTTAGGCTTTTATATTACTTTTCATATTACTTTGTTTAACTGCAGCCGACTGTTAGCTAAATGTCTAATTACAAGCAATGTACAGTATATTAGCAAATTGGCAAAGTGCAGTAGGAGAATTGGTTACTGAAGCTTTTTGAAATGAACATAATTTGTATTCATCTAGACAGAGACTTGCTGATCACAAATAGGTAATCTTTCCATGTAAATCACTCCACCCAAAAGTGCAGACTCACTGCTCCCTGACATGGGAATGGAATAACCAGCCCTTTTGTCTGCAAAGCTAGGCTTTGTCTCTTGGACGGATATTTATTTTCTGATTCCAGTCAATTGCTTTGAGTCACACATCCCATGTACAGTGGAGTCACGCTGGTTGGAAGCCAAATGGTATCGTCCATTGAGCTCCAAGTAATGTGTTGAGTTAAAAGAGCAGTCTCACACATACAGGCATTGAGCAAACATTGCTCAGATCAGCAAAGCGATTATTTATTTGTTAGTTATTTTTTCAGTGTTAGTTGTTGATAAAATTATCTAGGCTAGACGCATTATACCTTTCTTATTGCTGCTGACCACAATGGTATTCGCTATGCCAGCCTATACATGCATTATATACTGTTTCCTAGATGACCATCCCGGTTAAAAGACAAGAGTTGGTTTTCAGTAGTGATGGCCTTGCGGTTTGCCCGGCGGTCGGTTTGCGGTCAACTTTGCACATTCGCGATCCGCCGAACATATGGCTAAGTCCGCGCGCGCCATATTCTTTTGCATTGTGCCGAACTTTGACCCATGACACATCCATCAGGTGGGACAGGACAGGCAATTGAGACGTTTCAGCACATGGACAGACCCCCAACCCTATAACAGAACCCGATCTGGCAGCCATTTTACATTATCTGTTTTGCCAGTGTAGGGAGAGGTTGCATTTTGGAGCAGGGACAGGCTGTTAAGAACTTAGAGACACCAAACACTAGCTAATAGGTCCACAAAAGTCCTTTTAAGGACTGGTAACGTTGTGCTATCGATAGGTGTGATACACTGAGGGGTGTGATATACTTATAATATACTTTCTAACATAGAAAGTATATTATAGCGCAATTGTATGCTTCCAGAAAATGCTGATTGATGGCTGCGATCTATCAGCTTCCACAAAATAGTGATTGAGGTTTTCCATATACCTGCATCCACAAAATTACTGCTTGAGGGTGATATACCAGCTTCAACTAACAACTGATTGAGGCCTGCCATATATAAGCTTCCACAAAATAGTGATAGAGGTTTTCCATATACCTGCGTCCACAAAATTACTACTTGAGGGTGATATACCAGCTTCAACTAACAACTGATTGAGGCCTTCCATATATCAGCTTCCACAAAATAGTGATAGAGGTTTTCCATATACCTGCATCCACAAAATAACTGCTTGAGGGTGATATACCAGCTTCAACTAACAACTGATTGAGGCCTGCCATACATCAGCTTCCACAAAATAGTGATAGAGGTTTTCCATATACCTGCGTCCACAAAATTACTACTTGAGGGTGATATACCAGCTTCAACTAACAACTGATTGAGGCCTTCCATATATCAGCTTCCACAAAATAGTGATAGAGGTTTTCCATATACCTGCATCCACAAAATACAGATTGCGGGTTTTGATATACCAGCTTCAACTAACAACTGATTGAGCATATTTTTGGCACTTCCATGGGCACACCAGTCTCATGTACCTTTGCGAATCTTTATTTGGCAAAATTTGAGGATAGGTACATTTATGCGCTCTCTAATCCTTTCCTTTCCTCTATACACACGTATTTAAGATATATCGATGACGTGTTTATAGTATGGACAGGGACAGAGGTTGATTTTGTCCGCTTTGTACAGTATCTAAACACAGTTAATGACATGAACATGGCATTTACACCTCACAAGTTTGGAGGTTTGCACCTTGATTTTTTGGATGTTGAGATATCAGTGAGGGATGGTGAGTTGGTGACCAAGGGGTACCGTAAGCCCACGGCCACCAACTCGCTTCTGCACTATTTGAGTTATCATGCTCCCAGTGTTAAGAGAGCTGTACCTTACGGCCAGTTTGTCAGGCTCAAACGTATTAACAGTCATGAGGAAGATTACAATCGACAAGCCTTAGATTTGAAAAATAGGCTTTTAGCCAGGGGGTACCCCTTAAAGCTACTCAATGAGGCCATGAAGAAGGCCTCATTGACTAAACTTCCAAAAAGTTCTACATTTACTGAGAGTAGTCAGACAGAATTAACAGCGGATGAGTGTAGTTCCCACCCCTTTGTCTTCTCCTTCAAGTTTGGAACAATGGCCTCTCAAATCAGAAAAGTCATTAAGGATAATTGGAGCATACTCGAAAGAGATGAATCCTTAAAAGGGATCAAGAATGTGGCACCAATTATAGCCTTTAGGAAATGTCATACCCTGAAGGATAAATTGGTCCGCAGTAGATTTCAAGAAAATAAATCTATGACTTGGCTAGAGAACTGGGGACCAAAAGGTAAGGCGCAGATGCGGCCATTGCTCCTGTTGTAAGCTCAATCCACAATGGGACACACAGTTTTTTGGAGGGATCCAACATAAAGTGAATACCCTCATTACCTGTAAAAGCAAATATGTGGTATATCTTATAAAGTGTGAATGCGGCAGGTTCTATATAGGAAAAACAATAAGATGTCTCCAGGAGAGGATTAGAGAGCACATAAATTCACTCAACATGTGAGAAAGGAGCATGCAGGTAACTGTCTGGCTCTCAGTTTCGCAGGAATAGAGATAGTGCATAGCCTACCACAAGGGGGAGATAGACATAAGGATCTCCTCAGGAGAGAAAGTAAGTGGATCTTGCGCGCAGGCGCAATGGGGCCGTTGGGCCTGAATGACAAGATCGATATGGGGGTCTTTTTGTAAGGGCCCGCTCTTTCCCAGCAATAAGTTGTATGACTAATTTAAAGGTTACGTGGTATTGTTTTAAGTATATGTTTTTCATAATGACGTGGTCCTCTCTGAAGCGCACAGGTGAGCGCTGTATCAGCGTGGTGCTGGTGCGGCGCAGAGAGAACCACGTCAAAAGCAGGTGAATTGTTTCAAAAGCAAGTGAATTGTTTCACCTGATTATGGACCAGACGAAGCACTGAGGTGCGAAACGGCTGTCGCCTAACTCAGCTGGAGCACTTGTGTATGATGTCCGCTCTCTACCAGGAATAAAAGAAAAAGTTTTTGCAAGCATCGGTGAGTGTCGCCCGTTTGTCTCTCATATGTGCAATATCATTGAAGCAGTAACTGCCTGGTTACACGTTGGACAGAGCACCACCGGGAGCAGCGATGCCGCATATTTATTCCCGCTAAGTACCCCGGTGACGAGTGTATCGACATGGGATTTATTATTGGTCAAGTGCAGTGCCACTCTTTTCTTCACTATAATCGCAATTAACAACTGATTGAGGCTTGGCATATATCAGCTTCCACAAAATTGTGAAATAGGTTTTCCATATACCTGCATCCACAAAATAACTGCTTGAGGGTGATATACCAGCTTCAACTAACAACTGATTGATGCCTGCCATATATCAGCTTCCACAAAATAGTGCTAGAGGTTTTCCATATACCTACGTCCACAAAATTACTGCTTGAGCCAGACCTTACCGATGCTCAGCCATTCTTGGCATCGGATGAGGAAGAGGAGGTAGCAACGTCTGCCACCCAGCGGTCTGACGACAGTACCCAGATCAGCCCAAGAAGGGTGGTCCCCGCTGTTGCTGCCTACTCCAAGATCTCTAATGTTAATGGTGGTGAAGGTGACGATGATGACGTGTCGATGGACGTCACGTGGGTGCCCACAAGAGAGTAAGAGGAGGGGAGTTCAGAGGGAGAGACGGAGCAGCAGATTGGGAGGAAAAAGAGGAGAAGCAGGCAGAAATAGCAGTGCACAGGAGGCAAAAAGCAGACTGCAAATGTATCTGGAGCGAGCCATCCACCATGCACGGTCACATTTTGTGCTCCCAAGGCAAACCCTGGTACAAACACAAAATGGCGGACATGTTACCAGCATCACAGAGGGCTGTCAGAATGCAGCTTTTCCAGGCCTTGCTGTGAGAGATGCTGCATTCTGCTGTTGCGGGCACTGGCAGAGGAATTTCCACCCACAGCAAAACAGGTGCGGGTACCAATCCTACCGCGCCTGCAAGAAGAGGGCGGTTTGAAGATGTGTTGGTCACTTCGGATATGAGATCATTCTTGCAGCCAACCCATCGACAGCCTCCCTCCGAATCCAGCCTCAGGGAACGCCTAGACCGACAGGTGTCCGAATAAAACGGTTTAACGGCCAATGTGGACGCTCTGAGAAGTGAGGAACCTCTTGACTACTGGGTGTGCACGCTTGACCTGTGGCCAGAGCTGGCACAATTTGGCATGAAACTCTTGTCTTGCCCCTCGTCGAGTGTCCTGTCCGAAAGGATGTTCAGTGCAGCAGGGGGGATCGTGACCGATAAGCGCACTCGCCTAGCTCACGACAGTGTGGACTACCTCACATTTTTTAAAATGAATGAGGCATGGATCTCTGTGATGACCAGGTGTAATTGAATTTCCTCATGCCACCCAGAACAAAGGATGGTCCTTGCCTTATGTATATACAGCGGCATAAAAGGCCTTTTATGTCAGGTGAATGCCTAATATTTGGGGCCTGTACTTGCTGACAGTTAGATATTTATCCTGTGACTGCCTAATGTACCTCTCCAGCCACAGAATCCAAAGTTCTTTGCTGTCAGGTTAATGCCTATTGCCTAATTTTTGGGGCCTGTACTGGCCAACTGTTACATTCTAGCCACATAATCACACCCTTGTCTTACTCCTCTGCCTCTTATTATGGTGGCATATGAACCGCATTCATCATAAGGACCTTCTAATGTCACAGGGTCATGTGACTGTGCCCCCCACCGCATACTGTGCCCCTCACTCCATACTGTGCCTCCTTATACCCTGCATTGTGCCCTCTTACCACACCCTGTGCAGTGCCCCTAGTCATTCCCTGTACTGTGCCCTCTTTTACCCTTTTATCCGGTCACGGTATGGCGGTGTTATCCGGTCACTGTACAGAGGTGTTATCCGGTCATTGTATGGCGGTGGTATCCAATAACTGGATGGCCATAACTGTATCCCTTTCCCTGCCCACACCATCCTTTTTTAGACCTGGAATGATCGTGAAAAATATGCAGATTGCGGTGCTAAAGACCTTTGCGCCACAATCTGTGTCAGAAATACGCCTAACATAGACGTATTTCTATATAAAAAATGACCACCTAATTGTATATATTATTCGGGGGTATGGCTTATATCTTTAAATTATATAGATTCTAGTGTATTATACTCAGGGGCGGACTGAGAACCCTCAGGGCCCCCGGGCAAAATAAATCAAGGGCCCCCTTACAGGCCCCACCCATGTTCTGCTGCAAGCCCCACCCTTGTCCCGCCTCCATGCCCCGCCTCCAGCCACACCCTACACAATCTTTAATAAGATTTCAAAGTTAAAGTGACACAAAAGGCACCCAGACCACTTCAGCTCATTGAAGTGGTCTGGGTACAGTGTCCCTTTTGCAAATCGAGCTGCAATGTTCTAGAGAAACTGCATTGTTTACGTTCCAGCAATAAGTCAGCCTCTAGTGGCTGGCAGCCACCTGAGGGCTTCCTGGATTAAAACAGACCTTTGGTCCGGTATCTGATGCTGGACGTCCTCACACCCTGCATGATGACCTCCAGGGTCAAATTTTTCCCCATAGGAAATCATTGATTTAATGCTTTCTTATGGGGTGATCTAATCTCAGCGTCCATTAGTGAGCCTCTGTTAGAAGCAGTGTGGGCATAACTACTGTCAAGGGGGCACATATCTGGGCATAACTACTGTGAAAGGGGGGGAGGCCCTTCACAGTAGTTATTAATCCCTTTTAGCAGTCCCCCCTTCAGTGAATGGGGGACTGCTGAAAGGGGTTAATAACTACTGTGAAGGGCCTAGCCGTCTGGGCAACCCCACAGATCATCCCCCCACCCACCTTGTACTTGTTCCACTGATCCGCTACTTGCGGGCTACATGGGCATGAGTTCAGTCACTTCGGTGCGCAATCCCATCCTGCGGCGCGTGATCCCGCGAGACCCGTGACCTACGGCGGCGGGTCTTGCGGGATCACGCGCTGCAGGACGGGATTGCCCACCGAAGTGACTGAACTCATTCCTGCGCAGCCCACAAGTAGCGGAACAATTACAAGAGGGGTGGGGAATAGCCAAATTAAAAAATATTTTGAACCAAAAGGTGTTATGGGGGCTCTGTGGATGGCACTGTTATGGGGGCTCTGTGGATGGCACTGTTATGGGGCTCTGTGGATGGCACTGTTATGGGGGATCTGTGGATGGCACTGTTATGGGGGATCTGTGGATGGCACTGTTATGGGGGCTCTGTGGATGGCATTGTTATGGGGGCTCTGTGGATGGCACTGTTATGGGGGCTCTGTGGATGGCACTGTTATGGGGGATCTGTGGATGGCACTGTTATGGGGGCTCTGTGGATGGCACTGTTATGGGGGCTCTGTGGATGGCACTGTTGTGGGGGGGGGGGATCTGTGGGTGACACATACAGTACAGACCAAAAGTTTGGACACACCTTCTCATTCAAAGAGTTTTCTTTATTTTCATGACTATGGAAAATGTAGATTCACACTGAAGGCAATCAAAACAGGTATCAAAACTATGAATTAACACATGTGGAATTATACAGCCACCTTTTGCTTTGATTACTGCTTTGCACACTCTTGGCATTCTCTTGATGAGCTTCAAGAGGTAGTCCCCTGAAATGGTTTTCACTTCACAGGTGTGCCCTGTCAGGTTTAATAAGTGGGATTTCTTGCCTTATAAATGGGGTTGGGACCATCAGTGGCGTTGAGGAGAAGTCAGGTGGATACACCGCTGATAGTCCTACTGAATAGACTGTTAGAATTTGTATTATGGCAAGAAAAAAGCAGCTAAGTAAAGAAAAACGAGTGGCCATCATTACTTTAAGAAATGAAGGTCAGTCAGTCAGCCGAAAAATTGGGAAAACTTTGAAAGTAAGGGCTATTTGACCATGAAGGAGAGTGATGGGGTGCTACGCCAGATGACCTGGCCTCCACAGTCACAGGACCTGAACCCAATCGAGATGGTTTGGGGTGAGCTGGACCGCAGAGTGAAGGCAAAAGGGCCAACAAGTGCTAAGCATCTCTGGGAACTCCTTCAAGACTGTTGGAAGACCATTTCAGGGGACTACCTCTTGAAGCTCATCAAGAGAATGGCAAGAGTGTGCAAAGCAGTAATCAAAGCAAAAGGTGGCTACTTTGAAGAACCTAGAATATGACATATTTTCAGTTGTTTCACACTTGTTTGTTATGTATATAATTCCACATGTGTTAATTCATAGTTTTGATGCCTTCATAGTCATGAAAATAAAGAAAACTCTTTGAATGAGAAGGTGTGTCCAAACTTTTGGTCTGTACTGTATATAGCACCTTATGCTATATATGTGTCATCCACAGATCCCCCCGTAACAGTGTCCCTGTGAGTGAATGATCCCCAATACAGGGTCTGGGGGCCGGCATCTGGTGTTGTAATGGCAGCGGGGCCCGGTGCAGTCACTGTATTCTATTACACTGGGCCCCGCTCACTGTAATAGTAATATTCATATGTGAACAACTTGAAATCCTCTGCGATCCTCTCCCTCTGAGCTCTCTGTACTCATAAACTCAGTAGCAGGCCAGGCGGCAGCGCAACTCACTGACGTCACGCGCCTGCTCCTCCCACTTTATGAATGAAGTAGGAGGAGCAGGCGCGTGACGTCAGTGAGTTGCGCTGCCGCCCGGCCTGCTACTGAGTTTGTGAGTACAGAGAGGGAGAGGATCGCAGAGGATTTCAAGTTGCTCACATATGAATATTAGTATTACAGTGAGCGGGGCCCGGTATAATAGAATACAGTGACTGCACCGGGCCCCGCTGCCATTACCAGGCCAGCATACCATTCGGAATAAGGGTGCTGGGCAATACATTAACACATAATGTTATTCTGCGGCGGGCCCCCATCCCGGCCGGGCCCTCGGACCATGTCCGAAGTGCCCGACCGGTCAGTCCGCCCCTGATTATACTGTGCCCTGTATTTCCCAGTAGAAAAAGATACTTGGGAAACACAGTCCTCATCCCTGACCACCAGGACCAGGTAGCACTCTGTCAGTACATGGCGGCCTCCCCTCTCCGCCACGTTGCTCTGCTGTGTACTGGTGCTTATTCTGACACTAGGGCTGGGTTCACATCCTATTTTTGCCATCCACTTAATGTATACCAAAAATGTCTGCGTTAGCAGATGCCTCAGACTGATGCCGTACAGTGGCATCCGTCCACCATACAGTTCCATGGTAGAAAAAAACTTTACGTTAACGTATGCATTTTTTTAATGGACTCTGCAGGATACAAAGACGTGGAGTGCTGCACATTTGTATATCAAACCGATAGGAAATAAAAATTTTCTAGGCTCCAGCAGGGCACATTTTTGAGAATTTCCCTTTAAGATGCATAAAAATGGCCCCTGATTAAAATACATATTTTTATGGAAATTTTTGCCAATGACCCCCCTCTAGTAAATCACTGTCCATGTTGTGGGACTATTTGTGTACTTCTGGTAAGTGTTTGCTGGCTGAAAATATGACCTGAAGGTTTTTCAGGTTCGCCTACCATTAAAGTGAACATTTGATTGCGAACTCGCATTCGTGAATCGTCCCGGCCGATGTTCGTCCATCACTAGTTTTCAATATTTATTTTCAATTAAAGAAAAGTTCAGACAAGTATAACTATATTCATTGTAGAATAGTGAAATATACCAGAGGAAATGATGAAGCAATTACACAAGTAAAATTCCTCCAGGCATACATTAAATTAATTCTTTGTTAGATGTGTTCTAGAAAGGGCTGAAATGTAACCATCTGCACATGCTAGACATGAATTTAAAGTACTGTCTTTTTCAGTTTTCTATCATTGCTAGAGAACCATTGTACCGAAATGTTTAATCTATCTTATTCTATCTATCTGGGGCTGGCAGAAATCATCTTAGGCTGGGTTTTCGTTGGCAAAGTATCCTGCAGTTAAACGTGGCAGTTAGGCAAGGCAGGTATGCTATGCAAAATATTCAAACACACTTGCTAATATTTCACTATGTTCATTGTATCAATGCCCATTTTATTATGTGCTTCTCACTTACTGTCCTGTTACCCCTCCAGTGCATTCTGTTCAGTCCTTCTCTTCTTCCCTTAATCATGTACAGCTCACATGCATTATTCACCTTCTTGAATCAATGTAACCCAATATGTCCTAGCATGCAATACAAAACATACTCTTACAAATCTCTGAATCATTTGTTGTTTCTCTTTGTTCTTTTGCTTCAAGGGACATTTCTTCTAACCCTGGTCCACCTGCTTCTACTAATTATATCCCCAATCCTCATCACTCACAGAAACCCTGAAAACCCCATTAGCATTCCTTGCATGTCTCCTCTTCAATCTTTTGAACCCATGGTCAGTGTGCAACAAACTCCCCTATATCCATGACATCTTCCTTTCATGTTTTCTTAACCTCCTTGCTCTCAAAAAACTTGAATTTAATAATCTGACGGTCTTACACCACTTCTCCTACTGTTCTATCTTATGGTGATTTACATTTTCCTCATACCACCAGATCTGAGAATAGGCATGCTGGAGGAATCAGCATACTTATTTCCACACAATGCATCTTTCAGGTCATTCTCCCAGTACCATCACTCACATTTCCATCTTTTGAGGTCTACACATTGAGAGTGGCAATTATGTTGCTGCTAATCAAGTGCTGGTCTAATCAAGTGCTGGTCTGCAAGTGCATTGGAGATTTCAGGAGACGAACTTAGTCTAACTCAGAGTTTTTCCACTGTAGCAGAACTTCAGTGGTGTTTCGGGGGGATACTCAGACACTGTGTTTCAAAAGTGCAGAACTTCAGTGGTGTTTCGGGTGGATACTCAGACACTGTGTTTCAAAAGAGGTAAGGAATTTGCTAGACACGGTATCTCTATTGTCTGATTGCAAATGAGCATAGGCGGGTAAGGTGTTAATTTGCTGTTGGGGGAGGAGCCTTTGTGGAAGGGTGTGTATATATATCAACATTGTATTAGCTTGCTAATTATAGCTTGCTGCTAATCAAGTGCTGGTCTAATCAAGTGCTGGTCTGCAAGTGCATTGGAGATATACAGGAGATACTCAGGAGGTAATCTGGAGGTGGATACAATCTAAACAAGTAAGATTTGTTTGTCTAAAATTTTTTCCCCTCTTTGCAATGGCAGACCTGGTTCTGTGCAGGAATTGTTGTGCTTTTATTTCAGGTTCCACTCTTCAGAGGTTTGGATACTGTCTGATCTGTAGACAGCTCTCCATATTGCAACAGGAAATTACCTTTTTGAAATATGAGATTTGTAAATTAACCATTAAACAAACTCAGGCTGAGAACATTGCAATGCCACTGCCACAGAGGCCCCCTAGAAATGGAAGATGGGTTACTGTAGGTTCTGGCAGACTGAGAGTTGTGGATAGAAGACATGTCCCACAGTCTGTGGCTCTCCATAATTCATTTGCAGCACTTTCAGAGTGCAAGAGCAACATGGCGGATGGCTCAAGCACAGTGGGTGAGAAACAATCATCTCCCATGCCTAAAGTATGCAAGACTGCAGCCAAAGACAAAAAGGAGAAGGTGAGGACTGATAGTAAGCAGCTGTTGGTGGGCGATTCCATCATAAGAGGTGTGAAGTTTGAGGAGAATGGTGTTGTGAGATGTCTCCCTGGTGCTACCGCTAGCAGGGATAGACGACGGATCCTTAATATTGTTAGGCAAGCAAAGCAGGAAAGGGAAGTGGATGTTATTGTCCATCTTGGGACAAACAATCTGGCTTGTAATAAGGTTTCAAAGGTGAAAGAAGCTTTTCAAACACTTGGAAAGGATATACGAGAGGTTGCATCAACTGTTTCATTCTCTGCAGTTTTGCCTGTGCATAACCTTCAGCATGACAGGAAGATGCGCATTAAGGAATTCAATGTATGGCTTGGTGAATGGTGTTGGAACCAAGGGTTTGGCTTTGTGTCTCATGTTAGCTCTTGTTGGAATGGAAAAGAACTGTACAAGAAAGATGGTTTGCATCTTTCTCTCAAAGGAACGAATGTCCTTGGTGAACAGTTCCAAGTATTTGCTAAGGAGCATTTAAACTAGGAAAGAGGGGCAAAAGAGTGATAATCCAGCAGTCCGACTGCCCCCCGGAACAATGCCAGAAGATGCCAGTAGCACAAAGGTTAAGAAATGACAAGCTCAGATTCTTATCTACAAATGCTCGCAGTTTAGGGAATAAGATCAATGAACTTAAGGCTATAATGGCATCTGAGAATATAGATGTAGTGGCTGTTACTGAGACGTGGTTCAAGGGGAGTAATGACTGGGATATATCAATACCAGGGTTCTCTCTATACAGGAAAGACAGAGAAGGCAAGAAGGGGGAGGGGTGGCCCTGTATGTGAAAGACAGCATAAAATCTAATTTGATACAAGTTAGCGAGAACAATTTAGAGTCAGTTTGGGTTACCTTGCAGCTTGATAATCATAAGGTAACTCGTGTAGGTGTGATATATAGACCACCTAGCCAAGTCAAAGAATTAGATGATCTACTAGTTGAGGAAATAGCTAAAATGACATTGAAGGGGGAAGTTATCATTATGGGAGACTTCAATCTTCCAGATGTAAACTGGAAAACTAAAATAGCTAGTTCTGTCAGGAGTACAGATATTCTAAATTCCCTACTGGGATTATCTCTACAGCAAGTAGTAGAGGAGCCAACCCGGAAGGAGGCCATTTTAGATTTAGTATTCACAAATGGGAATTTGGTATATGATATTACTGTAGGGGAAAGCTTGGGATCTAGTGATCACCAGTCAGTGTGGTTTACTATAAGTACAGTGACTGAGTCACACCACACAAAAACAAAAGTTTTAGATTTTAGAAAAACTGACTTTTCTAAAATTAGATTAGTGGTATACGAGTCCCTATCAGATTGGAACAGTTTCATTGGAGTCCAGGAGAAATGGGACTACTTAAAAAAGGCACTATTGAAGGCAACAGAAAATTGCATTAGGCTTGTCAGTAAAAGCAAAAAAAGGAAGAGACCACTGTGGTACTCAGCAGAAGTGGCCAAAATCATTAAAAACAAAAAGATAGCATTTAGGAATTATAAAAATAAAAAAAACGAGGATGACAGGCAAATTTATAAGATTAGGCAGAGAGAGGCCAAACAAGTTCTAAGAGCTTCTAAAGCACGGGCAGAAGAGAAATTAGCTCAGTCAGGGAAAAAAGGCGATAAGGCATTCTTCAGATACATAAATGAAAAAAAGGAAACTAAAACAAGGAATTACAAAATTAAAAACAAAAGAAGGAAGGTATATGGAAGAAGATCAAGAACTAGCTGACTGCCTCAATGAATACTTCTGTTCAGTTTTTACAAAGGAAAATGAAGGAAAAGGACCTCAGTTAGGAAAGAAGACTAATGAATCTTTTGATGCATGTGTCTTTACAGGAAGAGGTTCTAAGTCAGCTGTCTAAAATCAATACAAATAAGTCACAGGGGCCTGATGGAATACACCCAAAGCTATTAAAAGAGCTCAGCGGTGAACTAGCAAAACCATTAACAGATTTATTTAACCAATCACTGGCAACAGGAGTCGTCCCAGAAGATTGGAAATTAGCAAATGTTGTGTCCATTCACAAGAAAGGTAATAGGGAGGAATCGGGCAACTATAGGCCAGTAAGCCTGACATCAATAGTGGGGGAATTAATGGAAACCATACTTAAGGAGAGGATTGTGGAACATCTAAAATCCCATGGATTGAAAGATGAAAAACAGCATGGGTTTACTTCAGGGAGATCATGTCCAACTAATCTTATTGATTTTTTTGATGGGGTGACTAAAATAATAGATGGAGGAGGTGCAGTAGACATCGGTTATCTAGACTTCAGTAAGGCTTTTGATACTGTCCCACACAGAAGGTTTATCAATAAATTGCAGTCTTTGGGCTTGGACTCCCATATTGTTGAATGGATTAGGCAGTGGCTGAGGGACAGGCAACAGAGGGTTGTAGTCAATGGAGTATATTCAGACCAAGGTCTTGTTACCAGTGGGGTACCTCAGGGATCTGTTCTGGGACCCATATTGTTTAATATCTTTATCAGCGAAATTGCAGAAGGCCTCGCTGGTTAGGTGTGTCTTTTTGCTGATGACACAAAGATTTGGAACAGGGTTGATGTTCCTGGAGGGATACACCAAATGGAAAAGGATTTAGGAAAACTAGAGGAATGGTCAAAAATCTGGCAATTCAAATTTAATGTTGTTAAGTGCAAGATAATGCACCTGGGGCGTAAAAACCCAAGAGCAGAATATAAAATCAGTGATACAGTCCTAACTTCAGTATCTGAGGAAAGGGATTTAGGAGTCATTATTTCAGAAGACTTAAAGGTAGGCAGACAATGTCATAGAGCAGCAGGGAATGCTAGCAGAATGCTTGGGTGTATAGGGAGAGGAATTACCAGTAGAAAGAGGTAGGTGCTCATGCCGCTCTACAGAGCACTAGTGAGACCTCATTTGGAGTATTGTCCTCAGTACTGGAGACCATATCTCCAGAAGGATATTGATACTTTGGAGAGAGTTCAGAGAAGAGCTACTAAACTAGTACATGGATTACAGGATAAAACTTACCAGGAAAGATTAAAGGACCTTAACATGTATAGTTTGGAAGATTGATGAGACAGTGGGGATATGATAGAAACTTTTAAATACATAAAGGGAATCAACAAGGTAAAAGAGGACAGAATATTTAAAAGAAGAAAAACTGCTACAAAAGGACATAGTTTTAAATTAGAGGAGCAAAGGTTTAAAAGTAATATCAGGAAGTATTACTTTATTGAGAGAGTAGTGGATGCATGGAATAGCCTACCTGCAGAAGTGGTAGCTGCAAATACAGTGAAGGAGTTTAAGCATGCATGAGATAGGCATAAGGCCATCCTTCATATAAGATAGGGCCAGGGGCTATCCATAGTACTCAGTATATTGGGCAGACTAGATGGGCCAAATGGTTCTTATCTGCCGACACATTCTATGTTTCTATGTTTCTATGTAGGACTGACATACTTTTCCTGCTGATTGCATAGGCCCAGCAAGTGTACTTGTGTGATCAGGATCTGGGCAACAGCTTTGACTTTGCAATTTAATCTCTTGGATTGGTCAATAGTGACTGCAGCATCTAGGGTAGTTTTCTAGAGGGAAGGGGCTCACTCTGTCAACCTAACTACCCCATGACATGATCACAGAAGGTTACATAGCAGCGGGGTGTCTAAAGAAGACCACATGTTTGTCATCAATATCTGGTGGTTTGCAGAACACTAGCAAACTGGAAAGACAGTAAGAGGTGCACAGAGGTGAACCTCTAAATGGATGGATTGTCTGATTAGAAAATGGTGCATAGTGATCCATTCTGTACTGCAAGCCAAAATTGGACATCACATCCCAAACAGAAAGCAGCAAACAGTGTTTACAGAAACCATCAGAAGGTGTTTACATGAAACTGGGCTACGAACCAGATGTCCAGCTACAGGTTTTCCCTCGATCTCATGCCACTGGTCTCAAAGGCTATCATGGTGCACAGCAAGACGGCAATGGAGGCTGGAATAGAGGTCAATTCTCTTCAGCGATGAGTCCTGCTTTTGTCTTGGATGCAATGATAGCCAGAGATTAGTCTGGAGACCACATGGGCAATACTATGAAGAGGCCTTCACAAGGGAATGTCGCACAGGTCCTACTCCTGGGTTCATGGTGAAGGGTGGCATAATATATGGTAGCTGGACTCCTCTAGTCTTCATTTAGTCTACACTAACAGCTCTGCATTACATTAATTTGATCATGGAACCAGTAGTACGGCCAGTTCTCCAAAGTGTTCCAGGAGCCATTTTTCAACAGGACAACACTACACTGCATGTTGATCATTCTGCTGTTAGCAGTCTGCATGGCCTAAACATGCTACGAAGGCCTGCAGCATCTCTGGACTTGTCTCCTATTGAACACATCTGGGAAGTCATTGGTCAACAGTTGCAAAGGGATAGCAGTGGATCTTGATGATTTCTATAACCAAGCGCATTCAGCATGTGTAGGAAGGCACAAGGGTCCGTCCGACGGAAGGTATGTGTTACCGAGGTTCCTGGCCTCGGTAAAGTAAGAGCCGGTATTTTCAGGTGTCAGCGGCAGCTAATGCTGATTGACGCTTTGCTATTTTAGTATGGCTGTATAGTTGATCCGGGACGGCTCTTACTGGGAGTAGTCAAAGTGATGGGTGGGTGACTACTCCCCACGTTCCAGGCCGGGTCTTGACTGGCCTATAAAAAACCCAGCCAGCAGTGTCAGCTGTGAGTGAATACCTCTAGTGATGGACGAACATCGGCTGGGACGATTCTCGAACGCGAGTTTGCGATCAAATGTTTGCGAACTGCGCATTCACGGCGGGCCCCATTCACTTTAATGGCAGGCGAACCTGAAAAACCTTCAGGTCATATTTACACTTACTAGAAGTACACAAATAGTCCCACAACATGGACAGTGATATACCAGAGGGGGATCATTGGCAAAAATTCCCACAAAAAATATGTATTTTAATCAGGGGCCATTTTTATGCGTCTTAAAGGGAAACTCTCAAAAATGTGCCCTGCTGGAGCCTAGAAATTTTTTATTTCCTATCAGATTGATGTATACAAATGTGCAGCACTCCACGTTTTTGTATCCTGCAGAGTCCATTAAAAAAATGCATATGTTAACATTAATTTTTTTTCTACCATGCGACTGTATTGTGAACGGACGCCACTGTACGGCATCAGTCTGAGGCATCTGTTAACGCATACATATTTGGTATACCTTAAATGGATGACAAAAATAGGATGTGAACCCAGCCCTAGTGTCAGAATAAGCACCAATACACAGCGGAGCAGCGTGGCGGAGAGGGGAGGCCGCCATGTACTGACAGAGCACTTCCTGGTGGTCAGGGATGAGGACTGTGCTTCCCAAGGATCATTTTCTACTGGGAAATACAGGGCACAGTATAATACACTAGAATCTATATAATATAAAGATATTATCCCTACCCCCGAATAATATTACAATTAAGTGGTCATTTATTATATAGAAATACGTCTATGTTAGGCGTATTTCTGACACAGATTGTGGCGCAAAGGTCCTTAGCACCGCAATCTGCATGCTTTTCACGCTCATGTCAGGTCTAAAAAAGGATGTGGGCAGGAAAAGGGATACAGTTATGGACATCCAGTTATTGGATACCACCGCCATACATTGACCAGATAACACCTCTGTACAGTGACCGGATAACACTGTCATACCGTGACCGGATAAAAGGGTATAAGAGGGCACAGTACAGGGAATGACTAGGGGCACAGTACGGGTGAGGGGCACAGTACAGGGTGGGGAGCACAGTCACATGACCCTGTGACATTAGAAGGTCCTTATGGCGAATGCGGTTCATACGCCACCATAATGAGAGGCAGAGAAGTGAGACAGGGGTGGAATTATGTGGCTAGAGATAAAAAAATTAACTGTCGGCCAGTACAGGCCCAAAAATTAGGCAATAGTAATTAACCTGACAGCAAATAACTTTGGATTCTGTGGCTGGAGATACATTAGGCGGTCACAGGATAAATATGTAACTGTCGGGCAGTGTAGGCCCCAAAAATTATGCAATAGGCTTTCACCTGACAGCAAAGAACTTTGGATTCTGTGGCTAGAGGTACATTAGGCGGTCACAGGATAAATATGTAACTGTCGGCCAGTACAGGCCCAAAAATTAGGCAATAGTAATTAACCTGACAGCAAAGAACTTTGGATTCTGTGGCTGGAGATACATTAGGCGGTCACAGGATAAATATGTAACTGTCGGCCAGTACAGGCCCCAAAAATTAGGCAATAGGCATTCACCTGACAGCAAAGAACTTTGGATTCTGTGGCTAGAGGTACATTAGGCGGTCACAGGATAAATATGTAACTGTCGGCCAGAACAGGCCCCAAAAATTAGGCAATAGGCATTCACCTGACAGCAAGGATAGTGACCACTGCGCTCCACCCTCACCCCTGGCCCTGCCTACTTGCCTCACGAGTCCTGATGACAGGGGACAACTGGACGGCAGTCCCTAACTTAGGATACGTGCGGGAAGGACAGACAAGACAAATAACGGATAGTGAACGGACCAGGTCAAAACCAAGAGGACAACGCAGTACAGAGGGATAAGCAAAGAATCGTCAGGAGAAGCCGGGGTCATAAATACCAGGAGAGTCGAGAAGTACCAAAGGATGTCCGCAAAGAATAGTCAGGTGGAAGCCGAGGTCAAAATACCAGGAAGGATGCGCAGTACATGAGGAGCAGGCAAAGAATAGTCAGGGAACAGGATCAGGTAAGTATACAGGTATCCAACAAATGCCAGGAACCTAAATTAACAGGCAACCTGTGGCCAGCAGGCTGCCTGTATTTATAGTGGGGAGTGAGGGTCATGTGACGTGGCCAGCGTCACATGACCGACAGACCGACCAGTCGAGCACCTAGTGATCAGCTCGGCGCTCAAGGCAGACCTAGGAGCGGGGAGCCTCCCATCTAGCAAAGCCGCCCTGGGAACGAGGTCAAACACAGATAAGCAGCAGGTCTGCGGCTGTTAGGAGACCGAGTGTACCTTCGGCACCAGGGGAGGGCTGGCAGCCTTAGTCCTGGGGGGCAAATCCAGTCAAGTGGCCCATTTTTAGCCCCGCCCATTATTAAAAGCCCCTCCTACATTTAATAGGCCACTCCCAACACACACTGTACAGATGACATTCTATAGTTGAGGCCTGTCTACACATCATACGAAGAGGGGAGGACCTGTCCTGGCTGCACTGCCTGCTTATACAACAAGCTACAGCCAGGAAGCTCCTCCGCTCTCCTCCCTCCCCAGATCCTGCTTAAGGCTTGTGGTTCCCCCCCACCATCTGCCACCCGCCCGTGGCCTGCTGCCCCCTTTCGTCATCCTCACCCAGCTCTGAATCCTCCTTCTGCAAATGGCAGGGGGAGGAGCCGGAGCATCTCCTCTCCTACATAGCACCACATACCTCTTACATCCAATGTCACCTTTGTTGCAGACGTTCTTTTTCCTCATCTTCTCCATTCAGACCAGACCGCCATGATGATTTTTCAGCCATCTCCCGTCTCTGCAGAGATTGAGAAACAGACATTAGTTTCCTGCCACCCCCAATACTATACTGCAGAAACAGTACCCCTGGGAATACTACTACCACACAGATAGTGCCCCCTTAAACAATTATTGGCACACAGTGCTCTAAAAAATAACTGCGCCCAGACACTAATAGTATAAAGATAATGTCCCCCAAAAATAATTGTGCTAAGCTGATACTGTGCTAGGGTGCCCCCAAAGTAACAGTGCCCCCCAAAATCCCACCAATAGAAATAATTATCTGCCAGAGCACACTTAGTAGTAATAATGCCCCAATAGTGCCCTAGTAATCATGTTCCTCATAGCCCCCCAGTAGTAGTAAAGCTCCCCATAATACCCCCTAGTAGTACTAATTTTCCCTATAATATGACAGTACATGAAATACCCCCGCTTAGTGCCCGCAGTTGAGCTAATGTCCCCATAATGTATGCCAGTATAAAATACCCCTATATAGTGCCCCAGTAAATGCACTCATACTGCTCCTCTCCCCCTTCCCCATAGTGTCCCCCATAATATGCCAGTAAAAAAATGCCCCTTAGTACCCCCAGCAGATGCCCCTATAGTGCTCCTCTCCCCCACAATGTGCCAGTAAAAAAATTTCCCTTCTTAGTGCCACCATATGCCCCAATAGTGCTCCACTCCCCCATAGTGCCCCCAAATAATGCCCCATAGTGCCGCTCTCCCCTATAGTGCCTGCCATAATGTGCCAGTAAAAAATGCCCCCTTAGTGCTACCAAATGCCATAGTGCCCCCCATAATGTTCCAATACAAAAGGCCCCTTTAGAGCCCCCACTTCCCCATAGTGCCCCCAAATAATGCCCCTATAGTAACCCCAGATGCCCCATAGTGCTGCTCTCCCCTATAGTGCCCCCCAGAATGTGCCAATAATTAAAAAAAAGCCCCTTTAGAGCCCCCAGATACCCCCATAGTGCTCCTCTCCCCCATGGTGCCCCCCCATAATGTGCCAGCAAGAAATGCCCCCATAGTGCCAGCTCCCCCCCCATAGTACAAGCCCCCCATAGTGCCAGGCCCCCCATAGTGGCAGCCCCCCCATAGTGCCAGCCCCCTTATAGTGCCAGCTCCCCCATAGTGCCAGCCCCCCCGTAGTGCCAGCCCCCCCATAGTGCCAGCTCCTACCCCATAGTGCCACCCCCCCCCATAGTGCCAGCCCCCTTATAGTGCCAGCCCCCTTATAGTGCCAGCCCCTTTATAGTGTCAGCCCCCCCATAGTGCCACTTCACCCATAGTGCCAGCCCCCTTATAGTGCCAGCTCCCCCATAGTGCCAGCCCCCCCATAGTTCCAGCCCCCCCTATAGTGCCAGCTCCCCCTATAGTGCCCCCCCATAGTGCTAGCTCCCCCAAAGTGCCAGATCCCCCCCCCATAGTGCCAGATCCCCCCCATAGTGCCAGCCCCCCTTATAGTGCCAGATCCCCCCCAATAGTGCCAGCCCCCTGCAAAGAAGAAAAAAAAAACAACACTAATACTTACCTCCATCAGCAGCAATGCAGCCTCTTCTGGCCTGTGTCCCTGCTGTGTGCTGGCTCAGGCGTCGCAATGATAATGACGTCATTGCTCTGCCTGAGCCGGCCTCTGATAGGCTGCAGGCATTAGTGCCTGCGGCCTATCAGAAGAACAGGGGAGGGACACGCCTCTCCCTCCCCTGCCCCACAGCACACAGCACGGCCGCAATGACATCCAGGGCCGCGCCGCCTGTGGTGATGATCGGCGGTGCGGCCCTGAAGAATAAAAAAAAAAAAAAAAAAATTTTTTTTTTTTAAGACGGTCGGCCCAGTGGCCGTTTATTTCGGGCGGCCTGGGGGGCAATTGCCTCCCTGCCCCCCGGCCCAGCCCGCCCCTGTTTGGCACCCCGTTACAAGAGAACTTTGGATTCTGTGGCTGGAGGTACATTAGGAGGTCAGAGGAAAAAAATGTAACTGTCGGCCAGTGTAGACCCCAACAATTAGGCAATAGGCATTCACTTGACAGCAAAGAACTTTGGATTCTGTGACTGGAGGTACATTAGGCGGTCACAGGATAAATATGTAACTGTCAGCAAGTACAGGCCCCAAAAATTAGGCATTCACCTGACAGAAAAGACCTTTTAGGCTCCATTCACACTTCCGCAAATGGGTCCGCATCCGTTCCGCAATTTTGCGGAACGGGTGCGGACCCATTAATTTTCTATGGGGACGGAATGGATGCGGACAGCACACAGTGTGCTGTCCGCATCCGCATTTGCGGAGCGCGGCCCCGATCTTCGGGTCCGCAGCTCCGCAAAAGATAGAACATGTCCTATTCTTGTCCACAGCTGCGGACAAGAATAGGCATTTCTATAGGGGTGCCGGGCGGGTGTGTTGCGGATCTGCAATTTGGGGGTCCGCAACACACCACGTACGTGTGAATGGAGCCTAATGCCGCTGTATATACATAAGGCAAGGACCATTCTTTATTCTGTGTGGTGGAGGATATGTGTGGGCTGGCATGAGGAAATTCAATTACACGTCGTCATCACAGGTGTTAAATTCCTCCGAGATCCATGCCTCAGTCATTTTTTTAAATGTGAGGTAGTCCACACTGTCGTGAGCTAGGCGAGTGCGCTTATCGGTCACGATCCCCCTTGCTGCACTGAACGTCCCTTCCGACAGGACACTCGACGAGGGGCAAGACAAGAGTTCCATGGCAAATTGTGCCAGCTCTGGCCAGGTCAAGCATGCACACCCAGTAGTCAAGAGGTTCCTTGCTTCTCAGAGTGTCCACAATGGCCGTTAACCCGATTTAGTCGGACACCTGTCGGTCTAGGCGTTCCCTGAGGCTGGATCCAGAGGAAGGTTGTTGATGGGTTGGCTGCAAGAATTATCTCATATCTGAAGTGACCAACACATCTTCAAACCTCCCTCTTTTTGCAGGCGCGGTAAGATTGGTACCCGCACCTGTTATGCTGTGGGTGGAAATTCCACTGCCAGTGCCCACAACAGCAGAATTAAGCATCTCTCACAGCACGGCCTGGAAATGCTGCATTCTGACAGCCCTCTGTGATGCTGGTAACATGTCCGCGATTTTGTGTTTGTACCGGGGGTCTAAGTACGTTTCCACCTAGTACAGGTCCTTGACCTTTATGCTTTTTATACGGGGGTCCCTCTTCAAACACTGGAGCATGAAGACCCCCATTTGCACTAAATTGGAAGTGGTGGAGCACCCTGGCTCCTGCTCATCGTCAAGGAGAATGTCATCCTCGGTCTCCCCCCAGCCACGGACAACACCAGGGATCCCCGAAAAGTTTAAAGCCTGCTCTTCTTGCTCCTCCCCCCAGCCACTATCCTCCTCTGACTCCTCTTCAGACTCCTTCTGACTTGTCTCAGATGGAGTAGCACCCCCTGGGAATTCATTCAGCATTGCGAATTCCTCATCTTCCAGCTCCTGCTCCTCGACGACTTGATCAATAACACGATGCAATGCATGCTCCAGAAAGAAGGCGTAAGGTACGATGTCACTGATGGTGCCCTGGCTGCGACTGACCAGTTTGTTGATCTCATCAAAGGGCCGCAGAAGTCTGCATGCGTCGCGCATGAACAGTCACTGGTGCGGTGAAAAGAAACCAAGCTCCCCAGAACCTGTCCTGCTGCAGAGTTTGTACAGGTAGTCGTTAACGGCACGTTTCTGCTGGAGCAGCCTATCAAGCATATACAAGGTGGAGTTCCAGCGCGTCGGGCAGTCACAAATCAGACGTCTGATGGGGAAGTGGTGTCGCCGCTGAACGTCAGCAAGGCGAGTCATGGCTGTGTCAGATCTTCTAAAATGGCCAGAGATTTTCCTGGCCTGCTGCAAGTCATCCTGGACCCCGGGGTATTTGGTAACGAATTGCTGCACGACTAAGTTCAGGACATGTGCCATGCACGGCACGTGTATCATTTTGCCCTGTTTCAGCACGCTCAGCAGATTGGCACCGTTGTCGCACACCACTTTACCAACTGTCAAATTGAACAAGGTTAGCCACTGATCGGCCTGTGACCGCAGAGCTGAAAGCAGGGCAGGACCGGTGTGGCTCTTGGCTTTCAGGCACAATAGCGGTAGCACGGCATGGCAACGTCTAACCTTGCACGTTGATTAGGTTTTGGGGAGCTTGGGGGGTGCAGTGAAGAGGCGGTAGCAGTGGAAAAGGAGGAGTCAGCCGAGGATGGAGTAGGAGGAGGAAGAGAAGAAGAGGCAGGCCTGCTGTCACGACCATGTTCATGGCCGTGACTCCTTGGGAGCCGCATGCAGTTGCCCGCGGTTTGGTGTTGTGTCAACCGCAGCTGGGGGCACTTTGCTGTTTGCCTCAAGTGCGGTTGCCGCGGACAACAGGTATGTGTGCGGTTGCATTTGCTTTGTTTGGGTGTTTGTATGCACTCTGAATGTCTGGTGTGCACTGTGTTTTATGTGGTGTGCACTCTGACATTTTCCCCTTCCCCTGTGGCTGCCCGTGGCAACGTTTGGTCTTTGTACATGTGGTGGCAGTGTCTCGGCCTTTTGGCCGGTTCCCAGGACATGTTTGCCACACATGTCGTTGTCTACGGTAACAGCTACAGTGAGTGTTTGTGTGAATTCCCCTCTATGTGGTTTCACTACACTCCCTGGTTAAGGAAGGGTTAACTCCCTCAGTGTGTGTGCACTGGGTGTGTCTGTGTGGGTGTGACTACTTGGGCCTATATAGTCTCTGCTTTAGCAGTAGTCAGAGGGGGCTCTTCAGCCATGCTTGCTGGAGACTGCCTCCTGTTATTCACCATCTGCCAGTGGGGGCCACCCTTGTGGTCAAAAGTTTAAGTTTATGTATGGTGTTTAGAAGATGTCTGTTTGGTCTTTATTTATTGCAGAATATGGTTTCCTGGGTTCCCGTGTGATGTCTGTGTGTGCGGTGTCCTTTGTGTTGTTTGTGGACTTGCACTTGGGTTCCAGGTGGTGTGTCTGTGGCAGGTAAGTGTGGTGCTAGTCTCACTTACCTGTCACTGCCATATGTCTGTTCATGTCCCCCTTTCTATGTAGCCTGGCCACTATTAGACTCCTGTTCCTCCGTGTCCAGGAGGAACGGGCTGTCTACCCAGCTCCTAGTCCAGGGCCACCCTGAGGGCGAGCAGGAATATCAGGTTCCAGTGTATGAGCCCTCCCACCATCAGGGTCGGCTCATATGGCTAGGAGACAGGGTCAGAATTAGGGATGTGTAGGAGGTGACCTTCTCCCTTATTCCTGTCCTGGCCATGCTCTGACCATCCATCTTCTGATACCGCACGGCTGAGGGTTTTCCCCATCCTCAGCCGTGACACCTGCATGCAATCCGTGGCGGTAACACTAAATCCACACGGGTGTCACGGGTTACATGCTTGACTGCCATCAGAAGGTTCACCCAGTGGGCAGTAAAAGTTATGTACCTTCCCTGCCCGTGTTTGCTAGATCACGTGTCTGTGGTCAGATGTACCTTGGCACCGACACTGTGTGCCAGAGATATATTAACTTGCCGCTGAACATGGCCATATAGTTCAGGGATGCCCTTCTAGGAGAAATATTTCCTTCTGGGGACCTTCCATTGCGGTATGCCAATGGCCACAAATTTTCTAAAGGCCTCCGAGTCCACCAATTTATATGGCAGTATTTGGCGAGCTAGCAGTTCCGACAAGCCAGCGGTCAGCCATTGGGCAAGAGGATTATCCGGCGTCATAATTATTAACGCTCAAACATATGGGCCACGGAAGCCTGCCTTGTGCCAGATGAACGCGACGACGGCACGGTGGAAGGTGGAGTGGAGGACAAATAAGAGGAGAGAGGAGAAGAGGCAGGACGTGGAGCGCCCGGCGTGTGGCTTTCTGGGTTCTGACGGCGTTGCTCCCACTGGGCTCGGTGATGGAAAGCCAGGTGCCTTCCTAAGGCGGTCTTCCCTAGGTGAGTGTTGGGCTTACCGCGACTTATGCATTGACAGCACAGGCTGCAGATGGCAACACTATTATCAGCAGCTGACACGTAAAAAAAAGCCCACACTGTGAAGCCATGTGCCGGCATCTTGGAAGTGCAAGATGTGACCGTGCATGGTGGATGGCTCGCTCCAGATACATTTGCAGTCTGCTTTTTGCCTCCTGTGCATTGCGAGTTCTGCCTGCTTCTCCTCCTTCTCTTCCCTATCTGCTGCTCTGTCTCTCCCTCTGAAATCCCCTCCTCTTTCTCTCTTGTGGGCACCCATGTGACGTCCATCCACACGTCATCATCGTCACCTTTACCAAAACTGACATTAGAGATCTCGAAGTTGGCAGCAACAGCGGGGACCACCCTCCTTGGGCTGATCTCGGTACTGTCGTCAGACCGCTGGGTGGCGGCCGTTGCTACCTTCTCTTCCTCATCCGATGCCATGAATGGCTGTGCATCGGTACGGTCTGGGAATGGATGGGAAAATAATTCCTTGAGTGGAGGGGCTACAGTGGTGGCAGGGCAGTCTTTAATATTGATTGGACCCTGTGCAAAAATTTACTTGGACCCCATGGATCCCGCCTTCCCACACCTTAGCAGGCAATCACGCCCTCCACCACGACACACACACATAAAATCCACACATCTGGTAGAGTACAGTGAATGACTGTAAATACTTCCAGTTCTGAAGACTCCAGCAGCAGCTCTGGGCTCAGGCTGGAAGTGGGCACCGCTCTGCAGGAAGGAGACCAGGGCTCGGCTCACTCTAGTGTTACAGTGCATCCCAGCACCCCACAGTATGCAGTATAGCACCCTATATTATACAGCAACCCGCAGTATAGCACCCTATAGTATACAGCACCACACAGTATGCAGTATAGCACCCCACACTATACAGTACCCCACAGTATATAGTAGAGCAGTATAGCAGCCCACAGTATACAGCACCCCACAGTATACAACACCTCACAGTATACAGTAGAGCAGTATAGCACCTCACCGTATACAGCACCCCAAACTATACACGATACAGCACCCCACACTATACAGCCCCCCACACTATACAGTACAGCAGTGTAGCACTCCACAATGTACAGCACCCACAGTATACAGTATACAGGCCCCCACACTATACAGGCCTCCCCACACTATACAGGCCCCCAACACTATACAGGCCCCCCCCCACAGTATACAGACTCCCCACAGTATACAGGCCCCCTCGGTATACAGGCCCCCACAGTATACAGCCCCCCCACAGTATACAGGCCCACACAGTATACAGCCCCCCACAGTATACAGGCCCCCACAGTATACAGGCCCCCACAGTAAGGGACCCACACATTATACAGGTCCCCACACATTATAGAGGTCCCCCCACAGTATACAGGCCCCCCACAGTATACAGGCCCCCCACAGTATACAGGCCCACACAGTATACAGCCCCCCACAGTATACAGGCCCCCACAATATACAGGCCCCCACACAGTATACAGCACCCCACTATACAGTAGTTTACAGTATATTAGCATAACAGCCGCTGTCACCTGTTTCTGATGTAATCTTCACAAAAAAAGCTCCACAGTTAAGGCAAACTTTTCCATCAACACTCCTGGTAGGACCTGTGATGACCTCATAGCCATGTGACCAGTGAAATTGCTAGGTTACTGGTCACATGGTGATGATGTCATCTAAGGTCCTAGATCACAGCTTCTCACAGTACGCTGACTGGACTCAGTGCCGGCAGGCATGGCAGCACCCCCTATGTAGCTGACAGCCTGACACCCGGGGCAGTGGCTAGCAGGGCTCAAGAGGCAACTGCCTTTGGCCCCCCAGGAGCAACTGGGCCCGGGGCAGCTGCCCCTTTTGCCCCTTGGTAAAGACGGCCCTGAGTGGTGGTGGTGGTGTCTTTGGGGGTGCACACAGCAGAGAGTGAGAAGGGTGCATATACAGAGGATGAGGAGGGTGCAGAAGTGGAAGGCTGAGTGAACCACTTAACCAACTCTGGTGCGCCCTTTGAAGTTATCCCACGCGCCTTCTCCAACTTCTTACTTAGGCTCCAGCCTGGTGCACCTGCCCGAATCCTACCATCCCTGTGGAACAGTCTGCCTCTTCCTCTACCTGTCATTTTCTAAATGACCCGCTCCCTAAGTCCGTAGAGAAAAGCAGTATTTGTGGAAGAATGTATATCGCAGCCCTCAATCAGTATTTGGTGGAAAAAGGTATATAGCAATAGCACCCCTCAATCAGTATTTTGTGGAAGAAGGTATATGGCACCCCTCAATCAGTATTTGGTGGAAACAGGTATATAGCACCCCTCAATCAGTATTTGCCAGAAACAGGTATATGGCACCCCTCAATCAGTATTTTGTGGAAGCAGGTGTATCACAGCCCTCAATCAGTATTTAGTGGAAGAAGATCTATAGCAATAGCACCCCTCAATCAGTATTTTGTGGAAGAAGGTATATGGCACCCCTCAATCAGTATTTGGCGGAAACAGGTATATAGCATCCCTTAATCAGTATTTGGGGAAACAGGTATATGGCAACCCTCAATCAGTATTTTATGGAAGCAGGTGTATCGCAGCCCTCAATCAATATTTGGTGTAAGAAGGTATATTGCAATAGCACCCCTCAATCAGTATTTTGTGGAAGAAGGTATATGGCACCCCTCAATCAGTATTTGGCAGAAACAGGTATATACCACCCATCAATCAGTATTTGACGGAAACAGGTATATGGCACCCCTCAATCAGTATTTTGTGGAAGCAGTTGTATTGCAGCCCTCAATCAGTATTTGGTGGAAGAAGGTATATAGCAATAGCACCCGTCAATCGGTATTTTGTTGAAGAACGTATATAACACCCCTCAATCAGTATTTGGCGGAAACTGGTTTATAGCACCCCTCAATCAGTATTTGGCGGAAACAGGTATATAGCACCCTCAATCAGTATTTAGTGGAAGAAGGTATATGGCACCCCTCAATCAGTATTTGGCGGAAACAGGTATATAGCAGCTCTCAATCAGTATTTGGCGGAAACAGGTATATGGCACCCCCCAATCAGTATTTTGTGGAAGCAGGTGTATTGCAGCCCTCAATCAGTATTTGGTGGAAGAAGGTATATAGCACCCCTCAATCAGTATTTGGCGGAAACAGGTATATAGCACCCCTCAATCAGTATTTGTCAGAAACAGGTATATGGCACTCCTCAATCAGTATTTTGTGGAAGCAGGTATATCGCAGCCCTCAATCAGTATTTGGTGGAAAAAGGTATATAGCAATAGCACCCCTCAATCAGTATTTTGTGGAAGAAGGTATATAGCACCCCTCAATCAGTATTTGGTGGAAACAGGTATATAGCACCCCTCAATCAGGATTTTGTGGAAGAAGGTATATCCCAGCCCTCAAGCAGTTTTTTTTGGGGCAACAGGTATATCACACCTGTTGCAATTAGTTATTCTAATAGCGTTTGTCCTTCTATCTAGCTGCGGTATCGCAGCAGAACCGCACACAACTGCTGCACAATACAAATACACTATAATATAATTTATATGTTAAAAAGTATATTATAATTATATAACACCCCTCTATATCACACCTATCGATAGCACACCTATACCAGTCCTTAAAAGGACTTTTGTGGCCCTATTAGCTAGTTTTTGGTGTCCCTAACTGTCCCTGCTCTCTCTACACTGGCAAAACACATAATGTAAAATGGCTGCCAGATCGTGTTCTATTATAGGGTTGGGGGTGTGTCCATGTGCTAAATTGTCTCAATTGGCTGTCCTGTCCTTACTGATGGATGTGTCATGGGTCAAAGTTTGGCGCAATGCAAAAAAATATGGCGCGCGCGAATATCGCCATATGTTTGCATGTTTGGCGAATTGCGAACAAGCAAAGTTCGCCGCGAAATGACCGCCGGGGAACCCCAAGGCCATGTCTAATTACCTCTCTCTGACAGAAGAGCTCTGGCATTCGCTGGTGTGGGAACTGAGCCCTGTGCTGGGCTGAAAAGCTGAGTGTGTGTTGGGAATACAGGCTACCTGAATACAGGCCACATCACTTGATGTGAACAAACACCAACCTTGCAAAGAGTGTTTTTTGTTTGACCTTATGTGTGAATAAACAGGGACATTTGAATTACGAACTTGTACTTTGCCTCTGTACTGCACCAGCTTATCCCAACTACCAGAGCAAATACCCACAATTGGTGGAGGATGCGTGCATTGCAGTGAGGCTGGCATGAAGGCCGAAATATTTACGTTTTTTCGGGCACGGTTGTATGTCTTACATCAAACCAGCGAGATTACAACCTGTGTCCCTCGACAAAATGGAGGCTGTCGTGAAGGCCCTCGTGGAGGCTAACCTGCAACAGCGGGAGGCCAATAAGCAACAGCATGAAATAAACCAGCTGCTGTTACAACATGTGATTGCTTTACAAGCAGCAGGAGCATCCCAGAGCGTCCACAATGCCCGGAAAGCGGTCCGTACGGCGATCCCCATGATGACCCCTGCAGACAACTTCGAGACCTATCTGGTGATCTTCGAGAAGGTGGCCATGAGAGAGATGCTACCCCGGGAGCAATGGGCTGAGGTCATCGTTCCGTTCCTAGCATCTGGACCCCAGCAGGTGTATTTTGACTTACCGGATGATCAAGCGGCTGACTACCCAACAGTAAAGGGTGAGATCCTAGCAAGACTGGGGGTAAATGTATTAGTCCGGGCCCAGCGGGTGCATCAGTGGGAGTTTAACCCGGCTGAGCCCACGAGTCCCCAGTATTATACTATATTACACCTTTTAAAAAATGGCTGCTATGTTGGACCGTCTGTTGGCTGATGTGTTCTGAAGGGCTTTGCCGTACCCCCTCCAGCACTGGATCAGCTAGGTGTCTCCTGGTAATGCCCTTGAGATGGTGAACCTGGTGGAACACTGTGAGGCTACCAGGAATTTGAAAGGGGTTTTATTTGGGAGGGGGGCAGCCAAACCCCAGCAATCTCCATCCCACACCCGGCTCCGATAGTATGCTGGCGGTGTCAGGAGCCTGGCCACATAAGGGCCGACTGTCCCCATCGGGGCGAACCCATGGAGACTAACTATGGATACCACAACTCGTTGCACCGCAGGAAGCTGTGTGCATCAGGTATCCCAGAGACTATAGACAATAACCACCTGTGCCAGGTAGAAGTGGGAGACACTCTGGCAGTGGCTTTGTTGGACTCAGGGAGTCTGGTGTCCCTGGTAAGAGCTACCCTGGTGCGGCCTGATGAGAATACTGGCCGACAAATCGGGGTCGTGTGCATACATGGAGATTTAAAGGACTATCCCACTGCCCTGGTGTCTCTATCCACGGGAGGCGGCAAGTGGACCCACAAGGTGGCCGTTGCCACCACTTTACCTTAGGAACTAATAATAGGGAGAAACTTTCCGGGCTTCCGGGCCCTGTGGCCGGCTGTGAGAGTTGTTGATGCTTCTGAGTCAGGGGTAACTTCAGCAGAGTGGCCAGGCTCAGGCGGGGAGGCCATAACCCTGGGAACCCGTGGCTGAAGGGGAGGGGAAGACGTTGAGAACTTGCCGCAGGGTCCTGAATTAGCAGACCTCAATGTCTCCGGTGAAAATTTCGGAATCGCACAACACCGGGACCCAACCTTATCCTGGGCCTGGGAGAATATGGTAATAATTTATGGTGAAATGTGAGGTAGTCCACATTGTCGTGAGCTAGGCGAGTGCGCTTATCGGTCATGATCCCTCCTGCTGCGCTGAACGTCCTTTTGGACAGGACACTCGAGGAGGGGCAAGCGAAGAGTTCCATGGCAAAGGTCAAGCGTGCACACCCAGTAGTCCAGGGGTTCCTCACTTCTCAGAGCGTCCACATCGACCGTTAACCTGATGTAGTCGGACACCTGTCGGTCTAGATGTTCCCTGAGGCTGGATCCGGAGGGAGGCTGTCGATGGGTTGGTTGCAAGAATGATCTCATATCTGAAGTGACCAACACATCTTCAAACCGTCCTCTTCTTGCAGGCGCGGTAGGATTAGTACCCGCTCCTGTTTCGCTGTGGGTGGAAATCTCTCGCAGCAAGGCCTAGAAATTCTGCATTTTGACAGCCCTCTGTGATGCTGGTAACATGTCCGCCATTTTGTGTTGTACCAGGGGTCTAAGTACGTTGCCATTATGTACTGGTCCTTTCCCTTTATGCTTTTAATACGGGGGTCCCTCTTCAAACACTAGAGCATGAAGGCCCCCATTTGCACTAAATTGGAAGCGGTGGAGCGCCCTGGCTCCTGCTCATCACCCAAGAGAATGTCGTCCTCGGTCTCCTCACCCCAGCCAAGGACAACACCAGGGATCCCCGAAAAGTTTAAAGCCTGCTCTTCTTGCTCCTCCTCCTCCTCCCCCCAGCCATCATCCTCTTCTGACTCCTCTTTAGACTCCTGCT
The DNA here is from genome assembly GCF_905171765.1 of Bufo bufo. Taxonomy (NCBI): domain Eukaryota; kingdom Metazoa; phylum Chordata; class Amphibia; order Anura; family Bufonidae; genus Bufo; species Bufo bufo. The sequence goes on from NC_053389.1 coordinate 701,062,883, forward strand.
GACTTGTCTCATATGGAGTAGCCCCTCCTGGGAATTCATTCAGCATTGCGACTTCCTATCTTCCAGCTCCTGCTCCTCAACGGCTTGATCAATGACACGACACAATGCACACTACATAAAGAAGGCATAAGATACGATGTCACTGATGGTGCCCTGGCTGCGATTGACCAGTTTGGTGATCTCATCAAATGGCCGCAGAAGTCTGCATGCGTCACGCATGAGCAGCCACTGGCGCGGTGAAAAGAAACCAAGCTCCCCAGAACCTGTCCTGCTGCTTGCTGCTGGAGCAGCCTATCAAGCATATACAAGGTGGAGTTCCAGCGCGTCGGGCAGTCACAAATCAGCCGTCTGACGGGCAGGTGGTGTCGCCGCTGAACGCCAGCAAGGCGAGCCATGGCCGTGTAAGATCTTCTAAAATGGCCAGAGATTTTCCTGTCATGCCGCAAAATGTCCTGGACCCCGGGATATTTGGCAACGAATTGCTGCACGACTAAGTTCAGGACGTGTGCCATGCGTCATTTTTCCCTGTTTCAGCGTGCTCAGCAGATTGGCACCGTTGTCGCACAGCACTTTACCAACTGTCAAATTGAGCGGGGTTTGCTACTGTTCGGTCTGTGACCGCAGAGCTGAAAGCAGTGCAGGACCAGTGTGGCTCTTGGCTTCCAGGCACAACAGCCGCAGCACAGCATTGAAACTTCTCACCTGGCATGTCGAATAGGTTCTGGGGAGCTTGGGGGGGGGGGGGGGGTGCAGCGGAAGAGGCAGTAGCAGTGGAAAAGGAGGAGTCAGCCGAGGAGGAGACGGACGATGGAGTAGGAGGAGGAGAAGAAGAGGCAGGCCTGCATGCAATCCGTGGCGGTAACATCAAATCCACACGGGTGCCACGGGTTGCATGCTTGACAACCGTCAGAAGGTTCACCCAGTGAGCAGTAAAAGTTATGTACCTTCCCTGCCCGTGTTTGCTAGATCACGTGTCTGTGGTCAGATGTATCTTGGCACCGACACTGTGTGCCAGAGATACATTCACTTGCTGCTGAACATGAAATTTTCTAAAGGCCTCCGAGTGCACCAATTTATATGGCAGTAGCTGGCGGGCTAGCAGTTCCGACAGGCCAGCGGTCAGCTGTTGGACAAGAGGGTTATCTGGCGTCAACAACTTTTTACGTTCGAAAATTTGGGCCACGGAAGCCTGCCTTTTGTCAGATGAACGCGACGATGGCACGGTGGAAATTGGAGTGGAGGACAAATGGAAGGAGGGAGGAGAAGAGGCAGAACGTAGAGCACCGGGAGTGTGGCTTTGTGGGTTCTGACGGTGTTGTTCCCACTGGGCTCGGTGATGGGAGCTGTACTCTCTTAGGAAATCAATGGGGAGAAACATCCCGTTGTTTTCCTGAGCCGCAAACTCACCTCAGCCGAGACTAGGTACAGTATAGTGGAGAGAGAGTGCCTTGCCATCAAATGGGCACTCGAGTCTGTCTGCTATTATCTGTTGGGGAGAATGTTTCGTCTGGTGACCGACCACTCCCTTCTCAAGTGGATGAGCCAGTCCAAAGAGAGGAATGCTCGGGTCACCAGATGGTTCTTGTCATTACAGAACTTTAAGTTCTTTGTGGAACACAGGGCAGGCCGCTTACAGGGAAACAGGGATGCCCTGTCCTAGGCACACTGTCTGGCAAGTGTTCACCCCCTCAGGGTTGAAGAAAGGGGGAGGTATGTAGGAAGGCGCAAGGGTCCGTCGTTGACGGAAGGTATGTGTCACCGAGGTTACTGGCCTCGATGAAGTAAGATCCAGTATTTTCAGGTATCAGCGGCAGCTAATGCTGATTGACACTTTGCTATTTTAGTATGGCTGTATAGCTGAACCGGAACGGCTCTTACTGGGAGTAGTCAAAGTGATGGGTGGGTGACTACTCCCCACGTTCCAGGCCGGGTCTTGACTGGCCTATAAAAAAACCAGCCAGCAGTGTCAGCTGTGAGTGATTACCTTTCTCTGACAGAAGAGCTCTGGCAATCGCTGGTGTGGGAACTGAGCCATGTGCTGGGCTGAGAAGCTGAGTGTGTGTTGGGAGAGCAGGCCACCTAAAGCCTGCATTTTGACTGCTGGAGGCAGAACCGCCGACAAGGTGATGTTTTTTTGTTATGCACAAACTTTCTACTTAGTGTGAACAAACACCAACCTTGCAAAGAGTGTTTTTTGTTTGACCTTATGTGTGAATAAACACATTTGAATTACAAACTTGTACTTTGCCTCTGTACTGCACCCACTTATCCCAACTACCAGAGTGAATCCCCACACATGACAGAACATTCCTCAGACAACAATTAATAACCTCAATGATAGCATGTCAAGGCAAAGTGTGTGTATTTCTGCATGTGACGATCATACTTGATGCTGAATAAGTTAAGATGTTTTATATTTTGTTTCCTGTTTTATCATTTGCATATCATTAATACGTTCCACAACACTTTTTTTTTATCAAGTAGTTGTTTTTTTTTTTTGTAAAGTTTTAACAAACTGTACAAAGCAAAATACCCCCTCCCTCCATTACCCACCCCAGGAAAAATGCATGTATCATAGTACTAGATTAATATACTAAGACTAGTCTCATTGTGAAGAAGAGACAAGTAATGATGGTTATTGTGCTAGAGTTTAAAAGTACTAAACAAAACCAACACCTGGGAGCCCCCTTAATCAGTTGTTTCAGAAGGCACCAGCACTCACAATAGTGAAACACTTGTTCGCTGGGTAACTGGATCATTTGTGTAGGCACCTAAATCGTCATTTGCCAGCAGCAAATTGTGCTGTGTAAACAGCCTCTGCAGCCGGCAGCCAATGAGTAGTGATGAGCGGCAGGGGCACTATTCGAATTCGCAATATTTTGCGAATATTTGGTAGAATATTCGTCATATATTTGCGAATTCGTGAATTCGAGATTATTTTCTTGATCGCGAAAAATCGGCAATGTAATATTCGCTTAATGCGTGCGAAATACAGCTGTGGGTCATGATAGCTAAATTTTTCAAGCTGCTAGAAGTTTCCTGAGACTGCAGAAAAGGGTTGGCACGGCAGAACATTACAATAGCTTTATATGTAGATAGAGTGCTCCAATATATATGTGACTGCGAAATCGGCAGTAATGATGCGAATATTTTGGCGCAATACGTGCAACTTCACATTTTAACAGGTCTGACAACTTATTAGTGATTGGTGCACTAAGTATCGTTGTGAACTTGTGACATCACAGCACTATGTATGTATGTATGTATGTATGGACATCAGAACCTATCAGCTACACTATATCACTATCTAACCTACACTGACTATCTCCCACTAACTATCTGTATTATATATATAATCTAACTAACTAACTATCTAATGTAATGACACAGGAAAGCAGAAAGCCCAGCAATAACACTGCTGTCTCTCTCAGATCTGCAAAATACTGCATACAAGGGCTGATGGGGAGGTTCTTATATAGTAAGGGGTAGGCAACTTTCCTATTGGTTGCTAGGGATGTTGCTAAGCTCAGACAAAGACATTGCAGCCTTCTCATTGGCCCACAAGCAAGAAGGGAGGTTACTGATCTAGAATCTAGAATATTCGAAATTCCAAATATATATCACTATATTCTAAATATTCGCGAATTCTCGAAGTGCCGATATTCGCGATTAATATTCGCTATTCGAATATTCGCGCCCAACACTACCAATGAGTCTGTATGGGAAAGAGCGATGGCATTAGTGATTGTTTCTCCACATACTGTGGAGGAGATCACTGCATGTAATTTCAGTGGTCTTCTTCACTGATGAGCAGGTGCTTACTGGGAATGCTTCCTTCTCGATAATCGCCAGCTAAATTGGCCCGTGTAAAGGGGCCTTTACCACTTGAGTTTGCTTAAAAAACTTTCAGTATAACTCCAAAATGTAATTCAGAACATAGTTACTTGGAGATTGTTTTTTCATTGTTTTGATAATGACCTACTTACTATTTCTATCATATACATATATTTTAGCAATGAAATGTCTCATGTTTGGCTTTAATTCTTAGTGTTATGATGGTGTTGGCAGGCTGAAAAGTACTGTGGATTGCTCTGACAAGTTCTGAACTGAGATTTGATTCTCACTTATATATGTCATTTCATAGAAACTTTCATAAATCTTGGCTTCAGCTAGGACAGGATAGATGGAAAGCAAAGTGTATCATTGCTGTCTAGCACTCTATTGTGGTGGGCAATTTCCTACTTGACATTGACTGTTGTGCCAGAAGTGTGCTAATAACCAATTTCCTGGATGAATGCACACTACTCCCATTTCACTACTTTTAAGGTCAGTTACTTAAAAAATCATCTGGCTGTATTCCAATGAGCACGTTCAGTACCATCCACTTCTGAGACACGCCAACATAATTTTCTTCACCTATGGCAAAAATTCTGTTTGCTGTCCTATTTTAACTACTTTGGACAAGACTAAATGGCATGTTGGTGCACTCAGAACCTGATAGACATGCTCTGCCAGTGCCCTTCTTAGCCACACCACTGCTAGTAGTTAGACTTTTATGAAAAAGTCTCAAGAAGAAGTGACCGAATTTCTCGAAATTTGTTTTTGGTTTTACTTGTCAAATCATTAAAAATATTTCATTTGGGTTTCAAATTAAAAGTGCTAAATTTAAAAGTGGTTTATGATATTCTGAGGTCTCCTAGGCCTTTTATTTTATTTTTTCTTAAATTTTTCTTCGAATGTTTGCACTCTTGCTTTCTCATCCCCCTTTGAAGCTCTTTATTGCAATGATAGCAATAATAAATAATGCCAGGATGACAATGTTATGTTTCTTTAAATTAAAAAAACTTTCGAAAAATAATCCCTTATTGGAGGCAGATGGTGTTATCAGAAGAAAGCAGTCTTGTTCTTAACAAGCACCCAAAAATTATGCCTTAACATGACTAGAAACTTGCCCGTGTACACAGTACAGACAGTACAACAATAGCAAACTGGGTTAGTTTTGTCCACTGCTGGAGAAAGGTCACAGTCCAGGTACGAATGAACCTAGTTGTTTAGGTGGTGCATATCCATTTACTGATGTGTGTCAGTTTGCCATGACAGTAGTAAAAACTGTTCCATCGAACTGATCTGGCTGCAGTGGAATCTGCTACTTGTTGTAGCAGAGATGCCGGGAGAGTGGTGTCCTAAATTTGGCTGAAGATCCGAAATTGGGCCACATTTCCAGAATGACGAGATATGTTTTGCCGACAGCTAGAAAGAGGGAGTAATGCCTGCTTGCTGAATAAAAATTGGTTGAAGGTGCAGAACTGCACCATATTTCCAGAATGATGAGAAAAGTTTTATGGAAAGCTGGCCAGAGGTAATAATGCCTGCTGAATAAAAATTTGGTGAAGGCACAGAATTGCATCACATTTGGAGAATGACGAGACAATATTTACAGACAGCTGGACTGAAGTATAGGAGGAGAATAAGATTTGGGTGAAGGCGTGGAAGTGTGCCACATTTGGAGAACGAGGAGGCATGCATTATAGACAGCTGGCTAGAGGGAATAATACCTGATGTATTAAATTTCGGTCAAGGTGCGGAACTGTGCCACATTTACCACATCTAAGTAGTACTAAGTAGTATGGCAGTAACTGCAAAGCTATCAACTTGGCATGGTGGGAGCTCAACTTGCACACAAACTAATTGCTGGTCACTAATAGTTTTCTCATGGTCACACTTTCCATTATCACATGATGGAGTAGAGAACAAGGAGGAAGACTCTGAGCTGGAGAAGAAATAGCTGATGATGATGACAAGGACACTGCACGGCTTGGGAATGCAGCCTGACTACCACAAAGAAGACCAAGAGAAGGAGATTCCAAATGCTGGCCAGTTGTATTTTCCCACATAATCAGATGATGTCACCTTATGTGAGGCCCTGGTACCCATGTTTGTGTTTGAATATGCATGGCTTATTTTAATCCTGCAGATCTTGCACACAGCAGTGGTTTGAGTGCTAGCCTCGTGGATGAAAACTTCCATATGTGAGAAACTTGCACAGAGCTAGTGGCAGCTAAGCTTGGCCTAGGTCTAGCACCATTTTCCAAACTAACTACAATAGAAGCAGATCTGGCCCTGCTGTTTTTGGCCATATGTTGCCCCTTGCCTCCGCTCTTTATGGCAGCAATGGCCACCACCCTCCTCCTCTGGTGTCTCCTACTCTTTAGCACCCCGATCCAGCTCCCAGGTCCTGTCCAACATACATCATTATCATAGTCCTCACCTCCCCCCAACTATTATCAGACATTGAAAAACTATAAGGAAAAAAATTGAATATGTAAAAGACAAATAAAAGCAGCCAAACTAGAGACCGAGAGATTATTTACCATAGAGAGTAAAACTAACCCTAAAATGTTCTTTAATTATATAAATTCTAAAAAGTATAAATCTGAAGATGTCGGCTCTTTACAGAGTAATAGGGGGGGAGTTGCAGAGACCGATGAGGAGAAAGCAAAGCTATTAAATATTTTTTTCTCCATTGCATTCACTGAGGAAAATGAACTATCAGATGAAATGCAGAATTTAAGAGTAAATTCCCCATTAAAAGTGCCCTGTCTGACCCAGGAATAAGTACAGCGGTGTCTCAAAAAGATTAAAATAGACAAATCTCCGGAACCAGATGGCATACACCCCCGTATCCTAAGAGAATTAAGTAATGTCTTAGCCAGACCCTTATTTCTTATATTGAAGGCATAGAAAATGTGGTGCCAATATTCAAAAATGGTCCAAAAACAGAGCCCGGAAACTATAGGCCGGTAACATCTGTCGTGGGTAAACTGTTTGAAGGTTTTCTAAGAGATGCTATCTTAGAGTACCTCAATGAAAATAAGCAAATAGCGCCATATCAGCATGGCTTCATGAGGGATCGGTCATGTCAAACTAATTTAATCAGTTTCTATGAGGAGGTAAGTTCTAGACTTGACCATGGCAAATTAATGGATGTCATATATCTGGACTTCTCCAAAGCATTTGACACTGTACCACATAAAAGGTTAGTATATAAAATGAGAATGCTTGGACTGGGAGAACATTTCTGTATGTGGGTAAGTAACTGGCTCAGTGATAGAAAACAGAGGGTGGTTATTAACAGTACACACTCAAATTGGGAAATGTCACTAGTGGGGAACCACAGGAGTCAGTATTGGGCCCTATTCTATTCAATATATTTATTAATGATCTTGGAGAAGGCTTGCACAGTTAAATATAAATTTTTGCAGATGACACTAAACTGTGTAAAGTAATTAACACGGAAGAGGACAGAATACTGCTACAGATGGATCTGGATAGATTGGATACTTGGGCAGTGAAGTGGCAGATGAGGTTTAACACTGACAAATGTAAGGTTATGCACATGGAAAGGAATAATGCAAGTCACCAGTACATACTAAATGGTAAAACACTGGGTAACACTGACATGGAAAATGACCTAGGAATTTTAGTGAACTGCAAACTAAGCTGTTGAAACCAGTGTCAGGCAGCGGCTGCCAAGGCCAATAAGATAATGGGTTTGCATCAAAAGGGGCATAGGTGCGCAGGATGAGAACATAGTCCTGCCACTTTACAAATCACTAGTCAGACCACACATGGAGTACTGTGTACAGTTCTTGGCTCCTGTGAACAAGGCAGACATAGCAGAGCTGGTGAGGATTCAGAGGAGGGCAACTAAAGTAATAACTGGAATGGTTGGACTCCAGTACCGCAAAAGATTTTCAACATGAGGGTTATTCACTTTAGAAAAAAGACAACTAAGGGGAGATCTAATAACTATGTATAAATATATCAGGGGTCAGTACAGAGATCTCTCCCATCATCTATTTATCCCCAGGAACGTGACTGTGATGAGAGGACATCCTCTGTGTCTCGAGGAAAGTAGGTTTGTACGGTAAGAGCAGTGAGACTATGGAGCTCTCTGCCTGAGGAGGTGGTGATGGTGAGTTCACTAAAAGAGTTCAAAAGGGGCCTGTATGTATTTCTGGAGTGTAATAATATTACAGGTTATAGCTACTAGAGAGGGGTCGTTGATCCAGGGAGTTATTCTGATTGCCTGATTAGAGTCAGGAAGGAATTTTTTCCCCCCTAAAGTGTGGAAAATTGGTTTCTACCTCACAGTTTTTCCCCCCCTTCGTCTGGATCAACTTGCAGGATAATAGGCTGAACTAGATGGACAGATATCTTTTTTCAGCCTTATAAACTATGTTACTATGTTGTGATATACAGGTATCATTGAGCCCCTGTCACGATTCCCTCCTCTGTATTTGCCCCAAGTGCAAATATCAATACGGCTACCACTGCGCCTTTTGCCACCACCATGGTTACAAGTGCCACTACTACTATTACAACCACTACCACCAACACAGCTACACATAGCGACCCAGAACTCTGCCTGAACCTCCCCCTCATGACATTCCAAAGTCTGACGCTTCTCACACAAGTCATCAACAGGAAGACTTTATTATCCTCCATCACACCTGGGGTTTTCTTACCTTTTCTTAGGAAAAAAAAGAAGGCACCCTACTAGGAGAGATAAGTGTAGACAGAGATGATGCAAGTGAAATGGTTCTCTGGTGCTGCAAGGAGGAGGAGCAGGAGAAATGCAGTGACCCCTGGCTCAAAGTCACAATGTCAGACTCAGAAGTGACATCAACATCATCCTCATCATGCAGTGAATGAGAGAGGAGTGAGCCATCCATTCCACAATGTAATCTTCTTTGTCCTCAATAATAATGTGGTGTCTGTCAGAAGTGAGGGAGAACTGTGGACTGCTGCTACTACTATTGCTACTTCTGGCTGGATGGCTGGTGCTGCTACCGCTGTTTGCACTGCTACAGCCACCCACATTCTGACTCGCAGATGATGAGGCATGGGGACTTTTATTTTTCACTCTCTTAAATAAAAAGTTACAGGTGTGGTGCACAAATTATTAATCGGTAGAAAAATTTCATGATTTTTTTTTGTAATTTAGAGACAAAGGTGCAATAAAATGTCCCTCACCTTTTACAAACACACTGCACATTGGTATTGACAATTTAGAATTTTATATTAACGCAATAAAATGCGTTGAATGAAACTGAAGTAATAATGCAGTTAAATTAATTAAAAAAAAACTGCACAGAGTATTGACGCAATACAATGCATTAACTAAAACTGCACTGCATATTGATGTTAAACAATACTGCGTTATATATTGATGTAATACAATGCATTGATTGAAACTGGTATATTAATATAGCACAGTCGTGGCCAAAAGTTTTGAGAATGACACAAATATTAGTTTTCACAAAGTTTGCTGCTAAACTGCTTTTAGATCTTTGTTTCAGTTGTTTCTGTGATGTAGTGAAATATAATTACAGGCACTTCATACGTTTCAAAGGCTTTTATTGACAATTACATGACATTTATGCAAAGAGTCAGTATTTGCAGTGTTGGCCCTTCTTTTTCAGGACCTCTGCAATTTGACTAGGCATGCTCTCAATCAACTTCTGGGCCAATTCCTGACTGATAGCAACCCATTCTTTCATAATCACTTCTTGGAGTTTGTCAGAATTAGTGGGTTTTTGTTTGTCCACCCGCCTCTTGAGGATTGACCACAAGTTCTCAATGGGATTAAGATCTGGGGAGTTTCCAGGCCATGGACCCAAAATGTCAACGTTTTGGTCCCCGAGCCACTTAGTTATCACTTTTGCTTTATGGCACGGTGCTCCATCGTGCTGGAAAATGCATTGTTCTTCACCAAACTGTTGTTGGATTGTTGGAAGAAGTTGCTGTTGGAGGGTGTTTTGGTACCATTCTTTATTCATGGCTGTGTTTTTGGGCAAAATTGTGAGTGAGCCCACTCCCTTGGATGAGAAGCAACCCCACACATGAATGGTCTCAGGATGCTTTACTGTTGGCATGACACAGGACTGATGGTAGCGCTCACCTTTTCTTCTCCGGACAAGCCTTTTTCCAGATGCCCCAAACAATCGGAAAGAGGTTTCATCTGAGAATATAACTTTGACCCAGTCCTGAGCAGTCCATTCACCATACTTTCTGCAGAAGATCAATCTGTCCCTGATGTTTTTTTTGGAGAGAAGTGGCTTCTTTGCTGCCCTTCTTGACACCAGGCCATCTTCCAAAAGTCTACTGTGCGTGCAGATGCGCTCACACCTGCCTGAGGCCATTCATGAGCAAGCTCTGCACTGGTGGCACTCCGATCCCGCAGCTGAATCGTCTTTAGGAGACGATCCTAGCGCTTGCTGGACTTTCTTGGACGCCCTGAAGCCTTCTTAACAAGAATTGAACCTCTTTCCTTGAAGTTCTTGATGATCCTATAAATTGTTGATTGAGGTGCAATCTTAGTAGCCACAATATCCTTGCCTGTGAAGCCATTTTTATGCAATGCAATGATGGCTGCACGCGTTTCTTTGCAGGTCACCATGGTTAACAATGGAAGAACAATGATTTCAAGCATCACCCTCCTTTTAACTTGTCAAGTCTGCCATTTTAACCCAATCAGCCTGACATAATGATCTCCAGCCTTGTGCTCGTCAACATTCTCACCTGAGTTAACAAGATGATTACTGAAATGATCTCAGCAGGTCCTTTAATGACAGCAATGAAATGCAGTGAAAAGGTTTTTTTGGGATTAAGTTAATTTTCATTGCAAAGAAGGACTATGCAATTCATCTGATCACTCTTCATAACATTCTGAAGTATATGCAAATTGCTATTATAAAAACTTAAGCAGCAACTTTTCCAATTTCCAATATTTATGTAATTCTCAAATCTTTTGGCCACGACTGTACAATGTAGTAAATAAAACTGCAGGGAATATTGACAAAATACAATGCATTAACTAAAACAGCAGTGTATTGATGCAATGCAATGAATGAAACTGGTATATTGATGCACTGAAATGCCAATTTTTTTCAGTAACTAACAGCGCAATTAAATCACCCTAAAGTAAACATTGTATAGTGTAAGTGATGCCAAGTCCGGTTACTTTCTGACGCTGTACTCCAACAAACTTGCAGTAAAATGCATAGAGAGGGCACCAGTGCTCCTGCACCAATGGAGAGGACTCAAAGAGGAGTCCATTTGGGGGCGTGGCCTAACCGTCATGGTGTGAGGACGCAAGTCGTTTCAGCTCCGACATTATCCTGTATTATCCTGGTTGTCTGATCATTTGGCCTGATAGAAACACCCCTCTGTGATCCACAATCTCACGGTTTACTGGTGACCGGATTTTCTGCTCTGTGGCTGCTGCGGTCGCTGTCTGTTTGATCCCTCTGAGCGAGGCCTGTGAATGACGCGATATCCTGCACTGCGGACCCCTCGGTGAGAGCGGGGGAAGTGGGGACGCGCGAATATCATACTTACCGGTGGCCGTGGTCGGGCGGAGCCTGGTGCTGCAGGTCGGTGTGACCCCCGGGCTCTCTCCCTGCTGGACTGCCGGCTTGAAGTTTCCCCCACGTGTCTGACAGTGTGGGCGCCATCTTACCGGTGGCGCTGGGGACGGTCATCTTCCTGTTCCGAGGCTGGCGCTGGATCTTGGCTCTCCTGTCTACACGCATCTGATGATTGGGAGGATCGTATCGGGTGGAGAGTGCGGCTCTGCTGGGGTGTAGGGCAAGTACCCCCTGATCCAAGGAAAAGACTCTTTCTAGTAAGTGGTGCGGCTGATGACCTGTTGCCCCTGAGTGAGGGTGCTGATTAAAGGGCCCTTGCTCCTACTACTGGTGAAAGGGAGATCACCTTATGGGCCGGAAAACAGGCACCTCAGGGCCAGCTATCCCACCTAAACTAATAATGGACAATATGAGCCAAACAGAAGATCGGGAGGTTGGGACCTCCTCTGAGCGCCCAGAGGTGGACCTTGCAAAAGTTATGGCGGCCATCACTAACTGCCAGACGGCGCTCACGGTCAAAATTGACCATGTCCAGGCTGATCTTACTCTCCTCAGACATGATATCGACAAGATTAGAGAGAGAACGACTGAGGTGGAGAGGAGACTGAGTGACGTGGAGGACAGGGTTCAACGTGATGACTCTGCGATAAACGCTCTGCAGAATCAAGTCAAGACCCTGATGGCGAAAGTAGAGGACGCCGAGAACCGTAACAGACGGAATAACATCCGCATTATGGGTCTACCTGAAAGGGCAGAGGGGCCCTCTCCTGAGGAGTTTGTGGAACGTCTTATAAAACAAGTCTTTGATCCTATAAATCTCTCAGGGACTTTTGCGGTGGAACGGGCCCACAGGATTCCCACTCGTCGTCTGCCTCCTGGAGCCCCATCTCGTCCTTTCATCTTTAAGGTCCTAAATTACAGAGACCGAGATGCTATTCTGGCAGCAGCTCGCCGACTAAAGGACATTCATTTTGACAACACCCGGATTTCCTTCTACCCGGACTTTTCTACAGAAGTGCAGAAGCAACGTAGGCAGTTCACAGCGGTGAGAACCCGGCTAAGAGAGAAGGGACTTATTTATGCCATGATGTATCCGGCACGGCTCAGAGTGCAGGATGGAGAGCAGGTGAAATTCTTCGCCACCCCTAAAGAGGCATCGGACTGGCTTGACCGCAGGGGCTGAGTGCAACATATCTGATGTTTTGGGTGTCTCATCATATGTTTTCAGATGATCGCAATATTACTGGAGCTGAATGTGCGATGGTTGAGGTAACCTGCTGCATAGGTTCAGTTTAGGGTTTACCTAGAGCAGTGGGGTTAAGAACGGGTTCTCTGTTCCCCTTTTCTACTAATGAGGCAAATGGGGGGAGGGCATTTAGGCTTGGATAAGTTGGGGTCATCTGGGCAGGGAGGGGGGCATTGCCTGATGTTACGGGCATATTGGGGGGTTTTTGCTCTAATTTTGGGAAGTTGATATGAATGTGTGAGTGTATGGCTTGGGTAGTGCAGTTACTTCTGGGGTTACTGTCTTAACAAGCGGCCATGAGGTCGGTCTGTCGGTTTGTCTCCTGGAATGTCAGGGGTCTCAATGACAAAATTAAACGATCTCTGGTCTTTAATTTTCTGCGAAATCACAATCCGGACGTACTGATATTGCAGGAGACACATCTGCAGAGGCGGAAGCTTTTGGCGTTACGGAAGCCCTGGGTAGGTTCAGCATACCACGCTGTATATAACTCTAGGGCCAGAGGTGTATCACTTCTGGTGGCGAAGTCCCTTCCCTTCCGGTCATACTCTGTGCATACTGATACGATGGGGCGTTTTGTGATTCTCCACGCTGCAATCAGAGGCATTGACTACCTTGTGGTAGGTGTTTATGCCCCCCCCCTTTCGGAGGGAAATATTGGATGAGATCATGAGAAGAGTAGCATCTATGCCCCCGGTGCCTCTGATTGCATTTGGGGATTACAATGCGACTCTAGACCGGTCGTTAGATTGGCTTCGCCCTAGTGATACCCATAATGAGGCGTTAAGCTCCTGGGCTGATGTATTTGATTTAACGGAGGGTTGGAGGTACTTGCATCCGGGAATACGCCAATATTCCTGTTATTCTGCCCCCCACGCAACGCTCTCACGGATAGACTTAGTATTCCTTAGTAGAGACCTATTGCCCTCTCTGGTGGTGGCTGACTACTTGCCACGAGGTATTTCTGACCATGCCCCCCTGTTGGTAATTCTGAAGCAACCCCTTGCACCGGCTGAAAGAATATGGAGACTCAATAGTAAATGGCTGGAGGTCCTGCCTGTTGTTTGGGCTGTACAGCAAGGTATGAAGGACTATTGGGAATTCAATGAGGGCCTGAACTAACCCGTTAGTGGAGTGGGAAGCCTTCAAAGTTGTAATGCGGGGTACTCTGATTCAAGCGATAGCTACGTATAGGAAGGAGATGAGTGCTACTAGGACTAAGTTAGAGGGGCAGGTGGTAGAGAAAGAGCAGGCTTTTATTGCAAATCCGGATGGAGAGGGCCGTAGATTATGGGATGAGGCTCAGAGGAAACTTAGTTTACACCTAACAGAGTATACCCAGAAGAAGCTATTGTATCAAAGGCGCTTAGTATTTGCTGACGGGGATAAGAACGGGAGTGCCTTGGCGTTCCTGGCTAGGACTGAGTCGCCTCAGACGGTGGTCCCACACATCACCTGTGGGGATGGCTTGAGGGTATTCCGGCCGGAGGACATATGTGAGCAATTTGTTCAATTTTATGCGGACCTGTATAGCTCCAAAATTGGTTTGTCTCCGGATGAGATCCGATCTTTCCTTCAGGCCATCCCCCTCACACCATTGGCAAGGGCGGATAGTAAGTCTTTAGAGGCAGTTATTGATGTAGAAGAAATTAAAGCTGCGATTGGAGATATGGCAGTAGGGAAACATTAGATGTTGAGGTACAGATTAGATGTTGAGTTGCACTCTACACGTCTACTGAAACTCTTCAACTTCGCATACGATTCCGGTGGTTTGCCTTTATCCTTTGGAGAGGCTACCATTGTGGTAATTCATAAAACTGGGAAGTTTCCGGACCACTGTGCGTCATATAGACCTATTTCCCTACTGAATACTGACGCCAAAATCTTAGCTAAAATCTTGGCCAAGAGACTTAGTAGGGTAGTCTTATCCATTATTGCCCCCGACCAATCTGGCTTTATGCCTGGTAAGACAACTGATATCAACCTTAGGAGATTATTTACGAACTTGCAGGTCAGGCATGATAACGCGGGTTCAAGGGTCCTGGCATCTCTCGATAATGAGAAAGCCTTTGACTCGGTAGAGTGGCATTCTATTTGGGAGACAATGTCCCGCCTTAACTCCCTCCCTTTTTTATTTAATGGGTCCAACTATTGTATCAGGCGCCTACAGCGCGCATCAGAGTAAATGGCTTTCTTTCCCGACCTTTTAGGTTGTACAGAGGTACAAGGCAGGGTCGTCCCCTGTCTCCGCTGCTGTTCGCTCTGATAATGGAACCTCTTACACAATTGATCAATAATAGCTCCTTGATAGAAGGGTGGACGATAGCTGGGATACAAGAGAAAGTATCGCTGTACGCGGATGACCTGTTGGTGTACTTAGCTGACCCTGGCCCCTCCTTAGAAACTCTGCTAGATGTGGTGAATGGATATGGTAGATATTCAGGATTGCGAGTGAACTGGGCTAAATCCAGTCTATGTATAGTGGACATGGAGGAAGAGATGGATATCTCTCCGGTGTCCCCCCTGAAAGTGGTGGACAGCTTCCTTTATTTAGGGATTCACATACATAGAGACCCTTGGCAATTCTGCCATCTGAATCTGAGGCCCACTATGGAATATGTCCCACGTAAGTTGGAAGCCTGGGAAAATCTCCCCTTGACCTTAATAGGCAGGATCAACATCATTAAAATGGTGTTGCTACCTAAGCTATTATATGTGTATAGAGCGGCTCCAGTGAGGGTCCCTAAGTCCCATTTTGATGTCTTAGACAAAGTCATGTCCCGATTCTTATGGTGCCATCAGACCCCAAGGATAGCAAGGAAGACGTTGAAAGTTTCCTACTTACAGGGGGGTTTGCAGCTTCCTGACTTATATGTTTACTATATAGCGACACGCCTGATGTACGCATCCTGGTGGATTAGAGCGGATCCCAACAATCCGGCGGTGGTGCTGGAGGCAGCGCTAGTTGGGTCGTATGAAGCTCTAACGAACCTGGTTTATAGGGGAGGCGGAGTTCTGGTCAGTGGGAGATACACAGAGGCTATGGTGACGGTTATAGAGGCCTGGGCGAGGTTTGTGAATACACATATGGATACTCAAACAGGGGACATCTGGTCTCCGTATATCCCACTATGGCGTAACAAGCACCTCCCTGAGCTTTTACATTTGCCAGATTTTGAATTTTGGCCTAGGAAGGGGCTTAAGTACTTGACACAGCTGTTCCAGGATGGGGTCTTTCGCTCTTTTGAGAGTTTACGGTCAGACTTCCTGTTACCTCGGATGTGTTTTTATCGGTTCCTCCAACTGAGACACGCTTGTGAAAAACAGTTCCACTCTTTGACTCTGAGCTTGGAGTGTGGTCCTCTAGAATCAGTAGCTAGAAGGGAGCAATCATATAAACCAATTTCTTCCTTTTATGGTAAAATCATCAAGCTGCAGGAGTCTCCTATCCAGCGATCATTTGTTAGATGGTCGGCGGATATCCCAGAGTTGGAGGATTCTCATTTGGAGGAATGGCATCTAGGGTGGAGGAAGTCTGTCATAAGTGCTCGAGATCAACTCATTCAGGTCAAATGGATGCATAGGGTATATCTGACCCCGGTGCGTCTATATCAGATGCGGAAGATTCCGAGCCCTGGGTGCGACAGGTGTGGGGGTGATAGAGGATCCTTTTTCCACATGCTTTGGTTATGTCCGACATTACAAATATACTGGAAGGGGGTGTGCAATTTCATTAATGTTAAGTTGGGACTACCAGGGATCTGTGATCCTATAGTATCCGTTATGGGGCTAGTTTCTGATGCGACTCCATCCAAGTATAGTAGAATATTGCTACGAATATTAATGTTCTATGGTAGGAAGAACATACTTTTGAACTGGAAACCTCCCAAGTGTCCCACGGTGGACCAGTGGGTGCAACTTATTAACAAGGATCTCCAGATGTACAAATTGACGTATGAAGCGAGAGGGGTCCCTGATCGGTTTGACAAAATCTGGGGTATATGGGTGCAGGCGGAGGGTACGGTTTGAGGCCCATTACTGGTTGGGACTGCGTCACCCAAGTGTGTGTTTGTGTGTGTAGATGTGGAGTGAGTGAGTACAGACCTTTTTTCTTTTTTTTTGCGGCAACAGTGATGCTCTGTAATTAAAATACATTTATGTCTCTTACTGTTGTACACTATGACACTGATGGAATTGTCTGGTCTCGCTTACGTGTGTGACTGTCATGCAGAACTGTTTTTCCCTTTGGGATTGTTGTATTAACTAGAAAAGTGTTAAATAAACGCTATTAAAAAAAAAAAAGAGGAGTCCATTCAATGCATTTTACTGCTGATGGGAGCACAGTGTCAGAATACAAGCGAGTATTAAGTGAGTATTAAGATAAAAATTACATTGCCGGACTCGGCATCACTTACAATATATTCCATTTACTCTAGTAAGAGCAGAACACTAGAGTTCCCTGCTACAAACACACTGGTAAAATTAAAATGCTTTGAACTGCTAAACTATACATGGTAGCAAAATTGCTGCTGTTTTTCAGTAATTTAAAGAGGTGCAATTATACATCTCCTTCAATGAACACGCTGCCCTTAAAATTGTTATATGTGTCAGAATATGGTGATGCAGAGAAAAACTTTTTTTCATTATAATTGCCCAATCAAGAACATAAAAAAGAAACCCATAAAACAGTGGAACAATTGTGTGTTTTTCCAATTCCATCAATTTTTTTTCCAGCCTTCCACTATATCATATGGAATATTAAATAGTACTATTAGAAAGTACAATTTGTCCTGCAAAAGACCCTTTCTTAGTACATCTTCATAGTACTCAGTGTTCCATTTTACTGATACTGTGCTCCAAACCAGCTCCACATATATAAAGATACGTGAAAAACTCTGACTGACTGAAGCCCTACTACTATGTGTTTAGAAGCCTACTGCTTCCAGATTTATTCTTCAGTTCAGTGGGGCAAATTCGTTAATAGTTAATAGTTAAACAGTGCAAGCTGCACCCTTTTTTTTATCACAGTGGTTGAAGGTGGATAATAAATATGACTCTTCTTTAGACTGTCTATATTAATAGATGATAAATAATAAATTGGATTGTGAGGGGTTCCCCAGTGATCCTGAGAATGGAGGGGTAGTGCACATGCCAGTCTACCTTTCCATCTAGCATATGCAGCACTCAGTTAGTCCCATAGATGGGAATAAGAAATGGACAGATATGTGCAATATTGCTCCATTCAGAGAGGGAACTCGGGAACCCTCCATTCTCTGCATTGCTGAGGGAACCAGTGGTCAGACCCCTTGCCGTCCCATATTTATTACCTACACTATAAATAGGTGCGGAATACTTTTCGTGGGATAACCACTTTAACTCTATTTTTATTGAATGGGTTTAAGCAATGTGCAATCTCACCTTTTAAGTCTGGCCTGGTAATGGGACAAAAAAACAAGGCCATGTATAAAAAAAAAAACTACCTGAAGTCGATGTGCTGATATCACAGTCCTCATTTGGCTATTGCAAAAGCATTCAGACAATAAAACTTTTTCAATTGTTCAAACTTTTTTTTTTGCCTTTTACTGATGTATTTCCACCTTGGCTTTTAGAGGAATATGCTGCCGACAATTTAACATTGTGATGATGAACTATTGTATTACTTATTGTTAGTCTAGAAGCCAGTTAACCTATAATTGGGTCAGATTTACTAATCATGCCACCATGGCTGATACTGGATGATAAATCTGGCACACTTTAGACTGTCATATCTAACTTGTACCAATTAAAAATGTGCATACTTTATGGCAGAATATTGTGCCAACATTTTGGAACACTATATTGCATCTTAAGCTATTCCCTTTTCCAGCTATGCCACACTTATTTCCCCATGAAGCAGCAGACAAAGCGCACTAAAGTATTCTTTTTGCCTTGTTTCATAATATGCCTAAAATCAGATGTGCCAATTAGTACCAAAAATAGTATGCCAAAATTTATACCAGAATTCATGCACAGCACCAATAGTTAAAGTGGACCACTATGTTTTTGGAGTGTGGGAGGAACCCAGAGTACCATGCAAAATATGGAGTCATACAAGGTACATACAGATGTGAAGACCCAAGTGCTATGTGCTTTTGTCAATTTCAATTGAAGAAGAAAAGCAATCTAATAACAAAATCAGAAACGGATAGCAGAATATAAATATATTGTGGAGCACATTTTTGGCTCAGCTTTCAAATCTATTCATTACAATTTGCATTTTCAGACACATGTAAGAACAGCTTGATATTGTGAATGTGGAGAATGGGGCTGATTGTCCTGTTTTTTTAATTTTTTTTTATTCCACTTGGCAACTTTGTATCAGCTCACAACACTGAAGGTTGCCAGAGTCCTGTCAAAACTTTATGTTTCCTTTGTTTATTCTGAGCTCCATTGAAAGGTGTGTGTGTAGCGCTATTTCAAATATTCCCCCGAATACCGTACACAATGGCTCCAGCAAAGGTTCCACTCTGCGCTCACAATCTTTCAAAACGTTTCTCTGAGCACAGGTGCAATGGAATTATCTTAAGCAAATCTCAGCCTGTTTACCTTTTGTGAGACTGCCTGAGAAATCACAGGCCGGGACAATGACAACTGCTGTGGCTGGTTGACAATGAATAGGCTCCTAACAAGGGAACAGATTTCTGGAAGAAAAGACCAGGCAGAGAAAGGAAGTTTCTTTAAATCACATTGTAAAGCAGCACCACAAAGACATTCTTTTACACATTTGCTTTTTGTGATAAAATAAGAAATAAATGCTTCTTCTTTCTCCCTCTTTCTCTCTTTATATACATTTTTTTTTATAAGTTTGCTTTTTAATGTCTAAATTGTAATATTTTTCTACCATTTTTGAAGTCCTATAGAAAAGTCTATGGGAAAAATGCCATAAAAATGCCATACCCAGAGCATGCTGTGTTTTGAAAAACTTGCCACCACTGCCCCCCAAATGCAAGTGCAATTTTCAGTATAGACTTTTAACAAAAGAAAAAAAAAAGGAATGAAAAACAGATGAAAACGCCACAAAAAAAGTGTTGAAACACCATGTGAATCCAGCCTACAAGAAGACCTTTCACCTATCCTGATGGGTGTGTCTTAGTAAATACTTGTATTCTCCATAATAACAATTTTAGAGCATTTTTTCTTAGAATTCTACATTGTGCCATTACTTTCCATTACCTGGAAATATATGATAAATTGACAAATGTGTGTTAGAATTTCACTTGTCAATAGTCTGCAATGGGCATCAAAAGAACACACAATGAGATGCCCGGCTGTCTATTCTCTTTCCCCTTGTCATGAAGCTGCTTCTGATGCTGTCAGCATTGATAGAGCAGTGTCAGAGTATGCTGGAACATGTCCAACTGACAAGAGGAACAGTCACAACTACTTGCCAAGTTGTTTTTAAACTTTCAAAGGAATAACAGGGAAATAATTTTTGGGGAATGTATTGGGTATGCATTTACTAAGGCCTCTTGCACACGAACGTTGTGTGCCCATGGCCGTATTGCGGCTCGCATGCGGCGGGTCCGCAATACACGGGCACTGGCCCGTGTGCACTCTGCATCACGGATGTGGACTCATTCACTTGAATGGGTCCGCAATCACGGAGATGCGGAACGGAACCCCACGGAAGCACTACAGAGTGCTTCCGTAGTGTTTCTGTCCGTGCCTCCGCACCGCTAAAAATTAGAACTTGTTCTATTTTTTTGTGGTGCGGACAGATCACGGACCCATTCAAGTTGAATGGGTGTCAATCCATCCCAGCCGCCGCACGGACGTTGCCCGTGCATTGGGGACTGCAAATTGCTGTCCCCAATGCACGGAATGGACCAACTACGGCCGTGTGCAGGAGGCCTAGAACAGAGCTGACAGGTCCAGTTTAAAGGGGTTTTCCTAGTGTTTTATAATAATGTCCTCAGGATTGGTCATCTGTATGTGATCGATGGGAGGTCCGACTACCAGCAACCCCTCTGATCAGCTGTTTGAAGAGGTTGCAACGCTCCAGTGAGTGCCGCAGCATACTTGGAGCTTACCTAGCACAGTGCTGTCTGTTGGATAGCGTTTGTGCTTGGTATCGCGGTGCAGTCCCATTCACAAAAACAGGACTAGATTATGTGGCCAATGAACATGATGTAACTGGCCTAGGAAGAGGCCTTGGCGCTCACTGGAGCACAACGGATTCTTCATATGGCTAATCATTGGGGTGCCTTGAGTTGGACACCCACCAATCAGATACTGATTGTTGAGCGAAGTTTTAACGGGAAACGGCGATTGTGTAGCCCACCATCATTGAACCCCTCAGATGCTGCATTCCCAAACTAGAGCAAGCAGTGCATAATGTAAGGGGTGGTGAGTCAGATTATGCAATTTTTATCTTCATACTCACATGCATTCTGACACTGTGCACTGACAAAAAAAATGCATTAAGGACACCTCTTTGAGTCGTCTCCATTATGTGCAAGAGCATGTGAGTCCTTTCAATGCGTTTTACTGCTGTTTTGTTGGAGCACAGCGTCGGAATGCAAGTGAGCATGAAGATAAAAATGGTGTAATCAGACTCAGCATACTTACCCTATACATCACTTACTCTAGTTTCAGGGGAGTTTTGGAGCGGATGGATACCCTTTAAATGTAACTGCCATTTTATTTTTATTTGTGCAATGTATAGGGGCAGTGATACTCACCATTTTTGTGATATACTTTAATTACTGAAATCATACATTTCTATTTAAAAAAATAGCTCTAAAGTGGCCCATCTTGAGCCCTAGCAATGCTCCTCTGTCTTGTTTTTACATAACACAGTGTTTAGAAAGTCTTCACTGTTATGTAAACAGAAGGCAGAGGAGCATTGCTAAGGCATTGCTAAGGCTCAAAATCAGCCACTTTAGACCTTTTTTCTAGTAGAAATGTATGATTTTAGTAATTAAAGTATATTACAAAAATGTGGGGGGTTGAGTCAGCACAACCTGTATGTAGGTGCACATCACTATGGCGAAATACATATACAAACGGAAAATACAAATGTGATCGCACTCTACATCCAGCAATCTGCCCTGCCTCCATGCTGGATGAGACATTGGTGTACATTTTGGCCAAAGCGTAATAAGCCACTCACCACGTCAAGATCGCCTCATTTGAGTGGTCCCTAACACTAGTTCCTACCTGTTTATGGGCCATGACAGCCACACAAAGTCCAGGGAATGCAGGTCAGCATGGAAGCCAAGCACACTCTGCTTTTAACCCCGTCCTGTGCCATTACAGCTTTCATCGGATCCAGGGATGCAAGTACCAACATGCATGCTGAGCCCACCATATACTTCTCCTGGAGCCAAATGGCTACTGGTAGGTTCTATATAAGCAGACTCCGTTTTATACTGACTTTAAAACCAGCCTCCAGGACAGATTGACTGGTCAGGTGTGCATGACTCAAAGGAGATCGCCACGCCTCCAATATATACTACAAAGAAAAAATGTGGGGGGTTGAGTCAGCACAACCCGTATGTAGGTGCACATCACTATGGTGAAATACATATACAAACGGAAAATGCAAATGTGATCGCACTCTACATCCAGCACTCTGCCCTGCCTCCATGCTGGATGAGACATGGGTGTACATTTTGGCCAAAGCGTAATAAGCCACTCACCACGTCAAGGTCGCCTCATTTGAGTGGTCCCTAACACTAGTTCCTACCTGTTTATGGGCCATGACAGCCACACAAAGTCCAGGGAATGCAGGTCAGCATGCAAGCCAAGCACACTCTGCTTTTAACCCTGTCCGGTGCCATTACAGCTTTCATCGGATCCAGGGATGCAATTACCAACATGCATGCTGAGCCCACCATATACTTCTCCTGGAGCCAAATGGCTACTGGTAGGTTCTATATAAGCAGACTCAGTTTTATACTGAGTGGCTGTCATGGCCCATAAACAGGTAGGAACTAGTGTTAGGGACCATTCAAATGAGGCGAACTTGACGTGGTGAGTGGCTTATTACGCTTTGGCCAAAATGTACACCAATGTCTCATCCAGCATGGAGGCAGGGCAGAGTGCTGGATGTAGAGTGCGATCACATTTGCATTTTCCGTTTGTATATGTATTTCGCCATAGTGATGTGCACCTACATACGGGTTGTGCTGACTCAACTCCCCACATTTTTTCTTTGTAGTATATATTGGAGGCGTGGCGATCTCCTTTGAGTCATGCACACCTGACCAGTCAATCTGTCCTGGAGGCTGGTTTTAATGTCAGTATAAAACTGAGTCTGCTTATATAGAACCTACCAGTAGCCATTTGGCTCCAGGAGAAGTATATGGTGGGCTCAGCATGCATGTTGGTACTTGCATCCCTGGATCCGATGAAAGCTGTAATGGCACCGGACAGGGTTAAAAGCAGAGTGTGCTTGGCTTGCATGCTGACCTGCATTCCCTGGACTTTGTGTGGCTGTCATGGCCCATAAACAGGTAGGAACTAGTGTTAGGGACCACTCAAATGAGGCGACCTTGACGTGGTGAGTGGCTTATTACGCTTTGGCCAAAATGTACACCAATGTCTCATCCAGCATGGAGGCAGGGCAGAGTGCTGGATGTAGGGTGCGATCACATTTGCATTTTCCGTTTGTATATTACAAAAATGGTTAACATCACTGCCCCTACACATTACACAAATAAATAGAACGGCAGTTTCACTTTAAATACCAACACTCCATAGTATCACAAGTTGCATTAGTCTACTATTCTCGCAGTACTGCCTAGCAACCGAGCACGGACTTGCCCATACCAACATTATACCTCATCCCTTATACTCTAGCCTTGTTTTACTGACTCTTTCCCCCTGCTGGTGAGATTGTAGTTAATCAATGCTTATATATTTAAATGTATAATTAACTTGGGGAAGTTTATGAGGCAAGATTGGTTAACAATTCTGATATTGTCTAAATGTGTTGCTTCATTTTGCCTCTGTTGCAGATTATATCACATTTGACTGAAAAAATTGTGTAGGAGGCAGCTAAAAAAATTTTTATGGCATCATGACAGATCCCAAGATACCTCGTTATAAGTCAGTAGGTCCTTCAAGTGTCATTGGTGTCTGTTGCATGACGGATCCATTACAGCATTGTAGCTTCCTTTTTAACAGAAGCCACTATGTAGATTTTTAATGAACTGCATACAATATGTGATTTGGGAAGAGCAGCAAGTTGTAAAGAAAGGGGTTTTGCTACTGTGTAAAGTAATTAACACTGAAGAAGACAGTATACTACTACAGAGCGATCTAGATAGACTGGAGGCTTGGGCAGATAAGTGGCAGATGAGGTTTAACACTGACAAATGTAAAGTTATGCACATGGGAAGGAATAATGCAAGTCACCCGTACATACTAAATGGTAAAACACTCGGTAACACTGACATGGAAAAGGATCTAGGAATTTTAATAAACAGCAAACTAAGCTGCAAAAACCAGTGTCAGGCAACTGCTGCCAAGGCCAATAAGATAATGGGTTGCATCAAAAGGGGCATAGATGCCCGTGATAAGAACATAGTCCTACCACTTTACAAATCATTAGTCAGATCACACATGGAGTACTGTGTACAGTTCTGGGCTCCTGTGAACAAGGCAGACATAGCAGAGCTGGAGAGGGTCCAGAGGAGGGCAACTAGAGTAATAACTGGAATGGGGCAACTACAGTACCCAGAAAGATTATCAAAATTAGGGTTATTCCCATCATCTATTTATCCCCAGGACTGTGACTGTGACGAGGGGACATCCTCTGCGTCTGGAGGAAAGAAGGTTTGTACACAAACATAGAAGAGGATTCTTTACGGTAAGGACGGTAAGAGCAGTGAGACTATGGGACTCTCTGCCTGAGGAGGTGGTGATGGTGAGTACAATAAAGGAATTCAAGAGGGGCCTGGATGTATTTCTGGAGTGTAATAATATTACAGGCTATAGCTACTAGAGGGGGGTCGTTGATCCAGGGAGTTATTCTGATTGCCTGATTGGAGTCGGGAAGGAATTTTTTATTCCCCTAAAATGGGGAAAATTGGCTTCTACCTCACAGTTTTTTTTTTTGCCTTCCTCTGGATCAACTTTCAGGATGACAGGCCGAACTGGATGGACAACTGTCTTTTTTCGGCCTTACGTACTATGTTACTATGTTACTATGTTACTATCTAGTATTAGGAGCAGGACAGTCAGTGGTAGCAGTAAAATGGTAAAAAGAATAAAAACTTTTCTTTTCTAGTCACTGTTAGTTACTTTATTACTATATTACAGGGATGTCCAACCTGTGGCCCTCCAGCTGTTGCAAAACTACAACTCCCAGCATGCCTGGACATCCTACAATTATCGGTCTACACCAGGGCATTGTGGGAGTTGTAGTTTTTGAACAGCTGGAGGGCCGCAGGTTGGGCATCCCTACTATATCAGAAGAATAAGAGGAATGGGTCAGTCATATCTAGATTTTCCTTTAGGCTTTTGTTCTGCATGTGGCCAGATGGGAGCAGTAGTACTCATGGTTCTGACGCTCCCTGGGCCATGCAGTAATGAGGAAGGGTGCACTTTTTACTCCCTTTGGGGGGAACTCCCTGTTTTTTGGGGATCTCCTGTCTGTTGATGTTTAGGTTTAGGGGTGCCCCTGGTGTTAGTAGTTGTTGTGAGGTGCAAGGTAGGGTTCTTTGAAACATGAGTCAATTCGGAGGCCAGGTTTGATGCAACAAGTTCAATGTACTTTACTGCAGCAGTTAACAGAGGAGTTACACAGGCACTGTACACTTCAAATGCAAACTTGGCAGTTACCATATGCAATTCCCAAGGCTGTGTATTGAAGGCTGATTTCTCTCCCTTTTTAATGAAACAGTGCAATCTTTCGTTTCCTGGCCTGAGAGGTGCACTGTCTCTGTCTGTAGATATTTTTATATACATTAGTATCCTCATCGGAATACGGTCTGGATCCTTGGACAGTGGATCCTTTCTACCCTTTTACTATGATGGGAAGCCAGAAGCTAGTTACTTCCACTATATGCAGAGATGTCTGTAGCCTCAAAATGTTCTGCAATCCACTTTGATATGGCCACTATACGTTCTTCAGGATCTTTTTCCTTTCAAAAGCTCCCTCACCATACACAAACTATGGGACAAGTAATTCATGAAACACATTGACATTAACACTTTAACCACTTGCAGTGGGGACGCTGGATAAGGTATTGGTCCTAGAAAACATTTGCACACAAATATACCTGTTATTGGACTTTGTTACAACAGATGATGCTTATAACAGAAAGAACAACAGATTTTATGACAGACATCAGTCTTATCCAATGCATAGGAGGTCCAAAGTCCAATCCATTTTCTTGACATTGAACTCAATGGGACAACAGATGTGATGAATAAAAAAACAGATGTCAAAGTTGACATGAATTGTATCACTCAGTCCGTATATAAAAACTGAGCTCCCTTTATTTAATGAGACAGACAGGTGTGGCAATGGCCCAGGTAATACAAGTACATTTTTATGTTACTGCCGAATCCAATAAATCTGGCACTGTATTTGTACATTTCAAAATCTATTACCATTAGGGACTACAGAAGGTGGCCACTCGGCTGGGCACATGCAGAATGAGATGCCGCTGCAATGTTGTACGTGGCCGGCAACGGGGAATCTCCCATTATATGAGATCATCCGTACTTTAAATATATTTTTAACAACATGGCCTCTTACGGAGGGTTCTAAAAATACAGTTAACCCTGCACAACCCCATTATGTATGGTGAGAGTAATGGCCCTTTCGCACAGGCATGGGGGGGGGCCATTTATTGGAAAGGAACATTTGTGTGAGTACTCGCTCCAGACAGTTGCTCCTTGTAAATGTGCTGTCTATCTCCTGAGATTTGTCGCATCTTTCATGTAGCAGCAAAAATCCTTATTTGTCATCAGAACACCGCCCTGTGTAAACTGAAAACTGAATGGGGTATGAATGATCGTAACACCAATTGCTCATCCACCGTTTACTTTGCATTGAGCCTTTTAAAGGCCCTTTCAGCTATATTGTAGGTTGCCCCCTTGCTTGTATTGTACCAGGACCATACAGTCAAACTCCTTGCAAAATCTGTGTAAGTATCTATGCATTCATCAATTAAAGTGACAGATTCCGCTAAGATTTATAATACAATGTTCACTTTAATAACTGGGACTTTAGCATCACTGTAGTCATCAAAGCAATGGTAGTAATTTTTCTCGGAAATCCGTGCACAAGGCTGAAAATGTGTCTAATTAATCACTTATGTCCTCAAGCTGTGTTTTCCGTTTCAGAGTTTGGTAACCAGGTTTGCTATTCACCCAGGCCTCTACTAAGTGAACTTTCTCACAGTTCTCCCTATCTAAATTTAACAAGGAAAGAAAAAAGCCAAGCAATGAATGACACTGTGCAAAAACTGAAAGAAGATGGAAAAGTAAAGAGATGCAGATTTTGCTCTCCTCATTCTCATTCGGAATGCTTTGTCACCCACCATACTAGGCCTCTGCTCCCCCATTCAGATGTCAAATGCAGCAGTTGTAAGGGGCTGAATGGGACTCCCTGATGGGAAATGGATGGCCTTTTAACCTGAAGGCTCAAGCTGTTCCTCTTTGCGTTTTTTTTCTTCTTCTCCAGAGCAACTTTTCAGCAGATGTTTTGTTCGAGTGAAGGAATGAACTCTCTTCCACCTGGTTTCAGCAAAGTCCTGGGAGTGAAATCATTTCTCCAACCTCCTTCTGGACTTTTTGGCAACTTTTTTCTTGTAAGGAAAATGGTTTCCCATGCAAATGTTACAGAGAACAAATGAAAACATAAAAGTGATCTTTTCATTACTTTTCCCTTCTCTGAGAGATCTCTTTCACATCAGTAGTTTCCAAATGACAGGGTCGCACTGTGAACATAAGGATCCACGATGATTAGGTAATATATTCAATAAATTCATTGTACTAAAGCGTCTTATCACCCGGTTAACTGTATCGGAAGTGAAATATTGGGTGAAACTGGCAAAGACAAAATAAAGCACTAGAAAGCCCATAGTGCTTGTAAGAAAGAACAGGGGTCATTTACGATAAAAAAAACACCTATATTAAGCGTATTTCTGGTGCCAATTGAGGCAGATCAGCTGTTTTGAAGAAGCTGAGGTGACGTCCTAGCCCAGTGATGTCACGTTCATTGGTCACATGGCCTATGTGTAGCTAAGTTGCCATTCAAAATAATGGGCCTGGGCTGCAATATGAAGCGTAGCCACTATACAGTGTTCGGCGCTGTGCTCAGTATACTATGAGTAGGCCGTAGAGCTCACCAGAGTGCTGCGGTCTCTTCATACAGCTGAGTCAGACCCCCAGCAATTAGATAATGACCTATTCTAAAGATGGGTCATCAATATTGAATTCTGGAAAATCCCTTTAAGAGGTGAACAACCACGTTATAGTTACATTTTTGGACCATATTCTCAGCTCTAAACGTCTCCCAGGAAAGATTAAAGGACCTTAACATGTATAGCTTGGAAGAAAGACGAGACAGAGGGGATATGATAGAAACTTTTAAATACATAAAGGGAATCAACAAGGTAAAAGAGGAGAGAATATTTAAAAGAAGAAAAACTACCACAAGAGGACATAGTTTTAAATTAGAGGGGCGAAGGTTTAAAAGTAATATCAGGAAGTATTACTTTACTGAGAGAGTAGTGGATGCATGGAATAGCCTTCCTGCAGAAGTGGTAGCTGCAAATACAGTGAAGGGGTTTAAGCATGTATGGGATAGACTATATCCTTCATATAAGATAGGGCCAGGGGCTATCCATAGTATTCAGTATATTGGGCAGACTAGATGGGCCAAATGGTTCTTATCTGCCGACACATTCTATGTTTCTATGTCTCTCACACATTGATTCACAATTATCATGTGTGGAGCTAAACACACAAAACATGAAAACCCCATAGAAAAGCCCGTGGCTATTCAAATCTAAAGCTCTATTCCCCCCCCCCCCCCCCCCCTGCTTTTTGGCCATAGAGTTGGCAGCTGGAATTCAATAAAAGAAAAAGAATCCAGAGATATGGCAATAGCATCTCTGCATACATCTGGCGGGTTAATCTTGGATGCCTTTTTTGGGCTGTATAGCAAAGCACAGTGTGCTGTTGTTCTAAAAAAACATATAAATACATTAAAGAATCGATAGACATATGGACATTAATTTGTAGTCCGTACGTGTTGATTGGCACAATCATTTGGCATCTTAATGCTTTGTGCAGAGATTATTCATGAAATTACTTGGGTTTGTTGGCTGCATTGCACTCTTGGAAAAAGTCCTCACATTACTGCAAATGGTAAGAAATCAGGCTTGCACTCTTTTTGTTGTGTGGTTAATGAGGTCTTATGAATGGTCTTCAGGTCTTATGAAATGAATGGCCTATCCTCTGGATAGGTCATGAATATCATATTGGTGGAGGTCCAACTCATGGTACCACCGCCTGTCAGCTGCATGATGGGGCTAAGGCCCTGTGTGAGTGCTGCACCCTCTTCCATGTAAATCTGCATGTGGTCTACATTGTAGCAGCAGTGCAGGGTAATTACAGCTTTTCGGCACATTCACTTAAATGGGAGAGCAAGCTGTAATTACACTACACCTCTGCTATAATGTAATTTGAAGGTAAACATTGAAGAGAATACAGTGATTGCATGAGTACCTCAGTCACTGATTGATGGGTGTGATAGGAGTTGGACACCCACCAATCTGATATTCATGACCTATTCCGAGGTTAGGTCATCAGTAACATGAAACCAGAAGGCCTTGCTAACAAACAAATTTTGAATTCTCCTTACTCTTTTTTTTAACATTTACTAGTAGCATTGGAAAAAAATAAGTAATAAGAGCAGTAGACTGCTATATATGAACGTGGCCCAAAATGAGACTATTTTACAATGCCATATTTGTGTGGTCGCAGTGTACCCCTGAGGAGCTGCTGCAGAGGATGGGAGTGGTAGTGGCCCTGATGAGGTGTTGTATCACAATGTACCCCCTCAGGCCATCACTCCCTGGGGTTAAGGTACAGTGAAAAGGTGATATGAAGGAATCAGGCAGACATAGAAGAACAACAAATATTTTTCTTTACTGTGTGCAAAGGATGAGTTACAGTACATCCCGCTGTCGTCTGTACAGGGTACAATGTCTCCATCCTCAGATGATGAAGTATGGTGGCAGGCAAGATGGCATCAATAGCCCTCTAAAGTAGTTCTTCTCTCTCTCTCTCTCTTGATTTCCCTTAGCTAACAGCAATTAGCTGGCAATTGTGGCTATAGGTGTCCACTTGTATGATTCAGGCTTTTCAGTGTGCCTCTCCTAAACTGTGGTAATGGGTGTCTTAACTTGTTATCCCCTCATCTGCAGTGGAGCCTGAATAGCTGTAGTGCTAATCATTCTGCTGTCTGTAAATGCTGCAGATCTTCTGGAGCCTGGGACCATGCAGTCTCCCTGGTTTAGAGGTCCTCACAGACAAGCTGTATCTTCAGTCCCAAAGCCTATGGAGCTGGAGCAGTTGGATGTGCTCCCTCACTCCAGGCTTACTAAGCTAAGGCTACTTTCACACTAGCGTTTTTGCTGGATCTGGCAGGGTTCAGCAAAAACCCTTCCATTACTGATAATACAACCATCTGCATCTGTTATGAACGGATCCGGTTGTATTATCTTTAACATAGCCAAGACGGATCAGTAATGAACTCCATTAAACGTCAATGAGGGACGGATCTGTTTTTTTATTGTGTCAGATTGTGTCAGAGAAAATGGATCCGTCCCTATTGACATTGCATTGCTCCGCATCCCAGGAAGGAAAGCGAACTACAACATGTTGCGGTTTGGGAACGCAACCAAAAGGAACGGAATGCATTTTGGAGCATTCTGTTCTGTTCATTTCAGTTTTGTCCCCATTGACAATGAATGGGGACAAAACTGAAGCGTTTTTTTCCCAGTATTGAGCCCCTATGACGGAACTCAATACCGGAAAACTTAAACGCTAGTGTGAAAGTGGCCTAACTCTTTCTAGAACTCTTTAGAACTCCCCCTCCTGGCAGGAAGTAGGACCAGCCCATTCCCTCCAAGAGGGAGGAATGGAAAGTTCCATTCCTAATGCCAACCGTACCTTATCATTCCTGAAGCATACGGCAGATACATAAAACATATTATGACATAAATATAAAATATAACAAACAATTGCAAATACCCCATCTAGGATATTGCATAGTATTGTTATTTATATTAAGGAACAGAGACAATATATTCTAGTATAGGGGTAAATGGAATCCCTGTGGCTTTATACTACAGGGCAATGCTTCTAGGGGAGAATACCTCTGTAATAAAGCATGTTGTTCAGCAGACCATTCAGGCCTGCATTAGCTGTGGGCATTGGCAACCTATGTAGTGGTAGAGGGCACATCAGCTGTCATTACTGATGGGCTTGCCATGAGTGTACACTGCTGATCTCATACTTGGTGCCTGAACCTATGGAAAGATGGTTAGATAGGATGCAGATTAGGTAAGGCTACTTTCACACTAGCATCAGCCTTCTCCGGCAGGCTGTTTCGGCGGGTGCACGCGCGCCTCCGGAGGTCCGCTCGGCCCGATTGACTATAATGGGGGCGGGCTGGAGTTCCGGCTGCAGCATGACAAACATGCCGAGAGGCGGCCGAAATAAAACTATGACATGTTGGAACAGCCTGCCGGAGAAGGCTGCCGTTAGTGTGAAAGTAGCCTTAATGATTGGACAGAGTATCTAGGCACTAGTGTGGTGGTGTTATTTGTGCCCTGTATGACTACATTATATGTCGCTATGGAGTACATTTACAAAAGTTGTATGCCAGTTCTCTGGTTTACAAAAGTTGCATATTTTTGTGCAAAACATTTGGGGGGAAATTTATCATGAGCTGAGTATTTGAAGTCAGTTTTGCTTTACTCTGTGTTGGAATACTTTATGCCACATTTATCAAATGTCACAGGTTGTTTGATAAATTTAGCATGTCCTTAAACCTAACACTTTTGTCTAGAGAAGCTACTTCAGTTTTCCTACTCCACCCTCCTCCTGGAGTGAGATTGCGAATTAAAAAAAAAAAAGTTGCAGTAATAAATCTAAAATGAAACTCATTAACATAGCTAACCACACCCACTATTCCACCCATATTACAAAACTGGAGTGAGTGGTGTAAAAAATAAAATGTTGTGTAAAAAGTCGCAAAATTTTGTGCAAGTGTTTAAATTTTGCGCAAGCAACTTCAAAAAACTTGCAAAAGCCCTATTTTGCTACTTTTTTACGCCAGAATTCTGGAGTGAGGGTATGATAAATCAGGGCCTGTGACTTTTTGCAATTCTTTAGCCTCCTTCCTGACTATTTTAATGGGAGGAGTTTAGAGGAAAGAGAAGGGGTCATCTTGGGCTGACACATTGGGGGCAGATTTACTCTTACAGTCTAAGTTAAGACAGTCTAACTGCACCAGAATTATTACAGAGGCTGATGCTGGATGATAAATCTGTTGCATCTTTAGACTATTTTAACTTTATACTGCTTTTCAGTTGGCTTAGTTTCGCGCAAAGAACCATTTTAAGCCCCGGCCCTTTCATGTGGAGCCAAGCCTCCTTCCCGCCAAGCCACATCCCCTTTTTGGATGACATGTAAAAAGGTTAGAA
Organism: Bufo bufo; assembly: GCF_905171765.1. NCBI lineage: Eukaryota > Metazoa > Chordata > Amphibia > Anura > Bufonidae > Bufo > Bufo bufo. The sequence goes on from NC_053389.1 coordinate 701,095,279, forward strand.
AAGAGTATGAAACACTTTCAAAATACAGTGAAAAGCATGAATCCTTGTTTTCAGCGCAACAAAATGTGACGCATTTTCAACAGACAGTCTGACCCTTTTACTGCAATGTACACCAGAAAACAGAGCTGCTGTAGATTTCAGTTTGTGGTGCATGGACAGCACAATATGCGAAATATTTAGGGAGCATTCACACAACCGTATATACAGTGGGGGAAATAATTATTTGACCCCTCACTGATTTTGTAAGTTTGTCCAATGACAAAGAAATGAAAAGTCTCAGAACAGTATCATTTCAATGGTAGGTTTATTGTAACAGTGGCAGATAGCACATCAAAAGGAAAATCGAAAAAATAACTTTAAATAAAAGATAGCAACTGATTTGCATTTCATTGAGTGAAATAAGTATTTGAACCCCTACCAACCATTAAGACACTTCTACTCAATTAGTCACCCTCATTAAGGACACCTGTCTTAACTAGTCACCTGTATAAAAGACACCTGTCCACAGAATCAATCAATCAAGCAGACTCCAAACTCTCCAACATGGGAAAGACCAAAGAGCTGTCCAAGGATGTCAGAGACAAAATTGTAGACCTGCACAAGGCTGGAATGGGCTACAAAACCATTAGCAAGAAGCTGGGAGAGAAGGTGACAACTGTTGGTGCGATTGTTCGAAAATGGAAGGAGCACAAAATGACCATTAATCGACCTCGCTCTGGGGCTCCACGCAAGATCTCACCTCGTGGGGTGTCAATGGTTCTGAGAAAGGTGAAAAAGCATCCTAGAACTACACGGGAGGAGTTAGTTAATGACCTCAAATTAGCAGGGACCACAGTCACCAAGAAAACCATTGGAAACACATTACACCGCAATGGATTAAAATCCTGCAGGGCTCGCAAGGTCCCCCTGCTCAGGAAGGCACATGTGCAGGCCCGTCTGAAGTTTGCCAATGAACACCTGAATGATTCAGAGAGTGACTGGGAGAAGGTGCTGTGGTCTGATGAGACCAAAATAGAGCTCTTTGGCATTAACTCAACTCGCTGTGTTTGGAGGAAGAAAAATGCTGCCTATGACCCCCAAAACACCGTCCCCACCGTCAAGCATGGGGGTGGAAACATTTTGCTTTGGGGGTGTTTTTCTGCTAAGGGCACAGGACAACTTATTCGCATAAACGGGAAAATGGACGGAGCCATGTATCGTGAAATCCTGAGCGACAACCTCCTTCCCTCTGCCAGGAAACTGAAAATGGGTCGTGGATGGGTGTTCCAGCACGACAATGTCCCAAAACATACAGCAAAGGCAACAAAGGAGTGGCTCAAGAAGAAGCACATTAAGGTCATGGAGTGGCCTAGTCAGTCTCCGGACCTTAATCCAATCGAAAACCTATGGAGGGAGCTCAAGCTCAGAGTTGCACAGAGACAGCCTCGAAACCTTAGGGATTTAGAGATGATCTGCAAAGAGGAGTGGACCAACATTCCTCCTAAAATGTGCGCAAACTTGGTCATCAATTACAAGAAACGTTTGACCTCTGTGCTTGCAAACAAGGGTTTTTCCACCAAGTATTAAGTCTTTTTTTGTTAGAGGGTTCAAATACTTATTTCACTCAATGAAATGCAAATCAGTTGCTATCTTTTATTTAAAGTTATTTTTTCGATTTTCCTTTTGATGTGCTATCTGCCACTGTTACAATAAACCTACCATTGAAATGATACTGTTCTGAGACTTTTCATTTCTTTGTCATTGGACAAACTTACAAAATCAGTGAGGGGTCAAATAATTATTTCCCCCACTGTATTTTGTGGTCCGCAAAACACGAATCCACAAAAAATAAAAATGATGTCCGTGTGACGTCCGTGTTGCACCCGTCTGCAAAACGGGCAAGAATAGGACATTTTCTATCTTTTTTGTGGGGATGCGGAATGGACATACGGATATGGACCGCACCACAATGAAATGAATGGGTCCACATCCGATCTGCTCAAAATGCAGATCGGATGTTGAGCTAAAATACGGTTATGTGAATGGGGCTTTATTAAGAGGCATGCACGCATTAAGTTTAGCACATCTTATTCAGTCGGATATTTTACTATGAAGGGTGTATGGGACATTGTTACCATCCTGTACATGAGCCCTAAAGCTGCAGTCAAACTACAACTTAGTTACTAGCTTGACACAATATATTACAAAATAAAATAAAAGTAGAACCTTCTTTAAAATATTAAGCGCAACCAGCAAGTAAAATACTTGAAAAATTATTCGATGAGATTCGGAATGCTTCTAAGTGGGAGCAAACCGGCACATTAGATTTGTTTATGTGTCATTGCTGGTGAAGAACACATTCTCCCTTTCTGCTGCCTACTAATAGTCCCACCCAATGTTCTCACCCCCACGCACACCTGGCTGTGGTTGGTTTGTAATAGGCATGCACAAAGAAAGAATACGTTCTGTTATGACCCAGCAATTACTCTGACCATGTTCGATGTCAACAACATTAAGGGCCTTTGCCCTCCACACAGGACCATGTCTGTGCGCTCAACGTCTGGCATCTTACAAAGACTTGTTGTTGGAATACAGTACCACAGTTGTTGAGCTGAAGAGCCAACTTTTCCCCCAGGAGAGCAGTGTTACGACACGAGATGTGGTTGCTGAACTTGCTTCTGTTGTTTTCACAATATTTTTTTCACATATTTTAATTTCAGCATGTGGGTTTCAAATTAGCATGTCGTAACTGAATTACAAACTTGACAGCTGCTGAGTTGAAGACAATGGATCAGGTGAGAGGGAGCATAAACCACAAGTATCTAGACAGTTAATACTCAGTATTTACATGTAGAAAATAAACTTTTCTTCTATTGGGTAGGAGGGAATGATAACATTTGATTTATTTCTTAAAGGGGTTTTCCAGCCCTGTAAGTTTTTAGAAAGCTGTATATATAATAACATATTAAAATTTTTTTTTTACTTGACCTTCAAAATCCTGCGCCACAACCACCTCAACAATTCCCTGGTTCGTTGACATGACATGTATATATATGTGCTGTTGTATTACGCTGTGTTATGGTGTGCCATGAATTGACTATGCAGATTGCAGTCCTGGGTTGATCTGACTGATGGGTCATACTATGTGTCACCTCCATGCCTTGCCTAGGTGCTAGTAAGAATGCACGGGAGTTGCCAGCATTGGTGTAGGCCCATAAAGAGCTTGATACTGACTTATGTATAGGCATCTGCTGGGGCACTATGCCACTAGAGCACTATGCCACTTCCCTGAGAAGAGGGGCGAAGAAGAGCCAATAAAAGAGAGTTGTTGGCACCATGGGGTTGAGGGCAGATGATCCATGTAATTGCCTGGAAGATCTGTGATAGGCCTAATAAGTAGCTATACCTACAGTAGGCTTGTGGAATCACAAGAGTTGGTAGGCCGGAGGCACTAGTAAGTGACAAGTGGCCTGGGAAGATGTGGCATATAAGGAAAGCATAGGTAAGAGGTGTCTTCATAGTGTCTCCTAACAGACCCCGGAGAAAGTCACTGTTGAAGTGGTGTAGGATAAATATATTGTCAGCCTTGGGAGGGGTCAGCTCTGTGTAGTCTACAAGCCAAGATGAGTTGGTGGGCGTCAGATCCATCCTTGCGAGAAGCTATAGCATGGCCTCAGACAACCTTGTTTCAGACATCAGCGTGACAAGGTATTTATGTCCAGTATATAGTGGGAAATTGGCTGCTCAGAGGCCTGTGATGTGACTAAATAGACTCACTCGTGTGTTATGGTGGACTGAACGGAAGTTGTAGGAAAGATTGGACTCTCAGAATACGGAAGTGACCTTCCTTCTGTTTCAAGTACAACAAGTTGTGTTGAAACTTTTAGAGTGAGTTGACAGTTAACTGTGACAAGTTCTAATGATTGATGTGAAGGCAACACCCCCGCAAATCAGCTGTTAGAAGACACTGCGGTGCTGCAGTTTATTCGTAGGCCAGTGACGTCACGTTTGTTAGTCATATGGCCTAGGCGGAGGTCTGTCCCATTGAAGTGAATGGGCCGAGATGTAATACCAAGCACAAACACTATACAATGGCCGGCACTGTGCTTTGTAAGCTGAGAGGAGGCTGTGTTACTTACCAGAGCGCCACGGTCCTCAAACAGCTGATCTGTAGGGCTACTTGGTGCTGGACCCATGCCGATCTGATATTGTTGACTTTTATGAACATAAAGAATTTTTGCACCACTGATGTGAAGAAAGTAAATCTTTTGTAATCCTCCTCAACCACTACCTTACACTTTTTTTCTGCTAATTAGTGAGAGGCCCACGGGTGAGACTGAATGGTCACACACTGATGGCCTAGAAGACACAAAAGTATGGCCTCATGCACACGACCGTGCTGTTTTTTGCGGTCCTCAAACCGCGGATCTGCAAAAAACAGAAGCCGCCGTGTGCCTTCCACAATTTGCGGAACGGGCAGCCCATTGTAGACATGCCTATTCTTGTCCGCAAAATGGACAAGAATAGGACAAGCTATTTTTTTTTTGCGGGGCCTCGGAACGGAGCAACGAATGTGGACAGCACACGGAGTGCTGTCCGCATCTTTTGCGGCCCTATTGAAGCGAATGGGTCCGCATCCGAGCCGCAGAAACTGCGGTTTGGATGCGGACCATAACTACGGTCGTGTGCATTAAGCCTATATCTGATAAAGTGGAAAGTGGCCATAATTCAAATGTACATGAAAAAATACATTAATTGCCACGTGTATCTGCCATTTTTGGGCATTGACCCTTGTTCTCTCCATTTTTTAAAGATCTTCATATATGTTTAATAATTGGGCTTTTTAGATAGGTAACAGTGACTGGCTTCAAACCTGGACAATGGTGAGCCGTTCTGTCACAAACGGTTAACTGTTTTTCTGCTGTGTGAATGGTACGTTCACGGTGTGCCGGTCATCTAATAACCCTTATCTGTAAATTACTAAGAGGTCATAAACACTTATTTAAGGCTACTGACAGGGAGTGTTCCACAGGATTGGCGCATAGCAAATGTGGTGCCAATATTCACAAAGGGTCCAAAAACAGAGCCCGGAAACTATAGGCCGTAAGGCCGGTAAGTTTAACATCTCTCATGGGTAAACTGTTTGAAGGGTTTCTAAGAGATGCTATCTTGGAGTACCTCAATGAAAATAAGCAAATAACGCCATATCAGCATGGCTTCATGAGGGATCGGTCATGTCAAACTAATTTAATCAGTTTCTATGAGGAGGTAAGTTCTAGACTTGACCGCGGCGAATCAATGGATGTCGTATATCTGGACTTCTCCAAAGCATTTGACACTGTACCGCATAAAAGGTTACAGGACTGTGGACTTCTGCTTGCTCCTGGCAGTACCCGTGCTTCCATAAATGGTGCAGGTGAACTCGGCTATTTTTTTCTCTTTTACTTATCACATGAAAGGTTAGTATATAAAATGAGAATGCTTGGACTGGGGGAAAATATCTGTAAGTGGGTAAGTAACTGGCTGAGGGATAGAAAACAGAGGGTGGTTATTAACGGTACACACTCAGATTGGGTCACTGTCACTAGTGGGGTACCTCAGGGGTCAGTATTGGGCCCTATTCTCTTCAATATATTTATTAATGATCTTGTAGAAGGCTTGCATAGTAAAATATAAATTTTCGCAGATGACACTAAACTGTGTAAAGTAATTAACACTGAAGAGGACAGTATACTACTACAGATGGATCTGGATAGATTGGAGGCTTGGGCAGATAAGTGGCAGATGAGGATTAACACTGACAAATGTAAGGTTATGCACATGGGTTGGAATAATGCAAGTCACCAGTACATACTAAAGGGTAACACTGGGTAAGTCCTCTTGCACACGAACGTATTTTCATTCCGTCTCCATTTCGGGGTTTTTTTCAGACCGTATACAGAACCATTCATTTTTAATGAAGGTACTCCGTGTGCATTCCGTTTCCATATGTCCTATTATTGTCCGCATTATGGACAAGGATAGTACTGTTCTATTAGGGGCCAGCTGTTCCGTTCCGCAATATACGGAATGCACGCGGATGTCATCCTATTTTTTGCGGATGCGTTTTTTGCGGACTGCAAAATACATACGGTTTTTTGCAAGAGGCCTAACACTGACATGGAAAAGGACCTAGGAATTTTTGTGAACCGCAAACTAAGCTGTAGAAACCAGTGTCAGGCAGCTGCTGCCAAGGCCAATAAGATAATGGGTTGCATCAAAAGGGGCATAGATGCCCGTGATAAGAACATAGTCCTACCACTTTACAAATCACTAGTCAGACCCAGTGGCGTTGCGAGGGGGGTGCGGGGGGTGCGGGCCGCACCGGGTGACACCAGTCTGATGGGGTGTCACCCGCCGGCCGCCGGAGTTCTCCTTACTTCTCGCAAGCACGTCTGCCCGGCCGTCATGTGGTGAAGGGGGTGTGACTGCCTGGTGAGTGGCGCCGCGGCGGATGCACTGCAGGAGCAGCCAGCAGGCCTAGGACTCGAGTCTGGAGCTAATGGATTGGGTGGTGAGTCACGTGACAGCAGTGACTCACTCACACAGCCAGTCAGACCTGCCACTGCCGCACCTGAGGGAGGAGGAGGTGTGGTAAGTAGCGCAGAGAGAGCGCATATTGACTTTATATTTAGATTATTTCATTTAATACCCCATTATAGTATTTATTAAATTTAGGGGGGGGGTTTGCCCTCCAGGTCCAGCCAGGTCCAGCCAGGATAAAGCTTGAACAGAAGGTGGAAATGCACTTTAATGCTCTATGACTCATGGAGCATTAAAGTGAATTTCCTGGAAATGCAGCAAACTACATAATGGAGGGCAGTGTGGGGGCAAATTACTTAGTGGGGGGGGAATTACTTAGTGGGGGGGGGCAAATTACATAATGGAGGGCAGTGTGGGGGCAAATTACTTAGTGGGGGGGAATTACTTAGTGGGGGGGGCAAATTACATAATGGAGGGCTGTGTGGGGGGCAAATTACTTAATGTGAGGCAGTGTGGGGGGGCATATTAATTAAAGGGATTCTGCACTTTGTTTTAACTGATGATCTATCCTCTGGATAGATCATGAGCATCTGATCAGCGAGGGTCCGACGCCCGGGACCCCCGCCGTTCAGCTGTTTGAGAAGGCAAGTGAACAGAGCTTAGCCCCGCCCAGGCCAGTGATACTAGTCATGACGTCACTGGACCAGCGGCAAACCGTTAGAAATCCGCGGCGCTGCTATAGCGCCGCTGCCTTCTCAAACAGCTGAACGGCGGGGGTCCCAGGTGTCGGACCCTCGCTGATCAGATGCTCATGATCTATCCAGAGGATAGATCATCAGTTAAAAAAAAGTGCAGAACCCCTTTAATGTGGGGCAGTGTGGGGGGGGGCATATTACTTAATGTGGGGCAGTGTAGGGGGCAGTATTACTAATTATGGAACTCTAGAAGGGAATTACTATGGGTGGGACTATGAGGAGCACAATTACTATGGGGGCACTATTATTTCTTCAGGATAGTTTTTGGGGGTATTGGGGAGCACAGCGAGCCGCAGGATAACACTGTGGGGACTCCAGGTTGGGGGATGATGATAGAAAAGTGAGGACACTAAGATGTCCGTGTTTCACACTCTGCAGAGACGAGATGTGGCTGAAAGAAGTGTCTGGACCAAAAGGAGAAGATGATGACAGAGAAGATCTACATCGGAGGAGACGTCACCTGGGATGCCCTGGATGTGAGAGGTATGTGCTGCTGTATAGTATAGTGTATTTATGTATGTGTACCATGTATATGGTGTATTTATATGTATGTGTGTTGGATATATATGGTGTACGTGTCCTGACGCCACGCGCCCGCCGTAGTAGGGAACCTGTTCTCAAAAATTTTAATCCGACCCCCCCAGTTGTCGATCTGCCTGCTAGCACCCCCAACCCCCCTTCCTGTTGGCAATCTGTCTGCTTAGCCCCCCCCTCCCACGTCAGCGGTCTGTTTACTATCCAAACCCTGCCCCCCGCATTACCGCTTGGGTCAGTCGGCAGGCTCAGTGAAGGACGTAAGGGGTGTCAGCGGCACCGCGGCGGAGCTTGAAGGACGTCCCCTACGTGACTCATCCTGGGGGAGTGACACCATTTTCTACCTCACCGGGTGACACCAGCCTTAGCAACGCCACTGGTCAGACCACACATGGAGTACCGTGTACAGTTCTGGGCTCCTGTGAACAAGGCAGACATAGCAGCGCTGGAGAGGGTTCAGAGGAGGGCAACTAAAGTAATAACTGGAATGAGGGGACTACAGGACCCAGAAAGATTATCAATATTAGGATTATTCACTTTAGAAAAAAGATGACTGAGGGGTCGATCTAATTACTATGTATAAATTTATCAGGGGGCAGTACAGAGATCTCTCCCATCATCTATTTATCCCCAGGACTGTGACTGTGACGAGGGGACATCCTCTGCGTCTGGAGGAAAGAAGGTTTGTACACAAACATAGAAAAGGGTTCTTTATGGAGTGTAATAACATTATAGGCTATAGCTACTAGAAAAAAAAAAATTGCCACCCAAGGTGTACATAGCCTTTTAGACAATTTACCATTATTAGATATCAATAACTTGTACAAGCTATACTGTAAAGTGAAACTATAAATCTTGAGTGTCACATTAACATATAGGTAAGATTGAAGTACATTAAAGTGTTTTTTTGCTTTGTACAATCCCCACTTAATGTCCTTTGGCACTAAGCAGATTACACAGTATCCTGTAATCCGTATTCTGCGGGGAAACCAGGAGGATGTTTTTCCCCGCAGTTCCACCACTTGGAAATTAAAGAGGACCTGTAACCCCCACTGACACGTCTGTTTTAGTAACTACTTGCATTCCCTATTTAAGAACAATTCTGGAGCATCTATTCCTATGACTCTATGTTCTAACATTCATGCATGATTCCTGCTGGAAATATGAATGAATTACTTGCAGTTTGCAATAAAGGTCCAGCTTGGATTTACCAATTGGGGTCCCTGTCCCTGCACAGTCTGACACTGGTAGCACTGATTGGATAATGTCAGAATGTTCAGGGACACCCCCCGGCTGGTAACACCCAAAGGGACCATTACTGCAGATTGCTAGTAATTTATTCATTAACTTCTAGAAGGAATAATACACAGGGTTCTAGGTTCTCTCTAAGCATTGCACAGAGCTCATTCAAATAAAGTGCTTTACTAATTAATGCAGAACTGGATGGGTTCTCTAAAGCAAGAGATGCTCTTTGTAACCCCCCTCCACATTGGCCAAGAGACCACCCCCTCTGTTCCCTGACAGGGTATATACAATATGGTCCCTAAATTGAACAAATCCTTTATGCAGAAATGAATAAAAATATATTGGGGAGAATTTACTAAAAATTTACTAAGGCTACTTTCACACTAGCGTTTCTATTTTCTGGTATTGAGGTCCGTTTTGCCTCCATTCATTGTCAATGGGGACAAAACGTAACTGAACAGAACGGGATGCTCCCAATTGCATTCTGTTCCACTCGGTTGCATTCCCATACCGGAGAGCAAACCGCGGCATGCTGCAGTTTTCTTATACCCAATCTGACACAATAGAAAACAGATCCGTCCCCCATTGAATTTCAATGGAGTTCATGACGGATCCGTCTTGGGTATGTTAAAGATAATATAACGGATGCAGATGGTTGTATTATCAGTAACGGAAGCATTTTTGCTGACCCCTGCCGAAAAACGCTAGTGTGAAAGTAGCCTGAGACCAGCATTTCATAAGCTGTTTTTGCAAAAGAACAGAAAAAAACAAGATCCTGTAAAAAAAAAACACTGATCCCGTTGCACATTTGGCATCCATTTGAGCCATTTCCATCTGAGATCCATTTTTTTTAGATGGAAAAAAGTTCTGCATGCAATACTTTTTTTTTTCAGTTTTAAAAAACGGATGGAAATGGCTCAAATGGATGCCAAATAGGCGATAGGATCCGTTGTTTTTTTACAGGATCCTGACAGATCAGAAGTAAAATGGAGATATGAACTGTCCCTAAAAAACATAGAACCAACCCTGTCCCTCACATGGATCCAACATGGTGTGCTGTCTGCATCTTTTGCGGCCCCATTGAAGTGAATGGGTCTGGATCTGCATGAGCCCTTAGAAACATACTGTCATGTACTAGATTATGTGTGATTTTCATTTTCTACATTATTCATGGGCTATCCCCTTTAAACTCTATCCTGTGGTTAGGGGATAAGATGTAATGGGACAGAGGACATGTCACTTCTCCTGACATGTCTGTCCTAGTAAATATCTGCATTCACCTTTCTCCATGAAATAATCCTGAGGCATCTTTCTTAAATTCCATGTTGTGCTGTTCCTCTGTTCCTCTGTTCCTCCTAGAGACGTATGAAATAACTGACAACTGGGTGTTGCCTAGCCCCTTGTCAACAAAGTGTGACTAATGGGACACTGCCAGAATGTATACGGTAGGGACATGTCTCACTGTCCAAGAGAATAATAATGCCCAGTTGTCAGTTTATACAATTCCTCTAGTAGTAATAGAGGAATGCAGAATTAAACAATGCTCAGGACTGCTATTTTATAGTAGAATACAAGTATACCCATAGCATACCTTTGCTGGGGTCCTGGGTTCGAATCCGACCATAGACAACATCTGCATGGAGGTTGTATGTTCTCTCCGTGTTTGAGTGGGTTTCCTCTGGGTACTCTGGTTTCCTCCCACACTGCATAGACATACTGATAGGGACCCTAGATTGTGAGCAGGGCCGGCGTTAGGGGGTGTTTGGGGGGGCAAACTGGGCAATTGCCCTGGGCCCCTATCACCAAAGGGGCCCCCTTCCAGTCAGTGGCGGATGACGTTCGAGTCTGCACTGCTGGGGGGCCCAAAGCTGACCCGAACGCCCACATACTGCGGCGTGGCACGGGAGCGCATAGTTCCCTGCCCGCCAACGATCCCCGCCATAGGCTACAGGCCTAGTAGGTGTCAAAAATGGCACTATACTATACAATCACACCCTGAGAATTCTAAGCAGATACTACATGCTGACAATGGACGTGAGACGAGAAATGTCATAGATATCTTAGTCCTGGAAATGGTTGTCACCCATTTGTTATATTCCTGTGCAGATATAAATGCAATACACTGATTCATCCGGATATAAGAGATCCCTTCTTCAGAGCTGTCAACAGGGACACAATTATTGCCAGTAAGTTAATTGTAAATTCATTTTCTTATCACATGCATCATTAAAACCTACTCAATCCACAATTAAATAAAATGCCAATACATCCCCATACAGCTCCAACCTGACACGTTGGGTGCCAGATTCCTGTCCTGTGTGATAAGCAGATCATGTCGGAGCATGTGATTATATATACACCTACATAATGTGCGCTTTGTGCAACCATTGTTGGGGTCCTTGCTTATTTTGGCTTGTGAAGCTCCACAACACTGGTTCAGGTTTGTAGAAAAAAGTCCCTCTAATTACATACTAATAGTATATGACTGAGAAACCTGTATAGTGTGGGCTTAGAAAAACACGGGTCTGTGGGCAGAAATAATATCTCATTCAGTCAGGTGTCAGTGTAATTCTTTTGATGATGAGGGTGGCAGGTTAGGACACGACATGGGAGCTAATAGAGAAAGCCATGCATAATTACAAGTCAATGCATTGCTCTTTTTTAGTTTTTTGTTTCTTAGTTTTTTCCTCACTGTTTAAGTTGTACAATTTATGATATTCTCGGTTCTATGCGCCGTGATTGTTTGAAATCATCTGAAAAGAAAGTCTCCTCTTCTCCGGGTTTAGATTATTCCGCCTTACAAAGCTATTTCACAGCTCAGTAAACCCAAATCCTCTTTGAAATAGTTGGTTGAGTAAAATGTATGAAGAGTTTTTTTTAACTTTTGTGGAGCCAAACCTACGACTGCGCCTGCTGCATCCGTTATGTGAATCGCCATGGAGTTATAGGGTTGTGATATAATGAAAGAAATCCCTCTTAATTCCATATGGACAAGGCTGAGTTCACACGGTGGATTCTTCCGATGGGAGAACCCGCTGCGGACATGTCTTTTCCTGGCAAAGCCTGGAAATCTGCGCTGAAATAATTTACCGCCACGTGAATGGCAGCAAAGACACTCAATGGAGGCGGCTTCTGTGTGGATTTCACACTGAAATACATCGACAGAATCCTCCAAGTGATTCCTGAAACTGTCTATCTCTACAGCAGGAAAAACTCTAAAGGCTCATTCACATGAGTGTATGTTTTTGCAGTCCGCAAATTGCAGATCCGCAAAACACAGAAACCGGCCATGTGCGTTCCACATTTTGCCGATCGGATTGTCTTTCTCCTGTGTAGAAAGGCCTATTCTTATCCGCAATTACGGACACGAATAGGACATGTTTTATCTTTTTTGCGCTGCCACGGAATGGAAGTACGGATGCGGACGCCACAAAGTGTGCTGTCTGCATCTTTTGCAGCCCCATTGAAATAAATGGGTCGGCACCCGTTCTGCAAAATTGCGGAACAAATATGGACAGAAATATACGGTCATGTGAAGTGGTCCTTAAAAGAGGAACAGTCTTTGTTGCCTATAGCAACCAATCATATTACATTTCGTATTCTGCGCTCAAAAAATGGAAGCTGTGCTCTGATTGGTTGCTATGGGCAACAAAGATTTTGTTCAGTTGGCTTTCATAAATCTGCCCCACAGTTTCAAATTTCTATTTATTTGGTTAAAGGGGGAGATTTTGTAAAATGTCTAAAACAAAAAAAAGGCTTTGTTGCCCTTGGCAACCAATCACAGCGCAGCTTTCAATCAATATTATGCTCTTGAAAATTTGAAAACTGCGCTGTGATTCCTGTGGAGAAAAAGCCTGTTTTTCTTTTAGACGGTTTCATAGGTTTGACCCCAAAATTCTAAAAAGTCTAATTTCTGCCAGAGATGAGGTAATATTACCACAATAGTAGAAAAAAACGTCCAGGACAGCAGTATCACACGCTATCAGTACAGTAGGGCCGGAGTATCATCTATATATTTTTTTTTACTAATTAAAACCAGATAGTGAAACATTTTCCTTTCTTATCTGATTTTATTTTCTGATGATAGATTTGGTTATTCTATGTTGTATACATGATCATGGAGGCAGCCATCTTGCCTGGGCTGTTGTTAACAGCAATAGAGATATGCTTTACAGCAGCACATGGACCATAGACACTATAGACTGCATATGTTTATTGATGTCTAGGGGAGAGTGTTGTTGGCATGTTCTGTGACTGTGCAGAGGTCATTGTGCAGGGAGGGAGAGTAGATAAGAGAGTAGATAGATATGACCTCTACCATTTGTGAATGATGTGATCCTGTGTTATCTATATATAAGGTTTAGCATTCATTATTATCCTGCCTTTGATGATGAGATGACTACTGAGTAACACTGGTATTGCAATATGGAGAACGTAGGTGCTCTAGCTTATTGGCTGTCCGAATGGCCAAATACAGTGGAATAAATGAGTGTATAAAGAATAATCCTGGCGCTCTCAAAAATATTATGCCAAAATGTTAGAGTTTATTAAAACATTACTTTAGGATTAATAACAAGATCAATACCACAATAAATGAGCAATATACTTATTACACTCAATCACTCCTCTAATAGGTAACCTTGTGTAAAAATGAACGGTGTAAGGTAATATAAAACTGGAAGAAAATATATAAAATTAAAATAAAGATAAAAATCAATATAAAAAGGCAGTCCACTTAAAGGGAAACTGTCATCAACTTTATGCTCTATCACAATCATTACAGACTGGGCCTCGAAAAGAGTCCCGGCCACCTGAGAAGAGTCCTGGTTATTCATGAATTCCTGCTCTCCTGCCCACCTGCTGATGACTGACAGTCTTCTACCTAGTTTTTTCCCTTTTTCTCTAGGAGAGAACTGCCAATCATCAGCAGATTCGGTGGGAGAGCAGGAGATTAAGAATAACCAGGACTCTGTCACTATTTTATGCTGACATCACTGAGGGCAGCATAAAATAGTGACAGAAATGCTGATGTCAGCGGTGTGTCACTCATGAGCTAAAAGTAAGTGATTGCCGAGAACCAGCATCATAATCATTGCAGCCCAGGCCTTGAAGAGTCAATCTACCTGAGAAGAGTCCTGGTTTTTCATAATCTCCTGCTCTCACCCATCTGCTGATGATTGGCAGTTGATAACAGGTTCCCTTTAATATAGTTTTTAATATTCAGGCCCATCTGTACTCATACTTTTATAATAAATGCCACATGCATAGATTTGTATAATGACAGCAACACAGTCTCTATATTAGATGGGACAATTATCTTAGCGATATTAGGTTTTCCGGCTCATTTATCATTTCAAATGCCGGTTTTTGGTGTATAAAATGGCTTAAAAGGAACCTGTCACGAGATTTTGTGTATAGAGCTGAAAACATGGGTTGCTAGATGGCCGCTAGCACATCCGCAATCCCCAATCCCCATAACTCTGTGTGCTTTTATTGTGTAAAAAAAAACAATTTGATACATATGCAAATGAACCTGAGATGAGTCCTGTCCCTGACTCATCTCATGTACAGGACTCATCTCAGGTTAATTTGCATATGTATCAAATCGATTTTTTATACACAATAAAAGCACACAGAGCTATGGGGACTGGATATTGCGGATGTGCTAGCGGCCATCTAGCAACCCATGTCCTCAGCTCTATACACAAAATCCCGGTGACAGGTTCCCTTTAAGTCTATGCCAACAAGGGAGCTGGCGCAGAGTTAAGGCTGTGACGCTCTCCGATGTGATTGGATCGCGGCACAGCCGGGGAGAAGGAGACGCCCATTGAGAAACCCTGGAGTCTCCTCCTCCCTGTTCCGATGCTCAGTATTAACATACTGAGCGTGAAAACCTCAGGAGGGCACAGCGGGGCGTAGCGTAGGAGCGATGTAAAAAACAAAAAACAGGTGGCAGCATCAGTGGGGGGTACCCCGCCAGTACAGGTATTTAGCTCCTATAAGTAAAGCAGATAAAAGGTCCTCTTTAAGACCGATGGTCTTAATAAATACCCCCTTTATTTAAACAATAGGACATTTTCTGGTGACACATTGCCTTTAATATAAGTGAACAGGTAGATGTAAAGTTGCGGCTTGTTTCTACAATCCCATCCAAGAGCCTATGCAGAGGGGAGCGATTGCCTCTCCTCAAATACTTGCTTCTGTTAAGCAACAGGACTAAAGTAACATATCTGTACAAGTCAGAAAGTAATTTGTTATCACCCAAGACTACTTTTTGTCCAGAAAATCTGTAGATACGTCTAAGGATCAGTTTACATGGCCTGTTGCTGTCCCCTGCAACCCTAACACTAGTATAATTAAAATGTAACTAGACTTTGTATGAGATTTGACATTTACAATGATACCACTGGGGGCGAAGTCATAGGTGAGTAATAGTGATCACTGGAAAAAACAACAGCGCACATTTATATTCCTGTACATGGGTGATTGCAACATGGAAATGTAGAGACTGGAAGCTGTCAGCACTCATGAAAGAAGTGGTCTGCGGCCATATCAGCAATCAAATAATGTGGTTTCAACTGACTGAAGAAAAATGTAATCCCTGTTTGACAGCTTAGGGTGCATTCACATAACCGTTTAGCTTTCCGTTCTTCTGATCCGTCAGAAAAGGAGAGACAGGGAGAACAGGATCCTGTAAAAAACGGATACTGCTGCATCAGTTATGCATAAGAATGCACAGGATCCGTTTTTTTCCAGGATCATGTTTTTTTTAATCTCTCTCTTCTTCTGACGGATCAGAGAACGGAAAGCTAAATGGTGATGTGATGCACCCTTAATAGTGGCAGAAAAAGACAAAGCTCAAAAATGGAACATGTTTCGAACAATGCAGACCAGAGTTTGGTTTGTGCGAGTTTTTTGTAATAATACAAATCGCAGACAAATCCTTTAACAAGGAAATCTCATAAAAAGGAACCTGTAAGGCTGAGGTCACATCACTGTTTAGCTTTCCGTTCTTGTGATCTGTCAGAGAGAGAAGACCAAAGCAAAACAGGATCCTGTAAAGAAAATGGATCCTGTTGCATCAGTTATGCATAGAATTGCATAGGATCCGTCGCATCAGTTGTCATCCGTTTGAGCCATTCCGTCTGAGATCCGTTTTTTTTTAGATGGGAAAAAAAGTACTGCACGCAGGACTGTATTTCCCAGTCTAAAAAAAAATGATATCAGATACAAATGGCTCAGACAGATGACAATTGATTCAACAGGATCTGTTTCTTTACAGGATCCCGTTTTTTTGTTTTCTCTCTCTTCTTCTGATGGATCAGAAAAATGGAAAGCTAAACGGTAATGTGAACTCAGCCTTATCTATATTCATGCACGAGTATAAATCAATTAATTCATTCATTTTGGGATTTCTTTCACGGATTTTCTTTCCTTTTCTCAGGATCTAACCAGGGGCAGACTGGGAACTTAAAGTAGATTAAAAAAAAAATTAAAAAAAAATGTGGCCACACATTTTAGATGAGTCCAAATTGACAAAAGGTGTGGCTACACAAGTAGGCATGGCCCGCACAAGCCATAAGTAGGTAGGGGCAGCAGAAGTAGGCGGGGCCAGAAATACCGTAGTGCAGCACAAAATACTGTCCCAGCAAAACCAAATGCCACAGTGCAACATAAAATATTGCCCTATCACCATACTGAGGAGGTGATACAGTTGAATTCAGGAGGGGACCTGCGGCTGCTGGCCAAGTGCATACGTTAGCTCCCAGAAGGTTAGGTCAATGTGTTTACCGTCACTATCACAGAACCTGATTCACTGAATAGGAATGGATGGTTTAAAACTGTCCATTCCTATTCAGTGAATCAGGGCAAGTGCATAAGTACCTGATGCACCTTCATTAATAATGCTGAGATCATCAGATTATTATGTTCCTGGCCAGCAGCAATGAGGGCTCGGGTGGCCCCCTGGGCATTGGCTTACCAGGAAATTTCCCTATGACTAGTGCAGCACTGGATCTACTCCTGATTTTTGCAACACAATACTCGCTATGTGTTGTACATTTGTGTTGACCATCACACACGTTTGGTGACCTCTGGCATTCAGCTATCTGCCCAAGTATCTAATAGTAGTGTCGGTGAGCAGAACATATACAGATAGACAGTACTGCCCCCTGCAGCAGCATCCCATTAGTGTCGGTGTAGAAGCAAATCTGCAGTACTGGAAAATTAAAAAAGAATGCCTAGAAGTTGGTAACAAGCCCATTTTACAATATGGCAACACTGGAGCATGTTACATGTAGTGATCAAAGTTCCAAAATCCTTACTTTACATACAGATGTTCCTCAAACTTTTTTGTCTGGTATCACTTGCTACTTTTTCTCTTTTGTCTTACAGGACTGGTGATTGCAATTATGGCGAAAAAATATGGGAAGGCGCTCATAGGGTAGTACGTTCGATAAAAAATGTATGTACGTAAGATATCAATGGTTGTGCTCACCTTATGGTGCATACGTAGGCTCAACACTCGTGAGGACAGGGGGTCGGTGCAGCCGATATCTCTCAGTCCTCGTAGGTGGAGTAGCCAATTCTCCAGAGGAATGATATGAAACACAATGGGGAAAGTTTTGTGTACTGTACCAGTACACCGAATAATACCTTCTGGCGCAAAGACACAACCTCAGTAGATAGATGAAGGATCTTTTATTAATGAGTGACTGGTACTGGTACAGTACACAAAACTTTCCCCATCGAGGACTGGTGATTGGGTGTTGTTGAAGTGTTCACTATGCCTGCTAGATGAAGGTGTGGAGCATTTGTGCAATCAACAGACTTTGAAAGGGCTAAATAGTGGGACTTGAGAAGCTGGGTGGTCCATGTGTCAAATCTCAGAAAGAATTGACTATGAAGTTGCTGTAGGTGTCATGGTGTGGGGTGCCATTAGTTACCATAGCCTTTACCATGTGGTATTCATGGAAGAAACACTGACCAGCCCCTAGTATGCACAAGACATTGTGGAACCAGTCCTACTGTCTTTTTTTATTTAGGCCAGTTTCACACCTCCGGTGTGAAGTCTAGCAGGCTGTTCTGGCTAGGTTAACGCGTTAAGTAAAAAATTGCACAAAAAGGTTAACTAACTCTTTCAATGTATTTCAATGTCTTTTGTGACAAGATGCAACGAGATTGTTATCAGGGTCAATTTTAGCTTTTCTACATCTGTAAGGGTACATTTTTTGTACTAACGCTTATTATAAGGGGGGGGGGGGCATTTGTTGTGCAAGTGCACACTATAAGGGGGCATTTTTTTGTACTGGCTCACATTTTAAGGGGGCATTTTTGTACTTGTACACATTAGGGAGTATTTTTCTACTGTCACACATTTAAGGAGAATTATTACTACTATAAGGCATTATGGTGAGCTTTATTACTGCTGTAGGACTAAGGGAAACATGAATACTACTATGGGCACTATGGGGGCATTATTACTTCTGGGGCACAGTGAGGCCATTATTAATGCTGGGGTTACTGTAAGGGCACTATTACTACTAAGTTCTCTGGCAGAAAATTATTAGTATTGGTGGGGCTTTTGGGAGCACTATTACCCTGGCATAGTATAAGCTTAGCACAATTATTTTTGGGGGACATTATGTTTGCAACACTATTAGTGTCTGGGGTCCTATTTGCTGGGCACAGTTATTTTTTCAGACACTATGTGCAATAAATATTGAAGGGGGCACAATCTGTGTGGTACTAGTATTTTCAGGTAGACTGTTTTTGCAGTATAGTATTGAGGAGCACAGCAGGCACAGTATTGGGGGTGGCAGTATGGGGTGTTCAGAAGGTGGGAGGATAATGGAAAAGTCAAAGTCTGCAGAGACAAGAGATGTCTGAAAGAAATCATTATGGTGGTCTGGTTCGAATGGAGAAGATAAGGAAAGAGAGAATCTAGATCGCTGGATGTAAGAAGTATGTGGCGCTGCATTAGCATGTATATTTTGTAATGCTGTATGTAATGTTAGGAGGAAAGGGGTTAGGTTCAGAATTTGGCAATGGGGCTGGGATCGCTGTTTCAATTTTCACCTCAGCATAACCGATACCAAGTAAACATAAACCTCCATATAGAGATAATAAAATGTCTTTATTCAATATGACAAAAATACATATAACGATGGTCAGTAAAATTAGCAGCAAATAGAACCCCCCCAAAAGAGAGGACAAAAAGGAAGCCACAGAGTCAGCGGGCCACACAGGCAGCAGCAAAAAACAAAATAAGGGAAATAACAGAGCATGCACCGGCCACTACCAGCACAGTGAGCATATCAAGGTAAAAAAGACCCCGGAAGAAGCCTGTTAGGCGAAACGGCGTTGGGTGGAGGAGGCTGCAGGATCGACGTGCCACACACGGTAGTACAGCAAATTTTCTGTTTCTTATGTTTTGCTCCTGCCTTTCCAGCGATTAACTTTCAAAGGTCTTTTTTACCTTGATATGCTCACTGTGCTGGTAGTGGCAGGTGCATGCTCGGTTATTTCCCTTATTTAGTTTTTTGCTGCTGCCTGTGTGGCCCACTGACTCTGTGGCTTCCTCTTTGTCCTCTCTTTTGGGGGGGATGGGGGGGCTCTATTTGCTGCTAATTTTACTGACCATCGTTCTATGTATTTTTGTCATATTGAATAAAGACATTTTATTATCTCTATACGGAGGTTTGTGTTTACTTGGTATCGGTTATGGTGATTTAGCAATTAATACCTCTGTTCATTAGTTATTGGTATCCGAATTTTTGTTATTTGGTGCTTTAATTTTCACCTCAGGCAGCAGAAAGGCCAGGTTCACCCCTGCACATGATTGATGCCATGTTTCATTTAGACAATGGATACATTATACAGGACCGATCCATGGTCTATACCATTCTACAGTACACATTAGGGTCAACTGCCTGATATAAGAAAGGTTTGTAAGCAAAATTTTAAATACAAGTGTATTAGAAAATTGTATCAACTTCTATTATCAGCTTTTCCGCACAGTCAACAACCTCTGCAACCCATCGTGCCGGAAATCCAGCATCAAACCTTCACAAGACCTGTGTGAGAAATTTGCCCACTTCTTCTCAGACAAAGTCTCCTCCATACGATCTGCCATTCAATTCACAGCACCGGAAACCAAAGCAGAGTCATAATGGATGCAAAACTAGCCTACCACCATGGTCTGATTTCAAGGTAATTACTGAAGAAGATATCCTAGATATCCTATCAAACCTTCGCCAAACTACTTGCGAACTAGACCCTGGCCCAACTTAGTTCATGTTGAAATGCCCTGAGCTATTTAGACCAGCATTCCACAAAATAATCAACTGTGTCTTACAAGAAGGCAGGTTTCCCACCTGTCCGAAAGAAGCAATCGTCAGACCGCTACTCAAGAAACCATCCTTAGACCCAGATGCTCTAAACAGCTACAGACCTGTCTCCAACCTCCCTTTTCTGGGGAAAGTTATTGAAAAGGCTGTCTATCTCCAACTTGGAGCCAGTCTCTCAAGGAACAGCATCCTTGACCCTCTTCAATCTGCTTCAGAAAACACCACAGCTGTGAAACAGCCCTCACCCACACCTGCAATGATCTGCTTACGGCAAGAGACAGAGGTCAATGTTCTATAATGATTTTTCTCAACCTCTCAGCGGCTTTTGACACAGTTGATCACAAAATCTTGCTTAACAGGCTACAAGAGAACTGTGGCATAGATGGCTTAGTTTTCCAGTGGTTCAACTCCTTCCTGGCTGGCAGAACTCAAAGGGTATCCTTGGGGCCCTTCCTCTCCAACCCTATACCACTAAAATACGGTGTACCCCAAAGCGCGATACTATCCCCTTTACTGTTCACCATATACATGCTGCCACTTGGAAAAATCATACAAAAACATGGCCTGACCTATCACTGCTATGCGGATGACACCCAGCTATATTTATCTTTCAAACCTGGAGTCACAGACCCTACCCCACAAATAAATGGGTGCTTAGCTGAGCTTCAGGAGTGGATGAATTAAGCATTGTTTGGTATGATTATTTGTTCACTGTATAAGAGTATAACATATAGAAGGTAGCACACAGAGCACCATACAATGTACTACAGGCCCTTTAAATCACACAAGTTTGCTGGTGCTTTCTTTTTGGGTTGTTTTATTATTCATGTCTATGAAAGTTTTTACAACTTGGCTACTAAAAGATTCAAAGTAGCCACACACATTAAATGTCTATTGGCTAAACCTGCAAATTTCAGAGAAACCTCCATCTAAGGCTTCATGCACACAACCATATGCATTTTGCGGTCCGAAAACCACGGATTTACAAAATGCAGATGCTGTCTGCTGTCCACATTTTTTTCAGACGCTTTGACTTTAAAGCAGTCCGTGGGTGGAGGAGGCTGCAGGATCGACGTGCCACACACGGTAGTACAGCAAATTTTCTGTTTCTTATGTTTTGCTCCTGCCTTTCCAGCGATTAACTTTCAAAGGTCTTTTTTACCTTGATATGCTCACTGTGCTGGTAGTGGCAGGTGCATGCTCGGTTATTTCCCTTATTTAGTTTTTTGCTGCTGCCTGTGTGGCCCACTGACTCTGTGGCTTCCTCTTTGTCCTCTCTTTTGGGGGGGATGGGGGGGCTCTATTTGCTGCTAATTTTACTGACCATCGTTCTATGTATTTTTGTCATATTGAATAAAGACATTTTATTATCTCTATACGGAGGTTTGTGTTTACTTGGTATCGGTTATGGTGATTTAGCAATTAATACCTCTGTTCATTAGTTATTGGTATCCGAATTTTTGTTATTTGGTGCTTTAATTTTCACCTCAGGCAGCAGAAAGGCCAGGTTCACCCCTGCACATGATTGATGCCATGTTTCATTTAGACAATGGATACATTATACAGGACCGATCCATGGTCTATACCATTCTACAGTACACATTAGGGTCAACTGCCTGATATAAGAAAGGTTTGTAAGCAAAATTTTAAATACAAGTATATTAGAAAATTGTATCAACTTCTATTATCAGCTTTTCCGCACAGTCAACAACCTCTGCAACCCATCGTGCCGGAAATCCAGCATCAAACCTTCACAAGACCTGTGTGAGAAATTTGCCCACTTCTTCTCAGACAAAGTCTCCTCCATACGATCTGCCATTCAATTCACAGCACCGGAAACCAAAGCAGAGTCATAATGGATGCAAAACTAGCCTACCACCATGGTCTGATTTCAAGGTAATTACTGAAGAAGATATCCTAGATATCCTATCAAACCTTCGCCAAACTACTTGCGAACTAGACCCTGGCCCAACTTAGTTCATGTTGAAATGCCCTGAGCTATTTAGACCAGCATTCCACAAAATAATCAACTGTGTCTTACAAGAAGGCAGGTTTCCCACCTGTCCGAAAGAAGCAATCGTCAGACCGCTACTCAAGAAACCATCCTTAGACCCAGATGCTCTAAACAGCTACAGACCTGTCTCCAACCTCCCTTTTCTGGGGAAAGTTATTGAAAAGGCTGTCTATCTCCAACTTGGAGCCAGTCTCTCAAGGAACAGCATCCTTGACCCTCTTCAATCTGCTTCAGAAAACACCACAGCTGTGAAACAGCCTTCACCCACACCTGCAATGATCTGCTTACGGCAAGAGACAGAGGTCAATGTTCTATAATGATTTTTCTCAACCTCTCAGCGGCTTTTGACACAGTTGATCACAAAATCTTGCTTAACAGGCTACAAGAGAACTGTGGCATAGATGGCTTAGTTTTCCAGTGGTTCAACTCCTTCCTGGCTGGCAGAACTCAAAGGGTATCCTTGGGGCCCTTCCTCTCCAACCCTATACCACTAAAATACGGTGTACCCCAAAGCGCGATACTATCCCCTTTACTGTTCACCATATACATGCTGCCACTTGGAAAAATCATACAAAAACATGGCCTGACCTATCACTGCTATGCGGATGACACCCAGCTATATTTATCTTTCAAACCTGGAGTCACAGACCCTACCCCACAAATAAATGGGTGCTTAGCTGAGCTTCAGGAGTGGATGAATTAAGCATTGTTTGGTATGATTATTTGTTCACTGTATAAGAGTATAACATATAGAAGGTAGCACACAGAGCACCATACAATGTACTACAGGCCCTTTAAATCACACAAGTTTGCTGGTGCTTTCTTTTTGGGTTGTTTTATTATTCATGTCTATGAAAGTTTTTACAACTTGGCTACTAAAAGATTCAAAGTAGCCACACACATTAAATGTCTATTGGCTAAACCTGCAAATTTCAGAGAAACCTCCATCTAAGGCTTCATGCACACAACCATATGCATTTTGCGGTCCGAAAACCACGGATTCACAAAATGCAGATGCTGTCTGCTGTCCACATTTTTTTCAGACGCTTTGACTTTAAAGCAGTCCGTGGGTGGAGGAGGCTGCAGGATCGACGTGCCACACACGGTAGTACAGCAAATTTTCTGTTTCTTATGTTTTGCTCCTGCCTTTCCAGCGATTAACTTTCAAAGGTCTTTTTTACCTTGATATGCTCACTGTGCTGGTAGTGGCAGGTGCATGCTCGGTTATTTCCCTTATTTAGTTTTTTGCTGCTGCCTGTGTGGCCCACTGACTCTGTGGCTTCCTCTTTGTCCTCTCTTTTGGGGGGGATGGGGGGGCTCTATTTGCTGCTAATTTTACTGACCATCGTTCTATGTATTTTTGTCATATTGAATAAAGACATTTTATTATCTCTATACGGAGGTTTGTGTTTACTTGGTATCGGTTATGGTGATTTAGCAATTAATACCTCTGTTCATTAGTTATTGGTATCCGAATTTTTGTTATTTGGTGCTTTAATTTTCACCTCAGGCAGCAGAAAGGCCAGGTTCACCCCTGCACATGATTGATGCCATGTTTCATTTAGACAATGGATACATTATACAGGACCGATCCATGGTCTATACCATTCTACAGTACACATTAGGGTCAACTGCCTGATATAAGAAAGGTTTGTAAGCAAAATTTTAAATACAAGTGTATTAGAAAATTGTATCAACTTCTATTATCAGCTTTTCCGCACAGTCAACAACCTCTGCAACCCATCGTGCCGGAAATCCAGCATCAAACCTTCACAAGACCTGTGTGAGAAATTTGCCCACTTCTTCTCAGACAAAGTCTCCTCCATACGATCTGCCATTCAATTCACAGCACCGGAAACCAAAGCAGAGTCATAATGGATGCAAAACTAGCCTACCACC
This sequence comes from Bufo bufo, assembly GCF_905171765.1. Taxonomy (NCBI): domain Eukaryota; kingdom Metazoa; phylum Chordata; class Amphibia; order Anura; family Bufonidae; genus Bufo; species Bufo bufo. Next base: position 701,119,575 of record NC_053389.1, read on the forward strand.
ATGGTCTGATTTCAAGGTAATTACTGAAGAAGATATCCTAGATATCCTATCAAACCTTCGCCAAACTACTTGCGAACTAGACCCTGGCCCAACTTAGTTCATGTTGAAATGCCCTGAGCTATTTAGACCAGCATTCCACAAAATAATCAACTGTGTCTTACAAGAAGGCAGGTTTCCCACCTGTCCGAAAGAAGCAATCGTCAGACCGCTACTCAAGAAACCATCCTTAGACCCAGATGCTCTAAACAGCTACAGACCTGTCTCCAACCTCCCTTTTCTGGGGAAAGTTATTGAAAAGGCTGTCTATCTCCAACTTGGAGCCAGTCTCTCAAGGAACAGCATCCTTGACCCTCTTCAATCTGCTTCAGAAAACACCACAGCTGTGAAACAGCCTTCACCCACACCTGCAATGATCTGCTTACGGCAAGAGACAGAGGTCAATGTTCTATAATGATTTTTCTCAACCTCTCAGCGGCTTTTGACACAGTTGATCACAAAATCTTGCTTAACAGGCTACAAGAGAACTGTGGCATAGATGGCTTAGTTTTCCAGTGGTTCAACTCCTTCCTGGCTGGCAGAACTCAAAGGGTATCCTTGGGGCCCTTCCTCTCCAACCCTATACCACTAAAATACGGTGTACCCCAAAGCGCGATACTATCCCCTTTACTGTTCACCATATACATGCTGCCACTTGGAAAAATCATACAAAAACATGGCCTGACCTATCACTGCTATGCGGATGACACCCAGCTATATTTATCTTTCAAACCTGGAGTCACAGACCCTACCCCACAAATAAATGGGTGCTTAGCTGAGCTTCAGGAGTGGATGAATTAAGCATTGTTTGGTATGATTATTTGTTCACTGTATAAGAGTATAACATATAGAAGGTAGCACACAGAGCACCATACAATGTACTACAGGCCCTTTAAATCACACAAGTTTGCTGGTGCTTTCTTTTTGGGTTGTTTTATTATTCATGTCTATGAAAGTTTTTACAACTTGGCTACTAAAAGATTCAAAGTAGCCACACACATTAAATGTCTATTGGCTAAACCTGCAAATTTCAGAGAAACCTCCATCTAAGGCTTCATGCACACAACCATATGCATTTTGCGGTCCGAAAACCACGGATTCACAAAATGCAGATGCTGTCTGCTGTCCACATTTTTTTCAGACGCTTTGACTTTAAAGCAGTCCGTGGGTGGAGGAGGCTGCAGGATCGACGTGCCACACACGGTAGTACAGCAAATTTTCTGTTTCTTATGTTTTGCTCCTGCCTTTCCAGCGATTAACTTTCAAAGGTCTTTTTTACCTTGATATGCTCACTGTGCTGGTAGTGGCAGGTGCATGCTCGGTTATTTCCCTTATTTAGTTTTTTGCTGCTGCCTGTGTGGCCCACTGACTCTGTGGCTTCCTCTTTGTCCTCTCTTTTGGGGGGGATGGGGGGGCTCTATTTGCTGCTAATTTTACTGACCATCGTTCTATGTATTTTTGTCATATTGAATAAAGACATTTTATTATCTCTATACGGAGGTTTGTGTTTACTTGGTATCGGTTATGGTGATTTAGCAATTAATACCTCTGTTCATTAGTTATTGGTATCCGAATTTTTGTTATTTGGTGCTTTAATTTTCACCTCAGGCAGCAGAAAGGCCAGGTTCACCCCTGCACATGATTGATGCCATGTTTCATTTAGACAATGGATACATTATACAGGACCGATCCATGGTCTATACCATTCTACAGTACACATTAGGGTCAACTGCCTGATATAAGAAAGGTTTGTAAGCAAAATTTTAAATACAAGTGTATTAGAAAATTGTATCAACTTCTATTATCAGCTTTTCCGCACAGTCAACAACCTCTGCAACCCATCGTGCCGGAAATCCAGCATCAAACCTTCACAAGACCTGTGTGAGAAATTTGCCCACTTCTTCTCAGACAAAGTCTCCTCCATACGATCTGCCATTCAATTCACAGCACCGGAAACCAAAGCAGAGTCATAATGGATGCAAAACTAGCCTACCACCATGGTCTGATTTCAAGGTAATTACTGAAGAAGATATCCTAGATATCCTATCAAACCTTCGCCAAACTACTTGCGAACTAGACCCTGGCCCAACTTAGTTCATGTTGAAATGCCCTGAGCTATTTAGACCAGCATTCCACAAAATAATCAACTGTGTCTTACAAGAAGGCAGGTTTCCCACCTGTCCGAAAGAAGCAATCGTCAGACCGCTACTCAAGAAACCATCCTTAGACCCAGATGCTCTAAACAGCTACAGACCTGTCTCCAACCTCCCTTTTCTGGGGAAAGTTATTGAAAAGGCTGTCTATCTCCAACTTGGAGCCAGTCTCTCAAGGAACAGCATCCTTGACCCTCTTCAATCTGCTTCAGAAAACACCACAGCTGTGAAACAGCCTTCACCCACACCTGCAATGATCTGCTTACGGCAAGAGACAGAGGTCAATGTTCTATAATGATTTTTCTCAACCTCTCAGCGGCTTTTGACACAGTTGATCACAAAATCTTGCTTAACAGGCTACAAGAGAACTGTGGCATAGATGGCTTAGTTTTCCAGTGGTTCAACTCCTTCCTGGCTGGCAGAACTCAAAGGGTATCCTTGGGGCCCTTCCTCTCCAACCCTATACCACTAAAATACGGTGTACCCCAAAGCGCGATACTATACCCTTTACTGTTCACCATATACATGCTGCCACTTGGAAAAATCATACAAAAACATGGCCTGACCTATCACTGCTATGCGGATGACACCCAGCTATATTTATCTTTCAAACCTGGAGTCACAGACCCTACCCCACAAATAAATGGGTGCTTAGCTGAGCTTCAGGAGTGGATGAATGATAACTGGCTAAAACTAAATGATGACAAAACTGATGTTCTTGTTATCGGAGGTCAGCGCTCGACAGCAAAGCAGCTCCAGTCTCAGCCAGCACCACTAAGGATAGGGAGCTCAGACCTGAACAAATCAGACTTTGTGCGCAGCTTGGGCTTCTTGATTGATGGGGAATTAAGCTTCAGGAATCAAATCTCAACTTTCCTTCTTTCACTTAAGGAACATTGCAAAAATCAAACACCTCATACCTCTAGCAGATCTCCCAAACCTTGCCTTCATCACATCACGGTTGGGCTACTGCAATGTTCTCTATACTGGCCTTCCAATCAAAGACTTGCATCGCCTGCAATTAGTACAGAATGCCATTGCCATTGCCACATAACACCAACCCTTTGCTCACTACACTGGCTACTCATAAAATTGAGAATTCTGTTTAACATTGGCTTATTGACATTTAAATCCTTGCACAATCAAGGCCCTGGATACCCGAAGGACTTGTTGCAACTGCATCACACCCCCCACAATCTTAGATCAGAAGAATCTAATAACTTCATCACCCCTAGAGTCCACCTCAAAACCTTTGGAGACAGAGCCTTCTGTCATGCCGCCCCTACACTTTGGAACTCCCGGCCACACCCAATTATCACATCCCTGGAAGCATTTAAGTCCAAACTGAAAAGCAACCTGTTTAGTCTGGCATTTATGAACACCTGACTATTTCCTCCGTAATAACAACCCTGTATTGATCTGAGACATATCTATGCGCTTTGAGTCCTATGGGAGAAAAGCGCTTTACAAATGTTATTGTTATGTTATTATATTAACAAATAAAAAATTCCAAACTGGAATGCCCCTTTAAGCATTGTTTGGTATGATTATTTGTTCACTGTATAAGAGTATAACATATAGAAGGTAGCACACAGAGCACCATACAATGTACTACAGGCCCTTTAAATCACACAAGTTTGCTGGTGCTTTCTTTTTGGGTTGTTTTATTATTCATGTCTATGAAAGTTTTTACAACTTGGCTACTAAAAGATTCAAAGTAGCCACACACATTAAATGTCTATTGGCTAAACCTGCAAATTTCAGAGAAACCTCCATCTAAGGCTTCATGCACACAACCATATGCATTTTGCGGTCCGAAAACCACGGATTCACAAAATGCAGATGCTGTCTGCTGTCCACATTTTTTGCAGACGCTTTGACTTTAAAGCAGTCCGTGGTTCGCATTTTGTGAACAGGTATTGGACATGTTTTGTCTTTTGCAGAACGGACATATGGACATGAAAAGCACATGTACACTCACCTAAAGAATTATTAGGAACACTTGTTCTATTTCTCATTAATGCAATTATCTAGTCAGCCAATCACATGGCAGTTGCTTCAATGCATTTAGGGGTGTGCTCCTGGTCAAGACAATCTCCTGAACTCCAAACTGAATGTCAGAATGGGAAAGAAAGGTGATTTAAGCAATTTTGAGCGTGGCATGGTTGTTGGTGCCAGACGGGCTGGTCTGAGTATTTCACAATCTGCTCAGTTACTGTGATTTTCACGCACAACCATTTCTAGGGTTTACAAAGAATGGTGTGAAAAGGGAAAAACATCCAGTATGCAGCAGTCCTGTGAGCAAAAATGCCTTGTGGATGCTAGAGGTCAGAGGAGAATGGGCCGACTGATTCAAGCTGATAGAAGAGCAACGTTGACTGAAATAACCACTCGTTACAACCGAGGTATGCAGCAAAGCATTTGTGAAGCCACAACACGCACAACCTTGAGGCGGATGGGCTACAACAGCAGAAGACCCCACCGGGTACCACTCATCTCCACTACAAATAGGAAAAAGAGGCTACAATTTGCACGAGCTCACCAAAATTGGACTGTTGAAGACTGGAAAAATGTTTCCTGGTCTGATGAGTCTCGATTTCTGTTGAGACATTCAAATGGTAGAGTCCGAATTTGGCATAAACAGCAGGATAATGCACCATGTCACAAAGCTCAAATCATTTTAAATTGGTTTCTTGAACATGACAATGAGTTTACTGTACTAAAATGGCCCCCACAGTCACCAGATCTCAACCCAATAGAGCATCTTTGGGATGTGGTGGAACGGGAGCTTTGTGCCCTGGATGTGCATCCCTCAAATCTCCATCAACTGCAAGATGCTATCCTATCAATATGGGCCAACATTTCTAAAGAATGCTATCAGCACCTTGTTGAATGAATGCCACGTAGAATTAAGGCAGTTCTGAAGGCAAAAGGGGATCCAACACCGTATTAGTATGGTGTTCCTAATAATTCTTTAGGTGAGTGTGTATGCATCCATATATTGAGGATATGTGGTTTGCAGACTGCAAAAAGGATACAGTTGTGTGCATAAGGCCTAATGTGTATTGTGATTCCATAGCATTCCCTGTAATGATTTACATGCTTATTTATGTTTCTAGATAGAAACCATAAACTTTGACCAGAACCGTAAGCACAAAATTGAATGGTAAAACTAGATTACTTAAAGGGGTCATCCCATGATTAAGGTTAAAAAATAACCATCCCTGTACCTCACACGGATCCAGAGATCTCCACATTCATTGCTCTGCTAGATTTATATCAATCTGACAACTCAAGGGGAGTGTCTTTTCTACTGCAGCTCAGAAGGCGTGTCCATGCTCTACCAATCACAGCTCAGGAGGCAGTTGAAGGATGAGACTGAGCACGTGCGGCCTTCTCAGTAAGCAGGTTAAATAAATAATGAAAAAAACAGACAGCAGGTGGCGCTATACAGATACATTTTATTGAATAACTCAGTGGCTATGCTAAATTTTTAATTACATGCAATTGCAAAGTAATTCAGATCCAGGTGCTGGTTTGAAAACTGTAGAATATTTTTTGTGGGAAAACCCCTTTAAGCCCTGTTATTAGCTATGATAACAATACAAGAAAGGTGTTCACAAATATATCATTTTGAGACTCACAAATATGTACTAGATCGCATGGAACAGATTTTTCAAACCTTTCGTATGGCTGAAAATTGTGTACCCACACACTTAGGTTTAGATGTGGTTTCAGAATCAATAAAAAGGGCTTTAACCTGGCTTGGAATCAACCTGAGGTCTGTAGAACCAAGCACAGGCTTGTGGGATGACAGTTGAGCCTCACAAGGTATTCATAGGAATGGGTGCCCTCTAGTTCACTTCAGACTAATAAGACTTTATAAGCAATGGCTCTTTCATAAAGATTCATGGAGGTTACTTTACCAGCAGCTAGAATTTGACATTTCTAAGTTTAATATAAATTGTTGCTATTTTTCTGATTCTGTATAAAAACCTTTTATGTTATTAATAATTATTTTTGTTAAATGAAAAGTTTAGTTTTTCTTTTTCATGTAATGGTTTGCTACTGCTTTTAGACCACTACAAACTGTATAGTTTGAGAAAATACAAAAAATACAAATATCCATCAGATTTAACATCACTTCAATAGGGCTGAGCCGCTATACAATGTACGATGCTGTGCTTGTTATGCACAGATAAGGCTGCGGCGCTCACTGGAGCCCCGGTGCCTTCTCAAACAGCTTATGAGCGGTAGTCCTGAGGATAGGTCATCAGTATCAAAATTTCTGAAAACCCTTTAAATACAATTAGGTAAAAGATCAGAAATCCTGGTGAATAGGACGAGCTGCAGTGCATCCGCTTATACACTGCCTGTCCAAATACAAAGTTGCCACCAAAAAAAAAAAAAGGTCACACACGCACGCATTCGCTGTGGCATTTTTTCGATAAGCTTCTGCAATGTCACAAGATTTATTTCCATCCAGTGTTGCATTCATTTTTCACCAAGATCTTGCATTGATGATGGTAGCGTCTGACTGCTGTGCAAAGCCTTATCCAGCACATCCCAAAGATTCTCAATAGGGTTAAGGTCTGGACACTGTGGTGGCCAATCCATGTGTGAAAATGATGCTCCCTGAACCACTCTTTCACAATTTGAGCCCGATGAATCCTGGCATTGTCATCTTGGAATATGCCCGTGCCATCAGGGAAGAAAAAAAATCCATTAATGGAATAACCTGGTCATTCAGTATGTTCAGGTAGTCAGCTGCCCTCATTCTTGGAGCACATACTGTTGCTGAACCTAGACCTGACCAACTGCAGCAACCCCAGATCATAGCACTGCCCCCACAGGTTTGTACAGTAGGCGCTAGGCATGATGGGTTCATCACTTCATCTGCCTCTCTTCTTACCCTGATGCGCCCATCACTCTTGAACAGGGTAAATCTGGACTCATCAGACCACATGACCTTCTTCCATTGCTCCAGAGTCCAATCTTTATGCTCCCTAGCAAATTGAAGCCTTTTTTTCTGGTTTGCCTCACTGACTAGTGGTTTTCTTACGGCTACACAGCCGTTCAGTCCCAATCCCTTGAGTTCCCTTCGCATTGTGCATGTGGAAATGCTCTTACTTTCACTATTAAACATATCCCTGAGTTCTACTGTTGTTTTTCTTCGATTTGATTTCACCAAACGTTTAAGTGATCGCCAATCATGGTCATTCAGGAAATTTTTTCCTTGATGGGTTCCCACTATCCTTCCAGTTTTTAATAATGCATTGGACAGTTCTAAACCCAATTTTAGTAGTTTCTGCAATCTCCTTAGATGTTTTCTCTGCTTGATGCATGCCAATGATTTGACCCTTCTCAAACAGACTAACATCTTTTCCACAACCACGAGAAGTGTCTTTCAACATGGTTGTTTAAGAAATGAGAAGAAACTCATTACACCAGTTGGGGTTAAATAACTTGTTGCCAGCTGAAAGATAATCGCCCATGCAGTAATTATCCAATAGGAGGCTCATAACTATTTGCTTAGTTAAATCCAGGGATAGGCAGTGTATAAGCTATGAAGGTAAAATTGTGCTACTGCATCTTCATTGTGATAAGCTCAGAGATTGGATCCCCACTATTCAAACTCTGTCTATTGTAAGAACAGGCCATTATCACACATGTAGTTTGCATGTTTTGAAATATGTAGGATACACATGGATCATATTGTAAGTACAGTAGACATGTTACTGAATAAAACAGCATTACATAAGTTACTGAATATTTGTCTGGGTAATATCTGTTTGTATTTGCTTTGAATAAAAAAATTCCCCATCAGACATATCTACAATGTTTTAATCTCTGATATACAAGTACACAGAAGACTGATGCAGCCAGGACATACGGAAACTCCCAGGATATGAGAAGTTACTAGTTTCCACAGTCTAAAATCTACTGCTTGACATTGCATAGTGTCACAAAAACATCTTGTACATGTATCAACTTTCTTCATATTTCATAAAGTTTTTTAACTAAGGCTACTTTCACATTAGCGTTTTTTGTGGATACGTCATGGATCTGCAAAAACGCTTCCGTTACAATAATACAACCGCATGCATCCGTCATGAACGGATCCGGTTGTATTATGTCTTCTATAGCCATGACGGACCCGTCTTGAGCACCATTGAAAGTCAATGGGGGACGGATCTGTTTTCTATTGTGCCAAATTGTGTCAGAGAAAACTGATCCATCCCCATTGACTTACATTGTGAGTCAGGACGGATCCATCTTGCTCCGCACCACATCGCCGACAGATCTGTGCCTTCTATGTGGGTCTTTCAGCTCACTCTATTAGCACCATATAGAAAAACAAAGCACAGGACACCAAAACCCTCTTCCACTTTAGGATTATTTATTTTTACTATTGCAAAATTTTGAACATAAATTTGAAACATTTTATTCAAGTGTAAAGGTTATAGTTTACAGTAAAAAAGTGATCAGTCCAAATCCAGGAATCTAGTCCAAAGAACATTACAATGTCCACAAGGAGATGCTGCCAGAGGAGACTGAGCATGGAGTCTTGTTTGAGATGTTTTGGGTACCTCGCCTCTGCTCAAGAAAAGAGTAGGTCCTTCAGAATATCACAAGCATGGATTCGTGCAATCTTCCCCAGCAGCTTTTCAATATGAATCTTGTAATATTCTTCGGACTTGATTCCTGACTTTGGACCCATCACTTATGATGAGCTTAAAGGGGCCGGTCACTTCCTGACCAATATGTATGTAAGATGAATATATGACATTTAGTAATATAGCCTTTGCTGATATTCTGCGACATTTGCTACATTTCATAAGCCATGATCCTTTGTTAGGCAGATCTTTTGTGCTGTCCACATAGAGGTCCTGTCCATAAGATGGCCACTGATAGAGAGTCATGTGACCAGGTAAATCACTGTCTCTGCCATTCAAACAAACCACACCTGCACTAACCTCCTAACAGTGAAAGTGCAGATGGCAGGTGCGGTGTATCTGAATGGAGGAGACATCACATGGAGGTAATTTTTCTGGTCACCTGACCCTTCATTAGTGTTGGTCGAGCAGCAAAGTGCTTGTGTGCTCTGGTGCTCAAGTAGAACACTTCCTGATGCTTGGGTGCTTTACAGATCACCCGAACACAATGGAAGTCAATGGGAGAACCCGAGCATTAAACCATGCACCCCCTGCTCTGTTTCGGCTTAGGAGTCCCTGCTCTGACTCCATATATAGCTATATCCATCTATGGAGTCAGTGCTTGGGGACACTCAGTGTATTTAAATCTAATTTAGCCTCTATTTCTGAAAAGTTTCTGGCGGGATTCAAACTCACAACCTTCTACATTACAGCCCAAAATGTTAACCACTACACTATAGAGCTGCATGGCCAGTTACTTAAAAAAAAAAAAAAAAAATGAGACTTCTGCTGTATAGGAATACTTATTATTAGTAAGTATTCCTATACAGCAGGAATCAAATTTTTTATTTTTTTTTAGTAACTGACCATGCAGCTCTATAATGTAGTGGTCAACATTCTGCGTTGTAATGTAGAAGGTTGTGAGTTTTAATCCCATCAGAAACATTTCAGAAATAGAGGCTAAATTAGATTTAAATACACTGACTCGAGCATCTAGCTGGAGCACACGTGATATTCGGCCGACCACCACGATGTGCCAAGCATAACGATGCTCGAGCCAAACTCGTGTTCGGTCAAGCATGCTCGCCCAGCACTACCCTTCATCAGTCACCATTTTATGGACAAGAAATCTGTGTGGACAGCACAAAAAAATTGGTGAACAAGTTATCATACCTTATGATATATAGAAATTGGTGCAGAATTTCAACAAAGGATATACAGTCAGGTCCATAAATATTGGGACATCGACACAATTGTAACATTTTTGGCTCTATACACCACCACAATGGATTTGAAATAAAACAAACAAGATGTGCTTTAACTGCAGACTGTCAGCTTTAATTTGAGGGTATTTAAATCCAAATCAGGTGAACGGTGTAGGAATTACAACAGTTTGCATATGTGCCTCCCACTTGTTAAGGGACCAAAAGTAATGGGACAATTGGCTTCTCAGCTGTTCCATGGCCAGGTGTGTGTTATTCCCTCATTATCCCAATTACAATGAGCAGATACAAGGTCTAGAGTTCATTTCAAGTGTGCTATTTGCATTTGGAATCTGTTGCTGTCAACTCTCAAGATGAGATCCAAAAAGCTGTCACTATCAGTGAAGTAAGCCATCATTAGGCTGAAAAAACAAAACAAATCCATCAGAGAGATGGAACAAATATTAGGCGTGGCCAAAACAACAGTTTGGAACATTCTTAAAAAGAAGGAACGCACCAGTGAGCTCAGCAACACCAAAAGACCCGGAAGACCATGGAAAACAACTGTGGTGGATGACCGAAGAATTCTTTCACTGGTGAAGAAAACACCCTTCACAACAGTTGGCCAGATCAAGAACACTCTCAAGGAGGTAGGTGTATGTGTGTCAAAGTCAACAATCAAGAGAAGACTTCACCAGAGTGAATACAGAGGGTTAACCAGAAGATGGAAGCCATTGGTGAGCCTCAAAAACAGTAAGGCCGGATTAGAGTTTTCCAAACGACATCTATAAAAGCCTTCACAGTTCTGGAACAACATCCTATGGACAGATGAGACCAAGATCAACTTGTACCAGAGTGATGGGAAGAGAAGAGTATGGAGAAGGAAAGGAACTGCTCATGATCCTAAGCATACCACCTCATCAGTGAAGCATGGTGGTGGTAGTGTCATGGCGTGGGCATGTATGGCTGCCAATGGAACTGCTTCTCTTGTATTTATTGATGATGTGACTGCTGACAAAAGCAGCAGGATGAATTCTGAAGTGTTTCGGGCAATATTATCTGCTCATATTCAGCCAAATGCTTCAGAACTCATTGGACGGCGCTTCACAGTGCAGATGGACAATGACCCAAAGCATACTGCAAAAGCAACTAAAGAGTTTTTTAAAGGAAAGAAGTGGAATGTTATGCAATGGCCAAGTCAATCACCTCACCTAAATCCGATTGAGCATGCATTTCACTTGATGAAGACAAAACGGAAGTGAAAATGCCCCAAGAACAAGCAGGAACTGAAGACAGTTGCAGTAGAGGCCTGGCAGAGCATTACCAGAGATGAAACCCAGCGTCTGGTGATGTCTATGCGTTCCATACTTCAGGCTGTAATTGACTGCAAAGGATTTGCAACCAAGTATTAAAAAGTGAAAGTTTGATTTATGATTATTATTCTGTCCCATTACTTTTGGTCCCTTAATAAGTGGGAGGCACATATGCAAACTGTTGTAATTCCTACACCGTTCACCTGATTTGGATTTAAATACCCTCAAATTAAAGCTGACAGTCTGCAGGTAAAGCACATCTTATTTGTTTCATTTCAAATCCATTGTGGTGGTGTATAGAGCCAAAAATTTTAGAATTGTGTTGATATCCCAATATTTATGGACCTGACTGTATTTGTTATGGTCAGTGGGTGTCGACCCGCTGTGCCAACTAGCCACTTTGGATTTGGGCTAAACCTAAGGTCATTGTCCTGGCAGTTCCCTGGTATTCAGCCTTTGACCCACATAAACGGTTCTGGACTTCGCCACAAGGAACCAACCAGTCTGCTACCTCCTGGAGTAGTCCTGGTGTAGTTTTCTGCAGACCCACATGGGTCAGAGACACCGGTGCAAAGCACCAATCACTCAGACAAAAAACATAGTCTAAACACAGTGCAATAGTCAGAGAAGGCTCAGTACTTGCATATTCCAAATAGCAATTCCAAGGTCGGGGCAGGCAGAGTGCGAGCGTAGTCTAGGTCACAGTTCCAAGGTCGAGACAGGCAGCAAGGAGCAGAATCAGACAGGAGTCGGTATACAAATATTCAGATAAGATCACCTTTACTGGGTACTAACAAGTAGATAACCTTAAAGCTCAGATGAAGAGGTGGAACCACAGCCCAACTAAATAGGGAGGCTGATCGGTAACTTAACCAGCACCTGGACAGAGACAGGAGGGAAGGATTAACTCTCATAGTGCTGAAAGGAGATCACTGAGCACTAGTCCCAGTACACACAGGGAGAATCGAGTGACACCTGTGCTTGCCCAGATTAGCGGGACAATGGCGGACATGAGCCGCCAGCCTAACAATATTATTCATTGCCATATAGTCATTCTACAAATACATTGGTCAATAGTAACATGAAAGTGGCTAACTGTTGAATATCATCTGAATCCTTCAATAGAATGTTGCAAGTGTATGTTCAATATTTTTGCCCAAATAATATTAATCATAAAAATAAACAATCCAAAAGAATTGCAGTAAATGATGGAAATTAGAGATCAGTGAATGGATTCTAAACTAATCATATTTGTTACCAGTTCCATAATAGTTTTGCTTACAAACAAATGCAAAATTTTGGTGATTTGTTTTAAACAAATTGCACAAAATAGCATAAATGCCATTTTACAGTAGCGATTTGGCAGGGAAAACAACATAAAGGATTAAGATGGACAATCACATGACCCTGGGAAGGAGGAGACTTGCCCTGATTGGTTTAGAGAAAGTATCATTTGATATGGTCTGCAACAGTATATGCCTCAGTCAGGAGGACCCAACAACATATTTACTTTTTAAGGATTTTTAAAAAGAGGTTTTAGTGCTGAGGTTTTGTAAAAGTTTTATTGGGCGACCAGTGCCAGCATTTTGACTTTTAGCTAAAACTATTGGAGCTATATTTGGCTGCAATGGTTTAGAATTATCCGATATTTACAATGAACAGTGTGAGTGGAGCGATATAAAATTTGGGGAACAATTCACATTCGTCTCTATGGTTGATGAACTACTGCCAAATTGAAGGCAATTTTGTGTGGTTAGAACATGACCAAGCAGGTTTAGGGACAGTGTTTATCCTACAGTAGTGTGGTTTCTAACCAAGCTTATGTAATTTACCGTTATGTAATGTCTGATGTTCTGACCTAATTGGTTTTATTTCTTGAGGTTTAATCATTTTTCCAATTGATTTAATTATATAAATTGCAGATGTTTTTATTTAGACTGCTGCATTCATCTGGTGTTTTAGCCCGCCACTTTATGTCTGGTATTCAGACATACTGTACACCATGATGGGTAAGGGCTCTTTCACACTTGCGTTCTTTTCTTCCGGCATAGAGTTCCGTCGTCGGGGCTCTATGCCGGAAGAATCCTGATCAGTTTTATCCTAATGCATTCTGAATGGAGAGAAATCCGTTCAGGATGCATCAGGATGTCTTCAGTTCCGGAACGGAACGTTTTTTGGCCGGAGAAAATACCGCAGCATGCTGCGCTTTTTGCTCCTGCCAAAAATACGGAACACTTGCCGCAAGGCCGGATCCGGAATGAATGCCCATTGAAAGGCATTGATCCGGATCCGGCCTTAAGCTAAACGTTGTTTCGGCGCATTGCCGGATCCGACGTTTAGCTTTTTCTGAATGGTTACCATGGCTGCCGGGACGCTAAAGTCCTGGCAGCCATGTTAAAGTGTAGTGGGGAGCGGGGGAGCAGTATACTTACCGTCCGTGCGGCTCCCCGGGCGCTCCAGAGTGACGTCAGGGCACCCCAGGCGCATGGATGACGTGATCACATGGACACATCATCCATGCGCATGGGGCGCTCTGACGTCATTCTGGAGCGCCCCGGGAGCCGCACGGATGGTAAGTATACTGCTCCCCCGCTCCCCACTACTACTATGGCAGCCAGGACTTTAATAGCGTCCTGGGTGCCATAGTAACACTGAACGCATTTTGAAGACGGATGCGTCTTCAAATGCTTTCAGTTCACTTGCGTTTTTCCGGATCCGACATGTAATTCCGGCAAGTGGAGTACACGCCGGATCCGGACAACGCAAGTGTGAAAGAGGCCTTATTTAAATTTTATTGCTTAAACAGAGTTCAAAGGATTTATTTTTGGACTCCGTTTGACCTGCTTTCTGTTCCTTGAGGCATTTTTGCTTGACAGAATAGCGCAGTCTGCTATGCGTTTTTGTCTGGAAAATGCTGGAAATCAACAGAAACACATCATATCCATGGCGTAAACTTAAACAGGTTGTCCAATTTAACACAGTGGCTCACACTGAATGATAAATGTGGTGCAGGGATAGATCCTTTTATTAAACTTTATACCAACTGTTGATTGGCTTAGCTTGAGACAGGATTTGACAACAGAACTGTGCTGCAATTTTGGTACAAAATGTTAGGGTTGAGCACGAATATTCGAAAAGCAAATTTTTATCTTGAATATCGCCACTTCGAGAATTTGCGAATATTTAGAATATAGTGCTATATATTCGTTATATCGAATATTCATATTTTTTTTCATCTGAACACATGAGTCATTGGCCCTCAAGCAACTTAAGCAGGGAGGAATCATGACTTCAGATGGAAAAAAATGACGAATATTCTAAAAAACAAATATATAGCACTATATTCAATATAGTGCTAAGTATTCGTATTTTAGGATATTCACCATTTTATTTCCATCTGAAGTGAACACTGTTCACTTCAGATGGAAAAAAATGACGAATACTCTACAAAATATTTGCAGAATATCACAAATTCGAATATGACCCCTGCCGCTCATCACTACAAAATATCACATCTTTCCACTAAGCTATTTCCTTATCAGTTAAGCCACGCCTTTGGTAAGCTAGGTGCAACAATTTCTGTAAAATTAGATGCTCGAAATTGGACTCCGAATGCATCAGATTCCACAAAATGTGTCAATTTGTGTCAAATTTTTACTTAAGATACAGTTGGCCAACCCATCTCAAAATATTGTTCCCTCTCACATCAGCAAAGTCTGCTTCTGCCATGAATGAGCACAATACCTTACTGACTGACTCTAATGCCAGACCTTGTGAATTCTGGATCTTATAATTTCTTCCCATTCTTTCTCTCTCACTGTAGCAGTTTAATGCAGTAATTGTTCTTTAGCTGTAGAAGTCTTACTGGTGAAGATTTTTTGAGCTCAAGCCTACCTCTGAGGAGTAAGTAGATCCTCTCTCTTCCTCAGCTAGCACTAGGGTCTCTCTCTGACTGAACTAACCCAGGTCCATCTCCTGGCAATGTTAAGAGGTTGAGTCAAGGTATTAACCCTGACTTATCCCTAAAATGCTGTTGGATATACAAATATATTAAATCAGAACATTTTACATAACAATGTAATACTACGACAATTAACCTTTTGCTATGAACCCATTCTGGGGTATTGCACAAGCTTGATAATTGTTCACCAACCCCTATGTGTGAAGGCTTAGCAAGGAACAATACATCATATGAATCTGGCAGTACTTCATGTCATGTTTCAGGCCTGTAACTTCAAGCTGTGATAACTCAGCATAGAACTAAAGCTGGACCTACACATATTGTGGTCAAATGCTTAGTTGGAAAATAGCTATTACTCCCAAACCCTTCATACATACATCTGCTCAGCTCTGCCAAGCAAACAAGCAAGCATGTGTTCTCACTAGAAAGATGGGGGAGAAAGGACACTGCCTTCCCAAGCAAAAGGATCAGCTACTAGGTCACTTAAAATCCAGCTGCCTCAACATTGTCTTACATGGCA
Organism: Bufo bufo; assembly: GCF_905171765.1. Lineage (NCBI taxonomy): Eukaryota > Metazoa > Chordata > Amphibia > Anura > Bufonidae > Bufo > Bufo bufo. The sequence continues at coordinate 701,135,416 of NC_053389.1, forward strand.
TTTGCCATCAGAGGAGAAACAAGAGGCCCCCATAGACATTAGATGGTGGCCAGTTCTTCTGAGATCGGTGGGTTGGGTCACTAAAAAGCTACTTATAAGGTCTTCTTAATTATATAATTATATTCCTGATTATACCAAATAACCGTACATCAGGGGTGCACAATCTGCGGTCCACGGGCCGCATGAAGCCCCCAGATCCATGGTTTGTGGCCCCCGTCCTGCTAGACAGAAACACAGATGATTGTGCGATCAGCTGTGTTTCTTCCAGGAGCGCCCCACAGCGAAAGATGACAGCTCCTGCCCCTGCACTGTAGCAGGATTCTCGAGCAGGATGGGTCCCCGGCTATTAGTGACATTGGGGGGGGGGAAGGGGGCCAAGGAGAAGGCAGGCACAGTTTATCAGCGCTTTTGCCTTCTACTCAAGGAGCGTTCTGCAGTTTAAACCCAGCGATCACGTGCTCGCCGGGTGTCTCGGGGGCAGAGGAGCACAGAGCTGTAGGGTCAGTACCCTGAAAGCTCCCCTTCCCCACCCAGCAGGCTGGTATCCCCTGTAACTGGGACTCCTTTGGATGCTCCAGTTATAGTGGAAATAGTACAAAAAAGTCTGTGTCCCCCAAGGTCTTTCATGGACCTTTTAGGGACAAATTATGTGGAATATATATATATATATACAGGGAGTGCAGAATTATTAGGCAAGTTGTATTTTTGAGGATTAATTTTATTATTGAACAACAACCATGTTCTCAATGAACCCAAAAAACTCATTAATATCAAAGCTGAATATTTTTGGAAGTAGTTTTTAGTTTGTTTTTAGTTTTAGCTATTTTAGGGGGATATCTGTGTGTGCAGGTGACTATTACTGTGCATAATTATTAGGCAACTTAACAAAAAACAAATATATACCTATTTCAATTATTTATTTTTACCAGTGAAACCAATATAACATCTCAACATTCACAAATATACATTTCTGACATTCAAAAACAAAACAAAAACAAATCAGTGACCAATATAGCCACCTTTCTTTGCAAGGACACTCAAAAGCCTGCCATCCATGGATTCTGTCAGTGTTTTGATCTGTTCACCATCAACATTGCGTGCAGCAGCAACCACAGCCTCCCAGACACTGTTCAGAGAGGTGTACTGTTTTCCCTCCTTGTAAATCTCACATTTGATGATGGACCACAGGTTCTCAATGGGGTTCAGATCAGGTGAACAAGGAGGCCATGTCATTAGATTTTCTTCTTTTATACCCTTTCTTGCCAGCCATTGTCCTGCATGAAAATCATGTTTTTCTTGAAGGATGCAGACTTCTTCCTGTACCACTGCTTGAAGAAGGTGTCTTCTAGAAACTGGCAGTAGGACTGGGAGTTGAGCTTGACTCCATCCTCAACCCGAAAAGGCCCCACAAGCTCATCTTTGATGATACCAGCCCAAACCAGTACTCCACCTCCACCTTGCTGGCGTCTGAGTCAGACTGGAGCTCTCTGCCCTTTACCAATCCAGCCACGGGCCCATCCATCTGGCCCATCAAGACTCACTCTCATTTCATCAGTCCATAAAACCTTAGAAAAATCAGTCTTGAGATATTTCTTGGCCCAGTCTTGACGTTTCAGCTTGTGTGTCTTGTTCAGTGGTGGTCGTCTTTCAGCCTTTCTTACCTTGGCCATGTCTCTGAGTATTGCACACCTTGTGCTTTTGGGCACTCCAGTGATGTTGCAGCTCTGAAATATGGCCAAACTGGTGGCAAGTGGCATCTTGGCAGCTGCACGCTTGACTTTTTTCAGTTCATGGGCAGTTATTTTGCGCCTTGGTTTTTCCACACGCTTCTTGCGACCCTGTTGACTATTTTGAATGAAACGCTTGATTGTTCGATGATCACGCTTCAGAAGCTTTGCAATTTTAAGAGTGCTGCATCCCTCTGCAAGATATCTCACTATTTTTGACTTTTCTGAGCCTGTCAAGTCCTTCTTTTGACCCATTTTGCCAAAGGAAAGGAAGTTGCCTACTAATTATGCACACCTAATATAGGGTGTTGATGTCATTAGACCACACCCCTTCTCCTTACAGAGATGCACATCACCTAATATGCTTAATTGGTAGTAGGCTTTCGAGCCTATACAGCTTGGAGTAAGACAACATGCATAAAGAGGATGATGTGGTCAAAATACTCATTTGCCTAATAATTCTGCACTCCCTATATATATATATATATTAAAAATAAAAGTAAAAAAATAAAATAAAATAAAATAAAATAGAAAAATAAAAGAAAAAAAAGGGAAAAAGTGCAAAATAAAATTGTTCACTGTCCCCCAACGACCTTTTTATGACCTCTTGGGGAATATATGTTGCAAAAATATATTTTAAAAATAAGCATTACAGTGGTTATAAAAAAAATACAAATTAAAGGTAAAAAAAAGAAAATGTGCAAAATAAAAGTCATTGTCCCCCAAATGACTTTTTGTAGCAGAAATCTATTTAAAAATAAGTTAAAGAAAAGAAAAAATTATAAAATACATACAAGAAAAAAATCGGCCACATCAACCCAAACCATCACTATTATCACCCCATTCACATGAAACTATACATATTATATAATAAAACGATCCAAAACAAAATAGGGAACTATTTATAACAATTTGCATATTTAAAGAATGAGCTAAAGTTTGAATAAAAATGAATAATTTTTTTTTACAGTTTCCTGTACAAAAAATATAAAATAAACTAATGTAGAACTAAAAAATATATTAAAAATCCCTGTGTCATATAATAAAAAACTGCAAGTTATTTTTGTAGTGCAACAAAAAAAGTTACAAGTGTTTGAACCCTGTGCGCTAAACAACAAAAAAGTGACTGGTCATTAAGGCCTTTTTAGGCCTGGTCATTAAAGGGTTAACCAATAAGTGCTTTCCCCACTAGTAAGGCCTCATGCACATGTGGTCCGCAAAACACGAATACCAGCCTAGTGTGTTCTGCAGAACTGTTTTGCGGAATGGAGCAATGGATGCGAACAGCACACGGAGTGCTGTCTGCATCTTTTGCGGCCCCATTGAAGTGAATGGGTCCGCATCCGAGCCGCAAAAATTCGGCTCGGATGCAGACCAAAACAATGGCTGTGTGTGTGAGCCCTCAGGGAAAGTGCTTACTGGTTATTGTAGGGCACCTACAGTATATGTAGGGGTGCAGGAGGCAGTAATAACCAGTGAGCGCCGTTCTATGCAGTGAAGGAAAGTGCTTACTGGTTGTTGTAGAGCACCTATAACTGGGGGGAGGAGGAGGTAATAACCATTGAGCGCCGTCCGCTGCGGTTAAGGAAATTGCTTACTGGTTATTGCAGGGCAACTATAACTGGGGGCAGGAGGCGGTAATAACCAATGAGCGCCATCCGCTGCGGTGAAGGAAAGGGCTTACTGGTTATTGCAGGGCACCTATAACTGGGGGCAGGAGGCAGTAATAACCAGTGAGCGCCATTCTATGCAGTGAAGGAAAGTGCTTACCGGTTGTTGTAGGGCACCTATAACTGGGGGCAGGAGGCGGTAATAACCATTGAGTGCCATCCGCTGCGGTGAAGGAAAGTGCTTACTGGTTATTGCAGGGCACCTATAACTGGGGGCAGGAGGCAGTAATAACCAGTGAGTGCCGTTCTATGCAGTGAAGGAAAGTGCTTATTGGTTGTTGTAGGGCACCTATAACTGGGGGCAGGAGGCGGTAATAACCATTGAGCGCCATCCGCTGCGGTGAAGGAAAGTGCTTACTGGTTATTGCAGGGCACCTATAACTGGGGGCAGGAGGCAGTAATAACCATAGAGTGCCATCCGCTGCAGTGAAGGAAAGTGCTTACTGGTTATTGCAGGGCACCTATAACTGGGGGCAGGAGGCGGAAATAACCAGTGCGCTCATTCCTGATATCTGGCCTATATAAACAAGCAATCACTCATTTGTTGGCTGATTTTCATATTTTGTCAGGATGAAAGATGTACAATTATCGTCAGCACATCTCACCGTGTAATCAGGAATGTGCTGCCAATAATCAACAGAACTGAATGAGGGAGCAGTGACTGTGGTAGTGATCATTCCTCCTCATTCACTTTACATCGGCCTATGTAATAGGCTGACGCAAACAATTGCTGATTAACTTTTTATTTTTTATTTTTTGCTACCCCTTGAAATAGAGCAATGTGACCAAAAAAAAGGTTGTGCACCCCTGCCGTACATCATTGTAGACTACGCTGGCACTTAAATTTGTGGAGCTTGTGAATAGACTATCACTTTCACCTTGTGTAATCTCAATAGTTAAAGGGAACCTGTCATCAACTTTGTGCTTCCCATAATAACGGCAGCATAAAGTAGAGACAGGTGAGTAGATTTTAGTGATCTTTCATTTAAAAGTTAACAGTAAGTGGTTGCCAAGAACCAACATCACAATCCTTGCAGACTGGGCATAGAAAAGAGTCACGGCCACCTGAGAAGAGTCCTGGTTATTCATAAATTCCTGCTCTCCCGCCCACCTGCTGATGACTGACAGTCTTCTACCTAGTTTTCGCCCTTTTTCTCTAGGAGAGAACTGCCAATCATCAGCAGATGGGTGAGAGTGCAGGAGATTATGAATAACCAGGACTCTTCTCAGGTAGATTTGACTCTTCTCAAGGCCTGGGCTGCAATGATTATGATGCTGGTTCTCAGCAACCACTTACTTTTAGCTCATGATTGACACACCGCTGAAATCAGCATTTCTGTCACTATTTTATGCTGCCCTTAGTGAGGTCAGCATAACGTTGATGACAGGTTCCCTTTAACCAATAATTGTGCCCTATCTAACTAATCAGGAATCAGGACAACTATGCAGGCTGGTTGTAAATGCGCATTCAATCCATTATATCTTTTATTCTCTTTCACAAACTAGAAGAGAAATTTTATTTTTTATTTTGAACATCTGACAAGAATTCATCCTGAATCCCTCAGCTTTTTAAAAATACATATTGATTCCTACTCTGAAATGAACTTTAATACACTGAAGTTCTAAAAAAATAAGATGACGTGACACCTTAAGCCGCTGCATGAGGTTACCATGGAGTATGTTTACATATAATACAACAGATCCCTTGCCATCTGCTTCAGACCATGATGACCACATTGCAGTCAATGTCCTGCTTAAGAGACGTGGATTCCATCTAGTTTATCCTTTACTCTGTGGATGCTCTATAATAAGAATGTCAACCTTATCCCCAGACTTATCCAGTACTATGGTATCAGAAAAGATCTATATGGTAATAGTAGAAAAATCAGCTCTGTTTATACAGCTGGAAATTATTTTCGCAGAAGTCTATATGAGAATATTTTATTTTACTATAAATCTATTGTTTATAATTAGAGATCAGCGAATCGAAGCTGACGAAGTCGAATTCGTTCCGAATTTCAGGAAAAATTTGATTCTGAATGAATGCGAATTTCCTTGCGCTACGTGGTAACTAGTGTTGATCGAGCATGCTCGGCCGAACACCAGTTCGGCTCAAGAATCTTGATGCTCGGCACACGGCGGTATTCGGCCAAATACCGAATGTGCTCGAGCGCAATGCTCGAGTCTCCTCCCTGCACGTTTGCTGGCTGCTACGCAGCCAATAAACATTCAGGTAAGTACTGCCCTTCACTGTAATGCCATAGCCATGTTGGTTACTGGCATTACAGTGATTGGCTGGCCGGAACACGTCATTGGGTGCTATATAGCACCCGATGACACGTGTTCGGCTCAGTGTTAGGCTACATGCACACGACCGCGCCGTTTTTTTTGCGGTCCGCAAACCGCGGATCTGCAAAAAACTGAAGCCGCCCGTGTGCCTTCTGCAATTTACGGAACGGGAGGCCCATTGTAGACATGCCTATTCTTGTCCGCAAAATGGACAAGAATAGGACATGCTATATTTTTTTTGCGGGGCCTCGGAACGTAGCAACGGATGAGGGCAGCACACGAAGTGCTGTCCGCATCTTTTGCGGCCCCATTGAAGTGAATGGGTCTCCCTTAGTCAGGGAGAGGTGTGCTGAAGAAAGGAAAGATAGTGTAGGGAGGGAAATTTTGTTTTTTAAGTAAAAAACTTGTCAGAGACCCAAAAGTCCTTTTAAGAACTATTGCTCAGGACATTCAACAGCCCGGCACCTGCCTGAATCGCTCAGGCCCATGTTACCACCTGTGCCGCTCGGGTCATCTTTTCTGTTACGGCCACGTACAACGACCTAAATCGCGCAGGGTTAGGTACTTCGTCCTGAATCATTCAGGACGTCACTCGATTCACTCAGGTCTATTCGTCATTGTCACCGGAATCGTTCAAGTTCCTCTAGTCACCAAATCACCCGACCCCGTCCTCGGCACACTCCGGCCCCCTATTTCCCGTCACTCCGCACCTTTCGGGTCGGGTCCTCCCTCTCATTCATTTTCCGCCACTCTCGTCCTTCCTCGCTCCCCGTCTACGGTCCTCCGTTCCCTCTTCTTCCTTCTCTTCCATGGGCTTTCACGAGGCATCTTCTCGCGATCTAGTCCCCTTTGCTTCCTGGCTCCCCTAAAGCGGTTTTATTCGTAGCTACCTATTCTTGTGTTCACAGGTGCTTTATTCATTGTCTGTACTGCCTCCAGTACCTCCATATAGCAAGTGCCAGTCCTGTTATTGGAATCACCAGTTCTGCGTGATTCGGGTAGGATTACGTTTCCTTCACGTCTCTTTCTTCATTTCACATGCCGGTTCTATCACTTAAAAAAAAGAAGAAAGAAATCCCTTTTTACTTATTGGCTTTTCCTTCACAGGTTCAAGATGTCCCGACCATCCGATATTGAGGACAATTTCTCGGGTCCCGGGTAATCGGTTTCAGGGCCCACCGGTAGCCCGTCGCTAAGGCGTTGGACCATCCCCAAACTTGTTGCAGAATTGAATGAGGGGTATTCCCCATCCGCCTTCTGAGGACGGAGTCGGGGAGCTGTAATAAGCAGTCCGCCCTCTCATCTATTCAGTTATCGCTGAACCAGCTGCAAGCCACCATCAGCGGCCTAGTCGGTTCTTTGGTGGATGTCCAATCCAGGGTGACCGAGCTAGAGTCACGTGCCCCGGATGCTTCCCCGGCTGCAGTCACGGCAGTCGTTCCCTCGACCTCTCAAGAACCAGCGTTAGGTACGCCCAACGCTAGTCCAGTCGTGGCCCCAGCCCACTTTGTCCCTGAGACTATTAAGAAGGACATTCTAGCTGGGAAAGATGTAAACCTGGCATCCATCCTGATAGCTTCCCAAGATGTGGCCGAGAATAAAGTGATCAATTGTGGGGAGATTGCAGTGCTACTTAGGGCGAAGGATGCCCGCCTGAATAGAAAACTTTCTATTCCGGAATTCATGTTGGCATTCAGGCTTTATCGCGATGTACTCTGCTCAGCCCATCCGCTCAGGCGGGAGGAACTAGATACGTATCTTTACCGTCTGACGGATCTTGGATATAAGTATGGCGGCTCTAGTTTCTACGACTACCATCGTTCTTTCTCCGCCAAAGCTGCGGCAGCCCTGGTCCAATTTCAGTTCGTTACCAACTGGGCGAATTTGGACATGGAGCTCTTTTTCCGGCACTTTGCCGGGCTAAGAGCTCCTACCTGCGCGACATGCCAGTCCATCTCGCACACGGCGGACTGGTGCCCTATTTTAGCCACTCCGGCTCTTGACCGGGCTCTCCCGTGTTCCTCTGGCCAAAGAAGCTACCCGACTGTGGACAAGTTGGGCAGGCCTATCGTGTTCCTTGGGCAGAGCCAGGTTTGTAATAATTTTAATGCAGGAGGGTGCGGTTTTAGTAGCTGTAGAGCCTTGCACATCTGCTCCCTGTGCTTTAGGGCTCACCCTCGTTCTACCTGCTCTAAAAAATCTTCTAAATCCTGACTAGCCGACATTAACATTGAATTATTGGCTGTCCTCTTACAGGAGCACCCGGATCAGCAGTTAATACAGTTCCTCCTTTCAGGGTTCGAGAGGGGTTTCCACACGAGGTTGATCGCCCTCCCTCTGGAGTCCTGGGAGGGGAAAAATCTGCAGCCAGCCATACAGGATCCGGGCGCAGTTGACAGTCTCTTGCTAGCAGAGGTCCATAAAGGGTTCCTCTTGGGCCCATTTGACGTAATCCCGTTTGATACCTGGAGGATTAGCCCAATTGGGTTAGTCTCAAAGCAGTCATCTAATAAAAAGAGGTTAATTCACGACCTGTCTGCGCCCCATATGTCCTCTACACCCAGCTTGAATTCCTTGATTCCGTCAGAGGAGTTCGCCATGTCTTACTCCACCATACAGGAAGCAATTAAGTTTATTTGGCAGTCAGGGAGAGGGGCCCTACTTGCCAAAGCTGATATTGCGGACGCCTTTAAGCTGCTTCCCATTACACCTCAACTCTGGAGATTTTATGGCATCAAGTGGGCTCATAGGTATTATTTCGCCAATAGACTCACCTTTGGCTCCAAGAGCAGCCCTTGGTTGTTCAACCAGTTCGCGGGCGCCCTGCACTGGATCTTGGGTCATCATGGGGGTTTGGATATGGTCATTCATTATCTTGACGACTACTTAATCATCCAAAGCCCCCGGGGTGATTCCTCCTGGCTGGACATCCTACTCCAGCTGTTTTCCAGTCTCCAGGTCCCAGTCACTACCACCAAGACTGAGGGCCCTAGCACTAGGATCACCTTCCTAGGTATCATCTTAGATACCGTCCGCATGGAGGCAAGCCTGCCGGAGGCGAAGTTATCCAGGATCCGGACTGCAGTCTCCGCCGCTGCTTCATCCAGGGTTCTTACCAAACTGGAGTTGCAGTCCCTCCTTGGTTCTTTAAATTTTGCCTCCCGGATCATGCCCCAGGGTAGATCCTTCGTGTCTAGGCTCCTCAATCTTCTCCCCTCGGCTCAAGACCAAGATTCCTCCGTCCATCTTGACAACCAAGCTGTTGCGGATTTGCTCATGTGGCACTCCTTCCTGACTACCTGGAACGGCATATCCCTTTTCGTGCCCACCCCGGATGCCTCTTTGCCTAGGATCCATTCCGATGCTGCTGCCTCCCGTGGGTTCGCGGCTATTTTTCATCCGCACTGGCTGGTTGGCGATTGGCCGGTGGAATTCTTCCCTGATAGCGAGTCCCTCAAATCTTGACCCTCTCCTGGAACTGTATCCTCTGGTGGCAGCCGCCCAGGTTTGGGGCTCCCTCTGGGCCAACAAACCCGTGGTGTTTGTTACGGATAGTCTAGTTTTGGTGGAAGTGCTCTCCAAGGGCAGGGCCAAATCACCAAGGATTATGTCCCTCCTTCGAAGGTTGGTGTGGCTTTCTCTACGGCACAACTTCCATATTGCGGGGGCTGAGAATGTGGCGGCTGACGCCTTGTCCCGGTTTAACTTCTCCATCTTCTTCCAGGCAATGCCAGATGGGTACGCCCATTCCCCCTTTCAGCCTCCTGACCATGGGCTAGGGCTGCTGGTGGCATCCGCGAAGTACAAGGATCTTTAGCCAAGAACACCGCCAGGAACTATCTTACTGGATATGAGGTGTTCCGGCGCTTTATGCTCAGCCACCCGCAGAACGGCCAAGACGATGTTACCTTTCTCATGGCGTTCATCGCCCACTGCCATTTCCACTTGCACCTGTCATATAACACTATTAAGGGGTATTTAGCAGGGTTTCAGCATTACAGATTACTTGATGATCCTTCCTGCCAATCCATCATGTCCAACCAAGCTGTCAGCGCCACCCTTAGGGGCATACAAAAAAACTGTGCAAGCCCAGTGGCGCGCAGACAGACAGTTTCTGGTCAGTTATTTCGGGGTTTGTCCCTAGCTCTAGATGGTTCCCCCTTTGGGCACCCAGCAAGCCTCATCATCAAGGCTGCAATATATCTTGGGTTTTATGGGTTCCTAATGCCGGGGGAATTTACTTGTAGTGCTATAACGCGCTCCACCCTCCTTATTTCTCCCATCTTTCAAAACTAGTCAGCTAGGTCCTCCCGTCGAGATCAAGTTCTTCCCCACGTCAAACAGTTGGTGTCCTGTCAAGGTGCTGGAAGACCTTGCTGAGTTTCTCCTTCCTCTTTCCCCAGAGGATCCGCTTCTTCCCCTCCAGGGCAGGCCCCTCACCGCGGCTCAGTTCATTTCTCACATCCGCACGTTAGCAGCAGATTTGGGGTACAATCCAGATACAATTTCAGGGCACTCGTTCCGTATAGGATCCGCCACCTCGGCCTCCAAGCACCAGGTGCCCACGCATGTTATCCGCAAGATGGGGCGCTGGAAGTCCTTGTGCTTTGCTAGGTATATTCCCAATCCGCAGGTCAAGATTTCCAGGGCTTTTGGTTCGTTGGCATTGTGACTTGTCCTGTTCGGTTTCAAATACATTTTCACACCTAGCAGTGTTGGTAGTCTTTTTGCCCACATATTCAGGCCTACCCCGCACTGGCTCCGGGCACAGTTCAGCCAGATAGATCATGGAGGGCTGGTAGGCATCCCTCCCAACTCCCCGTTCATGTACACCTCAGCCCATACCACAAATAGTAAGGCTGGTTACAGCCTGGATTTGTGGGTGGGGCTGCCCTCTATATAATCCCGAGCGGCCTCACCCTGGGGACGGTCGCTTCGTGCCCCACCCTCCCGACTCTTTTTTCTTTAATTTCACTCTCCTGGGTGGCCCACATATTCAGGCCTACCCCGCACTGGCTCCGGGCACAGTTCAGCCAGATAGATCATGGAGGGCTGGTAGGCATCCCTCCCAACTCCACGTTCATGTACACCTCAGCCCATACCACAAATATATTTTTTGTGCAATCTGCGCTGAATTGCTAAAACTTTACAGACCCAAAAGTCCTTTTAAGGACCTGCGCTTAATAGCATGCAATAGTTAGGCCGCTGCAGACAGCGACATTATCTGCGCTACATCTCCTGTGTAACGTGTGCACATTCCAAAAATATCTGTGACATCCAGTGTACTTTTTCCGTAGACGGTGTCCGCTGCGGACAGTGACATTACCTGATGCACATCTCCTGTGTAACGTTTCCACATCCCAAATGCCTGTGAAATTCCCTGTAATTTTTTATTAGCCGCTGCTGACATCAGCGACATTATCTTCAGTATTTCTCCTGTGTAACGTTTCCACATCCCAATTACCTGTGAAATTCCCTGTAATTTTATATTAGCCGCTGCTGACATCAGCGACATTATCTGCGGTATTTCTCCTGTGTAACATTTCCACATCCCAAATACCTGTGAAATTCCCTGTAATTTTATATTAGCCGCTGCTGACATCAGTGACATTATCTGCGGTATTTCTCCTGTGTAACATTTCCACATCCAAAATACCTGTGGCATTCCCTGTAATTTTTTATTAGCCGCTGGTGACATCAGCGACATTATCTGCGGTATATCTCCTGTGTGACGTTTCGACATCCCAAATACAGTTTTTAATTTTTTGCCGCATACACTTAGAAATCCTACACTACTGTACTACATACTTTCAAGCATATATAACATTTAATAGGAAGAAGGCGAGCAGTAAGGGACAGGGAATGGCCGCGATGCTGATGGTGCACTCAAAGGCCATGGCCCTGGGCGCGTTGAAACTGTGCCTGCTGCCAGAGCACAAGAAAATCTATTATCCACGATACCTAGCTTTATGTCCCAGTTTTCAGGGCAGCGCAGGACAATGCTCTCGAAGTCAAACCAGTGCGACCAGGTGGTCGGTTGGATTGCAGCAGATAATGCTTCTAGTCGGTTAAGCACCACCCTGTCTTCCACAAAGTCCAGTCTCAGTAGCCAACAGTCTGGTCAACACAATCCTCACCCTGATCCTCCTTCCTCCCCCCATGGAGAGTCTTGCCAAACAAGTGATCCCACACTCGGTTATTTCGAGGAGCTCTTCTTAGCGTCATTCCTTCATTTGGGCCTCTCGACAAGCCACATTGAAGAGGGACATGAGATTCCCAAACTCTTGAGCATCCACAGTCACAAGAAGATGACGGTGGGGAACAGCAATTAGTGTTTCACGTGGTCGATGATGATGAGACACAGTTGCCAATAAGTCAACGGCAATTAGTATCAATTGCCAAAGCTGACCCTTTCACACATGTTGAGACACTGAGTATTCAATATTTACAAATGGTCCAAAGGGCCAATGGTTGTCTCTTATTTACATGCGCTACCAGTACTGGTATCTTAAAATGTAACATTTATTTTGTATTTATAAAATCCTATTCTTAACTAAGAGGTATTTTAAAACTATCAGCGGTGCCTACCATATGACTGCTATTTGTCCTAAAGGATATACTCGCACTGTTAATTCACAGTGCTGTGCTAGCAAGTAAACGGTGACGCAGTATCTGTACGTATCGCCCTAAACTGGGACTCTTCTAAATTGTATACTCCATTCAGTGCAGTCAGAACTAGAGTGCACACGCTGTCTAAAAACTGTTCACAAGCTGCCCCCCTCACAGTTGTCAATAACTGAGGTTGTTGTTAGGTCAAGTCTGGAGGATGAGCAGAGTGAGGAAGTGGAAGAGGAGGTGGTGGACGATGAAGTCACTGACCCAACCTGGGAAGGTCACAAGCCGAGCGAGGACAGCAGTACAGAGGGGGAGGGATCCGCAGCACCGCAAGAGGCTGGAAGAGGCAATGGGGTGGCAAAAGGGGGAAGGCAGGCCACACCAAACAGTTCCGCAACTGTTCCCCGGAGCACACCCTTCCGGAAATCTTCCTTGCCAAGGGGTAGGTGTTCCGCAGTCTGTGTTTCGCAGTCTGAGAAAAGTGCGTACGACAAAAGAATTGTAATTTTCAACCTGTGCCATACAAAAATTAGCAGGGGCGTGAACACTAGCAACCTCACCACCACCAGCATGATCCACCACATAGCATCAAAGCACCATAATAGGTGGGCCGAGCGCCTGGGTCCACAATCTGTGTCTGCGGGTCACACCACTGCCTCCTCTTCCCCTGTGTTATGTGCTAGCCAATCTCCTATCGAAGGCACAGGCCTGGATGCCTCCCGCCCCGCACTTAGACCTTCGCAAGCACCATCAGCGACCACATCCACTTCCATGTCCCAGCGCAGCGTACAAATGTACTTACCCCAGGCATTTGAATGCAAGCTCAAATACCCAGCCAACCACCAACAGGCCATAGCACTAAATGCGCAACTTTCCAAATTACTGGCCCTGGAAATGTTACCATTTAGGCTTGTGGACACTGAGGCCTTCTGCAGCCTGATGTCGGCGGCTGTCCATCGTTACGCAGTCCCCAGCAGCCACTATTTTCCACGGTGTGCCTTGCCTGCCTTACACCAGCATGTGTCCCGTAACATCACCCGTGCCCTGACCAACGCAGTTACTGGGAAGGTCCACTTAAACACTGACACATAGATAAGTGCTTTCTGCCAGGGACGCTACATTTCCCTGATGGCACACTGGGTGAACGTTGTGGAGGCTGGGAGCAAGTCGTACCCTGGGATGGTACAGGTGCTACCGACGCCAAGGATTATGGGCCCTAATTCTATCAGGGTTTCCGCCACAACCTACGTTAGTGGCTCCAACTCCCATTTCTCCTCCTCCGCCTCCTCCTCCATTTTCACCTCAGAATTATCCTCTTACAGCACCAGTCAGCCATCAGCCGGTAGCTAGAAGCAGTGTAGTACTGCAGTGGGGAAGCGTCAACAGGCCGTGCTTAAGCTGATCTGCTTAGGTGACAAGCAGCACACTGCCGCAGAGCTGTGGCAGGGGATAAGAGACCAGACTAAGCTGTGGTTCTCGCCACTCAACCTAGAACCAGGCATGGTTGTGTCTGATAATGGCCGTAACTTGGTGGCGGCTTTGGAGCTCGGCAAGCTCACACACATCCCATGCCAGCTTACATCTTCAACTTAGTGTTTCAGTGGTGATAACGCTATTATCAGCGTCACCATCCCACTTCTGTGTCTACTCAAACGGTTGCTGCTCATAATTTAGCTGACACTTTGCATGTGGAAGAGGTGGAAATGGGGGAAGAAACCCAGACCACCCTCAGTTCGTCTTCTCAACGCAAATTGGATGATGATGATGATGATGAGGATGAGCAGGAGACGGTTGCCTCCGCTACAGTGGGTAGTATCCATGGAAGTTTATTGTCATATTTCTAGAGAAAAAGATAAAAATATTCGCAGTTAACTTTTTCTGTTATTTACTTAGAAATCGTTTAGTGGCCTATTTTAGTCCAATACGAGAAATATATCCACAGTTCACTTTTGCTGTTATTTACGCCGAAATCGTTTCGTTGCCAATTTCAAATCCTTTAGTTGCCTATCTCGGTAAAAAAAGAAATATATATTTGGCGCTTTTAGCGGTGTTTCACAGGGGAGTGTCAGAGGCGTAAATGATTCTGGCGCAGGCACAAGTCGAGCAGAGCTAGAGGGCACGGCAGCAGGGGCTTCTTCCCGAGGCCTCAGGTCCACATGTCAGCTAGCGGTTGTGTCTTGACCAGCAACCCAGCGGTTCTTGATTGGTTGACTGGATCATTGACTTCGTCGCAAGTGACAGCAGTACTGGCAGCCTGAGTCTAGAGTCACTGGTGAGCAGCTTTCTTCACCTGCATAGTGAAGAAACTACTCACCAGCAGCAGCAGGTAGACCTAGAGCAGGACCTGAACCAGCAGGTGGTGGCATACTTTGACAGCACCCTGTGTAGATACTTACTTTTGTCAAGATGAATCAGGTGTGGATCAGCCAGGATTTCCACCCACCAATGCCTGATGCATCAGATTAGATCATCCATCTTCACACTATGTCACCGTGCCACTCTGTGGAATCATGCTGCTGCTGCTGCTGTTGCTGCCATGTCCACACTATGTCACATGCCACTCTGCGGCCTCCTGATCCTGCCATCTCCATACTATGTCACCGTGCCACTTTGTGGCCTCCTGATGCTGCCATGTCCACACTATGTCACCTTGCCACTCTGTGGTATCATGCTGCTGCTGTTGCTGCCATCTCTACACTATGTCACCGTGCCACTTTGTGGCCTCCTGATGCTGCCATGTCCACACTATGTCACCCAATATTCATGGATTACTGAGCAAATGCTGACCGAGTGAAGGCGGATGCTCCCCAGACAGGATCCGTTTTTTGTGGGTTATTGTTCTGACGGATCAGAGGATGGGAAAAATAATCAGTGACTTCAACACAAACTTACTGCTGACCCCCTTTCCACTCTGTCAGGGGGGCTCTACTTGTATAAGAGTTTAATAGAACAGGTTCTGTTGACATCAATGTGGAATAAGCTGACCGCCAGATACTAGGTACAGCGATGGGCACACCTGTGTCGTGCACTTTCGCTAACCTGTATCTGGTGGTATTTGAAGAGACATACGTCTTCTCCTTGGGCAACCCCTTTCTGAGGTATGTTCACCTCTATCTGCGCTACGTGGATGACGTGTTTCTGATCTGGTCGGGCAGCGAAGGGTTGTGTAGACAGTTTGTACAGCACCTTAACGAGACTAATAAAATGAACATGAAGTTCACCCTCAACTTTGGTGGTGACACTCTAGATTTTCTGGATGTGAGGGTCACCGCAGTTTATGGTGCCCTGTATACAACTGGCTTCCGCAAGCCCACCGCAACCAATTCGCTGCTCCACCAGTCCAGTTTTCATCCTCCAGCAGTGAAGGATGCTGTCCCTTTTGGACAGTTTATTCGTCTTTGTAAGATTAATAGCAATGATCAAGATTATTTTAGGCAGGCCCACCAACTCAAGGATAGGCTGCTTGAAAGGGGTTACCCAAGGAGAGACGTTATCGATGCTTTGCACCGAGCTGCTCTTCACCCCCGTCATGTTCTCCTCAGGGACAAGATCCAAGACAATAACCAGGACAGGTTTGCGTTTGTCTTTAAGTTCAGTCCTGCTGCAGACATAGTCAGACAGACAGTGTTAAATAACTGGGACCTCTTGAAAGGAGAGTCCTCCTTGGGGGACGTTGTTTCAAGAAGACCCCTTATTACTTTCAAAAAGTGCCACACCTTAAAAGATAGATTGGTTCACAGTGTTTTGAGACATGCCAAGCAGACGAATTGGCTGCAAAGCAGAAAACCTCAGGGCAACTACAAGTGTGGAACATGTTCCTTCTGTTCCCAACACTTGCAGGGAAAAACACTGTCTTTGGGGGGGGGGGGGGGGGTCACACATGTAGTCATCTATGTGATATTCTGTACTTGCAGTAGGTTTTACATCGGCAAAACCATAAGGCCCTTATTTGAAAGAGTGCGGGAGCATCTGAGTTCTATCAGGACAGGCCGTGGTTCGCCTCGCCTGATTGACCATGTCCATGTTGCCCACAATGGTGATCCGTCCAGCCTCTCTTTTGCTTGCCTGGAGGCCGTGGGACCCATCCCTAGGGGTGGGGACTGCCACCGCCTCCTGTTACAGCGGGAGGCTCGATGGATCATCAGAACTGGTGCCATGGGATTACATGGTCTTAATGATAAAAAATGACATGGCAGTGTTTCTTTAGGTCCTTCTGCTTTCTCACTACTATATAGGACACCATGGGGTCCATCCCGGCCTTTTCGTTTGGGCCCGGGTGACCCGCCATGGTGGTCCTAGTCTACCCCCCCCCCCCCCCACCCACTCCCAGCTGACCCCCCCTGCCGCAATGGGAGGTTTTATCTACCCATAGACTGGGTGTATAGGGTTCTGTGGGGTTTAATACATGAGTGACAGACTGCGTTTCCTCATATTCTCCTTTTATTTACTTATTTCTGAAGGGATGGGTCCAGCTGACCCCCCCTGCCGCGATGGGAGGTTTTATCTACCCATAGAGCGGGTGTATAGGGTCCTGTGGGGTTTAATACATGAGTGACAGACTGCGTTTCCTCATATTCTCCT
This sequence comes from Bufo bufo, assembly GCF_905171765.1. Lineage (NCBI taxonomy): Eukaryota > Metazoa > Chordata > Amphibia > Anura > Bufonidae > Bufo > Bufo bufo. The sequence goes on from NC_053389.1 coordinate 701,152,298, forward strand.
TTTATTTACTTATTTCCGTATCTTTCCACCACCCTGATATGCTTTTGTGAATTTGTCGCCTCCATGATAGATATGTTGTTACTATGTTTTGTCTTAGTGCTGATTTGCATGCTTTTACTATGTGTCCCCTTTTTGTATCAATCACAGTAGCGCACCTGTGGAGCGTCGTTTGGTCACTATGGTGATGATCAGCGGCTTTCTCTTAAATGCACGGCGGTGCGCCTGTGCATCATAGCGGTCTGAGGAAGCGCGACATCAATGTGGAATAAGCTGACCGCCAGATACTAGGTACAGCAATGGGCACACCTGTGTCGTGCACTTTCGCTAACCTGTATCTGGTGGTATTTGAAGAGACATATGTCTTCTCCTTGGGCAACCCCTTTCTGAGGTATGTTCACCTCTATCTGCGCTACGTGGATGACGTGTTTCTGATCTGGTCGGGCAGCGAAGGGTTGTGTAGACAGTTTGTACAGCACCCTAACGAGACTAATAAAATGAACATGAAGTTCACCCTCAACTTTGGTGGTGACACTCTAGATTTTCTGGATGTGAGGGTCACCGCAGTGTGGAATAAGCTGACGACGGTGTAAAAGGAGTGCGCTTCTTCTTGACGCTAACATCTACATGTAAGGCTGAGTTAATACTTGAGTTATTTGGTCAGTTTTGGCCGCGTGACTGCCCAAATAAGGGAAGTGTGCCATTTTTTATTGCGATTCGTCTAAATATATTCTGATCGAAGCAAATTTTTTGGGAAAATTCGGCGTACCGGTTAAATCGAATTTTTGAGAAATTCGCTCATCTCTACTTATAATGTTGTGATGTTAGCATTGGTATTAACTCCATCAGCAGAAAAGAACAAAATCCTTAAAGGGAATCTGTCACCTGCTTTAACCATTTTTAAGCTGGCACCATCGCTATGTTGACTAAAGTACCTTATTTCCAGCAGTCTTCTTTTTACTTGATTTCGTTTTGTAGTTTTGATATAAAAGCGCTTTTTATGTTATGCTAATTAGGGTCCAAGGAGCCCAGAGGGGCGTTTTTTTCCCTCTCCGGAGCCCAGTGATGCCCCTCTGCAGTGCCCAGCCCGCCTTAATTTGAATTCCAAGGACGCCTCCTGATCATCAAATAACCTCCCACAGCCCGGCAAACGGTTCCGCCCCCTCCCCACGTCATAGTCTACCTTTTAGAAATGCCCAGTCCTTCTTCCTGTCTGCGGCCAGAAAACTCGCGCAGGCGCAGTACTGCCAGCGGCCTGCGCCTGCGCGATCATCAACCTCCTGAGGACAACAGCCTCAAAAGTCTCACTGGGCATGCGCCGAGCCCAGTGATGTGACCTGAGCGCTGTTGCCCTCAGGAGTTTGATGATCGCGCAGGTGCAGGCCGCTGGCAGTACTGCGCCTGCGCGAGTTTTCTGGCCGCAGACAGGAAGAAGGACAGGGCATTTCTATAAGGTAGACTATGACGTGGGGAGGGGGGGGAACCATTTGCCGGGCTGTGGGAGGTTATTTGATGATCAGGAGGCATTCTTGGAATTCAAATTAAGGCGGGCTGGGCACTGCAGGGGGGCGTCACTGGGCTCCGGAGAGGGAAAAAAACGCCCCTCTGGGCTCCTTGGACCCTAATTAGCATAACATAAAAAGCGCTTTTATATCAAAACTACAAAACGAAATCAAGTAAAAAGAAGACTGCTGGAAATAAGGTACTTTAGTCAACATAGCGATGGTGCCAGCTTAAAAATGGTAAAAGCAGGTGACAGATTCCCTTTAAAGGAGTTCTAGTCTAATTTAACTTAGCACTGACATGTATGTTCTGGTATATTAAAGGTGTTTTGATAGGATTAAATATTTTTTCTTTGTTGAGTCCAACAAAATATTACAATGTTGTGTGATTTGTGCTATTTGTTGTTTTGATTTCCTAATGTGTGCAATGCCCTTGGAGACACATACCTAAAACATAAGTCACTAGCAGCAGACGGATATCTGCTATTTTGCAAGCCAGCAAATAATTAACGCACTAGAAGCGGCTTCTTCTTATCAGCCCTGGACAGATTATGTAAGGAGGGAATAAAAAAAAAAACATGAGGGACGGCATAGCAAATATCTAACAGCAATATTGAGGATGACACATTTGAAAAAATTATTCTACAGTAATTGACAAATCACCAATTTAATATTTAATCTTGAGATAACTTCTTAAAAGGAGACATACAATAAATGGAGACATGGAAAAATAAAGATTAAGTAGGAGATTAGAACTTCTTGAAACTTCTTGAAATTCATTTTATGTCCAGTTTGTCAATTTTTCTGAATCGATCCAACATGAATCAAATATGCTCCAGTATGCCTGAAAATTAGTATATGACATTCTGAGGTCTCCTAAGACTTAGATTTTTTATATATATTTTTTTTTTTCATAAATTTTCACCCCCCCATTAAACTTTTAACGCAATGACAGCAATAGCAAATAATGTCAGAGTGCATAGCTATGGATAAATTAATAGTTGATGGTGTTAACAAACCGTATTTAAAAACATACTGCTCCGTTGCATGTGTTATTTTTTTCATATTATAAACCTTCCCCAAATTGTCCCTTATTGGGGGCAGATGGTGTTTAAACACATGGTGTTACTGGAAAAAAACTGTGGCCTGTTGGAACCAAGCATTAAAAATGATGTCTTAATGTCTTAATGCCCCGTTTATACACACACATGTTAATGTTAGAAGAAACAGTGGCTTGTTCTAAACAAGCGTCTCTTTAAAGATGGCGACGCACAGAGCAGACACCCGGGGCTAATGTCTGCAATCACAGATAATTGTGACCATGGCAACCTAGGTGACAACTGCTTTTCACGCTGAGATAAGGGAAGCCATTTCTTGGTGGTGATAGGCTGGAGATTTTTACGAGGCAATCACGCCTATCACAGGTATATTCCAATGTGGACCTGCAGGTTGCAATTCTGTGTTAGAATATATACTACTGTATTAACTCTCAGTAGCATAAATGAGAAGCAAGTAGTATAAAGGAGAAGTTTTAAAAAAAAAATATATATAAAAATATAAATCACCCCCCTTTCCCTATAATAAAAAATAATAAATAAAGACCATACACACTGCTGCATACCAAAATGTCTGAATTATTAAAATATAAATCTAAAAGCCGTAATGTAAGAAATAAATCAAAATGGCCGATTTGCAGTCTTTTCATCCTTTCCCCTCACCTAAAAAATGTAATAAACAGTTATCAAAAAGCCAAACACATTCCAATATAGTATTAATAAAAACTACAAATTGCACAACAAAAATGAGCCCTCACACAGCTCCATAGATGAAAATATAAAAAGGGGTTTGAAGAAAAAGATATACAGTACAGACCAAAAGTTTGGACACACCTTCTCATTCAAAGAGTTTTCTTTTTTTTCATGACTATGAAAATTGTAGATTCACACTGAAGGCATCAAAACTATGAATTAACACATGTGGAATTATATACATAACAAACAAGTGTGAAACAACTGAAAATATGTCATATTCTAGGTTCTTCAAAGTAGCCACCTTTTGCTTTGATTACTGCTTTGCACACTCTTGGCATTCTCTTGATGAGCTTCAAGAGGTAGTCCCCTGAAATGGTTTTCACTTCACAGGTGTGCCCTGTCAGGTTTAATAAGTGGGATTTCTTGCCTTATAAATGGAGTTGGGACCATCAGTTGCATTGAGGAGAAGTCAGGTGGATACACAGCTGATAGGCCTACTGAATAGACTGTTAGAATTTGTATTATGGCAAGAAAAAAGCAGCTAGGTAAAGAAAAACGAGTGGCCATCATTACTTTAAGAAATGAAGGTCAGTCAGTCAGCCGAAAAATTGGGAAAACTTTGAAAGTAAGGGCTATTTGACCATGAAGGAGAGTGATGGGGTGCTGCGCCAGATGACCTGGCCTCCACAGTCACCGGACCTGAACCCAATCGAGATGGTTTGGGGTGAGCTGGACCGCAGAGTGAAGACATAAAGGGCCAACAAGTGCTAAGCATCTCTGGGAACTCCTTCAAGACTGTTGGAAGACCATTTCAGGGGACTACCTCTTGAAGCTCATCAAGAGAAGGCCAAGAGTGTGCGAAGCAGTAATCAAAGCAAAAGGTGGCTACTTTGAAGAACCTAGAATATGACATATTTTCAGTTGTTTCACGCTTGTTTGTTATGTATATAATTCCACATGTGTTAATTCATAGTTTTGATGCCTTCATAGTCATAAAAATAAAGAAAACTCTTTGAATGAGAAGGTGTGTCTAAACTTTTGGTCTGTACTGTATATATATATATTTTCCCTAATATTTTTGGTAGTTTTACTGCATATGGAACACCATAAAAACTAAACTCACCTAAATAATAGAAAGTGTGCAGGTTAACAACCCCTATTTTTTTCACTATCAAATAACAAGAAGGGGGTTGTTTAAAAGAGAAAAACAAACAAACAAACAAACTATTAAATATCAATTAATCAACGAAATTGGGGGTACATGGAAATAGTGCCAGTCGCACCAGGTATAACTCTTTGAAATCAGTGGGTATAGGGATCCACACTCACATTGAGTGTGGATCACTATATCCACTGATTTCAAAGAGTTATGCCTGGTGCGACTGGCAATATTTTCATGTACCCCCAATTCCGTTGATTAATTGATATTTAATAAAGTTTTTTCACATAAAAACGAAACCCATAAAACTATGGCCTAATTAAATTTTTCTTACAATTTCAACCCATTTGGAGTTTTTTCCAGTTTCCTACTACATCGTATGCAATATTAAATGCTGTTATTAGAAAGTGCAACTGCAAAAAACAAGCAATAGGACATGTTTTTGAATGGAAAAATAAAAATTTTATGGCTCTGGGAAGGCAGGGAGTAAAAAACTAAAACTAAAAAAAAAAGAAAATAATGATGTCCTTAAAAGGTTAACAGGGGCATAATGCCTGCTTGTATTTATACACACACAAGTGTTAATTTTCAGTGATTTATTCTCAAGTTAAACACGCCTGGAAAAATGCCCCCTTTTATTTGGGAGCAGCAGTACAGTGTGGATGTGGAAAGGGTAAGTTGTGTAGGGGTAATAGTGGCAGCGATAGTAGCGCCAGCAGTAGCAGCACAGCATATAACAGACAAGGAAGTAAGTAGTGTGCTTCTGTGTTGGAGTAGTAATAGTGGTGGCTTTGTAGGAGTAATGCTAGTGGCGGTAAGAGTAATGGAAGTGGCAGTTTGGGGATTAGCATCAAGGAGTAGCAGCTGCGGCATTGGCAGCAGTAGGAGCAGCCATATGGTATGGAACATGATGGTAGGCAGGCAGACAGCAGCAGTGGTAAGATTGGGCACTGTCAGCAATGGCAGATTTATTCTTTGGCTTCAACAGGAGATGTGTGAAAATCCTTATGGATCCATGCCTGATTCACCCAAGTTTTTCCATTCGGGTGTCAGGATTAGAGTTGAGCGAACACCTGGATGTTCGGGTTCGACGAGTTCGGCCGAACTTTCGAAAAATGTTCGGGTTCGGGATCCGAACTCGACCCGAACTTCATCCCGAACCCGAACCCCATAGAAGTCAATGCGGACCCGAACTTTTGGGCACTAAAAAGGCTGTAAAACACACCCGGAAAGGGCTAGAGGGCTGCAAAAGGCAGCAAAATGTAGTTAAATCCCCTGCAAACAAATGTAGATAGGGAAATGATGAGTTAACATAAAATAAATAAAAATTAAACAATATTAATTGGAGTGAGGTCCCATAGCACAGAATCAGGCTTCAAGTCACCCACCAATGGAGAAGGTCACTTACTATTATTTTGACCACAGCACCCAGACAAAGGAGAGAGGTCCCACAGCAGAGAACCAGGCATCATATCACCCACCACAGGAGTAGGCCACCATTTAGTTACTTTGACCCCTACACCCAGACGGAGGAGAGAGGTTACACAGCAGAGAATCAGGCATTTAGATCACCCACCACAGGAGTAGGCCACCATTGAATCAGACCCCGGCAACCATGTCAGATGGCACAAGCATAAGCTTTATATCAATCAGCACAGGAGAAGGCGACTTTGACAGACTTTGACCCCTACACCCGGACGGAGGAGAGAGGTTTCAAAGCAGAGAATCAGGCATTTAGATCACCCACCACAGGAGTAGGCCCCAATTTAATGGGACCCCGGCAACCATGTCAGATGGCACAACCATCAGCTTCATATCAATCAGCACAGGAGAAGGCGACTTTGAAAGACTTTGACCCCTACACCCAGACGGAGGAGAGAGGTTTCACAGCAGAGAATCAGGCATTTAGATCACCCACCACAGGAGTAGGCCCCCATTGAATCAGACCCTGGCAACCATGTCAGATGGCACAACCATCAGCTTCATATCAATCAGCACAGGAGAAGGCGACTTTGAAAGACTTTGACCCCTACACCCAGATGGAGGAGAGAGGTTTCACAGCAGAGAATCAGGCATCATATCAACCACCACAGGAGAAGCCACCATTTAGTTACTTTGACCCCTGCACCCAGGAAGAGGAGAGAGGCACCACAGCACATATTCTGGCATCATATCAGCCACCACAGGAGAAGCCACCATTGAGTTACTTTGACCCCTGCACCCAGGAAGAGGAGAGAGGCACCACAGCACATATTCTGGCATCATATCAGCCACCACAGGAGAAGCCACCATTGAGTTACTTTGACCCCCGCACCCAGGAAGAGGAGAGAGGCACCACAGCACATATTCTGGCATCATATCAGCCACCACAGGAGAAGCCACCATTGAGTTACTTTGACCCCTGCACCCAAACAGAGGAGAGAGGTTCCACATCAGAGAATCAGGCATCATATCAACCACCACAGGAGTAGGCCACAATTTAATGGGACCCCGGCAACCATGTCAGATGGCACAACCATCAGCTTCATATCAATCAGCACAGGAGAAGGCGACTTTGAAAGACTTTGACCCCTACACCCAGACGGAGGAGAGAGGTTTCACAGCAGAGAATCAGGCATTTAGATCACCCACCACAGGAGTAGGCCCCCATTGAATCAGACCCTGGCAACCATGTCAGATGGCACAACCATCAGCTTTATATCAATCAGCACAGGAGAAGCCACCATTGAGTTACTTTGACCCCTGCACCCAGGAAGAGGAGAGAGGCTCCACAGCACATATTCTGGCATCATATCAGCCACCACAGGAGAAGCCACCATTGAGTTACTTTGACCCCCGCACCCAGGAAGAGGAGAGAGGCACCACAGCACATATTCTGGCATCATATCAGCCACCACAGGAGAAGCCACCATTGAGTTACTTTGACCCCTGAACCCAGGAAGAGGAGAGAGGCCCCACAGCACATATTCTGGCATCATACTAACCACCACAGGAGAAGCCACCATTGAGTTACTTTGACCCCTGCACCCAGGAAGAGGAGAGAGGCCCCACAGCACATATTCTGGCATCATATCAGCCACCACAGGAGAAGCCACCATTGAGTTACTTTGACCCCCGCACCCAGGAAGAGGAGAGAGGCACCACAGCACATATTCTGGCATCATATCAGCCACCACAGGAGAAGCCACCATTGAGTTACTTTGAACCCTGCACCCAGGAAGAGGAGAGAGGCCCCACAGCACATATTCTGGCATCATACTAACCACCACAGGAGAAGCCACCATTGAGTTACTTTGACCCCTGCACCCAGGAAGAGGAGAGAGGCCCCACAGCACATATTCTGGCATCATATCAGCCACCACAGGAGAAGCCACCATTGAGTTACTTTGACCCCCGCACCCAGGAAGAGGAGAGAGGCACCACAGCACATATTCTGGCATCATATCAGCCACCACAGGAGAAGCCACCATTGAGTAACTTTGACCCCCGCACCCAGGAAGAGGAGAGAGGCACCACAGCACATATTCAGGCATCATATCACACACCACAGGAGAAGGCCTCTTTCAGTGATTTAGGCCTTTGGACCCAGACAGAGGAGAGAGGCACCACAGCACATATTCTGGCATCATATCAGCCACCACAGGAGAAGCCACCATTGAGTTACTTTGACCCCTGCACCCAGGAAGAGGAGAGAGGCCCCACAGCACATATTCTGGCATCATATCAGCCACCACAGGAGAAGCCACCATTGAGTTACTTTGACCCCTGCACCCAGGAAGAGGAGAGAGGCCCCACAGCACATATTCTGGCATCATATCAGCCACCACAGGAGAAGCCACCATTGAGTTACTTTGACCCCCGCACCCAGGAAGAGGAGAGAGGCACCACAGCACATATTCTGGCATCATATCAGCCACCACAGGAGAAGCCACCATTGAGTTACTTTGACCCCTGCACCCAGGAAGAGGAGAGAGGCCCCACAGCACATATTCTGGCATCATACTAACCACCACAGGAGAAGCCACCATTGAGTTACTTTGACCCCTGCACCCAGGAAGAGGAGAGAGGCCCCACAGCACATATTCTGGCATCATATCAGCCACCACAGGAGAAGCCACCATTGAGTTACTTTGACCCCCGCACCCAGGAAGAGGAGAGAGGCACCACAGCACATATTCTGGCATCATATCAGCCACCACAGGAGAAGCCACCATTGAGTTAATTTGACCCCCGCACCCAGGAAGAGGAGAGAGGCACCACAGCACATATTCAGGCATCATATCACACACCACAGGAGAAGGCCTCTTTCAGTGATTTAGGCCTTTGGACCCAGACAGAGGAGAGAGGCACCACAGCACATATTCTGGCATCATATCAGCCACCACAGGAGAAGCCACCATTGAGTTACTTTGACCCCTGCACCCAGGAAGAGGAGAGAGGCCCCACAGCACATATTCTGGCATCATATCAGCCACCACAGGAGAAGCCACCATTTAGTTACTTTGACCCCTTCACCCAAACAGAGGAGAGAGGTTCCACATCAGAGAATCAGGCATCATATCAACCACCACAGGAGTAGGCCACAATTTAATGGGACCCCGGCAACCATGTCAGATGGCACAACCATCAGCTTCATATCAATCAGCACAGGAGAAGGCGACTTTGAAAGACTTTGACCCCTACACCCAGACGGAGGAGAGAGGTTTCACAGCAGAGAATCAGGCATTTAGATCACCCACCACAGGAGTAGGCCCCCATTGAATCAGACCCTGGCAACCATGTCAGATGGCACAACCATCAGCTTTATATCAATCAGCACAGGAGAAGCCACCATTGAGTTACTTTGACCCCTGCACCCAGGAAGAGGAGAGAGGCCCCACAGCACATATTCTGGCATCATATCAGCCACCACAGGAGAAGCCACCATTGAGTTACTTTGACCCCCGCACCCAGGAAGAGGAGAGAGGCACCACAGCACATATTCTGGCATCATATCAGCCACCACAGGAGAAGCCACCATTGAGTTACTTTGACCCCTGCACCCAGGAAGAGGAGAGAGGCCCCACAGCACATATTCTGGCATCATACTAACCACCACAGGAGAAGCCACCATTGAGTTACTTTGACCCCTGCACCCAGGAAGAGGAGAGAGGCCCCACAGCACATATTCTGGCATCATATCAGCCACCACAGGAGAAGCCACCATTGAGTTACTTTGACCCCCGCACCCAGGAAGAGGAGAGAGGCACCACAGCACATATTCAGGCATCATATCACACACCACAGGAGAAGGCCTCTTTCAGTGATTTAGGCCTTTGGACCCAGACAGAGGAGAGAGGCACCACAGCACATATTCTGGCATCATATCAGCCACCACAGGAGAAGCCACCATTGAGTTACTTTCACCCCTGCACCCAGGAAGAGGAGAGAGGCCCCACAGCACATATTCTGGCATCATATCAGCCACCACAGGAGAAGCCACCATTTAGTTACTTTGACCCCTGCACCCAGGAAGAGGAGAGAGGCACCACAGCACATATTCTGGCATCATATCAGCCACCACAGGAGAAGCCACCATTTAGTTACTTTGACCCCTTCACCCAAACAGAGGAGAGAGGTTCCACATCAGAGAATCAGGCATCATATCAACCACCACAGGAGTAGGCCACAATTTAGTTTATTTGACCCCTGCACCCAGGAAGAGGAGAGAGGCCCCACAGCACATATTCTGGCATCATATCACACACCACAGGAGAAGGCCTCTTTCAGTGATTTAGGCCTTTGGACCCAGACAGAGGAGAGAGGTCAAAGATTAGCTTCATATCCCCCAGCACAGCAGAAGACCGCTTTATTTGACTTAGGCCTCAGCACCCAGACAGAAGACAGAGGTAGCATGGCAGAGGTTATGGCTTCATGTCACCCGTTAGTTTAACCGGCCACTTTCATCTGGTTAGGCCCCGGCGCCCAGACAGAGAAGAGTTTCATTCAACTGTGGGTTTCATAAAATTTGTATCAAATAAAGAAGTGGCCCGTAGCACAACAAGACATGTTTTAGGCAGTTAATAAGGACTACTCTGCACAAGGGAGGGACAGGTCCTGTGGGATCCATGCCTGGTTCATCTTTATGAAGGTCAGCTTGTCCACGTTGGCTGTGGACAGGCGGCTGCGCTTGTCAGTAATGACGCCCCCTGCCGTGCTGAATACGCGTTCAGATAAAACGCTGGCCGCCGGGCAGGAAAGCACCTCCAAGGCATAACATGCTAACTCTGGCCACGTGGACAATTTCGAAACCCAGTAGTTGAATGGGGCCGAACCATCCGTCAGGATGTGGAGGGGTGTGCAGACATACTGTTCAACCATGTTAGTGAAATGCTGCCTCCTGCTAACACGTTCCGTATCAGGTGTCGGTGCAGATAGCTGTGGCGTGGAGACAAAACTTTTGCACATTTCTGCAATGCTAACCCTGCCCTCAGATGAGCTGGCCGTGACACAGCTGCGTTGGCGACCTCTTGCCACTCCTCTGCCTTCACCTTCCACCTGTTCCCCTGTGACATGTGGGAATGCTCTCAAGAGCGCCTCTATCAGCGTGCGCTTGTACTCGCGCATCTTACGGTTGCGCTCCAGTTCAGGAATTAAAGTGGGCACATTGTCTTTATACCGGGGATCCAGCAGGGTGGCCACCCAGTAGTCTGCACACGTTAAAACGTGGGCAACTCTGCTGTCGTTGCGCAGGCATTGGAGCATATATTCGCTCATGTGGGCCAGGCTACCCATGGGTAAGGACAAGCTGTCCTCTGTGGGAGGCGTATCGTCATCGTCCACCGTATCCCCCCAGCCACGCACCAGTGATGGGCCTGGGCTGCCACCCCGCTGTGAACTTGCGTCATCCTCGTCCCCCTCCACCTCCTCCTCCTCATCCTCCTCGTCCTCCAGTACAGTGCCTTGGCTGGCGACTTGTGAACCTGTCCTCTGCTGCTTAAACAAACCTCCCTCTGAGCCACTTCGAACAGACTGGCCCGAAAGTGTTAGAAACGAGCCCTCATCCTCCTCCTCCTCCTCCACCTGGGCCACCTCCTCTAACATCATTGCCCTAAGTGTTTTCTCAAGGAGACATAGAAGTGGTATTGTAACGCTGATAACAGTGTCATCGCCACTGGCCATGTTGGTGGAGTACTCGAAACAGCGCAGCAGGGCACACAGGTCTCGCATGGAGGCCCAATCATTGGTGGTGAAGTGGTGCTGTTCGGCAGTACGACTGACGCGAGCGTGCTGCAGCTGAAACTCCACTATGGCCTGCTGCTGCTCGCACAGTCTCTCCAGCATGTGCAAGGTGGAGTTCCACCGGGTGGGCACGTCGCATATGAGGCGGTGAGCGGGAAGGCCGAAGTTCCGCTGTAGCGCAGACAGGCGAGCAGCGGCAGGATGTGAACGGCGGAAGCGCGCACAGACGGCCCGCACTTTATGCAGCAGCTCTGACATGTTGGGGTAGTGGTGAATGAACCTCTGCACCACCAAGTTCAGCACATGCGCCAGGCAAGGGATGTGCGTCAAACCGGCTAGTCCCAGAGCTGCCACGAGATTTCGCCCATTATCGCATACCACCAGGCCTGGCTTGAGGCCCACCGGCAGAAACCACTCGTCGGTCTGTTGTTCAATACCCCGCCACAACTCCTTTGCGCTGTGGGGCCTGTCCCCCAAACATATGAGTTTCAGAATGGCCTGCTGACGTTTACCCCGGGCTGTGCTGAAGTTGGTGGTGAAGGTGTGTGGCTGACCGGATGAGCTGGTGGAAGCAGTGGAGGAGGAAGCCGAGTAGGAGGAGGAGGCTACAGGAGGCAGAGAATGATGCCCTGCGATCCTAGGGGGCGGAAGGACGTGCGCCAAGGAACTGTCCGCCGGGGGCCCAGCCGCCACTACATTCATCCAGTGTGCAGTTAGTGAGATATAGCGTCCCTGGCCGTGCTTACTGGTCCACGTATCTGTGGTTAGGTGGACCTTGCCACAAATGGCGTTGCGCAGTGCACACTTGATTTTATCGGACACTTGCATGTGCAGGGAAGGCACGGCTGTCTTGGAGAAGTAGTGGCGGCTGGGAACCACATACTGCGGGACAGCCATGGCCATCAGCTGTTTGAAGCTGTCTGTGTCCACCAGCCGGAATGACAGCATTTCAAAGGCCAGCAGTTTAGAAATGCTGGCGTTCAGGCCAAGGGCTCGAGGGTGACTCGGGGGGAATTTGCGCTTCCTCTCTAAGGTTTGAGATATTGAGAGCTGAACGCTGCTGTGTGATATAGTGGAGACGCTAGTTGACGGTGGCGGTGGTGGTGGTGTCGGTGGCACATCCTCTCGAGGCGGAAGCCGAGGCAGCAGCGGTAGAGGGAGCAGGGGGAGCCTCAGCGAGTGCCTGGTTTTTAAGGTGTGTACCCCACTGCAGTTCATGCTTTGCATGTAGATGCCTGGTCATGCAGGTTGTGCTGAGGTTCAGAACGTTAATGCCTCGCCTCAGGCTCTGATGGCAGAGCGTGCAAGTCACTCGGGTCTTGTCGGTAGGACATTGTTTAAAGAAGTGCCATGCCAGGGAACTCTTTGAAGCTGCCTTTGTGGGGCTGGGTCCCTGTTGGCGATGTCCAGTAGCAGGCGAACTCTGGGGGCGGCGGCTCGTCTGCTTTGGCCCCCTGCTCCCTCTTTGGCTTCGCTGTTGTCTCGGTCTCACCACTACCTCTTCCTCTGAACTGTGAAAGTCATCGCCACGACCTTCAGTCCATGTGGGGTCTAAGACCTCATCGTCCTCTGCATCGTCTTCCACCCAGTCTCCCTCCCTGACCTCCTCCTGTTCAGTCTGCACACTGCAAAAAGACGCGGCAGTGGGCACCTGTGTTTCGTCATCATCAGAGAGTCGGTGACTCTGCTGTGGTGGTATTCCCATGTCCTCTTCATCTGGAGACATAAGTGGTTGTGCGTCAGTGCATGGTATGTCTTCCTCCACTGGGGAAGGGCTAGGTGGACGCCCCTGGGAAACCCTGGAAGCAGAGTCTTCAAACAGAAGAAGAGACTGCTGCATAACTTGTGGCTCAGACCGTTTCCCTGATATGCTTGGGGGTGATGTGACAGACTGATGGGCTTGGTTTTCAGGTGCCACCTGTGCGCTTTCCGCAGAAGACTGGGTGGAAGACCATGTGGTGAACGTGCTGGAAGCACTGTCGGCCACCCAATCGATTAATGCCTGTACCTGCTCAGGCCTTACAATCCTAAGAGCGGCATTGGGCCCCACGAGATATTGCGGTACATTCTGCCGGCTAGTTGAGGGAGTTCGTTCCCTACTGTGTGCGCCTGGGGCCGAACGGCCACGTCCTCTACCAGCAACAGAGGCTCCACGGACACCACCACGACCGCGTCCTTGTCCCTTAATAGTATTTTTCTTCATTGTTGCGATTCAACTCGCACCACAATGAAATATATTATTTTTTATAAGCAAAATCCCCTCACTGGAATACTTTCAGTCTTTTGACTGTATGGATTACAGATGGAATGACTGTTATATGTGAGTACCGCTTTCTTTGACAGATTCTAGTATGGGTACATATATGTTTTCCCAACCCCAGCACATTAGTTTGCTAATTCCAGATGTATGAAACGCAGGCCTAACTGTATCTAGTATATTGAACGCCAGATAAACTAACTTGGCCTTTTTTAAATAAAAAAAAAATTCCCTCACTGGAATACTTTCAGTCTTTTGACTGTATGGATTACAGATGGAATGACTGTTATATGTGAGTACCGCTTTCTTTGACAGATTCTAGTATGGGTACATATATGTTTTCCCAACCCCAGCACATTAGTTTGCTACTTCCAGATGTATGAAACGCAGGCCTAACTGTATCTAGTATATTGAACGCCAGATAAACTAACTTGGCCTTTTTTAAATAAAAAAAAAATTCCCTCACTGGAATACTTTCAGTCTTTTGACTGTATGGATTACAGATGGAATGACTGTTATATGTGAGTACCGCTTTCTTTGACAGATTCTAGTATGGGTACATATATGTTTTCCCAACCCCAGCACATTAGTTTGCTAATTCCAGATGTATGAAACGCAGGCCTAACTGTATCTAGTATATTGAACGCCAGATAAACTAACTTGGCCTTTTTTAAATAAAAAAAATTCCCTCACTGGAATACTTTCAGTCTTTTGACTGTATGGATTACAGATGGAATGACTGTTATATGTGAGTACCGCTTTCTTTGACAGATTCTAGTATGGGTACATATATGTTTTCCCAACCCCAGCACATTAGTTTGCTAATTCCAGATGTATGAAACGCAGGCCTAACTGTATCTAGTATATTGAACGCCAGATAAACTAACTTGGCCTTTTTTAAATAAAAAAAAAATTCCCTCACTGGAATACTTTCAGTCTTTTGACTGTATGGATTACAGATGGAATGACTGTTATATGTGAGTACCGCTTTCTTTGACAGATTCTAGTATGGGTACATATATGTTTTCCCAACCCCAGCACATTAGTTTGCTAATTCCAGATGTATGAAACGCAGGCCTAACTGTATCTAGTATATTGAACGCCAGATAAACTAACTTGGCCTTTTTTAAATAAAAAAAATTCCCTCACTGGAATACTTTCAGTCTTTTGACTGTATGGATTACAGATGGAATGACTGTTATATGTGAGTACCGCTTTCTTTGACAGATTCTAGTATGGGTACATATATGTTTTCCCAACCCCAGCACATTAGTTTGCTAATTCCAGATGTATGAAACGCAGGCCTAACTGTATCTAGTATATTGAACGCCAGATAAACTAACTTGGCCTTTTTTAAATAAAAAAAAAATTCCCTCACTGGAATACTTTCAGTCTTTTGACTGTATGGATTACAGATGGAATGACTGTTATATGTGAGTACCGCTTTCTTTGACAGATTCTAGTATGGGTACATATATGTTTTCCCAACCCCAGCACATTAGTTTGCTAATTCCAGATGTATGAAACGCAGGCCTAACTGTATCTAGTATATTGAACGCCAGATAAACTAACTTGGCCTTTTTTAAATAAAAAAAATTCCCTCACTGGAATACTTTCAGTCTTTTGACTGTATGGATTACAGATGGAATGACTGTTATATGTGAGTACCGCTTTCTTTGACAGATTCTAGTATGGGTACATATATGTTTTCCCAACCCCAGCACATTAGTTTGCTAATTCCAGATGTATGAAACGCAGGCCTAACTGTATCTAGTATATTGAACGCCAGATAAACTAACTTGGCCTTTTTTAAATAAAAAAAAAATGCCCTCACTGGAATACTTTCAGTCTTTTGACTGTATGGATTACAGATGGAATGACTGTTATATGTGAGTACCGCTTTCTTTGACAGATTCTAGTATGGGTACATATATGTTTTCCCAACCCCAGCACATTAGTTTGCTAATTCCAGATGTATGAAACGCAGGCCTAACTGTATCTAGTATATTGAACGCCAGATAAACTAACTTGGCCTTTTTTAAATAAAAAAAATTCCCTCACTGGAATACTTTCAGTCTTTTGACTGTATGGATTACAGATGGAATGACTGTTATATGTGAGTACCGCTTTCTTTGACAGATTCTAGTATGGGTACATATATATTTTCCCAACCCCAGCACATTAGTTTGCTAATTCCAGATGTATGAAACGCAGGCCTAACTGTATCTAGTATATTGAACGCCAGATAAACTAACTTGGCCTTTTTTAAATAAAAAAAATTCCCTCACTGGAATACTTTCAGTCTTTTGACTGTATGGATTACAGATGGAATGACTGTTATATGTGAGTACCGCTTTCTTTGACAGATTCTAGTATGGGTACATATATGTTTTCCCAACCCCAGCACATTAGTTTGCTAATTCCAGATGTATGAAACGCAGGCCTAACTGTATCTAGTATATTGAACGCCAGATAAACTAACTTGGCCTTTTTTAAATAAAAAAAAAATTCCCTCACTGGAATACTTTATGGCTTTTCACTGTATGGATTACAGGTGGACTGGTATTAGTAGGGGTGACACAAGCACACCCAAGTCCCTGATGTAGGATTTCTATGGCACAGACCACTATTACAAGTGATTAATGGACGTTGGGAGAGATTGTGCTGCAGCACTAGTCCCAAGATGGCCGCCGCCTATCAGCCCAGTAACATGTGCCACAAAATGGTCTGCACAACCTTTAAAAAAAATAGCCTTGGACTGTGCTGCTAAATCGCTATTGGTCTGAATCCCAGGTGTAGATGTCTGACTTGTTTGGAGCTTTGGAATGCACACTGTGGCAGCTTCTGCTGCAGCACTACAAGTCGCAAAATGGCGGCCGGCGGTCAGCCCAGGTACATGTGGATGGAAAAATCACTCTGGCCACTCTAAAAATAGCCAATCCCTATCAAAAAAGCAGCTCAGCTGCAGTTGTTCAGATGAATCACAGGTGGAGGAGAGAAATTTGCTTCCAGTTATTCAATTATCCCTGCCTATTCTCGCCCTAGCATCAGCTGCGTCTATCCCTGTTCTATTCACATCGGGAGTGAGCACGTCCCGACGTGCGCACAAGCTTATAAAGAGGCTGAGTCACATGCTGCACTTGGCCAATCACAGCCTTGCCAATAGTAGGCATGGCTGCGATGGCATCTTAGGGCAAGTAGTATGATGCATGTTGATTGGCTGCTTTGCAGCCTTTCAAAATGCGCCAAAATACATGCCGAACGACGAACCCGAACCCGAACTTTTACGAAAAAGTTCGGGTTCGGGTCCGTGTCACGAACACCCCAAAATTCGGTACGGACCCGAACTATGCTCGAACTGTTCGCTCAACACTAGTCAGGATGTGACATCGCCATTTGCCATGCTGAAAACCCTCCCTGGGATGACACTGGAGACTGGAAAAGACAGTACACTGGGAGTAAACTGGGTCAGTTCTGGCCACTATTCCAATCTGCGCGCAAAGAAGTCCATGGGGTCAGGGAACAAGTTATGCCTTGGAGAGAGGCCACAGTCTAGGTTGGACTGAACCTGGTTGCTCCGGCAGTACATCTCCTTTGCTGATTTGCAAAATCAGTGTTTCGTGGGAAGCTATTTAAACTTCATTTTAGCAAAAGGAAAATATTCCCCATTTTGCTTTGATAGCTTGGCTCTAAAAGCATGGCTGTCCAGTAATCATCTGATTGATTGATTGATTGATTGATTGATGGTAAAGAGAAACCTGTTCTTGTTGACTCTTTCTGGCTTCAATTACACGGGTATAGTAATGGTGTTATGGCAGTAACATGCTTTTGCTATAACACTGAACAGTATCTTGAGGTAATAACATGGATATATTAATGTTGTTATTGCAGTACTGTTATATCTTACAGTAATATACAACGCCTTTAATAGCACAGATATAATGCACTAAAATGCTCAATTACAAATGGTAAATAGAAACAGTTTTTTAGAAAAAGGGTCAATTCCTCAGTGTTTGCAGCAGAATGTATAATACTGGAGTGCTAGCAATAAGCCTTTGAACGGTAGAAAAGTTTTTACATTACCTAACTGTGTAGAAACCAAAAGGATTAAATGGGTTTTCCGAGACTTTTATACTGATAACGATGGCTGTCCAACACCAGTAGCAACTTCTCACAGCTTACCCTAGGCAATGTGACATCACGTTCATTGGTCACATGGCCTAGGCTGAGCTAAGCCCCTATGAAGTGAATGGGTCTGAGCTGCGATACCAAGCACAGCTGCTGTACAATGTATGGCACTGTTCTTGGTGAGCTAAGAGTAGTGAGCAACACTACAGTGAGCGCCAGGCCTTCTCAAACAGCTGATCAACAAGGGTCCCAAGTGTTGGAGCCCTATCAATCAGATACTGATGACCTATCCACAGAACAGGTCATCAGTATAAAAGTCTTGGAAAATTCCTTTAATTTATGTTGACTGTTTTAACAGCATATTCCATCCTTCAAAGCTAGATATCAAGATTACTTCCGAATGAGAGACTGATAAAATAAGTAGACTTCCACGCACAATAATTTTTTTAAATCAAAATTACACATGAGGGTCTGGATGAATTCCGGTGCACTGATTATACACTCCTCACACCCATTTTGTTTGCACTGATTAGAAAAGAATAGACTTAGGAGGAGAAGTATTTCCTTTCAGTTACTGTACAAATAAATTCCAACAATACAAGGCATACATACATTCCTGTGATCACTGATACATTGTGCAACTGAAACACCTTCATATTCAGCACTCCTGTCTGCACATGGTAGAGTAATCAAAAACATGATTCAACATTAGTCATATATTCTCTGCTGGTAAACTATACAACCAAAAAAGCCATGTGAAAATTACATACAGCACTGTGCAAAGGTTTTAGGCAGATGTGGAATAATGCAACAAAGTAAGTTATTTTGCAGTAGGACAACGACTCCAAACATACAGCCAATGTCATTAAGGACTATCTTTACATTAAAAAACAATCTTCAGATTAAAGAAGAACAAGGAGTCCTGGAAGTAATGATATGGCCTCCAAAGAGCTGAGATCTCAACATCATTGAGTCTGTCTGGGATTACGTGAAGCAAGCCTACATCCACAAACGATCTGTGGTTAAATCTTACACCAACTCTGGAAATACCACCAGAGTTGGTCTAAGAACTATTTGCAAGTGTACCTACAAGAATTGATGCTGGTTTTTAAGGCAAAGGGTGGTCACACCAAAGTTATATTGTCAGCCAGTGTCCATCATTGCCCCACTACTTCTATTAGGAACATTATTCATTGAACTACTAATACTCCCATTTTACCATCACCACCACTACCCTCCTCACCTTGGACCCTGCACATGTGTGCAGTTGCATAGCTGCTTCTAATTATTAATCAGGTTTTGCTATAAATGCTGGGCTGCCCTCTCACTCCTTACTTGAATTTAAGTTGCTAGTTAACTAGTTTACCAGTGAAGGGGTGCTATTCTGATTGTCTATCTGTGTACTGAACTTCTGATACTTTGTTGCCTGCCCTGACCTCGGATTTGTTTCATGAAATGGCATATACTCTGCCTACCCTGACCTCTGCCTGTTTACCAATTATGAATATTGCATGACCCCTTGGTGCCTTACACCAACTTCTGTCTGTTACATAGTTACATATAGTTACATAGTTCATGAAGCTCAACAAAGGGATGGATGGGGAGTTAACCAACTTTGATACTCCGCTGTCTGCCCTGACCTCGGATTAGTTTCACTGCATTTCACATACTCTGGCTGCCCTGACCTCTGCCTGTTTACAGACTATAAGTGTTGTCTGCCCTTGGTGCTTTACACCGGTGTCTCTGGACCCCATAGATCAACTAGGTAGTAGCCTGATGGGTCCCATGCAGCGAAGACCAGAAGGGTGAAAGCCAACAGATCGGCAGGTTTGAGCAATGGTTTTCATTGAGCCAATTGCGGCCGGATCTCCGCTAGTCCTCATTACAGCTTAATGGAGCTGGATGGGAATGCAGTGGCTTCCAGCAATGCTGGATCCAGAGAGACCTAGCAGGCTTTTCCATGCCAGAACAGCCTGATGGATCTCACAAAACTAGCCTTGATGGGTATTCTAGTGACAATACACCTGTATACAACTCCTTAGGTATATACCACTGTTATATCCTTTAAACTTTATGGTTCGATATACAACCAGGAACAAAGCTACAACACTTTATGCTCCACTTGTTTTCTCTTTATAAATTGCTTTCTATATATGTTGGTTACTTTTTGTTCTTACAGTAAAAAATTATCATGCTTTGTAAAATACCCTAAAATTCATCACTGTTTTCAAATCCCTGAGAAAAAAGAAAAGTGATGAAAATGAAATATCTATGTTTAGACAACAAAACTTTAATAACCTGTGAAATCTTTATTTCTCCAAGCATCATTTTAGTGTCTCTAGGACAGCTCGCTGGATTTTATTGTTGCATTTGTGTCTGGTCAGCATATTTTGAGGTGCTAGTCTGCTTCAATAAAGTTTTATGGTGTTTATTATGTTTACGACAGTTCAAGTGTATACTGTTTGTTCTCTATTTCGATTACTCCATGTTTAACTTCATATTTAGTTTTGTCAAAACTTACCTTCACAAATGATTGCCCTTGAAGAGATAAGAGACTCTCCCACAGCTGAATTTAAGGAATTATCTGTCTTATCGAGTACATAGTTAATTTTGTTTTCTGAAAAATCTGGTTTATTATGACTGGTATAAAGTAACTTGTAAAATGTGCCTGGCGTTCTAAGTGAAAATCTTGCTTTTGATTACTGTTCTTAGCTTGATTTGTGTAAAGGTACCCTCACCTGTGGCAGAATTCTCCTCCTGAAAATATGCAACATCAAGACTTGTGGCTGAAAATGATCTATCCCTGTGTTGTGTTCCGCTGCAGAATTTACTTTACACAGCATAATTAATGTTGCGTTGTGGATTTTCTGTAAGATAATCTTTTCATTCAACTCGATGGGAAGTTGATTCTGCAGTGGAAAACGTTACAGAAAAATCAGCGCAAATTTTGTTGTGTTTTTTTTCTGTAGCATTTTCCATTGCAAAATCAGTTTCCCATTGAATGGAATGGAGAGATTCTCATACAGGAAATCGGCAACAAAATCCACATCATAATTCATACCAAAAAATCAGCAAATCTGCAAAAATCTGCACCTGCAGATTATCTGGTGGAAAATTCTCTGTCCGCGATGTGGTGTGGAGCAAGACTGTCCTGTCACACAATGTAAGTCAAGGGGGACTGTCCGTTTTCTCTGACACAATAGAAAACCGATCCGTCCCCCATTGACTTTCAATGGTGTTCATGACAGATCCGTCAGTGTTATTTTAAAGATAATACAACCGGATCCGTTCATAACGGATGCAGACAGTTGTATAATCAGAACGGAAGCGTTTTTGCTGATCCATGACGGATTTAGCAACAACGCTGGTGTGAAAGTAGCCTAACTCTATTTTGTGCCATGTTGTGAAGGAGCAAGCTAAGCTATGCAAATATGTTTCTCTGCAGTATCACCACTGGGGAGATGAAATATTTGACAGTTTCAATAGAAACCAAGGGGCTGTCCATGTAATGTTTGGACAGTAGAGATGAGCAAAATTTCTGGAAATTCATTTTGTTACCAATTTGCAAGAGCTGTTTGATGCCAAGTCGTAGCAACACACATGGGTAAAAGTGTTAACAAACCACCTATTTAAAAACACACTGCACTGTCAGATTTTTTATGCTTTTAAAATAAAAAAACTGTTGAAAAATTATCTCTTCTTGGGGAATAGCAACAGGTTTGGTGTTATTTTAAAGAAAACGTATATATTTTCCACCAATACACGGTAACTGGGATGCAGAAAAATACATCAGGTACACTAGTCTGTGATCACCTGAATTTTTTTTTAAAGATACTTTGCAATATTTTTTATATTGGTCAGGTGGACCCTTAAATGGTTATCCAATTTCATAAACAGCCCCCTTCCCCATGTGCCAGGCTCCTCACAGGGAATATATTTACTCAGCTCCCCACTCCCTGCACCGCTCTTTGTCCTCGCACCGCCACTGCTGCTTCTCAGGGCAGCCAGAGTTCATGTGAATTCATGAAACAATTCAAAGGTCAGGCCAGATGGCACATCATCAGTACCAGGAAACAGGCAGAGGTTGGTACACAGGCAGACAAATGGATTATAGCTCTAAACACACATAGCAGGATCTACAGAGACTAATTGCTTAGGCAAGGAAGTGAAGTTAGCAGCACAGTTATATAGGAGGGTTGTTGAGCTCATTAGTCAAGAGCTGAGCACAGGATCAGAAAGGGAATTAACCCCAGCATTTCTGCAGGAAAAAATATCTCTATACACATATAAAAAGAGGTTTTGCAGCTAGGCTGGCAACTGGGCAGAAGTTAGTTGAGTGATGCGATGCCCATGCATACCCCGGATAGCGGGACGGTAAGGGCAAGGAGCACCACCATGACAACTTTCACCCCATTTAAGCTGTTCATGAAATGAGGAGCAACAGGGGGTTTTAAACCCCCATTCTAGTAATTGTGAGTGTCCCAGTAGAGAAGTCCTCAGTGATCAGACATTTATCACCTACCCTGTGGATATTACTTTAACAGTTCATTCTTGAACATTTACTATATGCAAAATCATGTATTGTTATGGAATTACTGGAATAAATCTGTAATAAAGAAAGATTTCAAGAAGGTTACAAACAGGAATACCAAATTAATAGAATAGAAATGAAGATAACTACGAGAATACAGAAGGATGTGTACCGTATGTTCATTTACCTGTTACATCTCTTTCAAACATTGGTCTGTCCTGCAGTTTGCTGTTTAGAGTTGCAGTTTTTAAAGGCCAACAATACATGGAGGCAATTAACTGAAAACATCCCGAAAAAATGTTATATACACTGCTCAAAAAAATAAAGGGAACACAAAAATAACACATCCTAGATCTGAGCTAATTAAATATTCTTCTGAAATACTTTGTTCTTTACATAGTTGAATGTGCTGACAACAAAATCACACAAAAATTTAAAAATGGAAATCAAATTTTTCAACCCATGGAGGTCTGGATTTGGAGTCACACTCAAAATTAAAGTGGAAAAACACACTACAGGCTGATCCAACTTTGATGTAATGTCCTTAAAACAAGTCAAAATGAGGCTCAGTAGTGTGTGTGTGGCCTCCACGTGCCTGTATGACCTCCCTACAACGCCTGTGCATGCTCCTGATGAGGTGGCGGATGGTCTCCTGAGGGATCTCCTCCCAGACCTGGACTAAAGCATCTGCCAACTCCTGGACAGTCTGTGGTGCAACGTGACGTTGGTGGATAGAGCGAGACATGATGTCCCAGATGTGCTCAATTGGATTCAGGTCTGGGGAACGGGCGGGCCAGTCCATAGCATCAATGCCTTCATCTTGCAGGAACTGCTGACACACTCCAGCCACATGAGGTCTAGCATTGTCTTGCATTAGGAGGAACACAGGGCCAACCGCACCAGCATATGGTCTCACAAGGGGTCTGAGGATCTCATCTCCGTACCTAATGGCAGTCAGGCTACCTCTGGCGAGCACATGGAGGGCTGTGCGGCCCTCCAAAGAAATGCCACCCCACACCATTACTGACCCAATGCCAAACCGGTCATGCTGGAGGATGTTGCAGGCAGCAGAACTCTCTCCACGGCGTCTCCAGACTCTGTCACGTCTGTCACATGTGCTCAGTGTGAACCTGCTTTCATCTGTGAAGAGCACAAGGCGCCAGTGGCGAATTTGCCAATCTTGGTGTTCTCTGGCAAATGCCAAACGTCCTGCACGGTGTTGGGCTGTAAGCACAACCCCGACCTGTAGACGTCGGGCCCTCATATCACCCTCATGGAGTCTTTTTTTGACCGTTTGAGCAGACACATGCACATTTGTGGCCTGCTGGAGGTCATTTTGCAGGGCTCTGGCAGTGCTCCTCCTGTTCCTCCTTGCACAAAGGCGGAGGTAGCGGTCCTGCTGCTGGGTTGTTGCCCTCCTACGGCCTCCTCCACGTCTCCTGATGTACTGGCCTGTCTCCTGGTAGCGCCTCCATGCTCTGGAAACTACGCTGACAGACACAGCAAACCATCTTGCCACAGCTCGCATTGATGTGCCATCCTGGATAAGCTGCACTTTCTGAGCCACTTGTGTAGGTTGTAGACTTCGTCTCATGCTACCACTAGAGTGAAAGCACCGCCAGCATTAAAAAGTGACCAAAACATCAGCCAGGAAGCATAGGAACTGAGAAGTGATCTGTGGTCACCACCTGCAGAACCACTCCTTTATTGGGGGTGTCTTGCTAATTTCCTATAATTTCCACCTGTTGTCAGCATGTGAAATTGATTGTCACTCAGTGTTGCTTCCTAAGTGGACAGAAGTGTGATTGACTTGGAGTTACATTGTGTTGTTTAAGTGTTCCCTTTATTTTTTTGAGCAGTGTTTAATTGCTGCATGCTCCTTAATAATATAAGATCCAATTATACAGAAGTAATTTTATGAATGTTGATGCACCTCTGTGTGATCCTGTATGCTTGTACAGAAACTTTCTTATAATTTCTGTGTGCTGCAGAAAAACTAAAGTCTATGAATACTGAAAAATTGCATTTGTGTTTATGGAGCTGCGTAAAAGCTTTGATGCTGTCTAAACCACAGCAAGGATGATAGGTTTCAAAGAGAAAATATATCATAACACGTATAAGGGAATATTTAATATCACAATCACACCACAAAAGTGCCATTCAAAAGCCATAAATTGCAGGTTTTAGTGCTCCTTGACACTTTTCTGGCATAAATTATAGCTCAGGTCTACGCCAGCCAGTGGCTGATTTGATCTTCTAGTGCATCTTGATAAGTTAGGCACATCTCACTACAGAATACAGGTGATCAATACTGGTGTAGGAAACACCAGTCTTGATAAATTTCCATAGCATACCTCCCAAGTGTCCCTTTTTTTTTTGGGGGGGGGGGGGGCAGTCCTGCAATGTCCCACATTTGTGTGAAAGGGACACTTTAAACATCTGCTTATTTATGTATTTATCTAATGTATGGTATTTCACATTATCATTCTGGCATTGTCATTTCAACCATTCGCCCCTAGGTGGTGCTGGCACCACATAATATGTATAGCTTAGCTGTGTTTAGTACAGGAAGTGAAGTTAGTTTAGTACAGTGTGTATGGAGGAGAGAAACAGGTATCGTCCACCATGTAATCTGCTATTTCTAACCCTTGGTCATGGCTAGGCTAAGGGAATACAGCGAACATTTATCTACAGCAGCCAAGCACAAGACCATAAGTCTATGTCTAAATATGAAGCAAGCCTAGTGATGGTTACAGCTGAGTCTAGCTGTCACGGCGTGGTGTGGGAGGGGAACTCCACACTAAACACAAGAGGGAGGGAGAAGGTACCAGGCCTACAAACTAGGAAAAGGGGAAAGGTCACCACCTAATAAAATGCCAACCTGAGCCCTGACTGCTAACAGAATGAACAGACCCCGAAGGTAGGACTGTTCATCCGCAGGAACCTAAGCCTGGCTCACCCTAGATGGCCCTGAAGATAGTGATAGGGCCACAGACGACCTGTTCCTTCCAAGCTGAAGGAACAAGAGTCTGCCTCAGGTCTGGTACCAAGAGACAGGGAAATAAACACAATACAAAAAGGAAAGACACTTAACTCCGGGTAAATGGAAAGCAGGAACTCAGCCGAGATCCAGACACCAAACGATCCACAACCAGAATGAGCTACCAACCGCAAGGAGCAATGGATAAAGCCAGACCAAGCAGGAAGCAGTAATGGTCACATGATCCACACCTGAAAAGGAGGTGTGGACATACCAGCAACACATAAACAAAGCAAAACCAAAAGAAGCTGTCAGATCACTCACGCGCAGCAAGTCTTTCAGATCTTCTACCACCTGTCACGGATGTGACACCCAGGACCCACTTTATCTATATGAGCTCTGTGAAAAGATTTCACCAGACGCTTAGCATTAACGTCGGCCGCTGGGACCCACATCCTCTCCTCTGGTCCGTAACCCTTCCAGTGCACGAGATACTGGAGGGATCTACGGAGAACTCAGGAGTCAATTATCCTGGCGATTTGAAATTCCAAATTACCGTCCACCATAACAGGAGCAGGGGGCAAGGTGGATGGTTCAACAGGTTCAACATAACTCTTCAACAACGACTTATGAAACACATTATGAATTTTCAAAGCTTGGGGGAGCTCAAGACAAAAGGCTACTGGGTTAACAATGGCAGTGATCTTGTATGGACCAATAAACCTTGGACCTAACTTCTAAGAAGGTATTTTCAACTTAATGTTTCTTGCGGACAGCCACACAGAATCACCCACTCTCAGGTCCGGACCAGGTAGTTGGTGAACCCCAAAAACCGCATAAGGGCTTTAAAATTTTTGGGACGATCCCAGTGCGGCACAGCACGGACCTTCTCAGGATCCATCCGAAAACCTCAGGATGAGAGTAGATAACCCAGGAATTGCACTTCCTGAACTGCAAATACACACTTCTCCATCTTAGCATACAATTTATTCTCTATTAGGATCTGTAACACCTGTCTCACATGATCCTGATGGGTCTTCATATCAGGAGAATAAATTAGTATATCATTCAGATATACCACAACAAACCTCCCCACCAGATCATGAAAAATGTCATTAACGAAGTGTTGAAAAACCGCAGGCACATTGGTTAACCCAAAAGGCATGACCAGATTCTGAAAATTACCTTCAGGAGTATTAAATGCCGCCTTCCATTCGTCCCCTTCCTTGATCCTTACCAGATTATATGCCCTCATCAAATCCAACTTGGAGTACACCTTGGCACTGACAATCTGATTAAACAAATCTGGGATCAAAGGAAGGGGATAAGGATCACAGAAAGTGATACAGTTAAGTTCATGGAAGTCCAAACATGGCCTGAGAGTCCCGTAATTTTTCTTAACAAAGAAAAACCTCGCGGCTACTGGGGATTTAGACAGTCTGATATGTCCCTTAGCCAAACTCTCGGTGATATATTCTCGCATGGCCATTCTTTCGGGTTCAGAAAGATTATATAATCGAGATTTGGGCAATTTAGCTCCGGGAATAAGATTGACAGGACAATCATAATCCCGATACGGAGGTAATTCCTGGCCTCCACTTTCAGAAAATACATCAGAGAATTCAGATATAAATGAGGGTACAGCTTTAGTGGTTACAACAGAAATCAACGTACTAAGACAATTTTCTGTGCAATAATCACTCCAATCGAGAATCTGCCTCGCTTGCCAATCGATGGTAGGATTATGTTTACTTAACCATGGAAAGCCCAAAACCAACGGAGAAGGCAGACCCTGCAACACAAAACACGAAATGAATTCCTGATGAAAATCTCCCACCCTCAATGTGATGTTCTGCACCATCTGTGAAAAGTATTTTTAAGTAAGTGAAGCAGAGTCAATTGCAAACACAGCATTTGTTTACAATCCATGCATGCAAACGAACTGTCCATCAACTAGGTTAACCTCTGCCCCACTGTCAATAAAGCCCTCAATTTTCACAATTTTGGACTCTAGCGCCACCTCGGCAGACAGGAGAAGTCGGGTACTAACTTACTGTTAGTACCCGACTTCTCCTGTCTGCCGAGGTGGCTTTATTGACAGTGGGGCAGAGGTTAACCTAGTTGATGGACAGTTCGTTTGCATGCATGGATTGTAAACAAATGCATTAGCTAAAAATATTTCTGTGTTTGCAGAATTTAAGTTCTCTGGCTCTCCACCCACACCACCAAGAGTAAAATGGGAATGAAACATTTTATTTTTGTTTTCACCTTGACGCTGAACGTAGGGACATATCTCTTGATTGATGTGATGTAGTCGGCGCAGGTGCAGTGAGGAAGCCGGCATCAGGAGCGCTGCCTTCACTCACTGTGCCTGCGCTGAATACAGAGGTGAACTGCGCAGGCACAGGATTTCCTCAACGATGCATGGAACTTGGACATCAATCAAGAGGAGCAGGGCGGGCAAAACGGAGGAGCGGGACGGGATACATGGTTAGTTTTTCGAGCCTCTAGGTGCTGAATCTACGCCCCACATAGCACCTAGAGGCTCATTAGCATATTGTAAAAGTGTGTATTTTAGCAGAACGGCTGCAGGGACAAATGTAAAAAACCACACTGTTATGTAGTGCTGACATTAGTACAGCGCTAATGTCAGTCAGCTACATAACACAATTTCTGATGGTAGAAACCCTTTAAACACCTACACCATCAAGGGAACCTCAACTTCCATCTGGCTGGTGTTCCCTGCAATAGAAAGTGCCCCGGAGGATTTAGTGCTGTCTTCTTATCCACTGCACTGCCGGCCCAGGGAGGCTCTGCTAACCGTGAGTACATGAACTACTACCCTCATCGGCCCACCGTGAGCCTCACATGCTTTCCCTGCGGACTCGGCTTGTTGCAGTCCCTAGTTTTGTCCTGAGTCCCTCTTTGCTCCTTAAATGTCCCTCTTATTGATCTGAGGTATAGATTTGAATTATTAAATTGACAATATTGAGAGAGTGTTTTTCTGGTTCCTCTCTGTATATTAGACCCATCTTCTATATTATTTCATTATTTGATACAATTTGGATTGTAGAAATTGCTATATTCAGATAAGTTTTGCGCTATTGTGTGCTAAGACTAAAGTATTAACGTGTATAGATAATCAGGAAAAATTGATCTTTTGAACAATGAACCATAAGTGTCCCTCTTTGACCGTCCAAAAAGTTGGAAGGTATGCCATAGTACCCATACAATACACCATATGGAGCTCATAGGTAAGTACATGGAACTTGTGATTTGTGAAGGCTTCTCTCTTGGAGAGGGACTATCTTTTTTTTATCACAACCACCTCCCTTGGTTTCTTCTCAAAACTTTTTAGTTGGTGAAGAGTTCACATCAATCACGGTTCCTGCAAAAGTATAGGATGCTAGCAGTACCTAACTTGTAAATTATCTCTACAAAAATGTATAAACCATGAACTTTCACAATTAAGAAGGGAGGTAAACTTACAAATTGTATTAATCTTTGGAAAATTATTACTTAATATGCTAGAGGTTTTCAGGGACATTTAAAGTACAAATGGTGCATTTTCCTAACAGTTTCAGTGTTATAGGGGTTGTCCTACAAAAAATATTTTTTTCAAACTTTTGTCATTACATGTAAGTATAAATACAGTATAGCCAGTGAGCTATTCAGTAAGATGTTGCTGCTGCTTTTCTTCTCCTCGCTAAGGTGATCACATATGCTCAGTTCCATCCTTCAACTACCACCAGCGGGATCTTCTGTGAGAACCTGTGACAGTCACAGGGAGTGAGCTGCAGAAGAGGACATGCAACCAGAGCTGTGATAGGAAGAGAATTGCAGAAGAAAGGAAACATTCCCTGAGAAAGGACACACACCCTGATCTGCCAACTTGAAATAAATATAACAGAGCAATTGGAGCAATGAATAGAGAGATCTCTTCACCCAAGTGAGGTACTGGGCTGGTTCTAGCTTTGTACTATATGATGTCTGATTTCATTTTTTGCATTAATCTCGGGATAATCCCTTTAATATCATATGGAGAAAAATGCTCTCTCACTATAGTTCAACTGTCTGCAGAACAAAACAGGATGTTTGTCAAGTCTCCTCATTCACCTCCCTGCAAACACATCAGACATGCACGTAGTAGAGCAGCAGTGGAGGAACTTGGCTCACAGCAAACACAATCTATCTGGGGACTTCCACAGATCTTTTGACTCTTTTCAAAGAAACACCTGTGAGGCCTTTGGCCAAGAATAGGTTACAGCCCAGGAGCCAAACTGTGTTATTTACTTAGCGTCCACAAGGACTGCCCGGAGGAATAAATCCTGTTTCCAATTAATTTTTAATCAAATGCATATTCAATACAGCATTGAAATTGTACGTCCTAGACAAACAGTTATGCTTGTTTAACCAGCAGACAGGACAAAATATACAGAGCGTAGAATTTCATACACTGTATTATCGAGAAACCTGTAAGTCAGTGACGGTAATGAATGCTTTCTGCTTTCAGTTACAGGGACACATTCATATTAGAACATACTGTATTGAATGCATTTTAATTTTTGTCCTGGCAACATACACAGTATAAATATGTGTATTACTACAGATGCACACAAAGCACATCTGCACAACCGTGCAACGCCTGTGTGAACTCAGGAAGGAGCTCCACCTCGAACTCCCAACTGACTAAAGAAGTGGAGACCGAGGGGCCAGTGCCTGATGCGTAGTTACACCTTATTTAACCATGAACAGCAGCACAAATCAATATTTGAGAGGCAACATTTTGGGTTCAATTTTTTACCAAGGCTGAAAGTTCATAAAAATAGGAGAATCAAGGGGAGAGAGAAATCGAGGGTGAGAGAGAGAAACGTTGCTGCTGAATTGGACATGAATTGAATTTCAAGAAATTCGCTCAGCTCTAGACATTTTCAATTTAAATGATTTACATAATGAAAATGAAGTGTTTAATTTGGGCTCTGTTCACATCTGCCTTGAGGCTTCTGTTCACAACTGAAGCCACAGTGCTCTATAGGATCCATCGTATGACGGACACCAACAACACCTAATAGAAATAATTGAATTATAGTGGGCTTCATTAGGTTCTGCAAAGCTGTTGTCAATTTATTGGGAAAAATAGTGCTACATCCAATAGTATTGTTCTCGTCAAAAACAACAAAGCCTCCGATGCCGATGTGAACATTGCCAAAAACAACCGGAATGAATACTAAAATAAAAATTTTAGGGCTCTTCCTGCTTATTATATATTCTGTGTATAAGCCATAAATGTTGAGATAGAAGTAACCTTTAAAGGGAACCTGTCACCATGCAGTCCAATCTACAGGCAACATGTTATAGAGCAGGAGGAGCTGAGCAGATTAACTCTTTCATGACCAAGGGTCATTGATGCCCCAGTATCCAGGTCAAAATTTACAAATCTGACATCCGTAACTTTATGTGGTAATAGCTTTGGAACACTTTTATTTATCCAAGCCATTCTGAGATTCTCTCGTGACATATTGTACTTCATGATAGTCATAAATTTGAGTCAATATATTTCACCTTTATTTATTAAAAAATCGCAAATTTACCAAACATTTAGAAAAATTCACAATTTTAAAAATGTCTATTTCTCTGCTTCTAAAACAGAAAGTCATACCTAATAAAATATTTATTACTTAACATTTCCCATATGTCTACTTTATGTTGGCTTCATTTTGGAAATGTCATTTTATTTTTTTAGGACGTTAGAAGGCTTAGAAGTTTAGAAGCAATTCTTAAAATTTTTAAGAAAATTTCCAAAACCCACTTTTTAAGGACCAGTTCAGGTCTTAAGTCACTTTGTGGGGCTTACATAGTGGAAACCCTGCATAAATGACCCCATTGTAGAAACTACACCCCTCAAGTTACTCAAAACTAATTTTACAAACTTTGTTAACCCTTTAGAATTAAAGGAAAATGGAGATGAAATTTCAATATTTTACTTTTTTGGCAGATTTTCCATTTTATAATTTTTTTTTCTTTAACACATTGAGGGTTAACAGCCAAACAAACTCAATATTTATTACCCTGATTCTGTGGTTTACAGAAACACCCCACATGTGGTCGTAAACTGATGTAAGGGCGCACGGCAGGGCGCAGAAGGAAAGGAACGCCGTATGGTTTTTGGAAGGCAGATTTTGCTGGACTGGTTTTAGATGCCATGTCCCATTTAAAGCCCCCCTGATGCACCCATACAGTAGAAACTCCCAAAAAGTGACCCTATTTTGGAAATTAGGGGATAAGGCGCCAGTTTTATTGGTACTATTTTGGGGTACATATGATTTTTAATTGCTCTATATTAAGTTTTTTGTTAGGCAAAGTAACTGAAAAATGGCTGTTTTGGCACAGTTTTTTTTTTTTTTTACAGGATTCATCTGACAGGGTAGATCATGTGCTATTTTTATAGAGCAGGTTGTTACGGACGCAATGATATCAAATATGTCTACTTTCTTTGTTTGTTTGTTTCAGTTTTACATAATAAAGCATTTTTGAAAAAGAAATTATGTTTTTGTGTGTCCATTTTCTGAACGCCATATGTTTTTTTTTCTTCTGCCGATCGTCTTGTGCAGGGGCTTGTTTTTTGCAGAAAGATTGGCTGTTTTGGAACTGTTGTTATTTATTTATTTTTACAGCGTTTATCTGAGGGGTTAGGTCATGTGACAGTTTTATAGAGCAGATAGTTATAGACGTGGCAATACCTAATATGTATACTTTTTATTATTTATTTAAGTTTTACACAATAATAGCATTTCTGAAACCAAAAAAATGATGTTTTAGTGTCTCCATAGTTTGAGAGCCATAGCTTTTTTTATTTTTTGGGCGATTGTCTTAAATAGGGTATCATTTTTTGCAGGATGAGGTGACGGTTTGATTGGTACTATTTTGGGGTTCATAAACCTTTTTGATCGCTTGCTGTTGCACTTTTTGTGATGTAAGGTGACAAAAATGGCTTTTTTGGCACAGTTTTTTTATTTTATTTTTTACGGTGTTCACCTGAGGGGTTAAGTCATGTGATATTTTTATCAAGCAGGTTATTACGGATGCGGCGATACCTAATATGTACACTTTTTTTTATTTATTTCACTTTAACACAATAATAGCATATTTGAAATAATTATGAATATTTGAAATTATGTTTTAGTGTCTCAATGTTCTAAGAACTATATATTTTTTTATTTTTTGAGCGATTTTCTTTATTGGTACCATTTTGTTTGATATACACCTTTTTGATCGCTTGGTGTTGCACTTTTTGTGATGTAAGGTGACAAAAATGGCTTTTAAGACACAGTTTTTTCTTTTTTTATGGTGTTTATCGGACGGGGTCTATCATGTGATATATTTATAGAGACGGTCTTTACGGACGCGGTGATACCTAATATGTGTAGTTTTTTTTATTTTTATTTATAGGAAAAGGCAATTTATTTATTTAATTTTACTTTTTTATTTATTTATTTATTTTTACTTTTATTATTTTCAATTTATTTTTTATCAAGTCCCTCTTGGATCTTGAAGATCCAGTGGGGCTGATGGCTGTACTATACTTTGCAATGCTTTTGATCAGATGCCCTGCAGGTGGCAACACTGGACGCTTTTGCAAAGCGTCCGGTTGCCATGGCAACCATCGGGCGCTGCCGTCGCAGCGCGGCAGCCCCGATGGTGGAGAGAGGGTGGAGCAGAGTGTCAGAATAGAGCTCTCTAGAGCTCAGGAATGGAGCCGCCGCCATCACACACAGCAGGGGGACCGCATCGGAGGCAGGGGCAGCCTTGAAAAGGGGGGCGGGGGAGTTGGGGGGGGTACAGCCAGCATTGAGGGAGGCTGAGGCAGCAAATGGGGGCAGGAGGAATGTATGGGGCGGGGAGGGGGCGGACCGCATCAGAGGCAGGCTGCAGGAATGTGGATGGGAGCAGGGGGAACTTCATAAGGGGTAGGCGGGGACAAGGGGGGGCTTGGAGGTGCACAGATCGGGGGGCACAGATCGGGGGGGCACTACCTGATTTCAGGCTCTGATCTGCAGAGCGCAGATCAGAGCCTGAAACCGGCATTTTTTCACTGCCGCGATCCGATTGGTTAGTCTGCACAGACTAACCAATCGGATCGATTGCCGGCAAGGGGCCACTGTGATTGGTCCCTTGACGGCATTACTGAACTGTATGCTGTCCGTGACAGCAGCAGGACAGGGGCAGAAGCTTTAATCCAAGCGCTGCTTAAAGAGCTGGCTTGACGTTTATACATGTGGTAGCTGCACAGGGCATGTGCAAATATCACGTATATAAACGGATTGCAGTCAGGACGGGGTTAATATATAGTTTTATGGGAAAAGATTCAGTATAACTTGTAATTTAATCATTTAAATCTATACTCATTCTGGACTAAGTAGCCATATGGGCAATCCTAATCAGTGTTTGCCAGTCAGCTCTGAATGCACATTAACCAGGAAAGGTTTTCACTGACCAGATTGTCCACATGGCTACTGAGCTCAGAAAGAGCAGAGGAATTAAGGGCAGATTCACACAAAAGTTTGTCATTTTAACAGCCGTTTTGCACAGTTTCTAATGGCTGTAAATAGCCACTAAAAATGGATGATTGTCATTGGGATTTTAAGTTAAAACCCCAACCCTCAGTATATATATATACATATTATGCCTGCCCTCATAGCGCCCTCAGTATAAACAATGCACCCCTTTGTGCCCCCTGTACTTATAATGGCCCCCAGTTGTTCCTCGAGTATAGATAATGTGCCTCCCAGTAGTTATAATAGCCCAGTACAGATTTTAGCACCCAGTTGGGCCCCCATTCTGTACATATATTATGGCCCCTAGTTGTGCCTATACTGTATACAGTGCTGTAATAAAAAAATAAAAATACTGACTTCATTCGAATGTGTGGGAACACTCACTCCTCGAACCCTCGATATTTACTGGATTCATCAGGATCTGACGTTCCCAGCGCCAGGACGTCACATGTGACATCAAGATGCTGGGAGCGCAGATCCTGATGCATTCAGTTAATAGTGAGGGTTCGAGGAGCAAGTGTCCCTGAGTGTTGTGAACTGACGAAGTGAGTAATTTTTATTTTTACTCCTGAAAGACCCTTGTAGCTTAACGATTTCTACTTTTGTGTCGCCCTCTAAGCTCTGGTGATTTAACCTTACAGTTTCTTTGAACTCTGAAGGGGTTGTGTCACTTCAGCTAATAGCATTTATACATTTTGTAGAGAAAGTTAATACAAGGCACTTACTAATGTATTGTGATTATCCATATTGCTTCCTTTCCTGGCTTGATTCATTTTTCCATCACATTATAGAATGCTCGTTTCCATGGTTACAACCACCCTGCAATCCAGCAGAGGTGGACGTGCTTCTGTGCTTATACACTGTAGAAAACAGCACCAGCCCATGTGAGCTCTCTCGGTCCTGGCCACCAGAGAGGCCGGAACTTTTTCATACAGTGTGCAAGTACGGCCACCGTTGATGGATTGCAGGTGGTCATAACCATGGAAACGGAAAGTATATAATGTGATGGGAAAATTAATCGAGCCAGGAAAAGGAAGCAATATGGATAATCACAATACATTAGCAAGTGGCTTGTATTAACTTTCTCTACATGATAAATGGCACTTTCTGAACTGACACAACCCTATTAAGTCCAAGAATGCGATTTTAACTTTCCTTTGAACACAATGGCACCAGTTTTGTTGGAAAGTATAAGTTGTATTTAATTGAAGGGGTTATGCCAAGTTTTTAAGTTAACCCCTATACACAAGGGATAACTAGCTTATCATTGGCGGTCCGACTACTGGGACCCTCACTGATCATGAGAACAGGGGTCCCATTCCCCCATTCAGCTGGAGCACCAGGTCGTGCATGTGCACTAGTGCTCAATTCATTCTCTATCGAAGTGTTGGCGATAGCTCAGTACAACGCTTGGCTATTTCTGGTACAATGACAAAGGTACTCATCCTGGGCTTTGAAGTCAAGCAGGCGGTCCTATCAGTCATTTACAGCCTTCCTTTTATGACTGTGTATACAGAGATAGCTGTCAATCACTGATAGGACCTCCTCCTTAACTTCACTGATAGGACCGCCCCCTTGACTTTATTGATAGGACTGCCTCCTTTACTACACGGATAGGACCGCCTTCTTGACTTCACTGATAGGACCGCCTCCTTGACTTCACTGATAGGACCGCCTCCTTGACTTCACTGATAGGACCGCCTCCTTGACTTCACTGATAGGACCGCCTCCTTGACTTCACTGATAAAACCGCCTCCTTTACTTTACTGATAGGACCGCCTCCTTGACTTCACTGATAGGACCGCCTCCTTGACTTCACTGATAGGACCGCCTCCTTGACTTCACTGATAAAACCGCCTCCTTTACTTTACTGATAGGACCGCCTCCTTGACTTCACTGATAGGACCGCCTCCTTGACTTTAAAGCTCAGAATGAGCAGGAATTGCAGGAATAAAATACAATTTATACTAAATCTTTTCCCACACAACTATATGAGTTCAGCCTCTCCTGCTCTATACCATGCTGCCTGCAGATTACACTACATTTTCAAAGTCCCCCTTGAAATGAGTTGTTCTGATAAGAAAATCCATTTTCGTTACTTATAAAGCATCTCTCCTGAAAAAGGCAGTTAACTGTATCCTCACATGTTATTCCAAGTTTCATCCTGTTATACTATATACAGTACATTCAATTAAAGTCTGCTTGTCTAGCTTTTCCCATCCTGCTTCAGCCTTCTTCTGAGGAGCACTGGATCCATGATACATTATGCATGAAATGTCTGAGGCTACATGTATTTTTATCTTCTGTAGATCCTTTCAATTAGTTTCTATCCACAGCAAAGTATAATTATAAGAAACATGTTGCCACAGGGCTTCCAAAAAATATTTGCATCTCAGAACAAATTATTAATTATTTACAATAAGGCTTTTATTATTGCGGAGAGAAGAACAGTCATATTTCAGGCCGGGATGCTAATTGGGATTCTAGAGACGATGGCTTTTAAATACGTTGCTGTCCTTTGCAATCACTCAGAGAAAAGATGTGATTCCACGAAAGCGCGCTATTAAGTTGTTCTCTCTGTGAGCGCTGATTACAGACAAGTGGGTGTTTAAACTGTTCATCAGGTTCAGAAGGGTTACTCGCTGAGTACCATGGTCACATATTCATTTTACTGTTCAATGCAGAACATCATGTTCAATTTTGTAAAGATATTTTGTATGCATTTCATTATATGAGCATATTCATGATATTTATTATATTTAATTATCATGTTCATTTGCCATTTTTAGATTACTGATAGGATTTCTTAATAGTTCACTTCCTATCAAACTAGGGGTAAACTAGTTTTGAAATGCGGTGCATGTTACACTGTGGGGGAAAAAAAGCAATGACTCTAGATCTCCTTAGTTCGGCAGTGCCTGGCCAAGTGCTTATTTTTCACTTTCATATGGTATAGGAGTAAACATAAGTCAGTGATATTCTTGGATACCTACAGGAATGCTACCCAGGCGTCTGTGATATTAGGGGCGGCTTTATGATAATGGAGAACACATTTCAACGTACTGTATATAGAAGTTGTGGGATCAGATAGATGCTTGTGACCCCAATAAAAAGTTCTATGCTGGTCAAGATTTTAAAACTGAATGAAGTTTTCCATACAACCAGATCTGTACAGGGTTGCCAGCTGTTAGGTCATGGAAAGTCCATAAAAAGGAGTTTATTTTAATCTGTGTGTGGTGTCCAGCATGAAGTAAAACAGTGTGAGCAAGCCCAAAGTGTGCAAAAGAGCATGCATAGCTCCAAATCCCTGCGTATACACTAAGGCCTCATGCACACCACTGTCATATAAAGCTGGAATAAAACACTGGATAATTTACTTTAACAAAGAAGAAAATTACCTAATTGAGGAAGAAGATGTCTTCCTCTGTGGGTAATATCTAATATAGGAATAAGCCATTTTCTTTTAAATCTTGTTTTCAACAAATTATTGTTGAGCCAAACCAGACACCCACCATCTGGGTCCACAAGTCAACCAATTCCTGGTCTGACCAAGTTTGATTAATTGTAGTAGTACAACCATAGCTGGAATGAAAACCCAACCCAAACGTGAAGACCCAACCATGAAGTTGGGTCTAAAGCTGGCCATACACAGAAGAAGAAAAGTAAAATTTAATTGATGCAAGAGGGCATGTGCCGACTAATAACAGAAACATCTTTTGCGGTATCTTTACTCATTTCTTCAACAGATATGATTACTTCTCCTTCACAATCCAATGTGTATAATATATTCATTAATCAGCCACTGAACAGAATGGAGACATCAAACATTAATAGATGTGAATGCTCAATGAAAGCTGCATGTTCCCATGCACAAAGAAGGATACCATTTGGAGCAGAACACATCTGGTTTTAGCATGTGCAAACCATGATGACATTGTGTAGGATTCCTGGCTTAAATTTCTAAATAAAGCTATGCAATGTTATTGCCAGAAGTAGATTTTTTCATCATAGGAAACCATATGTTGCATTAATGGCCTACAACCTATTGACCTATTCAGAATATATTCAGAATTCTACAGCCTTGAAACATCTGTACTAGAGATGAGAGAATTTCTCAAACATTCGATTCGGTCGGTTCGTCAAATTTTCCGAAAAGATTTGATTTGATCCGAATTAATTCATGGCAAATCGAGTTGAAAAACAGCTTTAATGGCTGCAGAGAGCCTGTATAGTGGTGTAGAACACTGTACCTTGCAGCAACATGCATAGTGAGTCTGCTGTGGTAGTGAAACAATACTGTGACTCAGTATGACATGCAGATCACAGGCATCGCTCTTAGAATCACTGCACACTTCACTTCTTTGGGCAGTTACGGGGCCAAAACTCACCAAATAACTCAAGTGTGAACTCAACCTTACAGGTCAATGTTAGCGTCAGGTATAAAGAACCGTGCAGAGGCCCAAGATCCTACTATAGTGTGAAAGAGCGCACTTCTTTTACACCGTCGTCAGCTGATTCCACATAGATGTCTACAGAACCTGTTCTATTAAATGCTTATACAAGTAGAGCCCCCCCTGACAGAGTGGAGAGGGTGTCAGCAGTAAGTTTGTGTTGACGTCACTGATTATTTTGCCCTTCCTCTGACCCGTCAGAACAATAACCCCCCCAAAAAACAGAACCTGTCTGTTGAGAATCCGCCTTCACTCGGTCAGCATTTGATCAGAAATCCATCAGTATTGCTAATGCCAAAAAAAAAAACAGGAGTGGATCCAAAACAGAGATGATACGTGAATGGAATATTTGCATGTCTTCTGTGTTTTGTACCCACTCCTGCTTTTGGCTACCAAATCATAAGTCAATTCTGATGGGACCATACAAGCCTTACAGCTGCTACACACGTTGTGTGTCTAATTTTTCATTCCTTCTGAGAGATCAAAAGAAGGGTCACATAAATGATGATGTCAACCAAGCCAAAAAGGCAAAATAGTCGCCCAGTCATGAATTGGGGAGGCCAAAAGGGGGAAAGCAGCCGGCACTTCTCTGGCAGAGTCGTGGTGCACGCGTCCAGGGTATGAAAAGCCCACTTACAATATGGAACAGAAGACCGGCACTTCACAGGTGGAATCTTCAAACTTTTATTTCAGCATAGGAGGAAATAGCACAGAAGCGACACGTGTTTCGGCTCAAGTGTGAGCCTTTGTCAAGCATAGTGAACCATTGCATGAAACACATTTAAATAGGCCGCCTACATGGGCGTCGAACGTGATGAAGTCACATCACCATAGGAACGGAGATACAAATCATAAGGTGCAACAATTCTCTACATTGTTGCAACAAGGTACTATGCTGTATGTGATACAATTACATCTTTAAGAGTATTACAGAAAAGAGAAATCAATAGTAGTCATGGGATACAATAAATCTAGAAATTACAATAAACATATTCAATGTAATGATAATAATAATCATCTATTTGAGAACTAAATAACCCACTGGCTATCTCAAAATATCGACATATTAAATCTTGCTGCTCTTTTTTCTTTTTTCAGATACTTCATTATTTTCATTTTCTCTGTGACTGAATGAATAAAGAATACATATAGTACATTAAAAATGTAATTATAGTAGAATTTCCTTTGGATCTTACAGGAATGCACTCAAATCATATTCTCGATTTAAACCTTTCGGTTCAATGGTCTGCAGGGTGTGAATCCAAAAACTTTCAAGTTTTTTCAGTAATAGCAACCTGTTGCCACCTCTGCGCGGTGGCAGTACCTGCTCAATTATTTGAAACATTAATTGTGAGACATTGTGAGCACACCTGTAAAAATGAAGGGGAACAGGCAATAGCAAATTTTTCTTACGTATGGTCGATTTGTGATTACTGAACCTGTCCTTCATTCTGACAGATGTCTCACCAATGTACAATAAGCCACAAGGGCATTTTAGCAGATATACAACAAAATTGCTATCGCAAGTGAAGAAACCTTTTACTGGAAATTTCTTACCAGTGTGCGGATGAAAAAAGGATTCGCCCTTAATTACCGCAGAACAGTGAACACACTGTAGACAGGGGAAAGTGCCTCTTTTTGGTGTGGAAAGAAAAAGTTGACAGGGCATGCTAGTAGTACCACCAACTTTTATTCATTCAGTCACAGAGAAAATGAAAATAATGAAGTATCTGAAAAAAAGAAAAAAGAGCAGCAAGATTTAATATGTCGATATTTTGAGATAGCCAGTGGGTTATTTAGTTCTCAAATAGATGATTATTATTATCATTACATTGAATATGTTTATTGTAATTTCTAGATTTATTGTATCCCATGTCTACTATTGATTTCTCTTTTCTGTAATACTCTTAAAGATGTAATTGTATCACATACAGCATAGTACCTTGTTGCAACAATGTAGAGAATTGTTGCACCTTATGATTTGTATCTCCGTTCCTATGGTGATGTGACTTCATCACGTTCGACGCCCATGTAGGCGGCCTATTTAAATGTGTTTCATGCAATGGTTCACTATGCTTGACAAAGGCTCACACTTGAGCCGAAACACGTGTCGCTTCTGCGCTATTTCCTCCTATGCTGAAATAAAAGTTTGAAGATTCCACCTGTGAAGTGCCGGTCTTCTGTTCCATAATATGAATTGGGGAGGGAGGGAACAGCATGAGAACTCCACAGAGTGGACCAATGACATAGTGTGGATGTGGCAGAAGCATCAGGAGACCACAGAGTGACAAGGTGACATAGTGTGGAGGTGGCAGAAGCATCAGGATACCACAGAGTGGCAAGGTGACATAGTGTGGAGGTGGCAGCAGCATCAGGAGACCACAGAGTGACCCGGTGACAGAGTGGGGAGGTGGGTGGCACTAACATTACCCGCTAATGATGGTGGTTGTAAGAAGGAGCACTTGGCATCAGATGTGTGGCATCACGCGAGTGGCAGCATCAGAATAGTAGCTGAGGCAGGTAGCCAGGAGAAACCGGTCTCTTTTGTCAAGGTTTGGGTGAGGCAGCATGGATGATCTACTCTGATGCATCAGGCATTGGTGGTGGAAATCCTGGCTGATCCACGCCTGATTCATCTTGACAAAGGTCAGTCTCTCCACATTTTGGGTGGACAAGTGAGTTTTCCTTAGGGTAACTATGGCCCCCGCTGCACTTAACACCCGCTCTGATGCCACACTACTGGCCGGGCAGGACAGCGTTGCCAGGGAAAATTTGGCCACAAATCCAGTTTGGATGCCAAGTAGTCCAGCGGATCTTCAATGACAGCTGGCAGGGTGCACTCCACGTTTGCCACCACCTGCTGGTTAAGGTCCTGCTCTATGTCTAGCTTCTGGTGAGTAGTTTCTTCACTATGCGGGTGAAGAAAGCTGCTCATCAGCGACTCTAGACTCAGGCTGCTGCTGATGGAGCTGGTACTGCTCCTGCCACCCCCCCATCCCGAGCAGCCATGGCAGTGGAATGTGTGTGCAGAGGGCCCCCCCTCAGTCAAACCTGCGAGAGGATGGACGATTGCGCAGATAGGCAGTGGCCAACTGACTATATAGGATGTCTATATAGTGGTTCAGTTTGTCCTCCCTATCAGCGGGTGTAAAAAGGACCCCATTTTGTATCAGTAGTGAGGGTCTAACATGGTGGAGAGCCAGTAGTCATCCCTCTGCCAAATGGTGACAATTCGGCTGTCATTACGCAAGCAAGTGAGCCTGCATTGGGCCATTTGCGCAAGTGACTCGGAGGGACTCCCTGCCTCCATCCTCCACTGCATACTGCCATGCCTCATCTTCCTCATCTCCGTCTTGCTCCTCTGGCTGCTCCTGCTCCTCATCTCCTGTCACCTGTGTAGAAAAACCAACTATTTCGCTACACATTGCTTGTGCTCCAATGTCCTCCTCCTCCAGTTCAGCCCCCAAAAGGCTCATGTGGCCGTGAGATGTAGGCTCCACGTCTCCATTCCCCTGACCAGCCAGATTTACCAGCATCTTTTCCAGGATATTAATTAGTGGAATGACGTTGTTCATCCCGTAGTCCTGGCGACTGACAAATAAAGTGGCCTCCTCAAAGGGTCTGAGCAAACGCCAGGTGTCATGCATGAGCTGCCACTGGCTAACATAGAAGTTACAGAGCGGAGTATCTCTGTCTCCTATATCATAAAGAAATCATTTATGGTCTTTCTCTGTTTGTACAGTCAGTCCAACATATGGACGGTGTAATTCCAGCATGTGGAAACGTCGCATATCAGCCTATATTGGGGGACACAGTTCTGCCTCTGTAACTCAAGGATGGTGTGCTTGGTGGTGTACGAGTGGCTGAAGTGCATGCAAAGTTTCGTGGCCATTTTAGGATGTCTTGCAGATGGATGGAAGACTTCAGGAAACGCTTGACAACCAGATTGAACACATGTGCCTTGCAGGGTGCATGGCTCAGCCCTCCTTGACGCAGCGCCGACGCCATGTTCTTCCTGTTGTGGGTCACCATGGTTCCGATTTTGAGTTGTTATGGAGAAAGCCAGGATTAGATTTCTTGATGAAGGATGGGGAGCAGCTCTTCCCCTGTGTGACTCAGTTTGCCCAGGCAAACTAGGTGCAGAACAGCGTTACACCGCCGTGCCCTGCACATGTGGTATGCTGGTGGGGTATTGTGAATTGTCCCCGCAGTGGAGGCTGAGGACATGGTGGAGTATGAGTAGGCAGAGGCGGACATTGTCGCAGGACCCACGGCATGAGAACGTGGAGGCGGATGCGGCGTCACCTGGCCAAGTTGCTGGTTTGGCTTGGTAGGAACCACATTCACCCAGTGGGCAATAAAGGGCATGTATTGTCCCTGACTGTAGTTTCAGCTCCACACGTCGGTGCTGCCGTGCACTTTGTCAGACACCGACAGGCTTAAAGAGGACTTTTCACTAGAATGAAAAATCTAAACTAAGCATACAGACATGGAGAGCGGCGCCCAGGGATCTCCCTGCACTTACTATTATCCCTGGGCGCCGCTCCGTTCTCTCGGTATAGGCTCCGGTATCTTCATATGTTCGTCTCAACTGGGTGGAGCCTTTCTCCCAGGCTGTGGCGCTGGCCAATCACAGCGCTGAGCTCATAGCCTGAGAGAAAAAAAAAACTCTCAGGCTATGAGCTGAGTGCTGTGATTGGCCAGCACTCCAGCCTGGGAGAAGGAGACGCCAGCAGGCTCCACCCAGTTGAACCGAACATATGAAGATACCGGAGCCTATACCGGGAGAACGGAGCGGCGCCCAGGGATAATAGTAAGTGCAGGGAGATCTCTGGTCGCCACTCTCCATGTCTGTATGCTTAGTTTAGATTTTTTATTCTAATGAAAGGTCCTCTTTAAGGACTGGCCAAACTTCTGTTCTACATATGTGTGCAGGGCTGGTACTGTCTTTTTGGCAAAGAAACAACGGCTTGGGACTCTCCACCTCAGCTTGGCACAAACCATCAGTTCTCTGAAAGGTGCAAAGTCCACCACTTGGAAAGGGAGGGACTGCAGTACCAGCAACTGTCCTACATCAGAAAACTGTTTCTTTAGCGGACTGTAAAACAATCTGTGACACATCTAGTGACAAAACAATTAAAATGGAGAAGGTGAGCACTAAGGGACGAGGAAGTGGGCGTGATGCTGATGGTGCATGCAGAGGCCGTGGTCCTGGGCACAATGAAACTGTGCCTGCTGCCAGTGCACCAGAAAAAAATAAAACATCCACTGTACCCAGCCTTATGTCCAACTTAGCTGGGCGGCGCAGGACAACACTGTCCAAGTCATAACAGTGCGAAAAGTTGGTCAGTTAGATTGCTGAAGATAATGCTTCCAGTCGGTTAAGCACCACCCTCTCTTCCACCAAGTCTAGTCAATCGAATCCTCTCTCTGATCATCCTTCCTCCCACCATGAAGAGGCTTGCCAAACGAGTGATCCCACACTCGGATATTCCG
The DNA here is from genome assembly GCF_905171765.1 of Bufo bufo. Classification (NCBI taxonomy): domain Eukaryota; kingdom Metazoa; phylum Chordata; class Amphibia; order Anura; family Bufonidae; genus Bufo; species Bufo bufo. The sequence goes on from NC_053389.1 coordinate 701,196,326, forward strand.
AGGAGCTCTATCCAGCGCCACTATTACATTTGGCCCTCGTGCCCAGCATGCTTGAAGAGGGACCTGAGTTATTGTGCCCTGATTCCCAACCTCTTGAGACTTCACAGTCTCAAGAAGATGACGGTGGTGAACGGCAATCATTCGTTCACGAGGTGGTTGATGATGAGACACAGTTACCAATCACTGAGGTTGTAGTTAGGTCAAGTCAGAAGGATGAGCAGAGTCAGGAAGTGGAAGAGGAGGTGGTTGACGATAAGGTCACTGACCCAACATGGGAAAATGAAACGCCAAGCGAGGACAGCAGTACAGAGCGGGAGGGATCCGCAGCACCGCAACAGGCTGGAAGAGGCAGTGGGGTTGCAAAAGTCGGCCCACACCAAACAGGCCCACAACCGTAACACCGAGCACCCCCATGCGTAAATCTACCTTCCAAGGGGTAGGTGTTCCGCAGTCTGGCGCTTTTTTGAGGAAAGTGCAGACGACAAAAGAGTGGTAGTTTGCAATCTGTGCCGTACCAAAATGAGCCGGGTCGTGAACACTAGCAACCTCACCACCAGCATGATCCGCTACATTGCATCCAAGCACCCTAACAAGTGGGCCAAATGCCTGGGTCCACAATCTGGGTCTGAGGGTTACACCACTGCCTCCTCTTCCCCTGTGTTACGCACTGCTGGCCAATCCCCTGTCAAAGGCGCAGGCCCGGATGCCCCTTGCTCTGCACCTGGACCTTCGCATGAACCATCAGCAACAACATCCACTTCCCTGTCCCAACGCAGCGTCCAAATGTCCATAACACAATCATTTGAACGCAAGCACAAATACCCACCCACCCACAGACCATAGCACTAAATGCGCAACTTTCAAAATTACTGGCCCTTGAAATGTTGCCATTTAGGCTTGTGGACACTGAGGCCTTCCGCAGCCTGATGTCGGTGGCTGTCCCTCAGTACACAGTCCCCAGCCGTTTTAGAGGGTCAGTTCAGTAGCAGGCCCTCGCCCTTAATGTTTTAGAGGGTCAGCTCAGCAGCAGGCCCACAGCTAAAATCTTTTACTTGGTCAGCTCACCTGCAGGCCCGCAACTCATTGTGAATGAGGCCTTCCTTTATGTGATATACAGGTTGTATCGGAGTGCCTCTTCATTGTAATTTTTGGCAGGACTTGCACTTTATATACAAGTAAATATACAGGAAAGAATGTTTTCAATCAATTTTTCCCATAAAATCGATTTTTTACTTTGGTTTTGTGTGTAAAACCTTAATTAGATTTGTGGGCCTGGTGATCAGTTTAAGGCCTTTTAAGCAGCATCATCAGCAGCAGCATGGTGATAAAAATGAGTGGCAAGGTCACATGGTGTAGAGATGGCAGCATGAGGAGGCCACATAGTGGCACAATGACTGAGTCTAGATGAAAGACTGAGGCCACAGATTGCTTAGAAAGGTGCAGATGGAATCAATCTGTGGAGCTGTATTACCGTCACCTGCAGATTAATGCCGACCAGGGCTGTAGCTATAGGGGAAGCAGGGGAAGCTGCAGCTTCTTTAAAAGTGGCATACAACTCGGACAACATGGTTCCCAGCAGCGACCTGGGAGTCCAAGATGCATCCAGACATCGTCCCCATGGTGTTCCCGATCCATTTCGGTGGTGTTTCTGTCACTTTCTGACCTTTTCCAATGGATCAGGCACCCTCCCCTCTTCAGAGCAGGGGGTGCCTGGTTGTCTCCCATTGACTTCCATTATACTCGGGTGCTCGGCCGAGCACACGAATATAGCAATGTGTTCCGCCCAAACACCCGAATACTTTGGTGCTCGATCATCACTACTAATAAGCCCTTTTTCTTTTTCCCCACTAATACGCGGCAAAAAAAGACTGCACTGCACAAGGGCTAATGGATGGAATAAAACAGATATATTGAAAAAGAAGATACGACTGCCGGGATTTATTTTTCAAGTGGAGGTTGCTCCTTCCCGTAGCAGCGTTCACAAATGGACGAGTGCCGACCAGCTGGATTATTTTAAAAAAGACTTTAGAACATATAAATGCGGCCATGTGCAACAAATAATATTTTTTTTTTTTGCCACTAATACACGCCAAAAAGGGCTATAAATTTTCCACTTCACCACACAACGGCTAATAAGCCCTTTTTCTTTTTCCTCACTAATACACACAAAAAAAAGGCTTTCGAACAGATAACTGTGGCAGTGAAATGCCATTAAATTTTTATTTTTGCCACTAATACACGCCAAAAATGGCTTTCATTTTCTCACTTCAACACACAACGGCTAATAAGCCACTTTTCTCCCCCACTAATACACAACATAAAAAGGCTTTAGAACATATAACTGCACCGCACAAGGGCTAATAAGACCCCAATAACAAGAACGGTTTGCTGGAATTATAGAAGTATTGCAAACCTGAAATGAGCAGCAGTATAATGGCAATTTGGATCCCCAGTCAGTGCAGCAAGGTATAATAGGATTGGTCCTATTACCCAGGCTGTAAACGCCCCTATTGAACCCTGTTCTGCTTCAATACTGTCTAATAATTCCTCCCTATCCTTTCCCTACACTTCTAATGCTCTTACCCTGAATTTCTATTAAGAAAAATATAAGTTTTCAAGTCTTTCCTAGCACTGTCCCTAGCGCCTGCTAATGTCTCTACCTGCACTAAGTACATTGCAAGCAGCGTTTTGGTGTCCGTCTCCAAAGCGGAATGGAGACTGAAATGATGCAAACTGATGCATTCTGAGCGGATCCTTTTCCATTCAGAATGCATTAGAATGCAAACTGATCCGTTTTGGACCACTTGTGAGAGCCCTGAACGGATCTCACAAACGGAAAGCTAAAACGCGAGTGTGAAAGTAGACTAAAATAAAATCTGACATTGCAGTTTGTTTTTTAAACAGGCTGTTTGTTACTAATGGCCACCATGTAGCTGGCCAGCTGATACCTGTCCTAGGTTGCTAATATAGCTTGTGTGTTTATACAGCTAGACTTGCCAATAACCTTAACACAGTTCCTATGTTTGTGTGTTAAAGACAAAAGCAGAGTTATTTACAGTGACTTCTTGTTTGGATGTCATAAAACTGTTATATATTGTGTTCACAGAAGCAGAAAAGATAATATGCCTTTAAGATTCATTATATAATGTAAGGTAAGCTCAATGACACAGCAAAACACAACAGAAAGCATAGAGTTAAACTGTTGTTGCTGGGCAGGAGTCTTGACCAATCACAGCCGGCCTCACACAGCAAGAGCTTTGACCAATCACAGCCAGCCTCACACACAGTCTGTGTGGGAAATTCCCCTAGCAAGAGCTGCTAGAATTATTACACCAGAGGAGAGAAGCTGAACAGACATTCACTCCACTAAGAGCTGTGTTTTATGGAAGCAGAGAGGCCAAAATAGGTATTTAAAACATATACAAACGGAAAATGCAAATGTGATCGCACACTGCATCCAGCACTCTGCCCTCCATACTGGATGAGACATTGGTTTATATTTTGGCCAAAGCATAGTAAGCCACTCACCGCGTCAAGGTCGTCTCAATTGAGTGGTCCCTAACTCTTGTTCCTACCTGTTCATGGGCCATGACAGCCACACAAAATCCAGGGAATGCAGGTCAGCATGCAAGCCAAGTACACTTTGCTTGTAACCCCGTCCGGTGCCATTACAGCTTTCATCGGATCCAGGGATGCAAGTACCAACATGCATGCTGAACCCACCATATACTTCTCCTGGAGCCAGATGGCTAATGGTAGGTTCTATATAAGCAGACTCAGTTTTATACTGACTTTAAAACCAGCCTCCAGGACAGATTGACTGGTCAGGTGTGCTTGACTCAAAGGAGATCGCCACGCCTCCAATATATGCTACAAAGAAAAAAAAGTGGGGGGTTGAGTCAGCACAACCTGCCTGCAGGTGCAGATCACTATAGCGAAATACATATACAAACGGAAAATGCAAATGTGATCGCACACTGCATCCAGCACTCTGCCCTCCATGCTGGATGAGACATTGGTTTATATTTTGGCCAAAGCATAGTAAGCCACTCACCGCGTCAAGGTCGTCTCAATTGAGTGGTCCCTAACTCTTGTTCCTACCTGTTCATGGGCCATGACAGCCACACAAAATCCAGGGAATGCAGGTCAGCATGCAAGCCAAGTACACTTTGCTTGTAACCCCGTCCGGTGCCATTACAGCTTTCATCGGATCCAGGGATGCAAGTACCAACATGCATGCTGAACCCACCATATACTTCTCCTGGAGCCAGATGGCTAATGGTAGGTTCTATATAAGCAGACTCAGTTTTATACTGACTTTAAAACCAGCCTCCAGGACAGATTGACTGGTCAGGTGTGCTTGACTCAAAGGAGATGCTGACCTGCATTCCCTGGATTTTGTGTGGCTGTCATGGCCCATGAACAGGTAGGAACAAGAGTTAGGGACCACTCAATTGAGACGACCTTGACGCGGTGAGTGGCTTACTATGCTTTGGCCAAAATATAAACCAATGTCTCATCCAGCATGGAGGGCAGAGTGCTGGATGCAGTGTGCGATCACATTTGCATTTTCCGTTTGTATATGTATTTCGCCATAGTGATCTGCACCTGCAGGCAGGTTGTGCTGACTCAACACCCCACTTTTTTTCTTTGTAGCATATATTGGAGGCGTGGCGATCTCCTTTGAGTCAAGCACACCTGACCAGTCAATCTGTCCTGGAGGCTGGTTTTAAAGTCAGTATAAAACTGAGTCTGCTTATATTGAACCTACCATTAGCCATCTGGCTCCAGGAGAAGTATATGGTGGGTTCAGCATGCATGTTGGTACTTGCATCCCTGGATCCGATGAAAGCTGTAATGGCACCGGACGGGGTTACAAGCAAAGTGTACTTGGCTTGCATGCTGACCTGCATTCCCTGGATTTTGTGTGGCTGTCATGGCCCATGAACAGGTAGGAACAAGAGTTAGGGACCACTCAATTGAGACGACCTTGACGCGGTGAGTGGCTTACTATGCTTTGGCCAAAATATAAACCAATGTCTCATCCAGCATGGAGGGCAGAGTGCTGGATGCAGTGTGCGATCACATTTGCATTTTCCGTTTGTATATGTATTTCACCATAGTGATCTGCACCTGCAGGCAGGTTGTGCTGACTCAACCCCCCACTTTTTTTTTTTTTCTTTGTAGCATATATTGGAGGCGTGGCGATCTCCTTTGAGTCAAGCACACCTGACCAGTCAATCTGTCCTGGAGGCTGGTTTTAAAGTCAGTATAAAACTGAGTCTGCTTATATAGAACCTACCATTAGCCATCTGGCTCCAGGAGAAGTATATGGTGGGTTCAGCATACATGTTGGTACTTGCATCCCTGGATCCGATGAAAGCTGTAATGGCACCGGACGGGGTTACAAGCAAAGTGTACTTGGCTTGCATGCTGACCTGCATTCCCTGGATTTTGTGTGGCTGTCATGGCCCATGAACAGGTAGGAACAAGAGTTAGGGACCACTCAATTGAGACGACCTTGACGCGGTGAGTGGCTTACTATGCTTTGGCCAAAATATAAACCAATGTCTCATCCAGCATGGAGGGCAGAGTGCTGGATGCAGTGTGCGATCACATTTGCATTTTCCGTTTGTATATGTATTTCGCCATAGTGATCTGCACCTGCAGGCAGGTTGTGCTGACTCAACCCCCCACTTTTTTTTCTTTGTAGGTATTTAAAACAGTTATATAATGTTCCTACTGTTAATATAGTGAATAGAACTGTATAGTGAACCAGTTATATGTGTATTTACTTATAATTCCGCCAATTGCAAACTACAAAGTTCACAATTCAAATTCCATATTGCAATCCAAATTTGATACAATCATACAAACAAAATTGCAATCTGCAAACTGCTCAAAGCAATTGTATAGAGCAAACTACAAACCAAGTTGAGCAAGTGAACTATTGGTTAAACCTCAGATATACCTCTCAGAGAGATCATAAAGTGCTTAAATAACTTAAAGTGAGAGTAAGGATACCGAACAGAGAAATATATCCACCATTGTATGCTGAATGACAAGATTGAACAGTTGAACCACCATCTTATGCATACCGCCATTTTGTGATATCTTTTCAACACGTGTTATGTACATGGACTATCTGCTGCGGAGGCGGCAGTGTTATGTATGAAGAAAAGTTGAAGTTAATAAAGAAGTTATTTCAAGCATTTGGTGTGCTCTTTAAACCTACTGTTTCCATATAACTGCGCTAGAGGAATTACAGAGTAATAAACAGTCTGGTTGGACTAAAAAGTCAGAGATATCAAAGTTTTTCTAATGCCACAGCGCAAAAGGCACTTTATAGTGCTGTGCCTGCCACACACCATCCATTTATCCATATCCATATATGTTGCTGTCACTTTGACTAACACTGTCTTGTCATTAAAGAGTTCGACCGAGCCCTCAGAGTGTTGAAAGACTTTTCAGGACATTTGGGGCACTTCCAATTTGAGCTGAATTTATTCAGTCCAAATGGAATCTGATGGCTGATTTGAGCAAATAGGAACCCAAAATTTTTTGGAAAATTCACTCATCTCTAAACACTATACTTGTGGACCTTAGTAATGGTGACTATATGCCATTGGTACTGTTCATGTTCAGCAGCACTCTTCCGCTTGATGTGTTCTCCAGTACTATATTACTATAGTACGTTCTCCAGTCTAATGAATCTCTCATCATATACTACTTGACAAATTTAGTGCATCATCTGTGTCTTTTCAGATAAACATAGGCACAGCTGAGATATGGAGTGACTCCTAAATGGCCTTGACAGGACATTTCCAGATCTCGGTCCACTAGGCACGAAGCCTATGAGGCAGTAGAATGGTGCAATCACCGATGCATTCACAATGACATCACCGTGACCTCCTGTACCGAGTCTTGTGTGATCATGTCATCGCATGATACCCGATGCAGTCGCAGTGATGTCATTGGGACCGCCTTAGCCTACAGTTCAGAAGAGGTTCATGACCTACATTGTATACAGTGACAGGGAACATTGGCAATACTGGGGGCACCAAGGAAGGGAGGGATAATGAAGCATTATATTTACCTGGCACTACAGTGGGGAGCATTATATACTGGTACTATGGGTAGTACTACAGGAGGCACTACAAGGGGAGCATTATATACTGGAACTACAAGGGGAGCATTATATACTGGCACTACAGGGAGAGCATTATGTACTGGCACGGCAGGGTGCATTATATATATGCTGGTACTACAGGGGGCATTATAATACAAGGGCACTACAGGGGAGTTATAACTGCAAGGGGGTGTTAGAATTACAGGGGCACTGCAGGAGGGTCATTATAAATATTTGGGGCACCAAGGTGATGTTATTACTACTCTGGGCACTCTTGGGGAGTATTATCATTATTGGGGGCACTATTACCAATGAAGGCAGTCTGGGAGCACTATTACTATGGCGGGAGTATCTGTATGGCACTGCTATTTCTGACAGTACAGTGTTTGTGGGCATGGGGGAGCACAGCGTGCACAGTATTGGGAGTAGCAGCAGGATGACACAGTGGTTTGTATAAATTTAGGGGCTGATCTGGACACTGCTTAAACTTGGGCTTTGATCTGGAGTCTTCATAAATTTGAGATTTGATCTGGAGTCTACATTAAATTTTGGGGCTGATCTTGTGGTCTGTATACATTTGGGGACTGATTTGGGGGTCTGTATAATTTTGGGAGCTGCTTTGGGGGTCTTTATAAATTTGGGGGCCGATATGGGGTCTGTGTAAATTTGTGGGCTGATCTGGGAACTGTATACATTTGGGGGCTGATTTGCAAAATCTGTAACAGTCCCCCATCTACCATGTACCATATAGTAATACGGGTGTCTTCTTAGCACTACACAACCCCTTTAAGGTGCTAATCAGGGTAAGTTTATTGTGAAGTACAGGAAAACAGATATTGCAACATATTGATACCATATATCTTTATCAAGGATATCTGGAAGTTGGAAAATATATCAGAGAGGTATGTGTGTATCAAATATGTCTATCTGAGTGAGACATGTGAATTAATGCTGCTGATATGATCCTTCCAACCTCCTATTACAGATATCCTTAATAAAGATTCTTATCAGATTGATACTTTTCATATGACAATATATGTTGTCCTGCACATTGGAATAAATGTACACTGATTTACACATCATGCATTTAACATCTGGTGGTCTATTTTTGTGCTGTGGATTTTGTGCAGTTTTTTGAGTCTTTGCTTCTATTACAATTAATAGACAGTAGTGGGCAGGTGATGGAAAAGTGAGGAATTTAAAATGTCTGTGTGACAAACTTTGCAGAGAGGAATTATAACAGAAAAAAGTTATGAAGAAAGTCTGGACCAAATGGTGAACATGAGAAAAAAGGACATCTGCATCAAATGAGACATCACTGGATAGTAATAGGTACAGTATGTAGTTCTGCACTCTCCTGTATGTTTACAGTGGGGCAAAAAAGTATTTAGTCAGCCACCAATTGTGCAAGTTCTCCCACTTAAAAAGATGAGAGAGGCCTGTAATTTTCATCATAGGTATACCTCAACTATGAGAGACATAATGAGAAAAAAAAAATCCCAAAAATCAAATTGTCAGATTTTCAAAGAATTTATTTGCATATTATGGTGGAAAATAAGTATTTGGTCAATAACAAAAGTTCATCTCAATACTTTGTTATATATACCCTTTGTTGGCAATGACAGAGGTCAAACGTTTTCTGTAAGTCTTCACAAGGTTTTCACACACTGTTGCTGGTATTTTGGCCCATTCCTCCATCCAGATCTCCTCTAGAGCAGTGATGTTTTGGGGCTGTCGCTGGGCAACCGAGAACTTTCAACTCCCGCCAAAGGTTTTCTATGGGGTTGAGATCTGGAGACTATGGGGTTGAGATCTAGGCCACTCCAGGACCTTGAAATGCTTCTTACGAAGCCACTCCTTCGTTGCCCGGGCGGTGTGTTTGGGATCATTGTCATGCTGAAAGACCCAGTCACGTTTCATCTTCAATGCCCTTGCTGATGGAAGGTGGTTTTCACTCAAAATCTCACGATACATGGCCCCATACATTCTTTCCTTTACACAGATCAGTCGTCTTGGTCCCTTTGCAGAAAAACAGCCCCAAAGCATGATGTTCACAGTAGCTTGCTTCACAGTAGGTATGGTGTTCTTTGGATGCAACTCAGCATTCTTTCTCCTCCAAACACGACGAGTAGAGTTTTTACCAAAAAGTTCGACTTTGGTTTCAACTGACCATATGACATTCTCCCAATCCTCTTCTGAATCATCCAAATGCTCTCTGGCAAACTTCAGACGGGCCCGGACATGTACTGGCTTAAGCAGGAGGACACGTCTGGCACTTCAGGATTTGAGTCCCTGGCGGCGTAGTTTGTTACTGATGGTAGCCTTTGTTACTTTGGTCCCAGCTCTCTGCAGGTCATTCACTAGGTCCCCCCGTGTGGTTCTGGGATTTTTGCTCACAGTTCTTGTGATCATTTTGCGTGGAGCCCCAGATCGAGGGAGATTATCAGTGGTCTTGTATGTCTTCCATTTTCTAATAATTGCTCCCACAGTTGATTTCTTCACACCAAGCTGAGGTGCTGTCGTTGCCCGAGCTGCGTTGGCGACTTCCTCCTCTGCCTCGTGCTTCCACTGAGCCCCTGCTTTCAGGTGGGAATGCAATCAGTAGCACATCTACCAGCGTGAGCTTGTACTCGCACATCTTGCAATCATGCTCCAGTGTCCTTGTAGCGGGGATCCAGCAGGGTGGCAACCCAGTAATCAGTCCTGGTAAGAATGAGGGCAACTCAGTGGTCGTTACGGAGGCACTGCAGCATGTAGTCGCTTATGCGTGCCAGGCTGCCCAGAGGCAACGACAAGCTGTCCTCGGTGGGAGGTGTATTGTCTTTGTCCTCTGTATCCCCCCAGCCATGCTCCAGTGATGCCCGTGAGATGATTTGGGTGCCACGCTGCTGTGAACGCAGATCCTCCTCATCCTCCGAAACTGTGCCTTGGCTGGACAATTGTGCACCTAGCCGCTGTTGGTGCAGGAACCCACCCTCCAAGCTACCTGTGGACGACAGACCTGACAACCATGGAAATGATTCCTGTTTCTCCTCCTCTTCATCCTCATCCATCATCGCCTGATGTGTTTTTTCAAGGAGGCATAGAATTCGTATAGTAACGCTGATGACAGTGTAAGCAGTGCTGGCCATGTTGGTGGAGTACTCGAAACAGCACAACATGGCACACACGGTCCTCATGGATGAAGTGGTGCTGTTCCGCAGAAAGACTCAACCGTGCGTGCTGCAGCTGAAACTCCACTATCGCCTGCTGTTGCTCGCACAGTCTCTCCAGCATCTGCAAGCTTGATTTCCACCTTGTGGGTACGTCACATATCAGGCAGTAAGCAGGAAGGTCGAAGTTACGCTGCAGTGCAGACAGGCGACAGATACCCCGCACTTTCTGCAGCAGCTCTGACATAACTGGGTAGTTCTACAGGAACCTCTGCACCACCAAATTCAGCACATGCACCAGGCAGGGGATGTGCGTCAAACCGGCTAAGCCCAGAGCTGCTACGAGATTTCGCCTGTTGTTGCACACCACCAGTTCTGAATTGAGTCTCAGAGACACTAACCACTTATCGGTCTGTTCCTCGATACCCGCCCACAGCTCCTTCCCGGTGTGGGTGTTTCCCCCTAAACATATGAGTTACAGAACAGCCTACTGTTGTTTCCCCCTGGCTGTGCTGAAGTTGGTGGTGCAGGTGTTGCACTGACACGATGAGAAGGTGGTGGAAGATGAACTGGAGGAGGAAGCGGAGTAGGAGGAGGAGGCAACAGGAGGCACTGAGAAATGTCCAGCAATCCTTGGGGGCATTAGGAAATGCATCTAACTGCTTTCCGCCTCAGGCCCAGCCGCCACTATATATGTCCCTGTCCGTTCTTACTGGTCCACATATCAGTGGCTACATGGACCTTGCCATTGCTGGCATTGAGCAGCGCACACCTGATTTTTTCCACCACTTGTTCGTGCAGGGCAGGGACTGCCCACCTGCAAAAGTAGTGGCGGTTGGGAACTATATACCATACATTTTTCAAACTCTCCGTCTCCACCAGATGGAATGGCAACAATTCAAAGGCCAGGAATTTTGAATTGCTGGCATTCAGGGCCAGGGTTTGCGGGTGGGTAGGGGGTTATTCCCCTTTCTCTCCAGTGTTTGGGGGCTGGACAGTGGTACGCTTCCATGGGACAGTGTGGAGATTCTCGGTGACACTGGTGGTGTTGCTGCCACATCCTCTCTTTCGCACATTGCCTGAAGAACTGCCACGCCAGGGAACTCCTTTGAGCTGGCTTTGGTGTGCTCTGTCCCTTAACGCATGGGTAAAAGGAAGATAAGAGAACTAAGCTCAAAGATTACTGGATCACCTTTGTGTAGTGCCACTGTTCTGGAGTCAGAGACTAAGTGGAATGAGTGTATGGAAGCAACCTGTGCAAATAATGGTGCAGAAGACTGATGTCTGCCACTAGGGAGACTGACCTGTTGGTTGCCAAGTGCTAAGTTCAAGATTAGAGTAAGATCGAAGTACTCGAAAGGCTGAATTCCTGAAGTAAGTGAGATAAGTTGAAGGAAAGTGTCATCCTCTTGTAGTTTGAGCTGGAACCTGCTATCTACCACCGTCACACCGTGCCTGTTGTATGAAGTTGCAGCTTGCATACTTTTTTGTACCAAGGAATTATCTGTATTTCGAGGCAAACTTTATCAAGTAAAGGTTCTGTTGTTACAACTATTGACTCCTCATTCTTTGTACACTATCTCTCAATGCACCTTACATTGCTGGCATCACAAACACCAGGGACCCTGCCACCAAGGCACCCAAAGCATCTACACCATCAAGGAGACCTCAACTTCCATCTGGCTGTGGATCCCTGGACAACTAGAGTGTCCCGAGGGATTTTGTGCCGTCCTTCCCTTCACTGCACGCCAGACCAGGGAGCTACAGAACAGTGAGTAATACTACTATCCACATCAGCTCACCCTACACCAACACACGCACACCAGACTGGTGCAGGTCTACAATTTTGTTTCTGGTGTCAATCGACAGCTCTTTGTTCTTGGCCATAGTGGAGTTTGGAGTGTGACTGTTTGAGGTTGTGGACAGGTATCTTTTATAGTGATAACAAGTTCAAACCAGTGCCATTAATACATGTAACAAGTGGAGGACAGAGGAGCCCCTTGAAGAAAAAGTTATAGAAATCTTGCTTGTTTGTAGGTGACCAAATACTTATTTTACCGAGGAATTTACCAATTAATTAATTCAAAATCCTACAATGTGATTTCCTGTATTCTTTCCCCCCTCTCTGTCTCTCATAGTTGAAGTGTACCTAGGATGAAAATTACAGGCCTCTCTCATCTTTTTAAGTAGGAGAACTTGCACAATTGGTGGCTGACTAAATACTTTTTTGCCCCACTGTATGGAAAGTTTGAACAACTGTAATGTCCAGTATGGATTAAAATGTACATGGTCGTATCTGCAAAATGGTTTTCCACCAGGTGATTGTTCATTCATCTGCTGTTCAACCATCAACCAACTTCTGTCTAGTGTGTATGGCCACCTTTACTATTTACTGAAATGAATAGCAGTTATAGAAAGTTTGATTGCTTCCAAGAGCTGTTAAGCTGGTCATACAATTGACATAATGATCAGCCGCATTGTTGCGGATCAGTCATCTATCAGATTGCTCGCATTATTATTATTTATTATTAAAGCGCCATTCATTCCATAGCGCTGTACATATGAGAAGAGGTATACATACATAATACAGACAATTGCACTAATCATAAACAAGACGAGTTACAGACTGGTACAGAAGGAGAGAGGGCCCTGCCCGTGAGGGCTTACAATCTACATGCATGAACGATCCCACCAACTAAACTCGCTGACCAGGGAGTCATTTTTTTATTTATTAAAAACTGACTCCCTAGTGCTTGAGCACAATTGCAAGTGATTGGCTGAATTTAGCTGATCATGCCATCAACATGCATGTTCGACTGATGAACGGCAGAAGTTTTCCAGCATTGCGGATTACCTGTTCGGCAAAAAGTTTTTCAAACGTTAGTAGGGCGGAATGGCTGAAATCTTACATTTGTCCTGATTTTAATCTTAGATGTATGGCCACCTTTAGTTGTTGTTTTAGCCATGCAGATCTACCTCTCAAAGTGGAGAACCAGCCGCTGGTTCTCAGGATTATTGAAGGACACCTGTTAATCGTAAATCTATAACATGTATGAGTGATATATCACAAATGTCTATTTACTACATTCAGCATATATAACATATACATAGTACTGAATTTCACTATGCAGGCACATTTTGGACATGTGTCATTGAATCCTCCTCAAACAGAGGTCTGATAATGAGACAGCATGCCTCTGCTTTTCAAGCATGATGCCAGAGAAGCAGAATGTCAGTAGGGTTTCTTTAGTCAGTCTTTTTGACTTCAACTTTTGTATCTCTATACTTTCCATAAATTATACAAGATGGTCTTCTCCTGCACACCATTAAGGACTCAAGGTTTACTTTATAGGAATCTTGTTGAGGTTAATATTTATCAAAAGCCCGCTCTCCTGTTATAAATGTATCCGTGGATCTTACAAGAGACAACAGGCCGGTGTAGATTACCCTGGCTTACCTCCTGTTTGATGTGCTTAAAATGTCACCATTGTGTTTAATGCCTTCACTAAACATTTACATATGATTTTATTTACATCTCAAAGGTTCTTGGAGGTCCAATTAATCTTGGTTAAAAGACCTGAGTTAAGATAGTTACCCCCTCTCCCCAAGGTAGTGGAGTGAATTTTTGCCAAGAAGTAAATTTAGCATCCAGAGAGCTGGTTTCCAAGAAAATAATGGGTTCATTATTTCCTATGGAAACTGAACGCCCTTGCTAACATTTACTGTGCTTGTAACACACATAGCTGCCAACACAGACCTGGCACATCCTGAGAACCTAAAGGTAGTCAGCAAAACATTGTGAAGTCTAGAGTTTAGCAACTGAGATAAGATGTTAATCATCATGTTCAAGAAGGAACATAGAGGGTTTCTCCTGCTAATGTGTGTCTTCTACATGTTTTGTTGCTGTGGATATAAAATACTGGCAACAAGAAGAGAGCGGGGACCATTTACAATGCAAACAGACAGATGGAACATGATGGAGTTTATATTTATGTGTTCATATTTGGTCATAACTGTAGGCACCAAGTTTAAATAGGCAGTTCCTTCAGGGATTAGTCGGAAATAGAAATATGGGTGAGAAACACCATTACATTTAATTACAGTGCAGAGGTAAATTATGTGCTTGAAAGAAGGTTAATATGGAGTCATAAATAATTACTTAGAGACATCTACCACAGAAACAGTTATTAGCATCTATAGGGTCTTAGATGGGAAAGCAATTTTATTTGCACATATTTTGGAGCTTTAAATGGGTTGTCTGTATAATAAATGAAATGATCTGCAGGAAATATTATAAAATAGCAAACTAACTTTTGCTCATCAGTCAAATCCAGTGCAGCTCCAATGCCAATACTCCAGGGGTCCCTGCATACACTCAACACCTCTGAGGTCAATGATAGTGTTGAGCACGAATCTTGGAAAAGCTAATTTTTATCACGAATATTGCCACTTCGAGAATTCGCGAATATTTAGAATATAGTGCTATATATTCGTTATATTGAATATTCGTCATTTTTTCCATCTGAACATGCTTGACCCTTCGATGAATGTGTATCACTAGATTTGGTAGCATGGCTGCAGAGATCATTAACCTACCTGGACCTTAGTATGGTTGGCACTAATGTTAGGAGATGCACCTAGTTCAGAGAAATACTGTAGATTGATATATCACTAAATTTTCCCTCCACTGGAGCTTGCCATTACGTGCATGCAGCCATATAAACCGAATATCTTGGTGACAGTTTTAGGCTAGGGCTACACTGCAACTTTTTGTAGCCTGACTGACTGATTTTAATTCTTGTACTTCAGCTGCAGTCCAAATGAATATATTCAGCTGCATGCAATCTTGTGGACTGCAGCTGTCATTCAGTAGTTAAAATGAGTCAGTCACGCTACAAAAAGTTGCAGTGTAGCCCAGGGCTTACTGCTAATGTTGCATCCACAGGAAAGTGAGGTGACCAATTATTATTATGTTCTACAATTCTCAGCACTTGGAGATCCTGTTCTATAAGTGTATGAAACTCGCAACAATTGATCTTCTCCTAGATGAAATCTGGCAGAGCAGAAATTTGATAAAGTGACAAATGTCAGAGTGCCACATTGTAACTCTCGTCCAGGTGTTACTGCTGATGCTTGTCTATGGAGATTGCACTGTGGTTTCCTTGATTTTTTTTGCCAAGTATTCTTTTAGAAGTTACTTCTTTGTTTTTGATGTGGTCAGTCCATATTGGACAATTGTATACAAAGTTCAACAATACATTTGAAACTTTAGTGAAAAAACTCCATATGTTTTAAAAATATAGGTTCAGATAACATTTAACTATAGTGTAGACTGGAGGGAACAAGAGCGATAATTTCTGACAGTAACTAATGCTTCTATTTGTATCGGTGCAGGTTATGTGGTTCTGCAATTTACTTTCAGTCTAACCGTTATTCATTGTGCTGGTCTTATCTAGCTGATTTCATCAACCATGAGCTCCTGAGTACTAATAAAGCTAGAGTACATATCTGTAGAATGGACACACAGCATGAAGAGTGATGGGCGAAGCCTATGTAGGTTTATTGCCACGCTCATTTTTAAAATTTGAGATATTGTATAGATATGTATTGTACAGAAATTATTCATATTTACTAAACCAATGTGTCCCTAAGCATTATTTGGAGCTTGGATCTAGAGATAAGCGAATTTAAAAAAAATTAAATTCACCGGTTCGTTTTCCTGGAAAAATTTTATTCGATCCGAATATATTCGTGGCGAATTACAGTACAGACCAAAAGTTTGGACACACCTTCTCATTCAAATAGTTTTCTTTATTTTCATGACTATGAAGGCATCAAAACTATGAATTAACACATGTGGAATTATATACATAACAAACAAGTGTGAAACAACTGAAAATATGTCATATTCTAGGTTCTTCAAAGTAGCCACCTTTTGCTTTGATTACTGCTTTGCACACTCTTGGCATTCTCTTGATGAGCTTCAAGAGGTAGTCCCCTGAAATGGTCTTCCAACAGTCTTGAAGGAGTTCCCAGAGATGCTTAGCACTTGTTAGCCCTTTTGCCTTCACTCTGTGGTCCAGCTCACCCCAAACCATCTCGATTGGGTTCAGGTCCGGTGACTGTGGAGGCCAGGTCATCTGGTGCAGCACCCCCTCACTCTCCTTCATGGTCAAATAGCCCTTACTTTCAAAGTTTTCCCAATTTTTCGGCTGACTGACTGACCTTCATTTCTTAAAGTAATGATGGCCACTCGTTTTTCTTTACTTAGCTGCTTTTTTCTTGCCATAATACAAATTCTAACAGTCTATTCAGTAGGACTATCAGCTGTGTATCCACCTGACTTCTCCTCAACGCAACTGATGGTCCCAACCCCATTTATAAGGCAAGAAATCCCACTTATTAAACCTGACAGGGCACACCTGTGAAGTGAAAACCATTTCAGGGGACTACCTCTTGAAGCTCATCAAGAGAATGCCAAGAGTGTGCAAAGCAGTAATCAAAGCAAAATGTGGCTACTTTGAAGAACCTAGAATATGACATATTTTCAGTTGTTTCACACTTGTTTGTTATGTATATAATTCCACATGTGTTAATTCATAGTTTTGATGCCTTCAGTGTGAATCTACAATTATGAAAATAAAGAAAACTCTTTGAATGAGAAGGTGTGTCCAAACTTTTGGTCTGTACTGTATGTTAAAAACGACTATTTCCTGGCTGCTGAGAGTCTTTATAGTGGTGTAGAACATTGTACCTTGCAGTAACACGCATAGTGAGTCTGCTTTGGTAGTGAAATAATACTATGAGTCAGTATGACATACAAATGACAGGACTCTTAGAATCACTGCACACTTCACTTATTTGGGCAGTCATGGGGCCAAAACCAACCAAATGACTCAAGTATGAACTCAGTCTTACAGGTCGATGTTAGCGCCAAGAAGAAGCGCACTCCTTTTACACCGTCGTCAGCTGATTCCACATAGATGTCTACAGAACCTGTTCTATTAAATGCTTATACAAGTAGAGCCCTCCTGACATAGTGGAGACGGTGTCAGTAGTAAGTTTGTGTTGACGTCACTGATTCATTTTCCCTTCCTCTGATCCGTCGGAGCAATAACCCACAAAAAACGGATCCTCTCTGCGGAGCATACGCCTTTACTTGGTCAGCATTTGTTCAATCATCCATCAGTATTGCTAATGCCAAAAAAAACTGAAGTGGATTCAAAACAGAGATGAAACATGAATGGAATATTTGCATGTCTTCTGTGTTTTGTACCCACTCCTGCTTTTGGCTACTAAATCATAAGCCAATTCTGATGGGACCATACTACAGGCCTTACAGCTGATACACAGACAGGATCCGTTGTGCGTCTCATTTTTCCTTTCTTGTGACAGATCAGAAGAAAGGTCAAATAAATGATGATGTCAGCCAGACCGAAAGCCAAAATAGTGGACCAGTCATGAAGTTGGGAGGGTGGGAACAACATGAGAAGCATAGTGGCTTGGTAAAAGCAGCATGAGCAGACCACAGAGTGGCAAGGTGACATAGTGTGGATATGGCAGCAGCAGGAGGAGACCACAGAGTGGCAAGGTGGCATAATGTGGAGATGGCAGCAACAGCAGCAGGAGGACACCACAGAGTGGCAAGGTGACATAGTGTGGAGATGGCAGCAGCATGAGGACACCACAGAGTGGCAAGGTGACATAGGGTTGATATGGCAGCAGCAGGAGGAGATCACAGAGTGGCAAGGTGGCATAGTGTGGAGATGGCAGCAGCAGCAGGAGGACACCACAGAGTGGCAAGGTGACATAATGTGGAGATGGTAGCAGCAGCAGGATACCACAGAGTGGCAAAGTGACATAATGTGGAGATGGCAGCAGCAGCTGCATCAGGAGACCACAAAGTGTCCCTTTAACAGAATGGGGAGGTGGGTGGCAATACCAATACCGCTGACGAAGGTGGGTGAAATAAGGAGCACTTGGCATCAGATGTGTGGCATCAGGAGGGTTGCAGCATCAAAGTAGTAGCTGAGGCAGGTAATAAGAAGAAACCAGTCTCTTGTATCAAAGTGTTGGTGTGGCACCATGGATGATCTAGTCTGATGCATCAGGAATTGGTGGTTGGAAATCGTGGTTGGAAATCATGGCTGATCCATGCCTGATTCATCTTGACAAAGGTCAGTCTCTACACATTTTGGGTAGACAGGCGAGTTCTCCTTGGGGTAACTATGGCCCCTGCTGCACTAAACACCCGCTCTGATGCCACACTACTGGCCGGGCAGGACAGCTTTTCCAGGGCAAACTCTGCTAGTTGCGGCCACAAATCCAGTTTGGTTACCCAGTAGTCCAGCAGATCTTCAATGTTGGGTGGCAGGGTGCTGTCCAAGTATGCCACCATCTGCTGGTTCAGGTCCTGCTCTAGGTCTACCTGCTGCTTCTACTGGTGAGTAGTTTCTTCACTATGCAGAAGAAGACTCAGACCGCTGCTGATGGACAATTCAACAAGAAAAAGTTCCAGCACTCACGATTTCTTTGGTAGCTAAAATCCTCGTCTTTATTCAGGCAGTAGAAGCAATATACAGGACATGCACCCTCTAGTGTAGCAACATTGACGCGTTTCGAACAAAGTTCTTATTCTTAACTGTGAGCAGTGTCTTTTCCAGAGATTAAATACTGGACTGAAACAAATGGTTCCGCCCTCACCTGAAGAGGTGGGGGAAGGGATAAGAAGGAAAAGGTGGAACCTTCTATTCCCTATATAAGGCACTGTCCAGGCTGATTGAGTAAGCTAGACTTTACTTTATTAATTGCTGCTGATGGAGCTGGTACTGCTCCTGCCACCCCACCCCTCCCCAGCAGCCATGGCAGTGGAATGTGAGCGCAGAGGGCCCCCCTGATCAGACCTGCGAGAGGATGGACGATGGTACAGATAGGGAGCGGCCAACTGACTACATAGGATGTCTCTGTAGTAGTTCAGTTTGTCAGAAGTCATCCCTCTGCCGAATGGTGACAATTCGGCTGTCACTACACAAGAAAGTGAGCATGCATTGTGCCATTTGTGCAAGTGACTCAGAGGGGCTCCCTGCCTCCATCTCTACTGCATACTGCCACAGTGTTTCTAGGTTCTCTATCTCGTCTTCCTCATCGCCCTGTAGCTCCTCTGGCTGCTCCTGCTTCTCCTGTCCTGTCAGCTGAGTAGAAAAACCACTCATTTGGCTACACATTGCCTGTGCTCAAATGTCCTCCTCCCCCTCCTTCTCCTCTTCCAGTTCAGCCCCCACAGGGCTCATGTGGCCATGAGATCGAGGCGCCACGTCTCCTGTCCCCTGACCAGCCATTGTTACCAGCATCTGTTCCAAGACATGAAGCAGTGGAATGACGTCATTAATCCCGTAGTCCTGGCGACTGACAAATAACGTGGCGTTCTCAAAGGGCCTGAGCAAACGGCAGGTGTCACACATGAGCTGCCACTGGCTGACATCAAAGTTACATAGTAGAGTACTCCTATCCGCTTGCATCATCAAGAAATCATTGATGACCTTTCTCTGTTCATATAGTCGGTCAAACATATGGAGGATAGAATTCCAAAGGGTGGAAACGTCGCATGTCAGCCTATGTTTGGGGATGCCGTTCTGCTGCTGCTGCTCAAGGAGGGTGGTGCTTTGCAGTGTATGAGTGGCTGAAGTGCATGCAAACTTTCCTGCCCATTTTTAGCATGTCTTGCAGATGGGTGGAAGCCCTCCTTGATGCAGCGCCGACACCATGTTCTTCCAGTTGTCGGTCAGCATGGTTCCGATTTTGAGTTGTCGCAGAGAAAGCCAGCATTCGATTTCTTGATGCATCACACGGAGCAGTTCCTCCCCTGTGTGACTCGGTTTGCCAAGACAAACTAGGTGCAGAACAGCGTGACACCGCCAAGCCTGCACATGTGGTATGCTGGAGGGGCACTGTGAATTGTCCCTGCAGTGGAGGCTGAGGACATAGTGGAGGATAAGGAGGCAGAGGCGGACATTGTCACAGGACCAACGGCGTGACCTGTCCAAGTTGCTGGTGTTGCTGTGCAGGAACCACATTCACCCAGTGGGCCGTAAAGGACATGTATTGTCATTGACCGTAGTTACAGCTCCACACGTCGGCGCTGCCGTGCACTTTGGCAGACACCAACAGGCTCAAGGACTGGCCCACCTTCTGTTCTACATATGTGTGCAGGGCTGGTACTGACTTTTTCACCAAGAAATGAAGGCTTGAAACTCTCCACCTCGGCTCGGCACAAGCCATCAGTTCTATGAAAGGTGCAGAGTCCACCACTTGGAAAGCGAGGGACTGAAGCACAAGCAACTTGGACAGGAGCACATTCAGCTTCTACGCCGTTGGATGCGTTCACGCATACTGTTGTCTCTTGGCAATCGCTTCGGTGATCGATTGCTGACGGAATGACTGACGAGGAGTAGGAGCAGGAGCATCTGGACCAGCAGAAGATGGGATTGACAGACTGAGGTGGGGAGCCTTGACTGGCTGAAACTGGATGCGTGCCACTGGGTACTAAAATACGACCCTATCCGCTTTGACCAGAAAAAAATTTAAGATTAAAGTGCGTATACAGTATATATATTTCTTGAAGTACTGAAATACGTCCCTATACGCTTTCAACAGAAATAACTGCAGAAGTGAACTGAGAATATATATTTATTGTTGGACTGAATTAGGCCACGATACACTTTGATAAGTGAAGTGCTTATATATATTTCTTGCAGTACTGAAATACGCCACTATACGCTTTTACCAGAAATAACTGCAGAAGTGACCGGAGATTATACAGTATATTTCTTGCTGGACTGAAATAGCCACTCTACGCTTTAACCAGAAAACAATTAAATTGTGAAGTGCGTATATATATTTTTGGTAGTACTGAAATATGCCCCTATACGCTTTCACCAGAAATAACTGCAACAGTGCAGTGCCTATATATTTGTCTTTTTTTACTGAAAAATGCCCCTATATGCTTTCAACAGAAATAACTGCAACAGTGCAGTGCGTATATATATTTTTCTTTTTTTAATAAAATACGTCCCTATACGCTTTCACCAGAAATAACTGCAACAGTGCAGTGCGTATATATTTGTCTTATTTACTGCAAAACGGCCCTATATGCTTTCAACAGAAATAACTGCAACAGTGCAGTGCGTATACATTTATCTTTTTTTAATGAAATACGCCCCTATGCGCTTTTACCAGAAATAACTGCAACAGTGCAGTGCGTATATATTAGTTTTTTTTTTTTACTGAAAAATGCCCCTATACGCTTTCAACATAGATAACTGTAACAGTGCAGTGCGTATATATATAATATATATTTTTAATGAAATACGCCCCTATACGCTTTCACCACAAATAACTGCAACGGTGCAGTGCGTATATATTTTTCATTTTTTTACTGAAAAACTCCCCTATATGCTTTCACCTGAAATAACTGCAACAGTGCAGTACGTATATATATTTCTTGTTGTACTGAAATACGCCCCTATACGCTTTCAACATAGATAACTGCAACAGTGCAGTGCGTATATATATTTTTCTTTTTTTAATGAAATGCGTATATATTTTTCATTTTTTTACTGAAAAACTCCCCTATATGCTTTCACCTGAAATAACTGCAACAGTGCAGTACGTATATATATTTCTTGTTGTACTGAAATACGCCCCTATACGCTTTCAACATAGATAACTGCAACAGTGCAGTGCGTATATATTTTTCTTTTTTTAATGAAATACGCCCCTATATGCTTTCACCAGAAATAACTGCAACAGTGCAGTGCGTATATATTTGTCTTTTTTACAGAAAAACAGCCCTATATGCTTTCAACAGAAATAACTAACAGTGCAGTGCGTATATATATATATTTTTTTAATGAAATACGCCCCTATACGCTTTTACCAGAAATAACTGCAACAGTGCAGTGCGTATATATTAGTTTTTTTTACTGAAAAATGCCCCTATACGCTTTCAACATAGATAACTGTAACAGTGCAGTGCGTATATATTTTTCTTTTTTTAATGAAATACGCCCCTATACGCTTTCACCAGAAATAACTGCAACAGTGCAGTGCGTATATATTTTTCATTTTTTTACTGAAAAACTCCCCTATATGCTTTCACCTGAAATAACTGCAACAGTGCAGTACGTATATATATTTCTTGTTGTACTGAAATACGCCCCTATATGCTTTCAACAGAAATAACTGCAGAAGTGAAATGTGTATATATTTTTCTTGTCGTACTGAATAAGATACTAAGATATAAGCCACTAAAGGCTTTTTAATATAACACTTGCAGCCCATTAACAAATAGCTGGAATGACAGAGCTGTCTAATGGCTGTTTGGATCTCCAAATAATCATTCCCTGCAGTTGTAAATCACTTTCCTATCAATTACCCTAGCGCCTTCTGATGTCTCTCCCTGCACTAAGATACTTTGAAATGATTCCTCCCTATCCTTTCCCTGCACTTATAAATGTTTTTTAGTCTTTTTTTTTTCCACAATCGTTTTTCCAATAGCTGTCCCTAGCGCCTTCACATGTCTGTCCCTGCACTCTGAATGCTGGAAAATGGAATAATCTAAAATGGCTGCCATATTTATAGGGCTGTGACATTGCAGGGCTGGCTGGCTGCATGCAGGCATGTCAATCTGGGTGATCCAACCTTCCCAGAGTTCCATGCCCCATGTCCTCAGTCCTCACACTTGTAGCCGCCATTTTAGAAAAATTGTGATTCGTTACTACGAAGTGAGAGGAAATTCGCATTCGTTGCAAATCAAATTTTTCCTGAAATTCTAAACAAATTCCACTTCGTCAGCTTCGATTCGCTCATCTCTACTTGGATCCATGCAGGAGACCTGTGGGTGATGACATGTAAATTTATCATCAGGAAATAACATAATTTAGTGTACCTGTCACAGCCGGGAAAAGGAACCACAGAGGAACAAAGTCATAAAAAAATGTAAACAAAATGAGATACCTAAAAATGATTATTAGGGCAACAGAGTGCCCAGAATGAATAACGTATCTCTTATACCTTTAATTGTTGTTGGCCAAAAGACAGTTATCTCTCTTAGCTCCCCAATACACTCACAGGCTCAGCTGAAATTTAAAGGGTCTGATACTTCTCTACTCCAACATTGTCTGTTGGGAAGAGTCACAAGCCTCCTTTCTATACCTTATATTGTCACCAGATCCCATCAGCAGATTAAGCCAACAATAGCCTAGTGTGTGGGGGGGCTTAAGCAGCCATAGTAATACAAATAAGCTCATATCCACCAGAGACACAAAGGGAACAGGAATCCATCTGTAGACAGCTGTTTTGGGGTTCTTGCCTCCTCATTAATACAGCACAAGGTACTGTTGGCTGGATGAGATACCTTGTGTGCGTTTTTGGGAGAAGGGGTACTAGTTTTTAGTGAAGAGACCTAGTGATTCTATGGGGACTTATTATGCTCCATGTGAAAAAATATGAAAATGAGCTTGTATCAGCTTTATAGGGAAGTATGTTTTTATGGTGAACGTTTCTCCCAATCTTGTAACACTGATGATCCACATGAAGTGATAAACCCCTGAAATGATTATTTTGTTATACATTATGGAACCTGTTCTCGACCTTGTCCATTATTGGATGGACCTGTCACTAGTGATGAGTGAATTACTTAAAATTCGATTCTGCTGAAAACATTGGGCACTCGATTTGGGTCCAAATAAATTTGATCTAAATCAAAAGTGCTCAAATTGCCCTGAAAAGTCGTGTGTGAAGGGATACGACATACTCTATTTGGCTATGGGTAAACACATGGTAGCTGGAGGTAAGAAACAGCCTATTTAGTAATACACTCTACTGTAGGATTTTTTCCATTTATTTTTAGAAAGAATGCTCTGAAAAAGATTTTCTGTTGGTGGGAAATGCTGCAGATGCGCATATTCAGCTGGTGTTAGGTGGGTTGCCCTTAAAGTTACGTAAAAGGGTTCAAGGCAGAAGTCCCTGGTGGTGCAGGCAACGCAATGGTGGTAGCAGTGCAATATTGGTGTAAGGCAATAATCAGGCCAATGTATGGGTAGTAAGTCCATTGTTCTTTGTTGAGGTAGTTTAGGCAATTCATAAACAGAGATACTGGTAGAATTCAGTTGAGACTCTGCAGAGTACATACACAGTACTTCCAAAGCTGATCATGGCAGTAAAATGGCTGACTCTGAATCTTTGTCTCTGTCAGGTCCAAACTACTTTCTAAGTTGATTAAGGGGTGCACATTCACAATATTGTACTACTGTTCCCACCGCGGTGTGGAGATCCTCCAAGGGGTAGCTTATCCTTAGTAAAAGTGTGCTGACTGCCTGAGGCGATGTACCCTTTCCACTATCAGTAAGGCCTGTTGCTGTATGAAAAGCAATTGAACGTACTGTCTATCCTTTACACCAGTCGTTTTTGACCCTTAACACTCTGTATTCTGTACTTCTTTCCTTCTCAAAGAATGGAGGTAGTTGTTGGGATGAAAGGGTGAGAGTCTCACTTCTGCACAGGCACATGCAGATGCTTCCTCTCTCTCCAATTGTTTCAACTCAACTACTAAACTCCAGACCCAGAGGATAAGGGCCAACCTCCTCCCACTGAGCAGGGCGCAATAACTAAACAGTGTTCCCCTTTCAGCTCTTGGACAACAAACATAAAAAAGTACATTAACAATGAACATTAGTTGCAAATTAACCATTTACAGTATCCCTGCATACACACACACACACACACACGTTATCTGGGGTCATGTGACCCTCCTTCTTCATTTTTCCTATCAGTAAGGCCTGTTGCTGTATGAAAAGCAATTGAACGTACTGTCTATCCTTTACACCAGTCGTTTTTGACCCTTAACACTCTGTATTCTGTACTTCTTTCCTTCTCAAAGAATGGAGGTAGTTGTTGGGATGAAAGGGTGAGAGTCTCACTTCTGCACAGGCACATGCAGATGCTTCCTCTCTCTCCAATTGTTTCAACTCAACTACTAAACTCCTGACCCAGAGGATAAGGGCCAACCCCCTCCCACTGAGCAGGGCGCAATAACTAAACAGTGTTCCCCTTTCAGCTCTTGGACAACAAACATAAAAAAGTACATTAACAATGAACATTAGTTGCAAATTAACCATTTACAGTATCCCTGCATACACACACACACACGTTATCTGGGGTCATGTGACCCTCCTTCTTCATTTTTCCTGTCTCCTGATCTGACAAATGGCTGATCCCATTTGGAGAAATTTTCCCTAATCAAATTGCAAAAAATAAAAATTTGGATTCGGAATTGACCCAAATTTTGTAAAAAATGTGCTAAAAATTTGGAATGGATTTGATTAATTTAGAATCAATTAATTCATCTCTACCTGTCACTCATTTGGTGTTTTCACATAAAAACTCTGGAAAATTTCAGGAATATCAGGTCCAGAGATTTACTGGAGTTGCCTTTTCACACATGTAGCTATGAGCCTGGAGATGTTCTGTGTCTGGCGTGTTCTCACTACAGAGGAAATGTTTAGGGTGCCTAGGCATGGGGCGGATATGCTGTGGAACATTGACTGCTGTGTTCACACACGAGCTGACTTGGACAAAACCTGGACTTAGTTCTGGGGCACTGGCGAGAAAAAGTCGGGGGTGGAAATTGCGAATGTTTGCGTTTACCCATACAGCTCCTACAGTTAAACTCCAGAACATATCTGGGTTAGGGCGCATTCACAGGACCGCGCCATGTTTTTCGGTACGATAATTGTACATCCGCAAAACACGGATGCCACCTGTGTGCGTTCCGCAATTTGCAGAAGGGAACAGGCGGCCCATTATAGAAATGCCTATTCTTGTCTTCGATTGCGGACAAGAATAGGACATGCTCTAATTTTTTTTGCGGGGCCGCAGAACGGAACAACAGATGTGCTGTCTGCATCTTTTGTAGCCCTATTGAAATGAATGGGTCAGCACCCATTCCGTAAAATTGTGTAACGGGTGGGCACTCATTCAAACGGTCGTGTGAATGAGCCCTTGCCCTGCATGTGTGAATGGGGCTGAATTAATTCATAGCAGGGAAGCGTGGCAGAAATTGTTCTTAATGTATTTAGGGTCACAGTTTCACCCCTCTGTTCACCGATGGTAACCTAAGGCTTTAAGTGCGGTAAGCAGAGTAATTAAAGGGTTTCTATCACTTCGTTTCACCTATTTAGCTTTCAGACACTAGCGATCCGCTAGTGTCTGCTTTATCTAACCATCCTAATATAAGAGCTTATTGTCCTGCCGTTTAGCTAAAAAAATAACTTATATAGATATGCAAATGAGCCTCTAGGTGCTATGGGGGCGTGATTAGCACCTAGAGGCTCCGTCTACCTTAACAAACTGCCGCCGCCCAGCGCGTCCCTCCAGCCCGCCCATCTCCTCCGGAATGCGATGCTCCTCGTATTCGGCGCATGCGCAGTGAATGTCTGATCGCTTCCGTGCTCAGACATCTCCACTGCGCCTGCGCCGATGACGTCATAGTGCTCCGAGGAACAGGCGCAGTGGAGATGTCTGAGCAGGGAAGCGATCAGACATTCACTGCGCATGCGCAGAACAGAGACGCGCACGGAGAGGATCGCTTCAGCTGGAGATGGGCGGGCTGGAGGGACGCGCTGGGCGGCGGCAGTTTGTTAAGGTAGACGGAGCCTCTAGGTGCTAATCACGCCCCCATAGCACCTAGAGGCTCATTTGCATATCTATATAAGTTATTTTTTTAGCTAAACGGCAGGACAATAAGCTCTTATATTAGGATGGTTAGATAAAGCAGACACTAGCGGATCGCTAGTGTCTGAAAGCTAAATAGGTGAAACGAAGTGATAGAAACCCTTTAACTACATTTTTCAGAATGTTGAAATGTTGTTTTTTTTTAAAGCGGTTACCATGAAGGATATAAAATGTACATCAAAACCAACCTTCCTAGATTAATAAAATCTTTTCCCAATGATGAAGTGAACTGAATGTCACCATAGATGAAAGTAGATGTGTGACACTGTCATACTTAACATATTATATGACTAAGTCGTTTTCCGTATGTTAATGTCAGAATGACTTCTCCTCCTGGCAATCCTGAAGACATTTGTCTAGTGCAAACATGCTTCTCTTCATTTCTGCCTATTACATGACCTGACAAGCAGGCTGCTTTTCCTAACTAGAAGGAAATAACACATTCACTAATTGGAGTAACAGATCATTCCTCCTGCAGGCTCTGATGTTCCCTCTGTCGCTATCTGCTTGAGGATCCACGAATTTTCAATATTTAGTTATTTAAAGGGCCAGTAATGAAGTGGAGGCGCTTCCTTTTTGTAAATTTTTATTGTACAATTATGACACTATAATTTCATGTTTATTAGCAATCTATTGGACATCCCTGATTAGAAACTTAAGGGAAAAAATTAAAATAAAAAATATATATATATTCGTACCGTGTTAGCCAGTAAATAAAAGATAAAAAAAGATTACAGTAAGATTCCTTATTGGTTGAAAGGTATCAACCACTGAGGAATCTCAATCTTTTTTCATCTAAAAACTTAGGGGGCCACTTTTTGGCGTATGTTTGGTGCAGATTTGATTTGTAGCAAAAATCTGTGACTTCTTCCCCTTCCACGCCACGTTTGTCAGTTCTAAAAAAGGGAGCGTGGCGTGGTCGGGGAAGATGGCGGGCTGACAGGCCTGTCTCCTTTTATCATTTTCTACACAAGTTTTAGATGGCGTAGAAAATCATCTAAATGTACGCCAGCAAGGGAGCTGGCACAGATTTGAGGCTATTGTACACCGGCGGTGTATGTGCCTAAGTTATGTAGAGGCCGGCGCCTCTAAAAAACTTTGGCGCATCAAGCACCAGCGCTGGGTTATTAAGACCAGCATCTGAAACACCGCTCTTAATAAATGTACCCATAAAATGTTGTATTTTGAGGGTACATCTATTTTTCTCCACTTTTGGTTTTATATGCTTTTACTTGTCATGAGTCAGCTGGTATATATTTCTCTTTGTGCATTATGACTTGTATGCAGTGTACTCATAACAAAATGACATTTATGCAGGGGCGGATCCAAGACTGAAACTTAGGGTGGAGCAGAAAATCTGTGGCAGTGGTATTTGAATAGGCAAGCAACACCATCAACACAAAGTGGAAGACAGAGACATACACTTGCTCTTTCAGTCAGAGCCAAAGATGTACTACTGATGTACAAAGAGCAATATAATATAGGTGGATCCCTGTATCAGAAACAGTAATATTAAGAAATGAACCTCTTTGCACACCTGGACATATCTGTACAGCTCACAGGTGCGCGAGGAGTGTGCGGAACGTGCCCACAAGCTGAGCACACTGCATACATGGCTAATGCTTGCTGTGTTCTACTACTAACACCCAGCTACAGTGGCTAGGAATGGAGATACCTCTAACCCCGGACATTTAACCCTTCAGATGCTGCAGTCAATCAAGAATGCAGCATCTAAGCGGTTAGACAGAGGGAGGGGGCTCCCTCTCTCCTCAAATCAGCCACCTCATGGTGAAATCACAGGGTTCTGATTGGTTTTCATGGCAGTTAGAGGGAATCTGTCACCAAGAAATTCACTGAACCACAGTACCTTGAAGGGCTAGCTCAGCTGAACGTAATGGTGCCTTTGGCTTAGCGATCTGTTGCTTCATTCTGGAAAGTATATTTTTTTTATCTATATGCAAATGAGCAGTTAAGTGCACTGAGGGTGGGTCCAAGTCACCCTGTGCACCTTTGCTCCCCCTACTTTCTCTATCAGCCCCTCCCTCACTTTCTTGATTGATAAATATGCAGAAACCTGGCCCTGTCAATCAAGAAGTAAAGTGAGATGTAGGCAGAGGAAGCAGGAAGAGCAAGGATGCACACAGTGATTTGGGCCCACCTTTGGTGCACTTAACAGTTTATTTGCATAATGATTAAAACTATGAATAAAGTGATGACTATCATTATGCATTGCTGCATTCAGCTGAGCTAGTACAGCAGCTGCAGGGGACGTGTGGGGTGGAGGGGGTAAGAGTGCTGGTTGTAGCCCTGAGATAGGTAGCAGTATGCACAGTTCACGGTGGCAATCATCACTTTGGTGCTCCCTGGCCAGTGCTCTGTGAATAGAGGGTGCACCCTTTCCTCCCTCAGGGCACACATTGACCTTCTGGGACTCCTGCCTCATGGTAGTTGGGGTACCGTTAATGTTAGGTGGATGGCAAGGTACAAGACAGGAGTAAAATTCAGGACTGGTGGATGGATGATGAAGTCAATAATCAAGCCTGTTGGTTATAATAAATACATTCCTTCCTTAACGGATTGAGGATAGACGTAGTAGAACATATAGCAGCAAAAGACAATGCTCCAAAGTACATCACAGTATACTCTCCTAATAGCTGTGCATGGGCAGCAACAATTATAGTAGTTGTAGTCCTGACTCTCCTTCTAAGGACTTTTGGCAGTCTTTAAAAATTGCAATTCCTGGGCAGAGGAGTGCAGAATTTAGACACGGATAGCCTGTCTGTATCTGAGTGTGGTAAGTGCCAGAGGCAATAGTCCTTTCCATAGCAACAAAGTCTCATATGTCATAAATGAGAGACTACCTTACTGACATAATTTTTCATGGCCTGAATGGTTCTGGACCTTCTGTAAAATTTGGTCTCTTTCCTTCTGGGGTACTCTGGTAGTAGAGTTGTTTCTTTGGCAGCCATAGTCTCAGAGGCAGAGGTTCTCTGCATTTGGGTCTGGTCTGCAGGAACACTCACATACTTCTTGTACGTCTGCTCAGAACATTAGCTAGCATTAGCTAACATTAATTTAACCTTTTTTGGAAATAATTAACCATTTGCAGTAGTCCTCTGAGGTACTGCACCAGCTCAACACAAGGCACTCTACCTGGTTTACCATAGAATTTCCTGCTGCAAATTCCCTTTTAATCAACAGGAAATATTAGACCTAAAATGACATGATAGTAAACGATGGACATCCACTTGAATGTTTTTGGACAATCATTTTTATTGTATGTTGAATAGAGAGGCCTTTTAAGAATATCTATAAAAATCCAAAGATATAGTTTAACCGAAGGATTTTGCCTCTGGCTATTTGTCATAAAATGACATTTCTTGCATATCAAGAAGCCAATAGCCTGATCTTGGAAAATGTTTAACAAGCAGAGTTCGTCTCATTGGTTTCATGCAATTAATACCTCGCTCAAAAATCCTGACAGTTTGACAAGATCTGGCATTTCTGGATTGACTGTGTCCATACCACACTTTGCACAAATTAATCTGACAGCTCTGTTCATTCTCACATCTCTTTGGCTGACATTTGACTGTATGTCAGTGTGGTATGCATGTCTTGCCTTACCATGTTAAAAAAAATATGCTTAATAAATACAATATTTAACCAACATTAAGTCCAGATGTCTTTTAACGTGTCCGTAAGTTTTCTTTTACAGTACAAATGCCATACAAGGAGCGTTCACCTGTTCTCCTAGAAGAACCTCTGTTATCATACCTATAAATTACTATTTGTTTAACAGTTGTGGCTAAGGGGTCTGCAAACATTTGTGAAAGGTTAAGTGGAGGTCTAGGGTGGCCATGCCACCTGTGTTTATAAGCTTGGATTTATCTATGACATTGACATGAATCAAAGAACATATGTTCACACCACTTATAAGGCATGAGTGTTTAAGAGTGCAAATATCTATCATATATTTTCATTCATTCTAGAGGTGATGAAAACTGGAGGACTGACTTCAGGTGGAGTGGTAGGATTTTTGTTTATTGCAGCAGTCTAGAAAGAACTTCATAGGCCTATAAGTGGAGTCATGTTTTTACAACTTCTCTCAGAGTTTTCTGAGAGTAAAATATTGATGACCTATCTTCAGGATATCTCATCAATATCTGATCGGTGGGGGTTTGACTCCTGGCACCTCTGCCGGTCAGTTGTTTGAAGAGTCTGCGGTGAGTGCTGTGGCCTCTTCCCAGGCCAGTGATGTCACATTCATCACTCACATGGTCTTGGGACAGCTCAGTCCCATTCAAGTGGAGCCTGGTTTCCAATACCAAGCACAGCCTCTATATGATGGATAGCACTGTGCTTGGTAAGATGTGAGGAGGCCATAGTACTCAAAAGAGTGCCGCCGCCTCTTCAAACAGTTGATCGTGGTGGTTCAGAGTTTCTGAACTCCAATATTGATGAAGTATCTTGATTCCTAAGGATAGGCCATCTGTATTCTACTCCCAGAAAACCCCTCTGAAGCATTTAACATGGCATGCACATTACATACAAGACCTTTTGACTAGATCTGCGGCCATTCCAGGGATCTCATGTATTGAAGGTCACAGGCCCCATATTGATCACTATAGTCATGGGTTGAGTTGACAAAGTCAAATAGAGAAGCATTTATTGCTTGCATTTTGTTTTTGTTTGTTTGTTTAAGACACTTACAGGACTTATCTTTAGTGAATTCTGTAATTGACTAAACAGCTACAGTCTCCTCTCTTTATGCGCCTTCATGGTCCATCTCACTGCTATGGTAATGAGGGAGGCAGTTGGCTAATATCTGATATCAGGTTGATATATTTCCTGTCCAGTTCCTTTTTTTCTTTTTCATTTTTGATTACGTACTAGTAAATTAGTTACATCCTCTGGCAGTTCATGTGCTTAGATTGAAATCTATACCAGTTCCTTGACTGGAGTAGTTTTCATTCTTCGTTGACAGCAGTTTCCTGGTCTAAATGTTAGTGAATTCACCTGGTCCTGCCTAAATTTAGGCGCATGGGTATTTAAAAAGTCAGAAGAGGGGTTCTTGTGACTTTTTTGTGCCAGAAACAGGCGCAAGGAGCCATAGTAAATGACCCCCATTGTGTATACTGTAGATATCATTCAGTTGTCAATGTCTAGATGGGCGTTCTGCAGGCTATAATGGCACTACTAATAGGGCTTTTCTAATAGACATATACCGTAATTTGTACACCGTGTAGCTGCATTATTTTTTGTACTATTTTTTCACTTTATAATGAGGGTATTAACTACGCTTGAAAGGTGTGTCTTTTTGTATTCTCACTGTCTTAACTCATGACCAAATCTCTGAACTCCGTCACTTGACAAAATTCTGCTCAGAAATATTACATAGCATATTTTGTATACTACACCTATTACGTGGTCGAGGAGACAATGTACTAACATGTATATATTTAATTATTAGGTATGAGTCCCTATATGCGGCCATATCTTGAATGATGTGCGGACATACACTGGCTTAGCAGCAGTGCCACAGTAATAAATACTTCCTTGCATGCCTTTATGAGATGATTTCTTTCATAGCAGTGAACCAGCTTTTATGAGTTTGTCATGTGTGATCACATACTGTAGATGTTAATTACATTATGTTCCCTGATTACAATAAATGTGTCATTGCTGCTCTACATTTTCCTCTACAGTAAAACTGAATGTAACCCAAGACACCTTTTTTCTGGGATGCTGTGAATCGCTTGCTGCCACAATTCATCTGAACACACTCCTTACTAGCAGAAATCATCTTGGCAAAGAGCTTAGCCCGAGACAGCAGACGAATGAGTGGGTGGTGCCTTTTTTACTGCCAAAATCACTTTTTGCCTACAATTAGGCATTGTAATATCATCATGAGACTTAAGGAAAAACTCCATACATAGATGAAACACATGGAAAGCAATGACGGTTTGGACTGAAAATTGTAAAATGGAAATGTATGAAACCCCTAATTTTTATTTTAGATTACATGATGAATAATTTCCATGGGGCCATATTTAAAATATATCCTACCTGAGGACTAGCTTAAAAGGAGCCGGGTAACAGGGGTATTCACACCTAAAAACATCAAGCTATACTGTCCTGACTACTAGCTTATGTAGAGTAAGACTACTTTCACACTTGCGTTGTTAATTCTGGTATTGAGATCTGGCAGAGGATCTTAATGCCGGAATTAAACGGATCAGTTTTTTTTACACATCAGGATTCATCCGTTTCTTTAGGCCTCTTGCACATGAACGTGTGCTGCCCGTGCCCGTGCTGCGGACAGCAAATTGCAATGCACGGGCACCGACTGTGGGCCAGCCACATGCGGATCGCGACCCCATTCACTTGAATTGAGGCCGGGATCCTTCTGTTCCGCAAAAAGATAGGACAAGTTCTATCTTTTTGCCGAATGGAAGCACAGAACGGAACCCCACGAAAGCACTCCATAGTGCTTCCGTTCCGTGGTTCCGTTCCGCACCGCATCTCCGGATTTGCAGACCCATTCAAGTGAATGGGTCCGAATCTGTGATGCGGAATGCACACGGCCGGTGTCCCGTGTATTGCAGATCCGCCGTATGTGGGCCGCAATACGGCCACGGGGGACACATGGTGTGCAAGAGGCCTTAAGATGCAGTTGTGTGAAATCAAAATAGAAAAAACAGATCCTACACTAAATATTGAACGTCAATAGGTGACTAATCTGGTTTTTAAAGGCTCCATAAAAAACAGATCCATCACCATTAACTAAGGCGACTTTCACACTAGCGGTTTTGCTGGATCTGGCAGGGTTCTGCAAAAATGCTTCCGTTACTGAGAATACAACCATCTGCATCCGTTATGAACGGATCCGGTTGTATTATCTTTAACATACCCAAGACGGATCCGTCATGAACTCCATTGAAAGTCAATGGGGGACGGATCCGTTTTCTATTGTGTCAGAGAAAATGGATCCGTTCCCATTGACTTGCATTGTGGGTCATGACGGATCCGTCTTGCTCTGCATCCCGGGACGGAAAGCATACCACAGCATGCCGCGGTTTTCTCTCCGGTATGAGAACGGAGCTGAATGCATTTTGGAACATTCCATTCTGTTCAGTTACAATTTGTCCCCATTGACAATGAATGGGACAAAACGGAAGTGTTTTTTTCTGGTATTGAGCACCTATGACTGATCTCAATATTGGAAAATATTAGTGTGAAAGTAAACGGACGTTGTTCTTCAGTGCCGGATCAGTTTTTTTTCCGTTTTTATGACCGTACACAAAACCACAGCTTGCATTGGTTTTGGGTCTGGTCACAAAACGGAATGCTGATGGAATGGAAGACATCCTTATGCATCCTGAACTGATCTCTTTCCATTCAGGACTAAACGGAAATGCAAGTGTTAGGCCTTTCACACGGGCGAGTTTTCTGCACGGGTGCAATGCGTGAGGTGAACGCATTGCACCCACACTGAATCCGGACCCATTCATTTCTATGGGGCTGTGCACACGAGCAGTGATTTTCACGCATCACTTGTGCGTTGCGTGAAAATCGCAGCAAGCTCTATTTTGTGCGTTTTTCACACAACGCAGGCCCTATAGAAGTGAAGGGGGCTGCGTGAAAATCACAAGCATCCACAAGCAAGTGCGGATGCGGTGCGATTTTCACGCATGGTTGCTAAGGAGACGATCGGGATGGGGATCCGATCATTATTATTTTTCCTTATAACATGGTTATAAGGGAAAATAATAGCATTCTTAATACAGAATGCATAGTAAAATAGTGATGGAGGGGTTAAAAAAAGAAATTAATTAATTAACTCACCTTAATCCACTTGTTCGCGCAGCCGGCGTCTCTTCTGTCTTCTTCTTTGAGGAAAAGGACCTGTAGTGACGTCACTGCGCTCATTACATGGTCCATCACATGAGCTATCACCATGGTGATGGACCATGTGATGAGTGCAGTGACGTCACCAAAGGTCCTTTTCATCAAAGAAGAAGATAGAAGAGAAGCCGGGCTGCGCGAACAAGTGGATGAGGTGAGTTAAATTATTTATTTATTTTTAACCCCTCCAGCTCTATTGTACTATGCATTCTGTATTCAGAATGCTATTATTTTCCCTTATAACCATGTTATAAGGGAAAATAATAAAATCTACACAACACCGATCCCAAACCAGAACTTCTGTGAAGAAGTCCGGGTTCGGGTTTGGATACCAAACATGCAGATTTTTCTCAAGCGTGTGGAAAACGCATTAAAATGTTTTGCATTCGCGCGGAAAAATTGCACATTTTTTCCGTGACGCACCCGCATCTTATCCGGGCAAAAACCATGACGCCCGTGTGAAAGTGGCCTTAAAGTAGCTTAAGCTAAATTAAAAAAAACGACTGACAGTTTCTTGCTACAATGTAGAAACCATATTGTTGTTACGCTGTTGGGTGCAGCAGTGGATCCTATAATCCATACTACAATAAAGCAGGTTAGACCAGGCCTAGGGTCTAGGGTTGTATGCATTCTTTATCCTTAAACCCAACCAGGAGGTATGGATGGACTGTCCCAAAGGGAATCTCCAGGTTATGCTCACCCAGAGTAGTCTCGGATTGATGGTGGCAATGTAACGGAGGTAGAAGTCCATGGTTAGGCTGCTTTTACACAGTGTTTGGTCAGTGTTTGATCAGTGATTTCTATCAGTGATTGTGAGCCAAAATTAGATGGAGGTCAAAAAGACAGAACAGGTGCAAATCTTTCCATTATACCTTATTTCTGTGTAAGCTTCACTTCTGGTTTTGGCTCAGAATCATTGATGGAAATGACTGATCAAACACTGACAGTGCGAAAGCTGCCTAGGGCCTCATGCACACGGCCTTTGCCTGGCCGTGGCCATATTGCAGCCCGCAAACTTGAGTGCTTCCGTTATGTTTCTGTCCGTGCCTCCGCACTGCAAAAAAATAGAACAGGTTTCTATTTTTTTGCGGTGCGGACAGATCACGGACCCATTCAAGTTGAAAGGGTCTCGATCCGTCCTGGCCGCCGCACGGACGTTGCCCGTGCAGTGGGGACCGCAAATTGCACAATGGCCGTGTGCATGAGGCCTAAGGCTGAGGTTGAAAACAGATAGACAACAGGATAACTAGGGGTGAAATTCAAATGTCAAAACTATGAAACCAAAAACTTCAGGCAGTAGTCCAAGGGATAATGTAGGAGAAATTTGAGAGGCAAGTCCAGGTCAGCAACAGAATCTAGCAAAAGTGAAAGAAGCAGTAGATAAAAGAAAACCTATATTCAGGCATAGGGCTCATCCACATGTTGTTTGGCCGTATGACATGTTGTTTGGCCGTTGTTTGACTGTTGTTTGGCCGTATCGTGCAATGCACGGGCTCCATCCATGCGGCTGCTGCGATGGATCCAGACCCATTCAACTTGAATGGGTCCATGATCCGTCTGCACCACAAAGAAGACAACATGTTCCTTTTTTTTCAAGTGAATGGGTCTCCATCCGTGATGCAGGGTGCACACAGCTGGTGCCCGCATATTGCGGACCCGCTGTTTGAGGCCCGCAATACGGGCACTGTCGAACAACGGCCGTCTGCATGAGCCCATAGAATGAAGGATCTGATTGAGATTTATAGCTACATCTGATCAGCATCAGAATCTAGAACCCAGAGACTTAAAAGGGTTGTCCAGGTAATAGATATTGAATAGATATCCCGGACAGCCAATATTTATCACGGACAAATTTAAAAACCATCATGAATGGTAAAGATTATAATTAATATATGTCTATAGCTCAATGTACTGATAATACCTCATTACCAGCATTTACTGTGGACTGAAAAATGCTGATAATTACTACCAAAGTAATATGTTTAAGTACCATCAGCCTCCAAAAAATCAGACACGTCTATTTTTTTCACGGACATAGGAGAAAAGTCATAAATTTTTACGGACTGTCCAGAAATTTCTGGGCGGTTGGCAACCATGGTGGGGGTCGGACACCCAGCACCCCCACCAATCGACTATTCTCAGCAGAAGAGAACGGACATGGAGACACAGCTCCGTCCACTGTACAGAGGACAAAATTGCTAAACATGCAGACTAGAAGTCAGATAATGGCCAGCTTTAGTTTATATACCTTATGTACACACAGGAGAGAATATTCTGAAATGTCCTCCAAAAGTGCAAGCACGCTTTAAATAGGTAGTGTACTTTCAAAAGACTTTTTATAGATCAAAAGTACAACTGAATATAAGAAACTTTGTAATATTATGTATCTTCGCCCACTTGTGGGCCACTTCTCCTCCTCATACCTCCTGAACTAATCTCTGTGCTGACTGCACTTTACAATGCCCGATTTTTCAGCAGATAAGCACTAACGAGCGTTCACATGAAAGCTCGTTAGCGATCATTTGGCAGTGTAATACTGCCTCCAATAATTGGGCAAAAACTCGATATTCGGACAATCCAAATGTTTTGACATGTTAACAGGCAGTAGATAGTGGTGTCTAATACTTTCAGTTTTTGACAGTGATGCAACCAAAATGACAATAAATGGCAAAAAAACGCACACAACAGCCGCACTTCCTCTACATGTGAACTCAGCGATAGGCCAGATTATCCAAGACCAACGTAATTCAAATTTAGATTACTATAGAACCCTATATACTGTACAGTAAAGAAAAATTCTGTGTCTGGCACCACTAGAATTAGATACACATTTCCTGTGGATAGCACTCTGACCAATTCATTTCTATAGGGCCATGCACACATCTGTAGTTTTGGCGGAACGATGTGGCCGTTCTCCAAATTATAGAACTATTCTGGTCCATATTGTGGACAAAAATTGTCCTTTTTATTGGGAGTAGGAAAAAGGGAAATGGACAGTTAGATGTTTGTAGATCTTATTAGATGTTTTGCAGATCTATTGTAATAAAACTGAGGTTAAAGTGATATATCTGAGATCTCAGATAAACAGACATTTGCAGTATGTTATATGCGAACTGCTATAAATTTACACAGTATCCTGATTTATTATAATTCCATTGCTGTATAAATGTAAGAAATAAATTCTATGTAAGACGGCTGTATGAGAGTCTATATTTTATTATGGGAAATTCAGCTGTAAATTTGGATGATTGAACATCTTTGTGTTGCTTGACTCTTATTAGAAATGTATATAATCCCTAAAATAACTAATTTAAGAGAGCATTACTTGTGCAATATTTTCCATGTTTCAGCTCACCTGCAGAGAACTAATACATACTTTCAACGCGTTGGCCGAAATGTCTTTTGCTATTTGGAAATTCAAATGTTTATTCATGGCACAGTCCATGGCTTTTGACTACCAATTCATTTATGTGGAAATTACTTTAATATTGACTTCTCTAGTATAAGGGGTCAACGGAATCTATGGCTTCTCAGTTGCTCCAAAATGCTACATTTCCATGTAGGAATATTGTGTGTATTTCCAGTAACCAGTTCTGAAGTTGGTGGTGCCATAAATGTATCTGAAAGCACAATGCACTTGATGTCTTTTTCACAATGTTTCATTTTTTTAAATTTATTTTTTTAGAAAATACAGGAGATCTGCCCTTCTCTTGGGCTTAGATAATTAAAGCCAATATGTAACTTAGCATAGTTTTAGAAATTGTTCTGATCTACAGAAAATTACATAACAATAGTATATAAATATAATAAACTTGATGTAGGAGAAATCTGAATGTGATACAAAATAACCCATATTGTCATTGGACTTAATATGGTTCTTCTTCCTTACAGATCCTGGTCCACCTCTCAAGTTAAACACTAAGCTAAAAGGATGGATAAACCCTGTTTTAATAAATTGCCCCATGAAACAGCAACCAATCACAGCAGTATACTATCCCTTCCCACACTTCCCATACTTGCAGCAGCATGGTCCCACTTCCTACTGACAGCAGCATTTTCCCTAAAACCAACCTACTAATAACGGCAGCTACATTCTCCTCATTTCCACCTTTCATCCACTGGCAGCAGCATTGTCCCCCAAACCACCCTTCTCCACAAGATGCAGCAGTTTCCTTATTTCCACCCCTTCCAGACTGGCAGAAGCATCCTTACTAGTGTTGAGCGAGCATGCTCGGCCGAATACCAGTTCGGCTCAAGCATCGCTATGCTCGGCACATGGCAGTACTCATCCGAGTACCCCATGTGCTCGAGTCTCCTCCCCGCAAGTTTTCGTGGCTGCTAAGCAGCTAATAAACGTACAGGTAAGTACTTCCCTCACTGTAATGCCAGTAGCCATGTTGGCTACTGGCATTACAGTGATTGGCTGGCCGGAACGCATCATCAGGTGCTATATAGCACCCGATGACGCGTGTTCGGCTCATTCTAAGTCAGGGAGAGCTGAGCATAGGAAGGGACACAGAGTGTAGGGAGTGTAATTGAATAGAATTTTTCTACAAAAACGTTTCATAGACCCAAAAGTCCTTGTGCAATATATGTTTGTAGC
This sequence comes from Bufo bufo, assembly GCF_905171765.1. NCBI lineage: Eukaryota > Metazoa > Chordata > Amphibia > Anura > Bufonidae > Bufo > Bufo bufo. The sequence continues at coordinate 701,235,906 of NC_053389.1, forward strand.
GCAACCTGCGCTAAATTGCTCAGTGTTAGGAAGAGCTGTGCATAGGAAGGGACAAACAGTGTAGGGAGTGTAATAGGGAGATTTTTATACAAAAAACATTTCAGAGACCCAAAAGTCTTTTTAAGGACTATTGTGTATGACAACAGCAATGTATATTTTTAGTGCATCCTGTGCAAAATACAGTGTAATAGGCCGCTGCAGACAGTTAAATTATTTGCGCCACATCTCCTGTGTAAATTGTGCGCATCCCTAAAATATCAGTGACATCCAGTGCACTTTTTCCGTAGACAGTGTCCCCTGCGGCCAGTTAAATTATACGCGCCATATCACCTGTTTAAAGTGTGCGCATCCCTAAGATATCAGTGACATCCAGTGCACTTTTTCTGCAGACGGTGTCCCCTGTGGACAGTTAAATTATCCACGCCACATCCCCTGTTTAAAGTGTGCACATCCCTAAAATATCAGTGACATCCAGTGCACTTTTTCCGTAGATGGTGTCAGCTGCGGACAGTTAAATTATCCGCGCCACATCTCCTGTTTAAAGTGTGCGCATCCCTAAAAAATCTGTGACATCCAGTACACTTTTTCCGTAGACACTGTGAAATGTGACATTACCTGTGGTATCTGTCCTGTATAACGTTTCCTCATCACAAATACCTTTGTAAATTTTTTTGCACATATACTTCCAAAACCTACGCTACTGTACGTGTGACCTACTTTCAAGCATATATCACATTTAAAATGAAGAAGGAGAGCAGTAAGGGATGGGGAAGTGGCCATGATGCTGAAGGTGCACGCAGAAGCCGTGGCCCTGGGCGCGGAGAAACAGTGCCTGCTGTCCCAGTTTGCAGGGTAGCGCAGGATACCACTCTTGAAGTCAGACCAGTGCGACCAGGTGGTCGGTTGGATTGCAGCAGATAATGCTTCCAGTCGGTTAAGTACCACCCCGTCTTCCACCAAGTCCAGTCTCAGTAGCCAGGAGTCTAGTCAAAACAATCCTCACCCTGATCCTCCTTCCTCCCACCCTCTACAGTCTGGCCGAACAAGTGATCCCACACTTGGATATTCCGAGGACCTCTTTTCATCGCCATTACTTGATTTGGCCGTCTCGCCAAGCATGCTTGAAGAGGGACATGAGATCTTGTGCCCTGATTCCCAACCTCTTGAACATTCACAGTCACAAGTACATGATGGTGGGGAACGGCAATTAGTGTTTAATGAGGTGGATGATGATGAGACACAGTTGCCAATGAGTCAACCGCAATTACTGTCTCAAGAGGTTTATGAAGAGGATGAGACACAGTTGTCAATCACTGAGGTTGTGGTTAGGTCAACAAATCAGGAAGATGATCAGAGTGAGGAAGTGGAAGAGAAGGGGGTGGACGATGAGGTCACTGACCCAACCTGGGAATGTGGAAAGCCGAGCGAGGACAGCAGTTCAGAGGGGGAGGGATCTGCAGCACCGCAACAGGCTGGAAGAGGCAGTGGGGTGGCAAAAGGGACAAGGTGGGCCACACCACACAGGCCCGCAACTGTTCCACAGAGCAACCCCTTGCGGAAATCTCCCTTTGCCAAGGGGTAGATGGTCCGCAGTATGGTGCTTTTTTGAGGAACGTGCGGACGACAAAAGAATAGTAGTTTGCAACCTGTGCCATACGAAAATGAGCTGGGGCGTGAACACTAGCAACCTCACCCCCACTAGCATGATCCGCCACATGGCATCCAAGCACCATAATAAGTGGGAAAAACGCCTGCGTCCGCGATCTGTGTCTGCGGGTCACACCACTGCCTCCTCTTCCACTGTGTTACATGCTGGCCAATCCCCTGTCGAAGGCCCAGGTCTGGATGCACCCCGCCCTGCACCTGGACCTTCGCAAGCACCATCAGCGACAACATCCACTTCCGTGTCGCAGCGTACAAATATCCTTACCCCAGGCATTTGAACGCAAGCGCAAATACCCAACAGGCCATAGCATTAAATGCACAACTTTCTAAATTACTGGCCCTGGAAATATTGCCATTTAGGCTTGTGGACACTGAGGCCTTCCGCAGCCTGATGTCGGCGGCCATCCCTCGTTACGCAGTTCCCAGCTGCCACTATTTTTCATGGTGTTCCATGCCTGCCTTACACCACATCTGTCCCGTAACATCACACGTGCCCTGACCAACGCAGTTACTGGGAAGGTCTACTTAACCACAGACACATGGACAAGTGCACTCGGCCAGGGACGCTACATTTCTCTGACGGCACACTGGGTGAACGTTGTGGAGGCCGGGAGCAAGTCGTACCCTGGGATGGCACAGGGGCTACCGACGCCAAGGATTGCGGACCCTACGTCAATCAGAGTTTCTGCCATCACCTACATTAGTGGCTCCAACCCTAACTTCTCTGCCTCCTCCTCCACTTCCACCTCTGAATTATCCGTGCCCAGCACCAGTCAGTCATCAGCTGGTAGCTGGAAGCAGTGTAGCACTGCAGTGGGAAAGCGGCAACAGGTCGTGCTTAAGTTGATATGCTTAGGTGACAAACAGCACACCGCCGCAGAGCTCTGGCAGGGGATAAGAAACCAGACTGAGCTGTGGCTCTCGCCAGTCAACCTAGATTCCAGGCATGGTTGTGTCTGATAATAGCCGTAACTTGGTAGCAGCTTTGGAGCTCGGCAAGCTCAGAGACATCCCATGCCTAGCCCTCGTGTTCAACCTTGTAGTTCAGCGGTTTCTCAAAACATACCCCAATTTGCCAGAGCTACTGGTGAAGGTGCGCCGCATTTGTGCACATTTCCACAAGTCACCGACAGCTTCAGCCGGTCTGTCAATGCTGCGGCAGCGCTTGAAATTGCCAGCTCACTGACTGTTGTGCGACGTGAGCACGCGCTGGAACTCGACGGTCCACATGTTGGCCAAGCTTTGTGAGCAGCAGAGAGCAGTAGTGGAATACCAGCTGCAACATGGTTGTCGTCTTTCCAGTCAGCCTCCACTATTCACAAGCGAGGAGTGGGCATGGATGTCTGACCTCTGTTAGATTTTAAGAAACTTTGAGGAATCAACACAGATGGTGAACGGCGATAACGCTGTTATCAGTGTAACCATCCCACTTCTGTGTCTACTCAAACGCTCGCTGCTCACAATTAAGGGCGACGCTTTGCATGTGGAAGAGTTGGAAATGGCGGAAGACATTACACAGGGTGATATCCAGACCACCCTCAGTTCGTCTTCTCAGTGCGAATTGGACGATGAAGAGGAGGAGGAGCAGGAGACGGTTGCCTCTGCTACAGAGGGTAGTACCCATGTAAGTTTAATTCCATATGTTCTGCGTGGGTGGGCAGAAGAGGAGGAAGAGGATGAGGAGATTGTGAGTGATCCTCCTGATGACAACAGCGAAGTCTTGCCTGTTGGTACTCTGCACACATGGCTGACTTCATGTTAGGCTGCTTTTCCCGCGACCCGTGCGTTATGCGCATTTTAGACAACACGGATTACTGGTTGTTCACCCTTCTCGACCCCCGCTACAAAGAGAACTTCTCATTTCTCATTCCTCTGGTGGAGAGGCCGAGCAAAACAGTGCAATACCAGAAGATCCTTGTTGAAAAATTGCTTCAAAAATTTCCATCTGACAACGCTGGCGGCAGAGTCAGTAGTTCCTTGGCCAACCAAGGAGGGGAGACAAGGAGTACACACAGCAGTTCCGACAGAGGCAGGGTAACACTCTCTAAAGCCTGGGACTGTTTCATGACACCCCGCCAGCACCCTTTTCCTGATGCGTGGCCTAGTGTCACAAGGAGGGAAAAATTTTGGAAGATGGTGAAGAAGTACATAGCAGCCTGTGTGAGCGCGTCTTCAATGATCCCTCAGTGCCTTACAACTACTGGGTGTCCAAGCTGGACATGTGGCACGAACTTGTGCTCTACGCCTTGGAGGTGCTGGCCTGCCCTGCTGCCAGCATTTTGTCTGAGCGGGTATTTAGTGCTGCTGGTGGCATAACAGATAAGCGTATCCGCCTTTCAACTGAAAATGCTGACAGGTTGACTTTTATAAAAATGAACAAGGCCTGGATTGACCATGACTTCTCGACTCCACCAGAGGAAGGCAGCTGAACATAAATGCACTTTAAATGTGTTGTTTATAATGTACTGAATACACTGTATTTCCATGCACCCCTTCCACCACAAGCAAGGGTATATGGTTGCATCTTACTTTTCTCATCCTCCTCCTCCTCTTCCATCATATCAACATGCTTATTTGTCACATATAATACCATCGTATATATGCCCTTTGCATATAATGTTTTACAGGGTCAGCTCACATGCAGGACCTCGCATATAATTTTTTAGAGGGTCAGCTCACCTGCAGGCCCTCGCATATAATTTTTTAGAGGGTTAGCTCACCAGCAGGCCCTCACCTACAATCATTTACAGGGTTAGCTCATCTTCAGGCCCTCGCATATAATTTTTTAGAGGGTCAGCTCACCAGCAGGCCTTCACCTACAATCTTTTACTGGATCAGCTCACCAGCAGGTCCGCATATAAAATCTTTTACAGGGTCAGCCTACCAGCAGACTGCACCTCAAATCTTTTACAGGGTCAGCTCACCAGCAGGCCCGCACCTCAAATCTTTTACAGGGTCAGCTCACCTGAAGGTCCTTGCATTTAATTTTTTAGAAGGTCAGCTCACCTGCAGGCCTGCACATAAAATCTTTTACAGGGTCAGCTCACCTAAAGGCCCTCGCATTTAATTTTTTAGAGGGTCAGTTCACCTGCATGCCCTCGCATATAATGTTTTACGGGGTCAGCTCACCTGAAGGCCCTCACATATAGAGTTTTAGAGGGTCAGCTCACCAGCAGGCCTGCACCTAAAATCTTTTACAGGGTCAGCTCACCAGCAGGCCCGCACCTAAATTCTTTTACAGGGTCAGCTTACCTGCAGGCCCTCTAATAAAATCTTTTACAGGGAAAGCTCACCTGCAGGCCTGCATCTAAAATCTTTTACAGGGTCAGCTCACTTGCAGGCCCTCAGCTAATTATACCTAATAGGTAATTTGCGCGCATGCTGCTTTGCTTGAAAGTGGTAGCCGTAGCTGTTTCTCAGCTCTCCCTCTCTGGAATCGAACCAATATTCCCCCGTTACAAATGGTTTACATGGTTTGGGCTGAAAATAATACCGAAAATTGATAGGGCAGACATCCAAATGGATCGTCGCCATCACGGGGACGTGCGATCGTCCCCAGGTTATCTAAAGTCACCAAAGCGGCAGCAGGCCCTCGCCCATAATGTTTTAGATGGTCAGATCAGCAGGCCCTTGCTCCAATAGTTTTTGAGGGTCACCAGCAGGCCATCAATCATAATTTTTCAAGGCTGTGTATGATGCCCTCCTTTATGTGTAACAAAGGGTGTATTGGAGTGCCGATTCCTTCTAATTTTTGGCAGTCAATTCACTTAGTGCATAGGCTTTATGAGTGTAGGAGGCCCTCCTTTATGGGATATACAGGTTGTATCGGAGTTCCTCTTCCTTGTAATTTTTGGCAACACTTGCACTTTATATACAAGTAAATATACAGGAAAGAATGTTTCCTATCAATGTTTCCTCTAAAATCTTTGGTTTTGTGCGTATTATTGTCAGACAACATCGTCAGACAACATCGTTCCCAGCAGTGACCTGGGAGTCCAACATGCATCCACACATCCTCCCCATGCTGTTCCAGAACTATTTCGGTGGTGTTTCTATCAATTTCTGACATTCCTATGAACCAGGCACCTTCCCCTCTTCAGAGCAGGGGGTGCCTGGTTTAATGCTTGGGTTCTACCATTGACTTCCATTATACTCGGCTGCTCGGTCGAGCACCCGAACATCCAGATGAGTTCAGCCCGAGCCCCCGAGCACTACTGTGCTTGATCAACACTAATCCTTACCACACATCAGAGGGTAGAGATTGAATATTGCTGGCTGCATAAGGAAAGAAGGTGTTTCTTGAGGAAAAGTGTCAGGGGAGCTCTCCAGGCTTCTTTCTTACCTCCTCTGGAATTCATTTTCAATTTCCAGACTCCTGGTCAACCCCTTCCCAAGAGGGAGAGAGTCTTTAAACCCTGATTCAATGATTCTGTAACACCACATTTCCCATAGACTTGCTTGATTCCAGCAGTCCACTCTATAGACATTGAGGTCAGTTATGGAAATAGTAAAGCAGCAGTTTGCATTTCTACTGTAATATAATAATTGTTCCAAGGAAAAGTGCCTACTTTCAGAGTTGTGCAGCAATGATTATAAACACTGCCTAATTCTGTTTCCCAGACCTTGGGGGCAACAACTAGGGCAAAAATACAAGGTTTGGTCCTGTGTGAAAGCCATGGACAAATGCAATCAACATGGGAACCTCAACTATAGGCTGAGTGGCAATCCACATTTAATAACATGACTGTAGCATACCAAAGTACATATATATACAATTGCACCTCAGAATTAAAAAGAATCATATAAGCTCATATGAGAGAAGCATGTCCAAGACCAACAATAGGTACACCACTCACCAACCCCAACTTGTAGGCCTTTGTCATTTCTCTGGCTGTCAAAGTGCTTGGTCTGCAGACTCTACAGTGTCAGATGGAGTTATGTAAAGCACACACATGTGTGGAGTGATGAATCACTCTTCTCTGATTCACAGTCTGGTGGATGAGTCTGGGTGTGGTGAATTCCAGGAGAACCTTACCTGTGTGACTGACTTTGGGATGAACTACAAAGGAGATCGCTAGCCAGGCCCTGTCCTTCAACATCATGATCTGGACTCGCTAATGCTCTTTTGGATGAATGGGTAAAAATTCCCACAGACACATTCCAAAATCCTGTAAAAAGCTTTCCCAGAAGAAGTAGAAACTCAAAGGTGGGATCTTTTCCATATTAATGCCTAAACATTTAGAATGGGATGGCATAAAAACCCCTGTAGGTATAATGTGTAGGTGACCCAATACTTTTGTCCATATAGTGTACTTCAATATGTCATTGACCTAAAAATAAATAATAAAGCCAGAATACACAAGAAAGTAACATTATGAAACATAAAAATGACAAACACCTCGTCATCATAATGATCCAAGTTTTAATGCAGTGTATAAGTGTATACAGTATAGTAATAACATTAACATAACGAGATACAAGATGAGGATCGCTGACCTCAGGCCAACTTGATTTACTGTTTTCTAACACAGGAGACTTGGTTGCGGACAATGAATGACACATTTTCCTTTCTGAAAATTTTGCAGGAGGCATTTGGATAATCATGTATCACAGAAATCTAATATCCGTTGGGCCTAATGACTGTGTTGTGTACATTGGGCATTATTACAAGCAATTACATTTTATTCAGGAAAAAACAATGCAGAAAATTAAATAAAATGTCTGCCAAGTGCCAAGAGTAATTACTTATCATGTCACCCATCACAGCACTAAGCTGGTTGAAAAATAATGCCAGCTTCTGCAGTGATTAAAATTATGATAGAAAAACCCACTGACGATAAAAGGAACTGCACAATGTGAAGCGTCACTTTTCACTCATAACTGTCTTCTGGACAGATTGGGACAAATTTACCAATTTGCTTCTGCTACGCGTATAGAGGAGATCGATTTTCTACAAATGCAAGTACCTTTACTGTGAAACATGAAGCAAAACTCAATTTACAGTGCGGTGTCAGCATGTTCTCTCTTGTTACCCTATACAGATATGTCATAATCACAGACGGCCGCCCTTCCACTGCTGTGTGTCGAATATCAATATCGGGATATTTAACTATGGACGGTGCAGTCTTCCAGGCAGATTTTGTGATGTGCATCACGTATCAAGTAAACAAACCGTTAAAGCCAGAACATATACAAAGAAATCATACCTGAAATTGAACACTGTGTCATAGAAAAATCCTGCCTAGTTTAGTTACACATTGTTTAAAGGGTTTCTATCACTTCATATGACATAATTAGCTGGCAGACACTAGCAATCTGCTAGTGTCTGCTCTGGCCAACCATCCTACTATAATCACTTGTGGGGCAGCGGTTTTGCTAAAAAACAAACTTTTATAAATATGCTAATGAGCCTCTAGGTGCTATGTGGGCGTCATTAGCACCTAGAGGCTCCGTCTACCTTCATACACAGCGGCCGCCCAGCACGTCCCTCCAGCCCGCCCATGTCCTCCTCCGTGTGACGCAGCGGCCGAATTCTCGCGCATGCGCCGTGCGCGGCTGTATTCGGCGCATTAGAGATGTCTGAGCTCGGAGCGGTCAGACATTCAATGCGCATGCGCGGCTGTATTCGGCGCATGCGCATTGAATGTCTGACCGCTCCGAGCTCAGACATCTCTAATGCGCCGAATACAGCCGCGCACGGCGCATGCGCGAGAATTCGGCCGCTGCGTCACACGGAGGAGGACATGGGCGGGCTGGAGGGACGTGCTGGGCGGCCGCTGTGTATGAAGGTAGACGGAGCCTCTAGGTGCTAATGACGCCCACATAGCACCTAGAGGCTCATTAGCATATTTATAAAAGTTAGTTTTTTAGCAAAACCGTTGCCCCACAAGTGATTATAGTAGGATGGTTGGCCAGAGCAGACACTAGCAGATCGCTAGTGTCTGCCAGCTAATTATGTCATATGAAGTGATAGAAACCCTTTAAGGTATTGAAGCTCACAGTTTCATACCTTCTATAGAAGTAAGACATGTCAATACTATGGATCCTTGGATGCAGGGGCAACAAAACCAGATTGATAGTTACTAAATGCATGCTTAGCTTAGGGAGGTGCTGACTTTCCTTAAAAGGGTTGTCTGGGAATGATAGAAAATGGTCACAAGCAACCTGTCCCAGTATTTGAGTTGGACTGGTTGCCCCCACTTGCAGAGCTGCCTAGGTGAGGCATGGGGCCTCACTGCACACTACACTGCTCTGTAATAGATGGTAATGATGTGACCCTGCCTACAATATGCCATCATTGCTGAGCAGCCTGACATGAATGCTCAACAATATGTGGTATAAGCAAGTGGCAGAGCGTAGCTTGTAGTGAAGCCCTGTCCACTCACTCCCTAGTCAGCTCTGCAAGTGATGGTAGCCAGTCCTGATCACATTCTAGGACAGGCTGCTTATTACCATTTTAAATCATTCTTATGACCATTATACATCTTTAAATGGGTTTTCCAGTAGGTCATGCCTGACTGAGACCACCTTGGCGCTGGTAGGCGGGCACAGATGTGTTTTGATCAAAATATATTATATTGGGGTTTTAGGTTTTATCATATCAGAATGAGGGCTTAGTCTATATACTAGGGGATAGTTACATAGCAACATAGTTTATAAGGCCAAAAAAAGACATCTGTCCATCCAGTTCGGCCTGTTATCCTGCAAGTTTATCCAGAGGAAGGCAAAAAAAAACTGTGAGGTAGCAGCCAATTTTCCCCACTTAAGGGGAAATAAATTCCTTCCCGACTCCAATCAGGCAATCAGAATAACTCCCTGGATCAACGATCCCTCTCCAGTAGCTATAGCCTATAATATTATTACACTCCACACTTTTAGTGAACTCCCCCATCACCACCTCCACAGGCAGAGAGTTCCATAGTCTCACTGCTCTTACTGTAAATAATCCTCTTCTATATTTGTGTACAAACCTTCTTTCCTCCAGACGCAGAGGATGTCCCCCTGTCACAGTCCTGGGGATAAATAGATGATGGGAGAGATCTCTGTACTGACCCCTGATATACTTATACATAGTTATTAGATCTCCCCTCAGTCGTCTTTTTCCTAAAGTGAATAACCCTAATTTTGATAATCTTTTAGAGTACTGTAGTCCCGCCATTCCAGTTATTACTTTAGTTGCCCTCCTCTGAACCCTCTCCAGCTCTGCTTTGTCTGCATTGTTCACAAGAGCCCAAAACTGTACACAGTACTCCATGTGTGGTCTGACTAGTGATTTGTAAAGTGGCAGGACTATGTTCTTATCATGGGCATCTATGCCCCTTTTGATGCAACCCACTATCTTATTGATCCAAACAAGTAAGGTAGGGGGCGGCACAGTCAAGCGAGCACTACGTACAAGTGAAACAGTCAGTGCGGGTCACAGGCTGACGAGGAGATACACACTCGGCGGTGCACAGCTGAAGACAGTTGATAGACTGTAGCAAACTCTGGTAAGTAAGAAATAAAAAAACAGCGGCACTCACCGGTGTGCGTCAGCAGCTTTTATTTCATAGACGAACTAAGGCAGGGGGCAGACAATCCAAGCACGCAACTAACAGCGGCGGCCGTTTCGCGCTATCTGCGCTTCATCAGGCTGTGCGTCAAATGCGTGCTTGTGTCAGCGCTCCTTTTGAACCCCTGATGCGGATTGCCGTCATGGAAGCAGACGAATCAGACCGCACCTGGATAGGGGGAGGTACATACAAACAAAATGCAAAACAATGAACAAGCAAATACGGATGACCCCAACCTAACATCTATGGAAAATGCAGGGGAGTCACAAGACCCTTTAGGAAAAAGATCAGAAGGGGACTGAGGAAAACTAAGAAGAACAGGTGTCAGGAGGTCGGAAAGGGAGAAGAAGCAGGTGTCTTGGAGAAAATGAAAACCCCTCCCACAGCACCAGATGTGAATTTAGTGATCAACCTTACGGACTTGGTCTTACCACCCGGCTGTATTAGCATCCTGAATAAAGGACTTGGTTATTGTCTTACTGAACAATTCGACTCTGTTACCTTTGAAATAGATCTATTCAAGGCCACCCGCAAGATGTACCTATACAAAATGTTTAAAGATGCCCCCAAAAAAGTGTCAACTACACAGGGAGAGTCTCCACTCTATCCCGACCCTGGAGCTTTCCAAATATCCACTAAATTCAGTGATGAGGAAATAAAATGCCTTAACCTACTCACTGGTTTAGATACAGCTGAGAAATCCACTCTTGATACCCCTGTAGACCCTTTCAGAGGTGGAGTTCAATCCACTTTTTGTCCCCCCATGTCCGCCGGCAGTAGCATTGATATTTTCCAACATCAGGTGATGGAAGATATTAGGGCAATTTTATATCCCACCGCTCCACCTAATGTTACCCAGGAAGAAGAAAGGGCCCTATCCTGGCTCAGCTCCCAGGATAATATCATTGTGAAACCGGCGGACAAGGGGGGAAATATTGTTCTTATGTCTAGGGAGTTTTATCTGACTGAGGCCCTTAGACAGTTGGGAGATGTCCGCGTGTACGAAAGGATACGGGGGGACCCCGTGGCCAATATCCAGCAGTTCCTTAAGTCCTTGATTACCAAGTATGTGGAGCTTGGCTTCCTTCCTAGGAACTTTTTGGACAAGCTTGTCCCATCATCCCCAGCTAAACCGTCCTGGTATTTTCTGCCGAAAGTCCACAAATCGCTGAGCCATCCCCCGGGACGTCCTATCGTCGCGGGGATTGGCTCAGTGACTGAGCCTCTATCTAAATACGTGGACTGGCTTTTGAGACCCATTCTTACCAGTGCTCCAGCGTATCTCAAAGACACCAATGATTTTCTGCTTGCCCTGAAGGATTTACATTGGCAGGATGGTTACCAATTGGTGTCCCTCGATGTGGAAAGCCTCTACACCCGCATCCCACATGATGCGGGTGTAGAGGCGGTCCTCGACATCGTGGCCAATTTGGGCAAGAGTCAGACCTACTGCAATTTTATTGGTGAAGCACTGGAGTTTATTTTAACCAATAACGTGTTTCAGTTTGGGGCTGATTGGTACAGGCAAAAACTGGGTACGGCCATGGGGACCCCCGTCTCCTGTACATTCGCCAATATGTACCTCGCAAGGTTTGAGGATAGGTACATTTACTCCGTTATGAACCCGTATGTATCTAAATTGAAAGCATATCTACGCTACGTAGATGACGTGTTCATAATTTGGGAGGGTACTAAGGGCGAGTGTGACGAGTTCGTGGATTTCCTTAACAGCAATGACATGGGCATGACCTTTACCCTCAATTTCGGTGGCTCTAGATTGGAGTTTCTGGATGTGGCTGTCCTGGTTGAGGGCGACGGGTTGGTCACGGAGGGCTTCCGTAAGCCCACGGCGACCAATTCCTTGCTCCGCCATGACAGCTTCCATCCATATAGCGTCAAGAGAGCCGTACCACACGGACAATTTGTTAGATTGAGACGTATAAATAGTAAGAATAGCAGTTTTTGCAGTCAGGCCCAAGACCTAAAAAAGCGTCTCAAAGAGAGGGGTTATCCAGAGGGACCACTGAATGAGGATATGAGAAAGGTTGAGAAGGATTGTTCCCAGGAGAGTCTACTTAAGAGGGGCACTGGGAAGAATAAACAGGGGAGTATAGATGCCACATTCACAAGGTTTGCATTCTCATTTAAATACAGTCCCATGGCAGAGCGCATTCGCTCTGTCATTTTTAAGAATTGGGACGTATTGAGGAGAGATGCAACCCTACATGAACTCACTGAGCGTAAACCATTGATTTCCTTCAGGAGGGCTCACACCGTAAAAGACCGAGTGGTCAGAAGCAGGTTCAAGCCCAGTAAGAGTGAGAATTGGCTGAAAAGCAATTTACCTAAAGGGAATTTCAGGTGTGGCAACTGTTCATTTTGTCACCATAACTCCCTCAAAAAATGGATTGAATTTGCGGGTGTCCAACACAAAGTGAGCACCTTTATTAACTGCAGGAGCACATACGTAGTTTATCTGCTGTTGTGCCCCTGCGGACGATTTTATATCGGCAAAACTATTAGGTGCCTTTTCGAGAGGTTCAGGGAACATCTTAACTCGGTCAAAACAGGGAAGGGATGCCCCAGGTTCATCCAGCACGTTAGAGAAGTCCACAATGGGGATGTGAATTGCATTTCATTCTCCGGCCTAGAGATAGTACCCACCCCTCTGCAGGGAGGGGATAGACACCGCCTCCTCCTGCAGAGGGAAGCTAGGTGGATTCTCCGTACACAAGCACTAGGAGAACTTGGGCTGAATGATAGAAACGACCTCAGCCCGTTTCTCTAAATAAGTTTCTTTAAATTGTTTATTTTGGCTATTGTCTAGTCATAACACGTACTGTGTATCCATATTTGTCCCTGAGTATGTGCTTGTTCATTGTTTTGCATTTTGTTTGTATGTACCTCCCCCTATCCAGGTGCGGTCTGATTCGTCTGCTTCCATGACGGCAATCCGCATCAGGGGTTCAAAAGGAGCGCTGACACAAGCACGCATTTGACGCACAGCCTGATGAAGCGCAGATAGCGCGAAACGGCCGCCGCTGTTAGTTGCGTGCTTGGATTGTCTGCCCCCTGCCATAGTTCGTCTATGAAATAAAAGCTGCTGACGCACACCGGTGAGTGCCGCTGTTTCATTTCTTACTTACCAGAGTCCACTATCTTATTGGCCTTGGCAGCAGCTGCCGGACACTGGTTTATACAGCTTAGGCTACATGCACACGACCTTATGTGTTTTGCGGTCCGCAAATTGCGGATCCACAAAAAAAACGGATGACATCCGTATGACATCCTTTTTTTTTTGTCGATCCATTGTAACAATGCCTAAAACGGACAAGAATAGGACATGTTATATTTTTCTTTGCAGGGCTATGGAATGGACATACGGATAGCACACGGTGTGCTGTCCGCATTTTTGGCGGACCCATTCAAATGAATAGGTCCGCATCCTGTCAGCAAAAAAAAAAACGGAAACGGACATGGAAACAAAATACGTTCGTGTGCATGAGGCCTTAGTTTGCTGTTCACTAAAATTCCTAGGTCCTTTTCCATGTCAGTGTTACCCAGTGTTTTACCATTTAGTATGTACGGGTGACTTGCATTATTCCTTCCCATGTGCATAATCTTACATTTGTCAGTGTTAAACCTCATCTGCTACTTATCTGCCTAAGCCTCCAATCTATCCAGATCCCTATGTAGCAGCATAATGCACTCTTTCATATTAATTAGTGTTAAGCTCGAATATTCAAATAGTGAATTTTAAATGCGAACATCGGCACTTCAAGAATTCACGAATATTTAGAATATAGCGCTATATATTCGTAAAATATAATATTCTTTTTTTAACACAGTACACATCAGGTGATCATCACTCCCTTCTTCTAGCTTGTGGGCCAATGAGAAGGTTTTGTCACAGCTTAGCAACATTCCTAGCAACCAATAGAAAAGTTGCCTACCCCTTACTATTGCCGAAATACGCAAGCGCAAATATATTGGAGCACTCTATCTGCATATATAAAGCTATTCTAATGTTCTGCCATGCCAACCATTTTCTCCAATCTCAGGAAACTTATACCAGCTTGGAAAATGTAGCATAAGTGACCCAAGCCTGTATTTCGCGTGCAATACGCGAATATTACATTGCCGATTTTCGCAATCAAAAATATAATCTCGAATTCTCGAATATATGATGAATATTCTACAAAATATTCACGAAATATCGCGAATTTGAATATTGCCCCTGCGGCTCATCAATTCACTAGTGTTAATTACTTTACACAGTTTAGTGTAATCTGCAAAAATTTATATTTTACTATGCAAGCCTTCTACAAGATCATTAATAAATATATTGAAAAAAATGGAGCCCAATACTGACCCATGAGGTACTCCACTAGTGACAGTGACCCAATCTGAGTGTGTACCATTAATAACCACCCTGTTTTCTATTACTGAGCCAGTTACTTATCCACATACAGACATTTTCTCCCAGTCTGAGCATTCTCATTTTATATACGAAACTTTCATGCGGTACAGTGTCAAATGCTTTGGAGAAGTCCAGATATACGACATCCATTATCTCACCGCTGTCAAGTTTAAAACTTACCTCCTCATAGAAACTGATTAAATTTGTTTGAAATGGCCGATCCCTCATGAAGCCATGCTGATATGGCGTTATTTGCTTATTTTCATTGAGGTAGTCCAAGATAGCATCTCTTAGAAAACCTTCAAACAGTTTACCCAGATGTTAAAATTATCGGCCTATATATAGTATCCGGGCTCTGTTTTTGGACCCTTTTTGAATATTGGCACCATATTTGCTATGCGCCAATCCTGTGGAACACTCCCTGTCAGTATAGAATCCTTAAATATCAGAAATAAGGGTCTGGCTATGACATTACTTAATTCTCTTAGGATACGGGGGTGTATGCCATCTGGTCCTGATGATTTGTCTATTTTTATCTTTTTAAGACGCCACTATTTTTCTTCCTGGGTCAGACAGGGCACTTTTAATGGGGAATTTGAATGCTTTCTTTTTGTCATTTATTGCTGTCTTTACAGTTCTATTTATCCACATTGTTTTTTTCTTGTTCCTTAAACTTTTATTCCCATGAGGTATGTACCTCTCACAATTAGATTTTATTATCCTTTATAAATTATCCCATTTTGTGGCTGTATTTTTATTTTTGAGGATTTTGTCCCAGTTAGTTAGGCCTATGGCCTCTCTTAGTCGGCTAAATTTAGCTTTTTTGAAGTTTGGTATTTTTGTTCCTCCCTGAAGAAACACTCTTTTGGAATGACAATTGGAAGGTTATTACTTTATGGTCACTATTTCCCAGGTGTCCCCCAACCTGCACATCTGTTGTTCTGTCAGGTCTATTGGTTAATACTAAGTCCAGTATGGCTTTCCCTCTAGTCGGGTCCTGAACCAGTTGGGAAAGGTAATTGTCTTTGGTTGTTGCAAAGAACCTGTTTCCTTTATGAGCTATACAGGTTTCAGTTTCCCAGTCTATATCTGGGTAGTTGAAGTCCCCCATAATAATGACCTCTTTATGATCTGCCGCTTCGTCTATCTCATTTAGTAGCAGATTTTCTGTGGACTCTGGCATATTAGGTGGTTTATAATAAACTCCTATTAATATTTATTGTTCTTGCCTCCATGTATTTCTACCCACAGTGACTCCACATGTTCATGTCCCTCCCTATCTTCTCGGACTGTGGGCTTTAAATAGGACTTTACATAAAGGCAGATGCCTCCCCCTCTCTGTTTTTGCGATAGTTTCTAAACAGATTGTAACCTTGTATGTTAACCGCCCAGTCATAGCTATCATCCAGCCATGTCTCAGTTATTCCCACTATGTCATAGTCCTCCTCACACATCACTAATTCCAGTTCACCAGTTTTATTAGTCAGGCTTCTGGCATTAGTATACATACAATTAGGAGGTTTATGTATATTTTTTACCCTACACCTTTCCTTCTGAACTGTTCTAGTCCCTCCTTCCATTCCTCCCCCAGTCCCATTGCCTTGCCCCCGGTCTCTATCTGCACTATCCTCCCATCCTATAACTACCCTCCCCCAGTCCCTAGTTTAAACACTCCTCCAACCTTCTAGCCATCTTCTCCCCTAACACAGCTGCCTCTTCCCCATTGAGGTGCAGTCCATCCCTACGATAGAGCCTGTAGCCGATAGAGAAGTCGGCCCAGTTCTCTAGGAACCAAAACCCCTTCTTCCTACACCAGTTCTTGAGCCCCTTGTTAACCTCCCTAATCTCCGCTGCCTTTCTTGTGTGGCTCGTGGTACAGGTAGCCTTTTGCTAAACACTACCTTTGAGGTCCTTGCCCTAAGCTTGTGACCTAAATCCCTAAAATCATTTTTAAGGACGCTCTACCTGCCTCTTTGTCATTGGTTCCGATATGGATCATGACTGCTGGATCTTCTCCAGACCCTCTCAGTAATCTGTCAACCAGATCCGCGATGTGTCGAACTCGAGCGCCAGGAAGACAACACACTGTTCGACGATCCCGGTGTTTGTGACAGATCGCTCTATCTTTACACCTAATAATTGAGACTCCCACTACCAGCACCTGTCTGGCTTGCCCTGCTCTCCTGGTCCCCTGCTTATTGGAGCTGACATTCCCCTGAATGGCAGAGGAAGTGTTTGGCTGCAGCAGTGCTCTCCCTGAACTGACATCCCCCTCATCTGCCAACCTTGCAAACTTGTTGGGGTGTGTCAGATCAGGGATAGCTTCCGTGGCACTCTTACCTCTACCCTGCTTTCTAACTGTTATTGAGCTAGCTACATCACTTTCCTGAGCCTCCTCGCTACCACCGTTCCCCATATCTACCCCATAGAGTGCTTGCTCAGTGAGCAGCAAACTCTTTTCCAAATTGTCAATGCTTCTCAGTGTTGAAACTCGCCCGGTTACATACTCGATGTGCGATTCCAAACGGCCAATTTTCTCAGATTTTTAACAAAGATATGCACCCTCATATGGCTCTTCCAGGACTGCATACATTAGACAAGATGTGCACTGGACTGCACTGTCAATAATGGAACACATACTAAATGGGGATTATGCAGAGAAAAAATACAATATAGTGCAGTGATAAGAAAATAACTTACTGTAGTCCCCTCCTAAAGTCCCTGAATCTCAAGTCACGTAATCTAAAGTCACACACTTAAAGGGAACCTGTCACCGGGATTTTGGGTATAGAGCTGAGGACATGGGTTACTAGATGGCCGCTAGCACATCTGCAATACCCAGTCCCCATAGCTCTGTGTGCTTTTATTGTGTATAAAAACTGATTTGATACATATGCAAATTTACCTGAGATGAGTCAGAGCTTGAAAATATGACTCTTCTCTGGTCACACAAGTAAGATATGATTCTTTTATGTTAATTTGCATATGTATCAAATCGTTTTTTTTACACAATAAAAGCACACAGAGCTATGGGGACTGGGTATTGCAGATGTGCTAGTGGCCATCTAGTAACCCATGTCCTCAGCTCTATACCCAAAATCCCAGTGACATGTTCCCTTTAATACAAACAGACACTGGAAATCAAACACGAGAATGCTCACAAACTCACGTTGTTTGACTGCTTGTATAAGTGCAGCTCTCAAACCAGACTGCTTTTTTTCCTCTGGATTCAAATGACTGAGCTGCCCTCTAGACTGGCTATTTAACTTCTCCTAATTAGATAGCCACACCCTAATTACTCACCTGTGCAACACCCTGGAGAAGGAAGAGAAAAAAAAATGTAATCACAGTATACTCTCAGCTGTTATGTAAGCCGTGTACCAGGGTGGGCTCCCCAGGATACAGCGAAGTCACAGACGAGAAAAGCGACACAAACTCCAGCTTTTAGTAACCAATAAAATTTTATTAAACATTGACAACCAACATAACGATGTAGGAATACACAAAGTAATATTTCCCCACCCTTGAGTCCTGTCCTAGTCCGGCTAGCCGATCCTAACTTGGTGGCGTGCACAGCAGAGCCTGAAAAGTCAATACTGTGCCGCGTAATAGAACAACCGATGGCGCACACAGCAGAGCCTGAAAAGTAGATTCTGTGCCGCAAACAATCCTGGGCAGCCTGCTGAATACAGATCCTACCTATGTAACTAATGGCAGGTGCAAGCTCATTCTCAGATTCTTCAGGTACCACTGAAACAGTGTGATGAACACAACAAAACCCGAGTTCACTGACCTGATATGTCTCTCATTAGGATAGTTCCAGGCCTGTAAGCACACCTGAAGCCTTGCTGAGTAGATGTCATTTTCTTTCAAAGCTCAAATCAGCTCTGCTGGAGACAATCCCTTCTCCTGAGGATAGGATCTGGGTACGGAACGGGTGACAGTCCCACTCTACTATCACCTCGATCACTGCAGGACACTCCAACGTCGTGATGTCTGACTCTCTCCTCCCTGTTCTTCTCAGAAAACAGCCTGCATGAGTCATAAGCATGACTCATCAGCTCCTCTGCATATTCAAATCCAGCAGTCACTTTAGCTGTGTGGGCTCTAGTGCCCAAAATGCCAAATGACAGTTCCAATACAATTATGCACAAACATTATACAGTAAAAGCTGTTCCACAATCTCATAGCTATGAAATAAACCTGGCAGCAAAAGAAAGTCACAGTGTATAAACTAGACTACACTGCTCTGACTTGGTATAGAGTACAATAAAGTCAGGCACAGCCACTCAGCGATGCACACAAATAATTTAGCTCTCACAGATACTCCCTCAAGTAATCTAAAGTCACACACTTAATACAAACACACACTTGTTATTTGCCCGTAGAAGCGGGCTAGGCCTGTCCCCCCTCCCCCCCCAGGTGGCCCACACTCTCCTGCGGCTTTACAGCCACCTACCTCGGCCTCCCTTAGGCTAGCGTTGCGCTGGTCTCCTGTGTCTCCCCCCCCCCCCCGACTTCCCAGCTCCCCTGACTTCCCAGCTCCCCCCCTCCCAGGCCAGCGTTTGCGCCGATCTCCTGCGTCTCCCTGACTTCCAAGCTGCTGCGGCTCCTCCGTGCCTGCATATAAGTTAACCCTCCCCCCCCCTTCCGGCCAAGCTCCTCATCAGGGTACAACGGTGTCTCCGGGAAGAATTGCAATGGTTGCTCCCTGCGTTGCCCTTAAGGCCCCCACCCTCTCCAGATCGGATCTCACCCGCTGGGAGACGGGCGGCACCTCCCTCCTGGAAGGCAAGCTGTTGTTCGACGAGGTGTGGAGCCATGCAGCAATGATCTCCGAAGCCACGCCGACAGCCCATGCTTACAGACGGCCTAGAGGTCGCCGTGCCGGTGTTCTCGTCAGACTAAGGAGGAAAGGTCTGAGGTCAGCGGTACCCTCGATTCTCCTTGCGAACGTCCGATCCCTCCCCAACAAGTTGGACGAACTCTGTCTGATAGTCCGCAAGTATGGTCACGGCGAGCATACCCCGATCATCTGCCTCACGGAAACATGGCTGCATGATGACATCCCGGACAACGCTCTCCATCTCCACGGATTTAACTTTGTTCGTGCGGACCGCGTACCATCCCTTTCGGGGAAGTCCAAAGGCGGCGGCATCTGCTTCTACATCAGTGCTACCTGGTGCCCTAATGTCTCCCTCTTAGAACGGATATCTGCGAACCTTGAGGCGCTCCTCATCAACTGCAGGCCGGCCTACTCGCCAAGGGAGTTCTCTTCGTACGTGCTGGTGGGTGTTTACATCCCCCCCGACGCTGACACCGGTAATGCCCTACAGGCCCTCAGCGATACCATCACAAACTGGGAGTCGGCCCTTCCTGGCTCACTGTTCATCGTGTTGGGTGATTTTAATAAAGCGGACCTCCGTCGTGTCCTACCACGCTACTCCCAGCACATTGATTGTCCCACGAGACTCTCGAACACCTTGGATCATTGTTACACGCCTCTAAGGAAAGCGTACAAAGCCGTCCCGAGAGCCGCATTAGGCTCATCCGACCACTGCCTTGTCCATCTGGTCCCCTCCTACAGACATCGCCTAGAGTCATCGAAACCGATCCGTAGAACTTCCAGAGTGTGGTCCGAGGAGGCCAAGCTACAACTACAGGCCTGTTTTGACTGCACAGACTGGGGAGCCCTAGAAGAGAATGACCTGGACACCTGGGCGGATGTTGTCTCCTCGTACATCAGTTTCTGTGAAGACTCCTGCGTCCCCTCAATATCTTACACGATTTACCCAAATGACAAACCGTGGTTCACAAACAAGCTCAAACAACTACGCAGGCGCAAGGAAACAGCGCATAAATCCGGTAATCAATTACAGACTGGCCAAAAACTGCCTTAATCGGGAACTGCGTGCGGCGAAACGGGCATACGCGGAACGCATCCACCATTCTTTGCGCTCAAACGACTGCAGAGCGGTCTGGAAGGGCCTTAGGTCCGCGACCAACTACAACCCCCCCCCGGCGCTCACCACCCCTCGTCAGGCGCTGGCAGAGGAGCTGGGCAGGTTCTACTGCAGATTCGAGACCTCGACCGAGGGTGATATAACTCGGACAATGCCCCCCAGAGTGGGCACCCCAGTCCCGGCTGCCACATTATCTGGCCTGCTCGCTGACTTCGCTGATCCACCTACAGTGAATGTGACTACGGTTCGCACCCTGCTGTCCAAGCTAAATGCGAGAAAAGCCCCTGGTCCCGATGGTGTTACTCCTACGTGCCTGAAATATTGCTCAGTCCAACTGGCCCCGGCCCTCACCCCAATCTTTGACAGATTCCTTAAGGAGGGACATGTCCCCGCCTGCTTTAAGATCTCAACTATCATCCCTGTGCCGAAGAAACAGGGCATTTCTGATCTAAACAACTTCCGGCCCGTGGCTCTGACTTCGGTGGTCATGAAGACCCTAGAGAAGGTGGTCCTCTCCATCCTGAAGACCGCCACTCTGCACCGGCTGGACCCTGCAATTCGCCTACAGGGCAAACAGATCCACTGACGATGCGATTAACATGTGCCTAGAATACGTCACTGAACACCTCGACAAACCCAACACATACGCGAGAATCCTCCTTCTAGACTTCAGCTCGGCTTTTAATACCATCTCCCCCAGCATCCTGCAGAGGAACCTTACGGCGCTTGATGTCCACCCAACACTACGACATTGGATCATGGACTTTCTCACTAACAGGTCCCAGATCGTCAGATTAGGCAATCTGACCTCCAAACCGAGGGTCACCAACACTGGCGCCCCTCAGGGATGTGTACTATCGACGTTCCTGTTCTCTCTGTACACGAACGAGTGCAGATTGGAGGAGGCCTCAGTTAAAGTCTTCAAGTTCGCAGATGACACCACACTCGTGGGCCTGATTAGCGACAGCGATGAGCAGGCCTACCGTAAGGAAATCGACAGGGTCAGCAACTGGTGTGGCGTGCACAATCTGGTCCTAAATGCCACAAAGACGGTCGAGCTGGTCGTCGACTTCAGGAAGGGAAGGGTAGTCCCCCCCCGACCTATATTGATGGATCTGAAGTCGCAAGGGTACCCAGTGCCCGCCTCCTAGGCACGACAATCTCTGAGGACCTATCCTGGCGTCCCAACATCTCATCCATCATAAAGAAGGCTCACCAGCGGCTCTATTTCCTTCGACAACTGAGGAAGTTCGGCGTGGCTCAGGTCCTATTGAAGTCCTTCTACTCCTGTACCATCGAGTCGGTACTGTGCTCGTCCCTTCTGGTGTGGTATGCCGGCTCATCAGCCAGTGACAAGCGCAAACTACAAAGGGTCATCAGCTCGGCGGAGAGAACTACTCGACTGCCACTACCACCCCTTGACTCTATCTATCTCACTATCTTCTCCAACAGACTGCGCTCCAGGGCTCTGAAAATATTCAATGACCACTCCCATCCGGGCCATCATCTCTTCAGACGTCTAAAGTCCGGCCACAGGTATCAGGCCATCCCTGCAAGGACATCGAGGAGGCTGAACACTTTCTTCCTAACGGCCGTCAGACTGCTGAACTCATCACGCCCCATCTCCCACCCATAATCCCTCGCCCCTGATGTGCCCATTGCATAACCCCCCCCCCCTTCCACCCCCTAGTACTATGCCTGTTCCTGTGCCTAACCCAATTCCGAGCACGATCGACTGTGTCTTTGTTTGGCGAATAAAGCTGATTCTGATTGAAATCAAACACGCGAACGCTCACAAACTCGCTTTGTTTGACTGCTTGTATAAGTGCAGCTCTCAAACCAGACTGCTTTTTTTCCTCTGGATTCAAAGGGCTGAGAAGCTGAGAAGTTCCTGGCTTTGCCCCCTTCCAGTTGGAATTGAAAAAATAATTTGGTACCATATGAAAGCTTGATATCTTGTTATGTGACTGTGCAAATATCAGATGTTTACAATTGTTATAACTATTTTTAATTTCAAGTAGAACCAGAGATGGCAGAGGCACAAGGAAGTTTCACGTCTGTAGAGTTACGGGCCGTCATGAAGTTTTTGTTTCTCCAAGGAAAGTCTGCAAAGGACATTCACACTGAGATGTCACAAACACTAGGGGAGAAGTGTCCTCAGTGTGAATGTCCTTTCACCAGGAACTTCTCAGCATCCCCTCGTATATAACGTTTGTATCTATTGTTCGAGTGCATTATTTTCTGTGATTTTTCTTTTATAAATGTAGCCCTGCACATTTGCATATTCATTTATTACATTGTGCAGGATATCTTTTTTTATCTTTTCTGTGATTTTTTAAATAAATGCTCAACAATGTGTAGTATATGCAAGTGGCAGAATAGTGTGTAGTGAGGCCCTGTCCACTCACTCCCTAGACAGCTCTGCAGGTTGTGGTCCTGTTCAATCATTCTTATGAACATTGTACATCTTTAAAGGGGTTTTCCAGGAGTTTGATATTGATAGCTTATCCTCACTATAAGTCATCAATATCTGATCGGTGGGGGTCCAACACCTGGCACCCTCGCCTATTCGCCTATCAGCTGTTTGGAGAGGCCTCTTCCTAGGCCAGTAGAATCAGTGGTCTCCTACCACTGAGCACCACCTTCACAAGGGTGCCGACCATAAACTCTTTACTCTTCCTAAACCACTGACATTACGTTCATTGGTCACATGGCAGCTCAGTCCCATTCAAGTTAATGGCAGGATTTGCAATAACAAGCACAGCCACGGTACAATGTATGGTGCTGTGCTTGGTATGCTCTAAGGAGGCCATAATACATAACAGAGCTCCACATCCTCTTCAAACAGCTGATCTGTGGTTGTGAAGGGTGTTGGACCCCTCAAAGAGTTATCTCCCAGAGAACAAGAACCATCTTGACTTGCCAGTGACACCTATTGGACATAACTTTTCAACAAGCCTTTGAACATAACAAGGGAAAATAGCCAAGCCATATATCTTTCCACAGACAGCTGCTTCAGGGTGCTTGGCCCTCACACAGTGGCAGCAGATGCTCAAGATGATAGATTATAGGGTCCCTGCAGAGACTTCAAGAAGGCAGGTCCCTGGGGAAAGACAACACTTGCTAGGATTCCTCTGTGCCTTGAAGTCACCACCATGAGATGCATTTACAATAATAAACTGGGTAGTGATGAGCGGCAGAGGCAATTTTTGAATTTGCAATATTTCACGAGTATTTTGTAGAATATTCGTCATATACTCGCAAATTCGAGAATTCTCTATTATTTTCTTGAGTGCAAAAATCGGCAATGCAATATTCGCGTAAAGCGCGCGCAATGTAGGCGTGGGTCACTTTTGCTACATTTTCCAAGCTGCTAGAAGTTTCCTGAGACTGGAGATAATGGTTGGCACGGCAGAACATAAAAAATGGCTTCATATGCAGATAAAGTGTTCCAATATATTCCCGATTGCGCTAATCGGCAATTAATGATGCGCATATTTTGGCGCAATACGTGAAACTTTTTACTTACATTTTAGCAGGTCTGACTACAAATTACTGATTGGTGCACTATGTATTGTTGTGACATCACAGCACTCTGTATGTAGCATATATGTATGGACAGCAGAACCTATCACACTACCTAACACCCTGCACTGCAAGAGCTAAACTATATCAGGATATAACCTACACTGACTATCTCCCACCAACTATCTAAAATATAAAGCTGAGTGTATGTGTGTGTATGTCCGCTAAAGGAATCCGCACCGTCGTATTTACAATCACGAAATTTGGCACACAGGTACATCAGGTGTCTGGGAAGGGTTTAGACCAGCTCTCTAGGACGTACCGTTCCTGAGATATTCCCAAAAAAATGCATTAGCCAATAGAAGCTTGGTCACATGACCCTTATCAGCCAATAGAAGCTCGCAGGTCCTCCAGCCTCCACATACACAGTTTTACTCCAGGTTTCCTTGACAACCCAGCCATTTATTTTCACTGCTGTAGGAGAGCTTTAAAGGAACTCTGTCACGAGGATAATCACTATAGAAGTAAAGCTATGGCCTAATAGCACTTATAACCTTTTTTCTCCAGATGTGCCTTTGTTTCAGCAATAGATGTTTTTATCCTCTGAAAATCCAGTTTATTTGAAATGCAAATGAGCCAGTAAGGTGCCCAGAGGGGCGTCACTCTTGCAGGAAGGAGCCCAGACACGCCCCCTGCCACAATATGTCCACCCTCAAAAGACGAACTTAAAACCCCGCCCCAGGCCCTACTAAGCCACGCCTCTTATTGGGTTAGGCCACGCCCCTCCCACTCCTTAGTCGACAGGGATTGAAAAAATGAAGTTAAAAATCAACTTCTAGGTCCAGCTAGGCCACGCCCCCGATTCGGTTAGGCCACGCCCCTCCTATTTTTTAGCATACAGGGATTGAAAAAATGAAGTTAAAAATCAACTTCTGTAAGCTGCAGAGGTGGGAGGGAGGGTGACTTTCTCCCTGCAGCTCACACTCAGACAGCACAGGGCTGCTGTCTTAGACTGAGCTGTTCAAAATGACACGCCCCCGTTCCAGTAAGGCAATACCCACTCCCACTCCTCAGCCGACAGGGATTGAAAAAATCTACTTCTAGGTCCTGCTAAGCCACGCCCCGATCTGGTTAGGCCACGACCCTCCTACTCCTCAGCTGACAGGGATTGAAAAAAATGAGGTTAAAAATAAACTTATGTCAGCTGCAGGGGTGGGAGGGACGGTGACTTTCTTCTGCAGCTCACAGACAGCACAGTGCTGCTGTCTGAGAGTGAGCTGTTCAAAAGGACATCCTTGTGTCCATCCAGGCCCTGCACCAGATGGAGGACAGGGAGTCTGAAAGCCGGACTGTCCAGCCTAAAACTGGACCTCTGGCCACCCTAGGGGCAGGCTGCTGTGGAGGTCACAGTTAAGGTGATGGTCTGCTATGGAGGTCAGTGTTATGGGGCAGATTGCTGTAAAGGCCACTGTTAAAGGGGGGGGCTGTGGAGGTCACTGTCAAGGGGGTGGGGGGCTGTGAAACTCACTGGTAAAGGGGAAGGCTGCTGTAAAGGTCAAAGTTAAGGGGATGGGCTGCTGTCGAGGTCCAATTTTAAGGGACGGGCACTGTGGGGGGGAGGGGTGTCAGTGTTAAGGGGGCGGGGTGCTGTAGATGTCACTGTTATAGTGGATAGTGTTGATATCTTTTAACGACACACACAAACATTAAATGAAATAGATTAAATATACCTGAGCGAAGCCGGGTCCTTCAGCTAGTCTGTATTATATATATAAGCTATATAACTATCTATGTAATGTAGTGTGGAAAGCACAGAGCACATCAATGACACAGCTGTCTCTCTCAGAACTATAAAAAAACTGTAGAAAAGGGCTGCTGGGGAGGTTCTTATATAGTAAGGGATAGGCTACTTTCCTAGTGGTTGCTAGGGATGTTGCTAAGCTCTGACAAATATATTGTAGCCTTCTCATTGGCCCACAAGCAAGAAGCAGGGAGGGATCATGGGTTCAGATGGAAAAAAATCTAGAATATTAGAAAATACGAATATATATCACTATATTCTAAATATTTGTGAATTCTCGAAGTGCCGATATTCGCGATTAATATTTGCTATTCGAATATTCGCGCCCAACACTAAATCTGGGTAGTCTGCCAAATAATCGACCCCGTTTTTTAGGTTGAGATTCTATAGACTGTCTATTCATATGCAGTGCAGTCAGTCTACTGTGCTATATGCCACTTGTGCAAGGGGTAGGGTACTGGAGGTCTACCCTTGCTCAGGATCCCACCAGGAGATTCACGTGTTCCTGAGCTTGTCTGACTGTAGGACACCAAATGTCTTACTAGACCTATTCCTACTTGAAATCACAATCAGCATCTTTGAGGATCCTTACAGTTGTGAACTAATATATTCAACAGTATACCTACTTATCTCACTCTTGTTAAAGTTGTTGTCTCTTCTTGCCATCCCCAAAAAGTAATCTCACTGAAATTGTAATGAAATTTGCTACATGGACTTGTCTGCCAAAATTAAAGCTGTTTTCTGTGCCTCGTCTCAGGTTCATAGAGGGGGTGCTCAATTATATAAAATGCATCCAATGACATTGCAGAGCAATGGTCACTACTTTGTAAAACCCAAAGTAATCCCATACAGAGTGGCTATTAAAATTAATCTGAAAAGAGCTTAATAGAATCAATAAGTCTACAAAATCATATTTTCAGCTTACACTGGAAAAGGGATCTAATCCATTCTGCTGCCTTCTCATCTCAGGTTTTAATTAACGAAACAGATTTGCATGTGCTCCGCATGATTAAATAAATACAATTATAGTGTCACCGGAAATTACTGCATTTCTATTTATCAAGAGCGAGTTTCTGCATTTTTACTTTTCTGTTATTAATTTTGACCTAAAATGTTAATTTTGAAATCTGTTTGCATGGCCAACACAAATCTATTAGAACAGTTTTCGTCTACGTTCTTAGCATTTTAGATTATCACATTTTAGTCTCAGTTCCTCTTTCATTTATTCCTGTATAACAAATGCTAATTTGGAATGAATAAATGTCTGGTGGCAATGTGGATATTGGCAGAAAGCAAAGCCGATGAAAATACAAAGATTTGTTGTCATTCCAAATGATTCAGCTCAATAAATAAAAGTCAAGTGGTAAACCAATATTGTTTTAGAAAATTTAAAACTCATTTTTTGTTGTATTTTGTTGAAATGGATAATATTAAATTACATTTAAAGAAAAAATTATTAGCAAGTGGGGAAAGTTTGTTCTCAAAAAATGACCCACATAAAACTCATTTAAATTTAGCTAGTTATTAGTTGTGAATAGTTACACATTCAAAAAAATCATAAACACAAATATCATAAATAAATCACTGTGATTTGATGGATTTCCACAATAAAACTCAAAGTACAATGATGAATAAATTTTATTTCTCTGTAATTTGTTCCAAAGAGGAAAAATGTGGCATAATTAACTGGGGTGGGTAATAATTTTAATAGGCACCATCATTTAAAGAGCATCTGTCAGCAAGATATACACTATTAAACCAGGCATAATGTATAATAGGATTGATCCTGCAGAGAAAAATAACACCTTTATTATGTCTCTATATTAAGTATAATGTTTTTATTTTAATGCAAATTAGCTTATTCATGTACCAACGGGGTGCGCCTATAGTGTGAGTCATGGTGCAGGTGTGAGATTAAAGGGCCAAATGAGATGCCTGCCCCTGTCAATCAATAGAAAAGGGGGAGTGACAGGAGGAGCAGAGCAGGGCTTTAAAGATCTGGGACTTTGAGGGGATCAGATCACTCCTCGCTGCACCAATAAGCTCATTTGCATAAATATTTCTAAGAATAAAAACAATGCTCAATAAATGCATACAAAGGTTATAATTTTACTCAGCAGTATCAACCTTATCAGGCATTATCCCTTTGATAATATTGTTGAAACTTCTGAAAGATATATTTAATAAAAGAGGAAAACTCGCTACTCTTTCCCACAGGACTCTATATTAACCCCTTAAGGACACCGCCATATTTCACCTTAAGCACCAGGCCATTTTTTGCAAATCTAACCAGTGTCACTTATGTGTGAATAACTTTAAAACTCTTTTACTTATCCAGGCCATACTGAAATTTTCAAAAACCCACTTTTTAAGGACCAGTTCAGGTCTGAAGTCACTTTGCGAGGCTTACATAAAAGAAACCACCCAAAAATGACCCCATTCTATACACTACGCCCCTCAAGGTATTCAAAACTGATTTTACAAATGTCGTTAACCCTTTAGGTGTTCCACAAGAGTTAATGGCACATTTTCCATTTTAATACATTTTTTCCAGTAACAGAGCAAAGGGTTAACAGCCAAACAAAACTCAATATTTATTGCCCTGATTCTGTCGTTTTTAGAAACACCCCATATGTGGTCGTAAACTACTGTACGGGCACACGGTAGGGTGTAGAGGGAAAGGAGCTCCATGTGGTTTTTAGAAGGCAGATTTTGCAGGACTGGTTTATTCACACCATGTCCCATTTGAAGCCCCCCTGATGCATCCCTAGAGTAGAAACTCCATAAAAGTGACCCCATCTAAGAAAATACACCCCTCATCGTATTTAAAACTGATTTTACAAACTTTGTTAACCCTTTAGGTGTTCCACAAGAGTTATTGGCAAATGGAGATTAAATTTAAGAATTTAAATTTTGGGGCAAATTTTCAATTTTAATAAAAAATTTTCCAGTAACAAAGCAAGGGTTAACAGCCAAACAAAACTCAATATTTATTGCCCTGATTCTGTAGTTTGCATAAACACCCCATATGTGGTTGTAAACTACTGTACGGGCACATGGCAGGGCATAGAGGGAAAGGAGCGCCGTGTGGTTTTTGGAAGACAGATTTTGCTGAACTGGTTTATTCACACCATGTCCCATTTGAAGCCCCCCTGATGCACCCCTAGAGTAGAAACTCCATAAAAGTGACCCCAGTTTGGAAACTACGGGATAAGGTGGCAGCTATGTTGGGACTATTTTCAGGGTACATATGATTTTTTGTTGCCCTATATTACATTTTTGAGAGGCAAGGTTACCAAAAATAGAAATACTGAAATTTCATCTCCATATGCCATAAACTGTTGAGGAACACCTTACGGGTTAATAAAGTTTGTAAAATCATTTTTGAATACCTTGAGGGGTTTAGTTTCTTAGATGGGGTCGCTTTTATGGATTTTCTACTCTAGGGGTGCATCAGGGGTTCTTCAAATGGGACATGATGCCAAAAAAAAAGGCCATAAAAATCTGCCTTCCAGAAACTATATGGCGTTTCTTTCCTTCTGCGCCCTGCCGTTTGGTCATACAGCAGTTTATGACCACATATGGGGTGTTTATGTAAACTGCAGAATCAGGGTAATAAATTTTAAGTTTTATTTGGCTGTTAACCCTTGCTTTGTTACTGGAAAAAATGGATTAAAATGTAAAATTTGCCAAAAAATAGCTGTTTTGGCACAGTTTTTATTTAATTTTTTTGATCGTGTTCATCTGAGGGGTTAAGTCATGGGGTATTTTTTTAGAGCAGATTCTTATGGATGCGACGATACCTAATATGTCTACTTTTTTTATTTTAGTTTTACAAAATATCTTTTTTTTTTTTGGTGTCTCAAGTCTGAGAACCATCGTTTTTTTTTCGATTGTCAGTGGCTAAATGGAATTAAAATTGGGGAAGGGGATTATAAATGTAGTACTCCATGGACCAGAGACCAGAATAACCCGGAAACGAGCAAACCGCAGGTCTGAATTGACCTGCGGTTTGCTGCGATCGCCGATACGGGGGGGGGGGGGGGGGGGGCGTCACAGGACCCCCCTCGGCATTGTGACAGAGTGCCTGCTGAATAATTTCAGCAGGCACCCAGTTCCGATCACCGCGCGCCGCGCGGCGGTGATCGTAAATACACATGACGTACCGGTACGTCATGTGTCCTTAAGTACCAGGGCATCATGACGTACCGGTACGTCATGTGTCCCCAACAGGTTAAAGCGGTTTCCCCACTATATTACATTGGTCTAAATTGGTCTAAATTCATGCATAATGTGAAATTAAATATCTTACCAATGTACAAATATTTGTGAAAATCTAACATTTTGAGAGGTATATTCTTATAGTCTCCATTGTGAATACTTTATTTTGAAATTTGTTTGTTCTTGATTGTGTCTTATGCTCTTCCATTGCAATTAGAGGTAGCGAAGTTTTCAAAAATTCGATTTGAATGATTTGCCGAATTTTTCCAAAAAATGATCTTCATTCCGAATTAATTTGTCATGAAACGCATTAAATCATTTATAATCTGGCCTGCAGTGAGAATGTATCTCGGTGTACATCACTGTGCATTTCAGCAATATGAATAGTTAGTCCTTTCTTGTAGTGAAACAGTTACTGTGCATCAGTATGACAGGCAGGTCTCATACAATATATGGACGTGCGCATCATCGCACAGGCCACCAACAGTCCTTGCTAACCCCTAGTTAAACCAAAAGAAAAGCATACAACAATCTTTAGTAAAAGAAGAAAAAAAATATGTGCGCCCCTACAGGAGCTGTGTCCCAATGACTCTTTAGTGGAACAAAGGAAGGACATGGAGGCAGTGCCAATAAAGTTTTGGAGGGAAAAAAAGGTTCTTTTAAGCCATGTTGTGGCTGTGCAAACACATGCTTTTGAATCACTTCTGTTAGCTGTAAAATGATTGTGCCTTACTATTAGGCTCAGTTCACACTTCACTCATTTGGTCAGTTACAGGTCAAAAACACAGAACAGGTACAGATATTTTCATGATATTGAGCCTCAAACAAACATTTGAGAGACAAAACAGCAGAGTGAACAGCTGAAAACTGCATTACAGACACTGCTGTAAGGTGAGGGACTATGGCTCAGACACCCAAGACTGCTATGCCCACAAGTGCCTGCTAGTGCCAATCAACTACCATCCAACCTGCCACCACAACTCCTCATTTGGTGCAGTACGTATTTATTTCTGCTGGATGAGCCACAAGTTATATTTTGCCTGATTCTTCAGACTACATCTCCATTGCACCCCAGGGAGAAAAGGCCTGAGGGAGTACACCGTGACACAACACTTCATCGGGGTCACTACCACTCCCATTCTCTGCACCGTCTCCTCGGGGGCTCACTACAGATGTTCAGCCTCCCCTTGGCTGAGTGAGCAGACAGAATGGGGTCATCTATGACTTGTGCATTTTCCCAAAGCAGTTTAGAGATCATCAACCAGTAGTTCAATGCTAAGAGGGAATAGAGTGCACAAGGTGCATTATTTTCCAGTATTTTTTATAATCTGGTAGAATGTGCAGGATGTATCATTTCAATATTATCTATAGATGGTAAAGAACAGGATCGAGCTACTATCACAGGCTTGATGATAAAAAGTTGTTGAATATAAATTAGAAAACAAACTCTTATCCTAAATTATACAGAGAGAGGAGAATGAAACAGATTATACATAAAGATTGAGCTAACCACACTCCAATAACTAGCCGGGATAACGGTGTGACTTTATGT
Source organism: Bufo bufo (assembly GCF_905171765.1). Lineage (NCBI taxonomy): Eukaryota > Metazoa > Chordata > Amphibia > Anura > Bufonidae > Bufo > Bufo bufo. The sequence continues at coordinate 701,267,605 of NC_053389.1, forward strand.
AAAATGTAAGTCAAGGACAACTACTGGTTCATCCTTCAAAGAGACATATAATTCATTTCAGTCCCTGAAAATACAAAATCTGACTTTATAATGGGATATCTACTTCTAGTTTGTAGATTGCTGGAGCTCAAAGCTTTTATTTAATGCAACATAAAACCAATAGAGAGAAAGCTGAAGGACATTTTCATTAACCAACAATAAAAAAAGATTGGAAAATAAAACACTACAGCATTGGCTAAAGCTTGTCCATTTTACATAATAGCTGTACTAAGGGCTATTTTATAATATACAGTATCATTTAGATGTCTTCTGCTCCTTAGGCTAATGGCTAAGAACCAGCCATTGTGCTATAATGTAAGAAATTGACTCATCCCTGTGCAATCTACTCAATCCATATTGAGAAAACTATATAATAGGTAATTTTCTTAAGAGATGCAATAAAATAATTATAGGAATGACACTGTAACCATCTTCTCAGTGAAATGCCGACTGGATATTAACCCCTTAGGGACTTAGGGCATACCGGTACGCCATGTTTCCCGAGTCCTTAAGGATCCAGGGCGTACCGGTACGTCCTAACTTTAAAACGCGATTGCGGCGCGGCGGGGGTTAATCGGAACAGGATGTCCGCTGAAATCATTCACCGGGCATCCTGTCACAACGCCGGGGGGTCCCGTGTCCCCCCCCCGTGACGGCGATCGCCGCAAACCGCAGGTCAATTCAGACCTGCGGTTTGCAGCTTTTACCTGGTGCGGCAGAGGCAGGCGGCAGTGCCATCGGGTCCCCATGCGGCTGTAGGGAAGACCCGATGGCATGGAAGGCAGTGCGATGTCTAAGGAAGGCATCGCGCTGCCTTCCGGTGACGAGCCTGTGAGATCCAGCCCCCTGGATCTCACAGGCTGGAAGCTGTATGAGTAATACACACAGTATTACTCATACAGCCAATGCATTCCAATACAGAAGTATTGGAATGCATTGTAAAGGGGATTAGTCCCCCAAAAGTTCAAGTCCCAAAGTGGGAAAAAAAATAAAGTGAAAAAAAAGTTGAAAAAATAAAGTTTCCCCCCCCAAAAAATAAAAGTTTCAAGTAAAAATAAATAAAAATGTCATTTTCCCCAAATAAAGTAAAAAAAAATTGGTAAAAAATAGGGGGAAAAAAAAGTATACATATTAGGTATCGCCGTGTCCGTATCGATCGGCTCTATAAACATATCACATGACCTAACCCCTCAGATGAACATCGTAAAAAATAAAAAATAAAAACTGTGCTAAATAAACCATTTTTTTGTCACCTTACGTCACAAAAAGTACAACAGCAAGCGATCAAAAAGGCGTTTGCCCACCAAAATAGTACCAATCTAACCATTACCTCTTCCTGCCAAAAATGAGCCCCTACCTGAGACAATCGCCCAAAAAATAAAAAAACTATGCCTTAGAATATGGAAACACTAAAACATAATTTTTTTTGTTTTAAAAAAGCTGTTATTGTGTAAAACTTATATAAATAAAAAAAAGTATACATATTAGGTATCGCCGCGTCCGTATAGACCGGCTCTCCCGCAAAAAATGAGACCCTCCCTAAGATAATCGCCCAAAAACTGAAAAAACTATGGCTTTCAGAATATGGAGACACTAAAACATGATTTTTTTTTTGTTTCAAAAATGATATTATTGTGTAAAACTTACATAAATAAAAAAAAGTATACATATTAGGTATCGCCGTGTCCGTATCGACAGGCTCTATAAAAATATCACATTACCTAACCCCTGAGATGAACACTATAAAAAAAAAAAAAAAAAACTGTGCTAAATAAACCATTTTTTGTCACCTTACATCACAAAAAGTGTAATAACAAGCGATCAAAAAGTCATATGCACCCCAAAATAGTGCAATCAAACCGTCATCTCATCCCACAAAAAATGAGACCCTACCTAAGATAATCGCCCAAAAACTGAAAAAATTATGGCTCTCAGATTATGGAAACACTAAAACATGATTTGTTTTGCTTCAAAAATGAAATCATTGTGTAAAATTTACATAAATAAAAAGAAAGTATACATATTAGGTATCACAGCGTCCGTGACAACCTGCTCTATAAAAATATCACATGATCTAACCCCTCAGATGAATACCGTAAAAAAAAAAAAAAAAAGGTGTAAAAAAAGCCATTTTTTGTCACCTTACATCCCAAAAAATGTAATAGCAAGCGATCAAAAAGTCACACGCACCCCAAAATAGTGCCAATAAAACCGTCATCTCATCCCGCAAAAACCATACCCTACCTAAGGTAATTGCCCAAAAACTGAAAAAATGATGGCTTTCAGACTATGGAAACACTAAAACATGTTTTTTTTTGCTTCAAAAATGAAATCATTTTGTAAAACTTACATAAATAAAAAAAAAGTATACATATTAGGTATCGCAGCGTCCGTGACAACCTGGTCTATAAAAATATCACATGATCTAACCTGTCAGATGAATGTTGTAAATAACAAAAAATAAAAACGGTGCTAAAACAGCTATTTCTTGTTACCTTGCCTTACAAAAAGTGTAATATAGAGCAGCCAAAAATCATATGTACCCTAAATTAGTACCAACAATACTGCCAGCCTATCCTGTAGTTTCTAAAATGGGGTCACTTTTTTGGAGTTTCTACTCTAGGGGTGCATTAGGGGGCTTTAAATGGGACATGGTGTCAAAAAAAACAGTCCAGCAAAACCTGCCTTCCAAAAACCGTATACCATTCCTTTCCTTCTGCGCCCTGCCGTGTGCCCGTACAGCAGTTTACGACCACATATGGGGGTTTTCTGTAAACTACAGAATCAGGGCCATAAATATTGAGTTTAGTTTGGCTGTTAACTCTTGCTTTGTAACTGGAAAAAAAATATTAAAATGGAAAATCTGCCAAAAAGTGAAATTTTGAAATTGTATCTCTATTTTCCAATAATTCTTGTGGAACACCTAAAGGGTAAACGACGTTTGTAAAATCAGTTTTGAATACCTTGAGGGGTGTAGTTTCTTAGATGGGGTCAATTTTATGGAATTTCTACTCTAGGGGTGCATCAGGGGGGCTTCAAATGGGACATGGTGTTAATAAAACCAGTCCAGCAAAACCTGACTTTCAAAAACCGTATGGCATTTCTTTCCTTCTGTGCCCTGCTGTGTGCCCGTACAGCGGTTTACGACCACACATGGGGTGTTTCTGTAAACTGCAGAATCAGGGCCATAAATATTGAGTTTAGTTTGGCTGTTTACCCTTGCTTTGTAACTAGAAAAAATTATTAAAATAAAAAATCTGCCAAAAAAGGGAAATTTTGAAATTGTATCTCTATTTTCCCTTAATTCTTGTGGAACACCTAAAGGGTTAACGATGTTTGTAAAATCAGTTTTGAATACCTTGAGGGGTGTAGTTTCTTAGATGGGGTCACTTTTATGGAGTTTCTACTCTAGGGGTGCATCAGGGGGGCTTCAAATGGGACATGGTGTAAAAAAGAAAACTGTCCAGCAAAACCTGCCTTCCAAAAACCGTATGGCATTTCTTTCCTTCTGCACCCTGCCATGTGCCCGTACAGCGGTTTACGACCACATATGGGGTATTTCTGTAAACTACAGAATCAGGGCCATAAATATTGAGTTTGGTTTGGCTGTTAACCCTTGCTTTGTAACTGGAAAAAAATTATTAAAATGGAAAATCTGCTAAAAATTTGAAATTTTTAAATTGTATCTCTATTTTCCATTAATTCTTTTGGAACACCTAAAGGGTTAACAAAGTTTGTAAAATCAGTTTTGAATACCTTGAGGGGTGTAGTTTATATAATGGGGTCATTTTTGGGTGGTTTCTGTTATGTAAGCCTCGCAAAGTGACTTCAGACCTGAACTGGTCCCTAAAAATTTGGTTTTTGAAAATTTCAGAAAAATTTCAAGATTTGCTTCTAAACTTCTAAGCCTTGTAACATCCCCAAAAAATAAAATATCCTTCCCAAAATGATCCAAACATGAATTAGACATATGGGGAATGTAAAGTAATAACTATTTTTATAGGTATTACTATGTATTATAGAAGAAGAGAAATTTAAACTTGGAAATTTGCAATTTTTAACAAATTTTTGGTAAATTTGGTATTTTTTTATAAATAAAAAAGATTTTTTTTTAACTTCATTTTACCAGTGTCATGAAGTACAACATGTGACGAAAAAACAATCTCAGAATGGCCTGGATAAGTCAAAGCGTTTTAAAGTTATCAGCACTTAAAGTGACACTGGTCAGATTTGCAAAAAATGGCCAAGTCCAGAAGGTGAAATAGGGCCGAATCCTTAAGGGATTAATGGAGTAATTATGATGTTATTATCGTTAATTTACCTATTGTGAGAAGAGCCTGGATAAATTGTGCCATATAAGGAGCATATTTATTCCAAACTGCAGGGCACTGACAACTATGCCATGGCATTGCTATGCTTTAATTAACACTGATGCCAGTCCCATCAAAACCTATGACATACACTACTCACAAAAAGTTTGAGATATTTAGTTTTTGGACCAAATTTATGGAAAACTTAAAAATTTCACGCTACAGTGATATTATATCATGAAAGTAGGGCATTTAAGTAGAAGCATGCAAACAAAAGGCAACACCAGTGATGGGTATACCCCCACAAAAAATGTCAGCGTCTCAATGAATTGTCATGTGGCCTTGAGTGTCAATTACAGCTTGACAACGATGTCTCATGCTGTTCACAAGTTGACTTATTGTCTGCTGAGGCATGGCATTCCACTCTTCTTGAAAGGTGTCCCTCAGGTCATTGAAGTTCTGGGGTACAGAGTCATGAACCTCTATATGGCGACTCAGATGATCCCATAGGTTTTCAATAGGACTGAGGTCTTGAGAAAGTGTGGCCAAAGGACGTCCATTTCTATGCTTTTCTGAGACTCTTCCGGTCTCTCTGTATCACTGTTGCAACCTCCTGATGACACTCTGTGACACTCTAAACTCAGTGGCCAGATGATGTTTAAACACACATGGTGTTATGAGATAAAAAAGGGGCACATTTATTAAGACGCCGGTCTTAATAAACCCCTAAACTCGCGGTGGTTCCGCCAAAGTTATAAATAGCAGCCTACAGGACGTGATGGTTGAAAAGTGGCATCATGCAGGCCACAGCAGCAGCCATACACAATGTGATGTTTAGCAGACAGACAGCAAGAGTGGCAAGATGGTGCACCGGCAGCAAGGAGAGGTATACTGACTGATTGCCTGGACTCTGAGAATATTTTTGTATTGATGCAGTAATCATGTGCAAAAATTTTAAATTTCAACAGTGTAAACCTAACCCCTACGTTCTCCCTGCTGCTGAGGCTGTCTGATGCATGACAAAATAGTTCATGGCTTTCCCCTGCTCGTAGAGACGCTCAAGCATGTGCAATGTCGAATTCCAGCAAGTTGGCACGTTTTTCGATTAATCTGTGTATCGGCAGGCCGTTCTGTCGATGCCGGTACAGGAAAGCGTTCCTCACCACATAATAGTGGCTGAAGTGCTTGATAGCCTCCTAGACATTGCCAGCACCTTGCACAAACCAGTGTACTTCTTTAGAAAGTGATGCAGCACTAAGTTGATTAAGTGCACCATGCAAGGAACATGTGTTATTTTGCCCAGGTTCAGGGCAGCCATGATGTTGCACCGATTGTCGCTGACCATGTTGCCCAGTTGGAGTTGGCGGGGTGACAGCCAGCGGGATGTTTGCTACTTGATGTACTTAAGCAGCTGCTCGCTGGTGTGGCTACTATCTCCCAGGCTGATCAGCTCCTACACAGCGTGGCAACGCTTTAACTGACACATGTAATAGGAAGGAGGGGTCGTTGGAGTGACCCTGTGCTCTACTGCTGTTGAAGACGGGACCGTGTCCAGGGAGGAGGAGGTGGAAGAGGCAGATAAATGCCTGCTGTGGGAGCCAGACCCATTATATAGTGTGAGGTGGTCAAAAGGACCTGGCTATGTTGCTGGGGTGCTGCCTCTCAATTGCCACAAAGAACATTGACCCAAATGGACATGTATTGTCCATGCCCTTAAACGCTGCTCCAGGTGATCACTGTGAAGTGTAGCTTGATGCATAGTGAAAATCACAAGGTGTGGCCCACATTCTCTGCCATATGACAATACAAGGCTCTACTATAATGCTACTACAGCAATTGCACTGCCAACAACGTGGTTAGGTGGGGGTTCAGCTTGTAGACAAGCTAATTGCTGGTGGAAAAAAGTTTTTTCATGGCCAAACGTTCCTAAATACATGTCTCATGATCAAGACTGAGTCTTAGCAGGAGAATGATGATGATGATGACAAAGATACCATACTGCTTGGGGGTGCGGGTTGGCTGCCACAAAGAAGACCAGGAAAAGAAGGAAAGACCTGTTCTCATTGGGAATGCTAGTCAGCTATATTTTCCCAAAGGATCCGATGATGCCTTGTAGAAAAAAAGCGCCATATGAGAGTTGCTCGCACAGAGCTACAGGCAGCCAACCTCTGGCACATTTTGGGCCTAACCCACCCACAACATCAGCGGCATCACCAGATTCCAAATCAGATGTGGCTCTGGCTGTTTTCTGGTACAAGGCCTCTGCTCTTTATTGCTGCCGCCACTGCCCTTCTCCACTGATGTTTCCTCCTCCTTAGCACTCAAATCTGGCTCCCAGGTCCTGTCCAGCACTCAATCGTCATTGGAGTCCTCACCCCCCTGCTGATTTTTTCAGATTTTAAGATATCCTTCTGGATAAGGCTCCTGGGCCATCCTCCCCTGCTCTGCATTTTTCCCAACTGCCACTGTCTCTGCCCTCATCACCGTGGCTACAGGTACTATTACCACCACCATCAACACTGGTATGCATGGGGTCACCAGACTGCTCAGGGCAGCCCAAACGGTGAGGGCTCTCACACAAGTCATCAACAGGGAAATGCTCTTGACTATCTGCCATAGGGTGTGGTGGGTTTTCTTGACACTTTTTAGGAAAAAGGAAAGCGCCCCTCTAGGAAGGGGCAGTGTAGACTGGGAGGAGTCCACTGAAAGCCTTCTTTGGGGCTGCAAGGAGGATGAGCAGGAGGAATGCTGGGACCCCTGGCTCCATGGCATGGCATCGGACTCCAAAGTCACCTCCTCATCAACCTGCTATGACTGAGAGGAGGAGTGAGCCATCCTACCACAATCTCATCCTCTTTCTCTTCACCTATAATGTTGCACCTTTCAAAAGCCTGCAGAGACAACTGCAGCCTACTACTACTTCTGGCCGGATAGTGTCATGGTCTTACCTTCTTGCTGTTCTCCTTCGTTTGACATGTGCTGGCGGCCATCTTGGTTTCTGGGTTTCTTGTAGCCTTCCACCCTGCGGCTCCTCCTTCCCACTGGGAGGAGCTGGATGCCTAGCTCATATATATAGGAGGTCTGTGGCTTCAGTTCCTTGCTTGGTCCTCCTGTGTTCACATGCGTCTAAGACTGCTGCTGCTTCTGGTTCCTGATCCTGGCTTCGTCTGACTACCCTGCTGGTTCCTGATCCTGGCTTCGTCTGACTACCCTGCTGGTTCCTGATCCTGGCTTCGTCTGACTACCCTTCTGGTTCCTGACCCCTGGCCTCTCAAAGACTCTGCTTCGGTTTCACCATCCGTTTGGACTTTTGCTTTACAGCTTTATTTTCAATAAAGCCTTCTTATTTTCACTTATCTCTTGTTGTACGTCTGGTTCATGGTTCCGTGACATTAGGACCAAGCCATGAATTCTGACGGTACAGGGCCATCCTCGCTACCCATGCTGGTTGCCAGACTTGATCAGCAGGATCACCTGTTGGGTCGGTTCGCTGTGGCGTTGCTAACCCTGCTTGAACGCACGGCTCATTTCGCTCCCGTTGCCGATGGGTCGGTTGTCGCTCCTACTGCCGCTCCGGTTGTTGCGCCAGAGTCTACCCCGACACCTGTTGTTGCGCCTGCGGTGTTTCGGGGTATGACCGGTTCTGCCCCTCTTCCACAGCGCTTTGGGGGAGAGCCAACTCAGTGCCGAGGTTTCCTTAACCAGGTGGGCATTTATTTCGAGTTGCTGCCACATGCCTTTCCTACTGAGAGATCAAAGGTGGGCTTCTTGATCTCGCTGCTCTCGGACAAGGCCTTGGTCTGGGCCAGCCCTTTATGGGAGAACAACAATCCGGTGGTTGCCGAGTTTTCCGGTTTTGTTGCTTCTCTTCGGAAGGTATTCGATGTGCCGGCTCGTGCTGCCTCTGCTGCGAAGCTCCTTATGTCCATCAGACAGGGTTCACGATCCGTAGCTGAATACGCCATTGAGTTTCGTACCCTGGCAGCAGAGGTGGGCTGGAATAATGAGGCTCTGGTCGCTGCTTTCTCTCATGGTCTCTCGGATGCCTTAAAGGATGAGGTTGCAGCTAAGGACCTACCAGTGGAGCTCGAGTCTCTTATTTCTTTCCTGATTTTGATTGACACCAGACTCAGGGAGAGACCTTCCTTTAAGGAGAGCCTGCGGAGGTCTTCTAACAGATTGGCGCTTACGTTTGCTGTCCCACCCGTGCCTCCCTCTCCTCCCACGCCTCCTGGGGATGACTTGTCTGGGGGTGAACCCATGCAGCTGGGGTTTGCTCGCCTGTCCGAGGGGGAGAGGGTACTCCGGAGACGCGAGGGCCGATGCATGTACTGTGGTCTCGGTGGGCATTTTCGGTTGGCATGTCCGAACCGTCCGGGAAAACGCTCGCACCTGATATCCTGTCGGGGGCAGATCTTGGGTGGAGTCTCCTCGTCCCCGGTTTCCCGTGTTGACAAACCACTGATCACTGTTGTCCTCTCCTGGGTCGGGGGCTCGGTGACGACCCAGGCGTTGGTGGACTCTGGTGCTGGTGGTTTGTTCATTGATAGTGTGTTCGCTGCCGCCAATTCCATTCCTCTGCAGGCTCGAGGTTCCCCACTGGCTCTTGAGGCGATAGACGGCAGACCCCTTCTGCCGCCACACGTGACTCATGAGACCCTTCCAGTGGGGATAGCCATTGGTGCCGTTCACAGAGAGTCGGTCTGCCTCCAGGTTATTTCGTCTCCACACTACTCGGTGGTCTTGGGGTACCCCTGGCTCCAGAAGCATAATCCGACTTTCGATTGGAGATCGGCCGAGATCCTCTCGTGGTCACCGCAGTGTGGGGCTAGTTGCATCCATGGGTCTGTCAAGTTGCTGTGTACTTCCTCGGACTCTCTGTTGCCTCCTGAATACGAGGAGTACCGGGATGTATTCGATAAGGTGCGCACGGTTGCCCTACCTCCGCACCGCCCATACGATTGTGCCATAGAGTTACAACCTGGTGCCGTTCCTCCTCGTGGCAAAGTCTATCCACTGTCGGTAGCGGAGAATGAGGCCATGGAGGAGTACGTGAGGGAGGCGCTTTCACGCGGACACATTCGCAAATCCTCGTCCCCGGCAGGGGCTGGATTTTTCTTTGTGAAAAAGAAGGGCGGTGAGTTGAGGCCTTGCATCGATTACAGGGGTCTCAATCGCATCACGATCAAGAACGCTTACCCGATACCCTTGATTTCCGAGTTGTTCGATCGCCTTAAAGGGGCCACGGTCTTTACCAAACTCGACCTGAGGGCGGTATATAACCTGGTAAGGATCAAGGCGGGCGATGAGTGGAAGACCGCGTTTAACACCAGGACCGGTCATTATGAATCCTTGGTTATGCCCTTTGGGTTGTGCAATGCGCCCGCAGTCTTTCAGGAATTCATCAACGATGTTTTCCGTGACCTGTTGCAGCAGTGTGTGGTGGTCTATTTGGATGACATCTTGGTATATTCTGAATCCATGGAGGCCCACATTCTGGATGTCAGACGAGTGTTGCAACGGTTACGAGAGAACAAGCTGTTCGGTAAGCTTGAGAAATGCGAATTTCACCGATCCCAGGTAACCTTCTTAGGTTACATCATTTCCGCTGAGGGGTTCTCCATGGATCCTGAGAAGGTTTCGGCTGTCTTACAGTGGCCCCAGCCCAGTGGTCTTCGTTCCCTGCAGCGCTTTTTGGGCTTCGCCAATTATTATCGGAAGTTCATCAGGGACTTTTCCATGCTGGCCAAGCCTCTCACGGATCTGACCAGGAAGGGCAGTAATTCCCAGGTCTGGCCGCTCGAGGCCATCCGAGCTTTTGAGGCCCTTAAGTCCGCTTTTGTGTCGGCTCCGATTCTGTCGCATCCCAACCCTGGGTTGCCCTTTGTCCTCGAGGTGGACGCGTCTGAGACGGGAGTAGGCGCCCTTCTGTCTCAGCGTAGAACACCAGAGGCTCCTCTGCTTCCTTGTGGGTTTTACTCCCGGAAACTGTCTTCCGCGGAGTGCAACTATCAGATTGGTGACAGGGAGTTATTGGCCATCGTGCAGGCCCTTAAAGAATGGAGGCACTTGCTCGAGGGTTCGGTGGTTCCGGTTCTCATCCTGACGGACCATAAGAATCTAACCTACCTTTCTGAGGCCAAGAGATTGACACCACGTCAGGCCAGATGGGCTCTGTTCTTGTCACGTTTTAATTACGTGGTCTCCTACCTACCCGGTTCCAAGAACATCAGGGCGGATGCCCTATCACGGCAGTACTCCGAGCTGTCCAGGGAGGAGTCAATTCCGACTTCGGTCATACCTCCGAATCAGATCCTGGCCGCCATTCGCACCAGCCTGACCTCTCCCCTGGGTGAGCAGATTTTGGCGGCTCAATCTGGTGCTCCCTCTGGGAGACCCAACGGCAGATGTTTTGTGCCTGAGGAGTTGCGCACTCGGTTGTTGCGAACCTACCATAACTCCAAGACCGCGGGGCATCCTGGAAAGAATCAGCTGTCCTGGGCTGTTTCACGTCTGTTCTGGTGGCCTTCCCTACGTTCCGACATCGCCGCATATGTAGCGGCATGCTCCGTTTGTGCCCAGAGTAAGTCCCCTCGGCACCTTCCGTTGGGCCTTCTGCAACCCATAGCCACCGGGGAGCGCCCATGGTCACACCTGGGGATGGATTTCATTGTGGACCTCCCTGCATCCCGAGGCCATACGGTCATTCTCATGATTGTGGATCGGTTTTCCAAAATGTGCCACTGTGTTCCTCTCAAGAAGTTACCCTCTGCACAAGAGTTGGCCACGATTTTTGCCAGGGAGGTCTTCCGGTTGCACGGTTTGCCCAAGGAGATTGTGTCGGATCGGGGGAGTCAGTTTGTGTCCAGGTTCTGGCGCGCCTTTTGCTCCCAGTTGGGGATTCACCTCTCCTTCTCCTCGGCCTACCACCCTCAGTCCAATGGGGCCGCAGAACGATCCAATCAGGCCTTGGAGCAATTCCTTCGTTGCTATGTCTCCGATCACCAAGACAATTGGGTTGACCTCCTGCCTTGGGCTGAGTTTGCCAGGAACACGGTGGTGAACTCTTCCTCTGGGACGTCTCCCTTCATGGCCAATTATGGGTTCCAACCTGCCGTGTTACCGGAGGTATTCTCTCCCCAGGATATTCCGGCTGTGGAGGATCACCTTTCCGTCCTACGTGCTTCTTGGGTACAGATCCAGAAGTCCCTTGAGGCCTCTGCGCAGCGCCAGAGACTCCAGGCTGATCGCAGACGAGCGCCTGCTCCTTCCTACCAGGTTGGAGACCGTGTATGGTTGTCCACCCGCAACCTCAACCTTCGAGTGCCCACTCCCAAGCTGGCGCCTCGCTTTGTTGGTCCCTTCCGAGTGCTTCGCAGGGTAAACCCGGTAGCCTATGCCCTTGCGCTTCCTCCTGGCATGCGGATCTCTAACGTGTTTCATGTCTCCCTGTTGAAGCCACTGGTGTGTAATCGTTTCACTTCCTCGGTTCCTCGGCCTCGTCCGGTCCGAGTGGGCAATCGTGAGGAGTATGAGGTGAGCAATATCCTGGACTCAGGCCTGGTCCGCGGTCGGGTGCAGTTTTTGGTCCATTGGCGTGGTTATGGTCCAGAGGAGCGTTCCTGGGTTCCCTCCGCAGATGTCCATGCTCCTGCCTTGCTCCGAGCGTTCCACGCACGCTTCCCTCAGAAACCGTTTTTTGCTCCGCGGAGGAGGGGCCCTTGAGGGGGAGGTACTGTCATGGTCTTACCTTCTTGCTGTTCTCCTTCGTTTGACATGTGCTGGCGGCCATATTGGTTTCTGGGTTTCTTGTAGCCTTCCACCCTGCGGCTCCTCCTTCCCACTGGGAGGAGCTGGATGCCTAGCTCATATATATAGGAGGTCTGTGGCTTCAGTTCCTTGCTTGGTCCTCCTGTGTTCACATGCTTCTAAGACTGCTGCTGCTTCTGGTTCCTGATCCTGGCTTCGTCTGACTACCCTGCTGGTTCCTGATCCTGGCTTCGTCTGACTACCCTGCTGGTTCCTGATCCTGGCTTCGTCTGACTACCCTTCTGGTTCCTGACCCCTGGCCTCTCAAAGACTCTGCTTCGGTTTCACCATCCGTTTGGACTTTTGCTTTACAGCTTTATTTTCAATAAAGCCTTCTTATTTTCACTTATCTCTTGTTGTACGTCTGGTTCATGGTTCCTTGACAGATAGTTGGTGCTACTACTACACACATTCTGGCTCTGGGTCTTTCGTTTGGAACCCTTCAGTAGCCAGGACATTTTTGGGCCTCTCAGATAATGTTGTGCACTACCCTGTGTATTGGTGTAGTAATCACATATATATGCTGCTAGTTTGAATATAATCAATGACCCCCCATCACCAAAAAAAAGAAGAATTTAAAATGTGTGAATATAGGGAAACTGATTTAGGCCTAAATTCGTTATTCCTCAAAGATACTTTTGTGTGTTGTCCTGTGTATTGGTGTTTATCACCTATATGCTGGTTTAATTAAATTGAACATTTAAATTCCAACCGTGTGAAAACTGAATATATGTAAACGGACGATTGAGGATTGATGCCTAATTTCTTGTTAATACACACAGCTAGATTGCTGCTATACTTTGTGTCTTGTAGTTATATATATATATATACACTCACCTAAAGAATTATTAGGAACACCATACTAATACGGTGTTGGACCCCCTTTTGCCTTCAGAACTGCCTCAATTCTACGTGGCATTGATTCAACAAGGTGCTGATAGCATTCTTTAGAAATGTTGGCCCATATTGATAGGATAGCATCTTGCAGTTGATGGAGATTTGAGGGATGCAGCATGGTGCATTATCCTGCTGGAAGTAGCCATCAGAGGATGGATACATGTTCTCATTCTGTTTACGCCAAATTCGGACTCTACCATTTGAATGTCTCAACAGAAATCGAGACTCATCAGACCAGGGAACATTTTTCCAGTCTTCAACAGTCCAATTTTGGTGAGCTCGTGCAAATTGTAGCCTCTTTTTCCTATTTGTAGTGGAGATGAGTGGTACCCGGTGGGGTCTTCTGCTGTTGTAGCCCATTCACCTCAAGGTTGTGCGTGTTGTGGCTTCACAAATGCTTTGCTGCATACCTCGGTTGTAACGAGTGGTTATTTCTGTCAACATTGCTCTTCTATCAGCTTGAATCAGTCGGCCCATTCTCCTCTGACCTCTAGCATCCACAAGGCATTTTTGCCCACAGGACTGCCGCATACTGGATGTTTTTCCCTTTTCACACCCTTCTTTGTAAACCCTCGAAATGGTTGTGGGTGAAAATCCCAGTAACTGAGCAGATTGTGAAATACTCAGACCGGCCCGTCTGGCACCAACAACCATGCCACGCTCAAAATTGCTTAAATCACCTTTCTTTCCCATTCTGACATTCAGTTTGGAGTTCAGGAGATTGTCTTGACCAGGACCACACCCCTAAATGCATTGAAGCAACTGCCATGTGATTGGTTGACTAGATAATTGCATTAATGAGAAATAGAACAGGTGTTCCTAATAATTCTTTAGGTGAGTGTATATATATATATATATATATATATATACACTGGTTTAATTACATTTAATATTCCCCTCAGAAAAAGTAAATTCCAACTGTGTAGAAACTGTAAATATGTAAATGGGAAACTGAGGCTTCACGCTTAATTTCTCATTAATACACACAGGTAGGTTGCTGCTATACTTTCAGTCTTATAGTAATCACATATACATATGCTGGTTTAATTACATTTAACAATCCCCTCCAAAAAAGTAAACTCCAGCTGTGTGGAAACTGAAAATATGTAAACAGACGACTGAGGCTTGATGCTCAATTTCTAATTAATACACACTCGTAGGTTGCTGCTATACCTTGTGTCTTATAGTAATAGAATACTGTATATATGCTGGCTTAATTACATTTAACAATCCCCCAAAAAGTTTAAATTCTAATCGTGTGGAACCTGAAAATATGTAAGCAGATTACAGAGGTATGATGCTCAATTTCAACTTAACACACACAGGGAGATTGCTGCCACACCGTGGATATTCTTGCAGTAATCATGTGTATATGTTGCTTAATTAAATTGAAAGCACCCTCCAAAAAATGTAATTGACCATGTGGGAACTGAAATATGTAAATGGATGAGTGATGCTTGACGCTCAAATTCTTATTACTACACTGCGGTAGAGTGCTGCTATACTTTCTGTCTTGTAGTAATTATATATATATATATATATATATATATATAAATATGAAAAACAGTGGCAGCACCGTCCAAAGAAAGCATGGGTGCAATGCCCAAATGAGAGACCAGCACAGTCCCAAAATACAAAAAAATAAAAACCGGGCAGTACTCCAGAAGTGAAAAAGTAAAAAAACTTTATTCACCCACGTGGAAGGAAAGCGACATTTCGGCTCAACACTAGAGCCTTTCTCAAGCCTTGAGAAAGGCTCTAGTGTTGAGCCGAAATGTCGCTTTCCTTCCACATGGGTGAATAAAGTTTCTTTACTTTTTCACTTCTGGCGTGCTGCCACAGTATATATATATATATATATATATATATATATATATAAAAGAGAAAATAATGGCGGCACTGGAGACAAGCAATATGGGTGCTAGGTCCAGGGATATAGCTGCTTACCCCAGATGAACAATGACGAAAAAAGGACAGCACTCCAGGTAAAAAAGCAGTGGTGTTTAATCACCCATGTGGATGGCAACGTTTCAGCTCAAACAAGAGCCTTTTTCAAGCAATGAACACAGTGTATGCTGGGGTACATATAGTCCAACCCCCATTACATCATAATACAATCAATCAACAACAAAGATTAAAAATAAAGTGCAGGAGTGCATATACAATATCAAAATACAGATACATATGTGTAATACCCATAGGCGAAAAAATCGCTACAGTGATGTATCAAAAATATAATACATAGTGTACATATTATGACCTACAAAGAGGTAATTAGTGATTAAGAACAAGTGTACACAAAGTGGGAGGAACACTTTGTGTACACCTGTTCTTAATCACTAATTACCTCTTTGTAGGTCATAATATGTACACTATGTATTATATTTTTGATACATCACTGTAGCGATTTTTTCGCCTTTTTAATATTGTGTTGTTATCATTTTAATTTCAGGGACAAATTATTAAAGTTGTTGTGCAGTGGCTTAAGGCCTCTTTCACACGACCGCATGACTTTTTCAGTGTTTTCCAGAGCGTTTTTTCCGGATCCGTTTTTCCGTTTTTTGTTTCCGTTGTGTTTCCGTTTCGGTTCCGTTTCTCCGTTCCGTTTTTCCGTATGGCATATACAGTATACAGTAATTGCATAGAAAAAATTGGGCTGGGCATAATATTTTCAATAGATGGTTCCGCAAAAACGGAACGGATACAGAAGACATACGGATGCATTTCCGTATGTGTTCCATTTTTTTTGCGAACCCATTGACTTGAATGGAGCCACGGAACGTGATTTGCGGACAATAATAGGACAAGACTCAAAATGTAGCGGAACAGAAATGCGGACATGTGGAAAATGGAATGAATGGTTCCGTATATGGACCGTATACGGAACGCAATAAACGGCCCGTATACGGAACGCAAAAACGTTTGTGTGAACGAGCCCTAATACTGATGACCTATCCTTAGAATATGTTATCAATATCAGATTGGCGAGGATCCAACTCCTGTTGTAATTACCCTGCACCGCTGCTGCAAAGGAGCTTGCACACAGGTAATTCTTGAAGAAAAAGCAGTGCTGGCACGAGTGCCACTACCACTTCAAAAAGCTGTTCAGCATGGGTGTCGGGAGTCGGACCCTGTCTTTCTGATATTGATGACCTATATGAAGTGTAGGCACCACAATTTTGTTTAATTTACAGCACGCTAGACAAGGGTCGTTTAGACAAGGTTTGCAATACATTACAGGCTGAAGCACTGCAGGGAGGACATTATAGGCTGAGCACTATGTAGGGTGTTACAGACTGGAGCACTACAGTGGGGGCATTACAAGATGGAGCACAATGGGGGTCATTAGAAGCTGGATACTATGGGGGTATTACAAGCTGATACACTACATGGGGCAATTCAGGCTGGAGCACTACTGAGGTGGCATGCAGGCTTGAGCACTAAAGAGGGGAGCATTACAGGCTGGAGCCCTACAGTGGGGGATCACAGGCTGGAAAACTGGAGGGGGGACATTACAGGCTGGCGCACTACTGGAGGAAATTATAATACCGTGGGCTCTTTAGGAAATAATTATAATACTGGGGGCACTACGGAGGGAATTATGCATATTAAAAGTGCTGTTCAACCATTAAACCAGCATCATCATTGCCTTGCACCACTGGGAACCCTACCTTGCACCTCAAAATTCATCTTCACCAAGGGCATCTCACCTACTACCAGGAAGGAACCTCAAAACCGGGGTTTATCCCAAAAGGAAGAAAAGGTGTGCCCTTCCCATCAATGTACTGTCCCAATGAGGGCCAGCATGAGGACTGTTTTCCTGAGTAATTGCTACCACTAGAGATGAGTGAATTTCATGTTATGAAATTCGTTCACACTTCGTTTGGTGGTAAAAGCAGAATTGCGTTATGGATTCCATTACCACGAACCATAACACAATTCTATGACGGAATGCATAACGGAATGCCTTTAGAGGCATTCCATTATTCATTTCGTCATAATAGAAGTCTATGGCCTGCATAACGGATCCGTCCCGTTTCCGTTATGCAGGAGAGGTCTCCCCTGCATAACAGAAACAGTACGGATCCATTTTGCAGCCCATAAACTTCTCTTATGACAGAATGAATAACGGAAAGCCTCTAAAGGCATTGTGTTATGCATTCCATCATAGAATTGCTTTATGGTCTGTGGTAACAGAATCCATAACGCAATTCTGCTCTTACCACCAAATGAAGCGTGAATGAATTTCAAAATACCATCATTGCTACCACGACTCCTGTCCTCCACTCCTCTCCCCTGGGTCTGTTGCAAGAAGAGTTTATAATATTTTGTACATACTGTACTCAGCTCTTTCCATTTACAAACTGATCCTTACTTGTGTCCTATTACGAATAAGTCATGAATATATGAAAAGGCTCATAACATTTTGTTTCCTGATTAAATGGTTCATTTTATTGTACACTGTGCTCCCATGTATGTAATACTAATCTGTCACTGGTGTCCGTTATGAGCGTTGTTCGAGTGCTTTCTACTAGATTTCCTGTTTTCTTTTTGTTACGTTTTTTTCTCTAGATTCATGTGCATTTTTGTGATTCCCAGTCCATTTTTAATTTTGTATCATAGAGAAGAATCTTTTTGCCCCTTGCTGTTTAATTAGGAATAAAGACATTTCATTAATATGAGGCAGATCACACAGAGATGATTCACCATGTGTCCAAAGCCAAACTGGATCAGAGAAATAATTAGTCCTAAATGCCTAGTAACTGTGGAAAAAAAGCAATAAATCAGCTGCCGTGTTAATGCAATTATGTTTCAGCACAGAATATATTCCGGATAAATCATCTGACAACAGTTGGAAAAGCTATCAATTAAGGATTATTATTCTCTGGTACCATAAAAAATGATATTAAGACACTGGGAAGCCAGGCAGAATTCTGCTGCATATTAAATAAGGGATCAGCACCTCAGGAAGATTACTGCTTTAACTCAATTCCTTGGGAGAATATGCGGTAATAAAAATTATATTCTAGGCCAGGTTTTCTGGGTGTCGCCTTGCAGTAAACCATCTCCATTGATGATGTTAGAGGATTTCAAAATTAACAAATTAGGCTACTTACCTCATTTATGGTCATAAAGTTGAGGTTTTTTTTTTTAAGGAAAATTACTTGTATAAAACATAATTTAGTCGCTATAGATAGGGTGGCTATTCTACACAGCGATAAATATATATCTTATCTCTTATACAGTTGCAAGAAAAAGTATGTGAACCCTTTGGAATGATATTGATTTCTGCACAAGTTGGTCATAAAATGTGATCTGATCTTTATCTAAGTCACAACAATAGACAATCACAGTCTGCTTAAACTAATAACACACAAAGAATTAAATGTTACCATGTTTTTATTGAACACACCATGTAAACATTCACAGTGCAGGTGGAAAAAGTATGTGAACCCTTGGATTTAATAACTGGTTGAACCTCCTTCAGCAGCAATAACTTCAACCAAATGTTTCCTGTAGTTGCAGATCAGACGTGCACAACGGTCAGGAGTAACTCTTGACCATTCCTCTTTACAGAACTGTTACAGTTCAGCAATATTCTTGGGATGTCTGGTGTGAATCGTTTTCTTGAGGTCATGCCACAGCATCTCAATAGGGTTGAGGTCAGGACCCTGACTGGGCCACTCCAGAAGGCGTATTTTCTTCTGTTTAAGCCATTCTGTTGTTGATTTACTTCTATGCTTTGGGTCGTTGTCCTGTTGCAACACCCATCTTCTGTTGAGCTTCAGCTGGTGGACAGATGGCCTTAAGTTCTCCTGCAAAATGTCTTGATAAACTTGGGAATTCATTTTTCCTTTGATGATAGCAATCCGTCCAGGCCCTGAAGCAGCAAAGCAGCCCTAAACCATGATGCCCCCACCACCATACTTCACAGTTGGGATGAGGTTTTGATGTTGGTGTGCTGTGCCTCTTTTTCTCCACACATAGTATTGTGTGTTTCTTCCAAACAACTCAACTTTGGTTTCATCTGTCCACAGAATATTTTGCCAGTACTGCTGTGGAACATCCAGGTGCTCTTGTGCAAACTGTAAACGTGCAGCAATGTTTTTTTTGGACAGCAGTGGCTTTCTCTGTGGTATCCTCCAATGAAATCCATTCTTGTTTAGTGTTTTACGTATCGTAGATTCGCTAACATGTTAGCATATGTACAAACTAAGAAGACATGTTGGCATTAGCAGGAGCTGCTCAAACCCACATGCAGTTGTGCATATATATAGGGGAGCAGATCCTGCACTTGTGGCCCGTTGCTAATGGCAATCCCCAGCAAAATGCATACGGTGGAGGATGCCCGCGGCGAACCACAAGTACCACAATAGACATCCTACACAAGGTAACAAGTGCGGATGTTGTAATTAATATAACAATATAACAAAACAATAACAAATACAGGTGCACTCTGCAATCTACCTAAACCCTCAAACTGATTTTAAAATTGAGAGATTAGTCAACATGTCCTACGGTGTAGAACATGTCTAAGCCCGGACACCACGCCAAGGTTTCTCAAGTAGCCCGGGACCTAACACTCTCCTACCTGAGCCGTATGGGCGATACCAGGAGCCAGTGGGCAAATTACAGGAGCATAAGGCCGACACACAAACAGCTCACCAGTTACCTCCAGCATGTGGCCATGCTTGCAATGGGAGGAGGGAGGAGTCTGCGAGTCCCACTCAAGACTGGCTGATATAGCCCAGGCTTCACAGGTGCACCAAATGTGACCTGTAGATGGAAAACAGGCACATTTAAATTGGAGTTTATACACCTCCAAGAATCTATATATACAAACTAAGAAGACAGGTTGGCATTAGCAGGAGCTGCTCAAACCCACATGCAGTTGTGCATATATATAGGGGAGCAGATCCTGCACTTGTGGCCCGTTGCTAATGGCAATTCCCAGCAAAATGCATACGGTGGAGGATGCCCGCGGCGAACCACAAGTACCACAATAGACATCCTACACAAGGTAACAAGTGCGGATGTTGTAATTATTATAACAATATAACAAAACAATAACAAATACAGGTGCACTCTGCAATCTACCTAAACCCTCAAACTGATTTTAAAATTGAGAGATTAGTCA
Organism: Bufo bufo; assembly: GCF_905171765.1. NCBI lineage: Eukaryota > Metazoa > Chordata > Amphibia > Anura > Bufonidae > Bufo > Bufo bufo. The sequence continues at coordinate 701,287,798 of NC_053389.1, forward strand.
ACATGTCCTACGGTGTAGAACATGTCTAAGCCCGGACACCACGCCAAGGTTTCTCAAGTATCCCGGGACCTAACACTCTCCTACCTGAGCCGTATGGGCGATACCAGGAGCCAGTGGGCAAATTACAGGAGCATAAGGCCGACACGCGTGGTGTCCGGGCTTAGACATGTTCTACACCGTAGGACATGTTGACTAATCTCTCAATTTTAAAATGAGTTTGAGGGTTTAGGTAGATTGCAGAGTGCACCTGTATTTGTTATTGTCATGTTAGCATATGCCAGAGACTTTTGTAAGTCATTAGCTGACACTCTAGGATTCTTCTTCACCTCATTGAGAAGTCTGCACTGTGCTCTTGCAGTCATCTTTACAGGACAGCCACTCCTAGGGAAAGTAGCAGTGCTGAACTTTCTCCATTTATAGAAAATTTGTCTTACCGTGGACTGATGAACAGCAAGGCTTTTGGAGATACTTTTATAACCCTTTCCAGCTTTATGCAAGTCAACAATTTTTAATCGTAGGTCTTCTGAGAGCTCTTTTGTGCGAGGCATCATTCACATCAGGCAATGCTTCCTGTGAAAAGCAAACCCAGAACTGGTGTGTGTTTTTTATAGGGCAGGGCAGCTGTAACCAACACCTCCAACCTCATCTCATTGATTGGACTCCAGTTGGCTGACACCTCACTCCAATTAGCTCTTGGAGGTGTCATTAGTCTAGGGGTTCACATACTCTTTCCACCTGCACTGTGAATATTTACATGGTGTGTTCAATAAAAACATGGTAACATTTAATTCTTTGTGTGTCATTAGTTTAAGCAGACTGTGATTGTCTATTGTTGGGACTTAGATGAAGATCAGATCACATTTTATGACCAATTTGTGCAGAAATCCATATCATTCCAAAGGGTTCACATACTTTTTCTTGCAACTGTATATTCGCGAATTTTGAGAATTTGGGATTATTTTATTGAATGCGATAAATCGGCAATGTAAAAATCGCGTAATGCGAATTCGTAAATACAGGCGTGGGTCACTTTGGCTACATTTTTCAAGCTGGTATAAGTTTCCTGAGACTGGAGAAAATAGTTGGCACGGCAGAACATTAGAATAGCTTTATATGCAGATAGAGTCAAGTGCTCCAATATATTCGCGATTGCGCTAATCGGCAGTGATTAGAATGTTTTTTCGCACTACGTGCAACTTCACATTTTAGCAGGTCTGGCTACAGATTACTGATTGGTGCACTAAGTATTGTTGTGAACTTGACATTGCTTACTTTTCATTGGTCCACAAGCAAGAAGCAGGGAGGAATCATGTGTTCAGATGGAAAAAAATGCTGAATATTCAATATAACAAATATATAGCACTATATTCTAAATATTTGCAAATTCTCAAAGTGGTGATATTCGCGATAAAAATTCGCTATTCGAATATTCGTGCTCAACACTAAAAGTAACCGCGATTTATATGGCTAGGGTAAATGAATGGCTGCTGGTGGTAACAAACAGCCGCGTTAAGAGTAAACAACACTGTAGGATATGTTATGTTTTTTATTTATGTGGACCAAAAATTTTTTGCTTTTTTGGCAGAAAATGCCTGCTGGTGTATATACACCCCCTCACTGGGTATATGGTCCTCTTCTTTATCTTTCCTGTCTTCTGAGCTGCAAAACATATGAGGCTATTTTGAGAAATTTGGCTATATTCATATTTGACCTAGATTTTTGAAAAATTCAGGTTGAATTTGATTAATTTAAAATCAATTTACTCTCTTGGTCTGGGATCTGATGTCTTCGGGGGTTAAAGAGGTGGTAAACAGGTGCCAAAATGGTTTCATTAAAAAAATAAAAAAGCATTATTTATTTTAAGGAAGACATGTCACGTTCCTGAAGATGAGGTCATCTTCAAAGTACTAACCCCACTAGATAAATGAAGAAGGTACAAGTTAAATCATATCTACTGTATGTTCATATTTTGAGCAAGAAAATGTAGTTTTAATTGCTAATATTTTAAATGATAATGAGATGCCAAGTCTATGGTTTTTGCAGCTGTAAACCTTCCAGAAGCACTGCCCTCTCTTGAGTGATGGCTCTAGTGGTCTACTGCATCATAACATGCGATCTGCTGTTACTCAATAGTATAGGGGTGGGTTTACATCCAGGAAGACATCTCATTATCATATTGTGCATTAGCTATTAAAACTTTATTTTCCTAGTTATGCTTTCCCAGTATCCTCTTCCCCTATCTAGCAGTGTTAGCAGTTTGTCAGGGTCAAGAATGGTGACACATTCCCTGCCCCTGACTCCTGATTACAGGGTTCCATGTATACGAATGAATAAATTGACAACTAGGTGGCTTCAGGGGTGTGAACCTGGGAAGCTCTCTCGAATCAAATACTGACAATGTAGGAGCTCACAAGATCATGCTACTTTCTAATAGCTGCTCCTGTCCTTATGCTTTCAGCATCTTTCCTGGGTCCTAAATCTCATCTGTACTACCGTCTACTGAGGTTTCATAGCAGCGCAAAGGGTCAAGGATCTGAGACATCCAGCTCCTGGATCCCCTTGGTGCTACCTTCTGGTAGCAGCACAGGGCAGACATACTGTAGGCAGAAGCAAGTGCAGAGGTTTCAGCTCCTGCATCTCGTCTGTAGCTTTATATCTGTTACAGATTCAGGATTTGATCTCCACTCAATTTTGCCTAGAACCACATTTTATCTAAAACTGGACCTGAAATAGATATTCATGGCTCTCGGCCAGCTTTTAATCTATTTTATGAAAAATTTCACTTTGGCTTTGTCATTGCTATACATTGATATAGTTACAATATTATCTTCATCCACTAAGTAATGTGACAGGTAATTGGAACATATTTATGACTTAGTAAATGGTTGTCACTTTTCAAGCCATTTAGCCTTAGACCTGGCAGACTAGTGGAGTACACTGCACAGCATGGAGAATATATATCTGAATGAAAACAGGGTCATACACTTTCTCACAGCATAATGTATTCAGATGATATGAAGATAGACATTTTGTTTTAGGGGGTATACAGTTCCAATAAAAAGTAAAGGGACTCTTTGGAATTACCTGGATTTCTGCTTTAATTACTAATAAAATGTGTAACATAGACAGCACCAGATCAATACACACTTTCAATCATGGATGCACATATCAAAAGAAGCCAACCTCCTCTTCTATTCAAGTCAATCTTCAGCAGTCAACTTAAAAAATTGTCTTCTTTATTTAAGCCTAAACGTATATAGAGACAAAAACCCAACTGTAATCATAGGTTGAAACATTGCTTGCATCTGTATTCTGTATATATATTTTTTTTCCAATAAATAAAGAAGATGATTTTTAAAGTTGGATGCTGTAGTTTCTTTTTTGTACTAATAAAATGTGGTCTGATTGTTACTTAAAGGGATTATGTCATGATTGGTGTAAAAAAATTAAATCAGACATCATATAGAACATGACAAGCTCTTTCTAGCAATGCTAGAACCAGCCCTGTACCTCCCATGGATCCAGGCATCTCCCCATTCAATGTCTAATAGTTTTGCTAGATTTATTTCAGGAGGTATGTCCTTTCTCAGGGGGCGCATGCTTTCCAGCAGTTCTCTACCTGTAACTGCTACAGCTTCTAACATAAGATAGGGCTGGTGACAGTGGAAGATTCAAACTGAGCATGTGCGACCACCTCAGTGAAGGGGACAAGAATGAAGGCAAGGAACAAACATCGGGTGGCGCTATACAGATACATTTTATTGAATAGCTCAATGTCTATACTATTTTTTTTATTTACAATATGTAATTGTAATAAGTATTCAGATCCTGATGCTGGTTTCAAAAATGTATAATGTGTTTGGTGGCACAACCCATTAAAGGTACAATTACAGACAAAAATTATCTGATATTTCTTTTATTGAGCACATTGAGTTAGGATCCATAGAGCAGAAAGAAAGGTAAGTGAACATTTGTGTTAATCACTTCTCGATGAGCAAAAGGCAAAACGTGTTTCAATCAAGAAGATGAGATTGAAAGTGGGAGTTTCTGTTTCACCGTACTATGCCCATTAAGTAAAGGCTCACAAAATCTGGTTACTGACAAATCTTTCTTCTCACGAAAGGCTGGTTAGTGTGAACTATACATCAATGCAAACAACTTTCAGAAGATCTCAGAAGACGCGTTATAGAGACACAACATGCTGAAAAAGGCTACAAAAACATAGCTAATGACTTAGGTGTACATCAATCCACAGTTAGACAAATTATCTACAAATGGAGAAAAAAAGACCTACAGAAGACAAATTGCAAAAACTTGGTATGGATACCATGCAAAAAAAAATGTCCTTTCTTGACCTGATTTTAAAATGTCCTTTCTTGACCTGATTTTAAAATGTACAGAGAAAAAAAAAAAACATGGCTTCATGAATGGCAGCATGGATTCCCTTTAAAAACAATTTGTATGGAAATCTGCCATATTAGTATCTCCTAACACTGAGAAAAGGGAGGGGAAAAGCAGAGAGATCTGTCAGAACAAGAGTTCAGCTCTGGTGTAATTATGGCTACTTACACACTAGCGTTTTTACTGGATCCGGCAGGGTTCAGCAAAAATGCTTCCTTTACTGATAACACCGCGCAACAATGTTTTTGCTACTGAGAGAAAAACATGTGATTTATTCTAAAATGAGCGCACTGGTTCCAAATATGAACTCGGAATTTGCCTGACACGTCTAGATTTTAACCCCTTACGGACCATGGGATTTTCCATTTTTACGTTTTGGTATTTCACTCTCCGTCTTCCCATAGTCCTAACTTTTTTATTTTTCCATTCACATAGCCTTATCAGGGCTTATATTTTGCGGGACAAGTTGTAATTTCTAATGGCACCATTGACAGTTGCATACCATGTAGTAGGAAGCGGGAAAAAAATTATTTTACACTGTACACTATGTGGTAAAATTGACCTGTTATCTTCATTCTCCAGGTCAGTAAGGTTACAACGATACCACACTTGTATAATTTTTCTTGCATTTTAATACAGATTTTTTTTTTTAAACCTTTGAGGAAAAATTATTCTGACCCCTATAACTATTTTGTGGTTATGTGTACAGGGCTGTGTGAGGGCTCATTTTTTTGTGGGACGATCTGTTCTTTTCAGTGATACCAATTTGAAGTGTGTGTGACTTTTTGATCACTTTTTATAAAAAAATTATTGGGTAGTTGAAGTGACAAGAAATTGAAAATTGGCTGTTTTAATTTTTTTTGCCATTACGCCATTTGCCGTATGCCATTAATATTGTTAAATTTTAATAGTATGGGCATTTTCACACACGCGATGCCCATGATGTTAATTTTTTTATTGTTTAAGTATTTTTATTTTTATTTTAAGGAAAGGGGGGTGATTTGAACTTTTATTTATTTTAATTTTTTATATTTGCAAAAACTTTTTTTTCCTTTTTTAAGTCACCTTGGGTGACAATAACTGGCAATCATTAGATTGCCTATTGTGTTCATTGATGTCTATGTAGACACCACTGAACACTTCATTTGCATTATACCAATACAATGCTGCCACCTAGTGGCCTGTATTGGTATAGTCATCTAATAGGCACCGAAGCCTGCTTGAGGCTTCAGCCTATTAGATCAATGTAACATCTCAGCCGGGGAACGCGGTTACCGGAGCGGAAGTGTGCGACTTCCGCTTCTGGACTGCTAAGGTGTCGTGTTCACATTTGACCACGGCATCTGAAAGGGAAAATGTATGTGATCAGCCTTATGGCTGATCGCATACATGTGCCATGGGTCTCTGCTATTTAAAATAGCAGAAACCCGACGGCTATGGCGCCCGCTGAACGTGCGAGCGGGCTCCATGTTTGGGGACCGGACTTCCGCCGTACATGTATGGCGGAGGTCCTTAAAGGGTTAAAGTATACATGCAAAGCATATTCAGTTATAAAATGAATACATTATATTGGAGATATTCCAATGGACATGTCCAGACCTGTTCGGACGCACTCAGGCTGATATCAGCAGTAAGTATATAAGGAAAGCTGGACAGATTTTGATAAGGTGATCTGTTATAGTGCTATCAGTTTTGAAACTTAAGATGGATAAACGCAGATGTGTTAACAATCCAGACAATTTCTGCTACATATGTGGCAAATACACTACTTATGCTCAGCGCAAGAATCTGACAAAGCGAGTGCGTCTTGCAGCCTGGGATGCATTTGTGCTAGTAGTGGAGAACTTCCTTGGGAGCAGAAGAGCTGCAAACTATGCTGAATTAGTAGACAACATGCTTACAGCATATGAACAACTTGGCTGCCGAATGTCATTGAAAGTGCATTTCTTACATTCCCATCTTGACTTTTTCCCACCCAATTTGGGACACGTAAGTGACGAACATGGAGAGCGGTTCCATAAAGATATTTCTACAATGGAGAAAAGGTATCAAGGCTGCTGGAATCCCAAAATCCTTCTATCTTCATTCAGCAGGACCTGCGCTGACGTCACCATGCTCACCACGTGGTGAGCACGATGAGGTCAGCGCAGGTCCTTTTGCAGGTACTGCAAGAAGAAGAAAGAGGACGATAACGGTTGCGAGATCAGGTGAATGAGGTGAGTAATTTTTTTTATTACTTTTTAACCCTTAATAGACATTTTACATCTACAGAACACCCAACCCAAACACGAACTTCAGTGAAGAAGTCCGGGTTCGGGTCTAGGTACCACATTCAGTTTTTTATCACGCGTGTGCAAAACGCATTAAAACGCTTTGCACTCGCGCAGAAAAAACTGAACAACGCAACGCAATTGCAGACAAAACTGACTGAAATTGCGTGCGCACTCGCGTGGGTTTCCCGCAAGGCACCCGCAACGCATCCGGACCTCTTCCGCGACACCCATGTGAAAGCGGCCTAAACCTAAGAAGAAGCTTTACTGGAAACAAAAAGAGCCTCAGTTAGTGAGGAATTGATGTGTTGGATGACCTAGGGTTTTGTTTTTGAATTCTGGCAAAAAAATAAATATGCAGCCCATGTCTAACTGCTGCTGGACTAAGTTGCCCATGTGTGTAATTCTATATCCCGTCTTCCTGAGAAGATGGTGATCCCACTTGCTACACAATGTTAGTGTCTAATGAGAGGTGGAAAATGTCTTCTCCTGAATAATTGTCTTTTCCAGCATTTCCTTGTCTAATGATGAATCTTGTATCTTTCCTAAACCTACAATCAGTTAAGAAAATATTGTAAATATTTCATAGGTCACACATGTTGCTTGGGGATATAATAATGTATTTCTAATTCCAGTGGGACAGTGGTTATCTCAAGAATAGGTCAGCCTAGATTATCGAAGCTTGGGCCTGTGAATAAAGAGCGCACTTAAAAGAGAGACCCAGCTGTGAATCTTCCCCTTGTTAGCACTAAGTGCTCTTACCTCTGCCTTTGACAGATTCTGGCTGACACATCCTTATTTGTATTTCACATTTACAACTCAATTACTATTTACTGCTTCTCCTGACATCAAATGCCACTATTAAATAATATATGTAGGCAATGTGTGAGTCCGCAATAAAATCAATAGTTAAGAATATACAACAACAGGGCAATAAAAAGAGAGTCGATTGCTAGAAACATACTGGGCTTACAGTTCTAATTTGCACAATTTTTATCACACAGAGACAGATGTTAGATTTTATCTACATCTTTATCTCTGTATTAACAAATAGAGATTTGCAAAATTCTATTTGGTTTCAAGTTGGTCGACTGTCAGATTCCAATGGAAACTGAATAAATTCAAACCAAAATGTGCCCCATTTGCCCTAAAACTTCATGTACTGTAGAACACTCGGAGGTTGAGGTCTCCTAAGACTGCATCCAACCACTTTCAAGCTCTTTAACACCAAAACAGAATTGGCAATGACAAAGTGACAACAACATATATAGCTATGGGTAAACAGATGGTAACCGGTGGTAACAAACAGCCCATGAAATAACACACTACACTGTCAGATTTTTTTTAATTAATAAAAAAGGTTTAAAATCTCCCTTTTTGGTGGAAGATACCTTCTTCTCCATCTTCTGAACCAACATTTTCTGTGATTCGTGTGAGACGAATTCAAAAAAATTGTAAGGAGACGTGTGCTTGCCCATTTGTTGGCTGACTGCTGCCCTATTCCACCTGGTCAGGAACCAGAGTTATTATGAGCACTCATTCGGTAGATTATGAGTCCATGAAATAGGGCTTTAATTTAAAGGTATCATTTCACGGTGGCAGATATCTCCTACAGTGGGGTTCAGATAGAGTACAGCCTGTGCCAGCATGATCCTGCCATTATTACTGTTGCTTGTAGCCATGTTAATGACTGTTGCTGCTCTAGTTCTTCACCACCATCTTATCCAGATAACATTTTCAGTGATATATTTTCATTTCCATCAAATTACAGTATTTTGCCTACTGGTCATCATTATCATCATCTTTTAAGGGCATCTGTCAGCAGATTTGTACCTACAAAAAAAACTGGCTGACCTGTTACATGTGCACTTGGCAGCTGTAAGCATCTGTGTTGGTCCCATGGTCATATTTGCCCACATTGCTGCGAAAAATATATGAAAATGACCCTCTAGGAGCAACAGGAGTGTTGCCAATACACCTAGAGGCTCTGCTCTCTCTGAAACTGCCGAACCCTCTGCACTTTGATTGACAGAGCCAGACATTATAATGTGTACAAAGCCTGACCCTATGAATCAAACTGCAGAGGGCACGGCAGTTGCAGAGAGAGCAGAGCCTCTAGGTTTAATGGCAGCACCCACATTGGCTCATTTGCATATATTAAAACTTCATTTTGTTCTCAGCAATGCAGGGATATGTGAAGATGGGATCAACACAGATGCCTTTAGCTGCCAAGCGAACATGCAACAGGCCAGAAAGCTCCATAGGTACAAAGAAGACCACTTTTCATTGTAATTTTGGGCAGTCGTCTTAAAGAGGTTTCACTGTATATTATTATGAATATTAGAATGCAATTCTTATAGATTTCTTTTAGGCCTATTGCATGGATCCACATTCTGGCCCTCACAAACTGCTATATACTGTACCTTCTTTTGTTCCTGAATTTTAAACTCTTGAGAACAAAAAGCAAGGCATGCTGTGTCTTATGCTGAATTCTGGAATATTCCCTGGTACATGTCATGGTCTATAAACATGGCTTTGCTGTGTCCGATAGTAGTTATAGAGGAGTAAAAGATAGTTGATGTGAGATAAGAAAGCCGAAAGGTCATATTATATTTTACCTTGCCTAATAACCTCAAATTACCCCCCATTTTTCGACCACTGTAAGTGTCAATGAAAGGGTACTGCCACACAAAGATTGTCTTATCTAAGCCAAGGTCTGGTCTTCTCACATTTTGATTGTGGTTGCAACCACTTAGAAGAAGTCATCTCTAAAACTGAAGGGAGGACTGATTTCAAAGAAATATATTGTATGGCTGCGGAAATTTAACTACTTCAGCGCTTTTGATTTTACTGCTGACATACTGAAGTGTATCCGGGATATCGCTTCCCCAGCAGTAAACAGGTTAATGTCTGGCCTGCTTCATTTTGAAAAAAAAAATAAGCAGTGACATTTGAAGCCTCTCTAGCTGTAGAAGAGATGAGTTGCTGTCAGGGTAAGGCCCATGGGTAAAAAGAAAGCTTTAGATGCCAATTACCGAATAACTATTTATTCCATTCTCACAAAGATGAAGACAGCACATCAGAAATCCTAATGACTGTCATGAAGATTACAAATGAGAAGATAATAGGTGTGAGCCACTGGAAAGGTCTTACTCTACTTTGTGATATAAGCAAAATTATAATACATTATCCTGGAAGACGTGAGTGAGAAGTAAAATATCATTAAAGGGAATCTGTCACCTGGTTTGACCATATTAAGCTCTCACCATTTCCATGTTTAATAAAATACCTCATCTCCTGCAGTGGTCTTCTTTCTTATTTTCATGCTTTCATTTTGCTAAAAAAAGCGATCTTTGTATTATGCAAAAGAACCCTGAAGGTGCCCCGAGGGGTGTTATTCTTCACCCTCTGAGCCCAGTGACACGTTTGAGGCTGCTGCCCTCAGGAGCGGTTGGATCGCACAGGCGCAGGCAGTAGCCGGTACTACGCCTGCGTGAGATTTCAGCCGGACGAACTGAAGATTCAAGGTGCCTGGCTTGAATGAATTAACTGACGTAGCAGAGGGGGCGGCGCCATTAAACTAGGGTGTGGGACGATACTGCATAGCGAGGAGGCGTGCTTGGGCTCTAAACTAAGGCGGGCTAGGCACAGCAGGGGGGCAGGGCCGGATTAACGTAGGGGCTGATGGAGCTGCAGCTCCAGGCCCCTACCATAAAATAGGCCCATCTGCCAGCCAAAAGGCCGTCGGGAGGGTTAAAAGTCCTCTGTTGTACACAGCGCAGCGTCACATAGCACACAGACAATGCAGAGACGCTCACCTCACGCTGGCAGCAGGAGCCTGAGGGAGAGACTCGGGAGGAGCGTAATATGATCCTAGAGTGGAAGCTGCTTCTGCCAGCCCCTCCCCGCCCACCAACCAATCAGAGCTGAGGCAAGGCAAGCACTAGCAGCTCTGAGTAGTACAGGGAGTCTTCACAGGTCCTGTAAGGGAACTGCACAGTGTAAAGTGTAGTTCCCAGGTTAGAACAGTGCATCTGCCAGGACCTGTGATGACATCATCTTCAGCATCACAGGTCCTGCAGAATCTAGCAAAGGAACTGCACCAAAAATGCTGTAGTTCCTAGGTTTGAAAGGTACATCTGCCAGGACCTGTGATGACATCATCACAGGTCCTTCAACCCCTAACAGTTATTAGAAGTTCACAATCAGCTCTGCATTGATCCATACAGACTGGAATGGAGTGGTAAGAGGAGGTACTCCACTTCTCATCATTTACCTCCCTCCATGCCCTGTTTTTACTCATTGCTCACTCATGTATAATACTTCAGACAGTTACAGTGACCACAACCTCATGTACTTCACACACACAGTGACTATAATGCATAACTGACAACATATTTCTATAAACACTGCATCTACAGTATTATACCTTGTATGCCTCACATCTATATATATATATATATATATATATATATATATATACACACACACACACACTGCATATATTAAACAGTATTATAGATGCAATATGTACAGATATATAATATATATTGCAGTGTACTGATATGTGAGGTACAAGGTATAATATATGCAGTGTGTATAGATATATTGTATATACAGCAGTGTACTGATATGTGAGGTACGAGGTATAATAGATGGTGTGTACAGGTATATTGTATATACAGTATTGGATTGATATGTGAGGTACGAGCTGTAATTTATACCTCATATATCAGTACACCGCTGTATATACTATATACCTGAACACACTGCATATATTATACCACGTTCCTCACATATCAGTACACTGCTGTATACACTATACATCTGTACACACTGTATCTATTATGCCTCTTTTGTGTGCCAGGCCTGTTTTGTAATCCCAATCCGGCCCTGATGGCATAAATTATAAAACAGCAGCGAACATAGTTCATGGAACAAAGAGAGAGGCCTGGAATGGGTAGTGGGAGGGGCTATAAAAGGGGAATGGGGGCCCAATTTAGATTCTTGCTATGGGGCCCAGTGATTTCTATGTACGCCTTTGACAGGAGCAGAGAGATAAGAGAAGTGACAGATGACACAGAGTTTAGATTACAGGTTGAATTAACCCTTTAGGATCAAATTGGCTTCTCAGGAGATATATATGTTAAAGGCATCTCATTCAGTAGCTATATAACTAAGGGTGGGTTCACATCTCCTTTATGGATTCCGTTAAGTGGGGACTATTTTATTATCAGCCAGTGACTGTGTTACTGTAATACTGTTATCAATTCAGCACATAGTTTTCCCTGTGCGTGCATTCACATTTCACTTCACTTGGTTCGTTGTACTACTGTCAGTGTCAGACTGTTGTCACTGTGGGTAACAATGCACAACAGACAACCATGCACACCACAGTGACAGCTCCTGAGTCCTCCTGTCCTAAGTCCTCCTGTCCGGCGTCAGCCTCAGCTTCCCTTCACTATCACTATAATCAATCACTCTTCCTGATCCGGACTCACTCATTAGAGAGCTGAAGAGCCGACTGAGTCAGCAGCAGCAAGTGAATCGAATGGATAGCATCTGCGCATGCGCACCGGCACCTAGAGTCTTCGGTTCACTTGCGAGTCAGCTCAGCAGTCAGTGACTCAGCAAGTGAACCGAACATCCGATTCATGAATCGGTTCATTTGAATGAGCTGATTCAAATGAATGATTCATCTGAAAGATCCGAACTTCCCATCACTACTGAGGTCATATCCGGCGGGCCGCGGCATTACAGGAACAGCACCAGCTGCTCTGACGTCCTGCCGCCGGATATACGTCCACAGTCCACAGCAGCTAGAAAACAGTAATCTTCATAGTCATGTTAAATGATCACTATAGTGTCAGGAAAACAAAGCGGTTTTCCTGACACTATAGTGCCCTGAGGGTGCCCCCACCCTCAGGGTCCCCCTCCCTTGGTCCCCCTCCATGTTGCCAAGATAGACGCCAAATGAAGGGGTAGTTGCAGGAACAAAATACTTTAATGGTATCGATAAAATATATATGTAATTAAGACACTAAGTGCAGTTCCATAAAAAGGCCCAGCAAAATCCTCAGCACCAGGCCCATGATGCTCTTAATCCGGCCCTGCAGGGGGGTGTTACTGGGCTCAGAGGGTGAAGAATAACGCCCCTCTGGGCACCTTCAGGGTTTATTTGCATAATACAAAGATCGCTTTTTTAGCAAAATAAAAGCATGAATATAAGGAAGAAAACCACTGCAGGAGATGAGGTATTTTTTTACACATGGCAAGGGTGAGAGCTTAATACACTGCGTGCAGAATTATTAGGCAAATGAGTATTTTGACCACATCATCCTCTTTATGCATGTTGTCTTACTCCAAGCTGTATAGGCTCGAAAGCCTACTACCAATTAAGCATATTAGGTGATGTGCATCTCTGTAATGAGAAGGGGTGTGGTCTAATGACATCAACACCCTATATTAGGTGTGCATAATTATTAGGCAACTTCCTTTCCTTTGGCAAAATGGGTCAAAAGAAGGACTTGACAGGCTCAGAAAAGTCAAAAATAGTGAGATATCTTGCAGAGGGATGCAGCACTCTTAAAATTGCAAAGCTTCTGAAGCGTGATCATCGAACAATCAAGCGTTTCATTTAAAATAGTCAACAGGGTCGCAAGAAGCGTGTGCAAAAACCAAGGCGCAAAATAACTGCCCATGAACTGAGAAAAGTCAAGCGTACAGCTGCCAAGATGCCACTTGCCACCAGTTTGGCCATATTTCAGAGCTGCAACATCACTGGAGTGCCCAAAAGCACAAGGTGTGCAATACTCAGAGACATGGCCAAGGTAAGAAAGGCTGAAAGACGACCACCACTGAACAAGACACACAAGCTGAAACGTCAAGACTGGGCCAAGAAATATCTCAAGACTGATTTTTCTAAGGTTTTATGGACTAATGAAATGAGAGTGAGTATTGATGGGCCAGATGGATGGGCCCGTGGCTGGATTGGTAAAGGGCAGAGAGCTCCAGTCCGACTCAGACGCCAGCAAGGTGGAGGTGGAGTACTGGTTTGGGCTGGTATCATCAAAGATGAGCTTGTGGGGCCTTTTCGGGTTGAGGATGGAGTCAAGCTCAACTCCCAGTCCTACTGCCAGTTTCTGGAAGACACCTTCTTCAAGCAGTGGTACAGGAAGAAGTCTGCATCCTATAAGAAAAACATGATTTTCATGCAGGACAATGCTCCATCACACGCGTCCAAGTACTCCACAGCGTGGCTGGCAAGAAAGGGTATAAAAGAAGAAAATCTAATGACATGGCCTCCTTGTTCACCTGATCTGAACCCCATTGAGAACCTGTGGTCCATCATCAAATGTGAGATTTACAAGGAGGGAAAACAGTACATCTCTCTGAACAGTGTCTGGGAGGCTGTGGTTGCTGCTGCACGCAATGTTGATGGTGAACAGATCAAAACACTGACAGAATCCATGGATGGCAGGCTTTTGAGTGTCCTTGCAAAGAAAGGTGGCTATATTGGTCACTGATTTGTTTTTGTTTTGTTTTTGAATGTCAGAAATGTATATTTGTGAATGTTGAGATGTTATATTGGTTTCACTGGTAAAAATAAATAATTGAAATGGGTATATATTTGTTTTTTGTTAAGTTGCCTAATAATTATGCACAGTAATAGTCACCTGCACACACAGATATCCCCCTAAAATAGCTAAAACTAAAAACAAACTAAAAACTACTTCCAAAAATATTCAGCTTTGATATTAATGAGTTTTTTGGGTTCATTGAGAACATGGTTGTTGTTCAATAATAAAATTAATTCTCAAAAATACAACTTGCCTAATAATTCTGCACTCCCTGTATGGTCAAACCAGGTGACAGATTCCCTTTAGGCTGAAATAATCGTTGTAATAGAAACCCATATCCCAGCACATTCATTCGAAGAATGGACATAGTCGGTAAATTTCAATTTTCATACTTCTCTGCTGAAAACTCTCACACTGCTAAATCACTGTTCTTTATATTATATCATCCCATAGCAACCCCATTTTGCCTGGAAGAGTTTTACATAGCAACTTAATCCATGTATAAAAACCCAGAAAATTCCCTAATTTAAAAAAATCACTAAGCAACCCTTTATTCAATTGTATGGCTTGCTTTTTCTGAGTTACATTTGATTAGCCTCTCAATACTGCACATTAATTAGTACTTTAGCCGCCTTTTGGTAAATTAAGGGCAGTCCTATATTCAGCTGATCCAGCTTCAGGAACCCCTGGCAATCACCTGACATTGCTGAAGGAACTTGTGGAGGGCCATACATTTCCCCTACACCACCTACAACAGAGAGAATGTAGTATAGCATGCTGGTCATTGAAATGAATGGCTGGTCGTGGAATATATCAGTGGACCCCTGTCTGCCAGAGAGAGAACTGCAACTTGTTAGCTCTCCAAGATGACTAATGGGGGGATCCATATGAGGATGACCATCAATCAATTGTCTGCCCCCCTCCCAATTGAATCTTAGGGGGCCACTTTGCCTACCTCTTATAGACACGCTACAGTGTCTGGGTTTGGAGCATTTTCACCCGTTTAGGCCATTTTTTTCAGTGAGTTTTTGCACTTTGCCTACCTCTTGTAACAGCCTTGGAAACGAGGTTTGCCTCATGACACAGCTCCTTTAAATTCATTAATTTTTCTTTTTAAATGTTATTAGAAATGTAAGAATGTAGCCAAAAAGATTATATCTGCCTCTGCACACATTGCTTTACTAAAAAAGGATCAAGTGGGTGAAACCAATTATGTGACCCACTGCATGAAACGGCTGCAGATTGTATATCTTGATTTATTTTATTTCCAATCATGCAATCCCTGTAATGAATGCTAGATAGCCGTAGTACAGTAATATGCGGTTGGCAGGGTGAAGGGCAAAGTATTGGCTAGATATCAAACACATAATGCTCAACCTGCTGCCTCTATAATGAGGAGAAAATTCACTAGAGGATTCTATCGATCCAGCATTATAAACACAACACCTCTGCAGTCAAGTGTTACTGAAATCCATTATGTGTTTATGTATATATAAAAACTGGGATTTTTTTATTTATTTTTTCTTTGAAGCTTGTTACAAACACTGCCTGACAAGGCAATAAGCGATAAGATAATAGAACTAAGCATGCTCCTGAAATAATAATGTCTACCTGATCACCATGTGCACAAGTGTTAGCGCAGAGTGACACACGAGCTTAGACAACATTGTAAAGACAATTTGTGATTTATTCTGTCCTCGTTATTGAAGCATGACCGCCTGTCTCCACGTGTATCTACTTTACAGCAACAAATTCCTTTTATTATCTATCTATCTATTTATTATCTATCTATCTATCTATCTATCTATTTATTATCTATCTATCTATTTATTATCTATCTATCTATCTATCTATCTATCTATCTATCTATATATCTAAAAACAGAAATTGAATCAGCAGCACTCTGTTGGATGCCGGGTGCAACTCGGAGTTGCACCCGGCATCCAACAGAGTGCTGCTGATTCAATTTCTGTTTTTGTATTTTGGACCTATCAGCCTAGCACCTTCTTTTTCTCCTGAAACATGAGCCAAGCTACAGGATGTACACACCAGGACGTCTTTTCCTATACGCAGGAAGATGAAGCACGTATCCTACAGGGTGCCACAGAGGATATAGCCTTTTTATCAACACCGTCCACATTGGACCTCAAGAAAAGGTATGAGTTATATTCCAAACGACTGATCAATTTGGACTTACATGCAATTATTCTCAGCGAATATCATCATGCACATCGCATACCAAGGGGCATGCGCTCAATTTTGAGACCTGATTTTTTTCCTAATAACCCAGATTTTTGTTCACGGTTCGCACAGATTTTGAACAAATACTCTCTGGATATCATTTTGTTAAATGTTGAATACCTACAAAAGGAAATCTGTACCTTGAAAATCAGTCTGGAACAAACAGAAGGGGAATTGAAAGCAATATTAACTACAGAGGATGCAGAGAAATATTTCAGTGATTGTAATTTACACCTGGAGAAATTAAAACAAGATCTACAATCTACTAAGAGGAAAAAGTGGCAAAGGGATATGGAAGATTACACTACCGGCTTTGTATACAGTTGGCAGGGAGGACAGAGGACTGTTAAAAAAGGCCCTAAGAGGATAGAACGACCCTCTCCCCAGAGTAAGAAGACGGGACCCTATAAACAAAGGAACAACTCCACAGCTCCAGAGATGGACGATTCCCGGAATGCTGTTGCAGCATCCAGCTCTAATACACCTACAACTACCATTCCTTTTTCAGGTCTGGGTCCAGATCCCATCGGACCAGACGAGGGAAAAGGAGGCAACACAGGTGGCGCAAAGGGAGGCCTGATGAAATCACAAAGAACCATGCGGAAGAGACAACTGTGGTAAATATATCATCTGTTGTGTTAACTCCAATACAATTGTCTGTTTTAGAAAAAGGACTTTCCTTCTGCCCGGCTAAGAGCATTGATTGGTTTCAATTAGAGCTTGACCTGCATCGTTTTTTTAGAGCCATTAAGTTAAAAATTTGGTTTGACAAACAGTCCACTGAAGCCTCAGTGGTGGGGTTGAGAGGTGATTCAGAGCTTACACTTAATAATGTACAACTGCATGTGAAAAGTGATTTTTCTCCTATTGTTAATCATGTTGCCCTTGATACATTTATCAATGCAGTCAGGATTGAGTTAGAGGCACTAAAAAATTCAGGAGAAGAAGGAATGTGTATGAAATGGAATATGAGAGGAGAGGAGACCAAGGCCTTGAAAGAGCTTGCTGCTAACCCTTGTCTGACCATTAAACCGGCAGACAAGGGTGGAGCAGTGGTGGTCATGAACACAACGGACTATGTGGATGAGGTATATCGGCAATTGAATGACGAAAATGTATATCGCAGGCTTCCAGGTGACCCTAAGTTCGAATTCTTGAAAAAGATTCGTGGGGTACTGGATTCCGCTAGAGAGGAGGGTGTGATCGATGACAAGTTACACTCCTTTCTCTATGTGGACCGGCCGAGGACACCGGTAATATACATGCTGCCGAAGATCCACAAGTCACTTGTTTCTCCGCCTGGCCGCCCGATAGTATCAGGCATTGGTTCACCCTTCTCTCAGATTGCCATATTTTTAGACAGGATTCTGTCGCCATATGTCTCAAAAGCGAAATCATACATAAGAGACACTACACATTTCTTGAATGAAATTAGTGAAATACAACTACCAGCACATGTCATCTTAGCATCATTTGATGTAGTTAGTTTGTACACTTCTATTACACATGATAGGGGGGTAGGTGCGGTTAGAAGATGTCTAGCTGATTCACCATACTCCATAAAGTGTAAGAATTTTTTGATCACACTCTTGGACATTGTACTCACCTGCAACTATTTTTTGTTTCAGGATGAGTACTTTGTTCAATTATGCGGGACCGCTATGGGCTCAAATGTGGCGCCAAATTATGCGAACATTTATATGGCCCATGTAGAGGAGATGTACGTCTATGTTAGCCACCACTTCAGACAGGTTCTGGGGTGGTGGCGTTACATAGACGACATCTTCCTACTGTGGACGGGCTCCATTGAGGAGCTGCACCAGTTTGGTGATTTCCTCAATGGGATTGACCCTGAGATCAAGTTTACACTGGTCAGCTCGGAAACCAAGATCGAGTTTTTGGATGTAACAGTGAGTAGACAGGGGGATTTTCTACATACTGACCTTTTTGCTAAAAAAACTGACAAAAACACATTACTCAAATATGACAGTTGTCACCCCAGGAGCATGGTTAGGACGTTGCCCTATAGCCAGCTGCTTAGGGTTAGGGGGATTGTACAAGGAGAGGAGGAGGTTACAGATAGACTCGCCACAATGGGTCAGAAGTTCATTAATAGGGGGTATCCGAGAAAACTGGTGGAACAACATAAAGTAAGGGTCATGCAACAGTCCAGGGAAACCCTCTTGAAGAAATGCACAAATAGAACAAGGGATGAAAAACGCATACCTTTTGTTACGCGGTTTTCACCCTTGAGCGACAAAATTGGAGGGATCCTGAAGGGGCACTGGCCCATTCTGGGCAGTAACTTCAAGGGTATTCCCGAATTTGCCAACCCTCCTATGATGTCTTATAGGCGCACACGCAACATCAAGGATCAATTAGTGCGGGCAGACATTGGTACTAGTAAAATCTCATTCAGCAGTTATTTTGGAGCATCCAGGAAAGGAAGTTTCCCTTGCCATGGGTGTGTAAATTGCCCTCTTATGTTAAGGGGAGCGAATTTTATACACCCACAGACAGGAGAGGAATTTAAGATAAAACATCACTTGACTTGTGATTCCTCCTATGTAGTGTACCTGCTTGAATGCCCCTGTCATCTCCTCTATGTAGGGGAGACTACATGGGATGTTAAAACCAGACTGAACCATCACAGGTACACTATTAGGAAAAAGAGGTTAGATCTTCCAGTGTCTAAGCACTTTACGGAAGCAGGACACACCGAAAAGGATTTGCGGTTCAGGGTAATCGACCAGGTCGCCATGCCACGTCGTGGGGGCGACAGGTCGGTCACACTAAAACAGAGAGAACTATATTGGATTTTCCAATTACGTACCTTAAAACCACATGGACTTAACGTTGAATTTAGGGTGATATATCTAGGTACCAGTGGAATGCGTGACAATAGTCTGAGAGTGTATAGGTTGAGACTGTATTCTCTATTCATTCTCTTTTTTTCCCTTGTCTCCCATAGATTATCTTGATGGAAACGTTTGTCTTAATTGAGAGGACATCGCCCGACATGAAAATTTCAAGCGATTATTACCAATATAATTTTGTGTGTATCTCTTTTTTGTAGATCTCTCAATTCACTATTTAGGTTGGGGATTCGAAGCCAATGTTATCAATATTATTCACTTATCTGCGATAAGTCTCCCATTGGGGCAGAAGGATGCCGGTGGGGGTGGATATAGGAGCGGGGGACATATGACACGAGAGTGTCTGGTCCTTCGTCCCACACAGGTTCATGTGCCCAGTGATGGACATATGGGCCAGTGATATATGTCTACCTCCACTTTGATTCCATATACAACCACGGGTGGCGGGGGTGTAGTGACTGGATCCCTGGTTAAGACTAGCCTTGGGATTCTTGCCACGATGGAATTTTGCGCACTGGATTAACCCCCATGTGCGCATTGCTCCATAGACATTGCCCGCTGCCTGGTGGTTGCTGTACCCTTAAGATCGCATACAAACATGGTTGCTATGGTGACATGGTGACAACAATATTGGTTTCGTTCCCGCAGACATGCGCATTGGCGTGTTGCCAGTGTGCTGATTATGACCGCGCGGGGCGCATGCGCAAGAAATGGAGAGATCTCGCGAGCCGTGCTGGGCCCCGGCGCATTGCGTACGAACGCCAGATTGAGCGTTTTGTGCGCATGCGCGGGACTTAACAGGGTCTCGCGCTTTACCGGCATACACTGACGCCTGCGCACCAGACGCCAGGGGACGCCAACATTGAATCGCTAACGGTTTTCATGACGTGGGTTTGTCCCTCTTTTAATTTCTTTCCTAATGTTTTGATTTATATACACCTTGGCACAGCTGCACATTGATGTATACGCTATGTTTATACTGTGATGGCACATGTACATGTATACACTATAATGAATTGTATTATCATGTTTTATATGGATATTTGTAAAATGTATTTAATGATCAATCATGTTATCTTAATTGGACTCACCCACATAAATATGTTTGAGAACACTGTGTTCACTAGCTTGACAAAGGCTCCATTGAGAGGGCTGAAATGCTGCATTGCAAATAAGTGTGAATAAACGTCACTGAATTTCTTCACAAGACCGGAGTGCTGCCCAATTTTTTCTCTATCTATCTATCTATCTATCTATCTATCTATCTATCTATCTATCTATCCAGAGGCAGACACAGACAGCAGAGGGCCCCTGTGCAAGGAATGTACCTGGGCCCCCCTCCTCCCAAAACCACACATACAAATATAAACACATGCAGGGTACATGCAAATAAAAAACATCTTGTTAATACGGGTCAATATGTTTACAGTATGTATATATATTTTTTTCATACTAGGTCACGCCTCTAACTCTGCTCTCTCTGTAACTGCCGCACTTTGATATGGCCAGTTGTGATTATATTTTCACTGCCAGGCCCTGTCAAAGTAGACAAGGTGCAGCAGTTGCAAAGAAACCGGAGCCTCTAGGTGTAATGGCAACGCCCCCGTTGCTCCTAGAGGCTCATTTGCATAAATTAAAACTTTATTTTTCTCAGCAATGCGGGCACATATGAAGATGGGAAAAACACAGATGTCTTCAGCTGCAATTTGCACATATAACAGGTCAGTCAGTTTCATACGTTCAAAACTGCTGACAGATGTCCTTTAAAAGCAGTTTATCCCCTTCTCCCCCCCCCCACTCAGCCTCTCTGACATTTCATACACCAATGCTCTCCCTTGGCCTGCGCTGTAAGGGTCCATTCCCACGTCTGCAAAATGGGTCCGCATCTGTTCCGCAATTTTGTGGAACGGGTGCGGACCCATTCTTTTTCAATGGGGCCGCAAAAGATGCAGACAGCATAGAAGCATAGAATGTGTCAGCAGATAAGAACCATTTGGCCCATCTAGTCTGCCCAATATACTGAGTACTATGAATAGCCCTTGGCCCTATCTTATATGAAGGATGGCCTTATGCCTATCCCATGCATGCTTAAACTCCTTCACTGTATTTGCAGCTACCACTTCTGCAGGAAGGCTATTCCATGCATCCACTACTCTCTCAGTAAAGTAATACTTCCTGATATTACTTTTAAACCTTTGCCCCTCTAATTTAAAGCTATGTCCTCTTGTAGCAGTTTTTCTTATTTTAAATATTTTCTCCTCTTTTACCTTGTTGATTCCCTTTATCTATTTAAAAGTTTGTATCATATCCCCTCTGTCTCGTCTTTCTTCCAAGCTATACATGTTAAGGTCCTTTAATCTTTCCTGGTAAGTTTTATCCTGCAATCCATGTACTAGTTTAGTAGCTCTTCTCTGAACTCTCTCCAAAGTATCAATATCCTTCTGGAGATATGGTCTCCAGTACTGCGCACAATACTCCAAATGAGGTCTCACTAGTGCTCTGTAGAGCGGCATGATCACCTACCTCTTTCTACTAGTAATGCCTCTCCCTATACACCCAAGCATTCTGCTAGCATTTCCTGCTGCTCTATGACATTGTCTGCCTACCTTTAAGTCTTCTGAAATAATGACCCCTAAATCCCTTTCTTTAGATACTGAGGTTAGGACTGTATCACTGATTTTATATTCTGCACACAGTGTGTTGTCTGCATCCGCACTTCCGTTCGGCGGCCCCGCAAAAGATAGAACATGTCCTATTCTTGTCCGCAGACATGGACAAGAAAAGGCATTTCTATTATAGTGCCGGCCATGTGCGGTCCGCAATTTGTGGACTGCAAAACAGTTGTGGACTTGTGAATGGACCCTTAAGCATAGGGCAAGGGCTGTTTGTTTAGCAGTGTTCCCTGTGATGTCACCAGCACTGATGGGTGGCTTTACAGGCTAAGGCAGTGCTAAAGCCCATCCATTAGTGCTGGTGACGTCACCGGGCTCACTGCTAGGTGGAACCCCCCCCCCCTACACACACCATAGTACCCCTATAGTGCCCTCAGTACTATTAAGGCACCCCTAATAGAAATAAGGCCAATCTATAACATCACTCTTCTCCCTCCAGTCTTCTATACCATGCAGTCCCATGTAAATAACACCAGTCCTCTCCCACCAGTCATCTATATGATACAGTCCCATGTAAATAACATCTCTTCCTTACAGTCTTCTATAATATCCAGTCCCATGTAAATAACATTACTCCTTACCCTCCAGTCCTCTATAATATCCAGTCCCATGTAAATAACACCAGTCACCTCCCCAATGTTCTATAACATACAGTTCCATGTAAATAACACCCCTCCACTCCCTTCAGCCCTTCTAACATACAGTCCCAGTCAAATAACATATTTTCCTCCCACTAAGCAGGTAGGGGGTTTATTAGGGAAGAACCACATCTCCCAGCATTTCTCTGGCACTTACATTCATTCCATGGCATCACAAGTCTCCAATGCTGAGCACTGCCTTTTTCTGCACTGGTCACATGATGGTGACCTCATCACAGGTCCTACCACCACTTCCAGTGTTGAAAAGATCAAATGACTATGATGTCATCGCAGGTCCTTCAGCTATGGAGTATAGGCAGAAGGGGCAGCAGATTCACAGTAAGTCCTAATCAGGGCCCCCCAAAAGCCCCCCCCCCCCTGCTCCACCCCAAGGTGACCAGGTTACCCTGACAAATGGAGGAAAATAAATAAATAAAAAACCTCTGCTGGCACTGGGAAGGGCCCCCCTCCCTCTCGGGGACCCTGTGCAGCGATATGTCTGCCCCTGTATCTTATCTATCTATCTATTCATCTATTATCTGTCTATCTCATATCTAGCTATCTTTCCATCCATATATCCATCTAACTAATTGGCGTGGTGTCTGATTCCCGGTCAGTACCCCTGCCAATCAGCTGTTTGAAAAGAACGCAGCGCTCATATGCTTGCCATCGATATTGTAGCGGCAAGACAGCATAGTTAGAGCTCCTTTGTCCCATTCTACAGAGTGTAACTACAACTGCTTTTTCCCATTTAGGTGAATGGGACTGTGGAGCCGTACATGTACGGCACTGGTGGGCGTGACTTAAAGGGAACCTGTCACCAGTTTTATGCTGTCCTAACTAAGGGCAACATAAATAAGTAATTGATTCTCTTAGCACAATGCTGGGTCACTTTCTTTAATTGACCCAGTCAATCTGCCAACATCTTGTATTGAAAAGCTCCAGCTCATAATGATGAGTCATGAATATTCATGAGCTCCTGACACTCCCCGCCCACCTGCTGCTGAATGACAGTTTGTTTCCATATGAACCAGCAGCAGGTGGGCAGGGGAGTGGCTATAGCTCTGAATTAAATATACGCTGGACTCAATGACATCACGCCGGACTCCAATCAGCTCATTAGCATGCGGCATGCGGCATCTTTGTGTGTATATTATGAGATAACCATCTGTCACACCAGTAAGTGAATACATCTAAGGTACTTTTTAGTAGTTAATGATTGTATATAATTAGTTAGATTATAATCAAATATCCACATGACAGGTTCCCTTTAAAGACCAGCACCGTACATGTACAGGAGCTGCGCCCGTCCGATCAGTGCCACGGACCCGGCAGTCACTGACAGCCGGGCCTCTGCTGCATACGCCGCTGCAGTGGTGGGGACCCAATGGCAGAGAAGGCAAGCCTGATGCCTTCCATAGGCTTCGGGGCTTGCCTTCTACGGAAGCCTGTGAGATCAAGCCTTTAGGCTAGGTCTCACAGGCAGGCTGTCAGCACGTTGTATTGTAATGCATTGCAGAGTTGATCAGACCACAGAAGTTGAAGTCCCAGAGTGGGACAAAAACAAAAAAGTAAAAAAAAAGTGTTTTTCATAATAAAAAAAATAAAGTTTCAAGTAAAGAAAAGCCCCTTTCCCAAAATAAAACACATCAAATTGTAAAAAAAAAAAAAAGAAAAAAAAAAGAAAAACAGACATATTGGGTATTGCAACGACCGGCTCTATAAAAATATCACACGATGCACCCCGTCACCTGAACGCCGTAGAATTTTTTTTATAAAAACTATTCTAAAACAACCATTTTTTTGTCCTCTTACATCACAAAAAGTGCAACACCAAGCGATCAAAAAGGCATATGCCCCCCAAAATACTGTCACCTCATCCAGAAAAATATTAGCCCCTAAATAAAACAATCGGGCAAAAAATAAAAAAAAACATGACTCAGAATATGGAGATACTAAAAAATGCTTTTATTGTATTAAAAGTGAAGAAAATAAAAAAGTAGACATATTAGGTATCTCTGTGTCCGTAACAACAAGGTCTATTAAAATATAACATGACCTAACCCCTCAGATGAACACCGTGAAAAAAATAAAACAAAAATTGTGTAAAAAAAGCTATTTTTTGTCACCTTACATGACAAAAAGTGTAATACCAAGTGATCAAAAAGTCATATGCACCTCAAAATAGTTCCAATCAAACAGTCATCTCATTCCACAAAAAATGAGACCCTACCTAAGACAATCGCCCAAAAAAATAAATAAAAATATGGCTCTCAGAATATGGAGACACTAAAACATGATTTTTTTTCCAAAAAATGTAAAACTTAAAAAAAATAAAAAAAAGTATACATCTTAGATATTACCAGTTATGCCACGTCCGTAGAAACCTGCTGTATAAAAATATCACATGACCTAACCCCTCAGGTGAACACTGTAAAAAAAATAAAAAGTGTTTAAAAAAAGCAATTTTTTGTCACCTTACATCACAAAAAGTGTAATACCAAGCGATCAAAAAGTCATATGCACCCTAAAATAGTACCAATCAAACCATCATCTCTTACTGAAAAACATTAGCCCCTACAGAAGACAGTCGCCCAAAAAAGAAAAAAAATTTGGCTTTGAGAATATGGAGACACTAAAAAATATTTTTCTCAAAAATGCTGTATTATGTAAAACTGAAACAAACAACCAAAAAAACTAGTCATATTTGGTATTGTCGCGTCCGTGACAACCTGCTCTATAAAAATACCACATTATCTAACCTGTCAGATGAACATTTAAAATAAAAAATAAAAACGGTGCCAAAACAGCTATTTTTTGTTACCTTACCTCACAAAAAGTGTAATATAGAGCAACCAAAAATCATATATACCCTAAATTAGTACCAACAAAACTGCCACTTTATCCTGTAGTTTCCAAAATGGGGTCACTTGATTGGAGTTTCTACTCAATGGGTGCATCAAGGGGTCTTCAAATGTGACATGGCAACATTAAACTATCCGAGTGAAATCTGCCCTTTAAAAACAATATGGCATTTATTTCCTTCTGCGCCCTGCCATGTGCCCATACAGCAGTTTATGACCACATATGGGGTGTTTCTGTAAATTACATAATCAGAGTAATAAATATTGAGTTTTGCTTGGCTGTTAACCCTTGCTTTGTTACTGGGAAAAATGGATTAAAATGGAAAATCTGCCAAAAAAGTGAAATTCTGAAATTTCATCTACATTTTCCTTTAATTCTTGTGGAGCACCTAAAGGGTTAACAAAGTTTGTAAAATCAGTTTTGAATACCTTGAGGGGTGTAGTTTCTAAAATGAGGCCATTTATGGGTGGTTTCAATTATGTAAGCCCCACAAATTGACTTCAGGCCTTAACTGGTCCTTAAAAATTGGGTTTTGGAAATTTTCTTAACAATTTTAAGATTTGCTTCTAAACTTTTAAGCCTTCTAACGTCCCCCAAAAAAGAAAACATAACTTACAAAATGATCCAAACATGAAGTAGACAAATGGCAAATGTAAAGTAATAACTATTTTAGGAGCCATCACTATCTGTTTTAAAAGCAGAGAAATAGAAATTTTGAAAATTGCGAATTTTTCAATTTTTTATTTGTAAATTTGGTATTTTTTTTATGAATAAAAATGTTATATTTTGACTCAAATTTACCACTATCATGAAGTACAATATGTGACGAGAAAACAATCTTAGAATGGCTTGGATAAGTCAAAGCGTTTTAAAGTTATCACCACATAAAGTGACACACATTAGATTTGCAAAAAATGGCCTGGTCCTTAAAGGGATTCGGTCACCAAGTTTTGTGCTATAGAGATGCGGACATGCACGGCTAGATCGCCGCTAGCATGTCCGCAATATACCTGTCCTTTAGGTCTGTGTGCTTTTATTTTCTTTAAAAAAGGATTTTAGAGATATGTAAATTAGTCTTGTAGATGCCCAAGGGGCTGTACGAACCTTCCTGGTGCCCAGCCACGCCCGTCTGTGAAGGAGCCCAGCACCGCCTATGTCCTCCGAATCTCCTCCTTTCATCAACGATAGATTGCCGTAATCTTGCGATGCGCAGTTCTTTCCCTGAGGCTGATGCCAGCACAGGGAAGGAACACTATACCGGCACGGCGCATGCGCAAGCTCGCGCGTCGCGAGATTACGGCAATCTATCGTTGATGAAAGGAGGCGATTCGGAGGGGCATCTACAAGACTAATTTACATATCTCTAAAATCCTTTTTTAAAGAAAATAAAAGCACACAGCCCTATAGGACAGGTATATTGCGGACATGCTAGCGGCGATCTAGCCGTGCATGTCCGCATCTCTATAGCCCAAAACCTGGTGACAGAATCCCTTTAAGGTGAAAAATGGCAGGGTCCTGAATGGGTTAATATCCTTGGGTCCAAAAACACACACAGTTCCCCTTAATCATATGTGATTTTACCGAATATTTTCTTGCTCTTGTGTCAGCCATAGCTTTTAATTAATAATCATGTTATCTATTGGTGGAAGTCTTGTATAATAATACGATAAGTCTCATCTATACAGTGTGTGGTGTGTGTATTCTATGTATGGTGTACAAAGGGTTTGGGCTCATGCACACGGGCATAAGTGTTTTGTGGTCTGCAATTCGCTGATCTGCCAAACACAGATACTATCTGATTGCATTCTGCAATTTTTATTACTCCTGCAAAAATTTCCTATCCTTCTCTGCAATACGGACAAGAATAGGACATATTCTGAGACTAATGTGTCCGCAACCAATCTGTAAAAAAACAGCAGTGTGCATGAGCCTTTAGTATAGGATTAGTAAAGTCTCTATAGTTTGTGTACATGGTAAATGTAGTGTGTGCATATGGTTGTTAATAGATTGTACATTGCGTAAGTATAGTCTATACAGTGTTTGCACAGGGTAAGTGTAGTCTATATAGTGTGTGTACAGGTTAAGAGTAGTCAATATAGTGTGTGTACAGGGTAAGTGTAGTCAATATAGTGTATGTACATGGTGAGTGTAGTCTATTTAGTGTGTGTACAGGGTAAGTGTAGTCAATATAGTGTGTGTACAGGGCAAGTGTAGTCAATATAGTGTGTGTACAGGGCATGTTTAGTCAATATAGTGTGTGTACAGGGTAAGTGTAGTTTATATAGTGTGTGTACAGGGTAAGTATAGTCTATATAGTGTGTGTACAGGGTAAGTGTAGTCAATATAGTGTGTGTACAGGGTAAGTGTAGTCAATATAGTGTGTGTACAGGGTAAGTGTAGTCTATATAGTGTGTGTACAGGGTAAGTGTAGTCTATATAGTGTGTGTACAGGGTAAGTGTCGTCAATATAGTGTGTGTACAGGTTAAGTGTAATCAATATAGTGTGTGTACAGGGTAAGTGTAGTCTATATAGTGTGTGTACAGGCTAAGTGTAGTCTATATAGTGTGTGTACAGGGAAAGTATAGTCTATATAGTGTGTGTTATGGTGATGTGAACATTGAAGGGAATGGTAAAGTCCCGGAAGAGGGGTATATCTCACCCATATTCCTCAACTGGGTAAGTAAGTTTGAGAATAGCGCTGGCTTCAGCAAGCATAGTTGCTGGAGCTATTTTTCTTTATTTGTTGTATGTGTTCGATTTTATTTGGATTGGGAAGGTAGGTTTGGTAGTGGGACCTTTCCAATCCACCCCATTCCAGGGAAGGATTCCTCCTAGCATGAGGGATCCCCAGGTGTAATCCACCTGTGATCGTTAGTGGGGAGTAAAAGCCCATCCCTGACTATCAGTCTGGGGGAGAGTGATTTGGAACAGAGACACGCAGAGGCTCTGAGTGGTCTAAGCCAGGAGGATTGAGGGTGAGGATTGAGGATTGAGGATGTGAAGCCTGATCTCTTCCCGGTGTGGACTGTTGGTTGATGAGCGGACAGACTAAGGGCTTGGAGCCTGAGACCCTGATCCTAAGCTATGTTCTTTAGGTGAGCCAGGGATATGATGTTTGTATTAGCAAGTGCCTAGACGGGCAGGTGTTTTTTTTGTATTGTTTATGTTTGGACTGGTGAAAATAAACCTTCATTTGTAATTTAATCCTGGTGTCTGTGAAGAAATCTGCAATTGTGTGTACAGGTTAAGTGCAGTTTATATAGTGTGTGTACAGGATAAGTGCAGTCTATATAGTGTTTGAACAGGGTAAGTGTAGTCTATATCGTTTGTGTACAGAGTAAGTGTAGTCTATATAGTGTGTGTACAGGGTAAGTGTAGTCTATATAGTGTGTGTACAGGGTAAGTGTAGTCTATATAGTGTGTGTACAGGGTAAGTGTAGTCCATATAGTTTGTGTACAGAGTAAGTGTAGTCTATCTAGTGTTTGTACAGGGTAAGTGTAGTCTATATAGTGTGCGTACAGGGTAAGTGTAGTCTATATAGTGCGTGTACAGGGTAAGTGTAGTCTATATAGCGAATGTTAGGTAAGTGTAGTCTATATAGTGTGCGTACAGGGTAAGTGTAGTCTATATAGTGTATGTACAGGGTAAGTGTAGTCTATAATATCTAAAGGAGGGGCAGTCGCTGAATAAAACGTTTCATTCAGAGACTGCCCCTCCTTTAGTTATTATTTTTCAGCTTTGGAGCAGTACTCAGGATAGGCTTTACCTGTCTACCCTGATTGACTTACCTACACGTTGTTAAGTGTAGTCTATATAGTGTGTGTACAGGGTAAGTGTAGTCTATATAGTGTGCGTACAGGTTAAGTGTGGTCAATATAGTGTGTGTACAGGGTAAGTGTAGTCTATATAGTGTATGTACAGGGTAAGTGTAGTCTATATAGTGTGTGTACAGGGTAAGTGTAGTCTATATAGTGTGAGTACAGGGTAAGTGTAGTCTATATAGTGTGTGTACAGGGTAAGTGTAGTTTATATAGTGTGTGTACAGAGTAAGTGTAGTCTATATAGTGGTTGTATAGTGCAGTGATGGTGAACATGTTAGAGACCGAGTGCCCAAACTGCAACCCAAAACCCACTTATTTATCCCAAAGTGCCAAAACGGCAATTTACCCTGAATACTACAGTCCAATAGTATATCTTCCATGTACTTTATGATTTAGCTATACTATCCTGCCTACATTCAGTGTGTGCTGCCTGTGCTGTTCATAGTGCACCCTGCGCTGATGAATGGCAGGAAAAGTCTAAGGCATATCGGTACACCATAGACACCACTGATAGCCGGACCCCTGCTGTATGCGCTGGCATAGATGAAAACACAGATGCCGACACATTAACCCTTGCATTGCCGCAGTCAGAGCTGACCGAGGCACTTGCGGGATCCTGCCGGGTGCGGGGTGGCCATCGGGTCACTGCGCTGCTGTGACAGGGACCCGATGGCATGGAAGGCAGCCCGATGTATTACACTGTGTAATACACTTACAGCCAATGCATTAAAATACGGAAGTATTGTGATGCATTGTAAAGGGGATCAGACCCCCAAAAGTTGAAGTCCCAGAGTGGGACAAAAAATAAAGTGAAAAAAGAAGTAAAAAAATTAAGTTTTACAAAAAATTCAAAGTTTTAAGTAAAAAAAAAAAGCAGCATCCTTTTCCCAAAATAAAGTAAAAAAAGGAAATATTGAAAAACAGATATATTAGGTATCGCCGCGTCCGTATCAACCAGCTCTATAAAACTATCACATGATCTAAACCCTCAGGTGAACACCGTCAAAAAAATAAAATAAAAACTGCTAAAAAAAACCCATTTTTTTGTCACCTTACATCACTAAAAGTGCAACACCAAGCGATCAAAAAAGCTTATGCCCCCAAAATATTACCAATCTAACAATCACCTCATCCCGAAAAAAAAATTGCCCCTACCTAAGACAATCCCACAAAAAAAATCTATTACTCTCAGACTATGGAGACACTAAAACATAATTTTTTTGTTTATTGTGTACTGTGTAAAACTTAAATAAATAAATAAAAAGTATACATATTAGGTATCACTGCATCCGTGGGAACCTGCTGTATAAAAATATCACATAACCTAACCCCTCAGATGAACACCGTAATTTTTTTTTAAAAAAGTGTGTCAAACAAGCCATTTTTTGTCACCTTACATCACAAAAAGTGTTATATCAAGCGATAAAATAGTCAAATGCACCCTAAACTAGTACCAATCAAACCGTTAACTCTTGCTCAAAAAAATTAGCCCCTACATAAGACAGTCGCCCACAAAATAAAAAAAAATATGGCTTTGAGAATATGGAGACACTAAAAAATCTTTTTTTTCAAAATGCTTTATTATGTAAAACTGAAACAAACAACCAAAAAAAACTAGTCATATTTGGTTTTGTCGCATCTATAACAACCTGCTCTATAAAAATACCACATGATCTAACCTGTCAGATGAACATTTTAAATAACAAAAAATAAAAACGGTGCCAAAACAGCTATTTTTTGTTATCTTGCCTCACAAAAAGTGTAATATAGAGCAACTAAAAATCATATGTACCCTAAAATAGTACCAACAAAACTGCCACCTTATCCCATAGATTCCAAAATGGGGTCATTTTTTTGAGTTTCTACTCAAGGGGTGCATCAGGGGGTCTTCAAGTGTGACATGGCAATGTAAAATTATCCCAGTGAAATCTGCCCTCCAAAAACAATATGGCGTTCCTTTCCTTTCGCACCCTGCCGTGTACTAGTACAGCAGTTTACGACCACATATGGGGTGTTTATGTAAATTACAGAATCCAGGCAATAAATATTGAGTTTTGTTTGGCTGTTAACCCTTGCTTTGTTAGCGAAAGCAATTGATTAAAATGAAAAATCTGCCAAAAAAGTGAAATTCTGAAATTTCATCTACATTTTCCTTTAATTCTTGTGGAGCACCTAAAGGGTTAACAAAGTTTGTAAAATTAGTTTTGAATATCTTGAGGGGTGTATTTTCTAAAATGGGGCCATTTATGAGTGGTTTCTATTATGTAAGCCTCACAAAATGACTTCAGACCTGAACTGGTCCTTTTCACCTTAAGGACCAGGCGATATTTTGCAAATCTGACCAGTGTCAATTTATGTGGTGATAACTTTAAAACGCTTTGACCTATCCAGGCCATTCTGAGATTGTTTTTTCATCACATATTGTACTTTATGACACTGGTTAAATGGAGTTAAAAAAATTCATTTTTATTTATAAAAAAATACCACATTTACCAAAAATTTTGAAAAATCTGCAAATTTCCAAGTTTCAATTTCTCTACTTCTATAACACATAGTAATATCTACAAAAAAAGTTATTACTTTACATTCCCCATATGTCTACTTC
Organism: Bufo bufo; assembly: GCF_905171765.1. Lineage (NCBI taxonomy): Eukaryota > Metazoa > Chordata > Amphibia > Anura > Bufonidae > Bufo > Bufo bufo. The sequence continues at coordinate 701,319,769 of NC_053389.1, forward strand.
ATGTTTGGATCATTTTGGGAATGACATTTTATTTTTTGGGGACGTTACAAGGCTTAGAAGTTTAGAAGCCAATCTTGAAATTTTTAAGAAATTTTCAAAAATCCACTTTTTAAGGACCAGTTCAGGTCTGAAGTCACTTTGTGAGGCTTACATAATAAAAAAAAAACACCCAAAAATGACCACATTCAAGGTATTCAAAACTGATTTTACAAACTTTGTTAACCCTTCAGGTGTTCCACAAGAATTAATGGAAAATAGAGATACAATTTAAAAATTTCACTTTTTTGGCAGATTTTCCATTTTAATAATTTTTTTCCAGTTACAAAGCAAGGGTTAACAGCCAAACAAAACTCAATATTAATGTACAACTATTTGCCCGAAGTACATTAGGGGATGAGCCCCATTGGCCTCAGTCTGCTGCCCACTATTTATATCTATCTCTGCGCCACTCTTCTATTATACATAGCAATTGAGGCTGTGCACCGCAAAAATGTTGCAATATTTTGTATTAATAATTTATATAAATACATTTTATATTTCTTTTATCTTATTTTAAAGTTATTACAGATATACCCCAATATTTAATTCATTCTTAATACATATTTTTAATCTATTTCTAAATAAATATAAATTTTTAATTTTCAATTTTATCTTTAATTTATAACAAATAAATATATTTTAATAATAAAATATCAGAATTGATTTCACTATTCTATATAGCTGCTAAAAAGGCAAGGAACTCTAATATATAGACCACAGTACATCTGATTTATTTTATACTCTGTATGTTTTGACGAATATCTGACAATTGGCGTAAAAATATATTTATAAGAATGAAGTATAACCAGGCAAAACGGCAATTTGGGCATGACTAATGGTTTTGATGGTCCCTCGACCATATAACACATAAAACGCATGTATGTCCGAAAAAACCGCAGAGGAACCGCAGATATACCGCAATACATGAAAAAGGCACCTGTGAAATCCAGATCCTTCTAGATCCAGTGCGTGTTTAATATAGAGTCCCTTTGGCTGTGAAAATGAATAAATAGCCGGCAAGTAAGTTAGTCCAAACAGAGCCACTGAGGAAGAAGGTGGGCAACCTTCGAAACGCGTCTGGCGTGGACCAATTGGACTGACAACCAACTATAACAGTTTAATATATCTGTTGGATTAAGGAAGCGCTTCCTAAGGAGAACTAATAACCGCAGCCCTTTGGACACAGTGCAGTGAGGGGCGGGTGAGTCTGAACCACCTATGCTGACTAAGACAGGTGGAACACCTACTCTAATCAATGCAACTGAATGTGAATCTGTGAATCTGGAGTGCAAGAGAACTAGTGCCTCTACTCACAGCCGGATCTGCAAAATTGAAAGACCCCTTACGCAGTACTTGTATCCAGCAGTAAAGCAGCAACTCACCCTGATTCTACACCACGTGGGACGCCACGGTGGGGCTTGCAGGATTGTACGTGAGTAACAAACTGAATACTGCTGAAAATATATGCATTGCTGCACAATAATTCCTTCACACCGCACTGCCACTTTGGAATGAAAAGTATGCCTAACTAGCTATACTGCTGGATCGCAACTTTGTGCAATATAGTACATTGATGAACTGTGCCGACCGAATAGTGCTATATTAAGCTGATTCTTAGGAGACCTATGGTATAACAGGAAGATCGCTTTTTAGGAATAGAACCATCAGTGAGACCTACTGCCCTCTTATATTGCCGAGTCTCCAGTGACACTTTATGTTTTATTTATTACGCGACTATTTTGAGCACTGCTACATTTAATCACATAATCATTGTATTTTACCTTACAGGTTTTTTCACTCTACACAATTGTTTTATATCACTATTGGTTTCTATTGCACTATATGTTTATATGCACACACGTCGATATATAATTATTTTTACGTTTTATCTGGAGAAATTCCCGGCACTGGCCACTGCTATAATTAATAGAGGACACTTAGTCTGCTTATTCCCATGCAGCCTGGTCAACTCCGGCCATCCCCATCTAGTAGTTATATCAGTGGACTGATCCATTTATAATTTTTATCTGATATTGTATTTGGTGTTTTAATTGCAGCATTTTTTAGGGTAATATTCTGTTTAGGATACATATATATTCATTCATGTATGGTGACGATCTGTGTATTAATTGTCATTAATAAATAGTGTCACTTTGCTAACTTTGTGAACCAGGTATAAGAGTGCCCATTCTTTTTATTTTATATATGATTTTTGGTTGCTCTATATTACACTTTTTGTGAGGCAAGGTATCAAGAAATGGCTGTTTTGGCATCGTTTTTATTTTTTGTTATTTACAACATTCATCTGACAGGTTAGATCATGTGGTATTTTTATAGACCAGGTTGCCACGGACATAACGATACCTTATATGTATCCTTTTTTTTATTTATGTAAGTTTTACACAATGATTAAATTTTTTAAACAAAAAAAATCATGTTTTAGTGTTTCCATAGTCTGTCAGCCATAGTTTTACCAGTTTTTGGGCGATTATATTGGGTAACGTATGATTTTTGCGGGATGAGATGATGGTTTGATTGGCACTATTTTGGCGTGCGTATGACTTTTTGATCGCTTGCTATTACACTTTTTGTGATGTAAGGTGACAAAAAGTGGCTTTTTTTTACACCGTTTTTATTTTGATTTTTTTACGGTATTTACATGAGGGGTTAGGTCATGTGATATTTTTATAGAGCCGGTCGATACGGACGCGGCGATACCTAATATGTATACTTTTTTTTATTTTTGCAAGTTTTACACAATAACAGTTTTTTTAAAACAAAAAAATGATGTTTTAGTGTCTCCATATTCTGAGCCATAGTTTTGTTGTTTTTTGGGAGATTGTCTCAGGTAGGGGATAATTTTTTGCGGGATGAGGTGACGGTTAGATTGGTACTATTTTGGTGGGCATACGCCTTTTTGCTCGCTTGCTGTTGTACTTTTTGTGATGTAAGGTGACAAAAAAGGGTTTATTTAGCAGTTTGTTTGTTTTTTTACGGTGTTCATATGAGGGGTTAGGTCATGTGATTTGTTTATAGAGCCGGTTGATACGGACGTGGCGATACCTAATATGTATCCTTTTTTTTTATTTATGTAAGTTTTACACAATGATTAAATTTTTTAAACAAAAAAATCATGTTTTAGTGTTTCCATAGTCTGTCAGCCATAGTTTTACCAGTTTTTGGGCGATTATATTGGGTAATGTATGATTTTTGCAGGATGAGATGAAGGTTTGATTGGCACTTTTTTGGGGTGCGTATGACTTTTTGATCGCTTGCTATTACACTTTTTGCGATGTAAGGTGACAAAAGTGGCTTTTTTTTACACCGTTTTTATTTTTATTTTTTTACGGTATTTACATGAGGGGTTAGGTCATGCGATATTTTTATAGAGCAAATTATTACGGATGCGGCGATACCTAATATGTATACTTTTTTTTATTTATGTAAGTTTTACACAATAATATAATTTTTTAAACAAAAAAAATCATGTTTTAGTGTCTCCATATTCTGAGAGCCATAGTTTTTTCAGTTTTTTTGCGATTATCTTAGGTAGGGTCTAATTTTTTGCAGGATGAGATGACGGTTTGATTAGCACTATTTTGGGGTGCATATGACTTTTTGATCGCTTGCTATTAAATTTTTTGTGATGTAAGGTGACAAAAAAATTGTTTATTTAGCACAGTTTTTATTTTTTATTTTTTACGGTGTTCATCTGAGGGGTTAGGTCATGTGATATTTTTATAGAGCCGGTCTATACAGACGCGGCGATACCTAATATGTATACTTTTTTATTTTTCCAAGTTTTACACAATAACAGCTTTTTTAAAACAAAAAAAATGATGTTTTAGTGTTTCCATATTCTGAGTCATAGTTTTGTTATTTTTTGGGCGATTGTCTCAGGTAGGGGCTAATTTTTTGCGGGATGAGGTGACGGCTAGATTTGTACTGTTTTGGTGGGCATACGCCTTTTTGCACGCTTGCTGTTGTACTTTTTGTGATGTAAGGTGACAAAAAATGGTTTATTTAACATAGTTTTTTTTTTTTTTTTTACGGTGTTCATATGAGGGGTTAGGTCATGTGATATGTTTAAAGAGCCGGTTGATACGGACGTGGCGATACCTAATATGTCAACTTTTTTTTTTCCCCCTATTTTTTTACTTTATTTGGGGAAAATGACTTTTTTTGTTTATTTTTATTATTATTTATTATTAAAGCGCCGTTCATTCCATAGGGCTGTACATATGAGAAGAGGTATACATACATAATACAGACAATTGCACTAATCATAAACAAGACAAGTTACAAACTGGTACAGATGGAGAGAGGGCCCTGTCCGTGAGGGCTTACAATCTGCATGGTATGGGAGAAGGACACAGTAGGAGAGGGTGAAGTTCGTCATGGCGGTATAGAGGCAGCAGGGTCACTGGTTGTAGGCTTGTCTGAAGAGGTGGGTTTTCAGGTTTCTTTTGAAGTATTCCACTGTAGGTAACAGTCTGATATGCTGGGGTAGCGAGTTCCAGAGTATGTGGGATGCACAGGAGAAATCTTGGAGTCGATTGTGGGAAGAGGCGATAAAAGGAGAGGAGAGAAGTAGGTCTTGTGAGGATCGGAGAGTGCGTGTGGGGATGTATCGGGAAAGTAGCTCAGAGATGTAGGGAGGGAACAGGTTATGGACGGCCTTGTATGTAATTGTTAGTACTTTGAAGTGAATTTGCTGGGCAATGGGGAGCCAGTGAAGGGATTGGCAGAGGGGAGAGGCAGAGGAGTAATAGGGTGAGAGGTGGATTAGTCAGGCAACAGAGTTAAGGATAGATTGAAGGGGTGCGAGAGTGCTAGATGGAAGGCCACAGAGGAGAGTGTTGCAGTAGTCTAGGCGGGAGATGATGAGGGCATGTACAAGCATTTTCGCAGATTCAAAGTTAATGAAAGTGCAGATGAGGGAGATGCTTTTGAGTTGGAGGCGGCAGGTGGTGGAAAGGGCTTGGATGTGTGGTCGGAAGGAAAGGGCAGAATCCAAGGTCACTCCAAGGCAGCAGACTTGGTTGACTGGGGAGAGTGTGCAGCCATTGATCATGATAGATAGGTCTGTTGGGGGGGGGGGGGGGTGAGCAAGATGGGGAAAGATGATGAATTCTGTTTTATCCATGTTAAGTTTTAGAAAGCGAAAGGCGAAGAAGGATGATATAGCAGATAGACATTGTGAGATTCTTGATAGTAAGGTGGTGATGTCTGGACCAGAGAGGTAGATTTGTGTGTCGTCAGCATAGGAGTGATACTAAAAGCCATGGGATTCTATGAGCTGTCCCAGTAGTGTAGACAGAGAAGAGCAGGGGTCCTAGGACAGAGCCTTGTGGGACACTAACAGAGAGGGAATGAGACGAGGAGGTGGTGCAGGACTGGGAGATGCTAAACGTCTGGTCTGTGAGGTATGATGTGATCCAGGAGAGGGCCAGGTCAGTGATGCCAAGAGATTAGAGAGTTTGCAACAGAAGGGAGTGGTCAACAGTGTTGAAGGCAGAGGACAGGTCAAGGAGAAGGAGGACAGAGTATTGTTTCTTGGTTTTGGCTGTTAGTAGGTCATTGGTGACTTTGTTAAGGGCAGTCTCAGTCGAGTGGTGGGGTCGGAAGCCAGATTGTAGGTGGTCGAAGAGGGAGCAGGAGGAGAGGTGAGAGGACAGTTCCGAATGGACATGTTGTTCAAGTAGCTTTGAGGCATACTGAAGAAGTGATATGGGGCGATAACTGGACAAAGAAGATGGGTCAAGTGAAGGCTTTTTGAGGATGGGTGTGATGGTAGCATGTTTAAAAGCAGAGGGGAAGACACCAGAGGTTAGTGATAGGTTGAAGAGATGAGTTAGGGCTGGGATAAACACTGTGGTGAGGTTAGGGATGAGGTGGGATGGGATTGGGTCAAGTGCACAGGTGGTCAGATGAGATTTGGAGAGTAGAGTGGAAAGTTTTTTTTCTGTAATGGTGGAGAAGAGGACCGAGCAGTTGTGTAGAGGGTCTGTGGGGACTGTGTAGTGAAGCTTTCTCTGACGTTGACTATCTTTTGTTTTAAATATTTGGCAAAGTCCTCAGCTGAGAAGAGAGGAGAGGGTGGGGGCGCTGGGGGACGGAGAAGGGAGTTAAAAATGTTAAAAAGTTGTTTAGGGCTGTGGGACAGGGAAGATATGAGAGATGAGAAGTAGGACTGTTTTGCATCAGCGAGTGAGGATTTGAATATGAGGAGGGATTGCTTGTATGCAGTGAAATGATCTTTAGAATGGGATTTCTTCCATCGCCGCTCTGCAGCCCTGGAAGCTTGTCTGAGTTTTTTTGGTCCGGTTGGTGTGCCAGAGTTGTCTGTTAATTTTTTGGGTTTTGTTGTGTGTGATTGGGGCAACAGTGTCCAGAGCTGTACTTATTGTGGTGTTATATAGGGTGGTAGCAGTATCTGGGTCTTGGAGGGAACAGATGGTAGAGTGGGAGAAGAGAGTCAGAAAGCAAGCGAAAGTCGAGATGTTTAAGGTTCCTGCGGGGGTATGCTAGTGTGTGGACAGGGGGAGCAGCAGAAGAGACCAATGAAGAGAAGGTGAGTAGGTTGTGGTTGGATAGGGGGAGAGGCGAATTAGAAAGGTTAGATAGGGAGCAGAAGCGGGTAAAGATAAAATCCAGAGTGTGACCATCTCTGTGGGTGGGAGCTGAAGACCACTGTGATAGGCCGAAGGAGGAAGACAGTGACAGGAGTTTAGAGGCGGCCGAGTGGCAGGTGTCAATAGGGATGTTGAAGTCACCCATGATAGTGGGGATGTCGGCAGAAAGAAAGTGTAGTAGCCAGGTGTTAAAGTGGTCAAGAAAGATGGTGGCTGGGCCTGGAGGGGAGTAAATGACGGCTACTTGAAGGTTGGAGGGAGAGTAGATGCGAACAGAGTGTACTTCAAATGAGGTGAGCGTAATGGAGGGTGGCAGTGGAGTTGGGCTGTAGGAGCAGGTGTCTGATAGGAGAAAACCAACTCCTCCACCATGTTTTCAGCCGGGGCGGGGTCTGTGAGTGAATTGAAATCCACTGTAAGAGAGTGCAGCAGGGGAGGAGGTGTCAGAGGGTGTCAGCCATGTTTCTGTGAGACCCAGAAAGGAAAGTTTTTGAGAGATGAAAAGTTCATGAATGTAGGACAGTTTGTTACAGACAGAGCATGCATTCCATAATGCTCCTGCAAGAGGAACCAAAGAAGCAGGGGTCAGAAGAATGGTTATTAGGTTTAAGGGGTTGCAGAAATTTGTAGAAGGAGATTTGTAGTGGGACATGGAGGTGGGGATTTGCTGAGGGGGGCCTGGATTTGGAGAGATATCACCAGCAATAATGAGAAGTAGAGAAAGTGTTAATAGGTGAGAATAGGAGAGGGCATGAGGTATCTTTGTGTGTCTGGGAAGCAAGCGTTTTATGTTGTCAAACAGGTTTGTGCAAGCGGTCAGATGAGAAGGTAAGATGGAGGAAGAGATAAATAGTTCCTTGCTGGGTGAATGGATGTGGGGGAATTTCAGGAGGTTGTGGAAAAGTGGGAAGAGTAAGATGAAAAATTGAAACATTGTTTGCATTAACTATGTCTGTAATTACCTGTGGCCCCCTTCTGGTCCAATTCTGGTATAAATCAGTATTTGCACTTAAGAGTTGCACTTGAGAGATGTTGCATTTGGAAAGACCAAGTTCTGGAAGACCAAGGAACTTAGATTTATACCACTCAGTGTTCAATCAGGTGTGAACAAGAGGGGAGGGGGCTACTTAAAACTTTTTACTTGAAACTTTTAATTTTTTGGGGGGAAAACTTTCTTTTTTCAACTTTTTTTCACTTTATTTTTTGTCCCACTTTGGGACTTCAACTTTTAGGGGTCTAATCCCCTTTACAATGCATTCCAATACTTCTGTATTGGAATGCATTGGCTGTATGAGTAATACAGTATGTATTACTCATACAGCTTCCGGCCTGTGAGATCCAGGGGGCTGGATCGCACAGGCTTGTCACCGGAAGGCAGCGCCGATGCCTAAGGAAGGCATTGTGCTGCCTTCCATGCCATCGGGTCCCCCCTACATCCGCATGGGGACCCGATGGCACCACCTCCCGCCACCGCCCGCAACATGTAAAAGCTGCAAACCGCAGGTCTGAATTGACCTGCCGTTTGCGGCGATCGCCGACACAGGGGGGGTCACGGGACCCCCCGCGCAATGATCCAAAGTGCCTGCTCAATGATTTGAGCAGGCACCTTGTTCCGATCGGAAATACACATGACGTACCGGTACGTCATGTGTCCTTAAGTAACAGTAACAGTAAGAGGTTAAAAAGTGGGTTTTCGAAATTTTCTGAAAAATTTCAAGATTTGCTTCTAAACTTCTAAGCCTTCTAACATCCCAAAAAAAGAAAATGTCACTTACAAAATTATCCAATCATAAAGTAGACATATGGGAAATGTAAAGTAATAACTATTTTTGGAGGTATCGCTATCTGTTTTAAAAGCAGAGAAATTAAAATTTAGAAAATTGTGAATTTTTCCAAATGTTTGGTAAATTTTATTTTTTTTTATAAATAAAAATGAAATATTTTGACTTCATTTTACCACTGTCATGAAGTTACAATATGTGACTAGAAAACATTCTCAGAATGGCTTGGATAAGTAAAAGCATTTTAAAGTTATCCCCACATAAAGTGACACATGTCAGATTTGCTAAAATCGGCCTCAGATTTAAGGTGAAAAATGGCTCAATACTGAAGGGCTTTTTTCTTTGTTGTGTGTTTTTTTTGTCAATATTAATTTCAGTGTTAGTAATAGAGGTATCTTTCTGACACTTTTAATACTATCACTGGGTCTTAGTGTCAGCCAGGGTTGTTTTTCCACCCCAAGACTGACATTAACACCCCCTTTATTACCTCAGTACCCAAAGCCCCAGGGGTGCCAGGAAGGTCCGGGTTGCCATCAGGGGGAACTATTTAATTTGATGGTTTTGCTCCTGGGGTTGCTGTGGGCTAGTATGTTTAGGGTGGGAAGGGGCCAATAACCATGGACCTTCCAATCCTGATAATGTCGGCTCCTATAAGGGGGAACCTATGTAATAAAATAAAAAACTGCACTATTATGACGTGTGGTCCCACCAGTTTTTTTTATAAGTAGCCAAGGATAACCAGCAGCTGGGGACTGACATTATCATGATGGGAAGGTCCATGGTTATTGGCCCCTTCCCATTCTAAAAATAACAGCCCACAGCCACCCTATGAACAAAAGCATCAAATTAAATAGTTCCACCCCTGACTGCAACCCGGCTCTTCCTGGTACCCCTGGAGCTTTGGGTACCGGGTTAATAGTAGGGGTGTGATTGTCAGTAGAGATGTCGCGAACATAAAATTTTCCGTTCGCGAGTGGCGAACGCGAATTTCTGCAAATGTTCGCGAACGGGCGAACCGGACGAACCGCCATAGACTTCAATAGGCAGGCGAATTTTAAAACCCACAGGGACTTTTTCTAGCAACAGTAGTGATGGAAAAGTTGTTTCAAGGGGACTAACACCTGGACTGTGGCATGCCGGAGGGGGATCCATGGCAAAACTCCCATGGAAAATTACATAGTTGACGCAGAGTTGGATTTTAATCCTTAAAGGGCATAAATCACCTAACAATCCAAATTTTTTTGAACAACGTGGTTTAAAACATCCAGTGTGTGTATACGAGCAGGTATGATGTTGTATCGATCAGGTAGTGTAAGGGTTACGCCCGCTTCACAGACATTGACAGACCAAACTCCCCTTTTAATGCACCGCAAACAGTCCATTTGCCCAACCGCAAACTCCCCATTTGTACAAAGTTGGATACCAAGCTAGCCATGTCCCGTTGATGTCATTGAAGGTTTCTTCCTCCACCCAGCCACGTACAAAACCAAGGGTCCCGGAAAGGTGAATTGAATAGATTTTTCGAACAGGGAGATGGTTAAAAAAACGCTGGCTCCCTCCCCTTTGTTTGAATCCACGTAACGGTCACTGCGTCTGCGCCGTGCAATTTACTGTCACACCCGATATGAGTGGTATTTTCTGTAGTTCTCTCTTCTCATCAGTTTAATCCCTGTTACGTCCCCAATCTGGGGTCCATTTATTAAATAGATTTTTCGAACGGGGAGATGGTTAAAAAACGCTGGCTCCCTCCCCTTTGTTTGAATCCACGCCACGATCACTGCGTCTGCGCCGTGCAATTTACTGTCACACCCGATATGAGTGCTATTTTCTGTAGTACTATTCTCATCAGTTTAATCCCTGTTATGTCCCATATCAGGGTGGGATTGCCTTTTGTGAAAAAAAATTTAAGCCGGGTACCTTCGACTGCCTTCACAGTGACAGACCAAACTCTGATACACCAAACTTAATTGATTTTAGGAACCGGGAGATGGAAAAAGCAGCTTGGTCGGTCCTCTTACTCCCGAGTTGGGGCACTGCGCTTGCACGGAGCAATGTGCTGTGACACCCTATATGAGTGGTGTGTTAACTAGTACTATTCCTATCAGTTTAATCCCTGTTACGTCCCCTATCCGGGGATGTGTGTCGAATTGATTAACCATTGTTGAATTAACGAACCATTACGACATCCTGGAATAATTTAGTTCTGAGCTTTGTACTTGCTTTGTATTGGAATTGATGGGGTTTAAATTGTCTGCATTATTTCTAATAAACTATTAAGAGACTTTATTATTATTTTTTTATTTTATGTATTAAAAACCCACCCATACAACTTAAAAAAATAAATAAATAAATGTTAGTTTTTTCTATGAAAAATTATCCAGCCGATCGCTTTTGGTCTGATCATAATGGCCAGAAACGGCCTTATCATCTGGGGTGTGGCAACATTGTCAACACACTCATAGAGGTGATAATCGCTTCATTGTGATACGCAAGCCCCTTCACCACAACAAGGTAACGATCACGAAGGGGAATTGACACTTGTATGTGCCTTTTGTTTTGCTTTTGCAGCCACAGTGCAGCACCAGATGCCAGAAAAATTAGGCATGTACACATGCCTGAAAAATAATGTTATTGTTGCAGCCGCTGTTGTAGCAGCAGCCGGAAAAATTGATGTTTTCAAGGCAGAAAGGTGACTAAAACATTGCAACTTGAACCCTAGTTGGTCGCAGAGAATTCACGAAAGTCATCCGGTATGCAGACATTAAATACAGCAGCGTGGGGACCATTTTGAGGCCAAGGCATGTCATCAGGCCTTTTGTTAGGCAAACGTATCCCCCACTGTCAGTCCCTTCGGGATCCATGCCTCATTCATCTTAATGAAGGTGAGGTAATCAACACTTTTTTGACCGAGGCGACTTCTTTTGTCAGTGACAATGCCTCCTGCTGCACTGAAGGTCCTTTCTGACAGGACACTTGAAGCGGGGCAGGCCAGAAGTTCTATCGCAAACTGGGATATCTCAGGCCACAGGTCAAGCCTGCACACCCAGTAGTCAAGGGGTTCATCGCTCCTCAGAGTGTCGATATCTGCAGTTAAGGCGAGGTAGTCTGCTACCTGTCGGTCAAGTCGTTCTCTAAGGCTGGATCCTGAAGGGCTGTGGCGATGTGTAGGACTGAAAAAGTTCTGCATGTCCTCCATCAACAACACATCTGTAAAGTGTCCTGTCCTTGCCGCCGTGGTCGTGGTAGGAGGAGGATTACTTTCACCTCTTCCCCTGTTAGATTCCCGTTGTGCTGTGACATCCCCCTTATAAGCTGTGTAAAGCATATTTTTTAGTTTTGTTTTGAACTGCTGCATCCTTTCTGACTTTCGGTAAGTTGGTAACATTTCCGCCACTTTCTGCCACCGGGGGTCTAGTAGCGTTGCCACCCAGTACAGGTCGTTCTCCTTCATCATTTTTATACGAGGGTCCCTCAACAGACATGACAGCATGAAAGACCCCATTTGCACAAGGTTGGATGCCGAGCTACTCATTTCCGTTCCTCGTCCTCACTGATGTCATTGACGGTCTGTTCTTCACCCCAGCCACGTACAACACCACGGGTCCCAGATAGGTGACAACAACGAGCACCCTGGGATGCCTGCTGTGGTTGGTCTTCCTCCTCCTCAAAGCCACATTCCTCCTCTGACTCCTCTTCCTCATACTCCTCTTGCAGAGTTGCCGCAGGTCCGGCAAGCGATGATGACAAGGCTGTTTCTGGTGGTGATGGTGACCACAATTCTTCCTCTTCACGCTCATCTACAGCCTGATCCAGCACTCTTCGCAGGGCAAGCTCCGGGAAGAAAACAAATGGGATGAGGTCGCTGATGGTGCCTTCGGTGCGACTGACTAGGTTTGTCACCTCCTCAAAAGGACGCATGAGCCTAGAGGCATTGCACATGAGCGTCCAGTAATGTGGCAAAAAAATTCCCAGCTCCGCAGAGGCTGTCCTAGCACCCCAGTCATACAAATACTCATTGACGGCTTTTTCTTGTTGGAGCAGGCGGTCGAACATTAGGAGTGTTGAATTCCGTGTCGGGCTGTCGCAAATCAAGCACCTCACTGGCATGTTTTTTCGGCGCTGAATGTCTGAAAAGTGCGCCATGGAAGTGTAGGAACGCCTGAAATGGCCACACACCTTCCTGGCCTGCTTGAGGACATCCTGTAAGCCTGGGTACTTAGACACAAAGCGTTGTACGATGAGATTCAACACATGTGCCATGCACGGCACATGTGACAACTTGCCCAAATTCAATGCCGCCAACAAATTGCTTCCATTGTCACACACCACTTTGCCGATCTCCAGTTGGTGCGGGGTCAGCCACTGATCCACCTGTGCGTTCAGGGCGGACAGGAGTGCTGGTCCGGTGTGGCTCTCTGCTTTCAGGCAAGTCAACCCCAAGACAGCGTGACACTGTCGTATCCGGGATGTGGAATAGCCCCTGGGGAGCTGGGGGGATTCAGTTGATGTGCAGCCAGACACCGCAGCAGAAGAGGACTCAGCCGAGGAGGTTATGGAAGAGGATGGAGTAGGAGGAGTAGAGGAGGTGGCAGTAGGCCTGCCTGCAAATCGTGGCGGTGTCACCAACTCCCCTGCAGAGCCACGCATTCCATGCTTGTCAGCTGTCAGCAGGTTGACCCAATGCGCAGTGATATACCTGCCCTGACCGTTCTTTGCAGACCAGGTATCAGTAGTCAGATGGACCCTTGCCCCAACACTGTATGCCAGAGATGCCATGACTTCCTTTTCAATCACTGAGTAGAGGTTTGGGATTGCCTTTTTTGAAAAAAAAAATTCGTCCTGGTACCTTCCACTGTGGTGTCCCAATAGCGACTAATTTTTTGAAGGCCTCAGACTCCACCAGCTGGTATGGTAAAAGCTGGCGGGCTGAGAGTTCCGTCAAGCCAGCTGTCAGATGCCGGGCAAGGGGGTGACTCTGTGACATTGGCTTCCTACGCTCAAACATTTCCTTTACAGACACCTGACTGTGGGCAGATGAGATGGAACTGCTGAAGGTGAGAGGCGGAGTGGCGGGTGGTTGAGAGGGGGCAAGGAGGACAGCAGTGGTTGACGTGGCTGAAGATGCTGGACCAGGAGGAGGATGGTGGCTTTGAGCTTGTGTGCTGCTTCTACTCCTCATCATGTGTTGATCCCATAGGCGTTTGTGATGTGCGATCATGTGCCTTCGCAAAGCAGTTGTACCTAGGTGGGTGTTGGATTTCCCACGACTCAGTTTCTTTTGGCACAGGTTGCAAATGGCATCGCTGTTGTCAGAGGCAGACACACAAAAAAAATGCCACACTGCTGAGCTTTGCAATGATGGCATTCTGGTGGTGGCAACAGCATGTGTTGATTGGCGTGCTGTCTGGCTGACCCCGGGTGCCGATACATGCTGTCTGACTGTGCCACTAGCTCCTTCCGACGACCTCCCCCTGCTTCCAACTCGTCTCCTCCTTCTCTCTGTCTCCCCTTCGGAACTTTCCCCCTCTTCTTCTTCTCTTCGAGCAGGCACCCACGTGGCATCCACGGACACATCGTCATCATCAACCACTTCACTTGTATCTGACACCTCAGCAAAGGAAGCAGCAGCGGGTACAACATCATCATCATCATCATCACACTGTACGTCCATGTGTGTAATGCTGCCTGACTGAGACATATCCCTGTTATCTCCATCCTCTGGCAATAATGGTTGCGCATCACTAATTTCATCCAACTAATGTGTAAATAACTCCTCTGAGGGATCAAGTGAAGCGGCTGTGGTGGCTGTGGTGGTAGTGGTGGTGGTGGCGGCGGGCGGGAGAGTGGTAACTTGAGAGCAGGTAACCAAAGCTGAGCTGGAGGAGGATGGTGCGTCAAGGTTCTTAGCGGAAGCTGTTGAAGATTGGGTGTCCTGTGTAAGCCAGTCAACTATTTTCTCTGAATTTCTTGGGTTCAGGGTACGTGGCCTCTGAACACTGGGCATTATTCCAGGGCCAGTGGAAATCACAGCACCACGAACACGACGGCCCCTGCGGCGTGGCCTGCCTCTGCCTGTCTTTTTTTATTAGATAAGTGTTACTATATGTGCAAGGTACTGTGCCACCCTATAAAAGTGGTGGGCAGTGGGCACAGTACAGTCTGTGTGGGCCTGACACACACAGGCTTGCAACTGTGATTATATCACAGAAAAATATTAAATAGAATTTTTTTTTATCTGCGAGGTATTTGTGAGTGAGTGACACCCTGTAATGGTATAAGTGGAGGCCTAGCCACTAGCCAATGGCCACAATACAGTCTGTGTGGGCCTGACACACACGGGCTTGCAAATGTGATTAGATCACAGAAAAATATTAAATAGAATTTTTTTGATCTGAAAGGTATTTGAGTGAGTGACACCCTGTAACGGTATGAGTGGAGGCCTAGCCAGTGGCCACAATACAGTCTGTGTGGGCCTGACACACACTGGCTTGCAACTGTGATTATATCACAGAAAAATATTAAATATATATTTTTTTATCTGCGAGGTATTTGTGAGTGAGTGACACCCTGTAACGATATAAGTGGAGGCCTAGCCACTAGCCAGTGGCCACAATACAGTCTGTGTGGACCTGACACACACTGGCTTGCAACTGTGATTAGATCACAGAAAAATATTAAATATAATTATTTTTTATCTGCGAGGTATTTGTGAGTGAGTGACACCCTGTAACGGTATAAGTGGAGGCCTAGCCACTAGCCAGTGGCCACAATACAGTCTGTGTGGGCCTGACACACACTGGCTTGCAACTGTGATTAGATCACAGAAAAATATTAAATAGAATTTTTTTTATCTGAAAGGTATTTGAGTGAGTGACACCCTGTAACGGTATAAGTGGAGGCCTAGCCAGTGGCCACAATACAGTCTGTGTGGGCCTGACACACACGGGCTTGCAACTGTGATTATATCACAGAAAAATATTAAATATAATTTTTTTTTATCTGCGAGGTATTTGTGAGTGAGTGACACCCTGTAACGGTATAAGTGGAGGCCTAGCCACTAGCCAGTGGCTACAATACAGTCTGTGTGGGCCTGACACACACTGGCTTACAACTGTGATTAGATTACAGAAAAATATTAAATAGAATTTTTTTTTTATCTGCGAGGTATTTTCTGTCACACCCTGTATGAATGGTGTGCACACAGTACTGTCTGTGACTGAGCCTGCAGCCTCTCACACACGGGCAGGCAACTGCAATATATATATATATACAGTATATATATATAAAAAAAAAAATAAGCAGACTGATGTACCAGCCCTGAAAAGGGCTTTTTGGGATGCTGTCAGGACTCTGTCCTTACAGCAGATGAGTCTGTGGACACAGAACACTGCCCTAGCTAACGCTTTCCCTATTGAATCAGCAGCAGCAGCACTGTCCCTCCTCTCACTGAGAATGCAGATTCCGAATGAATCTAAAATGCATGCTGTCCAGGAGTTGGGAGGGTCTGGGAGGGAGGGTCTGCGGCTGATTGGCTGGAATGTGTCTGCTGACTGTGAGGTACAGGGTAAAAGTTTACCGCCCGCCGCGGCGAACGCGAACAAGCTATGTTCGCCGGGAACTATTCGCCGTCGAACTATTCGGGCCATCTCTAATTGTCAGCCTTGGGGTGGAAAAAAAAAACCTGGCTGACACTATGTAGTACCGATGTGCCGTCGATATGCAATATGAAACATGTTTATATGATATATTGAGATTCCTATCTCTCATTGCCACAGTCACTAATACATATGTAGGTTGGAAATATGGACAGAGGCTGATGGTACACCTGAGGCTTCCACAAAGTACACCACCTCCTTTTTCAACAAAACCCCAATAAATTTTTTCTGAATCATCTGATTCTTGATATCCGTGTACCACCAACACAGGTGTCTTCTATTTAGGTTTACATACGTATTTCTTATATATATTTTTGTAATGTGTATTGTACACCGCTGTTGTATATATGACATTTCACATTGCCCCCTGATAAACTATTGCCTAATGGGGAAACGTGTTGGGACTTTGGAGTAGGGTATGCAACATTTCTGTAGATTTACTGTAAGTACTCACCCAATCATCATATTACTTGTACTTATTGTGGTTTATACATTAAGAGCCCTTTACACGGGCCAAGAATCACATAGATTGATGATCTGGCGGTGTAAATGTACTGCCGGTTACCGGACAGCAGATCATTCTGCATAAACGCAATCTGCTGCTGGGAAATAACGAGCGATGGCATTTTAGCTCCTCCCTAAACTCTGGAGGAGATCATGCATATAAATGCAGCCTTCTCCTCCACCAGCGAGCAGAAGTGTTGGGAAGGAATGCTTCTTTCCCAACAATCTGCTATAATATCGTCCCATGTAAAGGGACCTTTAAATGTATATGAAATGTGTTTGGTTTGATGACTGACTAGTGGTGCCTCTGAATGTGTATCCACTAGCTGGGGCCTCCTACTCTGGTGAATCCCTATACCTGTTTTATTATTATTTTTTGCTCAGATTGTTGTCATTGCACCAGGAATTATATGCAGTTTGGTTAACCCTGCATGGCTTGACCTAATGGGACAAGATGAGCAATTTATTGAGGAAATTAGTTTTTTTTTAAATATTAATCAGGGTACAGCTGGGGTCAATATGGTTTGGGATGTGGCCAAGGCCTATGTGAGAGGGTTATTGAATAAAAAGATTATTCACTTAAAGACGGGCTTTAAAAAGAAAGAACAGGGGCTAATGGCAACTGTGATGAATACGGAGAAACATATGATCAGTTTAAGAACGGAGGAAGAAAAGGAAGCTTGGCTTCATGCAAAGCAAAATTATAATAACTATCTCAGGGAAAAAGCCCAGAACAGGGATCTGTTTGTGAAGATCAGAAATTATTGGAAGGGTGGGAGACCTGGGAAATAATTGGCCAGAATTGTGAAAAATATGGATAAGACGAAAAAGGTCGTTACGATCCGTGATAAAGGAGGTACAATTTGCTATAAACCAGATAAGATCCTGGAAGTGATCAGGGATTATTATGAACATTTATACTCCTCACGGTCACAACCAGATCGTATTGGTTTATTAGGTTTTTTGGAAGATATTAAATTCCCAAAACTTAGCTCAGAGCAACAGTTGAAGTTAGATCAGTCTATTACAAGTAAGGAGGTGATGGATGCACTTGCTGAATTCCCATTCGGTAAGGCCCCGGGTCCGGACGGACTTCCCCTAGAACTATTCAAAAGAGACAAAGAGCTTTGAGTGAAGAGCTTATTGGAGGTTTTCTCTTATTCAAGGCAAGTGGGTCAGTTGCCCCCCTAATAAACAATGATTGTAAAATATTGTCTAGAGTTCTTGCAAAAAGATTGAGAGGGCTGATCAAGAACCTGCATGAGGACCAAAATGGTTTTATCCCGGGAAGATCAACGTCTCTCAATCTTTGCAGGGTTTTTAATAATATACAATGGAACAATATAACAAAATAATAGCAAAGACAGGTGCACTCTGCGGTGTTACTAAACCCTCAAACTGATTTTAAAATTGAGAGATTAGCCAACATATCCTACGGTGTAGGACATGTCTGAGCCCGAGCACCGCGCCAAGGTTTCTCAAGTAGCTCGGGGACCTAACACTCACCTACCTGAGCCGTATGGGCTATACCAGGAGCCAGTGGGCAAATTACAGGAGCATGAGACCGACTCACAAACAACTCACCAGTTACCTCCAGCATGTTACCATGCTTGCAGTGGGAGGAGGGAGGAGTCTGCGAGTCCCACTCAAGACTGGCTGATATGGCCCAGGCCTCACAGGTGCACCTAAATGTAGCCTGTAGATGGAAAACAGGCACATTTAAATTGGAGTTTATACACCTCCAGGCATCTCTATATATACAAACTGAAAAGAATGGCGTGGTATTAAACAAGCAGGACGTGCTCAAACCCACATGCAGTTGCGCATATATATATAGGGGAGCAGATCCTGCACTTGTGGCCCGTTGCTAATGACGATCCCCAGCAAAAATGCATACAGTGGAGGATGACCGCAGCGAACCACAAGTACCACAATAGACATCCTACACAAGATACAAGACATCCTACACAGTTTGTATAATATACAATGGACAATTATGGCAGCGCTTCATTAGTACAGAAGGACCAGGACGCGGTGAAGGATCTGTACTGACCGCTTCCTGGTCCTTGGCTTGGCTATCGGCTGTGCAGGGCTGCGCACAGCGTGAGGTCGCACTGTGACCTCACACTGTACGCCGTGGTACACAGCCGACAGCAGAATGAAGAGGATCGCGATGGTGACCAGGAGCAGGAGAGGTAAGTGTTTTTTTTTATTTTATTTGCACTGGGGGCTTATGGCTGACCTGGGGGCTGACATGGGGGGCTGACATGGGGGGCTTATGGCTGACATGGGGAGCTTATGGCTGACATGGGGTGCTGATGGCTGACATAAGGGGCTGATGGCTTACATAAGGGGCTGATGGCTGACATAAGGGGGCTGATGGCTGACATGGGGGGATGATGGCTGATATAAGGGGCTGATGGCTGATTTAAGGGCTGATGGCTGACATGGGGGGCTTATGGCTGACATGGGGGGCTTATGGCTGACATAAGGGCTGAGGGCTGACATAAGGGCTGATGGCTGACATGTGGCTGACATGAGGTGTGATGGCTGACATGGGGGGCTGATAGCTGACATGGGGGGCATATGGCTGACATGGGGGGCTAATGGCTGACATGGGGGGCTAATGGCTGACATGGGGGATGATAGATGGCTAAAGGTTTGGGGGTTGATCTGAGCCATTGGGGGTCTGATCTGAGGTCTGATTAACATTGGAGGTCTGATTGCTGGTCTGACCTGAGGTGTAATGAAAAATATTTTTTTCTTATTGTTCTCCTCTAAAACCTAGGTGCATTTTATAGGGCGAAAAATACGGTACAGTGCAGCAGAGACCCTAGTCAGTTTATATAGTCGTTATATAGTGTTATATATTTTAATATACACCTTATGTTTTGTTATGCGTGTGAATCAGTCAGCCACGCCCACCCCCTAAGCCCCCCCCCCCCCAGAAAGCCCCCTTCCCTCTGGTCCCTGTCTTGCATGAAACTGGTCCTTGGTGCAAGAAAGTTTGGGGACCACTGATCTACAGAACAACAATATCTATCCACATTCTCTTCACCTGATTCTTCATAATGAAGCAAAGAAGAAGACATTCTCCAAGCATCCATTTTTAAATCTTGAAAGTTCCAGCTACCTTCTCAACAAACTGTAATAAACATTGTGGAAATATAATTTAGTTTGTATTGATTTTTTTATGCACCTAATATATTGCAGTATCATGGATTTGTTTGCACAGGCCTTTCCTGTTCTGAAAACCAGTTTACTAGCCACAAATTTATGACCTTAAATGTTCAAGGAGAGATTGTCTTGACATAGTGGGTCATTTTCAGGGCTTCAAGAAAAGGAAGAGGAGAGATTTGAAATGATGGCTTTTATTACTTTTCAGTAGGTTACTCATTTGAAACTTATGATATCATACTGTGATTGTTAATGTCTGCAGAATCTGCTATAACATTAAAAAGAAGACATTTGTAGAAAAAAGATTTCAAGGAGTATCTTATAATGTCTTAAAGCTACTATCCTCCAAAGCAAAATCTCTAGCAAGGCCCCCCAAACTACGACGGAGCATTGGGTTGATCTGCAATACCATACTCAATCTGTGGACAGGTGGGGCACCGTTTTTAGGAGAAATATAAGGTGTCGTAAGGTTCCAAAACTGTGACACAATGGGGGAGTTTAAACAAAACTGATATAAAGGAAAACTAGCTAAGGCTACTTTAGAAAAAAGACGACTGAGGGGATATCTTATTACTATGTATAAATATATCAGGGGTCAGTACAGAGATCTATCCCATCATCTATTTATCCCAAGGACTGTGACTGTGACGAGGGGACATCCTCTGCGTCTGGAGGAAAGAAGGTTTGTACACAAACATAGAAGAGGATTCTTTACGGTAAGAGCAGTGAGACTATGGAACTCTCTGCCTGAGGAGGTGGTGATGGGGAGTACAATAAAGGAATTCAAGAGGGGCCTGGATGTATTTCTGGAGTGTAAAAATTAGCGATAGACGAACATCTGCCGGGACGTTGCCGGGAATGTTCGCGAACCGCAAGTTTTGCGGCGGGTCCCATTCATTTTAATGGCAGACGAACATGAAAAACCTTCAGCTCATATTTGCAGCCAAGACATAATTACTAGAAGTGCACAAATAGTCCCACAACATGGACAGTGACATACCAGATGTATTATTCGAATTTGTGATCTCCATTAATTATTTTTTTCAATGCGAAATATCGGCAATATATTTTTCGAGTACGCGCATGCGCAAATGCACTATACAGTACCCAAATGCATTCTAAAGAAAGTATATTGGTATATAACACCCTGCTTCAATCAGTTTTTTTGGGGGACGACTGGTATATCACACCAGTAGAAATTATTTGTTCCAATAACGCTTGTCCCTCTATATACCTGCAGTATCGCAGCAGAACCACATAGAAAGTATATCATAACATTGTACAAGGAAGGCAATCCATTAGAATATACATAAAGATAAAACGTAACCTTTAATAATGTTACTATGAGCGTCCATTCACACGTCCATAAGTGTTTTGCGGATCCGCAAAACACGGACACCGGCAATGTGCATTCCGCAATTTGCAGACAGCACTATAATAGAAAATGCCTAATCTTGTCTGCAATTGTGGACAAGAATTGGACATGTTCTATTTTTTTGCGGAAACGGGAGCACGGATGCGGAAGTGCGGATCGCAAATGCAGATGCGGATCCGCAAATGATCGAAAATGAATGGGTCTGCACCGGTTACGCAAAATTGCGGAAAGGATGCGCACCCATTTTGCGGACGTGTGAATGGAAAAGATATCCCTCAAAATGAAAATAAATTAAATTATTAAAGTTAAGCAAAAAGCATAGATGTGGTAGGCAATAACAAGAGCTCGGCGGCACTAAATCAGGTGCTCGGCAGCACCAAATCAGAAACCATATGTCCTACCACAATCCGGGGGGTTCCAGTGCACATCCATGAATCCCGGAGGGAAAGCAAAAAACATCTATCCTTGGGCTAGATGATGATGTGGTATTGAAGGACAGGGTGGGCAAAGAACTGTCCCTGATATTGCCCTACAGGGGGTGCCATTCTGGCCCTGGTAGCCTAACCACAGACCACCCACCCTGATAAGAGTGACCCCGTCCAGAACCTTACCCTATATAAAAATGGCCCTAGTAAGCCCCTACCCCCTAGGCCCCTGACTTCCAGGTGATCACTATATAGATCTATGTGTTTTTGACTCATTATAAAAGTATATTATAAGTATATTGCACCCCTTTGTGTATCACACCTATCGATAGCACACCTATACCAGTCCTTAAAATGACTTTTGTGGCCCTATTAGCTAGCGATTTGTGTCCCTAACAGCCTGTCCCTGCTCCACACAGCAACCTCTCCCTACACTGGCAAAACACTGAATGTAAAATGGTGGCCAGATCAGGTTTATTTATAAGGTAGGGGGTATGTCCATGTGCTGAAATGTCTCAATTGGCTGTCCTGTACCACCTGATGGATGTGTCATGGGTCAAAGTTCTTCACAATGTAAAAGAATATGGCAGGAGCGAATATCTCCATATGTTTGCATGTTCTGCGAATCGCGAACACGCAAAGTTCGCCGCGAAACGACCGCCAGGCGAACCGCAAGCCCATCTTAAGTAATAATATTACAGGCTATAGCTACTAGAGAGGGGTCGTTGATCCAGGGAGTTATTCTGATAACTCCTGATTGGAGTCGGGAAGGAATTTTTTATTCCCCTAAAGTGGAGAAAATTGGCTTCTACCTCATATTTTATTTTTTTGCCTTCTTCTGGATCAACTTGCAGGATGACAGGCCGAACTGGATGGACAAATGTATTTTTTCGGCCTTATGTACTATGTTACTATGTTACTTTCACACAAGCTTCAATATTTTCTGGTATTGAGATCAGTCATAGGGTTTCAATACTGGAAAAGAAACGCTTGCATTGTCAATGGGGACAAAACGTAACTGAACAGAACGGAATGCTCCGAAATTGTTTTTCAATGGAGTTCATGACGGATCCGTCATTGCTACAGTTAGGTCCATATATATTTGGACAGAGACAAAAATTTTCTAAATTTTGTTCTGTACATTACCACAATGGATTTTGAACAAAACTATTCAGGTGCAGTTAAAGTTCAGACTTTCAGCTTTAATTCCGTGGGTTGAACAAGATGATTGTATAAAAATGTGAGGAATTAAAGCATTTTTAAAACTCAATCCCTTCATTTCAGGGGCTCAAAAGTAATTGGACAAAAACTAATTGTAACTAAAATGTTAATTTTTAATACTTGGTTGAAAACTCTTTGTTAGCAATGACTGCCTGAAGTCATTGCCCTTTGGTTTGATGAAGCCACTCACTGATATGACTAAAAAGGGGGTAGATTTTTCTTCATGTTCGGTAGATGCGCTT
Organism: Bufo bufo; assembly: GCF_905171765.1. Lineage (NCBI taxonomy): Eukaryota > Metazoa > Chordata > Amphibia > Anura > Bufonidae > Bufo > Bufo bufo. Next base: position 701,342,823 of record NC_053389.1, read on the forward strand.
AAAGCCTTTTCTAGTATCAAAGAGAGTTTTGCTTCCGCTCCCATTTTGGTACAACCTGATGTCTCTCTACCTTTTATTGTTGAGGTGGATGCTTCTGAGGTGGGTGTGGGTGCGGTCTTATCTCAGGGTCCCTCTCCTGCCAAATGGCGACCGTGTGTCTTTTTCTCAAGGAAACTCTCCTCTGCAGAGAGAAATTACGATGTGGGAGATAGGGAGTTGTTGGCCATCAAATTAGCTTTTGAGGAATGGCGCCATTGGTTAGAGGGAGCCAGACACCCTATTACCGTGTTTACAGACCATAAGAATCTAGCCTACTTGGAATCGGCCAAGCGTCTGAACCCGAGACAGGCCAGATGGTCTTTGTTCTTTTCTAGGTTTAATTTTGTTGTTACGTTCCGCCCTGGGGTTAAAAATGTGAAGACAGATGCCCTGTCACGTTGTTTTCCGGGAGGGGGGAACTTTGAAGACCCGGGTCCCATTTTGGCTGAAGGGGTGGTCGTCTCTGCTCTTTATCCTGATTTGGAGGCAGAGGTTCAGGCAGCCCACGCAGAGGCTCCTGATCTTTGTCCCCCTGGGAGGTTGTTTGTGCCTCTCGCTTTACGACACAAGGTTTTTAAGGAGCACCACAATACTGTCCTTGCTGGGCACCCGGGGAGTAGAGCCACAGTGGATCTCATTGCTCAGAGATTCTGGTGGCCGGCTCTTCATAAGACGGTTGAGGGTTTTGTGGCAGCCTGCGAGACCTGCATTCATGCCAAGGTCCCTCATTCACGGCCATCGGGTTCTCTCCTCCCGTTACCCATTCCTTCCCGTCCTTTTCACGGATGGTGTACAGGAAACAAGACAATGCAATAGAATTAATGACTCACTGGATCCACAACTAAGGAACAAAAGGGAGACCCCTACATGAGACCTGCCACTCTCCCTAATTGCTCAGCCTATGCGAACACCCCAAAGGTGGATGGGAGCATATCCACGCACCTCGGCTATCTAATACCTGAAGACCCTACAATAGTGAGGGGACACGACCACCGGCTCCCTACACAAGACACGGAAGGAGTCAGGGTCACCTGAAAATCCAGCAGACAGAAAATCACAAATAAAGGAACACCACTTATCTTGCAGAGGACTGGGGAATAGAAACAGCATGCACACACACTCCAGGAAGTTGTATAAGCCGCAACCTAATGCATCATGGGGAGGAACTTAAAGGGAAGCAATCAGTCCAACTGCATGACAGCTGAGATAGACTAACGAGATGAGGAACTTAACCAAAACAAAGAAACTCAAGGAGGAGGATCTGGAAAGCTCCTGTCAGAGCCTCTCAGCTGTCTAGTTGTGACAGTACCCCTCCCTCTACGAGTGGACTCCGGACACTCAGGGCCCACCTTCTCAGGATGGGACCTATGGAAAGCCCTGATGAGACGAGTGGCCTTAATGTCCGTCACTCGGACCCACATCCTCTCCTCAGGACCATAACCCTCCCAATGAACGAGGTACTGGAGGGAACCGCGGACAAGACGAGAATCCACAATCCTAGAGACCTGAAATTCAAGATTTCCATCAACCATAATTGGAGGAGGAGGCAAAGGCGAGGGTACAATAGGTTGAACATAAGGTTTCAATAAGGACTTATGAAAAACATTATGGATCTTCCAAGTCTGAGGAAGATCAAGACGGTAGGCAACAGGATTGATGACAGACAGGATCTTGTAAGGCCCAATAAACCTAGGACCCAACTTCCAGGAGGGAACCTTCAATTTGATATTCTTGGTAGACAACCACACCAGATCACCAACATTCAGGTCCGGACCAGGCACACGTCTCTTATCTGCCACACGCTTATATCTCTCACTCATGCTCTTTAGATTATCCTGAATCTTTTGCCAAATAGATGACAAAGACGAGGAGAATCTGTCCTCATCAGGTAAACCAGAAGACCCCTCTCCCGAGAAAGTCCCAAACTGCGGATAAAACCCATATGCACCAAAAAATGGTGACTTATCAGAGGACTCCTGACGACGGTTATTTAAAGCAAACTCAGCGAGAGGCACAAACAACCTCCCAGGAGGACAAAGATCAGGAGCCTCTGACTGGGCTGCCTGCACCTCTGCCTCCAATTCAGGAAAAAGAGCAGAGACCACCACACCTTCAGCCAAAATGGGACCCGGGTCTTCAAAATTCCCACCTCCCGGAAAACAACGTGACAGGGCATCTGTCTTCACATTCTTAACCCCAGGGCGGAACGTGACAACAAAATTAAACCTTGAAAAGAACAAAGACCATCTGGCCTGTCTCGGGTTCAGACGCTTGGCTGACTCCAAGTAGGCCAGATTTTTATGGTCAGTAAACACGGTAATAGGGTGTCTGGCTCCCTCTAGCCAATGGCGCCATTCCTCAAAGCCAACTTGATGGCCAAAAATTCCCTATCTCCCACATCATAATTTCTCTCTGCGGAGGAGAGTTTCTTCGAGAAAAAGGCACATGGTTGCCATTTGGCAGGAGAGGAACCCTGAGATAAGACCGCACCCACCCCTACCTCAGAAGCATCAACCTCAACTATGAAGGGTAACGAAATATCAGGTTGTACCAGGATGGGAGCGGAAGCAAAACTCTCCTTGATATTAGAAACGCGCCTTACGCGCCTCTACCGACCAGGAAGAAAAATCTACCCCCTTTCTGGTCATATCAGTGAGTGGTTTAACAACAGAGGAATAATTCAAAATAAATTTCCTGTAATAATTGGCAAAGCCCAAAAAACGCATCAGCGCCTTCTGATTCTCAGGAAGCTCCCACTCAAGCACAGCGCAGACCTTCTCGGGGTCCATGCGAAAAACAGAAGCGGAGAGAAGAAACCCCAGAAATTGAATTTCTGGAACCGCAAACACACATTTTTCCAGTTTCGCGTATAATTTATTCTCCCGCAGGATGAGCAAGACCTGACGTAAGTGTTCCTTATGAGTCTTGAAATCAGGAGAAAAAATCAAAATGTCATCCAAATACACTAATACAAATTTTCCCATTAAATGATAAAAAATGCTGTTCACAAAATGCTGAAAAACGGCTGGGGCATTCATCAAACCAAAAGGCATAACCAAATTCTCAAAATGGCCCTCAGGGGTATTGAAAGCCGTCTTCCATTCGTCTCCTTCTCTGACCCTGACCAGGTTGTATGCCCCTCTTAGGTCTAATTTGGAAAAGACTTTAGCCCCAACAACCTGGTTAAACAGGTCCGGGATCAGAGGAAGCGGATAAGGGTCACGAATAGTGATACTGTTCAGCTCCCTGAAATCCAGACAAGGTCTTAAAGAACCATCTTTTTTCTTAACAAAGAAAAAACCAGCGGCAACAGGTGACTTCGAGGGTCGTATGTGTCCTTTTCTCAGACTCTCAGAGATATAAGCACGCATAGCGACCCTCTCAGGTTAGGAAAGATTGTATAAACGAGATTTAGGCAGTTTGGCGCCTGGGATGAGATTAATAGGGCAATCGTACTCCCTGTGCGGGGGCAAATCCTGAACTCCACTCTCAGAGAAGACATCCGAAAATTCAGAGAGGAAAGGTGGTACAGTCTTAGTAGAAACCTCAGAAACAGATGTCATGAGGCAATTCTCTCTGCAAAAGTCACTCCAACCATTTATTTGCCTCGCTTGCCAATCAATGGTGGGGTTATGTTTAGTGAGCCAGGGTAGCCCCAACACTAGAGGAGTAGGCAAACCGCTAAGGACGAAACATGACACATCCTCAACATGAGCATCACTCACAATTAAACGAATATTGTGAACTATGCCCTTTAATGATTTCTGAGAAAGTGGAGCGGAATCAATAGCAAAAACAGGAATATCCTTTCCCAAAGTGCATACCTGGAAACCATGAGTTATTGCAAATTGATTATCAATGAGATTGACAGCTGCTCCACTATCCACAAAAATCTCACAAAAAATGCTCTTGCTCTCTAGCGCCACCCTAGCAGGCAGGACAAAACGGGAACTACAAGCAAACGGAAAACCTTAAATTTCCGCCTCAACCCTGCCAATAGTAACAGACGGAACATTTTTAAAAGATTTTTTCCTTTTTGTTTCTTTATTACTCCCAGAAGACTGCCTGAATCTCCTAGAGGGACAAACATTTGCCAAATGATTTATACCTCCACAACAAAAACAAACCCTCCCATGCGGGCTGAGTCTTCTATTGTCAGAGGCAATCAACCCCAGCTGCATGGGCTCCTGCTCAGAAGGGGCTGACAGCGACTGAGACCCCTGCGCACAGAAAGAGACCGCTGCACTGTCCCGGGACTGAGTATGACAGGAAGGAGAGATCTCTCCTCTCTCTCTAAGATGCCTGTCAATATGAATGGCCTGAGACATAGCAGAATCCAAGGAGGTAGGTCTCTCATGAAAGGCAAATGCATCTTTCAATCCCTCTAAAAGACCATGGCAAAATTGACTTCGGAGTGCAGCATCATTCCAACCAGTATCAGCTGCCCATCTCCGAAATTCTGAGCAGTATATCTCTGTGGTATGTTTACCCTGGCATAACAGACGTAGTCTAGATTCAGCCAGAGCAATACGATCCGGATCATCATATATCTGACCCAGGGCTAAAAAGAATTCATCCACTGAACGGAGGGGCCGTGCCCCCTCCGGCAGCGAAAAGGCCCAGGATTGAGCGTTACCCCTGAGCAGCGATATAAGGATCCCACCCTCCATTCTTCATCACCAGAGGAATGGGGAAGAAGGCGAAAATGGAGTTTGCAAGCCTCTCTAAAACGCACAAAATACTCACTACCCCCGGAGAACGTATCCGGGAGCGAGATCTTAGGCTCAGAACAAACTCCATGAACGCAAGCTGAACCGGTCACTTGAAACTGCTATCCCTCTGCCCCTTCTCCAAATCCTTAATATGAAATCTTTCTCATTAGGATAAAACGCAACATCAGCTCCGCCGAGCCTCCCAGCCAAAGTGTTGAAGTGGTGTCCGAGATATCCAAGGGCCAAGCCAAGTAACTGTAAGTTTTCATGTGAAATATGTTTATTATACACATATAGCATACACTGTGCCACACAATATACAGTATTCCTCTACACTGTGTAGTCTGTTCTATAAGCACCATTGTTTTGTGGCGGCAGACAGAAAATAATCTGGAAGTGCCCCACTGAGACAAGGCTCTGGATCCGCCACTGGTCTGGACCGCTCACAGGAGTGTACATTTCTTCTAAACTGTAATCCGTATCCTCTGACCTGCAGAAATCAGCGCTCGCTCGGTAACAACTAACAGGCAGTGCCTGTAGGCTGTAGCCTGGCCCTGTTACCGAAGCTAGCTGAGTGGTGTAAGGTTAAGGTACTAGTAGAGATGAGCAGCCGCTGAATCCTGATTTAAAGTTAAAGTTACTGCAGGATATGGATTACAGTTTAGAAATGTCAAATGTACACTCCTGTGAGCGGCGGGGAGGGAGATCTGTGGATGAAACTGTTATAGGGAGGGAGATCTGTGGATTACACTGTTATAGGGAGGGGGATCTGTGGATGACACTGTCATGGGGTGGCTCTGTGGATGACACATTTAGCATAAGATGCTATTTACGATATGTGTCATCCACAGATCCCACTCCATAACAGTGTCATCCACAGATCCCCTCCATAGCAGTGTCATCCACAGGTCCCCCTCCCTAGGACATGTTGAAATCTAAATGATTATTATTATTATTTTAAACCACAGACAGCAGGACTTTTCTTCCCTGTTGCGGTTTTAGGTATTGGGTAAAGTATCGCAGCATTTCTGAGCATACTTGTGTAAATGTATCGTTGCTATAGCTGCCCCCCCTTCTTTTGTCCTGGCCCCCAGTGTGCCCCCCAAAATGTGAAAGCTAGAGACGCCACTGAGGATGGCTTCTTTCACCTGCATTGAGAGCTCCTTCAACCGCATGTTTACTTCTCAGCAAAATCTTAAAAATGCAAGCACCACACCTCAAATCAACCCCAGGCCTTTTATGTGCTTAATTGAGTATGAAATAATGAAGGAATTGCCCACACCTGCCCACGAAACAGCCTTTGAGTCCAATTACTTTTGGTCCCTTTAAAAACAGGGTGCGACATGTAAAGGAGCTGAAACTCCTAAACCCTTCATCCAATTTTAATGTGGATACCCTCAAATGAAAGCTAAAAGTTTGGACTTTATGACCATGTCCATTATATAACTATAACTTTAATATGTTTTAGTAAGCAGGTAATAAAAATGAAATTTGTGTTAGTGTCCAAATATATATGGACCTAACTGTATGTTAAAGATAATACAACCGGATCCATTCATAATGGATGCAGGTGGTAAGAGTTTTTGCTGAACCCTGCCAGATCCAGCAAAACCCTAGTGTGAAAGTACCAATCAGATTCCACCTTTCATTTTTCAGAGCTCCTTTGGAAAATAATAATAAATAAGTAATAAATCTCCTCCAATGCACCTTAGTACTGTATACTTAATTAACATGTTTTTACAATCATCATCAGTGCCATAGAGTTATTTTATTATATTGTACCGCTGGCCTTGTCCTTTTTATTTGTGCATTTGTTGTAAGGCATGATGGTTCTCTGTGAATCTTGTTCTGCCATACCTCTCTAATAAAGTCCTGTGGAAGCACAACCTCAACCACCGTAATTGGTTGGGAGTTACACAGTGATTGGTCCACAGAGACATGAGAAAACATGGGCACTGGGACAATGTGGCCCTCACATTGACCTTGTGGTAGGAACTCTATTTGAGGGAACTCTATTTGACCTTTCTGCCATTTCATTGGCTTGGTAGACACTTCAAGCCATGTTAGTCCCTTGTTTCAGAAGCTGGAGATGCTTGTTGTCACGATTGTATGGAGCTGATGATACTGGTGCCTTGACTTAAAGGGAATTTGTCACCAGTTGTATGGTGTCCTAACTAAGGGCAACATAAACTAGTGACAGCAAAATGCTGGGTCACTTTCTTTAATTGCCCCAGCCGTTTTGCTAAAATTTTGTACTGAACAGCTAAAGCACATGCCAATGAGTCCTGAATATTTATGAGCTTCTAAAGTTCTCTGCCCTCTGCTACTGGTTTGGTTGCAAAAAAAAAACTGTCAATCAGTAGCAGGGGTGGGTAGAGCTGGAAGCTCATGAACATCAGTAATTGTTGGCATGAGCTAAAGCTGTTAAAACTTAACAGCATAAAACTGGTGACAGATTTCCTATAAGACCTGGGTGTCACACCTTCTGGGTGTTGTATCAGGAAGCGGCTCCAGCATCAAAGACAGATCTTAAAGAGGTACTGTGATGATGACTGCTACCATTACCCATGTAGCAGGGAGGAATTTCAGGTGCAACATGAGGACATACCACCATTGTCAGCTTGGCTATACAAGTCATTGTAAGTTACAAGGTTCTAGGAACTGTGCCTATCTACTGAGAAGACTGTTGTGCATAACAAACATTGGCTGAAACTTCTATACAACTAGCAGGAATATCTTTGTAATCCTGGAGAAACTGTTTAAATCTATAAAGTTTTTTTTATGTATTTCTAATTTGTACAAGACATTTTTTACAATTGACTGGAAATATACTATAACAAGAAGCAGGAACAGGTCATGCGGTTTCTACCATAGAGGCGTTTAAGTTTGTCAGGTTTTACGATATTAACCTTTTTCTGTTAATAGTGAGTTTGAAAATTCCATTTGTGGAAGTGCTGCTCCTGGACTGTCTACATGTAATATTTGCCTGCATGGGAAGATTCCAATCCAAACAGCGCAACGTATCACAACAGTCTTACCCTGGCAGGAAATAGGCTGTAACAGCTTAAAGACATATTTTCATGTGGATATGAGAAAAATAGTTACAAAATAAACACTCTCCATGTTTGCAGGTGCTATGTTCCATTGTGTTAGCCAAACAGATGTTGGGTCATGGGACACATTTTGGCATTCAGCTGTTTTTTCATTACGGATTTTCATGTCACTTTTTTAGATGAAGTTAAGCATTACACCACAGCATTTCCAAGAACTAGGCTGTGTTTCATTTACAAGCTGTTAATATCTCTGTCTTTGGTTTGGCAGTGTTCAAATAATAATGTGAAATAAATGGTGACCTTTCAAATACATGGATCAGGCAGGATATAGGAGGCTGGAAAGAAATAACCTGCAGTATTTCTGGCAGAAGCAGAACACCACACCCTTAACGATACCTGTCTGCTCTGACAGTCTGTCTGCCTAATACTATCTATGTACGGCATCTTTATCTATCTGTATATCTATCTATTTATCTATCATAGAAAAAGCAGCACATTAAAAAAAACAGTAGGGTACAATCCCTCTCAAGATCACGGACCAGGATCTAGCAACTTGAAAAAATGGAGAAAAGAGGCAGCACTCCAATAAAAGTGAGAAAAGTGGACTCCTTTATTCACCCATCCTTCTGCAACGTTTCAGCTCAACTCAAAATCAATCTATCTATCTATCTATCTATCTATCTCCTATCTATCTATATATTATCTATCTATCTATCTATCTATCTATCTATCTGTCTATCTTTAGCTATCTATCTGTATCTTACTATCTATCTGCATCTTACTATCTATCTATCTATCTATCTATCTATCTATCTATCTATCTATCTATCTATCTATCTATCTGCTGTTACATATATGCAACTTAACAAATCAAGAATGTGTTCTTGATCCTCCAAGTGAAACACCATTATTGACCGGAGACATCCCTAAGGGAGGAGATGGTATTGATAAGATGAAGAGTAGGATTGAACATTCACTCATCTCTCTTCCCCTCCTCCAGTCTGACATGTGTCAATGGTCTTGATACATTACTATGCAGTTCACATAACTTTTGCAAAATTTGTTTGCCACACAGAGGTAAAATTAAATCTTTTTTCAGCCATCGGTGTTCTGTTCTAGGTTTCACCCAAAAAAAAGGTTTTTATATGAAATCATCTTGTAATTATACTATATATGTCATATGTTTATTACGTTATTGTAATTATGTAAAGTCCAATTTACAGCAAACATTACAACATTATTATTAGCATAAAACAAGAAGAAAACTCTAGAACTGGTATTTGTTTAATTTCAGTAGTCACCATAGAAAATTATTGAGCTCATCCTTGTACTTTATGACTCCCACCAGAAGGCTGTCCCGGGTGTTTCAAGTTAATGCTGACATTTGATCATTATTTTTTTTTAAATCTAAATAAATCCAAAATTATGTCCTGTTAATTTTCTTAGGCTACTTTCACACTTGCGGCAGAGTGATCCGGCAAGCAGTTCTGTCGCCGGAACTGACTGCCAGCAAAACATATGCCAACTGATGGCATTTGTAAGACTGATCAGGATCCTGATCCATCTTACAAATGCATTGAAATGCCGGATCTGTCTTTTCGATGTCATCCGAAAAAAACGGTTCGGGCATTTATTTTTTTCACATTTTTTCAGTCTGCGCAAATGCCAGATTCGGCACTAATACATTCCTATTGGGAAAAATTGCCGCATCCGGAATTCTGGCAAGTGTTCTCTGTCCTGATCAGTCAAAAAGACTGAACTGAAGACATTCTGATGACTCCCGAATGGATTGCTCTCCATTCAGAATGCATGGGGATAAAACTGATCAGTTCTTTTTCGGTAAAGAGCCCCTAGGACGAAACTCTATACCGGAAAAGAAAAACGCACGTGTGAAAGTACCCTTAATATATCTTTCTAGGTCTCCAAGATGCTTACTCTACTGTGAGCAGGATGCAAGTGATCGTGCAAGTAATGCATGTTTTATTATTAAATTCAATACATACACAGTATGAATTAAGCTCCCTCTAGTGGTGACTACTGTCAGAATTCTATCATTTAAATCAGTGTTTCTCAACTCCAGTCCTTAGGGCCCACCTGCTGGTCATGATTTGACAATATTCCACAGAATGAATGCCTGTGGTAAGTCTTGTTGCATTGACAATAATGATATTAATGCTACACTAAGGAAATCCTGAAAATATGACAGGCTGGGGGGTTATGAGGACTGGAGTTGAGAAACACACACTTAAATGGTCACTGTACTTTGACACAACTTTGCAGGAATCAATCGTATATGCGAACAAATGCCTTGTTCTTAAGTTATCAGCTGCCCCCTTTTCTAAAATAACTTTCTGTCTGAAATTTGTGAGGAATATGTCTTGTGATTCCACGACCAACTGCTTGCCCACCAAAGAATCAGATTACATGATTCCAGGAAGGTCTATGGGGAGAGGATGGGGGAGAGGAAAGGAAATGCTGAGGGAAGCAGAGAGACAAATGCAGTACCTTAGTGGGGCACTGCAAAGGGGTTATTATTGCCAAAAGAGTTCATTTAATGTTACCAAGTTAAATATTGTGATTTTGTTTTTTGTTAAAAGCATTTGTCTTTCTATATACTGTATGAACCTACGATGTATGGGCAAAATATAGGGTTAATATTGGCAGACTGGTTAAGTTACCAAGGTGATGAACGTAGCTTGCCCCTGACTATTTGAGTCTAGTCTCAGCAGAGCTACAGGAAAAAACGTGTGTGTGAGAGTTCCTGCAGACCAAACCCAAGTCCATAAAATCTCTTTCTCTGAGACTACAGCTGCCAAAGAAGCATCTCTACCACAAGGGTACTGCTAAAGGAAAGAGACAAGACATCTTAGGAGGTCTAGAACCCACCAGGCTGTACAAGCTTCAGAAAGCAAGGTATTCACTTGCTTGTTGCTTAAGAGACTTTAATGCTGTTGAAAAGATTATTGCCCCCAGCACCTACCACATTTTGAGCAGACTGGCCATCCATATCTTGAATCTGCACCCCTCAGCAAGGAAACTGCAGAAAGGGTTTACAAGAACAGAATAGCACATCTGTGGTTACTTGGAGAGACAGCAAAGTGTCCTTAGATGGAGAGACAGGGAGTACTACAACTACCATCATTGCTGATGCCTATACATAGCTTTTGGAAAAAGTAACCTCTGTACTACTCCTATCATCAATCCAGTAAAGAAAGACTTTTTTATTGCAATCAATGGACCTGGTTGTTGACTCCATCCATCCATTGGTTCCTGCCTCTGCACTCCTGCCTTGCACCCAGTCAAACTGTTCACCATCAAGGGCACCAAACTATCACCAAGGTGTGCCCACAGGGAAGAAAGGGTGCACCCTCCATTCACTGCATGGCCCTAGGAAACACCAGGGTGGAGCTAACCACTATGAACTGTGAATACTACTACTACCGTCATAGCCCCTCCGCCTCCTATCCTCGCCTCCCCTGCAGATTGTTGCACATACACACGGGAATGATTAAACAGATTCACCAGCTAAAAGTAAGTGTTCTATATCACCCCAGGTGCTTTATTCAAATCTATACTCTTTAGAACTTCTATAAAATGTCCCATATGGTGCTTCTGGAAATGTGAGCGAGTGACCGTTAGGAAGCAGCATCTCTTGTCTCTATGTGTATTCTATGGACAGACATGAGGAGCAGCTAGTCACTATCTACATGCTCAGGGACCACTGAAAATGATGTCAGATATAAAGTTATCATGCATGTACACACATATGGCAGCTTATTCTGAAAGGTTATCTGAAACTATAGGAACCCTTTAACTCTATCATTATGCAGGATATTTAGAGCTCCACAGCAACTAATATAAAGATATATTAAGAAATTAATGAGCGCATAATTTTGGATCTATAAAATGACATGGTGTCAAAAGATAGACAATTAAATAAAGTTTTGCAAAGATGGAGAATAGTCAGTGCAACATATGTTATAAGTAAAGATTAATAAACTTACAATCTGCTGCCTGAAAAATATAACCCATATTTCCATATATAAGGTTCTTGGTGTGATGAGAGACATATTGGCATCTGGAACTTTAAGGAGGTCATCCCATAAGTAATGTGAAAAATTCAAATCACACGTCATATAATACACAACAATCTCTTAGAACCACCAGCCCTGTAACTCACATGATTTCAGAGCTCTCTCTGTCCTTTCTACTGCAGCTCTGTAACTGTCTGTCACAACTTCTATTAGTAGATATAGCAGATGGTAGTTGAAGGATGGAACTGAGCATGTGCGACCACCTCTGCACAGTTAGTGAGGTGAACTGAGAAATACAGAAAAGAACAAAGAGCAGGTGGTGCTATACCAAAGGGGCATAACTATAGCCATAGCAGCCACAGCACTTGCTGTGAGGCCCAATGGTTGGGGACCCCAGTCAAGTGAACATTGTACCTTTTTGTGGAGAATAACAATATGGTGGCTTTTTGCTATAACGTGGAATTTCTGATATATTGTGGTATTATACATATCTTTAATTGTTGCTACTTTTGCTACTGTTTTAATTTTTGTACACTATGTAGGTGGTGGGGGCCTCATCTCATTTTGGTTCCCTAGGAATTATAGTTATGCCCCTGCTATACAGATAGATTTTATGGAAAATCTCAGTAGCTATATTACATTTTTCATTAATGCAATTGCAAAAGTATTCAGATGCAGGTGCTGATTTGAAAATTGTAGAATATGTTTGTGAGACAACCTATTAAAGTTATTGTTAAAAGCGCCAATAACATGTGAACTGAGTTAAGAGATTTTCTTGTCAGTGTTTGGAGAGTCCATCAAGCTCACCCTCTCAGATCTCGATATTTCATTATTAGGAAACTGAAACCGCAAAAATCCCTTTCGCAGTCTGCGCTGGTGGTTGGATAAATTCTCTGGATGAAAATATATTCATACTAAATAACTTTTTACGTCCCATTCTGTTCTTTTGAGAATGTATTGCATAGTATAAATTAGATCTTAAAAATTACATTTAAGTTACCGCTTTCACATGGGTAATGCCTCCCTGATAATTGATTTCTAAGGCTACATTCACGAATCGTGCATCCACAAAATGCAGATACCAACAGGGGTGGATTGGGAACTTATAGTGGCCCTGAAAAAAACTGAAAGTGGCCCCATGTTGCAGGCAGGTCCAAATTGACAGAATATGGCCCAAAACAAGTAGGCAGGGACAACAGAAGTAGGTGGCGCCTTCAATATCTTAGTGCAGCACAGAATAGTGCTCCAGCAGAACCAAATACCACAGTGCAGCACAAAATCCTGCCACCCCAACCACAGTATTCAACTCTATCACCATCTTGAGGATGGTAATACAATTGAGTTCAGGAGGACACCTGTGGCTGTTGAGCATCAGATGGCTGCGGCCATTAAGAGGCTTGAGTTGTCCCCATGTTGGTTCTATAGCCAATCCGCCCCTGGATACCAACCATGTGTATCCCGCAATGTTTGCGGGCCCGATTGTGAAAATGCTTATTCTTGTCTGCAAAACGGACAAGAATAGGACATGATTTATCTCATAGATGGCACACCGTCCAAACCACGGCTGCTATATCTTTTCCAGACTCTCCCTATACACTTACCTTCAAACTTCTTTGTCGCCGCTCATCGTGACCTTTTCAGGTTTATATGGGGGGGGGGGGGGGGGCATAAGCCGAGACTACCCCGCCCTTTACTACAGGTTCCAAAAGAGCAAGGGGGACTGGGGTTACCGGACCTCCGTAAATAATATGCGGCTACAATGCTACAGCGTGTACTGGACTGGTGCCATCATACCCCCTTTAAACAATAGGTTACCATTGAACACTCATGCTCCCAATTCCCCCTTGCTCTACTGCCTTGGACGATGACTAAAACTCCATGGACGCTATCGACTCATCCTACCATAGGGCCGACTCTACACCAATACCATCTAAATGCTACTACGAGTGGGATCTCACCATCCCCTTCCCCTTTATTCCCGATCTTGGGTCACCAAAATTTCCCGGCTGGTCATCTGGCCCTTTCACTCAATGGAGATTGGGGGGGGGGTAAGTGTTGAGCCACATTCTTTAGAACATCGGGAAGATGGTTTACACAGACCAAACTATTAAATCAATCGGATCCGTGCCCTCTCGGCTCATGGAGGGTCAGATAATTTTCGCATTTTCTTTCCTCTATTCCTTCATCACCGGACTTTGATAGATCCCTCGCATCTTTCGAAAATGCTTGCACTGGCACAGGTATATACCGACACTCCCTTTCCGAATTTTATAAGGAGCTAGTGGTTTAAAACCCGGGTTTCCGCCCCTCATTCGTGAACAATTGGATAGCCGACTTAGGAGTGGACATCCCCTCTGACCAATGGCGCAAAATTTACCATTACACACATAAGTCATCGATCGCTAGCAAATTCCAAGAAGCAGCTTATAAATTGTTGTCTAGATGATATTATGTTCCGACTCATTTTCATAAAATGTTTCCGTCGACCGCCTCGCTATGTTGGCGTCTATACTTTCTGGCACTGTAGCAAACTTACAGTTCTGGGGGTCGATACATGAGACCATGGCTTCTATCTCCTCATTTTCCATCGCAAAGTCTCCGGGCTTCTTCTTGCTGCTACACTCAGACTTACCTAACCACTTGCTCAATAAATCTATAGTCTGCCATTTGGTGATTGCGGCCAGAGCATGTATACCAACTAGATGGAAGTCGCCTATTTCGCCGTCTGTGGACCTCTGGATACACAAAGTTGAAGATATCCGGAGAATGGAAAACTCCCTTGTTGGGTTCAATACTGCTTGGACCCCATGGTTTGAGTTTCAAAGTACTCCAGAGTACCAGATCTTGCTGTCATGATTTTATGTCCTATATTTCTATACCTCTCTCACCCCCATCCCCCATCCTACCTCTTGTCGTTGTCCCCTTTGTATGGTGTTTAGTTGTGGATACATACTAACTTTAACCCCTTAAGGACCCTGGGATTTTCCATTTTTTGCGTTTTCATTTTTCACTCCCCGCCTTCCCATAGTCCTAACTTTTTTGTTTTTCCATTCACAAAGCCTTATGACTTATTAAGGGGTTATTTTTTTGCGGGACAAGTTGTACTTTCTAATGGCACCATTTACAGTTGCATGCCATGTAGTAGGAAGCGGGAAAAAAATTCCAAATGGGGTAGAATTGGGGAAAAACTCAATTCTAATAAAGGTTTTTATTTATTTTTATTTATGCTGCACACTTTGCGGTAAAATTGACCTGTTATCTTCATTCTCCAGGTCAGTACGGTTCCAACAATACCACACTTGTATAATTTTTCTTGCGTTTTAATACTGAAAAAAAAAAGTTAACTCTTTAAGGATTTTTTTTTTTTTCATAACCATATTCTGACACCTATAACTTTGTTGTAGCTACGGTATGTGTATGGGGCTGTATGAGGGCTCATTTTTTGCAGGACGATCTGTTCTTTTCAGTGACACCAATTTTAAGTGTGTGCGACTTTTTGATCACTTTTCATTAAAAAATTATTGGGTAGTTGAAGTGACCAAAAATTGCAAATTGGCTGTTTTATTTTATTTTTTACCACTACGCCATTTGCCATATGCCATTAATATTGTTATATTTTAATAGTATGGGAATTTTCGCATGCGGCGATGCCCATGATGCTTATTTTGTTATTGGTTAAGTATTTTTATTCTAAGGAAAAAGGGGTGATTTGAACTTTTAGGCTTTTTTTTTTTTATATTTGTAAAAACCTTTTTTTTTTTACCTTTTTTAAATCACCTTGGGTGACAATAACTGGCAATCGATTGCCCATAGTATTCAGTGATAGCCATAATTGAAGACTTCATTTGCACTATATCTATACAAGGCTGCCACCTAGTGGCTTGCATTGATATATACATCTAATTGACTCTGAAGTCTGCTTGAGGCTTCGGTCAATTAGCGCAAGGTAACAGGTTCCCTGATCTCAATGCACGACTTCCGGTTCCAGTCTGCGCAGATGCCTTGGTCACATTTGACCATGGCATTTGAAGGGTAAGATGTATGCGATCAGCCTCATGGCTAATAGTATACATGTGCCGCGCGTCTCTGCTATTTAAAATAGCAGAAATCCTGCGGCTAAAGAGCCCGCTGCACGTGCGAGCGGGCGCCATGTTTAGGGATCGGACCCATGACGTACAGCTACCTCATGGGTCCTTAAAGCAGGCATGTTCAACCTGCGGCCCTCCAGCTGTTGCAAAACTACAACTCCCAGCATGCCCAAACAGCCTAGAGATATCAGCCTACAGCAGGGCATTGTGGTAGTTGTAGTTTTACAACAGCTGGAGGGCCGCAGGTTGAGCATGCCTGCCTTAAAGGGTTAAAGTATAGATCTCAATGTTATTTGGAAGGAGATGTTTAAAGCATTGTAGTTTATCCGATTAAGGCCTAACTACTCAACTAGATGGACACCCTATAAGACAGATGTTGATTTAGCTCATTCTATAAGTGGCATTTTGTACTACTCTACATGTGTCTATGAAACAGATATCTGCAATATCTACTTTCTCTTGCTAAAAACAAAACATGTTTCTTGTTTATGTATTTACTACATTTTATAAATAAAGAATTTGAAAGTAAAAAAAAAAAAAAAAAGAATAGGACATGATCTATAATTTGCATGGCCACACAGATGTGGACTAGTGATGAACGAGCATGCTCGGCTGAATACTTGTTCGGCTTGAGCATCGCTATGCTCGGCACATGGCGGTACTAGGCCGAGTACCACATGTGCTCGAGCGCCATGCTCGAGTCTCCTCCCCGCACGTTTTGCAGCTGCTAAGCAGCCAATATATGTGCAGGTAAGTACTGCTATCACTGGCCCTACACCTGGACCTTCGCATGAACCATCAGCAACAACATCCACTTCCCTGTCCCAGCGCAGCGTCCAAATGTCCATAACACAGTCATTTGAACGCAAGCACAAATACCCAAGCAACCACCCACCCACAGGCCATAGCACTAAATGCTCAACTTTCAAAATTACTGGCCCTTGAAATGTTGCCATTTAGGCTTGTGGACGCTGAGGCCTTCCGCAGCCTGATGTCGCCGGCCGTCCCTCGGTACGCAGTCCCCAGTCGCCACTATTTTTCACACTGCTACATTTCCCTGACCACACACTGGGTGAATGTTGTGGAGGCCGAGAGTGAGTCATACCCCGGGATGGCACAGGTGCTACCCACGCCCTACATCCATCAGGGTCTCTGCCAGCAGCTATATTACTGGCTCCAACCCCCACTTCTCCTCCTCCGCCGCCTCCTCCTTCACTTCTACCTCCAGCAGCAGTCAGCCATCAGTCGCTAGCTGGAAGCAGTGTAGCCCTGCTGTGGGTAAGTGTCAACAGGCCGTGCTAAAGTTGATCTGTTTAGGGGACAAGCAGCACACCACCACAGAGCTGTGGCAGGGTATAGGGGACCAAACCGAGTTGTGGCTCTCGCCACTCAACCTACAACCAGGCATGGTTGTGTCTGACAATGGCCGTAACTTGGTGGCGACTTTGGAGCTCGGCAACCTGACACACATCCCATGCCTAGCCCACGTCTTAAACTTAGTGGTTCAGCAGTTTATCAAAACCTACCCCAATTTGCCAGAGCTACTAGTGAAGGCGCGCCGCGTGTGTGCCCATTTCCGCAAATCACAGCTTCAGCCGGTCTGTCAATGCTGCAGCAGCGCTTGCGGCTTCCAGCTCACTGACTGTTGTGCGACGTGAGCACGCACTGGAACTCTACATTCCACATGTTGGCCAGGCTTTGTGAGCAGCAGAGGGCAGTTGTGGAATACCAGCTGCAACATGGTCGTCACCTTTCGAGTCAACTGCCACTATTCACAAGTGAGGAGTGGGCATTGATGTCAAACCTCTGTTTTAAAAAACTTTGATGAATCCACACAGATGGTTAGTGGTGATAACGGTATTATCAGCGTAACCATCCCACTGCTTTGTCTACTCAAACGATCGCTGCTCACAATTAAAGGGGTTGTCCGAGTTATTTTTTTGTTCTTTCTATGTTCCTAACTAGGCAAATGTAACAGCTTTCCAATTAACTCACTTTATCTCCAGTGGCTGGTTTCTCAGATTTCACTGAGGGTCACATGACCTGTGATGTCAGCTTCTCTCCCTGCTCTGATAAAGGTCGTTTACAAGCCTGTAAACGAGACGTCACTGTGCTGGCCACCCCCACCCCCCCGTCACTGCCGTCTACTCTATGCTAGGATTCTTAAACCCTTCAGCTGCACAGCTCTGCAGGCAGTGAGGAGACAATGCTGGGCACTGGAGCTGGAGAGCATTGCACAAGGGGGAAGATCCTGTGTGTATTAGCAGTGTCATTATACAGGTGGGACATGTAGTTCTACACATACAACATGCTGCTGAGTCTCCCAGCAGGCAGGCATATAACTCAGGGCAGCTCTTGTATCCACTCCCTTAGCAGTGTCATTATACAGCTTGGACTTGTAGTCCTACACATACAACATGCTGCAGAGTCTCCCAGCAGGCAGACATGTCACTCAGGGAAGCATTTGTATTCACTCCCTTAGCAGTGCAGGGGGAGGGGCAGAGATTGTTTTTATTGCATGTAAACAAAGGGCCAGAAAAGAATCAGGGAAATGAGGAAATATATATATATATATTTTTTGCATAAAACTTGCTTAGCTCAGTTATATATCAGATTTTCAGTGCTATATTATTTTTTTTCATAACTCGGACAACCCCTTTAAGGACGACACTCTGAATGTGGCAGACGAGGAAATGGGGGAGGACATTACACAGGGTGATAGCCAGCCCACCCTCAGTTCGTCTTCTCAGCGCAAATTGGACCATGAAGAGGAGGAGTAGCTGGAGACAGTTGCCTCTGCTACAGAGGGTAGTACCCAAGGAACATTAATTCCATCTGTTCAGCGTGGATGGGCAGAAGAGGAGGATGAGGAGATAGAGAGTCATCCTGATGTCGACATCAACCTCATGCCTGTTGGTACGCTGGCACACATGGCTGACTTCATGTTAGGCTGCCTTTCCAGCGACCCTCGCGTTATACGCATTCTAGATTACACGGATTACTGGGTGTTCACCCTTCACCCCGCTACAAAGAGAACTTATCATCTCTCATTCCTCTGGTGGAGAGGACGAGCGAAATGGTGCAATACCAGAAGATCCTTGTTGGAAAATTGCTCCAAAATTATCCATCTGACAACGCTGGCGGCAGAATCCATACTTCCTTAGGCAACCGAGGAAGGGAGACAAGGGGAATACACAGCAGTTCCAACAAAGGCAGGGCAACAGTCTCCCAGGCATGGGACACTTTCATGACACCCCGCCAACAATCTGACCCTGAAGCACGGCCTAGTGGTACAAGGAGGGAAATGTTTTGGAAGATGGTGAAAGAATACATAGCAGACCGTGTCAGTGTCCTAAATGATCCCTCAGTGCCTTACAACTACTGGGTGTCCAAGCTGGACATGTGGCACGAACTTGCGCTCTACGCCTTGGAGGTGCTGGCCTGCCCTGCTGCCAGCGTTTTGTCTGAGCGTGTATTTAGTGCTGCTAGTGGCATTATAACAGATAAGCGTATTCACTTGTCCACTAGCAATGCTAACAGGCTTGGATTGCCCCTGACTTCTTAACTATACCAGAGGAGAGCTGAGCTGATGATGAACATAAAGGCAATTTCAATATGTCATTTATAATGTACTCAATCTACTGTAGTGTATTCCCATGCACCTTTTTCACCACAAAAAAAGAGTATATTGTTGAATCTTGTTTTCTCGTCCTCCTCCGCCTCATCCAGATTGTCTATATTGCCTTCACTCAGATTTTTTATTAGGGTCAGCTCAGCAGCAGGCCCTCGCCCCTAATGTTTTAGAGGGTCAGCTCAGCAGCAGGCTGAGAACTTGGTGTCCTTATCCTATTGCAAACTTTTATCATCAAACTTTATTATCGAATTTTACTATCGAATATTTATACCATTGATTATTGTGCATCATTGAATATTTTATCTGGTCGATTGTTTTATCGCGAATATTTAAATCATCAGAGGCCTGGCAGATTGTTGGTTTTAGAGTTTATTATTGATAATTGGGATCTATAGTTTACTGTGTTTATATACAGATGTGGTTTTAAATCATCATATATACATCCACTCTTTACCATTGCTGCTATTCATTTTGAATTATTCTATATTATTTATTCATCTATAGAATTGTACTTATTAATATCTGAATTTTATCTTACATCCAATAAAAATCCCAATACTATAGAGAGTGCCCTACTACTATTTATTTAGTATATAAAACGGATGGAACAGCAGCCGACCCTGGTCTGAGAGAGCGATCTTTACTAGCCACAGGAATGGGGGCGGCATGAAAGGAAGGGGTCGCAAAAAAATTACTGTGGGATGCACCCCCATTCAAAAATGTGCTTTGGGGCCTAGTCAGGGGCGTACATAGAAATCAATGGGACCCATAGCAAGAATCTGAATTGGGCTCCCTTGTGAGTGACCCATAGCACCCCTTAGGATATGTGCACATCTACTGCAGAGAGCAGAAGCCTCCGTTTCAGATTCTGGCCAAAAAAAAGGGCAAAACAATCTTGAATGACCCCATTATTGTGAATGGGATCCGGCAGATGCCAGCAGTGCCTGACATATGCTGGATCTGGCGATTCTGGAATTCTGCTGGTATGCTGGAACAGAATACCAAAATCTGATGACAAGTGATTACCTGGCCTTACCCAATGAACTGTGCCCGCTGCTGCTGCTTTTTATATAGTGTGTCATCCTTCCCCCAAGGACTGTACCTGCTGCTGCTTCACCTCCTCCCAAATGCTGACTTACTGTTTGTGCTGCTGGCATAGTGCAGTCAGGGCCTGGGGCAAATCTTCACCAAGCTGGACTGGAGTCTGGACTGGAGACATTGTTGGATCAGGTCACGTCTGGACTGGTCAGTCAGGTCACAGTGCGTCGAGTGCCGGCAGAAGAACAGAACAGGGACATTTTACAGTGCAGACACAGAAACCTAAAGGATTTTATCCAGTCACAACTGATGTTTCTCTGACTGCTGCAAAACCTCCTAATACACACCTCAGCTGCTGCAGAACCTCCTAATACACACCTCAGCTGCTGCAGAACCTCCTAATACACACCTCAGCTGCTGCACCACATCATAGTACACACCTCGCTGCTGCAGAACATTATAGTACACACCTCAGCTGCTGCATAACATCATAATACACTCCTCGCTGCTGCAGAACATTATTTAGCACACACCTCAGCTGCTGCATAACATCATAATACACTCCTCAGCTGCTGCAGAACCTTATAGTACACACCTCAGCTGCTGCAGAATCTCCTAATACACACTTCAGCTGCTGCAGAACATCATAATCTGATGCTAGAACATATAAGGCTTTGATCACATCAAATTGCGGATTTGCAATACACCCGGCCGGCACCCCCATAGAAATGCCTATTCTTGTCTGCAATTGCGGACAAGAATAGGACATGCTCTATTTTCTTGCGGAGCTGCGGACGGGAAGATCGGGGCCGCACTCCAGAAATGCGTAGTGTGCTCTCTGCATCCATTCCGTCCCCATAGAGAATGAATGGGTCCGCACAATTGCGGAACGGATGCAGACCACACTTGCGGACTGCATATTTTTTTGGAAGTGGCGTGGAGCTCATTTTTTATTGTACTAGGTGATAGCTTTAAAATTAAATAACTATAATCCCCAGCATGGCCAGACTTATTATAGGGCATCACTATACATTACAAGAGAGGAGGTATAAAAGGAGAGAACTACAACTCCCAGCATTACCAAACTGTACTAGGGCAAAAGTTGAAATTACATAGAGAGGAATACAATAGGCCAGAAGAACTACAGCTCCCAGAATTACCAGACTTTACTAGGGCATATGTTTAAAATACATGGAGAGGGATATAATAGGACAGAACTACAACTCCCAGCTTTTCTAGGATGTTATGACTTATCTCAGGACACCACTACCCTCGCCTCCAGGCACCACACAGAAGCTTCGCCCCCTCACAGCAATATCCCACAGGTCTTTCACCAGTCCTCTGCACTGGTCACATGATGATGACATCACCAAAGGTCCTTTAGACTTCAGCTGCTCTGCTATTCCTTGGCTTCCTGCACTGGTCACATGGTTGATGACATCACCAAAGGTCCTTCTCCACTTCTTACATTCTCAGGTAGCCATACAAGTGTAATTAGTGGGCGTGGCCTATCCTCCACTAAGCCACTGGGCCCAGTCAATTCTAGCTGCGCCACTGATGCAGCCCACAAAAGCAAGTTGGGTTTATCGATTCCAAAACCTTAAGTAAATTGTGGGCCTGGTGATCAGTTTAAGGCCTTTTAAGCAGCAGCAGCATCATCGTGATAAAAATGAGTGGCAAGGTGACATGGTGTGGAGATGGCAGCATGAGGGGGCCACATAGTGTGGATAAAAGACTAAGGCCACAGATTACTTAGAAAGATGCAGATGGAAACAATCTGTAGAGCTGTATCACGTCACCTGCAGACTAATACAGCCATCAAATTCAAGTTGGGTTTGTCGGTTCCACCTCAGTTCACCAGCAGGCCTGCACCTAAAATATTTTACTGGTTCAGCTCCCATGCAGGCCCGCGACTTAAATCTTTTACAGGGTCAGCTCACATGCAGGCCCGCAACTCATGCTGCCTTGCTTTGAAGTAGTAGCCGTAGCCGTTTATCAGGCTCCCTCTCCGGCATTGAACCCTGATTCCCCGTTACCCGTGATCACCATGGTAGGCGCAGAAAAGAACATTGAAAATTGATAGGGCAGACATCCGAATGGATCGTCGCCGTCACGGGAACGTGCAATCGCCCATGTATTTCTGGAGTGTAATATTATTACAGGTTTTAGTTATTAGATTTCTGAAGAGGTTGTTGATCCAGGGAGTTATTCTGACTGATTGGAGTCACTAAGGACATTTTTTTAAAAATCTAAGTTAAGGTATATTGGCTTCTACCACATGGAGGTTTTGGTCTTGCACTGATTCAATGTGGCAGGGTACCAGGCTGAACTGGGTGGACATATGGTATGTCTTTTTTCAGCTTTGCACTCTGTTACTGTGTTACCACCTCTGCAATCACAGTGTGCTGGAGCGTCATTGATTCCCTTTACTAATGAAGGAACAAATATAATATTCTTATCATTTCTATAGAAAAAACATCACTGAAATCAAATGGCTGTGAGATGAAAACTTACTGTGCATGTTCAAATCAGAGCAGGATGACATGTTAAATAATGCGGCTGCTCAGGACCGCAGGTTCAATGGCATACTGCCGCATGCATGGGCTAAGCTGTGGGGGGTAGAATCAAAATACTCTTTACTTGACCTTAGCAGGACTCAAAGCAGGGGAATTCTAAAGAATCAAGAATTTCTGAGTGTAAGAACAATTATTTCCCCCATTAAATAATTGTTGTGGGGCATCTAACTTATTAATATGTTATTCCTCCTGGAAGCATATGACTAACATGACAGCTGGGTGATATTATTCCCCTTGTGAAATGAGAAAGAGGCTTCAGAATAGTTTCTTTTTTTATGAAGTATAAGTATTTATTAGGAGAGATGTCAGAAGAGCTGACTATATGTGCTAAGGCATTCTTGTACAAATTTCACATCCCGGAGACTACTGCACTGTCTCTTTCTACTTTTTTGTATTCTATTTAGTCATTTTATTCAGTGAGTATTTTCAGCATTGGTTTTAGCATCCTCCTACACACTTATGTTTGCACAATATTTATTATGGTAATAAAACATATCACAGATGTATATTTCCTCTTGTTTTCTTAAGAAGTGTCCAAACATGTGAAATTAGTTACATAAACATGATGTAATCCCCCCTTCTAATTAGCTTGAATAAAAGTTGTTATATTTACAGGATATGAATCCTTGATCTCGGCTTACATAGTAATGACACATATGTGCAAGTCATTTATTCTTACTTGTATAAATGCAGTGTTAGTCATTCAGCCATGTGGGCCACAGCATGCAAATACTCCCTTACCTGCAGGGCCAGAGCAAAGAGTAGGCAAGGGTAGGTAGGCATCTGCCTAGAAGGCCAGATCGCAAGAAAGATTGGGTTGGCTCAGCCAGGAATTTAATGAGCATCATGTTTTTGTCTCAGTTTTGCCTCAATTTGCTGCAATGTAAATCTGTGTGCAGGACCTGTTACTGTTAAAAGACCTGTACGGATAAAGCCACAAGTCCAGATGCAGGTGCAGGTCCTGAGTGCAATGAGTGGAGGTCTGTTTTATATTTAGGGGGTCTACTTTATTTTGAAGCCTGCAACTATTTCAAGCTAGTATAAGTAGGTAAGCATATGAATGGTACTCTGTTAACCTGTAGGTGCAAGAGTAGGGTCCCAAACCTACAACAAGTAGCAGACAACTTAATCCTTGCTCCAAGTGAATTTCTTTATTGTAAGAAATCCCCAATAAACACAGGACGTTTCAGTCCCAAACAGTGGACCTACATGAGGTACAATTGCCACTTTTTTTGGTGCTATAGTTCAAAAGCGATCTTGGCCGTGCTGTAGCCTTTTATGTATTTATTCAGGGATCTATGTTCTAGAGTCTAAGAGGTTTAAAGTAATTCTGGGGGTTAGTATTTATTTTGGTCTGGTCTGGTGTCTGTATTCATACAGGGTTCTGTATTTTGTAGGGATTCTGTTCTGGTTTCTGTAGCTATTGCTGGGATCTATATTTTTTCTAATTTGGGTTCTGTATTTATTCAGGGGTCTGTATTCTGTGCTGTAATCTGTGTACGGTACTGTGCGTCTTATTGGCTCTAAATTTATTCTGCAGTAGGACAATGACATGAAACATACAGACAGGGGCGTAACGATTGCGGCCGCAAAGGGTTCGACCATGACTGTCACTGTACTTCACGCCGTGCCCTGTCAGAGGTCACAAAACAGCGCTGCCCCACTAGAATTATTCACAAATTAAACAGGTGGGTGGAGCCTGAATAACATCGGTTAGGCTCCCCCCCACCCATTTCATTTATGAATAATTCTAGTAGGGCTGCGTCGAGGCCTGACAGATGCTGGAGCACATGTGATGCAGGTGAGAAGGGCGCTATGACGGGGGCCTGGCATGACGTACAGTGACAGTGACGGGCCCTGTTACATGTGAGTGAAAACTGGGCCAGTGGGAGACATTACTAAAGGCAGTGGGGGACACTACTGGGGGCAGTGGGGGACATTACTTGGGGTAGTGAGGGACATTTATGGGAGCAGTGAGTGACATTACTGGGGCACTATAGGGATATTACTGGTTGTGCTATAGGTACATTAGTGGGGGGGGGGGGGCAGGGATGCACCTAGCCTTTCTGCTACCTGAGGTGAAAACTGATATGACGAAGCCGCTGAGGTGAAACGTGCATCGAGGTCTTGCGCTTAGGGCCTTCGCATCTCCCCTGGGCTAGATCATGTCTTCAGGTACGTCCCCGGCTAGGTGTGTGTATTAAGACACCGCCATACACACTACTCATATTAGGCCTATGATATTGACTAGGCTGTGTATATACTGTCATTATGCTGTGTCCATAGACTAGGCTGTGAATATATCACTATCATGTTACTTATATACATGTTGTCTATGGTTACCAAGGACGCAGGCTGTGGATCTCACAAATATCCAAGCCAGGCCGGCCTTTGGGGTGTGCGAGCTGTGCGGCCGCACAGGGCGCCATGGCAACAGGGGCGCCCGGCGGCCGACACAGCTCGCAGTCGGTCTCTACAGGCTACAGCAGCCGGCCCGACCTGAGCCGAGATTGGGCGCAAAATTGCAGGGGGCGCCAGGCAGCAAACACTAAAATGAGGATCATGGGAGCCTATGGCTCCAGTCCCCTCCGTTCTTCCTCATAGGCTTCAGCGCCTGAAGCCTATGAGGCAGTAGAGCGAGCGTAGTGTCTAGAATGTAGTTGATCCTAGGAGGTATGATGTCAGGGAAAGAGGCGGAGTCTCGTCATCCAGGGGGCGGGGCCTAACGATGTGCAGAAGATTCTACAGAGCAGGAGCAAAGTCTGCAGGTAAGTATGTGGAGGAGAATAGTGACTGTTATTTTTACTTGGGGGGCTTTTTGCAGGGGCTGAAGGGAGAAGGAATCATCTTTGTACTGGAGACTGTATGTTAGAGGGGTCTGAAGAGAGGGTAGTTGGGGTGATATTATTTACATGGGACTGTATGCTGGAGAGGCTGAAGGCAAGGGGGTGATATTATTTTACATAGGGCTGTATGCTGAAGGGGCTAAGGCAGGGAAGTGATGTGTCTTACATGGGACTGTATGCTGGAGGGGCGTTGTATCTTACATGGGACTGTATGCTGGAGGAGCTGAAGGCAGGGGGAGTGATATATTTTACATTGGACTGTATTCTGGAGGGGCTGAAGGCAGGGGGAGTGATGTATTTTACATAGGACTGTATGCTGGAGGGGCTGAAGGCAGGATGAGTGATGCATTTTACATGGGACTGTGCAAGAAGGACTGGAAGGCAGGGGTGTGATGTATCTTACATGAGACTGTATGCTGAAGGGGCTGAAGGCAGGCGGCAAAGAGAGGGAGTGTGATATTATTTACATAGGACTGTATGTTGGAGGGGCTGAAGGCGGGGAGTGATGTATTTTACATGAGACTGTATGCTGGAGGGGCTGAAGGCAGGAGAGTGATGTACCTTACTTGGGACTGTATGCTGGAGGGGCTGAAGGCAGGGAAGTAATGTGTCTTACATGGGACTGTATGCTAGAGGGGCTGAAGGCAGGGGGAAGGTTTTATCTTACATGGGACTGTATGCTGGAGGGGCTGAGGGGGGGCATAATTATTACTATAATACTACAGAGGGGGCCATTATAATATTAATAATAATAATAATACAGAGGAGGAAATAATAATAATAATAATAATAATATTATAGAGGGGCCAGTATATATTATAATTATACAGAGGGCATTATAGTTATGGGCACTACGGGGGAGGGGAGGTCTGTTATCTGAGGATGATAGTAAAGTAAGAAATCCCCCAAATTTTCTGTGAAACTCTACAGAGATGAGACACGGCTGAAAGAAGTTATCATGACGGTCCTATCTCCGAATGAAGATGCTGAGGAAAGTCTACATCACAGGAGATGTCACTGGATGTAACAGGTATGGTGCGGTACTCTTTTTTTTTTTTTTTACCAAATATCTTTCTTTAAATGGGGCCTGGGGGCAGGGGACTGGATAAGGATAAGGGTGACAGACACTGGGTATGATTAAGGGGGCAGAGGAGTGGATAAGGTGGGTGACACCGTGACAGTCACTGGGTATGATTAAGGGGGGCAGCGGACTGGGTAAGGGTGACACTGGGTATGATTAAGAAGGGCAGGGGACTGGGTAAAGGTGACAGGGTATGATTAAGGGGGGCAGGGGACTGGCTATGCGTGACACTGGGTATGATTTATGCCCTTAATCATACCCAGTGTCACCCAGAGCCAGTCCACTGCCCCCCTTAATCATACCCTGTCACCTTTACACAGTCCCCTGCCCTTCTTAATCACACCCAGTGTCACCTTTGCCCAGTCTCCTGCCCCCTCAATTAGACCCTGCCCCCCTTAATCATACCCAGTGTCACCCATAGCCAGTCCCCTGCCCCCCTTAATCATACCCTTTCACCTTTACCCAGTCCCCTGCCCCCCTTAATCATACCAAGTGTCAACTAAAGCCAGTCCCCTGCCCCTTTGTCATACCCAGTGTCACCCTTATCCAGTGCCCTTCCCCCTTAATCATACCCAGTGTCTGTCACCCTTAATTTAAGGGGGGCAGGGTCTAATTAAGGGGGCAGGGGACTGGGTAAGGGTGACACTGGGTATGATTAAGAAGGGCAGGGGACTGGGTAAAGGTGACAGGGTATGATTAAGGGGGGCAGGGGACTGGGTAAGGGTGACAGGGTATGATTAAGGGGGGCAGTGGACTGGCTCTGGGTGACACTGGGTATGATTAAGGGCCTAAATCATACCCAGTGTCACCCATAGCCAGTCTCCTGCCCCCCTTAATCATACCCTGTAACCTTTACCCAGTCCCCTGCCCTTCTTAATCATACCCAGTGTCACCCTTACCCAGTCCGCTGCCCCCCTTAATCATACCCAGTGACTGTCACGGTGTCACCCACCTTATCCAGTCCTCTGCCCCCTTAATCATACCCAGTGTCTGTCACCCTTAATTTAAGGGGGGCAGGGTCTAATTAAGGGGGCAGGGGACTGGGTAAGGGTGACACTGGGTATGATTAAGAAGGGCAGGGGACTGGGTAAAGGTGACAGGGTATGATTAAGGGGGGCAGGAGACTGGCTATGGGTGACACTGGGTATGATTAGCTCGCACAGGGCGCCTGAACACCTAAGGCCAGCCCTGTATCCAAGGAATAATTTTCTGATATAACTGTACCACAGTGTATAATCCCCCATTGGGGTGTTTGACACATGGTATTATCTTTTGTGGTACATCACTTGGGTTGTTGTGAGACACAGCGTATGGCCTGGTACCCGGTAAGTGCTTACTAGCTCTGTGGGCATACATGGTTGTCCAGTTGAGGAAATGCCCTTCACTTCTTTGTATACCTTTTCCATCTTGCCCTTTTTTTTCATATTTTTATATGCAATAAAGTTGATACTATTTTTGATATATTATTTCCACTGGTTCTTTTGTTATGACATTGTGTGCTATCCCAGGTGGAG
Organism: Bufo bufo; assembly: GCF_905171765.1. NCBI lineage: Eukaryota > Metazoa > Chordata > Amphibia > Anura > Bufonidae > Bufo > Bufo bufo. Next base: position 701,371,438 of record NC_053389.1, read on the forward strand.
TGCTGTGTTGTCGACTATAAACAGAGAGGTCTTGTAGGTTCATATATATAATCATTTAAAGTGCCTCTGATTAACCCCAAATAAAGTTCAGCTGCTCTAGTTGGTCTTTCCTGAAATTTTCTTAGTCGCATCACACAGCAAAAGCCATGGTCCACAGAGAGCTTCTAAAACATCAGAGGGATCTCATTGTTAAAAGGTATCAGTCAGGAGAAGGGTACAAAAGAATTTCCAAGGCATTAGATATACCATGGAAAACAGTGAAGACAGTCATCAGCAAGTGGAGAAAATATGGCACAACAGTGACATTACCAAGAACTAGACATCCCTCCAAAACTGAGAAAAGACGAGAAGAAAACTAGTCTGGGAGGCTATCAAGAGGCCTACAGCAACATTAAAGGAGCTGTAGGAATATCTGGCAAGTACTGGCTGTGTGGTACATGTGACAACAATCTCCCGTATTCTTCATATGTCTAGGCTATGGGGTAGAGTGGCAAGACGAAAGCCTTTTCTCACGAAGAAAAACATCCAAGCCAGGCTACATTTTGCAAAAACACATCTGAAGTCTTCCAAAAGCATGTGGGAAAAGGTGTTATGGTCTGATGAAACCAAGGTTGAACTTTTTTGCCATAATTCCAAAAGATATGTTTGGTGCAAAGACAACACTGCACATCACCAAAAGAACACCATACCCACAGTGAAGCATGGTGATGGCAGCATCATGCTTTGGGGCTGTTTTTCTTCAGCTGGAACTGGGGCCTTAGTTAAGCTAGAGGGAATTAGGAACAGTTCCAAATACAAGTCAATATTGGCACAAAACCTTCAAGCTTCTGCTAGAAAGCTGAACATGAAGTGGAACTTCATCTTTCAGCATGACAATGACCCAAAGCATACATCCAAATCAACAAAGGAATGGATTCACCAGAAGAAGATTAAAGCTTTGGAATGGCCCAGCCACAGCCCAGACCTGAATCCGATTGAAAATCTGTGGGGTAATCTGAAGAGGGCTGTGCACAGAAGATCCCCTCGCAATCTGACAGATTTGGAGTGGGTCCGCAAATCCGGAGATGCGGAATGGTGCGGAACGGAAGCACGGATCGGAACCCTACGGAAGCACTACGGAGTGCTTCCGTGGGGTTTCAGCCCGTACTTCCATTCCGCAAAAAGATAGAACATGTCCTATTTTTTTGCGGAATGGCCAGATCACGGACCCATTAAAGCCCCACGGACGGTGTTCGTGCATTGCAGCCCGCATTTTGCGGGCCGCAGCAAGACCACGGGGCGCACACGTTCATGTGCAAGAGGCCTAATGCTAGTTCTTTTTACAGTCACGGTACTCTGGTCCATTGCCAGAACTGGTCCTTAACACTTTAGGTCCCTTAGGAGCGTGTCTTTTCTATACCCTATAACAAATGCTAATCCCATAAAGTATCATGGAGAACATATCAGGGAGAATTTATCAAGATTGATGTTTCATACACCATTCTTGATCTTCTTTGCACTGGAGTGAGATTTTAGCAATAATTTATGACAGATTCTGGCATAATTATAGTAAATTTGTAGAGTCATAGGAGGACATGCTTTTCTGCTAAGCCCTTCCCTCAATGTCATGCTTACCATGGGATAGAAATTGCAAAAAGTTATAAAATTTTGCTGTAACTGCCACTTGTGCAAAAATGTGAGACTTTCGTACACCACAAAACTAGAATTGCACCTGTTATAAATTACCCTACCCTTATTGTACTTGCCAGTCTATTACAAGCTTTTACAATTTTCACTTTTGACAGGTCACAACCACTACAGCATCTAGTTTTTGAAGCATCCATGTTTTTAACAGTGAGATATGTAAAGTACTGAGAGACAAAAAAATACTACATACAAAACTAATAAACAAGGACATTTATCAAATCTTAGAAATCCCTAAAGAAGCACTTGTACATCTGCTGCCTCAGCCCGAAGTAAGTTCTTCTATAAAAGTCTATGGTCCTCATTTATCATTCCTTCACTCCGGAATTATGTCTTCTGTCAAGGGCTTTTGTGACTTCTCGGGATCACTTGCGCAAAAATATTGTGACTTTTTGCAGTTTTACACCCCTCACTCCAGTTTTGATATTGAGACTTTAAAAATAAAGTCATAAAAAAAGTTGTGATTAGGAAAACTAGAGGAGCTTATCTAGATAAAGGAGGAGATAAAAGGCCACATCTGGTGTATAGGAAAACTGCCTCAGTTCCCCATAGCAACCAATCAGATTTAATTTTTCAGAACTCCTTTGCAAAATAAAGGTTTAAATCTGATTGGTTGCTATGGGCCAATTTTTCTTTACACCAGTTTTAATAAATCTCCTCCAAAATTGATATGTTTAAGATAAAACAGATTTATCAAACAACATGAGACATTTGATAAATGAGGCATAAAGTACGCCAACAAAGACTCAAGCAAAACTGACTTCAGATATTCCCCTAATGATAAATCAGTCAGTCAGTGTAGTAGCCTCTCACTTGTGTAGTTTACAAAACAGGGCCACAATAAAAAAGTACCTATCCTATCCTAATGCTAGTATTTTAAAGTGTTTGCAAAGCTGACTATCCCTAATCTTGTCTGTATCTTCTATTTTCTGCAAGTTTTTGCCACTTATGTGAAATTAAGTGTTACAGAAGAACCAAAGTACAAGAAGGATTTATTCTCTAAACCTCAAAATATAACTCTCACATTTTATCATGTAGAAATACACATACACTGAACAAAAATATAAACTCAACACTTTCTGTTTTGCTCCCATTTTGCTTGAGCTGAACTCAAAGATCTGAAACATTTTGTACATACACAAAAGACCCATTACTCTCAAATATTGTTCACAAATCTGTCTAAATCTGTGTTAGTGAGCACTTCTCCTTTGCCGAGATAATCCATCCCACCTCAAAGGTGTGGCATATCAAGGTGCTGATTAGACAGCATGAATATTGCACAGGTGTGCCTTAGACTGCCCACAATAAAGGACCACTCTGAAATGTGCACAGTTTTGCCTTACTGCGGGGGGTCAGAAAACCAGTCAGTATCTGGTGTGGCTACCATTTGCCTCACACAGTGCAACACATCGCATAGAGTTGATCAGGTTGTTGATTGTGGCCTGTGGAATGTTGGTCCACTCCTCTTCAATAGCTGTGCGAAGTTGCAGAATATTGGCAGGAACTGGAACACGCTGTAGTATACACCGATCCAGAGCATCCCAAACATGCTCAATGGGCGACAGATCCTTGCAATATGGGGCCGTGCATTTTCCTGTTCATCACGGTATCTCTGTGCATTCAAAATGCCATCAATAAAATGCACCTGTGTTTGTTGTCCATAACATACGCCTGCCCGTACCTTAACCCCACCGCCACCATGGGCCACTCGATCCACAATGTTGACGTCAGCAAATCGCTCACCCACACATGACGCCACACACACTGTCTGCCATCTGCCCTGAACAGTGAAAACCGGGACTCATCCGTGAACAGAACGCCTCTCCAAAGTGCTAGACGCCATCGAATGTGAGCATTTGCCCACTCAAGTTGGTTATGACGAAGAACTGCAGTCAGGTCCAGACCCCGATGAGGAAGACGAGCATGCAGATGAGCTTCCCTGAGACGGTTTCTGACAATTTGTGCAGAAATTCTTTGTTTATGCAAACTGATAGTTGCTGCAGCTGTCCGGATGGCTGTTCTCAGACGATCACGGAGGTGAACATGCTGGCTGTGGTAGTCCTGGGCTGGTGTGGTTACACGTGGTCTGCGGTTGTGAGGCCGCAGTTGAAACGCCTTTGGAGATTGCTTATGGTAGAGAAATGAGCATTCATTGCACAGGCAATAGCTCTGGTAGACATTCCTGCAGTCAGCATGCCAATTGCACGCTCCCTCAAACGTCGCGACATCTGTGGCATTGTGCTGTATGATCAAACTGCACATTTCAGAGTGGTCTTTTATTGTGGGCAGTCTAAAGCACACCTGTGCAATATTCATGCTGTATAATCAGCCCCTTGATATGCCACACCTGTGAGGTGGGATGGATTATCTCAGCAAAGGAGAAGTGCTCACTAACACAGATTTAGACAGATTTGTGAACAATATTTGAGAGTAATGGGTCTTTTGTGTATGTAGAAAATGTTTCAGATCTTTGAGTTCAGCTCAAGCAAAATGGGAGCAAAACAGAAAGTGTTGCGTCTATATTTTTGTTCAGTGTAGTAGGTTGAGTCTGTTTAGTGTTATTTGGTATGGTTGGTCCAGATTTAAATGGAACCCATCATCAGAAAATTACCTATTTTTTTTAATTGAATTCAGTTTTTATGTTTAAAATTAAACATGTTGGTGGCATTTTTATTTTTCATTAGCCATGTCCCTATATAAAAATTTTTGCTTCCACACTGGACGACGCTGAGCACCCGCAATCAAACTTCCTGTTTTGTAGCTTTTTTCAAACTTGTACTATGAACACTGATGATTATCATCACAGGTTAGATTACAATGATAGGTTACACCATTTACAAAAGCAAATTTGGGCAGCTCAGCTCATAGACTTGGAAATGCAGTCACCCAGTGGATCACTGCTGAAGGGTTAAATATGAGATGTGTTCAATTTTTTTCAATTTTATAGTGATATTTCATTATAAACTTTTACTTTATGGATAATAGTCCTGAAAGCTGTGCATACAGAGTTAACCTTCCCTCCCTTGAGAAAGTTGCAGGGGAACAGGCCAGCCCAACCCCTTGGGCTTGGTATTTTCCTGTTTAGCAAGGCCATTGGTAGTAGTGTTTAGCGAGGAGTGCTAAGCTGAAGCAAGCAACTGAAGCAGCTCTGTGAAAGGCAGGGAGCAGACAGCCAAGGGGAATTCAGAAAAACAGACCAGGTGGCATTCTTCTGAGGGAAAGAAGAATAGTTTCTTTTTTATTAAGTAGAGCAGCCACTAAAGAGGAATTGTGCATGAAGCAAGTCTGTGGAGATAAAGCTTGTCTAAGGATCCTGGACTCCATAGCTTTGGCTTGGTTTAAAAGATTTGGCTCCCAGTCATGTTTAAGGTACAGATATAGTTCTGTCATAAGATTGGCACCTAGTGTTGAGCGAATTGAAGCCAAATGAATTGAAATCCAAATTTCAGGTAACAAATCTATTTTTCCTTGCACGGAGTGACATATGATGTCATCATGCCGATGCGCTGGCCGGGGGTGGCGACATCACTCCCGGCCATCGTGATGACGTCATCACGTAACCGTGCAGGATTTCGCAATGGCCTCTACTCGAGAAAATGGATAAGGTGAGTGTTTCTTTTATTTCTTTAATTTTTTTTTAACCCTGATTAACCCCTGAAAGGCCTCAGATGCCACAATCAGTGATGAATGCAGCATCTGATGGGTTCAATGATGGGGGGGGGGCGCAATCACCGCTCCCTGTCATTACACCTGTTACATACAAAGGAATGCACTTCATTACGAAGAAATTTGTCACAAATCGAATTTCTTTGTGAAATTCGGCGAAGCAGTCGAATCAAATTTTTATTAACTAGTTCATCTCTATTGGCAACCATCGGCTGGATTGGGACAATAGTACCGTCTATTGGAAAGTTACTCAGAGGGCCCTGCACTGTAGTAAATAAACACAAACTCAGGACAGATTATTTTGTAACGTTCAAGTTGTGTGTCTGCACCTTTTCAGGATGTACGTGAGTACTGCTTAATATTTCACTAAAAGTTAACTGCTTGTTAAAGTGAAATCAGACTACCTCACCTCTCATTTGCTGTGGCTCACTTTCTGAGTTCCTGCCTTATACCCCACCTAAACCAACAACACCAAGGGCACTCCACCTTCCATCGTGCAGGAGACCACAACCAGAGTGTGCCTGTCACGGCCATTCCGGTGGCAGATGTCAGGAGATCAAGGAGACTGGCGGAGCGTGGAGGAATCTAACAGCCTCTTTGATTACTCTTGATTCAGTGTTGTTGTTTGACCACACCCCTTGTTTCAGGTGTAGCTTAGTAGTCATTACTTCTACCCTATTTAGTCTTACCCCACCCTTCTGACTGTGCGGTAAGATAGCTTTGGTTTTGGAAGAGCTTGTGTGTTGTCCTCTCTGGAGTTCCTGCTCATCCATCTCACTACAAAAGTTAAGTGTTGCGCTTGTTTGTGTTTTGTTTTCCCTTCGTAGTTGGTTGTTACTAGGCCTCAGGGAGACGCTTGTTTCTTCATCTGGGAAGGAACGGGTTGTCTCAACCCTGTCAATCTCTATAGTGCTCTTTAGGGTCTCCAGGGTCCCAGGTTCCAGGGTATGGGCATTCCTACCTTCAAGGGGTGCCCATACGGTTAGGAGTCAGGGCCAGGAGTAAGGTTCTCTAGGAGGTGACCTTTTCCTTTCCCTAGCGTTGAGACCTAGTGGCTTTCCCTTACCCTCCTGGTTGTCAGTGTGGTGTTTCATCCTATACCTCATCCGTGACAGTGCCCTGGGGAATCAGTGCACCACTTCTTCACTGTGCACAGCCTAGGGAGCTCTGGAGTAGGGCCATAGCCACCATGAGTACTACTACCACCATCCTCTTACCACCACCTCTCCCATCCTCTTACCTCTCAAAAATGGTTAGAACATTTACAATGTTGTTGACAGGTGCTTAAAATTAGCTAATTGGAGGCCATGGTAAACAACAATTTTGGAGAGCCAATAAATCTCATATCTTTAAAACTCCTAATAGGCCATAATAGGGTCTAATACTAAGTCAGCATTAGGCAGACAGGCATACTACACTGTAATGCAGAAGGATTGCAGTGTATTACAGTATATTTGCAATGAAGTAATCACATTTTCAAGTCCCCTGCAGGGACTAAAGAAGTTAATAAAAGTTTAAAAACACAAAAATAAAAAGTTTAAACACAGAAAAAGCCCCTTTAATGCCTTAACAATTCCTTTATTATTGGAATAAAAAAGTTTAGAAAACTGTATAATTAGTAGCTCAAGGTCTGTAATAACTCTAGATATTAAGTGATATGTATTCTATGCAGTGAATGCCAAAAAGAAAAGCTAAAAAACAATGCCTTAATTATAGTTTTTTTTGGTCATCTCACTTCCCCAAAATGGAATAAAAAGAGATCAAAAAGCCATGTGTACTCAAAGGGTTCAAGTGAGAACTACTTGTCCCCCACAAAAAACAGTCACACAGAAAAATACAAATGTTATGGATATCAAAATATGCTGACATGAAAATTAACTATTTATTCTTTCAAAAGTGTTTTTTGCGCAAAAGTAGTAAAACCCCCAAAAAATATAAAAATTTGTAATCATCATAATCTTACCTACCTGGAGAATAAAGTTAACATGTTATTTACAAAGCAGAGTGAACCTCGTAAAACAATATATTATATAGGCACCCCAAAATGGAGTTTCTAAAATCACAAATCATCCCAAGGGAAATATTAATCAATTTATGGTTCTCCCAATGCAATGATGCAAAAATGGAAAAGAAAAATCTCTATCATCTGAAGGCCCAAAATAACAGCAGAACCAAGGGGTTAACGCAGAAACACCTATTTAATAAGCATCTTTTTCTTGAGTTGTACATTAAAGTATTAAGAACAATATGTATTTCGAACGCAATTTGATCATTTTATGAATGTAGGACAATGTATATTAAAGCTTCAGTTCTAGATTCCATGGCTACCACCAGACACATCTATATTGTAGCCTGGACTCCCTGAACTTGACTATAGTGATAAAATAAGTGAATTAAGATAATGTAACTTTTTGTTTTTTGACTGAACAAATTTATTTAATTATTTAAACAAATATCTTCAATCATTTTCTTCTAAAGTGTGTAAAGAAGTGAATCATATTTGTGGGGGGTTTGGGGACAATGTTTTAAATTAATTTAGGCCATGTTCCCAGAAATTTCCCAGAAATTCTTCTTGCAGAAGAGGTCAGTAAATCTACAATAAAATGTAAACATACAATGCCAAAGGTGAACTACGTCGCAAAATACTGCAGAAATTGAAAATTCACAGCATGCCGTAAAAATCGACACAAATTTCTGTATGATTTATATAGAGTTTTGTAAAAACCCTTCTTTAGCATTGCACTGTACTACAGATTATCAGTGTGTAACCTGTACAACAAATCTGCAACAAATTCACTAAGCAGGTGAGCATACAGACTTCTATGGGGCCCAATGTTTATGCCTTTATTCCCTAGAATTACACAGAATCAGTGAACTTTATTCCCTGGAGCTCCACATTAATAAAAGTGTACTGCAGGGCCAGATGCCCTTAAAGCTGACATCAGATAGCTATTGGTCAAAAGCTCTTTTGGTCCACAGTTCCCCCTGACCTATACATTGGCACGCTCAGCTTGGCCAAGCTTAAATGTGTTTTAAATAGGGACAGAGGAACAAGCTGTTGACAGCTCCGTCAGACACAAAGTCATTGAGTTTGTCCAGCATTATTTTAATGTGCATGGCCAGCTTAAAAGGGTTTTTGAATGTGTCAAGGGGCAGCATGCTCCCTGAAACAGAAGATTCATATGTACTGTACCTGCTCCACAAGCTCCAGTCTTCATTGCTGCCTCCGCTCAGGGCTGTCTTTAATATTGATTGGACCCTGGGCAAAAATTTACTTGGGCCCCCTGGATACCGCCTTCCCACACCTTAGCAGGCAATCACGCCCTCCACCACAACACACACACACAAAAATCCACACATCTGGTAGAGCACAGTGAATGACTGTAAATACTTCCAGTTCTGAAGACTCCAGCGGCTCAGGATCAGTGCTCTGGGCAGCTGGGCTCAGGCTGGAAGTGGGCACCGCTCTGCAGGAAGGAGACCAGGGCTCGGCTTACCCTAGTGTTACAGTGCACCCCAGCACCCCACAGTATGCAGTATAGCACCCTATAGTATACAGCAACCCACAGTATGCAGTATAGCACCCTATAGTATACAGCACCACACAGTATGCAGTATAGCACCCCACACTATACAGTACCCCACAGTATATAGTAGAGCAGTATAGCAGCCCACAGTATACAGCACCCCACAGTATACAACACCTCACAGTATACAGTAGAGCAGTATAGCACCTCACCGTATACAGCACCCCAAACTATACACGATACAGCACCCAACACTATACAGCCCCCCACACTATACAGTACAGCAGTATAGCACTTCACAATATACAGCACCCACAGTATACAGTATACAGCCCCCCACAATATACAGCCCCCCACAGTACACAGTACAGCAGTATAGCACTCCACAATATACAGTACCCACAGTATACAGTATACAGCCCTCCACAGTACACAGTACAGCAGTATAGCACTCCACAATATACAGCACCCACAGTATACAGTATACAGCCCCCACACTATACAGCCCCCCACAGTATACAGGCCCCCACACTATACAGTACAGCAGTATAGCACTCCACAATATACAGCACCCACAGTATACAGTAAACAGCCCCCCACAGTACAGCAGTATAGCACTCCACAATATACAGCACCCACAGTATACAGCCCCCACACTATACAGGCCCCCACACTATACAGCACCCCACTATACAGTAGTTTACAGTATATTAGCATAACAGCCCCTGTCACCTTTTTCTGATGTAATCTTCACACAAAAAGCTCCACAGTTAAGGCAAACTTCTCCAGAAACACTCCTGGTAGGACCTTGATGACCTCATAGCCATGTGACCAGTAATATTGCTAGGTTACTGGTCACATGGTGATGATGTCATCTAAGGTCCTAGGGAATCACAGCTCTCACAGTATGCTGCCTGGAGTGCCGGCAGGCATGGCATGGCAGCACCCCCTGTGTAGCTGACAGCCTGACACCCGGGGAAGTGGCTAGCAGGGCTCAAGAGGCAGCTGCATGTCACGGCTGTATGTGGGCAACAATAGTTATACACAGTACAGAGCTACTGACTGGACCCAGAACTAGGGAGGATAACGGGTGACCCCTGTCCGACCCTCAACGCTCTCCCTATTCTGCTAAAGCACATGCCCGGATCCAAATGGCGGAAAGAGGCATGCCCACGTGCCTAAGACTAATGACCACTGTAACCCCTACAATAGTGGAAGGGGCACGGCCACCAGTGCCCTACTCAGTATATGGAGGGAACCGTGGCCACCTCAGATCCAGTCAGAAAATAAACAGGAACACAACAATGTCTGCACACTTAGCTGACGGTGTTGCAGCCGCAGAGAAGACTGATCCAAGGACAGGCTGGCAATATCCGGAGTGCTAGCTGCAGCAGAACACAGGTCCAGTGAACTGATAGCTACAAGTGAAGAAACTAAAGCCAGAGCTACAACTGAAGTGAGAACTATAATCCACATCCTATCATAGGAGGAGGGGTGATATAAAGAGAGGAAAATCAAACACATGAAGGACAGCTGTGGTGAAAGAAACCAAAAGTAAACAGAGTAGTGAGAACTCCTCCCAGCTCTAGTAGTGACATCATCACAGGGGTGGAGAAACAGAGCTGTGAGAACGTCCCAAAGCTCTGGTAGTGACAGTACCCCCCCCTCTACGGGTGGACTCCGGACACCCAGGACCCACCTTCTCAGGATGAGCCCTATGAAATGCCCTGATGAGGCGAGTGGCTTTAATGTCCGACACCGGAACCCACATCCTCTCCTCAGGACCATAACCCTTCCAATGAACGAGGTACTGAAGAGAACCGCGGACCATGCGAGAGTCCACAATTCTGGAAACCTCAAACTCCAGATTGCCATCAACCAAAATCGGAGGAGGAGGCAAAGAGGAGGGTACCGTGGGCTGGACATATGGTTTTAAGAGAGATCTGTGAAATACATTATGTATCTTCCAAACCCGTGGAAGATCAAGACGGAAGGCAACAGGATTGATGACTGACAAGATTTTATAAGGCCCAATAAACTTGGGACCCAATTTCCAGGAGGGAACCTTCAACTTAATGTTTCTAGTAGACAACCACACCAGATCACCCACATTCAGGTCCGGACCAGGCACACGTCTCTTATCAGCCACACGCTTATACCTCTCACTCATCTTTTTAAGATTACCCTGAATCTTTTGCCAAATGGTAGACAAAGACGAGGAAAATCTCTCCTCCTCAGGTAAACCAGAAAGAGCCCCTCCCGAGAATGTCCCAAACTGTGGATGGAACCCATATGCACCAAAGAATGGTGACTTATCAGAAGATTCCTGACGACGGTTGTTCAGAGCAAACTCAGCAAGAGGGAGAAATGAACACCAATCCTCCTGGTTCTCTGAAACAAAACAGCGCAAATATGTCTCCAGATTCTGATTGAGGCGCTCAGTCTGACCATTCGACTGCGGATGAAAAGCAGAAGAGAAGGACAGCCGAACCCCCAGGCGAGAACAGAAAGCCTTCCAGAACCTGGACACAAACTGCGTGCCTCTATCGGAAACAATATCAGAGGGAATGCCGTGCAATTTAACAATATGGTCGACAAAAGCTTGCGCCAACGTTTTAGCATTAGGTAAACCAGGGAAAGGTACGAAATGAGCCATCTTGCTAAAACGGTCCACCACCACCAGGATCACCGACTTCCCCGAGGAACGAGGAAGATCCGTGATAAAGTCCATGGACAGGTGTGTCCAAGGACGGGAAGGAATGGGTAACGGGAGAAGGGAACCTGAAGGCCGTGAACGAGGGACCTTAGCGCGAGCGCACGTCTCACAAGCAGCCACAAAACCCTCCACCGACTTACGAAGAGCCGGCCACCAAAATCTCCGAGCAATGAGATCCACCGTGGCTCTACTCCCGGGGTGACCAGCAAGAACCGTATCATGATGCTCCTTAAAGAGTTTGTGACGTAGCTCAGGAGGCACGAACAACTTCCCAGAAGGACAACGGGCAGGTGTCTCAGTCTGGGCAGCCTGGACCTCGGCCTCCAAATCGGAATATAGAGCAGAAACAACTACCCCCTCCGCCAAAATGGGACCCGGGTCCTCGGAGTTTCCTCCTCCCGGAAAACAGCGAGAGAGAGCATCAGCCTTCACATTTTTTATCCCAGGTCGGAATGTAACAACAAAATTGAATCTGGAGAAGAACAGAGACCATCTGGCCTGTCTCGGATTCATACGCCTGGCCGACTCCAAGTATGCCAGATTCTTATGGTCGGTAAAAACGGTGATAGGGTGCCTGGCCCCCTCCAACCAATGGCGCCATTCCTCGAAAGCCAACTTGATGGCCAACAACTCCCTATCGCCCACATCATAGTTTCTCTCTGCCGGGGAGAGTTTTTTAGAGAAAAAGGCACAGGGTCGCCACTTGGCAGGGGAAGGGCCCTGGGACAAAACCGCACCCACACCCACCTCGGAAGCATCCACCTCAACAATAAAAGGTAAGGAAACATCGGGATGCACCAAGACGGGAGCAGACGCAAAATTCTCTTTAATCTTAGAAAAGGCTGCAAGCGCCTCCTCCGACCAAGAGGAAAAATCCGCCCCCTTTTTTGTCATGTCGGTGAGGGGTTTGACAACAGAGGAATAATTCAAAATGAACTTTCTGTAATAGTTCGCAAAACCCAGAAAGCGCATCAATGCCTTCTGATTCTCAGGAAGCTCCCACTCAAGTACAGCACGGACCTTCTCGGGATCCATGCGAAAACCAGAAGCAGAGAGGAGAAAACCCAGAAATTGAATCTCAGATACCATAAAAAGACATTTCTCCAGCTTGGCGTACAATTTATTTTCCCGCAGAATCTGCAGAACCTGAAAAAGATGATCCTGATGGGTCTGAACATCAGGGGAAAAAATCAAAATATCATCAAGATACACCAATACAAATTTCCCCATTAAATGATAGAAAATACTATTAACAAAATGCTGAAAGACGGCCGGAGCATTCATCAGGCCGAAAGGCATAACGAGATTCTCGAAATGCCCGTCAGGGGTATTAAAGGCCATTTTCCATTCATCCCCCTCTCTGACCCTGACCAAGTTGTACGCGCCTCTCAAATCCAATTTGGAAAACACCTTGGCCCCAACAATTTGATTGAAGAGGTCCGGGATCAGAGGAAGGGGATAGGGATCGCGAATCGTGATACGGTTCAGCTCCCTAAAATCTAGGCAAGGTCTCAGAGAGCCATCTTTCTTTTTAACAAAAAAAAAACCCGCGGCCACAGGTGACTTTGAGGGACGAATATGCCCCTTTTCGAGACTCTCGGAGATGTAAGTTCGCATAGCGATTCTTTCCGGTTGTGAGAGATTGTAGAGGCGTGCTTTTGGCAGCTTGGCGCCGGGAATGAGGTTAATGGGACAGTCAAACTCCCGGTGAGGAGGTAGCTCCTGAACACCGCTCTCGGAAAACACGTCCGAGAAATCAGAGAGAAATGATGGCACCGTTTTAATAGACACCTCTGCAAAAGTCGCTGTGAGACAATTCTCTCTACAAAAGTCACTCCACTCATTTATTTGCCTTCCTTGCCAATCAATAGTGGGGTTATGTCTAGTGAGCCAGGGTAACCCCAAAACTAGAGGAGACGGCAATCCGTTAAGGACAAAACAAGATATATCCTCCACATGAGTGTCACCTACAGCTAGCCGGATATTGTGAACAATGCCTTTCAGAGATCTCTGTGAGAGTGGAGCAGAGTCAATAGCAAAAACAGGTATATCTTTATCTAATGTGCAAACCTGAAAACCATGCATGGCTACAAATTGAGTGTCAATAAGATTGACGGCCGCTCCACTATCGACAAAAATCTCACAAGAAATGACTTTGCTCTCTAGCGCCACCCTGGCAGACAGGAGAAAACGGGAACTGCAGGTCAGAGGAAAAGCATCAAATCCTACATCAACTTTGCCCAAAGTAGCAGATGAAGCAGAACTTGATGATTTACCTTTTGAGATTTTTCTCTTATTATCGCTCTTAGTACGGTTCAAGAATCTCCTAGATGGACAAACATTTGCCAAATGACCTATGCCCCCACAACAAAAACAGACCATACTCTGAGGACTAAATCCTCTTTTATCAGGGGCAAGTCGAGCTAGCTGCATGGGCTCCTCCTCAGAGGGGAGCTAGACAGGATGAGGCCCCTGCACACTGAATGAGTCCGCACCACTTCCCCTAGACTGACAATGGCTGGACAGAGAGGTCTCGTTTCTTTCTCTTAGACGCCTGTCAAGGCGTACCGCCAATGACATGGCAGACTCTAAGGACGTTGGTCTCTCATGGAAAGCAAACGCATCTTTTAATCTCTCCGAGAGACCATGACAGAACTGACTCCGGAGTGCAGCATCATTCCAACCCGAATCAGCTGCCCATCTCCGAAATTCAGAACAATAAAGCTCCGCAGACCGTTTGTTCTGGCATAAAACACGTAGGTTAGATTCGGCCAGAGCAACACGATCCGGGTCATCATAAATCTGCCCCAGGGCCACAAAAAATCCCTCCACGGATCGAAGGGAGGGATCCCCTGATGGCAGCGAAAAAGCCCAAGTCTGAGCATTACCCCTGAGCAGGGAGATGACAATCCTCACCCTCTGCTCTTGATTACCAGAAGAGTGAGGACACAAGCAAAAATGGAGTTTGCATGCCTCTCTGAAACGAACAAAATTCTCACTGCCCCCGGAGAACGTCTCCGGAAGTGAGACCTTTGGCTCGCAACAGACTCCATGAGCCGGAGCAGGGCCCAATGCTTGAAGCTGAGTCATAGATTGACGGAGATCCGCTACTTCCAAAGAAAGACCCTGCATGCGGTCAACCAGGCCAGAAAGCGGATCCATGTCAAAAAAGGACGGTTTTGGTGGATTATAATGTCACGGCTGTATGTGGGCAACAATAGTTATACACAGTACAGAGCTACTGACTGGACCCAGAACTAGGGAGGATAACGGGTGACCCCTGTCCGACCCTCAACGCTCTCCCTATTCTGCTAAAGCACATGCCCGGATCCAAATGGCGGAAAGAGGCATGCCCACGTGCCTAAGACTAATGACCACTGTAACCCCTACAATAGTGGAAGGGGCACGGCCACCAGTGCCCTACTCAGTATATGGAGGGAACCGTGGCCACCTCAGATCCAGTCAGAAAATAAACAGGAACACAACAATGTCTGCACACTTAGCTGACGGTGTTGCAGCCGCAGAGAAGACGGATCCAAGGACAGGCTGGCAATATCCGGAGTGCTAGCTGCAGCAGAACACAGGTCCAGTGAACTGATAGCTACAAGTGAAGAAACTAAAGCCAGAGCTACAACTGAAGTGAGAACTATAATCCACATCCTATCATAGGAGGAGGGGTGATATAAAGAGAGGAAAATCAAACACATGAAGGACAGCTGTGGTGAAAGAAACCAAAAGTAAACAGAGTAGTGAGAACTCCTCCCAGCTCTAGTAGTGACATCATCACAGGGGTGGAGAAACAGAGCTGTGAGAACGTCCCAAAGCTCTGGTAGTGACACTGCCTTGGGCCCCCCAGGAGCATCTGGGCCTGGGGCAGCTGCCCCCTTTGCCCCTTGTTAAAGACGGCCCTGCCTCTGCTTTGTTCATCTTCCAGTCTATAAACTGTTTTCTGGTGGTTTGTGGGCATAGTCACATGCACCGCTCCAGCCAATGAGTGGCTTCAGAGGTGCTGTGCTGCTTGTGGCCACATCACTGCTGAAGCCAGTGGCTGTGCATATGACCATGTCTATCCAGGACCGGAGCAGTGGGGAGCAGTTCAGTATACATCTTCTGTTTCAAGGGGCAGGTTGTGGGCACCAAACGACTGCACACAATCCCTATGGCTTCAAAGCATGCTGCATCTCTATAGCTTTCTGCACACAGTGAAAACTTTTTGGGCCATTTTTTTTAAAAACATAAAAAATGCTACAGTGCAGTTTGTTTTTAAAGAGGCTGTTTGTTACCACCAGCAATCCTGCTTTTACTCATAGTCTTATATGTCACTTGTACAAATACTGAGCTTGAAAAACTTTGCCTACAGTCCTAGGAGAACCCAGAGCGTCATGCACAACTTCTGAAGGCAAACTGAGTGCTTTCGATTCAGGTCAAATTTATTTGGACCTGAATTGGATCTTCCGATGAAGAAATTCACACATCACTAACTCTGATCTTTCCCAGTGATTATAGAAATGAAGAAATGACTATAATTTCACAGCCAGAAAACAGGACATAGAGTATGGTATATCACGTACAACATATTGTAAATTGCATGATGTTGTGGTATAAACCATATTCCACAATGAAAGGTACATAGACTACACCCCAGTAGCTTCCTCTGCAGTCAAAGTGTTTTGTGAATTATGAAGCACTTGAATTACAGCTCTATACATTGCTACACGCTGTAATGAATCTGGATAAGTAGTCTCTTATTTATAGCACTTGGATGGATGTGAGGGAATACATCTGACATGCTGAAAAGTGCAAGCTTTCAATCCCTCCCTGTAATCGTGCCCAGAATCAATAGTACATAGACTGAACAACGGGCAAGCATTTCAATGTGTGACTTGGAACTGTCTTTCTGACATTCTAGAAACATAAATTACACTCTTTGTACCAACAGTCAATTCAAAAATGACCATAAATTATATTGTATTTATGGGTTTCAGGAAATAATCAGCAATTATCATAAGCAGTACATCAACATTAAGAGAATGCTTGTGAAGTGCTTAACCTCCTCCCGACCACCTAACGCAGGTATGCGTCCTGCGGGCGGTCGGTTTGTTCCTCCTAGACGCATCGGCGCGTCATCTCGCGAGACGCGAGATTTCCTGTGAACGCGCGCACACAGGAGCGCGCGTTCACAGGATCGGAAGGTAAACGAACTGATCTACAGCCTGCCAGCGGCGATCATTCGCTGGCAGGCTGTAGATACGATTTTTTTAACCCCTGAAAGGTATATCAGACGCTGTTTATTTAACAGTGTCTGATATACCTGCTACCTGGTACTCTGGTGGTCCCTTTTGCTTGGATCGACCACCAGAGGACACAGGCAGCTCTGTAAGTAGCAACAATCACCACACTACACTACACCCCCACTGTCACTTATTAACCCCTTATTAACCCCTGATCACCCCATATAGACTCCCTGATCACCCCCCTGCCATTGATCACCCCCCTGTAAGGCTCCATTCATACGTCCGTATGTGTTTTGCGGATCCACGGATCCGCAAAACACGGACACCGCGGATCCGCAAAACACGGACACAGGCAATGTGCTTTCCACATTTTGCGGATCCGCACATTGCCAGAACTATATAGAAAAGGCCTTTTCTTGTCCGCAATTGCGGACAAGAATAGGACATGTTCTATAGGCTCTACAAAAAACGCAGTGTTCGCCCGATCAGGCCTGAACTTGTGCACACACTTGCGTTCAGTCCGCCCCACTGCAGTGACAAAATTAAAATTTTTTATGATCACTGCAAAAACACCGTAAAATCGCTGTGGCGCTATAAAGATCACTTTTGAGTGGCATGGCGAGTTCATAGAAGATTTTTTTTTTTTGCCACAAGTTAGCGGAAATAGATTTTATTTATTTTTTCTTACAAAGTCTCATATTCCATTAACTTGTGACAAAAAATAAAATCTCACATGAACTCACCATACCCCTCACGGAATCCAAATGCGTAAAAGATTTTAGACATTTATATTCCAGACTTCTTCTCACGCTTTAGGTCCCCTAAAATGCCAGGGCAGTATTAATACCCCACTTGTGACTCCATTTTGGAAAGAAGACACCCCAAGGTATTTTGTGAGGGGCATGGCGAGTTCATGTAAAATTGTATTTTTTGTCACAAGTTAGTGGAATATGAGACTTTGTAAGAGAAAAAAAAAATAAAAAAATCTTTTTCCGCTAACTTGTGCCAAAAAACAAAATATTCTAGGAACTCGCCATGCCCCTCACGGAATACCTTTGGGTGTCTTCTTTCCAAAATGGGGTCACTTGTGGGGTATTTATATTGCCCTGGCATTTTAGGGGCCCTAAAGCGTGAGAAGTAGTTTGGAATCCAAATGCGTAAAAAATGCCCTGTGAAATCCTAAAAGTACTTATTGGAATTTGGGCCCCTTTGCGCACCTAGGCTGCAAAAAAGTGCCACACATGTGGTATCGCCGTACTCAGGAGAAGTAGGGCAATGTGTTTTGTGGTGTATTTTTACATATACCCATGCTGGGTGAGAGAAATATCTCTGTAAAATGACAACTTTGTATAAAAAATGGGAAAAGTTGTCTTTTACAGAGATATTTATCTCACCCAGCATGGGTATATGTAAAAATACACCTTAAAACACATTGCCCTACTTCTTATGAGTACGGCGATACCACATGTGTGACACTTTTTTGCAGCTTAGGTGCGTAAAGGGGCCGAAAGTCCAACGAGTACTTTTAGGCTTTACAGGGTTGCTCACAATTTAGCCCCGCCCAAAATGCCAGAACAGTAAACACACCCCACAAATGACCCCATTTCGGAAAGTAGACACCCCAAGGTATTCGCTGAGGGGCATATTGAGTCCATGAAAGATTGAACTTTTTGTCACAAGTTAGCGGAAAGGGAGACTTTGTGAGAAAAAACAAAAAAAAATCAATTTCCGCTAACTTGTGCCAAAAAAAAAAAAACTTCTATGAACTCGCCATGCCCCTCACGGAATACCTTGGGGTGTCTTCTTTCCAAAATGGGGTCACATGTGGGGTATTTATACTGCCCTGGCATTTTAGGGGCCCTAAAGCGTGAGAAGAAGTCTGGAATCCAAATGCCTAAAAATGCCCTCCTAAAAGGTACTCATTGGACTTTCGGCCCCTTTGCGCACCTAGGCTGCGAAAAAGTGTCACACATGTGGTATCGCCGTACTCAGGAGAAGTAGGGCAATGTGTTTTGGGGTGTATTTTTACATATACCCCTGCTGGGTGAGAGAAATATCTCTATAAAATGACAAATTTGTATAAAAAATGGGAAAAGTTGTCTTTTACAGAGATATTTATCTCACCCAGCATGGGTATATGTAAAAATACACCTCAAAACACATTGCCCTACTTCTTCTGAGTACGGCGATACCACATGTGTGACACTTTTTTGCAGCCTAGGTGCGTAAAGGGGCCGAAAGTCCAACGAGTACTTTTAGGCTTTACAGGGTTGCTCACAATTTAGCCCCGCCCAAAATGCCAGAACAGTAAACACACCCCACAAATGACCCCATTTCGGAAAGTAGACACCCCAAGGTATTCGCTGAGGGGCATATTGAGTCCATGAAAGATTGAACTTTTTGTCACAAGTTAGCGGAAAGGGAGACTTTGTGAGAAAAAACAAAAAAAAATCAATTTCCGCTAACTTGTGCCAAAAAAAAAAAACTTCTATGAACTCGCCATTCCCCTCACGGAATACCTTGGGGTGTCTTCTTTCCAAAATGGGGTCACATGTGGGGTATTTATACTGCCCTGGCATTTTAGGGGCCCTAAAGCGTGAGAAGAAGTCTGGAATCAAAATGCATAAAAATGCCCTCCTAAAAGGTACTCATTGGACTTTCGGCCCCTTTGC
Source organism: Bufo bufo (assembly GCF_905171765.1). Taxonomy (NCBI): domain Eukaryota; kingdom Metazoa; phylum Chordata; class Amphibia; order Anura; family Bufonidae; genus Bufo; species Bufo bufo. The sequence continues at coordinate 701,390,936 of NC_053389.1, forward strand.
GCACCTAGGCTGCAAAAAAGTGTCACACATGTGGTATCGCCGTACTCAGGAGAAGTAGGGCAATGTGTTTTGGGGTGTATTTTTACATATACCCATGCTGGGTGAGAGAAATATCTCTGTCAAATGACAACTTTGTATAAAAAATGGGAAAAGTTGTCTTTTACAGAGATATTTATCTCACCCAGCATGGGTATATGTAAAAATACACCTCAAAACACATTGCCCTACTTCTTCTGAGTACGGCGATACCACATGTGTGACACTTTTTTGCAGCCTAGGTGCGTAAAGGGGCCGAAAGTCCAACGAGTACTTTTAGGCTTTACAAGGTTGCTCACAATTTAGCCCCGCCCAAAATGCCAGAACAGTAAACACACCCCACAAATGACCCCATTTTGGAAAGTAGACACCCCAAGGTATTCGCTGAGGGGCATATTGAGTCCATGAAAGATTGAACTTTTTGTCACAAGTTAGCGGAAAGGGAGACTTTGTGAGAAAAAAAAAAAAAAAAATCAATTTCCGCTAACTTGTGCCAAAAAAAAAAAACTTCTATGAACTCGCCATGCCCCTCACGGAATACCTTGGGGTGTCTTCTTTCCAAAATGGGGTCACATGTGGGGTATTTATACTGCCCTGGCATTTTAGGGGCCCTAAAGCGTGAGAAGAAGTCTGGAATCCAAATGCCTAAAAATGCCCTCCTAAAAGGTACTCATTGGACTTTCAGCCCCTTTGCGCACCTAGGCTGCAAAAAAGTGTCACACATGTGGTATCGCCGTACTCAGGAGAAGTAGGGCAATGTGTTTTGGGGTGTATTTTTACATATACCCATGCTGGGTGAGAGAAATATCTCTGTAAAATGACAACTTTGTATAAAAAATGGGAAAAGTTGTCTTTTACAGAGATATTTATCTCACCCAGCATGGGTATATGTAAAAATACACATCAAAACACATTGCCCTACTTCTTCTGAGTACGGCGATACCACATGTGTGACACTTTTTTGCAGCCTAGGTGCGTAAAGGGGCCGAAAGTCCAACGAGTACTTTTAGGCTTTACAGGGCTGCTCACAATTTAGCCCCGCCCCAAAAAGCCAGAACAGTAAACACACCCCACAAATGACCCCATTTCGGAAAGTAGACACCCCAAGGTATTCGCTGAGGGGCATATTGAGTCCATGAAAGATTGAACTTTTTGTCACAAGTTAGCGGAAAGGGAGACTTTGTGAGAAAAAAATAAATAAAATCAATTTCCGCTAACTTGTGCCAAAAAAAAAAAACTTCTATGAACTCGCCATGCCCCTCACGGAATACCTTGGGGTGTCTTCTTTCCAAAATGGGGTCACATGTGGGGTATTTATACTGCCCTGGCATTTTAGGGGCCCTAAAGCGTGAGAAGAAGTCTGGAATCCAAATGCCTAAAAATGCCCTCCATAAAGGGTACTCATTGGACTTTCGGCCCCTTTGCGCACCTAGGCTGCAAAAAAGTGTCACACATGTGGTATTGCCGTACTCAGGAGAAGTAGGGCAATGTGTTTTGGGGTGTATTTTTACATATACCCATGCTGGGTGAGAGAAATATCTCTGTAAAATGACAACTTTGTTTAAAAAATGGGAAAAGTTGTCTTTTACAGAGATATTTATCTCACCCAGCATGGGTATATGTAAAAATACACCTCAAAACACATTGCCCTACTTCTTCTGAGTACGGCGATACCACATGTGTGACACTTTTTTTCAGCCTAGGTGCGCAAAGGGGCTCAAATTCCAATGAGTACTTTTAGGATTTCACAGGGCATTTTTACGCATTTGGATTCCAAACTACTTCTCACACTTTAGGGCCCTTAAAATGCAAGGGCAGTATAAATACCCCACAAGTGACCCCATTTTAGAAAGAAGACACCCCAAGGTATTCCGTGAGGGGTATGGTGAGTTCATGTAAAATTTAATTTTTTGTCACAAGTTAGTGGAATATGAGACTTTGTAAGAAAAAAAAAAAAGAAAAAAAAATCATTTTCCGCTAACTTGTGACAAAAAATAAAAACTTCCATGAACTCACTATGCCCATCAGCGAATACCTTAGGGTGTCTACTTTCCGAAATCGGGTGATTTGTGGGGTGTTTCTACTGTCTGGGCATTGTAGAACCTCAGGAAACATGACAGGTGCTCCGAAAGTCAAAGTGCGTAAATTCACATTTTTGCACCATAGTTTGTAAAGGCTGTAACTTTTACCCAAACCAATAAATATACACTTATTGCATTTTTTTTATCAAAGACATGTACAACAAAAAATTTAGAGAAAAATTTATATAGAAATGTAGTTTTATTTGAAAGATTTTACAACAGAAAGTGAAAAATTTAATTTTTTGGCAAAAAAATTTCGGTCAATTTTGATTAATATAAAAAAAGTAAAAATGTCAGCAGCAATGAAATACCACCAAATGAAAGCTCTATTAGTGAGAAGAAAAGGAGGTAAAATTCATTTGGGTGGTAAGTTGTATGACCGAGCAATAAACCGTGAAAGTAGTGTAGTGCAGAATTGTAAAAAGTGGTCTGGTCATTAAGGGGGTTTAAGCTAGGGGAGCTGAGGTGGTTAAATACGTGGAAACCAACTAAATACTCTTAAAGGGGTTGTCCACCTTTGTTGTGCTTTTCTTCTGGGGTCACCAGGCTGGACTGGTCCATGTTACACATGGGGGACATGTCACTGCTGCAGCCAGTCAGTGGCGATGGCTGTCATGTGACCCACAGCAAACTAGATGCTGAAGGTGTTAGACCCGGGACCAGCAGTGCACAAGTGGTAGAGATGGAGATGGAACACAATGGCAGGGATCAAGTATGCACACCACCATGGGGCCGGACATTTTGGAGGTCTGAAAAAAACCAAGACAACCCCTTAAAGGGAATGTATCATTAGAAAATAACCTATTATTTAAATCATGTTTTTATGTTAAAGGAGTTGTGTCGCTTCAGCAAATAGCATTTATTATGTAGAGAAAGTTAATACAAGGCACTTACTAGTGCAATGTAATTGTCCATGTTGCCTCCTTTGCTGACTGGATTCATTTTTCCATCACATTATTCACTGCTCGTTTTCATGGTTACGACCACCCTGCAATCCTACGTGCCTATGTGCACTCCTACAGTCTCAGCCAGCACTTTTTCCTATAGTGTGTAAGCACGACCACCACTGATGGATTGCAGGGTGGTCATAACCATGGAAACGAGTAGTGCATAATGTGATGGAAAAGTGAATGCAGCCTGCAATGAGGCAATATGGACAATCACAATACATTAGTAAGTGCCTTGTAGTAACTTTCTCTACCTGATAAATGCCACTTGCTGAAGTGACACAACCCCATTGAACATATTTTTTAAGAATTTTGGTAATACATTTTCCATGTGAAAAAACAAAACATAAAATCCTGCAGTTTTTGCACTGACCACTAAGACTAATAATAAGCGCTGCAGTTATCTGCTTATCATTACAGGCAGGGTTACAATGATGGATATTGCTATACCTTTATATATAGATAGCACTGTATCCACCGCACAGGTCACAGAGCATGCCTAGAAAAACACCCATAGAAGTCAGTGAGGTCCTCTCTCCTGTTCATTTTGTCTATGGCCCATGCTGAATGTTGCTCTAAAATTTGGTAAGAACAACTCAGGCAAGATCGCAGCCCACATAATCATGCTCAGAAAAGAGAATAAAAAAATCTGCAATCAGAAAATAAAAACAGATTAGAAAAGGGATGCGTGTTGCTATTTTGTTTGGCAGAAAAAAATGTTAAGTAACACTTTCTCTTTAAATAAAGATATTAGGGTTTTCCACATCTGCACTGTACATTTTCATTGTTCTTCTCCATTATAGGAGCAGAACAATGAAAATATCTGAAATGCCAGTGCAATGCATAGCAGACATGAATGGTGCTCAACAGACCCCACTGACTCAAATGAAGTCATCAGGTTTCAGAGCTTGCCATTTAGCCAAAATAGTGCATCATGCCAATACAGATGTTGATAGTGTTGATCGAGTAGAACACTTTGAGATGCTCGGGTGCTCTACAGAGCACTAGAGCACAATGGAAGTCAATGGGAGAACCAGAGCATTAAACCAGGCACCCCCTGCTCTGAAGAGGGGAGGGTGTCTGGTTCACAGGAAAAGGTCAGAAATTGATGGAAACCCCACTGAAATGGTTCGGGAACAGCATGGGGAGGATGTCTGGGCACATCTTGGACTCCCAGGTCGCTGCTGGGAACGATGTTGTCCGAATAGTACACCACTTTTATAGACTGACAATAATATGCACAAAACCGAAGATCAAATTGATTTTAGAGGAAAAATTGTTAGGAAACATTCTTTCCTGTATATTTACTTGTATATAAAGTGCAAGTGCTGCCAAAAATTACAAGGAAGAGGCACTCCGATACAACCTGTATATCATATAATGGAGGGCCTCATTTACATTGTGGTACAATTGTTCAGGTAGTGGGACTCCTACACTCATAAAGCCTATGCACTAATTGAAAGGGCTGCCAAAAATTACAAGGAACCGGCACTCCAATACACCCTTTATTACACATAAAGGAGGGCATCATACACACCCTTGAAAAATTATGATTGATGGCCTGCTGGTGACCCTCAAAAACATTTGGAGCAAGGGCATGCATGCTGGTGACCCTCTAAAACATTAGGGACGAGGGCATACTGCGGATCTGACCATCTAAAACATTAGGGGTGAGGGTCTGCTGCTGAGCTGACCCTCTAAAACATTAGGGGCGAGGGTCTGCTGCTGATCTGACCATCTAAAACATTAGGGGTGAGGGTCTGCTGCTGAGCTGACCCTCTAAAACATTTGGGGCAAGGGGCTGCTGCTGATCTGACCATCTAAAACATAAGGGGTGAGGGTCTGCTGCTGAGCTGACCCTCTAAAACATTAGTGGCAAGGGCCTGCTGCTGATCTGACTATTTAAAACATTATGGGCGAGGGCCTGCTGGTGACCCTCTAAAACATTAGGGGTGAGGGTCTGCTGCTGAGCTGATCCTCTAAAACATTAGGAGCGAGGACAGTCTAATAAGCATGTTGATATGATGGAGAAGGAGGACGAGAAAAGGAAGATTGAACCATATACCCTTTTGGGCAATCAAGGCCTTGTTAATTTTGATAAAAGTCAACCTGTCTGAATTTTCAGTTGACAGGCGGATGCGCTTATCAGTTATTATGCCGCCATTAGCACTAAATACCCGCTCTGACAAAACACTGGCGGCAGGGCAGGCCAGCACCTCCAAGGCGTAGAGTGCCAGTTCGTGCCACGTGTCCAGCTTGGACACCCAATAGTTATAAGGCACACCTTCACCATCTTCCAAAACTTTTCCCTCCTTGTGACACTAGACCGCGCATCAGGGTGAGGGTGCTGGCGGGGTGTCATGAAACTGTCCCAGGCCTTGGAAAGTGTTGCCCTGCCTCTTTTGGAACTGCTGTGTGTTCCCCTCGTCTCGCCTCCTCGGTTGCCCAAGGAACTACCTACTCTGCTGCCAGCATTGTCAGCTGGAAATATTTGGAGCAATTTTTCCACAAGGACCTTCTGGTATTGCACCATTTTGCTAGTCCTCTCCACCACAGGAATGAGAGATGAGAAGTTCTCTTTGTAACGGGGGTCGAGAAGGGTGAACAACCAGTAATCGGTGTTGGCCAAAATGCATATAACCCAAGGGTCATGGGAAAGGCAGCATAGCATAAAGTCAGCCATGAGTCCCAACAGATAAGACTTCGCTGTCCTCATTAGGAGGATGACTCTCAATCTCCTCATCCTCTACCTCCTCTTTGGCCCATCCACGCTGAACAGATGGAATAAACCTGCAATGGGTACTACCCTCTGTAGCAGAGGCAACCATCTCCTGCTCCTCCTCCTCCTCATCATCCAATTCGCGCTGAGAAGACCAACTGAGGGTGGTCTGGCTATCACCTTGTGTACTGTTTTCCGCCGTTTCCACCTCTTCCTCATGCAAAGCGTCTGCCTTAATTGTGAGCAGCAAACGTTTGAGTAGACACAGAAGTGGGATGGTTAAGCTGATAATAGCAGCATCGCTGCTCACCATCTGTGTTGATTCCTCAAAGTTGAGTAAAACCTCACAGAGGTCAGACATCCATACCTACTCGTTGATTGTGAGGAGCGGAAGCTGACTGGTAGGCGACGACCATGTTGCAGCTGGTATTCCACTACTGCCCTCTGCTGCTCACAAAGCCTGGCCAACATATGGAATGTGGAGTTCCAGCGCGTGCTCACATGGCACAACAGTCGGTGAGCTGGCAATTGCAAGCGCTGCTGCAGCATTGCCAGACCGGTATCAGCTGTAGATGACTTTCAGAAAAGGGCACACATGCGGCGCACCTTCACCAGTAGCTGAGGCTAATTGGGGTAGGTTTTGAGAAACCGCTGAACCACTAAGTTGAACACATGGGCTAGGCATGGGATGTGTGTGAGCTTGCCGAGCTCCAAAGCCGCCACCAAGTCACGGCCATTATCAGACACAACCATGCCTGGTTGTAGGTTGAGTGGCAAGAGCCACAGATCAGTCTGGTTGCTTATACCCTGCCACAGCTCTGTGGCGGTGTGCTGTTTGTCACCTAATCAAATTAGTTTCAGCACGGCCTGTTGTCGCTTCCCCACTGCAGTGCTACACTGCTTCCAGCTACTGACTAATGTCTGACTGGTGCTGCAAGATGAGAATTCAGAGGTGGAAGTGGAGGAGGAGGCGGAGAAGGGGAAGAGGGGGGGTTGTAGCCACTAATGTAGGTGGTGGCGGAAATCCTGATGGAAGTAGGGCCAGCAATCCTTGGCGTCGGTAGTACCTGTGCCATCCAAGGGTACGACTCACTCCCGGCCTCCACAACGCTCACCCAGTGTGCCGTCAGGGAAATGTAGCGTCCCTGGTCAAAAGCACTTGTCCATGTGTCAGTCGTTAAGTGGACCTTTCCAATAACTTCGTTGGTCAGGGCACGGGTGATGTTACGGGACACATGTTGGTGTAAGGTGGGGATGGCACACCGGGAAAAATAGTTGCGGCTGGGGACTGAGTAATGAGGGACGGCCGCCGCAATCAGGCGGCGGAAAGCCTCAGTGTCCACAAGCCTAAATGGCAACATTTCCAGGGCCAGCAGTTTGGCCCACCTATTAGGGTGCTTTGATGCCATGTGGTGGATCATGCTGGTGGTGGTGAGGTTGCTAGTGTTCATGCTCCTGCTCATTTTGGTACAGCACAGGTTGCAAATGACAATTCTTTTATCGTCCGCACTTTCCTCAAAAAAGCGCCAGACTGCAGAACACCTACCCCTTGGCAAGGGAGGATGCAGCAAGGGGGTGCTCCGGGGATCAGTTGCGGGCCTGTTTGGTTTGGCCCGCCTTCTCCCTTTTGCCACCCCACTGCCTCTTCCAGCCTGTTGCGGTGCTGCGGATCCCTCCCCCTCTGTACTGCTGTCCTTGCTTGGCTTGCCACCTTCCCAGGTTGGGTCAGTGACTTCATCATCCAGCACCTCCTCTTCCACTTCCTCACTCTGGTCATCCTCCTGACTTGTTGACCTAACAAGAACCTCAGTTATTGACAACTGTGTCTCATCCTCATCATCAACCTCTTGAGACACTAATTGCCGGTGACTTATTTGCAACTGTGTCTCATCATCATCATCCACCTCATGAAGCACTAATTGCCGTTCCCCACAGTCATCTTTTTCTGACTGTAGATGCTCAAGAGTTTTGGAATCAGTGCACAAGATCTCCTTATGTCCCTCTTCAAGCGGGTTTGGCGAGAGGCCCAAATCAAGGAATGGCGATGAAAAGAGCTCCTCGGAATATTCAAGTGTGGGATCACTTGTTTGCCAAGACTCTCCATGGTGGGAGGAAGGAGGATCTAAGTGAGGATTCTGTTGACCAGACTCTTGGCTACTGAGACTGGACTTTGTGGAAGACAGGGTGGTGCTTAGCCGACTGGAAGCAATATCTGCTGCAATCCAACCGACCACCTGGTCGCACTGGTGTGACTTCAAAAGTGGTGTCCTGCGCCGCCCTGCAAACTGGGACATGAAGCTATGTATCGTGGAAGAGTATGTTTCTTGTTCTCTGGCAGAAGGCACAGTTTCACCGCGCCCAGGGTCACGGCCTTTGGGTGCACCATCAGCAGCACGGCCACTTCCCCGTCTCTTACTGCTCGCCTTGCGCATATTAAATGGTATATATGCTTGCAAGCATGTCACACGTACAGTAGCGCAAGTGTATGTGCAAATAATGTCAGATATTTAGGATGCGCAAACGTTATACAAGAGATGTAGCGCAGGTAATGTCGCTGTCACCAGCGGCTAAGAAAAAATTACGCTGAATGTCACAGATATTTAGGATGCGTAAACGTTATACAGGAGATGTAGCGCAGGTAATGTCGCTGTCAGCAGCGGCCAAACAATTGCACTGAATGTCACAGATATTTAGGATGAGCAAATGTAACACAACAGATGTAGCAGAGGTTGTGTCACTGTCAGCAGCGGCCAAACAATTGCAAACAATTTAGCGCAGGTTGCGCTAATAATATATATTGCAGCCAGATAAAACAATAGTCCTTAAAAGAACTTTTGGGTCTCTAACACCTTTCAACACTAAACCCTGCCTAAAAAAAATATATATATATTCCTGTTCCTTCACTATCTGTCCCTTCTGCTGCAGCTCATCCTGACTAAGACTGAGCCGAAACACGTGTCATCGGGTGCTATGATCGGGTGCTATATAGCACCCGATGACGCGTTCCGGCAAGCCAATCACTGTAATGCCAGTAACCAACATGGCTACAGTAAGTGCCAGTACTTCCCCACACGTTTATTGGCTGCATAGCAGCCAACAAACGTGCGGGGAGGAGACTCGAGCATCGCGTTCGAGCACACGCGGTGTTCGGCCGAGCACAGGCGGTGTTCGGCAAAACACCGCTATGTGCCGAGCATCACAATGCTCGAGTCAAAATGCTGTTCGGCCCATGCTCACCCAACACTAGATGTTAATGAAGCTTTAAAAAGGTACACAAAAGTACAGTATATCAGGAATTAAAAGCTTCAGGAATGGAATACTGACGACCTATTGTCAGAGTAGGTCATCAATATCTGATCGGTGGGAGTTCAGCTCCAGGCAACCCCGACGATCAGTTGTTTTAAGAGGCTGCAATGCTCCAGTGACCACTGTCCCATCTTCCTAGGCCAGTGATGTCATGTTCATTGGTCACCTGGCCTTTGGGCAGCTTAGTCCAATTCATGTGAATAGGTCTGGACTGCAATACCATCAAGCACAGATAGATACTGTACAGTGTATGGCAGTGTGCATGGTGAGGAGGCCTCAGTGCTCCAGTCTCACCGTTACACTTTAGGGCATGTTGATACTTCAGAATGTAAAGACAAATATTTTTGTCAAAGGGGTTGTCCGGGTTCAGAGTTGAACCCGGACATACCTCCATTTTCACCCAGGCAGCCCTCCTGACTTGAGGATCGGAGCAGTTCATGCTCCGATGCTCTCCTTTGCCCTGCGCTAAATCGCTCAGGGCAAAGGCATTTTCAGCAGTTCCGCTGACGAACCGGGCTCTCCATGGGGTGCCAGGAAGCCCGGTGACTTTAGCGCTGCCCTAGCCAGTAAAATGGAAGCTTCCGCCCGGCAGTGTGTTATTGTAAACAAAAGAGACCTAGCATGAGATGCTCTGATGCTATCATCAGGGGGGCTGCCTCGGTGAAAATATCGGTATGTCCGGGTTCAGCTATGAACCCGTACAACCCCTTTAAGGGAAATGAAATGCTAATGAGCTTTTGCAGTTTTCATGTCTGTATAAAGATTTATCTATGGAGCCTCTTTAAAAAGGGGTTATCCTATAAAAAAAAAAAAATTAACACCTATCCAAAGTATAGGATAGGTAATACATGTATGGTCACTGGTCATCCCACTGCTGGGACTCCCAGAAAATATTTGAACAAAATTTCCCAACTGTCCCATTTCTGTCCTTCCATTCAAAGTTTATAGGAGTGATGTACTCAGCTATTAGTCCCATAGACTTTGAATGGACACCAATTGTTTCCTCTTGAATTACTTCAAAAACCCTGATATAAGTCCCCTCTACGCTACCAGATGTTCTACCAGTAACAAGCACTGAATGTCAATCTATAATTTACAAAGAGAAACCATCATTATTGTATGTGACCGAATGATCGTTAGTGTGATCCAACTTGTTCCCAATTCTTATTTCTTACCCTTTATAACATTCTAAGCAGTCAGCCGACAAACAAGTAAATGTTTTCCACAGATGTATACAAGAATATGCAGTGGTGTCCATCATTCAGTGCTGATGATGATAGGAGAAGGTGGGGAGCAGCAGAAGGGATACCAAGATTTTTCATTTCAGTCACTCATTAGATTTAACATGTTTTTTTTTGTTATTTTTGGCAAACTGATGGTATCTGTAAAGGACGGAGACCTAACTTGAAGATCTTGGCCTCTAATGCAAAGTCTGGAGCATTACCTACCTTGTACCATTTGTAATGCTGGTACCTTTGGGCCTCCTCAGGCACCAGGGCCTGGGTACAACTGTTACTTCCACACCACCTAGCTACACCCTGGTAGGTGAATAGTCAATCCCAACAAATCCTCAGCTAAGTCACAATCTTCATCGTCAATGATATTGTAATCATCTCTAAATAATCATTTAAATTTAAAATGGAAACAGAAAGAAAAACAATTATCTCATGAATAAAACACATTTTGGACTGGAAAACAGACTACAAGAGCCAACATTAGAGGTTCGTTTCCCATAATGAGGACATTTGTTTTTCAGCATCAGTTACTAGCTTGTCCTCACAATTGGGCAGGTTTACTGATAATGTCTCATTTTAGACAGTGTAAACCTAGACTAGACAGTCTAAAGATTAGCCAGATATAGTGGCTGATATTGGATGATAAATTAAGGGCAACCTTAGACTGCCTAGTCTAATTTTATACCTCCTGTTAGTTGCCTTACTTTATGCCAGAAATTTAGTGGCAAAATGTTGGTGCAAATTTACCGCATGTTGTCATAAGTGAAGCCATGACCGCATTGTCAAGTCTTTTTTTACAGATAGGGTACATCCCTTTGTCCAATAACTGTCTAAAAGAATAAATATAGTAGAAAGCATGAATTATATACCAGTTTTTAGTTTGTCAAATATTGATTAGTAAATCTCCCCCAGCATGTGCACCAATCAGAGTGTAGACTCACGCAGGAGTGATCGGGGGTCTTTATTAATGCAATATTCACTTCAGAGCTTTAATGTAATTTCCATAATGCTGAATATCACTTTCACATCTGACACCTTCATTTAACATCCATAGATAAGTTTATTTTTCATTTCAGAATCTGATGTAAAGGGGTCAGAGATATTTTGACTTGCACACACAATTATCCTACAGTCTCGACTTAATTACTCATGGATCAGTACAAGTAATGCATGAATGGGACTGGTAATGTGCAGAAATTAACAGGGCACAGTTGTGTATTCAAGTACAAATGACTTTCATTTTTTTCTTTTAGAATACTTAGAATTCAGCTTGCCTTCATTTTTCCATGCCTCCGTGGTGCACAGTACAAACCTATTGATCACATTTATTAAGAGTTTTCTTTAAAATTCACCAAAAACACCAAAATGTTGCATCAGACCCGTGGAAGAGGTCTCCAAAGAGAAGTAGTTTAAGGCTGAGTATACATATTAGATTAATGTCAGTGGAACCCTGAAGATATCGGCAAGACCCTCCACCCATCTAATGGGTATTGGGGGCTTATCAACGTCTGCTGATCAAGATAAAAAGAGTCAGGCTGTTGAACTTCATTTTTTTGTTCTCAGGGGATGAAAAGCCTCCAGCAGAAGGGTCTAGCAGCGGTTTACTCCACGTTCCCCATTGAAATCACATGCATGCATGGCCAAGCCAAGCATGCCTGTGTATGGGGGGGGGGGGAGGTAGGAGGAAATAGTTATTAACAGGAGGGGCTGAGCAAATTTATGGAAACAAAGATTCCATAACTGGTAATTTTATACATTTAAATCTCTGCTCTCTTTGATGTCAAGGTGGCCTTCTTGGCTATAATCAGTGATTGGTATTCTCTGTGTGCAGAAGGTGAGAGGACAGGAGTGTTAGTGGAGGCCAGATGGTGGTAGTAGTTCTCACAGTGGCTATGGTCCACCCCTGCACTCCCTGGGCCAGTGCACAGTGAAGGAAGGGTGCTGTCATGACCGGCGTCACGCAAAGGGAGGGAAATGGGAAGGCCCTGTCCAAGGGAGAGGGAAAGGTGGTGTCCCCTGACTCACCTTGAGGCTGGCACCTGACTGCCCTGACGTCCCTAGACGGGTTCCTCACCCGTACGCCGATCACGTGCCTAAACCCTGGCTTTCCCTAAGATGAGCCCTACGTAGTGAACAGGGCGGTGGGATCACTAGTCCGCACCACTGACACTAAAGGAAAACACCAAGGAGAGGACAGACAATACAGACAAAACATATAATCCCAGGTGGGCGACAACAGCAGACAACAAAAGCCCAACAGGGATCCGGAGGGTAACGCTCTGGAACAACAACCAGGGATCACAGCTACTCAGCTCCAGTGGGTCAGTATAGAAGTCCAGGCAGGAAGCTCTATATCTGGCAACCAGAGAAGTGGAAGAGGGGAAAATAAGGAGGTTGGGAGTGCTGGACAAGAAACAGCTGAGGAGAAGAAGCTACGGATCCCTGAGTGAGCCAAAAAGGGTTGCAAGGCAAACCCAGAAAGCTACCATTAAGAAACAGCACTATCTTTATACATAGAGCGCGCAGCCACCCGCTGCGACTTCCTGACCCCGGGTATAACGGAGTCAGACGTGGCTCTTGACACCCTCGTGACAGGTGCAATCTGATTAGGGCACACCCTGGTGTTGGCGATTCTCCTGCCTGGTGGTAGTTCGGGGGGCCCTTGATATTGGTTGTGTGGGTAGCTGAGTAAAAGGCGGGACAGGATAATAGGGGCTGGCGGATGATGGTGGAGTCAATGACCAGTCCTGATGGGCTACAGTAAATAAAGTCTCTCTTCACTAGATAGATAATGGGAGTAGTAGTTAATTTATCAGCAAAAGGTACAGAAGTACAGTACAGCTTTGGCTTTTCACAATAGCTGTGTATAGGCAGTAGCAATGATGGTGGTAATCCTCCCTGACTCTCACTCTAAGTTCAGTTCTCATTCTTCCCAAATAACCACAGGTGTGCAAGTCTGTTCTCATTAACTCTTTCTGCAATTGCCAGGCTGTGGGGTGCAGATATTAGATCCGGATGGCCAGTCTGTCTCAAAATGTGGTAGATGCCGAAGTAATATAAGCTTTCCAAAAGCAGTAAAAAGCAGTCTTATTGCCATAAACATGCTGTACCTTACTGTCTTCACTATGTATGGCATTAAAGTCTGGTTCTCAACCTTCTATGACTTTCTGCTCTTTTCCTCAGGGGTATTCTCTCTGGCAGCCCTTACATAGACCAGGCTTCTCTTTGGGTCTACCTTTCAGGAGCACACAAAACCAGGGCTTCACTCTAGCTCTGGTGACTAGACACTATCTAATTGGTGGGACCTGCCCATCACCCTGAAAACTGGACTGATGGCCAGTGTTAATTATATGTTGCCCATACATAACCATTTTGGATGTATACGGTGCATAAGGAAATAAATACTTAACAAGAAATCACAACATTTAACTCAGAAGCATAAGGTTAAGGGCTCATTCACACGACTGTATGGACAGGCACCGGCCTTGTGAACTCTATGCTGCAGTGCAGTGGATATCCATTGACTTGAATGGGTCTGCGATCCGAAAAATAAAGTAAAAGGTAGGACATATCCTATCTTTTGCAGTGCAGCGGCAAGGATCCGAAAGCCTACGGAAGCGCTTCCGAGTGTTTCCGTGGGCTTCTGATCTCAGCCTCAAGACTGCAAAAGATCTTTTGCGGTATCTTGCGGATTGAGGACCCATTCCAGTCAACGGGTCCACATCCGCAGCATGGAGTTCACATGGCCAGAGCCCGTGTATTGCGGACCTGCTGTTTGCGGTCCACAATACAGGCACCATGGCCATACGGTCATGTGAATGAGCCCTAACATGTAAGTTGTGTACAGAGATAGCTGTTAGTCACTGATAAGATGCCCCCTACATCTGAAGTCAGTGAAGCCAATTTCCACTACAGAGGACTGACCAACTCCAGTCACCTCCATTTTAGGAATTGGTGGGGTGCTATTGATTGGTTCCCTGTTGATCAGAAATTTGATATGCTTAAATATTTTTGATTATAAGCCACTTTAATTATGCCATTTATAGGTCCATAACAGTTCTATGTTTTTAATAGGTGCAGTAATAGAATCAGTGACTAAACACAGAGATAGCAACAAATATAAATGATGCTTGTAGTCAGCCCAGTAATGTCATTACGGAGAAGCTACATAGAGGGAGAATGAATCACTGGACAATTAGTGGTTTTTATATCACGTTTTGCTTCAGACTGATTTATTGCTAAATGCATTTAAATGGATTCGTTCTGATTAGGACATGCACTATAATTATGTCTTAGTTATCTTGTCTACACACTAATGTGTACTGTGACGCCTTGAAGGCGATGACGACTCTGATCCCTCATGTTAGCATACCACTTGGCCATCTGAATTTCAATAGGATCCATAAGATAATGGGTGAGCTCCTTTAATATCTTCAACGCTCTTTGAGGTCTCACTCACCAATTCCCTCTTTAAAGGGAAAATAAAAAATCTCTTTCTCTGAATTCACATTTTATTTTTTGAGAAATGTTGTGGAATGTAGCTTGGGAATCATATAGGAGCAATCCAAGAGTGCTTGGCTATTTTTGGAAATCCTATAGAAATGAATGGAGAGAGACATGTGCATGGCCATCTTTCTATTCCCGGTGGTGCATCACAGGGCAAACCAAATACACTGCATAATGTAAAGACGATTTAACCCTTTATGCAGTGAGCTGCCAGCACACTGCATTATCACTTCTCCCTTCCAACGAGAGAAGATGTGTGCTCTCTGTCACAGAGTTTTATTTTTGTATGTAAATGTGGGAAATTGCACCAAAACCCCAGGGTTAAAATGGCTCACATTGGCATGGTACGCAATTGCAACAGAACTACGTAGGTTGTTAAAAGTAAACCCAATTTTTTTTAAATGAGACAACTTGGAAATACTGAGATAATAGCAAAACTGGATGCTACATCATCCAAGTCTGATTCAGAAACTGTTGGAATGTCAGAGCCGAAAGCACGTGGCACAATGATTTATCGCCTGCACAATGAAATTTGATAAAGTAATCACCAGCGTCCAGTATTAATAAGCTTTAGTTACATGGAAAGATTCTGGCACTTGTTTGTTTGTATGTCAGGCAGCTGTAGTTTAGGAAATATGTGTAGTTTGTATCCTAAAGACTATTTTGTCCTTTCAGCAAACAAGATCCCATTATTTCCCGGGATCATTACAGCTGTTTATTTTGCTTGTCTCTTTGAAATAAAGTAAAGCTATTTTCCATTTGCACATCTAACCTAAAATTTCCATAACAAATGAGAAATACACATCTACCATATCTTGCATTTGCCTTCAATTTTGTTGCAGGAAATAAAGTAATTCCAGCGATTTCATGTAGCCTAAAACTATAATGCTCAATATTATGTCCATAGAGTAACCACACGGAAACATGGACATCCCGGAAGTCATGTTGGGCCCTCTTAAGCCGTTCCTGACCGCCTCACGTAAATTTACGTCAGCAGTCGGGTACTTAAAAATGTTACCTGTCTGTGAGTGTAGAGGGGTGCCATAGCTGCTGGGTGCCTGATTTTTTAAACAGCAGGCACCCGGGACTAATGTATGCGGTCGGCGATAACGTCACACTGACTGACAGCAGGAGGAAAAAGATTGCGCTAGCAGTGAGTAGCGGCGGCGTCCGGTGCAGGAGAACTAAGTTGTTTTTTTATTTTATCAAGCATGACGCATGAGGGCTGACCTGAGGCAATGGTGGCTGCTGGGGGCTGATATGAGGCAATAGGGGCTGATTGAAGTCTGCTGAGAGCTGATGAGAGGTAATGGGGGCTGATGAGGGGCTGATGAAAGGCTGCTGGGGCTGATGAGAGGTAATGGGGGCTGATGAGAGGCAATGGGGGTTCATGAGAGGCAATGGGGGCTGATATGAGGCTGCTGGGGGCTGATGAGAGGCAATAGGGCTCTTATCTGAGGTCTGATTGGGGGTCATTCACATTGGGGTCTGATTGGGGGTCTGGTCTGAGGTCTTATTATGGTCTTATTACGCATTCTCCGCACTCACACGCACTCTCCGATCATCACAAGACCTCCTTCTCTCCTCTCCTGTTATTGCCTCTTCCCACAATCAACTCCAGGATTTCTCCCCTGCATCTTCCATACTCTGGAACTCGCTACCCCAACATATCAGACTCTCACCCACAGTGGAATCCTTCAAAAGAAACCTGAAAACCCACCTCTTCAGACAAGCCTACAACCAGTGACCCTGCTGCCTCTATACCGCCATGACCAACCTCACCCGCACCTACTGTGTCCTTCTCCTATACCATGTAGATTGCAAGCCCTCACGGGCAGGGCCCTCTCTCCTTCTGTACCAGTTTGTAACTAGTCTTGTTTATGATTAGTGCAACTGTCTGTATTATGTGTGTATACCCCTTTTCATATGTACAGCGCTATGGAATGAATGGCGCTTTAATAATAAATAATAATAATAATAATAATTACCATTAGGGGTCTGATTGGGGCTGTCAACTGAGGTTTGATTAACATTGGGGGTCTGATTGGTTTGTCTCACCTGAGGTCTAATGAAAAATACTTTTTTCTTATTGTCCTCCTCTAAATCCTAGGTGCATCTTATGGGCTGGTGCATCTTATAGGGTGAAAAATATGTTAATTAAAACTTTTCCTTGTAGTTTAATGAAGTGTAGCAGTCACTAACTTTAATAGTCTAGGGTAGAGGGGGTTTATAGTTTATAGTCAGCTCCAGTTAAACCTATTGTGTCATCTTTTGACCTTTTAAACAAACATCAATGTCACATGTGGTCACATGATGTGAGTATCAACATCACAGTAAATATCACAAGTTACAGTGTACAGTACAATACAGTACCCACAGTGTAGTCCTCTTCTTCTAACTGGTCTGACTCCTCCCACTAGTGACATCATCAAAAGTCTAATATTCATATGAGATAGAAGAGTACGGTGGCACTGCTGTTATATCGGGTGAAGACTCCGACAATCCCCTAAGGCCGATGCGCACAATACAGCATGAAAACTTCGTACGTGGTGCTCAGCATACAGTGTGGGAGCAAAATCCAATGTAGCGTGGAGAGAAGAAACAAAGTATCATGTGGCACTCACCGAAGTAGAAATCGTATAAATCTTTATTCTTCCTTATTGCAGGACACACATAAGCGGGGTGCAGGGGCGGACGGCTTGTTGCAGATGATCGGCGGCTACGGCCGTTTCACGCGTACTATCACGCTTCCTCTGGCCGCTATAGACGTCATCGTGCAATCTAGCACTTTATAGGATCAACGCCCCGTACCCGTGGCCACAGGCAACAGCTGAGCGCCCAAAATTGGTGACGTTAAAATCATACATGTGTGAAAGATTGTTACATACAGAATCATACCATTACTTAGCTATATACTAATACTAATCCTAGCATGCTTTTATAATGCGACAGGCTACACAATGACCATAGCTGTTTCATACAGCATAAGAAAACTTTACTAGGCAGGAGAGGACTCATCTCTTGAGGGGTCCACTATCCCACCATCACAGAGCTACAGTAGCAAGTGGCTACAATTTGGAGGAGTTAAACATGTAGTGTGGGATTTCATAACTTGTCCTACACCCTACGTTGTTTATGTCATTTTTTGTCAGTGTAAAAGATTTTATATTGGCAAAACAATTCGCCCACTCTTTGAGAGAATACGAGAACATGTCAATTCTATCCGTTCGGGCAGGGGGTGTCCCCGCTTGATTGAACATATTAGAGCCGCGCATAATGGTCACCTGCGTAGTCTTTCCTTTGCAGGAGTGGAACAGGTTCGACCCATCCCAAGGGGAGGGGATCGACACCGGCTGCTCCTGCAGAGGGAAGCAAGGTGGATCTTACGTACTGGAACGACCGGAGCAGCGGAGCTGAACGATAGAAATGATATGTCCGTATTCCTCTAATATATAAACTAGGGGAATATGATACTCATATGTCTCAAGCTCTGTGATGGTGGGATAGTGGACCACTCAAGAGATGAGTCCTCTCCTGCCTAGTAAAGTTTTCTTATGCTGTATGAAACAGCTATGTTCATTGTGTAGCCTGTCGCATTATAAAAGCATGCTAGGATTAGTATTAGTATATAGCTAAGTAATGGTACAATTCTGTATGTAACAATCTTTCACTCATGTATGATTTTAACGTCACTAATTTTGGGCGCTCAGCTGTTGTCTGTGGCCACGGCTACGGGGCGTTGATTCTATAAAGCGCTAGATTGCGCGAGGACGTCTATAGCGGCCAGAGGAAGCGCGATAGTACGCGCAAAACGGCCATAGCCGCCGATCATCTGCAACAAGCCGTCCGCCCCTGCACCCCGCTTATGTGTGTCCTGCAATAAGGAAGAATAAAGATTTATACGATTTCTACTTCGGTGAGTGCCGCATGATACTTTGTTTCTTCTCTCCACGCTACATCATCAAAAGTCTTTTAGCTAAGTCAAAGTTTGAATGCATTTTCCCGCTGCCTGGTGACCTTCAGCATGGGGAGGGAAGTGTTTCTCACAGTCATCTCTATGAGCTGAAT
This sequence comes from Bufo bufo, assembly GCF_905171765.1. Lineage (NCBI taxonomy): Eukaryota > Metazoa > Chordata > Amphibia > Anura > Bufonidae > Bufo > Bufo bufo. Next base: position 701,409,834 of record NC_053389.1, read on the forward strand.
GTTCTTTCAGTGTACTTTCCTGCCTGCACTGATCACACAGATCAGTTTTAGGCTCCATTCACACATCCGCAAAATGGGTCCGCATCCTTTCCGCAATTTTGCAGAATGAGTGCGGACCCATTCATTCTCTATGGGGACGGAATGTATGCGGACAGCACACAGTGTGCTGTCTGCAGCCGCAATTGCGGAGCGCGGCCCCGATTTTGGGTCCGCAGCTCCGCAAAAAGATAGAGCATGTCCTATTCTTGTCCGCAGCTTGCGGACAAGAATAGGCATTTCTATGGGGGTGACGGGCTGGTGTGTTGCGGACCCGCAATTTGCGGGTCCGCAACACACCACGGACGTGTGAATGTAGCCTTAGACAGGGAGAGAGAGAAGTGTTCAGATGCACACATCTCTCACTGATCCAGCAAAGCGCTGCATGAGCGCTCTGCCGAATCATTAAGGAAGCAGTCGGGGGGGACGGGACTGGCAGTGCTGGAGCACCCTGACTGCAGACTATAAGACACAGGCACTTTTAAAGTGAGTGTTATAGTTCTACAACTACTATCTACATGAGGCCTGGTAATGGTAGAGGATGCCCTCTTAGGTGCTGGGCCCCAAAACGTCTACTATACTTGCTGCCCTTGGCTTTTTGCTATATAAACCAATTATTCATAACTGTAAGTGTGTTCTATATACTGTGCAATGAGTCCTTCAGAAGCTGGTAGGTCTACGTTTAAACTCACCGGTATTACTGAGCTGGCTGTCTTCTTTAATTTATATTCCCCTAATTCCCTGCCTTAGTAACAAGTTAGCCACTTCTTCTGCCTTCTTGGCCAGCGCCATGCTACAGATGACATGACTACATAAATCAACATATTTGCTCAACCCATAAACGAGTCCCAGAATCATTTATCATATTGTTAATGTAAAATCATGAATTCTCTGGAATATGTTCGTATTTGTATAAAGGATAAATTCACAGCTCGGACTTGAGAAAAAAATTGAAAAATGTTCCATGGTTTTGCTTTTCTGCATTACTTTCTGCATATTTTATACCTTCATATCCTGCATTTAATATCCTACTAGAAATGCATAAATATATTTTTATGTTAGCTTTATGCTTTGTCACATCCTTGACTTTTTTACTGTACGTGTATATGTTTCCACTGTTCCAGTCTCAGATATAAGGTCATCATGTATACTATGTAGTAATCTTACTGTAGATGGAAATTTCATCTATATTAAACCCATAAGCATGGGGCTATTTCAGGCCTTAACCCCTTCAGAACCTTGTGATTTTCCTCTTTTGCATGTTTATTTTTTACTATTTGCCTTCCTGGTGTCATAACTTTTTTATTTTTTTTATTCACATTCACACACTTATGGGGGCTAGTTTCTTGCGGGACAAGTTGAACATTGTAAAGGCACCATGTAGTATTGCATATGATGTAGTGGGAAGCCTGAAATATTTTAAATGGGGAGGAATTGGAAGAAAAAAATATTCTGCACAGTTTTATAGGTTTTGTTTTACAATGTTCCCTATGCAGCAAAACTGACCTGTAACCTTTGTTCTCCTGGTCAGTATATTGCCAGTGATACCAAATATCTATAGTTTTACTGGTGTTTCAATATTTAAAAAAATAAATAGAAACTTTGATCACCATATTCTGACCCCCATAACTTTTTAATAGTTATGTCTACAGAGCTTTGTGGGGCTCATTTTTTGAAAGGCAAACTGTAGTTTTCATTGATACCATTTTGGAGGGTGTATGACTTTGATCACTTTTCATTAAATATTTTGGAGAGGAGAAGCAATGAAAAAAAGGTGAATCGGCAATTTTGATTATTTTTTCCATTATGACATTTGTTATATTTTAATAGTAGTTGTGCTTTGGGACATGGAAATGAGACCTGCAGAATATCATGCCTATGATAATTATTTTTTATTTTTAACATAGGGAAAGGAGGATTATTTGAATTTTTATTTGTCTTAACTTTTTATATTGTTTTACATTTTTTAAAGTCCCCCTAGGCACATTAGATTGCTTATCCCATAGACTTTAATCAATAACCATTTCAGCTCAAGGGAGAATTACGGTGTTCTCCATAGAAACATCATGTGGCAGGCATTGGATCCCCTAGGAGGCTCGAGGCTACCAAACAGGGTAAACCTAGCCTTAATGCTGCCTGAGGGGAACTATAGAAAGGCATCCCCCATCAACTAATATACTACCTGTATATCAAATTCACTGGACATTAATATGTATCTAATCCATTATGTGATAATGTCTGCTGAGCTGCTGTAAGTAATCCTATCATGTATGATAATTTCCATAAATTATTTTGTTTGATATGAAAACTGACTCATATCCAATATGAATATTCAGTGTGCTTTTTTTTCTTTTTTCGTTACAGGGTTTTCCATGTAGTCTGTCCTGCCTAAAAGCCCTACAAAGTTCCTAGAAACACTTGTTCCTAATAACTGCTCATCACTAGAACAATGAGCAAAGGTTCGATCGTTGGGTGATCACATCTCTTATGCAGCACCTAAATATATTGTTTGTTGACAGCAATTATCCTGTGTAAAGAGAATGTTTTGCTGACAACGTATCTGTATAGGGACAGATGATCATAGTAATAAGTGGTTGATTGCTGCATACAAATGAAGCTATCACTCTTTTCTCAATAATCAGACAATTGTCCAATATCGTCCCATATATGGCGGGAGTCCGGTCTTTAAAGATGGCGTCCGTTTTCTGCTGCTACAGCAGAGACCCAGATCTAATGTCTGTGATCGACGATAATGCCAATCACAGACATTTAACCCCTCAGGTGTTGTGGTCAAATGTGACCACGGCATCTGAGAGAGCTAAAACCGGAAGCCACATGCTTCCCAACCCAGGACACCTTTCCCTGCCTGAGATCAAGGAAGGCGTACTAGTATATTTCAATATTACACTGAAAAAACTGAATCCTGTATTCTGTAAAATCTATTAAAGAATATAAGTGCCAATCTAATGACTGCATGTTATAGTCACATAGGGTATCCAAAAAAAAGTTAAAAAACAAAACTTTTTTAAAATAATATATATATATATATATATATATATATATATATTGTAACGGATCTCCTGGCACCCCGACTGGGTACCTCCGTTGATGGATGCTCCTAGTGCTTCCCGAGGGCTCCAAGCACTCTGCTCGACACCGTAACCACCACAGTAACAAGGAACAGGAACAGCTCTTACAAGAGCTAGGGGTTTTAGCCAGGGGAGTATACAGTGTATAGCAATACCCACACACATGAGATGAGGCTCTATGTTGAAGGTAAAACAGGAACTCCCTTTATTGACAACACAAGCATTGCCTTTTATACACATTTTACAACAAGGTTACCACCCCCGTGGACCTGGTTGGGAACTGAGGACATAACGTAGCAGCCAATAATTTACAGTTTTACAGTTTAAACACAAAAACTATACATTCGACAAACTCAATAACAGAATAGGCATTGTCTATGACGCAATTAACAACACAATGGCATTGTCTGTGAAATATTCAATAACAGAATAGGCATTGTCTTTGACGCAATCAACAAAATACAATTACCAAAACACAATGGGCTCTGCCTGTGATACAATTACTAAACATAATGGGCTAACTTAATCACTCACAGGCAGAAAACACACATTTTTCCCCAAAACACAGAAAACACCTCAAAACCCCACATATCCTCCTAATTTATACATTCATGGATAGTTCTGATCTGGGTGAACAATATATCCAAAAATCACCCAGATCCGTGCAGGGGTTCCCAAATTCCATGGAAGTCACATTTGGCCGACCGCAAGCATGGCTTTCCTGCCAAAAACAGTTCCACAGATTTAGGCTGTGCGGCCGGTCTGTCTTCTCCTTCAAAGTTAGTATATGGGCCATAATCCTGAGGCAAGAGGCTGGCAAACAGGCCCCTCCAAAACTCAGTGGCGAGGTTATTTTCGCCACATATATATACACTCACCTAAAGAATTATTAGGAACACCATACTAATACGGTGTTGGACCCCCTTTTGCCTTCAGAACTGCCTTAATTCTACATGGCATTGATTCAACAAAGTACTGATAGCATTCTTTAGAAATGTTGGCCCATATTGATAGGATAGCATCTTGCAGTTGATGGAGATTTGAGGGATGCACATCCAGGGCACGAAGCTCCCGTTCCACCACATCCCAAAGATGCTCTATTGGGTTGAGATCTGGTGACTGTGGGGGCCATTTTAGTACAGTGAACTCATTGTCATGTTCAAGAAACCAATTTGAAATGATTCGAGCTTTGTGACATGGTGCATTATCCTGCTGGAAGTAGCCATCAGAGGATGGGTACATGGTGGTCATGAAGGGATGGACATGGTCAGATACAATGCTCAGGTAGCCCGTGGCTTTTAAACGATGGCCAATTGGCACTAAGGGGCCTAAAGTGTGCCCAGAAAACATCCCCCACACCATTAGACCACCACCACCAGCCTGCACAGTGGTAACAAGGCATGATGGATACATGTTCTCATTCTGTTTACGCCAAATTCGGACTCTACCATTTGAATGTCTCAACAGAAATCGAGACTCATCAGACCAGGCAACATTTTTCCAGTCTTCAACAGTCCAATTTTGGTGAGCTCGTGCAAATTGTAGCCTCTTTTTCCTATTTGTAGTGGAGATGAGTGGTACCCGGTGGGGTCTTCTGCCGTTGTAGCCCATCCGCCTCAAGGTTGTGCGTGTTGTGGCTTCACAAATGCTTTGCTGCATACCTCGGTTGTAACGAGTGGTTATTTCAGTCAACGTTGCTCTTCTATCAGCTTGAATCAGTCGGCCCATTCTCCTCTGACCTCTAGCATCCACAAGGCATTTTCGCCCACAGCACTGCCGCATACTGGATGTTTTTCCCTTTTCACACCATTCTTTGTAAACCCTAGAAATGGTTGTGCGTGAAAATCCCAGTAACTGAGCAGATTGTGAAATACTCAGACCGGCCCGTCTGGCACCAACAACCATGCCACGCTCAAATTTGCTTAAATCACCTTTCTTTCCCATTCTGACATTCAGTTTGGAGTTCAGGAGATTGTCTTGACCAGGAGCACCCCCCTAAATGCATTGAAGCAACTGCCATGTGATTGGTTGACTAGATAATCGCATTAATGAGAAATAGAACAGGTGTTCCTAATAATTCTTTAGGTGAGTGTATATATATATATATATATATGTATATATATATATTCAAATCACCCCCTTTCCCTAGTATAAGATAATAAATAAATATAATGGGCACCGCCACATAAGAAAGTGCCTGTACTATTAAAATATTATCTATCTATAGTGTCTTGAAAAAGTATTCATACCACATTTTTTCACATTACACCCATAAATTTAAATCTATTTTATTGGGATTTTATGTGATAGATCAACATAGTAAGTATGTGTAAAGTGAAGAGAAAATGATACATGTACACTTTCCAGATTTTAATGTAATAAATAAAAATCAGAAAAATGTGGCGTGCATTTGTATTCAGCTTCCTGTACTCTGATACCCCTAAATAAAATTCTGTATGACCAACTGCCTTTTGAAGTCACCTAATTAGTAAATAGAGTCCAACTGTGTGTAATTTATTCTTAGTATAACTACAGCTGTTCTGTGAAGGCCTCAGAGGTTTGTTAGTGAACATTAGTGATCAAACAGCATCATTAAAACAAGAAACACACCAGACAGGTCAGGGATAAAGCTGTAGAGAAGTTTAAAGCAGGGTTAGGTTATAAAAAATATCCAAAGCTCTGAACATCTCATAGAGCACTGTTTAATCCATCATCCCAAATGGAAGGAGCATAGCACAACTGCAAACCTACCAAGACATGGCCGTCCACCTAAACTGACCGCCAAGGCAAGAAGAGTGGCAAGAAGCAAGCCATTTTTGAAAGCAAGCCATAAGAAGTCCTGTTTGCGTTTTGCCAAAATCCACCATGTAGGGGACACAGCAAACATGTGGAAGAAGGTACTTTGGTCAGATGAGACCAAGGTTGAACTTTTTTCCTAAAGGCAAAACGATATGTGTGGCGAAGACTAACACCTCACATTACTCTGAACTCACTATCCCCACTGCGAAACATGGTGGTGGCAACATCAAGTGTTGAGCTCGAATATTCGAATAGCGAATATTAATCGTGAATATCGCAACTTCGTCATTTTTTTACATCTGAAAACATGATTCCTCCCTGCTTCGTTCTTGTGGGTCAATAAGTCATTGGCCCACAAGCAACTTAAGCAGGGAGGAATCATGTTTTTATATGGAAAATAAAATGACCAATATTCTAAAAAACAAATATATTGCAATATAGTGAATATATTCGTTATTTAGAATTTTCGCATTATTTTTTCCTATCTGTACAGGGAATGCCTGTGGGTTAGAAAATACCATCGGATCTAAGTTTTCCCTGAGATCGCGAAAACTCAGATCTGATTGTATATTCTAACCCATAGGCGTTTCCATGATGAGGGGGGCGCAGTTGTGCTATGCTCCTTCCATTTGGGATGATGGATTAAACAGTGCTCTATGAGATGTTCAGAGCTTTGGATATTTTTTATAACCTAACCCTGCTTTAAACTTCTCTACAGCTTTATCCCTGACCTGTCTGGTGTGTTTCTTGTTTTTAATGATGCTGTTTGATCACTAATGTTCACTAACAAACCTCTGAGGCCTTCACAGAACAGCTGTAGTTATACTAAGAATAAATTACACACAGTTGGACTCTATTTACTAATTAGGTGACTTCAAAAGGCAGTTGGTCATACAGAATTTTATTTAGGGGTATCAGAGTACAGGAAGCTGAATACAAATGCACGCCACATTTTTCAGATTTTTATTTATTACATTAAAATCTGGAAAGTGTACATGTATCATTTTCTCTTCACTTTACACATACTTACTATGTTGATCTATCACATAAAATCCCAATAAAATAGATTTAAATTTATGGGTGTAATGTGAAAAAATGTGGTATGAATACTTTTTCAAGACACTATAGATAGAGCAGTATGCCAAGGTGGAATAACAGTACACATTGGAAAAAAAAAAAGACGAATATTCGAAATAACGAATATATTCGCTATATTGCTATAACTTCGTCTTTTAGAATATTATGAAAATTCTTAAAAAACGAAGTTATAGCAATACAGCGAATATTCGTAATATACACATACAGACTGCAATTTAGCTAATATAGTGCTATATTTTTTTTTTTATAGTGTAAATTTTTTCCAAAACTGAAGTCCAGAAGAGGCAAAAAAAATTTGACAAAAAAAATAAGATTATAGCACTATGTTAGCTAAATTACAGTCTATATGTGTATTTTACGAATATTCGGTATATTGCTATAACTTTGTTTTTTAGAATATTCGTAATATTCTAAAAGACGAAGTTAAAGCAATATAGTGAATATTCGTAAAATACACATATAGACTATAATTTAGCTAAAATAGTGCTATAGTATTTTTTTTTAATAGAGTACATTTTTTCCAAAACTGAAGTTCAAAAGAGGCAAAAAAATTAGACAAAAAGAAAAAAAAGATTATAGCACTATATTAGCTAAAGTACAGTGTATATGTGTATTTTACGAATATTCACTATATTGCTATAACTTCGTCTTTTAGAATATTACGAATATTCTAAAAAACAAAGTTATAGCAATATAGAGAATATTCGTAAAATACACATATTAGCCTAGCCATAGCCATAGGAAAGTTGCCTTATACAGTTAAAAGAAAGCGAATAATACGTGAATAATTAAATCGCATATTACTCCTGAGAAATAGAATAATGACGAATATTCTATTTCGACGAATATTCAATCGAATATTCAATCGAATATTCGCGAAATATTGCGAAATCGAATATGGCACCTCCCGCTCATCACTAGCAACATCATGCTATGGGGATGCTTTTCTTCAGCATGGACAGGGAAGCTGGTCAGAGTTTTATTTATTTATTTTATGCACTTATATAGCGCTACTATATTCTGTAACACTTTACAGACATTAGCATTAAGCTGTCCCCAATGGGATTCACAATCTACAGTAAGTTTTCTATCAGTATGTCTTTGGAGTGTAGGAGGAAACCGGAGTACCCGGAGGAAACCCATACAAAGATGGGGAGAACATACAAACTCTATGTTGATGATGGGAAGATGGATGGAGCTAAATACTGGGCAATCCTGGAGGAAAACCAGGAAACGCTTGCATCAAGCATGCCGAAACGAATTTTTGAAGTGATAAACAATAACGGCGGATCTACTAATTACTGAGTTCATGTTTGGAAGTTGGATTTATGTTTTGGGGGTGGTTTCGTTTTTTTTGGGAGGTGTGGTCCTAAACTTTTGATCAGCTGAAAAACAGCCTGTTTCAGTTTATTCGTTGTTTTCTTCTTGTTGCATGTTGAAGCTCTACTTGGAACTTTGTTAAGATCCAGCCATGCTAAATATGATTTTTTGCCATTTTTCAAGTGGTCTTAAACTTTTGATCAGGACTGTATATAGCATCCGATGTAGCATGTGAAACCTCTGCATGCCATCAAATAAATTTGGGATGACCCTTGGACTGCCATGGTTTACCTATTATGGCTCAATACAACTCAAATGTTGCACAGAACTGCAATGCGCCTATGTGTATGGGCCATTTTAATAATCAAATATAAATCAAGAGTAGTAGAGTAGTGTTGATAGTGAATATTCTAATCGTGAACTTTTATAGCGAATATTGCCACTTCGAGAATTCACAAATATCTAGAATATTGTGCTTAGGAGTTGTGTTGATCGCAAATTTTCCGATTGCCGATTTTCGCAATCAAGAAAATAATGACTGGAGATCATGAATTCTGGAATTCTCGAATATATGACGAATATTCGCCCAAATATTCGCGAATTATGTCCTCATTAGTTAATAAGGCTTTATACATAATGAAACAGTATTTGCTAAATATAAGACAATAGAAGCTAAATACCGTTTCAGTCTCCATATTCTTAGAAGCACCAAATACTGATCTATCAAAGAAAATCTGCCCATCAGCGAAGATCTGGCAATGTCATTTCTCATGATTTAGCAGTTATCCACATCGCCACTATAATTACCTCATTTTCTTTAAATTAAAAAATAAATGAACACATAGATCAAATGAAAACACACAGTCCTATTTCTAGAACTTGCTTATGGATCTGACCTTTTGGGGTTTGGGGTATATTTTTATCGTTTTTCATGCTTTTCGAACATACATATTTTCTCTCTCCATGCCCCTTAGTGGTTGGGCTCTTTCTAGTGCTAATCAGAGTGCCAATTATATATCTCCTCTCCCAGTATAAAGTCTTATAGACACTGAGAATGAAGGTAAAAGCAGCTGCATCCCCTCCCTCCCTCCTTTCTGTCTATTCATTCTATTACACTAATCAAACTATTGATGTCTAAGGATTTTTCTGAATAGATAGTACAGTCGTACTTAGAGAATGAAAAAGTCTCAAAGGAACTCATATACAAATCTTCTACAAACTGCATTTTAGGTGATGATGGCAATCAATTCATGCACAAAGATGTAGATATATGTATTTTTATAAAGATTAATTAAAGAGTTACACGTTAATAATACTGATGAACAACATAATTTATGGTGATAACTTGCCATGCTAAATTTTACATCTCTCAAAGTCCTACTGTTAGGAAGTTCTAAGGTCACCGACCACAGACAGTGAACCTCAAAACTGCAACCAGTCTTTCAAAACACTCTGGGTGTTAGGAAGCTATGGCTACATGTCAGTTCTTCACCAGAGCTCACTGTAAGGCCTGATGGACTTTGCTACGAGGGACCCAGGTTACATCTGCAGAGTTGTCAACAGAAAGCTGGTTTGGCACACTAGTGGAAGACATTCAAAAATGATCAGGAAGGTACAAACAGAAGTCAGCAAGCAGGGTCAAAACCAGGAGAGACAAACATGGTCTATGCCATAAATGACGGGTTAATCCAAAGACAGACCAATTTCAGTTACCAGGAGAGTCAGAATAAGCAGGAAGAGCAGCCACAGGGTTAATCCATAACCAAGCCAGAAGTCCTTTCATCCAGATATTCAATAGGATATTGCACAGTATAAAGCCCTGATTGAAACAAAATTACAGGCAAGTCAATCAGGAATTAACAGTTTAAACCCCCCTTGCTCTGGGATTGGGCACAGAGTCAGAAACCTGATTGGCTCAACTTCCAATCACATTGACAATATGACCATCAGAGACTTGGCTCCGCATAGCAACTCTCCTAGCACAGCAATGCATTGGGGTTTGGCTGGATAAATTCCTGACATCTATTTGGTATTCATAAATGTTTTGTATCTAAAGGGCAGACCATTACGGGATCATCAATACCTCACAACTGAAATAATAATGGACATTTACATCATAGCCACAACTAACCTAAATGATGCACCATCTCCACTAGTAATTTCTAAGAGCTGCAAAAATACATATTCAACCATGTGAATTCAGTGGTGCCCTAGTATGAATGTGTCTTAGAAAAAACTAGTCAGCATGAGTAGCATATAAATAACCAAAGCATGTTTGTGTTAAAAGAAATGATTGTGGGCAACACCCCAATAAACCAACTCATTCACCCATCCACCTACACTTCGGCTATTACTTACTGTACATGTATTGTATACAGAAAGATGATGAATAAATAGTCAGCAGGAATCTGAGGCTTGGATATAATATATTTACAGATCTGGATTTACTTAGGAACAAAATAGAATGAGGCCATGCACCAAGTTTCTGACCCCATGGAAGGTGTGGAGGTGGCTTCTGGGCTGTTGCTACTGCTCTACGTGATTTAGTAAACCTGTGAAATAAAACAGGTCTCCAAATTTTCATAACTTTTGGTCTGCATGTGTTATTCAGCAAAATATTTCCTTCCATGCCATGATTATATGAAAACATTCTCATGAATGGCTTCCCTGTTACTTGCCAGTATATTAATAGAAAATGTAAGTCACACAGTATGAATATTAATTAAAGACTTAAGATGGGATAAGAGTGACATAAGTAATGTTCAGTGCACACAAGGCCACGTGTTGGAGCAAAACACGTTCATCGCAAAGGGTGAAGAGTGAATTTCTATGTTCTCTTATTTATATATGACTGTAAATTATACACAATTAAAAGCTACAGTATTTCCTAAAATAAAATAAACCTATTCATTTTCTAATACCTATATAGTAAAAATGATGTATCATCAAGAAATTTAATTCCTTTACACAAGTGTTTCTTTATTCAATAAGTGTAAAAATCAAGCAAAGTGCATAATGTCATATAAGTAAAATTGACATTGAAAAATAAGGCATTTAATAATAAATTTGGCTCAATGACTGTAAATTACACATTTAGTATGTTTGAAAAAGACAGATGTCCATCAAGTTCAACCAAGAGGTGGGAGGGGATGAGGTAGAAGGGAAGAAGTGGCGAGCAGTGTGGATTTACATTTAGATGAAAAACTCTATACATTGACATAAGAGTTAATGAAATTCTATTCTAAGAAGTCATCTAAGCCTATTTTGAAGTCATCAACTTTTACTGCTGTGACCGCCTCCTGAGGTGACTGTTCCACAGCTCTTATGGTGAAGAAGCCTTGTCGCCTCTGGAGATTTTGGATTTAAATGGAACAACCATATACCATATATTTGGTACAAGCCATTTTATATACTAAGGCTACTTTCACACTAGCGTTTCTATTTTCCGGTATTGAGATCAGTCATAGGAAAAACGCTTCAGTTTTGTTCCCATTTATTGTCAATAGGGACAAAACGTAACTGAACAAAACAGAACGCTCCAAAATGCATTTCGTTCCGTTTGGTTTCCTCCTCATACCGGAGAGCAAACCGCAGCATGCTGCGTGTTTCTTTCCGTCATGAGATGCGGAGCAAGACGGATCCATCATGACCCATAATGCAAGTCAATGGGGACGTATGCTTTTTCTCTGACACTTTTTTCTAGTTCTTGGGTATAGTGCTTGCCCTCCTAGATTGTGTTTTAGTATTGTGTGTTTTGCTTGGTTGAATTCCGATAGGGTCAGTTCAGTATTGCTGCATTTCTGTTAACTCATTCATCCTCTGTCTACATGTATGCCATCCATTATTATTTCAGTTGTTAACCTCTGAATTTGGTTCCTGTCGTCCACTGGTGAGTTTTGTTTTGTTTTGTCTTGTTTTGAGCCATGATGATACATGCTTCATTTAGGTGGTTTACGTGACTGTCCTACAGTTGTTCATTTCAGCCCTATTGTAAGTCCTGGAGATATCTCAGTACCATGAGCCACAGTTAAGGTATGGGAATGGTGATGTCCAGTTCTGAAGCCTTGTGAGAAAGTGGTGTTGCTACAAGAACAAATTTTAAAATGACTCAAGCCTTTCACAAATGTGGACCATTTTGCAAATGCACAAGAATGGATCAAGTATAGCTATAATCACTGCTGAGCTTCTTCCTTAACCCCTTTCTGACCGCCATATGGCAATTTACGTCAGCAGTCGGGACTTTAAAGATGGCTGCGGGGTGCCTGCTGTTTCATACACCGGGCACCCGTGGCTAATATCCGCAACACACGGTAATGCCTATCGAGGATATTTAACACTTCAGATGCCATGGTCAATCCTGGTGCTTCCAGATGTGGAAGCAGGTGCTTCTGGATGTGCTCCGGCTCCCTGTGGCCTGTAGAAGGGCTCCATAGAAATACGGTAAAATCCTCATAGACTCCAATGTCAATGCATTGGAGTCTATGAGAAAAGCAATCCAATGATTGCTTCTTATGGTTCCCTAAGGGAACTAAACCATGTGCTGTCCACATCTGTGCTGTCCGCATCTGTAGTTCTGCTTCACGGCTCTGCAAAAAATATAGAGCATGTCCTAGTCTTGTCCGCAATTTCAGCTGGCCCTGTGCTTTCTGCAAAATGTGGAACGCACATGGCTGGTATCTGTCTTTTGCGTATGCGCAATTTACAGACTGCAAAAAACGTATGGTCACCTGAATGTACCCTAAGTGCAACATAGAACTTGAAATACATTCAATAGCAGCAGGTTTTAAGGGCAAATCCTCTCTAGCACCAGTAAGGATATGGAGAGTAGTGGCAATTCAGCACTTAGGAGTTACTGGCCTAGTGGTGATTTTTTTATAAGTGACTTGGCTGTAATCCCACACCTTGCAGCAGTGTCTTCAATTCTAAGGCCCCTTTCACACGGGCGAGAATTCCGTGCGGGTGCAATGCGTGAGGTGAACGCACTGAATCCGGACCCATTCACTTTAATGGGGCTGTGTACATGAGCAGTGATTTTCACGCATCACTGGTGCGTTGCGTGAAAATCGCAGCAAGCTCTATAATGTGCATTTTTCACGCAACGCAGGCCCGATAGAAGTGTATGGGGCTGCGTGACAATCGCAAGCATCTGCTAGCTAGTTAGGATGCGGTGCGATTTTCACGAATGGTTGCTAGGAGACGATCGGGAAAATAATAGCATTCTTAAGGGCCTTTGATGATGTCGCTGCGCTCATCACATGGTCCATCACAATGGTGATGGACCATGTGATGGACCATGTGATGTGCGCAGTGACGTCATCAAAGGTACTTTAGCCAGGTCCTGAAGAAAGTAGAAAGAAGAGGAGATCCGCTACGCGACAAAGTGGATGGGGTGAGTTAAATTTGTTTATTATTTTTAACCCCTCAATAGACATTTTACTAAGCATTCTGAATTAGGAATGCTTTTATTTTCCCTTATAACCATGTTATAAAGGAAAATAATAAAATCTACAGAACACCCAACCCAAACCCGAACTTCAGTGAAGAAGACCCTCAGACCCTTGGCTATTAGCTAAGGATAATCAATTAAATTCACAGATAGATTTAAACACAACTGATAAAAGATGATCCATAGATTAAAATGCTACAATCCTCAGCCTTTGCACTATGTATTTTGCTGTTATATGTTTCTATTATAAAAGCGGTATTGATTTCAGTATAAAGACAAGCTAAACTCATTATTCATTGAAGAATATTGCTGGATGCAGACGAGGATATTAATATCACAAAGCCGGTGCATGTGCTAAGAGAGAGGTCAATAATGGTTTAGTAAACTACATTATTGATGGGCAGTCTGGCTGAAGCAGCTATGTAATTGTTTTATTGAACTTGAAAATTAATATTATTCCACTAGCAAATGAGACCGAGCTATTTGAAATTCATTGAACTCAGGGCAAAAGAATTCAAGAATGGTTCTTGGAGCAGAAAATAAGTGAACTTTGTGTGTTTTGTGAAGCGTATTGTACAGCTGTCTTATCGCACCATACTATGGCTTGTTTGCCTGGTTTCTAGGCTACATACAATGACCTAGAGCTGTGCTAGGCCAGGGGATCATTACAAACAGACGGGAATTTCAATATTGTCCTTTCTCATGGAGACCTTCTATGCAAAATGCCACAAGGAATCCTTATGGAATTTTAGCTCAGTTTTTCATATTGTGAGAGTGACAAAAAACCTTGCTAGATAACTACAAAATTTCATTCAAACTGTCAGGATGATAGAATGGGTTAATGAATGAAAAATGACCGTAATTAGCAATAAAATATGTTTAAACAGGAGATAAAAGTATTGCAAGCTAAAGCTCCAACAACACTGATGTTACCCAAATGGACCTTACATTTATTATCAATGGAAGGCTTTGGATAAATGTTAGGCTTTTAAATGCCTTAGATGTGGAATGTGTGGGAAGCTGGATGTGTCACCAGAATACGACCTATTGTTTAAATCATGTTCTTATGTTAATTTTTTTTCTCCATGTCACTAGTGTTGGGCAAGCATACTTGGCCGAACACCAGTTCGGCTCGAGCATCGCTTTGCTCGGCACATCGCGGTGTTCGGCCGAATACCGCGTGTGCTCAAGCGCGATGCTCGAGTCTCCCCCCCGCACGTTTGTTGCCAGCTATGCAGCCAATAAATGTGCAGGTAAGTACTGCTATTCACTGTAATGCTGTAGCCATGTTGGTTATTGGCATTACAGTGATTGGCTGGCCAGAACACATCATCGGGTGCTATATAGCACCCGATGACACGTGTTCGGCTCAGTCTTAGTCAGGGAGAGCTGCGCTGAAGAAGGGACAGAAAATGTAGGGAGTGAAATAGTAATATTTTATTGAAAAAACTTGTTAGAGACCGAAAAGTCCTTTTAAGGACTATTGCTATATCTGGCAGCAATATAATTATTAGTGCAACCTGCGCTAAATTGCGTGGAATTGTTAGAGAGACCCAAAAGTCCATTTAAGGACTATTGTATCTGGCAGCAATATATATTTTTAGCGCAACCTGCGCTAAATAGCTTGCAATTGTTTGGCCGCTGCCGACAGCGACATTATCTGCGCTACATCTCCTGTGTAACGTGTGCGCAGCCTAAAAATATATGTGACATCCAGTGTACTTTTTCTGTAGACTGTGTCTGCTGCAGATAGAGTTGAGCGGACACCTGGACGTTCGGGTTCGGCAGGTTTGGCCGAACTTGAAAAACAAGTTCGGGTTCGGGACCCGAACTTGACCCCGAACCCGAGCACCCGACAATTGAAAATAAGAATTTTTTCAATTTAGGGCACTAAAATTTGCACTTTTTTAAATTAAAATGGCTCTAAAATAGTCATTGAAAAGGCTAGAGGGATGTAAAAGGCAGTAAAATGTGCTTAAGAGCATGGCAACTGCTTTGAAAACAAATGTGGATAGGGAAATAACTTAAAATGAAATAAAATAATGAAAAATTACAAATTATTAACATGCAACTTAGAGATATGGTGGATATGGAGTCGGAGGTTGAGGAGGTGGTGAATGTGGTGTTGTAGGTGGAGGCAGAAATGGAGGAGGAACAGGTAGCCAACAATGTTTTTTTTTTTTTTTTTATTGGAGTAGGTAGCCCCCAAAATATTGGGACAAATAAAAAAAAAGAAAACAAAGAGTAATTGCACTTGACTTGAGTACAAGAATGTATGTTTGATGGTGGTATAAATGTCTATTCTGCACAAGGTACAGACAAATATTGTGTGGGATCCAAGCCTGGTTCATTTTAACGAATGTGAGCTTGTCCACGTTGGCTGTGGACAGGCGGCTGCGTCTGTCTGTAATGACGCCTCCTGCCGTGCTAAATACACGTTTAGAGAGTACACTGGCTGCAGGGCAGGCCAGCACCTCCAAGTCATACAGGTTAAGCTCTCGCCATGTGGACAATTTGGAGACCCAGAAGTTGAATGGGGCAGAAACATCAGTCAGTACGTGTAGTCGTGTGCACAGGTACTGTTAGACCATGTTGTTCAAATGCTGCCTCCTGCTAACACGCTCCATATCAGCAGTTGGGGCCGGTTGTTGCGGCGAGGTGACAAAGCTTTTCCACATGTCGGCCATGCTAACCCTGCCTTCTGAGGTGCTGGCGCTGACACAGCTGCGTAGGCGACCTCTTCCTCCTTGTGCTTCCACTTGTCCCCCGGCGTCAGTCGGAAATGCTCTCAGGAGCGCGTCTACCAGCGTGCGCCTGTAGTCGCGCATCCTCTGATCAAGCTCCAGTGAGGAAATTAAGGACGGCACATTGTCTTTGTAATGGGAATCCAGCAGGGTGGCCACCCAGTAGTCAGCACATGTTAAAATGTGGGCAACTCTGCATTCGTTGCGCAGGCACTGCAGCATGTAGTCGCTCATGTGTGCCAGGCTGCCCAGAGGTAAGGACAAGATGTCCTCTGTGGGAGGCGTATCATCTGCGTCCTCCATATCCCCCCAGCCACGCACCAGTGATGGGCCCGAGCTGCGTTGGATACCAGCCCGCTGTGAACATGCTTCATCCCCATCCTCCTCCTCCAGTAGTGGGCCCAGGCTGGCCAAGTTTGTACCTGGCCTCTGCTGTTGCAAAAATCCTCTTTCTGAGCCACTTCTAAAAGACTGGCCTGGAAGTGTTAGAGATGACCCCTCTTCCTCCTCCTCATCCTGGGCCACATCCTCTTCCATCATGCCCTGCGATCCTTGGTGGCGGAAGGACGTGCGCCAAACAGCTCTCCGCCTGGGGCCCAGCCGCCACTACATTTACCCAGTGTGCAGTTAGGGAGATATATAGCGTCCCTGGCCATGCTTACTGATCCACGTATCTGTGGTTAGGTGGACATTGCCAAAGATGGCGTTGCGCAGTGCACACTTGATTTTATCCGATACTTGGCTGTGCAGGGAGGGCACGGCTCTCCTGGAGAAGTAGTGGCGGCTGGGAACGACGTACTGTGGGACAGCAAGGGACATGAGCTGTTTGAAGCTGTCCGTCTCCACCAGCCTTCAGGCTCTGATGGCACAGCGTGCAAACCACTCGGATCTTGTCATCAGCACATTGTGTGAAGAAGTGCCATGCCAGGGAACTCGTTGAGGCTTCCTTTGGTGTGCTCGGTCCTTGTTGACGGTGGCCAGTAGCAGGCGAACTGTTTTGGCGACGGCTGCTCTGCTTTTGCACCCTGCTCCCGCTTTTGCTACGCTGTTGGCTCGGTCTTACCACTGCCTCTTCCTCCGAACTCTGAAAGTCAGTGGCACGACCTTCATTCCATGTGGGGTCTAGGACCTAATCGTCCCCTGCATCGTCTTCCACCCAGTCTTTCTCCCTGACCTCCTTTTCGGTCTGCACACTGCAAAAAGACACAGCAGTTGGCACCTGTGTTTCGTCATCATCAGAGACGTGCTGAGGTGGTATTCCCATTTCCTCATCAGGAAACATAAGTGGTTGTGCGTCAGTGCATTCTATGTCTTCCACCCCTGGGGAAGGGCTAGGTGGATGCCCTTGGGAAACCCTGCCAGCAGAGTCATCAAACAGCATAAGAGATTGCTGCATGACTTGAGGCTCAGACAGGTTCCCTGATATGCACGGGGGTGATGTGACAGACTGATGGGCATGGGTTTCAGGCGCCACCTGTGCGCTTTCTGCAGAAGACTGGGTGGGAGATAATGTGAACGTGCTGGATCCACTGCCGGCCACCCAATTGACTAGCGCCTGTACTTGCTCAGGCCTTACCATCCTTAGAACGGCATTAGGCCCGACCAAATATCGCTGTAGATTCTGGCGGCTACTGGGACCTGAGGTAGTAGGTTCAGTAGGACGTGTAGCTGTGGCAGAACGGCCACGTCCTCTCCCTGCACCAGAGGCTCCACCAACACCACGACCACGACCATGACCGCGTCCCTTATTAGATGTTTGCCTCATAGTTAGCGTTCACCAAGCAAAGTAAAAAGTGGTTAGGTCTGTTAAAAATAATTAACCGCCAATTTTTTTTTTTTAACTCTATATGACAGCGGTATTTGTGGCCAAAATGTGACAGTCACTTATGCACGTCTAATCCCAGATGTGCAGTATATTAGAGGGTTTTTTCACCCCAGTATGCCAAAGCCGTATTTATGGCCTAAATGTGACAGTGACTTATGCACGTGTAATCACAGATGTGCAGTATATTAGAGGGTTATTTCACCCTAACCAAAAAGCTGTATTTCTGTCCTAAATGTGACAGTGACTTATGCACGTGTAATCACAGATGTGCAGTATATTTGAGGCTTTTTTCACCCCAGTAACCAAAACGCTGTATTTCTGTCCTAAATGTGACAGTGACTTATGCACGTGTAATCACAGATGTGCAGTATATTAGAGGCTTTTTTCACCCTAACCAAAAAGCTGTATTTATATCCTAAATGTGACAGTGACTTATGCACGTGTAATCACAGATGTGCAGTATATTAGAGGCTTTTTTCACCCTAACCAAAAAGCTGTATTTCTGTCCTAAATGTGACAGTGACTTATGCACGTGTAATCACAGATGTTAAGTATATTAGAGGGGTTTTTCACCCTAACCGAAAATCTGTATTTCTGTCCTAAATGTGACAGTGACTTATGCACGTGTAATCACAGATGTGCAGTATATTAGAGGCTTTTTTCACCCTAACCAAAAAGCTGTATTTCTGTCCTAAATGTGACAGTGACTTATGCACTTGTAATCCCAGATGCGCAGTATATTAGAGGGGTTTTTCACCCTAACCGAAAATCTGTATTTCTGTCCTAAATGTGACAGTGACTTATGCACGTGTAATCACAGATGTGCAGTATATTAGAGGCTTTTTTCACCCTAACCAAAAAGCTGTATTTCTGTCCTAAATGTGACAGTGACTTATGCACGTGTAATCCCAGATGTGCAGTATATTAGAGGGTTTTTTCACCCCAGTAACCAAAAAGCTGTATTTCTGTCCTAAATGTGACAGTCACTTATGCACGTGTAATCCCAGATGTGCAGTATATTAGAGGGTTTTTTCATCCTAACCAAAAAGCTGTATTTCTGTCCTAAATGTGACAGTGACTTATGCACGTGTAATCACAGATGTGCAGTGTATTACAGGGTTTTTTCACCCCAGTATGCCAAAGCTGTATTTCTGGACTTCAGATAGCCTATGCTGGTGCACTATCGTTGCATAAAATGGCTGCCGATCATGTATTGATATTGACTTATGCACGTCTAATCACAGTAACACAAAAAGCTGTATTTCTGTCCTAAATGTGACAGTGACAAATGCATGTGTAATCACAGATGTGCAGTATATTAGATGCTTTTTTCACCCCAGTATGCCAAAGCTGTATTTATGGCCTAAATGTGACAGTGACTTATGCAAGTCTAATCACAGATGTGCAGTATATTAGAGGGTTTTTTCACCCCAGTAACCAAAAAGCCGTATTTATGGCCTAAATGTGACAGTGACTTATGCAAGTGTAATCACAGATGTGCAGTATATTAGAGGCTTTTTTCACCCCAGTAACCAAAAAGCTGTATTTCTGTCCTAAATGTGACAGTGACTTATGCACGTGTAATCACAGATGTGCAGTATATTAGATGCTTTTTTCACCCCAGTAACCAAAAAGCTGTATTTCTGTCCAAAATGTGACAGTGACTTATGCACGTGTAATCCCAGATGCGCAGTATATTAGAGGGGTTTTTCACCCCAGTAACTAAAAAACTGTATTTCTGTCCTAAATGTGACAGTGACTTATGCACGTGTAATCCCAGATATGCAGCATATTAGAGGGTTTTTTCACCCTAACCAAAAAGTTGTATTTCTGTCCTAAATGTGACAGTGACTTATGCACGTGTAATCACAGATGTGCAGTATATTAGAGGCTTTTTTCACCCTAACCAAAAAGCTGTATTTCTGTCCTAAATGTGACAGTGACCTATGCACGTGTAATCACAGATGTGCAGTATATTAGAGGGTTTTTTCACCCCAGTAACCAAAAAGCTGTATTTCTGTCCTAAATGTGACAGTGACTTATGCACGTGTAATCCCAGATGTGCAGTATATTAGAGGGGTTTTTCACCCTAACCAAAAAGCTGTATTTTTGTCCTAAATGTGACAGTCACTTATGCTTGTCTAATCCCAGATGTGCAGTGTATTAGAGGCTTTTTTCACCCCAGTATGCCAAAGCTGTATTTCTGAACTTCAGATAGCCTATGCTGGTGCACTATCGTTGCATCAAATGGCTGCCGATCATGTATTGATATTGACTAACTGAAGAAAAAAAAGTTAGTTTTCAGCAGTAGTTGGCTCAGGGCAGGCTTAAAAAAAATGTGCACTGCACCCACAAAACACTTTTTCTGTAGATCGCTGAGTACATAAACCAGTTCTTGAGAAGATTTCTCCCTGATCTCTCCCTCACAGCAGCTGCAGCCTCTCCCTACACTAAACCGAGCAGAGTGACGGGCGGCGCTACGTGACTCTAGCTTAAATAGAGGCTGGGTCACATGCTGCAGTTGGCCAATCACAGCCGTGCCAATAGTATGCATGGCTGTGATGGACTTTTGGGGCAAGTAGTATGACGCTTGTTGATTGGCTGATGTGCAGCCTTTCAAAAAGCGCCATAAAAATCGCCGAACACCGAACCCGAACCCGAACTTTTACGTAAATGTTCGGGTTCGGGTCCGGGTGCCGAAAACCCTAAAGTTCGGTACGAACCCGAACTTTACAGTTCGGGTTCGCTCAACTCTAGCTGCGGACAGTTACATTACCTGCGCTACATCTCCTGTATAACCTTTGCATATTCGAAATATCAATGACATTCAGTCAAATTTTTTTTCTACTGGTGGCAGCGACATTACCTGCGCCACATCTCCAGTATAACGTTAGTGCATCCGAAATATCAGTGACATTCAGTGTAATAGTGACATTCAGTGTAATTTTTTTCGCCGCTGGTGACAGCGACAATATCTGTGCTACATCTCCTGTATAACGTTTTCCCATCCTAAATATCAGTGACATTAATTCAGTGTAATTTTTTATTAGCCGGTGGTGACAGCGACATCACTTGCGCTATACCTCCTGTATAACGTGTGCGCATCCTAAAATTATCTGACATTCTGTGTACTTTATTTGCGCATACAATTACAAAACCTGTGCTACTGTACATGTGACATACAGTCAGGTCCATAAATATTGGGACATCGACACAATTCTAACATTTTTGGCTCTATACACTACCACAATGGATTTGAAATGAAACGAACAAGATGGGCTTTAACTGCAGACTGCCAGCTTTAATTTGAGGGTATTTACATCCAAATCAGGTGAACGGTACAGGAATTACAACAGTTTGCATATGTGCCTTGTTAAGGGACCAAAAGTAATGGGACAATTGGCTTCTCAGCTTTTCCATGGCCTGGTGTGTGTTATTCCCTCATTATCCCAATTACAATGAGCAGATAAAAGGTCCAGAGTTCATTTCAAATAGAGCTATTTGCATTTGGAATCTGTTGCTGTCAACTCTCAAGATGAGATCCAAAGAGCTGTCACTATCAGTGAAGCAAGCCATCATTAGGCTGAAAAAACACAACAAACCCATCAGAGAGATAGCAAAAACATTAGGCGTGGCCAAAACAACTGTTTGGAACATTCTTAAAAAGAAGGAACGCACCGGTGAGCTCAGCAACACCAAAAGACCCGGAAGACCACGGAAAACAACTGTGGTGGATGACCGAAGAATTCTTTCCCTGGTAAAGAAAACACCCTTCACAACAGTTGGCCAGATCAAGAACACTCTCCAGAAGGTAGGTGTATGTGTGTCAAAGTCAACAATCAAGAGAAGACTTCACCAGAGTGAATACAGAGGGTTCACCACAAGATGTAAACCATTGGTGAGCCTCAAAAACAGGAAGGCCAGATTAGAGTTTGCCAAACAACATCTAAAAAAACCTTCACAGTTGTGGAACAACATCCTATGGACAGATGAGACCAAGATCAACGTGTACCAGAGTGATGGGAAGAGAAGAGTATGGAGAAGGAAAGGAACTGCTCATGATCCTAAGCATACCACCTCATCAGTGAAGCATGGTGGTGGTAGTGTCATGGCGTGGGCATGTATGGCTGCCAATGGAACTGGTTCTCTTGTACTTATTGATGATGTGACTGCTGACGAAAGCAGCAGGATGAATTCTGAAGTGTTTCGGGCAATATTATCTGCTCACATTCAGCCAAATGCTTCAGAACTCATTGGACAGCGCTTCACAGTGCAGATGGACAATGACCCAAAGCATACTGTAAAAGCAACCAAAGAGTTTTTTAAGGGAAATAAGTGGAATGTTATGCATGGCCAAGTCAATCACCTGACCTGAATCCGATTGAGCATGCATTTCACTTGCTGAAGACAAAACTGAAGGGAAAATGCCCCAAGAACAAGCAGGAACTGAAGACAGTTGCAGTAGAGGCCTGGCAGAGCATCACGAGGGATGAAACCCAGCGTCTGGTGATGTCCATGCATTCCAGACTTCAGGCTGTAATTGACTGCAAAGGATTTGCAACCAAGTATTAAAAAGTGAAAGTTTGATTTATGATTATTCTGTCCCATTACTTTTGGTCCCTTAACAAGTGGGAGGCACATATGCAAACTGTTGTAATTCCTGCACCGTTCACCTGATTTGGATGTAAATACCCTCAAATTAAAGCTGACAGTTTGCAGTTAAAGCACATCTTGTTCGTTTCATTTCAAATCCATTGTGGTAGTGTATAGAGCCAAAAAATTTAGAATTGTGTAGATGTCCCAATATTTATGGAGCTGACTGTACTTGCAAGCATATATACCATTTAATATGCGCAAGGCGAGCAGTAAGGGATGGGGAAGTGGCCATGCTGCTGATGGTGCACGCATAGGCCGTGGCCCTGGACACGGTGAAACTGTGACTGCTGCCAGATCACAAGAATTACACTCATCCATGATACCTAGCTTCATGTCCCAGTTTACAGGGCGGCGCAGGACACCACTCTCGAAGTCAGACCAGTGCGACCAGGTGGTCGGTTAGATTGCTGAAGATATTGCTTCCAGTCGGTTAAGCACCACCCTGTCTTCCACAAAGTCCAGTCTCAGTAGCCAAGAGTCTGGTCGACAGAATCCTCACCCTGATCCTCCTTCCTCCCACCATGGAGAGTCTTGGCAAACAAGTGATCCCACACTCGGATATTCCGAAGAGCTCTTTTCATCGCATTCCTTGATTTGGGCCTCTCGACAAGCCCGCTTGAAGACGGACATGAGGGGATATTGTGCCCTAATTCCCAAACTCTTGAGCATCCACAGTCACAAGAAGATGATGGTGGGGAACGGCAATTAGTGTTTCACGAGGTGGATGATGATGATGAGACACAGTTGCCAGTAAGTCAAACGCAATTAGTGTCTTAAGAGATTGATGATGAAGATGAGACACAGTTGTCAATAACTGAGGTTGTTATTAGGTCAACAAGTCAGGAGGATAACCAGAATAAGGAAGTGGAAGAGGAAGTGGTGGACGATAAAGTCACTGACCCAACCTGTGAAGGTGGCAAGCCGAGCGAGGACAGCAGTACAGAGGGGGAGGGATCCGCAGCACCGCAACAGGCTGGAAGAGGCAGTGGGGTGGCAAAAGGGAGAAGGCGTCCACACCAAACAGGCCTGGAACTGTTCCCCGAAGCACCCCCTTGCGGCAATCTCCCTTGACAAGGGGTAGGTGTTCCGCAGTCTGGCGCTTTTTTGAGGAAAGTGCGGACGATAAAAGAATTGTCATTTTCAACCTGTGCCTTACCAAAATGAGCAGGGGCATGAACACTAGCATCCTCACCAGCATAATCCACCACATGGCATAAAGCAGCCTAATACGTGGGCCGAACGCCTGGGTCCACAATCAGTGTCTGCGGGTCACACCAC
Source organism: Bufo bufo (assembly GCF_905171765.1). Classification (NCBI taxonomy): domain Eukaryota; kingdom Metazoa; phylum Chordata; class Amphibia; order Anura; family Bufonidae; genus Bufo; species Bufo bufo. The sequence goes on from NC_053389.1 coordinate 701,434,125, forward strand.
TACCTCCTCTTCCCCTGTGTTACGTGCTGGCCAATCCCCTGTCTAAGATGCAGGCCCGGATGCCTCCCACCCTGCACCTGGACCTTCGCAAGCACCATCAGCTAGCACATCCACTTCTGTGTCCCCGCACAGCGTACAGATGTCCATACCCCAGCCCTTTGAACAAAAGCGCAAATACCCAGCCACCCACCCACAGGCCATAGCACTAAATGCGCACCTTTCCAAATTGCTGGCCCTGGAAATGTTGCCATTTCGGCTTGTGGACACTGAGGCTTTCCGCAGCCTGATGGCAGTGACCGTCCCACGTTACTGTGTCCCCAGCCACCAATATTTTTTACGGTGTGCAGTCCCAGCCTTACAACAGCATGTGTCCTGAAACATCACCCATGCCCTGACCAACACAGTTATTGGGAAGGTCCACTTAACGACTGACACATGGACAAGTGCTTTTGGCCACGGAAGCTATATTTTCCTGACGGTACACTGGGTGAACGTTGTGGAGGCCGAGAGTGAGTCGTACCCTGGGATGGCACAGGTCCTACGGACACCAAGGATTGCTGGCCCTACTTCCATTAGGGTTTCCGCCACCACCTACGTTAGCGGCTGCAACCCCCCTTCTCCTCCTCCGCCTTCTCCTCCACTTCCACCTCTGAGTTCTCATCTTGCAGCACCAGTCAGACATCAGTCAGTAGCTGGAAGCAGTGTAGCACTGCAGTGGGGAAGCGGCAATAGGCCGTGCTTAAACTGATCTGCTTAGGTGACAAACAGCACACCGCTGCAGAACTGTGGCAGGGTATAAGGAACCAGACTGAGCTGTGGCTCTTGCCACTCATCCTACAACCTGGTATGGTCGTGTCTGATTATGGCCGTAACTTGGTAGCGGCTTTGGAGCTCGGCAAGCTCACACACATACCATGCCTAGCCTACATGTTCAACTTAGTGGTTCAGCGGTTTCTCAAAAGCTACCCCAATTTGCCTGAGCTACTGGTGAAGGTGCGCCGCGTGTGTGCCCATTTCCGCAAGTCATCGTCAGCTTCCGCCGGTCTGGCATTGCTGCAGCAGCACTTGCTATTGCCAGCTCACCGACTGTTGTGCGACGTGAGCACACACTGGAGCTCCACTTTCCATATGTTGGCCAGGCTTTGACAGCAGCAGAGGGCAGTAGTGGAATACCAGCTGCAACATGGTCGTCACCTTTCCAGTCAGCTTCCGCTATTCACAAGCGACGAGTGGGCATTGATGTCTGACCTCTGTGAGGTTTTACACAACTTTGAGGAATCAACACATATGGTGAGCGGCATTAACGATATTATCAGCGTAACCATCCCACTTCTGTGTCTACTAAAACGCTCGCTGCTCACAATTAAGGCGGACGCTTTGCTTGTGGAAGAGGTGGAAATGGGGGAAGACATTACACAGGGTGATAGCCAGACCACCCTCAGTTCGTCTTCTCAGCGCAAATTGGATGATGAGGAGGAGGAGCAGGAGACGGTTGCCTCTGCTACAGAGGGTAGTACCCATGGAAGTTTTATTCCATCTGTTCAGCGTGGATAGGTACAAGAGGAGGAAGAGGATGAGGAGATTGAGAGTCATCCTCCTGATGAGGACAGCAAAGTCTTGTCTGTTGGGACTCTAGCACACATGGCTGACTTTATGTTAGGCTGCCTTTCCCGTTACCCTCGCGTTGTATGCTTTTTTATCCAACACTGATTACTGGTTGTTCACCCTTCTCGACCCCCGTTACAAAGAGAACTTCTCATCTCTCATTCCTGTGGTGGAGAGGACAAGGAAAATGGTGCAATACCAGAAGGTCCTTGTGGAAAAATTGCTCCAAAAATTTCCAGCTGACAACGCTGGCTACAGAGTACATAGTTCCTTGGCCAACCGAGGAGGGGATGCGAGGGAAACACACAGCAGTTCCAACAGAGGCAGGGCAACACTCTCCGAGGCCTGGGACAGTTTTATGACACCCCGCCAGCATCCTCAACCTGATGCGCGGCCTAGTGTCACAAGGAGGGAAACATTTTGGAAGATGGTGAAGGAGTACGTAGCAGTCCATGTCAGCGTCCTCAGTGATCCCACTGTGCTTCTCAACTATTGGGTGTCCACGTGGCACGAACTGGCACTCTAAGCCTTGGAGGTGCTGGTCTGCCCCGCCGCCAACGTTTTGTCAGAGCGGGTATTTAGTGCTGCTGGGGGTATAATAACTGATAAGCGCATCCGCCTGTCAACTGAAAATGCTGACCGGTTGACTCTTATAAAAATGAACAAGGCCTGGATTGCCCCTGACTTCTCTACTCCACCCGCGGAAAGCGGCTGAACATATAGGCACTCTAAATGTGGCTTTTATGGTGTATTGAATACACCATCCTCCTCCTCCATCATATTAACATGCCTTACAATTAGACCGTGTGGGAAGTGTTTTTCCTCAATTGCTTGGCCAAGAGGCTGCCACTTTTTCTAATGTCTGTATTTTATATGGGAATAGACTAATCATAAACTATTGAAATCATTTTCTTTTTATTTGTTAATATTTTGGCTGTTTCTTAATGGTGCATGTCCTCCACGCTACTTTTTGGTTTATTGAACATTTCTGCTTTTGATCTCTGGTGGACAGTGATTTTTCCTGATTCATTCAGAGCAGGAAGGATGTGAAATGTGTTAGTTGGAAGCATCAGGTAAACAATACAGTATTTATTCAATTTCATTGGATTGCATGTGGTTAGCATCATGCTGTGAATCAGTTTAGAGTCTATCTGAATGGTACCTCTTTTTCTATAAATATCAGAGCACAGCTGGTCTTAATGGATATAATGACATGTTCATTACTTGCAAAAAAAAAAAAAATACATATAGAATTAACACTAAATTTGGGATTTTTTTGTTCGAAATTTCCTGCAGAGAGACAAAACAAGGATTACATAGGAGACCTTTTATACACTATACTGAGATTAGCTTGAAATAGAGTCAAACAGTGACTTTTTAATCATGGTAAAGCTAAAGTTTAGCTTCCAGCTACAGGTCTTCAGGGCATGCTAGGAGCTGTACTGGAGAGCCACTGATTGGAGGCCATTACCCTACAAAAAGTGGAATCACATCCTTTGCTGCGTCCTTTCAATTATTGGAAAGCTTTGCCTACAAAAGGCAACATAACTTCAAAAGTAGGGGCCACTGAAGAAACACAAAATCAAGGTTTCTTATCTACAATCCTTGATATGTAATTCAACATTTGGGTCTCTCGCAAATTAATTTGATTGAACTAAAAAAGGTCCATAGAGACCACAGAATTTTCTATTTGTTTAAGTCCTAGAAACTGGTATCTATGATTATAGAAGTTTATACCCTCAACTGTTACCTGACCTGTCCAGGAAAACTCTCAGAACATTTTCATTTGGGGGATTCAGGTCGAGCTATAAGTAGCAGTGGTAAGTCAAAATCAGCTGTTCTTGTTTTAGAAATATGACAAAGCTACTTAAATAAATGGCTAAACATCTCAAGGTATTCAGTTTATTTTGACTTACCACTGCTTTGTTTGCCTTGTAGGCTTTAACTTTACTATCTAGTATTTATTTGTATGGAACAATTTCACAGTTTAGTGGAATATAGCATTTTTCATAGAATGAAATATTTGGTATGCGCTGTATTCACAAGCATATTAAAATGTTTAAAAGGGTGATTTATTTACTTATGTACCATTAAAGATTGCAGCTATTCTTCAGCTTTGTAGTCTTCAGGAAACCTAGACCTGCCCCTCCACTACTTGTACCCCTTTTCAGTGTGCATTCTACAAAGACTATGGTCTACAAACATGCAGGTATTTCTGGATTTTGTGGAGGCCAATATTCAACTAATAATAATAAAACATTATACAATATATAGTGAATTGTGCAGAAGGAATCTTTCCATAAAATACATAAACATATCCCATATCTTTCTTTTATCTATTGACTGAGACTTCTAAGGTTCATTTTAGTGTTTTTATTTAAACTGACACGGTATCTTCTGAATCTTTATAGTCATTGAATAATTATGCAAATATTCTACCTCTGTGGCTATATTCAATATAAATATCCCAAGTACCATGACAGTGAGTGGCAGCTGAGAAACATCATTTGCATGTCTGCTCCTGATTTCCTATTCGAAAACAGATGGTATAATTTAACTGATATTTTATTAAAAAGAAAGATGTCTTTACAATTTTATTATTTGTTTTTGACAGCAGGGAGATGGACTTATCAGCTGCAGTTTATCTATACTTTCCATAATGGGTATGTGTACCGTCACCAGTGAAGAAAATGGTTGTCTGTCCTCACCTAAAAACGTAATTTCCCTCTCCTCATGAAGAAATGATTCGGCCTCAAATCCCTATATTTCCAAAATCATGATTTAATATTGTATAAATTTTTATTGTAGATCTATGAATGCTCAAACATAAAGAAGATGGTAATTTTATTTTTTATAAAAATGAGATGGAACCCACCAAACAAAAAGATTCAAATCAATACAATTGTGCAAATGGTAGCTGCTGTGTTTCAGTTTGTTTCTGTGTGTAGAGCTTCTGTCTGCCTAATTATTGTACATCATAGACATACTGTACCTTACAAAATACAGGACCCTTCTTGGTGGAGCCCGGAAACTGTCTTTTGGCGGCCTAGGCTGATAAGGCAAATTGTGTCCCCCAATGCATGAAGTCAATTCAGATACTCACACTATTCTGCCTATGCCACACAATGACACCAACAACTGTGACATCACCACCCTCTCACTGATGCAATACTGGCAGATTAAATTGTTCTGAAGAAAGGAGGAGGATGGGGAAATTAAAATCCACCCTGTATGACCTTTTTCTCTTACTACATATATAAGTGACAAACCAAAGCGTAATGCATCAATAAGGAACCAGGGGATATGATAGAAACTTTTAAATACATAAAGGGAATCAACTCGGTAAAGGAGGAGAGAATATTTAAAAGAAGAAAAACTACCACAAGAGGACACAGTTTTAAATTAGAGGGGCAAAGGTTTAAAAGTAATATAAGGAAGTATTACTTTACTGAGAGAGTAGTAGATGCATGGAATAGCCTTCCTGCAGAAGTGGTAGCTGCAAATACAGTGAAGGAGTTTAAGCATGCATGGGATAGGCATAAGGCCATCCTTCATATAAGATAGGGCCGGGGGCTATCCATAGTATTCAGATATATTGGGCAGACTAGATGGGCCAAATGGTTCTTATCTGCCGACACATTCTATGTTTCTATGTTTCTATGTTTCAGAGCAAACTTACAGTATATTTACTTCTGTGGAGAAAGAAATCTTTCCACTACCATTGTAATAACTAAAGTAGATGCATTAAAACATTTAAATACATTTTTGCAAACACATGTACACTTTAACTTACATGCACACACAGCAGTATACTTTTACATACACGCAGTGGCACTCAGAGCAGCACATCTTACAGAAGCATAGGCACAGTCTAACAGAGGCTGCTGTGCGCCACTGTTCCCCTGCTTACCGCCACGGTTCCGGGCGCCGTGTTCAGTGGTGCTCTGCGGCCGGTGCTTCCCATTTCACCGCTGCAGTCCTAGGCCCTGTCTGTGTGGGTGCTGTTGTTCTGGATCCGCTCCACAGTTTACTCTCATTCCTGGCCACAGCATGCTTGCTGTTTGTTCCTGCTGCACTTCCTTAAGGGCCGGCACGCGTCACTTCCTGCGTTTTGTGGCTTAGGTCATGTGACCTCGCTGACCTATCCTAGCCCTCCTGTGCACATATAAGTGGCTCAGCCCCCATCCTCAGCATCAAGGTCCTTGTGCTCTGCTAAGGCTCCTGAAAACTTGTGTTCCTGACTCGTATTTGTGTTATTGGATTCTGCTACCAGTCTGATCCCTGCCTGCTATTCTTGACTCTCCTGTTGCCAATCCGAATTGCCTAACCTGTACCTGTGCCGCCTGTCCTGACCTTTCGACTGTCCTGACCTTTCACCTGTCTGACTACGCCTCTGCCTCATTCTTCGGTCTTGCACTGTTGCTCCTGGTAACAACTCCGCCTGCCTGACTCTGACTGTGTTGTGCCAACTGTAAAGTCTGGTGGAGGAGGAATAATGGTATGGGTTTGTTTTTTAAAAGTTGGTCTAGGCTTTTTTGTTCCAGTGAAGGGAAATCTTAATGCCTCACCATACCAAGACATTCTGGACAATTGTATGCTTCCAAATTTGCGTGAAAATTTTGGGGAACGTAGTTTTCTGTTCAAACATGACTATGCCAAAGCAATGTCCATAAAGACATGATTGGGTGAGTTTGGTGTGGAAACACTTGACTAACCTGCACCTCAACTGCATCAAACACCTTTTGAATGAACGAGATAGGAGATTGAGAGTCAGGCTCTCTCTCATCCACCATCAGTGTCTGACCTCACAAATGTTCTTCGGGATGAAAGGGCAAAAAATCCTACAGACACAATCCAAAGTCTTGTAAAAAAATGCTTCTTAGAGTGGAAGCTGTTTTATTTGAAAAGGTGAAGCCCAACTCATATAGATGCCATGTACTGTAGATGCCAATGTAGCACCCTAGGCGCCTGCCCTCAAGCACCCTTCGTCCTTGCCCTGCTTGTTTCTAGTATGGATATACATGTAGTTTTACTGGGGGATTGTATATAGCAGCATTCAAACTCTTTCAACAGAGCCAGGTATCATGCACAATACTGAATCCAGATCCCAGCCGTGTGCATGATGCCATTTTCATTTTTAGTTCAATAGAAATGTCCTATACTTTTCCGCAAAAGGGTTAACATGTTCTATCTTTCTTGTGGGGCTGCGGAATGTATGTGTGGATGCAGACAGCACACAGTGTTGCTGTCCACATCTTTTGTGACATCATCGAAATGAGTGGGTCTGCATCTGATCTGCCAAAAATGTGGATCGGATGCGGACCAAACACTCGGTCGTGTGCATGAGCCCTCAGGGAAAGAATATGAATTGCCAATTCAATTTAGGAAATAATATTAGGTTAGTGAATTATCGATGCACTGACTTCTTTCCAAGGCTCCACTAAACATGGCTGTTGAAGGTCTTCATTTGTTAGAAGGCTGTCATTAAAACATTTCCACCTGTACTATATACTATATCTTAAAGGGAACCTGTTGTCTTATTTTGGCCTATGTACAGTACCTAATCACATATTGCTTCAGGTCACATCTCACTGAAATAAGTGCTTTTTCTAGTAAAAATCTCTGTCTGGCTGTTTTCAAGAAATAATTATTTGAAAAAGTACCTAATAGTAGGTGAATTCAGGACATGGAGTCATTGAGGCGTCTCCCTGCAACCGCTGAGTTACTGACACAAACCTGACCATGTTACTTTGAGTCTCACACATCCTCTCTGGAGACGGGATGCTGTTGTGCTTGACAGATGAGCTGAGCAGTGATGTGCTGAAGTCAAGTTTTGTATACCTCAGATCACTGCACATGTCAGGAGAAGCAAGGAGGAAAAGTATCAATTGTAAATTTGCTAAATTTCAGTCATGCCAGCGATGACATTGAGAAGCTAGGCATTCTGTGATTTGGCGACTGCATAGTAAATGGATCCAGGGGCGTTGCTAGGTCAAAACATTCGGGGCTTGAGCCCGGGATGTTTTGCCCAGGGCCCCGAATTTTACTGCAGCTGCATGACAGAGTGTGATACATAAAGGGCTCTTTCACATGAGCGGATGCCGTGCGGGTAATCCGCTGCGTGAAAGAGAGCCAAGCCCCGCTCAGACAGCAGAGACACGGAGCATTAACATGATTGATAATGCTCTGTGCCTCTCTGTGATCTTTTTACTACAAAATCACGGTGACAACTTTATCTCACTGTGATTTTGTAGTAAAAAGATCACAGAGAGGCAAACAGCATTATCAATCATGTTACTGCTTCGTGTCTCTGCTGTCCGGAGCGGGGCTTGGCTCTCTTTCACGCAGCGGATTACCCGCACGGCATCCGCTCGTGTGAAAAAGCACTAATACTTCGCAGAGAGAAGGAGACAAGCAATGCTCCTCCCTCTCTTGTGCAACACCTATGCTGATTGGTGGAGTAGCAGTCAGCAGGCTTCTCTCAGTGCTGCTGCTCCACCAATCAGAGTCTCCTCCTGCACGCTGACAGAGAGCGCTCGGGAAGCGCTGTCACACTATGAGAGAAGCCAGCCACAGTGTAAGTTCTACAGCTGTGTTCTTGAGAATGTGGTGGTTGGGATGTGTGGGGAAGGGATGGGTGAGGGCATCGGCATCAGGGCGGCTACTGCACATTCCAGGGGGAAGGTTGTGGGCACAATGCAGGCTACACTCACTTTATTTTGGATAGGTGGAGAGAGTGATCCCTACAGGCAAATGTCATTCGCTCCGCCTTCCCTCCATACTAGATTGCAATGATCTTGGAATTACAGTATCTGGGACCAAAAGGCAGCTTAACATTATATTTCTATTACATCTAATAAATATATACAGTAATGTAAAGCTGCTTTGTGGATCCCGATAATTCCAAGATCACTCCAATAAATTATGGAGGGGGACTGGAGTAAATTACTCTGTCTACAAGCATGACTTTATCTACAAGCATACCCCCAAATAAAGATCCACCAAAAGCCTCTAGATGAAATACCAGATCTAAGACCCCAAATGACAGTCAACAGATCCTAGCCATTAACCCCTTAAAAGCTATATGACGGAACCGTGCATCATAAGCGTTAAGGGGTTGTATGCAAACACCTTTGTGCGGTTAAACAGAGGGAAGGGGCTCCCTCTGTCACGCCATCAGTTCCCCATGATGTGACTGTGGGCACATATCACTCAAGCCTTAATTAGCTGTTTTATAAAATAATTGTCTTATTTTTAATCCATGGTCAATGCCAGAAAGGGTCACATCCCATCTGTCCCCACCAAAAAAAACTGAAAAAGTGATCAAAAAGTTGTAGGTACCCCAGAATGAAAACAGCAGCTTATTACACAAAAAATAAGCCTCATACAGCTCCAGAAAAAAATCTAAACATTTTGAATCTCAGAATATAATAACACAAAAACAACAAAAAAAGAAGAAGCATGTACAAAAGGTTGGAAGTGTGGTATTGTTGTGGATCAGGCACTGGATTTATTTAATTGTTATCCACCCAAAACCCATGCACTCTCAGCGATCTAAGGTTCTCATGGCCTTTAAGTTTCCGTTCTTCTGATCCATCAGTAGAACAGAAAAAAATAACTGATACTGTAAAAAAAAAAAAAAAACGGACCTTGTGCATCCACTATGAACATTAGGCATCCGTTTTAGCAATTTCCACCAGAGATCTGCTTTTTTTTAGATGGAAAAAAGAGTCCTTTAAGCAGTACTTTTTTTCTGTCTAAAAAAAATGGATCTCAGACTGAAATGGCTAAAAAGTATAATCTGTTTCTAGTGCTAAGGCGTGTGTATGTGGGGAGGCGGGCAGGGCAGATATTTAAAAAATATGGCACATATGCATTGGGGCTTTAGCCCCGGATCTTTTGAGACCCTAGTAATGCCCAAAATGGATCACAGTTGATGTGAATACTCCAGGTATGTACTTATGTGTACAGTATGTACTTATGTGTACTAATGTACAGCCATATATAGTCATAGTACACTCTCACAAAAATAAATTCTCTGACCTGTTAGAAAGATACACGTCATAAACTAAGAATAATAGTGGGAACATACAGTGGCTCTACCACACTGGACTGAAATGGTCAAGGTGCACACTCCATGGCCCATCCACTGCAGAATATGCATTATATATATTGGAGCAATAATTAATTAGGAAGGCACTCCATTGCATGGAAACAAATTCACCGTAATGACATTTCATTTATTGAAACAAAAAAAACTCAAAAATAATATAATATATATATATATATATATATATATATATATATATACACATATACAGACATAATAAATAAAAAAAATTGAAAATAGAAAAACATATGTAATAATATGCTAAATACACCAAAAAATTTAATGCATTTTTCAGATTTAAAAATAACAGTTTTTTGTTAGATCCCAACATTTATAGTATCCATAATAGCATGATTGTAGCAATAAAAATTCATGTGTATCACCACTTAATATATAAATCAATATACCATGATTGTCTCATTCTTGTATACCGTAATATATAGTGCCTTGCAAAAGTATTCACCCCCCTTGACTTTTTTCGTATTTTGGTGCCTCGCAACCTGAATTGTTAAGCAAACAACAAATAGGACAAAATAACAGAAAAAGTCAATGTGCATAACTATTCACCCCCTAATGTCAATACTTTGTAGAGCCACCTTTTGCGGCAATCACAGCTCCAAGTTGCTTTGGATAAGTCTCTATGAGCTTTCCACATCTTACCACTGGGATTTTTACCCATTCCTCCTTGCAATACTGATCCAGCTCCTTCAAGTTGGATGGTTTGCACTTGTGAACAGCAATCTTTAAGTCTGACCACAGATTTTCTATTGGATTGAGATCTGGGCTTTGACTAGGCCATTCCAACACATTTACATGTTTCCCCTTAAACCACTCAAGTGTTGCTTTAGCAGTGTGTTTGGGGTCATTGTCCTGCTGGAAGATGAACCTCCATCCTAGCCTCAAATCACGCACAGAGTGGTACAGGTTTTGCTCAAGAATATCCCTGTATTTAGCACCATCCATCTTTCTCTCAACTCTGACCAGTTTCCCAGTCCCGGCTTCTGAAAAACATCCCCACAGCATGATGCTGCCACCACCATGTTTCACTGTGGGGATGGTGTTCTTCGGGTGATGTGATGTGTTGGGTTTGCGCCAGACATAGAGTTTTCTTTGATGGTCAAAAAGTAAAATTTTAGTCTCATTAGACCAGAGAACCTTTCTCCATACATTTTGGGAGTCTCCCACATGAGTTTTCGCAAACTCACAACGTGCTTTTTTGTTTTTTTCAGACAGTAATGGCTTTTTTCTGTTCACTCTGCCATAAAGCCCAACTCTATGGAGCGTATGGCTTATTGTCGTCCTATGTACAGATACTCCAGTCTCTGCTGTAGAACTCTGCAGCACCTCCAGGGTTACCATAGGTCTCTGTGCTGCCTCTCTGATTAATGCCCTCCTTGCCCGGTCCGTGAGGTTTTTTTGGTTGCCGTCTCTTGGCAGGTTTGCTGTTGTGCCATGTTCTTCCCATTTGGTTATGATAGATTTGATGGTGCTCCTGGGTATCATCAAAGATTTGGATATTTTTTTTATAAACTAACCCTGACTTGTACTTCTTAACAACAATGTCCCTTGTTTGGAGAGTTCCTTGGTCTTCATGGCAGTGTTTGGTTAGTGATGCCTCTCGCTTAGGTGTTGCAGCCTCTGGGGCCTTTCAAAAAAGGTGTGTATATGTAATGATAGATCATGTGACACTTAGATTGCACAGAAGTAGACATCATTTCACTAATTATGGGACTTCTGAAGGTAATTGGTTGCACCAGAGCATTTTATGGGCTTCCTAACATACGCACATGCCTATTTTTCTGTTTTCTATTTCTGAACAATAGTTTTATTTATATATTTTTCTCATTTCACTTTACCAACTTAGACTATTGTGTTCTGATCCATCACATAAAATTCTGATTAACAAAACATTTACCTTAAGGCTGTAATGTACCAAAATACGAAAAAAGTCAAGGGGGGTGAATACTTTTGCAAGGCACTGTACATTTCATGATTAGCTGAATTCATATAGCTCAGTCCATATATATTCTTGGTAACTGTAGAGGGAAGTCAGGTGGGCGTATGTATATGGATATATATATGTATCTGCCCCTTCTTTGATATGTGTATATATGTATATATATGGGCCCTTTTATATGGCCAATAGGGATATATATTTCCTGTATGGCCGTGTATATATTGGCCCTGTATGGCAAGTGGGGACATATGTATGTCCCCTGTATGTGATGCCCCAGGTATATACGAGTGTGTGTGTATATCTAGATATGTGTGTATGTAATTGCACACATGTCTATGTATATACACTTATGTCAGCATGACAGTATGTATGTGGACTTATTGCTGCCCATTAATGCCCCCGGTTTTGTATGTGTATGTGTTTATAGATGTGCCCCAAGCATCTGTGGATACATATATATATGTATATGTGTAGAGGGAAGTGGTATAATTGTGCATATGTGTGTATATGTATATATATGTCTAGTATATATATATATATATATATATATATATATATAGATATATATATATACAGTACAGACCAAAAGTTTGGACACACCTTCTCATTCAAAGAGTTTTCTTTATTTTCATGACTATGAAGGCATCAAAACTATGAATTAACACATGTGGAATTATATACATAACAAACAAGTGTGAAACAACTGAAAATAAGTCATATTCTAGGTTCTTCAAAGTAGCCACCTTTTGCTTTGATTACTGCTTTGCACACTCTTGGCATTCTCTTGATGAGCTTCAAGAGGTAGTCCCCTGAAATGGTCTTCCAACAGTCTTGAAGGAGTTCCCAGAGATGCTTAGCACTTGTTGGCCCTTTTGCCTTCACTCTGCGGTCCAGCTCACCCCAAACCATCTCGATTGGGTTCAGGTCCGTTGACTGTGGAGGCCAGGTCATCTGGCGCAGCACCCCATCACTCTCCTTCATGGTCAAATAGCCCTTACTTTCAAAGTTTTCCCAATTTTTCGGCTGACTGACCTTCATTTCTTAAAGTAATGATGGCCACTCGTTTTTCTTTACTTAGCTGCTTTTTTCTTGCCATAATACAAATTCTAACAGTCTATTCAGTAGGACTATCAGCTGTGTATCCACCTGACTTCTCCTCAACGCCACTGATGGTCCCAACCCCATTTATAAGGCAAGAAATCCCACTTATTAAACCTGACAGGGCACACCTGTGAAGTGAAAACCATTTCAGGGGACTACCTCTTGAAGTTCATCAAGAGAATGCCAAGAGTGTGCAAAGCAGTAATCAAAGCAAAAGGTGGCTACTTTGAAGAACCTAGAATATTACATATTTTCAGTTGTTTCACACTTGTTTGTTAAGTATATAATTCCACATATGTTAATTCATAGTTTTGATGCCTTCAGTGTGAATCTACAATTTTCATAGTCATGAAAATAAAGAAAACTCTTTGAATGAGAAGGTGTGTCCAAACTTTTGGTCTGTAGTGTATATATATATATTGGCCCTGTATGGCCAGAGGGGGGAAGGTCATAGTGTTATGTATGTATATGTGTATATGTCTGTATGCCCCTGTATTTACACACATGTCCATATATACTTACATTAGAGTTGGGTATATATAATATATATAGATATGCCCCAATTGTCTTATATGCATGTGGCCAGTTATGTCCCCCAGTCATGGCGCCCCCCACCTCTTCCTGCATACCTGCGGGTGATGGCACCAGATGGCTAGATTGTCCAGCTTCTGGTCACTTCAGAAGATCCATAGATCCCTTTGAAACATCCCCAGCAGGGCTCCCCCACCTTCTGTTTAGGGACTGTTTATGACATGGGTGTGTGTGTGTGGTGCCACGGTGTCTTTGGCTGTACAGATTCTGAGCCTCAGGGGGCCAGTCAGTTATCTGCTGCAGTCTGAGTGCATGCATTCTGTCACACGCACACGATGATGTCATTTCCCTGCACCTTGGATGGGGGAAGGGAAGGGGGGAGTGAGAGTAACTTATATATCAGTCGAAGACAAAGGAAAGGTCTCTTGGAACTGGACTACAAGGAGAGACACATGGGAGAGAGCAGCTAAGTGACGTGCCCCTGGAGAAGGAGCCTGCAGCCTGGACCAGAAGGACGCCCCTAGAGACGAGCAACTCCCCTGGAAAACGAGCATAAGTATCATTAACCCCTAACTACCATATCCCACTAACGAATACCTACCCTATACCTGTAGCCCCCACGGACATACACTCACCTAAAGAATTATTAGGAACACCTGTTCTATTTCTCATTAATGCAATTATCTAGTCAACCAATCACATGGCAGTTGCTTCAATGCATTTAAGCGTGTGGTCCTGGTCAAGACAATCTCCTGAACTCCAAACTGAATGTCAGAATGGGAAAGAAAGGTGATTTAAGCAATTTTGAGCGTGGCATGGTTGTTGGTGCCAGACGGGCCGGTCTGAGTATTTCACAATCTGCTCAGTTACTGGGATTTTCACGCACAACCATTTCTAGGGTTTACAAAGAATGGTGTGAAAAGGGAAAAACATCCAGTATGCGGCAGTCCTGTGGGCAAAAATGCCTTGTGGATGCTAGAGGTCAGAGGAGAATGGGTCGACTGATTCAAGCTGATAGAAGAGCAACGTTGACTGAAATAACCACTCGTTACAACCGAGGTATGCAGCAAAGCATTTGTGAAGCCACAACACGCACAACCTTGAGGCGGATGGGCTACAACAGCAGAAGACCCCACCGGGTACCACTCATCTCCACTACAAATAGGAAAAAGAGGCTACAATTTGCACGAGCTCACCAAAATTGGACTGTTGAAGACTGGAAAAATGTTGCCTGGTCAGATGAGTCTCGATTTCTGTTGAGACATTCAAATGGTAGAGTCCGAATTTGGCGTAAACAGAATGAGAACATGTATCCATCCTCTGATGGCTACTTCCAGCAGGATAATGCACCATGTCACAAAGCTTGAATCATTTCAAATTGGTTTCTTGAACATGACAATGAGTTCACTGTACTAAAATGGCCCCCACAGTCACCAGATCTCAACTCAATAGAGCATCTTTGGGATGTGGTGGAACGGGAGCTTCGTGCCCTGGATGTGCATCTCTCAAATCTCCATCAACTGCAAGATGCTATCCTATCAATATGGGCCAACATTTCTAAAGAATGCTATCAGTACCTTGTTGAATCAATGCCACGTAGAATTAAGGCAGTTCTGAAGGCAAAAGGGGGTCCAACACCGTATTAGTATGGTGTTCCTAATAATTCTTTAGGGTATATCCCACTATTCCCTATACCACCAACCCTCCCTATACGACCAAAAATTTAACCCTATACCAACCCTTACCTGTGGCCCCTACCTACCCCTATTACCCCTGTTCCCTGATATACCCTTATCCCTGTCACCTGTACCCCTGTTCTGCACCCCTACCCTTAACCCCCTGGACCACCAATCCCCCACCCTAACCCTATAGTAGCATCTCTGCTCCCTATTCTGGGTTAATCCCTGCAACCCTGTGTCTGTGGCCTGCATTTACCCTTGCAGCGCCACTGTAAACCCTTCGTTCTTAGGGATAGTTTTTAGTCCAGGTTGGGTGGGCTGCTAATTTGTGTGTGTGTGTAAGTGTATTGTATAGTTAGTTTGTGGGTGGAATTTGGGATTGTGTAGTGTAGTTTAGTACTGTATTTTTAGTACTGTATTGTTAGTGCATTGCGTGCGTTGTGTACTGTAGGTGTTAATAAATACTGTGTGTTATTTGTACCTACTGTGTAACGTGTGGTTACTAGCGGTAGTTAGTAAGGCGCATGTAGCTAGTTTAGTGATTAGCGTAAGGTAAAGTGAAAGTATTATTCATTATTGAAGGTATAAATAGGCGGAGTCATCGGTAGTCGGCTCCTCCTATTTATATTAATTATCGATATTTGCATAAATATTGGTAATTAATATTCCCCCTTTACAGTAACTCTGTATGTACCGGAATTAAGGTCCTTGAATTCACACTTGAACCAATTAAAATCGGAGTAGCAATGATCCTTCAATAGAAATGATAAATGGTGATCTTATATCCGGTTTTAGATAGTACTGTAGTTATATTGTCCTTATTTGAGTTAATTGATATAAATCTCCCAGAAATAAAATACTTGACTGATTCTTAAAAGATAAATTAATAAAGCTCTGTATATTTCATGATAGGAGAACACAATATATAATAAAAACTGACGTCAGTACATTAATTGTTGTGCAGTATCGGCTACCTTGCTTATCATTTCAGAATATCCATATGAGGTCAATTAATGAAAGTTCGTATTGTATTCAATGTAACTTTGTTACCACTTCCACATGTGTCAGGTACGGCCCCGGCTGTGCAATATAGTTACGTTCACTATGCACTGCTGGTTATGATGCCTCAGCATTCCATGTGGCGTCCCACGTGTCGGGAGATGGCCGGTTTTAGTTAGCCCTCTTGCTATAGGGAAGGATTAGAATGGATCCATAACTCGCCGTCTCGTCTATCCTCCTAAAACAGCAAGTTTAGGTATGCTGGTGGCCCCAGATGGATTCCTTTGTTTTATGCCGCTAATGAGTTCACTGTTAAGTTTAAAAATTCACCAAACGCGTTTCGGAGTTACATACTCCTTCCTCAGTGGTTACCAGTGAACTGTCATGTCATTGATTATATAGGTGCCCCTTTGATTGGGGGAAGGTATTTGATTGGATCCAGATGCACACAAAAAAACTGGACTGGATTAATATATTCAAATTGGTACAATATTGCCTTTCCACAACATTCAACTGGAGAACATATCATCTTCAGAGTAACAATAATAACAATGTTATTACGTATATCTATATGTACCAGTAATTTAAAACATTATCTTGATTTAACATGTATGCAACTTTTTTTGTGTTGTTGATGTGTTCTTATTGATATAATATTTATACTAAATATGTGCCAAAACAATTAGCTTTTAAATAAAATAGAATAATTGTATCTAAAAATCAAGAGATATAGAGGTTCTTATATGAAATTTAATTATATAGATACAACCAGCAAGAAAAAAATGCGCATGCATTTTCAATGCATTATATTGCGTTTTTTATCCCTAGTGTATTATTCCAGTTTCAAATATCTCTATTTGCTTTGGGGTTTACTCATATCAATGTATATTGTAATTTTGTAACATATCTATTTTTTTTACTTTTTATCTTTTACTTTTTACATTTTTTTATCTTCTACTCTCTGTTTTTTATTTGCATAATTTTTCTCTATATGTTTTTTATTCTATAGTTTCTCTTCTATGATTCCTTTTTGTGTCTTTCAGGTACAAATTCATGTCTGACAGTTACTGTAAACTGTAGTGAAGGTAATCTTCTTACCAATAAATTTGTATTTGTGAGTTATCCTCTCCCTTTTGATCCTCAGCTGTGCCATGTGATCAACACTCTGACTTTCCAATTAACACAGCATCTTATGTGTGGACAATAAATCAGTTCCTCTATGTATTTGTATAGGAACCTCAATGTCATTCTGATAGGAATTAATAGAGACTGACTTCCTGTCCTGTGTGAGTAGGAAATCAGAGTGCTGATCACATGACACCGCTGAGGATCAGAAGGGAGGTTATAACTCACAAATACAGACACAGGTAAGAAGATTCCCTTCACTATAGTTTATATCATGCACCTTTCTAACAGGTCAGAGAACAAACATTTTTTGTGGGAGTGCTTCTTTAAGTGATTCTTCTGAGATGTATTACTGAGACTCACTTACTGCACTGTGGAGGCTATGATCTGCCAGTCTGCAACCACAGAGGTCTTATTTTAATATTTGCAGTGTGCCCCACCTTTTTTTTTTTTGTGCCTGGCCCTGCAAATTGCTGCTTGAAATGTTTCGCTGGTCTGGATTTTTTCTGTGCTGGTTTCCTCAAACTTATTTACAGTGGACTAATCAGCTCATAGGCCTTATTTTTCTATGCTGCGCTGTAAATAAGGATTTGATTGACCTTGGTATATTTGAGTGCCCTAGGCCTTTCCTTCCTGCACAGATTAGACTGGCTTGTGCTCACATCCTCTCTTGCAATCATATGCTATGTTAGGGTAATGTTGCAAGGAAAATCATAACATCAATAAAATGTAATTTTAGCACTTAAGTACAGATATTTGTATCCACAGCTTGATTGGACTTTGGATAAGTAATTTTCCCTCACATCCATCAGTACCTAACAGTGAGCATGCTGTAAGACATAGCAGGAAGCAAACATCTTTATGTGCACACAGTAATTAGCCTGCAGTCTGCCTGGGTGCACATTATCTATCTATCTAATTATTTATCTATCTAATATTTATCTATCTAATATATGTCTATCTAATATCTATCTATCTATCTATCTATCTATCTATATATATCTAGACAAAAGCAGTAATGGGAGCGGCACCAACGTATATATGTAGTTGTGGTGTGCCAGCCGCTGAGGAAATGATCCAATATCCATTAGATAGTATGAAGAAATTCCAAGGCACTCCCAGAATAGTGAATCAAATGTAGTGTTCTTTAATCACCAAAGCGATGTTTCAGTCCTCTTACTGGGACTTTTCTCAAGCAGTGAGAAAAGTCCCAGTAAGAGGACTGAAACGTCACTTTGGTGTTTAACAAACTCTACATTTGATTCACTATTCCGGGAGTGCCATGGAATTTCTTCATACTATCTATCTAATATGTTTTTTTATATATATATATATATATATATATATATATACAGTCCCTGACAAAAGTCATGTAGCTTGTGTACAAATTGACTTGAAGTGGCGCTAAAATATATTTCTAATCAAGATTTTGTTACAAGAAATGGGTCATTTTAATCCCAACAGCCTTTGTAATAATGTTTCAGTGCAAAACGAAACTGACAAAAAGTATTCTAATATTCACAGCTTGGTAAAGCCCAATTTTTGCCAAGACATAAGTGTTGTCGCCTTGTCATATGAGCTTCACCTGTGACTAATAATGGATCAATTAGGTCTCAGGTGTGTATAAAAAGAACCCCAGTACACTAGACCTTCACATCAACTGCAACTAGACCTCTGCAAACATGCCTAAGATTCACCCGGAGACTAAAGTGTTGATTATCAGAGGCTGAAGACCAGATCCACTGCTGATGTGGCAGAAACCTTCAATGTGTCTCAGCGTCAAGTTCAGAGGATAAAAAATAGATTTGAAGAGACTGGAGACGTTTTGGACAAGGCCAGGTCAGACCGACCCCGCAAGACAACTGCTCGAGAGGACCGTTTGTTGACTCGAAAATCCAAGGCCAGCCTATTTTCCACTGCAGCAGAGCTCCACGAGACCTGGTCACCTGAAGTCCCTGTATCAACCAAAACAGTTTGCTGGATTCTGTCTCGAAATGGCCTCCATGGTCGAATCAGTGCCCATAAGCCAGCACTAAACAAAAGACAATTGAAAAACCGTGTGGCATTTGCCAAGGCCCACAGCCTGCTAAAAGGATGGACACTGGAAAAGTGTCAGAAGGTGGATTTTTCAGATGAATCTTCTGTTGAATTACACCACAGTCGCCGTAAATATTGCAGGAGACCTACTGGAACCCGCATGGAGCCGAGATTTACCCAGAAAACAGTGAAGTTTGGTGGAGGCAAAATCATGGTCTGGGGTTACATCCAGTATGGGGGTGTGCGAGGGATTTGCAGGGTGGAAGGCAACATCAATAGTCTAAAATACCAAGAAATCTTAGCTACCTCTTATTTTCCCAACCATAAAAAAGGCCAAATTCTGCAGCAGGATTGTGCTCCATCGCATACTTCCATCTCCACATCAAAGTTCCTTAAGGCGAAGAAGATCAAGATGCTCCAGGATTGGCCAGCCCAGACATGAACATCATTGAGCATATGTGGTGTAGGATAAAAGAATATTGATGAACTCTGGGAGGCATGCAAGATTGTTTTCTTTGCTATTCCTTGTATGAATCCTTGTCAAACCGCATGGATGCTGTCCTTCAAGCTCATGGAAGTCATACAAGATATTAAATTTGGATCTCAGAGCATTACTACTTAATTTGCTGACATATTTTTTGATTTGCAGTAAAGTTGTTCAATTTCTGTATAGGCGACAAAACTTTTGTCTTGCCAAAATTTGACCTTTCTGTCTTGATTAAATGATAAATCTTTTTTCAGTAAAACTAATTTATTTCAGTGCATTAAACATCATTTGGGAGGGCTTTAGCTTTTCATATGAGCTATTTCTAACACCAATTGATTAATTAAAAGTCAGGTTAATAGCAGGAGTTTCTACAAAATAGAGAAGCGACAAGACTTTTGTCAGGGACTGTATATACTGTGTATATATATATATATATATATATATATATAAAATCTATCTATGTATCTAGATTATATCTATCTAATCTCCTGTCTATCTAATTATCTATCTATCTATCTATCTATCTATCTGTCTCTCCGCTTATCTATCATCTATCTAATATCTATCTGTCTATCTATCTACTTTGTAAAGGAAGAATGAGCAAAATTGTACTGAAGAAATGTTGGCACTGTTCACACTTGCACTATGGATTCATTATAAACACAATTACATATTGTTTTATTATCATCATTATTGTTATGCTTTTCTGGCCATGAACTCTAATGGTTCATATAGACATTGAAGGATTAAAGGGGTTCTCTGGGAATGATTTAAAATGGCCATCAGCAACCAGTCCTAGAATGTGAGGTGGACTGGTTGCCTCCACTTGCAGATTTGCCTAGTAGGGTGAGGAGGCAAGACCTCACTACACTATTTTACAATGGATAGTAATGATGTGATCATGCCTGGTATACCATCTGGCTGGAAAACTTACCAATATGTAGTATATGCAAGTGCTCATACCTAGGCTCATACCCTCATCCCCACCAGCTCTGGAGGCAACCAATAATGTTTACATTCTAGGACAGGTTGCGGGCAACCATTTAAAGTAATTCCTGGAGAAACTCTTTAAATGCAAATCCATAGCTTACACTTGGAAGTAGAGTACTGGCTATATTTAAAGCATTATGAGAAAAAAATTACAATTCTGAAAACCTAGGCAATCATTACACACAAATAAGTAAACATCAATATAAAGGTGGAGATTTAAAAAAAAAAATATCAGTTCACTGTGAGAGGTGCATTCGTATGTCTGAACTGTGCAGCATTAGATAGATTCACCACAGAGGCAAATAACCTTCTAAGACCTCTTTCACACGACCGTAGTGCTCCCGTGGCCGTATTGCGGGCCGCATACGGCGGTTCCACAATACATGGGGCACGGGCAGTGTGCACTTGAATAAGTCTGCAAATCAGGAGGTGTGGTGCGAAACGGAAGCAAGGAATGGAACCCCACGGAAGCACTACAGAGTGCTTCCATGGGCTTCTGATTCATGCAAAAAATAGAACTTGTTCTATCTTTTTGCGGAACGGACAGATCACAGACCTATTCAAGTTGAATAGGTCTGGATCCGTCCCGGCCGCTGCATGGACATTGCCCGTGCATTGGGGACCACAAATTGCGGAGCTGTTTCTGGAAGAAAGAAGTCATGGTTTTGTAATCCCACGGCTTTGCTTTCCATCCCTTTTTGTACTTTTCATCTATCAAACATTTATGACATATCCTGTGGATATGATCTGAATGTCTGAGATGGGAAAACATATTTGTTTTCCCATCTCAGACACTATCCATGGGTCAGAAACAAAATCCATTCCCAACCTCTCCCAAATCCTACCCATTTTTTTGGAAACGTGTTTAAGGTGTCGGAAAAAGCTAAAAAAAAAATCTGAAATTTTGTTGCAAACCGGTACTTGTGACAAATTTTGCAACTTTTCTAAGGCAGAAATCCCACAGCTATTGTAAGCGGCCCTCACTGACTATGGATATATAAATGTTAGACCTTATTGTGAGAGTGCAGGAAAACACATTTTCTTTAACTTTCATCTTTTCTGGCTGAAACTTTTTTTCTGCTTCTGCAGTGAACGTAATGTAACAATGTGTTCCTCAATGGAGATCATAGCGGCATCACATAAATGAAGTGCAATTGGTTTTTGTAACAGCACTGGGAATAAAATGATACATTGCGTGAAGGAAGCAGAAATCACTTCTCAAGGCTGCAGTGTATTGAACTTCACAGACTATTACTTACAGATGTCTGTGTCAGCGGCCACTTGGACCTTGTTACTTTGTTTCACTATAGAACGTAATCATTCATAAGCTGCTATGAAAACTGTTTACAGAAAAAAATTACTTAAAAAAATGTACGCCCTATTATCTTCAGTGCAGGCTATGTGATAAATAACACTCTGGCTGAATTACTGAATAGGCAAATTCCAGACAGCAAATGATCAGGGATATCAGCTAAAAATTTACAATTCCATATTACAGTTGGAAGCATAATATTTCTAATGTAATTTCAAATTGGGTTTGACTTTTATCAAGCATTTAAATTTTTTAAATTAAAGTTTTTTTTTTCTTAAACTGATGATCTATTATCTAAATAGGTCAGAAAATAGTTTCTGATCGTTGGGGGTCCGATGCCCAGAACCCCCGCCGATCAGTGTTTGAGAAAGCACCAGCACTAGCAGTAGAGCCATGGTCTTCTCTAAGTTCACCAAACACAGCGCTGTACATTGTACAATGGTTGTGCATGGCATCACAGCTAAGTCCCATGTGACGTCACATGGCCTAGGCAAAGCTGGAAAAGGCAGTAACGCTCTCAAACAGCTGTCAGACACCCACTGATCAGATACTGATGACCTATCTACAGGATAGTTCATCAGTAAAAAAAAAAAACTCTCTATAAACTCCTTTAAAAAAGGATAAAAGTATTATATTTCTTCAGCTAGGTTTACAGCATAGTGGAGATTTATCACGATGGGAATTTTTTAAGTGAATCTTGCTTGAGCCTATACTGATGTGATTTGTACCAAATTACAGTGGGATGCAAAAGTTTGGGCAACCTTGTTAATCGTCATGATTTTCCTGTATAAATCGTTGGTTGTTACGATAAAAAATGTCAGTTAAATATATCATATAGGAGACACACACAGTGATATTTGAGAAGTGAAATGAAGTTTATTGGATTTACAGAAAGTGTGCTATAATTGTTTAAACAAAATTAGGCAGGTGCATAAATTTGGGCACTGTTGTCATTTTATTGATTCCAAAACCTTTAGAACTAATTATTGGAACTCAAATTGGCTTGGTAAGCTCAGTGACCCCTGACCTACATACACAGGTGAATCCAATTATGAGAAAGAGTATTTAAGGGGGTCCATTGTAAGTTTCCCTCCTCTTTTAATTTTCTCTGAAGAGTAGCAACATGGGGGTCTCAAAACAACTCTCAAATGACCTGAAGACAAAGATTGTTCACCATCATGGTTTAGGGGAAGGATACAGAAAGCTGTCTCAGAGATTTCAGCTGTCTGTTTCCACAGTTAGGAACATATTGAGGAAATGGAAGACAACAGGCTCAGTTCAAGTTAAGGCTCGAAGTGGCAGACCAAGAAAAATCTCGGATAGACAGAAGCGACGAATGGTGAGAACAGTCAGAGTCAACCCACAGACCAGCACCAAAGACCTACAACATCATCTTGCTGCAGATGGAGTCACTGTGTATCGTTCAACCATTCGGCGTACTTTACACAAGGAGATGCTGTATGCGAGAGTGATGCAGAGGAAGCCTTTTCTCCGCCCACAGCACAAAAAGTGCCGCTTGAGGTGGGCTAAAGCACATTTGGACAAGCCAGCTTCATTTTGGAATAAGGTGCTGTGGACTGATGAAACTAAAATCAAGTTATTTGGCCATAATAATGTCACGGGTGTATGTGAGCAACGATAGTAATTCACAGTACAGAGCAACTGACTGGACCCAGAACTAGGGAGGATAAAGGGTGACCCCTGTCCGACCCTCAACGCTTTCCCTATTCTGCTAAAGCACATGCCCGGATCCAAAAGGCGGAACGAGGCATGCCCACGTGCCTAAGACTAATGACCACTGTAACCCCTACAATAGTGGAAGGGGCACGGCCACCAGTGCCCTACTCAGTATATGGAGGGAACCGTGGCCACCTCAGATCCAGTCAGAAAACAAACAGGAATACAACAATGTCTGCAGACTTAGCTGAAGGTGTTGTAGCCGCAGAGAAGACGGATCCAAGGACAGGCTGGCAAAATCCGGAGTGCTAGCTGCAGCGGAACACAGGTCCAGTGGACTGATAGCTACAAGTGAAGAAACCAAAGCAAGAGCCACAACTGAAGTGAGAACTATAATCCACATCCTATCATAGGAGGAGGGGTGATATAAAGAGAAGGAAATCAAACACATGAAGGACAGCTGTGGTGAAAGAAACCAGAAGTAAACAGAGTAGTGAGAACGCCTCCCAGCTCTAGTAGTGACATCATCACAGGGGTGGAGAAACAGAGCTGTGAGAACGTCCCAAAGCTCTGGTAGTGACAGTACCCCCCCCTCTACGGGTGGACTCCGGACACCCAGGACCCACCTTCTCAGGATGAGCCCTATGAAATGCCCTGATGAGGCGAGTGGCTTTAATGTCCGACACCGGAACCCACATCCTCTCCTCAGGACCATAACCCTTCCAATGAACGAGGTACTGAAGAGAACCGCGGACCATGCGAGAGTCCACAATTCTGGAAACCTCAAACTCCAGATTGCCATCAACCAAAATCGGAGGAGGAGGCAAAGAGGAGGGTACCGTGGGCTGGACATATGGTTTTAAGAGAGATCTGTGAAATACATTATGTATCTTCCAAACCCGTGGAAGATCAAGACGGAAGGCAACAGGATTGATGACTGACAAGATTTTATAAGGCCCAATAAACTTGGGACCCAATTTCCAGGAGGGAACCTTCAACTTAATGTTTCTAGTAGACAACCACACCAGATCACCCACATTCAGGTCCGGACCAGGCACACGTCTCTTATCAGCCACACGCTTATACCTCTCACTCATCTTTTTAAGATTACTCTGAATCTTTTGCCAAATGGTAGACAAAGACGAGGAAAATCTCTCCTCCTCAGGTAAACCAGAAAGAGCCCCTCCCGAGAATGTACCAAACTGCGGATGGAACCCATATGCACCAAAGAATGGTGACTCACCAGAAGATTCCTGACGACGGTTGTTCAGAGCAAACTCAGCAAGAGGGAGAAATGAACACCAATCCTCCTGGTTCTCTGAAACAAAACAGCGCAAATATGTCTCCAGATTCTGATTAAGGCGCTCAGTCTGACCATTCGACTGCGGATGAAAAGCAGAAGAGAAGGACAGCCGAACCCCCAGACGAGAACAGAAAGCCTTCCAGAACCTGGACACAAACTGCGTGCCTCTATCGGAAACAATATCAGAGGGAATGCCGTGCAATTTAACAATATGGTCGACAAAAGCTTGCGCCAACGTTTTAGCATTGGGTAAACCAGGGAAAGGTACGAAATGAGCCATCTTGCTAAAACGGTCCACCACCACCAGGATCACCGACTTCCCCGAGGAACGAGGAAGATCCGTGATAAAGTCCATGGACAGGTGTGTCCAAGGACGGGAAGGAATGGGTAACGGGAGAAGGGAACCTGAAGGCCGTGAACGAGGGACCTTAGCGCGAGAGCACGTCTCACAAGCAGCCACAAAACCCTCCACCGACTTACGAAGAGCCGGCCACCAAAATCTCCGAGCAATGAGATCCACCGTGGCTCTACTCCCGGGGTGACCAGCAAGAACCGTATCATGATGCTCCTTAAAGAGTTTGTGACGTAGCTCAGGAGGCACGAACAACTTCCCAGAAGGACAACGGGCAGGTGTCTCAGTCTGGGCAGCCTGGACCTCGGCCTCCAAATCGGAATATAGAGCAGAAACAACTACCCCCTCCGCCAAAATGGGACCCGGGTCCTCGGAGTTTCCTCCTCCCGGAAAACAGCGAGAGAGAGCATCAGCCTTCACATTTTTTATCCCAGGTCGGAATGTAACAACAAAATTGAATCTGGAGAAGAACAGAGACCATCTGGCCTGTCTCGGATTCATACGCCTGGCCGATTCCAAGTATGCCAGATTCTTATGGTCGGTAAAAACGGTGATAGGGTGCCTGGCCCCCTCCAACCAATGGCGCCATTCCTCGAAAGCCAACTTGATGGCCAACAACTCCCTATCTCCCACATCATAGTTTCTCTCTGCCGGGGAGAGTTTTTTAGAGAAAAAGGCACAGGGTCGCCACTTGGCAGGGGATGGGCCCTGGGACAAAACCGCACCCACACCCACCTCGGAAGCATCCACCTCAACAATAAAAGGTAAAGAAACATCGGGATGCACCAAGACGGGAGCAGACGCAAAATTCTCTTTAATCTTAGAAAAGGCTGCAAGCGCCTCCTCCGACCAAGAGGAAAAATCCGCCCCCTTTTTTGTCATGTCAGTGAGGGGTTTGACAACAGAGGAATAATTCAAAATGAACTTTCTGTAATAGTTCGCAAAACCCAGAAAGCGCATCAATGCCTTCTGATTCTCAGGAAGCTCCCACTCAAGTACAGCACGGACCTTCTCGGGATCCATGCGAAAACCAGAAGCAGAGAGGAGAAAACCCAGAAATTGAATCTCCGATACCATAAAAAGACATTTCTCCAGCTTGGCGTACAATTTATTTTCCCGCAGAATCTGCAGAACCTGAAAAAGATGATCCTGATGGGTCTGAACATCAGGGGAAAAAATCAAAATATCATCAAGATATACCAATACGAATTTCCCCATTAAATGATAGAAAATACTATTAACAAAATGCTGAAAGACGGCCGGAGCATTCATCAGGCCGAAAGGCATAACGAGATTCTCGAAATGCCCGTCAGGGGTATTAAAGGCCGTTTTCCATTCATCCCCCTCTCTGACCCTGACCAGGTTGTACGCGCCTCTCAAATCCAATTTGGAAAACACCTTGGCCCCAACAATTTGATTGAAGAGGTCCGGGATCAGAGGAAGGGGATAGGGATCGCGAATCGTGATACGGTTCAGTTCCCTAAAATCTAGGCAAGGTCTCAGAGAGCCATCTTTCTTTTTAACAAAAAAAAAACCCGCGGCCACAGGTGACTTTGAGGGACGAATATGCCCCTTTTCGAGACTCTCGGAGATGTAAGTTCGCATTGCGATTCTTTCCGGTTGTGAGAGATTGTAGAGGCGTGCTTTTGGCAGCTTGGCGCCGGGAATGAGGTTAATGGGACAGTCAAACTCCCGGTGAGGAGGTAGCTCCTGAACACCGCTCTCAGAAAACACGTCCGAGAAATCAGAGAGAAATGATGGCACCGTTTTAGTAGACACCTCTGCAAAAGTCGCTGTGAGACAATTCTCTCTACAAAAATCACTCCACTCATTTATTTGCCTTCCTTGCCAATCAATAGTGGGGTTATGTCTAGTGAGCCAGGGTAACCCCAAAACTAGAGGAGACGGCAATCCGTTAAGGACAAAACAAGATATATCCTCCACATGAGTGTCACCTACAGCTAACCGGATATTGTGAACAATGCCCTTCAGAGATCTCTGTGAGAGTGGAGCAGAGTCAATAGCAAAAACAGGTATATCTTTATCTAATGTGCAAACCTGAAAACCATGCATGGCTACAAATTGAGTGTCAATAAGATTGACGGCCGCTCCACTATCGACAAAAATCTCGCAAGAAATGACTTTGCTCTCTAGCGCCACCCTGGCAGACAGGAGAAAACGGGAACTGCAGGTCAGAGGAAAAGCATCAAATCCTACATCAACTTTGCCCAAAGTAGCAGATGAAGCAGAACTTGATGATTTACCTTTTGAGATTTTTCTCTTATTATCGCTCTTAGTACGGTTCAAGAATCTCCTAGACGGACAAACATTTGCCAAATGACCTATGCCCCCACAACAAAAACATACCATACTCTGAGGACTAAATCCTCTTTTATCAGGGGCAAGTCGAGCTAGCTGCATGGGCTCCTCCTCAGAGGGGAGCGAGACAGGATGAGGCCCCTGCACACTGAATGAGTCCGCACCACTGCCCCTAGACTGACAATGGCTGGACAGAGAGGTCTCGTTTCTTTCTCTTAGACGCCTGTCAAGGCGTACCGCCAAGGACATGGCAGACTCTAAGGACGTTGGTCTCTCATGGAAAGCAAACGCATCTTTTAATCTCTCCGAGAGACCATGACAGAACTGACTCCGGAGTGCAGCATCATTCCAACCCGAATCAGCTGCCCATCTCCGAAATTCAGAACAATAAAGCTCCGCAGACCGTTTGTTCTGGCATAAAACACGTAGGTTAGATTCGGCCAGAGCAACACGATCCGGGTCATCATAAATCTGCCCCAGGGCCACAAAAAATCCCTCCACGGATCGAAGGGAGGGATCCCTTGATGGCAGCGAAAAAGCCCAAGTCTGAGCATTACCCCTGAGGAGGGAGATGACAATCCTCACCCTCTGCTCTTGATTACCAGAAGAGTGAGGACACAAGCAAAAATGGAGTTTGCATGCCTCTCTGAAACGAACAAAATTCTCACTGCCCCCGGAGAACGTCTCCGGAAGTGAGACTTTTGGCTCGCAACAGACTCCATGAGCCGGAGCAGGGCCCAATGCTTGAAGCTGGGTCATAGATTGACGGAGATCCGCTACTTCCAAAGAAAGACCCTGCATGCGGTCAACCAGGTCAGAAAGCGGATCCATGTCAAAAAAGGACGGTTTTGGTGGATTATAATGTCACGGGTGTATGTGAGCAACGATAGTAATTCACAGTACAGAGCAACTGACTGGACCCAGAACTAGGGAGGATAAAGGGTGACCCCTGTCCGACCCTCAACGCTTTCCCTATTCTGCTAAAGCACATGCCCGGATCCAAAAGGCGGAACGAGGCATGCCCACGTGCCTAAGACTAATGACCACTGTAACCCCTACAATAGTGGAAGGGGCACGGCCACCAGTGCCCTACTCAGTATATGGAGGGAACCGTGGCCACCTCAGATCCAGTCAGAAAACAAACAGGAATACAACAATGTCTGCAGACTTAGCTGAAGGTGTTGTAGCCGCAGAGAAGACGGATCCAAGGACAGGCTGGCAAAATCCGGAGTGCTAGCTGCAGCGGAACACAGGTCCAGTGGACTGATAGCTACAAGTGAAGAAACCAAAGCAAGAGCCACAACTGAAGTGAGAACTATAATCCACATCCTATCATAGGAGGAGGGGTGATATAAAGAGAAGGAAATCAAACACATGAAGGACAGCTGTGGTGAAAGAAACCAGAAGTAAACAGAGTAGTGAGAACGCCTCCCAGCTCTAGTAGTGACATCATCACAGGGGTGGAGAAACAGAGCTGTGAGAACGTCCCAAAGCTCTGGTAGTGACAAATAAGGGGCGTTATGCATGGAGGAAAAAGAACACAGCATTCCAAGAAAAACACCTGCTACCTACAGTAAAATATGGTGGTGGTTCCATCATGCTGTGGGGCTGTGTGGCCAGTGCAGGGACTGGGAATCTTGTCAAAGTTGAGGGAGGCATGGATTTCACTCAGTATCAGCAGATTCTGGAGACCAATGTCCAGGAATCAGTGACAAAGCTGAAGCTGCGCCGGGGCTGGATCTTTCAACAAGACAACGACCCTAAACACTGCTCATAATCCACTAAGGCATTTATGCAGAAGAACAAGTACAACGTTCTGGAATGGCTATCTCAGTCCCCAGACCTGAATATAATTGAAAATCTGTGGTGTGACTTAAAGAGAGCTGTCCATGCTCGGAAGCCATCAAACCTGAATGAAATAAAGATGTTTTGTAAAGAGGAATGGTCCAAAATACCTTCAACCAGAATCCAGACTCTCATTGGAACCTACAGGAAGCGTTTAAAGGCTGTAATTTCTGCAAAAGGAGGATTATACTAAATATTGATTTCATTTATTTTTTGTGGTGAAAACACAGAAATATAGTGGCAATACTGGAGGAGCGACTCAACCCCTAACACTGTAGCGTGTTTTACATTGGGGGAGCAGCCCCACCGCATGTGGACCGCAGCAAACGACTATCCCCAGCAAAAAATGCATACGGTGGAGGATGTCGGCGCGGTCCACATGCACCACAAGGGCATCCTACACAAAACGGAGCATTGTGCGGATGTAAATACAATCATGCACCTGCCAAATTTTGTTTAAATAATTATAGCACACTTTCTGTAAATCCAATAAACTTCATTTCACTTCTCAAATATCACTGTGTGTGTCTCCTATATGATATATTTAACTGACATTTTTTATCGTAACAACCAACGAATTATACAGGAAAATCATGACGATTAACAAGGTTGCCCAAACTTTTGCATCCCACTGTATTTGCACCCATTATTTGATATTTTGGTGCATTTTTAATTATTTTTAGAGATGTTACTATTGTTTTTATCGCTGACCCATACTGGAATGAAATTATGACATTTTTGTGATTTCTTGGAAAAGTACTTTTCAGGAAGTATAGCTTGTAACTAGGGATGAGCGAACCCGAACTGTATAGTTCGGGTTCGTACCGAATTTTGGGGTGTCCGTGACACGGACCCGAACCCGAACATTTTCGTAAAAGTCCGGGTTCGGGTTTGGTGTTCGGCGCTTTCTTGTCGCTTTTTGAAAGGCTGCAAAGCAGCCAATCAACAAGCGTCATACTACTTGCCCCAAGAGGCCATCACAGCCTTGCCTACTATTGGCATGGCTGTGATTGGCCAGTGCAGCATGTGACCCAGCCTCTATATAAGCTTGGGTCACGTAGCGCTGCACGTCACTCTGCTGATTCAAGCATAGGGAGAGGTTGCTGCTGCGACGTTAGGGCGAGATTAGGCAGATTAACTCCTCCAAAAGACTTCATTCTGTGATCGATCTGCAGCTGTGGATCATTGAAATGCTAATATCGACTTGCTCACTTTTTTGAGGCTGCCCAGAGTGTTTTTAGATCACTTTTTTCTGGGGTGATCGGCGGCCATTTTGTGGCTTGTGGTGCGCCAGCACAAGCTATCACCAAGTGTATTTAACCATCAATAGTGTGGTTATTTTTTGCTATATCCTACATCAGCTGCAGGCTGAGCCTGTGTCACCGAAGTGCATTTAACCATCAACAGTCTGGTTATTTTTTGGCCATATACTACATCAGCTGCAGGCTGAGCCTGTGCCACCGAAGTGCATTTAACCATCAACAGTCTGGTTATTTTTTGGCCATATACTACATCTGGTGCAGGCTGAGCCTGTGTCACCCAAGTGCATTTAACCATCAATAGTGTGGTTATTTTTTTGGCCATATACTACATCAGGGGCAAGTTGAGCCTGTCACCCAGCGCCTAAAAAATAGACCTGACATTTCTATTCAACCAAATCTGTACTGTTTTAGCTGGTCAAGTTATTTGTAGTGACCGTAAAAGCACACTTTTTGTTCTGGGTTGAAAAACTATTCCCAAATTTGCCATTCTCAAAATAACTAGTTTCTGCTATATGAGGCCTACTTGAAATCTATCCCAAAAAGGATATCTTACATTGAAGGTGCTGATAGTGTCATTCAGAAAAACTTAACACACATGCTACCGTGCAGATACAAGTCAAATTCTGTGATTAAACCTATACCTGTCACACAGCGCAAAAAAAAAACAGGCCTCACATTTCTATTCAACCAAATCTGTACTGTTTTAGCTGGTCAAGTTATTTGTAGTGACCGTAAAAGCACACTTTTTGTTCTGGGTTGAAAAACTATTCCCAAATTTGCCATTCTCAAAATAACTAGTTTCTGCTATATGAGGCCTACTTGAAATCTATCCCAAAAAGGATATCTTACATTGAAGGTGCTGATAGTGTCATTCAGAAAAACCTAACACACACGCTACCGTGCAGATACAAGTCTAATTCTGTGATTAAACCTATACCTGTCACACAGCGCAAAAAAAAACAGGCCTCACATTTCTATTCAACCAAATCTGTACTGTTTTAGCTGGTCAAGTTATTTGTAGTGACCGTAAAAGCACACTTTTTGTTCTGGGGTGAAAAACTATTCCCAAATTTGCCATTGTCAAAATAACTAGTTTCTGCTATATGAGGCCTACTTGAAATCTATCCCAAAAAGGATATCTTACATTGAAGGTGCTGATAGTGTCATTCAGAAAAACCTAACACACACGCTACCGTGCAGATACAAGTCTAATTCTGTGATTAACCCTATACCTGTCACACAGCGCAAAAAAAAACAAGCCTCACATTTCTATTCAACCAAATCTGTACTGTTTTAGCTAGTCAAGTTATTTGTAGTGACCGTAAAAGCACATTTTTTGTTCTGAGTTGAAAAACTATTCCCAAATTTGCCATTCTCAAAATAACTAGTTTCTGCTATATGAGGCCTACTTGAAATCTATCCCAAAAAGGGTATCTTACATTGAAGGTGCTGATAGTGTCATTCAGAAAAATTTAACACACACGCTACCGTGCAGATACAAGTCTAATTCTGTGATTAAACCTATACCTGTCACACAGCGCAAAAAAAAAAACAGGCCTCACATTTCTATTCAACCAAATCTGTACTGTTTTAGCTGGTCAAGTTATTTGTAGTGACCGTAAAAGCACATTTTTTGTTCTGGGTTGAAAAACTATTCCCAAATTTGCCATTCTCAAAATAACTAGTTTCTGCTATATGAGGCCTACTTGAAATCTATCCCAAAAAGGGTATCTTACATTGAAGGTGCTGATAGTGTCATTCAGAAAAACCTAACACACATGCTACCGTGCAGATACAAGTCTAAATCTGTGATTAAACCTATACCTGTCACACAGCGCAAAAAAAAAACAGGCCTCACATTTCTATTCAACCAAATCTGTACTGTTTTAGCTGGTCAAGTTATTTGTAGTGACCGTAAAAGCACACTTTTTGTTCTGGGTTGAAAAACTATTCCCAAATTTGCCATTCTCAAAATAACTAGTTTCTGCTATATGAGGCCTACTTGAAATCTATCCCAAAAAGGATATCTTACATTGAAGGTGCTGATAGTGTCATTCAGAAAAACCTAACACACACGCTACCGTGCAGATACAAGTCTAATTCTGTGATTAAACCTATACCTGTCACACAGCGCAAAAAAAAACAGGCCTCACATTTCTATTCAACCAAATCTGTACTGTTTTAGCTGGTCAAGTTATTTGTAGTGACCGTAAAAGCACACTTTTTGTTCTGGGTTGAAAAACTATTCCCAAATTTGCCATTCTCAAAATAACTAGTTTCTGCTATATGAGGCCTACTTGAAATCTATCCCAAAAAGGATATCTTACATTGAAGGTGCTGATAGTGTCATTCAGAAAAACCTAACACACACGCTACCGTGCAGATACAAGTCTAATTCTGTGATTAAACCTATACCTGTCACACAGCGCAAAAAAAAACAGGCCTCACATTTCTATTCAACCAAATCTGTACTGTTTTAGCTGGTCAAGTTATTTGTAGTGACCGTAAAAGCACACTTTTTGTTCTGGGTTGAAAAACTATTCCCAAATTTGCCATTCTCAAAATAACTAGTTTCTGCTATATGAGGCCTACTTGAAATCTATCCCAAAAAGGATATCTTACATTGAAGGTGCTGATAGTGTCATTCAGAAAAACTTAACACACATGCTACCGTGCAGATACAAGTCAAATTCTGTGATTAAACCTATACCTGTCACACAGCGCATAAAAAAACAGGCCTCACATTTCTATTCAACCAAATCTGTACTGTTTTAGCTGGTCAAGTTATTTTGTAGTGACCGTAAAAGCACATTTTTTGTTCTGGGTTGAAAAACTATTCCCAAATTTGCCATTCTCAAAATAAATAGTTTCTGCTATATGAGGCCTACTTGAAATCTATCCCAAAAAGGATATCTTACATTGAAGGTGCTGATAGTGTCATTCAGAAAAACCTAACACACACGCTACCGTGCAGATACAAGTCTAATTCTGTAATTAAACCTATACCTGTCACAAAGCGCAAAAAAAAACAGGCCTCACATTTCTATTCAACCAAATCTGTACTGTTTTAGCTGGTCAAGTTATTTGTAGTGACCGTAAAAGCACACTTTTTGTTCTGGGGTGAAAAACTATTCCCAAATTTGCCATTGTCAAAATAACTAGTTTCTGCTATATGAGGCCTACTTGAAATCTATCCCAAAAAGGATATCTTACATTGAAGGTGCTGATAGTGTCATTCAGAAAAACCTAACACACACGCTACCGTGCAGATACAAGTCTAATTCTGTGATTAACCCTATACCTGTCACACAGCGCAAAAAAAAACAAGCCTCACATTTCTATTCAACCAAATCTGTACTGTTTTAGCTAGTCAAGTTATTTGTAGTGACCGTAAAAGCAAATTTTTTGTTCTGAGTTGAAAAACTATTCCCAAATTTGCCATTCTCAAAATAACTAGTTTCTGCTATATGAGGCCTACTTGAAATCTATCCCAAAAAGGGTATCTTACATTGAAGGTGCTGATAGTGTCATTCAGAAAAATTTAACACACACGCTACCGTGCAGATACAAGTCTAATTCTGTGATTAAACCTATACCTGTCACACAGCGCAAAAAAAAAACAGGCCTCACATTTCTATTCAACCAAATCTGTACTGTTTTAGCTGGTCAAGTTATTTGTAGTGACCGTAAAAGCACATTTTTTGTTCTGGGTTGAAAAACTATTCCCAAATTTGCCATTCTCAAAATAACTAGTTTCTGCTATATGAGGCCTACTTGAAATCTATCCCAAAAAGGGTATCTTACATTGAAGGTGCTGATAGTGTCATTCAGAAAAACCTAACACACATGCTACCGTGCAGATACAAGTCTAAATCTGTGATTAAACCTATACCTGTCACACAGCGCAAAAAAAAAACAGGCCTCACATTTCTATTCAACCAAATCTGTACTGTTTTAGCTGGTCAAGTTATTTGTAGTGACCGTAAAAGCACACTTTTTGTTCTGGGTTGAAAAACTATTCCCAAATTTGCCATTCTCAAAATAACTAGTTTCTGCTATATGAGGCCTACTTGAAATCTATCCCAAAAAGGATATCTTACAT
The DNA here is from genome assembly GCF_905171765.1 of Bufo bufo. Lineage (NCBI taxonomy): Eukaryota > Metazoa > Chordata > Amphibia > Anura > Bufonidae > Bufo > Bufo bufo. The sequence continues at coordinate 701,468,918 of NC_053389.1, forward strand.
TGAAGGTGCTGATAGTGTCATTCAGAAAAACCTAACACACACGCTACCGTGCAGATACAAGTCTAATTCTGTGATTAAACCTATACCTGTCACACAGCGCAAAAAAAAACAGGCCTCACATTTCTATTCAACCAAATCTGTACTGTTTTAGCTGGTCAAGTTATTTGTAGTGACCGTAAAAGCACACTTTTTGTTCTGGGGTGAAAAACTATTCCCAAATTTGCCATTCTCAAAATAACTAGTTTCTGCTATATGAGGCCTACTTGAAATCTATCCCAAAAAGGATATCTTACATTGAAGGTGCTGATAGTGTCATTCAGAAAAACCTAACACACACGCTACCGTGCAGATACAAGTCTAATTCTGTGATTAAACCTATACCTGTCACACAGCGCAAAAAAAAACAGGCCTCACATTTCTATTCAACCAAATCTGTACTGTTTTAGCTGGTCAAGTTATTTGTAGTGACCGTAAAAGCACACTTTTTGTTCTGGGGTGAAAAACTATTCCCAAATTTGCCATTCTCAAAATAACTAGTTTCTGCTATATGAGGCCTACTTGAAATCTATCCCAAAAAGGATATCTTACATTGAAGGTGCTGATAGTGTCATTCAGAAAAACCTAACACACACGCTACCGTGCAGATACAAGTCTAATTCTGTGATTAAACCTATACCTGTCACACAGCGCAAAAAAAAACAGGCCTCACATTTCTATTCAACCAAATCTGTACTGTTTTAGCTGGTCAAGTTATTTGTAGTGACCGTAAAAGCACATTTTTTGTTCTGGGTTGAAAAACTATTCCCAAATTTGCCATTCTCAAAATAACTAGTTTCTGCTATATGAGGCCTACTTGAAATCTATCCCAAAAAGGATATCTTACATTGAAGGTGCTGATAGTGTCATTCAGAAAAACCTAACACACACGCTACCGTGCAGATACAAGTCTAATTCTGTGATTAAACCTATACCTGTCACACAGCGCAAAAAAAAACAGGCCTCACATTTCTATTCAACCAAATCTGTACTGTTTTAGCTGGTCAAGTTATTTGTAGTGACCGTAAAAGCACACTTTTTGTTCTGGGTTGAAAAACTATTCCCAAATTTGCCATTCTCAAAATTGTGGTGAACGGGAACAATGAGGAAAACATCTAATAAGGGACGTGGACGCGGACGTGGACATGGTCGTGGTGGTGTTAGTGGACCCTCTGGTGCTGGGAGAGGACGTGGCCGTTCTGCCACAGCTACACGTCCTAGTGAACCAACTACCTCAGGTCCCAGTAGCCAGCAGAATTTACAGCGATATTTGGTGGGGCCCAATGCCGTTCTAAGGATGGTAAGGCCTGAGCAGGTACAGGCATTAGTCAATTGGGTGGCCGACAGTGGATCCAGCACGTTCACATTATCTCCCACCCAGTCTTCTGCAGAAAGCGCACAGATGGCGCATGAAAACCAAGCCCATCGGTCTGTCACATCACCCCCATGCATATCAGGGAAACTGTCTGAGCCTCAAGTTATGCAGCAGTCTCTTATGCTGTTTGAAGACTCTGCTGCCAGGGTTTCCCAAGGGCATCCACCTAGCCCTTCCCCAGGGGTGGAAGAGATAGAATGCACTAACACACAACCACTTATTTTTCCAGATGATGAGGACATGGGAATACCACCTCAGCACGTCTCTGATGATGACGAAACACAGGTGCCAACTGCTGCGTCTTTCTGCAGTGTGCAGACTGAACAGGAGGTCAGGGATCAAGACTGGGTGGAAAACGATGCAGGGGACGATGAGGTCCTAGACCCCACATGGAATGAAGGTCGTGCCACTGACTTTCAGAGTTCGGAGGAAGAGGCAGTGGTGAGACCGAGCCAACAGCGTAGCAAAAGAGGGAGCAGTGGGCAAAATCAGAACACCCGCCGCCAAGAGACTCCGCCTGCTACTGACCGCCGCCATCTGGGACCAAGCACCCCAAAGGCAGCTTCAAGGAGTTCCCTGGCATGGCACTTCTTCAAACAATGTGCTGACGAAAAGACCCGAGTGGTTTGCACGCTGTGCCATCAGAGCCTGAAGCGAGGCATTAACGTTCTGAACCTTAGCACAACCTACATGACCAGGCACCTGCATGCAAAGCATGAACTGCAGTGGAGTAAACACTTTAAAAAGAAGGAACTCACTCAGGCTCCCCCTGCTACCTCTTCTGCTGCTGCTGCCGCCGCCTCGGCCTCTTCTGCTGCCGCCGCCGCCTCGGCCTCTTCCTCCGCCTCTGGAGGAATGTTGGCACCTGCCGCCCAGCAAACATGGGATGTACCACCAACACCACCACCTGCGTCACCAAGCATCTCAACCATGTCACACGGCAGCGTTCAGCTCTCCATCTCACAAACATTTGAGAGAAAGCGTAAATTCCCACCTAGCCACCCTCGATCCCTGGCCCTGAATGCCAGCATTTCTAAACTACTGGCCTATGAAATGCTGTCATTTAGGCTGGTAAACACACAGCTTCAAACAGCTCATGTCGCTTGCTGTCCCACAGTATGTTGTTCCCAGCCGGCACTACTTCTCCAAGAGAGCCGTGCCTTCCCTGCACAAACAAGTGTCCGATAAAATCAAGTGTGCACTGCGCAACGCCATCTGTGGCAAGGTCCACCTAACCACAGATACGTGGACCAGTAAGCACGGCCAGGGACGCTATATCTCCCTAACTGCACACTGGGTAAATGTAGTGGCGGCTGGGCCCCAGGCGGAGAGCTGTTTGGCGCACGTCCTTCCGCCGCCAAGGATCGCAGGGCAACATTCTTTGCCTCCTGTCTCCTCCTCCTCCTACTAAGCTTCCTCCTCCTCTTCTTCCACCTGCTCATCCAGTCAGCCACACACCTTCACCACCAACTTCAGCACAGCCCGGGGTAAACGTCAGCAGGCCGTTCTGAAACTCATATGTTTGGGGGACAGGCCCCACACCGCACAGGAGTTGTGGGGGGGTATAGAACAACAGACCGACGAGTGGTTGCTGCCGGTGAGCCTCAAGCCCGGCCTGGTGGTGTGCGATAATGGGCGAAATCTCGTTGCAGCTCTGGGACTAGCCGGTTTGACGCACATCCCTTGCCTGGCGCATGTGCTGAATTTGGTGGTGCAGAAGTTCATTCGCAACTACCCCGACATGTCAGAGCTGCTGCATAAAGTGCGGGCCGTCTGTTCACGCTTCCGGCGTTCACACCCTGCCGCTGCTCGCTTGTCTGCGCTACAGCGTAACTTCGGCCTTCCCGCTCACCGCCTCATATGCGACGTGCCCACCAGGTGGAACTCCACCTTGCATATGCTGGACAGACTGTGCGAGCAGCAGCAGGCAATAGTGGAGTTTCAGCTGCAGCACGCACGGGTCAGTCGCACTGCGGATCAGACCCACTTCACCACCAATGACTGGGCCTCCATGCGAGACCTGTGTGCCCTGTTGCGTTGTTTCGAGTACTCCACCAACATGGCCAGTGGCGATGACGCCGTTATCAGCGTTACAATACCACTTCTATGTCTCCTTGAGAAAACACTTAGGGCGATGATGGAAGAGGAGGTGGCCCAGGAGGAAGAGGAGGAAGACGGGTCATTTTTAGCACTTTCAGGCCAGTCTCTTCGAAGTGACTCGGAGGGAGGTTTTTTGCAACAGCAGAGGCCAGGTACAAATGTGGCCAGATAGGGCCCACTACTGGAGGACGAGGAGGACGAGGATGAGGAGGAGGTGGAGGAGGATGAGAATGAAGCATGTTCACAGCGGGGTGGCACCCAAAGCAGCTCGGGCCCATCACTGGTGCGTGGCTGGGGGGAAACACAGGACGATGACGATACGCCTCCCACAGAGGACAGCTTGTCCTTACCTCTGGGCAGCCTGGCACACATGAGCGACTACATGCTGCAGTGCCTGCGCAACGACAGCAGAGTTGCCCACATTTTAACGTGTGCGGACTACTGGGTTGCCACCCTGCTGGATCCCCGGTACAAAGACAATGTGCCCACCTTACTTCCTACACTGGAGCGTGATAGGAAGATGCGCGAGTACAAGCGCACGTTGGTAGACGCGCTACTGAGAGCATTCCCAAATGTCACAGGGGAACCAGTGGAAGCCCAAGGCGAAGGCAGAGGAGGAGCAAGAGGTCGCCAACGCAGCTGTGCCACGGCCAGCTCCTCTGAGGGCAGGGTTAGCATGGCAGAGATGTGGAAAAGTTTTGTCACCACGCCACAGCTAACTGCACCACCACCTGATACGGAACGTGTTAGCAGGAGGCAACATTTCACTAACATGGTGGAACAGTACCTGTGCACACCCCTCCACGTACTGACTGATGGTTCGGCCCCATTCAACTTCTGGGTCTCCAAATTGTCCACGTGGCCAGAGCTAGCCTTTTATGCCTTGGAGGTGCTGGCCTGCCCGGCGGCCAGCGTTTTGTCTGAACGTGTATTCAGCACGGCAGGGGGCGTCATTACAGACAAACGCAGCCACCTGTCTACAGCCAATGTGGACAAGCTGACGTTCATAAAAATGAACCAGGCATGGATCCCACAGGACCTGTCCATCCTTTGTGCAGATTAGATATTAACTACCTCCCCTTAACAATATATTATTCTACTCCAGGGCACTTCCTCATTCAATACTATTTTTATTTTCATTTTACCATTATATTGCGGGGCAAGCCAAAGTTGAATGAACCTCTCCTCTGTCTGGGTGCCAGGGCCTAAATGTGTGACAGTGGCCTGTTCCAGTGGTGGGTGACGTGAAGCCTGATTCTCTGCTATGACATGAAGACAGATTCTGTGCTGACATAAGGCCAGATTCTCTGTTACGGGACCTCTCTCCTCTGCCTGGGTGCCTGGGCTTAAATATGTGACAGTGGCCTGTTCCAGTGGTGGGTGACGTAAAGCCTGATTCTCTGCTATGACATGAAGACTGATTCTGCGCTGACATAAGGCCATATTCTCTGTTACGGGACCTCTCTCCTCTGTCTGGGTGCCGGGGCATAAATATGTGACAGTGGCCTGTTCCAGTGGTGGGTGACGTGAAGCCTGATTCTCTGCTATGACATGAAGACAGATTCTGTGCTGACATAAGGCCAGATTCTCTGTTACGGGACCTCTCTCCTCTGCCTGGGTGCCGGGGCCTAAATGTGTGACAGTGGCCTGTTCCAGTGGTGGGTGACGTGAAGCCTGATTCTCTGCTATGACATGAAGACAGATTCTGTGCTGACATAAGGCCAGATTCTCTGTTACGGGACCTCTCTCCTCTGTCTGGGTGCCGGGGCCTAAATATGTGACAGTGGCCTGTTCCAGTGGTGGGTGACGTGAAGCCTGATTCTCTGCTATGACATGAAGACAGATTCTGTGCTGACATAAGGCCAGATTCTCTGTTACGGGACCTCTCTCCTCTGCCTGGGTGCCTGGGCCTAAATATGTGACAGTGGCCTGTTCCAGTGGTGGGTGACGTGAAGCCTGATTCTCTGCTATGACATGAAGACTGATTCTGCGCTGACATAAGGCCAGATTCTCTGTTACGGGACCTCTGTCTGGGTGCCGGGGCCTAAATATGTGACAGTGGCCTGTTCCAGTGGTGGGTGACGTGAAGCCTGATTCTCTGCTATGACATGAAGACAGATTTTGTGCTGACATAAGGCCAGATTCTCTGTTACGGGACCTCTCTCCTCTGTCTGGGTGCCGGGGCCTAAATATGTGACAGTGGCCTGTTCCAGTGGTGGGTGACGTGAAGCCTAATTCTCTGCTATGACATGAAGACAGATTCTGTGCTGACATAAGGCCAGATTCTCTGTTACGGGACCTCTCTCCTCTGCCTGTGTGCAGGGGGCCTAAATGTGTGACAGTGGCCTGTTCCAGTGGTGGGTGACGTGAAGCCTGATTCTCTGCTATGACATGAAGACAGATTCTGTGCTGACATAAGGCCAGATTCTCTGTTACAGGACCTCTCTCCTCTGTCTGGGTGCCGGGGCCTAAATGTGTGACAGTGGCCTGTTCCAGTGGTGGGTGACGTGAAGCCTGATTCTCTGCTATGACATGAAGACAGATTCTGTGCTGACATAAGGCCAGATTCTCTGTTACGGGACCTCTCTCCTCTGTCTGGGTGCCGGGGCCTAAATATGTGACAGTGGCCTGTTCCAGTGGTGGGTGACGTGAAGTCTGATTCTCTGCTATGACATGAAGACAGATTCTGTGCTGACATAAGGCCAGATTCTCTGTTACGGGACCTCTCTCCTCTGCCTGGGTGCCTGGGCCTAAATATGTGACAGTGGCCTGTTCCAGTGGTGGGTCACGTGAAGCCTGATTCTCTGCTATGACATGAAGACTGATTCTGCGCTGACATAAGGCCAGATTCTCTTTTACGGGACCTCTCTCCTCTGTCTGGGTGCCGGGGCCTAAATATGTGACAGTGGCCTGTTCCAGTGGTGGGTGACGTGAAGCCTGATTCTCTGCTATGACATGAAGACAGATTCTGTGCTGACATAAGGCCAGATTCTCTGTTACGGGACCTCTCTCCTCTGTCTGGGTGCCGGGGCCTAAATATGTGACAGTGGCCTGTTCCAGTGGTGGGTGACGTGAAGCCTGATTCTCTGCTATGACATGAAGACAGATTCTGTGCTGACATAAGGCCAGATTCTCTGTTACGGGACCTCTCTCCTCTGTCTGGGTGCCGGGGCCTAAATATGTGACAGTGGCCTGTTCCAGTGGTGGGTGACGTGAAGCCTGATTCTCTCCTATGACATGAAGACAGATTCTGTGCTGACATAAGGCCAGATTCTCTGTTACGGGACCTCTCTCCTCTGTCTGGGTGCCGGGGCCTAAATATGTGACAGTGGCCTGTTCCAGTGGTGGGTGACGTGAAGCCTGATTCTCTGCTATGACATGAAGACAGATTCTGTGCTGACATAAGGCCAGATTCTCTGTTACGGGACCTCTCTCCTCTGCCTGGGTGCCGGGGCCTAAATGTGTGACAGTGGCCTGTTGCAGTGGTGGGTGACGTGAAGCCTGATTCTCTGCTATGACATGAAGACAGATTCTGTGCTGACATAAGGCCAGATTCTCTGTTACGGGACCTCTCTCCTCTGTCTGGGTGCCGGGGCCTAAATATGTGACAGTGGCCTGTTCCAGTGGTGGGTGACGTGAAGCCTGATTCTCTGCTATGACATGAAGACAGATTCTGTGCTGACATAAGGCCAGATTCTCTGTTACGGGACCTCTCTCCTCTGCCTGGGTGCAGGGGGCCTAAATGTGTGACAGTGGCCTGTTCCAGTGGTGGGTGACGTGAAGCCTGATTCTCTGCTATGACATGAAGACAGATTCTGTGCTGACTTAAGGCCAGATTCTCTGTTACGGGACCTCTCTCCTCTGTCTGGGTGCTGGGGCCTAAATATGTGACAGTGGCCTGTTCCAGTGGTGGGTGACGTGAAGCCTGATTCTCTGCTATGACTTGAAGACAGATTCTGTGCTGACATAAGGCCAGATTCTCTGTTACGGGACCTCTCTCCTCTGTCTGGGTGCCGGGGCCTAAATATGTGACAGTGGCCTGTTCCAGTGGTGGGTGACGTGAAGCCTGATTCTCTGCTATGACATGAAGACTGATTCTGCGCTGACATGAAGCCAGATTCTCTGCTATGGCATGAAGAGACTGATTCTCTGCTGACATGAAGCCAGATTCTTTGCTATGGCATGAAGAGACTGATTCTCTGCTGACGTGAAGCCAGATTCTCTGCTATGGGACCTCTGTCCAATTGATATTGGTTAATTTTTATTATTTTTAATTTTTATTTTAATTCATTTCCCTATCCACATTTGTTTGCAGGGGATTTACCTACATGTTGCTGCCTTTTGCAGCCCTCTAGCTCTTTCCTGGGCTGTTTTACAGCCTTTTTAGTGCCCAAAAGTTTGGGTCCCAATTGACTTCAATGGGGTTGGGGTTCGGGTTCAGGACGAAGTTCGGGTCGGGTTCGGATCCCGAACCCGAACATTTCCGGGAAGTTCGGCCGAACTTCTCGAACCCGAACATCCAGGTGTTCGCTCAACTCTACTTGTAACTTATTTAACATAGCAATATATGTGAAAGGTAGGGAACAGTAGGTAACATTGTAGCATTTAGGTTTTCCAGTGTAATCAGCTATGCAGTGTCATGTATACTCCCATTGAATTGTTGGTTTCTGGCTGAGAATAGTTAACGCCTAATATGTCAATAAGACAACCCTTAGTTGAAGGTCATATGAGTCATCCTGTCACTTCTTCCAGTTACCCTCTCTAGACTGGAGAAATATTGTGTGAATCCTGTAATCTTACATGATTGCAATGAAAGTAGAGCAACATACATATGTTTTCACTAGCATTAAGCATGCCCAATTAGATTTGGAAAATCCCACCTAGCATACATACATGAAATATGGTACTGTTAATCACTGCCAGTAAGAAGTATAGCAGAAATTCTGTATATTGAAAAGCAATAATTGTTCATATTAAAGAGTGTGACGGACTGAACCATCACTGGGGCTGCTGGAGGAGCCTGAGGGCCAGCCTCCTTCCTACAGACTATGGACCGAGAACTATGGAGACCCCCTCAGACCTTTTGGGGTTACAAAGAACTATGAACCCTGATTTATGTGTGTAATTTACATGCCACATAAAAAGGCATGGTGTGGATTCAGCAACACAAATAGGGTTAACTCTGCACTGAGACTCCCACTGATTGTGTTAGTGATGGGATTAAGATAGTTGATTATAATAGCAGCCAACTCCTATGATACACTCAGGAGATAATCCCATCACATGTGTCTCCTCTTCCCATTCATTCATTATGGAGGGGGTGAAGATATCTGTTTGCATGTTCATTGTTGATTGCATCAAAGACAATGCCAGTGTGTTTGTTAATTGCATCACAGACAATGCCATTGTGTTTGTTGAATAGGGTTAGTTTTATGTTTAAACTGTACAGGATTGGCTATGTCATGTCCTCAGTATGTCATGTGTATATAAGTCAATGCTGTGTGTTCAATAAAGAGTTCCTGCTTTACATTCAACATAGAGCCTTGTCTCATGTGTATTGGGATTGCTATACGCTGTATATTCCCCTGGCTATAACTACTAGCTCTTGTAAGAGCTGTTCATGCACTCTGGATTTAGGAGAGGTTCACCCACTGGAGCCTGGAGCCTTGTTGTAGGTCAAGGGTGGGTAGGAGACGGCGAGACCTCAACCAAGCTTCGGCGGTTCGTGGGATCTGCAGTTCTTTCGGTGTCAAGTGGAGTGCTTGGAGTCCTCGGGAAGCACTAGGAGCATCCATCGACGGAGGTACCCGGTCGGGGTGCCAGGAGATCCGTTACAAAGAGAATTGAGACAACCACCCACATTTGCATTTAAAAGTGCTCTTCTAGGGAATGGTATTCCCAAACAAGATGGTCGTTATGCATAATATATGGTTGAACTAAAAGTCTATCTTTTGCAACCAATTATTTTACTGCATGCATCAAAAATAAAAAGCCAATTTACATATTCTATTGATTAACAAGCTCTTGCTATTATCACAATCATTTTGTATCTGCAGCTTCTATGCAGTATTAGGTGTCTACTGTACATGGTTACTGTAGCCAGAGCTACAGCTAAGCGTTTCTTCACCCAGTGCAAAGATTCCCCTACAAAATGTTGCTTAACAGTGTTATCTCATTAAAAACCATGCACAAGATATGTAATACATTTATTATTTCTGGGACCACTGAAACCCCCACCAATCACTTAAATGTGTGTCCAAAGCCCCCCAGTCAGGAAGAGTTTGAACTGAGCAGATTTTTCTGCAAAACAGACAGAAAGGAAAGGGGAAAGGTAGTATTTCATAGTAACATATTCAAAAAGTAAAGATACTGTAGTCAAGACGGCACTACTCCCCTTTATGAAACGCTGAGTGATATCTTATATACTGTCCTCTGTGTAAATCGGGCGTACGGCAACAATACGGTGGTGCCTGCTTTCCAATAGCGAATATATATGTGCAGTCGAGAAGATAGAAAAAATCTGCGGCACTCACCAGTTGCCGGTTTTCAACATATCAACACTTGAATTGTGACAATAGGTACATGTTTACAGGGCTGGGGCGGACAAGCCTTTCACTAAGATCAGAAAACCGCCTAAGCACATTTCATAGTAACATAGTTTGAAAGGCAGAAAAAAGATAGAAGCCAATTTTTTTGATTTTAGAGGAAAAAATTCCTTCCCGACTCCAATCAGGCAATCAGAATAACACCCTGGATCAACGACCCTTCTCCAGAAATCTAATAACTATAGCCTGTAATATTATTACGCTCCAGAAATACATCCAGGCCCCTCTTGAATTCCTTTATTGTACTCACCATCACCATCTCCTCAGGCAGAGAGTTCCATAGTCTCCCAGCTCTTACCGTAAATAATCCTTTTCTATGTTTGTGTACAAACCTTTTTCCTCCAGACGCAGAGGATGTCCCCTCATCACAGTCCTTGGGATAAATAGATGATGGGATAGATCTCTGTACTGACCCCTGATATATTTATACATAGTAATTAGATCTTCCCTCAATCAACTTTTGCTAAACTAAATAACCCCAATTTTGATACTCTTTCAGGGTACTGTAGTCCACCCTTTCCAGTTATTACTTTAGTTGCCCTCCTCTGAACCCTCTCCAGCTCTGCTATGTCTGCCTTGTTCACAGGAGCCCAGAACTGTACACAGTACTCCATGTGTGGTCTGACTAGTGATTTGTAAAGTGGCAGGACTATGTTCTCATCACGGGCATCTATGTCGCTTTTGATGCAACCCATTATCTTATTGGCCTTGGCAGCAGCTGCCTGACACTGGTTTCTACATATATTGAAGAGAATAGGGCCCAGTACTGACACCTGAGGAACCCTACTAGTGACGGTAACCCAATCTGAATCTGTACCAGGGGCGGACTGACCATTCGGGCACTTGGGCATGGACCGAGGGCCCGCGTGCACTAGGAGGCCCTGTGAAAGGCTACTACTGCAGCCCGGCCGTCCACGGGGCAGGTGCCCCGCCGGGTCTACTGTCTACTAGTACTACTCACTATCAAAGTAGCGCAGCAGGCAAGCCTGGCCAGACGGCAGCGTAAGCGTGGCGTCACTCACTTCGTCACGCGCCTGCTCCACCTGCTTCATTAATAAAGTGGGTGGAGCAAGCACGTGAGTTGGTGATGCAGTGAGTAACGTTACGCTGCCATCTGGCCGGCCTGCCTGCTACGTAATGCAACACTACTGTGAGAATGAGTAGAGTAGTATCATGTCATTATTAAATCATTCAATCAAACCTCAAAACTCCTTCACCAGGGTGTGTGTGACATCCAGATTGAAGCCCCTGACCATGCCCCCGGACAGGAGATGGCACAGGGTGACGAGCACTGCCCATGATGCAGCCTGAATGGAGGAGAACTAGCAGATGGACCAGAGCGGGGCTTTCCCTCCTGCCAGCCGAGCTGTGGGCAAGGTCACTTGGGCAGCTGCAGCCATGCCCGCTGCTGTCACCCAGGCGGAGATAAGGCTGTGAAGCGGCTGTGAGCGGGCGGAGCTCCCTGGTAGCGGAGACAGGGGAAGGCGGGACAGGAGCAGGTGGATGAGGAGGACCCTCGAGCCGCCTCACTGCTGTCACCTCACCACATGCCACTACTGCTGAGCACGTCACTTCTCAGTTCTCACCACACCGTGACGTCACGGGTCTCTAGTCATACCTGCAGCAGTGAGGTCATCGTGCTGAAGAGGCTGAGGATTCCGGTCAGTGACCGCTATCTGCCTGGAGATTGTGCCTGTAACCTGCCTTGACGTGTGGCAGACGGGCCCAAATAATTTTGTACAAAATGTATTTGCCAATCATCTCTAATTTACATAATAAGCATAGCATTAGCATTAGAATACATTTTTTGTACTTTATTTGGTTTGCAGAGTGCTGTTGCATTGTATTTTTTACTTTGTGTTTTCAGCCACGGCAACATGCACCTGCGCATTGGGATGTGCTGACTGACCCCCCTTTTTTTCTTTGCAGTTTGTACTGGAGGTGTGGCTGACACCCCAGTCGTGCACTCCTGACCAGCCTGTCTGCCCCATAGGCTGATTTTAATTAATGTGAGTATAAAGCTTAGCTTGCTCTCCCTTACTCACTGGAAGGCATTTGGCACCAGGAGAGGTATAGTGTGGACTCTCATTGCATTCGTTGGTGGCCATTTGGCACCAGGAGAGGTGTGGAGGGGGCTCGGCATGCATGTTGGTACCTGCATTCCCTGGATTTAATGGAGGCCATTTTGGCACCAAAGATGACAAAAATTAAGGTGGGCGCAGCATTCATGTGGAACCTACACTCCCTGAATTGTATGGTAGCCATCATGGCTAGAGTTGAGCGAACCAGAACTGTAAAGTTCGGGTTCGTACCGAACTTTACCTTTTTTTGGACCCGGACCCGAACCCGAACATTTACGTAAAAGTTTGTGTTCGGTGTTCGGCGATTTTTATGGCGCTTTTTGAAAGGCTGCAAAGCAGCCAATCAACAAGCGTTTAACTGTGTGCCCTTAGAAGCCATCACAGCCATGCCTACTATTGGCATGGCTGTGATTGGCCAACTGCAGCATGTGACCCAGCCTCTATATAAGGCTGAGTCACGTAGCGCTGCACGTCACTCTGCTATTCTTAGTGTAGGGAGAGGATGCTGCTGCTGTCAGGGACAGATCAGGCATAAATACTAAGAAGAACTGCCTTATAACTCAGCGCTCTCAATCCAATGTGTTTTGTGGGTGCAGTGCACAGTTTTTTTAAGCCTGCACTGAGCCAACTTCTGTTGAAAACGCTTTTTTTTTTTACTTCAGTTTGTCACTATGAATACCTAATCGGCAGCCATTTTATGCAGACCTGCTGGTGCAGCACTATCTATCTGCATGTCTGCTAGTCCAGAAATACAGCTTTTTTGCTGACTGTGTTTAAAAAAAATATATTACATATAGTGCACCAGCACTATCTATCTGCATGTTTGCTAGTCCAGAAATATAGCTTTTTTGCTGACTGTGCTTAAAAAATATTTTTTTTCATATAGTGCACCAGCACTATCTATCTGCATGTCTGCTAGTCCAGAAATACAGCTTTTTTTGCTGACTGTGTGTAAAAATTGTTTTTTTCATATAGTGCACCAGCACTATCTATCTGCATGTTTGCTAGTCCAGAAATACAGCTTTTTTGCTGACTGTGCTTAAAAATTATTTTTTTAATATAGTGCACCAGCTCTATCTATCTGCATGTCTGCTAGTCCAGAAATACAGCTTTTTTGCTGACTGTGCTTAATATTTTTTTTTTATCATATACTGGTCATCTTTGATTACACGTGTATAAGTGACTGTCACATTTAGGCCACAAATATGGCCATTAGGTTACTGCGTTTAAAAAAAATCTTTTTTCATATACTGGTCATCTTTGATTACACGTGCATAGGTGACAGTCACATTTAGGCCACAAATACGGCCATTCGTTTACTGCGGTTGAAATAAACCGTGTGTTCATAAACTGCTCATTTTAAATTTAGCGTACATAGAATACAGTCACATTTTGGCCACAAATACGGCCATTCGTTTACTGCGGTTGAAATAAACCGTGTGTTCATATACTGCTCATTTTGAATTTAACGTACATAGAATACAGTCACATTTAGGCCACAAATACGGCCATTCGTTTACTGCGGTTGAAATAAACCGTGTGTTTATATACTGGTCATCTTTGATTACACGTTCATAGGTGACAGTCACATTTAGGCCACAAATACGGCCATTCGTTTACTGCGGTTGAAATAAACCGTGTGTTCATATACTGCTCATTTTGAATTTAACGTACATAGAATACAGTCACATTTAGGCCACAAATACGGCAATTCGTTTACTACGGTTTAAATAAACCGTGTGTTCATATACTGCTCATTTTGAATTTAACGTACATAGAATACAGTCACATTTAGGCCACAAATACGGCCATTCGTTTACTGCAGTTGAAATAAACTGTGTGTTCATATACCGCTCATTTTGAATTTAACGTACATAGAATACAGTCACATTTTGGCCACAAATATGGCCATTCGTTTACTGCGGTTTAAATAAACCGTGTGTTCATATACTGATCATTTTGGATTTAACGTACATCGAATACAGTCACATTTAGGCCACAAATACCGCTGTCATATAGAGTTTTAAAAAAAAAAATTGAGTGCAATACCCTACATCAGGGTTTATATTGGCGGTTAATTATTTTTAACATACTTAACCAATTTTTACTTTGCTTTGTGAACGCTAACTATGAGGCAAACATCTAATAAGGGACGCGGTCATGGTCGCGATGGTGGTGTTGGTGGAGCCTCTGGTGCAGGGAGAGGACGTGGCTGTTCTGCCACAGCTACACGTCCTACTGATCCTACTACCTCAGGTCCCAGTAGCCGCCAGAATCTACAGCGATATTTGGTTGGGCCTAATGCCGTTCTAAGGATGGTAAGGCCTGAGCAAGTACAGGCGCTAGTCAATTGGGTGGCCGACAGTGGATCCAGCACGTTCACATTATCTCCCACCCAGTCTTCTGCAGAAAGCGCACAGGTGGCGCCTGAAACCTATGCCCATTAGTCTGTCACATCACCCCCGTGCATATCGGGGAACCTGTCTGAGCCTCAAGTCATGCAGCAGTCTCTTATGCTGTTTGAAGACTCTGCTGGCAGGGTTTCCCAAGGGCATCCCCCTAGCCCTTCCCCAGGGGTGGAAGACATAGAATGCACTGACGTACAACCACTTATGTTTCCTGATGAGGACATGGGAATACAACCTCAGCACGTCTCTGATGATAACGAAACACAGGTGCCAACTGAGTCGTCTTTCTGCAGTGTGCAGACTGAAAAGGAGGTCAGGGAGGAAGACTGGGTGGAAGACGATGTAGGGGACGATGAGGTCCTAGACCCCACATGGAATGAAGGTCGTGCCACTGGCTTTCAGAGATCGGAGGAAGAGGCAGTGGTGAGACCGAGCCAACAGCGTAGCAAAAGCGGGAGCAGGGTGCAAAAGCAGAGCAGCGTCGCCGAAACAGTTCGCCTGCTACTGGCCACCGCCACCAGGGACCGAGCACACCAAAGGCAGCATCAAGGAGTTCCCTGGCATGGCACGTCCTCACACAATGTGCTGACGACAAGACCTGAGTGGTTTGCACGCTGTGCCATCAGAGCCTGAAGCGAGGCATTAACGTTCTGAACCTTAGCACAACCTGCATGACCAGGCATCTACATGCGAGACACAGGCTGCAGTGGAGTAAGCACCTTCAAAACCAAGAAAGGGCTAAGGCCCCTCCTACTCCCTCTTCTGCTGCTGCCCCGGCCTATTCCTCCGCCTCTGGAGGAATGTTAGCACCTGCCGCCCAGCAAACAGAGGATGTGCCACCAACAACACCACCTCCGTCACCAAGCATCTCCACCATGTCACACGGAAGCGTTCAGCTCTCCATCTCACAAACCTTTGAGAGAAAGCGTATATTCCCACCTAGCCACCCTCGATCCCTGGCCCTGAATGCCAGCATTTCTAAACTACTGGCCTTTGAAATACTGTCATTCAGGCTGGTGGAGACGGATAGCTTCAAACAGCTCATGTTGCTTGCTGTCCCACAGTACGTCGTTCCCAGCCACCACTACTTCTCCAGGAGAGCCGTGCCCTCCCTGCACAACCAAGTATCGGATAAAATCAAGTGTGCACTGTGCAACGCCATCTGTGGCAAGGTCCACCTAACCACAAATACGTGGACCAGTAAGCACGGCCAGGGACACTATATCTCCCTAACTGCACACTGGGTAAATGTAGTGGCGGCTGGGCCCCAGGCGGAGAGCTGTTTGGCGCACGTTCTTCCGCCGCCATGGATCGCAGGGCATCATTCTTTGCCTCCTGTTGCCTCCTCTTCCTACTCGGCTTCCTCCTCCTCTTCTACCACCTCCTTATCCGGTCAGCGACAGACCTTCACCACCTTCAGCACAGCCAGGGGTAAACGTCAGCAGGCCGTTCTGAAACTGATGTGTTTTGGGGACAGGCCCGACACCGCGCAGGAGTTGTGGCGGGGTATAAAACAACAGACCGACGAGTGGTTGCTGCCAGTGATCCTCAAGCCCGGCCTGGTGGTGTGCGATAATGGGTGAAATCTCGTTGCAGCTCTGGGACTAGCCGGTTTTACACACATCTCTTGCCTGGCGCATGTGCTGAATTTGGTGGTGCAGAAATTCATTCACAACTACCCCGACGTGTCAGAGCTGCTGCGTAAAGTGCGGGCCGTCTGTGCGCACTTCCGGCGTTCTCATCCTGCCACCGCTCGGCTGTCTGCTCTACAGAGTAACTTCGGCCTTCCCGCTCACCGCCTCATATGCGAGGTGCCCACCAGGTGGAACTCCACCTTGCACATGCTGGAGAGACTGTGCGAGCAGCAGCAGGCCATAGTGGAGTTTCAGCTCAGAAAGAGGATTTTTGCAACAGCAGAGGCCAGGTCCAAATTTGGCCAGCCAGGGTCCACTACTGGAGGAGGAGAAGGATGAGGAGGAGGAGAAGGATGGGGATGAAGCATGTTCACAGCGGGTTGGCATCCAACGCAGCTCGGGCCCATCACTGGTGCGTGGCTGGGGGGATACGGAGGACGCAGACGATGCGCCTCCCACAGAGGACAGCTTGTACTTAACTCTGGGCAGCTTGGCACACATGAGCGACTACATGCTGCAGTGCCTGCGCAACCACAGCAGAGTTGCCCACATTTTAACGTGTGCTGACTACTGGGTGGACACCCTGCTTCATCCCCGTTACAAAGATAATGTGCCGTCCTTAATTCCCTCACTGGAGCGTGATCGGAAGATGCGCGACTACAGGCGCACGCTGATAGACGTGCTCCTGAGAGCATTCCCGACTGACGCCGGGGGACAAGTGGAAGCACAAGGCGAAGGCAGGGGAGGAGGAAGAGGTCGCCAATGCAGCTGTGTCAGCGCCAGCACCTCAGAAGGCAGAGTTAGCATGGCCGACATGTGGAAAGCTTTGTCATATCGCCGCAACAACCGGCTCCAACTGCTGATATGGAGCGTGTTAGCAGGAGGCAGCATTTGAACAACATGGTGGAACAGTACCTGTGCACACGACTACACGTACTGACTGATGGTTCTGCCCCATTCAACTTCTGGGTCTCCAAATTGTCCACATGGCCAGAGCTTGCCCTGTATGCCTTGGAGGTGCTGGCCTGCCCGGGAGCCAGTGTACTCTCTAAACGTGTATTTAGCACGGCAGGAGGCGTCATTACAGACAGACACAGCCGCCTGTCCACAGCCAACGTGGACAAGCTCACGTTCGTTAAAATGAACCAGGCTTGGATCCCACAAGACTTGTCTTTACCTTGTGCAGAATAGACATTTATACCACCATCAAACATACATTCTTGTACTCATGTGCAATGATTCTTTGTTTTCTTTTTTTTTATTTGTCCCAATATTTTGAAAAAAAAAAAAAATTGTTGGCTGCCTCCTCCTCCTCTATTGCTGCCTCCACCTACAGCACCACATTCACCGCTTCCTCAACCTTCGACTCCATATCCACCTCCTTCTCTGAGTTGCAGGTTAATAATTTGTAATTTTTAGTTATTTTATTTTAAGTTATTTCCCTATCCACATTTGTTTGCAGAGCAGTTGCCATGCTCTTAAGCACATTTTACTGCCTTTTACATCCCTCTAGCCTTTCCAAGGACTATTTTAGAGCCATTTTAATGCAAATTTTAGTGCCCTAAATTGAAAAAATTCTTATTTTCAATTGTCGGGTGACATTTTACCATTTTTGGCGTATACAAACCCCTGCTGTGCCTGGGTGACAGGGGCCTAAATCTCTCAAAATCGTCTGTTCTATTGCTGGGTGACATGAACCCCCTTTTCCTATGAATGAACCCCTGCTCTGCTGTGCCTGGGTGACAGGGGCCTAAATCTCTCAAAATCGTCTGTTCTATTGCTGGGTGACATGAACCCCCTTTTGCCGTGAATGAACCCCTGCTGTGCCTGGGTGACAGGGGCCTAAATCTCTCAAAATCCTCTGTTCTATTGCTGGGTGACATGAACCCCCTTTTCCCGTGAAATAAACCCCTGCTGTGCCTGGGTGACAGGGGCCTAAATCTCTCAAAATCCTCTGTTCTATTGCTGGGTGACATGAACCCCCTTTTGCCGTGAATGAACCCCTGCTGTGCCTGCTTGACAGGGGCCTAAATCTCTCAAAATCCTCTGTTCTATTGCTGGGTGATATGAACCCCCTTTTGCCTTGAATGAACCCCTGCTGTGCCTGGTTGACAGGGAACTAAATCTCTCAAAATCCTCTGTTCTATTGCTGGGTGACATGAACCCTCTTTTGCCGTGAATGAACCCCTGCTGTGCCTGGGTGACAGGGGCCTAAATCTCTCAAAATCCTCTGTTCTATTGCTGGGTGATATGAACCCCCTTTTGCCGTGAATGAACCCCTGCTGTGCCTGCTTGACAGGGGCCTAAATCTCTCAAAATCGTCTGTTCTATTGCTGGGTGACATGAACCCCCTTTTCCTATGAATGAACCCCTGCTGTGCCTGGGTGACAGGGGCCTAAATCTCTCAAAATCGTCTGTTCTATTGCTGGGTGACATGAACCCCCTTTTGCCGTAAATGAACCCCTGCTGTGCCTGGGTGACAGGGGCCTAAATCTCTCAAAATCGTCTGTTCTATTGCTGGGTGACATGAACCCCCTTTTGCCGTGAATGAACCCCTGCTGTGCCTGGGTGACAGGGGCCTAAATCTCTCAAAATCGTCTGTTCTATTGCTAGGTGACATGAACCCCCTTTTGCCGTGAATGAACCCCTGCTGTGCCTGGTTGACATGGGCCTAAATCTATCAAAATCATCTGTTCTATTGCTGGGTGACATGAACCCCCTTTTCCCGTGAAATGAACCCCTGCTGTGCCTGGTTGACAGGGGCCTAAATCTCTCAAAATCCTCTGTTCTATTGCTGGGTGACATGAACCCCCTTTTGCCGTGAATGAACCCCTGCTGTGCCTGCTTGACAGGGGCCTAAATCTCTCAAAATCCTCTGTTCTATTGCTGGGTGATATGAACCCCCTTTTGCCTTGAATGAACCCCTGCTGTGCCTGGTTGACAGGGAACTAAATCTCTCAAAATCCTCTGTTCTATTGCTGGGTGACATGAACCCTCTTTTGCCGTGAATGAACCCCTGCTGTGCCTGGGTGACAGGGGCCTAAATCTCTCAAAATCCTCTGTTCTATTGCTGGGTGATATGAACCCCCTTTTGCCGTGAATGAACCCCTGCTCTGCATTGCTGACAGGGAACTAAATTTTGTGAAAACATCTGTTACTGATCGGAAGTGCACACTACAAGCGCACACTGCTGATGGCATTCCCACCTGACAGCGGGGGCACAGTGGAAGCACAAGGTGAAGGCAGAGGAGGAGGAAGAGGTCGCCAACGCAGATGGGACACCGCCAGCACCTGAGAAGGCAGGGTTAGCATGGCCAAAATGTTGAAAAGCTTTGTCAGCCTTGGAGGTTCTGACCTGCCCTGCAGCCAGTGTATAGTGTGAACGTGTGTTTAGCACGGCAGAGAGCATTATCATAGGCCGCAGCCAATGTGGACAAGCTTACGTTTATTAAAATGAACCAGGCATGGATCCCACAGGACTTGTCCGTACCTTGTGCAGAATAGACATATATACCAGCCTCAACCATCCATTCTTGTACTCAAGTGCACTTATTCTTTGTTTTATTTTGTTATATGTCCCAATATTTTGGGGGATACCCAAATTTAAAAATAAAAAACAACACAAATCAGTGTTGGCTACCTATTCCTCCTTCACCGCCGCTTCCACCTACACCGCCACGTTAACCTACACCGCCACATCCACCCATCCACCGCCTCCTTAACCTCCTACTCCTAGATCCAAATTTTATTTTAAATTTTTCTGTATTTTATGTTATTTTAAGTAATTTCACTATCCACATTTGTTTGCAGAACAATTGCCATGCTCTTAAGCACATTTTGATGCATTTTGCAGCCCTCTAGCCCTTTCCAGGACTATTTTAGAGCCATTTTAGTTGCCAAAAGTTCGGGTCCCCATTGACTTCAATGGGGTTCGGTTTCGGGTCAAGTTCGGGTCCCGAACCCGAACTTTTCTTCAAGTTCGGCCGAACCTGCCGAACCCGAACATCCAGGTGTCAGCTCAACTCTAGTCATGGCACATAATAGGTAGAATTTAGTGTTAGGTTCTCGTCTTACAGAGATTGCCTTGACATGTGGCAGACGGGCCCTAATAATTTTGTACAAAATGTATTTGCCAAACATCTCTAATTTACATAATAAGCATAGCATTAGCATTAGAACACTTTTTTGTACTTTATTTGGTTTGCAGAGTGCTTTTTTACTTTGTGTTTTCAGCAACGGCAATGTGCACCTGCGCATTGGGATGTGCTGACTGACCCCCCTTTTTTTCTTTGCAGTTTGTAGATAGATAGATAAATTTGAAATTTAACTCTTTACATATACAGACTGCTGTGCATTGGTGGTCACTATTTACACAGCGACACTGTTATTGGGGGGATCTGTGGATGACACATATATAGCATAAGATGCTATGTGTCATCCACAGATTCCCTCCATAATAGTGTCATCCACAGATGCCCCCATAACAGTGCATCATCCACAGATGCCCACATAACAGTGTGTCATCCACAGATGCCCCCATAACAGTGTGTCATCCACAGATGCCCCATAAGAGTGTGTCATCCACAGATGCCCCCATAACAGTGTGTCATCCACAGATGCCCCCATAACATTGTGTCATCCACAGATGCCCCCATAACAGTGTGTCATCCACAGATGCCCCATAACAGTGTGTCATCCACAGATCCCCCATAACAGTGTGTCATCCACAGATCCCCATAACAGTGTGTCATCCACAGAAATCCCCATAACACTGTGTCATCCACAGATCCCCCATAACAGTGTGTCATCCACAGATCCCCCATAAGTGTGTCATACACAGATGCCCCCATAACAGTGTGTCATCCACAGATCCCCCATAACAGTATGTCATCCACAGATCCCCCATAACAGTGCGCCTGCGCACTGAGGAGAGACAGAAAGGAGGGAAAGAATCCGCTGACAGCACAGCAGACGACTGAATAGCTTATTTTGAAAGTAAATTGTTTTATTATAAATGTAGTTAAGTTTAATGTCTGTTTTTGTCTTTTATTATATTCTGGCTTTTGCTTAAAGGGACAATAATAATAATATTTTTTTGTTACGTGTGTTGCTTTTTGATAATAAATAAATGTATATGTATTGGTGCTATAATGTGGACCCCAGGCCTCTCTGATGTCCTGCAGGTTGTGATGGCGCTGTGGCAGCATACGGTTGGCCAGGCAGCAGAAAGGCTCTGGGGCTGTCATTGTGTGCTCTGGAACCAAGTGTAGGTGATGTGGGCAGCGTTATATGTGTGTGGGGCTGTGTGTGGGTGTGGCTTGAAGGTGGACGGGGACACAGCGGCCCCATAATTTCCTATTTCCCGGGGGCCCCATGAGTTGTCAGTTTTCTATCACTGAGCCATTTACTTACCCACATACAGACATTTTCTCCCAGTCCAAGCATTCTCATTTTATGTACTAACCTTTTATGTGGCACTGTATCAAATACTTTGGAGAATTAAAAATATATGACATCCATTGACTCATCCTGGTCAAGTCTAGAACCTACCTCCTCGTAGAAACCTATTAAATAAGTTTGACAGAACCGAACCCTAATGAAGCCATGTTAATATTGTGAAGATAAGCATCTCTTCTAAAACCTTCAAACAGTTTACCCTTGACAGATGTCATACTTACTAGGCTATAGTTTCCAGACTCTGTTTTTGACTCCTTTTTGAATATTGGCACCACATTTGCTAAGCGCCAATTTTGTGGAACTCTTCCTGTCAATATAGAGTCCTTAACTATCAGAAATAAGGGTCTATGACATTACCTGATTCTCTTAGGATACAGGGGTGTATGCCATCTGGATCCGGTGATTTGCCTATTTTAATCTTTTTAAGACGCCATTGCACTTCTTCCTGGGTCAGACAGGCTACTTTTATTGGGGCATTTACTTACACACTCTGCATTTCATCTGACAGTTCATTTTCCTCAGTGAATACAATGGAGAAAAAATGTTTAATAGATTTGCTTTCTCGTCATCGCTCTCTACAACTCTTTCTTCATCACTCCATAAAGGGCTAACACTTTCAGGTTTAAGCTTTGTACCATTTATATAACGGAAGAATATTTTAGGATTAGTTTTACTCTCTGGTATTGAGTCTCTCTGTCTCCAGCTTGGCTGCTTTTATCTATGTTTTGCATATTCTATTTTTTTTTTTCTTGTTCCTCATCTTTTTATTTCCATAATGTATGTCTCTCCTAGAATTAAAGTTTAGGATGTATTTAAAAATATCCCATTTTGTGGCTGCATTTTTATTTTTAAGAACATTGTCCCAGTTAGTGAGGATAATGGCCTATCTTAGCTGGTCAAATTTAGCTTTTTGGAAGTTCGACATTTCTGTGCCTCCCTAAAGAAACACTCTTTTGAATGACAATTGGAAGGTTATTATTTTATGATCACTATTTCCCAGGTTTCCCCCAACCTGCATGTCTGAATGGTAATTGTCTTTGGTTATTGCCAAGAACCTGTTTCCTTTATGAGAGCCACAGGTTTCCATTTCCCAGTCTTTATCTGGTTAGTTGAAGTCCCCCATAGTAAAGACCTCATTATGATTTGCTACCTCATCTATTTCACTTAGTAGTACATTTTCTGTGGACTCTGTTATATGAGGTGGCTTATAGCAAACCCCTATTTTATTATTGCTTTTGCCTCCATGTATTTCTTCCCACAGTGACTCCATGTTCATGTCCCTCACTTATATCTTCCCGGAGTGTGGGCTTTAGACAGGATTTTACATAAAGGCAGACCCCTCCCCCTCTCTGTTTTTCACGATTCTTTCTAAACAGGCTGCAACCCTGTTTTTCACGATTCTTACTAAACAGGCTGCAACCCTGTACATTAACCACCTAGTCATATCTATCATCCAGCCATGTCTCAGTTATTCCCACTATGTCATAGTCCTCTTCAGACACTACTAATTCCAGTTCACCAGTTTTATTCATCAGGGTTCTGCATTAGTATACATACAATTAAAAGGGTTTTGTATATTTTCAACCCTTCATTTTCCTTATTAACGGTTCTGGTCCCTCCCTCCATTCCACCACCAGTTGCATTGCCTCGCCCCAGGTCACTATCTTCTTGTCCTATAATGTTATTAGCTTTAACCCAGTCCCTAGTTTAAACACTTCTCCAACCTTCTACCCATCTTCTCCCCCAAAACAGCTGCACTTCCCCAATTGAGGTGCAGCCCATCCCTACGATAGAACCTGTAGCCAACAGAGAAGTCGGCCCAGTTCTCTAGGAGCCCGAACCCCTCCTTCCTACACCAGTTATTGAGCCACTTGTTTACCACCTTAATCTCCCGCTGCCTTTCTGGTGTGACTCGTGGTATTCCAAAAAATACTACCTTTGATGTCCTTACCCTGAGCTTGCAACCTAAGTCCCTGAAATTATTTTTAATAACCCTCTACCTAACTCTTACTTTGTCATTGGTTCCAATATGGACCATAACCGCTGGGTCTTTGCCAGCTTCTTTCAGTAATCTATCAATCCCATCCACGATATGTCAAACTCAAGCACCAGGAAGACGACACACCATTCGACAATACCAGTCTTTGTGAAAGATCGCCCTATCTGTACCCCTAATAATTAAGTCTCCCACTACCAGCACCTGTCTGGCCTGCCCTGCTCTCCTGGTCTCCTGCTTAGTGGAGCTGACAGTCCCTTGAGTGGCAGAGGAAGTGTGCAGCTGCAGCAGTGCTCTCCCTGAACTGACATCCCCCTCATCTGTCAAACTTGCAAACTTGTTGGGATATGTCAGATCAGGGCTAGCCTCCCAAGCACTCTACCCTGCTGTTATCCAGCTATCTACTTCAACTTCCTGATCCTCTATATTATCACCCTCCCCCTCATGTACACCATAGGGTTTTGCTCAGTGAGCAGCAAACTCTTTTCCATATTTCAAACGCATTTCAGTGTTGAAATTCGTTCATTTAGATACAGGATCTGGGATTCCAAATGTGTATTTTGCACAAAAACATGCACCCTCAAATGTTTCAGGATTGCATACATTGCACAAGATGTGCACTGGACTGCCTTGTCAATCATGGAGCTAACTGGGATTACACCAGAAAAGAGAGAAAAAAAAGGAAAATTTGATAACACATATGAACACATTTCCAGACAGAAGTCGTATGACTTTCTCCATATGTCTGCCTTACTGTGCCCTATGCAAGTGCTCTGACTGTCCCTTGCCCCTTGCCCCTTGCCCCACCCCTGCTATAGAAATGTCTTACTTCCTTGTTTCAGATCCCTGCTTTTTTGTAACCTACTGTATGTGCATTATACTGTTAAGAAGTAAGGAACAAATGGCAGAGAATAGCCATGTAGCCATACGGTTTCAGTCTGCACAAGAGTTGTAGAGAGTATATATATATAAGAGAAGTATATTCTTACATTCTTTTTTAGATTGAATCTATAAAAAATCTTTGCAATGTTAACTGACACAGAGATACATGATCACATTTAAAACAATGAAGCTGTTCAATATGCATTGGCTTGTCTTACAATATATGATGTGAAATACTTTTAATCCAAGTAACACCTTGTTTGTGTTAAATAGGTATGTACACCATGACCAGTAAAACAAAGCACTGTAACACATTGGTGGTCCCTCTGTTTGGATGAATTCTTGTTTCATAACTTCATAAATATTCAGAATTGAGCCATCTGTATTACTCTCAGAGGCCCCAAGGCCAAGGAGAAAGTGTTTTGTTGCATACAGCATAAGGGTCACAATGAAGTTCTGAATGCGTTCATTTTGGAAAAGCCTTCAGCAAAACATATGAGTATCATTTTACAGTTTCTCAATTCCTTAAAAAAATAAAACTTCAACAGGATTTCACATAGAGTTTAGAACAAAAATCTATTATCATTTATCAAATAGTTTTATGATGCAGGGAAATATTTATTGTGTCTATGATTTCCATAAAATTTGACAAGATATCCTATGCAAATCTGAAAAAGAACAATCACAATGTTAATGTATTCATTTGTTGTGCAGACAAAATAATTTTAAAAGTCTCAGACTCTGATGCTTACATATGATAAGACATTCTGGATCTAGAGGTCCCATAGAATCCAAATGACATTCTCCCACAAGCATTGTGGCTTGTCAATATGTCAATATGCATTTTGGCAAATTCTAGTCTCAAACAAACAGTAGTTTCCTCCTTGGTCAGCACTAGATGGTGTGATCTGACATTGATGTACCTTGACCTTGAAGTTCACCTCTAATCTCTTTAGAAGTTGTTCTGAGCTCTTTAGTTATCATGTCCAGGGAGGTTAGCTACAGTGACGTAGACCTTTAAACTTCAGAATAATATGTGCTACTGTAGTAACAGGAACATCAAGCTGTTTGGAGTTGGTTTTATAACCTTTATCTTTATCTGTCTTTAATTTTCTTTCTAATCTCCTGAGACAACTCTCTCCTTAGCTTTCATTTTTTCCATGTTCAGTGTGGTACACACAATGATATTAAACATTACAGTGACTACTTTTCATCCTTTAAATAAGCAGACTGACAGTTCAGATTGGAAGACACTTGTGATGCTAATTACAGGATAAACACATCCCTATTGTCAAATTATTTTCAATCTTTTCTAGGGGTGCCATTATTTTTGTCCAAGCTAGTTTCATTAGTTTGTTTTTCAAAATGTTTCTGTTGAACCACAATTCAAAAGCAGTGTCTGACTTTCACTAGCTGATTTTCAGTAAATTTTTATTTATTACTATTGTCAGTTTCAACTTATTTCCATTGTCAGTTTTAAGTGACCATTGTGGGTTTTCTTTCTTTAACGGAAGGGTACTAACAATTTTGTGTGCGTATATAGACAATCAGGAAGTGATACATTTTGTTGTTTTATTTTTTTCTGTGATTTTTACTTAGTTTATTGTATGTACTTGAGGCAGTGGCATCTTCAAGTGTGAATGCGCTCCTATTTTTTCCTCGGAGTAGTATTCTTGTGCACTTTTGCCCCTCCTATCAAACAGGCCGTCTTGATTAGGTGGTACATATAGCTGTGCGTGCTCCTCCTCTCATCGGTTGCTGGATGCACATAGAGGTGACTAGGAGCAGCACACTATATGTGTAGGGTCTGCTCTCCTGATTACAGATGCCCAACGGCAAAGGTAGGTATAGAGTAGGACCTGCTTGACTGAGACCACCTTGGCGGGGGTAGGTGGGCACAGATGTGTTTTAA
This sequence comes from Bufo bufo, assembly GCF_905171765.1. Classification (NCBI taxonomy): domain Eukaryota; kingdom Metazoa; phylum Chordata; class Amphibia; order Anura; family Bufonidae; genus Bufo; species Bufo bufo. The sequence continues at coordinate 701,495,404 of NC_053389.1, forward strand.
TCAAAATATATTGGCTAAGAGTCTCAGATTTTATCAAATCAGAATGAGGGCTTAGTCCATATATAATGCTTGCATCTATTGTGCTGGTGCATTATTATCTGTTTTCTGTTATTTTTTCATAAATATAACATAGTAACATATTTTGTAAGGCTGAAAAAAGACATCTGTCCATCCTGTTATCCTGCAAGTTGATCCAGAGGAAGGCAAAATAAAACCTGTGAGATAGAAGCCAATTTTCCTCACAATTTTCCCGACTCCAATCAGGCAATCACAATAACTCCCTGGATCAACAACCCCTCTCTAGTAGCTATAGCCTATAATATTATTACACTCCAGAAATACATGCAGGCCCTTGAACTCTTTTAGTGAACTCACCATCACCACCTTCTCAGGCAGAGAGTTCCATAGTCTCACTGCTCTTAACATAAAGAATCCTCTTTTATGTTTGTGTAAAAACCTTCTTTCCTCCAGATGCAGAGGATGTCCCCTCGTCACAGTCACAGTCCAGGGGATAAATAGAGGATGGGAGAGATCTCAGTCCTCACCCCTGATATATTTATACATAGTTATTGGATCTCCCCTCAGTTGTCTTTTTTCTAAAGTGAATAACCTTAATGTTGATAATCTTTCTGGGTACTGTAGTCCCCCCATTCCAGTTATTACTTTAGTTGCCCTCCTCTGAACCCTCTCCGGCCCTGCTATTTCTGCCTTGTTCACAGGAGCCCAGAACTGTACACAGTACTCCATGTGTGGTCTGACTAGTGATTTGTAAAGTGGCAGGACTTTGTTCTTATAACGGGCATCTATGCCCCTTTTGATGCAACCCATTATCCTATTGGCCTTGGCAGCAGCTGCCTGACACTAGTTTCTACAGCTTAGTTTGCTGTTCACTAAAATCCCCAGGTCCTTTTCCATGTCAGTTTTACCCAGTGTTTTACCATTTAGTATGTACTGGTGACTTGCATTATTCCTTCCCATGTGCATAACCTTACATTTGTCAGTGTTATACCTCATCTGCCACTTCTCTGCCCAAGCCTCCAATCTATCCAGATCCATTTGTATCAGTATACTGTCCTCTTCCGTGTCAATCACTTTACACAGTTTAGTGTCATCTGCGAAAATTTATATTTTACTATGCAAGCCTTTTTCAAGATCATTAATAAATATATTGAAGAGGATAGTGCCTATTACTGACCCCTGAGATTCTCCACTAGTGACAGTGACCCAATCTGAGTGTGTACCATTAATAACCACCCTCTGTTTACTATCATTGAGCCAGTTACTTACCCACATACAGACATTTTCTCCCAGTCCGAGCATTCTCATTTTATATACTAACCTTTTATGCAGTACAGTGTCAAATGCTTTGGAGAAATCCAGCTATAAGACATTGATTCGCCGCTGTCAAGTCTAGAACTTACCTCCTCATAGAAACTGATTAAATTAGTTTGCCATGACCGATCCCTCATGAAGCCATGCTGATATGGCGTTATTTGTTTATTTTCATTGAGGTGCTCCAAGTTAGCATCTCTTATTATTATTATTATTTATTATTAAAGCGCCATTCATTCCATAGCGCTGTACATGTGATGAGCGGTGCACATACATAATACAGACAATTGCACTAATCATAAACAAGACAAGTTACAAACTGGTACAGAAGGAGAGAGGGCCCTGCCCGTGAGGGCTTACAATCTATATGGTATGGGTGAAGGACACAGTAGGTGCGAGTTAAGTTGGTCATGGCGGTATAGAGGCGGTATAGAGACAGATGTTAAATTTACCGGCCTATAGTTTCCGGGCTCTGTTTTTGGACCCTTTTTGAATATTGGGACCGAGCCAATCCTGTGGAACACTCCCTGTCATTATAGAGTCCTTAAATATCAGAAATAAGGGTCTGGTTATGACATTAGTTAATTCTCTTAGGATACGGGGGTGTATGCCATCTGGTCCTGGTGATTTGTCTATTTTAATCTTTTTATTACGCCGCTATACTTCTTCCTGGGTCAGACAGGGCACTTTTAATGGGGAATTTAGTTTTAATGAGACAGAAGTATGAAAAATGTTGTTTTATCCTCTGTCCAGGCTATTTTCCAGTCAGGCTTGAAGTCAAGGGGGCAGCTGCCTCCTTGCTTCAAGTGAAGGTAACCGCGCCCCCTTCCCTGCCCCTTCGCTGTGACTGACCGCACTTATGTCCAACAGCCAGCTGGCTTTTCCGAACAGCCGGCTGTCAGTCACAGGAGAAGGGGGCGTGGCTACCTCAATAGTATTCTTCCCACGCATAATGTACTGATATCTACAGACTTATATATGTGTATTTTACATAGAAACTACTTGTATATACATGGACTACAGTTAAGCATGTGGCTTAAAGGGCATCTGTCAGCAGATTTGTACCCATGAAACTGGCTGACTTGCTGCATGCGCACTTGTCAGCTGAAGGCACCTGTGTTGGTCCCATACTCATATGTGCTAGCATTGCTGAGAAAAATGAAGTTTTATTTTTGTGTAAATGAGCCTTTAGGAGCAACTGCTGCACCCTCCGCACTTTGACAGGGCCAGGCAGTGATCATGCTTGCCTGTCCCTGTCAATCAAAGTGCAGAGGGTGTGGCAATTGACATAACAACTGAATCAGCATGGATGGCCATCTGGACCAGGTGCTGCAACCACTGATAACACCACTAAGTAAGATCTCCACAAACGGAATGAAGCAAGATAGGAGAAGAAGAAAAGGTCCAGAAATGGAGTGCTCCCAATGGTTCAAAAATCCTGTCCATTTTCGACTTGAGGAATGGGTTTTAACCCCGAAATGCATTGTCTGGGTGGCATTTTTACCTGTTGTACTTTCAAATTAAACACAAGACTTCTTCATATGAAGTGGATTAATTTCCAATATATGGTTTTATGATTTTTGATGCATTGGGAACACACCATTTCTGGGCCTTTTTTCTTCTCCTGCTCGGTTTTATTTAAAGAACAAGGGCTGTATCAAAGTCTGATATTCACAACACATTTTAGGAAGTGTATCATGGCTCGATCAAAGGAGATTTCTGAAGACCTCAGTAGAGTTGATGCTCATTAGACTGGAAAAGGTTACAAAACCAAAGAGTTTGGACTCCAATAAGCCTCATGCGTGCATATGTTTCGGCTCAGGCACGAGCCTTTTTCAAACAGGCATGTGTATTTTAAAAAGGCTCATGCCTGAGCCAAATCGTGACATATGTATCTACACTGTTGCAATAATAAAGCGTTAAATTGCACTGAGCGAGTGATGGTCTTTTTGTACACAAGTGGGATTGGGATGCCTTCACTAGATGCAAGCATAGCATAAGGTCTCATGCACACGCCCGTTGTTCGGGTCCGCATCCAAGCCGCCGTTTTTGCGGCTCCGATGCGGACCCATTCAGTTCAATGGGGCCGCAAAAGATGCGGACAGCACTCCGTGTGCTGTCCGCATCCGTTGCTCCGTTCCGTGGCCCCGCAAAAATTTTTTAACATGTCCTATTCTTGTCCGTTTTGCGGAAAAGAATAAGCATTTCTACAATGGGCCGCCCGTTCTGTTCTGCAAATTGCGGAAGGCACACGGGCGGCTTCCGTTTTTTGCGGATCTGCGGTTTGCGGACCACAAAAACCGGCACGGTCGTGTGCATGAGGCCTAAAGCAAAGCGTAGTGCTGACTGGAATACAAACTGTGATTTTCACTAAGCCACAGTCAGACAAATGCCTAGAGGAAATTCAAGACCATTATTACCCTCACCAGAAGTGCTCAACAAACAAAGATCATGCCAAAAGCAAGTCGTTTAGTAGTCCTCGAGGTTACAAAGGAATCCAAGGTAACTTCTAAGTAACTAACGGTCTTTCTCACATCATTGTGAATTGCACTAAGAAGCAATAGATCAATGCATATCATGTGGATGTGCGATCCATGTTTTCTCTTTTTTTGCAATTTCATATCAGTACTTTGCTTTCTTTCATGGTATCAGCACTCCTCCCATTCAACCCAGGTGTTTTCAATTAGCAGGAGATTGCATAAAGGTTAACCCTTTCAAGACCAAGCTATTTTTCACCTTCGTGACCATGTCTAATTTTGTAAATCTGACGTGTCACTTTAGATGCTATTAATTTTGGAATGCTTTTACTTATCCAAACCATTCTGAGATTGTTTTTCTCGTGACACATTGTACTTTATGATAGTCATAAATTTTAGTCAATATATTTCACCTTTTATTTATGAAAAAATTCCATATTTACCAAATATTTTGAAAAATTCACAATTTTCTAAATTTCAATTCCTCTTTTAAAACAAAGTGATACCTCCTAAAATATTTTATTACTTAACATTCCACATATGTCTACTTTATGTTGGCATCATTTTGTAAATGTCATTTTAATTTTTTAGGACATTAGAAGGCTTTTCAAAACCCACTTTTTAAGTACCAGTTCAGGTCTGAAGTCACTTTGTGGGGCTTACATAGTGTAAACCCCCTATAAATGACCCCATTGCAGAAGCTACACCCCTTAAGTTACTCAAAACTGATTTTACACACTTTGTTAACCCTTTAGGTGTTCCACAGGAATTACAGGAAAATCGAGATGAAATTTCTAAATTTCACTTTTTGGGCAGATTTTCCATTTTAATCCATTTTTTCTTTAAAACATCAAGGGTTAACAGCCAAACAAAACTTAATATTTATAACCCTGATTCTGCGGTTTACAGAAACACCCCACATATGGTCATAAACTGATGTAAGGGCACACAGCAGGGCGCAGAAGAAAAGGAGTGCCATATGGTTTTTGGAAGGCAGATTTTACTGGACTGGTTTTGAGATGCCATATTTGCCTATTTGAAACCCCCTGATGCACCCTTACAGTAGAAACTCCCAAAAAGTGACCCCATTTTGGAAACTAGGTGATAAGGTGCCAGTTTTATTGGTACTATTTTGGGGTACATATGGTTTTTAATTGCTCTATATTCCGTTTTTTTCTGAGGCAAGGTAACCAAAAAAGATTATGTTTTATTTTCTCCATAGAGAGCTTTTTTTGGCACTGTTTTTATTTTATTTTTTAAGATGTTCAGCTGAGGGATTAGGTCATGTGATATTTATATAGAGCTGATTGTTATGGACGCGGCGATACCTAATATGTATACTTTTCAAAATGTATTTCACTTTAACACAATAATAGCATATTTGAAACAAATAAAGTTATCTTTTAGTGTTTCCATGTTCTGAGAACTATAGTTTTTTTTTTTTTGGAGAGATTTTCTTATGTAGGGGCTCATTTTTTGTGGGATAAGGTGATGTTTTTATTGGTACCATTTTGTGGGACATATGCCTTTTTGTTCGCTTGGTGTTGCACTTTTTGTGACAAAAAATGACTTTTTGACATAGTTTTTTTTTTTCTTTGATATTACATAAAAGGGGTTACAGCAGAGTGTCAGCATACAAACAAAGCAGTGGCACCGCACAAGGGGGCACAGATGAGAGCTGGGGAGGGGACACAGATGGCAGGAGACATGGACGGGGGCAGAGGCCATGGATGGGGGCAAGTGGCCACAGTTGCCGGCACATACACAATGCACGGCCGGCAAAGCTGGAGGCAGGGCGCACAGAAGGGGGCACAGATCGGGGCAGCGGGATCACATATTGGGGGCACAGATTGAGGTCACGGAGCATATCATACCTGATTTCAGGCACTGATCTGCAGAGTGCAGATCAGAGCCTGAAACCGGCATTTTAACACTGTCGCGCTCCGATTGGTTAGTCTGCACAGACTAATCAATCAGAGCAATCGTCGGCAAGGGACCCTGATTGGTCCCTTGCCAGCATTACTAGGCTCTGCACTGTCTGTGACAGCAGCAGTGCAGGGGCAGAAGCTTTAATCCAAGCGCTTTGCAGCGTTGGATTAAAGAGCTGCCATTACGTTTATATACATGCTATCTGCATGGGCAGTCGTGAAGGGGTTAAGGACTGCTTGGTCTCAGATTAAGTCCTGAAACAGCAGGGATGCTGTTAGACTGTTGGGTCACGCTGTAAATGACTTTGGCCTTTTTTATTAGCAATAAAGATATCAGAAAAATGTATATGTGTTCCATCTGAATACATTCATTCTCATCATACTTACATCCAAATAATACAGGTGCCACCACATAGCCAGATTAGCAGCTTCAGCCCTCACCTACAGGATATACTAGAGTTAACACACATGCTTTATGAGACTAAATGCGTTAAGTAATCAACTTCAATTGCTTTTCAATGGCTTTTGTTTCAAGATAACTCTATGAGTTAAGAAATTTGAGTCAAGAGTTTGTGTGTTAACCCTGCAATATCTATACAGTATACTTCCCCCTTCCGTTGTAGAGTGTAAGCCCTCATGTGTAGGGTCCTCTCCCCCCTTTTTTACCAGTCTTCTAATAAATTCAGGTTCATTGTACTGACATAAAAATAATACAGAATTTTAGCAGCACCTGATCCTTGTGGTATTATTCGAAGCATATTACAGGTGTGAACAAGATATGCAAGCCAACTGTCCTTTCTAAATAATCAGTGAATTAAAATGTCTCAAAATTACAAAGGGGCCTCTTGGTGGTGCTCTTTATCATTAAGGAGACCAACAAATATGCATGGAGTATTGCTATGTTTCTGGAAGAATATATGCAAATATGCATATGTTAATTCTGCTGGTATTAGATAGGGTATCTTCTTATTTCTTTTTTGTCAAGAGAGTTAATTTGCATACCTATGGATTTCTGGTAATGAAATTGAAATGAGATTTTCTTCCAAAAAGAAAAGAACATTAAGCCTATCGGATGCCAGCATATTTTAGATATGCAAATTTGCATGTATCCTTCCCAGAAACTGTGTGTTGCATTTCTTATCATGCATATTTGTTGGTCTCTTTATTAATAAAGAACACCCTCAAGAGTACTCCCAAGGCCACTTGGCTAACCAGGACAATTTTCTCAAGACATGCTAGTTCTCTTGTCCTTTTAGAAGGAGAGCTGGCTTGCATGTCTCATCTAGAAAAGCATAATCCTGGTTGGGATTTTTTGTTCTCCTGTCCATTCAGAAGGAGACCTGGCTTGCATGTCTTGTTCAGAGAAGTGTAGTCCTGAGATATTCTTTTCCTTTTAGCTTCAAAAACAGCTAGCACAACTTCACTGTCAGTGAAGTATTGTGTGTCTTTCTTGACTCAGATTGATTAGCTGAATTTTTTCATAAAAACATCATATGAGACTAGAGAGTGTTCTATACTAATTTCCAGGATAATTGGAGAATATTTTATTTTGCCATGATCAATTTGGCTCTGAAACAAAGTTTTCCAAATATTTACCAAATTGGAGATTCAATTTTTTTTAAAGTTATTCGCTCATGTAGGCTGTGAGAAATGCTGTGATTTCTACACTCTCTTGACTGATTGTGTGCCAGGCTGAACTAATATTGCTGCTTTGGCTGCTATAGTGGTGGTAGCCCCTTATTAGAACTGGGTCAAATACAATCATGGATTTAGTTACTGTAAAATATATGACCAGAAGCTGGGGGTTAATATACTAATAGAAGGCAGACCAGAAGCAAGCTAGAGTTGCATGAGAAGAGTAATGAATGTTCAAAGCCCCAAGATGAACCTCTCGTGCCAGTTCCATTTCTAACTAGGTAAAGACCACAACAATGAAAAATGACTGCCCATTTGCAATCTATAATGAAACTGAGATGGTGTGAAGATGAATGAACAGAAGTTCAGTTAAATCTGCCACAGAGGAGCATGAGAAATAAATGAGCTTCCCCCTATCCCGCATTCACCTAACAGTCCATTCTCTCACCAAGTAACTGTGAAATCACACTAAACCCCCTGATTTTTCCACAGAGTCTTGAGGAAGGGCTAAATCCAATTCTAAAGTTTCACTTAATATATACAGCTGCTCAGTGAGATGTTAGGAGATGTTCGAGAATGTGGTGGGAACCTTTCCTGTAAAATAAGCCTGGACAACTGAGATTAATACTTTGTTTTCTCACCAGCCATCACTATCTATGATCGCTTGCCAGAATCTATCGTTCAACCATTTCTCGCATGGGAGACACAGCTGCGGACCTGTTTACCCATGAAAAGATGCCTCTGCCAGAATAGAAAATCAACATGTGTCCTATATCTCTATCTGACACTGAGTTTCTATGTTCTTGATGCAACAAATCTGTTGCAGGATAATGATGAATAGTAAATAGATGAGAGATGCAAACCAACTAAATACACAGGAAGCTTATATCATTCTGGTTGGAAGTAAAAGTTACTTATTGCCCACATAAAGATGTGTATCTGCAGTAAATGCAGGCATCCCTGCAGGAGTTTACATAGGGGAAAGCATGGTTTATGTCCATGACTGTGCCAAGAATGGACATTTCCTTGTTTGGTGAAGCCATGGCAATAAATAAGGGATACATGCAAATTTGAATATCTTAAAAATGCTGGCATCCGATTGGCTTAGTGTTCTTTTCTTTTCCTACTCCCCTTAGTAATTTTAAGACATTTTAAATAACTTGTTATTTAGAAAGGACAGTTGGCTTGTAGAGATCAGTGGTCAGATGGACCCTTTCCCCAACACTGTGTGCCAGAAATGCCATGACTTCCTTTTCCACAATAGAGTACAAGTTGGGGATTGCCTTTTGTGAATTTTTTTTTTAGCCGGGTACTTTCCACTGCGGTGTCCCAATAGCTACAATTTTTTTGAAGGCCTCAGACTCCACCAGCTTGTATGGTAAAAGCTGGCGGGCTAAGAGTTCCGACAAGCCAGCTGTCAGACGCCGGGCAAGGGGGTGACTCTGTGACATTGGCTTCTTACGCTCAAACATTTCCTTGACAGACACCTGACTGTGGGCAGATGAGCAGGAACTGCTGATGGTGAGAGGCGAAGTGGCGGGTGGTTGAGAGGGGGCAAGGAGGACAGCAGTGGTTGACGTGGCTGGAGATGCTGGACCAGGAGGAGGATAGTGGCTTTGAGTTTGTGTGCTGCTTGTACTCATCATGTGTTGATCCCATAGGCGTTTGTAATGTGAGATCATGTGCCTTCGCAAAGCAGTTGTACCTAGGTGGGTGTTGAACTTCCCACGACTCAGTTTCTTTTGGCACAGGTTGCAAATGGCATCGCTCTTATCAGAGGCAGACACACAAAAAAAATGCCACACTGCTGAGCTTCGCAATGACGGCATTCTGGTGGTGGCAACAGCATGCGTTGATTGGCGTGCTGTCTGGCTGACCCCGGGTGCCGATACATGCTGTCTGACTGTGCCACTAGCTCCTTGCGACGACCTCCCCCTGCTTACAACTCGTCTCCTCCACCTCTCTGTCTCCCCATCTGTACTTTCCCCCTGTTCTTCTTCTCTTCGAGCGGGCACCCACGTGACATCCACGGACACATCGTCATCATCAACCGCTTCAATTGTATCTGACAACTCAGCAAAGGAAGCAGAAGCGGGTACAATATCATCATCATCATCACACCGTACGTCCATGTGTGTAATGCTGCCTATCCCTGTTATCTACATCCTCTGGCAATAATGGTTGCGCATCACTCATTTCTTCCAACTGATGTGTAAATAACTCCTCTGACAGATCAGGTGAAGCGGCTGTGGTGCTAGTGTTGGTGGTGGCGGCGGACGAGTGGTAACTTGAGAGGTGCACGAAGCTGAGCTGGAGGAGGATGGTGCATTAAGGTTCCGAGCGGAAGCTGTAGAAGATTGGGTGTCCTGTGTAAGCCAGTCAACTATGTCCTCCGAATTTTTCGAGTTCAGGGTACGTGGCCTCTGAACATTGGGCATTATTCTAGGGCCAAAGGAAATCACAGCACCACGACCACGACGGCCCCTGTGGGGTGGCCTGCCTCTGCCTGTCATTTTTTTTAAATTAGTGGTACTATGCGTGCAAGGTACTGTGCCACCCTATATGAGTGGTGGGCAGTGGGCACAGTACAGTCTGTGGGCCTGACACTCACTGGCAGGCAACTGCAATTATATTACAGAGAAAAAATGAAATGACTTTTTCTACAGCAAGGTGCTGTGCCACCCTATATGAGTGGTGGGCAGTGGGCACAGTACAGTCTGTGGGCCTGACACTCACTGGCAGGCAACTGCAAGTATATTACAGAGGAAAAATGAAATGACTTTTCTTACAGCAAGGTGCTGTGCCACCCTATATGAGTGGTGGGCAGTGGGCACAGTACAGTCTGTGGGCCTGACACTCACTGGCAAGAAACTGCAAGTATATTACAGAGGAAAAATTAAATGACTTTTTTTTATAGCAAGGTGCTGTGCCACCCTATATGAGTGGTGGGCAGTGGGCACAGTACAGTCTGTGGGCCTGACACTCACTGGCAGGCAACTGCAAGTATATAACAGAGGAAAAATTAAATGACTTTTTTTTACAGCAAGGTGCTGTGCCACCCTATATGAGTGGTGGGCAGTGGGCACAGTACAGTCTGTGGGCCTGACACTCACTGGCAGGCAACTGCAATTATAATACAGAGGAAAAATTAAATGACTTTTTTAACAGCAAGGTGCTGTGCCACCCTATATGAGTGGTGGGCAGTGGGCACAGTACAGTCTGTGGGCCTGACACTCACTGGCAAGCAACTGCAAGTATTACAGAGAAAAAATTAAATGACTTTTTTTTATAGCAAGGTGCTGTGCCACCCTATATGAGTGGTGGACAGTGGGCACAGTACAGTCTGTGGGCCTGACACTCACTGGCAGGCAACTGCAAGTATATTACAGAGGAAAAATTAAATGAATTTTTTAACAGCAAGGTGCTGTGCCACTCTATATGAGTGGTGGGGAGTGGGTACAGTACAGTCTGTGCGCCTGACACTCACTGGCAAGCAACTGCAAGTATATTACAGAGGAAAAAATAAATGAATTTTTTAACAGCAAGGTGCTGTGCCACCCTATATGAGTGGTGGGCAGTGGGCACAGTACAGTCTGTGGGCCTGACACTCACTGGCAGGCAACTGCAAGTATATTACAGAGGAAAAATGTTATTACTTTTTTTACAGCAAGGTGCTGTGCCACCCTATATGAGTGGTGGGCAGTGGGCACAGTACAGTCTGTGGGCCTGACACTCACTGGCAAGCAACTGCAAGTATATTACAGAGGAAAAATTAAATGACTTTTATTACAGCAAGGTGCTGTGCCACCCTATATGAGTGGTGGGCAGTGGGCACAGTACAGTCTGTGGGCCTGACACTCACTGGCAGGCAACTGCAAGTATATAACAGAGGAAAAATTAAATGACTTTTTTTTACAGCAAGGTGCTGTGCCACCCTATATGAGTGGTGGTCAGTGGGCACAGTACAGTCTGTGCGCCTGACACTCACTGGCAAGAAACTGCAAGTATATTACAGAGGAAAAATGAAATGACTTTTTTTTATAACAAGGTGCTGTGCCACCCTATATGAGTGGTGGGCAGTGGGCAGAGTACAGTCTGTGGGCCTGACACTCACTGGCAGGCAACTGCAAGTATATAACAGAGGAAAAATTAAATGACTTTTTTTTTTTACAGCAAGGTGCTGTGCCACCCTATATGAGTGGTGGGCAGTGGGCACAGTACAGTCTGTGGGCCTGACACTCACTGGCAAGCAACTGCAAGTATTACAGAGAAAAAATTAAATGACTTTTTTTTATAGCAAGGTGCTGTGCCACCCTATATGAGTGGTGGACAGTGGGCACAGTACAGTCTGTGGGCCTGACACTCACTGGCAGGCAACTGCAATTATATTACAGAGGAAAAATGTTATTACTTTTTTTACAGAAAGGTACTGTGCCACCCTATATAAGTGGTGGGCAGTGGGTACAGTACAGTCTGTGGGCCTGACACTCACTGGCAGGCAACTGCAAGTATATTACAGAGGAAAAAATAAATGAATTTTTTAACAGCAAGGTGCTGTGCCACCCTATATGAGTGGTGGGCAGTGGGCACAGTACAGTCTGTGGGCCTGACACTCACTGGCAGGCAACTGCAATTATATTACAGAGGAAAAATGTTATTACTTTTTTTACAGAAAGGTGCTGTGCCACCCTATATAAGTGGTGGGCAGTGGGTACAGTACAGTCTGTGGGCCTGACACTCACTGGCAAGAAACTGCAAGTATATTACAGAGGAAAAAATAAATGAAATTTTTAACAGCAAGGTGCTGTGCCACCCTATATGAGTGGTGGGCAGTGGGCACAGTACAGTCTGTGGGCCTGACACTCACTGGCAGGCAACTGCAATTATATTACAGAGGAAAAATGTTATTACTTTTTTTACAGAAAGGTACTGTGCCATCCTATATAAGTGGTGGGCAGTGGGTACAGTACAGTCTGTGGGCCTGACACTCACTGGCAGGCAACTGCAAGTATATTACAGAGGAAAAAATAAATGAATTTTTTAACAGCAAGGTGCTGTGCCACCCTATATGAGTGGTGGGCAGTGGGCACAGTACAGTCTGTGGGCCTGACACTCACTGGCAAGAAACTGCAAGTATATTACAGAGGAAAAATGTTATTACTTTTTTTATAGAAAGGTGCTGTGCCACCCTATATAAGTGGTGGGCAGTGGGTACAGTACAGTCTGTGGGCCTGACACTCACTGGCAGGCAACTGCAAGTATATTACAGAGGAAAAATTCAATGATTTTTTTAACAACAAGGTGCTGTGTCACCCTATATGAGTGGTGGGCAGTGGGCACAGTACAGTCGGTGGGCCTGACACTCACTGGCAGGCAACTGCAAAAATATTACAGAGGAAAAATTAAATGAATTTTTTAACAGCAAGGTGCTGTGCCACCCGATATGAGTTGTGTGCACACAGTACAGTCTGTGGGCCTGTGGCCTCTCACACACGGGCAGGCAACTGCAATATATATATATAGAAAAAAATATATAAAAGCAGACTGATGTACCAGCCCTAAAAAGGGCTTTTTAGGGTGCTGTCAGGACGCTGTCCTTACAGCAGATGAGTCTTTGAGGACTGGAGTGGACACAGAACACTGGCCTAGCTAACGATTTCCCTATTAATTCAGCAGCAGCAGCAGCAGCACTGTCCCTGCTCTAACTAACACTGCAGCTTCAGAATGAATCTAAGATGGATGCTGTCCTTGCTTTTTTTTAGGAGGTGGGAGGGTCTGGGAGGGAGGGTATGCTGATTGGCTGGAATGTGTCTGCTGACTGTGAGGTACAGGGTCAAAGTTTGCTCAATGATGACGTATAGGGGGCGGACCGAACATCGCATATGTTTGCCCGCCGCGGCGATCGCGAACAAGCGATGTTCACCGGGAACTGTTCGCCGGCAAATAGTTCGGGATATGTCTATTGGCTTGCATATCTTGTTCACACCTGTAATATGCTTTGAATAATACCACAAGGACCAGGTGCTGCTAAAATTCTGTATTATTTTTATGTTCGTACAATGAACGTGAATTTATTGCATGAATAGCAGCACAGCCTACCTTTGAAAGCAATTGAAGGTGGATTCTACAGAGCTTGATTTGTTCATTGCTCCCCTCAAGAAAAGATCTTGGAAAGTGAATGTCCACCTTTGAACAGTATTTTTTTTTTTATTCTACATTGGTTAAAAAAAATCTGTGCTGATAGTGATATATATTCGTAATTTTGAATATTCGAGATTTTTTTACTGCAGATTTTTGTAATGCAAATTTTTATTGCAAATTTTTTAATTGCCGAGTAAAAACATGATTCCTCCCTGCTTCTTGCTTGTGGGCCAATGACTCATTGGCCCACAAGCAAGAAGCAGGGAGGAATCATGACTTTAAATAGGAAAAATGATGAATATTCTAAAAAACTAATATATAGCTCTATATCGAGTATATTTGTTTTTTCGAATATTCGTAATATTCTAAAACAAGAATATCTAGCAATATAGCGAATATTCAAGAAAAATGAATGTAGAGCAATTTAGCTAATATAGTGCTATAATCTTCTGTCTAATAGTTGTAATTTTTTTCTCATCTGAAATACAGATTGGGAAAAAATTTCAACTATTGGAAAAAATATTATAGCACTATATTAGCTAAATTGCTCTATATTCATTTTTTTTTCTGAATATTCGCTATATTGCTATATATTCTTGTTTTAGAATATTACAAATATTCGAAAAAAACAAATATATTTGTTTTTTAGAATATTTGTAATATTCTAAAACAATAATATATAGCAATATAGCGAATATTCAAAAAAAAAAATGTAGATCAATTTAGCTAATATAGTGCTATAATCTTCTTTGTCTAATAGTTGTAATTTTTTTCTCATCTGAAGTTCAGATTGGAAAAAAATTACAACTATTAAAAAAAAAAAAGATTATAGCACTATATTAGCTAAATTGCTCTACATTCGTTTTTTTTCGAATATTGGCTGTATTGCTATATATTCTTGTTTTAGAATATTACGAATATTCATAAAAACTAATATATTAGATATAGTGCTATGACTCATTGGCCCACAAGCAAGAAGCAGGGAGGAATTATGGTTTTGTTCGGCAAATAAAAAATGCGAAAATACGAAATTTGACAATTTGCATATTACGCGATCATTACCTTGTTGATTTTTCGAGTAAAAAATTGCAGAATATAACGAATTTTCGAATTTGCGAATATTCGCCGAATATTCTACGAAATATACGACTTCTGTGCATGTTTTCAATCCCCATGTCAATCAGAAAATAAACTTGCTCTCTGATTGTCAGATATGGGGTATGGTCCATTTTGTTCCAGAAAATTAGTGAGAAGATTATCACTTGCTCATGTAATCTCCTCTCTACTCATAATTAGGTTCTTTATTGATGATATGACCCAGACGTTTACCAGCCCTGGATCGCATGATAAAATTAGTCTCACAAAACACTACACTCACACAAATATGAATAAGGGCTCATTCACACGACCGTATCCATTTTTGCAGACTGCAAATTGCAGATCCATAAAACACAGATACCAGCCTTGTGCGTTTAACATTTTGTGGATCAGAGCATCCTTCCCTATGATAGAGATGCCTATTCTTGTCTGCAAAAATGGACACGAATAGGACATTTTCTATCTTTTTTGTGGGGCTGTGGAACAGAAGTGCAGATGGGGACAGCCCATGGTGTGCTGTCCACATTTTTTGTGGTCCCATTGAAATGAATGGGTCAACATCCAATCCGCAAAATTGCAGAACAGATGCGAACAAAAAAATGGGCCCTTAAGTTTACATTTTACACCATCCATATCCTGTCCATACCAGATCTATAGAGTAAAATATACACACCGCTTCTCAAGTGATAACTGTTAAAAGCTACTATAATTGCAGTGATGATTATCACTAACATCTAATATATTTCTGAAAGATAGCAGCTCCTTAAATGCTGGTAATACAGGTGCTGTTTTGTGGCCATATTATGAGCTCAACACCTGGACCTCCCACTGTTGATCATAATCAAAGGTATGGTGCTTTAATTTCAGTTCTGATGTGTGTCCATAATATGAAATCAATAAAGCACTTGCATTACACCAGTCTAAAAGTGGCATGGTATGGGATTTATATTGTTAATTAGCATTGCAGTTTACGCAACTCCTCACATCTTAAAGTTTTTTGCAGAGTACATTTGTAGGATCTGTCTGCTCGAGTACTCATTTTAGTTGCTAATTTGAATTTTCATGCAATTTTTTTGCTTATAATCACTGTTTGGTGGAAATTTGCATTAATATGGCTATGTGTACTAATTATTTAGATTTATTTTTAGACATGGTATGCCGTACACTCAGAAAATGTAGATTTTGTTGTAACATTATAGCACTTTGCAATATACAGCATACATTTTTGACACATTTGAGGATGATGGCCAAATATTGCTTGGCCTCTGTCTTTTAGAGCACATGTTCTTGTTGATCTATACGCTGAGATTATATATATTACTGATCTAAAATTGACTCAGATGCAGTAACTGTGATGACACAAATCTTATGCTATCTTGTGAAGAAAGCAATTGAAATACATTGAAAGAGTTAGTTAACCATAGTTAACCTTTATATACCATTTTTTAATTAAAGCATTTTAAATACTAAAGCCATCAAGTTTGGCTCAGCTGCATCTGTATATAGCTGCATATCTCAGCAATTTTTTTCTTTTGTATATAAACCTCTGCTTGAGTTTTGAGTTTTTTTAATACATTATTTTTTTTTATATTTCCTATTGCTCACAAAGTTGCATATAGCAAGACATCCCTGTCAACAACCCTTGAAGACAACTTCAATAATTGGGTTTTCAGTCAGGAAATACAGGTTTTGACAGTGCCCTTGCTTTTCATGGATTGCAAGCTCTGTGCTTTATAGGTTGTTCATTTTTAGAATTTCCATCTTAAATCATGTTTTTGATCTTTCTAGTTTTAATGATTAAATGAAGATATGTGAATGTAAATTTAGGCCTAGGTGGTATGTATGAACTTTGCTTATCCTGAACTGTCTCTATAACTTCCTGCTTGTAAAAAATAACCAAAGTGGAACAGTATAGCAAAAAGCAATGTTATGGATGGGTGCAAACCTCAGAAGGCTGGACTTCAAAACCTTCAATAAAATAAATCCAAATAGAAAAATCAGCACTCCAAATTTCTTAAGATAAAATCTCAGATTTATTCATCCAATGAACAGCAACGTTTAAATGAAATTAAATCACTGCAGATTCTCAGGATGTGTTTAGCCAGTATATGTCGGGATCCCACAGCCTCAAGTGTATTAGAAAACGTAGTAGACTGCATAAAAAAGCATAAACAACTGTGTAACATAAACCAAATGGCCTACATTATAATAACACAATCAATGGTGTACATACACTCACCTAAAGAATTATTAGGAACACCTGTTCTATTTCTCATTAATGCAATTATCTAGTCAACCAATCACATGGCAGTTGCTTCAATGCATTTAGGGGTGTGGTCCTGGTCAAGACAATCTCCTGAACTCCAAACTGAATGTCAGAATGGGAAAGAAAGGTGATTTAAGCAATTTTGAGCGTGGCATGGTTGTTGGTGCCAGACGGGCCGGTCTGAGTATTTCACAATCTGCTCAGTTACTGGGATTTTCACGCACAACCATTTCTAGGGTTTACAAAGAATGGTGTGAAAAGGGAAAAACATCCAGTATGCGGCAGTCCTGTGGGCAAAAATGCCTTGTGGATGCTAGAGGTCAGAGGAGAATGGGCCGTCTGATTCAAGCTGATAGAAGAGCAACGTTGACTGAAATAACCACTCGTTACAACCAAGGTATGCAGCAAAGCATTTGTGAAGCCACAACACGCACAACCTTGAGGCGGATGGGCTACAACAGCAGAAGACCCCACCGGGTACCACTCATCTCCACTACAAATAGGAAAAAGAGGCTAAAATTTGCACGAGCTCACCAAAATTGGACTGTGGAAGACTGGAAAAATGTTTGCTGGTCTGATGAGTCTCGATTTCTGTTGAGACATTCAAATGGTAGAGTCCGAATTTGGCGTAAACAGAATGAGAACATGTATCCATCATGCCTTGTTACCACTGTGCAGGCTGGTGGTGGTGGTGTAATGGTGTGGGGGGGGGGGGTTTCTGGTCACACTTTAGGCCCCTTAGTGCCAATTGGGCATCGTTTAAATGCCACGGGCTACCTGAGCATTGTTTCTGACCATGTCCATCCCTTCATGACCACCATGTACCCATCCTCTGATGGCTACTTCCAGCAGGATAATGCACCATGTCACAAAGCTCGAATCATTTCAAATTGGTTTTTTGAACATGACAATGAGTTTACTGTACTAAAATGGCCCCCACAGTCACCCAATAGAGCATCTCAACCCAATAGAGCATCTTTGGGATGTGGTGGAACGGGAGCTTCGTGCCCTGGATGTGCATCCCTCAAATCTCCATCAACTGCAAGATGCTATCCTATCAATATGGGCCAACAATTCTAAAGAATGCTATCAGCACCTTGTTGAATCAATGCCACGTAGAATTAAGGCAGTTCTGAAGGCAAAAGGGGGTCCAACACCGTATTAGTATGGTGTTCCTAATAATTCTTAAGGTGAGTGTATATGACTAAATAACCATACAATCACACATGTCTATGGCTTATGTTTAGAAGGTCCAATACTCATGCATTCATCAATTGTGGTATGGTCTTAACATGAACAAGTCTGAAGTAAGGATCCGAACTTTGCTATTTTTAGGATGGCAGATGAAACTAAAATATTTTCAGGTTCATTTTGGATAAGCATGCATTTCACTTGCTGAAGACAAAACGGTAG
This sequence comes from Bufo bufo, assembly GCF_905171765.1. NCBI lineage: Eukaryota > Metazoa > Chordata > Amphibia > Anura > Bufonidae > Bufo > Bufo bufo. The sequence continues at coordinate 701,513,694 of NC_053389.1, forward strand.
GGAAAATGCCCCAAGAACAAGCAGGAACTAAAGACAGTTGCAGGAGAGGCCTGGCAGAGCCCAGCATCTGGTGATGTCTATGCGTTCCAGACTTCAGGCTGTAATTGACTGCAAAGGATTTGCAACCAAGTATTAAAAACTTAAAGTTTGATTTATGATTATTATTATGCCCCATTACTTTTGGTCCCTTAATAAGTTGGAGGCACATATGTAAACTGTTGTAATTCCTACACCGTTCACCTGATTTGGATGTAAATACCCTCAAATTAAAGCTGACAATCTGCAGTTAAAGCACATCTGTTTCATTTCTTGGTGTATAGAGCCATAAATGTTAGAATTGTGTTGATGTCCCAATATTTATGGACCTGACTGTACCAGTTGCCCCCCAAAAATTCTGATTGAGGCAGGGGTGGGATATACCTTCTTCCACAAATACTGCTCTTCTATAGTGGCTTTGTCACAGGGTCATTTTGAAAATGACAGGCAGAGGAAGAGGCAGGCCATTCCACAGGGGTAGTAGGGGTCGGGCAGGTGCACCAGGCCGATGCCTAAGTGGGAAGTTGAAGAAGGTGCATGCGATTACGTCAAAGGATGCACCAGAGTTGGTTGAGTGGCTCACTCAGCCTTCTGCTTCTGCACCCTCCTCATGCTCTCTATCGCACTCTCTGCTGTGTGCACCCCCAAAGACACCACCAACATATCCCCTCCGCTAAAGTCAGAGGAAATATTTTCTCATCCATTCCAAGATCTTACCGATGCGCAGCCATTCTTGGCATCGGATCAGGAAGAGGAGGTATCAACGGTCGCCACCCAGCAGTCTGACGACAGTACCCAGATCAGCGCAAGGAGGGTGGTCCCCGCTGTTGATGCCTACTCCAAGATCTCTAATGTCAGTGGTGGTGAAGGTGATGATGATGACGTGTCGATCGACGTCATGTGGGTGCCCACAAGAGAGGAAGAGAAGGGGAGTTCCGAGGGAGAGATGGAGCAGCAGATAGGGAGGAGAAGGAGGAGAAGCAGGCAGAACTTACAGTGCACAGGAGGCAAAAAGCAGACTGCTAATGTATCTGGAACGAGCCATCCACCATGCACGGTCAAATCTGGCGCTTCCAGGATGCCGGCACATGGCTCCGCAGTGTGGGCTTTTTTTAACGTGTCAGCTGCTGACAATAGTGTTGCCATCTGCAGCCTGTGTGTTCAGCGCATAAGTCGCCGTAAGCCCTAGGGACGACCGCCTTAAGAAGGCACCTGGCCTCCTATCACCGAGCCCAGTGGGAGCAACGCCGTCAGAACCCTCAAAGCCACACTCCCGGCGCTCTACGTCCTGCTACTTCTCCTTCTCCTCTCTCCTCTCATTTGTTCTCCACTTCACCTTCCACCTTGCCGTTGTCGCGTTCATTTGGCAAAAGGCAGGCTTCCGTGTCCCAAATGTTCGAGCGTAAAAAGATGATGAGGCTAACTGCCGGCTTGTCGGAACTGCTAGCCCGCCAACTACTGCCATATAAACTGGTGGACTCAGAGGCCTTTAGAAAATTTGTGGCCATTAGCACACTGCAATGGAAGGTCCCCGGAAGGAAATATTTCTCCCAGAAGGGCATCCAAGAGCTATATGGCCACGTTCAGTGGCAAGTGAATGTATCTCTGGCACACAGTGTCGGTGCCAAGATACATCTGACCACAGACACGTGGGCTAGCAAACACGGGCAGGGAAGGTACATAACTTTTACTGCCCACTGGGTGAACCTTCTGACGGCTGTCAAGCAAGCAACCCGCGGCACCCGTGTGGATTTGGTGTTATCGCCACGGATTGCACGCAGGCCTGCCTCTTCTTCTCCTCCTACTTCATCCTCCGTCTCCGCCTTGGCTGACTCCTCGGTTTCCACTGCTACCGCCTCTTCCGCTGTGCCCCCCAAGCTCCCCAGAACCTATTCGACGTGCCAGGTGAGACGTTGCCATGCTGTGCTGCGGCTGTTGTGTCTGGAAGCCATGTGCCACACCGGTCCTGCACTCCTTTCAGCTTTGCGGTCACAGGCCGATCAGTGGCTAACCCCGCTCAATTTGACAGTTAGTAAAGTGGTGTGTGACAACGGTGCCAATCTTCTGAGCTCGCTGAAACAGGGCAAAATTACACACGTGCCGAACTTAGTCATGCAGCGATTTGTTGCCAAATAACCCGGGGTCCAGGACGTCTTGCGGCAGGCCAGGAAAATCTCTGGCCATTTTAGAAGATCTTACACGGCCATGGCTCGCCAGGAGTTTAAAGAGGATTCAGAGGAGGATGGTGCCGGGGCGGAGGAGGAGGAGCAAGAAGAGCATGCTTTCAACTTTTCTAGGATCCCTGGTGTTGTCCATGGCTGGGGGGAGGAGACCGAGGATTACATTATCCTGGACGATGAGCAGGAGCCAGTTTAGTGCAAATGGGGGCCTTCATGCTCCAGTGCTTGAAGAGGGACCCCGGTATAAAAAGCATAAAGACCAAGGACCAGTACTGGGTGGCAACGTACTTAGACCCTTGGTACAAATACAAAATGGCAGACATGTTACCACCATCACAGAGGGCTGGGAGAATGCAGCACTTCCAGGCCTTGCTTTGAGAAATGCTGCATTCTGCTTTTGCGGGCGCTGGTAGAAGAATTTCCACTCACAGAGAAACAGGTGCGGGTACCAATCCAACAGCGCATGCAAGAAAAGGGCAGTTTGAAGATGTGTTGGTCACTTCGGACAAGAGATCATTCTTGCAGCCAACCCATCGACAGCCGCCCTCCGGATCCAGCCTCAGGGAACGCCCTGACTACATCGGGTTAACGGCCGATGTGGATGTTATGAGAAGCGAGGAACCCCTGGACTACTGGGTGTTCAGGCTTGACCTGTGGCCAGAGCTGGCACAATTTGCCATGGAACTCTTGGCTTGCCCCTCGTCCAGTGTTCTGTCCGAAAGGACGTTCAGTGCAGCAGGGGGATTCGTGACCGAAAAGCGCACTCGCCTAGCTTACGACAGTGTGAACTACATCACATTTCTAAAAATGAATGAGGCATGGATCTCTGAGGAATTCATCACCTGCAACGACCACGTTTACACATATCCTACCACACCAAGAACAAAGAATGGTCCCTGTCTTATGTAAATAATGAGGCATAAAAGGCCTTTTCTATCCGTTGAATGCCTATTGTTTTGGGCCTCAGAGAAATTCAACACCTGTGATGACCACGTCTTTCAACTATTATCATTAGGCCCCTTTCACACGGGCGTTGCGGGAAAATGTGCGGGTGCGTTACGGGAACACCCGCGATTTTTCCGCACGAGTGCAAAACATTGTAATGCGTTTTGCACTCGCGTGAGAAAAATCGTGCGTGTTTGGTACCCAAACCCGAACTTCTTCACAGAAGTTCGGGCTTGGGATCGGTGTTCTGTAGATTGTATTATTTTCCATTATAACATGGTTATAAGGGAAAATAATAGCATTCTGAATACAGAATGCATAGTAAAACATCGCTGGAGGGGTTAAAAAAAAAAAAAAATTATTTAACTCACCTTAGTCCACTTGATCGCGTAGCCGGCATCTCCTTCTGGCTTCATCTGATCTCTGTGCAGCAACAGGACCTTTGGTGACGTCATTCCGGTCATCACATGAGCCATCACCATGGTAAAAGATCATATGATGGATCATGTGATGTCCGTAATGACGTCACCAAAGGTCCTGTTGCTGCACAGAGATCAGATGAAGCCAGAAGGAGATGCCGGGCCGCGATCAAGTGGACTAAGGTGAGTTAAATTTTTTTAAAAATTTTTTTAACCCCTCCAGTGATGTTTTACTTCGCATTCTGTATTCAGAATGCTATTATTTTCCCTTATAACCATGTTATAAAGGAAAATAATAATGATCGTGTCTCCATCCCGATCGTCTCCTAGCAACCGTGCGTGAAAATCGCACCGCATCCGCACTTGCTTGCGGATGCTTGCGATTTTCACGCAACCCCATTCACTTCTATGGGGCCTGCATTGCGTGAAAAACGCTGAATATATAGCATGCTGCGATTTTCACGCAACGCATAAGTGATGCGTGAAAATCACCGCTCATCTGAACAGCCCCATAGAAATGAATGGGTCGGTATTCAGTGCGGGTGCAATGCGTTCACCTCACGCATCGCATCCGCGCGGAATACTCGCCCATGTGAAAGGGGCCCTAGGGTTTTTTTTCAAGAGGGGGGAATTCATTAGCCATGTTTTTAATCCGAATTTATATATTTTTTAAATATTCTCTCCTCTTTCACCTTGTTGATTCCCTTTATGTATTTAAAAGTTTCTATCATATCCCCTCTGTCTCGTGTTTCTTCCAAGCTATACATGTTAAGGTCCTTTAATCTTTCCTGGTAAGTTTTATCCTGCAATCCATGTACTAGTTTAGTAGCTCTTCTCTGAACTCTCTCCAAAGTATCAATATCCTTCTGGAGATATGGTCTCCAGTACTGCGCACAATACTCCAAATGAGGTCTCACTAGTGCTCTGTAGAGCGGCATGAGCACCTCCCTCTTTCTACTGGTAATGTCTCTCCCTATACACCCAAGCATTCTGCTAGCATTTCCTGCTGCTCTATGACATTGTCTGCCTACCTTTAAGTCTTCTGAAATAATGACCTCTAAATCCCTATCCTCAGATACTGAGGTTAGGACTGTATCACAGATTTTATATTCTGCTCTTGGGTTTTTACGCCCCAGGTGCATTATCTTGCACTTATCAACATTAAATTTTAGTTGCCAGATTTTTAACCATTCCTCTACTTTTCCGCTATACTTACTTGTTCTTTTCTGTACGCTGAATGCATAATTTTTGGGGCCTCTAGTCCACTGGCCTGCTGGAAAAATGATATCCAATGACCGTGTAATCTACGTCCAGCCACATACATACTTGTTCTTTTCTGTATGGTGAATGAATAATTTATTGGGGCCTCAGAGGAATTCAAAGACCACCTGTTATCGAATTTAATTAGTTTTTTTTTCAAGAGGGGGAATTTCGTTAGCCATGTTTTTAATCCAATTTTATATATTTATTTTTTATTTTATTTTGTTTTAACCATAAGAGCATAAGTACAGGCAAATGGTGGTGGACACATGTTTGTGTCATACAGCATCACCTTACATTAGATGATTTTATGACAAGTAACAATAACACGAACAGGCGGGAGTCTGCACATTGGATCAAGCACGCAGTCTGCATCAAATGGATTATATCTCCATAAAGGGTTATAATCACAGAGAATATTTCCTGAAGTCCAGCCATAGTTTCCAAAGAGCGCAGAAGTTTCTGTGAGAGTGGTTCTCCCAAGCGGACAGTTCTTCAAACCTATAGATGCAATCAATCTTGTTAAACCAGTGATCGAGCGGGGGAAGGTCAGGGGACAACCAATGCCTGGGTATCAGCAGACGAGCAGCTGTCAATAGTTTTTTGAAAAGTTTTAAGGGTAAGGAGCTAAGCAAGGAAGAGTAGAGTCCCAAGAGAGCTAGTTTGGGACAGGGGGAAATTTGAGTTTTGCTAATTAAATTGCATTGCTTGAATATTTCAGACCACCATGATAAAATTGATGGACATGACCACCAGACATGATAAAATGTCCCCCTTCCGGACCCACACCTCCAGCATGCGTCAGAACCCGAGGAGGAGAAACGGCAAGTTACATCTGGAGTTTTATCCCATCTGGTAAGGAGTTTGTATCCGTTTTCCTGGATCCTGATGCATCTGGAGGAAGAATGTGGTTCAATAGAGAGGCGTTGTTCGTCTATGGTAAATGGTGTGCCCAGGTCTTTCTCCCAAGATCCAATGAAAGACGGCTTAGGCATAGAAACAGGGGAGGTGAGTCTCCTGTACATAAGGGAGATGAGTTTCTGGGGGGGAGGGTTTGCACAGATCAGGCTTTCAAACCATGTCAGGGGCCTAAGCATGTCTTTGTATTGGATATGTTTGGAGATAAAGGAGTGGAGGAAAGATATAAAGAATATGGAGGGAGTGACCATGGGGAAAAACTCTGAATGGTAGTTTTATCAACCAATTTGCCATTGTCTCCAATTAGGGAAATCACTGGTAATGTAGAATATCTGATTAAGGGAGGGAGGATTTGTAGTAGTTCTATCGCAGTTAGATTTAAAAGATCCCTCACCTGAATAAGGGGAGAGGGTAAGGAGACCGCTAAAGCCGATTTTTGAAATTTATCCCAAGCTTCCAATGTGGCCCTGATATTCAAATTATGATGAATAAGGTTCGGGTGGGAGTTTTTGGGGCGTATTAGGAGAACTCTAAATGATGATAGGAATAAAGAAGATTCCATTCCAACGCAGGATTTAAATGGAGTTTCTCTAAACCAGTCTATGGTTCTAGATAGTAAGCTGGCCATATTATATGCTGCAGGGTCAGGGAGATTGATGCCACCTGAAGATTTAGGTCTCTGCAGGATATGGAGGCCAATGCAAGCTTTTTTCTTGTTCCAAATGAATTTACGGATATCTCTATTAAGGGATTGGAAATAAGTGTTAGGGATAGGAAGCGGTAGGACCTGTTGCAGATAATTTAGTCTTGGCAGGACAAGGGAAGTAAATAAGTTTTTTGGGCCAAACCATGATAGCATTGGGAAATATAAGTTATTAATTTGAGATTGCATGGATTGTAGTAGAGGGACATAGTTAACATTGAATAGATTGGAGAGATCAGAACCAATTGTGACTCCTAGGTACGTTATGGTAGGTGAATCCCAGTTGAAAGGTGAGTGGGAAGCGAGTTTAGATTTGTTACAAGGGTTTAACCCTATATCTAGGACATGGGATTTCTTCATATTAATTTTAAAGTTAGACAGGGGGCTAAACCTTTCAAATTGATCATAGATACGGGGTAGCGAAATGGAGGGGTTGGTGGTTAAGAGTAATAAGGCAGCAGCTTTATGTTCCTGGCCACCTAGCTTGATGCCTTCGATCAGGGGGTCTTGGCGTAAGGATTGGAGCAGGGGTTTCATGACCAGAACAAAGACCAGAGGGGATAACGGGCAACCTTGGCGGGTTCCGTTCTTAATGGGGAAAGGGGAGAGAAGGTGTCATTTACCAGCGTCGACGCTGAGGCATTGAGGTACATTGAGAAGACAGCCTGTATGAAGGGTTCGGGGAGCCCAAATTTCATAAGGGCAAGGCGCATAAAATCCCAATTGACTCTATCAAATGCTTTTTCGGCGTCGGTGCTGACAAGGACTAATGGGCAGGGTCTTTGTGGATTAAAGAGGGTAGTAGCGGGGATAAGCGGTTAGCAAGTATTTTAGACAGAAGTTTTAGGTCCAGGTTCAGTAAGGATATAGGGCGATAATTTTCACAATAAGCAGGATCTTTATCAGTTTTGGGCATAATTGTAATATGTGCTCTGGTTATATCTGGGGTTAGGGGTATTCCTTTAAGAGACTGGTTAAATAGTAAAAGTAAATGGGGAGTGAGGGAGTCACTGAAAATGCGGTAATATATGGCTGAGAGACCATCTGGCCCGGGAGCTTTATTTCTTGGGAGTTGTTTTATAGCTTCCTTCAATTCTTTGGACGTAAAAGGGGATTCTAAGGAGATATTTTGAGATTGATTTAAGTCTGGGAGGGATAGGGACTGAAGAAACCTCTGAATTGCTTCGGAATGGGAGGGAGCCTCGGCTGGAGAGGTAGCTTTAGGAATGTTGTATAGAGCGTGATAGCAGTCTCGGAATTGAGAGGCTATATCTTTGGTTTTGATGACAGTTCCCCCATTTTTGATGTGGAGTTTACATATATGGTTATGGGATCGTCTTTGTTTTATCCTATTTATCATGAATCTTTATGCCTTATCGCCGTGGGCGAAAAATTTGAATTGGCAGTTGAGAAAGTGCTGAGGCGGTATTTAATAGGTTCTTTAATTAGGATCGGAGTCTGGTGAGATCAGCAAGTTGTGGGTCAGAGAGAGTTTGTTTATGTTGAGTCTCCAGTTTTTTTATATTCAGGAGAAGATTACCTATTTGGGCCGTTCTTAACTTTTTAACATGAGAACCTAAGCTAATAAGTTGCCCTCGCATATAGGCTTTATGGGTATTCCACAGAGTGTGGGGAGAGGTTTCTGGAAGGGCGTTCAAAGTGAAAAAGTCTTCCAGGACCTTTTTTAGTTTGGAGACATGGTTTGGGTTAGAGAGAAGCTGCTCATTAAGTCTCCACCTAAATGCCCTGGGAGGGGCATGTGGGGGGGAGACGGAAATAAATATAGGGGCATGGTCAGAAAGGTGAATTGAATCAATACAAGGGTTAAGACAAGATTGAATATGTTCCTTAGAGACTAATAAATAATCAAGTCTCTGATATGAACCATGTACATTTGAGTAAAAGGTATAATCCCTTACAGAAGGCTTTAGGAATCTCCAAACGTCGATCAGGTGTAAATCAGCTAATGAATTGCTAATTGTTCGGAGTGCACGTTTAGATAATGCAGATTTTCTGGTGGATGAATGCAGATTTTCTGGTGGATGAATCTAAAAACGGGTCCAGAGTGATGTTGAGGTCACCGCCTAGAACCACGGTGCCTTCCTGAAAGGGGGTTATAATAGGGATAAGGTTTTTGAACCAGGCCGCCTGGTCGACGTTTGGGGAGTATACATTTATAAAGATGTACATACAGTTACCAATAGTGCCCTTAAGTAGTAGGTATCTGCCCTCAGCGTCCTGTTGGTGGGAACAGTACTGGAAGGGTATATTACTGCTAAATCCAATGCTGATCCCTCTGGAGGCAGATGAGTTTGACCCGCAGTGGAACCACACTGGGAAACTAGAGCAAGAGAGATCCGGATATCTATTGAATTTAAAAGGAGTTTCCTGTAAGAACAGAACTGAGGTCTGTTTCTTCTTCATAAAGGACAAAATTTGGCATCTTTTGGAAGGCGAGTTAAAGCCTTTGACGTTAAATAAGGCATTCTTAAGATTAGTCATCATTTCGGGTAAAGACATCCGGATCTAGCTGAACCAACCATAGTGGGACCACCTTGGACCAGTAGGGACACCATGAATATTTCTGTGATGATTCGTTTAAGCAGAATTAAAAGTAGTAACAGGTAAGGTAATAAAGAAAAACCATGAAAACAATAAAGACATTAACAAATGTGCAAAAGCGCAGGATAATATGATAGTATCCAAGGGGGATATGGTAGTCAGAAGAGTTATCACCCTGAAATACATCAGTAGTCACGCATAATACAAATGGAGCAATTATTTGAAGGGGGGGGTTTGGAAAAAAGAAGAAGAGCAGCTGAGTGAAGGATCAGAATTGTAACAAAGGAATAGTAGGTTAAAGGATGGAAAAAGCTGGGAAAAGAAGTGGGTATGGATGAGAGGTAGACTAGAGATAGGAATCAGACCCAAAGTTCAGGACTTCTCCCATTGGCAGACGTCTTAGTGTGGAGAGGGATACTTCTCTCCTTTGCTTGACGGATCTGGGAGTACTTTACTTCTCCCAGTGTTCAGCTGTAGGTAGATTTGGAAGAGAGGAGAGATCTTGTATTATGTCCCAGTTCTGGATATTCAGCAGGCTGATGTTCAGGTGATCATATACTTGATCGAGATCCGCATAAGAGGATTCAGCCAGCCTGCGACCTTCGTAGAAAAAATATATGCCAAATGGGAAGGTCCATCTGTATAAGATGGCATGTGATCTGAGCCAGTCTGTTAGGGGCTTCAGGGCTCTCCTTTTTTGTAGAGTGATCTGCGCTAGGTCTTGGAAAATGAAGACGGTATATCCGTCCCAAGTGATCTCTCCCGTCTGGCGGGCTTTAGCAAGGATAGCTTCCTTAACTGGGAAGACAAGAAATTTGCATAATATATCCCTCGGAGGGGAGTTTGTAGCCGGTTTAGGTCTCAGCGCCCTGTAGGCCCTTTCTAAGATCACATCATGGGTGCAATCAGGGCCTAAAAGGGATAGGCAGATTCTAGTCACTGTATGGGGAATCTCACCCGTAGCAACCGATTCCGGTATGCCGCAGAAGCTCAGCTTATTGCGTCTACCGCGATTTTCCTGGTCTTCTAGTGCACAGTAAATAGAGTTCAAATTTGTTTGAATAGTGCCGATATGCTGGGAGACCGCTTGCTGGTGTTTCAGAATGGCAGACTGAGAGTCCTCTAGAGCCTCCACCCTCCGCCCTATGTGTTTGATGTCCTGTTTGATGGCCGACAGGTCAGAGCTTATGGGTTCAAGGGCTGCTGATAGAGAGGACGTCAGGGTATCTTTAAAGTAAGCCCTGGATAGTGGGAGTGCGTTTGGCTAGTCAACTCCTTCTGAAGCAACTTCGGGCTGTTCTTTCTGTGTGTGCGGCCGCTTGAGCGCGGGGAGACCGGTGCCATCTTGCCCTCACGTGCTACATAGACGGAGGCAGCCTTTTTATTAAATTTGCCCATTTCCCCTTTGCTCACCGAGGGCTTTTGTTGGTCGGGTCCTTCACTGGACTTAGGTCCCCCGATCTTCACCATAGTGACTTCTCTAGGCTAAAATTCCAGGCTAGTAGGGCGATTTCACACACGGAGCCGGACACTCACACAGCCATCTGCTGCAGGCACTAGCTCCGCCCCCATATTTTTAGTTATTTTAAACATATGTATTTGACCTGTATTTGTACTGGCCTGCAGTAAAATTGATATCCATTGACCGTGTAATATACCTCCGGCCACATAATCACTTGATCTTTTCTGTCCAGGGAATGCCTAATGTTTGGGGCCTGTAGTCCAGTGGCCTACAGGAATATTTTTATCCATTGACCGCATAATCTACCTCGAGCCACATAATCAGAATTTCTTTTATGTCAGGTGAATGGCTAATTTTTAAGGCTCGTACCCGTGGCCTAAAATAAAAATTTTCTAGACTTCAACAGGGCACATTTCAGAGAATTTCCCTTTAAGACGCATAAAAATGTCCCCTGATTAAGATAAATATTTTTTGTTGGAATTTTTGTCATTGATCCCCCTCTAGCATGTCACTGTCCATTTTGTGGGACTATTTGTGCACTTCTACTAAGTATTTGGTGGCTGCAAATATGAGCTTTAGGTTTTTCAGGTTCGCCTACCATTAAAGTTAATGAGGTCCACCGCGAACTTGCGGTTCGCGAACATTTGAAACGTCCCAGCCGATGTCACTACTGGACAGGACTGTGGAGCCGGATTGGGGTGCTGAGGAGGAGGCAACATCACAGAAGGGGGCTGTTGGCAGAGGCCAGGTATCTACTAAAGAACAGCCAGAGCCACATCTGCTTCAGGATCTGGTAATGCTACTGATGCTGTGGGTGGGTTCGGCAAAAACATGCCAGAGCTAAGCCCAGCTTGGTTGCCTCTAACTCTGATGTCTGAGTATCTTCCATCTGGCATTTTTTCTCCACACTGCCAGAAGACAAAAGCATTGCCTTTTGCAAGCTATGCAAGAGTAAAATAAATGTGCGCAGGTAAACACAAAACGTGAGCACCACAGCTCTATTGAACCACATGAAGTGGCATCAGCCAATCCTGTGTGCAAACAGAGATGGCAGCAGGATTTCTCTCCTTCTCTCGGTCCCCCTTGACACAGCCAGGCCTCATTGACGAGCAGTACCGTGTCTTTCCCATCATTATCAATTTCCGCATCTCCAGCTCATACTCCTCCTCTTCCGCTTCATCATCAGCCATTGATAACGGAATGCATGACCGAGAAACAACTCTACACCCAAGCTTAATTTCTACCTGGCCAATTTGCTGAAGGTGTAGTTTCTGCCGTACCATTTAGTCGAGTCTGCTGCCTTTAGGGAGCTAATGGAGTGCGCTCAGCCTCACTGGACGGTTCGTAGATTCCTATTTGTCCCAAAAATCCATCCCTGCCTTGTACTTCCACGGGGTGTACAATGTGGGCCACCCCCTGCGATTCTTGCTGTTCTGCAATGTTGATGCCACCATAGACACCTGGAGCAGCTCTGATGTGCAGGGAGAGTACATGTCTTTCATGGCCCACTGGGTCAATGTTTTTCCGGCAGCAGCGAGGTAGCACTCCTGTAATAAGGCCAGGTACTTTTAAACCCCCCAACAATTGCATCAGTCTAGCTTCCACACCAGGCACTTACCCGCCTCCTCTTCCTCCATGGACACAATTCCATCCCCAAAAGCAACAGGGCACAGTGTTGCTCGCACCGCCCCTCCTTCCTATCAAATGTGTCAGGTCAAGCGTTGCCACACTGCGTTGGAGATGATCAACCGGGGAGGGAGTAGTCACACTGGCGAGCAGTTGCTCAAGTACATCAAGCAGCAAACATACCGCTGGCTGTCACCCCGCTGACTCCAACAGATTTAGAGACAATGGGTGCAACATCGTGGCCACCCTGAACCTGGGCAAAATAACACATGCTCACCAATACTCGAATTAACCAATAGCCCCATACTAATACACAGGAGACATGATCTATAAAATATAGTACAAAAGTTTATTAAACATATATTGGACATAAAAATTATGTAAAAACTGGGCACACCTGAGTATATTTGGGTAACTACACTTTAATAGAATTGGCTAGCATGACATATGGTATCACTAAAAGAATGTATGGCTATAATATCTCCAATAACTCCTAAATCACATCTTATTGTAGGTGTTCTGTATTCGTGCTGAACATTCTGTGTTTTGTTCCTCAAATTGTACTGGTGATCTGTGTGAGTATTCTTTTGTGTCATTTGTGTCCTCAACAGAGGTGATCTTTGTCTTATTCGTGTTCGGTGATGTGGTGGAGTGCGGTCTAAAAAATGATCTCTCTCTTCCAACACTTCAAATCTATTGTGAGTAGGTATGTTAAAATTGCCATTCCTCATTGGCTCCTTTTCACTAACTTTCCCTTCCTTTCCAGTAGCATTAGATACCTCCACTCCCAGTATATGTTCTGCTCCTCCTTCCCTATTTGTTTCATCTCTTTCAAAAATTCCTCTTCTCCTATAATTTTATTTTTTCACTTTTTTTTCAATAATTTCCCGTTCTATTTTATCTAAATTATTGCATACTTTTCTCTGTAATGCATAAAATTCCTAATTTTTGGGGATTTTATCTACTACTATTTTTATATCCGAAATTTGTTTAGTGGTTTCTTCCAATATTTCTGTACATCTTTTTATTACCAATTTCGTAAAAGCAACAGATTGTTCATACAGTAGATTTTCCCATTCTTTATTGAACTCGGTGCTGCATAAGTCTTGTGCTGGGGTTTTGTTTATAGTTAAACCCTTAGGGATTTTATTAATCTCAATACACCTTCTCAGAAGAGGAATTTTTGAAAGAGATGAAACAAATAGGGAAGGAGGAGCAGAACATATACTGGGAGTGGAGGTATCTAATGCTACTGGAAAGGAAGGGAAAGTTAGTTAAAAGGAGCCAATGAAGAATGGCAATTTTAACATACCTACTCACAATAGATTTGAAGTGTTGGAAGAGAGAGATCATTTTTTTGACCGCACTCCACCACATCACCGAACACGAATAAGACAAAGATCACCTCCGTTGGGGACACAAATCACACAAAAGAATACTCACACAGATCACCAGTACAATTTGAGGAACAAAACACAGAATGTTCAACACGAATACAGAACACCTACAATAAGATGTGATTTAGGAGTTATTGGAGATATTATAGCCATACATTCTTTTAGTGATACCATATGTCATGCTATCCAATTCTATTAAAGTGTAGTTACCCAAATATTCTCAGGTGTGCCCAGTTTTTACATAATTTTTCAAGCTTTTCATTTAGTAGTGGGGTGAAACTACTGGACTGAGAGCACCCTGTTTTTGGTGAACCAACAACCCTGTGCGTCCTACTACCATTTATTGATATATTGGACATACAGTACAGACCAAAAGTTTGGACACACCTTCTCATTCAAAGAGTTTTCTTTATTTTCATGACTATGAAAATTGTAGATTCACACTGAAGGCATCAAAACTATGAATTAACACATGTGGAATTAAATAGATAGCAAACAAGTGTGAAACAACTGAAAATATGTCATATTCTAGGTTCTTCAAAGTAGCCACCTTTTGCTTTGATTACTGCTTTGCACACTCTTGGCATTCTTTTGATGAGCTTCAAGAGGTAGTCCCCTGAAATGGTTTTCACTTCACAGGTGTGCCCTGTCAGGTTTAATAAGTGGGATTTCTTGCCTTAAAAATGGGGTTGGGACCATCAGTGGCGTTGAGGAGAAGTCAGGTCGATACACAGCTGATAGTCCTACTGAATAGACTGTTAGAATTTGTATTATGGCAAGAAAAAAGTAATCAATAATCAATAATCAATTACCCATGGTTGATACAAAGACCGTGGCCCTGGCGGTGCTGCTACCTCAACGTGCTTTTAGCCAACCCTCTGGCTTCGTCAGGAGGCTTACCCCCTGGGAAACTATTTTATATGGTCTGAGGTATTGTTTGGTTCTAAAATAACACATGCTCCCTGCATGGCACATGTAATTAACCTAGTGGTGCAGCGCTTTCTACACTGGCTTGCGCAAGGTGCTGGCAAAATCCAAGAGACTGTCCAAGCACTTCAGCCATTCTTATGTGGTGAGGAACCCTCTCCTGCACCTGCAGGAACAGAACGGCCTGCCGATACACCGCTTAATCTGCGTCGTGCCAATTCCAAGGAATTTGACATTTCATTTGCTGGAGCATCTGTACGAGCAGCGGAAAGCCATGAACTATTTTGTCATGTACCAGACAGCCTCAGCAGCAGGGAGCATGTGTTGCTTAGAGGTCAGGAAGTTGCAGCTAATGCAAGTCGCCTGTCTGGTGCTGAAGCCCTTCGAGGAGGCAGGGACAACTGCCCCATGCAGGGCCGGTACAAGGCAGGAGCCGAAGGAGCGGGTGCCCTGGGCGCTACCATTTGCGGACAGGAGGGGGGCGCAGGTGAAGTGCCAGCAGCAGTGGCGTCGCCAGGGGGGGGCCAGAGGGGGCCACGGCCCCCCCTACATCATGCTGTGCCCCCCCATGTGCCCCCCCCAACTAAAATGACCCCCCCCCCAAGTGAGCAGCCACCGCCGGGCACAGGGAGATGAGCGCTTCCATTGCGCTCATCTCCATTGTAAACTGTCTGTGCCAGCGGAGGTGCAGGGGAGGGAGAGGCGTGTCCCTTCCCTTTCCTCTGATAGGCTGCAGGCAGGCACCGAAGTGGAGGAGAGGCCCCGCCCCCTAATTACTCCTGTTTACCTTTCTAAAGCTAAAGGACCTTTGATGATGTCATCACAGGTCCTGTAAGGGAACTGCACAGTGTAAAGTGTAGTTCCCAGGTTAGAACAGTGCATCTGCCAGGACCTGTGATGACATCATCTTCAACATCACAGGTCCTGCAGAATCTAGCAAAGGAACTGCACCAAAAATGGTGTAGTTCCTAGGTTTCAAAGGTACATCTGCCAGGACCTGTGATGACATCATCACAGGTCCTTCAACCCCTAACAGCAAGTATTAAAAGTTCACAAGCAGCTCTGTATTGATCCATACAGACTGGAATGGAGAGGTAAGAGGAGGTCCTCCACTTTTCATCATTTACCCCCCCCCCCCTCCATGCCCTGTTTTTACTCATTGCTCACTCATGTATACTACTTCAGACAGTTACCACTACCTCATGTACCTCACAGTGACTATAATGCATAACTGACCACATATTTCTATAAACACTGCATCTACAGTATTATACCTTCTATGTGTCACATCAATACACTGCTCTGTATATATATATATATATATATATATATATATATATACACACATACATGCACACACACTGCATATATTACACAGTATTATACATGCAATATGTACAGATATATAGTATATACCGCAGTGCACTGATATGTGAGGTATGAGGTATAATAGATGCTGTGTGTACAGATATCAGTACACTTCTGTATATACTATATATGTGAGGTACGAGGTATAATAGATGCAGTGTGTACAGATATATAGTATATACAGCAGTGTACTGATATGTGAGGTACGAGGTGTCAATACACTGCTGTATTTACTATATACCTGTACACACTGCATCTATTATACCTCGTACCTCACATATTACACTACTGTATATACTGTATACACTGCATATATTATACCCCGTACCTCACATATCAGTACACTGCTGTATATACTATATACCTGTACACACTGCATCTATTATACCCTGTACCTCACATATCAGAACACTAGGGAATATACTATATACCTGTACACACTGCATCTATTATACCGCGTACCTCACATAACTGTACACTGCTGTATATAATATACATCTGCATCTATTATACCTCTTTTGTGTGCCAGGGCTGTTTTGTAATCCCATTCCGGCCCTGATGGCATAAATTATAAAACGCAGCAGCAAGAATAGTTCATGGAACAAAGGGAGGGGCTATAAAAGGGGAATGGGGGCCCAATTTAGATTCCTGCTATGGGGCCCAGTGATTTTTATGTACGCCCCTGGCTGCAGGCACTAGGCCGGCAGCCTATCAGAGGCCGGCGCAATGACGTCATCGTGCCGCCTGAGCCTTACATTACAGCGTGGGACACAGGAAGAGGCTGCATCGCATCGCTGACACTTAGGTAAGTATAAGTGTTTTTTTTCTGTTTTTTTTTACAATAGTGTTACTGGCACATTGGGGGGGATTATTACAAAATTGGCACATGATGATGGGGGGGAATTTATACTGGCACATGATGATGGGGGGGAACTTTATAGTGTCTGTGACTTTCAAAGTCCCACAGTCCTTTGTTCTATTGCTTTAAGTATATTCTTGTTTTGAAACAACATTGATTCTTTCTTAAAAACGGGGGGGGGGCGCAGTTTGCCATCTTCGCCCTGGGCACCAAATGGCCTTGTCCCAGCCCTGGCCCCATGAATTACGTCATCCCTCTCATATTTATGTTAGAACAGACGCTGGCGCTCATGTAGCAGAGGACTATGGAGAAATAAAGAGTAGCTGACGCATCTTACTGTCCACCCTATAGCTGCCATGGAGGAGGAGGATGACAAAGATGAGAAAAATGAGGATGAGGAGCTTCCACTGCAAGAGGAGGAGTAGGAGTTGGAGGTGGAGGAGCAAGAGAACAATGATGAGGATGGCACTGACCAAGACACCTAATTATCTCATTGCAGGGCAGAGCTGGAAAGAAGTGGCTTCTCAGGCACACTGGCCAGAATGGCGACCTGTATGCTGGCTTTCTTACGCAGTGACAGGTGTATCATTGACATCAGGCAGTCTGATGATTACTGGACAGCCATGTTTTTAGACCCTCGTTATCATGGCAAAATGGGGAAATGTTTTCCTCTGGCAGAAAGGGAGGACGAATTATGTTACTACCAGCAAACACTGTGTACGCAGCTTGCCGCAGCTTATGACGAGCAGACATCTGCCTCCAGCGTGTCTGAAAGGGAGATCCTTATCCACCCCCCACAGAGTCACCCCCCTCCTGCCACCACTAACAGAAGAAGCTGCAGCAGCAGCAGCAGCCATTTCAGTCTCCTCAACATGATGGAGCAGTTTTTCCATTTGCCGCCCTAGACAGATGCCAGTCAACATGCCGACAGCTCCTGCCTCAACGCTCAGATACAGGCCTACCTAAACTATGGCCAGTCTCTTGCTCATACCCAGTTCCCTGACCCCATGGATTTCTGGGTAGGCAGACTGGAACAGTGGCCTGAACTGGGACAGCACGCTCTCTATCTTCTTTCTTGCTCAGCCTTCAGTGTCATCTCAGAAAGGGTTTTCAGCGCCGTCGGTGGCGTGCTGACACCCAAATGGACCAAGTTCTTCTCTGCCAGTGTCCAAAACATCACTTTTGTCAAAATGAACCAAGCATGGACTCCTTCGGCTGATTCTAATGAATAGACCTTGCCTTGCTGGCAGTGCCCCATTTTTGTTGCTGTCTGTCTGTACGACTTGTTTTGTACGACTGCTGCTGTCGCCTGCATCATGCCACTGATGCCATTTGCCAACCATCATGTTCTGTATGACTGATGCTATGGTCTCTATCATGCCACTGCTGTCTGCCTGTTTACTTTGACTTTCAATCATGCCACTAATGCCACTTTCCAACCATCACGTTCTGTATGGCTGCTGCAGCCTCCTCCATCGTGCCACCATCGCCCGCATGCCACCGCTGCGACCTGCCGACCATCATCTTTTCTAATGCTTCTGCTGCCTCCATCATGCTGCTGCCTTTCTGATAACAAGTACCATATGGCTGCTGCTGCATCTGCCGCTGCTGCTCCTCACTGTTTATCCTGTACTGCCACCACCATTAATGCAAAGCATCTGATGCCACTATCACTACTACTACTACTATTGCTACTACTAATGCTACTACTACCCATAGAAAGCCTTGTATGTTCCATGCTATACTGCTCCTGCACTATTTCAACTGCATGCCACAATATCCATACTGTACCCTTTCCACTTCTACACTTTACTGCTGCTGCTCCCAATTAAAAGGGATATTTTTTTTAGGCTCATTCACAACAAGCCACTTTTTCTTCTGACAATCAAAACTTGTGTGTGTTGTATGGGGAGGCATTCCGACCATGTCAAGGCATAATTTTTGGACTTTTGGTCCCCAACAAGCCACTGTTTTTCTTTCCATAACACTGTTTTAAACATCACCTGCCCCGATAAGGGATAATTTTTGGAAGCTTTGAAATATGAAAAAGCAGAACACATGTGTCGGCGCAGTGTGTTTTTAAACACACTGCATGTTAACGCCGTCAAGTATGCTTTTACCCATAGCTATGTATGTTAGTGACATCATTTACCTTTGCGGTCATTGCATTACAGAGCTTGGGGAGGGGAAAAAAAAATCCAAAAAAATAAAATAAAAGAGATAGCAAGTTTTCCTAAAAAAAATAATATGAGTCCTGGGAGGCAAGAGGTTATATACCAACTTTCAGGGCAATTTGAGCAACTTTGGTTCGGCCCAAATCGATTGGGGCCCGAACCAAACTTTTTCAAAAATTTGGCGAACCAGAGCCAAACTCTAGTCTGAAGGTTCATCAGTGCAGTTTTATACAGGGTGGCCTACAAAAAAGTAGCCTGCCTCCAGCGATAGTATGACAAGATGAACAAGCAAGTGAATACATTATTATACTACTATTCAGACTCTGAATACAACGTTTAGCTGGTGGGTACTTTTCGGCAAAGGTCTCTTGTGTTTCCATAATCAATCTGCTTTACACATAGTCTTCCGCAGTCACTATTCGCTGTTCTAGAGAGAACACCATCTTTCTGACACAGTAGATCACTTTTATTAACCACCTCCCGTCCGCCCATAGACTAAAAACATCCGGGAGGTGGCTCTCTAATTCTGAATGGACGTTCCTGAACGTCTATTCAGAAACTGCAGCTGCACGCTAATCGTGCAGCTGCAGATTGGGTTGCCCGCTGTCAGTGACAGCAGGGGAACCCTTAGAGAAGGCAAGGACAGTGCCCAGGTGTCACTGCCTTCTAGATCGCTGTATACACAGCGCTCACCAAGCGCTGTGTATACAGAGCAGGAAGCGTTATCCGCTTACTGTTCCTGCCCGGCGGTCATGTGATCGCCAGGACCGGAGAGTGCAGGAGCTGTGTGAGGTCTTTCAGAGACCTCGATCAGCCCTGCACTGAGGCTGTACAGCGCTGTATAGTGCTATACAGCCTCTCTGGGGGTATATTTCCCCTGTAACTGGGGCTACTATGTCAGCCCCAGTTACAGGAGAAATCAATAGTAAAAAAAGTGAAGTAAATATCCCCCAGAGATCTTGTATGACCTTATGGGGGACGAAAAGGGTAAAAAAAAAAAAAAAAAAAAAGGTTTCACATGTAAAAAAAAAATTCTCCAAGTAAGGGATCAATTTATTTATTTTTTATTGAAAAAATAAAATAGGCATATTTGGCATTGCAGCGTCCGTGACGGTCGGCTCTATAAATATATCACATGATCGACCCAGTCCGATAAACACCATAAAAAATAAATAAAAATAACTGTCAGAAAAAGCCTTTTTTGTCACCCTATATCACAAAAAGTGCAACACCAAGTGATCAAAAAGGCATATACAATTTCTGTACTTCCCCTTTAAGAGCAGGGATATGGTGTGTTAATCAACATACACTACTACTAATGTCCATTTGGACTGAATACCACCAATTTTCCTGCACCTACCTACTTATCTAAGACTTAGCTTTTATTTCATATTAATTAATATTACTGGTGTGAATAGCAATTTTAGATTAAAAATTTCAGTGATCACTGGCCTTTATATGTCTGGTAGACCACCTTGTCAGGACTGTCATCTGACTAGGTAATGAGGGTTAATGCACACTTATGCCACCAGGTCGCGCGCTGCCTGTGTATTCAATATGCACTGTGCAATTCATTTCCCTAATAATACTAGGTCTCAGTGATTAGCTGTCATAAAACTTAGAGCTTCACGCTGCCCCCCGACATGTTTCGCCGTAACACGGCGTCTTCAGGGGTTAGGGCAGAGTCGCGAGGAGGACACGCTCACACTCTGCCCTAACCCCTGAAGACGCCGTGTTACGGCGAAACATGTCGGGGGGCAGCGTGAAGCTCTAAGTTTTATGACAGCTAATCACTGAGACCTAGTATTATTAGGGAAATGAATTGCACAGTGCATATTGAATACACAGGCAGCGCGCGACCTGGTGGCATAAGTGTGCATTAACCCTCATTACCTAGTCAGATGACAGTCCTGACAAGGTGGTCTACCAGACATATAAAGGCCAGTGATCACTGAAATTTTTAATCTAAAATTGCTATTCACACCAGTAATATTAATTAATATGAAATAAAAGCTAAGTCTTAGATAAGTAGGTAGGTGCAGGAAAATTGGTGGTATTCAGTCCAAATGGACATTAGTAGCAAAAAGGCATATGTCCCACAAAATGGTACCAATAAAACCGTCACCTCATCCCGCAAAAAATGAGCCGCTACATAAGAAAATCTCTCAAAAAATTAAAAAAAATATAGCTCTCAGAACATGGAGACACTAAAACATTATTTTTTTGGTTTCAAAAATGCTATTATTGTGTTAAAGTGAAATAAATAAATAAAAAGTATACATATTAGGTATTGCCGCGTCCGTAACAACCAGCTCTATAAAAATATCACATGACCTAACCCCTCAGGTGAACACCGTAAAAAAAAATAATAATAAACTGCGTCAAAACAAGCAATTTTTGTCACCTTACATCACAAAAAGTGCAACACCAAGTGATCAAAAAAGCATATGTCCCACAAAATGATAACAATAAAACCATCACCTTATCCCGCAAAAAATGAGTCCCTACATAAGAAAATCTCTCAAAAAACTATAGCTCTCAGAACATGGACACATTAAAACATATTTTTTTTGTTTAAAAAATGCTATTATTGTGTAAAACTTAAATAAATCCGTAATGATCTGCTCTATAAAAATGTCACTTGACCGAACCCCTCAGGTGAACACTTTAAAAATAAATAAATAGAAACTGTGCTAAAACAACCAATTTTTTCGTCACCTTGCCCCATAAAGTGTTATAATGAATGATCAAAAAATCATATGTAAACTAAAATAGTACCAATAAAACTGGCACCTTATCCCCTAGTTTCCAAAATGGGGTCACTTCTTGGGAGTTTCTACTGTAAGGGTGCATCAGGGGGGCTTCAAATGGGACATGGCATCTAAAAACCATGTGGAGTTCCTTTTCTTCTGCACCCTGCCGTGTGCCCATACAGCAGTTTATGACCACATGTGGGGTGTTTCTGCAAACCGCAGAATCTGGGTAATAAATATTGAGTTTTGTTTGGCTGTTAACCATCGATGTGTTAAAGAAAAAATTGGATTAAAATGGAAAATCTGCCAAAAAAGTGAAATCTAAAAATTTGATCTCCATTTTCCTTTAATTCTTGTGGAACGCCTAAAGGGTTAACAAAGTTTATAAAATCGGTTTTAAGTAACTTGAGGGGTGTAGTTTCTACAATGGGGTCATTTATGGGGGTATCCACTATGTAGGCCCCACAAAGTGACTTCAGACCTGAACTGGTCCTTGAAAAGTGGGTTTTGTCAATTTTCTTAAAAATTTGAAGAATTACTTCTAAAATTCTAAGCCTTCTAACGTCCTAAAAAAATAAAATTACATTTCAAAAATGATGCCAACATAAAGTACACATATGGGGAATGTTAAGTAATAAATATTTTATGAGGTATCACTTTCTGTTTTAAAAGCAGAGAAATAAAAATTTTGAAAATTGCAAATTTTTCTAAATTTTGGGTAAATTTGGGATTTTTTCATAAATAAAGGTGAAATATATTGACTAAAATTTATGACTATCATGAAGTACAATGTGTCACGAGAAAACAATCTCTGAATGACTTAGATAAGTAAAGGAGTTCCAAAGTTATTACCACATAAAATGAGATATGTCAGATTTGCAAAATTACGCCTGGTCAGGAAGGGGGCAAATGGCCCAGATGGGAAGTGGTTAAACTGAATAATAAATCAGCCTTAGGGTACTTTCTCACTAGTGGCAAGGAACTCCAGCAGGCCTTTCCGGCGGGTGAACAGCCTATCGGATCCGTGCTGCCACTAGTGCACACGTGCCCCCGAACTACCACTCCAGCCCCATTGACTATAATGGGGGCGGGCCGAATTTCCGGCGGCAGCATGGCAAACATGCCGAGAGGCGGGCAGAATAAAACTACGACATGTCGTAGTTTTATTCCGGCCGCCTCTCGGCATGTTTACCGTGTTGCCGCCGGAACTCCGGCCCGCCCCAAGTATTTTTCAGTCAATGGGGCCAGAGCGGTAGTCCGGGGCATGGATGCACTAGCGGCAGCACGGATCCGACAGCCTGTTCACCCGCTGGAACAGCCTGCCGGAGTTCCTTGCCACTACTGTGAAACTAGCCTTAGTTGCCCAAAGCAACCAATCAGAGCTCAGCTTTCAGTTCCTACAGGGCTCTGAAAAATGAAAGCTGAGTTCTGACTGGTTGTTATGGACAACTAAGGCAGTTTGATTCGGAGATATTGGAGGTGGGCTATATAAAAAAATGTAGAACAATATACCGTATAAAAAAAATGTAGAAAGTATCTTTACATGTAATACATTCATGTCATGCGTGCAATGAAGAGAGGGCAATCCAATAAGGAGTGCTGCTAGTCATAGCATTACTTCATATCTCAGCATGTGCTGTCCCAAGGAGGTAATTCATATTTAATGGAACCTATTGCTTTTATTTCCAGCAGAAAAGATCTCAGGGCATGTTAAACCTCCACTGTGCATAAATTCAGCGGAGCTTCTGTTTCCTTCCCAGTGTTTCTTGTACACAAGGACAAAGGGTCAAGCAGAATGGAAGAATGTTCGCTGCTGCTGCTGCTGCTGCAGGATTGATTGGTGTCATTTACACAACAGTAGCTCAGGGACCCGGTTTGGATTTTCACAACCCTCCTGTAGCAGAGATCTGACATCTGCTGTATTATTCACACACACACATGGTGTCAGTTTTACAAGTGTCAGACAAATACGTGTAGACAAGTGAATTGCAGTATTTTTTTTCTTATCTGGATAGAAAATTTGTATTAAATCGTCCTTGGGATTGATGTTACTACACTGTAAGATTTCACTGTAGTTCTCTGCATTATGCGATATATGGTATATGCATATTATGCATTTGTGGTTTCTATACTGCAGTCATTAGCACCTATAGACACTGTAAGTAACATGATGTTGTTTTGTCATTTCATGCTACTCATACTAAAATCTGTCCCAATTGCAAGACCGCCCCTCCAATCTCCCTATCTATTGTTTTCAAGGTTATCTAGTTTGTACATCTTTGAGACTTCTTCCTTAATCTCTTCCCGACCACCTACCGTAAATTTATGGGGGAAATCGGGTATTTAAATAGGGCATCTGCTCAGTGGCATAACTAGAAATTACTGGGCCACACAGCAAATTTTTGAATGCCCTCCCCCCCTAGCAAATTCTTTGCAACCCCCTACTCCCGTGCAACGCCGACTACTGAGGCTAGTCAATATCGCTCTCTCAGACCAGGACTGGCAGCAGCTCCGTTTGTTTCCTACATGTATATACTGAATGTCTTGTCACTGTATATAGTGTCACTGTACGGTATATAATGTCATTGTATAACACTGTTGAATGGGCCCTGATAAAATCTTTTAGTCTTCCTCCTGGGTGGGCCCCTTCTGAGTTTGGGCCCCAAAGCAGCAGCTTCCCCTGCTTCCCCCATAGCTATGCCCCTGCACCTGCTTACAAGTGCAGTGTGTGTCACAGACACCAAGTGCCTGCAGTTTTAAATGGCAGACACCCAGGGCTAATGTATGCAATTGACAATAAAGATGATTGCAAACATTTAACCACTCAGAAAAATGTAAGCACGGCATCTTTGAGCTCAAAAAACGGCTTCTCCCTCAGTGCAGCAGCCTCAGTCCTCCTGAATGCTGACTCACGAGGCTGACTCACATAGGTTCATAAAGAGACCCTGCCTGTGGCAGAGCGCCACAGGAACATGGCGAAATGCATTGTAGTTTATGAGAGAAGCAATCTAATGATTGCTTGTTCAAGTTCTCTAGTGAAACTATTAAAAAGTCTAAGGCCCCTTGCAGACGGGCGTGTCCGGATTAGGTCCGGGTGCGTTGTGTCTGCGATCAGCAAAAATCGTGCGAGTAGGTACGCATTTGTAGTCAGTTTGACTGCGATTGCGCTCTGATGTTCAGTTTTTATCACACGGGTGCAATGCGTTTTGCACACGCATGATAAAAAACTAACTGTGGTACCCAGACCCGAACCCGGACTTCTTCACTGAAGTTCGGGTTTAGGTTAGGTGTTCTGTATATTTTATTATTTTCCCTTATAACATGGTTATAAGGGGAAATAATAGCATTCTTAATACAGAATGCTTATTAAAATGTGGCTTTAGGGGTTAAAAAAAATAAAAAAATAAAAAATTAACTCACCTCATCCTGTTGTTCGCGCAGCCGGCATCATCTTCTTTTTCTTTTTTCAGGACCTGCCAAAAGACCTTTGATGACGTGGTGAGCGCGATTACTTCATCAAAGGTCCTTTGGCAGGTCTTTCCTGCTGAATAAAGATAGAAATCTTCTATCTTCATTCAGCAGGACCTGCGCTGACGTCACACGTGGTGAGCGCGGTGACGTCAGCGCAGGTCCTGCTGAGTGAAGATAAAAGATTTCTATCTTTATTCAGCAGGAAAGACCTGCCAAAGGACCTTTGATGAAGTAATTGCGCTCACCACGTGGTGATCGCGGTCACATCAGTGCAGGTCCTGCTGAATGAAGATAGATTACGTCATCAAAGGTCCTTTGGCAGGTCCTGAAAGAAGAAGAAATAAGATGATGCCAGCTGCGTGAACAACAGGATGAGGAGAGTTAATTTTTTAAAAATTTTTAACCCCTAAAGCCACATTTTAGTAAGCATTCTATATTAAGAATGCTATTATTTTATACAGTAAATTGACTTTTATCAATTTACTTACATCATCTCTTAGCAACCATGTGTGAAAATCGCAGCGCATTTGCACTTCCTTGCGGATGCTTGCAATTTTTACGTAGACCCATTCATTTTTATAGGACCTGCGTTGCGTGAAAAATGCAGAATATAGGCCATGTGATTTTCACGCAACGTACAAGTGATCCGTGAAAATCACCGCTCATCTGAACAGCCCCATTGAAGTGAATGGATCCGGATTCAGTGCGGATGCAATGCGTTTTACCTCATGCATTGCACCCGCACGGAATTCTTGCCCGTATGATAGGGGCCTAAAAGCAAGAAAACCGTTTTTTTTAAATATAAATTTTTTTAAATCAACCCCCCCATTTTTATTAAAATCACCCCCTTTTCCCTAACATAAAAATAAGTAAAGAATTAAAAAAAATAAACATCATAGGCATCGGTGCATGCAAAATGCCCGTACTATACACTCACCTAAAGAATTATTAGGAACATCATACTAATACGGTGTTGGACCCCCTTTTGCCTTCAGAACTGCCTTAATTCTACGTGGCATTGATTCAACAAGGTACTGATAGCATTCTTTAGAAATGTTGGCCCATATTGATAGGATAGCATCTTGCAGTTGATGGAGATTTGAGGGATGCACATCCAGGGCACAAAGCTCCCGTTCCACCACATCCCAAAGATGCTCTATTGGGTTGAGATCTGGTGACTGTGGGGGCCATTTTAGTACAGTAAACTCATTGTAATGTTCAAGAAACCAATTTGAAATGATTCGAGCTTTGTGACATGGTGCATTATCCTGAGGAGGATGGATACATGTTCTCATTCTGTTTACGCCAAATTCGGACTCTACCATTTGAATGTCTCAACAGAAATTGAGACTCATCAGACCAGGCAACATTTTTCCAGTCTTCAACAGTCCAATTTTGGTGAGCTCGTGCAAATTGTAGCCTCTTTTTCCTATTTGTAGTGGAGATGAGTGGTACCCGGTGGGGTCTTCTGCTGTTGTAGCCCATCCGCCTCAAGGTTGTGCATGTTGTGGCTTCACAAATGCTTTGCTGCATACCTCGGTTGTAGTGGTTATTTCAGTCAACGTTGCTCTTCTATCAGCTTGAATCAGTCGGCCCATTCTCCTCTGACCTCTAGCATCCACAAGGCATTTTTGCCCAAAGGACTGCCGCATACTGGATGTTTTTCCCTTTTCACACCATTCTTTGTAAACCCTAGAAATGGTTGTGCGTGAAAATCCCAGTAACTGAGCAGATTGTGAAATACTCAGACCGGCCTGTCTGGCACCAACAACCATGCCACGCTCAAAATTGCTTAAATCACCTTTCTTTCCCATTCTGACATTCAGTTTGGAGTTCAGGAGATTGTCTTGACCAGGACCACCCCCCTAAATGCATTGAAGCAACTGCCATGTGATTGGTTGACTAGATAATTGCATTAATGAGAAATAGAACAGGTGTTCCTAATAATTCTTTAGGTGAGTGTATATTATCCCATAATATTTATCTCATACAGCGAATGGCGTAATGGAAAAAACAAAAATCTATGATTCGCAATTTTTTTGTCCCTTTACCTCCCCCTAAAATTTTTTATAAAAAGTGACCAAAAAGTTGTACACACTCAAAAATAGAATTAATAAAAACTACAGATCATCATGCCATGATCATGAGCCCTAACACAGATCCATAGACATAAAAATAAAAAAGGAATGGGAGTCTTAATATGCCAATATAAAGAAATTTATTCCCAAAGTTTTAATTTTTTTGGTATTAAAACACACACAAAAAAAAAGGTAACATGTCAGTTTTACTGCATTGGAAATGCTGTAAAAACAACAACATAAAAATGTCGGAATTGTGTCTTTTTTATAGTTTCACCACACTCAATTTTTTTTTTATAGCTTCCCACTACATTGTATGCAACTGTAAATGGTGTCATTAGAAACTACAACTTATCCCTCAAAAAACAAGCTCTGATATGGTTTGTGAATCGAAAAAAAAGAGGCGAGAATGCTCATCTAATCACGACTCTGCGCCTAATTAAGTAAATTATTCAAGCTAAGACCCTTACATGTGTCTACAGCATCAAATATGTTGCACCACATACAAACATCAATAAAGTTTACATTTTACATTGTCCCTATCATATCCATACACAATATTTAGTCAGCGGCATCCATGGGGTTTAGAGGGAGGGAGCTCTCTCTGTCTTCCATTTGGCCGCCGCTGCTGCGATGGCACCATGGCAACCGGACTTCTTACAAAGGTGTCCGGGCTGCCATGTACTTAAGGCTGATCAGCCTTAGTGTAACTGTAATAGGCACTATACAATGCATTGCAATAGATGACTATTGCAATGCACTGTATAGCCATCAGGCCTACTGGATCTTCAAGATCCAGGTGGGTCTTGATAACTAAATAAAAAAGTGTTTTTTTTATAAAAATAACATTAAAATTATTTTTCATTTATGTCATAAAAAAATGAAATAAATAAAAAAATAAACATAATTGGTATTGCCGCATCCATAATCACCTGATCTATAAAAGTATCATATTACTAATCCCATGCAGTGAACGCCGTAAAAAATAATGTAGAAAAAAAATTATGGAATTGTTCAAGTGATCAAAAAGACATATGTACCTCAAAATGTACCTCAAAATTATACCAATAAAAACTACAGTACGTCCCACAAAAAAACAAACCCCTACATTGGTGAAAAAATAAAAAAGTTACGGACTTTAGTATATGGCGATGCAAATTCTAATTAATTTTTAACACAAAAGTGATTTTATGGATGAAAAAGTAGTAAAACTAAAAAACTACATAAATTTGGTATCGCCATAACTGTATCAACCCACAGAATAAAATAATCATAATATTTACCACAAGAGGAGCCCCATAAAAAAAATAAACACTGACAGAATTGCCATTTTTGCCCACTTCACCTCCACAAAAAATTGTATAAAAAGTGATCAAAAATACATGTGTACCCCAAAAGGCTACCAATAAAAGCTACAGCCCGTCCTGCGAAAAACAAGCCCCCACACAGCTACATTGCTGAAAAAATACAAATGTTATGGGCCCTAAACTAATTTCAGCATAATTACATGTTAGAAAATCCAGATGCCGCTCCTTCCCTTCTGAATGCTTCCGTTCCCCCAAACAGTGGTTTATGGCCATGTATGAGGTGTTGCAGCATTCAGGAAAAAATGCATAGCAAATTGTGGGGTGCATTTTCTCCTGTTACCCCTTGTGAAAATGAAAAATTTGGGGCTAAAGCAACTTTATATTGGAAATAAAAGTTAATTTATCATTTTCACAGCCATCTGTTTCTAAATTCTATGAAATGCTTGTTGGGTCAAAGCATTCACTTCCCCACTAAATGTATTACTTGAGGGAGGTAGTTTCTAAAATAGGGTCACTTTTTGGGGTTTTCTTTATAGGGGTACCTCAGGGTCTCTTCAAAAATGACTTGGCACCTGAAAACCATTCCAGCAAAATCTGCCCTCCGTTAACAATATGGCGCTTCTTTCCTTCTGAGCCCTGCCGTGTGCCCATAAAGCAGTTTACAACCACATATGGGGGGTTTCTGTAAACTGCAGAATCAGGGTAATAAATATTGAAGTTTCTTTGGCGGTTAACCGTTGATGTGTTCCAGGAAAATTGGATTTAAATAGATAATCTGCCCCAAAAAATGAAATTTTTAAATTTCCCCTTCATTTTGCTTTAATTCTTGTGGAACACCTAAAGGGTTATTAAAGTTTGTAAAATCAGTTTTGAATAACTAGAGGGTTGTAGTTTCTAAAATGTGTTCATTTATGGGTGGTTTCTACAATTTAAGCCTCACAAAGTGACTTCATAACTGAAATGGTCCTTAAAAAAGTGGGTTTAGGAAATTTTCTTAAAAATGAGCTTCTAAACTTCTAAGCCTCCTAACTTCCTAAAAAAATAAAAGGACATTTACAAAATGATGCCAACATAAAGTAGACATATGGGGAATGTAAAGTAATAACTATTTTATGAAGTATCATTATTCGTCTTAAAGGGTAACTGTCATGTTTTCATATAAAAATCAATTTTAGCATGCAGTATGTTACTGCTGCAGCAGCATTATGCATAAAGCAATCTTTAGTTTCCTCACATACCACTGTTTTCCTTGAGTTTTTCCCTTATTTACGGCTGTTTAAACATTTACGATATCAGGACCTTCTCAAGATGGCTCCTCTGCCAGTTCTCTGAGGCCAAAATTGCTTCCCCTCTCTTCCTATACACACTTGCTTTAGCCAGCAGCTCCCTTCCAGCCAATCAGATTGGATTACTGAGAGACACGCCTCCTTACTCTGAAGCCTAATGCAGGCATGCAGTGTGATGGACCGGCCCTCTGTCTTCTGTTTACATTAAGTTGGGAGATAGACAAGCCCTAGTAATAATATTTTAAGGGAGCAGTAGAAAGGGACAGGGGACATTAATGAAAGCTGTTATTATAAGGTAATTATAGATCTTTTGACAATTATTGACAGACTAACTCAGGTATACATGACTAGCTCTAATAAACTAGCAAATAAAAAAAACATGACAGTTACCCTTTAAAAGCAAAGAAATTCTAATTTTGAAAATAGCACATTTTTCCAAATTTTTTGCAAATTTTGGATTTTTTTATGCACAAAGAAAACAATCTCAAAATGGCTTGGATAAGTAAAAGTGTTCCAAAATTATTACCACATAAAGTGACACATGTCAGATTTGAAAAATGGGGCTCCGGCATTTGGTCCAAACAGGATGTCGCTTGAAGGGGTTAATGCAGTATATCATGTTTAATGAGGAATACAGTTTAAGGGGATGCAGTGGCATGCTAAGGGGGGACGATTCACCCCAGGTGCTTGCCCCCCAGGGCACAATGGGAATTATTACAGTGAAGGGGGCACAATTGGCATTAGTACTGTGAAGGGGGCACAATGGGCATTAGTACTGTGAAGGGGGCACAATGGGCATTTTTACTATGAAGGGGCATAATGGGGATTATTACTATGAAGGGGGCACAGAGGTCATGCTGTGCGCTCTCAGAAAATGTAGATTTTGTTAACATTGTGGCTGTTTGCTGTGTGCATTATATATTTTTAACAAATTTTGGATTGACAGCTAAATATTGCATGATCTCTGTTTCAGGGCTTTTGGGAGCACACCCACTTGATTTAAACGCTTGAAAACATCTGAGTATGTGGGGAGAGAGAGTTTGTATGTATGGAGCTTGCTATAACATCGAACCACAGCTCTCTGGATAAAGGACTACAAGAACCAAATGCCATCCTCCACTGGCAGGAATACCCAAACAATATCTTTTAGGGATATGTAATCCCCTTTGTTTTACCTACCTTTTCATTGTCCTTTTGCACCCATAACTTGTATGCACTGTTAAATCATATTAAGCTGTTTAACAGCTGCTGTGTTGTCCTGTATAATGAACCCGGTTAATCAGTATTTTGTGTCGCCATCTACTGTGTGTACAGCGGTGTATTGGCTTGGCCTCTGTTGCTGCACAGTGAGTAGGAATATTCCTATCATAGATAGGAGTCCCAGCAGGTAAGAGTGGAGTCCTGTAGAATAGAGCACTGTATCTGGCTTTGTATAGCCTGGGGTAGTCTGGGGATAGCCCTCTATATTGGCCCACAGAGAAGCAAGCATACACCTACCCAAGGTGTGAGGGAAATGTGATGTCTGGTGTTAGTTGATGTGTATATGAGCTTTTTACACCATGATATATAGTACATATTATTTTTATATTGTTTATTGTAAATCTCTGCTTGGATTTGCAATATTTGTTTTGATGCTTTTAAAAAAAATACAATTTAGTTGCCAGTTTTCAGGAAATCTATAGGTTTGTAGATTCTTTATTAAAGAACTGTAATCCCTGTATTTTATAGATTATTTATTAATTTAATTTTTTTCAGTTCTTGTGATTTTTATGAAAATATGTATATGGGAAATATACGCCTAAATGGTATGTATGGATTCAGCCTATGTTGATCTCTTATGTTTAGAAAGTGTTGTGCCTATAAAGTTCTACTTGGGTCACACATTTACCTTTACATGCACATGCAACCCTAATGCAGACAGGATCATCCT
Source organism: Bufo bufo (assembly GCF_905171765.1). Classification (NCBI taxonomy): domain Eukaryota; kingdom Metazoa; phylum Chordata; class Amphibia; order Anura; family Bufonidae; genus Bufo; species Bufo bufo. Next base: position 701,545,355 of record NC_053389.1, read on the forward strand.
TAGCCAGTATTAATATCCTAACACTGAAACTATGGCCACAGACACATGAATGTAACTCCCATGAGTGAGATGAATAGGCACTTTATTTATGACTCACTTATTTATAGCAGTGAAACTGCTAGTGTCCAAATAGCACTGCCCTAAATCTATTCCTGATGGATGATGGTGGGACAGTAGTTAATTGACGAACCTGTAGCTATCTCTAGATTGATATTAGGGTGATATGTTTTATGTCATTTTAAACTTAACAAAAGTGTGTATGCCTAAAAATAATTCATAGTCCAAAATCGCCATAAAACAATGTGTTCTTTATTTAATCATCATATTTAAAACAGAAAAAAAGAGTCCACACAACACTGGTGAAACAAATAAGTGAGAGACCACTGGAAAAATTATTTGTTATAGAATTGGGCGTACATCAAATAATAATTAATTAATCATGTGTGTCACTAATTGGGTCACATATTGGATAATAATTTTTATGAGATAATTACAGTAAGGCTATGTGTTGTTTATAATGATAATGATATGATGACTATCTGTGTCGATATAGAGATTCATATTGGGCATTATGATATGTATTTGATTTTTTATTATGAGACCAATGTATTTAGTTGCTTTATTGTATAATCATGGAAATCAATTTTTTATGTAATTATACGATATATATAAGGTTCACATCGTGGGGTATTGTGTGTATGTACATTGAGATGCCTGGTCCGGATTCTCTATCCATGTAATTAAGTGGAATTTTCCCGCCCGATTAACCCAGCGACCATGGGAGCTTACTTCCAGACGCAGCTTGGCGCCATTAATGGAGGTGTTTTATGCAATATCCCCATAGAGGTGAACCTTTTTAATTGTAATGTAGTAGGGTGTAAATGGACAACCACTATACTGTACCTCATTTCCTGATGAAGCCTGTTGGCGAAACGCGTAGGGTGAGTGAGGGACACTGGTGTGGTACAGTAGCTATACATACTGGCTTACATATTGTCCTTATTTTTAGTCCATGGGTTGGACAATTGTTAAGAGTATATATATAAATAAATATATATATATATATATACAGTGGATATAAAGAGTCCCCACACCCCTGTTAAAATGTCAGGTTTCTGTGCTGTAAAAAAATTAGACAAAGATAAATAATTTCAGAACTCTTTCCACCTTTATTGTGACCTATAAACTGTACCACTCAATTAAAAAACAAGCTGAAATCTTTTAGGTGGAGGGAAGAAAAAAAAAAAATAATAATAATGTGGTTGCATAAGTATGCACACCCTCTTATAACTGGGGATGTAGCTGTGTTCAGAATTAAGCAATCACATTCAAAATCATGTTAAATAGGAGTCAGCATGCACCTGCCATCATTTAAATGGAACCTGTCACCGGTATTTGGGGTATAGAGCTGAGGACATAGGTTGCTAGATAGCCGCTGGCACATCCGCAATACCCAGTCCCCATAGCTCTGTGTGCTTTTATTGTGTATAAAAACCGATGTGATACATATGCAAATTAACCTGAGATGAGTCAGAGCTTAAAAATATGACTCTTCTCTGGTCACACAAGTAAGATATGACTCTTTTATGTTAATTTGCATATGTATCAAATCAGTTTTTTTACACAATAAAAGCACAGAGAGCTATGGGGACTGGGTATTGCGGATGTGCTAGTGGCCATCTAGCAACTCATGTCCTCAGCTCTGTACCCAAAATCCCGGTGACAGGTTCCCTCTAAAGTTCTTCTGATTAACCCAAAATAAAGTTCAGCTGCTCTAGTTGATCCTTCCTGAAATTTTCTTAGTCACACCCCACAGCAAAAGCCATGGTCCACAGAGAGCTTCCAAAGCATCAGAAGGATCTCATTGTTAAAGGTATCAGTCAGGAGAAGGGTACAAAAGAATTTCCAAGGCATTACATATACCATGGAACACAGTGAAGTCATCAAGTGGAGAAAATATCGCACAACAGTGACATTACCAAGAACTGGACGTCCCTCCAAAATTGATGAAAAGACGAGAAGAAAATTGCTCTGGGAGGCTACCAAGAGGCCTACAGCAACATTAAAGGAGCTGCAGGAATATCTGGCAAGTACTGGCTGTGTGGTACATGTGACAACAATCTCCCGTATTCTTCATATGTCTGGGCTATGGGGTACAATGGCAAGCCGAAAGCCTTTTCTTATGAAGAAAAACATCCAAGCATACATTTTCCAAAAACACACCTGAAGTCTCCCAAAAACATGTGTGAAAAGGTGTTATGGTCTGATGAAACCAAGGTTGAACTTTTTGGCCATAATTCCAAAAGATATGTTTGGCACAAAAATAACACTGCACATCACCAAAAGAACACCATACTGTCACGGCCATGGCTATGACCGTGACTCCTCAACCGCATGCGGTTGTCAGCGGTTTAGTTTGATTGTCAATCACAGGTGAGGGCTGTGGTATTTGCCTCACCTGTGGTTGCCGCTGGCAACGGTATGTATGTGGCAGCATAGCACTTTGAGCTGTATTATGGCAGCTTGCTATGTTGTCCATGCGGTTGCACCTAGCAATCCTTCTGTTAGGTGTGTGTATGTATGTCTGTGTACACTCTGTGTTATGTGTGGTGTGCACGTACATCTTCCCCTCACTGTGGTTGCCCGTGGCAACGTTTGGTCGTTGTTGTACACAGTGTCGGACTGGGGTGCCTAGGGCCCACCAGTGGAATTGATTTTGGGGGCCCACCCTAGAGCTGGAGATATAACTTGTTCATTTTTCAGTCTCGCACACATGAATGTATGCATTTTAGCACACAATACAGTAACAGTATGCTAAACAGAACAGTATTGTGCACTGCACTATATCAAATAGTTTCTCTTTAAAGGGAGTCTGTCATCACAGTTTCACCTTTTTAACCCTTCCCATAGCTTTCGAGCAGCATTACAGTTGATAAAAACGTTACCTTTATAAGCAATCGTGGACTTATAAAACTGGCAAAAATCATCTTAGTAGGATGTGCAAATGAGGGCTTGCAAGTGCCCAGGGGCGGCGTCAACCTCGTAGGTGCCCAGGCAGCTCTGCCTTATCGTCGCTTCCCCCCGCCCATCCTTTCCCTCTGCCCGCTTATCTTCTTACTTCTTCTTTTGCCGAGATCCCGCGCCTGCTCACTGAGTCCGTTACCGACACATGCGCATTAATTACTGTGATGCCGTACCAGGAATGGACATCGCAGTGCGCATGCGCCGGCCGATGGACTCAGTGCGCAGGCGCGGGATCTCGGCACCTACGAGGTTGACGCCGCGCCTGGGCACTTGCGAGCCCTCATTTGCATATCCTACTAAGATGATTTATAAGTCAACGATTGCTTATAAAGGTAACGTTTTTATCAACTGTAATGCTGCTCGAAAGCTATGGGAAGGGTTAAAAAGGTGAAACTGTGATGACAGACTCCCTTTAAGCAACTCATTTAGTTGATAACTGTATCTGTTATTTACAGTCAGTAGTTTAGACAGCAGTCACACGTGGACCTTCCATGTCCTAGATGAACCACCCAGTCCCCCAGCCTAAACAATATCCAAAGTGAAGGAAATGTTTCCTGCATATTCAAAAGGATAAGTTTATTGAAGTGCTGGAGCTCACCAGGCTCAGAACCGTACATTGTATAGCGGCTGTGCTTGGTATCATGTTCAGCCCCTTTCACCTCTATGGGGCTGAGCTGCTCCTAGGCCACTTGATCAATGAACGTGACATCACATGGCCCAGAAAAATCACAGAGAAGGGCACAGGGCTCACAGGAGCCTCGGTGCCTTCTCAAACAGCTGATCGGCAGTGGTCCCAGGTAGGGATCGACCGATTATCGGATTTACCAATATTATCGGCCGATATTCAGGACTTTCAAAGTTATCGGCATCAGCATCTAACCTTGCCGATATGCCGATAACGAATCGCGAACATGGATCGTGCTGCTATCAACGCGATCAATGTTCCCTCAGCAGCACAGGGGAGAAGAAGGAAGCAGTCCCTCCCCCCTGTGCCGCTGCTGCCACCAGTAAGAGGCAAGAGGGGAGGAGGAGGGGAGGGGCTGTGGCCATTAATGATGTTAACTCAGTTATTAATTCAAATATAGGAGGCGGGTGAATCATATAGCTGCACCTGAGGGGTTAACTGTCGCGGATCGCAGCTACCTCTCATAGAGGTCAGGTGTCGCTATATTTTAATTAATGGGCAAGTTATCTTCATTGGTGGCAGTGGCAGCTTCTGATCAGAGCCCAAGCAGTGTAATTGCGGGGCTCTGATCGGTTACCATGGCAGCCAGGACGCTACTGACGCCCTGGCTGCCATAGTCAGCTCCCTGCTGACATGTGCACTATGCACAGGGCAGCAGGGAGAGTGTGAAGTCCTATTCACCCTGATATAGCTCTATTAGGGTGAATAGGACAAGGGATCCAGGTTCTAGCCCCTAAGGGGGAAATAGTTATTAAATAAAAAAAAACACCAAAATATTAAGTAGAAATATTTAATCTTAGATATATAAATGGCATCTCTTCATTTAACAACAGATTTGTGTAGGAATTTGTGAAAATGCACAAAATATTGGTATAAATTATCGGCTATCGGCCTGAAAGTTCACAGGTTATCTGCTCTAAAAAAAATCTATATCAGTTGATCCCTAGTCCTGGGTGTCAGACCCCCACCAATCAGATACTGATAACCTATCCACAGTCATATGTGACTTATATCAGCCGCTCCTCTTATAACGCTCCAGTACTGATATAACCTCCAGAGACATTACATCACATGTGACTGATATCAGCCGCTCCTCTTATAACGCTCTAGTACTGATATACCGTATTTTTCACCCTATAAGACGCACCGGCCCATAAGACGCACCTAGGTTTTTGGGGAGGAAAATAAGAAAAAAAATATTTTTAACCAAAAGGTGTGCTTTTGGTGGGTTTGGAACTAATGGTGGTCTGTGGATGGCATTGTTACTGGGGATCTGTGCAGGAGACTGTTATGGGGGGGGATCTGTGAAGGACACTTATGGGGGGATCTGGGGTTGGCACTGTTATGAGGGATCTGTGGATGACGCACTGTTAGGCCTCATGCACACGACTGTTGTTTTATTCCGTGTCCGTTGTTCAGTTTTTCGTGATTTTCTGCGGACCCATTGACTTTCAATGGGTTTGTTGAAAACTCGGCTAATGCACCGTTTGTCATCCGCGTCCGTGATTCGTGGTTCCAGTCCGTCAAAAAAATATAACCTGTCCTATTTTTTCCACGGAAAACGGTTTGCGGACCCATTCAAGTCAATGGGACCGTGAAAAAACGCGAAGGCACACAAGATTGTAATCCACGTCCACGTGTCCGCATCCGTTTTTTTCCTATCATTTGCATGGCAAACTTGACTTAGATTTTTTTTTACTTTCCTTCATGTCTGGTGATCCTCCAAAAATAAAGGAAGACACACGGAAACGAAAACGGAACAACGGAACCCCATTTTGCGGAACGGAACACAACAACGGTCGTGTGCATGAGGCCTTATGGGGGGATCTGTGGATGACGCACTGTTATGGGGGGATCTGTGGATGGCACTGTTATGGGGGATCTGTGGATGGCACTGTTATGGGGGATCTGTGGATGGCACTGTTATGGGGGATCTGTGGATGGCACTGTTATGGGGGATCTGTGGATGGCACTGTTATGGATGTGCCATCACAGACCCCCCCACCCCATAACAGTGCCATCCACAGACCCCCCCACCCCTTAACAGTGCCATCCACAGATGTCCCCCATAAAACTGTCATCCACAGATCCCCCCCCCCCACCGCTCCAGTGCTGCAGTATACAAATATAAAATGTCTCATTCAATTAAAAGTGATTAAACATGCCCCCTCACTCCTAATATTACCGTGTAACCTAACAGCTTCTGTACTACGCAGGCAGGCAGGCCGGGCGGCCAGCGCGTCACTCACTGCTTGATTCATAAAGTAGGTGGCGCAGGCAAGTGACATCAGGGAGTTATGCTGCCGCCCGCCCGGCCTGCATTCTACAGAAGCTGTTAGGGTGTACGGTAATATTAAAAGTGGGGGGGGGCATGTTTAATCACTTTTAATTCAATGAGACATTTTATATTTGAATATTGCAGCACTGGAGCGGCGGGGCCGGAGTACAGTGACTGAACCAGCCCTGCCGCAATTGCCGGCCCCCAGCTCCTCCTCCCAGTCCCTCCCCGCTCGCTCATACATCGCAGCCTGCGATGTAAAAATGTCAGCATTCGCCCCATAAGACACAGGGGCATTTTCCCCCCATTTTTGGGGGGGGGGAGTGCGTCTTATGGGGCGAAAAATACTGTAACCTCCAGAGACATTACATCATATGTGACTGATATCAGCCACTCCTCTTATAACGCTCCAACGCTGATTTAACCTCCAGAGCAGGGGCGTACATGCAGGGGTCGCAGTTGCGACTGGGCCCGGCACTCCAGGGGGCCCAGCTGCCTGTGGACCCCTGGCCCCGCCCTGCAGTAGTGCTGTGCCTGCCTGTATAAGGGCTGTTTCACACGAGCGAGTGAGTGTTTCACACGTGTGTGAGTGTGAACCTCCGCTCTGGACATAGCGACATAAAGCTGTCAGTATGATTCTGTAGAAATAAGGTCAAGCAGAGACACATAGCATTATAAATCATGATAATGCCGTGCGCTCCTGCAAGTCCAGAGCGGAGGATCACACTCACACACGGAGCGTGATTCCCGCAATGGACTCGCTCGTGTGAAACAGCCTTAACCCGGGCGGCCGACCTGGGGCCTGCCGCCCAGTGTTGCGTTTCTGCGCTGCAGTGCCAGGCCCAAAACGGATCAGTTCAGCCCCAATGCATTCTGAATGGGTAAGGATCCGTTCAGAATGCATCAGTTTGCCTCCGTTCAGCCTCCATTCCGCTCCGGAGGCGGACACCAAAACGCTGCTTGCAGCCAAACGAATCCGTCCTGTCTTACAATGTAAGTCAATGAGGACGGATCCGTTTTCACTGACACAATATGGTGCAATTGAAAACGGATCCGTCTCCCATTGACGTTTAGTGTAAGTCAAAACGGATCCGTTTGCATTATCTTGTTTTTTTTGTTCGTGGTAATGCAAACGGATCCGTTCTGAACGGATACAAGTGTTTGCATTATAGGTGTGGATCCGTTTGTGCAGATACCAGACGGATCCGCACCTAACGCAGGTGTGAAAGTAGCCTAACTCTGCTGCTGGTGGAGGGAGGTTGGGGGGGCGGTGACGGGGAGGGGGGCCCCATGGTTCCGTTTTGCACGGGTGCCCCATGGATTGTGTGCACGCCACTGCTCCAGAGACATTACATATTATGTCGGGGTGAGGGGCTGGGAAAGTGTGAAATGCCACTGATGAGAGGGAAGAGGGGGACACTGGGAGACATAACTTCTTGCCCTGTATAAAGTATAGGTGAGATAGTTGGTGGGAAAGGTCTGTGAGGGGCTGGAACAGGGACACAAGATGTGCAGGGGCAGCAGCTTCAGGACTCTCCTAACTTCCCAGTTCCCTCCCACAGTAACTTACCCCAGTGCTGCTGTGTGGAGTAGTGGGACCAGTGAGAGAAGAGGACAGAACTTTATACTGGAGCCGAGGCACAGTGACTCAGAGAGAGCAGCGTCTCCATCATCTCCTGCTGCTGCCTCGGCTGTCGGCTCCTCTGGCTCCGCCCCCTCCTCACACATGATGGAATATCACACTGCAGAGAGGAGGGGGGGAGCTGTCCGCTCATGTCGGGTCGGTGAAGTTTACTTTGGAGAAAGGAACAAGCGCTGCAAAGTATTGTGCTGTCCCTTTCACCAAAGTAAAATGATATGTGTGCCAGTGCTGCAGTCCAGCCCCTGATAACAGCCAGGCGCCTGAAAGAATAGTAACTGCCCTGCCCCTGCTGGTGGCTCTGGCTGTAGTATAAGCAGACAGGCAAGGGGCCCACCGGGCATTTCACCGGCTTCCCGGTGAGCCAGTCCGAGCCTGGTTGTACATGTGGTGGCAGTGTCCCGGCCTTCGGGCTGACTCCCTGGACATGAGTGCCACCCATGTCGTTGCCTGCGGCAACAGCCACAGTGTATGTGCTGTTTGGACACTTTTCCTTTTTAGTGTGTGTTTCCCTTCTTTGGTGCTGGAAGGGTTAACTCCCTTCCCAGTGTGTGTGTGTGTGTGTGTCTCACTGGGTGTGTCCGACTGTGGGGTGTGGCTTCTTGGCCTATATAGCCTCACTGCTTTTCCAGGTCTGCAGGTTGCTTCAGCCATGCTTAGCTGAAAGCAGCCTCCTGTCTTTACTACCTGCCAGTGAGAGCCACCCCTGTGGTCATAACCATAATGTCACATTAAGTTTATTTCTAGTTATGTGTGATGTCTATTTGATGTTTCCATGTGATTTTGTGCAGCTGTGGATCTGGGTCCCTGTGTGGGGGATGCGTTGTGATCTGCACCCTGCTTACACAGGGATCCAGTCAGCAAGGCTGTGGCAGGTAGGTGGAACTCCTTGTTCACCTGCCATATCCATAGAGCTGTTTATGTTTCCCCTTTTCCAGCAGCTTGGCCATTGAGACTCCTGTTCCTCCGTGCCTAGGAGGAGTGGGTTGTCTTACTCAGCTCCTAGTTTAGGGCCATCTTGAGGGCTAGCAGGGACTCCAAGGTTCCGGAGCATGAGCCCTCCTACCATCAAGGTCGGCTCATGTAGCTAGGAGTCAGGGTCAGGTTAGGGATGCGTTTAGGAGGTGATCTGCTCCCTAATCCTGTTGTCCTGGCCGAGCAGCCATAACATCATCTGGCTTCACACGGCTGAGGATTTCCCCCATCCTCAGCCGTGACACATACCCACAGTGAAGCATGGTGGTGGCAGCATCATGATTTGGGGCTGTTTTTCTTCAGCTGGAACTGGGGCCTTAGTTAAGCTAAAGGGAATTATGAACAGTTCCAAATACCAGTCAATATTGGCACAAAATCTTCAGGCTTCTGCTAGAAAGCTGAACATGAAGAGGAACTTCATCTTTCAGCATGACAACGACCCAAAGCATACATCCAAATCAACAAAAGAATGGCTTCACCAGAAGAAGATTAAAGTTTTGGAATGGCCCAGCCAGAGCCCAGACCTGAATCCGATTGAGAATCTGTGGGGTGATCTGAAGTGGGCTGTGGACAGGAGATGCCCTTGCAATCTGACAGATTTGGAGTGTTTTTGCAAAGAAGAATGGGCAAATCTTGCCAAGTCAAAATGTGCCATGCTGATAGATTCATACCTAAAAAGACTGAGTGCTGTAATAAAATCAAAAGGTGCTTCAACAAACTATTAGTTTAAGGGTGTGCACACTTATGTAACCATATCATTTTAGTTTTATAGTTTTATATAGTTTATAGGTCACATGAAAGGTGGAAAAGGTTCTGAAATGATTTATCTTTGTCTCATTTTTTTACATCACAGAAACCTGACATTTTAACAGGGGTGTGTAGACTTTTTATATCCACTGTATATTTACAATTTTTTTTTTATAGGAAAAGGCAATTTATTTTTTACATTTTTATTTATTTATTTTTACTTTTATTATTTTCACTTTTTTTTTTATCAGTTCCCTCTTGGATCTTGAAGATCCAGTGGGGCTGATGGTTGTACTATACTTTGCAATGCTCTTGCATTGCTCTATGCCATGGCAACCGGACGCCTTTGCAAAGCATCCGGTTGCCATGGGAACCATCAGGCTCTGCGATCGCAGCAGCCCTGATGGTTGAGAGAGGGAGCCCCCTCCCTCTATTAACCCCATGGATGCCGCTACTGCGGCATCTATGGGGTTACAGCAGTGTCAGCATAGAGCTGACACACGCTGCTGATGGCGGCGGCTCAGGAATGGCCACCGCCATCACACACAAAAGGGGGACCGATCGGGGGCAGCGCTGGAAAGGGGGGAGGGGGGTCAGCATTTTACAAATTACAGATCGGGGCAGGAGGGGGCGGACCGTATCGGGGGCAGGATAAGAAGAAGGACAAGAAGGGGGCACAGATCGGGGGCTTCAAGAAGGGGGCACAGATCGGGGGCTTCAGGACACATTACCTGATTTCAGGCTCTGATCTGCAGACTAACCAATCGGATCGATTGCCGGCAAGGGGCCACTCTGATTGGTCCCTTGCCGACATTACTGCACTGTATGCTGTCCGTGACAGCAGCAGGGCAGGGGCAGAAGCTTTAATCCAAGTGCTTTGCAGCGCTTGGATTAAAGAGCTGCCAGAACGTTTATATACGTGGTAGCTGCACGGGGCATGTGAAACTATCAAGTATATATACAGATTGCAGTCGTGAAGGGGTTAAATAAAGAACATATTGTTTAATGGGGATTTTGGACTATGAATGATTTTTGGGTATACACACTTTTGTTGTAGGAGTTGTGTTTAATGCATGTGGGCCTTTATAGGTCGGTTAACATAGGTGTATCATTTTAAACTTGTTTAGTGAATAAGTGACCACTTAAAAAAATAAAATGTTTTTCTATATTCTTATATTTACCATGCATGTTATGCAAAAAATCCTAATCCAATATTAAACCTGGCAGTATTACAGAAAATATATGAAAATAATGTTACATTTATCCACAAATATAACAGCTTCAACAGTTATGGGTCAATCTTTCTTTAAAACGGTTCTCTGTGACCGGAAACCCCTCTAACCGGCACTCCAATTCTGGTACCAAGTTCCCTTCTGCTGCACTTCTATTCAGTTCTGAACCAGAAGTGTGATGTGCCATGTACACACACGAAACCACTGCCTTCAATCAGTGGCTTTAGCGGTGGCAGCAGTCACATGCAACGCTTACACACATCAACACTGAGGTCATTGATTGCCTAGAAGAGAAAGAGTTGGTCGGCACTCCTAGTCGCTGAAGGTGGTGCTCAGTAGTGATGAGCGGCAGTAGTCATATTCGAATTTGCGATATTTCGCGAATATTTTGTAGAATATTCGGCGAATATTCGCAAATTCGAATATTCGTTATATTCTACGATTTTTTTACTCAAAAAATCGACAAGGTAATGATCGTGTAATATGTGAATTTTCGTAATTCGAATTTTCGTAATGCAAATTTTTATCGCAAATTTTTCAATTGCCAAGCAAAAACATGATTTCTCCTTGCTTCTTGCTTGTGGGCAAATGAGTCATAGCACTATATTGAATATATTCGTTTTTTCGAATATTCGTAATATTCTAAAACAAGAATGTATAGCAATACAGCCAATATTCGAAAAAAAAAAAAAATAATGTAGAGCAATTTAGCTAATATAATGCTATAATTTTTTTTTTAATAGTTATAATTTTTTTCCAATCTGGACCTCAGATGAGAAAAAAATTACAACTATTAGACAAAGAAGATTATAGCACTATATTAGCTAAATTGCTCTATATTCGTGTTTTTTTTTGAATATTCGCTATAGTGCTATATATTCTTGTTTTAGAATATTACGAATATTCGAAAAAACTAATATATTTGTTTTTTTGAATATTCATAATATTCTAAAACAAGAATATATAGCAATATAGCGAATATTCGGTAAAAAAAACGAATATAGAGCAATTTAGCTAGTATAGTGCTATAATTTTTTTTCAATAGTTTAATTTTTTTCCAATCTGAACTTCAGATGAGAAAAAAATTACAACTATTAGACAAAGAAGATTATAGCACTATATTAGCTAAATTGCTCTACATTTGTTTTTTTTCGAATATTCGCTATATTGCTATACAATCTTGTTTTAGAATATTGCGAATATTCGAAAAAACTAATATATTATATAGTGCTATATATTAGTTTTTTTTAGAATATTCATAATTTTTCTCATTTAAAGTCATGATTCCTCCCTGCATCTTGCTTGCGATAAAAATTAGCATTACGAAAAATCACAATAAAAAAAACCTTGAATATTCAAAATTACGAATATATATCACTATATTCTAAATATTCGCAAATTTTCGAATTACCTATAGATAAAAATTTGAAATTCGAATATTCGTGATCAACACTAGTGCTCAGTGGTTAATGGTATTCAATGTCAGATATAGTAAACCACGGAACTCAGTTGTATTGCAAAATAGTAAGAATTATTTATTCAATCCAAAATTAATAAGAAGCCATTGGCCAATGTTTCGATCTAACCTAGACCTTGTTCACAGCTATGATCTTGGCAGCAGAGTAGTTATAGGAACACGCCATCCTCCCTAAAACGACTCTGCTGCCAAGATTACGGCCATGAACAAGGTCTAGGCTAGACTGAAACGTTGGCCAATGGCTTCTTATTAATTTTGGATGGAATAAAGAATCTTCATTGATTTCCTAGCAGCTGTGATGTGCATGAGAACGACATAGACTTCCAGTTCAGTGGAGACCGGAAAGAGAGGAGAAGGAACTGGAGTGCTGGGGACATGTGATGTGACTATTTTTAATGAGTAAGCTCCTTGGTGGGTGACCATTAACTGAAACCTGTTCAACAGGATCTGGAAAAAAATCCAAAGTTAGCTTAATGGATAAGAAACAACAATAACATTCAATACAATTCCAAACTACAGAGAGCTGTATAAATACATTTTTATGGTACTCAATTCCTGGGTTCTCGGCCATTCTCTACTTCAGGGTCCCTCTTAACACAGAAATGTGGCTTGGGAGGTCTAATTTGCTATGTCAGGTGGGACCAGGAAGTATAGACCAGTGGGGAACTGTGAGGCATATAGGAAATATTATGTAGCTATACTGGTTTGAGACGAATATATAGAGGAGTTATATTATCATATTGCCAAATTGTCACTTATGGCTGAATCCTTCTGCAATTTTAGATTTTTGAACTGGACATTCTTTTTAGGTTAAATTGTTCCTGTACTGAAAAAAAATAATAGGCTTATCCTCCAGCACTACAGCTTATATCATAACCAGTGTAGAAAGCGCCGGTCTTAGAAAATCTCCCCCTAGATCCTGTAGACACTTCTGTATACAGTAATTATGATACTATAGTAAGGACTTCAGTCACAAGATATTTTTATTCTCTATTGTTCATTTGTAGTGTTCTGAATTGGGTTTATCATCAGACATGATTCTCTTCTACCCAGAGTGGATATCAGATGAACTGACCCTTTGAATTTATTTCCAAGTAATGTGTTTCTGAATCCTAGAAATACTCTTGGCACATATCATCAAGATCCTTCTCATTTTAACATGGCCTCTCTGCTCAGCACCTTCACAGTCTCGATACAGCAAAGCATTTATGAGTAATTTCTCCAATGGCACAAGGCTTTTCTGCTCAGAAAACACAATCAGACATTGCTTAGAGTTCTAGCATAAAATCCTTGCCACAGCTGCGCTGTATCCCAAATGCACTGTACGACATTGTTCTAATTGCATCATTTATCATAATGTCCACTTGGGTTAGAGGCGCACGTTTCTCTGCAGTAGATTCATGGTATTAGGGTCACGTTCTTTCACAGTTTACTGCTAATTTTCTACAGTAAATATTGGAACGTGAATACTGCCAAATTGGTTCTTGTCAGTACACAAGTTAAAAGCCGGATTAATGTCAATTTTGTTTTCTACAGTGACTAAAACACAGTTGCTCTGTTATTCTCGCTGAGATTCAATGGGTAGCCATAAAAATATGAAAAGCCCATGGCTCTTGAGATGTGAAACGGTTGAATTATCACATTATTTCAGCATCTATGTGGATAACCCTTGACCTTTGCAGGAAGCCACAAATATCTCATTGGAAGACTTTAAGAATAACAATCCTATGACAAAGCAATATTACTTTAAACTTCCAGACAAAAATAAAATCTCACCTTTCACGTGGTGTTTTCTGCAAGGGATTTCTGTTTACCATAGTTTTTGTTACCTTATGGATTTTTTTTTTACAGTATAAGGGGTTATGACTAGTGTTGAGCGAACAGTTCGAGCATAGTTCGGGTCCGTACCGAATTTTGGGGTGTTCGTGACACGGACCCGAACCCGAACTTTTTCGTAAAAGTTCGGGTTCGGGTTCGTCGTTCGGCATGTATTTTGGCGCATTTTGAAAGGCTGCAAAGCAGCCAATCAACATGCATCAAACTACTTGCCCTAAGATGCCATCGCAGCCATGCCTACTATTGGCAAGGCTGTGATTGGCCAAGTGCAGCATGTGACTCAGCCTCTTTATAAGCTTGTGCGCACGTCGGGACGTGCTCACTCCCGATGTGAATAGAACAGGGATAGACGCAGCTGATGCTAGGGCGAGAATAGGCAGGGATAATTGAATAACTGGAAGCAAATTTCTCTCCTCCACCTGTGATTCATCTGAACAACTGCAGCTGAGCTGCTTTTTTGATAGGGATTGGCTATTTTTAGAGTGGCCAGAGTGATTTTTCCATCCACATGTACCTGGGCTGACCGCCGGCCGCCATTTTGCGACTTGTAGTGCTGCAGCAGAAGCTGCCACAGTGTGCATTCCAAAGCTCCAAACAAGTCAGACATCTACACCTGGGATTCAGACCAATAGCGATTTAGCAGCACAGTCCAAGGCTATTTTTTTTAAAGGTTGTGCAGACCATTTTGTGGCACATGTTACTGGGCTGATAGGCGGCGGCCATCTTGGGACTAGTGCTGCAGCACAATCTCTCCCAACGTCCATTAATCACTTGTAATAGTGGTCTGTGCCATAGAAATCCTACATCAGGGACTTGGGTGTGCTTGTGTCACCCCTACTAATACCAGTCCACCTGTAATCCATACAGTGAAAAACCATAAAGTATTCCAGTGAGGGAATTTTTTTTTATTTAAAAAAGGCCAAGTTAGTTTATCTGGCGTTCAATATACTAGATACAGTTAGGCCTGCGTTTCATACATCTGGAATTAGCAAACTAATGTGCTGGGGTTGGAAAAACATATATGTACCCATACTAGAATCTGTCAAAGAAAGCGGTACTCACATATAACAGTCATTCCATCTGTAATCCATACAGTCAAAAGACTGAAAGTATTCCAGTGAGGGAATTTTTTTTATTTAAAAAAGGCCAAGTTAGTTTATCTGGCGTTCAATATACTAGATACAGTTAGGCCTGCGTTTCATACATCTGGAATTAGCAAACTAATGTGCTGGGGTTGGGAAAACATATATGTACCCATACTAGAATCTGTCAAAGAAAGCGGTACTCACATATAACAGTCATTCCATCTGTAATCCATACAGTCAAAAGACTGAAAGTATTCCAGTGAGGGAATTTTTTTTATTTAAAAAATACCAAGTTAGTTTATCTGGCGTTCAATATACTAGATACAGTTAGGCCTGCGTTTCATACATCTGGAATTAGCAAACTAATGTGCTGGGGTTGGGAAAACATATATGTACCGATACTAGAATCTGTCAAAGAAAGCGGTACTCACATATAACAGTCATTCCATCTGTAATCCATACAGTCAAAAGACTGAAAGTATTCCAGTGAGGGAATTTTTATTTTATTTAAAAAAGGCCAAGTTAGTTTATCTGGCGTTCAATATACTAGATACAGTTAGGCCTGCGTTTCATACATCTGGAATTAGCAAACTAATGTGCTGGGGTTGGGAAAACATATATGTACCCATACTAGAATCTGTCAAAGAAAGCGGTACTCACATATAACAGTCATTCCATCTGTAATCCATACAGTCAAAAGACTGAAAGTATTCCAGTGAGGGGATTTTTTTTATTTAAAAAAGGCCAAGTTAGTTTATCTGGCGTTCAATATACTAGATACAGTTAGGCCTGCGTTTCATACATCTGGAATTAGCAAACTAATGTGCTGGGGTTGGGAAAACATATATGTACCCATACTAGAATCTGTCAAAGAAAGCGGTACTCACATATAACAGTCATTCCATCTGTAATCCATACAGTCAAAAGACTGAAAGTATTCCAGTGAGGGGATTTTTTTTATTTAAAAAAGGCCAAGTTAGTTTATCTGGCGTTCAATATACTAGATACAGTTAGGCCTGCGTTTCATACATCTGGAATTAGCAAACTAATGTGCTGGGGTTGGGAAAACATATATGTACCCATACTAGAATCTGTCAAAGAAAGCGGTACTCACATATAACAGTCATTCCATCTGTAATCCATACAGTCAAAAGACTGAAAGTATTCCAGTGAGGGGATTTTTTTTATTTAAAAAAGGCCAAGTTAGTTTATCTGGCGTTCAATATACTAGATACAGTTAGGCCTGCGTTTCATACATCTGGAATTAGCAAACTAATGTGCTGGGGTTGGGAAAACATATATGTACCGATACTAGAATCTGTCAAAGAAAGCGGTACTCACATATAACAGTCATTCCATCTGTAATCCATACAGTCAAAAGACTGAAAGTATTCCAGTGAGGGAATTTTTATTTTATTTAAAAAAGGCCAAGTTAGTTTATCTGGCGTTCAATATACTAGATACAGTTAGGCCTGCGTTTCATACATCTGGAATTAGCAAACTAATGTGCTGGGGTTGGGAAAACATATATGTACCCATACTAGAATCTGTCAAAGAAAGCGGTACTCACATATAACAGTCATTCCATCTGTAATCCATACAGTCAAAAGACTGAAAGTATTCCAGTGAGGGGATTTTTTTTATTTAAAAAAGGCCAAGTTAGTTTATCTGGCGTTCAATATACTAGATACAGTTAGGCCTGCGTTTCATACATCTGGAATTAGCAAACTAATGTGCTGGGGTTGGGAAAACATATATGTACCCATACTAGAATCTGTCAAAGAAAGCGGTACTCACATATAACAGTCATTCCATCTGTAATCCATACAGTCAAAAGACTGAAAGTATTCCAGTGAGGGGATTTTTTTTATTTAAAAAAGGCCAAGTTAGTTTATCTGGCGTTCAATATACTAGATACAGTTAGGCCTGCGTTTCATACATCTGGAATTAGCAAACTAATGTGCTGGGGTTGGGAAAACATATATGTACCCATACTAGAATCTGTCAAAGAAAGCGGTACTCACATATAACAGTCATTCCATCTGTAATCCATACAGTCAAAAGACTGAAAGTATTCCAGTGAGGGGATTTTTTTTATTTAAAAAAGGCCAAGTTAGTTTATCTGGCGTTCAATATACTAGATACAGTTAGGCCTGCGTTTCATACATCTGGAATTAGCAAACTAATGTGCTGGGGTTGGGAAAACATATATGTACCCATACTAGAATCTGTCAAAGAAAGCGGTACTCACATATAACAGTCATTCCATCTGTAATCCATACAGTCAAAAGACTGAAAGTATTCCAGTGAGGGGATTTTTTTTATTTAAAAAAGGCCAAGTTAGTTTATCTGGCGTTCAATATACTAGATACAGTTAGGCCTGCGTTTCATACATCTGGAATTAGCAAACTAATGTGCTGGGGTTGGGAAAACATATATGTACCCATACTAGAATCTGTCAAAGAAAGCGGTACTCACATATAACAGTCATTCCATCTGTAATCCATACAGTCAAAAGACTGAAAGTATTCCAGTGAGGGGATTTTTTTTATTTAAAAAAGGCCAAGTTAGTTTATCTGGCGTTCAATATACTAGATACAGTTAGGCCTGCGTTTCATACATCTGGAATTAGCAAACTAATGTGCTGGGGTTGGGAAAACATATATGTACCCATACTAGAATCTGTCAAAGAAAGCGGTACTCACATATAACAGTCATTCCATCTGTAATCCATACAGTCAAAAGACTGAAAGTATTCCAGTGAGGGAATTTTTTTTTTATTTAAAAAAGGCCAAGTTAGTTTATCTGGCGTTCAATATACTAGATACAGTTAGGCCTGCGTTTCATACATCTGGAATTGGCAAACTAATGTGCTGGGGTTGGGAAAACATATATGTACCCATACTAGAATCTGTCAAAGAAAGCGGTACTCACATATAACAGTCATTCCATCTGTAATCCATACAGTCAAAAGACTGAAAGTATTCCAGTGAGGGAATTTTTTTTTTATTTAAAAAAGGCCAAGTTAGTTTATCTGGCGTTCAATATACTAGATACAGTTAGGCCTGCGTTTCATACATCTGGAATTAGCAAACTAATGTGCTGGGGTTGGGAAAACATATATGTAACCATACTAGAATCTGTCAAAGAAAGCGGTACTCACATATAACAGTCATTCCATCTGTAATCCATACAGTCAAAAGACTGAAAGTATTCCAGTGAGGGGATTTTGCTTATAAAAAATAATATATTTCATTGTGGTGCGAGTTGAATCGCAACAATGAAGAAAAATACTATTAAGGGACGAGGACGCGGTCGTGGTGGTGTCCGTGGAGCCTCTGTTGCTGGTAGAGGACGTGGCCGTTCGGCCCCAGGCGCACACAGTAGGGAACGAACTCCCTCAACTAGCCGGCAGAATGTACCGCAATATCTCGTGGGGCCCAATGCCGCTCTTAGGATGGTAAGGCCTGAGCAGGTACAGGCATTAATCGATTGGGTGGCCGACAGTGCTTCCAGCACGTTCACCACATGGTCTTCCACCCAGTCTTCTGCGGAAAGCGCACAGGTGGCACCTGAAAACCAAGCCCATCAGTCTGTCACATCACCCCCAAGCATATCAGGGAAACGGTCTGAGCCACAAGTTATGCAGCAGTCTCTTCTTCTGTTTGAAGACTCTGCTTCCAGGGTTTCCCAGGGGCGTCCACCTAGCCCTTCCCCAGTGGAGGAAGACATACCATGCACTGACGCACAACCACTTATGTCTCCAGATGAAGAGGACATGGGAATACCACCACAGCAGAGTCACCGACTCTCTGATGATGACGAAACACAGGTGCCCACTGCCGCGTCTTTTTGCAGTGTGCAGACTGAACAGGAGGAGGTCAGGGAGGGAGACTGGGTGGAAGACGATGCAGAGGACGATGAGGTCTTAGACCCCACATGGACTGAAGGTCGTGGCGATGACTTTCACAGTTCAGAGGAAGAGGTAGTGGTGAGACCGAGACAACAGCGAAGCCAAAGAGGGAGCAGGGGGCCAAAGCAGACGAGCCGCCGCCCCCAGAGTTCGCCTGCTACTGGACATCGCCAACAGGGACCCAGCCCCACAAAGGCAGCTTCAAAGAGTTCCCTGGCATGGCACTTCTTTAAACAATGTCCTACCGACAAGACCCGAGTGACTTGCACGCTCTGCCATCAGAGCCTGAGGCGAGGCATTAACGTTCTGAACCTCAGCACAACCTGCATGACCAGGCATCTACATGCAAAGCATGAACTGCAGTGGGGTACACACCTTAAAAACCAGGCACTCGCTGAGGCTCCCCCTGCTCCCTCTACCGCTGCTGCCTCGGCTTCCGCCTCGAGAGGAATGTTGCCACCTGCCGAGCAGCAAACAGAGGATGTGCCACCGACACCACCACCACCGCCACCGTCAACTAGCGTCTCCACTATATCACACAGCAGCGTTCAGCTCTCAATATCTCAAACCTTAGAGAGGAAGCGCAAATTCCCCCCGAGTCACCCTCGAGCCCTTGGCCTGAACACCAGCATTTCTAAACTGCTGGCCTTTGAAATGCTGTCATTCCGGCTGGTGGACACAGACAGCTTCAAACAGCTGATGGCCATGGCTGTCCCGCAGTATGTGGTTCCCAGCCGCCACTACTTCTCCAAGACAGCCGTGCCTTCCCTGCACATGCAAGTGTCCGATAAAATCAAGTGTGCACTGCGCAACGCCATTTGTGGCAAGGTCCACCTAACCACAGATACGTGGACCAGTAAGCACGGCCAGGGACGCTATATCTCACTAACTGCACACTGGATGAATGTAGTGGCGGCTGGGCCCCCGGCGGACAGTTCCTTGGCGCACGTCCTTCCGCCCCCTAGGATCGCAGGGCATCATTCTCTGCCTCCTGTAGCCTCCTCCTCCTACTCGGCTTCCTCCTCCACTGCTTCCACCAGCTCATCCGGTCAGCCACACACCTTCCCCACCAACTTCAGCACAGCCCGGGGTAAACGTCAGCAGGCCATTCTGAAACTCATATGTTTGGGGGACAGGCCCCACAGCGCAAAGGAGTTGTGGCGGGGTATTGAACAACAGACCGACGAGTGGTTTCTGCCGGTGGGCCTCAAGCCAGGCCTGGTGGTATGCGATAATGGGCGAAATCTCGTGGCAGCTCTGGGACTAGCCGGTTTGACGCACATCCCTTGCCTGGCGCATGTGCTGAACTTGGTGGTGCAGAGGTTCATTCACCACTACCCCAACATGTCAGAGCTGCTGCATAAAGTGCGGGCCGTCTGTGCGCGCTTCCGCCGTTCACATCCTGCCGCTGCTCGCCTGTCTGCGCTACAGCGGAACTTCGGCCTTCCCGCTCACCGCCTCATATGCGACGTGCCCACCCGGTGGAACTCCACCTTGCACATGCTGGAGAGACTGTGCGAGCAGCAGCAGGCCATAGTGGAGTTTCAGCTGCAGCACGCTCGCGTCAGTCGTACTGCCGAACAGCACCACTTCACCACCAATGATTGGGCCTCCATGCGAGACCTGTGTGCCCTGCTGCGCTGTTTCGAGTACTCCACCAACATGGCCAGTGGCGATGACACTGTTATCAGCGTTACAATACCACTTCTATGTCTCCTTGAGAAAACACTTAGGGCAATGATGTTAGAGGAGGTGGCCCAGGTGGAGGAGGAGGAGGAGGATGAGGGCTCGTTTCTAACACTTTCGGGCCAGTCTGTTCGAAGTGGCTCAGAGGGAGGTTTGTTTAAGCAGCAGAGGACAGGTTCACAAGTCGCCAGCCAAGGCACTGTACTGGAGGACGAGGAGGATGAGGAGGAGGAGGTGGAGGGGGACGAGGATGACGCAAGTTCACAGCGGGGTGGCAGCCCAGGCCCATCACTGGTGCGTGGCTGGGGGGATACGGTGGACGATGACGATACGCCTCCCACAGAGGACAGCTTGTCCTTACCCATGGGTAGCCTGGCCCACATGAGCGAATATATGCTCCAATGCCTGCGCAACGACAGCAGAGTTGCCCACGTTTTAACGTGTGCAGACTACTGGGTGGCCACCCTGCTGGATCCCCGGTATAAAGACAATGTGCCCACTTTAATTCCTGAACTGGAGCGCGACCGTAAGATGCGCGAGTACAAGCGCACGCTGATAGAGGCGCTCTTGAGAGCATTCCCACATGTCACAGGGGAACAGGTGGAAGGTGAAGGCAGAGGAGTGGCAAGAGGTCGCCAACGCAGCTGTGTCACGGCCAGCTCATCTGAGGGCAGGGTTAGCATGGCAGAAATGTGGAAAAGTTTTGTCTCCACGCCACAGCTATCTGCACCGACACCTGATACGGAACGTGTTAGCAGGAGGCAGCATTTCACTAACATGGTTGAACAGTATGTCTGCACACCCCTCCACATCCTGACGGATGGTTCGGCCCCATTCAACTACTGGGTTTCGAAATTGTCCACGTGGCCAGAGTTAGCATGTTATGCCTTGGAGGTGCTTTCCTGCCCGGCGGCCAGCGTTTTATCTGAACGCGTATTCAGCACGGCAGGGGGCGTCATTACTGACAAGCGCAGCCGCCTGTCCACAGCCAACGTGGACAAGCTGACCTTCATAAAGATGAACCAGGCATGGATCCCACAGGACCTGTCCCTCCCTTGTGCAGAGTAGTCCTTATTAACTGCCTAAAACATGTCTTGTTGTGCTACGGGCCACTTCTTTATTTGATACAAATTTTATGGAACCCACAGTTGAATGAAACTCTTCTCTGTCTGGGCGCCGGGGCCTAACCAGATGAAAGTGGCCGGTTAAACTAACGGGTGACATGAAGCCATAACCTCTGCCATGCTACCTCTGTCTTCTGTCTGGGTGCTGAGGCCTAAGTCAAATAAAGCGGTCTTCTGCTGTGCTGGGGGATATGAAGCTAATCTCTGACCTCTCTCCTCTGTCTGGGTCCAAAGGCCTAAATCACTGAAAGAGGCCTTCTCCTGTGGTGTGTGATATGATGCCAGAATATGTGCTGTGGGGCCTCTCTCCTCTTCCTGGGTGCAGGGGTCAAATAAACTAAATTGTGGCCTACTCCTGTGGTGGTTGATATGATGCCTGATTCTCTGATGTGGAACCTCTCTCCTCTGTTTGGGTGAAGGGGTCAAAGTAACTAAATGGTGGCTTCTCCTGTGGTGGCTGATATGATGCCAGAATATGTGCTGTGGTGCCTCTCTCCTCTTCCTGGGTGCAGGGGTCAAAGTAACTAAATGGTGGCTTCTCCTGTGGTGTGTGATATGATGCCAGAATATGTGCTGTGGGGCCTCTCTCCTCTTCCTGGGTGCAGGGGTCAAAGTAACTCAATGGTGGCTTCTCCTGTGGTGGTTAGTATGATGCCAGAATATGTGCTGTGGGGCCTCTCTCCTCTTCCTGGGTGCAGGGGTCAAAGTAACTCAATGGTGGCTTCTCCTGTGGTGGCTGATATGATGCCAGAATATGTGCTGTGGGGCCTCTCTCCTCTTCCTGGGTGCAGGGGTCAAAGTAACTCAATGGTGGCTTCTCCTGTGGTGGCTGATATGATGCCAGAATATGTGCTGTGGTGCCTCTCTCCTCTTCCTGGGTGCGGGGGTCAAAGTAACTCAATGGTGGCTTCTCCTGTGGTGGCTGATATGATGCCAGAATATGTGCTGTGGGGCCTCTCTCCTCTTCCTGGGTGCAGGGGTCAAAGTAACTCAATGGTGGCTTCTCCTGTGGTGGCTGATATGATGCCAGAATATGTGCTGTGGTGCCTCTCTCCTCTGTCTGGGTCCAAAGGCCTAAATCACTGAAAGAGGCCTTCTCCTGTGGTGTGTGATATGATGCCAGAATATGTGCTGTGGGGCCTCTCTCCTCTTCCTGGGTGCAGGGGTCAAAGTAACTCAATGGTGGCTTCTCCTGTGGTGGTTAGTATGATGCCAGAATATGTGCTGTGGGGCCTCTCTCCTCTTCCTGGGTGCAGGGGTCAAAGTAACTCAATGGTGGCTTCTCCTGTGGTGGCTGATATGATGCCAGAATATGTGCTGTGGTGCCTCTCTCCTCTTCCTGGGTGCGGGGGTCAAAGTAACTCAATGGTGGCTTCTCCTGTGGTGGCTGATATGATGCCAGAATATGTGCTGTGGTGCCTCTCTCCTCTTCCTGGGTGCAGGGGTCAAAGTAACTCAATGGTGGCTTCTCCTGTGGTGGCTGATATGATGCCAGAATATGTGCTGTGGTGCCTCTCTCCTCTTCCTGGGTGCAGGGGTCAAAGTAACTAAATGGTGGCTTCTCCTGTGGTGGTTGATATGATGCCTGATTCTCTGCTGTGAAACCTCTCTCCTCCATCTGGGTGTAGGGGTCAAAGTCTTTCAAAGTCGCCTTCTCCTGTGCTGATTGATATAAAGCTGATGGTTGTGCCATCTGACATGGTTGCCAGGGTCTGATTCAATGGGGGCCTACTCCTGTGGTGGGTGATCTAAATGCCTGATTCTCTGCTGTGAAACCTCTCTCCTCCGTCTGGGTGTAGGGGTCAAAGTCTTTCAAAGTCGCCTTCTCCTGTGCTGATTGATATGAAGCTGATGGTTGTGCCATCTGACATGGTTGCCGGGGTCCCATTAAATTGGGGCCTACTCCTGTGGTGGGTGATCTAAATGCCTGATTCTCTGCTTTGAAACCTCTCTCCTCCGTCCGGGTGTAGGGGTCAAAGTCTGTCAAAGTCGCCTTCTCCTGTGCTGATCGATATAAAGCTTATGCTTGTGCCATCTGACATGGTTGCCGGGGTCTGATTCAATGGTGGCCTACTCCTGTGGTGGGTGATCTAAATGCCTGATTCTCTGCTGTGTAACCTCTCTCCTCCGTCTGGGTGTAGGGGTCAAAGTAACTAAATGGTGGCCTACTCCTGTGGTGGGTGATATGATGCCTGGTTCTCTGCTGTGGGACCTCTCTCCTTTGTCTGGGTGCTGTGGTCAAAATAATAGTAAGTGACCTTCTCCATTGGTGGGTGACTTGAAGCCTGATTCTGTGCTATGGGACCTCACTCCAATTAATATTGTTTAATTTTTATTTATTTTATGTTAACTCATCATTTCCCTATCTACATTTGTTTGCAGGGGATTTAACTACATTTTGCTGCCTTTTGCAGCCCTCTAGCCCTTTCCGGGTGTGTTTTACAGCCTTTTTAGTGCCCAAAAGTTCGGGTCCCCATTGACTTCTATGGGGTTCGGGTTCGGGATGAAGTTCGGGTCGAGTTCGGATCCCGAACCCGAACATTTTTCGAAAGTTCGGCCGAACTCGTCGAACCCGAACATCCAGGTGTTCGCTCAACTCTAGTTATGACAGTTATCTCCATGACACAGCTTGGAAGCCCTACCATCAATGTTATCCTAAAGGTATATAATTGTTTTACTGTGGATTCTGGTATATGGGAATAAATAGGCTTAAACAATGGCTAAGTGAATAAATGATTTACTGAATAATAGCAGTGATAAAAGGCAAATACAGATACAGCAGCAGTTATATCATATAAAAACTTAGAAAGTCAAGAAACTGTCACTTAAGGCTACTTTCACACTAGCGTTCGGAGCGGATCCGTCTGATGTTTCATCAGACGGATCCGCTCCGATAATGCAGACGTTTGCATCCGTTCAGAACGGATCCGTCTGCATTATAACTTAGAAAATTTTCTAAGTCAGAAAGTAGCCTGAGCGGATCCGTTCAGACTTTACATTGAAAGTCAATGGGGGACGGATCCGCTTGAAGATTGAGCCATATAGTGTCATCTTCAAGCGGATCCATCCCCATTGACTTCCATTATAAGTCTAGACGGATCCGCTCGCCTCCGCACGGCCAGGCGGACACCCGAACGCTGCAAGCAGCATTCAGGTGTCCGCTCACTGAGCCGAGCGGAGGCTGAGCGCTGGCAGGCGGATGCATTCTCAGTGGATCCGCCTCCACTGAGAATGCATTAGGGCCAGACGGATGCGTTCGGGGCCGCTCGTGAGCCCCTTCAAACGGAGCGCACGAGCGGACACCCGAACGCTAGTGTGAAAGTAGCCTTAACTCAGGTCAAAGTTTGGCAAGCTCTCATTGTGCGACAAAGCCCAATAGGTGGAAAGCAAAGAGACATGTGCAAAAGACGTCCTGTTTAGAGTTCACTCTGTTGGATAAACAGGGAGTCTTTATATTTTATGTACACCCGCTAGAATGAGCACAGAATATTCTATTATGTATGTGTTGTGCACAAACATAGCATTAGCAAGTATATCTGTGGCCTTGAAGCTGTTATCTAAGTTAGAAGTGATGGTACTTAGAAGTTGTAGGAAAAAAAAAAGAAGAAAAATTAACCCTTCAGTACAATCATTAATGTGTAACAGCAAGA
The DNA here is from genome assembly GCF_905171765.1 of Bufo bufo. Classification (NCBI taxonomy): domain Eukaryota; kingdom Metazoa; phylum Chordata; class Amphibia; order Anura; family Bufonidae; genus Bufo; species Bufo bufo. Next base: position 701,570,706 of record NC_053389.1, read on the forward strand.
AGGTAGAAAGGCGCTCATAGGGTTAGTATGTCATGGTGATGTATGTTCAACGCCGCAAAGATTAAGGAGGCTCCCCTTTTATGGATGTGCTGTAGGCAGAACGCTATTGAAAGATTTCAAATAATGGTGGCTGCAGTCGAAGCCACAATCTCCCCTGCTTGCTGGACAAGGCAGGAGAAATTTTGAGGAACAAAAAAAAATAAACCAGTCATAAAGAAGGGAATCACATAGGCTCATGCTTCCAAATGATATAGTAAAGAGGAGAAAATAATTAGATAATACTTGTTTCTGGGCTCCAGGACCCCTTCCTAAAGTGACAGAGACAACAGATAGGGATGCACAAACACAAATGACAGTTATACAGTATAGCCAAAAAAGTTGCCAAAAAGCGGCATTTGTATGCTCTTGGATAGGATATTGTAAGAGTCAGCGGTGATTAATGAAACCACTGGTGCAATCCCATGCAAACATGGGGAGAACATACAAACTCCATGCAGATATTTCCCATCAAGTATTCCCCAGGGCACAGTTTATCTGTTTTGCATACACGTCAGTTTTTATATACTCCTTTTATTATTTTTCAGCATAACAATGTGATTTTTGCTGTGTTTTTTATTTTTTTGTCAACAATGCAGGTTTCTTTTAATAGCAGTTTTCACTGTCTGCTGCAAAGTTTGATACATTACATTCCCAATTTTGGGTAATTAGGTCTTGGCTGCAGTGCAATAAGGTTTATTGCAGACAATGTTTTTTTTATGCATTATATTTTGCATATCTTAGTATCTAGTTATTTATTATGTTTTAACTTTTATTTTTTTATTTCTTTCAAAGAATCCAAAAACCATTCAGAACTTTAGTATTGTTTTATATTGTTTTATGCTGTATTGTTTTATTGTTGGCTTGAAAAAGCCAACATACTGTTATTCAACTTTTTCAGCTTATTATTCAGCTTTATTATTCTTCTCCGCCCCCCCCTTTTTCTAATAATAGGGTAAATTTTGAGGGGACAACCCAAAGTGGGCGGGGCTAGCAACGACCAATGAAAATTTAGCTATTTTCTATACGCTACTCCTCCCACAGTTTTAGGAGTACAATTACAAAACTTTGCACACTTGTTCAGCACATATTCGAATAAGTTGCTTGTGCTTTGTTAACTGGTCCCCCCGAAGACCCCACTTTTTGTCATAGACTTTCATTGAAAAATTTTAAACTTTTGCCACTCGTGCAGCTTTGAAGTTAAACTCACCAAACTTGGGTCACTTAGTCATGGGGTCAACCTAAAAAAAAATCTGTACATTTTGGAGACTCTAAAAAGTGGGCGGAGCCACCAACAACCAATCAGATTTTTCCTATTGACTTCAATGACAAAATTTAAATTGCTGTCATTCTCACAGAATTTAAGCCAGAATACCCAAACTTGGCACCGTGGGTCACTGGGTGACTGGGGTTAAAATGCATAAAAATTGGGTGGCGTCTTCAACGGCCAATCAAATTTCAGCCATTTGTTTAAATGGGAAAATTTAAAACTGCCGCTGCTCTTAGACTGTTAATGGCAGGGTCCTCAAACTTGGCACAGTTGGTCACTGGAGGACTGGGATTAAAATTCAGAAAAGTGGGCGGAACCAAAAACAACTAATCAGATTTCTTTGATTGATTTAAATGGGAAAAATTAAAAATGCTGCCATTCTCACATTATTGATGTCATGGACCTCAAATATCACAAATCAGGTCATTGGGTGTTTCCACTTCGAGGTTAGAAAAAGTGGACAGAGCCACCAACAACTAATCAAATTTCACTCATTGATTTTCAATAGAAAACTGCTGTAATTTTTACACGTTAAATGCCATAATTCCCAAACCTTAAAGTGTTAGTCACTGGGTGACTGTGGTTCACAATTAGGAAAAAAAGGGGTGGGGCAACAGCAGCCAATCAGATTTCAGCCATTGACCTTAATGAAAAAAAGATAAACTGCTGCTATTATCACAGTTTAAATGCCAAGTGTCCCAAACGTATTTACTCACCGGGTCAAAATTTAGGAAAAGTGGGTGGAGCCTAAAACAGCCAATCATATTTCACCTATTGACTTCAATGTAAAACTTTCAAATACTGCCATTCTCACAGTTTTAAAGCTATAGGCCAATCACATTTCAGCCATTCGAATTATGTGGGAAAATTTTAATTGCCGCCACCTTAGACTGTTAATGGCAGGGTCCTCAAATTTTGCACTGTCAGTCATTGGGTGACTTGGGTCCAAATTTTAATAAACCAGGTTAAACAGACTTTGCTTATATCTCTAACATTTTTAAGCCAACATGTGGTTTCTTCAGAAACGACACCATCTAGTTATGTTGGCTTGAAAAAGCCAACATACTGTTATTTGATTGTTTCAGCTTATTATTCAGTTTTATTATTCTTCTCCACCCCCCATTTTTCTATACGCTACTCCTCCTACAGTTTTGGGGTTACAAACGCCAAACTTTCCACACATCTTGACCTATAGTGAGGTAAGTTGCTTGTGCTTTAATAAGTGATCCCACCCTTTGGACCCCTGCGGCGGACTACCGAATATCCCTTTTTTGCCATTGACAATTTTCAAATCACTCCCACTCGCACAGTTTTGAAGCTACACTCCCCAAACTCGGACCACATATTGTTGGTGTTAACCCTAACAAAAGCTTGTGTTTGTTAACCGATCCCACCCTGGGCCGCCCGAAGACCCCACTTTTTGTCATAGACTTTCATTGGAAACTTTTGTCACTTGTACAACTTTGAAGTTAAACTCACCAAACTTGGGTCTCTTAGTCATGGGGTCAACTGTTAATGGCAGGATCCTCAAACTTGGCACAGTTGGTGACTGGAGGACTGGGATTAAAATTCATGGACCTCAAATATCACAAATCAAGTCATTGGGTGTTTCCACTTCGAGGTTAGAAAAAGTGGGCAGAGCCACCAACAACCAATCAAATTTCACTCATTGATTTTCAATAGAAAAAAAAAAAAACTACTGCCATTTTTACACGTTAAATGCCATAATTCTCAAACCTTAAAGTTTTAGTCACTGGATGATTGTGGTTCACAATTAGGATAAAAAAGGGGTGGGGCAACAGCAGCCAATCATATTTCAGCCATTGACCTTAATGAAAAACAGATAAACTGCTGCTATTATCACAGCTTATATGCCAAGTGTCCCAAACTTAGCACAATTACTCACTGGGTGACTGCGGTCAAAATTTAGGAAAAGTGGGTGGAGCCTAAAACTGCCAATCAGATTTCACCTATTGACTTCAATGTAAAACTTTCAAATACTGCCATTCTCACAGTTTTAAAGCCAGAGGCCTAATCTTGGCACAGACCATGACTGGGTGACTGGGCTTAAAATTTGGAAAACTGGGTGGAGCTTAAAACAGTCAATCAAATATTACCCAGTGCTATTCAATGAGAATATTTAAATTGCTGACATTCTTACACTGTTAATGGCAGGGTCTTCAAACTTGGTACATTCGGTTACTGGGTGACGGAAATTCAAATTTGAAAAGTGGGCAGAGCCACAAACAACCAATCAGATTTTCTCTATTGACTTCTATGAGAAAATGTAAAAAGCTGTTATTCTTACAATATGAAAGCCAGAGTCCCCAAACTGGCACCATGGCTCACTGGGTGAGTGTGATTAGAATTTAGGAAAAGTGAGTGGAGCCTTTAACAGCCATTAGTTTTATATGGGAACATTTAAATTACTGCCTCTCTTTTACTGTTAATGGCAGGGTCCTCAAATTTGGCACAGTCAATCATTGGGTGACTTGGGTTCAAATTTTTAAAAGTGGGTGGAGCCAACATCCTGTGGTTTCTTCAGAAACGACACCATCTAAGTTAGTATTATTATTTCCATTTTTTTATATTTTGTACTATCATGCTTGTATTTGCTTTATTTATATCTTCCCCATTGTTCAGTGTACTCTGACTGCCTAGACCTAAGGATGTTTCTGAATTAGTCCAAAATGTATTGCTGACAAAAGAATGGTGCCACCTTGCAGAAATCTTACACCGTAGGCACTCCTATTTAGATTTTTTGTATAGGAGCCTATACAAAAAGGCAAAATAGGAGTGTCTACCACAGGCATAACTGGTAAAGACTGGGCATGTAGAAAACTTTTAAATAGGCTCCCTCCATTGTGCATTAAAATTACACACCAAAATACACACTTTTGTATGCATGAGGCCTAAATCTGAGTAGTTTTAAAAAGTTGACCTGACAGTGTAGAGGATGTGCTGCATAAGTTGTAAGTAATGCCGTGTACTCTTTTTATTGATTGCATGCTAGGCTGTGCCCTCAAAACATTTTGGGCCCTGTAACAGCCCCTCAGGCTGCTATAGTGGTACTTATGCCCCGGGTATATACAGAGTAGTCACTGTCATAGTACTACTCAAATATACCAAAGTAAACTAGTAATACATTTATCTCTTCTCATATTCTACACTGCTCCATACTTCATTAATAGGAAGTTAAATGGACTGTTAAAAATCTCAGACAAGCCCTGCAAAAGCCTAAAATAAAAAATCAACTTAAACGGAACTAGAGATGAGCAAAGTATTCAAAAATTAGATTTGGCTGCTTCGCAGAATTTCTTTTTTAAATTGGCTTTGTGACTTATTACTTCATCACAAAGCTCATTTCTTTGTACCCCTCAGATGCTGCATTCATAGCTTTAATACAGTGTAAAATTTTTAAAAAATAATAAAATCATACTTACCCTAAAGCATTTGATCACGAAAAGCCGGCTGCCACCATCTTGATTGAAAATCTAGCGTGAAATCTTGCGTGGCCCATGATGACGTGAGTTCACCACGCATGGAATTTCGTGCGAGATCTTCAATCAAGATGGCTGCAGCTGGATCTTCGTGCACAAACGGATAAGTCAAGTATGATTTTTTTTTTTTTTTTTTTTACCCCATTTCAGGTAAAATCGATTTGTTACTATGAAGTTCTATCAAATTCTGCTTTGTGGCGAATCGAATTTCCCTGAAATTCAGATCAAACGCAACCCTTTCTTCAGCATTGATCTCTGTGGTGCTGGTTTGGTCCTCCTGCGGCTTCTTGTTTAAAAACTGCAGCAGGGACATGCTGGTATACAGCAAATGTCTGATGCAGCCAAACACTGTCCTAAGTTGTATAATGCTGATAACAGTGATTTGCTGCAGCCATCACATTCCATACATCTTCACATCACTGTTCACATCAGTGACAAAGTGTTGTACACAGTAACATACAGGTGTTTGGAATGTCACTGCTATAGCCAATTACTGTCCTCAGTATCATGTACCATATATCCTCAGGACCCCATTACAGTTTTCAAAAAGCAGCAGGAGGACTGGACCAGTGCCAGAGAGATCGTCACTGGAATAAGCAGTGAATGATTTTTTAGGCTATTGCAGAGCTTGTCAAAATTTTTATTATCTTAGACGAATCCTTAAATAAGTACTCCCACAATTGTTTTATTCTCTGACCTGTTAGAAAGGTACATGATCTAAACTGCAGTGAAGGATAATTTTTCTTACAAATGACTGTATTTGTGAGTTATAAACTCCTGTCTGATCGTCAGCTGTGTCATCTGACAGACACACTGGTTTACAAATAACACAGTATCTTATGTGTGGACCACAAGACAGTTTATCTATTCCTATGGGAGCCTCAATGTTAGTCTTATATGAATGGAGAAGTAACTGACGTCATGTTCTGTGTCAGTTGGAGATCAGAGTGCTGGTCACATGACACAGCTGAGGATCAGAAGAAAGGTTAGAACCCCCAAATACAGTCACTGGCAAGAAGATTACCTTCACTACAGTTTACATCATGTACCTTAACAGGTCACAGAGTACAAATTTTGTGGGAGTGCTACTTTAAAATCTTAGCAGCTAATAGGCATATATAATAATCACTTGAAAATTTTATACACACAAGTAATCTTTTTGTTTGAGCCCTTATAAAAGGTTAAGATGTCTGACAAACTGGTCTCTCGCCAGAAATCCTTAACCAACCCTCTTAATTGCAGACACATGTTTGGTATGGGTTGGAGAGCAGCACAAACTGGGCCTGAAAGCCAAATGTGTCCATCCTTGAGACATAGTTATTACCTTTTTTGTAGCTCTGTAGTGGCTGTGTATTTGCCCCGCTTGGCAATAAATATGAGGTTGTAACATTTGTAATAAATTATGGTCAACCAGCCATAGTGAGTGAGATGTTGTTTTCTCATGAAATGTTGACATTTCTCTAAAATCCAATAAAATTAATTCTCTGTAGGTTAAAAACTCAAAAACTTAATGGAATTTCCAAATGACAAAAGTTCAAATATCTGGAAGTTTCTACTTATATAATAATTTGGTATGGATATTTCACAAGGTACTCCTTTTAAATGCATCTCATTTTGTATGGTACTATTTCTATGAGGCTAAGGCAAGCAGCAACACAATTTATAACAGCTTAGCTTGTATTATACTAAAATGGGTTCTTTATAATTTTCCTCAACCTGAGTATCAGCAAGAAACATCATTCACAATGCAAATCCCTTTCTTGCCTTCCTGTGTTTTCCTTATTAAGATGTAAAATCCTCACTTTTACATTAAAATCTTTTAATCACTCAATCCATCAGGACACATTCTTTGAAGTTTTTTTTTTATATTACTACTTCTGTAAGCCTCACATTTAACATTTTGACAAATATAAAATTTATAAAGTAAAATTGCAATATTTGTATAGTTTTATGCTAAATAAGTTATACAGTTGTGTTCAAAATTATTCAACCCCCAATGCTGTAAAGGGTTTTAGGGAATTTAGTGTACATTTGTAATTGTGTTTAGAATGAAATCTTACAAGGACTTTTTAAAGAATCAAATGCAACTAAAATGACATCAATTGTTTTTGTAATACAGTATTAATCTTTTTTTTGTGATTTCTTCATTGACACAATTATTCAACCCCTTAAAGACTACCACTCTTAAGAACAGAGGTTCATTAAAGTGTTTTCGATCAGGTATTGAAAACACCTGTGGATGTCAAGGAGCAGCAATCAAGCATAATAAGCACCAATTAGGCAGATTTAAAAGGACTGTGATACTCAGCTCCTTCTAGACATTTACTGGTGTGTTTACAAACATGGTGAAGTCAAGAGAATGGTCCAGGAAGACAAGAGAAGAGGTGATTTCTCTTCACAGGAAGGGCAATGGCTATAAGAAGATTGCAAATATGTTAAACATACCAAGAGGCAAGGTGTTCTTTTCTTCATAGGCCTTGTTCTTCCTCCTCCAAACATAGCGTTGATCCATGGGCCCAAACAGTTCTAATTTTGTTTCATCCGTCCACAGAACACTATCCCAAAACTTTTGTGGTTTGTCCACATGACTTTTGGCATACTGCAGTCGACTCTTCTTATTCTTTGGAGACAGCAAGGGGGTGCGCCTGGGAGTTCTGGCATGGAGGCCTTCATTACGCAGTGTGCGCCTTATTGTCTGAGCTGAAACATCAGTACCCACAAAGGAAGCATTATTCGCAAATTCAAGGCAAAGGACACTGTTGAAATGCTACCTGGTCGTGGCAGAAAGAAGATGCTGACTTCGACTGCTGTGCGCTACCTGAAGCACAAAGTGGAGAAAAGTCCCCGTGTGACTTCTGAGGAACTGAAAAAAGATTTGTCAGATATGGGTACTGAAGTTTCAGCTCAGACAATAAGGCGCACACTGCGTAATGAAGGCCTCCATGCCAGAACTCCCAGGCGCAACCCCTTGCTGTCTCCAAAGAATAAGAAGAGTCGACTGCAGTATGCCAAAAGTCATGTGGACAAACCACAAAAGTTTTGGGATAGTGTTCTGTGGACTGATGAAGCAAAATTAGAACTGTTTGGGCCCATGGATCAACGCTATGTTTGGAGGAGGAAGAACAAGGCCTATGAAGAAAAGAACACCTTGCCTACTGTGAAGCATGGTGGGGGGTCAATCATGCTTTGGGGCTGTTTTGCTTCTACAGGTACAGGGAAGCTTCAGCGTGTGCAAGGTACCATGAATTCTCTTCAGTACCAGGAGATATTGGATGAAAATGTGATGCAGTCCCTCACAAACCTGAGGCTTGGGAGACGTTGGACCTTTCAACAGGACAATGATCCCAAGCATACCTCCAAGTCCACTAGAGCATGGTTGCAGATTAAAGGCTGGAACATTTTGAAGTGGCCATCGCAGTCACCAGACTTAAATCCGATTAAGAGCCTCTGGTGGGACTTAAAGAAAGCAGTTGCAGCGAGCAAGCCTAAGAATGTGACTGAACTGGAGGCTTTTGCCCAAGAATGGGCGAAGATACCCGTAGATCGCTGCGAGACACTTGTGTCAAGCTATGCTTCACGTTTAAAAGCTTTTATAACTGGAAAAGGATGTTGTACTAAGTACTAAGACTGAATGTCACTTGGGGGTTGAATTAAACTGATAATGATGTGAGCACAGAAAAGACATTTGTGGTTATTTCATTATAAATGTTATGTCATATTTGTCTGACTTACAAGTGCCTCTTTGATTTAATTGTAAACAAGATGACTGAAATGATCAAAATCAATGTCAAACTTGCCAAAACACTCAATTTGAGTGGGGGTTGAATAATTTTGAACACAACTGTACAATACACCTACAACAAGATCTTGCCTGTTAAATGTAATTGAATATTAATAATTATATTAAATGTAATTGAATGATACCTATAACTTTATTATCCATGATATTTGCTCAGTTAAAGGTACAGTACATGAGAATCTGTGATGAAATTAAATCAGGAAAATAAAATAATATATGGTAAATGAACCAGAATACACTATCACTGTGTGAAACACATAATTCTAAATAATACCAAATATTAGATAATACACTAATTTATGAACTATCCACAATTGTTGTCTCAAAGTCTAAAGTGGATGTCTGGCCACTTAAAGGGGTTTTCCTGCCATATATACATGACATATTGTCAGAATAGGTTATTGTGAGGAATATGGATTAATATTTACTGTCAGCCATGTCCCCACACCCACCATTTGCTGAAAGATAGCAGAGGTAGTGAACTCCACAGGAGGGCCCTTCTTCAAAGCCCTAGCCATATGGCAGGGAACTTCTTGCAGACCACCTTTGTTTACAATTTCACACCCCATTCAGACAGCATGTATCCTGCAGGAAAACCCCCCTGCAGGGGGTCTAAGCCATTCCTCAGTGCAATAAAATCTAGCAGACAGCATGGAACCGGCGATTTATAAGGAATTATGACTCCCTCAGCCATCACAGGTGCAAACTGGATGCATATTTGTGTCTCTGTGGCCACGATGAACATGCCCATGGTTTTAGTTTGGTGGTGGGATGCCAAGGAAGGGAGATATACATATCTCTCCACAGAAACAAAATAACGGTACCATGTTTGGACTCTACTGGAACCCAGGCAGATCTGTTGGTCCCAGAACTATTCCCCTGTGATGTTCTGGTCTAGAGCTTTAAACCCTAAAGGGTTTTGTGGGTCATTTAATGCCAGCCCAGAAGAGGTGGAGTGGACCCTTCCCAGAGAAGGTGCTGGCTGCAGTTTAAAAAGCTTGTGCCAGCAAGCGGGTGTGTCTTTCTCTGAAGGAGGGTCCCATCGTGCCATGTGTTTAGAGGGACCTGCAACCAGCTGACATCACTGCCCTCCATGTGAATACAGAAAAGGACTAACCATAACCCAAAGGAACATTCATCTACCCAGTAACTGACTTGTACTCTGTGTAATCCTGTTTGTACCATATTACCTGTAAAGCAGGCATGAGGGGCAGTATCCCTCACATATTGGCGGCAGCAAGGTGGGATTGAGATACTAGTGTGTGTGTGAGTGTGAGAACTATACACCCAGACACTAAAGACTACCAGCAGTAGCTTTTGCCGCTGGAGTCTTAAGATCAGCTCAACACTAGACAGTCTGAGTGCAAATACAATAAGGTATGTGTGCATCAGGTTGCAGTCTGTGTCAGTGACTATCCGTGGCAATGATGGCCAGTTACACAAGAATCAAGGCTAAGGAGATGGCGAGACTATGAATGACGGCGGGGAGGACGCAGTCCAGATAGGGGGCCAAGAGGAGGTGGAAGGCAACTTTATTCAAGGCGAGGGGGAGCACAGCCAAAGCTCCCCAAGGAACCAGTTGCCAGAGGTGAGGTCCGCGGTGGACCTTACTCCACCTGCCCATTCCCCCAGCCAGGCAGGCTCGGCTGCTCTTCTACAAGCTGCCCTGGACCGTCTCCAGGCCGGAGACCAGGCAGTCTCTGAGCTCCTCCTGGCGACGGCAGAGCGTCGGGAGAAAGCAGAGGCTGCAGAACGTCGCGAGCATGCAGAGTTTGAGCACCAGCTACAAGTGCACCAGCTGAAGCTCCAATTCCAGCAGCCCTCTCCAGCCAGATGTGAGTCTCCAGAGATCCAGATTCCCAAAGTGGAGGCGGAGGACTTTCCCCTACTGGACAAAGATGGGGACCTGGACACCTTTTTGTTGGAATTTGAGACGGCCTGCCTTCAGTACCAGTTACTGGAGGACCAGTGGGTCAGATTCTTCATGCCACGTCTCAGGGGAAAAGCCCTTGAAATCTTCAGGTACCTGCCCAGCGAGACCATCCTGAGCTATGAGGACATCAAGCAGGCTCTGGTAAGGCAGTACAACCTGACCCCTGAGACATACAAAAAAAAAAACTCCGTAGTTTGCAGAGGGGTTCTACCAAGAGCTGGGCCGATCACATGAGGGCCTTGCTGAGAGCGGTCGACCAATGGACCACAGGATTGGAGCTCACCACCGTCCAGCAGCTGAAGGAGCTCATCGCCACAGAGCAGTTCTTGTGGAATTGCGTGGATGATCTACAGCAGTACATCCGTGACCGGAAGCCAAAGGGGGCCTCCGTAAGATCCTTTACTGTCTCCGGGATTGGAGGATTAGAACCAGCTCTGCCCGTCGCCAAGGTCTATTTGTACTGAGGCGCCGATAGAGGAGTAAGGGAGGTGGTAGTATCTAGAGATGGCCTTGCGTTTCGCCGAACATGCGAACATATGGAGATATTTGCGCCTGCCATATTCTTTTACATTGTGAAGAACTTTGACCCATGACACATCCATCAGGTGGTACAGGACAGCCAATTGAGATGTTTCAGCACATGGACATACCCCCTACCTTATAAATAAACCTGATCTGGCCGCCATTTTACATTCAGTGTTTTGCCAGTGTAGGGAGAGGTTGCTGTGTGGAGCAGGGGCAGGCTGTTAGGGACACCAAACGCTAGCTAATAGGGCCACAAAAGTCTTTTTAAGGACTTGTATAGGTGTGCTATCGATAGGTGTGATACACAGAGGGGTGCGATATACTTATAATATTTTTTTCAAATGAGTCAAAAATACATAGATCTATATAGTGATCACCTGGAAGTAAGGGGCCTAGGGGCTAGGGGCTTACTAGGGCCATTTTTATATAGGGTAAGGTTCCGGACGGGGTCGCTCTTATCAGGGCGGGTGGTCTGTGGATAGGCTATCAGGGCCAGAATAGCACACCCCTGTAGGGCAATATCAGGGACAGTTCTTTGCCCACCCTGTCCTTCAATAACACATCATCATCTAGCCCAGGGATAGATGTTTTTTGCTTTCCCTCCGGGATTCATGGATGCGCACTGGAACCCCCCGGATTGTGGTAGGACGTATGGTTTTTGATTTGGTGCCGCCGAGCACTTGTTATTGCCTACCACATCTATGTTTTTTGCCTAACTTTAATAATTAAATTTTTTTTCATTTTGAGGGATATCTTTTCCATTCACATGTCCGCAAAATGGGTCCGCAATTTTACGGAACGGGTGCAGACCCATTCATTTTCAATGGGGCCGGAATGTGCTGTCCGCATCCGCATTTGTGGATCCGCACTTCCGCATCCATGCTTCTGTTTCCGCAAAAAAATAGAACATGTCCTATTCTTGTACGCAATTGCAGACAAGATTAGGCATTTTCTATTATAGTGCCGGTGATGTACGGTCCGCAAATTGCGGAATGCACATTGTCGGTGTCCATGTTTTGCGGATCCGCAAAACACTTACGGACATGTGAATGGACCCTCATAGTAATATTATTAAAGGTTACGTTTTATCTTTATGTATATTCTGAAGGATTGCCTTCCTTGTACAATGTTATAATTTACTTTCTATGTTAGAAAGTATATTATAGTGCATTTGTATTGTGCGGCTGTTGTGAGCGGTTCTGCTGCGATACTGCAGGTATATAGAGGGACAAGTGTTATTGGAACAAATAATTTCTACTGGTGTGATAAACCAGTCCCCCCCCCCCAAAAAACTGATTGAATCGCATGCTCGTATGCGAAAATTATATTGCCGATATTTCGCATTGAAACAAATAATGAATTGAGATCTCAAATTCGAAAAATACATCTGGCATGTCCATGTTGTGGGACTATTTGTGCACTTCTAGTAAATATTTCTTGGCTGCAAATATGAGCTGAAGGTTTTTCAGGTTCGTCTGCCATTAAAATAAATTGGACCCTCCACGAACTTGCGGTTCGAGAACATTTGATCGCGTTCGCGAACCGTCCTGGCAGATGTTCGTCCATCACTAGTGGTATCCTCAAATATGTATATACAAGAAACAGAACTAGATCGCACATCCTCAATACTATGCTTTTATCTAACTGCTTCTCAGCATAATAAACATCGCTTCTCAGCGTAATTTATTGTATACCTACCCCTATGCTGCATGCTAAACATGAGGCATTAGTATACAATTTGATCAAAAAGCATAGGCCCACTCACCGCGACAAGGTTGCCTCTTTGAATGGGACCCTATTCCAAATTTGGCGCAGCACTGCACGGCGACCGCCGACGCCGATGCACCATCCCAGCAGGGAGCGGGACCCAGCAGTTAAACAGTGCCCCCACTGTATGACAAAGCCACCCTGGCACTGGGCCCCACCGACCCACCAGGACGGTTAAAAAGCAACAATGGCCGCCGTGCAGTACTGCACCATGTGAACAGGTGTGGAACCGACCCCATCACATACTCTCACCATGTGAACAGGTATGGAACTCACCCTATCACATACTCTCAGGAACTCCAACTGAGAGGTGAGAATATATACCCTTATGCAGGCTCCTGCTAATTAAAAGCACCTGGGCCGAATGGGGAGGAGTGCTGATACCAGAAGGGAAAAGAGCGGTGGGCGGAGCCTGCGCTTGAGCCGGATGGACGTGTGAAGAGCTGCTCTCCTGCCTGCATACCCCTCACAGCACCTTATTATAGGCTTACTGGACTCTACAATGGTTAAAATCGTGGGCCAGAAACCCACCAAACAACTGGAAAACAATCGCTTCCAGAATCAAGACGGTGAGATGGAGAGATTTATTAAAAAAGCAGCCGCTGCGGCAGTGAGCCGCGAATCCAAGATGGCGCCCGGCACACCACGCTCAGGACACAAGCTATCAGCAGCTACTGGCGGCGATAAGGTAGGGGATGATCCCAGCGATGCGGACTGTCTGCCCATATCCAGAGCTTACCTGAAGTAGGCTCTTGCAGAAGCCCTGGGTCCCCTTAGTCTGGACATCTCCTCAATAAAAGAGGATGTTAGGCACATAGGCCGGAGGGTGGAGGCTTTAGAAGAAACCCAGGCCGCAATCCTGCAACATCAGAGCGAGGTGTCATCTAGCCTGTCGCTAACTCAAAACCACATCAACTCACTGTACACAGCCATAGAGGACCAAGAGAACAGAAGCAGGCGCAACAATTTGCGTTTTAGAGGCATTCCTGAAACTGTCGCAGCCATGGACATTCCAGAAACAGTAATCCAGATATGCCTCAAAATTCTGGGTCCTGACTCTACACATGAGGTCCTGCTTGAAAGGGCCCATAGAGCTCTTCGACCTAAACCGCAAGCAAATGAGCTCCCCAGGGACGTAATTTGCAAATTCCTGCACTTCCCTGTAAAAGAAGCCATACTGGCAAACGCCAGAAATTCTAATTCTGTGGATTGGGTGGAAAACAGCATCACTATTTTCCAGGATTTAGCACAATCTACTCTCAAATAGCGTAAAGCCTTGAAGCCTCTCACCGACTGGCTACGACAGCACAGAATTATTTACAGGTGGACATTCCCTTTCGGTCCATCTTTCCTACATGAGGGACGACGCATCCACATTTCCTCTTTTACAGATCTGGATAAAGCATATGACCTCCTTCAGCTTTCCCCATTGCCCATTGAGAACTGGGACATGGTCCAGAACTTGAGCTCCTTACCTGACCTCCCTACGTTGACCCCCTGGGAGCCTCTACGCACCCCTAAGATCCAAAAAAACAGAAGAGGAAATTCCTTTTCCACCCCCAAACATCTGACCATGGTGGATAAGTAATCTGCTCTGCTTTCTCCCCCCTAAGTTTAGGGGACCAAGAAAATCATCATACGGGACTTCCTAACTCCAAGTTATTATTACAATGCTTATCGTGTGACTATATCCTATATACTGAGTGGAGAGCCTAGCTTACATTTTCTCATTCTCTCTACCCATGCTTTACTCTCCACCCAGTATTAGACGTCGAGACAGTAGGGATTTCTCCTGTTGGTTTTCCCATCTGTTTTAAGGTCAGGCCAGTCACAGTGCCAATTACTGTTTTAAGTGATGAACAAGTTACCTCCCGTACAATTATGCCCTTCCATACCTAAGGTGCCAAGGGAGGGTCACTCTCTTGCACACCTATATCTTTAAATATTCCCCATTATCTTCTCCACCAGTTGGTTTAGATGTGATCTCCCCCCCACCATCTGTCCCTTACCTATTCCTTAATGGGCATATAAAGGTTCTCCTTATCACCCTGCTGACACCCCGGTTCTTCCGCTATCACTACCTGAGTCAATACTCTGCAGTATAAACATCATTAAAGAGGGAAATGCTTCTGGGTACTCTACCCTTTCCCCCCCTATATGCTGCCTAATCAGAAAGGCACAGTTAATATGCCCTATCTTGTTTGGATAATAACCATTCATCTTTGGTCTTTATTCACTGTTTTATTTTCTGTTCTATATTGTTTTTGTTTTGACAGGTACTCTGATGCCACTCCAATACTCTCTCGAATGTGTAAACAGGGGTCCTCACAAATACAGAATACGCATGTTGGGGCTCCTCCGGGTGATTGGATGCTCCCTGGCTCCCCTCGTGGTCGCACTCTCTCCTCCGCTTTGTTGCTGGTTGGTCAAATTTCCTTTGCTACACCACTTATAACCTTTCCAACTTCCCTTCTCCCCAAAAAGATATGGCAGATTTTAGATTAGCTTCGTACAATGTTAAGGGACTGAGATCCCCCTCTAAGAGATGCCAAATCTTCTCTCTCCTGCATAAAGAGAAATGTTCAGTGGTCTTTCTGCAGGAGACGCACTTCAAACATGATAATTACCCCAATCTTTCTCACTCTAAATTTCCTAGCTGGTACCACTGTGGGGCTGGAGGTGCGGCCTCGAGGGGAGTTAGTTTTGGCTTTTGTAGAGGGCTCCCTTTCCAATACAAATCCCATGTTCAGGACCCGGATGGTCGATACCTAATCCTTAAAGGCCAAGTGGGACAATCTATGTTTACTTTTGCAAACATATACGCCCCAAATGTAGATCAAGTCAGTTGGCTCACCCCTGTCTTCTCTCTGATAGAGAAACATAGAGAAGGCTTTCTGATTGTGGCTGGTGACTTCAATATTGCCTTGAACCCTTCAATGGATACCTCCTCCAAAAAATCCCCAGCCTCAGCGAAAACTCTCAGATTACTACATACGAAACTACATAACCTGGGAGTTTGAGATATTTGGCACTGCCACAACCCTGAAGCAATCGATTACTCCTTTTATTCCCCTGCTAATAACTCGTATAGTAGAATCGATTATATTTTAGTCCTGAAAGAGAAACTACAATTCTGTTTATTTCCAAAAATTGGGAATATTACCCTGTCTGACCACGCCCCGATTTACTGTGAAATATGCTCAGACCAAAAAACCAATAGACAACCCAACTGGAGATTTAATTAATCTCTACTAAACAATGCCAAACACACTGCCCTAATATCCTCTTATCTTGAGGAGTATTTCCAAAGAAATAATACCCCCGAGGTGTCCCCCCAAGTTCTCTGGGACGCTCACAAAGCCTATATCAGAGGCAGGTTGATTGGTCTCTGCTCCTTCCTGAAGAAGGAGTCAGAGAAAAAACTCAGCGATTTACTGACAAAAATCCACCTGATTGAAAAAGCACATAAGCAATCCCTGAAGGACCAACAACTAGCAGAACTTTCTTCCCTCAGAGCTCAGTTAAAAAACCTCTTAAATGTACGCTCAGCCAAGTTTTTCTTGTCTGCTCAGCAGAAATTTTTTGCTCACGTCAATAAAGCCTCTAAATATGTGATGAATCGGATCAAGCAGAGAAGGAACTCCCGCTATGTTCAATCCCTTAAATCCCTGCAGGCACCCAACTGTTCAAAGCGGAAGAGATTGCTGACCAATTTAGACTATTTTATAAATCCCTTTACAATCTCCCAGTCCCTGACCCCCCTAATCCTTCTTTGAGTAGGGAATCCAACATCAACTACTTCCTAGACACTCTTAACCTCCCTGCCTTAACCCTATTACAACAGGAATCCTTAGCCAAACCATTCACTGTCTCGGAACTAATTGCAGCCATTAAATCAACCCCCAGGGGTAAATGCCCCGGCCCAGATGGTCTCCCCATATCTTACTTCTCAACCTTCAAAAACATCTTGTTACCCCATTTGCTTCCTGTCTGTAATCTTGCAATGACCAATTTTCCACTTTCCTCTGATATGACTAAGGCTACTATAACAATAATATCTAAAGAAGGCAAAGATCCTACATCATGCTCCAATTATCGCCCAATTTCCCTACTTAATGTACAGTCGTGGCCAAAAGTTTTGAGAATTACATAAATATTGGAAATTGGAAAAGTTGCTGCTTAAGTTTTTATAATAGCAATTTGCATATACTCCAGAATATTATGAAGAGTGATCAGATGAATTGCATAGTCCTTCTTTGCCATGAAAATTAACTTAATCACAAAATAACCTTTCCACTGCATTTCATTGCTGTCATTAAAGGACCTGCTGAGATCATTTCAGTAATCGTCTTGTTAACTCAGGTGAGAATGTTGACGAGCACAAGGCTGGAGATCATTATGTCAGGCTGATTGGGTTAAAATGGCAGACTTGACATGTTAAAAGGAGGGTGATGCTTGAAATCATTGTTCTTCTATTGTTAACCATGGTGACCTGTAAAGAAACGCGTGCAGCCATCATTGCGTTGCATAAAAATGGCTTCACAGGCAAGGATATTGTGGCTACTAAGATTGCACCTCAATCAACAATTTATAGGATCATCAAGAACTTCAAGGAAAGAGGTTCAATTCTTGTTAAGAAGGCTTCAGGGCGTCCAAGAAAGTCCAGCAAGCACCAGGATCGTCTCCTAAAGAGGATTCAGCTGCGAGATCGGAGTGCCACCAGTGCAGAGCTTGCTCAGGAATGGCAGCAGGCAGGTGTGAGCGCATCTGCACGCACAGTGAGGCGAAGACTTTTAGAAGATGGCATGGTGTCAAGAAGGGCAGCAAAGAAGCCACTTCTCTCCAAAAAAAACATCAGGGACAGATTGATCTTCTGCAGAAAGTATGGTGAATGGACTGCTGAGGACTGGGGCAAAGTCATATTCTCCAATGAAGCCTCTTTCTGATTGTTTGGGGCATCTGGAAAAAGGCTTGTCCGGAGAAGAAAAGGTGAGCGCTACCATCAGTCCTGTGTCATGCCAACAGTAAAGCATCCTGAGTAAACCATTCATGTGTGGGGTTGCTTCTCATCCAAGGGAGTGGGCTCACTCCCAATTTTGCCAAAAAACATAGCCATTAATAAAGAATGGTACCAAAACACCCTCCAACAGCAACTTCTTTCAACAATCCAACAACAGTTTGGTGAAGAACAATGCATTTTCCAGCACAATGGAGCACCGGGCCATAAGGCAAAAGTGATAACTAAGTGGCTCGGGGACCAAAACGTTGACATTTTGGGTCCATGGCCTGGAAACTCCCCAGATCTTAATCCCATTGAGAACTTGTGGTCAATCCTCAAGAGGCGGGTGGACAAACAAAAACCCACTAATTCTGACAAACTCCAAGAAGTGATTATGAAAGAATGGGTTGCTATCAGTCAGGAATTGGCCCAGAAGTTGATTGAGAGCATGCCCAGTCGAATTGCAGAGGTCCTGAAAAAGAAGGGCCAACACTGCAAATACTGACTCTTTGCATAAATGTCATGTAATTGTCGATAAAAGCCTTTGAAACGTATGAAGTGTGTGTAATTATATTTCACTACATCACAGAAACAACTGAAACAAAGATCTAAAAGCAGTTTAGCAGCAAACTTTGTGAAAACTAATATTTGTGTCATTCTCAAAACTTTTGGCCACGACTGTAGATCTTAAGCTTATAGCCAAGATGTTAGCCACTAGGTTACAGAGCTTCTTACCTGAGCTAATTCACCCGGACCAGGTGGGCTTTGTAAAAGGAAGAGAGGGGAAGGACAATACCGCCAAAATATTAGACGCCTTATACTATGCCTCCCATAAACACCCCCCCCCCCCGGTCTTGATTGGCACGGACGCCGATTAAGCATTTGACAGAGTTGATTGGACTTATATCAGATTGATTCTGTCAAAATTTCAATTACCGGAACAATATATTAATGCAGTGTTTGCTATGTACACTTGCTCCTCAGCGTCCGTGTCGGTCAACGGAATATTCTCCTCCTGTTTCTTCATTCGAAATGGAACCAGACAAGGGGGCCCCCTCTCACCCCTTTTATTTGTGCTGGTGATGGAGTCCCTCCTGCAAGCCTTTAGACAAAATGGAGAAATTAGAGGTCTGAAGGTTGGGGCCCGTGAATTTAAATTAGCTGCGTTTGCTGATGACTTATTAATCATCACCACTAATCCGCGTAAATCCATGCCCAAGATCCTATCAACACTTAGCCTTTTCGGTTCCCTTTCTAATTTCAAGATTAATCCCTCCAAGTCCCAAGTGCTACATGTAGGCCTTTCTTCCACTAGCCTCTCCTCTCTTCAAGCAAACTCCCCATTTAATTGGCAAACCCAGCAATTAACCTATTTGGGGGTCAAATTATCCCCTTGCTTGCCTGACCTATTCCGACTAAATTACAAACCCCTCCTAGCATCCATGCAGGCCCAAATGGACTCACTAGACTCTCATTATCTCTCGTGGTTTGGTAGGAAGAACATCTTTATGTCTCTGATCATGCCGAAACTCACCTATCTGATGCACCGACTCACAAATTCTGGCTCAAATTAGAGAACGCTTTACTCCCCTCCTCCACTCGGGCCCTTCTGCTGGCCAATAAGTCGCTCCCACCACATGGCTCAACAACCAACCCTCTCACTCGCAACACCCTAAAGGTTTGGAGGCGGTTCACGTCCAGTTCTGAGGGCCCTACACTCCCTTCTCTATTGCTTATAAAAGATATTATTGATTTGGCGCCCAAGGAACTGAGGGAGAGCTGCCCTTCTACCATAAGATCTTCAGAGATTGCCACCTCGCAACTACTTGATCATGAGGGCTGTGTTCTCTCTGACCCTGAAATATGCATGTTACTAGATACTCAGATCCACAACCCTGCCCTACTGCACTTCCTCAGGACAGAAGCGCTTCTCTTGGCGAAAAATACCTCCCAAAAAAGGGAATCTAGCTGTTTTGAGGAAATGCTGTGCAGTAAGGTATACCCATCCAAAACTATTTCTAAAATATATAGACACCTGAAGTCGCCCTCCTCCCTTCCTAAACCTGCAATTGTGGGACTTTGGGAAAGGGACTTACAACAAAATCTGTCACCCCAAGAAATATCTAAGCTTTTAATTTCCCCTCACAAGATATCCAGGTGTATACCCATCCAAGAGAATAGCTACAAAATTCTTACGCGCTGGTACAAGACCCCAGACAAAACATGTATGTACAGCTCAACAGCCTCCGACGTTTGCTGGAGGAGTCACGTATCTAAAGGTACATTTATGCACGTCTGGTGGTCTTGTGATATAATTAAACCTTGGTGGCATAAGATAATTCATCTATGCAACCAGACATGCCAGTCATCCCTCCCCTGCACACCTGAGCTAGCCCTGATATCCCTGGGATTGGGTAATATAGGACCACACAAATCGTCCCTCTTCTCACTCTTACTGGCAGCTGCTAGACTACTCCTACCGACGCACTGGCTGTCCTCTGAAATCCCTTGTATTGACCACTGGATCAATAAAGTAGACCAGATATATAGGCTGGAGGAAATCTCCCATTCGGAATCACATTCTAGATCCTCTTTCCTAAAAGTATGGTCACCATGGAAATTGTATAGAAAGTTTGTATAACACGCTCTATCAACATGTACCTATTTGAGGTTGAATACCTGTTCACATTTTGCTAGAGAGATCCTTTTGCTCTGCTTGGCCCCTTCCTTACACCACAGGAAATATATTCAAGTATCCCTGATACTCTGTTTACTCTGATTTGTACCTATGCCTAATTATATCTGTTACCTGTCAATGTTGGGCTAATCGCCCGTTAGTTACCTGAACTTGTGACAATTTTCCGAATGTAAATGCTGCCTTCTTTTATGTCACATGTAATGTTTTCACAATTTGTCTTAGAACATGTACCTTGCTATGAAAAATAGAAAACAATAAAAATTGTCAATAAAAAAAAAAAAGAAGAAAAAAGAGCATAGACTCTACAATACATGTATATACAAGAAACAGAACTGGATCGCACATCCTCAATACTATGCTTTTATCTAACTGCTTCTCAGCATAATAAACATCGCTTCTCAGTGTAATTTATTGTATATCTACCCCTATGCTGCATGCTAAACATGAGGTATTAGTATACAATTTGATCAAAAAGCATAGGCCCACTAACTGCGACAAGATTGCCTCTTTGAATGGGACCCTATTTGAAATTTGGCGCAGCACTGCACGGCGACCGTGCAGTACTGCACCATGTGAACCGGTGTGGAACCGACCCAATCACATATCCTCAAATATCTCTGCCAGTGTTTTGCTGGGGAGCTGGGGACAGACCTGGGGCTGCTTGTGTCTAAGTACGTGACCGCCGACACCCCGAGGTCCGATCCCCCAGAATCTGATGTCATGTCCACCCCTGTTGATACTGTTATTGTAGATAACATGCCTGTTGATGGGGATGTGGGGGTGGGGGATGTAATGTGTGCCTCTCCCCTCAAGGGGGAGGGGGTCATTCAGGCCAGCTGAGCTGAGGCCCCAGGGTGTGGCCAGAAAGCATGCTGGGACCTGTTGTTGTTAGGTGTGGCTACTGAGGGGACAAGCAGGGGGCAAACAGCTGCGGGGAGGAGGATGCAAATGAGGTCAGGGCTGTCCCAGGAGAAGTAGGGCTGCCAGGTAAAGCCTCAGTGCAGGGTTCCTCCACCACCAGGATGTCAGAGGGCCAGATTAGTCCGTCTGGACTGGTGACTTGGTCAGAAGCCATGAAGAAGCAGGCA
Organism: Bufo bufo; assembly: GCF_905171765.1. Classification (NCBI taxonomy): domain Eukaryota; kingdom Metazoa; phylum Chordata; class Amphibia; order Anura; family Bufonidae; genus Bufo; species Bufo bufo. Next base: position 701,592,321 of record NC_053389.1, read on the forward strand.
CTACCAGCCTTTGCAGCAGCCATAGCTGCTGTCCCGCTCAGTGGGAGTGCTGGGGCCCTAGGGGCCCTTCAGGGGTCTGATGGCTTTCCCCCTTCCGACCAAGTGGCTGCCGAGTCAGACGGAGGAAAGGAGACAGGTCCTGGGGACCTGACAGAGGACGTGGCAGTCTCGTCTATTCTGGCCACGTCCGGTCAAGGGTTTCAGGTGACGTTAGTGGCTGGCGCCAGCCTGAACGCTCTTAGGGAGCAAGCGGCAATGCCTCCCTTGGATTCAGACCTTGAGCGGGTGGTCTGGGACCAAGGATAACTGTGCCGGGTCACGGTCCAGCAGGGCTCTCCGGAGGAGTGGCATAGGGACCGGCAGTTAGTAGAACTGACAGGGGATGTGGCAGTCTCATCTATTCTGACCACGTCCCACCAGGGGTTTCAGGTGGCTTTAGGGGCTAGCTCCCGCTTGAAAGCTCTCACGGAGCAGGTGGCATGGCCTCCCTTGGACTCAGACCTGGGACCAAGGACGGTTGTGCCAGAAAACGGTCCAGCAGGGCTCACTGGAGGCGTGGCCTAGGAACCGACAATTCGTGGTACCTTATCTGTTCAGGGCGGAGTTTTTGTGGATTGCGCATGAAATTCCGATGGCCAGATACCCAGTACCGCTAAGTCAGAGGCCTGGGCGGGAGATGAAGGCACCCCTGGGGTGTCGGTCATCAAGTGTGTCGTGCGCTTCCAGGAAAAGCGCGACAGTGCAAGACAGTATGGGGCAGGCCCAGACCATCCAGAAGTGGGGGTGCGACCAGATGGCTTGTGAGAGGACCCACCAGGTGGGTCAGAAAGCATGAATTCTGGTTCCCGTACCTCAGGACAAGCTTCAGGCTGGCCTGGGAGGGCCCGTTCTTTGGGCACCAGCGGCTCAATGCCAGGATGTACCTGGTCACCCTGGACCATGCCTAGGGAAGGCAGAAGGTCTTCCACGTGAACCTGACGTAGGAGCATCATGAGTGGGAGGCAGATGCCCTCCCAGAAGTCCGCCCCTTCCGGGAACTGTTCAACAACATGCCCGGAAGGACGGCGTCCACCGTGATGCCATTGGGCATGAAGTATGCCTCTGCCGCTTCTAAGCGGATGGTCAAGCTGCTTAACCTCTCAAAGGGACACTGACAGGCCCAAAAAGCATATTTAGGTATATATATGACAGTACAGGTCTTATAAAGTGTATTAGAATCATCTAAGTATCCCCCCTGTCCACCTTATAAATACAGTAAAATGACGTTTTATAACCTGCTTGAATCGTGTTCAATCTGCCCAAGGGGCTGTGTTTCACCTCCACTTGCGCCCAGCCAGCCTCGCCACAACTGCCGTTTGAAGCGCCGCCCAGCTCATCAATATTCACTTCGCTGGGCGGCTACTAGTGTCCCCGGCCATCTTCAGCGCATGCGCCCGGCACCCTCACTGGCCGGGATCGCATCGCGCCTGCGCACAGTCTGATTCTCAGAGGCCGATGCAGCCTCTGCTTTATGCGCATGCGCCGGGCACAGTTCAGAGCAGTGCTTCAGAGTAGCCGCCCAGCGAAGTGAATATTGATGAGCTGGGCAGCGCTTGAAAAGGGCAGTTATGGCGAGGCTGGCTGGGCACAAGTTGAGATGAAACGCCGCCCCTTGGGCAGATTGAACACGATTCAAGCAGGTTATAAAACTTCATTTTACTGTATTTATAGGGTGGACAGGGGGGATACTTAGATGATTCTAATACACTTTATAAGACTTGTACTGTCATATATATACCTAAATAAGCTTTTTGGGCCTGTCAGTGTCCCTTTAAGGACACAGGGCGTACAGGTATGCCCTAAAGTCCTGGTACTTAAGGACACAGGGTGTACCTGTATGCCCTGTGTATTTCCGATCATCACCATGCAGCGTGTGGTGATCGGAACTGTGTACCTGCTGAATTCAATCAGCAGGCACCCTGCAATCCAATTCAGACCTGCGGTTTGCAGCACTTTCGGAAGTTTCTGATCCGTGACCGCGGGGGTCAGAAACTTCAAAATGACCAAAATTTTTATTTCTAACCCCCCTGCAGCCCTCATTGTTATCTGCTGGAGGGATGTGCAAGGGGGGAGGAGCGGGCGGTGCTGGGGTGGAGGGCGGCCCTCTTATATCCAGGATGGCCGAGCGGTTAGCAAGCAGAGTGTCAGCACATTGCTGACACTCTGCTTGAAACGGCTGACATCTGTGCTGTGATGTCAGCCGTTTAACCCCTTCTATGCCGCGGTCCGTAGGGACTGCTGTATGGAAGGAGTTAACAGGGAGGAAGCTCCCTACCTCTACCATCAGGGGCTGCTGTGCCTTTTCTTTTCATCCCCCAATTCTTGACGGGATCACAGAGGGAGGGGGCCCCCCTCCCTCTCCATCACCCGCTGCTCTGTTGTGGCAGCGAGTGATGGTTACCATGGCAACTGGACGCCCCAGGCTTCCGGCTGTCCATGGTGCTGATCAGACTAAGTGTAAAGTGAAAATACAGTACAGTACACTATATAGTGTACTTAACTGTATTATACAGACATCAGACCCACTGGATCTTCAAGAACCAAGTGGGTCTGGGTCAAAAAAAAGTAAAAAAAAAGGTTTAGAAAAAGAAAAAAAAACACATTTATCACTGATTAAAAATTATAAAAATAAAATGCACTACATATATTAGGTATCTCCACGTCCGTAATAACCTGCTCTATAAAAATTTCACATGACCTAACCCCTCAGGTGAATATCGTAAAAAAAAAAAAAAGTGTAAAAAAAGCTATTTTTTGTCACCTTACATCACAAAAAGTGTAATAGCAAGCGATCAAAATGTCATAGGGACCCCAAAATAGTGCCAATCAAACCAACATCTCATCACGCAAAAATCATACCCTACCCAAGATAATCGCCCAAAAACTGAAAAAACTATGGCTCTCGGACCATGGAGACACTAAAACATAATTTCTTTTGTTTCAAAAATGAAATGATAGTGTAAAATTTACATTTAAAAAGAAAAGTAGACATTTAGGTATTGCCGCGTCCGTAATAACCTGCTCTATAAAAATACCACATGATCTAACCTGTCAGATTAATGTTGTAAATAACAAAAAATAAAAACTGTGCCAAAATAGCTATTTCTTGTTACCTTGCCTCACAAAAAGTATAATATAGAGCAACCAAAAATCATAGGTACCCTAAAATAGTACCAACAAAACTGCCACCCTATCCTGTAGTTTCCAAAGTGATGTCACTTTTTTGGAGTTTCTACTCTAGGGGTGCATCGGGGGGGGGGGGGGGCTTCAAATAGGACATGGTGTCAAAAAAACAGTCCAGCAAAATTTTGCCTTCCAAAAACCGCATGGGATTCCTTTCCTTCGGCGCCCTGCCGTGTGCCCGTACAGCAGTTTACGACCACATATGGGGTGTTTCAGTAAACTACAGAATCAGGGCCATAAATATTGAGTTTTGTTTGGCTGTTAACCCTTGCTTTGTAACTGTAAAAAAAATGATTAAAATGGAAAATCTGCCAAAAAAGTAAAATTTTGAAATTTTATCTCTATATTCCATTAATTCTTGTGGAACACCTAAAGGGTTAACAAAGTTTGTAAAATCTGTTTTGTATACCTTGAGGGGTGTTGTTTCTAAAATGGGGTTACTTTTTTGCAGTTTCTACTCTAGGGGTGAATCAGGGGGGCTTCAAATGGGACATGGTGTCAAAAAACCAGTCCAGCAAAATCTGCCTTCCAAAAACCATGTCATTCCTTTCCTTCTGCGCCCTGCCGTGTGCCCGTACAGCAGTTTACAACCACATATGGGGTGTTTCTGTAAACTACAGAATCAGGGCCATAAATATTGAGGTTTGTTTGGCTGTTAACCCTTGCTTTGTTACTGGAAAAAATGTATAAATATTGAAAATTTGCCAAAGAATCTAAATTCTGAAATTTTATCTCCATTTGCCATTGACTCTTGTGAAGCACTTAAAGGGTTAACGACATTTGTAAAATCAGTTTTGAATACCTTAATAGGTGTAGTTTCTAGATTTTTGGGTGGTTTCTATTATGTAAGTCACAAAGTGACTTCAGACCTGAACTGGTCCTTAATAAGTGGGTTTTTGAAAATTTCTGAAAAATTTCAGGATTTGCTTCTAAACTTCTAAGACTTGTAAGATCCCCCAAAAATAAAATGGCATTTCCAAAATGATCCAAACATGAAGTAGACATATGGGGAATGTAAAGTAATAACTATTTTTGGAGGTATTACTATGTATTATAGAAGTAGAGAAATTGAAACTTGGAAATTTGCAAATTTTTCCAAATGTTTGGTAAATTTGGTATTTTTTTATAAATAAAAATATTTTATTTTTTTACTACATTTTACCAGTGTCATGAAGTACAATATGTGACGAAAAAACAATCTCAGAATGGCCTATATAAGTAAAAGCGTTTTAAAGTTATTTAAAACAAAGTTACATAAAGTTACACTTGTCAGATTTGAAAAAAATGGCCTGGTCCTTAAGGTGAAAATGAGCCCGGTCCTTAAGGGGTTAAGGGACTTGAAGGATACGTGGCCACGTACCTGGAGGTCATTGCTGTCTTCGGTCCTACATGGGAGGATCCCCGAGAGCATCTGGTGCAGATGCTCGGGCAGATCTGCCAGGCAGGTTTTGACCCTGACGCCAGAGAAGTGCCAGTTGGGCATAAGCGAAGGGTCCCGGGCAGGCGGGGATGCTTTGGAACTGGAGTCCGGGAGAGTGGATGCCAGCACATCCTAGCTCACCCTTCGGGTCAAGCACCAGGTGATGTCCTTCCTGGGCACTGACGGGTACTTTAGGGGTTTCGTGCCCCACTATAATAGCCAGACGAGGCCCCTGATGGACCACAACAGGAAGAAGATGCCCTTTGCAGTCGATAGGACAAAAGACTGTGAGATGGCCTTCCAGGCGCTGAAGGACGCCCTTTCCAGCTTCCTGGTACTACAGGCAGCCGACCTCACGCGGCCGTTTATAGATTATACCGACTGATGCCAGTAATTGTGGCCTCAGGGTCAGGCTCAGTCCGGGTGACTACATTGGTCAGGAACGAATGGTAGGTGGGTACGTGGGAGCCTGGCGCACCACTTTGCCATTCGCCACCAGAGAGGGTGCGGATGGGCACACGGGGGATCACAGGAATGTGCTGCCCCCTGGCGCTCTCTAAAAGGGGGAGATGTGAGTAATATGGATTAATATTTCCTGTCAGCCATGTCCCCACCCCCACCATTTGCTGAAAGAAAGCAGAGGTAGTGAACTCCACAGGAGGGCACTGCTTCAAAGCTCCAGCCATATGGCAGGGAACTTCTTGCAGGCCACCTTTGTTTACAATTTCACACCCCATTCAGACAGCATGGATCCTGCAGGAAAACCTCCCTGCAGGGGGTCTAAGCCATTACCCAGTTCAATCAAATCTAGCAGACAGCATGGAAACGGCGATTTATAAGGAATTATGAATCGCCCGGCCTTTACAGGCGCAAAACGGATACATATTTTTCCCAGTGGCCACGATGAACATGCCCATGGTCTTAGTTTGGTGGTGGGATGCCAGTGAAGGGAGATATACATATCTCCCCACAGAAACCAAATAACAGTACCATGTTTGGACTCGACTTGTATCCGGAACCCAGGCGGATCTGTTGGTCCCAGAACCATCCCCCTGTGACATTCTGGTCTGGAGCTATGAACCCTAAAGGGTTTTGTGGGTCATTTAATGCCAGCCCAGAAGAGGTGGAGTGGACCCTTCCCAGAGAAGGGGCCAGCTACAGTTTAAAAGGCTTGTGCCAGCAAGTGGGTATGTCTTTCTCTGAAGGAGAGTCACATCATGCCATGTGTTTAGAGGGACCTGCAACCAGCTGACATCCCTGCCATGTGAATACAGCAAAGGACTAACCATAACCCAAAGGAACATTTATCTACCCGGTAACTGACTTGTACTCTGTGTAATCCTGTTTGTACCATATTACCTGTATTTGTAACCTCAGACCACTGTATATATTCTTAGTGTATATTGTGTTATCTAGTGTGCCCTTAATATATTAATCTTGTGCTATCTTGTATCTCGATCACGAATCCCCACGTCAGTGTTTCGGCCTAGTTATAAGCTACCGCGGGTTGGTTTCTCACCCTATATAATCCCATTAGCAGACCGGGCTTATATCAAACAAGAAGCTGGTGGCAGATTACTCGGGCTAAGAAAACGCTGTTTCACTGCGTCAGTGAAAAGGCTCTCTCAGCTTGTTGCCTCTCGGTGCCCGCGTGGACAGGAGGTGTCTGTGTTAACTGTACCAAGCTGACCTTACCTGCTCCTCCAGGAGGGCGTAATGTCACGTCTTGGTAACCAGGGACCATACCGCGTCTCATGAGCTTGACGTAGTTGACGTAAAGCTGGCACGAGGGGTGGTATCCCACACAGTTATCAATGTCTGATCGGGGGAGAAGGGGACTGTCCTCTACTGATGGCTATTCTACCAAATGTAGTGAACAAATGGAAGAAAGCAAAAGACTATAAAATTGCTGGATTACATTACACAGAATTAGGTTGATTTCTGACACTATGGAGATTAATAGGAACTATAGAAACAACATTTTTACTTACAACTAGAGATGAGCCAATCGATGCTGGCGAAGTGGAATTCGATCCTATTTTCAGGAAAAATTCGATTTGCAATGAATGCAAATTTCCTCACACTTTGTGGTAATGAATCGCAATTTTCCTAAAATGGCTGCTGCACATGTGAGGACGTGGGGAAAGTATGTAGTATGGGAAGGCGGGACACCCAGACTGACATGCATGATGCAGCGAATCAGCAGCCAGCCTGCCCTGTGATTTCACAGCCCTATAAATACGGTGGCCATCTTAGAGTCAGACATTTTCCAGCATTCTGACGTGAGAAGGAGCTAGGAACAACAATTGGAAAAACCTCATTGTGAAAAAAAACCTGAAAAAATGATTTATTAGTGCAGGGAAAGGATAGGGAGTAATAATTTCACAGCATCTTAGTGTAGAGAGAGATGTCAGAAGGCGCTAGGGACAGTGCTAGAAAAGCGATTTACAAGCGCAGAGAAAGATTATTTGGAGGAGCCAGTTTACAGCTCTGTCATTCCAGCAATTTGTTCTTGTTATTGGGATGCAAGTGCTATGTAGAAAAGCGTTTAGTGGCCTATTTCAGTAAAAAATAAAAAATATATTCTCAGTTCACTTCTGCAGTTATAAGTGTTACAAGCGTTTAGTGGCCTATTTCAATACAGAAAGAAAAATATATACACGCTTCACTGTTGCAGTTATTTGTGGCCAAAGCCTTAAGTGGCCTATTTCAGTACAGAAAGAAAAATAAATACGCACTTCACTGTTGCAGTTATTTGCGGCGAAAGAGTTTAGTGGCCTATCTCAGTACAGAAAGAAAAATATATCCTCAGTTCACTTCTGCAGTAATATGTGTTGGAAGAGTTTAGTCGCCTATTTCGGTACAGAAAGAAAAATATATACGCACTTCACTGTTGCAGTTATTTGTGTTGAAAGCGTTTAGTGGCCTATTTCAGTACAGAAAGAAAAATATATACGCACTTTACTGTTGCAGTTATTTGTGGTGAAAGAGTTTATTGGCCTATATCAGTACAGAAAGAAAAATGAATGCGTACTTCACTGTTGCAGTTATTTGTGGCGAAACGTTTAGTGGCCTATTTCAGTACAGAAAGAAAAATATATACGCACTTCACTGTTGTTATTTGTGGTGAATGCGTTTAGTGGCCTATTTCAGTACAAAATGAAAAATATACATGCACTTCACTGTTGCAGTTATTTGTGGCCAAAGCATTTAGTGGCCTATTTCAGTACAAAAATAAAAATATATACAGTACAGACCAAAAGTTTGGACACACCTTCTCATTCAAAGAGTTTTCTTTATTTTCATGACTATGACGGCATCAAAACTATGAATTAACACATGTGGAATTATATACCTAACAAACAAGTGTGAAACAACTGAAAATATGTCATATTCTAGGTTCTTCAAAGTAGCCACCTTTTGCTTTTATTACTGCTTTGCACACTCTTGGCATTCTCTTGATGAGCTTCAAGAGGTAGTCCCCTGAAATGGTTTTTACTTCACAGGTGTGGCCTGTCAGGTTTAATAAGTGGGATTTCTTGCCTTATAAATGGGGTTGGGACCATCAGTTGCGTTGAGGAGAAGTCAGGTGGATACACAGCTGATAGTCCTACTGAATAGACTGTTAGAATTTGTATTATGGCAAGAAAAAAAGCAGCTAAGTAAAGAAAAACGAGTGGCCATTATTACTTTAAGAAATGAAGGTCAGTCAGTCAGCCGAAAAATTGGGAAAACTTTAAAAGTAAGGGCTATATGACCATGAAGGAGAGTGATGGGGTGCTGCGCCAGATGACCTGGCCTCCACAGTCACCAGACCTGAACCCAATCGAGATGGTTTGGGGTAAGCTGGACCGCAGAGTGAAGGCAAAAGGGCCAACAAGTGCTAAGCATCTCTGGGAACTCCTTCAAGACTGTTGGAAGACCATTTCAGGGGACTACCTCTTGAAGCTCATGAAGAGAATGCCAAGAGTGTGCAAAGCAGTAATTAAAGCAAAAGGTGGCTACTTTGAAGAACCTAGAATATGACATATTTTCAGTTGTTTCACACTTGTTTGTTATGTATATAATTCCACATGTGTTAATTCATAGTTTTGATGCCTTCATAGTCATGAAAATAAAGAAAACTCTTTGAATGAGAAGGTGTGTCCAAACTTTTGGTCTGTACTGTATATGCATTTCACTGTTGCAGTTATTTGTGGTGAAAGCGTTTAGTGGCCTATTTCAGTACAAAAATAAAAATATATTAGTCGTTTTTAGGGGTGCTTTATTTGCTTTTAATTTATTTAGTTCAGCTAAAAGTATGTCAGACAGAGAAGTGCCAGGCCATGCACAAATGAGTGGCAGAGACATAAATGTTTCTGGTGCAGGCAGAGGTCACAGCAGAGTGAGGGGGCGTGGCAGCAGGAGTCGCAGCGAGAGGCCTGAGCTCCCGGTGTTATCTAGCAGTCCTGTCTTGACCAGCAACCCAGCGATTTTTGAGTGGTTGACTCGATCTTCGACTTCGTCGCAAGTGACATCAGACACCACCAGCCAATAGTCGGTGTGTTCGTCAGACACAACCCTTAGCTGGCATGGCCTGGGAGCAGGCCCTGTGCCCTCACCTGTCCTCAACCTGCCTCTGTCCTTTACTCTACTAGGCAGGCAAGTAGTGATGAGGAGAGTGGCGTGGGAGCTGGTGTTGCAAACCGTCAGGCTCCTGACCCAGAGACGGTTGAAGAGGACATCAGTGACGAGCAGACAGTACTTCATGATGATGATGTAGCTGATCGCACTTGGGAGTTGGGTGACGAATAATAATAATGTAATATTAAAAAATCCGGTGTCTCTATGATAAATCTGCAGAGTGGGGGACCCGTGTGGCTTCGACACACTTTCAAAATAATCCTTCAGTGGGGCGAATAGATGCCGGATGACCAGGACGCTCCATAACCTTCCCATGAGCTTATATCGAGAGTAGCGGTTCATTTCTGAGATGTCCGTATAGTGCAAGGGGAATCCGAAGACCCTCTCCATCTCTGTGCACCACAGGATGTTCTCCTTACCATCCATGATGACTGGGAAATTGTGATGTTTTCCCTGACAAAGAGACCAGGGGCTGGTAGTTATGGTTTGAATCTTGATGAACTTCGCTACTCTTACGGGCTCCAAGCAATCTTAAAGCTTTGTCTTCTCATTGTCTGCAGCTACTAGAGGTCTGTTCATGCCAAGCAGGTTCCCCCTGAAGTATCTGGCTCGATGAGCAGCCGATACCGCACTTGCATCAATCTTGACAGGATTCGCCTCCAGGTGGAGAGAATTAGTTTTTTGGAATGCTTTCTCCATCGCAACCAAGTTCTCGAATAACCAGAAGACTGACCGATTCTCTCCTGTCTTAGGCAACATTTTATTGAGTAATCGTGGAAAGTAAAAAAACTGTTGTCCACTGCCCCCATAAAGGCCTTTCCGGTGCGGGTTAACCACAAATAATTCACTACAAGGACTGTCGCCAATTATCAGATCAAATTGTCCCCATTCTTCAATCTGTTTCCTGGTTATATTCTGTATTTCGCCCACATATACAATCTGCCCTGGATGGAGTACCCATCCTATCGTGATGGCGTCCTCACACACCTCTGATGCCATATATTTTTCAACGTTGATTATAAGCTTTTTCCATGATGACTGGGAACTTGTGATGTTTTTTCCTGACGAAGAGAAGTAGTTATGGTTTGAATCTTGATAAACTTCGCAACTCTTCTGGACTCCAAGCAATCTTGAAGCTTTGTCTTCTCATTGTCTGTAGCTACTAGAGGCCTGTTCATGCCAGGCATGTTCCTCCAGAAGTATCTGGCTCGATGAGCAGCCAATACCGCACTTGCATCAATCTTGACAGGATTCGTCTCCAGGTGGAGAGATATTGTTTTTTCGGAATGCTTTCGCCATCGCAACCACGTTGTCGATTAACCAGAAGACTGGCCGAATCTCTCCTGTCTTAGGCAACACTTAATTTTTTAAATAAAATTTATTAAATATTTCATATTAAATGTAACCAAAACTTGATTAAAATTATAAGAAACTAAACTTAAATTGGCCAATATATTATCCCAATCTTCGATGGAAATTCCTGGACAATCAATCAACTTGCCATGTCTTTTGGGCCGGAGAACGTGTATTATTAAATCATGCAGAGCCGAAGTGGCCTCCTCATGCTGCTGCCACCTCCACACATTGTCGTCGTGCCACTCTGTGGCCTCCTCATGCTGCTGCCACCTCTACAATCTCTTATCATTGTGCCACTCTGTGACCTCATCATGCTGCTGCCACCTCCAAACTCTGTCATTAGGCCACTCTCTGGTCTCCTCATGGTGCCGCCACATCCAGACTCTCTTATTGCCCCACTCTGTGGCCTCCTAATGCTGCCGCCACCTCCAGGTTCTGTCATTGTGCTACTTTGTGGCTTCCTAATGCTGCCGCCATCTCCAGACTCTTAACCACTCGGTGGCCTTCTGCTGATGCTGCTGCTGCTGCCACCTCCAGGCTCTGTGCCTGTGTCATTGTGCCACTCATTGGCCTTCTCCTGATGCTGCCAACTCCAAACTCTGTCATTGTGCTACTCGGTGGCCTTCTTTTGATGCTGCTGCTGCCGCCACCTACAGTCTGTCATTGCGCCACTCGGTGGCCTCCTCATACTGCTGCCACCTCCAAACTGTGTCATTGTGCCACTCGGTCACCTCCTCATACTGCTGCCAACTCCAGACTCTGTCATTGTGCCACTTGGTGGCCTTCTCCGGATGCTGCTGCTGCCGCCACCTCCAGACTCTGTCATTGTGCCACTCGGTGGCCTCCTCATACTGCTGACAAACTTTAGAAAGGTCACGGCACTCTTGATCTTCAATCCAAAAATTTAGTATTTATTCACACTGAAAATGACAGCAGCGTTTCGACATACAAGTCTTTCTCAAGCTATACAAAGTCAACTTCCTTGGGTATTGCCTAGCTACAAATTTAGAGCCCATCGTCTGCAGTCTCTTGTCCACGACATCTTCGTCTGAGATGATACATCTTGCCCTAAGCAGCTGGCTATATGGAAGGGAAGTAAGCATATTTTTGGGGTGGGCACTGTCGAAACGCAGCATATTATTTCGGTCTGTTAGTTTCACAAAAAGGTCTGTTTTCAAACCCATCTCCGTCACATATATCAACGTGTCCAAAAACTGTAGAGAGTGTGTCCACTGCTTCCACCTCACCACTATGTCACAGGCCCACTCTGTGGACTTCTCATGCTGTCCTGACCCTCCTCACTTCATGACTGGTCCACTATTTTGGCTTTCAGCCTGGCTGAGATCATCATTTATTTGACCTTTCTTCTGATCTGTTAGAAGGAAGGAAAAATGAAACTCACAACGGATCCTGTCTATGTAGCAGCTGTAAGGCCTGTATGGTCCCATCAGAATTGGCTTATGATTTGGTAGCCAGAATCAGGAGTGGGTAAAAAACACAGAAGACATGCAAATATTCCATTCACGTGTCATCTCTTTTTAGATCCACTCCTGGTTTTTTTTTGGCATTAGCAATACTGATGGATTATTGAGCAAATGCTGAACGAGTGAGGGTGTATGCTCCACAGACAGGATCCGTTTTTTGTGGGTTATTGTTCTGACGGATAAGACGAAGGGCAAATTAATCAGTGACGTCAACACAAACTTACTGCTGACACCCTCTCAACTATATCAGGGGGTTCTACTTGTATAAGTGTTTAATCAAACAGGTTCTGTAGACATCTATGGGGAATCAGCTGACGGTGTAAAAGGAGTGCGCTTTTTCTTGGCGCTAACATGGACCTGTAAGGCTGAGTTCATAATTGAGTTATTTGGTCAGTTTTGGCCCCGTGACTGCCAAAATAATTGAAATGTGCGGTGATTCTAAGAGCAATGCCTGTCATACGGACTCACAGTATTATTTCACTACCAAAGCAGACTCCCTATACATTTTGCTGCAAGGCACAGTGTTCTACACCACTATAAAGGCTCTCTGCAGCCAGGAAATTGCCATTTTTTCCCGTATTTCACTGCAAATTTATCTGTATCGAAACAAATTTTTCCCCAAAAATTTGGTGAACCGCAAATAGAATTTTTAAAATACTCACTCATCTCTTATTACAACCTTTTTCAAAAATGCTACTTCTCATTTTAATCTTATAAGGAAAATGTTAAGAAAATTAATTTGAAGGTGTGCTTAGCTATTAAATAGGTTTTCCATACTTAGGTCTCATTCACACAACTGTATGTATTTTTCGATAAGCAAATTGAGGATCTACAAGATACCGATACCGTCCGTGTTGCATCAGCATTTTTTACGAACTTGTTGACTTCATTAGATCTGTGGTCTTCATTTTGCGGCCAAGTATTTGACATGTTCCATCTTTTTGTGGAACGGACATATGGATGTGGGAAGCACATGGATCATCTGTGTGCTTTCCACATCTTTAGGTCTGTTCTTCAAAAAGAAAGAATATGTCTGCAAAATGTGGACTACGGACCTATGCAAGTCAATGGGTCTGCAACAAAATATGCAAATGGCACACAGACCGCTTCCATATTTTGCATCTGTATTTTATTGTTTATATCTTGTGCATGAGGCCTTAGGAGATCACTGTGGGTCTCCAAAACAGAAAATTATGAAAACACAGGGTCCAGAGTCCCCTATGAGAATGGAGTGCTGGTGCTGACATGGTTAGATCCTAGTATTCTAAGTAATTTCGCTTAAACAGATATTTTAGAGAGCAGAGATGTAACTGTTAGCTATGGTCAACCATGAAAAAATAAATATTCGCATATATTCAAATAGACTGATGGTCTCGCAGGTGAAATTAAGATAACTATTGGCTCAGGTCAAAAGAACTGTTAGTCTACGTTCATACAAAAGATTAAAATCCAAGTTTTCTTCTTCACAGCAGAAATCTGAGTCTGCCCCTTTTGCTATTAATTTGCAGGTTGCACCGCCGCTGATCTTCAGAAGGATTAGCCCAACGGTTATTCAGTGAGGCCAGTCCTTACATTTTCCATCTAAAAAAATAGACAGGACACTTATTTCCACAACAGATTTTTTACCACCTATCTGTCAACAAGCACATATAACATTTTTATATTTATGCAATCAGGGATGCAAAAACCCCATTCACATACGTGGGATGCCATTTTCACATGGACTTAAGGGCAGAATACATCTAAAATCTGTTTTAAAACGCTGTGTGAACATAGTCTCAAGGTTGTTTTGGACAGTGAAGAAATTGCTTATTTTAACTGAGTTCATAAATAATATTTCTCCATCATCATGCCATCATGCTAGAAGTCACTGGGACACTTTGTTCTTCTCCCCATGGAGAAGGTTGGCTTCACCTAGACATACATGTCATCAATAATATGGTGGACTTCATGTCCTGACTGATGAACCATCAACTGTACTATGTTTAAGCAATGTCCTTGAAATCCATTCCCAGCTGTACTGGAATGGATCGAATCATAAATCAATGCTCCATTTTCAAAGCTGAAGAAAGATAGGTGAACCTTTGACTATTTTACTATTGTAGTATATAGTACAGTGATCTGTACAGAATGTCTCTTCTATTAAGAATTTCTAATACCTTTCATGAAGCAGTACCTGTACATGAAAATATTAGCATATTCATTGCTAAGTCTACCTGCAATTTATTTATGTGCTATAAAAATATTTCAACATAAGGAGGAGATAGAATACAATGTTAGATGGAATTAACGGAAAAGGCTCAGTGCAGTTTTCTCTATGGAAATATTATTTTGGACTCAACAAAACAATTACTTTCAATCATGGGAAGAATAATCCACCTTTTGCTATGGTGTATATTATATAACCACCAAGTCTTCAATGATGCCCAAAATAATGGGATAACCAACTCTAAGCTTGTTGTAATGTGCAGTGTTAGACATTAGAGCTTTGTAGTGCAATACTAAATAGATCGCTGATTAATCGCACAATTAATTGGAATTAGCATGTCATTAATGCTTTTTGAAATTGATCCCTATCCTCAGAATACCGTAGGTCATCAGATTGGTGGGGTCCAACACCCAGCACCCCACCAATCAACTGTTTCTGGCTGCCTTGGTGCTGGAGACTGACAGAGCGCAGTACACTGTGTAATTTCTGCATCAGCATATTAAAACATATTTAAACTCAGCTACTATTCACTTGAATGGGAGCTGAGTTGTGGTACCCCAGCACCGCCATTACACAGCGTACAGAGGTATCTGCTGCCAATCCTATAGACTGTATAGTTTTCAGTGTCATGGTAACCAGAAACAGCTGTTCAGTGGGGGCGTTGGGTGTCGGACCTGCACCAATCTGTTATTGATGAACTATCTGGAGGATAGACCTTGGAGAATCCCTTAAAGAAGTAACTTTTGGAGCACTGATCATCCATGATCCACCAATATCTGATCCATATAATAATGAATATGAGGCCAACTTCCAGTTCTACAGGGAGTGCAGAATTATTAGGCAAGTTGTATTTTTGAGGATTAATTTTATTATTGAACAACAACCATGTTCTCAATGAACCCAAAAAACTCATTAATATCAAAGCTGAATATTTTTGGAAGTAGTTTTTAGTTTGTTTTTAGTTTTAGCTATTTTAGGGGGATATCTGTGTGTGCAGGTGACTATTACTGTGCATAATTATTAGGCATCTTAACAAAAAACAAATATATACCCATTTCAATTATTTATTTTTACCAGTGAAACCAATATAACATCTCAACATTCACAAATATACATTTCTGACATTCAAAAACAAAACAAAAACAAATCAGTGACCAATATAGCCACCTTTCTTTGCAAGGACACTCATGGATTCTGTCAGTGTTTTGATCTGTTCACCATCAACATTGCGTGCAGCAGCAACCACAGCCTCCCAGACACTGTTCAGAGAGGTGTACTGTTTTCCCTCCTTGTAAATCTCACATTTGATGATGGACCACAGGTTCTCAATGGGGTTCAGATCAGGTGAACAAGGAGGCCATGTCATTAGATTTTCTTCTTTTATACCCTTTCTTGCCAGCCACGCTGTGGAGTACTTGGACGCGTGTGATGGAGCATTGTCCTGCATGAAAATCATGTTTTTCTTGAAGGATGCAGACTTCTTCCTGTACCACTGCTTGAAGAAGGTGTCTTCCAGAAACTGGCAGTAGGACTGGGAGTTGAGCTTGACTCCATCCTCAACCCGAAAAGGCCCCACAAGCTCATCTTTGATGATACCAGCCCAAACCAGTACTCCACCTCCACCTTGCTGGCGTCTGAGTCGGACTGGAGCTCTCTGCCCTTTACCAATCCAGCCACGGGCCCATCCATCTGGTCCATCAAGACTCACTCTCATTTCATCAGTCCATAAAACCTTAGAAAAATCAGTCTTGAGATATTTCTTGGCCCAGTCTTGACGTTTCAGCTTGTGTGTCTTGTTCAGTGGTGGTCGTCTTTCAGCCTTTCTTACCTTGGCCATGTCTCTGAGTATTGCACACCTTGTGCTTTTGGGCACTCCAGTGATGTTGCAGCTCTGAAATATGGCCAAACTGGTGCCAAGTGGCATCTTGGCAGCTGCACGCTTGACTTTTCTCAGTTCATGGGCAGTTATTTTGCGCCTTGGTTTTTCCACACGCTTCTTGCGACCCTGTTGACTATTTTGAATGAAACGCTTGATTGTTCGATGATCACGCTTCAGAAGCTTTGCAATTTTAAGAGTGCTGCATCCCTCTGCAAGATATCTCACTATTTTTGACTTTTCTGAGCCTGTCAAGTCCTTCTTTTGACCCATTTTGCCAAAGGAAAGGAAGTTGCCTAATAATTATGCACACCTAATATAGGGTGTTGATGTCATTAGACCACACCCCTTCTCATTACAGAGATGCACATCACCTAATATGCTTAATTGGTAGTAGGCTTTCGAGCCTATACAGCTTGGAGTAAGACAACATGCATAAAGAGGATGATGTGGTCAAAATACTCATTTGCCTAATAATTCTGCACGCAGTGTAGTTGTACTTGGTCTCATGCATTTTTCTGCTTTGTATTCAAATCTTCAACCATCATGAATGTTTTTCACCCCAAGCCTTCCCTGACGACAATGGGACAGCATTGAGGCAGAATGGAAATATATGGAATGCGTAATCTCCAGCTATAAGGCCACAGCAATGATATCCCTATTGACGGCATGCCAGCACTCTTTCTGAGTAATGTGCCATCATGCTAATGAACCGTGCTGACTAATGCCCAAACAACAATGTCAAATTTTAGTATAATTTTTTTATAATTTTCTTTTTAGTAGGTTAGGGTTTGAAAAATACTTCTAAAGTAAATGCACTGTGCCTGAAAGACAGTAAGTTGAATGAATAATGGAAATATTTATACACCTATACGGGGAGGAATGGCCCTATACCCCACAGGGAAATTAATTAATGTTCAATTTCATCATTTACTTATGCACTTGGTCAGCATCCACAGGTGCCCTCCTGAATTTAACTGTGTCACCGTCCTCAGGAATACAGTTAAATACTGTGGTGCAGGCAACAGTATTTTGGACTGCACTGTGGTATATGGTTCTGCTGGGGAAGTATTTTATGCGGCACTGAGGTATCTGGTTCTGCTGGGGTGGTATTTTATGCTGCAGTGTGGTATTCGGTTCTGCTGGGTCGGTATTTTATGCTGCACTGTGGTATTAGGTTCTGCTGGGGCGGTATTTTGTACAGCACTGCAGTATTGCTGGCCACGCCTACTTCTTTTATCCCTGCCTACTTGTGTTGCATCGCCTTCTGTCAGTCTGGATCAGCCTATAACATGGGTCCACTTAGTTTTTTTCAGGGCCAATTTAAGTCCACAGTCCACCCCTGCACCTATATATTGAAGAAATACAAGATTTTGTTCAGGAACACTTAGCTTTAAATATGCTCTGAGTATGCAAATCATACAATACAGTAATTGAAAATACAGAGAAGACGCTAGCCATAGAAGGAACTATATCAGAACTGCTGTCAATTCTAGGTTCTGCAGCATGTTATCATTAATCCCTTTATTACCTTGCAGGGTACTGTGTGGACTCAGTTGACACCTCATAATGATTTCAAGATACATACTAGTTCTGAAATACATATTGTTTGGCCCCAGAGCACTGGAACTGAGATGAATCACTCATCCTCTTCCCTGGACCTCTTTTCATTGGCAGGAGAAGTGACAGCTCCCATTGCTGCATAATATTTAATGTAAACTTTAGTGAAAAAAATAACCCACCCTGTAATCCCATGACAATGCAACCATTACTAAGAAGAAAGCTGCAGAACCTCACAGTGCCAAAGACAAACCTGGCGAAAACAGAGGGAAAAACAGAAAACTTGCAATTCCGAGCCTTAGGAGGACTATTCATTTTATTACAGTTTAGAATGTGCTGTTACCATGAAATACAACATGTGCTGGTCAGACCCAACAATAGCTATGTGTATTGACAGGCTGAGAGGTTCATTTAAGACACTGTTCACATTAAACAAAGGAGAAAGTGAGAATAAACATATGAACCAATATCATATGGAAATGTACAACTCTTTTCAACAAATGATGTTTAATGTCTGACAATGGTCAGAATTTTTGCTAAAAAAACAAAAATGCAGAGATGTTTAGAAGGGATACAAAATCTCATATAGATCTTGCACAGTCTGCACAAAGAGAAGCATTGCTTAAAGGGGATGTGAAAGAATGGAGGGGGGGGGCGGTTTGGTATACTCATCTCTTTAACGGACCTATAAAGGAAAGAAGACCTACTGCAGTACGCAGGCCTGCAGAGTATTGCGATGTGAGGTCACGGTTACTTAGGCAAACGAGAGTTGCTATGGGTTACTCACAGTTTGTAGGATGACCCTGGGCAGCGTACAGCAGTGATGGAGAGGCTGGCACAGTAGTCCTCTGGGGCACTCTCTGTATATAGGGACCAGGCCTCATGGTAGATGAGGTGCCCTGGATGTTGCAGATGTTTAATGTGCCCAGGGCAAGGTCCCTTTAAGGTTCGTGACGACAGGGCCTGTAACGGTGGCACACTGATTTATAGTTGTAATAAGTGAGGAACACAGTGTTGTGGTGAACCAAATTTTTCTTTACTGGAAACAGTTCAAACTTTATACAATTTAGGTTCAGTTCCACTTTGCAGCAGTAATCAATAGCAGGCTCTTACAACAATGGCAGGTAATGTTCTTTGCAAGATACTCAGAGGGTAAAATCAAGACTCACAGACCAGGCTGCACTATTTCCTCAGATATCCTGGCTGTCTGTATCCCAAGGCCCGTATGCCCTAATGCTGGCTTTTATCCTTGGTAGCAATCCTCCTCAGGTATATATCCCTTGCTTTAGGTTAATGATCCTTCTGCCCTTCAGCTTACTTGACTAGCTGGAACACTGGCTCTGCTCTGCTCTGCTCTGGTTAGGGAACTGCAGGTTTCTCCCAGGAGGCAAACTCTTCTCTTGGGGTGAATCTTCTGAGCTAACAGGGGCTCAATATCCACAGGCAGGCTGATATTCACACTCACTAGCCTCCTGGTATCAACTAGAAGCCTGGGCTGTCTAGCTGCATGTCAGGATGTGGCCCTCAGCTTCTCTCTGGCTAAGGTGCACACTCCCTTCTGTCTCTACACAGACTCCTGACCACACAGACGTACCCCTCCCTGTCTGGGTCTGAATATATATACTAGGGGCTCCCTAGCTCGCTCTAGTGTCTAGGATGCTAAACTACACCATAATAGGCCTGCTGCACATATCACAGGGAAAATACACATAAAATACATATTAAAATGTATTAAAATGTACTGTGAAATACACTGCCACTGTCCCACAGTAGGTGGAGAACAACGTGGCCCAGTAGACCCTTGTGTAGTGCCCACATTTACCTAGTGGGACACTACACTACCTTATCTCCTCCAGGCCTGCAGTGCGCTGCTGGGTTCCCTCGATGTCAACATCCGGTTCGATAACACCGCAGCCAATCACTGGCGGAGACCAGATTCCCTTGTGTTATGTGGCAATTTGTCATGACGTAAGGGAAGCTGGTCACCACCGAGGCCAGTGAATGGCTGTGGCAATATATCGAACTAGATGTTGACATTGAGGAAGACAAGTGGAGGAAAAAGTGGATAGCCGGGAACCGGTTAAGTCATCTTTCCTTTACAGGTCCAGTAAAGTGGGACACAACACTTTTAAGTGGAACCTATGAGCTCCCGTGTGCTGCTACATATGCTGCAT
This sequence comes from Bufo bufo, assembly GCF_905171765.1. Taxonomy (NCBI): domain Eukaryota; kingdom Metazoa; phylum Chordata; class Amphibia; order Anura; family Bufonidae; genus Bufo; species Bufo bufo. The sequence continues at coordinate 701,612,245 of NC_053389.1, forward strand.
ATTGTAGTGACAGACCTGCAATCTTCAGCGATCTGTCACACTGGTGATGGTTCTGCAGTAAGCAACAGTACTGCAAAAGAGATAAATCCGATACCACATGCTGTCCCCACCCACCCCGCCTCCCGATGATGATTGACAGTTTCCATTCCTCTTGTGCATAGGAAAGAAAACTTTCAATCACCATAGGGAAGTGGGAGAGGATGGGGAAGCGTGTGGCATCAGACCAATTTCTCTCACTGCACTGGTGGGCCTTGGCAGGTAAGTACTCACATCACAGAATTGACAGACCACTCAGATCAGTGGGTCTGACTCAACATTATGCAGACCTAAGTGAGGGTAGCATATGTGAGTTTTCAAGCTTTTCAGTCCCCATGTCAAATTTTTAAGAAGGCCCTTAACCTAGCCACAAAGACTATTGGGCTCCTTTTAGGCACTCCCTGGTTTCAACAACTACCACTGAACCCCTTATAGCTACATCCCTTACAGCTTCAAAATATCTATTTACATTTTCCTCAAAAAAGCTAAAAAATATTAAGGCTCATAGAATATTAATCTGGGAGGTTGTGCCAGCTATTAGTGTATCAACTATTTTTTCATGTAGTGATTTTTTAACGAGTATTCCGTAATTCTAACAAACTTTAGTTGAGAAATGGCCATGCTTGCCTACTTCTCCATTGAAATGTATGATGACAGTAACTGAACAGAAACTTTGCATGGAGGTTGTGATACACCCATTTTTATGATGAGTGAAAGGGGTGGGGTTTATAACTATCAAGCATTTAGAGCTTATCCTGATATGGGACTGCCCCTTTAATAATAATAAACATATTACACAGTAATTCAGATGATACATATATAAAGAAAATAACATAGTAATAACTAATCAGCAATTCAAACAAGGAGCCATGGTCCTGCTCATGAGAGCTTACAATTGGTGAGGAAATAGGGGTTGCACAAAAAATAAATATACTTGATTTGTATAATGGTCAAACCATCTTTCATGAAAAAACTGCATATTTAAAATTAATAATAATTCTCCTTAAAACATTTCTCTTACCATTGCTGTATTATATGAGAAGGGGTACATTATAAAAGAGGGAATAGTAGTAGTACCAAAAAGTAGTAAACTAATGGAAAAGAATATGCCAGCAGGATCTGACTACACAGTGTTTGTTGTCTGTTACCATGGAAACCAATATTTAGTACAGGATCTGTAAAAAGAAAACAATGGGTCAATTTTAATGGAGACATTTTTATTTATTTAAATGCAAATAAATATAAACATTTGGTTCTCAATGTGCAGGTTTCCTAGGTACAATTTCCACTGACTTTCCTTCAATTCTACATCATCTCAATCCCTATCTCATACATTCTGATTTAAGACATAATCTCTTAATATTGATTTCATTTGACAGGTGTTGCATATTATGAATAAAAATTTGCATAAGAGGTTTTGTCTGTCCAGGCACATTTTGAAAATTGGATATATAACAATATGGATCTGATGGAAGATAAATTGATTTCTGCTTCATTATTAGTCTTTTAGTAGCAATTCAATGTCATGAGTTTATCCTCCTGGGCTTTATGATATCTTATTGTAGTGATAAATAATTTATCTTAGTTATGCTTAAGAACCTTTTTCAGAATAGGAAATTAAATATTTTGATACTTGGGGGTCTTGAGTATACCTAGTATTATGGATTTATTAGCTTCATATTCAATGAAGTCAACACTTATACATTAAATTCATCATGTGTATGCTCGGGTCATGAGCTCAGCCTCATTTTCACTAGGTGTTGTAATCCCTGGGCACTGGATGTCTCAACGAGACAAATGAAATGTTCTGTCTTGCTAACTCCAGCCATCTATCTTGTTTGCAGAAAATACAGTGCACTCAGATTTTCCTGAGTCATGCATGACCCTGACTATGTGTCTTCATTTATTCTAAGTGGTGATACAAATATGGCCCTGAGAATGATACTGTAACAGAATTCGTACTCTTAGGATCACTATTTATGTTGGAAATGTGGGAACTCATTGATATTGTTCTCAGGTTGCACCTGTATAATCAATTTTACTCTCAGAAAAAATACTGTAGATCATACACACCTGTACAGTTAATTTTACTCTCTAATAAAAAGTCTCATGCATGCACATGAGACTTTCTTTGGGCCAGAGCTCTATATCAGAGCAGCCTGTTAGGTCTGTTCATGCCCTGCTGCCTGCACCATTAATCCTGGCATGGCATCAGAGACCGAAGAGACCTCACAGGCTGTGTTTTGCTCCCGATCAGAATGGACTGAAGCCAGGATCCTGATGTAATGGTTGGCACTGTACATAACTGTGATGCTGGCCATCTAACTCCCTAGATGCCACAGACAACAGCGATTGCAGCATCTAGGCACTTGGAGTGACAGAGCTCCTCTTGCCACCATTGGCCATGGCAGTCAGAGGCCTAACAAAGGCCCCTAGGGCTGTCATGACAGTACGTCTAATGTCTGTGCAGCAGACAGTCTAATAGACTGCCTGCCACTTGTGACAAAGCATACCAATGCATTATAAAAACATGTTCCCTAGTGAGTATTTTTTTCATAAAAAGTTTTTTTTTTTTTCCAGTAGGATAAATCAAGCACATATATCACACCATGTTTGTTGGAACCCATACTGTGTAAAAAGATACCATGTTATTTAAACCACCCTTTGAACAACATCCCTTTCACCAGGGCCGGCGCCACCTGTAGGTCGACCTAGGCAGCCGCCTAGGGCGCAATTTAGTAGGGGGCTCCGGCCCTGTGCGGTTTTTAAAAAAAAGCGTTGCCGCAAGTCTTTTTTTAAAGTACGGCGGCGGGCCCTCCCCCGCACCGGGCGGCTGCCGCACTGCCCGAGCTGGTGCGTCTATGATTGTGCACCGCCCGGGCGCAGCCTGAAGAGAGGTACTCACAGTCACAGGAGGGAAGCGCCTCCAATGTAGCATGGCCGAGCTCTGTTCGGTCTGCGGTACAGGAGCTTTTGTTTCCTGTACCCGGCAGGACTGACAGGAAGTGCTCACTTAGTGTGCACTTCCCTTCAGTCCGGCCGGGTACAGGAAACAAATGCTCCTGTACCACGGACTGAACAGAGCTCGGCCACGCTACACTAGAGGTGGGGGGGGGGATGAGAGTGACAAGGGGGGGAGTAAATGAGAGTGACAAGGGAGGGGGGGGAGTAAATGAGAGTGACAAGGGGAGGAGTAAATGACAGTGACAAGGGAGGGGGGAGTAAATGACAGTGACAAGGGAGGGGGGGAGTAAATGACAGTGACAAGGGGGGGGGAATAAATGAGAGTGACAAGGGAGGGGGGAGTAAATGAGAGTGACAAGGGAGGGGGAGGGAAGAGAGTGACAAGGGAGGGAGGGGGGAGAAGAGAGTGACAAGTGAGGGAGGGGGGAGAAGAGAGTGACAAGGGAGGGGGGGAGAAGAGAGTGACAAGGGAGGGAGGGGGGAGAAGAGAGTGACAAGGGAGGGAGGGGGGAGAAGAGAGTGACAAGGGAGGGAGGGGGGAGAAGAGAGTGACAAGGGAGGGAGGGGGTAGAAGATAGTGACAAGGGAGGGGGGGAGAAGAGAGTGACAAGGGAGGGAGGGGGGAGAAGAGAGTGACAAGGGAGGGAGGGGGGAGAAGAGAGTGACAAGGGAGGGAGGGGGGAGAAGAGAGTGACAAGGGAGGGAGGGGGGAGAAGAGAGTGACAAGGGAGGGGGGGAGAAGAGAGTGACAAGGGAGGGAGGGGGGAGAAGAGAGTGACAAGGGAGGGAGGGGGGAGAAGAGAGTGACAAGGGAGGGAGGGGGGAGAAGAGAGTGACAAGGGAGGGAGGGGGTAGAAGATAGTGACAAGGGAGGGGGGGAGAAGAGAGTGACAAGGGAGGGAGGGGGGAGAAGAGAGTGACAAGGGAGGGAGGGGGGAGAAGAGAGTGACAAGGGAGGGAGGGGGGAGAAGAGAGTGACAAGGGAGGTAGGGAGGAGAAGAGAGTGACAAGGGAGGGAGGGGGGAGAAGAGAGTGACAAGGGAGGGAGGGGGGAGAAGAGAGTGACAAGGGAGGGAGGGGGGAGAAGAGAGTGACAAGGGAGGGAGGGGGGGAGAAGAGAGTGACAAGGGAGGGTGGGGGGAGAAGAGAGTGACAAGGGAGGGAGGGGGGAGAAGAGAGTGACAAGGGAGGGGGGGAGAAGAGAGTGACAAGGGAGTCCCCAGAGCCAGACCAAGAGCCAGACTGCAGCCAGAGACCAGATCATCTTATTGTCCTGGTGGTAAGTAGACAATGCAATATGTTTATTATGTAATTGTTTAGTTATTAATACTACATTGGAAACTAATTTACCTCACATTAAGGCTCTATTCATAAGTCCGCAGCGTGTTTTGCCGATACACGGAGCCGCGGATCCGCAAAACACGGAAAGCGGCAATGTGCGTTCCGCATTTTGTGGACCGCACATTGCCAGCACTAATAGAATATGCCTGTTCTTGTCCGCAATTGCAGACAAGAATAGGACATGTTCTATTTTTTTGCTGAACGGAAGTGCGGACCCGGAAGTGCGGACCCGGAAGTGCGGACCCGGAAGTGCGGACCCGGAAGTGCGGATCCGCAATTCCGTTTCCGGGCAGCACACCGTGCTGCCCCATAGGAATGAATGGGTCCGCAATTCCGTTCCGCAAAATGCATAACGAAATTGCGGACGTGTGAATGGAGCCTAAAAGGACACTATAGTCCCAGAACCAGTTTAATGTAGTGGTACTGGTGTCTATAGCCTGTTCCTGCAGAGAAAAGACACTGTGCAGTACTGGTGTTAAAGGAGCACTATAGTGCCAGGAAATCAAACTCATTTTCCTGGCACTATATAGTTGTTAGGAGTGGGGCACCCTCGTGTCCCCCTCCCACTGGGCTGAAGGGGTTAAAACCCCTTCAGCCACTTACCTTTCTCCAGCGCCGTCACTGGGAACTCTTCTCCCCGATCCTCCTCTCAGCTGCGAATGCACACGCATTCAAAACTATGTTTCGCGTCTTCCCACTGTAATTTTCACAGTGAGAATCGCGGAAGCACCTCTAGCGGCTGTCAGGGAGACAGCTACAAGAAGCTTCATTAACCCTAAGGGAAACATAGCAGTTCTTTTAATTTAAATGCTGAGAAAGGGGTGGAACATATGTGATGTCATGATATGTGCAGATCATCTGATAAGGGGGGGGCGGCAATTTTTATCTTGCCTAGGGCGGCAAAAATCCTTGCACCGGCCCTGCCTTTCACCCTGCCCTGGAAGATAATAAATGTTAATCAATAAATTCCATGTGCTCCAAATGGTACCAATGAAAATTGTACTTCACCCTGCAAAAAAACAAACCCTCATACATCTACAATAGTGCAAAAATGAACGCATTCTTGCTCTTGAAATGCAGTGACATAGCATGACATGCTTTTATTGTGCAACAGTAGTAAAAAACACATAAAACTTCAAAGATTTGGTATTATCACAATCATACTGACCCACAGAATAACAGTAATATGCTAGTTATGCCATACAGTGAACATCGTCAATTTTGCAAAAAACAGTCAGAATTGCTTTTCCTCCCCATTACCACTCCAGAAACATTAAGTTATACAGTTAGGTCTATATATATTTGGACAGAGACAAAAAAATTATAATTTTTGTTCTGTACATTACCACAATGGATTTTGAACAAAACAATTCAGATGCAGTTGAAGTTCAGACTTTCAGCTTTAATTCAGTGGGTTGAAAAAATGATTGCATAAAAATGTGATGAACTAAAGCATTTTTTAAACTCAATCCCTTCATTTCAGGGGCTCAAAAGTAATTGGAGACATTAAATAATTGTTAATAAAATGTTAATTTCTAATACAGGGTTGAAAATCTTTTGTTGGCAATGACTGCCTGAAGTCTTGAACTCATGAACATCACCAGACGCTGTGTTTCCTCCTTTTTAATGCTCTGCCAGGCCTTTACTGCAGCGGTTTTCAGTTGCTTTTTTTTTTGTGGGCCTTTCTGTCTGACGTTTAGTCTTTAACAAGTGAAATGCATGCGCTATTGGGTTCCGATCAGGTGACTAACTTGACCATTCAAGAATATTCCACTTCTTTGCCTTAATAAACTCCTGGGTTGCTTTGGCTTTATGTTTTGGGTCATTGTTCATCTCTATTATGAAACGCCGACCAATCAGTTTGGCTGCATTTGGCTGGATTTGAGCACACAGTATGTCTCTGAAAACCCCAGAATTCATCCGACTGGTTCTGTCCTGAGTCACATCATCAATAAACACAAGGGACCTGGTGCCACTGGCAGCCATGCATGCCCAAGCCATCACACTGCCTCCGCCGTGTTTTACAGATTATGTGGTATGCTTTGGATCAAGGCTGTACCATGCCTTCGCAATACTTTTTTCTTTCCATCATTCTAGTAGAGGTTGATCTTGGTTTCATCTGTCCAAAGAATGTTCTTCCAGAAGTGTGCTGTTTTTTTATGATTTTTTTTTTAGCAAAGTCCAATCTAGCCTTCTTATTCTTGAGGCTTGAGGCTTATGAGTGGCTTGCACCGTGCAGTGAACCCTCTGAATTTACTTTCATGCAGTCTAATCTTTATGGTAGATTTGGATATTGATACCCTTATATCCTGGAGAGTGTTGTTCACTTGGTTGGCTGTTGTGTAGGTGTTTCTCTTCACCATGGTAATTATTCTGTGATCATCCACCACTGTTGTCTTCTGGGGGCGTCCAAGTCTTTTTGCATTGTTGAGGTCACTAGTGCTTTTTCTTTCTCAGGATGTACCAAACTATAGATTTTGCCACTCCTAATAGTGTAGCAATTTCTCGGATGGGTTTTTTCTGTTTTCGCTGATGAAGGATGGCTTGTTTCACCTGCATGGAGATCTCCTTTGACAGCATGTTTACTTCTCATCAAAATCTTCAAAATGCAAGCACCACACCTCAAATCAACTCCAGGCCTTTTATGTGCTTAATTGAGAGTGAAATAATGAAGGAATTGCCCACACCTGCCCATTAAACAGCCTTTGAGTCAATTGTCCGATTACTTTTGGCCCCTTAAAAAAAAGGGTGCCACATGTAAAGAATCTGAAACTCCTAAACCCTCATCCCATTTTAATGTGCATACCCTTAAATGAAAGCTACAAGTCTGGTCTTTATGTCCATGTCCATTATATAACTATAACTTGAATATGTTTTAGTAAACAGGTAAAAATAAATAAAAAATTGTGTCAATGTCCTAATATATATGGCCCTAACTGTATGTATCTCAAAGTGGTGGCACAAAAAAATATATATTTGCCCCACCAAAAACAATCCCTTATACAACTACATTGACAAAAAAAACTAAAAAGTTATGGCCAGAAAAACAGCCATCTAGTGCTTTATTGCATACTCTTCCTTGGCTCAAAATACTCCTATGAGAAGTATTTTTACTCTTCCAGATAAAATGTAGTGCGACTTCTGCTGCAAATAAGTCATACAGATAGTCCCTCCCAAAGTTTGCTCCTGAAAATTGGCCTGTAAAAATGTGCTGCCAATCCCCCAATAAAAAAGCAAATGCTCATTTATTAGGTGAAAGTATCATTGACGCTGCATCTAAAAATTTGTTTCTGAGCAGCATATCATCTAATGTCAACATCTGCTGCCTAAAAACAATGATTCTCCATCACAGTAGTGATTGCTTTTACCCATACAGAAGAGATGATTGCTACATGTAAATGCTGTTCTCACCACGTTGTGATCACTTGTTAAATAATGCTATAGGTAACTGTGTGACAAGGGGCTGTTATTAAATGTTGGTGGAGACCAGTTTGAAAAGTATGCTTTTGGCACTAAGAGAGGTTGTCCCACCACTGATTACCTCTGTTTTTCATAGGACTGTATATAAAGCTACTTAGTTATATTAACTCAAGTTGAGGATAAGCGTGATGCATAAACAATATAGACCAAAAGCGTTTTTCTACATTGGTAAGTTGCATCATTACACAATTTGTGAATCTCCCATAGCCATAAGGCCCCGTCATCCTGGCACTGTTTCTAAGCAGCATAATATATGCAGCTGTTTTCTCATAAAGCATATTAAATACGTATTCAGCATTAAACATGCATCAGTGTCTTAAGTTTGCTAGATCTATAACCTTTAACCATGAATCAATGCTCTTTAAACTGATTCATATTCCTCTTTGCCCTTTAATGTAATCAATGTATACTCATTGTACCACAGATAAATTTGAAAGATGTGTCACCTTTCACCTTTATGCTTGTCTGTAACCTAAAATCATTGTAGCTTCTGTAGTACTGACCTTTTACACACTAGTTAGCTGCTGATTTGCAGACAGAAAAATAGAATATATTACATTAAAGAGGACCTTTCACCTGTATAAACTATGTGAACCGAGTATGCTGCCATGGAGAGCGGCGCCCGGGGATCTCACTGCACTTACTATTATCCCTGGGCGCCGCTCCGTTCTCCCGTTATCCCCTCCGGTATCTTTACTCACTAAGTTATAGTAGGCGGGTCTTCTCTTGTCCTGTGGGCGTCTCCTTCTCCTAGGCTGCAGCGCTGGCCAATCGCAGCGCACAGCTCACAGCCTGGGAGAAAAAAAACTCCCAGGCTGTGAGCTGTGCGCTGCTATTGGCCAGCGCTGCAGCCTAGGAGAAGGAGACGCCCACAGGACAAGAGAAGACCCGCCTACTATAACTTAAGAAGCAAAGGTACCGGAGCCTAGAACGGGAGAACGGAGCTGCGCCCAGGGATAATAGTAAGTGCAGTGAGATCCCCGGGCGCCGCTCTCCATGGCAGCATACTCGGTTAACATTGTTTATACAGGTGAAAGGACCTCTTTAAACCTTAGTTTAAACTGCATGAATATTTGTAGTATTGGTAGGCTATTGAGGTGAAATATATACAAATATATACAGTATACACTGTATGGGATTGCTCTCTCAAGCAGGGCGGCGATGACAGATTCCTTTGCAGACAACAGGATTAAAGTCCAAATGATGCTTTATTTTATGGCACTTCAGCAATTAAAGGTGAACCCAGTTATAAGTCATTGGGTAAGGTGAGGTTCCAGCATCACCAAAACATAAACCAAACAAAATAAACTCCTGCTCATCTGGGCTCTAGCTAATACAAAATTGTTTCTAGCTCACCTATTGAGCGCAGGTCACACGTAGGGAATCAGGCTTCACTAGCCAGCCAGTTTCCTAGGCTTTTTCCAGGCATAACTCCTTCCCAGACTGACAGCCTGGGATGTGCTTTTATTTCCCCCTAACCATCCCAACTGGACTACACCTAGGAATCCCTCAGGCTAAGGGAAAACATGAGCTGGAATGGGGGTGGACTGGGGAGGTCCCACTACCAAACCTACCTTCCCAGTCCAAATAAAATCCAGCCCTTGAACTTTAACAAAAAATAGCAAAAGCAACTACATTTGCTGAAGCCAGCACCATCTTTCTGGATTTTACTTACAGTGCCTTGCAAAAGTATTCACCCCCTTGACTTTTTTCGTATTTTGTTACATTACAGCCTTAAGTGCAATGTTTTGTTAATCTGAATTTTATGGGATGGATCAGAACACAATAGTCTAAGTTGGTAAAGTGAAAAGAGAAAAATATATAAATAAAACTATTGTTTAGAAGTAGAAAACAGAAAATTTGCATGTGCGTATGTATTCACCCCTGTTAGGAAGCCCATAAAAAGCTCTGGTGCAAGCAATTACCTTCAGAAGTCACATAATTAGTGAAATGATGTCTACCTGTGTGCAATTTATTAATTTTATGCACTTATATAGCGGTAGTATATTCCGCAGCGCTTTACAGACATTAGCAACCAACTGTCCCTAATAGGGACCTTAGATTGTGAGCCCCATCAGTATGTCTTTGAATTCTCGGAGGAAACCCACGCAAACACGGGGAGAACATACAAACTTCTTGCAGATGTTGTCCTAGGTCGGATTCGAACCTAGGACCCCAGCGCTGCAAGGCACCAGTGCTAACCCCTGAGCCACCATGCTGCCCATGTCACATGATCTGTCATTACTAGTGTTGAGCGCGAATATTAAAATAGCGAATATTAATCGCGAATATCGCAACTTCGATAATTCGCGAATATTACGAATATACTGCTACATATATATATATATTGAATATTCGTCATTTTTTACATCTGAACAAATGATTACTCCCTGCTTAAAATGATTGTGGTCAATGAGTCAGGCATACTTCTCCCCACAAGCGTCCCCGTCACCATGGGAACGCCTGGTGGTTAGAATATACCATCAGATCTGAGTTAGATTGTGAAAACTCAAATCCGATGGTATATTCTAACACAGAGGCGTTCCTATGGTGATGGGGACGCTTGAAGTTAGAGTATACCAACAGGCGCATACATACTGGCCCCCTGCTGCCTGGCGGCACCTTACCTCTGACAGGGCACTGTGATCCACACAATTAACCCCTCAGGTGCCGCACCTGACGGGTTAATTGTGCGGATCACAGCACCCTGTCAGAGGTCGGGTGCTTCTGGGCAGCAGTGCGCCCCCCCTCGCCCCCCTCATTCATGGGCAGTGCGCCCCCCCTCCGTATTAAACATCATTGCTCGCAGTGCGCTGACAATCCCTCCCCCCCCCCGTATTAATCATTGCTGGCTTCGCATTTTTTATTACAGATTTGTCGCAATAAAACGAATATCTTGAATACGAATATTCGCGAATATATGACGAATATTCTACCATATATTTGCGAATTATCGTGAATTCGAATATTGCCCCTGCCGCTCATCACTAGTTATGAGGGATACTGTCGATATCTTTTAACGACACACACAAACATTAAGTGAAATAGATTAAATATACCCGTGGCCGGGTCTTTATGCTAGTATCATTATAAAAAAAGTTTGAGCATACGACCAAGGGAAAATTGGATGAAAAAGCACTTATTGAAGAGTTTGAGGCGGCAATCAAAAACTTAGTGGATAAAACAATAGGGGAAAATTGATCTATGATGCACCAGGAGGGAGGCATAAGATATACATACTAAAGATTAGCATTAGAGATGAGCAAATTTCATATTTTGAAATTTGTTTGCGATTCGTTTACTGGTAAAAGGTGAATTGCGTTATGGATTCCATTACCACGGACCATAATGCAATTTTATGATGGAATGCATAACAGAATGCCTTTAGAGGCATCCTGTTATTCATTCCATCATAATAGAAGTCTATGAGCTGCAAAATGGATCCGTTCAGTTTCCGTTATGCAGGGGAGTCCTCTCCTGCATAACGGAAACGGGACGGATCTGTTATGCAGCACATAGACTTCTATTATGACAGAATGAATAACGGAATGCCTCTAAAGGCATTCCGTTATGCATTCCGTCATAGAATTGCGTTATGGTCCGTGGTAACGGAATCCATAACGCATTTCACCTTTTACCACCAAACGAAGCGTGAACAAATTTCATAACCGGAAATTCGCTTATATCTAATTAGCATAGCAATTGGGAATTCATTCTGAAATATTCAAACAATTTGGATTCCAACAAACTCAAATATTTTACTATTCATTTCAGGAGAGAGAACGTGAAAAACACATGCATTTTAGTGTTCATTTTGAAAAGACAACAGCAAAGCTTTCCAAATATTAGCTAGCCATTTAAACAGGTTTCCTAACATAACTAGAACACTTAGTATACAGTTGCAAGAAAAAGTATGTGAACCCTTTGGAATGATATGGATTTCTGCACAAATCGGTCATAAAATGTGATCTGATCTTCATCTAAGTCACAACAATAGACAATCACAGTCTGCCTAAACTAATAACACACAAAGAATTAAATATTACCATGTTTTTATTGAACACACCATGTAAACATTCACAGTGCATGTGGAAAAAGTATGTGAACCCCTAGACTAATGACATCTCCAAGAGCTAATTGGAGTGAGGTGTCAGCCAACTGGAGTCCAATCAATGAGATGAGATTGGAGGTGTTGGTTTCAGCTGCCCTGCCCTATAAAAAAAACACACACCATTTCTGGGTTTGCTTTTCACAAGAAGCATTGCCTGATGTGAATGATGCCTCGCACAAAATAGCTCTCAGAAGACCTACCATTAAGAATTGTTGACTTGCATAAAACTGGAAAGGGTTATAAAAGTATCTCCAAAAGCTTTGCTGTTCATCAGTCTACGGTAAGACAAATTGTCTATAAATAGAGAAAGTTTAGCACTGCTGCTACTCTCCCTAGGGGTGGCCGTCCTGTAAAGATGACTGCAAGAGCACAGCGCAGACTGCTCAATGAGGTGAAGAAGAATCCTAGAGTGTCAGCTAAAGACTTACAAAAGTCTCTGGCATATGCTAATATCCCTGTTAGCGAATCTACGATGCGTAAAACACTAAACAAGAATGGATTTCATGGTAGGACACCACAGAGAAAGCCACTGCTGTCCAAAAAAAACATTGCTGCACGTTTACAGTTTGCACAAGAGCACCACATGCTGTACTGGCACAAGAGCACCACAGCAGTACTGGCAAAATATTCTGTGGACAGATGAAACCAAAGTTGAGTTGTTTGGAATAAACACACAACGCTATGTGTGGAGAAAAAGTGTCACAGCACACTAACATCAAAACCTCATCCCAACTGGGAAGTATGGTGGTGGGGGCATCATGGTTTGGGGCTGCTTTGCTGCGTCAGGGCCTGGACGGATTGCTATCATCGAAGGAAAAATGAATTCCCAAGTTTATCAAGACATTTGCAGGATAACTTAAGGCCATCTGTCCACCAGCTGAAGCTGAACAGAAGATGGGTGTTGCAACAGGACAACAACCCAAAGCATAGAAGTAAATCAACAACAGAATGGCTTAAACATAAGAAAATACGCCTTCTGGAGTGGCCCAGTCAGAGTCCTGACCTCAACCCGATTGAGATGCTGTGGCATGAACTCAAGAAAGTTATTCACACCAGACATCCCAAGAATATTGCTGAACTAAAAACAGTTTTGTAAAGAGGAATGGTCAAGAATTACTCCTGACCATTGTGCACGTCTGATATGCAACTACAGGAAACGTTTGGTTGAAGTTATTGCTGCCAAAGGAGGTTCAACCAGTTATTAAATCCAAGGGTTCACATACTTTGTCCACCTGCACTGTGAATATTTACATGGTGTGTTCAATAAAAACATGGAAACATTTAATTATTTGTGTGTTATTAGTTTAAGCAGACTGTGATTGTCTATTGTTGTGACTTAGATGAAGATCAGATCACATTTTATGACCAATTTGTGCAGAAATCCATATCATTCCAAAGGGTTCACATACTTTTTCTTGCAACTGTATGTGATGACTATTGTAGGTTATGTAAAGCTCCTCTTGATTTTTGGGGAAAATATGTACAAATTAGGTAGAGTTCCTTTCATTCTCCATTCTTCTGATCTATGAGAAGAGAAGAAAAAAAAGTATCCTTTTTGAGCCATTTCTACAGTATCTTAGATCAGTTTTTTTGTCATTTTTTCCATCTAAAATAACGGATCTCTGATGGAAATGGCTCAAACGGGTGCCAAATGTGCATAACTGATGAACATGATCCGTTTTTTGCAGGATCCTGTTTATTTTTCTGTTCTTCAGACGGATTAGAATAAAGGAAAATGAAACAGAGCTGTGAACTCTCCCTTAGTATGTCTAACACCAGCTGGCATTAGGAAGAATGACTTTATCCTTTTTTTATTGGGAAAGCTAATTTTAACTAGGGAAGGGGGAAGGATAAAAAGAGGTAATTCTTTCTGATGGCAGCTGATATTAAAGATGTTAATTTGCAGATAGAGTGCATGTTTAACTGGTCTCCAGTGTTTCCTCGGATACAGTCTCATCCTGAATATTTTTTGGTGTAAGTTTGATGACAAACTTGGAGAAGTTTGCTCATCTCTGCTTAAAATAATTTTTGGGGGAAAACTTAGGATAAATTCCAAAGTGATAGAATATCTCTCACGTCCAAGAGTTTTTCCAGAAAAGTTTGTTATATATCGACTTTCAAAGCATTTGGAGTATATTTGAGTTGTACCCGAATTTAACTTTTCAAACATTTCCTGAATCGGACCCAAAACGAGTTTCAAGAGATTGGCTCATCTCTAATATACAGTATATATACACTCACCTAAAGAATTATTAGGAACACCATACTAATACGGTGTTGGACCCCCTTTTGCCTTCAGAACTGCCTTAATTCTACATGGCATTGATTCAACAAGGTGCTGATAGTATATACACTCACCTAAAGATTTATTAGGAACAGCTGTTCTATTTCTCATTAATGCAATTATCTAGTCAACCAATCACATGGCAGTTGCTTCAATGCATTTAGGGGTGTGGTCCTGGTCAAGACAATCTCCTGAACTCTAAACTGAATGTCAGAATGGGAAAGAAAGGTGATTTAAGCAATTTTGAGCGTGGCATGGTTTTTGGTGCCAGACGGGCCAGTCTGAGTATTTCACAATCTGCTCAGTTACTGGAATTTTCACCCACAACCATTTCTAGGGTTTACAAAGAATGGTGTGAAAAGGGAAAAACATCCAGTATGCGGCAGTCCTGTGGGCAAAAATGCCTTGTGGATGCTAGAGGTCAGAGGAGAATGGGCCAACTGATTCAAGCTGATAGAAGAGCAACGTTGACTGAAATAACCACTCGTACAACCGAGGTATGCAGCAAAGCATTTGTGAAGCTACAACACGCACAACCTTGAGGCGGATGGGCTACAACAGCAGAAGACCCCACCGGGTACCACTCATCTCCACTACAAATAGGAAAAAGAGGCTACAATTTGCACGAGCTCACCAAAATTGGACTGTTGAAGACTGGAAAAATGTTGCCTGGTCTGATGAGTCTTGATTTCTGTTGAGACATTCAAATGGTAGAGTCCGAATTTGGCGTAAACAGAATGAGAACATGTATCCATCCTCTGATGGCTACTTCCAGCAGGATAATGCACCATGTCACAAAGCTCGAATCATTTCAAATTGGTTTCTTGAACATGACAATGAGTTCACTGTACTAAAATGGCCCCCACAGTCACCAGATCTCAACCCAATAGAGCATCTTTGGGATGTGGTGGAACGGGAGCTTCGTGCCCTGGATGTGCATCCCTCAAATCTCCATCAACTGCAAGATGCTATCCTATCAATATGGGCCAACATTTCTAAAGAATGCCTTCAGCACCTTGTTGAATCAATGCCACATAGAATTAAGGCAGTTCTGAAGGCAAAAGGGGGTCCAACACCGTATTAGTATGGTGTTCCTAATAATTCTTTAGGTGAGTGTATATATATATAGTATATATACTGTATATTCTGTGTAATATAGCACCATCATATTCTGCTGCAACGTAAAGAGATTGTCATGTCATCATTCATATCAATCCCTCCAAGTCCAGTAATGATGCCCTGAATGCTCTATAAAGTACAAATAATCTGTGGTATGCCACTTGATCCCAATTCGAATAAGCATATTTCTAATTGTAAATTAACAATTCTAAATGATTTTGTGTTTCTTGCCTTCAACTGCTTATTAATAAAATAAATTGGAAGTTTTGTGGCTGCCATGACAAAGCCACTAAACTGCTTCTAACAGTTCCTCCCAGTAATGCTTACTTTATGAACAAGAGAGTGTCCCATGTACCTAAGAAAGGGTGTGTCCTCCATTCATTGCACAGCCCTAGGGAGCACCAGTGTGGTTTGCCACCATCATCTGTATGTACTACCACCCCCTCAGAGCCATGACTATCATTCCCATTCTCCTCAAAGCCCCTCCTCCAGGTTGCAGCACAATATCTTGTGTTTTGCAGAATCAGTTCTATTTTTATCGACACAATTTTGGGTTACATATAGTTTTTTTTTTGTTTTTTTTATTAATATCTTTATTGATTTTCTTACGGCATAACAATATAAAAAGGTATCTGATCACAGAGAATGGACACAACAGGTACATTTGTACAATATTACCCATGATGTCGAGGCACACGTATATAGCCCAACAAATATCAAGACCGAGAGCGCCTCAAATTATTGCCAATTCTCTGTCACCCATAACAAAACAAAACCATCCCCTCCCACCCACCCACCCACCCATCCCCCCCACTGTACCTGGCCTGGTACGACCGCCTCGAGGGGCGGGGGGCGCGTCCCGCCCTCATTTTATGTGTGTCCCCCAGATCATCATATGGTAAATTATTTCTAAAGAGATGGTAGGTCATCAGTTTCAGCCCGGTGATACATCTATTTTAGTCATTTCTTCGCAGCTGTATCCCTGTTTCTACTATTTATTTCTCGCCACGACGTTTCATACATTCGAAATCTGTTACTCTTGTCGTTAGACTTTGCCATTCGTATATTGTGGGTGGTCTATCCTTCACCCAATGTCTAAGAATTATTACCTTGGCCAATAGGAGTCCCTTCAACCAACGGACCTGCGAACTTTTGGTGGTTTTATTTTTATACTCAGGTGGAAGGAGTCCAAGCACAGCTACTTGAATAGTTAGGGGAGGGGTGTTCCCAATTGATTCCGCCAATTCCCGAAATATAATATCCCAAAAGGTCTTGATTACTGGGCATCCCCATAGCATATGCACGTACCCTGCAGCTACAAAAGAGCATTTCAAGCAACGGAATTCTTTTCCCTCATTACCATACATTTTAGTTAGAAGACTCGGAGTAACATATAACCGGTGTATTATTTTAAATTGAGTCAAACGGTGCTGTCTTGAAAGGGAAGCCTTCTTAATATTTTGATATATTTCCTGCCATTGTAAAGGGTTGCATTCCCCTATATCCACCTTCCATTTGTCTACACTTTTAAATTTAGTGATCGTGCTGAGTTCCTCTATTAATCTCCTATAGATTAGTGCAACCCTAACTTTATTTCCTAATGAACTATAACAAAATGATAAAAATCGCGAAGTGCCAATTATCAAAGATGCTTTTTTAAGCGTGCATGCTAGTGCATGTTGTAGTTGCATATATCTATAGTGTTCTAATGCAGTGTTTGGTGTCTGTTGAAACATTTCCCCTATTGGTTTAATTTTTCCTTTTGTGCATATGTGTGAAACTAACGTAATGCCTCTTCGAGTCCAGTAATCATTTTCGTTAATGGCCAAAAATTCCGTTAGCGAGGGGTTATCCCATAGCGGGGTGAACTCCAAAACATGGGGGGCCTGGATAAGTTCCTTAATTTTGTTCCAAACCTTCTGTAGCGCTGAGCCAATGGGACAGGAGTAGTCCACGCGTTCTAGGAATCCGGATTCCAATAAGCTGAGTATATTACATGTGGGCTGTTGGTGTTGTCCTAAAATATGGGATATTAATAGCCCATCCCCCGTGTTGATACACCACTGTAGCTGTGCGCATAGATAATAACTTTGAAAGTGAGGGAGGCCAAGACCACCATTACTTCCAGCCAATCGTAAATATTGCAACTTAATGCGGACCCTTTTCCTGCCCCATATCAGATCGTTAATCAGTCGATCGATCAAGTTAAAGACACTGTCTTCGATCCAGGCAGGGCAAGAACTAACCGTGTACAATATCCAGGGCAACAGAATCATTTTGATCAACGCGATTCTATTAACCTGAGAGAGCGGAAGTTTCTGCCAAACCCTAATCTTCTCCCTTATTTTATCAACTAGGGGGATGATATTTAGTGTTTTATAATCCCTGATGGTGCTGCTAATTTTTATTCCTAGGTATTCGAAGTGACCCGTTGGGGTGATAATTCTGACCTTTAGGTCGTTTTGGGGGCGGTGCCCGATTGAGGGGGAAAAGGACAGACTTTGTCCAATTTATCTCATATCCGGCGACATTGACAAACTCCTCTATTATTTGCATAACACGTGGAACACTTCTCCACCCATCATTTAGGTAAAGCAACACATCATCTGCGTATAGACAGTTACATATAGTTAACTTTTTAAAATATATTTTTTTAGGGGGGAATCAATTCTTTTTTTTGTTCTTTTTACACCTTGCCCTGGGTGGTATAAATTATATGTTAATTTTAATTATGGCAGTTCAAAATTTCTATACATTTTTGTTTTATTACTTTTCCTTATAAATTTTATATTTCTCAGTTGACGTAGCTGTAGAGATGAGCGAATTGGAGTTTACAAAGTGGAATTCAATCCAAATTTCAGGAAAAATTTGATCCGCACCAAATCCGAATTTCCTCACGCTTCGTGGTAACAAATCACAGTTTTTTCCTAAAATGGCTGCTGCACGTGTTAGGACATGGAGCAAAGAAATCTGTGAACGAGGGATCACCCACAATGCCATGCATGCAGCCAATAAGCAGCCAGCCCCTGTGATGTCACAGCCCTATAAATACCCTCAGCCATTTTGGATTCTGCCATTTTCCAGTGTGCTTAGTGCAGGGAGAGATGTCAGCAGGCGCTAGGAACAGTGCTAGAAAATACTTTATTGTGCTGAAAAAAAGATTTACAAGTTCAGGGAAAGATTATTCAAGGTGTAGGGAAAGCATAAGGAGGCATCATCTACACTTTAAAAGAAGAACAGGGTGCAATAGGAGAGTGTACAGCCTGGGTAATAGGAGCAATTCTATTACACCATGCTGCACTTATTGGGATCCAAATTGCTATAATACTGCTGCTTTTAGGTTTACACTAGATGTTAACTCTGTAATTCCAGCAAACCTTGCTTGTTATTGGTGTGCAAGTGCTGTGTTGCAAGGTGTATTTATAAGGAATATAGACCAAAAGTTTGGACACACCTTCTCATTCAAAGAGTTTTCTTTATTTTCATGACTATGAAGGCATCAAAACTATGAATTAACACATGTGGAATTATATACATAACAAACAAGTGTGAAACAACTGAAAATATGTCATATTCTAGGTTCTTCAAAGTAGCCACCTTTTGCTTTGATTACTGCTTTGCACACTATTGGCATTCTCTTGATGAGCTTCAAGAGGTAGTCCCCTGAAATGGTCTTCCAACAGTCTTGAAGGAGTTCCCAGAGATGCTTAGCACTTGTTGGCCCTTTTGCCTTCACTCTGCGGTCCAGCTCACCCCAAACCATCTCGATTGGGTTCAGGTCCGGTGACTGTGGAGGCCAGGTCATCTGGCGCAGCACCCCATCACTTTCCTTCATGGTCAAATAGCCCTAACTTTCAAAGTTTTCCCAATTTTTCGGCTGACTGACTGACCTTCATTTCTTAAAGTAATGATGGCCACTCGTTTTTCTTTACTTAGCTGCTTTTTTCTTGCCATAATACAAATTCTAACAGTCTATTCAGTAGGACTATCAGCTGTGTATCCACCTGACTTCTCCTCAACACAACTGATGGTCCCAGCCCCATTTATAAGGCAAGAAATCCCACTTATTAAACCTGACAGGGCACACCTGTGAAGTGAAAAACATTTCAGGGGACTACCTCTTGAAGCTCATCAAGAGAATGCCAAGAGTGTGCAAAGCAGTAATCAAAGCAAAAGGTGGCTACTTTGAAGAACCTAGAATATGACATATTTTCAGTTGTTTCACACTTGTTTGTTAGGTATATAATTCCACATGTGTTAATTCATAGTTTTGATGCCTTCAGTGTGAATCTACAATTTTCATAGTCATGAAAATAAAGAAAACTCTTTGACTGAGAAGGTGTGTCCAAACTTTTGGTCTGTACTGTTTATACGTCATATTAACCGTTATGCGGTGCATTTAAATTGTTCTACAGTTTCTTTTGGGGTGTAATAGTGTAAAAAAAAGGATGTCTTATTTACCATTCTCCGGTGCAGTTACATTGTACTACACACTTTTTTGGGAGTGTTTTAATAGTATAAAAAGTATGTATTATTTGCCATTCTGCGGCGCAGTTACATTGTACCACAGCCTTTTTTGGGGTGTATTAGTGTAAAAAAAGTACGTCCTATTTGCAGTTCTGTGGTGTAGTTACATTGTACTACACATTTTTGGGGAGTGTTTTAATAGTATAAAAAGTATGTCTTATTTTCCGTTCTGCAATGCCGTTACATTGTACTACTGTCATGGTGGGGAGTGGGGGGAAACTCCCCACCGAACACCGAAGATAAACGGGAATAGAAACTTGGCCTGGACACCAGGGAAAGGGAGCTGGGCACCTCCTAATGCCCCCCTCACCCTAGCCCTGACTCCTATCCATATGAGCGGACCTGGATGGTAGGACGGCTCATATACCGGAACCTCGGACCCTGAGTCGCCTTGATGATCCCTGGAAATAATGTCAGGAACTAGAGACAACCTGTTCCAAGATACAGATGAACAAGAGTCTCCCACTAGCCTAGATGCAAGGAAAGGGGAAGACAGTGATAAGAAACTGGATCAGCAGGTAAGAACCCAGAACAAATAGCCCTTACCTGCCACAGCAACAACTGGAACCCAAACACCATACAGGACACAGTACAAACATCAAACAGAATCCAGCACACCAGAAACTGCCTGGACCCCCATGCAGACAGGATGCATGGCGGCCTCAGACAGAGCTGCACACCGACTTGATGTCCCCCCTCCGGGAAACCTGGAGCCCTCTCACCGAAGGCACAGACAGGGGAAATGTCTAGCCTCCATGCAGGACTATACACACCATAGACAGACCAGACATGGAACAACAACTAGACATACAACACTAACCCGTACATACCACACCACACATAGAATAGGTAAAGGAAGGGAAGGTGACATTGAGATGACATTGATGTCCCACAAGGTGGCCCTCAAGGACTGGGCAGGTGGAATACCAAGGACAGGGAAATAGCTCAGCACCAACAGAAGCTCGAGTACAACTAACCCCAGACTACCAGCCACAGGCAATATAAGCACCTAGGGACCACACCCAGCCAGGCAGTTGACCCCACAAGCACCAGACAGGGAAGGGAAACAAACCTTAAAGGAGAAGTGTACACATATGCTGCATAAACTACATGTTGCCTCAGGCAACCAGCATGCATGGCAAACGTGTCACGGCAAACACAGAGACCGAGACACAGCCGTGACAACTACAGCTTTTTTTGGAGTGTATAAGCGTAAAGAAGTACATCTTATTTGCCGTTCTGCAGTGCAGTTAAATTGTGCTACAGCCTTTTTTGGGGTGTATAAGTGTAAAAAAAAGTACATCTTATTTGCCGTTCTGCCATTCTTCGGTGCAGTTACTTTGTACTACAGCCTTTTTTGGGGTGTAGAGAGTAGAAAAAGTACATCTTAATTGCCATTCTGCGGTGCAGTTACATTGTAATACACATTTTTTGTGGTGTTTCAATAGTATATAAAGTACGTATTTTTTTGCCGTTTTGCAGTGCAGTTACTTTGTACTACAGCCTTTTTTGGGGTGTAGAGAGTAAAAAAAGTACATCTTAATTGCCATTCTGCGGTGCAGTTACATTGTAATACACATTTTTTGTGGTGTTTCAATAGTATATAAAGTACGTATTTTTTTGCCGTTTTGCAGTGCAGTTACTTTGTACTACAGCCTTTTTTGGGGTGTAGAGAGTAAAAAAAAGTACATCTTAATTGCCATTCTGCGGTGCAGTTACATTGTAATACACATTTTTTGTGGTGTTTCAATAGTATATAAAGTACGTATTTTTTTGCCGTTTTGCAGTGCAGTTACATTGTACTACAGCCTTTTTTGGGGTGTATAAGTGTAAAAAAAAAGTACATCTTATTTGCCATTCTGCAGATTACAGCTCGGTCTTTAACACCATCCCTCCCAACAAGTTGGCAACGAAACTGAACAACTTGGGTCTCAGCTCACACCTGGGCAACTGGATACTGGATTTTCTTACAAAAAGACCACAAATCGTACGCATGGGAAAGCACTTCTCTTCATCCTTAACACTAAACACTGGGGTACCGCAAGGTTGTGTGTTGAGCCCTCTCCTTTACTCCCTCTTCACAAATGACTGTAAACCTATTCGCAATACCAATACCATTATAAAATTTGCAGATGACACAACCGTGATAGGCCTGATCTCCAACAATGATGAAAAAGCCTATAGGAAAGAGGTTGAGAACCTAGAGAGATGGAGTAAGAACAACAACCTCATACTCAATACCAAGAAAACAAAGGAGCTAATTCTGGATTTTAGGAAGAAGAAACGAAATGGACACCATCCCATTAGCATTAATGGTGGAAACGTGGAGATAGTTCAAAGTTTCAGATTCTTGGGAGTTCATATTAGTCAGGACCTGTCATGGATAAAAAACACAACAGAAATTACCAAAAAAGGCCTTCAGAGGCTTTATTTTCTGAGGAGTCTGAAGAAAGCACAACTCCCAAAACAGCTGCTAGTCAATTTTTACAGGTGCACCATAGAATCTGTTATCACATACTGCATTACAGTGTGGTACTCCAGCTGCTCTTCTGAGGACAAGAAGACCCTCAAGCGCATCATCAGAATGGCTGGCAGAATCACTGGTACTCAGCTACCATCACTGGATGACATCTTCACTGCTCGCTGCAGCAACAGGGCAAAAATTATCTGCGGGGATTCAACTCACCCCGGCCACAGCCTTTTCATTCCCCTACCCTCTGGTAGGCATCTTAGAGCCCTACATGCCCGCACCACTAGGCTGAAGAACAGCTTTTACCCCAAAACAATCAGTCTCCTAAATGCTCAGAGACTATTGCCCCTTCCTAGGATAGAAACTACCACAGACTGAAAGTGACTGTTGCATTCATGACCCCATGATGATCTCTTGTCTGCAGTGGTGTCTGATCAGTGTGTATATATACTCATAAGCACTTCCTACCTTGCTCTTGCTATATATATGCTGTGAACTGGGAATAGTAATGCTTTCTAGTGCAATGGTTTTTTTTTTCTAGTGTAATGCTTTAGTTTAAATGTCAGTTCTTGTTCCTCTGTCCATGGCATCTAGGATTGCTCCAAACAACATTTCATTGTATTGTGCATTGTATTACATTGTATTGTACAGTGACAATAAAGGCATCTTATTTTATCTTACATTGTACTACAGCCTTTTTTGGGGTGTATAAGTATAAAAAAAAGTACATTTATTTGCTGTTCTTCTGTGCAGTTATACTGTACTACACATTTTTTTGAGTGTTTTAATAGTATAAAAATATTTGCCATTCTGCAGTGCAGTTACATTGTACTACACATTTTTTTTGGGGTGTTTTAATAGTATAAAAAGTTTGTCTCATTTGCCGTTCTGCGGTGCAGTTACATTTTACGGATATGTAGAGAGAATCTCTAAATCGCACATCCTCATACCTATGCTTCTGATATACAACTGTTTTCAATTATCAGCATTTCTTATGATAAAACATGGCTATACAGCGATGCTATCAATCATTTGCTGTGCACTATATAGAGGCAATTAGTATACAGTTTGATCAAAGCGCATAGGCCCACTTACCGCGACAAGGATGCCTCTTGTTTAAGTGGGAACCTACTCTAACCATGGCGCAGAGCCGTGCGGCGACCAACACGCCTCCACACCGCTCCAGCAGGCAATGGGACCCAGCAGCCGCACAGCGGCCCCACTGTACAGTGAGGCCACATGGGCCCCGGGTCCCATCACTCCACCAGCACGGCACAGAAGCAGAGACGGCCGCCGTCCAGCGCCGCATGTGAACTGGTGCAAATGGCTCACCTGTTCACAGCCTCTCAGGAACTCCAACTGAGATGTGGTAGGAATTTATAGACCCTTTGCAGACTTCTGCTAATTAAAAAGCACCTGAGCCACATGGGGAGGAGTGCTGATTCAGGGGAGGGGGGAAAAGAAGTTTATAGCATCAATTGTATGGATATGTAGAGAGAATCTCTAAATCGCACATCCTCATACCTATGCTTCTGATATACAACTGTTTTCAATTATCAGCATTTCTTATGATAAAACATGGCTATACAGCGATGCTATCAATCATTTGCTGTGCACTATATAGAGGCAATTAGTATACAGTTTGATCAAAGCGCATAGGCCCACTTACCGCGACAAGGATGCCTCTTGTTTAAGTGGGAACCTACTCTAACCATGGCGCAGAGCCGTGCGGCGACCAACACGCCTCCACACCGCTCCAGCAGGCAATGGGACCCAGCAGCCGCACAGCGGCCCCACTGTACAGTGAGGCCACATGGGCCCCGGGTCCCATCACTCCACCAGCACGGCACAGAAGCAGAGACGGCCGCCGTCCAGCGCCGCATGTGAACTGGTGCAAATGGCTCACCTGTTCACAGCCTCTCAGGAACTCCAACTGAGATGTGGTAGGAATTTATAGACCCTTTGCAGACTTCTGCTAATTAAAAAGCACCTGAGCCACATGGGGAGGAGTGCTGATTCAGGGGAGGGGGGAAAAGAAGTTTATAGCATCAATTGTATGGATATGTAGAGAGAATCTCTAAATCGCACATCCTCATACCTATGCTTCTGATATACAACTGTTTTCAATTATCAGCATTTCTTATGATAAAACATGGCTATACAGCGATGCTATCAATCATTTGCTGTGCACTATATAGAGGCAATTAGTATACAGTTTGATCAAAGCGCATAGGCCCACTTACCGCGACAAGGATGCCTCTTGTTTAAGTGGGGACCTACTCTAACCATGGCGCAGAGCCGTGCGGCGACCAACACGCCTCCACACCGCTCCAGCAGGCAATGGGACCCAGCAGCCGCACAGCGGCCCCACTGTACAGTGAGGCCACATGGGCCCCGGGTCCCATCACTCCACCAGCACGGCACAGAAGCAGAGACGGCCGCCGTCCAGCGCCGCATGTGAACTGGTGCAAATGGCTCCCTGCCTGCTGGAGCGGTGTGGAGGCGTGTCGGTCGCCGCACGGCTCTGCGCCATGGTTAGAGTAGGTTCCCACTTAAACAAGAGGCATCCTTGTCGCGGTAAGTGGGCCTATGCGCTTTGATCAAACTGTATACTAATTGCCTCTATATAGTGCACAGCAAATGATTGATAGCATCGCTGTATAGCCATGTTTTATCATAAGAAATGCTGATAATTGAAAACAGTTGTATATCAGAAGCATAGGTATGAGGATGTGCGATTTAGAGATTCTCTCTACATATCCATACAGTTACATTTTACTACAGCCTTTTTTAGGGTGTAGTAGTGTAATAAAAAGTGCATCTTATTTGCCGTTCTGCTATGCCGTTACATTGTTCTGCAGCCTTTTCTGCAGTGTGAAAGTGTAAAAAAAAAGTACATCTCATTTGCAATTCTGCGGTGCAGTTACATTGTTCTACAGCCCTTTTTTGGGGTGTATTAGTGGAAAAAACAAGTAAGTTTTATTTGCCGCTCTGTGGTCAACATACATTGTTCTACAGATTTTTTGGGGTGTATTAATTTCCTTTTCATTTAATTATTTATCTAACAGTATGTCAGATAGACAAGTGACAGGCCTTTCAAAGGGAACGGGCAGTGGCCAAAATGTTTCTGGTGCAGGCACAAGTAGAAGCATAATAAGGGGGCATGGCAGCAGGAGTCACAGCTAGAGGCCCGACCTCCAAGTGTCAGCTAGCGGTCATGTCTTGACAAGCAACCCAGTAGTGCTTGAATGGTTGACTCGGTCTTCACCTTCATCACAAATGACATCAAACACCCCCAGCCAAGAGTCGGTGGGTTTTTCAGACAGAATGCTTAGTTGGCATGGCCCAGGAGCAGGCCCTGTTCCCTCATCTGTCCTCATCCTGCCTTTGTCCTTTTCTGTTCCCTCTGCTAGAGAAGCATTATATGCTGTAGACTCCTCTCCACTTTTCAGCGAGGACGAGATACTAGAGGACAGTCAGCAGCTACTGCCCAGCCAAGATCTGTAGAAGACATCCGCCGCTTCCTCCGGTAGGCGGGCAAGTAATGATGATGAGAGTCGCGTGGGAGCTGATGTTGTGAGCGGTCAGGCTCCCGGCCCTGATACCATTGAGGGGGACATCAGTGACGTGCAGACAGTAGAGTATGATGAAGAAGCCGATCGCACTTGAGAGCCGGGTGAAGAGGGGGCTTCATCATCATCAGGAGAAGAGGGTGGCAGCTTGCGTGTGAGGCAGCGGCTGAGGCAGCAAGGTGGTAGCGTGGCCGGGAGTCAGCAGTGTGGCACAGTGGGAGGTAGACCGCCCGCTTTGCAAGAGCCTACCTGCCCGGGAAGTAGTGGTGCAGGGGTTCACAGAGGTGGCAGTAACAGGCAGTCAGGGGACAACTGGATGACAGTCCCTTACTTAGGATATGTGCAGGGAAGACAGACAAGACAAAATACGGAACGTGAACGGAACGGGTCAGAACCAAGAGAGCTACGCAGTACAAAGGGTTGAGAAAATAATGGTCAGGAGAAGCCGGGATCAAATACCAGGAGAGTAGAGAAGTACCAGAGGAGTCTGCAAAGAGTAGTCAGGTGGGAGCCGAGGTCACAATACCAGGAGGGATGCGCAGTACAGGAGGAAGTACAGGAGGAGCAGGCAAAGGATCGTCAGAGAACAGGATCAGGTAAGTATTCTGTAGTCCAACAAATAGCCAGGAACCTAGAATTAACAGGCAACCTGTGTGCCTGTATTTATAGTGGGGTCTGAGGGTCATGTGACGTGGCCAGCGTCACATGACCGACAGACAGACAAGTCGAGCACCGAGTGATCAGCTCAGCGCTCAAGGCAGACCTAGTACCAGGGAGCCTCCCAGCTAGCAAAGCTGACCTGGGAACGAGGCAAAACACAGATCCTCGCTCCCAAAGCTAAGCAGAAGGTCTGCGGCTGATGGGAGACCGATTTCGCCTTTGGCGCCCCGTGACAGTACCCCCCCTTTTACGATGGGCCACCGAACCCAAGACTTCAGGTGATGGCCTTTCAGGGTGTTCTAAATGAAATTTTCGAACAAGTCTAGGAGCATGAACCTCCCTGGCGGGTACCCAAGATCTCTCTTCGGGTCCATACCCCTTCCAGTGAATCAGGTACTGTAAGGAATTACGCACTCTCCTGACATCCACTATCTTAGACACCACATACTCGACAGCATCACTAACAAGAACCGGCGGAGGCAAGGTTTTTAACGGTACAACAGGTTCAAAATACTTGTTTTTAGTATTTATGAAATACATTATGAATGTGGAACGACTCGGGCAGCTCCAACTTAAACGATACCGGATTAATCACCTCCGTGATCTTATACAGTCCAATAAAACGAGGAGCAAATTTTCTAGAAGCTACCTTGAGAGATAGATTCTTGGAGGACAACCATACTTTATCCCCAACCTGAAAGTGCACCCCCTTGGAACGTCTTCTATCGGCCTTGAGTTTTTGAGAACTTTGAGCCTTTTCTAGGTTCGATTGAACCCGGGCCCAAACTGTGCACAGTTCGGAGGAGAGTTTATCCGCTTCAGGGTTAGAGGAGAAGACAGACGACCCAGAATGAAAACGGGGATGAAAACCATGGTTACAAAAGAAAGGGGAGACCCCAGCAGAAGAATTGACATGGTTATTCAAAGCAAATTCAGCCAACGGAAGGAATTTGACCCATAATTGCTGGTCATCAGCAACATACAACCTCAAGAATTGTTCCACAGACTGATTAAGGCGTTCAGTCTGCCCATTACTCTCAGGATGGTAGGCGGAAGAAAAAGACAATGATATTTTACATCTTTGACAGAAAGCCCTCCACAATTTCGACACAAACTGCACACCCTTGTCAGATACAATATTTTACGGGATGCCATGTAAACAAAAAATCTCTCTCACAAAAATAGACGCCAGGGTTTTTGCATTCGGAAGTTTGGACAGGGGAATGAAATGAACCATCTTGCTAAACCTATCGACCACTACCCACAGTCTTACCCTCCGCCAGCGGTAGTTCAGTTATAAAGTCCATCGAAATATGGGACCAGGGTCTACTGGGAATGGGTAGGGGTCGTAGGTTACCAGCAGGGCGAGTCCTAGTTGTCTTAGACCTGGCACAAACCTCACAGGCTGACATGTAGGACTTGACATCCCTGGTCAGAGTGGGCCACCAATAAGATCTAGAAACCAGATCCTTAGTGTCCACAAAAGGCAGAATCGTGACACTCCCCCAACAGCTGGAGACGAAATTGTACTGGAACAAACAACTTATCTGTTGGGGTGGATGCCGGTGCCAGATGTTGTTTAGCCTTAATGCGAGCCGAGATATCCTGGGTTAGAGCCGCTAAGAAGATGTTTGCTGGTAGGATGGATTCAGGCGGTGCCTCAGTGGGTTGAAAAGCATGGAAGCTCCGAGATAATGCGTCTGCCTTCACATTTTTACTTCCCGGCCTGAACGTAATGGAGAATACAAAACGGGTAAAAAACAGAGCCCATCGGGCTTGCCGGGGATTCAACCTCCTAGCAGACTCGAGAAACATTAGGTTTTTATGGTCAGTGACAACAGTTACCTGATGCCTTGCCCCCTCCAAAAAATGCCTCCTCTCCTCAAATGCCCATTTAATAGCCAGCAGCTCCCTATTCCCTATGTCGTAGTTTCTCTCCGTGGGAGAGAATTTCCTGGAGAAGAAGGCACACGGTCTCAGGTTAGTGAGGCTAGCAGGACCTTGTGAAAGGACTGCTCCTGCGCCGTCCTCGGACGCATCCACCTCCACAATAAAGTGTCTCTACTGATCAGGCTGGATCAGAATGGGAGCGCTACTAAATGCCTTTTTTAATGTTTCAAATGAAGAAATGGCCTTGGTAGACCAATTCTCCAAATCCGCCCCTTTCTTAGTAAGGTCAGTCAATGGTTTAGCAATTAAAGAAAAATTCATGATACATTTACGATAGTAATTAGCGAAAGCCAAAAACCGTTGTAAGGCCTTTAAGGATGAAGGCCTTACCCATTCCTTAATTGCCAAAACCTTACCAGGATCCAACTTAAAGGCGTGAGGAGTCAGAACATGCCCTAGAAACTGTATCTCCTCTACACCAAAGACACATTTCTCTTGCTTAGCGGATAGCTGGTTCTCCCTCAACACCTCTAATACTTGTTTGACATGAGACACATGAGATTCGAAATCAGGAGAGAATATCAAAATGTCGTCAGGATAGACAATAATAAATTTACCTAAGAACTCTCTAAGAATATCGTTCATTAAGTTTTGGAACACAGCTAGGGAATTGCTGAGTCCAAAAGGCATCACCTGATATTCAAAGTGTCCTATCGGAGTATTGAACGCTGTCTTCTATTCTTCTCCCTCCTTGATTTGGATTAGATTGTATGCCCCTTTCAGGTCAATCTTGGAAAACCAGATTGCCCCCAGAACCTGGTTAAATAAATCCGGGATCAATGGGAGAGAGTATCTATTTTGGACAGTGATTTTATTTAATCTCCCGTAATCAATACAAGGCCTAAGACCACCATCCTTCTTCTTAACAAAGAAAAACCTTGCTCCCATAGGAGAGACTGAAGGTCTAATATGCCCTTTAGCAAGGCTCTCCTTAAAATAATCTTCCATAGCCTTGCGTTTGGGCTTATAAAGATTATAAATTCGCCCTTTAGGAAATTTGCCACCCTCTATTAGCTCTATGGTGCAATCATAAGGTCTATGGGGGAGTAGAACCTCTGGAGTAGAGGATGAGAATACATCAGAATATTCCTTAATAACTGAAGGTAATGTATTAGACCTTACTGAAACCCCAGCCTGGACCACAGATAAGCATGAGTCACACTTAGGTCCCCATTTCACCAACTCTCCTTTGGACCAATCTATTGTGGGGTTATGTAAACGGAGCCAAGGCAACCCTAGTACCACCTCAACCGGTAGGTTCTCTAGGACTAAAAGAGAACATCTCTCAGAGTGGCACACACCCACGGTTAAAGAAATTTCAGAGGTACATGACCTCACCGTACCACCAATCAGGGGAGTAGCATCAATAGCCATGACATGGATAGGTGTAGGTAAAGCAAACATTGGAATACCCAATTTACTAGCATATTCAAAGTCAATAAAGCTGGCCGCTGAACCGGAATCAATAAAGGCCTTACCCGGCCATTTATTAACCCCCAGAGAAATTGTTATGGGTACCAAAAGCTTACATTTAGAAAAATCAGGGTGTACCAGGTCTTTAGGTTGTCTTGCCTTAGGAGACTTGTCAGAGAGGACCCTCTTAGGACACTTGTTGATCCAATGGCCAGGATCTCCACAGTAGAAGCACTCTCCGCGTCTGCGACGAAGATTACCCCGGGTCATGCCAACCTGCATGGGTTCCTCGGTGGAGACCTCAGTGTTGTCCCTGGAAAAGGCCTCGGCTGGACCACCATCTGAGAACAGAACTGTCGTTCTTGTCGTCTCTCTCTAACTCGTCGGTCAAGTCGGACAACTAGGGTCATCATCTCCTCTAAGGTCTCTGGAATTTGATAACTGACTAATAGATCTTTTAAATTATCAGACAGACCAGACCTAAACTGACTCTTCAGGGCTGGTTCATTCCATCCTGATGGGACACACCACCGTCTGAATTGGGTGCAATACTCCTCCGCAGGGAGATGGCCCTGAACCAGTGCCCTAAGAGCCGTCTCGGCTACCAGGGCCCTTCTCTGGTTCATCATAGAGGGTACCCAGGGCCTGAAAAAAACCCTCCACAGAAGTTAGACAACTGGCCCCAGGAGGAAATGAGAATGCCCAGTCCTGGGGATCACCCTGTAGTAGAGAAATGATAATATCCACACGTTGGCTCTCGGGACTGGAGGACACAGGGCGCAAACGGAAGTAGAGTTTGCAACTTTCCTTAAAGGAGAGAAACCTCTTCCGGTCCCCAGAAAAGGGTTCTGGGAGCTTGATCTGGGGCTCAAAATGTGGACTGGAGGGCTGAGGAGTGGAAGAACCTTGCCCTAACTCAAAAGAACTGAGTTTCTCTCCTAGCTCCTGCACCATCTGTGTCAGGTTAGAGACATGGTCAGTCAGGGTCACAAGAGGATTCATGATACAGTGGTTATTGGGCCTGTTAATCTGTAACGGTCATGTCCACACACACACAGGGGGAAGGATAATGACCACTGCGCTCCACCCTCATCCCTGGCCCTGCCTACTTGCCTCACGAGTCCTGATGACAGGGGACAACTGGACGACAGTCCCTTACTTAGGATATGTGCAGGAAAGACAGACAAGACAAAATACGGAACGTGAATGGACTGGGTCAGAACCAAGAGAGCTACGCAGTACAAAGGGTTAAGCAAAGAATGGTCAGGAGAATCCGGGGTCAAATACCAGGAGAATAGATAAGTACCATAGGAGTCGGCAAAGAGTAGTCAGGTGGGAGCCGAGGTCACAATACCAGGAGGGATGCGCAGTACAGGAGGAGATGGCAAAGGATCGTCAGGGAACAGGATCAGGTGAGTATTCAGTAGTCCAACAAATAGCCAGGAACCTAGAATTAACAGGCAACCTGTGGCCAGCAGGCTGCCTGTATTTATAGTGGGGTCTGAGGGTCATGTGACGTGGCACCAAGTCGAGCACCAAGTGATCAGCTCGGCGCTCAAGGCAGACCTAGGAGCAGGGAGCCTCCCAGCTAGCAAAGACGCCCTGGGAACGAGGCCAAACACAGATCCTCGCTTCTGAAGCTAAGCAGCAGGTCTGTGGCTGATGGGAGACCGAGTGCGCCTTTGGCCCCCCGTGACAACATGCAAAGATTCCATTCACATGTCATCTCTATTTTGGATCCACTCCTGTTTTTTTTGGGCTTCAGCAATACTGATGGATCACTGACCAAATGCTGACCGAGTGAAGGCGGATGCTGAACAGACAGGATCTGTTCTTTGGGGGTTATTGTTCTGACGGATCAGAGGAAGGGCAAAATAATCAGTGACGTCAACACAGACTTACTGCTGACACCCTCTATACTCTGTTGGGGGCCCTACTTGTATAAGCATTTAATAGAACAGGTTCTGTTGATAATAGTGTTGGGCGAGCATCGCTATGCTCGGCCGAATATCGCGTGTGCTCGATTTTAATTTAGCCTCTATTTCTAAAAAGTTTCTGGTGGGATTCAAACTCACAACCTTCTACATTACAGCCAAGAATGTTAACAACTACACTATAGACCTGCATGGCCAGAAACAAACAAAGGGAAAAAAATTATAATATGAGACTTCTGTATAGGAATACTTACTACTTATTTTATTTTATTTTATTTTAGTATAGTATAGTATCTGGCCATGCAGCTCTATAGTGTAGTGGCTAAGGTTCTTGGCTGTAATGTAGAAGGTTGTGAGTTCAAATCCCACCAGAAACATTTCAGAAATAGAGGCTAAAATAAACATATATTTTATATATTTTTTTGTAATTGGAAAAAATGTTTAATTACAAAAAAAACTATATAACTATATATATATAGATAAAATCACACTTCTGATATATATAAATGCATTTTTTTTTTTTTTAAGTAACTTGCCATGCAGTTCTATAGTGTAGTGGTTAAGATTCTTGGCTGTAATGTAGAAAAAAAAAAAAAAAACTGCGAAAAGACCATAGGGGACACACATTTAGTATCAAATCTTTATTATGTAATAAATCATTATAAACAAATTATTAATCCAGAATCAATTATTAAAATATAACAGCAATGCAGGCTAGCGCTGCGACAAGCAGCTCGCCTGCTGAACCACAAGGTACCCGATCCCTACAAACTACAATGCTGTATGCATAAATGAATGAAAGAGCAATGATAAATGTAGCCCCCAAGGTTACTCCAACAAACATATCAACTGCCATATATATTATTGTCCACCATAGGGCTCAATCAAGGTCACCTACTGTGGATACACAAATAACTAACGGCTAAGGAAAGGAGAAATGTTAGAATACCTTGGTAGTCAGCCAGTAATTATAATTTTTTTTTTTTTAAAGTAGCTTGCCATGCAGTTCTATAGTGTAGTGGTTAAGATTCTTGGCTGTAATGTAGAAGTTGTGAGTTTGAATCCTGCAGAAACTTTTCAGAAATAGAGGCTAAATTATATTTAAATACACTGGGTGCCCCCAAGCACTGACTCCATATATGGACATGGCTACATATGGAGTCAGAGCAGGGACTCCTAAGCCGAACTAGAGTCCCGACTCCCTCCCCTCTTCAGAGCAGGGGGTGCCTGGTTTAATGCTCAGGTTTTGCCATTGACTTCCATTGTGCTTAGGTGCTCTGTAGAGCACTTTGGTGCTCGACCAACACTAGTAGATATCTATGTGGAATCAGCTGACAATGGTGTAAAAGGAGTGCACTCGTTCACGCCATAGTAGGATCTTGAGCCTCTGCATAGTTCTGTGTCCCACGGGCCTGTTCATGGTGGCCACTGGGACACAAATATGTATCCAGTTTGTGCCTGTGATGGCCGGGTGATTCATAATTCCTTATGAACCGTCGGCTCCAATATGTATGATAAATTTTGATTGAACTGGGGAATGGACTGTTCCATTCGTTAGGTTCCTGGCTGGCTGAATGGAGGTGAGAAATTGTAAACAAAGGTGGGCTGTAAGAAGTTCTCTGCCATATGGCTGGGCTTTAAAGCAGGGCTGTCCTGTGGAGTTCACTACCTCTGCTATCTTACAGTTGATGGCTGGTGTGGGAACATGGCTGACAGTAAATATGAATCCATATTCCTCACAGAATGCCTCTAAAGGCATTTCGTTATGTATTCCATCAAAGAATTGTGTTATGGTACGTGGTAACGGAATCCATAAGGCATGTCTGCTTTTACCACCAAACGAAGCGTGAACGAATTTCACAACAAGAAATTCGCTCATCTCTAGTGGCCACCAATATTTTTCAGCACTGCCTTAAAGGGGTTGTCTCATCAAGGACAATGGGGGCATATTGCTAGGATATGCCCCCATTGTCTTATAGGTGCGGGTCGCACCGCTGGGACCCGCACCTATATTGAGAATGGAGCTGGTCCGGCCACCACCAAACCGGCTCCCCATAGAAGTGAATGGGAGCGTACCGCGCATGTGCGACCCCCGCCCCCATTTATTTAGTTAGGGCTGACGGAAATAGCCGAGCCAGCGCTCTGCAATTTTAGCCGTCCCCATAGAAAATGAATGGAGGGAGGCTGCGCATGTGCAGTGCACACTCCTTCACTTGCGGAGCTCCGTTCTCGATATAGGTGTGAGTCCCAGTGGAGATGTAGCGCAGGTAATGTCGCTGCCACCAGAAGCAAAAAAATTAGACTGAATGTCACAGATATTTCGGATAAGCAAATGCTATACAGGAGATGTAGCGCAGGTAATGTAACTGTCCGCAGCGGACACAGTCTACGGAAAAAGTACACTGGATGTCACAGATATTTTTAGGCTGTGCACACATTACACAGGAGATGTAGAGCAGATAATGTCTCTGTCTGCAGCGGCCAAACAATTGCAAGCTATTTAGCGCAGGTTGCACTAATAATTATATTGCTGACAGATATAACAATAGTCCTTAAAATAACTTTTGGGTCTCTAACAAGTTTTTTCAATAAAATATTACTATTTCACTCCCTACACTATCTGTTGTTCAAATTCTTTTAATAGAAGAGCCAATATAGTAGCAGTACAATGAAAACAGCCCGATTACAAATTCGAGGCTGTGTACAGTAGTTGTATACATTCAGACAATCACATTAAATGTACGCAGATATATTGTAGAAAAATGGATACCAGAATATAACTCGGGAACCCAGCTTCCATTGTAAAGGTATCACAAAATCCCAGTTACGGGTGAATATATAGATAGAAAGCTCTAACTTATACTACACAACAAAAGAAACATCCAAGGACAAGACCACAGACGGAAAGGAGGTAAAAAAGGAAGGGGGAAGGGATACCCTGATAGAACCAGTAGAGGTTTAAAGAACAATGCGGAGCAAATCCTAAGTTTCACGGACCGTAAGTGGAATACTCTCTAGTATAGGCGCTGCTAATGGTGCAGGTAAAGAAAATGAATTCTGCATGGAAGGTGTATTCTCTCTAGGGACTGGCGACATCTCTATTTAGCCACGTGTTAAAGTCAGGAGAACCCTTGAACAGGATCCAAGGAGTCCACATTTTTAAAAACTTAGTGGAGTTACCCATGTCCTTCGCCCAGAGCTCCTCCATTCTGAAGATTTTTTCAAAAGTGATAAGCCAGTCCCTAGGGAGAGGGGGGGAAGTGGATTTCTAGAATCTAGGAATAACCAGGCGTGCTGCTTCAACAAAGAATCTCAGGAGACCCTTTTTCAATGCGGAGATTGAGCTTCCCTACACTATCTGTCCCTTCTTCAGTGCAGCTCTCCCTGACTAAAACTGAGCTGAACACGTGTCATCGGGTGATGACGCGTTACGGCCAGCCAATCACTGTAATGCCAGTAGCCAACTTGGCTACAGCATTACAGTAAATGGCAGTACTTACCTGCACATTTATGCGTGCGGTAAGGAGACTCGAGCATAGTGATGCTCGAGCCGAACTAGTGTTCGGCCGAGCATGCTCGCCCAACACTAATGTTCATCCCTTTCCACAAATACACTAAAGAAACTGCTGCTGAAAATTGACTTTAGAAAAAATGCAGTATCGGCGCTTCTAACGGATTTGGGCCTGATGTCTTATGTGCAGATCCTGAAAAAAGCTTTCTCTATTGTAATAAACCAGTTGTCAACCTATAATGAGATTATTCAGAGTAGTAGTTTCAAATACTATCCTCTGTATTGTAAGATCCACGTTGCCCACTAATATTAGTTTATATATAGTTTATAAAAACTGCCTGAAGATGCTCTGAAATAGATTTCGGATTAGTATTTCACGTATTTTCATTCAGAGATTTAAAATGTTACCCTCTGTATTGTGAGACACACGTTGCACACTTGCCTTGCTATACAGTATTTCACCAAACAAAAAAACCTTGAACTGTCTGGAAATGCCCTGACATGGATTTCGGGCTACTATTTCACATTTTCACTCAGAGATTTCAAATGCTATCCTTTGTATTCTAAAAACAGTGTCTCCGCACTATGGCAGTAGGAGCTTTCTTGTATATTCTAATGTGGCCATCAAAGGCAATCAATAGTGGTCAGTAATGGAAGCAGGTTCTGCAGTTGCTACTAATGATAATGTTTTTTCCCCCTTTTTTCGTTAGCGTATTTAATTAGTATATCCGAAGAAGCTTTAGATTGTGATTTCTCTATGTCATCCAGAATGCAGTATACTGCTTCTACTGCCACTAAGTATTGTTCATCTGTGAAATGTAAATTGATTTGTGAGCAAAGTTTAACTTCAACTTGTTATTAAACAGGCAGGTGATTAAACATTCATTTACTTTAGCACATTCACCAAGTACCAAGGAGCAGTCGGCTAGCATAATAAACATGTTGCTTATTGTTCTCCTTGTGACAGCATCAGGAGATCATATTGTCACTTCCATGGTGAATGCTTGAGAAGTTCAGGCCGAATGTGACCATAAAGAATTATGCACTTATCTGTCTGTTTTCTATTAACTAGTCCATATTTAAAGGCCATCTTCACAACCTGTTTTGTTTAATTGTCCCAGCACATCTAAACTGTAAAATTAAGCAAAGTTTCAGTAGGTCTTGATAAAAAAAATGTTTGTGTGTACAGAGTTGCTTCATGATTACACACTATAAATGAACACTGTATGTCAGTGTCAGACTGGGGTGTCTAGAGCCCACCAATAAAATTGATTCAGGGGTCCCAATGTACAGCTACAAGCAAATACTACCTGCTCACTCAGCAGCAGGCAGCAGCAAGAAGATTAATTATGGGGTCTACACAGCGACTTTAGGAAGGCAGGTCCCTAGGAAAGAGGATACTGGTTGGCCTGCCTCTGTGCCTAGAAGTCTTCTCCATCACCTGAAGCATCTATAATAATACACTGGGTAGTCTCTTAAATGATCTACCCAGTTTTTTATATGAACATACAGTATCTCACAGAAGTAAGTACACCCCTCACATTTTTGTAAATATTATATCTTTTCATGGGGCAACACTGAAGATATGACACTTTGATACAGTGTAAAGTAGTCAGTGTACAGCTTGTACAACAGTGTAAATTTGGCGTGCTCTCAAAATAACTCAACACACAGTCATTAATGTCTAACTCACTGGCAACAAAAGTGAGTACACCCCTAAGTGAAAATGGCCAAATTCTGCTCAATTAGCCATTTTCCTTCCCCGCTGTCATGTGACTCATTAGTGTTACAAGGTCTCAGGTGTGAATGGGGAACAGGTGTGTTAAATTTGGTGTTATCGCTCTCACACTCTCTCATACCAGTCAATGGAAGTTCAACATGGTACCTCATGGCAAAGGACTCTCTTAGGATCTGAAAAAAAGAATTGTTGCTCCACATACAGATGGCATAGGCTATAAGAAGATTGGCAACACCCTGAAACTGAGCTGCAGCACAGTGGCCAAGACCATACAGCAGTTTAACAACACAGGTTCCACTCAGAACAGGCCTCACCATGGTCGACCAAAGAAGTTTAATGCACGTGCTCAGCGTCCTATCCAGAGATTGTCTTTTCAAAATAGACTTATGAGTGCTGCCAGCATTGCTGCAAAGGCTAAAGGCGTGGGGATTCAGCCTGTCAGTGCTCAGACCATACGCCGCACACTACATCAAATTGGTCTGCATATGCCGCACACTACATCAAATTGGTCATCCCTAGAAGGAAGCCTCTTCTAAAGATGGTGCACAAGAAAACCTACAAACAGTTTGCTGAAGACAAGCAGACTAAAGATATTACTGGATCCATGTCATTGGGTCTGATAAGACCAAGGTAAACTTCTTTGGTTCTGATGGTGTCAAGCGTGTGTGGCGGCAACCAGGTGAGGAGTACAAAGACAAGTGTGTCTTGCCTAAAGTCAAGCATGGTGATGGGATTGTCATGGTTTGGGGCTGCATGAATGCTGTGGGTAGCTACAGTTCATTGAGGGAACCATGAATGCCAAGATGTACTGTGACATACTGAAGCAGTGCATGATCCCCTCCCTTCAGAAACTAGGCTGCATGGAAGTATTCCAACATGATAACGACCCCAGATACAACTCTAAAACGACCACTGCCTTGCTAAAGAAACTGAGGGTAAAGGTGCTGGACTGGCCAAGCATGTCTCCAGACCAAAAACCTATTGAGCATCTGTGGGGAATCCTCAAACGGAAGGTAGAGGAGAGCAAGGTCTCTAACATCCACCAGCTCCGTGATGTCGTCATGGGGTAGGTGTTCCGCAGTCTGGTGCTTTTTTGAGGAACGTGCGGACGATAAATGAATTATTATTTGCAACCTGTGCTGTACCAAAATGAGCATTGGGGTGATCACTTGCAACCTCACCACCACCAGCATAATCCGCCACATGGCATCAAAGCACCCTAATAGGTGAGCCGAACACCTGGGTCCACAATCTGTGTCTGTGGGTCACACCACTGCCTCTTCTTCCCCTGTGTTACGTGCTGGCCAATATCCTGTCCAAGATGCCGGCCTGGATGCCTCCCGCCATGCACCTGGACCTTCGCAAGCACCAGCAGCTAGCTCCACTTCTGTCCCAGCGCAGTGTACAGATGTCTATACCCCAGGCATTTGAACGAAAGCACAAAAACCCAGCCAGCCACCCACAGGCCATAGCACTAAATGCTCACCAATTGCTGGCCCTGAAAATGTTGCCATTTAGGCACGTGGACACTGAGACTTTCTGCAGCTTGATGGCGGTGGCATTCCCGTGTTACTGTG
Organism: Bufo bufo; assembly: GCF_905171765.1. Classification (NCBI taxonomy): domain Eukaryota; kingdom Metazoa; phylum Chordata; class Amphibia; order Anura; family Bufonidae; genus Bufo; species Bufo bufo. The sequence goes on from NC_053389.1 coordinate 701,650,932, forward strand.
TCCTCAGCCGCCAATATTTTTCATGGTGTGCAGTCCCAGCCTTACACCAGCATGTGTGCCATAACATCACCCGTGCCCTGACCAATGCAGTTATTGGGAAGGTCCACTTAACGACTGACACATGGACGAGTGCTTTTGGACAGGGACACTACATTTTCCTGACGGCACACTGGGTGAACACTGTGGAGGCCGGGAATTGTACCCTGGGATGGCACAGGTGTATCGGAGTGTCTCTTCCTTGTAATTTTTGGCAGCACTTGCACTTTATATACAGGAAAGAATATTTCCTAACAATTTTTCCTCTAAAAATTTTTATCTTCGGTCTTGTGCGTATTATTGTCAGTCTGCAAAAGTGGCGTACTACTCGGACAACATCGTTCCCAGCAGCGACCTGGGAGTCCAAGATGCATCCAGACATCCTCCCCATGCTGTTCTAGGATCATTTCAGTGGTGTTTCCATCAATTTTGGACCTTTTCCTGTGAACCAGAGACCCTCCCCTCTTCAGAGCAGGGGGTGCCTGGTTTAATGCTCGGGTTCTCCCATTGATTTCCATTGTGCTTGGGTGCTCAGTAGAGCACCCGAGCATCCCGAGGTTTTCTACTCGAACACCCGAGCACTTTGGTGCTCGACCAACACTAATGGACATTTCATTGTGTCTCTCTGTCTTTAAGTTTCAGAAAACAGACTTGTGAACCGTTCCATACTTTGACTGTGTACATTAGGCAAAATGTCTGGAATAGGGAAGGGTTCCAAACAAAAGACCCAGGGCCAGACCTTGTTCTCCCATATCCAGAATGTGGGTGGTAGCAGCACCAGTTATCTGGCCAGAAGTAGTTTTAGTAGTATTAGTAGTAAGCTGCAGTTGTACTTGGCTTTGGAAAGGTACAGCATTATCATCGAGGAGAAAGAGGATGAGATTGTGGATTAGATGGCTTAGTCCTTCTCTCAGTTGCAGCAGAATGACATTGAGTTGACTTCAGTGTCTGACACCGTGCCTTGGAATGCCCCCATACTCCAAAATCTTGTAGAAAACTTTCCCAGAAGAGTGAAAGTTATTTTAGCTGCAAAAGTGAGACATCTCCATATTAACACCTAAAACCTTTGTAGGTATGATGTGTAGATGTCCCAATACTTTTTCCTATAATGTGTATCTTAAGCATTATCTAAGTAAATGTGTTCTCTTTTAAGTTAAGTTTGGAAATGAGTTTAGACTGCTACTATGCATGCACAAAATAAATTGTCTGAAGAAAAGAAGTATACATGATGATCTATGTTCAGATTCTGTAAAAATTAAGGCTAAATTAGTATTCCGTGCCAAATGATGAAATAAGGAACTCACTGTTTGACCTGAAGACCACCACCATCATTAAATTAAATGATAAGATAGATTCAGTTATACTGGAAATTATATAGAAGGAAGTAACAGAATTACTATGATACTGACAATGACAAACATTTGCAATACGCTTTTCTCACAGGGACTCAAAGCGCAGAGATAGTTGTGAGACTGGGATGACTCCCTGGGAAGTCAGTGGCTGCCTTATAGGCATTCTACCCCAAAACAAAACTGTCAGTTTTGTAGGAAGTCAATTTGCCTATTTGTTTATTTTTTTGTTTAATGTGCCGGAGGAAACCAGAGAACCCGGAGGAAACCCACGCAAGCACAGGATTAACATAAAAACTCAATTTAGATGTTGTCCCTGATCAGATTCGAACTCAGGACCCCAGAGGTACATCTAGTTACTAGGAGCAACATCATATCCATATAGTAACATATCAGAAATATTGCATTAACAATTTAGTGAATTTTTTCTTGTATTAAAAATACAAAAATTCAAGAATAAAAATTCAAAGCCACAGGTATGAGCCAGTCCATATGAAATGCCAGTGAAGTGTGAAATTAAAAACATTTTTAATATCCCCAGCCTGTAGCTTTTATCTTCCATTCCGCTTTCTACAATCAAATGCATTAACATCTGTTATCAAAACCTAATATTTTCTATGAGGCCAGAAAATACTTTAGATTTAATGTAGAAGAAAGGCCAAATGGATCTCTTTCGATGTCCTTTGCAGGCTTAGTGATTTATTTAACAAGAATGATAAAAAGTCATATACACAAGGGGAAGATAACCTTGGCAAGCATTTCAACAACTCACACTGAAAAGAGCCCGGAATTCAAAGGGAACAGGTCAACACGATCTTCTGTTTGCAAATATATTTTTATCTTTTCACTTTTTGTTTAGGTGAAGGACAATCCTGAGTATTTATCAAGCTTCAGTAATGGGAAATAAATGCATACAGCACCAATTTATGTACAAGTTCCAAGACCACCAAAATATATTGATTTTAAGATGAATAGATCAGCCCTCGCTGATGGTGCCAAATCATGCCACTGCCGCTGTCTGTCTACCATCATATTCTATACCATATAGCTGCTGTTGCTGCCATCATGCCACTGCTGCTGTCTGCCTAACTAACTTCATGTTCCATATCATATAGCTACTTCAGCCGCTGCCGCTGCTATTCGCTGCTGCTAATCCCCTAGTGTCACTTTCTTTACCCCTATTTCCAGTAACATTACTTCTACACAGTCACTATTACTACCCCAAAACAGCTGCGCACACATCTACTGCCTTGTCTGTTCCGTGCTATGCTGCTACTGATATTACGGCCACGTGCCACTATTACCCTACCCTTTTCACATTCACACTGCACTACTACTACTACTCCCAAGGGATAATTTTTCCAGGCTCCTTCAGAACAAGCCATTGTTTCTTCTGACAATTAATACTTGTGTGTGTATAAATATGGACAGGCATTCTACACCTGTTGAGGCATACATTTTGGACACTTGGACTCAACAAGCCATTGTTTTTTCGCATAACACCATGTGCTATTAAACACCATCTGCCCCCAATAAGGGACAATTTTTGAAAGCTTTCTAATATGAAAAAGCATAACACATGCAGTGTGTTTTGGTAAACATTCTGTTTGTCAACACCATTAACCATGCACTTACCCACAGCTATACATATATGTCAGTGTCATTATTTGCTATTGTTGTCATTACATTCAAGACCCGAAAAAGGGGAGGCGAGAAAACAAAATTCCTAAACAATTTTTTTTTAAAAGAGATTCTGTATACAATATACGTGAAAACTGGATGAGGTGCTGGTAATGGATGAATTCATACTTGGATGGATTGTAGAAGTATGGATAGACAGACAAGAGGTCTGTTATCTTGCTCTGTGTATGTGTGTAGATAAATGGGGGCAAAAGCTGATGTATCAACCAAGGCATTTGGCCCCAAATCATTACATGAAACATTACTGGTATTATACTGTATTTGGAACATATCAATAAATAAATAGTTTTTTATGAAACTAAATGAGTAGAGTTAGTGATTTGGTACTTGATAGTGAGATTGCATGAATCTGCATCCAAACTCATTTTCTGTTGTTATTTGTTAATTGTTAGGTATGGAGATTATTTAAATAGGTCATGTCTTACTATGGTGGGGGGTATGGAAAGAATTGCTAACAGATTATTTCATAGATGAAAACCGAAAACCTTCAATTTTTGCAGTACTTTTTTAAATTTAATAATGACAGTCTTCTGCTGTCATCAAGGCTAGAAAACTGCTACAACACACGCTTGTTCTAAAAAGCTTGTTGAAGAGTCAGAGTCAGAGCAAAAAGCCATGGGAATTTTTAAATGAAAGAACTTTCTTAAAAATGTCTTTAATAGAAATCAGATGCTTTAAACATGAGCTCATTCCTATGCCAAGGCTAGAACCTTATGCCATTTGCAAATGAAGACTGCTTTATTTTACCTTTTAAAATCATTAGCTCCATGAACAGACACCAGCAGATAGATGGAAGTTTGTGTTCAGCTGGCATACAATAGTCTCCTTTCACTATATAAATTATTTATGAGATGTAGGTATTTCCTGTATGTTGATTAACATTTGTGGGAGAAGATGAGAATAGACCCAGGAGAGAAGACTAAACTTGTTATTTCTTTCTTTCTGTGTAATCATAATCTTTGCAAACAGGAAAAACACCCAGTTGCCCATACACATAAGAAATTTGTAACACTGCGGGAGTGAACCCACTGTGTCACTGAACACATTTGGCTTGGGACAACTGCTGAGAGCTTTGTAAAGATGGACCCCCTGATTTTCACCTATTTAACCTTGTATGGGGATCTGGACTTCTTTGCAGGTGCCACCAAGCTGCTCCCTCTAGGAGTAGTCTCCGTTCAGAGGCTGATAACCCTGGTAGATTAAAATACCGATGCATGGCACAAAGAGGACAGGCAATGGACCACCAGCATCACAATAACCGTCAGCCAAAATGGGTATGATAATGGGTAAGATATATAGCAGGCTGGGTAATACCAGTTAGAGCATACTCCTAGTCCTAAATATAGTCAGTTCCACACATACCACTCTATCACATATAAGATAAGTAACTAGCTGTTGGAGTAAAAAATGTATAAGAAACCAAGCAAGTACACATATACCAATTGATCACACTGAAATAATTCGGTAAGATTCAATATAACTGACCCAAAGGTAATAGATCAAAGCTATGTATCAAGTATATAACATACAAAATAGATACCCAGTGACATGTTAGCCTCCAATGCACATTTTACCTCGAAAAGCTTCATCAGGAGGTAATACTGTGAAGCATACCCAAGTATCAATAAGAAGGTCAGACTAGAAGGCAAATAACGTGCACCTGATCGTAAGCAATAGCCTGTTGTTTTGCTAATAAGAAAAAGACTACATGTGTTGAGGTTTTTTACACAGAAAAAAAGCACAATATCTTAGTGTAGGCACAAATGCAAGGTTACTTACTCCACTTGAGAGATGAAAGAACAGGAGAAATTCAGACATGTTTCCCATACCTCTCACGCCAGATCTGATAAGGATGAAATCACAAATGGTCGGCAGGTAGATGGACAAACATGCTTCTCGGGCTGTGGATATCTTTTCTTATACTCAACACAATTTGAAGACAACCTTCTCAGAAGGAGAAAAACAATAAATGCAAATTCAAAAGTACACTTACTTAAATAGGTGGCAAGAGATACTACCATGCCACGTCATTACACCATCTAATAATATCCAATAAAATTGCCAGCATGCATGAGGAGAGAGCCGACCAAACACTCACAGCAATGGCTGTTATGGGACAACGAACAGATGGTACATGTGCGCTATCGCTTGAAACGCAAACCAGAATTCCAGCCCAGGAAATGTGCAGGTACAAAAGAGATGCCTGTTCCGGGTCAATGGCAGGATATTATAAAATTAAAACCTGCTTTTACTTTCACTTTCAGCTGCATTCACTGCATCCCAATTTCTAACAGTGATATCTTACCATGTACTGAAGATAATGCTGTGATTTAGAATGCCAGCTTTTAAACAATACGAAAACCCATATCTTTAGTTGCTACCAATCCAGAGATATGAGCAGCTAAAGCTTCAGTCTGAAGGAGGAGGGGGAGCTGTTGCAGAGCTGACAGGAAAGGAAAAATAGTAAAAAAAATATATATATATAGAAATGTGACATTATCATCATTGTACTGACCCACATAATAAAATTACGTTAGTTACTTTATACTACAAAGCAAATGCTGTAAATAAATTCCGCAAAACAATGTAAACATTGCTGTTTTTATCTTTCCCCCTAAAATTAAATAAAAGTTATTTAACACACCATACATACCCCAAAATGGTTCCTAAAAAAATCTACAACTAATCCTGCAAAATAAAAAACTAATTAGAAGGAAAAAGTCATGACGACTGGAACACAAAGGGGGAACATGTTATTGGTCCTTAAGGCTAAATTTAATTAGGTCACTAATGGGTTAAAATGCAATAGTGCGCCAACAAGATTTACTTCAGACACATATTAACAATTTACAATAAAAAAAAATTTGGGAAGGGTTTTTCCAATTTTATTGTGAGCGTGAGAAAGTTAATGTATTTAAATTTATTTTATACTTATTTATATTCTTACATTTTATTTTTTACTTTTAATTTTTTTTTATATTGACAGCGTTTGTTTATTTTTTCTATTTTTATTGTCATATGCTTAATTATTGTGCCATTGGCACAATGATTGCAAGTATTCTGTTGGCCTTTTTGCAGTGTTGATAACACTTGTCACTTTTCTTCAAGCCCTTTAATAATACATTTCTTCTGACATTATTTCTAGTTGTATTTACAGTCCCTGACAAAAGCCTTGTTGCTTGTGTACAAATTGACCTGAAGTGCCGCTAAAATATATTTCTAATCAAGATTTTGTTACAAGAAATGGGTCATTTTAATCCCAACAGCTTTTGTAATAATGTTTCAGTGCAAAACGAAACTGACAATAAGTATTCTAATATTCACAGCTTGGTAAAGCCCATTGAGTCAATTTTTTCCAAGACATAAGTGTTGTATCCTTGTCATATGAGCTTCACCTGTGACTAATAATGGATCAATTAGGTCTCAGGTGTGTATAAAAAGAACCCCAGTACACTAGACCTTCACATCAACTGCAACTAGACCTCTACAAATATGCCTAAGATTCACCCGGAGACTAAAGTGTTAATTTTCAAGAGGCTGAAGACCAGATCCACTGCTGATGTGGCAAACACCTTCAATGTGTCTCAGCATCAAGTTCAGAGGATAAAAAAAAGATTTGAAGAGACTGGAGACATTTTGGACAAGGCCAGGTCAGGTTGACCCCGCAAGACAACTGCTCGAGAGGACCGTTTGTTGGCTAGAAAATCCAAGGCCAGCCCATTTTCCACTGCAGCAGAGCTCCACAAGACCTGGTCACCTGAAGTCCCTGTGTCAACCAGAACAGTTTGTCGGATTCTGTCTCGAAATGGCCTCCATGGTCGAATCAGTGCCCATAAGCCAGCACTAAAAAAAAGACAATTGAAAAACCGTGTGGCATTTGCCAAGGGCAACAGCCTGCTAAAAGGATGGACGCTGGAAAAGTGTCAGAAGGTGGATTTTTCAGATGAATCTTCTGTTGAATTACACCACAGTCGCCGCAAATATTGCAGGAGACCTACTGGAACCCACATGGAGCCGAGATTTACCCAGAAAACAGTGAAGTTTGGTGGAGGCAAAATCATGGTCTGGGGTTGCATCCAGTATGGGGGTGTGCGAGGGATCTGTAGGGTGGAAGGCAATACCAAATACCAAGAAATCTTAGCTACCTCTTATATTCCCAACCATAAAAAAGGCCAAATTCTGCAGCAGGATGGTGCTCCATCGCATACTTCCATCTCCACATCAAAGTTCCTTAAGGCGAAGAAGATCAAGATGCTCCAGGATTGGGCAGCCCAGTCACCAGACATGAACATCATTGAGCATATGTGGTGTAGGATGAAAGAGGAAGCATGGAAGACGAAACCAAAGAATAGTGATGAACTCTGGGAGGCATTCTTTTCTATTCCTGATGACTTCATCAATAAATTGTATGAATCATTGCCAAACCGTATGGATGCTGTCCTTCAAGCTCATGGAAGTCATACAAGATATTAAATTTGGATCTCACAGCACCACTACTTAATTTGCTGACATATTTTTGGATTTTCAGTAAAGTTGTTCAATTTCTGTATAGGCGACAAAACTTTTGTCTTGCTAAAATTTTACCTTTCTGTCTTGATTAAATGATAAATCTTTTTTCAGTGAAACTAATTTATTTCAGTGCATTAAACATCATTTGGGAGGGCTTTAGATTTTCATATGAGCTATTTCTAACACCAATTGATTAATTAAAAGTCAGGTTAATAGCAGGATTTCTATTAGAATTTCTACAAAATAGAGAAGCAACAAGACTTTTGTCAGGGACTGTATGTATTAGTGCTGGATTTCAGAACATGGGCAGTTATTCACATATCTTAGTTTGTGGCTGCAGCACAGACGTGATCCAGTGTACGCACCGGCCTTTAAAGCCCAGGGACGCTCCAGATGCCGCTCTCTGCTGGTCCTTTAACTAGTGCTGTCAGCAGTTTTACATGGTCAGGATTGCTGACAGCTTTCAACAACTTTTTTGTGTGACACTTTTTAATAACTATACTTATTTTTCCAACATTTATTTTAATGTTGGAGAGCACATTCAATTCAATGTAAGATTGAGCCATGGAAGAAATCTATTAAAATGGCTCTAGAAACATGGATCTATATAACTGTTTATGCATACAACTGGTTTATCCATAAGTAGAAATTTGGTTCCTTTTTTTAATAATTATATGTAAGGAGTTTCTGTATAATATAATTAGGGATTAGTGAATTGACTTCGGATGAAACATCCGAAGTCGATTCGCATAAAACTTCATTTTAATACTGTACAGTATTAGAATGTATTGGCTTCGATGAACCGAAGTTATTGCTTCGAAAAGTCTCGCCACTTGGAACCGAACCCGAGTTCGGGAAATGTTTTTTTACAGTAGAAATTAATTTATGAAGTTATTTCTTCATGCTATTTGAAGCAATAACTTTGGCTCATTGGAGCCAATACATTCTAATACTCTACGGAGATCCTGCTCTGTACAGTATAAGAACGAAGTTTTATGTGAATCGACTTCCGATGTTTCATCCGAAGTTGATTCGCTCATCCCTAAATATAATGTTTTATGCCAAGTTATTATTTTCTCAATTTACAGACATTCAGACTTCCCATATTTCTTGACATCAACTGGGCAACTGCTATAATAATACCCGAGTTTGTCACACCAATACAAGATTCCCATACTGACACCAAAATCGATTGTAATTCTATTATTTATGCGGTCAGGAACCTTCTAGTATAGCATGGAGCAGGGTTGGTCAGGAAATGAAAGGCTTCTTGCTGTGCTGGGCTCTTAATGAAAAGTGATTTTGCAGCTGCCTTTCTCTTTATAAGAAACATTACTATTTAATATCAGAGTAAGACCCGGGGATTTATGGTGTACAACATTTTTACTAACATCGTAACAGTACACCATGCTGGCAATGAACTCTTTCTCCAAGCACTGTTATGAATCCTCTAAGTAATGGCATCTACTTATATTTGTCATTTAATGCCCCATCATGCAAGTCATTGTGCAGATCACAGCAGTTAATAATGCATATGCACCTACTCAAACACTATCTATTTAGACCTACAGTAATTTGCCTGTAAGCACCACTCATGGCAAGATATGGATATTACCTTAATAACTAGGTTTCTAGTGTTGAAAGCGGGTACACTGGTTATTAGGGCTGAAATGTATTAGCCTTCCAGCAGCTAAGAAGTTTTTCAGAAAAGTTGAAATGAAGAACACTATTTTCTATTGTCTCCTGGGAAAGGTTGTAAACCTTATTCAATTTTATTGTGAACCAAAAATTGTGGTCAACCCAAAATTTCTATGGACATACAACCCCCCCCCCCCCCCCCCCTTTTTTTTTTATGTATGCCCTCATTTCCCATCCTCATAATGGCCTCAATATAATACCCTTGAATAACAAACAAGCCAAAATAAAGGGGCTGTTCACTAGTTAAAAATAAATGATGGCAGCAACATTTAGAAAAAAAAATCCACAATTCCACAAACTTACTCTACATACATCCATTGCATGCTTAGATTACCACAGTGATGATGTATATTATGTGCAGTACTTACTGGCATCACTGCTGCAACCATGTAAACAAAAACTGGTGGGGATTTATTTGTCAAATACATGTTTTAATCCTGGATATTCTCTTTAGTACAGACCCCCTTCCCAAGACTCCAAAATTCATTCAAGACTTATCACACACAGGAATCCAGGAGGAATTACAAGTCTTTTTTGTTGCTGAAGGATGGCTGAAAAAAAGTATTTTATTTGTGGACTACCATTCCTAACTTAACCGCCTCACGTCCGCCCATAGGATATAAACGTCCTATGGGTGGACGTCTATTTCTGACAGCACATTTTAGAACGTCCTGTCAGAAATAGCAGCTGCACGCTAATCGTGCAGCTGCTGATCGGGTTGCCCGCTGTCAGTGACAGCAGGGCAACCCTAAGACAAGGCAGGGACAGTGCCCAGGTGTCCCTGCCTTCACGATCGCTGCAGACACAGCGCTCACCGAGCGCTGTGTCTGCAGAGCAGGAAGCGCTGTGCGCTTCCTGTTCCGGCCCGGCGGTCATGTGACCGCCGGGACCGGAGAGTGCAGGAGCTGTGTGAGGTCTCTCAGAGACCTCGATCAGCCCTGCTGTGAGGCTGTACAGCGCTAGATTGCTGCTGTACAGCCTCTATAGGGGTGCATTTGTCCTGTAACTGGGGCTACTATCTCAGCCCCAGTTACAGGAGAAATCAACTGTGAAAAAAAAAAGAAAAAGTGAAGCAAATGTCCCCCAGAGGTCTTGTATGACCTTATGGGGGACGAAAAGTGTAAAAAAAAATAAAAAAAAATAAAGGGTTGAAAAAATAAAATAAAATAAAGTTTCACATGTAAAAAAAAAAAAAAGTTCCCAAGTTAGGAATAAAAAAAAAAAAATTAAAATAGAAAAAATAAAGTAAAATAGACATATTTAGTATTGCCGCGTCCGTAAAAACCAGCTCTATAAAAATATCACATGACCTAACCCCTCAGATGAACACCGTAAAAAATAAATAAAAAAAACTGTGTCAAAACAAGCAATTTTTGTCACCTTGCATCACAAAAGGTGCAACACCAAGTGATCAAAAACGCGTATGTCCCACAAAATGGTACCAATAAAACCGTCACCTCATCCCGCAAAGAATGAGCCCCTACATAAGAAAATCTCTCAAAAAATTAAAAAACTATAGCTCTTAGAACATGGAGACACTAAAACATAATTTTTTGGGTTTCAAAAATGCTATTATTGTGTTAAAGTGAAACAAATAAAAAAAAGTATACATATTAGGTATTGCCGCGTCCGTAAAAACCAGCTCTATAAAAATATCACATGACCTAACCCCTCGGGTGAACACCGTAAAAAAAAAAAAAAAAAAACTGTGTCAAAACAAGCAATTTTTGTCACCTTGCATCACAAAAGGTGCAACACCAAGTGATCAAAAACGCGTATGTCCCACAAAATGGTACCAATAAAACCGTCACCTCATCCCGCAAAAAATGAGCCCCTACATAAGAAAATCTCTCAAAAAATAAAAAAACTATAGCTCTCAGAACATGGACACATTAAAACATAATTTTTTGGTTTCAAAAATGCTATTATTGTGTAAAACTTTAATAAATGAGAAAAAGTATACATATTAGGTATCGCCACGTCCGTAACAATCTGCTCTATAAAAATGTCACTTGACTGAACCCCTAAGGTGAACGCTGTAAAAATAAATAAATAGAAACTGTGCTAAAACAACCAATTTTTTGGTCACCTTGCCCCATAAAGTGTTATATTGAATGATCAAAAAATCATATGTACCCAAAAATAGTACTAATAAAACTGGCACCTTATCCCCTAGTTTCCAAAATGGGGTCACTTCTTGGGAGTTTCTACTGTAAGGGTGCATCAGGGGGCTTCAAATGGGACATGGCATCTAAAAACCATGTGGAGTTCCTTTCCTTCTGCGCCCTGCCGTGTGCCCATACAGCAGTTTACGACCACATGTGGGGTGTATCTGTAAACCGCAGAATCTGGGTAATAAATATTGAGTTTTGTTTGGCTGTTAACCATCGATGTGTTAGAGAAAAAAATTGATTAAAATGGAAAATCTGCCAAAAAAGTGAAATTTAAAAATTTGATCTCCATTTTCCTTTAATTCTTGTGGAACGCCTAAAGGGTTAACAAAGTTTGTAAAATCGGTTTTGAATACCTTGAGGGGTGTAGTTTCTACAATGGGGTCATTTATGGGGGTATCCACTATGTAGGCCCCACAAAGTGACTTCAGACCTGAACTGGTCCTTATAAAGTGGGTTTTGGCAATTTTCTTAAAAATTTGAAGAATTGCTTCTAAACTTCTAAGCCTTCTAACGTCCTAAAAAAATAAAATGACATTTCCAAAATGATGCCAACATAAAGTAGACATATGGGGAATGTTAAATAATAAATATTTTATGAGGTATCACTTTCTGTTTTAAAAGCAGAGAAATTGAAATTTAGAAAATTGCGATTTTTTTAAATTTTTGGGTAAATTTGGGATTTTTTCATAAATAAAGGTGAAATATTTTGACTCAAATTTATGACTATCATGAAGTACAATGTGTCACGAGAAAACAATCTCTGAATGACTTGGATAAATAAAGGCGTTCCAAAGTTATTACCACATAAAGTGAGATATGTCCGTTTTGCAAAATTTGGCCTGGTCAGGAAGGGGGCAAAGGGCCCAGATGGGAAGTGGTTAATGCTGATATTGGTGATATTGCTTAAAACAGCCAAAGGGGCCATTGACCTTTCCAAGCTTTCATTTAGCTCTAGGATTGCAGGAGGTAGCAGCAATCATGCTCTACCAATTAGACCCCGATGGCAAATGTAATTAATTACTGCATATTATCAGAACCTGAGAATAGTTTCCTTAAAGGGTTTCTACCACCACATTTTGACCTAATTAGCTGTCAGACACTAGCGATCTGCTAGTGTCTGCTGTACCTAACCATGCTATTGTAATTCCTTTCTGTGCAGTGGTTACCCTAAAAAACGTAGTTTTATTGATATGCAAATGAGCCTCTAGGTGCTATGGGGGTGTCTTTTCAGCACCTAGAGGCTCCGTCCACTCACCATTTCTGCCGCCCAGCGCGCTCCAGCCCGCCCCTCTCCTCTAGATTGACAGCCTACTCGCGCCTGCGCCGTGTGCTTCTGTATTCGGTACAGGCGCAGTGACTGTCTCCCTGCGCCGGCATCTTCACTGCGCCTGCGCCGATTACGGCGCTGGGAGCAGTCCAACAGTCACTGCAGTCTATTTTTTACAGTTTTATCAACAAAAAAGATGACTAAGGGGAGATCGAATAACTCTGTATAAATATATAAGGGGTCAGTACAGAGATCTCTCCCATCATCTATTTATCCCCAGGACTGTGACTGTGAAAAAAGGACATCCTCTACGTCTGGAGAAAAGAAGGTTTGTACATCATAAAAGGGGAATCTTTACTGTAAGAGAGGTTAGACTATGGAAGTTAGAGGAGGTGGTAAGTTCAAGAGGAGCCTGGATGTATTTCTGGAGTGTAAAATTATTACAGGTTATAGTTATTATATTTCTGGAGTCATTGATCAAGGGAGTTATTCTGATTGTACTGTATATTGGAGTCAGGAAAGAATGTTTTCCCCTAAGAAGAGGAAAATTGCCTTCTCATGAGTGGTTTTTGCCTTCCTATGGATAAACTTTGCAGGAAAATAGCCTGTACAGACGGATGCATGTTCTTTTATGGCCTTACAAACTATGTTACTATGATTAGGGAGTTGAATTTCAATGGCCTCATCCTTTTGTTTTTTGGAGAGATAAGCTGTCTGGCAGCTTCTTTTGACCAAGCTGAATGTGCTTGTGTATGAAAGGGCCGGGACTCGGGAGAGATAGTTGTTTTCTGAACGAGTTACAGAAGACATTTAAATGGCCATCCATACTGGTCTGCTTCTAAAACTGAAAACAACACTGTGAGGGGGTCTCAGCTCTAGTGGGCTCCTAAGTCCATTAGGCTCTAAGCAGCATATAACATGGGGTTGTTATAGTAGTCAGTTGTTACCCATACTAGCTATTGGCTGATGGATGGTGCATGCTAGGAGTTTTATAACTACAGGTAAAGAACCAATTATGTCATCGAGAAGGTCCATACTTTTCACAAAGCTGCTTTTTCCTTTCAGTGACTCAAATACATCTTAACTAGGTGTGAATGTCTACAAGAAAAATAACTTCATAAGAGCAATATCTCATTGCAAAGAGGCTATTCTTAATTTGATAGCTTTGGACATGAAAAGATCTAAGCACTTAATTAATGAATTAAACAACTAATTAAATAAAACCTTGTGCTTGTAATTGAATTGAAAAATCAATGCAACCCTTGCCTAGAGCCATCCGTGAACTATGATGAGCTGCAAGATAATCAATAGCTAAAAAAGGAGTTTCTTCTTGCATAATGGGGCCTTTGATACTCGACTGCAGTAAGGTGTGAGGGTTTAGAATTAAATATACATATTTTATACAGCTTTGTAAGTTTTTTATTTTAACTTTCTTGAAATATTAAGGTTTCAGTCATGTTTCATTATAAATAAATATATCTCCTTTTGAACTATTGCCTGATTTTTAAAGGGTTGAACTGGCCAATGTGCATGCATTAGTAATTTTTGATACTTTAGATCAGTGGTGCACAACAGCATCCTGGGACATTTGTAGAATGTTTAAATTTAAGTAAAAAGAGTAATTCAGACAAAACTGTTACTATATTATATTTAGTGTAGACCATATTAAATACCTGTATCAGAACCACCCCTTAGGTATACCTAGGCATAACAGAGTGCATCACTTTTACTCAGATTAAGACCGAATGCACACGGCCGTGTTCCACGAGTGTATCACTGTACAGCAGCGGCGGCATGAAGCGCACGACGTCATAGCAACCAATGATGCTGCGCGCTCCTGCTGTCAGCAGGAATCCAGCCCGGGATACCACGGACCGTTCACTGCCGTGGAACACGGCAGTGTGCATTCTGCCTAAAGTGGTAGTCTCATTTGAGACAGTTATAAAATATTCTCCTTAGCTGTTTATGGGATTCAGGAAACACACTGTTTTCATAACTCTGATAAACTACAATGGAGAAAGGTAAAAACGGGAGCAAGGGATCCTCACCTTTCCAAAAAGTGGGTGTTTCCACTTCTGAAACTACCACCTTTCAGACATTTATGGTGTGTATTGTAGATATGTAATCTGTATGCATATGTAAAGTCATGGCTAGAAATACTCCTTTAGGGTTTATAGTGGACCTAAGGAGCAGTGGAGTCTGACAATGTGGCCATTGGGGCACATAGTATTCAGGCAGAATGCACATGCAGATGTAGGGAAAAAAAAGGTAGCATGTCTTAATGACAGTTTCAGCAGTAGACAGTGTCCTTAACGTAGATTCTTTTTCACCCATAGCTAAATCCTTTTGCTTAGATCTATTGGAATGGGTGCTATCTAATAAATTCTTCCTCTTTGGGGATGTTGTCCAGGATTTTAATATTGATAGCCTATCCTCTGGATAGGACCAGGCTTGGCCCTAGACAAAAATGTTTACAGAAGAAGAGGAGCATTGATGTTCTCTCTAGGTTCCTAAGATCTTTCCTCAGGGCCAAACCCCTTACAATCCACAAGAAACAGGGTTCTACCTCTACTCTTCTTCATGCCCAGAATAACTTTCACCTCATAGACATTCTCCTCACCAACCGGAACAGGAGCTTTGATAGGTTTCTTAACGAAATTATTCAGAATGACTGGTTTCAGCAGAGAGACGTGGAAGGAATTTGGTACCTGAATAGAGGCTGGCAGCTTAACCCCTTAGTGACCATGCACATTTAAAAAAAAATGCATTCCAAGAGCTATAATTTTTTTGTTTTTCATCAATGTACTTGTATGAGGTCTTATTTTTTGCAGGACAAGTTATAGTTTATAATGCACCATTTTAAGTACATGTAATGATTGAGTAAAGCAAGCTGTTTAGCTAAAAAAAAACTTTGTTTACATCAGTAAAAAGGCATATTAGTGGCCACTAAGCTTGTAAGCTTGTAGGAAACATCCTTAATTTGTTCAAGGATCTCAAATGGACCGATGAAGCATGGACCCAATTTGTAAAAGGGTATTTTGAGCCTGATGTATTTGGAGGCAAGCCACACTTTATCGCCATGACGGAAGTTAGGAGAATCTCTACATCTTTTATCGGCAGCCTCTT
The DNA here is from genome assembly GCF_905171765.1 of Bufo bufo. Taxonomy (NCBI): domain Eukaryota; kingdom Metazoa; phylum Chordata; class Amphibia; order Anura; family Bufonidae; genus Bufo; species Bufo bufo. The sequence goes on from NC_053389.1 coordinate 701,666,792, forward strand.
TCAAAGCTGCCCTGGTCTCCTGCCAGATTTTAGAGAACTCTCTTGAAGTTGCATCTGCTGCAGGGATACCAGGAATTGAAGACATTGGGAGTGGGATGTTAGGTTGTTGACCGTAAACAACAAAAAATTTTGACTTTTTGGAAGACTTGCTCACATGGTTATTGTATGAAAACTCAGCCCAAGGTAAGAGCTCGACCCAGTTGTCATGATGGAGGTTAATGAAGTGAAATAAATGAATGGGCGGCACTGCGCATCAGTCGCGGTCCAGGTGCGCGGTCAAGAGGTAAATACCCAAATATTTGCAGTATAAAGACCAGCACTCCGTAATTCCAATGATGAAAAAAAGTTTTCTTTTTATTCGTCACCCATGTGTGACGCGCGTTTCGACACTAGTTTGTGTCTTTATCAAAGTACAGGTGATAACAGCTCATCGTAGTTTACAAATGGCATCATTATATACAATTCAAATAACCCGCCTCTTGACCACGTAAGCAGTCACATGGCGAGGGGCGGACTGAGCCGTCCCTGGCCATGTGACCAGTCACGGGGCCAGAGCGTCATACTGCTAGGCAACCCAACCAAACAAACTAGTCAAGAGTGGAGTGCGGTGAGATAAGTATCTAATCCATATGTTATTATATTTTTACAAGGCAATTTTAGATCCCTTACACATCTCATATATATGCTCAATGGATAGCGATACATTATAATTCGAACATCACCCCCTCATACAAAAACAAATATATAATCACGGAGACAATGATGTCAGTCACACGATACATCATATGACATAGCACCATTGTCTCTGCTACAGAAAATGTTATAAAGGTATGTTGCATGTCACGGGAAATAGGTTGTGCTGCAGTATTCAATAAGATTCATGGCCGGTTCAGACATTTATAGAAAGCCGCGGTATCAATATTTGATTACAAAGCAATAGCATGCATAAATACAAAGTGACAGATCACAATTATCTATCACACACATATTGGATCAGAGAAAACAATTAAGTGAATATTCCTTATTTAAACCTTTAGGCGCAAGCGTCTCAAGTCGATGGATCCAATATGCTTCACGCTGGTGGAGCATCTGGATCCGATTTCCTCCACGTCGGGGTAAGGTTACTTCTTCTAGAATTTGAAAACGCAATTGTGAAATGCGGTGATTTTTTTCTTTAAAATGTTGGGGAATAGGTAGCAAAATATTTTCTTTCCTAATTGTGGACTTATGTTTTGCTACCCGGTCCTTCATACGCATTGTCGTTTCCCCAACATAGCACAACCCACAGGGACATTTAAGCAAATAGATCACAAAACTGCTATCGCATGTGAAGTGACCCCGAATGGGGATTTGCTGTCCTGTCTGTGGGTGTGCTATGTTGGAGCCTTTAATCACATTGGAGCAGTGAACACAGTTAAGACAAGGAAATGTTCCCTTCCTAACTGTAGAGAAAGTGAGCTGTCGCTGAGGCATCCTGTCACTCCCTACATCTGCTCGGACAATCATGTCCCTAATATTTTTATTTCGCTTGAAACACATCATGGGACGGTCCCTAAATTCCTGAATCTCAGGATATGATTTTTGTAAGATGTTCCAGTGTTTATAGATGACAGCCTTAACTCGGTCCATCCAAGGATGGTATTTTACCACTAGCGGTATTCTTTGTCCCTTGTCTTTCCTTTCTGTGGGATTTTTTATCTTATCCAGCTGTTGGTGTAATAGATAGGGCGGATAGCCTCTGTCTATAAATTTCTCAGTCATCTCCCGTAACCTGAGATCACGTGTGTCCTGATCCATGACAATATTGGCCACTCTTCTGTATTGCGAGTATGGCAGAGATTTTTTAACAGTAGATGGGTGATTACTTTGGAATGACAAGAGACTATTTCTGTCAGTTTTTTTGACATACAAGTCAGTGGTAATTCTATTGTCAGTTCCCCTAATCACCCATGTGTCAAGGAAGGAAACACGTTGTGTATCTTGGTGCAGGGTAAATTTCAGCTCTGGTCTTATGTTATTAATATAGTCCACAAAGGTCATAAGGGTCTCAATGCTGCACCGCCATATGCAAAAAACGTCATCTATAAAACGTTTCCAAAATATGCAATGATTTTGATACAGCTCACTTGGGTAAATATATTCTCTCTCAAAGTGTGCCATATAGCAATTTGCATATGGCGGTGCAGCATTGGACCCCATCGCGGTCCCGCACCGCTGCTGGAAAAAAGTGTCCTGAAATAAAAAATAATTTCGACGTAAGACAATGGACAATAAGGAAATAAAAAATTCTTTTTCATGTACCGAGTATAGGCTGTCATCCAGTAACTTCTGAACAGACTCCAGACCTTTTTCATGCGTTATACTTGTATATAAACTGCAGACGTCTAGAGTGACCAGGATGCAATCATGCGACAGCTCAATTTCCCGTACTGCCTCCAAAAAATGTTGAGTATCCCTCAGGTAGGAAGGGAACATTTCCTTGTCTTAACTGTGTTCACTGCTCCAATGTGATTAAAGGCTCCAACATAGCACACCCACAGACAGGACAGCAAATCCCCATTCGGGGTCACTTCACATGCGATAGCAGTTTTGTGATCTATTTGCTTAAATGTCCCTGTGGGTTGTGCTATGTTGGGGAAACGACAATGCGTATGAAGGACCGGGTAGCAAAACATAAGTCCACAATTAGGAAAGAAAATATTTTGCTACCTATTCCCCAACATTTTAAAGAAAAAAATCACCGCATTTCACAATTGCGTTTTCAAATTCTAGAAGAAGTAACCTTACCCCGACGTGGAGGAAATCGGATCCAGATGCTCCACCAGCGTGAAGCATATTGGATCCATCGACTTGAGACGCTTGCGCCTAAAGGTTTAAATAAGGAATATTCACTTAATTGTTTTCTCTGATCCAATATGTGTGTGATAGATAATTGTGATCTGTCACTTTGTATTTATGCATGCTATTGCTTTGTAATCAAATATTGATACCGCGGCTTTCTATAAATGTCTGAACCGGCCATGAATCTTATTGAATACTGCAGCACAACCCATTTTTCCTTGACATGCAACATACCTTTATAACATTTTCTGTAGCAGAGACAATGGTGCTATGTCATATGATGTATCGTGTGACTGACATCATTGTCTCCGTGATTATATATTTGTTTTTGTATGAGGGGGTGATGTTCGAATTATAATGTATCGCTATCCATTGAGCATATATATGAGATGTGTAAGGGATCTAAAATTGCCTTGTAAAAATATAATAACATATGGATTAGATACTTATCTCACCGCACTCCACTCTTGACTAGTTTGTTTGGTTGGGTTGCCTAGCAGTATGACGCTCTGGCCCCGTGACTGGTCACATGGCCAGGGACGGCTCAGTCCGCCCCTCGCCATGTGACTGCTTACGTGGTCAAGAGGCGGGTTATTTGAATTGTATATAATGATGCCATTTGTAAACTACGATGAGCTGTTATCACCTGTACTTTGATAAAGACACAAACTAGTGTCGAAACGCGCGTCACACATGGGTGACGAATAAAAAGAAAACTTTTTTTCATCATTGGAATTACGGAGTGCTGGTCTTTATACTGCAAATATTTGGGTATTTACCTCTTGACCGCGCACCTGGACCGCGACTGATGCGCAGTGCCGCCCATTCATTTATTTCATTGATTTCCTTGATTTTTTGGAGCGTGCACGTGCTGTCGAGCTCAAACGTACAGATGAGCACCTACGGCTATGATGAGGAGGAAGCTCGTGCAATAGTAGCACGAATTGATTCATCGGCAGAGTTCCTGAGAATACCCCCAGGTGAACTGAGAAGCCGTGATTTTGAGAGAACCTCCAAGCATTTGGTATCACTACAATTGCATGCTACCACACTAGCGGAGTATCACCGCTCCAAACGCATCCCACGTGGATTAAGAGTGAACCTTCGACCAACTTTTTTCCGTGAAAGTGTTGAATACTGTGCCCGCTTTGCCAGTATTTTAAATAAGTGTTCCTTGGACATCATAGTCCTGACGATTGAACACCTGACCAACGCTATTGCCGAGTGCCAAGAAAGCATCAGTACCATCGAGTCCCAACTAAGAGACTGTCTTAAAAAGGAGGATTTTGATATCCTGAAAGATAAGATTGATAAACAATGTGCCGAACTACAAAGCTCTATACAGAGCACAAAGCGCACAAAATATATCCGGGATATGGAAGACTACCAAAGAAATCAAGTCTACAGATGGCAGGACAAGGCCGGCACTGCTACATCTCAACCACCGCGCCGTCCCGGCCGCAGAGCGGGTACAGCTTCATCCGACTCCGGGAGCGACTCCACAACAGGTCAGCGCAATTTTTTAGGAGCACGCAGACGCCCAAGAAGGCCAATACCCGGCGCTCAGGTCGACACCATCATCGGGGACGCCGAAGCGCCACGTCTAACCCGGTCACAGGTACTCAGCCCACCTTAGTGTTAAACCTATCCTCTAAGAATCTCTCTCCACTCCAAATTGGACTTCTTGAAAAGGGACTATCCTTCAGTCCCACCACGAGTCTGGATACATTTGGACTGGACATGGATCTAAACCGCTTTTTTCGGAGCATACGGCTTAAAAGCCATTTTTCAAAAGTTCCTATGCATGATCCGGTCCCTATTGTAAATTTACAACCTTCATTAAATCTACAGCAATTTGGCTTAAGGCTTAAGAGCCATTATATGCCCCCAAAGATTTACCACCCTAGTGAAACGTTTATACATCTTGTACAACGTGATATTGCCACATTGCTTGCAGATTTTAAGAAAGGTGATTACTATATTCACCATAATTTGTCCGCGGAGGAGAGGCAGGTGGTCAATCATCTGACTGATGATGACTCCCTGGTCTTTAAGCCTGCGGACAAAGGCGGTGCCCTTGTCATACTTGATAAAGATTATTATGTTAGAGAGATTCAGGAACAATTATCCGACCACAATGTCTATGAAATATTGCAGGGGGATCCGGTCTGGACAATAAAACGGGAGCTACAGACTTTGGTTGATCAAAATGTATTACATCATGTTATTGATAAAAAATTAGCGGAGTTCTTGATCAACCAACACCCCGTGACACCCGTATTTTATACATTACCAAAAGTGCATAAATCCCTGGATAAGCCTCCGGGTCGCCCCATTGTTGCAGCTAGTGATTCAGTTCTATCTCCCCCTGCAATATTTCTCGACAAAGTGTTGACTCCACTTACAAAAAAGGCCCCTTCCTACCTGAGGGATACTCAACATTTTTTGGAGGCAGTACGGGAAATTGAGCTGTCGCATGATTGCATCCTGGTCACTCTAGACGTCTGCAGTTTATATACAAGTATAACGCATGAAAAAGGTCTGGAGTCTGTTCAGAAGTTACTGGATGACAGCCTATACTCGGTACATGAAAAAGAATTTTTTATTTCCTTATTGTCCATTGTCTTACGTCGAAATTATTTTTTATTTCAGGACACTTTTTTCCAGCAGCGGTGCGGGACCGCGATGGGGTCCAATGCTGCACCGCCATATGCAAATTGCTATATGGCACACTTTGAGAGAGAATATATTTACCCAAGTGAGCTGTATCAAAATCATTGCATATTTTGGAAACGTTTTATAGATGACGTTTTTTGCATATGGCGGTGCAGCATTGAGACCCTTATGACCTTTGTGGACTATATTAATAACATAAGACCAGAGCTGAAATTTACCCTGCACCAAGATACACAACGTGTTTCCTTCCTTGACACATGGGTGATTAGGGGAACTGACAATAGAATTACCACTGACTTGTATGTCAAAAAAACTGACAGAAATAGTCTCTTGTCATTCCAAAGTAATCACCCATCTACTGTTAAAAAATCTCTGCCATACTCGCAATACAGAAGAGTGGCCAATATTGTCATGGATCAGGACACACGTGATCTCAGGTTACGGGAGATGACTGAGAAATTTATAGACAGAGGCTATCCGCCCTATCTATTACACCAACAGCTGGATAAGATAAAAAATCCCACAGAAAGGAAAGACAAGGGACAAAGAATACCGCTAGTGGTAAAATACCATCCTTGGATGGACCGAGTTAAGGCTGTCATCTATAAACACTGGAACATCTTACAAAAATCATATCCTGAGATTCAGGAATTTAGGGACCGTCCCATGATGTGTTTCAAGCGAAATAAAAATATTAGGGACATGATTGTCCGAGCAGATGTAGGGAGTGACAGGATGCCTCAGCGACAGCTCACTTTCTCTACAGTTAGGAAGGGAACATTTCCTTGTCTTAACTGTGTTCACTGCTCCAATGTGATTAAAGGCTCCAACATAGCACACCCACAGACAGGACAGCAAATCCCCATTCGGGGTCACTTCACATGCGATAGCAGTTTTGTGATCTATTTGCTTAAATGTCCCTGTGGGTTGTGCTATGTTGGGGAAACGACAATGCGTATGAAGGACCGGGTAGCAAAACATAAGTCCACAATTAGGAAAGAAAATATTTTGCTACCTATTCCCCAACATTTTAAAGAAAAAAATCACCGCATTTCACAATTGCGTTTTCAAATTCTAGAAGAAGTAACCTTACCCCGACGTGGAGGAAATCGGATCCAGATGCTCCACCAGCGTGAAGCATATTGGATCCATCGACTTGAGACGCTTGCGCCTAAAGGTTTAAATAAGGAATATTCACTTAATTGTTTTCTCTGATCCAATATGTGTGTGATAGATAATTGTGATCTGTCACTTTGTATTTATGCATGCTATTGCTTTGTAATCAAATATTGATACCGCGGCTTTCTATAAATGTCTGAACCGGCCATGAATCTTATTGAATACTGCAGCACAACCTATTTCCCGTGACATGCAACATACCTTTATAACATTTTCTGTAGCAGAGACAATGGTGCTATGTCATATGATGTATCGTGTGACTGACATCATTGTCTCCGTGATTATATATTTGTTTTTGTATGAGGGGGTGATGTTCGAATTATAATGTATCGCTATCCATTGAGCATATATATGAGATGTGTAAGGGATCTAAAATTGCCTTGTAAAAATATAATAACATATGGATTAGATACTTATCTCACCGCACTCCACTCTTGACTAGTTTGTTTGGTTGGGTTGCCTAGCAGTATGACGCTCTGGCCCCGTGACTGGTCACATGGCCAGGGACGGCTCAGTCCGCCCCTCGCCATGTGACTGCTTACGTGGTCAAGAGGCGGGTTATTTGAATTGTATATAATGATGCCATTTGTAAACTACGATGAGCTGTTATCACCTGTACTTTGATAAAGACACAAACTAGTGTCGAAACGCGCGTCACACATGGGTGACGAATAAAAAGAAAACTTTTTTTCATCATTGGAATTACGGAGTGCTGGTCTTTATACTGCAAATATGGAGGTTAATGAAGTGTCACAAAAAATTGGTCAGGATTTGATTGACTCGTACCACTTGACCATTAGACTGCGGATGATAAGCTGAAGAGAAGACCAGGGACACATTCACTAGCTTGCAGAAAGCTCTCCAGAACTTATATGGAGGAGGTTAACATGGCAATATGTAGAATATGTGGGCAGAAGGTGAAGCGTGTCAACCAAAAAAAAAAAAACAATAACCCCATATAGAATAAGAGAGCACACATATAAAATATATGTAATTTATTAAAGACACATTAAATGACAATAAATATAACATAAAGGCACAAAGTAAAGGGGGTGGTGGTGCGCCCCATGTAGTGGGACCAAAATCAACCTCCCTCACATATACCGGACTAACAGGGAAAAGGGGGTCACAGACATTGGATATAAAGCTGCATACTAATGGGAGAGCTGTAAGTTCACCCAAAGTAACCTATAACCATGTGGATGCTACATACAATAATACAAAAAAGTCAACGTGGTCACACACAGCACACCTACCCCCCAATGGTAACATAGATGGCAATCCGATAAATGCGGATTACCAAATAGTAATACAATCAAGGGCAGAGCAGGAATTCTGTGTGTAAGCAATAAATCATACTGAATTAACAAAGTAACAATGCATGAAACAAAAACACAAATTACCCATGGTATGCCAGAACCCAAGGTCTGTGACCAGAGCTGCAACTCGACGCGCGTTTCGCCGAGAAAGGCTTCGTCAGGAGGTAAAGATAACAAACAGTGTCTATCTTTAAATAGTGTGGTCCACAGCTGGCACTTGATTAGCGCATACGCCCAGTGATGCAGAGCATGACATCACAGAGGCGCGCCACCCACTCCCAGGAACCAGGTGAGGCCCGCCCAGCACGTCACATGACCGGGCAGGGATGAGGGAGCCGCACCTACTGCGTGCAGCCACTCCCCCCTCCCGTCCGATCACATGACATGGGGGCGTGCGTCAGCCGGCTCACAAGGGACAGGTATAGGAGCGCCACCGCGATGCCCCCCCGCAGCGCACTATAATTTAGATTGTAATATTGAAAACGGGATCCGGCATACCCATGCAGCAATAAATGGACAACATAATGACAGGATACATCTCAGATACAATTTATATTCCAATCCGATGCATATAGGAACGGAATCCCTATGTAACCCCCATGTTTACAAATCTCTAAAGTTGGAACAATCATATACATATATAAAGTATGAAAAAGAACTACAGTAGAAATAATGGCCCAAAACGTTAGCCCACTATGCCATATCATAATCAGGGCATATAGGTGACCTATCTCATGAATAAAGTGCTAACACTATGAATCTTTTTTTTTTTTTTCTCTTTCTTTTTATATACAGTCGTGGCCAAAAGTTTTGAGAATGACACAAATATTAGTTTTCACAAAGTTTGCTGCTAAGCTGCTTTTAGATCTTTGTTTCAGTTGTTTCTGTGATGTAGTGAAATATAATTACGCGCACTTCATACGTTTTTATCGACAATTACATGACATTTATGCAAAGAGTCAGTATTTGCAGTGTTGGCCCTTCTTTTTCAGGACGTCTGCAATTCGACTGGGCATGCTCTCAATCAACTTCTTGGCCAATTCCTGACTGATAGCAACCCATTCTTTCATAATCACTTCTTGGAGTTTGTCAGAATTAGTGGGTTTTTGTTTGTCCACCCGCCTCTTGAGGATTGACCACAAGTTCTCAATGGGATTAAGATCTGGGGAGTTTCCAGGCCATGGACCCAAAATGTCAACGTTTTGGTCCCCGAGCCACTTAGTTATCACTTTTGCCTTATGGCACGGTGCTCCATCCTGCTGGAAATTGCATTGTTCTTCACCAAACTGTTGTTGGATTGTTGGAAGAAGTTGCTGTTGGAGGGTGTTTTGGTACCATTCTTTATTCATGGCTGTGTTTTTGGGCAAAATTGTGAGTGAGCCCACTCCCTTGGATGAGAAGCAACCCAACACATGAATGGTCTCAGGATGCTTTACTGTTGGCATGACATAGGACTGATGGTAGCGCTCACCTTTTTTCCTCAGGACAAGCCTTTTTCCAGATGCCCCAAACAATCGGAAAGAGGCTTCATCGGAGAATATGACTTTGCCCCAGTCCTCAGCAATCCATTCACCATACTTTCTGCAGAAGATCAATCTGTCCCTGATGTTTTTTTTGGAGAGAAGTGGCTTCTTTGCTGGCCTTCTTGACACCAGGCCATCTTCCAAAAGTCTTCGCCTCACTGTGCGTGCAGATGCGCTCACACCTGCCTTCTGCCATTCCTGAGCAAGCTCTGCACTGGTGGCACTCCGATCCCGCAGCTGAATCCTCTTTAGGAGATGATCCTGGTGCTTGCTGGACTTTCTTGGATGCCCTGAAGCCTTCTTAACAAGAATTGAACCTCTTTCCTTCAAGTTCTTGATGATCCTATAAATTGTTGATTGAGGTGCAATCTTAGTAGCCACAATATCCTTGCCTGTGAAGCCATTTTTATGCAACGCAATGATGGCTGCACGCGTTTCTTTGCAGGTCACCATGGTTAACAATGGAAGAACAATGATTTCAAGCATCACCCTCCTTTTAACATGTCAAGTCTGCCATTTTAACCCAATCAGCCTGACATAATGATCTCCAGCCTTGTGCTCATCAACATTCTCACCTGAGTTAACAAGACGATTTTTTTGGGATTAAGTTAATTTTCATGGCAAAGAAGGACTATGCAATTCATCTGATCACTTCATAACATTCTGGAGTATATGCAAATTGCTATTATAAAAACTTAAGCAGCAACTTTTCAAATTTCCAATATTTATGTAATTCTCAAAACTTTTGGCCACGACTGTACAGTGATATGATACCATATAACATGATAGTGGTATAGTGATACACAAGAAAATAATAATATAATGGTAAAATAATGTGACCAAATAGTCAAAAACTGTGAGGATGATGCGCCGTCAGTGACATATCAATGTAACTAACGGTCCCACATCATCACTTACTAAGGCCCTTTGTAAACAGAGCAATTCATATAATCAATAATTCATAATAAGTGCATAGAAATGTGAACAAAATATAAAAAAAAGTGACACACATAATAAATATACAAGTGACAATAATATCGCAAAAATTGATAAGGTGACTAGAATAGATGCTAGAGTAAAGTGCATTGTGCAAAGTAGCCCTGAGATAGTAACCACAGAGTTAATATATAATGCACGCATAATTCGTGCCAATAACCTAGCCCCCTAACAAGGTGGCCAAAATCCTAACAATTAGGAATTATAAGGGATAAAAATCAGCTGCCACAAGTATCCTCCCACTCCATAGTGAGGGTGTTGGGGTTTTGATAGATGTCCATTGCTCAATAGAGAGATGTTCTGCTCTAGGGCCGAAACTCACATATCTCCAATGGGACCACACGCAGTCGCAGCAATCAGATGTACTATGAAATACAAATAATGACAATAAGTATATAAAAGGACAACTAACAATAAAGGTTAAAAAGCACGATTTATAGAAAAGACTTTAAGCTAACCGTCTCATTGAGACCTTTAGGGATCTCACTCTTCAATAGAACAATCCATTTGGTCTCCAATTGCAGGAGGTGTTTCTTAATATCACCTCCACCGCAGCCCATGGAAACCCTGTCAATACCCATACACTGTAGCCCGGGGATCACCATTATGTTTGTCCCTAAAGTGCAGGGCTATAGGTTGAAATTGGGTCATTTCATTGTGTGCAGTTGTAGCTGCCTGGCGGATCTTGCTTGCATGTTCGAATACCATGACGCACAGCTCCCTGGTGGTCATCCCAACATACAAGAGTTTACAAGGGCAGGTGATCAGATATATCACAGATGCAGTCCTGCATGTGATATGATGTACAATGTGATAATCTCGTTGGCCCTCGGAATCCCTGAATGTGGCGGACCGAACCATATATCGACATGCCTGGCAGTTATTGCACGGGTAGGAACCCCATTTGGGCCAATTACTCCCAAAAATATAAGATGGTGATGGTGATACATAGTGAGGTGACTGCTGGTGAGCATATCACCCAGGTTTTTGGAACGTTGCCATGTAACCTGGGGATATTCTCGAAGTGTAGCCCGCTGGTCATTGTCTGATAGCAAGATAGGCCAGTGTTTGGTAAGTATTTCCCGTATTTTACGCCATTGCATGTTGAATGGTGTGATGAATCGACAGCTGGTATTGTCGATCTTTTTTCTATTGCTGGTCAAGAGAGCATCCCTATTGGTAAGTTTGGCACGTGCATACCCCTTCTTGATGTCATGTTGATTGTTAGAGATGTCGCAAACATAAAATTTTCTGTTCGCGGACGGCGAATGCGAATTTCCGCAAACGTTCGCGAACGGGCGAACCGCCATAGACTTCGATAGACAGGCGAATTTTAAAACCCACAGGGACTCTTTCTGGCCACAATAGTGATGGAAAAGTTGTTTCAAGGGGACTAATATCTGGACTGTGGCATGCCGGAGGGGGATCCATGGCAAAACTCCCATGGAAAATTACGTAGTTGACGCAGAGTGTGGTAAGTTAAATTCGCAATGCGATTAATATAACCTGTATTAATCGCATTGCGATTACAACTTAGATCTGAGTTCCTAATGGTTGTATTGCTAGAATATAACGAAGATTGAGAATATAGTGCTATATTTGTCAATTTTAGCAATACAACCATTAGGAACTCAGATCTAAGTTGTAATTGCAATGCGATTAATATAACCTGTTTTAATCGCATTGCGATTACAACTAAGATCTGAGTTCCTAATGGTTGTATTGCTAGAATTGACAAATATAGCACTATATTCTCAATCTTCGTTATATTCTAGCAATGCAACCATTAGGAACTCAGATCTAAGTTGTAATCGCAATGCGATTAATATAACCTATATTAATCGCATTGCGATTACAACTTAGATCCAGTGGAGTTGCGAGGGGGGTGCGGTGGGTATGGGCCGCACTGGGTGACACCAGTCTGATGGGGTGTCACCCGCGGCCCGCCGGCTCAGGAGTTCTCACTCACAAGTTCAACTTCTAAACTTCGCAAGCAAGCAAGCACGTCGCGCCGTCACGTGGTAAAGGGGGACGGGGGTGTGACTCACTGCAGCCTGATGAGTGGTGGGGCGCCGCGGCAGCTGCCCTACAGGAGTCTTTGGTGCCGGGAGCAGGAGGTAGGTAGAGCGGCTCTAACTTTATAGACGAAATTATTTTAATAATACCGCAATAATAATAAGTTAATAACCTAACCCCATTCATAAATTACTGGTGAATTATTATAGAGACGGCCCCAGGCCAGGAGACATAAGGGGTTGGGTTGAACTGTGGGCTGGGGCCACCCGGCCACATTTACTAATCTTTGCTCAGGGGGGCCTTCATAAATATAGACCCACATGGTGTGGACTGGTCATAAGAAGTCAGCTCCAATCAGATATCTGCTCATAGACCAAGACTCTCGGTCTATGCAGATATCTGATTGGAGCTGACTTAGCGACTTCTTTTTTTTTCTCTTTATCTCCTTATTATGGCTTTGGGGGGGGGCAGGGGGGCAGGGGTGACACCATTTTCTACCACTCCGGGTGACACCAGCCATAGCAACGCCAACCATTAGGAACCCAGCTCTAAGTTGAATTCGCAATGCGATTAATATAACCTGTACAGGGAGTGCAGAATTATTAGGCAAGTTGTATTTTTGAGGATTAATTTTATTATTGAACAACAACCATGTTCTCAATGAACCCAAAAAACTCATTAATATCAAAGCTGAATATTTTTGGAAGTAGTTTTTAGTTTGTTTTTAGTTTTAGCTATTTTAGGGGGATATCTGTGTGTGCAGGTGACTATTACTGTGCATAATTATTAGGCAACTTAACAAAAAACAAATATATACCCATTTCAATTATTTATTTTTACCAGTGAAACCAATATAACATCTCAACATTCACAAATATACATTTCTGACATTCAAAAACAAAACAAAAACAAATCAGTGACCAATATAGCCACCTTTCTTTGCAAGGACACTCAAAAGCCTGCCATCCATGGATTCTGTCAGTGTTTTGATCTGTTCACCATCAACATTGCGTGCAGCAGCAACCACAGCCTCCCAGACACTGTTCAGAGAGGTGTACTGTTTTCCCTCCTTGTAAATCTCACATTTGATGATGGACCACAGGTTCTCAATGGGGTTCAGATCAGGTGAACAAGGAGGCCATGTCATTAGATTTTCTTCTTTTATACCCTTTCTTGCCAGCCACGCTGTGGAGTACTTGGACGCGTGTGATGGAGCATTGTCCTGCATGAAAATCATGTTTTTCTTGAAGGATGCAGACTTCTTCCTGTACCACTGCTTGAAGAAGGTGTCTTCCAGAAACTGGCAGTAGGACTGGGAGTTGAGCTTGACTCCATCCTCAACCCGAAAAGGCCCCACAAGCTCATCTTTGATGATACCAGCCCAAACCAGTACTCCACCTCCACCTTGCTGGCGTCTGAGTCGGACTGGAGCTCTCTGCCCTTTACCAATCCAGCCACGGGCCCATCCATCTGGCCCATCAAAACTCACTCTCATTTCATCAGTCCATAAAACCTTATAAAAATCAGTCTTGAGATATTTCTTGGCCCAGTCTTGACGTTTCAGCTTGTGTGTCTTGTTCAGTGGTGGTCGTCTTTCAGCCTTTCTTACCTTGGCCATGTCTCTGAGTATTGCACACCTTGTGCTTTTGGGCACTCCAGTGATGTTGCAGCTCTGAAATATGGCCAAACTGGTGGCAAGTGGCATCTTGGCAGCTGCACGCTTGACTTTTCTCAGTTCATGGGCAGTGATTTTGCTCCTTGGTTTTTCCACACGCTTCTTGCGACCCTGTTGACTATTTTGAATGAAACGCTTGATTGTTCGATGATCACGCTTCAGAAGCTTTGCAATTTTAAGAGTGCTGCATCCCTCTGCAAGATATCTCACTATTTTTGACTTTTCTGAGCCTGTCAAGTCCTTCTTTTGACCCATTTTGCCAAAGGAAAGGAAGTTGCCTAATAATTATGCACACCTGATATAGGGTGTTGATGTCATTAGACCACACCCCTTCTCATTACAGAGATGCACATCACCTAATATGCTTAATTGGTAGTAGGCTTTTGAGCCTATACAGCTTAGAGTAAGACAACATGCATAAAGAGGATGATGTGGTCAAAATACTCATTTGCCTAATAATTCTGTACAGGGTGTATTAGTCGCATTGCGATTACAACTTAGTCAAATTTGTGACACTGCAGCTTCCGAATGAATCTAAAATGGATGCTATCCAGGAGGTGGGAGGGTCTGGGAGGGAGGGTATGATGCTGATTGGCTGGAATGTGTCTGCTGACTGTGAGGTACAGGGTCAAAGTTTACACAATGATGATGAATAGGGGGCGGACCGAACATCGCATATGTTCGCCCGCCGCGGCGAACGCGAACAAGCGATGTTCGCCGGGAACTATTCGCCCGGCGAATAGTTCGGGACATCTCTATTGATTGTATGCCCTATTGCGAAACCTACTGGAGAGCTCGCCAGACTGCACCTCAAAGTTAGCGTCACTGAAGCAAACAAGTCGGAGACGCAAAAATTGCCCCACCGGGATGGCCCTGATCGTCTGTGGGTAGTGTGCAGACTTAGCATGCAGGAGGGTATTGGTGGAAGTGGGCTTCCTGTAGAGAACCGTGGAGACCCGACCGTCACTCTCCCTACTGATGAGAATGACCAGGAACTCAATCCCGTCCCGGCTGTAGTGCCATGTCAGTCTGAGGTTGTTGTTATTGAGCCGCTGGAGGAAGGCCAGAAGCCGGCTCTCCATGCCCTGCCAGATAAAAAGTACATTGTCGATATACCGCGACCACGAGACCACCGAGCCATAATCCGGAAGGTACTGGACTATCTCTCTCTCCCACAGTCCGAGGAACAAATTAGCGTAGGAGGGCGCACAAGTCGCCCCCATCGCTGTTCCCCGGAGCTGTAGAAAGAGGCGGTCCTTAAATGTAAAATAATTGTGTTTCAAAATAAAGTCCAAAAGTTCAATCACAAACACAATAATGTCCGGATCTAGATTTGCCATATGCATAAAATACTGGCAGGCCCTGGTCCCGTGGTCATGGCATATCGACGTGTAGAGGGCCTCCACATCGCACATGACCAGCCACATGTCTCCCTCCAGCGACATGCCATTAAATTTCCTCAATACATCAGAAGTATCCCTGACATAGGACGGTAGGGTCTCCACGCATCCCCTCAGATAGAAGTCCACAAATCGACTGACTCGTTCACAAAGACTCCCCACCCCGGACACAATAGGGCGCCCGGGGGCGGTTTGTAACTGCTTGTGAACTTTGGGCAATAGGTACAGAGTAGGTGTCACCGGATGGTCAACCACCAAACCCTCCTTAAGTCGTGATGACAGAATGTTATTTTCAACCCCAGAATCCAGGATATGGTCTAGTTCGGCCTTAAATCTGGTTGTGGGGTTGCTGTCTAATCATTGGTAACACTCCCTATCTCCCAATTGTCTGAATGCTTCTTTCTCATACATCTGTGCAGGCCAAATCACAACATTTCCCCCCTTATCCGCAGGTTTGATCACAATATCCTTCAGATCATGTAACTCTTTAATAGCCCGATGTTGGTCACAGGTCAAATTTTTGCGGCCTGAATAGCCCGCCAGCTGTTCGAAATCATGTTTAACCAGCTTGACAAAAATATCAACATTTGGGCACAAGTGTTTCTGGGGGAAATGTTGTGATCGGCGGCACAGATGCAGAGATGACTTATTGGTGGATAGTAATGTTTCCTGTTCATCCAGTAAGGCCTGTCAATCGCTAAGGGCCTGTTTTTCAGCTTCAGTGGTGAATTGGGAAATGGGAGAGCCCCTCTCAA
The DNA here is from genome assembly GCF_905171765.1 of Bufo bufo. Lineage (NCBI taxonomy): Eukaryota > Metazoa > Chordata > Amphibia > Anura > Bufonidae > Bufo > Bufo bufo. Next base: position 701,683,172 of record NC_053389.1, read on the forward strand.
AATATTTTTTGAACAGGAGCTTCCTACCAAACAGTTCCAGGTCCTTCACGGCCGTGAAGTAATCAAATCTGCCTGAGGGAGCAAAAGTAAGCCCTTTCTCAAGAACCTGGACCTGTGAGTCAGTGAGCCTATGTGTGGACAGATTAATTACCTTTAGTTCTTCCTGTATCGTTTGCCTGTCGCCTCCACATTCCTGGTTCTCCTTTTTGGTCTGGGGGTGCTTGGTGTATGTTGGTAACCGGCTCTGTCTGTGCCGCCCTCCAGCACCCCCCGCGTTCCTAAAAAAGGCTCTCCACATGTCTCGTCAGACGTCACTGAAATTCCTGATAGGGATGCTGTGACCGACCCACTCCTATCACGCCTTTGCTGCCACCTGTACACTCTATTGGACTGAAAGTCTGTGAGGTCTCGCTGGAACTTTTTGGATTTCTGTTCCTGGATATTCCTTTCCCAGGTCTCCAGATCTGACCCAAGTGAGGTGTCAAAATTGTCAAAGTCCTCTTTTGTGAGTGTCTCCAATAACTGCGCCCTCACTGTATCAATTTCTTTCTCCGTCTGCTTAAGCGACCCACGGTCAAGCCCAATCAAGAGCTCTATCAGGGTCCTGGAGCATTTGTTAAGGGAATCCTCCCACCTCTCCGTGAATACCACGTCAGTGGTTTCCAGGGTGGGAAAAACCTGGATCCGTAAACCCCAGGGAATGATATTCCTGCTCAAGTAGTTTTCCAGGGCCGCCTTGTTCCACCAAAGCTTAATACATTTTTTGAGAAGATCCCTAATTTTTAGCTTCAAGTCTTTTACATTACGTGCATCCGAGTCAGCCACGGTGCCTTCACAAAATACTAAACCCAGTTTGGATATCCGTGCTACATCGCGATTTTTGTAGTCCATGAATCCGGAGAGTTTCTCTGTAATTTAAACAGACAGTTAGACCAACCTATAAGAAAAAAACTCAAATTGGGTATATAGATACACTGGGGTCTAGTATGATATACTGAGCCAACCAAAAAAAAAAAAAACAATAACCCCATATAGAATAAGAGAGCACACATATGAAATATATGTAGTTTATTAAAGACACATTAAATGACAATAAATATAACATAAAGGCACAAAGTAAAGGGGGTGGTGGTGCGCCCCATGTGGGGGGACCAAAATCAACCTCCCTCACATATACCGGACTAACAGAGAAAAGGGGGTCACAGACATTGGGTATAAATCTGCATACTAATGGGAGAGCTGTAAGTTCACCCAAAGTAACCTATAACCATGTGTATGCTACATACAATAATACAAAAAAGTCAATGTGGTCACACACAGCACACCTACCCCCCAATGGTAACATAGATGGCAATCCGATAAATGCGGATTACCAAATAGTAACACAATCAAGGGCAGAGCAGGAATGCTGTGTGTAAGCAATAAATCATACTGAATTAACAAAGTAACAATGCATGAAACAAAAACACAAATTACCCATGGTATGCCGGAACCCAAGGTCTGTGACCAGAGCTGCACCTCGACGCGCATTTCGCCGAGAAAGGCTTCGTCAGGAGGTAAAGATAACAAACAGTGTCCAGGTGAAGCATGGCCAGGGTGCCAACGTTGGCACCACAGCCCTACGTCAACATATGCAGCGTTACCATATGTGGTATCCTGATGATGATGCTGCTGCTACTGCCATATCCACACTTGGTCACCTTGCCACTCCGTGGTATCCTCTTGATGCTGCTGCTACTGCCATCTCCACACTTGGTCACCTTGCCACTCTGTGGTATTCTTCTGATGCTGCTACTGCCATCTCCACACTATGGCACCCTGCCACTCTGTGGTATCCACCTGATGATGCTGCCATCTCCAGACTATGTCACCTTGCCACTCTGTGGTATCCTGATGCTGCTACTGCCATCTCCACACTATGTCACCTTGCCACTCTGTGATATCCTCCTGCTGCTACTGCTGCTGCTACTGCCATCTCCACACTTGGTCCCCTTGCCACTCTGTGCTATCCTGATGCTGCTGCTGCTACTGCCATCTCCACACTATGTCACCTTGCCACCCTGTGGTATCCTCCTAATGCTGCTGCTACTACTGCCATCTCCACACTATGTCACCTTGCCACTCTGTGGTATCCTGATGCTGCTGCCATCTTCACAAAATGTCACCTTGCCACTCTGTGGTATCCTCCTGATGCTGCTGCTGCTGCTACTGCCATCTCCGCACTATGTCACCTTGCCACTCAATGGTATCCTGATGCTGTTGCTGCCATATCCACACTATGTCACCTTGCCACTCTGTGGTATCCTCCTGCTGCTACTGCCATATCCACACTATGTCACCTTGCCACTCTGTGGCATCCTGATACTGCTGCTGATACTGCCCTCTCCACACTATTTCACCTTGCCACTCTGTGGTATCCTCCTGCTGCTGCTGCGATCTCCACACTATGTCACCTTGACACTCTGTGGTATCCTACTGATGCTGCTGCTACTGCGATATCCACACTATGTCACCTTGACACTCTGTGGTATACTCCAGAAGCTGCTGCTGCTGCTGCTACTGCCATCTCCACACTATGTCAACTTACCACTATGTGGTATCATGATGCTGCTGCTGCGACTGCCATCTCCACACTATGTCACCTTGCCACTCTGTGGTATCCTCCTGATGCTGGTGCTGCCATCTCCACACAATGTCACATTGACACTCTGTCACGGAACCATGAACCAGACGTACAACAAGAGATAAGTGAAAATAAGAAGGCTTTATTGAAAATAAAGCTGTAAAGCAAAAGTCCAAACGGATGGTGAAACCGAGCAGAGTCTTTGCGAAGCCAGAGGTCAGGGACCAGAAGGGTAGTCAGACGAAGCCAGGATCAGGAACCAGCAGGGTAGTCAGACGAAGCCAGGATCAGGAACCAGCAGGGTAGTCAGACGAAGCCAGGATCAGGAACCAGAAGCAGCAGCAGTCTTAGAAGCATGTGAACACAAGAGGACCAAGCAAGGAACTGAAGCCACAGACCTCCTATATATATGAGCTAGGCATCCAGCTCCTCCCAGTGGGAAGGAGGAGCCGCAGGGTGGAAGGCTACAAGAAACCCAGAAACCAAGATGGCCGCCAGCACATGTCAAACGAAGGAGAACAGCAAGAAGGTAAGACCATGACACACTCTGTGGTATCCTACTGATGCTGCTGCTACTGGCATATCCACACTATGTCACCTTGCCACTCTGTGGTATACTCCTGAAGCTGCTGCTGCTACTGCCATCTCCACACTATGTCAACTTACCACTATGTGGTATCATGATGCTACTGCTGCGACTGCCATCTCCACAGTATGTCACCTTGCCACTCTGTGGTATCCTCCTGATGCTGCTGCTGCCATCTCCACACTGTCACCTTGCCACTCTGTGGTATCCTCCTGATGCTGCTGATACTGCCATCTCCACACTATGTCACCTTGCCACTATGTGGTATCTTGATGCTGCTGCTACCATCTTCACACCATGTGACCTTGCCACTCTGTGGTATCCTTCTGATGCTGCTGCTGCTCCTGCCATCTCCATACTGTCATATCCACACTATGGCACCTTGCCACTCTGTGGTATTCTCCTGATGCTGCTGCTGCTGCTACTGCCATCTCCACACTATGTCACCTTGCTACTCTGTGGTATGCTCCTGATGCTGCTGCTGCTACTGCCATCTCCACACTATGTCACCTTGCCACTCTGTGGTATCTTGATGCTGCTACTGCAACTGCCATCTTCACACTATGTCACCTTGCCATTCTGTGGTATCCTCCTGATGCTGCTGCTTCTGCCATCTACACACTATGTCACCTTGCCACTCTGTGGTATTCTCCTGATGCTGCTGCTGATACTGCCATCTCCACACTATGTCACCTTGCCACTCTGTGGTATCCTCCTGTTCCTTCTGCTACTGTCATATCCACACTATGGAACCTTGCCACTCTGTGGTATCCTCCTGATTCTGCTGCTTCTGCCATTTCCACACTATGTCACCTTGCCACTCTGTGGCCCGATCCTGATGCTGCTGCCACCTGCACACTCTGTCATTGGCCCACTCTGTGGTTTCCTCATGCTGCTGCCAACTCCTGACTCTGTCATTGTGCCCCTCGATGGCCTCTTCATACTGCTACCAACTCCAGACTCGGTCATTGTACCACTCAGTGGCCTTCTCATACTGCTGCCAACTCCAGACTCTGTCAGTGTGCCACTTTGCAGCCTCCTGATGCTGCCGCCACCTTCCGACTCTGTCATTGTGCCACCTTGTGGCCTCCTCATGCTGCTGCCACCTCCACAATCTCTCGTCGTCATGATACTCTGTGGCCTCCTGATGCTGCCGCCACCTCCAGACTTGGTGATTGTGCCACTTGGTGGCCTCCTCATACTGCTGCCAACTCCAGACTCGGTTATTGTGCCACTCGGTGGCCTCCTCCTGATGCTGCTGTTGCCGCCACCTGCAGACTCTGTAATTGGGCCACTTTGTGGTCTCCTCATGCTGCTGACACCTCCACAATCTCTCGTCGTCGTGCTACCCTGTGGCCTCCTGATGCTGCCGCCAGCTACACAATCTTTTATTGTCGTGCCACTCTGTGGTCTCCTGATGCTGCTGCCACCTCCCGACTCTGTCATTAGGCCACTCTATGGTCTCCTCATGCTGCATCCACCTCACCACTATGTCATAGGTTCACTCTGTGGACTTCTCATGCTGTTCCCACCCTCCCCACTTCATGACTGGGCGACTATTTTGGCTTTCGGCCTGGCTGATATCACGATTTATTTGACCTTTCTTCTGATCTGTCAGAAGGAAGGAAAAATGAGACGCACAACGGATACTGTCCGTGTAGCAGCTTTAAGACCTGTATGGTCCCATCATAATTGGCTTATGATTTGGTAGCCAAAAGCAGGAGTGGGTACAAAACACAGAAGACATGCAAATATTCTCTGTTTTAGATCCACTCCTGTTTTTTTTGGCATTAGCAATACTGATGATTTATTGCTTACTGCTGACACCCTCTCCATTCTGTCCGGGGGGCTCTACTTGTATACACGTTTAATAGAACAGGTTCTGAAGACATCTATGTGGAATCAGCTGGCAACGGTGTAAAAAAAAGTGTGCTTCCTCTTGGTGCTAACATCGACCTGTAAGGCTGAGTTCATACTTGAGTTATTTGGTCAGTTTTGACCATGTGACTGCCCTAATAAGGGAAGTGTGCAGTGATTCTAAGAGCGACCCCTGTCATCTGCATGTCATACGGACTCACAGTATTATTTCACTACCAAAGCAGACTCCCTATTCGTGTTACTACAAGGCACAGTGTTCTATACCACTATAAAGGCTCTCAGCAGCCAGGAAATTGCCGTTTTTTTATGTAATTCGCCGCAAATATATTCGGATTGAACCAAATTTTTCCCGAAAAATTCCACGAAATGGCGAATCAAATTTTTTAAAAATTTGCTCATCTCTAGTAAGGACTTATTTTTTCTGACATAGTTATCTGCTTATTTGTCTTACATCTTCATTTTCTTTTATCTTGGATGATATTTTGGGGCTTTGGAACAAATTACTCGTTACAATGGTTTCAACATACAGTGGACATCGTGGAACCAATTAATATTGTAACTTGAGGGACTACTGCACATCAATATGGCATGCTGATGAATATGATGCAAGCGTCATAGTAAATTGATACAGGTGCACCTGTATTCATAAATATAGCCCTAGTGGAAACAAGCTTCAGTTTAATGATTTACACTCGCTGTCATATAAAATGTAATGAAAATTGTGATGATCCCTGCAATGTTTTCTAAATGAAACATATCCTGCAATTCCTGAATCATGATGAAGTCCCATTTGGTGTTACTGAAATGTTTTTATCCATTCACAATATCCAACAAAGTGCATGTGAGAGGAAGATGCAAATTCAACAATTTAGTAAACGTTCCTGTGTCCCAGTACAAATCTGTAACAAGGCTCCCTAACTGAACATGCAAATTTTGTAGAAGATGAAGAACCGGGACACCTCGGGCACCAGATCCCTGGCGACTGTAACCTCTACACCTCCTTATACTCCTGAAAATGCATATAGCGAAAAGTGACCATTTTTTTTGTTATGCTTCAGATGTTCACATTTTTTAATGCATACACTAATATCATGCAAGAAAATAATTCCATTATATCACAGAACCAGAATTATAGCTATAGCATCTGACCAGAGTTATAAACACAGACAAATCACTGTATATAGATAATAAATATAGTGATGTCACAGTGCAGAAATAACAAATACAGTGATGTCACAATACAAGGATAATAAACACAGTGATGTCACAGTACAGTGATAAAAACAAATTGATATAATAGAAGAGGAATAATAATCTATGAAGTCACAGTAAAGGGTTATTGCAGACATTAATTTCACTGCACACAGTGATGTCATGGATAGTGTTGAGAGAATTGAAGCATATGAAGTAGAATTTGATCTGAAGGTGAGGAAAAATTCGATTTGCAATGAATCTGAATTTCCTGGTGCTTTGTGGTAACAAATAGATTTTTTCTTAAAATGGCAGCTACATGTGTTAATAAGTGAAAGTTAAGCCCGGGAACAAGGGATCACCAGTGCATCCAGCCAATCAGCAGATGGCCATCTTCTATGATGTCACTGCCCTATAAAAATCCTAATCCAGCCCAGTCTCTGCCATTTTACAGTGAACTGAGCATAGGGACAGATGTGCTAAGTGCTAGGGAAAGTGTTATTGGGGTGGCCACCTTGCTTCTTAGATAAGCAATCCCATTAGAGCTTGATTCTCAAATTGGGGTGAATAAGCTGTCTAAGGCTACTTTCACACTGGCGTTTCTGGGTCTGCTTGTGAGATCCATTTCAGGGCTCTCACAAGCGGCCCAAAGCGGATCAGTTTAGCCACAATGCATTCTGAACAAGCGGCCCAAAGCGGATCAGTTTAGCCACAATGCATTCTGAATAGATAAGGATCCGTTCAGAATGCATCAGTTTGCCTCCGTTCAGCCTCCATTCCGCTCTGGAGGCGGACACCAAAACGCAGCTTGCAGCGTTTTGATGTCCGCCTGACGATGCAGAGCCAAACGGATCCGTCCTGACTTACAATGTAAGTCAATGGAGACGGATCCGTTTTCACTGACACAATATGGTGCAATTGAAAACGGATCCGCCTCCCATTGACTTTCAGTGTAAGTCAAAACGGAGCCGTTTGCATTATCATGAACATTTTTTTTTTTTGTTCATGGTAATGCAAACGGATCCGTTCTGAACAGATACAAGCGTTTGCATTATCAGTGCAGATCCGTCTGTGCAGATACAAGACGGATCCGCAGCTAACGCAGGTGTGAAAGTAGCCAAATAGTACTGTTATTGGCGTGTCCACATTGTTGTGTTTTTGACCCGTAACTGACCAAATAAGGGTACATTCACACAGCCGTATTTTTGGCTCCGCATCCGTTCCGCAATTTTGAAGAACGGGTGCGGACCCATTCATTTCAATGGGGCCGCAAAAGATGCGGACAGCACACAATGTGCTGTCCGCATCCGTAGATCCGTTCTGCGGCCCCGCAAAAAAGATAGAGCATGTCCTATACTTGCGGACAAGAATAGGCATTTCTATCATAGGACCGGCTACATTCACATGGCCGGTATCCGTGTTTTGCGGATCAGCAATTTGTGGACCGCAAAACACATACGGTCGTGTGAATGTACCCTAAGTGTGAACTGAGCCTAAGGCCTCTTTCACACGACAGTATGGCTTTTTTTAGTGTTTTGCGGTCCGTTTTTCACCGATCCGTTGTTTCGTTTTTTGTTTCCATTGTGTTTCCGTTTCTGTTCCGTTTTTCAGTATGGCATATACAGTATACAGTAATTACATAGAAAAAATTGGGCTGGGCATAACATTTTCAATAGATGGTTCCGCAAAAACGGAACGGATACAGAAGACATACGGATGCATTCCGTTTTTTTTTGCGGACCCACGGAACGTGATTTGAGGGCAATAATAGGACATGTATCTTTCAACAGAACGGAAAAACGGAAATACAGAAACGGAATGCATACGGAGTACATTCCTTTTTTTTTGCGGAACCATTGAAATGAATGGTTCCGTATATGGACCGTATACAGAACGCAAAAAACGGCCCGTAAGGCTATATGCACGTGACTGTTGTGTGTTTAGCGGTCCGCAAATTGCGGATCCACAAAACACGGATGGCGTCCGTGTGCGTTCCGCAATTTGCGGAACAGCACGGACAACCATTAATATAACTGCCTATTTTTGTCCGCAAAACGGACAAGAATAGGACAGGTTATATTTATTTTTTTGCGGATCACGGAACGGAGCAACGGATGCGGACAGCACACGGAGTGCTGTCGTCACCTTTTGTGGTCCCATTGAAGTAAATGGGTCCGCATCCAAGATGCAAAAACTGGGGCTCGGCTGCGGCCAAATTAACGGTCCTGTGCATGTAGCCTACGACAATGCACACATCCATATAATATATACTATATGTGACTTGCCTGTCATACTGACGCACAGTAAGTGTTTCACTACCAGAAAGTACTAGCTATGCATGTCGCTGCAATGCACAGTGATGTACACCGAGATACACTCTCCCTGCAGGCCGGGATATAGCTGATTTAACACGCTTTTAATTAGGAACGCTTTTAATTAGGAACTATCGTATTTTTTCCCCCCAAAGTGGGGCGAATACTAATGAGAGCTTCCATTATGGAAGCGCTCATTAGTACCGGAGGACCAGGAAGCGTTGAAGGCTCTGTACTCACCGCTTCCTGGTCCTCGGCTGTCGGCTGCTCACAGCGTAAGAGTGCTCTGTGACCGAACGCTGTGCACGCCAGTTCACAGCACAGCTGATGGAGGAGAAGAAGATTGCGGGCAGTGAGGAGCGGCGGCGTCCAGGAGCAGGAGAGGTAAGTGCTTTATTTATTTTGCAATCTGAGGCTGGGGGCTGCATTATGGCTGGGGGCTGAATTATATATGATTGGGGGCTGAATTATACAGTGAGGAACAGAAATATTTGAACACCCTGCAATTTTGCAAGTTCTTTGCAAGTCTGAAATTCACACTGTAGGTGCATTCCCGCTCTGAGAGACAGAATAAAATAAAAAAATCAGGAAATCACATTGTGTGATTTTTAAAGAATTTATTTGTCTTGCACTGCTGAACATAAGTATTTGGACACCTGAGAAACAGCAAGAATTCTGGCTCTCAAAGACCTGTTACTGTGCATTTAAAAAGTCCACCTCTACTCCACTCATTAATCTAACTTAGTAGCACCTGTCTGAGCTCTTTAAAGACACCCAGCCAGGATAACCAAGGAGTGGCTCCGTAAGAAGCATATCAAGGTTCTGGAGTGGCCTAGCCAGTCTCCAGACCTAAATCCAATAGAACATCTTTGGAGGGAGTTGAAACTCTGTGTTGCTCAGTGACAGCCCCAAAACCTGACAAATCTAGAGGAGATCTGTGTGGAGGAGTGGGCCAAAATCCCTGTTGCAGTGTGTGCAAACCTGTTCAAGAACTACAGGAAACGTTTGACCTCTGTAATTGCAAACAAGGGCTTCTGTACCAAATATTAACACTAATTTTCTCAGGTGTTCAAATACTTATGTTTAGCAGTGCAAGACAAATACATTCTTTAAAAATCATACAATGTGATTTCCTGAATTTCTTTTTTTTTATTCTGTCTCTCAGAGTGGGAATGCACCTACAATGTGAATTTCAAACCCCTCCAAGATTTCTAAGTGGGAGAACTTGCAAAATCGCAGGGTGTTCAAATACTTCTGTTCCTCACTGTATATGACTGAATTATATATGATTGGGGGCTGATTAACATATGGCTGGGGGCTGATTAACATATGGCTAAGGGCTGATTGCATATGGCTGGGGGCTGATTGCATATGGCTGGGGGCTGATTACATATGGCTGGGGGCTGATATGAGGCATGGAGGACTGATAAGAGGATTGGCGGTCTTCTTTATATTGGGCTGTGATCTGAGGTCTGATCTGAGGTCTTATTAACATTGGGGATCTGATTGGGGCTGTGAGCTGAGATCTAATTAATATTGGGGGTCTGATTGGTGGTCTGACCTGGGGTGTAATGAAAAATATTGTTTTCCTCCTCTAAAACCTAAGTGCGTCTTATGGGTGAAAAATGCGGTAATCACATTTTTTCAGAGAATTCGGTGAAGTGTCCAAACTGAATTTTTTAAATATTCGCTCATCTCTAGTCATGGAAAAAAGTCATATCACAAACATGCTGACGTCACTGCTAGTGGCTAAGGACTACCGATATATCACAGCACAGCATCATAACAGAATGCACACAGCCATGTGACAGTATAGAAGGAAAAACACTGGTGTAGTAAATTAGCCACTGGGCCCCATCACGCACAAGAAGCAAGGTGCAACTACAAATTCTGCACCACCTATAATCACGAGTCAGTCTTGTCTGCGGTGAATCAAAATTAATTTCTCAGACAGTTTACAGGCTAAAGATCTCTCTTCGGTTATGAAAATTGGGGTCCATGGAATCTGATGATTAACAATATGCATTAATTTCAATGTACTGTAGACCAACATATATATTTAAACAAGACCTTCCTTTTTAATTGTACATTTTCTTCACAGGAAAGTGTTCATATCGGCAAGATTTTGGAACCCATTTCTTGTGACCTCTCCTTGATTACCTTGCTGTAAACCACATGTAGTTTGATATTCACTGCACATTCTTTCTTGCGGCTAAGTGATCAATGGCACAGTAAACTCAAAGGCAAAAAATTGTATTTGTGTGGTTTTTCATGTAATAGCAAGTTAATAAATCATACAGTACACTGCTCAGCAAGGGTTTTCCACTAGCTCTAAATTTTGCAGCTAGTGACTGAGAACATTCAACTGAGCATGATAGAAATTCACTGGCACAAGGGTAGCATGTTTTTTATTTTTCACATAATGACAGCTCTGAGGTTAAAAAGCAAAGTAGTTATGAAGACAGGAATTATAAGTTTATAAATCAAAGTTTCCCCATAAATGACTGGGCGGTGGTCATTTAGAAAGTTTTTTTTACTACAGTGATTCTTCCTGAAGTTGTTTGACATCTGTTTCAAGTCAAATAGAAAGCCCAAAACAATGATTTCTCACTTAGGCTACTTTCACACTTGCGTTAGGAGCGGATCCGTCTGGTGTCTGTACAGACGGATCCGCTCCTATAATGCAAACGCTTGCATCTGTTCAGAACGGATCCGTCTGCATAACCAGATCTGATTTTTCACGAATTGGAGGTTTAACCAATTTTAATGACTCCACCAAAAGTCCATTCCTGCCAATAGTCAAACATGGCAATAATAATGTTGTGTGGATTGTCCATAGTGATGATCGAGCATGCAACACCAGTTCAGCTCGAGCATCTCGATGCTCGGCACATGGCGGAATTCGTCCGAATACCACATGTGCTCGAGCGCAATGCTCGAGTCTCCACCCGCACGTTTCTTGGCTGCTATGTTGGCTGCTGGCATTAGAGTGATTGGCTGGCCGAAACGCGTCATCGGGTGCACCCGATGACGCATGTTCGGCTCATTTTTAGTCAGGGTGAGCTGTGTAGGGACAGACAGTGTAGGGAGTGATTTAAGAATATTTTTACTACCAAAACTTCAGAGACCCAAAAGTCATTTTAAGGACTATTGTGTGTGGCAGCAGCAATCTATATTTTTAGCGCAACCTGCGATAAATTGCTAAAACTTTACAGACCCAAAAGTCCTTCTAAGGACTATTGCGTGTGGCAGCAATATCTATTTTTAGCGCACCCTGCGCTAAATAGCGTACAATAGTTAGGCCGCTGCAGACAGCGACATGAGAGTTTGCTGCTCACTCTATGGGGTAGATGTGGGGGAGGGTGGTAGCGAGGAGGCTCAGGAAAGTCAGGTAGCTAACTGGGTAACAGTTAGAAAGCCAGGGGAGAGGGAAGAGTTCCAGGGAGGCTAACCCTGATCTGACACACCCCAACAAGTTTGCACGGTTGGCAGATGAGGGGGATGTCAGTTCAGGGAGAGCACTGCTGCAGCTGGACACTTCCTCTGCCAGTCAGGGGAATGTCAGCTGCAGTAAGCAGGGGACCAGGTGAGCAGGGCAGGCCAGACAGGTGCTAGTAGTGGGAGACTCAATTATTAGGAGTACAGATAGGGCAATCTGTCACAAAGACCGGGATCGTCGAACGGTGTGTTGTCTTCCTGGCGCTCGAGTTCGACATATCGCAGATCAGGCAGGGTAAACAACCTGTCGGATCTGTCCTGCCGCAAGTGTGAAAGTAGCCTAACCCACATCTTCTTCCTCCGCGGTTCCTCCTCCAGCATTTCTCTTTGCTCTCCGAAGCATCGGTACAGCAGCCAATGCAAAAGCACATGGTCAGGACATGATAAGGAGAAAGCGGACATCCTGCTATGGAACAAATGCAAACACTCCACACCCTAGATTATATTCTCACAAAATTGAGCTTTCCCAAACAGAAGAGCATGCTGGGGGTATTTATATGTGTTTGAAATGAACATGTGACATTTTTTCAAGCACGTTAAAAACGCATACAATCCGCACAACATCTGCGCGGGAAAAACACAATAACGTAAGGTGCTCACATAGAAAGCTGTCGACAGACGCAGGCAAAATCGTACGATTATCACTGAACGCACCCTGAACGCATCCGGACCTAATCCGTGACGCCTGTGTACATGAGCCCTAAGGGTTACACAGCACCATAAATCAATATAATGCTATGTGAATCCCGTCAATGCTGGGAGGTCAGGCCGGGAGCTGCGATGCAGACTCGCTGCAGGAGGAACGCTCGTCTGCAAGGGGCCTTAGCATTTATTTTTTTTACTTTTTATTTACTAACTATTACCCCACTTAGGGGCTAGAACCTGGGATCTTTTCATCCCTTGTCCTATTCACTCTAATGGAGATCACACTCTCCCTGCTGCCCTGTGCATAGTAAACACAGCAGCAGGGAGCTTACCACACAGCCATGGTAACCGACCGGAGGCCCAGGATTACACTGCTGGGGCTCCAATCAGAAGCTGCCACTGCCACGAATGAGGAGGAGGGGGGGACCCTGTGGCCACTACCACCAATGAGGAGGAGGGGAGAGGGGACCCTGTGGGCACTGCCAACAATGATTATACTTTATAATACTGGGGTTGGGGAGGGCCGCACTCTGCCACCAATGAATATAGTTTATGAATACAAACCCAGGCTGCTGGTGCCGGCCATATCCCATACCCGGCCTCTATGACTGCCTGAGGGGTTAATTGCGGCGGATCGCAGCTCACAGTCATAGAGGCTGGGTGTCGGGTATGCCATATGGCCGGCACTCACAGCCTGCGTTTGTATTCAGGCATAAACTATATTCATTGGTGGCGCAGTGACCACAGCCACTCCCCTCCTCCTCCCTGCTATCAGTGCGATGGTGGCAGCGGCAGCAGCGGCACAGGGGGGAGAGACTGCCTCCTTCTCCCCTGTGCTGTTGGGGAGAACATGGCACGCCGCTGACAGCAGCGTGGCCCATGTCATTTCAACTTGTGTGTGAAAGAGGCAAATAAGTGGAGGGTCTAGGTGCAAATGTCGACAAGACTACAAAGTCTTGTCACCATTTTGCAATTCTAAGTTGCATTGGCGACCATTTTGGTCGCCATCTAGAGCCCTGTATGTGTAAATATATCAGGGGTCAGTACAGAGATCTCTCCCATCATCTATTTATCCCCAGGACTGTGACTGTGACAAGGGGACATCCTCTGCGTCTGGAGGAAATAAGGTTTGTACACAAACATAGAAGAGGATTCTTTACGGTAAGAGCAGTGAGACTATGGAACTCTCTGCCTGAGTTGGTGGTGATGGTGAGTTCACTAAAAGAGCTCAAGAGGGGCCTGGATGTATTTCTGGAGTGTAATAATATTACAGGATATAGCTACTAGAGGGGGGTCGTTGATTCTGATTGCCTGATTGTAGTCGGGAAGGAATTTTTTCCCCCTTAAGTGGGGAAAATTGGCTTCTACATCACAGGGGTGTTTTTGCCTTCCTCTGGATCAACTTGCAGGATAACAGGCCGAACTTGATGGACAAATGTCTTTTTTCGGCCTTATATACTATGTTACAGGGAGAGTGCAGTGAGAGTGCAGGGATACTGCAGAGATAGTGCAGGAAGAGTGCAGGGAGGGTGCTGGGAGACTTATGCTGTGTCAGTTTTATTTATGTATTCCTACATTTACTTATTACTACATCAGCAGTAAACTAAGATATGTAATTCAATACCAATAAAATGGACACCTTTATTATTCCACTGTCAGTGTGCCAACCAATACCATCCAGCCTGCACCCCTTAGGGGAGCCAGGTCTTAATGATGACCATCTTCATCTTTTGCTGGCTTTACTTCTTCCAAATCATCCTTTAAAGTCTCCATGTCCTAGAAAAGTCATCTAGATGCAGAGAGAGGAGGAGCTGGATGTTCCTGATTACATATTCTCATCGATATTAGATGATGTGGAAAGGGAGGAAAAGCAGATGGTAGAAGAAGGGTTCCCACCCGTAGAACAGGGAAGCACTTGGGTTGGAGAAGTGGGTATGCCAGAGCTGATTAATATTCAGTGTTTACTGTCAAATAACCTGCAGGAGATTGCAGGCAAGAACAGCAATAATATGCATATTGTGCCACCACCTAAACATCCAAACCCCATACCAGCAACAACCCCTGTTTAAAGGTTTTATGCGACCATTAACAATGAAGAAGGACTATACAATGCGGTCTTCTATAAGAAGGACTATACAATGCAGGCTTATTGGCCGCACAGTTCTTCACCACAGCATGGCCGCAACCCACCCGCAAAACGGCCACTTCGTGTGGCCATACCCTAAGGCAGAGTGGCCTGGGTATACCTGATTTATAGCGATCTGTGACAAATTAATTGGGGACAAATCACATTTTTTGCTCATCTCTAGCAACAGTGCATTGAGACAGGACCATGTCTACCATTGTGCAGCATCCCCTCTTCTTTTAAATGAGGAAACAAACATCTGGGAAGTGAGGAGACTAATTGTTGGAGCTTTGGGAGAGTAATGTTGTCCAATGCTTGTCTGGTGTAGGATTCTAGCTGCTCAACAGTCCTGGGTCTTGTTTGCCGAATTTTTCATTTCATGATGTGTAACATCCTGAAGTATGTCACTAAACGTCTTCCACCCTGCTTCATGTATGTATTGTCATCTAGTGTAACATAACTGTGCATTTGCCTTTATATATATTTCTATGCCTGTTTATATATATATATATATGCTGTAGTTCTCAATGTACACCAGCAGGTGGCAGCAGTATGTAGCAGGATCATAGCTAGTTAAGTATTCCTAGGCTGGAATAGACCATTCCAGGCTAGCTCCCCCTATCTGAGGAGGAGTGGAATGTTCCCACATCCTACTTTAAAGGGGAGGAAGGAAAGTTCTAGTGAGTGTAACCAGCCCCCCTGCTGGGGAAGGCTGTGTTAGTAGGAGCTCCCAGAAACAGGGATCCCAACCTTGAATCCAAACCTCAGCTGAGGCCCAAGATCAACCTTCCCAGCCTGAGTCACCTACCTCAGCTGGTGGACAAAGAAAGCAGCCCTTCACAGACGTATAGATCTCCAGGAAGACAACACCATTCCCTGCGAGCAGTTCTGTAAGTACAGATCCAAAGACAAAGAGAAGATAAGTACCTTTTCAGCTAGTCAGACCCATATCAAGCAGACTAAAGACAGAGCAGAAGATAGATACCTGCCAGATTTTAATAGGGGTATGTACAAACCGGATTCCAAAAAAGTTGGGACACTAAACAAATTGTGAATAAAAACTGAATGCAATGATGTGGAGATGACAGATCAAACGTTTAATCCGAGTAAATTTATCATTTTAAAGGAAAAATACGTTGATTCCAATTTTCACGGTGTTAACAAATCCCAAAAAAGTTGGGACAAGTAGTAATAAGAGGCTGGAAAAAGTAAATTTGAGCATAACGAAGAGCTGGAAGACCAATCAACACTAATTAGGTCAATTGGCAACATGATTGGGTATAAAAAGAGCTTCTCAGAGTGGCAGTGTCTCTCAGAAGCCAAGATGGGTAGAGGATCACCAATTCCCACAATGTTGCGCAGAAAGATAGTGGAGCAATATCAGAAAGGTGTTACCCAGCGAAAAATTGCAAAGACTTTGCATCTATCATCATCAACTGTGCATAACATCATCCGAAGATTCAGAGAATCTGGAACAATCTCTGTGCGTAAGGGTCAAGGCCGTAAAACCATACTGGATGCCCGTGATCTCCGGGCCCTTAAACGACACTGCACCACAAACAGGAATGCTACTGTAAAGGAAATCACAGAATGGGCTCAGGAATACTTCAAGAAACCATTGTCAGTGAATACCACCCACCGTGCCATCCGCTGTTGCCAGCTGAAACTCTACAGTGCAAAGAAGAAGCCATTTCTAAGCAAGATCCACAAGCTCAGGCGTTTTTACTGGGCCAGGGATCATTTAAAATGGAGTGTGGCAAAATGGAAGACTGTTCTGTGGTCAGACGAGTCACGATTCGAAGTTCTTTTTGGAAATCTGGGACGCCATGTCATCCGGACCAAAGAGGACAAGGACAACCCAAGTTGTTATCAACGCTCAGTTCAGAAGCCTGCATCTCTGATGGTATGGGGTTGCATGAGTGCGTGTGGCATGGGCAGCTTGCATGTCTGGAAAGGCACCATCAATGCAGAAAAATATATTCAGGTTCTAGAACAACATATGCTCCCATCCAGACGTCATCTCTTTCAGGGAAGACCCTGCATTTTTCAACAAGATAATGCCAGACCACATTCTGCATCAATCACAACATCATAGCTGCGTAGGAGAAGGATCCGGGTACTGAAATGGCCAGTCTGCAGTCCAGATCTTTCACCTATAGAGAACATTTGGCGCATCATAAAGAGGAAGGTGCAACAAAGAAGGCCCAAGACGATTGAACAGTTAGAGGCCTGTATTAGACAAGAATGGGAGAGCATTCCTATTTCTAAACTTGAGAAACTGGTCTCCTCGGTCCCCAGACGTCTGTTGAGTGTTGTAAGAAGAACGGGAGATGCCACACAGTGGTGAAAATGGCCTTGTCCCAACTTTTTGGGGATTTGTTGACACCATGAAATTCTGATTCAACATATTTTTCCCTTAAAATGGTACATTTTCTCAGTTTAAACTTTTGTTCCGTGATTTATGTTCTATTCTGAATAAAATATTAGAAGTTGGCACCTCCACATCATTGCATTCAGTTTTTATTCACGATTTGTATAGTGTCCCAACTTTTTTGGAATCCGGTTTGTACAAGAAGCAGAATATATATAAATTCCTGCCACATATTGCCACTATCTGCTGGGACCCTAGACTATTGCTGTACACTGTATGGATCAAAGCTGCTTATACACCAAGTAAAGACCAGTTGAACCCTATTATCTGTGTGGATTTTTATCATTCCTCAGTTACTCCTATTAACAACACTCAATTTTTTGCATGTGAGCCAGGATACAGGAGTCCAGCCGTACCAAGGTAGGAGACACCGTTGACACTACCATATCTGCTAGACAGAGACATTATCCCCCTCTGGCGTTCCTCACTTGGTACGTGAGCTATCACATCTTAAAGGGCCCTGCTACAGTACCTGCGCGGGCTGCAACTGGCGTCACGAACTTATACACATATAAACTGACCCACTGCATAGCATTCCCACTGACCCAGTGTCCTGCTCATTGCAGATGCACCAAATGTTTTCTACTGGTGAAAGGTCTGGAGTGTGAACAGCAGACTGGTCAGTTCAGCACCTAGACTCTTCTTTTGTGAAGCCATGTCTTTGTAATGGATGCAATATGTTGTTAAAGAGGTCACCACAAAATGCAATGCAATCTGAAAGCAGCATGTTAAAAATAGTATTGATCGCGAATATTCTAATCGCAAATTTTTATCGCGAATATCTAGACTATAGTGCTATATCTTCATAATCGCAAATATTCTAGATTTTTTTTCATCAGTACCCATGATCCCTCACTGCTTCGTGCTTGTGGGCCAATGAGAAGGCTGCAATATCTTTGACTTTAGGAGTAGTGTTGATTGCAAATTTTCGTATCGCGAATTTGTATTGCAAATTTTCCGATTGGCTATTTTCGCAATCAAGAAAATAATGACTGGAGATAACGAATTCTCGAATATATGACGAACAGTGATGGCCGAACATTGGCCGGGACGATTTGCGAACGCGATCAAATGTTCGCGAACCGTAAGTTCGCGGCGGACCCCTTTCACTTTAATGGCAGGCGAACCTGAAAAACCTTCAGGTCATTATAGCAGCCACCAAATACTTACAAAAAGTGCGCAAATTGTCCCACAACATGGACAGTGACATACCAGAGGGGGATCAATGGCAAAAATTCTCACAAAAAAATATGTACTTTAATCAGGGGCCATTTTTATGCATCTTAAAGGGAAACTGTCATAAATGTGGCCTGCTGGAGCCTAGAAAATTTAAATTTTAGGCCACGGGAGTACAGGCCCCAAACATTAGGCATTTACCGGACAGAAAACATCAAGTGATTATGTGGCTGGAGGTATATTAGACGGTCATTGGATAACAATTTTACTTCAGGCCAGTGGAGTATAGGCCCCAAAAATTATTCATTCAATGTACAGAAAAGAACAAGTGATTATGTTGCTGGAGGTATATTAGACGGTCATTGGATATCAATTTTACTGCAGGCCAGTACAAATAAATGTCAAATACATATGTTTAAAAGTACTAAAAATATAAAATTTGATTAAAAACATGGCTAATGAAATCCCCCCTCTTGAATAAATCCCAAATGATAATAGGTGAAATTCAATTAAACGTGGTCGTCACAGGTGTTGAATTCCTCCTAGATCCATGCCTCATTCATTTTTAGAAATGTGAGGTAGTCCACACTGTCGTGAGCTAGGCGAGTGCGCTTATCGGTCATGATCTCCCCTGCTGCGCTGAACGTCCTTTCGGACAGGACACTCGAGGAGGGGCAAGCCAAGAGTTCCATGGCAAATTGTGCCAGCTCTGGCCACAGGTCAAGCCTGCACACCCAGTAGTCAAGGGGTTCCTCACTTCTCAGAGCGTCCACATCGGAGGTTAACCCAATGTAGTCTGACACCTGTTGGTCTAGGTGTTCCCTGTGGCTGGATCCGGAGAGCGGCTGTCGATGGGTTAGCTGCAAGAATGATCTCATATCCGAAGTGACCAACACATCTTTAAACCGCCCTCTTCTTGCATGAGCTGTAGGATTGGTACTCGCAACTGTTTCTCTGTGGATGGAAATTCCTCTGCCAGCGCCCACAACAGCAGAATGCAGCATCACTCGAAGCAAGGCCTGGAAATGCTGCATTCTGACAGCCCTCTGTGATGCTGGTAACGTGTCTGCCATTTTGTGTTTGTATCGGGGGTCTAAGTACGTTGCCAGCCAGTACTGGTCTTTGCCCTTTATTCTTTTTATACGGGGGTCCCTATTCAAACACTGGAGCATGAAGGCCCCCATTTGCACTAAATTGGAAGCGGTGGAGCGGCCTGGCTTCTGCTCATCGCCCAGGAGACTGTCGTCCTCGGTCTCCTCCCCCCATCCACGGACAACACCAGGGATCCCAGAAAAGTTTAAAGCCTGCTCTTCTTGCTTCTTCCCCTCCCCCAGGCACCATCCTCCTCTGACTCCTCTTCAGACTCCTGCTGATTTGTCTCAGATGGAGTAGTTCCCCCCGGAATTCATTCAGCATTGCGACTTCCTCATCTTCCTGCTCCTCAACGGCTTGATCAATGACATGACGCAATGTGCGCTCGAGAAAGAAGGCGTAAGGTACGATGTCACTAATGGCACCCTGGCTGCGACTGACCAGTTTGGTGATCTTATCAAATGGCTGCAGAAGTCTGCATGCGTCGCGCATGAGCAGCCACTGGCGTGGTGAAAAAAAAACAAGCTCCCCAGAACCTGTCCTGTCGCAGAGTTCATACACGTTGCTGTTGAAGTCGTTAACGGCACGTTGCTGCTGGAGCAGCCTATGAAGCATATACAGGGAGTGCAGAATTATTAGGCAAATGAGTATTTTGACCACATCATCCTCTTTATGCATGTTGTCTTACTCCAAGCTGTATAGGCTCGAAAGCCTACTACCAATTAAGCATATTAGGTGATGTGCATCTCTGTAATGAGAAGGGGTGTGGTCTAATGACATCAACACCCTATATTAGGTGTGCATAATTATTAGGCAACTTCCTTTCCTTTGGCAAAATGGGTCAAAAGAAGGACTTGACAGGCTCAGAAAAGTCCAAAATAGTGAGATATCTTGCAGAGGGATGCAGCACTCTTAAAATTGCAAAGCTTCTGAAGCGTGATCATCAAACAATCAAGCGTTTTATTCAAAATAGTCAACAGGGTCGCAGGAAGCGTGTGGAAGAACCAAGGCGCAAAATAACTGCCCATGAACTGAGAAAAGTCAAGCGTGCAGCTGCCAAGATGCCACTTGCCACCAGTTTGGCCATATTTCAGAGCTGCAACATCACTGGAGTGCCCAAAAGCACAAGGTGTGCAATACTCAGAGACATGGCCAAGGTAAGAAAGTCTGAAAGACGACCACCACTGAACAAGACACACAAGCTGAAATGTCAAGACTGGGCCAAGAAATATCTCAAGACTGATTTTTCTAAGGTTTTATGGACTGATGAAATGAGAGTGAGTCTTGATGGGCCAGATGGATGGGCCCGTGGCTGGATTGGTAAAGGGCAGAGAGCTCCAGTCCGACTCAGACGCCAGCAAGGTGGAGGTGGAGTACTGGTTTGGGCTGGTATTATCAAAGATGAGCTTGTGGGGCCTTTTCGGGTTGAGGATGGAGTCAAGCTCAACTCCCAGTCCTACTGCCAGTTTCTGGAAGACACCTTCTTCAAGCAGTGGTACAGGAAGAAGTCTGCATCCTTCAAGAAAAACATGATTTTCATGCAGGACAATGCTCCATCACACGCGTCCAAGTACTCCACAGCGTGGCTGGCAAGAAAGGGTATAAAAGAAGAAAATTTTATGACATGGCCTCCTTGTTCACCTGATCTGAACCCCATTGAGAACCTGTGGTCCATCATCAAATGTGAGATTTACAAGGAGGGAAAACAGTACACCTCTCTGAACAGTGTCTGGGAGGCTGTGGTTGCTGCTGCACGCAATGTTGATGGTGAACAGATCAAAACACTGACAGAATCCATGGATGGCAGGCTTTTGAGTGTCCTTGCAAAGAAAGGTGGCTATATTGGTCACTGATTTGTTTTTGTTTTGTTTTTGAATGTCAGAAATGTATATTTGTGAATGTTGAGATGTTATATTAGTTTCACTGGTAAAAATAAATAATTGAAATGGGTATATATTTGTTTTTTGTTAAGTTGCCTAATAATTATGCACAGTAATAGTCACCTGCACACACAGATATCCCCCTAAAATAGCTAAAACTAAAAACAAACTAAAAACTACTTCCAAAAATATTCAGCTTTGATATTAATGAGTTTTTTGGGTTCATTGAGAACATGGTTGTTGTTCAATAATAAAATTAATCCTCAAAAATACAACTTGCCTAATAATTCTGCACTCCCTGTACAAGGTGGAGTTCCAGCGCGTCGGGCAGTCACAAATCAGACGTCTGACAGGCAAATGGTGTCGCTGCTGAACGTCAGCAAGGCGAGCCAAGGTCGTGTAAGATCTTCTAAAACGGCCAGAGATTTTCCTGACCTGCCGCAAGATGTCCTGGACCCCGGGGTATTTGGAAATGAATTGATGCACGACTAAGTTCAGGACGTGTGCCATGCATGGCATGTGCGTCATTTTGCCCTGTGTCAGCGCACTCAGCAGATTGGCACCGTTGTCGCATATCAACTGTCAAATTGAGCGAGGTTAGCCACTGATCAGCCTGTGACCGCAGAGCTGAAAGCAGTGCAGGAACGGTGTGGCTCTTGGCTTCCAGGCACAACAGCCGCAGCACAGCATGGCAATGTCTCACCTGGCATGTCGAATAGGTTTTGGGGAGATGGGGGGTTGCAGCGGAAGAGGCAGTAGCAGTGGAAAAGGAGGAGACAGCCGAGGAGGAGGCGGAGGATGGAGTATGAGGAGGAGAAGAAGAGGCAGGCCTGCATGCAATCCGTGGCGGTAACACCAAATCCACACGGGTGCCACGGGTTGCATGCTTGACAGCCATCAGAAGGTTCACCCAGTGGGCAGTAAAAGTTATGTACCTTCCCTGTTATTGTTTGCTAGACCACGTGTCTGTGGTCAGATGTATCTTGGCACCGACACTGTGTGCCAGAGATACATTCACTTGTCGATGAACATGGCCATATAGCTTTGGGATGCCCTTCTGGGAGAAATATTTCCTTCTGGGGACCTTCCATTGCGGTGTGCCAATGGCTGCAAATTTTCTAAAGGCCTCCGAGTCCACCAGTTTATATGGAAGTTTTTGCAGGCTAGCAGTTCCGACAAGCCGGCGGTCAGCCGTTGGGCAAGAGGGTTATCTGGCGTCATCAACTTTTTACGTTTGAACATTTGGGCCACAGAAGCCTGCCTTTTGCCAGATGAGTGCGACGACGGCACGGTGGAAGGTGGAGTGATGGACAAATGGGAGGAGAGAGGAGAAGGGGCAGGACGTGGAGCGCAGGGAGTGAGGCTTTGTGGGTTCTGACGGTGTTGCTCCCACTGGGCTCGGTGATGGGAGGCCAGGTGCCTTCTTAAGGTGGTCGTCCGTAGGTGAGCGTTGGGCTTACCGTGACTTATGCGTCGACAGCACAGGCTGCAGATGGCAACACTATTGTCAGCAGCTGACACAGTAAAAAGAGCCATCTGCTGGCGTCCTGGAAGCACCAGATGTGACTGTGCACGGTGGATGGCTCGCTCGAGATACATTTGCCTCCTGTTGTCACGAGGGTATCGAGAACCACGCCTGACTCCGTTATACCCGGGGTCAGGAAGTCGCAGCGGTTGGCTGCACGCTCTATTTAAGATAGGGCTGTTTTCCTTATGGTAGCTTTCTGGGTTTGCTTTGCAAACCCTTTTGGCTCACTCAGGGATCCGTAGCTCCTTCTCCTCAGCTGTTCCTTGTCCAGCACTCCCAAACCTCCTTATATTCCTCTCTCACACTTCTCTGGTTGCCAGAGATAGAACTTCCTGCCTGGACATCTATTCTGACCTTCTGGAGCTGTGTTGCTGCTTTCTCTGGTAGTTGGTCCAGAACGCTACCCTCCGGATCCCTGTTGGACCTTTGTGGTCTATTGTGATCGCCCACCTGGGTGTATGTGTTTGTCTGTTTTGTCTGTCCTCTCCCTGGTGTTTCCCTCCTAGTGATAGTGGTGCGGACTAGCGATCCCACCGGCCCGTTCACTATCTAGGGCTCATTTTAGGGAAAGCCAGGGTTTAGGCACGTGATCGCCGCACGGGTGAGGAACCCGTCTAGGGACGTCAGGGCAGTCAGGTGCCAGCCGCAAGGTGAGTTAGGGGTCACCACCTTTCCCTCTCCCTTGGGCAGGGCTTTCCCTTTTATCCTCCCTGTGCGTGACGTCGGTCATTACACCTGTGCAATGCGAGTTCTGCCTGCTTCTCCTCCCTATCTGCTGCTCCGTCTCTCCCTCTGAACTCCCTTACTCTTCCTCTCCTGTGGGCACCCACATGACGTCCATCGACACGTCATCATCGTCACCTTCACCACCACTGACATTAGAGATCTCGGAGTAGGCAGCAACAGCGGGGACCACCCTCCTTGGGCTGATCTGGGTACTGTTGTCAGACCGCTGGCCATTGCTACCTCCTCTTTCTCACCCGATGCCAAGAATGGCTGCACATTGGTAAGGTCTGGGAATGGATGGGAAAGTAATTCCTCTGACTCAAGTGGAGGGGCTATGGTGGTGGTGGTGGTGGTGGTGTATTTGGAGTTGCACACAGCAGAGAGTGAGGAGGGTGCTGATACAGAGGATGAGGAGGGTGCAGAAGCAGAAGGCTGAGTGAGCCACTCAACCAACTCTGGTGCGTCCATTGACGTAATCGCACGCACATTCTCCAGCTTTCCACTTAGGCTCCGGCCTGGTGCCCCTGCCCGACCCCTACCACCCTTGCAGAACGGCCTGACTCTTCCTCTGCCCGTGATTTTCAAAATGACTCTGTGAAAAAATCCCTATATAATACAAATGCACTATATAGAAATTATATTATAGGTATATCACACCCCTACCTCAATCAGTTTTTTTTGGGGGGCAACAGGTATATCACACCAGTGGCAATTAGTTGTTCCAATAGCTGCGGTATCTCAGCAGAAGCTGCGAAACGACCGCTGGGCGAACCGCAAGGCCATCTCTAATGGCGAATATTCGCCCAAATATTCGCGAAATATAGCTAATTTGAATATTGCCCCTGCCGCTCATCACTAGTTATAGAACAGGAGAAGCTGAGCAGATTGATATATAGTTGTGTAAAACTGTAATTTATTTAATATATATATACTGCTTGGGGTCGAGCCATGGCATAGTGATTGCTTCTCCCCATGCTGTGGAAGAGATCACTGCATGTAATAGCAGCAGTCTCCTCCGCTAGCAAGCAGGGGATTAGCGGGAGGGAATGCTTCCCTCCTGACAATCGTCTGCCACATTGGTCTGTGTAATACAGCCTTAAGACCATCTGAGCTTGAGCCTACAGTAGATAGCAGGAGCTTTCACAGATATCTTCTCCCTTGCTCTGCTCAGATTAGACTCCTCAACACTCAACACCAGGGAGCAGGCCAAGTCCTTTACCCTGGCAACCTAAACATTATGTTAATATTAACCATTTGCTTGCTTATACATTTCTGTTAAGTACATATAAACACAATGAATCTCAACATTTCACTCAATAACATTGCATTAACTCTAGTAATAATAATTAAACTTTTGAAGTAGCCCTTCTGGAGTACTGCACAAGTATTCTAGAAGATACAGAGCAGAGGCATGGAGTGGAAGGCCACGAAAGCACTACAGAGTGCTTTCATGGTATTTCGGTCCGTGACTCCACACTGCAAAAAAATTGAACATGCTTTATTTTTTTGTGGTGCAGACGGATCGTGGACCCATTCAAGTTGAATAGGTCTGCATCCATCAGCGCAGGCCACACGGACGGTGCCCGTGCATTGGGGATCGCAATTTGCTGTCCCCAATACACGGCACGGGCGGCGCACCTTTGTGTAACTTGCATTTGTGGATTGCACTGCAAACTCTTTTCACAGACAATCACTAGAGATTAGCAAAATATTGAAAAGTTTGATTCGGCTGATTCGCCGAATTTAAAAAAAAAACGCACTTCGTGATGAATTACTTCGTCACAAAGCGCATTTTTTTGTAAGTAGCGGGTGCAATGACAGGGAGCTGCGATAGCGCTGCTCCCCATCATAGTACCCCTCAGATGCCGCGTTCAGGGCTGGCGTTAGGGGGGGGCAAACTGGGCAATTGCCTAGGGCCCCCATGGTCTAAGGGGCCCCTGCTTCAGTGTTGCTGTTCAGCTGAACGTCCGTGGAAGCAAACGGGTGGACAGCTGAAAAGCTGCACTTTACAATGCAATGTTAGGCCCTCTCCCTGTACACATAACACAAGTCATTACCACAGTGCTGCTCTGCAAACTGACAGCCTCGGCCACCAGCAGCACTCTTCTACTGGAGCTTTAGGACCTGCCATGATGTCACATGCAGGAGGCGGAGCTCAGCAGAGAAGAGGGGGATGAAGGACCTGCGATGACCTCACCATCATGTGACCAGAACAGGAGGCGGAGCTATGCAGTAAAGTAATGAAGAAGAAGACCAGTGATGCATTGGAAGAAGTGAAGGATTCAATGTAAGTGCTGGGGAAGTGCTGGGAGTTGTAGTCCTCTCCTCATACCTCCTGTTATGTAATATCAGAGTACATTACAAGATGAGGTATGAGGAGAGGACTAAAACTCCCAGCATGTCCAGCTTGTTATATAATATCAGAGTACATTACAAGAGGAGGTATAACAAGAAAGGACTACAACTCTCAGCATGTCCAGGCCATTATTATGTAATATCAGGGTACATTACAACACCCTGGATATGCTGGGGGTTGTAGTCCTCTCCTCTTATACCTTCTCTTATAATGTACTCTGATATTACATAATGGCTTGGATATGCTGGGAGTTGTAGTCCCATCCTCTTATACGTCCCCCTGTACTGTGCTCTGATATTAAATAATAATTGCTTAGACATGCTGGGAGTTATAGTTCTCTCCTATTATACCTCCTACAGTAATGTGCTCTGCATTAGGGCTGGGACGATGGATAGGGGAGGGTAGTCATCCGCCTAGCGCACCACTTCGCTACCCATAAAGGGGGGTGCACTCATGGCCGTCCAACTTCACTAGCCTCAGGCTGCTAGGCCTCAAGCCTGTGAAGCATTAGAACAGCGCAAGAAGCCACAATGACATCAACGCAACCTCCTGCTCTGGGTCTCACATGATGACATGATCACGTGAGTCCCGGAGCAGGAGTGGTGAAGTTATTGGGACCGAATGCATCAGGACGCAGCAACACAAGCCACAGATAAAACTGTGGTCTGCATCACAGATAGCAGTGTGGGGACGGGAGTGAGGTGTTTATTTTTATTTTTTTATACTAAATGTCCACACTGCACCAGGGAAGGGGTCAGGAGATTATTATATTTATGGGCAGGGCTGAAAACGTATTGGTCGTGGGTAAGACATGCCAAACCTGAACTATATGGCTGAGTTGTGCCTGGAGCCACGGGCGTGGGTAGGCCTGGAGAGGGCGTACCCTATTGGAGTGTGTGAAAAAAAGGGGATGGGAGGGAGGGGTAAGTGAGACACACCCCTGGTGGGTAGGAGTTACGGATATATATAGGGAACTTACGCCCTGCCCACAAATACAGGCTGATATCAGCCTTAATACTTATGGGCAGGGCTGAAAACGTATTGGTCGTGGGTAAGACATGCCAAACCTGAACTATATGGCTGAGTTTTGCCTGGAGCCACGGGCGTGGGTAGGCCTGGAGAGGGCAAAAAGTCAAGGACACTATGTTGACTAGACCAATTTATTCATATTTTTCCCAACACGCATGAACTATAACGCTAATGACTGAAAATCCTGAGAGATCTCCCTGTGTGGACTGGGAACGTACCTGCTGAAACAAGACGATTTCCAGCGCCCCGTTGATCGGGTAACATGAGCGGGGACCTGGTGTTTTGAGCTGACGATGCTGCCCCGATGTGGAATGAATGGCCCGAAATGACTCTTGAGTCGAACCCAAGACCTGCTGTCAGGGAGCGGATGAGGGACGTGAATTGGTTTAAGAGAGGGGCTTGTTCTTGGAGGGCAGGAGAGGACTGTCAGGAGGTGCTGTTTGCAACAGGGACATTGATTTATTGAGGATCTGGACTGGGCACCATTTATTCTGGGTGCGAAATATTTAACTTCCGTGGGCGGCCCCGTCTGATTTGTCTTGGTCAATGGGATACGGAGTATGTAGTGGTTATTATGCCAAGACAGCTGTTCTACGCGGAGACAGCCGTGTCCCAGAGAGCTGCTAGTGAACTCCCCTAGCCGGGGGAAGCCATGGAAACATGGCCGCTTGAATTACCGCTGGAAAAAGGCCCAAAAGGGTTGCCGTCCAGTGCAGAAGACAATTCCCTGAACAACTCGCTGGACACTGGCCGTCTGCGGGCGGAAGCCTGCTTTGTATTTTATTTATTTTTATATTTAATATATCTTTGGAAGAGCGACCTGGGTTACTACGTATGACGTGGTGTTAGAGGCCTGCTGGCTCAATCCTGATGGCATTGGACGAAAGCTTCTGTTGGGAGAAACAGAAAGCTATGAACGCCAATATGTAAAATATTTCATCCCAACTGCCCTGAGTATAGAGAAGTCTAAACTATCGAACGCTTTCAACCCAGCTCTGTAATTCCTGGTCGTGTTTGGAGCTAACGACTGTCTTATGAGATGTTTCGCTGCTGAAACCGCCTTTACCCTTGTTGCGCGTTTCTTACCTTGTGGAGGCTTTGTCTGATTTGAGAACGATAGTGGCCGGAAGATACTTCTCGGAATCTGAGGGGAACATTAAGGAGACTGAATAATGTAGCCGTGGAAATCGGATGAGGACCACGAGACCCCTTGACCGTCCAGGAGCCCCCTAACTAAAGGCCGAGCCTGGATAGACTGAAGTGGGGTGTGGCAGCTTTAACATGACATATAGCGTGGTAACAGCAGCAGTTGGGCCTGACGGTCCAGTTGTCACCCAGACATTTAGCTTGTCCTGGGTGATCTAAGAGACAAGATTAATGGCATGGCATGCTATCGGCAGTAGCTGAACCTGGGCGGTCCCGGTGACATACGTCATTTAACATGGCCTGGACGATCCAGGTGACAGAGAAAGACATAGCTGGTAACTGCAGCGGCTGAACCTGGGCGATGCAGGTGACATGCAACATTTTATCATGGCCTGGACGATCCAGGTAACATACAACATTGAACTCGGCCTGGACGATCCAGGTAACATACAACATTAAACTCGGCCTGGACGATCCAGGTGACATATGACATTTAACTCGGCCTGGATGATCCAGGTGACATACAAAGACATAGCTGGTAACGGCAGCGGCTGAACCTGGGCGATCCAGGTGACATGCAACATTTATCATGGCCTGGACGATCCAGGTAACATACAACATTGAACTCGGCCTGGACAATCCAGGAAACATACAACATTGAACTCGGCCTGGACGATCCAGGTGACATACAACATTGAACTCGGCCTGGACGATCCAGGTGACGTACAACATTGAACTCGGCCTGGACGATCCAGGTGACATACAAAGACATAGCTGGTAACGGCAGCGGCTGAACCTGGGCGATCCAGGTGACATGCAACATTTATCATGGCCTGGACGATCCAGGTAACATACAACATTGGACTCGGCCTGGACGATCCAGGTAACATACAACATTGAACTCGGCCTGGACGATCCAGGTAACATACAACATTGAACTCGGCCTGGACGATCCAGGTGACATATGACATTTAATCATGGCCTGGACGATCCAGGTAACATACAACATTGAACTCGGCCTGGACGATCCAGGTAACATACAACATTAAACTCGGCCTGGACGATCCAGGTGACATATGACATTTAACTCGGCCTGGACGATCCAGGTGACATACAAAGACATGGCTGGTAACGGCAGCGGCTGAACTTGGGCGATCCAGGTGACATGCAACATTTATCATGGCCTGGACGATCCAGGTAACATACAACATTGAACTCGGCCTGGACGATCCAGGTGACATACAACATTGAACTCGGCCCGGACGGTCCAGGCGAAAAACAAATGACAGAGCCGGTATTTGCAGCGGCTGAACTTCGGACGGACCGGATAACGTGCGAGCCTGTTTGAGACTGTTCACTCGTCACTGGCAAATCCTCCCGGCTAGGACATGTGTTGGAAGCGATGAGCCTATTACGTGCAATCGTGGACCCCTGGAACCTGCTGGCATTGTGAGGCCCCGCCTCCATATTATGAAGCAACCCATGCCCGCACGTTCCAAATGAACCTTAACCGACCTGTTGTGTTTGTCAAGTTAATAAGTATATATTTTGCAATATTGCCCCAGACACAGGCTGGGTGCCGGGCTGCCACTGCCCTACTTGCCGCCGGCACCCAATGTGCCCACTGCTTCTTACCTGTGCCGCCTCTGCTACATTGTGCATCTCTGTTTTTTTTTTTTTTTTGTTTGATTGACTCAATATTGTAACCGTGGAGGTAGGCAGAGGACCGCAAGATCTCCTGACGGTCCAGGGGACTCCTAACTAGAGACTGAGCCTGAATAACCTGAAGGGACATGTGAAAGACTTAGCCTGGATAAACCTGATAACAAACCATGACATATAGCGTGGAATGAGCAGCAGCCGAACCTGGGCGACCCAGGTGACACATAACCTTCAAATCGACTTGGACGATCCAGGTAACGAGACAAATGACATTTTTGCATGTTGACTGAAATGGCTGAACCTGGTCGATCCAGGTGACGTGCAACATTTAACTCGTCCTGGCGATCCAGGTAACATACAATGGCATATTGCGTGCAAACTACAGGGAGTGCAGAATTATTAGGCAAGTTGTATTTTTGAGGATTAATTTTATTATTGAACAACAACCATGTTCTCAATGAACCCCAAAAACTCATTAATATCAAAGCTGAATATTTTTGGAAGTAGTTTTTAGTTTGTTTTTAGTTTTAGCTATTTTAGGGGGATATCTGTGTGTGCAGGTGACTATTACTGTGCATAATTATTAGGCAACTTAACAAAAAACAAATATATACCCATTTCAATTATTTATTTTTACCAGTGAAACCAATATAACATCTCAACATTCACAAATATACATTTCTGACATTCAAAAACAAAACAAAAACAAATCAGTGACCAATATAGCCACCTTTCTTTGCAAGGACACTCAAAAGCCTGCCATCCATGGATTCTGTCAGTGTTTTGATCTGTTCACCATCAACATTGCGTGCAGCAGCAACCACAGCCTCCCAGACACTGTTCAGAGAGGTGTACTGTTTTCCCTCCTTGTAAATCTCACATTTGATGATGGACCACAGGTTCTCAATGGGGTTCAGATCAGGTGAACAAGGAGGCCATGTCATTAGATTTTCTTCTTTTATACCCTTTCTTGCCAGCCATGCTGTGGAGTACTTGGACGCGTGTGATGGAGCATTGTCCTGCATGAAAATCATGTTTTTCTTGAAGGATGCAGACTTCTTCCTGTACCACTGCTTGAAGAAGGTGTCTTCCAGAAACTGGCAGTAGGACTGGGAGTTGAGCTTGACTCCATCCTCAACCCGAAAAGGCCCCACAAGCTCATCTTTGATGATACCAGCCCAAACCAGTACTCCACCTCCACCTTGCTGGCGTCTGAGTCGGACTGGAGCTCTCTGCCCTTTACCAATCCAGCCACGGGCCCATCAAGACTCACTCTCATTTCATCAGTCCATAAAACCTTAGAAAAATCAGTCTTGAGATATTTCTTGGCCCAGTCTTGACATTTCAGCTTGTGTGTCTTGTTCAGTGGTGGTCGTCTTTCAGACTTTCTTACCTTGGCCATGTCTCTGAGTATTGCACACCTTGTGCTTTTGGGCACTCCAGTGATGTTGCAGCTCTGAAATATGGCCAAACTGGTGGCAAGTGGCATCTTGGCAGCTGCACGCTTGACTTTTCTCAGTTCATGGGCAGTTATTTTGCGCCTTGGTTCTTCCACACGCTTCCTGCGACCCTGTTGACTATTTTGAATGAAACGCTTGATTGTTTGATGATCACGCTTCAGAAGCTTTGCAATTTTAAGAGTGCTGCATCCCTCTGCAAGATATCTCACTATTTTGGACTTTTCTGAGCCTGTCAAGTCCTTCTTTTGACCCATTTTGCCAAAGGAAAGGAAGTTGCCTAATAATTATGCACACCTAATATAGGGTGTTGATGTCATTAGACCACACCCCTTCTCATTACAGAGATGCACATCACCTAATATGCTTAATTGGTAGTAGGCTTTCGAGCCTATACAGCTTGGAGTAAGACAACATGCATAAAGAGGATGATGTGGTCAAAATACTCATTTGCCTAATAATTCTGCACGCAGTGTACAGTGGCGGAACCTGGTCGATCCAGGTGACATGCAACATTTAACTCGTCCTGGGCGATCCAGGTAACACACAAACATGAAACTTGGCCTGGACGATCCAGGTGACACACAACATTCAATTCGGCCTGGGCGAGCCAGGTGACAAGACAGTGACATGGTGTAGCCACAAGAGCGAGCTGAACCTGGGCGATCCAGGTGACATACAATACTTAACTCGGCCTGGCAATCCAGGTGACAATACTACTGGCATGTGGCAATTTAACCGCCTTCACTCTTCCCTGTTGACTCATGTTAAGGCCGCGCGCAAGTGGAGCCCTGAACCTGTTGACACTGCGACCCCCCTAACAACCACCGAATCCAGCGTGGCACAGCCTCCATGTCACGGCGCAGCCCCAGCCCAAAAACAACCCGAATGAGCCCTAATTCTTGGCTGAGCTCTGGGGGTACCCGGCGCACACCCTGCTTCCACCTGTGACGCCTTTGCTAACCTGCGCAAGAAAATGATAGGGGTGCGTGCTCCAGAGGGAACGGTGGACTTTTGTGGGAGGGAAACGATCGGTGCTCTGCTGGAGTGCCTTAGGGAGGCGGGCGGAAGTGGGTGCGTTCCACCTTGGACTGCAGGATATTCGTGAGGGGAGCGCTGGTGCCGACCGTGAATATGCGGGAGCACCGTGCTCCAGGAACTTACCTGAGACGAAGACCTCTCTCAGGAACGAAGCGCTGTGCAGCGAAGCGCACTAAAGAAAAACAGATGCCTCCGGAGGCCCGGCAGTCACGTGTGCGTTCTACCGTGAACCGCACGCCATTTGCGAGAAGGGGGACCGACCCGTGGCCGTAAGTATGCCGTGTGCAAGTACTTACCTGGTGACGGACCCGAAACACAAAGTATTGCACTATACCGTGTAGTGAACCGAACTTTGAAACGACCGTGGTGCTTGCATGTGACGGCAGGAAGATGTGGCTCCTCCCACGGAGGTAAGTGAGACACACCCCTGGTGGGTAGGAGTTACGGATATATATAGGGAACTTACGCCCTGCCCACAAATACAGGCTGATATCAGCCTTAATACATACCTGTCACTATTGGGAGGAATGGAGGAGCATTATATACATACTGGCACTACCGGGGAACATTATATATAAATATACTGGCACTATGGGGGGAGCATTATATATTGTAACTAGTGGGGGGCACTACAGGGGGACATTATGGCACCCCTCACCCCATGCAGATCAGCTGTTTGAGGAGACGGCATGCGCTGTGCGCATGTGCCATCTCCCTTCTCTCTTCCTGCTCACCGTTGTATGTCTATGGGACAGCAGCAGTGAACAGCACACGCCGTCTGCTCAAACAGATGATCGGGGTGTCAGGTGTCGGACGTCGGACTGTGTTTTTATTTGGGGCCCCACTGTTGATTTTGCCCAGGGCCACATTTTGTATAAAACCAGCCCTGGCGGCGTTCATATATGATCGGGGCATCTGAGTGTAAAAACTGTGTAAAATTAAAATTAAAAAAATTAAATCAAGCTTACCGCCTCCATTTGCTCGCGACGGGCCGGCCGCCGCCATTTTGCTTAAAGATCTGGCGCTTCATATGTCACCACGCACGGGATTTTGGCCGAGATATTCAATCAATATGACAGCTGGCGGCCCCTACGCGAGCAAATGGAGACGGTAAGTTAGATTTTTTTTTTTTTTTTTACACTATTTCAGGTTAAATCGATTCGCTAACACGAAGCATGAGGAAATTTGGCTTCGAGGCAAATCAAATTTATCCTAAAATTTGCTCATCTCTAAAGCCTCTTTCACACGGGCGTGTGCGCTCCGTTGCCGTATTGCGGACTGCATTTGCGGATCCGCTATACACGGGTGCCGTTCCGTGGGCATTCCGCATCACAGATGCGGACCCATTCACTTCAATGGGTACGCAAATCCAGAGATGCGGAATGGTGTGGAACGGAAGCTCGGAACAGATCCCTACGGAAGCACTACGGAGTGCTTCCGTGGGGTTTCGTCCCGTACTTCCTTTCCGCAAAAAGATAGAACGTGTCCTATCTTTTTGCGGAATGGCCGGATCGCAGACCCATTCAAGTAAATAGGTCCGCGATCCGATGCGGCTGCCCCCCACGGACTGTGTTCGTGCATTGCAGCACGACCACGGGGCGCACACGCCCGTGTGAAAGAGGCCTGACAATGACTTTTGAAAGTGTTCCTGAGCCCTTGCAGTGATTTCTAGTACAGAATCATGCTTGTTTTTAATGCAGTTCTGCCTAAATCTTTTGGTGATATTATACATGGTGGGATATAAAAAATCTTCGCAATTTTATGTTGGGGAACATTTTTCTGAAATTGTTCCACAATTTTTAGATTCAGTTTTCTCACAGTTTGTTGAGCATCTGCCCATCTTTGCTTCTAAGAGACTCTGCCTCTCAAATGTGCTCTTATCATAGCCAATCATGTGAATTAAGGCCCGTTTACACTACTTAATTGAGCAGGCGATGTCTGGACGGAAACGTTTCTTCCTGAAAATCTCCAGCTCATCAGTGAAGGAGACCAAAATGCAGCAATCTCCTCCACAGTATGGGGAGGAGTGATCACTAATGTCATTGCTCATCCCCAGACAAGGAAGCGTTCCTTCCCAACAATCATCTGCTTGTCAGTGGAGGAGAAAGCTACATTTACATTCAGCATTCTCCTCCACAGTATGAGGAGTAGTTATGGCTAATATCATCGTTCGTCCCCATAGAGAATCATTGTTTGCTGGTAGCAGAGAATGTTTAGTGAGCACAATCTGCTGCTAGCAAACAATGATTTTTGTGATTGCATGAAAGATGTGATTCACAAATCGTGGATGCCAAATAGTGGCAACTTTACACCAGTAGATCATATCTAACTAGCGTTCTTAGAAACGCTTGTTAGCGATTATCTGGCAGATCCTTGGCCAGTGTAATACAGCCCTAATCCTAAGGCCAAGTTCATACTTCAGTTATTTGATCAGTTATTCCCATCAGTTCTTTTGAGCCAAAACCACTAGTGAAGCCTACTCAGAGATCAGCTATAATGGAAAGATCTTCACCTATTCGGTGTTTAGAGCAGCACCTGGTTTTGGCTCACAATAACTGATGGAAATAACTGACCAAATAACTGAAGTGTGAACTTGGCCTAAACCTGCTAATGAGGAATACACAGAAAAAAAGCATCTAGCTGATGCAGCACCAGAAATCCACCTGGATTTTTTTTTATGCAGGTAAAAGGAGTTGGGAAAACCTCATTGACATGTGATCTGGGCTGGCCTCAGAACTAGGGATGAGCGAATCGACTTTGGATGAAACATCCAAAGTTGATTCGCATAAAAATTTGTTTATTAGAATGTATTGTCTCAGATGAGCCGAAGTTATTACTTTGCGTAATAACTTCATAAATTGATTTCTACTGTAAAAAAAAAAAAAATTCCTGAATTTGGGTTCGGTTCCAAGGTACCACCAGGAACCAAGCCCTAGTTCGGGAAATGTTTTTTTACAGTAGAAATCAATTTAGGACGTTATTACGCAAAGTCTTGTGAGACTTCGCAAAGTAATAACTTCGGCTCATCGGAGCCAATACATTTTAATCCTGTATGGAGCGCTCATTTCGTACAGTATTGAAACGAAGTTTTATGCGAATCGACTTCGGATGTTTCATCCGAAGTCGATTCGCTCATCCCTACTCAAAACTGATATAGATTTTGTTGCATAATCTTTGGCAATATTCATGTCAAATGTGATATATGTGTGATATTCTTTGAGTCTGTTCCATCAGTTATTAACTCTTTTATATATAGAATAGCGTATTTCTGATGAACTGTGCATGGAAATGTATTGAACTGCATGACAGTATAGTTGCATATGTCTATGTGACTGTCTTTGTAAACCAAAAAAGTGTAAACAAAAAAGTGCCCGTGCTGCGGACCGCAAATAGTGGGCCGCAATGCATGGGCACTAACCATGTATAGTCCATTTTCAGATGTGGACCCATTGACTTAAATATGTCCGTGATCCGCAATATACGGCCAAATCTAGAGGGAACGTGTTCTATCTTTTTGTAGTGCGTCGGAACGAGCCCCATATCCCACAGAAGCGCTTCGTGGTGCTTTCGTGGGCTCCCAATCCATGCCTCCACTCTGCAGAAGATAGGTGAAGTTCTATCTTCATTCGTATGTTGACACCACGGAGTGCACATGGTCGGTGCCCGTATATTGCGGACCGGCCGTTTACGGTCTGCAATATGGGCATTGAGCCCTTACATTCACCTCTATAGGTGTGGCTTAGTGTGTCCATTTCTCACTGTGTATTGAGAAACAGAAAATGTTTGTGCAATTTTTCCACTTATACTTGCAATACTGTGTTGCTGTTTACTATCAGACTGTTGTTAGCTTCACTCAATTTGAAAATCTTGCTAACTTACATGTAGTGTGGTTTTGGCTGCCTTGCAGGCACACATCTGCCCTGTGTGAGCACAGAGTTAGGCCTCATGCACACGACCGTAGTTGTGGTCCGAATCCGAGCCGCAGTTTTTGCGGCTCGGGTGCGGACCCATTCACTTCAATGGGGCCGCAAAAGATGCGGACAGCACTCCGCGTGCTGTCCGCATCCTTTGCTCCGTTCCGTGGCCCCGCAAAAAAAATATAGCATGTCCTATTCTTGTCCGTGATGCGGACAAGAATAGGCATGTCTACAATGGGCTGCCCGTTCCGTTCTGCAAATTGCGGAAGGCACACGGGCGGCTTATGTTTTTTGCGGATCCGCGGTTTGCGGACCGCAGAAAACGGCATGGTCGTGTGCATGAGGCCTTAAGTATATTTTTCGGTTAACAAACTAAAATGCTTATAGACTACACTATTGTGACAGCTAGTGGCGCTCTGTTCTGTAGATGGGTACATTGTGATCTTTGTACGTACAATATCTATACAATGTTTTAGAATTTGCGTCTATTGAGTTTAGGGCATTCAGGAGAAAGCTGCCACAGGAAACAGCCTGGCAAAAGTTACTGTCTCTATAACAGTGTTTCCCAACCAGCCAAAGGCTGTCCGGACATGCTGGGAGTTGTAGTTTTGCAACAGCTGGAGGCACACTGGTTGGGAAACACTGCTCTATAAGGACAAAAATCTAAGATCATGATTCTTCTCCATCACATGCACATCATTTGAACTGTAAAAGCATATTTTCTTATGAATGCCCCAAACAATCTGATGAATAGTTATATTGGTTATTCATGCTTCTTCTGGTCCATGTGACTGATGTCTCAGGATCATACATGACTTTTCATCTTACATAACATCAATGATTTAAACACAGACAGTTTGACCCTAGGATCCTGAGTTTTGTTGCTGAGACTTCCTTG
Organism: Bufo bufo; assembly: GCF_905171765.1. Lineage (NCBI taxonomy): Eukaryota > Metazoa > Chordata > Amphibia > Anura > Bufonidae > Bufo > Bufo bufo. The sequence goes on from NC_053389.1 coordinate 701,720,369, forward strand.
TCTTATAAATAGCTGCCCATCTGCACTCTTCACCCTATTCATTATGAGATAATGTCTGCACATTCTGCTATACAATAGACCTATAAATAACGCTGGGTTTGACTCATGCTTGTATTACTATTAACTATTTAGTTTATACTGTGGTGAACCTTGAGATAAAGATAACCAAATCATACAAATGAGTCAAACATATTAGAATTGGTCATTTATTTATTAATAAAAAATAATCCAATATCACATATGTGAACCTTTGCTTTCAGTATCTCTTGTGACCTCCCTTGAGCAGCAATGCCAGTAACTAAACGTTTCTGGTAATTGCTGATTAGCCCTGCACATCTGCTTGAAGGAATTTTATGCCATTCTTCCATACAAAACAGCGGACACTCTGCTTGAAACGGCCTATGTCAGCCGTTTAACCCGTTCCATGCCGCGGTCCATAGGGACCGTTCTATGGAAGGGGTTAACAGGGAAGGAGCTCCCTCCCTCTCCCATCGGGCGCTGCTGTGCTGTTGAAGCCACCCGATACTTGACGGGATCACAGAGGGAAGGGGGCTCCCTCCCTCATCAGCCGCTTCTCTGTTGTGGCAGCGTCCGATGGTTACCATGTTACCATGGCAACGGGATGCCTTCACAGGGTTTCGGCTTGCCATGGTATAGCTAAGCCGGATCAGGCTTCTGCTAAAGGCAGCAGCCTAATCAGGCTAGTGTAAAGACACAATACACTACAGTACACTATATAGTATACTGTAGTGTATTATATAGGCATCAGACCCACTGGATCTTCAAGAAGCAAGTGGGTCTGGGACAAAAAAAAATTAAAATATAGTGAAAAAAAATATATAATTAATTTCTTCTTATAAAAACTAAAAAAATAAGATATACTACACATGTTTGATATCACTGCATTTGTAACGACCTGATCTCTGAAAGGGTCATGTTACTTTCCCCGCACGGTGAACGCCATAAAAAAAAGAGAAAAAACTATGATGAAATTAAAATTCCCTTCCCAAAAAAATAATAAAAGTGATCCAAAAATTTGTATGTACACCAAAATGGTACAAATCAAACCGCTATCTCATCCCGGAAAACATTAGCCCCTACATAAGACAATCGCCAAAACAATAAAATAAAAATATGACTCTCAGACTATGGAGACACTAAAACATGTTTTCTTTTTTCTAAAATGATTTTATTGTGTTAAAGTAAAATAAAAAGTACATATTAGGTATTTCCGCGGCTGTAAGTACCTGCTCTACAAAAATATCACATGACCTAACCCCTCAGGTGAAAAAATTAAAAACAAAAACGGTGTAAAAAAAGCCATTTTTGTCAACTTACATCACAAAAAGTGTAATACCAAGCGATCAAAAAGGCAAATGCCCCCCAAAATAGTACCAATCAAACCACCATCTCATCCCACAAAAAATGAGACCCTACCTAAGACAATCGGTCAAAAAATAAAATGGCTATCACTCTCAGACAATGGAGACACTAAAATATGATTTTTTTTGCTTCAAAACTGCTATTATTGTGTTAAAGTGAAATAAATAAAAAAAAAGTAGACATATTAGGTATCGCCCCATCTATAAGAACCTGCTGTATAAAAATATGACATGACTTAACCCCTCAGTTGAACACCATAAACATTTTTTGGTCACCTTACATCACAAAAAGTGTAATACCAAGCGATCAAAAAATAATATGCACCCCAAAATAGTGCCAATCAAACTATCATCTCATACCAAAAAAGTGTATTAGGTTAGTACAATAAAAAGGTATCCCTGCATACGTAAATACTCTCGTATTTTGTAATCTTATTTATATATACTTATTTTGTTTTTTTCAGTAGTATGATTAAGTGGTGAAAATTATTAGTGCCCCCCCATTTTTGACTGTGGTATCTTATGTGCCCCCCCTCCCATATATTGTTCCTAGAGTCGCCACTGCACAGGGGACACTGGATGGCACAAGGGGGCAATGGTTGGCACAATAGGGGATCTGCATGGCACAAAGGGGTAATGAATGGCACAATGGGGGCAATGGATGGCACATGGGGCAATCGATGGCACAAGGGGGCAATGGTTGCAAAATAGGGGAACTGGATGGCACAAAGGGGTCAATTGATGGCACAAGTGGGGTACTGGATGGCACAAGGGGGTACTGGATGGCAAACAGGAGGCACTAGATGGCCCAAGGGTGTAATGAATGGCACAATGGGGGCAATGGATGGCACATGGGGCAATGGATGGCACAAGGGGGCATTGGATGGCACTAGGGGCACTGGATGTCACTGTTATGGGGCACTGTGGATGTCACTGTTATGGGGCACTGTGGATGTAACTGTTATGGGGGCACTGTGGACATCACTGTTATGGGGGCACTGTGGATGTCACTGTTATGGGGGCACTGTGGACGTCACTGTTATGGGGGCACTGTGGATGTAACTGTTATGGGGGCACTGTGGACATCACTGTTATGGGGCACTGTGGATGTCACTGTTATGGGGCACTGTGGATGTCACTGTTATGGGGGCACTGTGGACATCACTGTTATGGGGGCACTGTGGATGTCACTGTTATGGGGGCACTGTGGATGTCATTGTTATGGGCGCTGAATATAAGTGATAGGGCTCGTACACAGAACGGTATCTGTTTTGCGGCCTGCAAGTCCCAGATCCACTAAATAAGGTTATTGTCTGTGTGCGATTAGCTTTTTTTTTTTTTTGCAGTCCCATTGAGTTCTATGGGTTTTAGATCTGCATTATGAGGACCAGAATAGGACATGTTCTATCTTTCGCAGAACTGACATACGAATGTGGAAAGCAAATGGACGTCATCAGTGTGTTTTTTACATCCGTATGTCAGTTCCAGTAAGGACAGAACATGTCCTATTCTGGTCTTCAAAATGAGGACCTCAAATCCATAGAACTCAATAGGAGTGCAAAAAATGTGGATCACAAAATGTATACGGTCATGTGCATAAGGGTTTAGATACACAGCTTAGCAGGCAGTATCATACAAAATGAGATTAGATACACATTTAGCCCGCTGTATCATAGAAGATGGGATTAGATATACAATTCAGTAGGCAGTATTGCACACAACAGGATGTGTATCAGGCACAAATACAGGATAGGATTAGATACAGATGTGATTGGATACGCTTGCTGATTTCAGCTGTTTATCACACTTTGGAGATAGTGAGGGAAGAGCCTGTGGACTGTGCAGTGCAGCCAGGCTTGTGTATCAATAAAGTTATTTATTCAACAAAACACAAAGGTGAGAAAGTAAACAGATCTGCCAGGATAGTCTGATGTCTTCCAGGGAAGAGGAAAGCTCAGACATGAAAAACAGGTATTGGGGGCATATGTATGCATGGTGAGGGGTGTTAGGAGTACATAAAAAGAATTTTGATTTTGGGTCCGGACAACCTCTTTAAGTTCACAGATAGATGTCTAACTCCTGACATTTTCCTGTAGAATTTCCTGATATAATTCAGAATTCATTGTTACATTATTGATGGTGAGCCGTCCTGGCCCAGAAACAGCAAAGACAGGCCCAAACAATGATACTTCCACCACCATGATGCACAGATGATGTAAGATTTTTATGCTGGAATGCAGTGTTTTCCTTTCTCCAAACATAACGCTTTTCATTTAAACTATCCATCCGTCTCATTCATCCAGAAAACATTGTTCCAAAAACCTTCTGCCTTGTCCAGGTGATCTGTAGAAAACTGCAGAGAGACAGCAATGCTCTTTTATGGAGAGCAGTGGCTTTCTCCTTGCACTCCTACCATGCAAACTATTGTTGTTAGCTAAAGTGAGAAAAGTCTTTAGTTGCCTATAGGGAGGGTAATAATGGTCTTGAATTTATTCCATTTATACACAATCTGTTTAACTGTGGATTGGTGGAATTCAAACTAAGTACAGATGGTTTTGCAAACTTTCCCAGACCGATGAGCATCAACAACTCTTCCTCTGAGGTCTACAGAAATCTCTTTCGTTCGTGCTATGATACACTTGCACAAACATATTGTAAATAGTGTTGAGCAAATCGAGGCATCCGAAGTGGAATTTTATCCTTAGTTTAGGAAAAATTAAATTCACTGCAAAGCCAAATTTCCTCATGCTTCGTGGTAACAAATCGGATTTCTTCTAAAATGGCTGCTGCACGTGTTACAAAGTGAATGTAAGAAGCTTGGGAATGCTATATAAACTATAATGCTCTGCAGCCAGCCAATCAGCAGATAGACATCCACTGTGATGAAACAGCCCTATAAAAAGCCTCATCCTGCGTGGTCTCCGCCATTTCACTGTGAGCTAAGCTTGGGGAAAGACATGACAAGCACTTATGTGCTAGGGACAGTGTTGCAGAAATCTTTTAATTGTAGAGTTTTGGATAGGGAGAGTGCAGGGACCGTGCAGGAACAGTGTAGGGAGATTGTAGAGAGAGTTTTTAGACACTGTAGGGAGAGCATATGGAGACTGCAGGGACAGTGCTGGTTGAGTGTAGCCATGTGCATCTTGTTGAACTGCTGTCACAATCCCATTTAATCTGTTAGTTTATATATAGAATTACTGTACCTCAGTATTAAAGAGCAGTTTAATATATCGCCGTCTGCATCTTGTTGAATTGCTGGAACATTTGCAGTCAATCTCTTAGTTTATATATAGAATTACTGTGCCCCAGTATTAAAGGGCAGTCTAATATATCACTGCCTGCATCTTATTGAACTGCTGGCACATTCACAGTTAATATCTCAGTTTATATATAGAATTACTGTGCCTCAGTATTAAAGGGAGGTCTAATAAATTGCCATCTGCATCTCGCTGAACTGCTGGCAAATTTGCAGTTAATGTGTTAGTTTATACATAGAATAACTGTGCCTCAGTATTAAAATGCAGTCTAATATATCGTTGTGTGCATCTTGTTGAACTGCTGACACAATACCCGTTGATATTTTAGTTTATATATACTATTACTGTGCCTCGGTATTAAAAGACAGTCAAATTATCGCCGTATGCATCTTGTTGAACTGCTGACACAATCCCTGTTAATCTGATAGTTTATATATAGAATTACTGTGCTTACGTATTAAAGGGTGGTCAAATATTTCGCCGTCTGCATCATATTGAACTGCTGACACAATCCCTGTTAATCTGTTAGTTTACACACTGCTCAAAAAAATAAAGGCAACACAAAAATAACACATCCTAGATCTGAATTAATAAAATATTCTTCTGAAATACTTTGTTCTTTACATAGGGGGGTGACACACTAGTGGATAGCTCACCACCTCTCCCCAGACAGAACAGGTGTTACATAGTTGAATGTGCTGGCAACAAAATCACACAAAAATAAAAAAATGGAAATCAAATTTTTCAACCCATTGAGGTCTGGATTTGGAGTCACACTCAAAATTAAAGTGGAAAAACACATTACAGGCTGATCCAACTTTGATGTAATGTCCTTAAAACAAGTCAAAATGAGGCTCAGTAGTGTGTGTGGCCTACACATGCCTGTATGACCTCCCTACAATGCCTGTGCATGCTCCTGATGAGGTGGCGGACGGTCTCCTGAGGGATCTCCTCCCAGACCTGGACTAAAGCATCTGCCAACTCCTGGACAGTCTGTGGTGCAACGTGACGTTGGTGGATAGAGAGAGACATGATGTCCCAGATGTGCTCAATTGGATTCAGGTCTGGGGAACGGGCGGGCCAGTCCATAGCATCAATGTCTTCGTCTTGCAGGAACTGCTGACACACTCCAGCCACATGAGGTCTAGCATTGTCTTGCATTAGGAGGAACCCAGGGCCAACCGCACCAGCATATGGTCTCACAAGGGGTCTGAGGATCTCATCTCGGTACCTAATGGCAGTCAGGCTACCTCTGGCGAGCACATGGAGGGCTGTGCGGCCCTCCAAAGAAATGCCACCCCACACCATTACTGACCCAATGCCAAACCGGTCATGCTGGAGGATGTTGCAGGCAGCAGAACGTTCTCCACGGCGTCTCCAGACTCTGTCACGTCTGTCACATGTGCTCAGTGTGAACCTGCTTTCATCTGTGAAGAGCACAGGGCGCCAGTGGCGAATTTGCCAATCTTGGTGTTCTCTGGCAAATGCCAAACGTCCTGCACGGTGTTGGGCTGTAAGCACAACCCCCACCTGTGGACGTCGGGCCCTCATATCACCCTCATGGAGTCTGTTTCTGACCGTTTGAGCAGACACATGCACATTTGTGGCCTGCTGGAGGTCATTTTGCAGGGCTCTGGCAGTGCTCCTCCTGTTCCTCCTTGCACAAAAACGGAGGTAGCGGTCCTGCTGCTGGGTTGTTGCCCTCCTACGGCCTCCTCCACGTCTCCTGATGTACTGGCCTGTCTCCTGGTAGCGCCTCCATGCTCTGGACACTACGCTGACAGACACAGCAAACCTTCTTGCCACAGCTCGCATTGATGTGCCATCCTGGATAAGCTGCACTACCTGAGCCACTTGTGTGGGTTGTAGACTCCGTCTCATGCTACCACTAGAGTGAAAGCACCGCCAGCATTCAAAAGTGACCAAAACATCAGCCAGGAAGCATAGGAACTGAGAAGTGGTCTGTGGTCACCACCTGCAGAACCACTCCTTTATTGGGGGTGTCTTGCTAAATGCCTATAATTTCCACCTGTTGTCTATCCCATTTGCACAACAGCATGTGAAATTGATTGTCACTCAGTGTTGCTTCCTAAGTGGACAGTTTGATTTCACAGAAGTGTGATTGACTTGGAGTTACATTGTGTTGTTTAAATGTTCCCTTTATTTTTTTGAGCAGTGTATATAGCATTACTGTGCTTAAGTATTAAAGGGTAGTCTAATATATTGCTGCGTTTATCTTGTTCAACTGCTGAAACATTCATAATTAATCTGTTACATTAATGATATAGTTACTGTACAGTATGGCCAACAGACAATTGCCTGGGATCTCCAAAGTAAAGGGCAGTGGCAAAAATTTAGCTGTAGCCTGCACAAGTAGCAGCAGAAGAAGGGGTGGTGGTAGCAGCAGTCACAGCAACAGGCCAGAGCTGCCACTGTCATCCAGCGGTCGTGTTTTGACCAACAATCCAGCTGTACTGGAATGGTTGACTCTTCAACATAATCTAAAGTGTCAACAGATACACACAGCCAGGAATAGGTGGATTTCTCCACGCTTAGCTGGCATGGCTCAGGAACTGCCTCTGTGCCCTCACCTGTCCTGAACCTGCTTCTTGCTTTTGTTGCTCCTTCTGTATAGGCATAAGGTGAGGCGCTGCCAGGGTGTTAATGTTGGCACAACGGCCCAGCAGTCAGGGCTCATCAATGTCAGCAGAAGGAAGCTTGTTCCTTCCCGTCAACTTATAAAGATATTAGCCCTACCCCCGAATAATACTACAATTAGGTGATGATTTATTATATAGAAATACGTCTATGTTAGGCTTATTTCTGACACAGATTGTGGTGCAAAGGTCCTTAGCACCGCAATCTGCGTATTTTTCCTGCTCATGCCAGGTCTAAAAAAGGATGGCGTTGGCAGGGAAAGGGATACAGTTATGGCCATCCAGATATTGGATACCACCGCCATACATTGACCGGATAACACCTCTGCACAGTGACCGGATAACACCGCCATACCGTGACTGGATAAAAGAGTATAAGATGGCACATTACAGGGAATGACTAGGGGCACTGCACAGGGTGTGGTAAGAGGGCACAATGCAGGGTATAAGGGGGCACAGTACGGGGTGAGGAGCACAGTACAGGGTGGTGGGCACAGTCACATGACCCTGTCATTAGGCGTTCACAGGATAAATATGTAACTGTAGGCCAGTACAGGCCCCAAAAATTTGGAAATCAATGGACATAAAAGGCCTTTTATGCCACTGTATTTACCTAAGACAGGGACCATGATTTGTTCTGTGTGGTGGTGGATATTTGTGGGCTGTCATGAGGAAATTCAATCAAACGTGGTTGACTCGTCACATGTGTTGAATTCCTCCGAGATCCATGCCTCATTTATTTTTAGAAATGTGAGGTAGTTAACACTGTCGTGTGCTAGGCGAGTGTGCTTATCGGTCACGATCCCCTCTGCTGCGCTGAATGTCCTTTCGGACAAGAGTTCCATGGCAAATTATGCCAGCTCTGGCCACAGGTCAAGCCTGCACACCCAGTAGTCCAGTGGTTCATCGCTTCTCAGAGCGTCCACATCGGCCGTTAACCCGATGTAGTCGGACACTTGTCGGTCTAGGCTTTTCCTGAGGCTGGATCAGGAGGACGGCTGTCGATGGGTTGGCTGCAAGAATGATCTCTTATCTGAAGTCACCAACACATCTTCAAACCGCCCTCTACTTGCATGTGCTGTTGGATTGGTACCCGCAACTGTTTCTCTGTGAGTGGATATTCCTCTGCCAGCGCCCGCAAAAGTAGAAAGCAGCATTTCTCGAAGCAAGGCCTGGAAGTGCTGCATTCTGACAGCCTTCTGTGATGGTGGTAACATTTCCACCATTTTGTGTTTGTACCGGGGGTCTAAGTACGTTGCCACCCAATACTGGTTCTTGTCCTTTATGCTTTTTATACAGGGGTCTCTCTTCAAAACACTGGAGCATGAAGGCCCCCATTTGCACTAAACTGGAAGCGGTGGAGTGGCCTGGCTCATGCTCATCATCCAGGATAAGGTCATCCTCGTTCAACTCCCCCCAGCCACAGACAACACCAGGGATCCCATAAACGTTTAAAGCATGTTCTTCTTGCTCCTCCTCCACCCCATCACCATCCTCCTCTGACTCCTCTTCAGACTCCTGTTGTTGACTTGTCTCAGATGGAGGAGCCTCCCATGGGAATTCATCCAGCATTGCGACTTCCTCATCTTCCTGCTCCTGCTCCTCGATGGCTTGATCAATGACACTATGCAATGCACGCTCCAGAAAGAAGGCGTAAGGTACGATGTCACTGATGGCTACGACTGACCAGTTTGGTGATCTTATCAAATGGCCGCAGAAGTCTGCATGTGTCGTGCATAAGCAGCCACTGGCGCGGTGAAAAAAAAACATGCTCCCAGAACCTGTCCTGCCGCAGAGTTCGTACAGGTAGTTGTTAACTGCACGTTTCTGCTGGAGCAGCCTATCAAGCATATACAAGGTGGAGTTCCATCGCGTCGGGCAGTCACAAATCAGACGTCTGTTCGGCAGGTGGTGTCGCCGCTGAATGTCAGCGAGCCATGGCTGTATAAGATCTTCTAAAATGGCCAGAGATTTTCCTAACCTGCCGCAAGACATCCTGGACCCCGGGGTATTTGGCAACGAATTGCTGCATGACTAAGTTCATGACGTGTCATTTTGCCATGAGTGTCATTTTGCCATGTTTCAGCGCGCTCAGCAGATTGGCACTGTTATCGCACACCACTTTACCAACTGTCAAATTGAGCGGGGTTAGCCAGTGTGGCTCTTGGCTTCCAGGCACAAAAGCCGCAGCACAGCATGGCAATGTCTCACCTGGCACTTCGAAAAGGTTCTGTGGAGCTTGGGGGGCGCAGCGGAAGAGACGGTAGCAGCGCAAAAGGAGGAGTCAGCCGAGGAGGAGAGGCCGGATGGAGTAGGAGGGGGAGAAGAAGAGGCAGGCCTGCATGCAATCCGTGGCAGTAACACAAAATCTACACGGGTGCCACGGGTTGTATACTTGACGGCCGTCAGAAGGTTCGCCCAGTGGGCAGTAAAAGTTATGTACCTTCCCTACCTGTGTTTGCTAGACCACGTGTCTGGGGTCAGATGTAAATTGGCACTGACACTGTGTGCCAGAGATACATTCACTTGCTGCTGAACATGGCCATATAGCTCTGGGATGCCCTTAAGGGAGAAATATTTCCTTCCGGGGACCTTCCATTGCGGTGTTCCAATGGCCATAAATTTAAAGGCCTCTGAGTCCACTAGTTTATATGGCAGTAGTTGGCGGGCTAGCAGTTCCAACAAGCCGGAAGTCAGCCATTGGGCAAGAGGGTTATCCGGCGTCATCATCTTTTTTCTCTCGAACATTTGGGGCAAGGAAGCCTGCCTTTTGCCAGATGAACGCGACGACTGCATGGTGGAAGGTGGAGTGGAGGACAACTCGGAGGAGAGAGGAGAAGGAGAAGAGGCAGGACGTGGAGCGCCGGGAGTGTGGCTATGTGGGTTCTGACGGCGTTGCTCCCACTGGGCTCGGTGATGGGAGGCCATATGCCTTCTTAATGCGGTCATCCCTAGGTAAGTGTTGGGCTTACCGCGACTTATGCGTTGACAGCACAGGCTGCAGATGGCAACACTATTGTCAGCAGCTGACACGTTAAAAAAAAGCCCACACCGCGGAGCCATGTGCCGGCTTCCTGGGAGCGGAAGATGTGACTGTGCATGGTGGATGGCTCGCTCCAGATACATTTGCAGTCTGATTTTTGCCTCTGGTGCCCTGCAAGTTCTGCCTGCTTCTCCTCCTTCTCCTCCCTATCTGCATCTCCCTCTCTCCCTCTGAACTCCCCTCCTCTTCCTCTCTTGTGGGCACCCACGTGACGTCCAGGTGCAGAAGCTGAAGGCTGAGTGAGCCACTCAACCAACTCTGATGCGTCCTTTGACGTAATCACACGCACCTTCTCCATCTTCCCACTTAGGCTCCGGCCTGCTGCACATGCCTGACCCCTACCACCCCTGTGGAACGGCCTGTCTTTTTCTCTACCTGTCATTTTCAAAATGACCCTGTGCTAAAGTCCCTAGAGTATTTGTGGAAGCAGGTATATCGCAGGCCTCAATCAGTATTTTGTGGAAGCTGGTATATCAATCCCCTTAATCAGAATTTTGTGGAAGCAGGTATATAAAAACCCCTCAATCAGTATTTTGTGGAAGCAGGTATATAGAACCCCTTAATCAATATTTGGTAGAAGCAGGTATATCGCACCCCTCAATCAGTATTTTGTGGAAGCAGGTATATAGCAAGCAATCAAAAAGTCATATGCACCCCAAAATAGTGCCAATTAAACCGTCATCTCATCCCGCATAAATCATACCCTACCCAAGATAATCGCCAAAAAACTAAAAAAACTATGGCTCTTAGACTATGGAAACACTAAAACATGATTTTTTTTGTTTCAAAAATGAAATCATTGTGTAAAACTTACATAAATAAAAAAAAGTATACATATTAGGTATCCCTATGTCCGTATAGACCGCGTCTTATAAAAATATCACATGACCTAACCCCGTAGGTGAACACCGTAAAAAATAAAAAATAAAAAATAAAAACTGTTCTAAATAAACCATTTTTTGTCACCTTACATCACAAGAAGTGTAATAGCAAGCGATCAAAAAGTCATATGCACCCCAAAATCTCATCCCGCAAAAAATGAGACCCTACCTAAGATAATCGCCCAAAAACTGAAAAAACTATGACTCTCAGACTATGGAGACACTAAAACATGATTTTTTTTGTTTCAAAAATGAAATCATTATGTAAAACTTACATAAATAAGAAAAAGTATACATATTAGGTATCGCCGTGTCCATGACAACCTGCTCTATAAAAATACCACATGATCTAACCTGTCAGATGAATGTTGTAAATAACAAAAAAAAAACGGTGCCAAAACAGCTATTTCTTGTTACCTTGCCTCACAAAAAGTGTAATATAGAGCAACCAAAAATCATATGTACCCTAAACTAGTACCAACAAAACTTCCACCCTACCCTGTAGTTTCTAAAATAGGGTCACTTTTTTGGAGTTTCTGCTCTAGGGGTGCATCAGGTGGGCTTCAAATGGGACATGGTGTCAAAAAAACCAGTCTAGCAAAATCTGCCTTCCAAAAACCGTACAGCATTCGTTTCCTTCTGCGCCCTGCCGTGTGCCTGTACAGCGGTTTACAACCACATATGGGGTGTTTCTGTAAACTACAGAATCAGGGCCATAAATATTGAGTTTTGTTTGGCTGTTAACCCTTGCTTTGTAACTGGAAAAAAAATATTAAAATGGAAAATCTGCCAAAAAAGTAAAATTTTGAAATTGTATCTCTATTTTCCATTAATTCTTGTGGAACACCTAAAGCGTTAACGACATTTGTAAAAATCAGTTTTAAATACCTTGAGGGGTTTAGTTTCTAGAATGGGGTCATTTTTGGGTGGTTTCTATTATGTAAGATTCACAAAGTGACTTCAGACCTGAACTGGTCCTTAAAAAGTTGGTTTTAAAAATTTCTGAGAAATTTCAAGATTTACTTCTAAACTTCTAAGCCTTGTAACGTCCCCCAAAAATAAAATGTAATTCCCAAAATGATCCAAACATGAAGTAGACATGGGAAATGTAAAGTAATAACTATTTTTGTAGGTATTAATATGTATTATAGAAGTAGAGAAATTGAAAACTTGGAAATTTGCAAATTTTTCAAAATTTTGGGCAAATTTGGTATTATACGAAAAAACTATCTCAGAATGGCCTGGATAAGTCAAAGCGTTTTAAAGTTATCACCACATAAAGTGACACTGGTCAGATTTGCAAAAAATTGTCTGGTCCTGAAGGTGAAAATTAGCCTGGTCCTTAAGGGGTTAAAGGGGTTTTGCCACTTCAGTAAATAGCATTTATTATGCAGAGAAAGTTTCCATGGTTACGACCACCCTGCAGTCCAGCAGCATGGCTGTGCTTTTACACTATAGAAAAAAGTACCCGCCTACGTGAGCTCCCACGGTCCCGGCCACCAGAGAGGCTGGCATTTTATCTTATAGTATGCAAGCAAGAGCACCACTGATAGATTGCAAGGTGGTTGTAACCATGGAAATCAGCAGTGTATAATGTGATGGAGAAATGAATCCAGCCAGCAAAGGAAGCAATATGGACAATCACAATACATTAGTAAGTGCCTGGTATTAACTTTCTCTACATGATAAATGGATGCCAACAGCACACATATAACATTGATGTGCTGTCCACATTTTTTGTGGCCCCATAGAAATGAATGGGTCCACATTTGATCCGTAAAAAATGCAAACTGAAAATATGTTTGTGTGCATGAGGCCTAAGTGTGTATACATATGTACATAGCTCTCAGTCACTGATAGTTGACCGGGGCGGTCTTAAAGGGCTGTCTCACTACAGCAAGTAGCATTTATCATGTAGAGAAAGTTAATACAAGGAACTTACTAATATACTGTTATTATCCATATTGCATCCTTTGCTGGCTGGATTCATTTTCCCATCACATGATACACTGCTTGTTTCCATGGTTACGACCAACCTGTAATCCAGCAGTGGTGCTCGTGCTTGCACACTATAAGAAAAAATGCCAGCCTCTCTGGTGACCAGGACTGTGAGAGCTCTCGTAAGCTGGTACTTTTTTCTATTGTGTACAAGCACGGCCATGCTTCTGGACTTTAGGGTGGTCGTAACCCTGGAAACTTTCTTTGCATAATAAATGCTATTTGCTGAAGTGGAAAAACCTCTTTAATATTAACTCAATGCACAACCCCTTTAACCTAAAAATAAATAGAAGAGTGCATTGCCAAGTATTGGGGTGCATCGGGGGTGCCATTTACATGTTAGTACCTCGGTGCATGGTCATGTAAGAACACATGAGCAATGTCTTTTTTTCTATAGAGCAAAAAAAAATGTAAACAGAGGCTCTCTACCTATGTATGTATTTGGATCAGTAGAAAGCCACCTACTACATACTTACACCACTTGAGGTGGGTGGGGGGGGAGTATACAAGATAAACTCCAGAAACTTGTTTCTTTCACCTTTCGTTACCCTCAGGCGTCTGACAGATGGACACTGCAGACTTCCAATACTGGGGTGTATATTTATTTACTCAATGCCTTTCGAGGATGCAAACAAGTCCCCTTCTTAAGGAGATATCACAAAGAATACATAGCAAATGAGGCAAAACACAGTATATAAGAACAAGTCAGATGTCATCACATAGGTGGGTGGAGTTAGAAGATCTACCATATCATTGTATAAGCAGATGGGGGGATATGCACACCAGGAACTTAAGTGAAAGAGGAGGTGCTGATATCAGGGACCAGGTATGTATGATCTCCACCGCGGGTCGGCCACTGTAGGAGGTCTGTCTTACTCTTGGATAACCCGTTTAATAATAAGAATACTGCACAAGAATGATATCAGAACCTCCTCTATCACTTAGTTTCCTAGTGTGCATATCCCCCATCTGCTTATACAAGGACATCTTCCTAACTCCATCCATGTATGTGATGACATCAGATTTTTCCTTACGTAAGTGTTGTGCCTCATTTGCTATGTGTTCTTTCTGATTTCTCCTGAAGAAGGAGACCTGTTTACATTTTGAAATGCATTGAGTGAATAAATATGCACCCACAGTATTGGAAGTCTATGTTGTCCATTTGTCGGCTGAATATAAACCATCAGATGGGCTTCCTTGGCACGAGAGGTGAAGGGGGACAAGTGTTTCTCTTGTACCCCCCCTTCTATACTAACCCAATAAATATATGATTATATCTATAGGTAGAGCACCTCTATTTATATTGCTTTTTGTTTTAACGACTACCGGATGTTGCCTACATCGGAGTTGGTCTTTATTAAAGAGAGCAGCCATCCTGAGGCGTTGCCTGAGATAATATTCCTTTACCAGACCATCCCCCCATCTTTAGGTCTGTAGTGGTTGAAGTGACGGTGCTCACCTGCAGTCGTTATTGGTGGGTCTATAACTATAATAATTTCAGTTATCTTTATTCAAAAGAAAAAGGAAAAAGTCTGGTACCTTGTTAGCCAATAGAAAACTAGTTTAGTGCTCTCATTAAGAGAAACAAAATAAGAGTATTGCAGATTTGATACCTTTTAACTACCTCCGGACCGCTGTACGCACAGACGCGTCCTGGAGGTGGTTGATTGTTTCCGAGTGGACGCGCCGGCGCGTCCTCTCGCGATGGCCGAGATTTCCTGTGAACGCGCGCACACAGGCGCGCGCGCTCACAGGAACGGAAGGTAAGAAAGTGGATCTCCAGCCTGCCAGCGGCGATCGTTCGCTGGCAGGCTGGAGATGTGATTTTTCTAACCCCTAACAGGTATATTAGACGCTGTTTTGATAACAGCGTCTAATATACCTGCTACCTGGTCCTCTGGTGGTCCCCTTTGTTTGGATCGACCACCAGAGGACACAGGTAGCTCAGTAATATGTTGCACCAAGCACCACACTACACTACACCCCCCCCCCGTCACTTATTAACCCCTTATTCACCCTTGATCACCCCTGATCACCCCATATAGACTCCCTGATCACCCCCCTGTCATTGATTACCCCCCTGTCATTGATCACACCCTTGTAAAGCTCCATTCAGACGTCCGCATGATTTTTACGGATCCACTGATAGATAGATCGGATCCGCAAAACGCACACGGACGTCTGAATGGAGCCTTACAGGGGCATGATCAATGACTGTGTTGATCACCTCATATAGACTCCCTGATCACCCCCCTGTCATTGATTACCCCCCTGTCATTGATCACACCCCTGTAAAGCTCCATTCAGACGTCCGCATGATTTTTACGGATCCACTGATAGATGGATCGGATCCGCAAAATGCACACGGACGTCTGAATGGAGCCTTACAGGGGCATGATCAATGACTGTGGTGATCACCCCATATAGACTCCCTGATCACCCCCCTGTCATTGATTACCCCCCTGTCATTGATCACCCCCCTGTAAAGCTCCATTCAGATGTCCGCATGATTTTTACGGATCCACTAATAGATGGATCGGATCCGCAAAACGCACACGGACGTCTGAATGGAGCCTTACAGGGGCATGATCAATGACTGTGGTGATCACCCCATATAGACTCCCTGATCACCCCCCTGTCATTGATTACCCCCCTGTCATTGATCACCCCCCTGTAAAGCTCAATTCAGATGTCCGCATGATTTTTACGGATCCACTGATAGATAGATCGGATCCGCAAAACGCACACGGACGTCTGAATGGAGCCTTACAGGGGCATGATCAATGACTGTGGTGATCACCCCATATAGACTCCCTGATCACCCCCCTGTCATTGATTACCCCCCTGTCATTGATCACCCCCCTGTAAAGCTCCATTCAGATGTCTGCATGATTTTTACGGATCCACTGATAGATGGATCGGATCCGCAAAACGCACACGGACGTCTGAATGGAGCCTTACAGGGGCGTGATCAATGACTGGTGATCACCCCATATAGACTCTCTGATCACCCCCCTGTCATTGATCACCCCCCTGTCATTGATCACACCCCTGTCATTGATCACCCCCCCTGTCATTGATCACCCCTCTGTAAGGCTCCATTCAGACATTTTTTTGGCCCAAGTTAGCGGAATTTTTTTTTTTTTTCTTACAAAGTCTCATATTCCACTAACTTGCGTCAAAAAATTTAATCTCACATGAACTCACCATACCCCTCACGGAATCCAAATGCGTAAAAATTTTTAGACATTTATATTCCAGACTTCTTCTCACGCTTTAGGGCCCCTAGAATGCCAGGGCAGTATAAATACCCCACATGTGACCCCATTTCGGAAAGAAGACACCCCCAGGTATTCCGTGAGGGGCATATTGAGTCCATGAAAGATTGAAATTTTTGTCCCAAATTAGCGGAAAGGGAGACTTTGTGAGAAAAAAATAAATAAAATCAATTTCCGCTAACTTGTGCCCAAAAAAAAAATTTCTATGAACTCGCCATGCCCCTCATTGAATACCTTGGGGTGTCTTCTTTCCAAAATGGGGTCACATGTGGGGTATTTATACTGCCCTGGCATTCTAGGGGCAATAAAGCGTGAAAAGAAGTCTGGGATCCAAATGTCTAAAAATGCCCTCATAAAAGGAATGTGGGCCCCTTTGCGCATTTAGGCTGCAAAAAAGTGTCACACATCTGGTATCGCCGTACTCAGGAGAAGTTGGGGAATGTGTTTTGGGGTGTCATTTTACATATACCCATGCTGGGTGAGAGAAATATCTTGGCAAAAGACAACTTTTCCCTTTTTGTTATACAAAGTTGGCATTTGACCAAGATATTTATCTCACCCAGCATGGGTATATGTAAAATGACACCCCAAAACACATTCCCCAACTTCTCCCGAGTACGGAGATACCACATGTGTGGCACTTTTTTGCAGCCTAGGTGGGCAAAGGGGCCCACATTCCAAAGAGCACCTTTCGGATTTCACAGGTCATTTACCTACTTACCACACATTAGGGCCACTGGAAAATGCCAGGGCAGTATAACTACCCCACAAGTGACCCCATTTTGGAAAAAAGACACCCCAAGGTATTCCGTGAGGGGCATGGCGAGTTCCTAGAATTTTTTATTTTTTGTCACAAGTTAGTGGAAAATGATGATTTTTTTCTTACAAAGTCTCATATTCCACTAACTTGTGACAAAAAATAAAAACTTCCATGAACTCACTATGCCCATCAGCGAATACCTTGGGGTGTCTTCTTTCAAAAATGTGGTCACTTGTGGGGTAGTTATACTGCCCAGGCATTCTAGGGGCCCAAATGTGTGGTAAGGAGTTTGAAATCAAATTCTGTAAAAAATGACCAGTGAAATCCGAAAGGTGCTCTTTGGAATATGGGCCCCTTTGCCCACCTAGGCTGCAAAAAAGTGTCACACATCTGGTATCTCCGTACTCAGGAGAAGTTGGGGAATGTGTTTTGGGGTGTCATTTTACATATACCCATGCTGGGTGAGAGAAATATCTTGGCAAAAGACAACTTTTCCCATTTTTTTATACAAAGTTGTCATTTGACCAAGATATTTATCTCACTCAGCATGGGTATATGTAAAAAGACACCCCAAAACACATTCCTTAACTTCTCTTGAATACAGAGATACCAGATGTGTGACACTTTTTTGCAGCCTAGGTGGGCAAAGGGGCCCATATTCCAAAGAGCACCTTTCGGATTTCACTGGTCATTTTTTACAGAATTTGATTTCAAACTCCTTACCACACATTTGGGCCCCTAGAATGCCAGGGCAGTATAACTACCCCACAAGTGACCCCATTTTGGAAAGAAGAGACCCCAAGGTATTTCGTGATGGGCATAGTGAGTTCATAGAACTTTTTATTTTTTGTCACAAGTTAGTGGAATATGAGACTTTGTAAGAAAAAAAAAAAAGAAAAATCATCATTTTCCGCTAACTTGTGA
This sequence comes from Bufo bufo, assembly GCF_905171765.1. Classification (NCBI taxonomy): domain Eukaryota; kingdom Metazoa; phylum Chordata; class Amphibia; order Anura; family Bufonidae; genus Bufo; species Bufo bufo. The sequence continues at coordinate 701,738,549 of NC_053389.1, forward strand.
CAAAAAATAAAAAGTTCTATGAACTCACTATGCCCATCAGCGAATACCTTAGGGTGTGTACTTTCCGAAATGGGGTCATTTGTGGGGTGTTTGTACTGTCTGGGCATTGTAGAACCTCAGGAAACATGACAGGTGCTCAGAAAGTCAGAGCTGCTTCAAAAAGCGGAAATTCACATTTTTGTACCATAGTTTGTAAACGCTATAACTTTTACCCAAACCATTTTTTTTTTTTACCCAAACATTTTTTTTTATCAAAGACATGTAGAACAATAAATTTAGAGAAAAATTTATATATGGATCTTGTTTTTTTTGCAAAATTTTACAACTGAAAGTGAAAAATGTCATTTTTTTGCAAAAAAATCATTATATTTCGATTAATAACAAGAAAGTAAAAATGTCAGCAGCAATGAAATACCACCAAATGAAAGCTCTATTAGTGAGAAGAAAAGGAGGCAAAATTCATTTGGGTGGTAAGTTGCATGACCGATCAATAAACGGTGAAAGTAGTGTAGGTCAGAAGTGTAAAAAGTGGCCTGGTCTTTCAGGGTGTTTAAGCACTGGGGGCTGAGGTGGTTAATGGCTAACAAAAATAGAAGTAATGATGTTACATAGCGAGCTTTCGAGACATCCCATGTCTCTGTTCTTATTGTATATATACTGCTGTTTCTTCATATATTCTTGTAATACGCCTGATGAAGGGACTGGTGATGTCTCGAAAGCTCGCTATGTAACATCATTACTTCTATTTTTGTTAGCCATTAAAAGGTATCAAACCTGCAATACTTTTATTTCGCTTCTCTTTATGAGAGCACTAAACTAGTCATCTTTATTGGCGTGTTACTCCTACCTCTTTGGTGCCTTAGAGAGGTACTACATTGTAGCTATACCTCTTTTCCTTGTCTATTTCTTTCTTTTACCTTTTTACACTTCCTTTTATTCTAAACATCTTTTCTCAAACTATTCCACATGGAAGGGATGTTGGATTTTTTTTTGTGTAACTACAAGGATGCAAGGACACAGGGACAACATAGTATTTTGGCACCATAATGTATTCCCCCGTAGATAAAACAAACATTTCACTGGGGTTGGCTATAAGTGCTTCTACTAATATTTCATACTGCATACACATCACAATATTAAGCACCAGTCTTTTTGGAGTGGAGCCATATTACTTCTGGCAAACATTTCACTCTTTATATACAGAGTTTTATTACCACTTAATATGTATGCTTCCAGTCTGTACATACAGTATGCCACTTATTTATGATTCGAGGAAGTCCTTCTGTTAGATTTATTTAGGTAGTTTTGCAGAGGAATACACACATATTGGTGCACATTTACCAAGCATAATGCACTGGTTTTCTGCCATTGTTTGTGCTATTTTGTGACAGAGTCACATTTATTATGTAAAGCAGAATGCCGTGCTCCACACAGTGGGGTATAGTGGAGTCATAAATTTGCCTTCACATGCCACAAATTTTGTTGCAGAAATTTATACAATCGAAAATCGGTTTAGTTTATCTGAATAGGGTTGTTTTGTCGGCAAGCACATGGATTTCTGCAAGCCCCATTCAGATAAATGGAACTGATTTTAAGTCAGAGATTTCTGCAACGAAATCTGCCATGTGTGAAGGCACCCTTATGGTTTAAAGCAACTAAGAGTTGACTTAAATGGAGAAAACTGTCTAAATGTGTGATAAATCTGACACTTTTTGCGGATGCCTGGTCTAAATTTATGTATTCTAAATATTAGAGCGTTTTAGTAAATGTGGGCCTTTATGTTTCTCTACTAAACTGTATCTACAACCTCCTTTTTTTGACATTACACAATAGTAAACTGTTTAATGTCTCCATTAAAGGGGTTATCCAATGATTAAAGTAAAAATTAAATCAGACATCCTATAGTGCCTGACAATTTCTTTCTAAAAAAGTTAGAACCAGCCCTGTACCAGACATGGATCCAGAGATCCCCCCGTTCATTTCTCCAATCCCTCTTCTACATTTACCTCCAGTTGGCAGCTCAGGAGGTGTGTCCTTCTCAGTAGGCATGTCCTTTCTTTTGCAGCTCTCTCCCTTTAACTGTCAGAGCCTCTAACAGTAGATATGGCTGGTGGCAGTTGAAGGATGGAACTAAGCATGTGCGACCACCTCAGCCATGTTACTGAGGTGGGCAGAGAATAAGGAAAAGAACAAACAGCAAGTGACACTATACAAATACATTCTATTTAATAACTCAATACATCCAATTAAGAAAGTATTCAGATCCATGTGGCATATTGAAAAATGTAGAATATTTTTCCTGGGATAACGCCTTTAATAAACCTGACTATCGGTCTATTCATTATACTTAAGCTTGTATAGGTCTATTTTTCAAAGCAAATATTTGGCCTGTTGATTCTCCATTCTGAGAATGCCCTTATCAGATATGTCACAAAATGAAAAGGACACCAATTTTAGGTCCTAGCTGACTATATATTATGTATTAATCAAAACAACTGCAAAGTGCTTAGTAAAATCTGTAAAAAGGAGATAAAATTTGCAAAAATACAAAATGAACAGCAGGTGGCAAAAGAGAGCAAAACAATATATAATATATTTGTGGCCGGGGCTATGTGTGAAAGAACCTACCCCCCTGATGTATGCCCCAACAGAACTAGCGGCTTGAGTTGTGCCATAACCGCTTCCGTCGAGAGTACACCTGAAAGAGGGCATACCCTGTAGGAGAGTGAAAGGAAAAGGGCGGGCTGGGAGGGGAACACTGCTGCCGTCCGTCCCCTGGAGAAAGGTGCGTGCCAGATATAGGGCAGGGCGCCCTTCCCACAAATGCAGGCCAATGAATCGGCCTTGATACTTGTGGCTGGGGCTATGTGTGAAAGAACCTACCCCCCTGATGTACGCCCCAACAGAACTAGCGGCTTGAGTTGTGCCATAACCGCTTCCGTCAAGAGTACACCTGAAAGAGGCCAAAAACCCAGCATGAAAATACAAAGCGTGTTTATTGACATATTACAACGCCAAACTCTGAAAGGCACAAGAAATCTCGCTAACGGGGTTCGGAACATATCGGCTGTAACAAGACGAGCGCCATCGGCCCAACTTACGTATAATGTGTGCTGGCACCTGATTCCTGGAAGCGGCCGAGGCTGCCCCTATCCTGAACGAATGCCCTGACACCGTGAGGGGGTCCAAACCTAGATTGACCGCGAGTATACGTGTATGCGCTATAAATTGGGAGGTGGACAATGCTGCTGTCCCGAAGGGTAACAATGGGGTGTTAGTGCCGCGACCGGCCAGTGCCCCTGACAACTCCTGCAGGACGTGGACCGGACACCATTTGTGAGAAGTGGGGAAGAATTTGATCTGGGTAGGGGGACCTGACTGGGAGGTCTTGGTCACAGGCAAAGACAAGACAAAGCCCTCTGGGCTGGGGACCAGCTGTCGGCGAGCTAGGAAGGGGCCACTAAGTGACAGTGATGTGAATTCTCCTGGCCTCATGAAGCCGTAAAAGGCTAAATAGATGGCAGCTTTGAGCACTAAGCTTTGTAGAACCCCGAAAGGCCTTAGGTCTAACAAATCGGACATGCCTCTGAACACTGGGCCGGAAATGGGCTGTCTACGGGAGCTGACACCTGGGGTACAGTTCTGTAGAACTTTCAACGTGGCCTTGACCATGTGACTGGAAAACAACGATGTTCCTTCTGGATGGGAGCGGGACAAATGATGTTGGACCCCTGACAGGTAAGTTTTGACGGTGCTATGTGAAAGGTGCATATGCCCATGACAGTACCCGATGAACGACAATATGAAGTCAATATGGTCAAGGCCGCCTCGGGGGTGTTCCTGCTGGAACTTGCAGTACAACCGCCAGCCAGTGTTGTACGCCCTGGTGGTATTAGCCGAGAGCGACCTGGCAAACAGCCCATGGGCCGTAGCTAAGTATTCGTTCAACTGGGAATGAGCGCGGTCGGATGAGGAGACGGGGTTCTCGATGTATCGGCTTCGGGGCAAACCTGAAAAAACAAAGAGTAACTCTGCTTAGCTAATGCGTCAACTGCTACTACCTGCGCATCATGTATGAGGGAGCCACAGAACAAGAAATTGTGTAGGAGTGACAACTGAACCAGACGTCTCATCAAGGACATGGCCAGTTTAGACCTGGATTTGCCACTGTCAAGGATAGCCATGGTGGAGGGGCTATCAGAGACAAAGACCACGGTACGGCCTGTCCAATGGTTACCCCAAACATGCTCCGCTGCCACCACGGGATACAAGTCCCTAGCCTCCGTTGACTGGGAAATTCCTGTGGCCTCGCAAAACTCCTCCGGCCACGCCCCATTCAGCCAATGGGAGCCAAAAATAGCAGCGAAACCAGTGCTAACCCCGCTGCTGGAGAATATGACGGGGGAGCTGTGCGAGACCGCCGGGACAAACATGGACACGCCATTCCAATGACTCAAGAAGTGGTCCCACATGCTCAAATCCGCTTGCGCTTGACTGTCCAGGAACACTGGACTATCCTGACAGGGGGCTGCTGAGAGGAGTGGTAACAATCTGGCTACGAAAGACCTACCCTGAGGAATGACGCGCATTGCGAAATTTAACATGCCTAACAAGGACTGCAGTTCTACCTTGGTGGTGACCCTACCAGTGACGAAACTGTGAATGACTGCCCGGACCCTAACCAACTTGTCTTCCGGCAACCTAGCTGACATGCTCTCTGTGTCTAACACGATGCCCAGGAAGGTGATGGTGGTCGCAGGACCATCCACTTTTTTGGGGGAAACGAGGATCCCTAATTGAGCGAAGCATGCTAACAGGCTCTGGAGATCGCGCCGCGAGCCCCGTGGAGATTCGATCAGCAAAAAATCGTCCAAGTAATGTATGACATGTTCGCAACCAAATCTGTTCTCAAGGATCCAATGCAAGGCTTTCGCCAGCTGATCGAAAATCCAAGGGCTGCTACGGGACCCGAAAGTCAACTTAGTTGTGAAATAATAAAGGGAATTCCACTTGATCCCGTGCCACCGCCATAGCTCTGGCCTGATCGGCATCAACTTGAAAGCGTCTGATATGTCCGCTTTGGACAGGATCGCCCCAGGGCCTGTGGCAAGGATGAGTGCAATAGCCTGATCGAAAATCAACCTTTCTTTGTGGCTGAATTTTCCCGTGACTACCCCTATGGGGTAGTCCGAACCCGAACCCTCCGTACTTGTAGCCTAACTCAGTGACCCTGAACAGATACAGGTCTAACTCTTCTCTCCTATCTGGCCGTACTGAACAGATGATATCTCGGTAGAGACTAAAGGCGAGTACAAACTCCGGAATCGTTAACTTCCTGCTAAGCCTGAGATCGCGTCCCTTCAGGACGACAGAAACATCGCCGCATGCAATGACCCTGTTGTCCGATAGGTCACGAGTGGCAATTAGGAGGGAGGCTAGGTTCACGTCTCTGCCATCGAGGATGTCCTTTTTGATATTTGCCGGAATGAAATGGGCTGGAGTGACGTTGGGCACTGTAACAAAGTTACCTGAGGTACTGGCAACAGGTGCCGTTGCTACTGATAACAGAGTGGCGGGTGAAGATAAGCCAGTGACCCTAGCCTCCACCGACTCCAACCTGGATTGCACACCAGACATAGAGGAGGTGAGGCTATTCAGCATGACGTGGAGCTGCGTCAAGGAGGTCTGAACCGTGGCCATAGAGACCTCTCGATGACTTGGTTCTGCAGGGGTGGACCCCAGCAGCCTGTACAACTCCGCCTTCCGGGCAGCGGCCGGAAAAGGAATGCCTCTTTTGGTTAGTTCAGACATGAGTTTGGGCACAGTCCAATTGCGTAGAGACGGAATACTGCTGGATTCCGATGCCCTGGAACCCAAGTCTTCGCCAGAAGCATCCACGATATCTGACACGTGAGACATGACCAGACTGTAAAACAAGCAAAATGACGGACCGTCACTATCACTGTTTAGCACCAATTTGATTACCACCCGTGCCTAGACACCACCACCGCCACTGCAGAAACCGTCATGCAAAGGTAACTGACCCTGGTGACCACCTGACAGCTGAGGTACGGAGAAAGAGGAGACGTGTGACAGTGGAAACAAATTGGAGCCAAAGAAGGAGGACCTTACCGAAAACCGGACACGATGCTGATATGAGAAGAACACAAGGAATCAACCGTAGAAATAGACCTGTTCGCATGAATTAAGCAGAATAAGTATATATATTTTTTTTTACAGCGCTTGCGCCTGCGTTCAAGTGGCCCGAAGCTGGGCAACGAGACACGAATGTCAGATTGCAGCGGTTCTCGTGGAGTTGGCTGAACGGCTGACGGCCTATGCCAAAAAATAAAACCCACAGCTATCTATGCAGCAAGCAAATTGCGACAAGTGTATGAAGACAGGCAAATGAGAAAACCTGCACACCTGAAACAGAACAATGGAATAAAACGCCATGCAATGTGAAGGGTCTGGCGTGCCCCTGCTGGCCTACATCTAGGGGCGCCTGTTACTGGGGGTACTACCCCCACCAACTCATCACCATCACACTGCATGGCATTACCCCCTACCTAACTGATAGCACGGCGACCCGTGCCAGACTTTGCCCCCCACAAAGACACTATCTGCCTGTACCCATTCAGTATCAGTTTTGCAGCAACCATCAATTTCCAGAGAAGTACTACTTGACCTGGAAAAGTAACAACTGCGAAAAACCATGAATCATGCCTCTGGTATAAGCCACATGTGGCCTGCCGCCATAGTACTACTAAGAGACTTCACCAAGCTCCCTGGATTTGCAAAATAGCCTCAGTGTCTCTAAGCTCAGGAGGCCACATCCACTGCCTCCAAAAACTATTGTTAAGTCCACAATCCTGCTGAAGCAAATCGACTACATCATAGGACTCATGCCAGCAAATCTTTTGCTATACGCTGGTTACAAGTCCTCCTTAGCCTGACATCTTACACAGCCTTGATACATATATATATATATGCTAAAAAAACAAGGTCCGAGCAGGTAGGTCCCCTAAATAATGGTAATGGGGGGGTAGTCACTGAAGTTAAGGAAAAGGCAGAGTTAATAAATGTTTTTTTTAGCTCAGTATATACAAAAGAAGAGAAAGGAGCTGATATATGTGGTGCTGGGGCTGTTAGTACATCTAAACTCAATTAGCTAACTGTAGATATGGTCCCAAGATAAGTTAAATAAGGTAAATGTGAACAAGGCTCCGGGTCCAGTTGGATTACACCCAAGAGTGCTTAAAGAGCTCAGTTCAGTCATTGCTGTGCCCCAGTACTGTTACAGTGCTAAGTAATTGGTGCAAGGAAAATGTGGTGCCCATATTTAAAAAAGGATCTAGGTCCTTTACAGGTAATTAAAGACCTATAGGCTTGAAAGGTATAGTTTGTAATTGGATTGAAAACTGGCTGAAGGACTGTGTCCAGAGAGTTGTGGTCAATGATTCCTATTCAGAATGGTCCAGGGTTATAAGTGGTGTACCCCAAGGTTAAGTGCTGGGCCCTTTATTATTTAATTTATTTATTGAGTTCGAGGACAGGTATAATAGCACCATTTCTATTTTTGCAGATGACAATAAGATATGTAGTACTTTACAGTTTATAGAAGATATCCATTTACTACAAGCTGACTTGAACACTCTGAGTGATTGGGCATCAACTTGGAAAATGAGGTTCAATGTGGACAAATGTAAAGTTATGCATTTTGGTAGTAATAATCTCTGTGCTTCATATGTCCTAGGTGATGTAACACTGGGAGAGTCACTTATAGAGAAGGATTTGGGTATCCTTGTGGATAGTAGATTAAATTACAGCATACAATGAGCTGCTTCTAAGGCCACCAGGATATTGTCATGCATTAAACAAGGCATGGGCTCGCGGGGCAGGGATGTAATATTACCACTTTACAAAGCGTTGGTGCGGCCTCATCTGGAATATGCAGTTCAGTTCTAGGCACCAGTCAATAGAATGGATGCACTACAGCTGGAAAAAGTACAGAGGAGAGCAACTAAACTGATAAGGGGCATGGAGGCTCTTAGTTATGAAGAAAGATTAAAATAATTGAATTTATTTAGTCTTGAGAAGAGACGTCTAAGGGGGGACATGATTAACCTATACAAATATATAAATGGGCCATACAAAAAATGCGGTGAAAAACTGTTCCATGTAAAATGCCCTCAAAAGACAAGGGGGCACGGCCTCCGACTGGAGAAGAAAAAGTTCAGTCTCCAGAAGCGTCAAAGCTTCTTTACTGTAAGAACTGCAAAGCTGTGGAATAGACTTCCTCAGGACGTGGTCGCAGCAGGAACAGTGGACAGTTTTAAAAAGGGTTTAGATGAATTTTTAAAAGTAAACAACATTAATGCTTATGAAAATGTGTAGAAATCTGAGTCTCACTTCCTTCTGGCATTCGCTTCCCCACCTATCCCTTGGTTGAACTTGATGGACTTATGTCTTTTTTCAACTGTATCAAATATATAACTATGTAACTATGTAACTAAATGCAGAAATGCAGCCTCAGGGGCTATGCTCTTTAGGTTAAGAACTTGGTTGGACAAAAATCAGGGATTTAGTCTCGCACATGAGTGTTGGATGAAAGATCAGATGTGGCAATGAACGACTAGCGTATTACACCAAACAGCTTAATAATGATACAGTATGTGCATAAAATCAACAGAACATATATACACTCTACTAACATTGTGATTGACCATTATTTCATATGGATATACCGTATTTTTCACCCTATAAGACGCAGCGGCCCATAAGACGCACCTATTTTTTTGAGGAGGAAAATAAGAAAAAAAATATTTTGAACCAAAAGGTGTGCTTTTGGTGGGTTTTTAACTAATTGTTGTCTGTGGATGGCGCACTGTTATGGGGGATCTGTGGATGGTGCACTGTTATGGGGGATCTGTGGGTGACGCACTGTTATGGGGGATCTGTGGGTGACGCACTGCTATGGGGGATCTGTGGATGACACTGATGGGGGATCTGTGGATGACACTGATGGGGGATCTGTGGGTGACACTTATGGGGATCTGTGGGTGACACTTATGGGGGATCTGTGGATGACACTGATGGGGGATCTGTGGATGACACTGATGGGGGATCTGTGGGTGACACTTATGGGGATCTGTGGGTGACACTTATGGGGGATCTGTGGGTGACACTTATGGGGGATCTGTGGGTGACACTTATGGGGGATCTGTGGGTGACACCTATGGGGATCTGTGGGTGACACTTATGGGGGATCTGTGGGTGACACTTATGGGGATCTGTGGATGACACTGATGGGGGATCTGTGGGTGACACTTATGGGGATCTGTGGGTGACACTTATGGGGGATCTGTGGGTGACACTTATGGGGGATCTGTGGGTGACACTTATGGGGGATCTGTGGGTGACACCTATGGGGATCTGTGGGTGACACTTATGGGGGATCTGTGGGTGACACTTATGGGGATCTGTGGGTGACACTTATGGGGGATCTGTGGGTGACACTTATGGGGGATCTGTGGGTGACACTTATGGGGGATCTGTGGGTGACACTTATGGGGGATCTGTGGGTGACACTTATGGGGGATCTGTGGGTGACACTTATGGGGGATCTGTAGGTGACACTTATGGGGGATCTGTAGGTGACACTTATGGGGGATCTGTGGGTGACACTTATGGGGGATCTGTGGGTGACACTTATGGGGGATCTGTGGGTGGCTCTTATTGGGGTCTCTGGATGGCACTGTTATGGGGATCTGTGTATGACAGTTATGGGGGGGATCTGTGGATGACACATATATAGCATCTTATACTATGTGTCATCCACAGATCCCCTCAATAAGTGTCCCTGTAGTGAATGACCCTCAATACAGGGGGTGGGGGTCGCATCTGCTTTTATAATGACAGCGGGGCCCGTGCAGTGACTGTATTCTACTACACGGGCCCCGCTCACTGTATAATCGTATCTCTAATAGTTAATTGTTATGGGTATATAATCGCATAATCAGCGCCTGTATACTTACAACTACAAGCGCTCGGTAGGTAGCAGAGAGGAGGGAGGTTGCTGGCAGCGTGAGGCACTATGTCATGCGCCCACACCGCCTGCTTCATTCATAAAGTGGGCGGCGCAGGCGCGTGACGTAGTGACTCACGCTGCCAGCGCCCGTCCTCCCGGCCTGCCTCCTCCCTGCTACCTACCGAGCGCTTGTAGTTGTAAGTATACAGGCGCTGATTATGCAATTATATACCCATAACAATTAACTATTAGAGATACGATTATACAGTGAGCGGGGCCCGTGTAGTAGAATACAGTCACTGCACGGGCCCCGCTGTCATTATAAAAGCAGATCCCGGCCCCCAGCCCCTCCTCCCTCACAGCTGATACACCCGACGCGCAGCATCGCCGCAGGTGTATCATTGAAAATTCGGCAAAATCAGCAGCATTCGCCCCATAAGACGCACTGCTATTTCCCCTCCACTTTTTGGGGGGGGGGAAGTGCGTCTTATAGGGCGAAAAATACGGTAACTGTAAAAAGACTTAGCCAGGAATTAATTATAAAACTTTTCTGGTGCAAAAAAAAGCTAACTTCGGTGCACACAACAATTTGCAGGTTTTTAATATTTTACGCTGCTTTTGTTCTAAGCCTCCCATGGCCCCACAGAAGTTCTATAGTTTATACCAGAAACTAGAGTAAATTACAGCACAAATCTATACCAGCTTATAGCTGGTATCGATATACTTTTCTGGCACACAGAATGCATCTTACTCTTTGAAACCGTAGTCTTAATAAATTCCCCCATAGTCAATAATAAAGCGAGAATGGCTTGAGCTATAAGCTGTGCTCTGCTTGAAAAGGTTGTGTTGATAAAAAAAATGTAGATAATATACTATGAATGGCTAGCTAATGACCATTTAACCCCTTAGTGACCAGCCTGTCTTGGGCCTTACTGACCAAGCGTTTTTCTTCCTTTTTTCAACATTGCATTCCAAGAGCTATAACTTTTTTATTTTTCTGTTCATATAGCTTTATGAGGGCTTGTTTTTTACGGGACAAGTTGTAGTTTTTAATGTGCCATTTTGGGGTACACATAAAGTTCTGATTAACTTTTATTAACTCTTTCTGGGAGGGAGATGGGAAAAACAGCAATACTGCCTTTGCTTTTTTAAGGTATAAATAATATAATATCTTTATTATCTGGGTCAGTAAGATTACAGTGATACCAAATACATATAGCTTTTTTACATTTTACTACTTTTTTGCAATTAAACCCCTTTTAATTAAAAGAAAAAAAAATGTTTTTGCATTGCCGCTTCCCAAGACTCATAACTTTTTTATTTTTCCTTCTATTGATTTGTGTGTAGGCTTGATTTTTGCGGGATGACTTGTATTTTTCATTGGTATCATTTTGGAGTAAATGGCGCTTTTCGATTGCCTATCATTATGTTTTTTCTGTGGCAATTAAGAATAAATTAGAAATTCTGTCTTTTTTATAAAAAAAATTTACGGCCTTCACCGTAGGAGCTAATTTACACAATATTTATGTATCCCAGGTCATTACGGACGTGGCAATACCAAACATATAGGGGAGATTTTTATTTTTTTTGCAATTTTTTTCATTGAAAAGCGTATTTTAAATGGAGAAAAAGCATTATTTTTAATGGGATTTTTAAAATTAAATAAATGTGTTTTTTTTTTTACTTTTTTTTACCACTTAATAGTCCCAAAAGGGTACTATAACAGACAGATTTTTGATTGATTTTAAAATGCAATGAATTATCCCTATAGTGCATTGCATTGTAATGTGAGTCACATTAAATGTATGTATAAATAGATGTTTAGTGGCTCAAAACTTCCCCCAAACACAGAATGGGTGCTCACTCCAAAAAGACGTACCCAATGTCAAATGAGCTGTATGAAAAAACTTGATGGTTGGCACTTTCTATCTGTGGCTGCACGGATGAATCAATGCCCTTAAATCATACAAAACTATTTATTAAAAATAAAACGTACTTAAAAACATCACAATAAAAAACACCATGACACTGATATATCAGAATACAATGTTACAACCATGTTTGAATCATAAGGATATTTCAATACACGTAGGATATGAACATATGTATGTCCCTACCACTACTAATCTTGTAGACCCTGCTTCATCTATAGTTGTCGCGACTTGATACTGAATACATCAAGGTGGATTATAGCAGGTAAGTCTCTCGTATAACTTGTGATTTTATTAGAATGTCTGAGTCTCCACTATACCAAACTGTTTCTCAGTACAATAACTGCATGTATAGGTGATTCAAATAGTTAGTTACTTTACCACTCGTAGTGTTCATGCTGTGAGGAACCGATTTCTCCACTGGCACTGCAGGTCTCAATTGCATCCCACGTGGTGTCCCAAGTGATCGAAGAGGCTGGCTCCGTGTCTCACGTGTTCTAAGGTTCTGTGTCTCACGTGATTGAGAGCTGTGTTTCAGCGCCAGGTCCTAAAGCAATTTGGATTGCTTCTTTAATGGGCAGATATTCCTCAATACTGATAGTACAGTATATGTATACAGTGACCATGGCCATGGAATTCTTGAGGATTACTCTTGCTTGTCAAATACTGCCCAAAAACACCAGAGAGATGACTTTCTCCTTCTTCAGTGGTAGGCAGTAATGGCAGCAATAAAGCTTTATATGAGGAGATCCATTGATTTCAAGGTGGAGTCTAATTTGAGCAAGGTTTTCTACAAGTAGTTGTTTGGATTACATACGTGGTACATATAAAAGGATGCGGCAGATATAATAATACATATAGTAGATATAATCTCAATCTTAAATAACCTTCAAATGACAATTTGTGTCAAAATATAAAATGTTTCAAAGCAGAAAACCAATGTTGTGTTTATAATGCGTTTTTCCTGTGTTATTTTGTAAAAGCAATAAACATCACAACAAAATGAAATATTTAAATACAAAACCCCTCGGTAGAAGGACCTCTATGGATACAGAAAAAATATTGAATGATTTGATGATTGAATACTATTATCTTGTACCCCAATAATAACCGGTTTGTAAGCCCTGATTGGGTCAAAAAGGTAAGTATCCTAATTCCTATATAAATGCATAAATATAAAGGTACAAAAATACGGGCATAATTATGGAAAATTATGGAAAAATGAAGTGGAGGGATGGAGGCATAATTATGCCCGTAATTTTGTACCATACGTTCATATCCTATGTGAATTGGACCATATCCTTACGATTCTAACATGGTTGCGACATTGTGTTCTGATATATGAGTGCCATGGTGTTTTTTATTGTGATGCTTTTAAGTACGTTTCATTTTTAATAAATAGTTTTGTATGATTTAAGGGCATTGGTTCATCCGTGCAGCCACAGATAGAGAGTGCCAACCATCAAATTTTTTTATACAGTTGATTTAACATTGGGTACGTCCTTTTTGGAGTGAGCACCCATTCTGTGTTTGGGGGAAGTTTTGAGCCACTTAACATCTATTTATACATACATTTTTATCTCACCCAATCAGTGAGCTCCTTCTCTTTCAAACATTGATATCTGGGACTGCATGGAGAAAAAATGCAAGCGTATTGAATGATATTCATTTGAGCAGGGTGAACTATGTATTGCAATTGACAATGTACCTAAACCAACTATTGATTTATTTAGAGATTTGGAACTTTTTTTGTACAAGCAGTTGAGGCAACATTGTGAAATTAAATCTCTATCCAACTGCTTGGATAATGAAATAGTACCAAAGGGTTCTTATCTGCAAAGATCCTGCACAATAACTCATTAATGAGGAATTTAAGAAACAATGGGAGACTTTTTTTAAACATCAATCTCTAGCTCTTATGCAGATGATTATAAAGAGATGACAACACATTTTAGAGGAAGCTATGAATCAGATCACTAAACAATTGACTCTCTCCCACAAGATGAGGTCTTTAAAAAATGGCAAGCTAGAATCTGCAAGGGCCTAAATGCATTGGAAAAGGAAATTATTAATAAAAAGACCAAGAATCTTGAAAAGAATCATTTGGGAACACAATATTCTCATATGGGGGAGGGTATGGGGAATCATACACAGAAAGATACACCAGCATCTACCAATAGATATGAAGATGAAGAACACAATCAATATGATGTCCCAGTAACCAATTGATTTGAAGTTTTTAAAACACCACATTTTTTAGATCAAACTCCACCACATCACAGGACCAAGCAAAGGAATAGACAGTCCACAGAAAAAAATCACTCACGGACACTCACCCGAAATCACGAGTACAATCTCAGGCAACGTTATCACAACCCAGTAGACAATAAGGAGAGATCACATACAGAAATGAGCACATACAACCAACATCACCAGAGGGAAATTCACAAAAGACACCAATACAACAGGACATTAGCACACAACCATACAAGAGAACACGGAGAGGAAAGAACAAGAAAAAGTCCATACAGACATCACAGGACACGTCCCTAGACGATAATATTGTGAACCTTAGTTCAATTTCACTATTGGCGAATCAAATTTTACTGCTTAATAAGGGTATAAAATTTTCCCCCACCGCAACACTGGACACATTTTTTATGTACATTGGAATTGAAAAATTCATCAGGAAATTGTGTCTAAAAAAACACTATATAAAAAATCCTATTATACCAACTACTTCTATAAAAACAACTTATCTTGTGTTTAGTCATACTGATCTAAAGGAAAAATCTAAATATTATCCTAGACAGGAAATAGGAGCTGAAATATCTACATTTAGGAGAAATGTTGAGACAGATTTATGGCAATTGAAGAAAGCTTTTGTAAAAAATTATCTCACCAAAAAGGAAATATTAGCCATTAAAGAACTACAGACGACCCACAATATCACTATACGACCAGCCGACAAGGAAAGGTGCTATAGTGATCCAAGATACACAATCGTATGATCAAGAATATAAGCGCCACTTATCAGATGAATTAACATATTGAAATTGAAGAATGACCCAACTGAAATATATCATAAACAACTGGTACATTATTGTAATGTAGGTCTAGATACGGGAATCCTAAATGCACAGGAACAGAGATTTATAGTGAACACACAGAAAAGACTTCCTGTCTTTTACTGTATACCTAAGATCAATAAAGATCACAATCAGCCATCAGGTAGACCAATAATCTCTGGGATAGATTTGATCACTTCTAACTTATCCAAATATATAGACAAAATGCTCCAACCGACTGTCAAAAAAAATCCCTTCTTATATTAAGGACACTACTGAAATCATATCAATAGTAGAAAAACAGATTTGAAGACAACTGGTTAATTGACACTATTGACGTCAATTCAATATATACGATTATTGACCATACACAGGGAATTGATGCTTTGCAAAAACAATTGGAGAAAACCAGTGCATTACATCAAGACCAAATTTTCTTCCTTCTGGACGGAGCCAATTACTTTTTGACTCATAACTATTTTGTTTAAGACTCTGAGTTTTATCTCCAGAGGAAGGGTACCGCCATGGGTACCATATTCTCCCCAAGTTATGCCAATCTCTTCATGGCCCAGTGGGAAGACGATATCATCAGAAATTAGGATACTTACCTTGTTGCCCCAATCAGGGCTTACAAACCGATTATTATTGGGGTACAAGATAATAGTATTCAGTCATCAAATCATTCTATATTTTTATGTATCCATAGAGGTCCCTCTACAGAGGGGATTTTGTATTTGAATATTTTATTTTGTTGTGATGTTTATTGTTTTTACAAAATAATGCAGAAAAAACGCATTATAAACGCCACATCGGTTTTCTGCTTTGAAACGTTTTATATTTTGACACAAATTGTCATTTGAAGGTTATTTAAGATTGAGATTATATCTACTATATGTATTATTATATCTGCCGCATCCTTTTATTTGTACCACGTATGAAATCCAAACCACTACTTGTAGAAAACCTTGCTCAAATTAGACTCCACCTTGAAATCAATGGATCTCCTTATACAAAGCTTTATCGCTGCCATTACTGCCTACCACTGAAGAAGGAGAAAGTCATCTCCGAAACGCATCTAAAGTTTTTGGGCAGTATTTGACAAGCTAGATTAATCTTCAAGAATTCCATGGCCATGGTCACTGTATACATATAATGTACTATCAGTATTGAGGAATATCTGCCGATTAACCCCATAAGGCCTCAGCCCTATTTCACCTAAGGACTTGGCCATTTTTTGCAAATCTGACCAGTGTCATTTTAAGTGGTGATAACTTTAAAACGCTTTGACTTATCCAGGCCATTCTGAGATTGTTTTTTCGTCACATATTTTACTTCATGACACTGGTAAGATTAAGTAAAAAAAAAAACATTTTTATTTATAAAAAAAATACCAAATTTACCAAAAATTTGTAAAAAAATTGCAAATTTCCAAGTTTCAATTTCTCAAATTCTATAATACATAGTAATACCTCCAAAAATAGTTATTACTTTACATTCCCCATATGTCTACTTCATGTTTGGATCATTTTGGGAATGATATTTTATTTTTTGGGGATGTTACAAGGCTTAGAAGTTTAGAAGCAAATCTTGAAATTTTTCTGAAATTTTCAAAAACCCAATTTTTAGGGACCAGTTCAGGTCTGAAGTCACTTTGCGAGGCTTACATAATAGAAACCACCCAAAAATGACCCCATTCTATAAACGACACCCCTCAAGGTATTCAAAACTGATTTTACAAACTCTGTTAACCCTTTAGGTGTTCCACAAGAATCAATGGAAAATAGAGATACAATTTCAAAATTTCACCTTTTTGGCAGATTTTACAAAAACACCCCATATGTGGTCGTAAACCGCTGTACGGGCACATGGCAGGGCACAGAAGGAAAGGAATGCCATACGGTTTTTGGAAGGCAGATTTTGCTGGACTGTTTTTTTTGACACCATGTCCCATTTGAAGCCCCCCTGATGCACCCCTAGAGTAGAAACTCCATAAAAGTTACACCATCTAAGAAACTACACCCCTCAAGGTATTCAAAACTGATTTTACAAATGTCGTTAACCCTTTAGGTGTTCCACAAGAATTAATAGGAAATAGAGATACAATTTCTAAATTTCACATTTTTGGCAGATTTTCCATTTTAATTTTTTTTTTACTTTTACAAAGCTAGGGTTAACAGCCAAAGAAAACTCAATATTTATGGCCCTGATTCTGTAGTTTACAGAAACACCCCATATGTGGTCGTAAACCGCTGTACGGGCACACGACAGGGTGCAGAAGGGAAGGAATGCCATACGGTTTTTGGAAGGCAGATTTTGCTGGACTGTTTTTTTTCTACACCATGTCCCATTTGAAGCCCCCCTGATGCACCCCTAGAGTAGAAACTCCATAAAAGTGACCCCATCTAACAAATTACACACCTCAAGGTATTCAAAACTGATTTTACAAACGTCGTTAACCCTTTAGGTGTTCCACAAGAGTTATTGGCAAATGGAGATGAAATTTCAGAATTTAAATTTTTTTTTACAAATTTTCCATTTTAATCCATTTTTTCCCAGTAACAAAGCAAGGGTTAACAGCCAAACCAAACTCAATATTTATGGCCCTGATTCTGTAGTTTACAGAAACACCCCATATGTGGTCGTAAACCGCTGTATGGTCACACGGCAGGGCACAGAAGGAAATGAATGCCATACGGTTTTTGGAAGGCAGATTTTGCTGGACTGGTTTTTTGACACCATGTCCCATTTGAAGCCCCCCTGATGCACCCCTAGAGTAGAAACTCCATAAAAGTGATCTCATCTAAGAAATTACACACCTCAAGGTATTCAAAACTGATTTTACAAACGTCGTTAACCCTTTAGGTGTTCCACAAGAATTAATGGTATATAGAGATACAAGTTCAAAATTTCACTTTTTTGGCAGATTTTCCATTTTAATATTTTTTTTACTTTTACAAAGCAAGGGTTAACAGCCAAACAAAACTCAATATTTATGGCCCTGATTATGTAGTTTACAGAAACATCTCATATGTGTTCGTAAACCGCTGTACGGGCACACGGCAGGGCGCAGAAGGAAAGGAATGCCATACGGTTTTTGGAAGGCAGGTTTAGCTGGACTGGTTTTTTGATACCATGTCCCATTTGAAGCCCCCGTGATGCACCCCTAGAGTAGAAACTCCAAAAAAGTGGTCCCATTTTAGAAACTACGGGATAGGGTGGCAGTATTGTTGGTACTAGTTTAGGGTACATATGATTTTTGGTTGCTCTATATTACAATTTTTATGAGGCAAGATAACAAGAAATAGCTGTTTTGGCACCGTTTTTATTTTTTGCTATTTACAACATTCATCTGACAGGTTAGATCATGTGATATTTTTATAGACCAGGTTGTCACGGATGCGGCGATACCTAATATGTATACTTTTTTTTATTTATGTAAGTTTTACACAATGATTTCATTTTTGAAGCAAAAAAAATCATGTTTTAGTGTTTCCATAGTCTGAGAGCCATAATTTTTTCAGTTTTTGGGCGATTACCTTGGGTAGGGTATGATTTTTGCAGGATGAGATGACGGTTTTATTGGCACTATTTTGGGGTGCGTGTGACTTTTTGATCGCTTGCTACTACACTTTTTATAATGTAAGGTGAAAAAAAATGGTTTATTTAGCACAGTTTTTATTTAAAAATTTTTACGGTGTTCATCTGAGGGGTTAGGTCATGTGATATTTTTATAGAACCGGTCGATATGGACGCGGCGATACCTAATATGTATACTTTTTTTTTATGTAAGTTTAACACAATAATATCATTTTTGAAACAAAAAAAAAATCATGTTTTAGTGTCTCCATATTCTGAGAGCCATAGTTTTTTTTCAGTTTTTGGGCGATTACCTTGGGTAGGGTATGATTTTTGCAGGATGAGATGATGGTTTTATTGGCACTATTTTGGGGTGCATATGACTTTTTGATCGCTTGCTATTAGACTTTTTGTGATGTAAGGTGACAAAAAATGGTTTATTTAGCACAGTTTTTATTTTTTATTTTTTACGGTGTTAATCTGAGGGGTTAGTTCATGTGATATTTTTATAGAGCCGGTCGATACGAACGCGGCGATATCAAATATGTATACTTTTTATTTATGTAAGTTTTACACAATAACAGCTTTTTTAAAACAAAAAAAATGATGTTTTAGTGTCTCCATATTCTGAGCCATAGTTTTTATTTTTTTTGGGCGATTGTCTCAGGTAGGGGCTCATTTTTTGCGGGATGAGGTGACGGTTAGATTGGTACTATTTTGGTGGGCAAACGCCTTTTTGATCGCTTACTGTTGTACTTTTTGTGATGTAAGGTGACAAAATAATGGTTTATTTAGCACAGTTTTTATTTTTTACGGTGTTCATCTGAGGTGTTAGGTCATGTGATATGTTTATAGAGTCGGTCGATACGGACGCCACAGCAAGAAGCATGTGCCACAGCAAGCTTGGCAAATGTGTGCAGATATGCTACCTACACAGTGGTGCCATCCTGGAGATAATCCACATAGCAAATTCCATACCTAGAATAGTAATGGAAGTAGAAGTTTTTCACTGCTCTTTACTCTCTCTAGCCTAATGGAAATTTACATTTGTGAAGCTAATCAGCAGTGCCTCAAATGTATGCCCCTTTTCCTCTGCCAATTTGTAGCACTGGTTGGATCTCTGGGTTCAAATACAACTTAAAAGGGTTGTCCCTTGAAAAATATCCTACACAGCCCTTGGATCTGAATACTTTTGTAATTGCATGTCATAAAAAATTTAGCATAGCCACAGACTTATTTAATAAAATGCATCTGTATAGCGCCACCTGCTGTTTGTTCTTTTCCTTTTTTTCTGTCTACCTGGCTGAAGTGGTTGCAGATGCTCAGTTCCATCCATCAACTGCCTCCAGCCCTATTGTTAGAAGCTGTGACAGTTACAGGGATAGAGATGCAGCAGAAAGGACATGTCCCATGGGAAAGCACACACCCCTTGAGCTGTGATAGGGAGAGAGAAGCAGTACAAAGGACACACTCTGAGAAAGGACACACCCCTTGAGCTGCCATCTTGAATTCAATCTAGCAGAGCAATTGGAGCAATGAATTGATAAAGTTCTGGATCCATGTGAGTTACATGGCTGTTTATAACTTTGTTACAAGGAGATTGTCTTGCACTATATGACATCTGATTTTCATGTTTTACACTAATCATGGAACAATTCCTTTAGGGGTATCATCTTCAAGAGGCTATATTAGCTGCCCATTTATATGGAATTTTTTAGGCTAGTTTATTATTTTTTCCTACAATAAATAAGAACTGGTAATTTGGTATTCTATGATATTAGATGTAATATCATGTTTTTATCGTGTGTATATCATGTCTCCACATGTTGTAAAATAATGTCAATAACTCACCAATCCCCAGCAGTTACTGTTCTGCTTCCTGGTTCCTCGCCAGTCTCTGCTTTCCTCAGGAAATTACTGCTCAGCCAATCACTGGCCTCAGCAGTGACCAGCCGCAACCAGTGATTGCCCCAGTGGGCAATTACTGCAAGATGCAGTACCACAGACCTGGGGGTATCTGCAACTGTTATGTCATGTATTGTTTTGTTATGTATGTACACCAGCAGATGGGGTATGGGTGGCATGGTTGGCAGAGACACGGTTAACTCATACCTCACTCATACCAAGAGAAGAAGAACAGGGGGGGGCCCTGTTCTTCTTCTCTTGGTATGAGTGTGCTGATCCTTCTTCCTGCCAGAAAGGAAAATTCTAGCTAAGACTAAGTGCGGAGGAAGGAAGCACGTCTAGTTGCTCTTACTCCAAGCGTCTTAGGGACCAGCATTAGATCTGACTCATCTGTAAGAGTGACCAGCAAGCCACAGCTTTACAGACCCTGATTATTATAGTCTGACTAGTAGAGTATCGTACTGGCAGTTTTACACCCAGGAAAACACAGAAAATTACACTATCGGCAGACTGGGAACTCCTTACAAAAATAGAGGCTGGGGTATATTGTGTGAAGGAAGTCATTGGCCCTCATCCCAAAATTACCTACAAAAAGGAACGGAGTCTCAAGGATAGATTAGTAAATAGCCACTTCCAACCTCCATTAAAACCAGACAACTGGCTATCACGCCACCCAAACGGGATGTTCAGATGTGGTAACTGTGTTGCCTGTGACCAAATTTTAGTCACCAAAAGATTCAGATCCGCTCACACGGACTGTAAATCTGAGATCTGAGACTTCATTAACTGGCAGACTAGTGGAGTAATCTATCAAGCCGAATGCAGTTGCCCTCTGGACTACATAGGCAAAACTAAAAGAGAATTCAGATGAAGAATAAGGGATCATTTTAATGACATACGGAATAAAAAGGACACCTCCATAGCCAGGCATGTTAATCAGATACATGATGGCAATCCATAATTCATCCGGTTTATAGGAATTCAGCATATACCCCAAAATCCACGAGGGGGTGACCGGGACAAGACCATCCTAAGAGCAGAATCGAGATGGATATTTAAGATGAAAAGTGTCACTCCATATGGTTTGAATGAAATTTTTTCATACAAACCTTACCTTTAAAATATTTTCATCTTTGATCCCTTTGCCAATATTCCATACTGTTCTCTCTATTGTCATACATTATGCCTTCCTGGATGACTGCCTTCAATCACAGTGAGTTGCACAGGGGGCTAACATGCTAGTCTATATGACCGCTGCTTGTACCCTGAAGTGATGATAGTCATCTCTAAATCTATATCCTTCTTTTGTCCTGTTCTCTTTTTGTATTTATAATACACCTTGCAATTTTGTATTGTGTTTTATATTAGAGAGTAAGTTTATCATGACACGCCCTTAAAACTCACTGTAGACAATGAGCACAGTGATCGCTAGGCCCACAGTGTCAAGTAATAGACATGCGCTTTATAAACAAACCTGCCGGGGAAGCGTTGTTCTGTCCCCTGGGTAACTATACCGCCCCTCGTGACATTCTGGCCTACGTAAGTGAGCGGGGAGGGGAGCAGAGTCAGCCGGCCCCAGCCCTCCGGCTCACTATTTTCTACAAGGGCAGACGAGCCTCTGTAGTGGGTGGAGCCCTGTGCTTAAAGGTAAGACGAATGCACACAGCGTTTGCCACTGAGGGATAGAGGGTTAAATAGTCAGTAGGGTCTAAGCAGTTCAGGTCCGAGGTTCCAGCTGGCAGAGGTCGCTCTTATCAGGGCGGGTGCTCCGACTACAGCCATGTGAGGTGGTCCCCACGATAAGATTAGTATGCAATAGGGAAACCTTACCTAGGCTACTAGTCAGAAGTGCTGTCCTTTAATAGCAAACCACCATAGAGCTTATAGGTTCTTTTTGACCTCACCGAGCTGCTGCAAGTCTTACCTAACTAGACCTTTGACCCATTAGGATTTTAAGCACAATATTTTGTTTTGATTTAGTATCTTAATTATCTAAGTAAAAGTTTTATTCTATTTTTGTAAGGCGTTCCCAGTCTGCCGATAGTAGCTTTACAGACCCTGCTGCAGGTGAGGGACTAGGGTTCATACACGCATCACCTAGATAACATCCAGGCTTGACTATCTTAAAGCCTGCATGTCCACATGTGCCACCTTACAGCTGTTAATTAGAAGTTTAAGGGAAAGTCATCAGCAAGATAGCACATCAGAGGTGCCATGAACTGTCACTTAAGCTACTATACCGCATCATCTGGGGATAGAAATATTCTTTTCCTTCTGGCCTGAGTTTTTAAACCACCTTTCCACTTCACCGATCCCCAAGGATCAATGGTCTGAAAGAGTACTCCTTGATTCATCTCTTCAGGACCACTACCACTCCCATTCTCTGCACCTACTCCTCAGGAGCTCACTGCAAAGAGGTAGCAGGAACGTAAGACATTTGTGGGTAACTAGTAGGACCACAGGGAGATCGGTAATGTCAATATTTACTTATTTTAATCTTCTACACTATGAAGAGCATAAATAAAATAAACTACTGGACATTTAACAGTAAAACACCACTGTGGAAATGAATGTTATGAATTATTTTTTTTCTCCAGGACTACATAGTATGTGAACGGTTTACAAATAATAATAACTAGAACATGGCGAAACGTTACATTATTCTTCAAACCCCTTTGGAATCTTATGAAATCCTTAGAGACAGCTGAGGCTTCCTTATCAAGCTTGCTGTATCTATTTCCATAAAAATGAAATTTTGCTGTGGAAGTATTTAATTACCAGTGTTTAAGGCGAGCTCTGAGCTCTGCAGTATCTTTTGCTCGACAAAGCATTCTCTCTTTAATTCCCTTTGATTGTCAATGTAACAGCATCCCTTGTACACTGACCTTCACCGAGCACGCACCCTGCCACTTTCTTCCGTGGCTGTTCTCATCATGAGATTAGCTGTTTTCCATATATTTGCACATATCTGGTTCCCGGCTCCAGACATTAACTCATTCATTGCCTATTAGACTTCTGCAACGAAATAGAGGTTACTGTATTCCTGATGATGAACTTACATGAAATTGCTGTAGCTAATGCTTATGTTGATACAATAATTAATTTCTAGGAAACTCATTTCATGCATTTCCAATGGATCTGGCCCTAACATTATTGTGATTATGTGTCATAGTTTTTAAAAATGATTATGCATAAGGCTGCACAAAAGGTACAGACTCCACTGAATTCGGTGAAAGGGGTATTACGAATTCTCAGTAGTTTCTTTTGTGATTGATGTTTTTTACTAAACTAACTTGCCCAGCAAGTCTAGAAGCTAGGTGGTCCGCAGGGGAGATGTCACTGCCTGTTTATATTTTATTCAAATGTGTATACTTGCAATGGCCATGCATTATATATGTGCTTCGTATATAGTTAGTTGTTACTGTGGTTTCATCAATTCATGGCAATGAGCAGTTTTCTGGAATTAATAATTTCATAACAGCTGGAGAGTTATAGATGTAAATGTATAAGGCAGCAGCATTCCTTTATATGGTATCTTGCATTGGTACACGTTTCAGCACTGAGTAGATGATCCTACCTCTGCTGTAATTCGCAGAAACATGGGTAACAGATAGTTGTCATTCAGTGACTGGCTGCCAGAAAAACTATTCAGAAAGGGAGGAGGAGATAACTCCATAAAACTCCATAAGACTTTGGCTTGTAGGCTCTAAGCCCGGCCTAATGAAAGAGCTTATATGGCAGAGGGGACAATTCTTCTTAGAACCGGGAAAGCAGTAGTCCAGAGCAGAAATGGCTGAGTTTAGAGAAAATACAGTAACTTTATTTTGGACACAAATGCATCGCTGAGGACTGAGGACGCCATTAAGTTTTTAATCTTTTTTATTAAAAGTTACAGTTTATTTGATCAAGGCTTTGGAGCACAACAATCCTTTTTTCTAAAGTTTGTTTGCTACCCTTGATCCAGGGGAAGATCCATGCAGACTGCTGTTTACTAACCAAGAATGGTTACATTCAAGCTGAATTGTTTAGGTGAGCTGTGCAAATTAGTTTTGCTTGTTTGCTTCCTCCCTGGCATGAACATGGTGTCCTGCTCCACTGCAGCCAATGTCTCCAGTAGTTGTCTCTTGTGGACCTGTCACTGCTGAAACCAGTCGTTGGCTGCAGTGGAGCAGGATACCATGTTCATGCCAGGGAGGAAGCAAACAAGTCATGCACTGGAAGATGGACACGTGGGGGTAGCGTGCAGGACTGGAGAGGAGGGAAGTGGGTACTGTAAGTATGATTCTTTCCCTAGTGGAGGCTGGCTGCAGGCATCAGTGAAGAATTATTTATTGCCGGAATTTTTTTTTAATTCATTCACTATGGTCCCACAAATTCAAGTTACAAGGTGCTCTGTACAATATAGGTCCTTTAACACTACAAGAAGTAAGAACATGGCTACATAATTAAGGGCTCTGCATATAATACTGGTCAGCCTGACAGCTCTCTGCTCAATTTTAGCTCTTTCATTCTGCATTTAGAAAAGAAAGAATAAAGAATTAACTGAAAGGGAGCAGAAAACTGTCAGAATTGAAATTATGTGTGATGTGTAGTGGGTGGCAAGAGCAGAAACTCTGAAGTAAATTTTAAGGCAATAGTCATGGCATGACATCAGTGAGACCAGTGATGTGCTGCAGCGGTCACATGTTGTCATTGTGATTTCGTTGCTGTAGCGATGTAAGCAAAGCACCAAAGAAACAGCACTGAAATGGCAGAGATTTGCCAGGTGAGTATTGTGACTTTTATTGGGTTATCATGATGTCCCGATACTTTTTTTTTGCTTACGCTGACTGTGGCCAGCACTCTTAGCGTCGCACACCCCACCGCTGATCAGCTTTGGACGGCTGATCAGCGAGTTTGAATTTTTTATTTTTTTTCACGTTTTTTGGCCTTTTTTAATATATATATTATTTTTTTCTGATAGTTTTAGGGCAAAGTCTGCGAACACCCGTGCCCTCACACACACGCACACCAAATAAAGATTTCCACACACACACACACCCCTATGGCCTGCCTGATGTTCTTGGCCGAGAAGGCATAGGCCCACCTTGCCTCCGACTTCGAGAGCCCCAGTGAGGATGACCCCAATTTCCTTTTGTCATCCGCGTCCTCCTCATCATCTAGCGATGATGATGAGCCCCCAAGGTGGCGGAGACGCCGCCAGGCAGAGCAAGGGGACTGCCATGCTAGGGACCCTGTGGCCCACACTAGTACGAGCAGCTCTGGGGCTCGTACTAGTTTTCCGGCCCACCAGTTAAGTCCACCGGAGCCCCCTACCGGTGAACTTGCATGTTGTACCCCAGAGCATTTTGAGCCTGCGATTCCTGATTTTGTTGACCAAGCAGGAATCCAGATTCCCACAGTGGGCTTCACTGAATATGAATATTTTAGTCTTTTTTTCAGTGACCATTTTGTGAACCTGATGGTGGAGCAAACGAACCTGTACGCCCAACAGTTTATTGCTCAACACCCGGGCTCCTTTTTGGCTAGGGCCTGTGGCTAGACTCTGGTCAGTGCAGCCGAGATGAGGACATTTTGGGGCCTCGTGCTGCACATGGGCCTAGTCAAAAAACCCAGTGTCAGGCATTACTGGAGTGGGGGCATCCTCTACCAGACCCCACTTTACAGTACCGCCATGACACGCTCCTGGTTTGAGACCATCTGGAAATGCCTGCATTATGCAGATAATGCAGCATGCCCCCCCCCCCCCCCCCCCCCCCCAGGTGATCCTGCCTATGACTGCCTGTACAAAATCAGGCCGGTCATCGATCACTTTGGGGCCAAATTTTTGGAGGCCTGTGTACCTGGAAGGGAGGTCGCGGTTGATGAGTCTCTCGTTGCTTTCAAGGGGAGACTCATTTTCCGCCAGTATGTTCCCTCTAAGCGGGCGAGGTATGGCGTGAAGCTGTACAAACTTTGTGAGAGTACCTCAGGGTACACTTACAAGTTTCGTGTGTATGAGGGGCGAGATTCCCATATTGAACCCCCAGAATGTCCCCCCACTCTGGGTGTTAGCGGGTAACTTGTGTGGGACCTTATGCACCCACTGCTAGATAAGGATTACCACCTGTACGTGGATAACTTTTATACTAGTATCCCCTTGTTCCAGTCCCTCGCTGCCAGATCCACGTCCGCTTGTGGGACCATGCGGAAAAATCTATGCAGCCTCCCTACCCTCCCCCTCCAGGTACCTATCC
Organism: Bufo bufo; assembly: GCF_905171765.1. Taxonomy (NCBI): domain Eukaryota; kingdom Metazoa; phylum Chordata; class Amphibia; order Anura; family Bufonidae; genus Bufo; species Bufo bufo. The sequence goes on from NC_053389.1 coordinate 701,765,295, forward strand.
CCAGGGGTGGGACCCGTGACCTTACCAGTGGAAACCTGTTGCTGGTCAGATATAAGGACAAGAGGGATATCCTTGTACTGTCCACAATTCACGGTAACGGCATCACCCCTGTCCCTGTGCGAGGTATTGTGGCAACGGTCCTCAAGCCCGATTGTATTGTCGACTACAATCGGTATATGGGAGGAGTTGATCTCTCTGATCAAGTCCTCAAGCCATATAATGCCATGCGCAAAACCCAGGCATGGTACAAAAAAATTGCGGTCTACTTGGTACAGGTTGCCTTGTACAACTCTTTTGTGCTGTCCCAGAGCGCTGCCAACTCAGGGTAATTCCTGCAGTTCTATGAGGCAGTCCTTAAGGCCCTGATCTTTTCTCACAGGGAAAGAGCAGGCCGGAGTACCTCGGGAACTGGAGGCGCCCGGATCGTCCCTGGCCAACACTTTCCAGGTGTGGTCCCCCATACTGGAATGAAGGGACGGACCCAAAAAAGGTGCAGAGTGTGTCACAGGAGGGGGATACGGAAGGACACCACCACACAGTGTGACACGTGCCCAAATCATCCGGGCCTCTGCATTATTGGTTGCTTCAGGGAGTGCCACACTTCTATGGAGTACTAAATTTATAATCCCTTTCCCCAATTTTAATTCCATTTAGCCACTGACAATCGGAAAAAAAATTATGGTTCTCAGACTTGAGACACTAAAACCAAAAATTATAATTTTTTTAATATTATTTTGTAAAACTAAAATAAATAAAAAAAGTAGACATATTAGGTATTGCCGCATCCGTAAGAATTTCCTCTATAAAAATACCCCATGACCTAACTCCTCAGATGACCACGGTCAAAAAAATAAAATAAAAACAGTGCAAAAAAAGGTATTTTTTGGTCACCTTACATCACAAATAATAGCAAGCAATCAAAAAGTCATATACCCCCCAAAATAGTGCCAATATAATCGTCCTCTCATCCCACAAAAAATGAGCCCCTACCTAAGATAATCGGCTAAAAACTAAAAAAAATGACTCTTAGACTATGGAGATACTAAAATGTTTTTTCTTGTTTATAAAAGGATAATATAGTGTAAAACCTAAATAAATTTTAAAAAAGTAGACATATTAGGTATCACCACGTCCGTAAGAATCTGCTCTATAAAAATAATCCATGACCTAACCCTTTAGATGAACACGGTCAAAAATATAAAATAAAAACTGTGCCAAAACAGCTATTTTTTCTAGTGACAAAGAAAGGGTTAACAGCCAAACAAAACTTATTATTTATTACCCTGATTCTGCAGTTTACAGAAACACCCCATATGTGGTTGTAAACTGCTGTATGATCAAAACGGCAGGGCGCAGAAGGAAAGGAACGCCGTGTGGTTTCTGGAAGGCAGATTTTGATGGCCTTTTTTTTTGGCATCATGTCCCATTTGAAGAACCCCTGATGCACCCCTAGAGTGGAAACTCCATAAAAGTGACCCCATATAAGAAAACTACCTCAAGGTATTTAAAACTGATTTTAGAAACTTTATAACCCTTTAGGTGTTCCTCAACAGTTTATGGCATCTGGAGATTAAATTTCAGAATTTCTATTTTTGGTAAACCTTGCATCACAAAAATTTTATATAGAGCAACCAAAAATCATATGTACCCTAAAAATAGTCCCAGCAAAACTGCCACCTTATCCCATAGTTTCCAAAATGGAGTCACTTTTATGGAGTTTCTACTCTAGGGGTGCATCAGGGGGGCATGGTGTAAATAAACCAGTCCAGCAAAATCTGCCTTCCAAAAACCACACGGCGCACCTTTCCCTCTACGCCCTACCGTGTGCCCTTACAGTAGTTTACGGCCACATATGGGGTGTTTCAGCAAACTACAGAATCGGGGCAATAAATATTGAGTTTTGTTTGGCTGTTAACCCTTGCTTTGTTACTGGAAAAAATGGATTAAAAAGGAAAAAAATTTCAAAAAAAAAATCGAAATTCTGAAATTTTATCTCTTTTTGTCATTAACTCCTGTGGAACACCTAAAGGGTTAACGATATTTGTAAAAACAGTTTTGAATACCTTGAGGGGTGTAGTTTCTAGAATGGGGTCATTTTTGGGTGGTTTCTATTATGTAAGCCTTACAAAGTGACTTCAGACCTGAACTGGTCCTTAAAAAGTTTTTTTTTTTTTAATTTCTGAAACATTTTAAGATTTCCTTTTAACCACCTGCCATCTGGGCCATTTGCCCTCTTCCTGACCAGGCCAAATTTTGCAAAACTGACATATCTCACTTTATGTGGTAATAACTTTGGAACGCCTTTATTTATCCAAGTCATTCAGAGATTGTTTTCTCGTGACACATTGTACTTCATGATAGTCATAAATTTTAGTCAAAATATTTCACCTTTATTTATGAAAAAATCTCAAAAATTTGAAAAATTCGCAATTTTCTAAATTTCAATTTCTCTGCTTTTAAAACAGAAAGTGATACCTCATAAAATATTTATTACTTAACATTCCCCATATGTCTACTTTATGTTGGCATCATTTTGGAAATGTCATTTTATTTTTTTAGGACGTTAGAAGGCTTAGAAGTTTAGAAACAATTCTTCAAATTTTTAAGAAAATAGCCAAAACCCACTTTTTAGGCTACTTTCACACTAGCGTTCGGAGCGGATCCGTCTGATGAAACATCTGCTCCGATAATGCAGACGTTCGCATCCGTTCAGAACGGATGCGTCTGCATTAAAACTTAGAAAATTTTCTAAGTGTGAAAGTTGTCTGAGCGGATCCGTTCAGACTTTCCATTGAAAGTCAATGGGGAACGGATCCGCTTGAAGATTGAGCCATATTGTGTCATCTTCAAGCGGATCCGTCCCCATTGACTTACATTGTAAGTCTGGACGGATCCGCTCGCCTCCGCACGGCAAGCAGCGTTCAGGTGTCCGCTCACTGAGCGGAGCGGAGGCTGAATGCTGGCAGGCGGATGCATTCTCAGTGGATCCGCCTCCACTGAGAATGCATTGGGGCCAGACGGATGCGTTCGGGGCCGCTCGTGAGCCCCTTCAAACGGTGCGCACGAGCGGACACCCGAACGCTAGTGTGAAAGAAGCCTTAAGGACCGGTTCAGGTCTGAAGTCACTTTGTGGGGCCTACATAGTGGATACCCCCATAAATGACCCCATTGTAGAAACTACACCCCTCAAGGTATTCAAAACCGATTTTACAAACTTTGTTAACCCTTTAGGCGTTCCACAAGAATTAAAGGAAAATGGAGATCAAATTTTTTAATTTCACTTTTTTGGCAGACTTTCCATTTTAATCAATTTTTTTCTTTAACACATCGATGGTTAACAGCCAAACAAAACTCAATATTTATTACCAGATTCTGCGGTTTACAGAAACACCCCACATGTGGTCATAAACTGCTGTATGGGCACACGGGCAGGGCGCAGAAGAAAAGGAACTCCACATGGTTTTTAGATGCCATGTCCCATTTGAAGCCCCCTGATGCACCCTTACAGTAGAAACTCCCAAGAAGTGACCCCATTTTGGAAACTAGGGGATAAGGTGCCAGTTTTATTAGTACTATTTTTGGGTGCATATGATTTTTTGATCATTCATTATAACACTTTATGGGCAAGGTGACCAAAAAATTGGTTGTTTTAGCACAGTTTCTATTTATTTATTTTTACAGCGTTCACCTGAGGGGTTCAGTCAAGTGACATTTTTATAGAGCAGATTGTTACGGACGTGGCGATACCTAATATGTATACTTTTTCTCATTTATTAAAGTTTTACACAATAATAGCATTTTTTGAAACAAAAAAATTATGTTTTAATGTGTCCATGTTCTGAGAGCTATATTTTTTTTATTTTTTGAGAGATTTTCTTATGTAGGGGCTCATTTTTTGCAGGATGAGGTGACGGTTTTATTGGTACCATTTTGTGGGACATACGCCTTTTTGATCACTTGGTGTTGCACCTTTTATGATGCAAGGTGACAAAAATTGCTTGTTTTGACACAGTTTTTTTTTTTTTTTCTTTACGGTGTTCACCTGAGGGGTTAGCTCATGTGATATTTTTATAGATCTGGTTTTTACGGACGCGGCAATACCTAATATGTATACTTTTTTCAATTTGTTTCACTTTAACACAATAATAGCATTTTTGAAACCAAAAAAATGATGTTTTAGTGTCTCCATGTTCTAAGAGCTATAGTTTTTTTATTTTTTGAGAGATTTTCTTATGTAGGGGCTCATTTTTTGCGGGATGAGGTGACGGTTTTATTGGTACCATTTTTGTGGGACATACGCCTTTTTGATCACTTGGTGTTGCACCTTTTATGATGCAAGGTGACAAAAATTGCTTGTTTTGACACAGTTTTTTTTTTTTTTTTTTTTACGGTGTTCACCCGAGGGGTTAGGTCATGTGATATTTTTATAGAGCTGGTTTTTACGGACGCGGCAATACCAAATATGTCTATTTTATTTTATTTTTTCTATTTTTAACTTTTTTTTTTCATTCCTTACTTGGGGACTTTTTTTTTTTACATGTGAAACTTTTTTTTATTTTTTTATTTTCAACCTTTTATTTTTATTTTTTTTATTTTACACTTTTCGTCCCCCATAAGGTCATACAAGACCTCTGGGGGACATTTACTTCACTTTTTCTTTTTTTTTTCCACTGTTGATTTCTCCTGTAACTGGGGCTGACATAGTAGCCCCAGTTACAGAAGAAATGCACCCCCCAGAGAGGCTGTACAGCATAATTCTGCACTGTACAGCCTCAGAGCAGGGCTGATCGAGGTCTGTGAAAGACCTCACACAGCCCCTGCACTCTCCGGTCACGGCGGTCACATGACCGCCGGGCCGGAACAGGAAGCGCATAGCGCTTCCTGCTCTGCATACACAGCGCTCGGTGAGCGCTGTGTACGCAGCGATCCAGAAGGCAGGGACACCTGGGAACTGTCCCTGCCTTCTCTAAGGGTTGCCCAGCTGTCACTGACAGCGGGCAACCCGATCAGCAGCTGCTCGATTAGCGTGCAGCTGCTATTTCTGAAAGGACGTTTTAAAACGTGCTTTCAGAAATAGAGGTCCACCCATAGGACGTTTATATCCTATGGGCGAACGGAAAGTGGTTAAACTTCAAAGCCTTGTAACGTCCCCAAAAAATAAAATGTAATTCCCAAAATGATCCAAACATAAAGTAGACATATGGGGAATGTAAAATAATAACTATTTTGGAGGTATTACTGTCTATTATAAAGTTGAGAAATAAATATTTGGAAATTTGAAAATTTTTCAAAATTTTAGGTAAATTTGGTATTTTTTTTATAAATAAAAATGAATTTTTTTTACTCCATTTTACCAGTGTCATGAAGTACAATATGTGACAAAAAAATATCTCAGAATGGCCTGGATAAGTAAAAGCTATTATCACATAAAGTGACACTGATCTGATTTGCAAAAAATGGCCTGGTCCTTAAGGTGAAAATTAGCCCGGTCCATAATGGGTTAAATTATTCAAAACTGAATTTGTCAATTTTGTTAACCATTTAGATCAAAATTTTAAGTGACATTTAAAATGTTATTTTTGTTGTGTGCAGATTTTCTATTTTTATATTCTTTTCCCTGCAACAAAGCAAGGATTAACAGCAAAAAAAAAAAAAATATCTATATTTATTACCTTGCAAATTACAAACCCTTATTTGCTTTCCCTTATATACTTGTAAAGTGTTGTATGGGCATACTGCAGAGCTCAGAAGGAAAGGAGCACCAGATGTTTTTTAGAAGGCAGATTTTGCTGAATAGTTTTTGGGCACTATGTCACATTTGAAGAGACCTTCAGATACCCCTAAAGTGGAAACCCTCCAAAATTGACCCCATTTTGGAAACTACACCCCTAGTGAATTTTTCAAGGGTAATGGTGAGCATTTTGACCACCAAAGGTGTTTTCCATAAATAAATATGTAGTGGTGAAAAATAGAAATGATAATTTTTCCACAAATATGCCATTTCAGTTCCCAATAAATTGTTCCACTATGAAAAGTCAGCTAATTATTATACTGTGTTTCCTGATTGTAGAAATACCCTGTTAGGGACCCTAATGTCTGGAACTCTGGGAATATGACAGGGCTTCGAAGTAAAAATGCACCAAGTACTACTAGTGTTGGTTGCGAATATTCAAATCGCTAATTTTAATCGCTAATATCGCCACTTTGAGAATTCGTGAAGATTTCGAATATAGTGCTATATATTTGTATTCACAAATATTCTAGATTTTTTTTCATCTGAAGCCATGATCGCTCCCTGCTTCTTGCTTGTGAGCCAATGAGAAGGCTGCAATGTCTTTGTCTGGGCTTAGCAACATCCCTAGCAACCAATAGGAAAGTTGCCTACCCCTTAATATATAAGAACCTCCCCAGCAGCCATTTTCTGTAGTTTTATGGAGTTCTGAGAGAGACAGCAGTGTCATTGCTGTGCTCTGTGCTTTACTGTTTAATTACATTAGATAGTTAGTTAGCTTATATATATATAATACAGATAGTTAGTGGGAGATAGTCAGTTTAGGTTAGATCATGATATAGTGCAGCTGATAGGTTCTGCTGTCCATACATACATGCTACAGACATAGTGCTGTGAACAATACGTAGTACTCCAATAGGTAATATGTAGTCAGACCTGCTAAAATGTGAAGTTCCACGTATTGCGCAAAAATATGTGCATCATTAATTGCCTATTTGCGCAATCGCAAATATATTGGAGCACTCTATCTGCATATAAAGCTATTATAATGTTCTGCCATGCCAACCATTTTCTCCAGTCTCAGGAAATTTCTAGCAGCTTGAAAAATTTAGCAAAAGTGACCCACGCCTGTATTGCGCGCGCAGTACGCGCAAATTACATTGCCGATTTTCGCAATCAAGAAAATAATGGCGAATTCTCGAATTCATCAATTTATGACGAATATTCGCCCAAATATTCACAAAATATCGCGAATTTGAATATTGCCCCTGACGCTCATTACTACCAAGTACATTTGAGCCCTAATTTGGTGATTTACAAAGTATGTACTATTTCTTTTCTTTAGTTTTTTTTTTAACAGACACAGAAACAGAAACAAAAGACTGCAAAAAATGAGAATGGATGAAAAAACCCTGCTAAAAACTGAGCACAGGTGCTGATCAGTGATGGTTAGGAACATGGATTTGGATTAAGGAATAAGGGATTAGGAATATTGGAACTGCTGCAAATGTATAATTAGATTATTGAACACTGTAGCAGTACCTTAGATAGGACAGTAGATCACAATGAGTAGCAGTGGAGCACATGTCCCAGCAGGCAGCACACAGCACAGAGGGGCACAAAGAACCTCACTGCATGCAGTCACCATTAGTGTTGGGCGCGAATATTCGAATCGCAAATATTAATCGCGAATATCAGCACTTTGGGAATTCGCGAATATTTAGAATATAGTGAGATATATTAGTATTTTTGAATTTTCGAGATTTTCTTTTCATCTGAACCCATGATCCTTCCCTGCTTCTTGCTTGTGGGCCAATGAGAAGGCTGCAATATCTTTGTCACAGCTTAGCAACATCCCTAGCAACCAATAGGAAAGTTGCCTACCCGTTACTATATAAGAACCTCCCCAGCAGCCATTTTCTACAGTTTTTTTAAAAGTTCTGAGAGAGACAGCAGTGCTCTGTGCTTTCCACTCATTACATTAGATAGATAGTTAGATAGCTTTTATATATATTTACTATATATATATATATATAATACAAATAGTGAGATAGTCAGTGTAGGTTATATCCTGATATAGTGTAGCTGTTGCAGTGCAGTGATAGGTTCTGCTGTCCAGACATACAGTCGTGGCAAAAGTTTTGAGAATGACAAAAATATTGGAAATTGGAAAAGTTGCTGCTTAAGTTTTTATAATAGCAATTTGTATATACTCCAGAATGTTATGAAGAGTGATCAGATGAATTGCATAGTCCTTCTTTGCCATGAAAATTAACTTAATCCCCCAAAAACCTTTCCACTGCATTTCATTGCTGTCATTAAAGGACCTGCTGAGATCATTTCAGTAATCGTCTTGTTAACTCAGGTGAGAATGTTGACGAGCACAAGGCTGGAGATCATTATGTCAGGCTGATTGGGTTAAAATGGCACACTTGACATGTTAAAAGGAGGGTGAAGCTTGAAATCATTGTTCTTCCATTGTTAACTATGGTGACCTGCAAAGAAACGCGTGCAGCCATCATTGCGTTGCATAAAAATGGCTTCACAGGCAAGGATATTGTGGCTACTAAGATTGCACCTCAATCAACAATTTATAGGATCATCAAGAACTTCAAGGAAAGAGGTTCAATTCTTGTTAAGAAGGCTTCAGGGCATCCAAAAAAGTCCAGCAAGCGCCAGGATCGTCTCCTAAAGAGGATTCAGCTGCGGGATTGGAGTGCCACCAGTGCAGAGCTTGCTCAGGAATGGCAGCAGGCAGGTGTGAGTACATCTGTACGCACAATGAGGCGAAGACTTTTGGAAGATGGCCTGGTGTCAAGAAGGCCAGCAAAGAAGCCACTTCTCTCCAAAAAAAACATCAGGGACAGATTGATCTTCTGCAGAAAGTATGGTGAATGGACTGCTGAGGACTGGGGCAAAGTCATATTCTCTGATGAAGCCTCTTTCCGATTGTTTGGGGCATCTGGAAAAAGGCTTGTCCGGAGAAGAAAAGGTGAGCGCTACCATCAATCCTGTGTCATGCCAACAGTAAAGCATCCTGAGACCATTCATGTGTGGGGTTGCTTCTCATCCAAGGGAGTGGGCTCACTCACAATTTTGCCCAAAAACACAGGCATGAATAAAGAATGGTACCAAACACCCTCAACAGCAACTTCTTCCAACAATCCAACAACAGTTTGGCGAAGAACAATGCATTTTCCAGCACGATAGAGCACCGTGCCATAAGGCAAAAGTTATAACTAAGTGGCTCGGGGACCAAAACGTTGACATTTTGGGTCCATGGCCTGGAAACTCCCCAGATCTTAATCCCATTGAGAACTTGTGGTCAATCCTCAAGAGGCGGGTGGACAAACAAAAACCCACTAATTCTGACAAACTCCAAGAAGTGATTATGAAAGAATGGGTTGCTATCAGTCAGGAATTGGCCCAGAAGTTGATTGAGAGCATGCCTAGTCGAATTGCAGAGGTCCTGAAAAAGAAGGGCCAACACTGCAAATACTGACTCTTTGCATAAATGTCATGTAATTGTCGATAAAAGCCTTTGAAATGTATGAAGTGCGTGTAATTATATTTCACTACATCACAGAAACAACTGAAACAAAGATCTAAAAGCAGTTTAGCAGCAAACTTTGTGAAAACTAATATTTGTGTCATTCTCAAAACTTTTGGCCACGACTGTACATGCAGACCTGCTAAAATGTAAAGTTTCACGTATAGCACCAACATATTCGCATCATTAGTGCCAATTAGCGCAATCGTGAATATATTGGCGCACTCTATATGCATATAAAGCCATTTTTAATGTTCTGCCATGCCAACCATTTTCTCCAGTCTCAGGAAACTTCTAGCAGCTTGGAAAATGTAGCAAAAGTGACCCACACTTTTATTGCATGCGCATTACGCGAATATTACATTGCTGATTTTCACAATCAAGAAAATAATCTATAATATATGACGAATATTCTACAAAATATTCACGAAATATCGCAAATTCGAATATTTCCCCTGCTGCTCATCACTAGTCACCAACTGAAATTGCTGCCAAGCTTTTACTATTCTATATGCCCCTCTAGTGCTATTATTCACTGGTATGCCATACCAGACAATGACAGCACCTACAGGTGACACCAAACACGATAACCCCTATGTAACCTTGTGAGTGATTGGTGCTGTCCTGTACAGCACCAATCACCCCCATCAGAGCCTACCTGCAGCCCCCTCACTGACCGGCCAATCACAGTGATCGAGGCTGCAAGGGGAGGTACAAACTCCCCTGCCTTTGACTAAGATGGCTGTCTGCCTAATCACATGGTGACCATTTTTTGTAGCATTGTACATGTACGGCACAATACGTAAGCTCACTTCCTGCTACGCCGCACATGTATGGTGCTCATTAGGAAGGGACTAAAGCTGCATATTTGTTTTCCTTGGAACATTGCCAATAAGTCTCAATACCATGGAGTACTTCCAGCAATCTTTAAGGAGATTCAGCACCCTGCCTATGCTGAAAAGTATGTTCAAATAACAAAATTGTTATTCTGCTTACCGCCGTGATCCCGGGCGCCGTGTTCAGCGGTGATCTGCTGCCAGTGCTTTCTCATTCACCACTACAGTCCTGGGCCCTGTCCTTGTAGGTACTGTTTGTTCTGGGATCTGCTCCACAGTTTCCTTTCAGCCCTGACCGCTGCATGCTTGCTGCTTGATCCCTGCATCACTTCCTTAAAGACCGGTGCGCGTCACTTCCTGTGCTTTACGGGTTAAATCATGTGGACCTCGCTGACCATTCTAGCCCTCTTGTATGTACAGTCCAGGTCCATAAATATTGGTACATCGACACAATTCTAACATTTTTGGCTCTATACACCACCACAATGGATTTAAAATGAAACGAACAAGATGTGCTTTAACTGCAGACTGTCCAGCCTTTAATTTGAGGGTATTTACATCAAAATCAGGTGAAACGGTGTAGGAATTACAACATTTTGCATATGTGCCTCCACTTGTTAAGGGACCAAAAGTAATGGGACATAATTCTAATCATAAATCAAACTTTCACTTTTTAATACTTGGTTGCAAGAACTTTGCAGTCAATTACAGTCTGAAGTCTGGAATGCATAGACATCACCAGACGCTGGGTTTCAATCCCTGGTGATGCTCTGCAGGCCTCTACAGCAACTGTCTTCAGTCCTGCTTGTTCTTGGGGCATTTTCCCTTCAGTTTTGTCTTCAGCAAGTGAAATGCATGCTCAATCAGTTACAGGTCAGGTGATTGACTTGGCCATTGCATAACATTCCACTTCTTTCCCTTAAAAAACTCTTTGGTTGTTCTTGCAGTATGCTTTGGGTCATTGTCCATCTGCACAGTGAAGCGCTGTCCAATGAGTTCTGAAGCATTTGGCTGAATATGAGCAGATAATATTGCCCGAAACACTTCAGAATTCATCCTGCTGCTTTTGTCAGCAGTCACATCATCAATAAATACAAGAGAACCAGTTCTATTGGCAGCCATACATGCCGACGCCATGACCCTACCACCAGCATGCTTCACTGATGAGGTCGTTGTCACTACCAGAGCTTTGAGACGTTCTCACAGCTCTGTTTCTCCACCCCTGTGATGATGTCACTACCAGAGCTTGGAGGAGTTCTCACTGCTCTGTTTCTCCGCCCCTGGGATGAGGTCAATACTTTCTGTTTCCTTCCTTCCAGCTGTTCCTTCTATGTTTGATTTCCCTGCCTTTAAATCACCCCTCCTCCTTTTGTAGAGTGTGGATTATATTTCTCATTTGAGTTGTAGCTCTTGCTTGAGTATCTTCACTTGTATGCTATCTTTTCACTGGACCTTTGTTCTGCTGCAGCAAGTACTCTCCGGATATTGCCACCTGTCTTTGGATCCGTCTTCTCTGCTGCCGCAGCACCTTCAGCTAAGTGTGCAGACATTGTAGTGTATCTGTTTGTTTTCTGACCGGATCCGAGGCGACCACGGTTCCCTCCATATACTGAGCAGGGCACCGGTGGCCGTGCCCCTTCCACTATTGTGGGGGTTACAGTGGTCATCAGTCTTAGGTACGCGGGCATGCCTTGTTCCACCATTAGGATCCGGGTATGTGCTTAGCAGCATAGGGAAAGCTTGAGGGTTCAGACAGGGGTCAACCCTTTATCCTCCCTAGTTTGGGTCCGGTCAGTGGCTCTAATTTTCTGTTTATGCTCTAGTTGCTCACTTACAGCCGTGACATTATAATCCACCAAAACGTCTCTTTTGACATGGATCCGCTTTCTGGCCTGGTTGACCGCATGCAGGGTCTTTTTTTGGAGGTAGTGGATCTCCGTCAATCTATGACTCAGCTTCAAGCATTGGGCTCTGCTCCGGCCCATGGAGTCTGTTGCGAGCCAAAGGTCTCACTTCCGGAAACGTCTCCGGGGCAGAGTGAGAATTTTGTTCGCTTCAGAGAGGCATGCAAACTCCATTTTGCTTGTGTCCCCATTCCTCTGGTAATGAAGAGCGAGGGTGAGGATTGCTATCTCCCTGCTCAGGGGTAATGCTCAGACTTGGGCATTTTCCGCTGCCATCAGGGGATCCCTCCCTTCGATCCGTGGAAAGATTTTTGTGGCCCTGGGGCAGATATATGATGACCCGATCGTGTTGCGCTGGCCGAATCTAACTTACTTTTTTATGCCAGAACAAACTGTCTGCGGAGTTTTATTGCTCTGAATTTCGGAGATGGGCAGCTGATTCAGGTTGGAATGATGGCTGCTAACTCCGGAGTCAGTTCTGTCATGTCTCTCAGAGAGATTAAAAGATGCGTTTGCTTTCATGAGAGACCAACGTCCTTAGAGTCTGCCAGTCATTGGCGGTACTCCTTGACAGGCGTCTAAGAGAAAGAAACGAGACCTCTCTGTCCAGCATTGTCAGTCTAGGGGCAGTGGTGCGACTTCATTCAGTGTGCAAGGGCCTCATCCTGTCTCGTCCCCTCTGAGGGAGGAGCCCATGCAGCTAGGTCGACTTGCCCCTGATAAAAGAGGATTTAGTCCTCAGAGTATGGTTTGTTTTTGTTGTGGGGGCATAGGTCATTTGGCAAATGTATGTCCGTCTAGGAGATTCTTGAACTCTACTAAGAGTGATAAAAGAGAAAAACCTCAAAAGGTAAATCATCAAACTCTGCTTCATCTGCTACTTTGGGCAAAGTTGATGTAGGAATTGATGCTTTTCCTCTGACCTGCATTTCCCGTTTCTCCCTGTCTGCCAGGGTGGCGCTAGAGAGCAAAGTCATTTCTTGTGAGAATTTTTGTCGATAGTGGAGCGGCCGTCAATCTTATTGACACTCAATTTGTAGCCATGCATGGTTTTCAGGTTTGTACATTAGAAAAGGATATACCTGTTTTTGCTATTGACTCTGCTCCACTCTCACAGAGATCTCTGAAGGGCATTGTTCACAATATCCGGTTGGCTGTGGGTGACACTCATGTGGAGGATATATCTTGTTTTGTCCTTAACGGATTGCCTTCTCCTCTAGTTTTAGGGTTACCCCTGGCTCACTAGACATAACCCCACTATTGATTGGCAAGGAAGAGGGAAATAAATGAGTGGAGTGACTTTTGTAGAGAGAATTGTCTCACAGCGACTTTTGCAGAGGTGTCTACTAAACTGTTGCCATCATTTCTCTCTGATTCTCGGACGTGTTTTCCGAGAGCGGTGTTCAGGAGCTACCTCCTCACCCGGGAGTTTGACTGTCCCATTAACCTCATTCCCGGCGCCAAGCTGCCAAAGCAACGCATATTCGTCCCTCAAAATCACCTGTGGCCGCTGGTTTTTTTTTTGTTAAAAAAAAAGATGGCTCTCTGAGACCTTGCCTAGATTTAGGGAGCTGAACCGTATCACGATTCGCGATCCCTATCCCCCTCTCTGACCCCGGACCTCTTCAACCAAATTCTTGGGGTCAAGGTTTTTTCCAAATTGGATTGAGAGGCGCGTACAACCTGGTCAGGGTCAGAGGAGGGGGGATGAATGGAAAACGGCCTTTAATTACCCCTAACGGGCATTTCGAGAATCTCGTTATGCCTTTTGGCCTGATGAATGCTCTGGCCGTCTTTCACGCATTTTGTTAACAGTATTTTCTACCATTTAATGGGGGAAATTTGTATTGGTTGTATCTTGATGATATTTTGATTTTTTCCCCTGATGTTCAGACCCATCAAGATCATCTTTTTCAGTTTCTGCAGATTCTGCGGAAAATAAATTGTACGCCAAGCTGGAGAAATGTGTTTTTATGGTATCAGAGATTCAATTTCTGGGTTTTCTCCTCTCTGCTTCTGGTTTTCGCATGGATCTGGAGAAGGTCCGTGCTTACTTGAGTGGGAGCTTCCCGAGAATCAGAAGGCATTGATGCGCTTTCTGGGTTTTGCGAACTATTACAGAAAGGTTCATTTTGAATTATTCCTCTGTTGTCAAACCCCTCACTGACATGACAAAAAAGGGGCGGATTTTTCCTCTTGGTCGGAGGAAGGCGCTTGCAGCTTTTTCTAAGATTAAAGAGAGTTTTGCGTCAGCTCCCGTCTTGGTGCATCCGATGTTTCCTTACCTTTTATTGTTGAGGTGGGATGCTTCCGAGGTGGGTGTGGGTGCGGGTTTTGTCCCCAGGGTCCCTTCTCCTGCCAAATGGCGACCCTGTGCCTTTTTCTCTAAAAAACTCTCCCCCGGCAGAGAAAAACTATGATGTGGGAGATGGGGTAGTTGTTGGCCATCAAGTTGGCTTTCGAGGAATGGGCCATTGGTTGGAGGGGGCCAGGCACCCTGTCACCGTTTTTACCGACCATAAGAATCTGGCATACTTGGAGTCGGCCAGGCGTATGAATCCGAGACAGGCCAGATGGTCTCTGTTCTTCTCCAGATTCAATTTTGTCATTACATTCCGCCCTGGGATCAAAAATGTGAAGGCTGTTGCTCTCTCTCGCTGTTTTCCGGGAGGAGGAAACTCCGAGGACCCGGGTCCCATTTTGGCGGAGGGGGTAGTTGTTTCTGCTCTATATTCTGATTTGGTGGCCGAGGTCCAGGCTGCCCAGACTGAGGCACCTGCCCGTTGTCCTTCTGGGAAGTTGTTTGTGCCTCCTGAGCTACGTCACAAACTCTTCAAGGAGCATCATGATACTGTTCTTGCTGGTTACCCCGGGAGTAGAGCCACGGTAGATCTCATTGCTCGGAGATTTTGGTGGCCGGCTCTTCGTAAGTCGGTGGAGGGTTTTGTGGCTGCTTGTGAGACGTGCGCTCGCGCTAAGGTCCCTCGTTCACGGCCTTCAGGTTCCCTTCTCCCGTTACCCATACCTTCCCGTCCTTGGACACACCTGTCCATGGACTTTATCACGGATCTTCCTCGTTCCTCAGGGAAGTCGGTGTTCCTGGTGGTGGTGGACCGTTTTAGCAAGATGGCTCATTTCGTTTCCCTGGTTTACCCAATGCTAAAACGTTGGAGCAAGCTTTTGTCGACCATATTGTTAAGTTGCATGGCATTCCCTCTGATATTGTTTCCGATAGAGGCACGCAGTTTGTGTCCAGGTTCTGGAAGGCTTTCTGTTCTCGCCTGGGGGTTCGGCTGTTCCTTCTCTTCTGCTTTTCACCCGCAGTCGAATGGTCGAGACTGAGCGCCTCAATCAGAATCTGGAGACATATTTGCGCTGTTTTGTGGCAGAGAATCAGGAGGATTGTGTGTTCATTTCTCCCTCTTGCTGAGTTTGCTCTGAACAACCGTCGTCAGGAATCTTCTGATAAGTCCACCATTCTTTGGTGGCATATGGGTTCCATCCGCAGTTTGGGACATTCTCGGGAGGGGCTCCTTCTGGTTTACCTGAGGATGAGAGATTTTCCTCGTCTTTGTCTACCATTTGGCAAAAGATTCAGAGTAATCTTAGAAAGATGATTGAGAAGTATAAGCGTGTGGCTGATAAGAGACGTGTGCCTGGTCCGGACCTGAATGTGGGTGATCTGGTGTGGTTGTCTACAAGAAATATTAAACTGAAGGTTCCCTCCTGGAAATTGGGTCCCAAGTTTATTGGGGCCTTATAAAATCTTGTCAGTCATCAATCCTGTTGCCTTCCGTCTTGAACTTCCCACGGGTTTGGAAGATACATAATGTATTTCACAGATCTCTCTTAAAACCATATTGTCCAGCCCACGGTACCCTCCTCTTTGCCTCCTCCTCCGATTTTGGTTGATGGCAATCTGGAGTTTGAGGTTTCCAGAATTGTGGACTCTCGCATTGTCCGCGGTTCTCTTCAGTACCTCGTTCATTGGAGGGGTTATGGTCCTGAGGAGAGGATGTGGGTTCCGGTGTCGGACATTAAAGCCACTCGCCTCACCAGGGCATTTTATAGGGCTCATCCTGAGAAGGTGGGTCCTGGGTGTCCGGAGTCCACCCGTAGAGGGGGGGGGGGGTACTGTCACTACCAGAGCTTTGAGACGTTCTCACAGCTCTGTTTCTCCACCCCTGTGATGATGTCACTACCAGAGCTTGGAGGAGTTCTCACTGCTCTGTTTCTCTGCCCCTGGGATGAGGTCATTACTTTCTGTTTCCTTTCTTCCAGCTGTTCCTCCTATGTTTGATTTCCCTGCCTTTAAATCACCCCTCCTCCTTTTGTAGAGTGTGGATTATATTTCTCATTTGAGTTGTAGCTCTTGCTTGAGTATCTTCACTTGTATGCTATCCTTTCACTGGACCTTTGTTCTGCTGCAGCAAGTACTCCGGATATTGCCACCTGTCTTTGGATCCGTCTTCTCTGCTGCCGCAGCACCTTCAGCTAAGTGTGCAGACATTGTAGTGTATCTGTTTGTTTTCTGACCGGATCCGAGGCGACCACGGTTCCCTCCATATACTGAGCAGGGCACCGGTGGCCGTGCCCCTTCCACTATTGTAGGGGTTACAGTGGTCATCAGTCTTAGGTACGCGGGCATGCCTCGTTCCACCATTAGGATCCGGGTATGTGCTTAGCAGCATAGGGAAAGCTTTGAGGGTCTGACAGGGGTCACCCTTTATCCTCCCTAGTTTGGGTCCGGTCAGTGGCTCTATTTTCTGTGTATGCTCTAGTTGCTCACTTACAGCCATGACAGTCGTATGCTTAGGATCATTAGCAGTTACTTTCCTTCTCCATACTCTTCTCTTCCCATCACTCTGGTACAAGTTGATCTTGGTCTCATGTGTCTATAGGATGTTGTTCCAGAACTGTGAAGGCTTTTTTAGATGTCGTTTGGCAAACTCTAATCTGGCCTTTCTGTTTTTGAGGCTCACCAATGGTTTACATCTTGTGGTGAACCCTCTGTATTCACTCTGGTGAAGTCTTCTCTTGATTGTTGACTTTGAAACACATACACCTACCTCCTGGAGAGTGTTCTTGATCTGGCCAACTGTTGTGAAGGGTGTTTTCTTCACCAGGGAAAGAAAATTTTGGACATCCACCACAGTTGCTTTCCGTTCTCTTCCGGGTCTTTTGGTGTTGCTGAGCTTCTTTTTAAGAATGTTCCAAACAGTTGTTTTAGCCACACCTAATGTTTTTGCTATCTCTCTGATGGGTTTGTTTTGTTTTTTCAGCCTAATGATGGCTTGCTTCACTGATAGTGACAGCTTTTTGGATCTCATCTTGAGAGTTGACAGCAACAGATTCCAAATGCAAATAGCACACTTGAAATGAACTCTGGACCTTTTATCTGCTCATTGTAATTGGGATAATGAGGGAATAACACATACATGGCCATGGAACAGCTGAGAAGCCAATTGTCCCATTACTTTTAGACCCTTAACAAGTGGGAGGCACATATGCAAACTGTTGTAATTCCTACACCGTTCACCTGATTTGGATGTAAATGCCCTCAAATTAAAGCTGACAGTCTGCAGTTAAAGCACATCTTGTTCGTTTCATTTCAAATCCATTGTGGTGGTGTATAGAGCCAAAAATGTTAGAGTTGTGTCGATGTCCCAATATTTATGGACCTGACTGTATATAAGTCCTGCAAAGGTTGATGATATCTCTGCTAGTGTTCCTGGACTCCGTTACCTGTTTGATCCTTGCCTGCTGCCTTAACTCTCCTTGGGCTGATCCGGACTGCCTGACCTGTACCTGTACCTGTGCTGCCTGCCCTGAACTATTGCTGCCACGTGTGCCAATCATCCTCAAAAGGTAGCGACCTGGTGTTCCCCTCGGGAAAGTCTATCCCCACCATAAGGGGTACTGTGAAGAACGAGGTGTTCACTTAGACAACACCCTTAGAGGAGGTAGGACACATGGCACGGTGGGTTCACACCCGCTGGTTCGTGACAAAAATACACGTTGGAAATATGGTGTCCCCTGGATCTCTGCTCCAGATTTGGAGTTTGTTATTATGTGGATTTGACCATGTATTAGGCCCCCGTTTAATGGAGCTAATCTATGTGTAGACGCCCGCTGTGATTTCCATGTCTCCATGTAGATAATGCACCAACTAAAGCACGGTTTTCCTATTAAAAACAATAGGAAGCAAATTATACACCCAGAGAAAAAATGCTGAAAGCTCAACTTTTTCCCAAAGAAAGTGTTCTTTTTCTCACTACATTCTCTTATTTCTTTGTTGCTCTTTTCTCTGGGTTCTTTTTTATTATTTAAACCATTACCATCCTGGTACCTCTGTTATTTTGCCCAACTCAGGCAACCTGTAGGGGTTCCTGAGTTGGACAAAAATCTGTCTGGAGGAGGGAATGTGATAAAAAAAATATATATATTATTACCCATTTATTCCCCCTTCCAACAGTTATTACTCTGTATTTATTAACCCCACCCCCACCCCCCAGTCTCTGTTTATTTGTCTCCTATGGTGACGTGCCCATATAACCATATGACTACTGCAGCCAAACATTGGCCTCAATGTTACACAGCACAAGACGACTGAGGCCAGTGATTGATTGCAGAAGTCACATGGGTATACAAGTAGGTCACCACTGCAGCTAAGTATATGAAGAACAGTAGGGAGGACTAATGTAGTGGTGCAGGAGCAATGGGGAAATAAACAAGTAAGTAACGCATCTTTTATTGTTTTATTTCATTTCCCACCCTTGGGCAGTTTGTTACCAACTCAGACAAGCCATTCAGCTAAAATTTGGCCCACTGATTACATGTGTCATGGCTTGGTGGTAGTTTGCCGCGACACTTTCGCCACGCATATTGGTTGCCGTTGGCCACATGTTGTTTGTTATGCATGCGTGTGCACTTCCTCTTTAAGGTTGTTTTCCTTCCCATTTCTGGTGTGTATGGGGTTAAGGTGTGTGCAAGGTGGAGCTGGGTGTGGCCTCTTGGCTCTTATTGTTCTGAGTTGTGAGCCTGAGGTCAGATTCTCTTTAGGAGTCTTAAGGAGCTGGTGCTATTCCATCTGTTCAGTCCTTGAGGGCCACCTTATGGAACATCGATGTCACCTTATGTTTTATGATGTCACCCCTTTGTGTCTTTGTTGTTATGTCTGGTTTGGTGTGTCATGTCTGGCCTGTTTGGTGTTTCAGGTCAGCATGGATGTCAGACATATCCTTTGTATGTCCTATACCCCCGGAAGGGGGGTCCTGGAGTTCCCTGGACGGATAACTAGAAGCAGCACAGCCTGGTGCCACCATGGTTCAATGACGCATGGTGGTCCAGGTTGTTTGTACTAGATTCTGTGTTTGGTGTTCGTGCTGAGTCTTGCCTGGTGTGTGTGTTTGGGCCTATGCGCATTACCAGGATCCTATGGTAGCGGCGTGGGCGGCTCGAGTTTCTGTTGCAGCTGTGTCAGGTAGGTGTCTATGTTGGTCCTGTTGGCAGTGGTGTTTTCTGCCACTGGACACTTACCTGTCTTGTCGTCCACTGCTGGCTGCTTTCTTCCCCTTTGTTGCTAGGCCTGTTGGAGACTCCGATTCCTCCGTGTCTTGGAGGAATCGGTTGTCTCCACTTTCTGACGCCATATTGCAAAGACTGTTAGGGTCAGTAGGGCCCAAGTTCAAGAGTATGAGCCCCCCTACCATCGAGGGGGGCTCATACAGTCAGGAGGTCAGGGATAGGATTTAGGGATGCTTAGTTGGTTTCCAGCTCCCTTTTCCCTGTTTCCAGGTCTAGCTGCTACCTTATTTTCCCCACATTGTACGGTGCGGGGTTTCCACCACTACCCACGTGACAACATGTTTAAGTTAAAAAAAACTAAAATTTTTGGAAATTTCTGGGAGTGCTGCAACTTCTTGGAATTAGACAGACAGATAGATAGATAGATAGTGATGGTAGTTCAGAGACTTTTTTTTGTTGATAATGTGATCTGCTATTTTACCAGATTTCAGATCATAGTCAGTGACTATGGCATGTTCATTGATTTGGTCTCATAGCTGAACTGTAAAACTAAAATGGATTACATTTTGTTGAAAGGGCAGAAATATAATGAAGTGACTGATGATACAAGGAGAAGAAAATCGTGTTCTCCTTGGATGTGAAGAGTGATATCTTCAGCAAAGTCCAGCCGCCTGTTAAATAATGACTAAACATATCAAATGTCAAATATCAAATGACTAAACATGTCAAATAACTGATCTATGAGGATGCACACACAGTTATTTAAGGAATTATTCTACAGTTTCTGGAAGAAGTAAAGTATCAGGTTTTAGTCATGTATGACACATAGGGTATATTATGTGAAAGATTAGATAACGTCACCAAAGTCATGATGGAAAAGGTGACCTCCTCTTGGATGCTTTTTCCCATGAGTATCTACAACCCAATAATCATACATTAAAAGTAGCTTCGTAACAATGGCAGTTGGCAGCCGCCAGCATGCAGCACATCCTGCTATGTACCTCAATCAAACTGCAGGCGGCGACAGCTTCAGTTGCACCTTGTAGGAGCCGCACGCGTCCTGTTACTTTAAGGGTTCGTGCACGCCCCTGATTCCGCCTTCTCTCCGATCAGGGCCAGGCACCACTTTATAAGGGTGCTTCCCCCTTCCTGTGATGCCTGAACAATATTGTAGTTTTCTACAGCGAAGGTTCCAGCTCGTAGTTCCTGTGTTGTTATCCTGCTTCCGACCTTAGCCTGTATCCTGACCTTGTCTCTGCCTGATCCTCCTTTACCTCGCTGCCCTGATGTGTATGATTCTTATTGTCGACCACGCCTCTGTCTGCTGTTCAGCTTGTTACACCTGCTGCACCTGAGCTATTCAGCTCTGCTGTTCTAACAGCTCCAGCTCTGCTTAACCACCTCCGGACCGCCTAACGCAGATTCGCGTTCCGGAGGTGGCAGCGCTGCGCACAGTCACGCATATACGCGTCATCTCGCGAGACGCGAGGTTTCGCTCAAAGCCGGCCCGTGCATGCGCATCGCGGGCCGGCAAAAGTTAAAGAACAAGTTTGTCACCAGCCTGCCAGCAACGATCATTGGCTGGCAGGCTGGCGATTTTCAAAAAATCCAATCACAAGTCATATAACAGATCATATTAGTAAATATGATCTGTTATATGGCTTGTCTGCTCCTGTGCTGGTCCTTTTCGTCGGTTGGATCCAGCACAGGAGCAGACTGAACTGTGAGTAGCACCAAACACTTCACTGTAGCCCCTGATCACCCCCCTGCACCCCAATTAACCCTTTGATCGCCCCTGTCAATCACTAGTGAAAGGAAAAAAAGTGATCAGTGTAAACTGTCACTTTTTTTTTTTCACTGGTATTGACTGTTAGGTTTTAGGGATAGTTTAGGCCCCTTGGTTAGGTAGTTTAGCGTGAGTTAGCGCCCAGCCCACCGCACCGCAGTCACTTATTCGCTGTTTAGCGTATCGCTAATCAACATTTGTACTTTTATAGTATCTGTAAGTGATCAAAACTGATCACGGTCAGATCTATAATTGTATTAGTGTCACCTTAGCTCGCCCTCCACCCAAAACGCAGTGTTTGCCCGATCAGGCCTGATCGGTCGCCCACACGTGCGTTCACCCACACCCGCCCCACCGCAGTGACAAAAAATATTATTTTTTTTGATCACTGCACATTCATTTTACACGCACTGCGGCGATAAAAAAATCAGTTTTGATATTTTTTATCAACCGCAGCGGCCTCCGGTACTTCGCTAGCCTCCCCTTTGTAAGACAGGCTTGCTTATTTTCTTGGGTAGTCTCAGGGAATACCCCTAAATTTAGTAGTCCAAAATGTCAAACAGGGGGTATTCTTCTGAAGAGGCCTACAGGATTCTGACCCAGTCGGATGAGGAGTGGGAACCCTCATCTGACGAATCTAGCGGGTCAGAATATGAACCTGTGGAAAGCAGTGGCTCTCTGACCCAAAGTTCGGACGAGGAGGTGGAGGTCCCTGATAGAACCAGGCGTACCCGGCCCCGTGTCGCTAGACCACAGGTTGTGCAGGATCCGCTTCAAGAGCAGCAGAGTGGGGCTGTCGCTGCCGGATCACGTGGTGAGGCATACACCAGCAGCGCAGCCCTCCCTGGACCTAGTACCAGCACTGCCGTACAACATGGTGACGTGGCGAGCACCAGAAGGGCAGTTGAAGCTGGTACGGTGGCACGTGCAGTAGTTACCCCGTCGCAGCCACCACACAGACAGGCCCGTAGAGCCCCTAGAATCCCTGAGGTGCTGGCAAACCCTGATTGGCAGTCACCAACTTCAGCCGCACCATTAGTTCCCCCTTTCACCGCCCAGTCTGGAGTTCGGGTTGAGACGGCTCAAATCGGTTCGGCCCTGGGATTTTTTGAGCTGTTCTTGACTGCGGAGCTCTTGGACTTAGTCGTGGCAGAGACAAACCGGTATGCCACACAATTTATATCCGCCAACCCGGGAAGCTTTTATGCCCAGCCTTTCCGGTGGAAACCAGTACAAGTTTCCGAACTTAAATTTTTTTTGGGCCTTCTCCTCAACATGGGTCTAACTAAAAAGCATGAATTGCGGTCATATTGGTCCACGAACCCGATTCATCACATGCCCATGTTCTCTGCTGCTATGTCCAGGGCACGATTTGAGGCCATCCTCCGTTTCCTGCATTTTAGCGACAACACCACCTCCCGTCCCAGAGGCCACCCAGCTTTTGACCGGCTCCACAAAATTCGGCCCCTCATAGACCACTTAAACCAGAAATTTGCATATTTGTATACCCCAGAGCAAAACATCTGCGTAGACGAGTCCCTAATACATTTTACCGGGCGCCTTGGCTTCAAACAATACATCCCAAGCAAGCGTGCCCGGTATGGGGTCAAATTGTATAAGCTCTGTGAAAGGGCCACAGGCTATACCCACAAATTTCGGATCTATGAGGGAAAAGATCAGACCCTGGAGCCGGTCGGTTGCCCTGACTACCTGGAGAGCAGTGGGAAGACAGTCTGGGACTTGGTGTCACCCTTATTCGGCAAGGGGTACCATCTTTATGTGGACAATTTCTACACAAGTGTAGCCCTCTTTAGGCATTTGTTTCTAGAAAGGATTTGCGCCTGTGGCACGGCGCGAACTAGTCGCGTGGGCTTCCCCCAACGGCTCGTTACCACCCGTCTTGCAAGGGGGGAGAGGGCTGCCTTGTGTAACGAAGAACTGCTCGCGGTGAAATGGAGAGACAAGCGTGACGTTTACATGCTCTCCTCCATTCACGCAGACACGACAATACAAATTGAGCGAGCAACCCGTGTCATTGAAAAGCCCCTCTGTGTCCACGACTATAATGCGCTCATGGGAGGGGTGGACTTCAATGACCAGATGTTGTCTCCGTATTTAGTTTCCCGCAGAACCAGACGCTGGTATAAGAAGGTGTCTGTATATTTAATTCAATTGGCGCTGTATAATAGTTTTGTTCTCTACAGTAAGGCTGGGAGAACACGATCCTTCCTCAAATTCCAGGAAGAGATCATCGAGAACCTCTTGTATCCAGAAGGTTCCGTGGCCCCATCCACCAGTGTAGTTAGCCGTCTACACGAGCGACATTTCCCCAGTGTCGTTCCTGGTATCTCAACCCAACCGTCACCCCGAAAAAGATGTCGTGTCTGTAGCAGGAGTGGAATAAGGCGTGACACCCGCTATTTCTGTCCTGACTACCCTGCCCTATGCTTTGGTGAGTGTTTCCGGAAGTACCACACACAGGTACACTTAGCATAGGGATTGCATCTCACAGGACAGGCACACAGGGCTATTAGGGCCCTTTTACTCACAGCTGCTGCAAACCTCTCCTTTCACCTGGGATAAAGTGCATAACGTACTTCGCCACATCTTTGGGCGATTTGCGCTTTGCACATTGTCCCATGGGGAAGGAGAGGTTTGTTCTATAAAGGTAAAAAAAACTAAACAAAAAAAAAATACAGGTAAGTAAAAAAGTTAACATTCAGTTAAAAAAGTTAAAAAAAGTTTATATGTTCTGTTCAAAAGTTAATAAATTTATTGCGTTGCGGCCTGGTTTTTTCTTTTTTCTTTTGTTTTTTTTACCTTCCAGGTCGACCAACCGATCGACTAGCTGCAGCACTGATGTGCATTCGGACAGAAGCATTGCGCTGCTGTCAGATTACACGCAAGTCGGTGTATGCGGCGCTGCAAGACGAGATTTCTCCTCTTGCAGTAAAAGATAACGTTTGCCGAGGCATATGAGCTGAGGAGGTGGCGGTGTTCATATACTTTTGGCAAACACTTTGTATATATAAAAAAAAAAAATCCCGGCAATGATTTTATTCATCCACATCGATATGATGTGTAATGGAGAAATCTGGTTTGCCCGGGGATACGAGCTAAGTGGTATAAATGTTGGGCGGAGCTCGCTATGTACTGGCAGACGCCTTTCCCCCTCCTTTTTCTTTTTTGGCAGAGATTTTTCATCCACATTGATTGATGCAATGAAGAAATCTGTGCCGTTCATTTTTTTCTTTCAGCCCAGAGGCTGAAAAATCTCATATACCCGTATGCTCAATATAAGGAGAATAGCAGGAAACTCCTAATGCTGGCCATACATGTAATGATTGCGGAGACCCTCAAATGCCAGGGCAGTACAAACACTCCACAAATAACACCATTTTGGAAAGAAGACACCCCAAGGTTAGTTCGCTGAGGGGTCATATTGAGTCCATGAAAGATTGAAATTTTTGTCCCAAGTTAGCGAAGGGAGACTTTGTGAGAAAAAAATCCAAAAAAATCAATTTCCGCTAACTTGTGCCAAAAATTTTTTTTTTCTATGAACTTGCCATGGCCCTCATTGATTACCTTGGGGTGTCTTCTTTCCAAAATGGGGTCACATGTGGGGTATTTATACTGCCCTGGCATTTTAGGGGCCCCAAAGCGTGAGAAGAAGTCTGGTATCCAAATGTCTAAAAATGCCCTCCTAAAAGGAATTTGGGCCCCTTTGCCCACCTAGGCTGCAAAAAAGTGTCACACAATGTGGTATCTCCGTATTTAGGAGAAGTTAGGGGAATGTTTTTGGGGTGTCATTTTACATATACCCATGCGGGGTGAGATAAATATCTTTGTCCAATGCCAACTTTGTATAAAAAAAATGGGAAAAGTTGTCTTTGACAAGATATTTCTCTCACCCAGCATGGGGTATATTAAAATGACACCCCAAAACACATTCCCCAACTTCTCCTGAATACGGAGATCCCACATGGTGACACTTTTTGCAGCCTAGGTGGGGCAAAGGGGCCCACATTCCAAAGAGCACCATTCGGATTTCACAGGTCATTTACCTACTTACCACACATTAGGGACCCTGGAAATGCCAGGTGCAGTATAACTACCCCACAAGTGACCCCATTTGGAAAGAAGACACCCCAAGGTATTCCGTGAGGGGCATGGCAAGTTTCCTAGAATTTTTTATTTTTTGTCACAAGTTAGTGTAAAATGATGATTTTTTTTTTTTTTTTCATACAAAGTCTCATATTCCACTAACTTGTTGACGAAAAATAAAAACTTCCATGAACTCAGCTATGCCCATCAGCGAATACCTTGGGGTGTCTTCTTTCCAAAATGGGTCACTTGTGGGTAGTTATACTGCCCTGGCATTCTAGGGGGGCCCAAAAGTGTGGTAAGGAGTTTGAAATCAAATTCTGTAAAAAAATGACCAGTGAAATCCGAAATGTTGCTCTTTGGAATGTGGGCCCCTTTGCCCACCTAGGCTGCAAAAAAGTGTCCACACATCTGGTATCTCCGTAATCAGGAGAAGTTGGGGCAATGTGTTTTGGGGTGTCATTTTACATATACCCATGCTGGGTGAGAGAAATATCTTGGCAAAAGACAACTTTTCCCCTTTTTTTTATACAAAGTTGGCATTTGACCAAGATATTAATCTCACCCAGCATGGGTATATGTATAATGACACCCCAAAACACATTACCAACTTCTCCTGAATACGGAGATACCACATGTGTGACACTTTTTTGCAGCCTAGGTGGGCAAAGGGGCCCATATTCCAACGAGCACCTTTCGGATTTCACTGCCATTTTTTACAGAATTTGATTTCAAACTCCTTACCACACATTTGGGCCCCTAGAATGCCAGGGCAGATATAACTACCCCACAAGTGACCCCATTTTGGAAAGAAGACACCCCAAGGTATTCCATGAGGGGCATGGCGAGTTCTTAGAATTTTTTATTTTTTTGTCACAAGTTAGTGGAAAATGATGATT
This sequence comes from Bufo bufo, assembly GCF_905171765.1. Classification (NCBI taxonomy): domain Eukaryota; kingdom Metazoa; phylum Chordata; class Amphibia; order Anura; family Bufonidae; genus Bufo; species Bufo bufo. The sequence continues at coordinate 701,791,632 of NC_053389.1, forward strand.
TTTTTTTTTTCTTACAAAGTCTCATATTCCACTAACTTGTGACTAAAAATAAAAAGTTCTATGAACTCACTATGCCCATCAGCGAATACCTTAGGGTGTGTACTTTCCGAAATGGGGTCATTTGTGGGGTGTTTGTACTGTCTGGGCATTGTAGAACCTCAGGAAACATGACAGGTGCTCAGAAAGTCAGAGCTGCTTCAAAAAGCGGAAATTCACATTTTTGTACCATATTTGTAAACGCTATAACTTTTACCCAAACCATTTTTTTTTTTTACCCAAACATTTTTTTTTTTATCAAAGACATGTAGAACAATAAATTTTGAGCAAAATTTATATATGGATGTCGTTTTTGCAAAATTTTACAACTGAAAGTGAAAAATGTCATTTTTTTTGCAAAAAAATTGTTAAATTTCGATTATTAACAAAAAAAGTTAAAATGTCAGCAGCAATGAAATACAACCAAATGAAAGCTCTATTAGTGAGAAGAAAAGGAGGTAAAATTCATTTGGGTGGTAAGTTGTATGACCGAGCAATAAACGGTGAAAGTAGTGTAGGTCAGAAGTGTAAAAAGTGGCCTGGTCTTTCAGGGTGTTTAAGCTATGGGGGCTGAGGTGGTTAATCACTAACTAAGCTGTGCTTCATCTGACTCTGCTGCTGTGCTTCTTACATCCAGCGACAGCTCGCTCCACCTGCCTGTATCCCCAGTGCTTGCTCGGCCAGCTGCCACTTAACCGGGACTCTTGTGGTAGCGACCTAGTGTCTCCCCTGCAGCTAAGACCAGCTTCCGCATCTTGGAGCGGGATAAAGGGTGAAGACAAGGGGAACACTTAAATTCCGCTCCCAAGTTTGGCCCAAAGCCAAATGGGTAAGTGGCACAGCGGGTCCACACCCGTTGAAGCATTATACAAGCTGGATATACTGTAGGCTTCTACCTATGGATTCAGCAGAAACAGGCTTACCCCTCAAGCTTCAGGACATAAACAGTGATTAAATAATGTATCATAACCATGTATACCATGATGCTGTTAGTTGGATACCGTACAGATGTTACCCTATAATCATATGAATCATGCTACTATAGAAGTATTGCTTCCATATGACAGTGTTAAATGTTATGAATTACTTTGTGGCACCAAAAGTTCACTGCTGGCACTTGATGAATTATATCATTATGGACAATAAATTATATCATGCAACATCAATGACTTGCCATATGTATGATATGTCTTCATTTAAAGGGGTTTTCCACGATTTTTTTTATCTGATGACTTATCCTCTGGCCACTGGGGCCTTCTCTCATTTTACCAAGCACAAGTTGACCAGAAAGTAGGTCATCCATTAAAAAATCTTTGAAAACTCACTTTGAAATAAATCACTGCAAAGGTGCACTACAATATATGCGGACAGTGATTTATTTATTCTCAAAGTCTAAGGCCTCATGCACACGGACGTTTTTTTTTGCGGTCCGCAAAAACGGTTTCCGTTGTTCCGTGATCCGTGTCCGTTTTTTCATCCGTGGGTCTTCCTTGATTTTTGGAGGATCCACGGACATGAAAAGTGAAAAAAAAAAACTAAGTCAAGTTTGCATTGAAAATGATAGGAAAAACGGACACGGATCACGGACACGGATTACGGACGCGGACGACTATCTTGTGTGCATCCGTGATTTTTCACGGACCCATTGACTTGAATGGGTCCGTGAACCGTTGTCCGTGAAAAAAATAGGACAGGTCATATTTTTTTCATGGACTGGAAAAATGGATCACGGACGCGGAAGCCAAACGGTGCATTTTCCGATTTTTCCACGGACCCATTGAAAGTCAATGGGTCCACGAAAAAAAATGGAAAACGGAACAACGGCCGCGGATGCACACAACGGTCGTGTGCATGAGGCCTAATCCACACATTATTCCATATTGTGTAGGATGTTTTTGTGGCACATGTGGCCCGCTGCCAGCATCCTCCATTGTATGCATTATTTGCAGCGGATCACATGTGGAGGTTTTGCTCCCCCGGTTATAAATACGCTACAGTATTTGGGGTTCTGAGCATTTCCTCCCATTTAGGCCACTTTATTCAGTGCTTTGTCTCTATATGTATGGAATGTGCAATTTTTTATCTTTGGCAACATTCTGGTGCACCAGTTCGCCTGTGCCACACTAGCCAGTGGGGCTCACAGCCTCCTCCCTCCTCCCATTGTATTTGTGATCTCACTTTTGTGGTTTGTGGAAGTTTGGCTGTGAGTCGGACCTTAGCACCTATCAGACAGTGTTCACACACTATAGGTAGGTTTAGCAGTAGGTCCCGCGCCAACTGAGATACCTTGATGGAGTGTGCGGGCTTGGATATGTTTTTGAACAGAATATATTGGCTAAAGTCTCATTTTAACATCTAGCGTGAATGTTTAGCCTTGTATTTTCATTTGCATATATTGTAGTGCACCTTTGCAGTGATTTATTTATTCTTATAGTCTAATCCACACATTATTCCATATTGTGTAGGATGTTTTTGTGGCACATGTGCTCCACTGCCGGCATCCTCCATTATATGCATTATTCGCTGGGGATTTCCGTTTGCAGCTGATCACATGTGGAGGTTTTGCTTCCCTGGTTATAAATACGCTACAGTATTTGAGGTTTTGAGCATTTTCTCCCATTTAGGCCACTTTATTCAGTGATTTAAAGCTACAACTCCAAGCATGCCCAAGCTGACTGCAGCAATCAGCCTACATCATGGCATGGTGGGGGTTGTAGTTTTACAACAGATGGAGAGCCACAGGTTTGCCATCCGAGCTGTGGAAGATAACTGAGGACACTTGACTGATTGGGCTGCATGGGCCAGATCAGGCATGCTCAACCTGCGGCACTCCAGCTGTTGCAAAACTACAACTCCCATCATTCCCGGACAGCCTACAGCTATCAGCCTACAGAAGGGCATGGTGGGAGTTGTAGTTTTACAACAGCTGGAGGGCCACAGGTTGAGCATCCCTGGGCTAGATGATAGCCACTGGTTATCTAGGGAGTAGAGGCTTACCCCAAAAAATACCAGTGATTACCAGTGATACCAGTTATTTCAAACGGTTACAATGCATGAAATAGTGAGTACTTTTTAATGCTTATCAGGGTTAAGAACAAACAGTGACCACTTGGTTCCAGGATTTAGTGGGACAGTCCAGGACTGTAACAGGGATCATTTCCACCTGTTATGACTTTTCTGATGCTGATCTCAGAAGTAAGGCCTCTTTCAGACGAGCGAGTTTTCCGCGCGGGTGCAATGCGTGACGCGAACGCATTGCGCCAGCACTGAATCCGGATCCATTCATTTTTAATGGGTCTGTGTATATGGGCGTTGTTTTTCACGCATCACTTTTGCGTTGCGTGAAAATCGCAGCATGTTCTATATTCTGCGTTTTTCACGCAGCCCTGGCCCTATAGAAGTGAATAGGGCTGCGTGAAAAACGCATCGCATCCGCAAGCAAGTGCGGATGAGATGTGTTTTCTACTGATGGTTGCTAAGAGATGTTGTTTGTAAACCTTTAGTTTTTTATCATGCGCGTGAAAAACGCATCAATGCGCATTACACCCGCGCAAAGGAGACTAAACAACTGAACGTAATCGCAGACAAAACTGACTGAACTTGCTTGCGAAACTTGGTGTGAGTTTCCCTGAACGCACCATGAACGCATCTGGACCTAAACCGTATCGTTCGTGTGCAAGAGGCCTAAGTGTTAGGTATTTATTGGCAATCACTTTTGACAGTCCAGCACAAAAAAAACAAACAATGTAATTGGGGTGACTGGCAGGATGGCTCACATAAACCTCCTTTCATCAGAGGTAACACAATGTACAAATTAAATCATGATAATACATGTACTATGAAGATATAAACGCTTACAAAAGGCGGGAAATTTTCCTAACATTTCATCCTTGTAACTTTGTGTCATTTTTGGCAAATTAAACAAAGAAACATGATATTTTAACCAACAGTTTAAGCTCTGAAACAATGAGGTTAAGAGAAGCATTAATTAGTATTTGCTAGCGGGTCATAACCAATTAATCTCAATACTTATTAATGTGAGCTCCTTCCAAAAGCTTCTTTTTGTTCAGTTGCCAGACAGTGTTTCCTTTCAATCTCTGGTCTTCTACTCCGCAGAAAGGTGAAACAAGTCATGCTGTGGACAGTCGATCTATTGTTCGAATAAGCCCCATAGAAGCATAACTCCCCTCGTATGAGTTTCAGTTGGTGAGCTTGATATTGGCAACCAACTGGTGCCCGCTTATGGGTACGGGCTGTCATTTGTGTTTTGGAATAAATGCCCAGCTATAAGGATCAGTTTAATGTGCATGAAGAGTTTCAACATTAATTGTCAGCAAGTTGTTGGCAGCAAGTTCAATAAGTTCCACACAGAAGCAATTTAGATATTAACTTAAAATTGTAGGGTTGGAGTAGTAACTCCTTCAGCTAGTATACAATTAGCAGATCTGGAAACCTGACAAATGCTGGTGGATGACATAAATAATAGTTCTCCTTTTGCTGATAAATAATATGCTTGAATGACAGTATTACGATGTTGTTTGTCCTCCTTAGTTTTACAACTGATTTCAGTAGATGAGCACATTAAGCAACTACGTTTCTATGGACATTTAAGAAAAGGTGTAATAACAATAAGGCAAAGTTTGAATGACTGTAATAAAGCAGGTTGTGTAGCCGCAGTAAATTAAGGAACATAGAGGAACGGCTTAAGAAGGTCACAGAAAGGACATGCATTTATGGAGATTATATAACAATGAAAATATCTAAAAAGTTGCCTTGTAGCAACATCGGGGTGAAAGTTACCTTTATTTGGCCTTTATGTCTTCTTACTTGATTCATGATGGGGACATATAGAACAAGATTCTGTACACAGAAAGCAAAAATTTGGAAATAAATAATCCTATTTAGGGCTCTTTCACACCTGCGTTCTTTTCTTCCGGCATAGAGTTCCGTCGTCGGGGCTCTATGCCGGAAGAATCCTGATCAGTTTTATCCTAATGCATTCTGAATGGAGTGAAATCCGTTCAGGATGCATCAGGATGTCTTCAGTTCCGGAACGGAACGTTTTTTGGCCGGAGAAAATACCGCAGCATGCTGCGCTTTTTGCTCCGGCCAAAAATCCTGAAGACTTGCCGCAAGGCCGGATCCGGAATTAATGCCCATTGAAAGGCATTGATCCGGATCCGGCCTTAAGCTAAACGTCGTTTCGGCGCATTGCCGGATCCGACGTTTAGCTTTTTCTGAATGGTTACCATGGCTGCCGGGACGCTAAAGTCCTGGTTGCCATGGTAAAGTGTAGTGGGGAGCGGGGGAGCAGTATACATACAGTCCGTGCGGCTCCCGGGGCGCTCCAGAGTGACGTCAGGGCGCCCCAAGCGCATGGATCACGTGATCGCATGGCACGTCATCCATGCACATGGGGCGCTCTGACGTCATTCTGGAGCGCCCCGGGGAGCCGCACGGACTGTAAGTATACCGCTCCCCCGCTCCCCACTACTACTATGGCAGCCAGGACTTTAATAGCGTCCTGGCTGCCATAGTAACAGTGAACACATTTTGAAGACGGATCCGTCTTCAAATGCTTTCAGTACACTTGCGTTTTTCCGGATCCGGGGTGTAATTCCGGCAAGTGGAGTACACGCCGGATCCGGACAACGCAAGTGTGAAAGAGGCCTTAGAGACAGAACTCTTTATATTAGGGCATCGATAACAAATAACAGCTCCTTCTTCGTGGCCACTCTAAAACTGACCATTAGAGATGAGAGACTGTCTTGAAATTATATTTGGGGCTTAATTTTACGAATTGATCAGCAGACTTGATTCAAGTATGAATAATTATGGCCCAAGTTGAAAGTGCTCAGATTGCCCTGCAAAGTTGTGTAGTATATGACACTCTGTTTTCTCCTAGGACTGTAGAATAAATAGTTACAAGAATAGGTGCACTACTGTGGTGGATGCAAACAGTAACATCTGACTAAACCCTCACACTGATTTTAAAAATGAGACTTTAGCCAGTATATCCTTATATTAAGTACATACCTGAGCCCACACACCATGCCAAGGTTTCTCAAGTGTCACGGGACCTAACGGTAAACCTACCTGTACCGTATGGTAGTACCAGGAGCCAGTGGGCAATTAACAGCTCCTAGCTCCCTCCAGTGTCACTAACCACACATACAATGGGAGGAGGGAGGAGGATTAGAGTCCCACCCATGGCTGGCTGGTATGTTGCAGGCCTCACAGGTGCACCTAAATGCTGCCTAAGGATGGTAATCAAGGCGCATTTAGATTGGAGTTTACAGTACAGGTAGGTTTAGCATTAGGTCCCGTGCCACTTGAGAAACCTTGGCATGGTGCGCGGGCTCAGGTATGTCCTTAATATAAGGATATACTGGCTAAAGTCTCATTTTTAACATCAGTGTGAGGGTTTAGTCAAATGTTACTGTTTACATCCATCACAGTAGTGCATCTATTCTTGTAACTATTTATTCTATATATCATTCCACATCCACACATTTTACCATCTGGTGTAGGATGTCTCTGTGGCACTTGTGGTCTGCTGCGGGCATCCTCCACTGTATGCATTTTTTTGCTGGGGATCGCCCTTAGCAACAGACCACAAAGCAGTATCTGCATCCCCGAGCATAAATGCACAACTGCATTTGTGCTTCAGCATTTCCTGCCTTTTGAGACCACGTATTTTTGTCATTTAAATCTCCTAGCACTGTATCCAACCCCTTTCAAGCTCTTTAACGGCAAGATAGCATTAGTAATATCAGAGTGACACTGACATTTGGCTATACGTTAATGGATGGTAGCCAGTGGTACCAAATAGCCTAATAACTCACCGCTCTGCTGATTTTATTTTAAAATTAATACATGGGCCACAATTTATCCTTTTATGGTGGGAGAGGCCTTCTCCTTTTATTTCTGACCTGTAAAATGGTGGCTGCCATTTAAGAGATTTTTCCAAATTGACTTGCAAAAGGCTCAGATTTGGCTGGAATTAAAAGTTTTGGAAAATTAAAGACAAATTCGATTCACTTAGAACTGGTTCACTAATTTCTACTGGCCTTACACATTAGTTGTATATTGGTCAAATTTTATGATTTAACTGGATAGGCCAACTATCTAATGTGTATGAGGGCTTCTTGATTCTCTCCCATTCGGGAAGATAAGGATCGGGCTGCTAAATTTCAACATGTCCTATGCATTTGTCTTTGAGGAGATAAGGCGTGGCCAGAGGAGTCTGGCAGCAGCCTTATCACCATTCAGAAAACTACCTTGCTTAGTCGAACTGAGCAGGTATGTGTACTGAGGAGAGGGATTAGGAGAGAGAGAGTTGTCAGCCAAACAAGCATTCAGCCAACAGGTATATCATGTACAAAGCCAGCCTAACCCCTTACAGGACTATACCCATCTTTTTATGTTATTATATATTATTGGGATATGTCACATTATGATTATTATCAGTCCAACCCTTGGAACCCATCATGATCACATAAATGGGGCTGTGTTGCAGGTTCATTCTTGCACAGAGGGTGTTTCCTATTCAGTAATGAATGGTAGATCTGATGACATCACAACACATATATACAAAGACACAACACATGCATAAAAATTCATACAGTACAATTTACAGTATCTTACAAAAGTAAGTACACCAATCACATTTTTGAAAATATTGCGGTACAATAAGTCCCGCGGGTGACCCGACGTGCACAGCATCATTGTAATCTATGATCTATGATGCTGTGTGCTCCCGTGCGCACAATCAATGCTGCTCCGGGACATATGGCCCGCTCACGGACCGTATGTCTCGGAGGGCATATGGTCATGTGCAAGGGCCCTAAACCAGCATCACAAATCTTCTCCCTCAGTACAACATATTGAACTTTGAGAGTATCTGTAGAATATGAAACAAATTATTGACAAATCCAAATATGGCGTGTCCATAGGACTTGTCTTTATTGTCTAATAACTGGAGATTTGATTATTCATAACACTTAATGTGAATTTGTCATAGGTACAAGCCTTATGTCCCTGAAATAAAAATATGTAGATCGGGCAACTGCTTGGTTGTCTTAAGCAGAAAGAATGGGGCTGCTTGAAGTAAAGGCCCCAGTTGCAACACTAATAAGCTTATAAATGCAACTGAAAGCAGTATCTACAGACAAACTGTTCATCAAGCGCTTCATGGCCTGCCATGGTCAAGCAGATACATACACCTATGGTCAGTATTAGTGATGATCGAGCATGCTTGGCAGAACACCAGTTCGGCTCGAGTATCTCGATGCTCGGCACATCGCGGTATTCAGCTGAACACCGCATGTGCTCGAGCGCAATGCTCGAGTCTTTGCCCGCACGTTTCTTGGCTGCTTTGCAGTCAATAAACATGCAGGTAAGTACTGCCCTCACTGTAATGCCATAGCCATGTTGGCTGCTGGCATTATAGTGATTGGCTGGCTGAAACGCGTCATCACGTGCTATATAGCACCAGATGACGCATGTTTGGCTCATTCTTAGTCAGGGAGAGCTGTGCTGAGGAAGGGACAGACAGTGTAGGGAGCGATTTAAGAATATTTTTACCACCAAAACTTTTCAGAGACCCAAAAGTCCTTTTAAGGACTATTTTGTGTGGCATCAGCAATCTATATTTTAAGCGCAACCTGTGCTAAATTGCTAAAACTTTACAGACCCTAAAGTCCTTTTAAGGACTATTGTGTGTGGCAGCAAAATCTATTTTTAGCGCATCCTGCGATAAATTGCGTACAATAGTTAGGCCGCTGCAGACAGCGACATTAGCTGCACCACATCCCCAGTGTAAAGTGTGCGCATCCAAAAAAAATTGTGACATCCAGTGTACTTTTTCCGTAGACAGTGTCCGCTGAAGACAGTGACATTAGCTGCGCCACATCTCCAGTGTAAACTGTGCGCATCCAAAAAAGATCTGTGACATACAGTGTCCTTTTTCTGTAGACTGTGTCCGCTGCGGGCAGTGACATTAGCTGAGCCACATCTCCAGTGTAAAGTGTGCGCATCCAAAAAATATCAGACATCCAGTGTACTTTTTCCATAGACGGTGTCCGCTGTGTACAGTGACATTAGCTGCGCCACATCTCCTGTTTGAAGTGTGCACATCCCAAAAATATCTGTGACATACAGTGTACTTTGTCAATAGACGGTGTCCGCTTCTGACAGTGACATTAACGGGGCCACATCTGCAGTGTAACGTGTGCGCTTAAAAAATGTATCTGTGAAATACAGTGTGCTTTTTTTGCGTAGACGTTGCGGACAGTGACATTACCGGTGGTATCTCTCCTGTATAACGTTTCCTCATCCCAAATACCTGTGACATTAGCCGCTGGTGACAGCATTGACATTACCTGCGGGATATCTCCTATGTCACGTTTCCACATCCCAAATACCTTTTTAAATTTGTTTGCGCACACACTTCTAAATCCTACGCTACTGTACGTCTGACAGACTTTCAATCATATATAACATTTAATATGGAGGAGGCGAGCAGTAAGGGACGTGGCAGTGGCCGTGATGCTGATGGTGCACGAGATGAAACTGTGCCTGCTGTCAGAGCACAAGAAAAACAATTATCCACGATACCTAGCTTCATGTCCCAGTTTGCAGGGTGGTGCAGGACACCACTCTTGACGTCAGACCAGTGCGACCAGGTGGTTGGTTGGATTGCAGCAGATAATGCTTCCAGTCGGTTAAGCACCACCCTGTCTTCCACCAAGTCCAGTCTCAGTAGCCAAGAGTCTGCTCAACCCAATCCTCACCCTGATCCTCCTTCCTCCCACCATCGAGAGTCTGGACAAACAAGTGATCCCACACTCGGATATTCAGAGGAGCTCTTTTCAGCGCCATTCCTTGATTTGGCCCTCTCGCCAAACACCCTTGGAAGAGGGACAGATCTTGTGCTCTGATTGTCAAACTCTTGAGCATCCACAATCACAAGAAGATGATGGTGGGGAACGGCAATTACTGTTTAATGAGGTGGATGATGATAAGATACAGTTGACAATAACTCAACGGCAATTACTGTCTCAAGAGGTTGATGAAGAGGATTAGACACAGTTGTCAATCACTGAGGGAGGTAGTGGTTAGGTCAACAAGTCAGAAGGATGAGCAGAGTGAGAAAGTGGAAGAGGAGGTGGTGGACGATGAAGTCACTTACCCAACTTGGTAAGGTGGAAAGCCGAGCGGGGACAGCAGTACAGGAGGGGAGGGATCTGCAGCACCGCAACAGGCTGGAAGAGGCAGTGGGGTGGCAAAAGGGAGATGGCGGAACACACCAAACAGGCCTGCAACTGTTCCACGGAGCACCCCCTTGCGGAAATCTTCCTTGCCAAGGGGTAGGTGTTCCGCAGTATGGCGCTTTATTGAGGAAAGTGCGGACGACAAAAGAATAGTAGTTTGCAACCAGTGCCGTACCAAAATGAGCCAGGGCATAAACAATAGCAACCTCACCACCACCAGCAGGATCCGCCACATGGCATCAAAGCACCGTAATAGGTGGGCCGAATGCCTGGGTCCGCAATCTGTGTCTGCTGATCACACCACTGCCTCCTCTTCCCCTGTGTTACATGCTGGCCAGGCCAATCCCCTGTTGAAGGCGCAGGCCTGGATGCCTCTTGCTCTGCACCTGGACCTTCGCAAGCACCATCAGCGACCACATCCACTTCCGTGTTCCAGCGCAGCGTCCAAATGTCCTTACCCCATGCATTTGAACGTAAGCGCAAATGCCCAGCCAACCACCCACAGGCCATAGCACTAAATGCGCAGCTTTCCAAATTACTGGCCCTGGAAATGTTGCCATTTAGGCTTGTGGACACTGAGGCCTTCCGCAGCCTGATGTCGGTGGCTGTCCCGCGTTACGCAGTCCCCAGCCGCCACTATTTTTCAAGGTGTGCCGTGCCTGCCTTACACCAACATGTGTCCCATAACATCATACGTGCCCTGACCAATGTAGTTACTGGGAAGGTCCACTTAACCATGGACATATGGACAAGTGCATTCGGCCAGGGACACTACATTTCCCTGACGGCACATTGGGTGAACGTTGTGGAGGCCGGGAGTGAGTCGTACCCTGGGATGGCACAGGTGCTACCAACGCCAAGGGATTGCGGGCCCTAATTTCATCAGGGTTTCCGCCACCACTTACGTAAGTGGTTCCAATCCCCACTTCTCCTCTTGTGCCTGCTCCTCTACTTCCACCTCCGAATTATCAGAGTGCAGCACCAGTCAGTCATCAGTCAGTAGCTGGAAGCAGTGTAGCACTGCAGTGGGGAAGCAGCAACAGGCCAGGCTGAAGCTGATATGCTTAGGGGACAAACAGCACACCGCCTCAGAGCTGTGGCAGGGGATAAGAGACCAAACTGTTGTGTGGCTATTCATAAGCGAGGAGTAGGCATGGATGTCTGACCTCTGTTAGGTTTTAAGAAACTTTGAGGAATCAACACAGATGGTGAGCGGCGATAACGCTATTATAAGCATAACCATCCCACTTCTGTGTCTACTCAAACGCTCGCTGCTCACAATAAAGGACCACGCTTTGCATGTGTAAGAGGTGGAAATAGGGGAAGACAGTACACAGGGTGATAGCCAGACCACCCTCAGTTCATCTTCTCAGCACAAATTGGATGATGAAGAGGAGGAGGAGGAGGAGCAGGAGATGGTTGCCTCTGCTACAGAGTACCCATGGAAGTTTAATTCCACCTGTTCTGCGTGGGTGGGCAGAAGATGAAGAAGAGGATAAGGAGATTGAGAGTGATCCTCCTGATGACGACAGCGAAGTCTTGACTGTTGGTACTGTGGCACACATGGCTGACTTCATCTTAGGCTGGCCTTCCCATGGCCCGCGTGTTATACGCATTTTAGACAACACAAATTACTAGTTGTCCACCCTTCTCGACCCCTGCTACAAAGAGAACTTCTCATCTGTCATTCCTCTGGTGGAGAGGAGGAGCAAAATGGTGCAATACCAGAAGATCCTTGTTGAAAAATTGCTCCAAAAATTTCCATCTGACAACGCTGGCGGCAGAGTCCGTAGTTCCTTGGCCAACCGAGGAGAGGAGTCAAGGAGAACACTGTGACGGCAAGTGGAGATAAAAGGAACACCAAGTAAACAAACAGGTAAACAGACTAGACCACAAAGCTAGGGAGGAGGGAATGGTAACCTTCTAACAATCCCTGAGCCTCTCCCTGACTGCTGACAGTATGCGTAAGTCCTGATGGTGAACGAACTCATACGCTGGAACCCAAGCCCTGCTGACACTGTAGCAAACCCTAACTTAGGGAGAGGGGAATGAGACAGCCGGTACCTTCCACCATGACGGGACCAGCGTCTCCCTGAGACCTAGCAGCAACACACGCACAAAGGAGAAAACAGGAGGACTTAGCTTGAGACAAGCGGGAAGTAGAGAATCAACAACCAGTATTGAACTCCAGAAGGAAAATATCAACCGCAAAGTCAGCAGTAAGAGGTGACCTTAGAGGAGACCATGACCTTGGCCATTAGATTGGACAGACGTGTCAGGGAGAGACAGCGGGAACATCTGTTTTCTCCACAGGGTATTTCCAAACCTGAACCCGTTCCGGCGGGATTCAAGTTGGAGGCACAGATGGACGAACCTATGCAGCTCGGTATGACTCGTAGAGAGCAACGTCGCCAACCGGGCACCTGTTTCTACTGCGGCGACTCCGAACATTGGGTTCGTCAATGTCCTAAGATTCCTTCTTCCGGAAGAGCGTCCAAGTTTGAGGGAGCTAAAGACAAGGTACTTCCGGAGGTGGTAAGAAAGAAGTTATTGTTACCCATTTCTGTTGCTTTTGAGACCTTCAAGGGGTCAGGTAGAGCTTTCGTTGATTCTGGTTCTGCCTTTAGTTTTATGGATCTTTAGTTTGCGGTACAGGTGGGAATACCCGTGTTGGATTTGTCCACTCCTTTCTATATTGTCGCCATTGACTCCACTCCCTTGCTGGGAGGAAGGGGTGTGTCACACAGAGAAGTGTTCATTTTTTATTCTCGAAAATCTGCCCGTAGAAGTGGTCTTAGGGATGCCTTGGCTTCAACTACACAACCCGGTCATTAACTGGACCATGGGTGAGTTAGAAAAATGGGGTCCCAATTGTAACTTTTGTTTGACCCTTATCCAGGCAGGGGTTTCCTCCAATTCTATTTTGGTCCCTCCGTACATTGAAGAGTTCCAAGATGTTTTTTCCCGGTCCGAGTTCGAGACTCTTCCTCCACAAAGATCCTACGACTGCGCTATAGATTTAGTGGCAGGGTCTAGATTTCCCAAAGGACGTATTCACAACCTATCCGGTCCAGAGCGCAGCGCTATGAAGGAGTATATTAGAGAGAGCCTCAAAAAGGGACATATTCGACCCTCGTTGAAGGGGGGGTACTGTCACAGGGCGCCAGCGGCGCGCTTCTCCCCTCCTGCGCCGCCGGCGTCCTGGGATGACATGGCGGCAGTCACGCTCGCCGTGTTCTTCTGTAGCGCCGAGCCGGGAGCCGCTCAGTGTCCTGGTTGCCGGGAAAACGGAGGGGGCAGAGCGCTCCCGGCCGCATGCTTCCTCTCTGTGCGGCCGGGGTCCCCCGTTCCCATAGTTACACCCAAAGGGGCTGAGCGCCGAGCTGGCCACTCGGCGCTAGGCTACACACAGGGGGGAGTCATGTGGCGCTGGCCACGTCACATGACCTCTACTCTTCACTATATAAACAGGCTGCCTGTGATTTATTGTCCAAGGCTAGTTGTTACTGTGTACCCAGTGCTGTTTGGATTTTGACCCATGCCCGTTTTTGACCCGCTACTGTTTGCTCCTTACTTCTAGACGTGACCTCTTGGCTTGACCTTCGACTTGTGACCTGACCTGTTCATGTTCATTCCTCTGGTACTGATTTACTCTCCTGGTATTTGACCTCGGCTTCTCCTGACTATTCGCTGCTTTCTCCATTTGTACTTCGTCGCTCTCTCGGTATTGACTCGGTCCGTTCACTATCCATTGTTTGTTTTGTCTGTCCTCCCAGCACGTATTTAAGCTAGGGATTGCCGTCCAGTTGTCCCCTGTCATCAGGACTTGTGTGGCAAGTAGGCAGGGCCAGGGGTGAGGGTGTTCACTATCCTTCCCCCCTGTGTGCGCGTGAACGTGACCGTGAAAGTTGCAGTGAATCTAACCTGTAGATCCACTCAACCTCTCTGCGGTTAATGTTGCTAACCGGATCCCCACCCCTCCAGTTGTAAACCACCTTTTCCAAACCCACGAATCAAAGTCCTCCTGGATCCTTGTTATGGCATTTCTTAAATTGAGATACTATGACTCTCCAGACCTTTTTTTATATTATTTAAATGTTCTTGGAGCCGTGTTTTTAATTTGCATAGTGTCCTCCCTACATAGAAATAGTTACAGGGACACTTTAATAAATAACCCCTGTTTGTTCACAGCTTATCTCATCTTTCATATTACCGTATTTTTCGCCCTATAAGACGCATCGGCCGATAAGACGCACCTAGGTTTTTGGGGAGGAAAATAAGAAAAAAAAAATTTTTAACCAAAAGTTGTGCTGTGTATTTAGTGGGTTTGGAACTAATGGTGGTCTGTGGATAGCACTATTACTGGAGATCTGTGGATGACGGACACTGTTATGGGGGGATCTGTGGATGACGGACACTGTTATGAGGGGATCTGTGGATGACGGACACTGTTATGGGGGGATCTGTGGATGACTGACACTGTTATGGGGGGATCTGTGGATGACTGACACTGTTATGGGGGATCTGTGGATGACTGACACTGTTATGGGGGGATCTGTGGCTTGCACTATTACAGGGGGATCTGTGGCTTGCACTGTTACAGGGGGATCTGTGGATGGCACTGTTACAGGGGGGATCTGTGGATGGCACTGTTACAGGGGGGATCTGTGAATGGCACTGTTACAGGGGGGATCTGTGGATGGCACTGTTACAGGGGGGATCTGTGGATGGCACTGTTACAGGGAAGATCTGTGGATGGCACTGTTACAGGGGGGATCTGTGGATGGCACTGTTACAGGGGGGATCTGTGGATGGCACTGTTACAGGGGGGATCTGTGGATGGCACTGTTATATACGTGCCATCCACAGACCCTCCCAGCCCATAACAGTGCCATCCACAGACCCCCCCCAGCCCATAACTGTGCCATCCACAGACCCCCCCAGCCCATAACTGTGCCATCCACAGATGTCCCCCATAAAAATGTCATCCACAGATCCCCCCCCCCCCCCCCCCCCCCGCCGCCGCCGCTCCGGTATACTAATATAAGATGTCTTATTCAATTAATAGTTATTAAATATGCCCCCCAACTAGTAATAGTACCTTACATCCTAACAGCTTCTGTACAATGCCGGCAGGCAGGCCGGGCGGCCGGCGCGTCCCTCACTGACGTCACTTGCCTGCGCTGCCTGCTTCATTCATAAAGTAGGCGGCGCAGGCACGTGACATCAGGGAGTTACGCTGCCGCCCGGCCTGCCTGCCTGCATTCTACAGAAGCTGTTAGGATGTAAGGTACTATTAGGAGTGAGGGGGCATGTTTAATAACTATTAATTGAATAAGACATCTTATATTAGTATACCGGAGCGACAGGGCGGGGCTATACTACACTGACTGCACCGCCCCGCCGCTATTGCCGGCCCCCAGCTCCTCCTCCCAGTCCCTCCCCGAGTCCCCGCTTGCTCGTACATCGCAGCTTGCGATGTAAAACTGCAAGCATTCGCCCCATAAGACGCAGGGGCATTTTCCCCCCATTTTGGGGGGAGAAAAAGTGCGTCTTATAAGGCGAAAAATACGGTATGTTCTATACCATTATCAGTAGTCACCTTTTGTATATTCCGACATTTCTTGTCCTCTTTGGAGCGGTTTATGCATTGCACTATGTGAACTGGTTTTTAGTTTCTTTTTTCTTTTCAATGGGAATATGACTATGCACCAATGAGTTACGTATATTTGGGGCCCTGCGATATAAAATATTAGGTTTTTCTGGAATAACATCCCCCCAAAATTGGATCTTTTTTTTTTTAGGACCTTCCAGTTTTTTCCTAAAATCTAAAAGTAAACCTAAAATCTTTTTCTTTATCCTTTATATCTCTCTCCTTCTTATTCTCCTTTCCTCGATTGGCTCCCACTTCCTCATATATTTTTTGTATGTTTCTTTCATCATACCCTTATTCTTCAAACCGTTTTTTTATCAGTTTGCCCTGTTCTTTGTAATCTTCTTTATCAGTGCAGTTCCTACAAATTCTCATCAGTTGGCCTTTTGGGATGTTTTCTAGCCAAGGACCAAAATGACAGCTGGTTGTATCAATGTAGCCATTGACATCCGTGGGCTTGAAATAGGTTTTAGTTTTCAGGGAGTTCCTTTCAATGTATATAGTTAAATCCAAGAAGTTAACCCTCTCGGCACTAATCTCACTAGTAAATACTTGGTTCCAGGTGTTGTTAGTTAGATCTTTCATAAAATTCCTCAATCCCTCCTCCTCCCCTTCCCAGATTATTAGACAATTGTCTATAAATCTCTTCCATAAGATAAGCCTCCCTCCTATATGCTTTTTTTGCAACACAGGTTTAATTCTTTCTTCCTCCCATACAGACATAAAAATATTAGCGAATTTCGCCCCCATCGCCGTTTCGATCGCCTGCCTGTAAAAAACACCCTCAAACCAAAAATAGTTATTACTCAAGCAAAATTCAAGACATTGACAGATAAAAAAAACCCTTGTTCTTCTGTCATCTCCGGATCTTTGGTTAGCTGTTTCCTTACTGCTCGAATCCCTAGATCCTTGGGGATAATGGTATAAAGAGATGAGACATCGGCTGTGGCCAGCCATGTTTCACGTTGTACCGGACCAAAGGGTTGTACCGGACCAAAGGTTTTAATAATCTCCAGCACACTGCCAGTGTTCTTTAGATAAGAGGGAGAAAGCTTTACATACTTTTGTAAATAAAAAAAGTACATAGATTTTTATTTACAAAAGTATGTAAAGCTTGCAGAAACCGCTCCAAAGAGGACAAGAAATGTCGGAATATACAAAAGGTGTCTACTGATAATGGTATAGAGCATAATATCAATGGAGAGATAAGCTGTGAACAAGCAGGGGTTATTTATTTATTAAAGTGTCCCTGCAACTATTAGTATGTAGGGAGGACACTACGCAAATTGAAAACACGGCTCCAAGAACATTTAAATAATATAAAAAAAGGTCTGGAGAGTCATAGCGCCTCGATGCATTTTAAGAAATGCCATAACAGGGATCCAAGAGGACTTTAATTTGTGGGTTTGGAAAAGGTGGTTCACAACTGGATGGGTGGGGATCTGGTTAGCAACATTAACCGCAGAGAGGTTAAGTGGATCTACAGGTTAGATTCACTGCAACCCAGCAGAATGAATGTTGATTTTGACTTGAAGCCATGTTTGATTATTTATTTTTTTTGTTTGTTTTTTCCTGCCGCAGTTTTTTTTCCTGCCTTAGTGTGAATAAGTGCAAGGAAAGGAAGTAGGTTTTGTGGTGTATGGGATTAAGATAGTGGTGAAACAAGATATGTGTGAAATATAACATCTGGTTGATTAAAACAAACAGGAATTCTTGGTATATAATTTTATATTTTATAAATGAATATAGATGTGCAATATTGTATGGAGAATTTTATGCAGAATGTTTTTATATTTTGTTACATTCAAATGAACCAAATAAAGGGAAGGAGGTGTGTTATATGGCTCCCTACTTGGTATAAAGGAACGCCCAAGGAAGGGTGGGATATTCGCCCCTGACGAAGCTATTCTGGTGATACCCGGGTCGGGCGGTGCTACAGATTTTATTGTTTAAATGCTTGCATTTTAACGACTCTTGTGAGTATATTAAAAAGTATTTGAGAGATAAAGATTGGTGGAACTTCACTATGTGCGGCACAACTTTGTAATCCACAGGAGGAACTCGTACGATAGTGATTGCCTTTTGGTGGAATTCTGTGTCATAGCTACACAAAAAGAGCTGCTGTTTTTCCCTGACTTTGCATTCTGACACTTTGAAGTGTGCCTGGCAGCGCGACTACATTTTGAATTTACTGGTACCTTCCACCGTGAAGGGACCAGTGTCTCCCTGAGACCTAGTAGCAACACACGTACAAAAGAGAAAACAGGAGGACTTAGCTTGAGACGAACGGAAAGTAGAGGATCAACAAACAACCAGTACAGAACTCCAGAAGGAAAATATTAACCGCAAAGTCAGCAGTAGGAGGCGGATTTAAATAGAGCCTCCTAACCAATTAACGAGCAGAACATGTGGAGAGGTGGGATCCAGCACACAACAACAAACAGAAAGGAAACACAGAAAGACCTGTCAGATAGACTCACGAGCTGCAAGTCTATCCGATCTTCTCAGATCTCTCACAAGGCAGGCAGTGACAAAAACACAGCAGTTCCAACAGAGGCAGGGCAACACTCTCCGAAGCCTGGGACAGTTTCATGACACCTCGCCAGCACCCTCACCCTGATGAGCCGCTTAGTGTCACAAGAAGGGAAAGATTCTGGAAGATGGTGAAGGAGTCCATAACAGATCCTGTCAGCATCCTTAATGATCCCTCATTGCCTTACAACTACTGGGTGTCCAAGCTGGACATGTGGCACAAACTGCTGCTCTACACCTTGGAGGTGCTGGCCTGCCCTGCCCCCAGCGTTTTGTCTGAGCGGGTATTTATTGCTGCTGGTGGCATTATAACAGATAAGCGTATCCGCCTGTCAACTGAAAATACTGACAGATTGACTCTTATAAAAATTAACAAGGCCTGGATTGACCATGACTTCTCGACTCCACCAAAAGGCCAACTGATACACTGTATTCCCATGCACCCCTTCCACCACAGGGTATATGGTT
The DNA here is from genome assembly GCF_905171765.1 of Bufo bufo. NCBI lineage: Eukaryota > Metazoa > Chordata > Amphibia > Anura > Bufonidae > Bufo > Bufo bufo. Next base: position 701,810,595 of record NC_053389.1, read on the forward strand.
AAATCTTCCTTTTCTCATCCTCCTTCTCCTCTTCCATCATATCAACATGCTTATTCATCGCATATAATGCCCTCGCATATATACCCTTCGCATATAATGTTTTACAGGGTCATCTCAGCTTCAGGCCCTCGTATATAATTTCTTAAAAGGTCAGCTCACCAGCACACCCTCACCTACAATGTTTTACAGGGTCAGCTCACCAGCAGGCCTTCACCTACAATCTTTTACAGGGTCAGCTCACCAGCAGGCCTTCACCTACAATCTTTTACGGGGTCAGCTCACCAGCAGGCCCTCACCTACAATGTTTTACAGGGTCAGCTCACCAGCAGGCCCTCGCATATAATGTTTTACAGGGTCAGCTAACCAGCAGGCCATCACCTACAATGTTTTACAGGGTCAGCTCACCAGCAGGCCCTCGCATATAATGTTTTACAGGGTCAGCTAACCAGCAGGCCTTCACCTACAATCTTTTACAGGGTCAGCTCACCTGAAGGCCCTCACCTACAATCTTTTACAGGGTCAGCTCACCAGCAGGCCCACGCATATAATGTTTTACAGGGTCAGCTCACCTGCAGGCCCTCGCATATAATGTTTTACAGGGTCAGCTAACCAGCAGGCCTTCACCTACAATCTTTTACAGGGTCAGCTCACCTGAAGGCCCTCACCTACAATCTTTTACAGGGTCAGCTCACCTGCAGGCCCACGCATATAATGTTTTACAGGGTCAGCTCACCTGCAGGCCCTCGCATATAATTTTTTAGAGGGTCAGCTCACCAGCAGGCCCTAACCTACAAGTCCAGTCTCACTATCCAAGAGTCTGGTCAACACAATCCTCACCGCCGGGGGTCGCGTAACTAGTTATCAGGGAGGAGTCTCGTTTGTTATCAGAATTAACCAGACAAATCGCTCCACCAACTAAGAACATCCATGCACCACCACCCACAGTATCGAGAAAGAGCTATTAATCTCTCAATCCTTTCTGTGTCCGGGCCGGGTGAGGTTTCCCGTGTTGAGTCAAATTAAGCCAATAGGCTCCACTCCTGGTGGTGTCCTTCTGTCAATTCCTTTAAATTTCAGCTTTGCAACCATATTCCCCTCAGAACCAAAGACCTTGGTTTCCCAGAAGCTGCTCGGCGGATCATGGGAATAACGCCGCCAGATTGCCGGTCGTCATCGTTTATGGTCGGAACTACGACGGTATCTGATCATCTTCGAACCTCTGACTTTTGTTTTTGATTAATGAAAACATTCTTGGCAAATGCTTTCACTTTGGTTCGTCTTGCGCCGGTGCAAGAATTTCACCTCTAGTGGCGCAATACGGATGCCCCCGGCCATCCCTCTTAATCATGGCCCCAGTTCCCAAAACCAACAAAATAGAACAGGAGTCCTATCCCATTATTCCTAGCTGAAGTATTCAGGCGACCGGGCCTGATTTAAACACTGTAAATTTTTTCAATGGTCAGCTAAGCAGCAGGCACTCTCCCATCATTTTTTAAATGGTCAGCTTAGCAGCAGGCCCTCAACCATAATGTTTTAGAGGGTCAGCTCAGCAGCAGGCCCTCGCATATAATTGTTTAGAGAATCAGAGCACCTGCAGGCCCTCGCATATAATGTTTTAGAGGGTCAGCTCACCTGCAGACCCTCACCTACAATCTTTTAGAGGGTCAGCTCACCAGCAGGTTCTCACCTAATTATACCTAATAGGTAATTTGCGCACACGCTGCCTTGCTTGAAAGTGGTAGCCGTAGCTGTTTCTCAGCCTCCCTCTCCGGAATCAAACCCTGATTCCCCGTTACCCATGATCACCGTGGTTCGCGCTGAAAATAACATCGAAAGTTGATAGGGCAGACATCCGAATGGATTGTCGCCGTCACACGGACGTGCGATCGGGCTCTTGCTTCAAATGTTTTTGAGGGTCACCAGTAGTGTTGAGCGCGAATATTCGCATAGCGAATATTAATCGCGAATATCGCAACTTCGATAAATTCGCAAATATTGTGAATATAGTGCTATATATTCGTTATATCGAATATTCATCATTTTCTCCATCTGACCACATGATTCCTTCCTGCTTAAAATGCTTGTGGGCCAATGACTCATTGGCCCGCAAGCAAGAAGCATGGAGGAATCAAGAGTTTAGATGGTAAAAAATGACGAATATTTTAAAAAATTAACATAAAGCACTATATCGAATATATTCGTTTTTTCGAATATTCGTCATTGACGAATATTCTAAAAAACGAATATATAGCACTATATCACATATATTCGTTTTATAGAATATTCTTTTTTTTTTCCCCAATAAGTACAGTTATTGCCCTTCGGCATACTCCTCCCCGACAAGCGTCCCTGTCACCATGGGAACGCCTGGTGGTTAGAATATATCTGATGGTATATTCTAACCACCAGGCGTTCCCATGGTGATGGGGACGCTTGAAGTTAGAATATACCGCCAGGGCGCTGTGATCCGCGCAATTAACCCCTCAGGTGCGGGTTAATTGGGCTGATCACAGCGCCCTGTGCGCCCCCCCCACCCTCACCAGTATTAAAATAATTGGTGGCTAGTGTGCCCTAACCCCCCCTCCCCCCAGTATTAAAATCATTGGTGGCAGTTGCCACAGGGTCCCCCCTCCCCCCCCTGGCAGTGGCCACAGGGTGCCCCTTCCTCCCCCCTTCCTCATTGGTGGCAGCAGGCAGTTTCACTCAGCATCATTTACTTACCTGCGGGGATCTCCTCCTTCTGAGAACTCACAGGTCTATGCGCCGCATATGCCTTCAGCAATGCGCCGCATAGAAGGAGGAGAGCCCCGCAGGTAAGTAAATGCTGCTGAGCGATTAACAAACCATGGCAGCCAGGACTTCAGTAGCTTCCTGGCTGCCATGGTAACCGATCAAAGCCCGGCCATTACGCTGGGACTCGATCGTAACTGCCTGCTGCCACCAATGACGGGGGGGGAGGGGGACCCTGTGGCCACTGCCAGGGGGGGGGTTCCTGTGGCCACTGCCACCAATGATTTTAATACTGGGGAGGGGGGGTTAGGGCGCACTGGCCACCAATTATTTTAATACTGGGGAGGGGGGGCGCACTGGCCACCAATTATTTTAATACTGGGGAGGTGGGGGGGAGAGCGCACAGGGCGCTGTGATACGAGCAATTAACCCGCACCTTAGGGGTTGATTGCGCGGATCACAGCACCCTGGCGGTGTATTCTAACTTCAAGCGTCCCCATCACCATGGGAACGCCTGGTGGCTAGAATATACCCCCCTCTCTATACTTACCTCCTTATGGCAGCGATGCGATACAGGCCTCTTCCGGCCTGTGTCCCGCGGTGTATGGCTCAGGTGGCGCGATAACGTCATCGCGCCGATTGAACCGGCCTCTGATAGGCTGCCGGCACAAGGCCCGCAGCTTATCAGTGGAACAGGGAAGGGAGACGCCTTTCCCTCCCCTGCCCCGCCGCAACACAGTCATCTGTATCGCCGTCCTGAGGACGGCGATACAGATGACTATGGAGATGAGTGCCTCCACAATGGAAGCGCTCATCTCCCTGTGCCCTGCAGCCGCCACTGGCGAGGCCCCCACCAGCGCGAGGCCTTAGGCGGCGGCCTAAGTAGCCTAATGGAAGAGCCGCCTCTGTCGGCCAGAGCACCCGAGCACTTTAGTGCTTGATCAACACTAATCCTAACTGTGAAATATTTGCCAGATTATCATGTCCTCCTGTGTAATGCCAGTATATATATATACACACACAATTACGTTTTATATTGCTGCAAAGAAATTTACTGTATGTACCTCCCTCTGCTTTATTTACGCATCAAAAGAACCCACAGAGTCTTTCCCTCCTAACCACTCGGCACACTTTACATATACATTTGAAATCTTACCCAGATTACAATTAGGAACAATCCTACATATTGTGAACATATAACCCAATGATATAGATGAGCCTTTTACTATCATTTTTTAACATTCCCTTCTTGGCTGGTGCCTGGCATTGAATGGGTGTATGTGCTATTTTCCTCTTCCCTGAATGCAGATATATACTTATTACTTATTTGGTCTTGTTGCTTTATTGTATTCAAGGGAAATATAATAAATGGGATTTTCAGCTTTGTGGCAATGCTTGTATAGATTTGTACCTTCATAAAGATGCTCTTTTTCTTAGACTAGAAAGGAGTCACATACCTGGGGAAGCTTCTGAAACCTTGATAGTTTGCAGAGTGGAAGATTCTGTTTATTTCTATTCACATTAACTGTAGACAGGCCGGTATTGATCTGTAGCCTGCAGGATTAGACGAACATGCAGAATGCATGGTCCTCCTGTCAACTCTAATTAATGTGCATTAGTCTGACAGCCAGTAGGCTGAGAAAACAGCCCTTCACGGATCTGCTGTGAACTGAGTCTCTGCAGATATGAACTGAGACTATATCCTGGTATTTGCCTTGTTTACCTACAGGCTCGGACTGGCCCACAGGGGTACAGGGGAAACCCCCGGTGGGCCCCTGAGCAAGGTGGGCCCCTAGTCTCCCACCCCCTGCACAAGTGGCTCATAATACAGTAGACTTACTGCACTACATACATATATACAATGTACAGCACCTCAACCAGTCTATGTTCATATAAAAAAACTTGTTAAAATATGTATTATATTTGAATGTATCCGTACGGTGGGCCCCCAAAATAAATTTTACTGGTGGGCCCTAGGTTCCCCAGTCCGACACTGTTTACCTACCAATTCTTTTTCATTAACACTGGTTACATATAGAGTTGAGCGGACACCTGGATGTTCGGGTTCGGCCGAACTTCACAAAAAGTTCGAGTTCGGGACCCGAACTTGACCCGGAACCTGAACCCCATTGAAGTCAATGGGGACCTGAACTTTTGAGCACTAAAATGGCTGTAAAAATGTCATGGAAAGCGCTAGAGGGCTGCAAATGGCATAAAAATGTGGTTGAGAGCATGGCAAGTGCTCTGCAGACAAATGTGGATAGGGAAATGACTTTAAATAACATAAAATACGTAAAAATAAAAAATAATAATCTTGATCTAGGATTACGAGGTCCATATGGAGTAAAAGGTTGAGGAGGCGGTGGATGTGGCGGTGTAGGTGGAAGCGGCGGTGGAGGAGGAGGAGATGATAGCCTACACTGCTTTTTGGTTTTAAATTTATTTTTATTTTTTTAAATTAGGGTACACCCCAAAACATTGGGAAATATAACCTGTGATAACCCCCTCCAGTCATGCTAAACACAAGTTCAGACAATACACTGGCTGCAGGGCAGGCCAGCACCTCCATGGCGTAAAGGGTAAGCTCAGGCCATGTGACAATTTGGAGACCCAGAAGTTGAAGGGGGCAGACCCATTATTCAGTACGTGTAGGCGTGTGCACACATACTGCTCCACCATGTCGCACGTCCCCGTAATGTCATAACAGGGTTGATGTTTCTGGAGGGATACACCAAATGGAAAGGGATTTAGGAAAACTAGAGGAATGGTCAAAATTCTGGCAACTAAAATTTTATGTTGATAAGTGCAAGATAATGCACCTGGGGCGTAAAAACCCAAGAGCAGAATATAAAATCAGTGATACAGTCCTAACCTCAGTATCTAAAGAAAGGGATTTAGGGGTCATTATTTAAGAAGACTTAAAGGTAGGCAGACAATGTCATAGAGCAGCAGGAAATGCTAGCAGAATGCTTGGGTGTATAGGGAGAGGAATTACCAGTAGAAAGAGGGAGGTGCTCATGCCGCTCTACAGAGCACTAGTGAGACCTCATTTGGAGTATTGTGCTCCGTACTGGAGACCATATCTCCAGAAGGATATTGATACTTTGGAGAGCGTTCAGAGAAGAGCTACTAAACTAGTACATGGATTGCAGGATAAAACTTACCAGGAAAGATTAAAGGACCTTAACATGTATAGCTTGAAAGAAAGACGAGACAGAGGGGATATGATAGAAACTTTTAAATACATAAAGGGAATCAACAAGGTAAAAGAGGAGAGAATATTTAAAAGAAGAAAAACTGCTACAAGAGGACATAGTTTTAAATTAGAGGGGCAAAGGTTTAAAAGTAATATCAGGAAGTATTACTTTACTGAGAGAGTAGTGGATGCATGGAATATCCTTCCTGCAGAAGTGGTAGCTGCAAATACAGTGAAGGAGTTTAAGCATGCGTGGGATAGGCATAAGGCCATCCTTCATATAAGATAGGGCCAGGGACTATTCATAGTATTCAGTATATTGGGCAGACTAGATGGGCCAAATGGTTCTTATCTGCCGACACATTCTATGTTTCTATGTTTCTATGTCCACGATCCAATTGGATATCTTCTCTATCAACTTTCGATGTTCTTTTATGCGCCTACCATGGTGATCACGGGTGGCGGGGAATCAGGGTTCTAGGCCAGAGAGGGAGCCTGAGAAAGGGATACCACATCCAAGGGAGGTCAATGGATGAAATTAAATGTAATCGAGCGGAAATGTGAGACAAAGTATTGAAGCATAAGCTCCCAAGTTAAGGAGGTGGCGCGCGGCAATTACCCACTCCCGACTCGTGGAGGCAGTGACGATAAATAACAATACAGGACTCTTAAGATGCCCTGTTATTGGAATGATTAATAAAAAATTATAGAGAATGTCACTGGGGTATTTTGGATTTGGAAACGTTAGCCACGAGAGGCCCTGCTGCCGCTTTGTTGACTCTAGATAACTTCTGCCTGATCGCATGTCCCTGTGATGTCCACCATCCATTTGGATATCTTCTCTATCAACTTTCAATGTTCTTTTCTGAGCCTACCATGTTTATCACGGTTACCGGCGAATCACGCCAGAGAGAGAGCGTGAGAAATGGAGACCTCATCCAAGGGAGGTCAATGGCTGCAATGGGATGAAGCAGAAATGTGGGACAAGCTATTAAAGCAGAAGGATCGAATGAAAGGGCCAATTAAAGACGAATTTTAGAAATTTAAGTTTCTGTCACCTATGCAGAGCAGGGTTTTTCATCGCCAGAAATGGGTTAATGTCACCCACCAATGGAACTGATTATTTATAAAAATTTCGGTCCCTGTCACCTATGCAGAGCCGGGGTTTATTCACGGCAAAAATAGTAAAATGTCAACCCAAGAATGTAACACAAAAATTAGTGAAATTTATTAACATGTCTACTAGGTAGAGCAGGGGGCTATCAGAGCCAAAAATTGGTGAATTTCACTCTAAAATGTAACAGACAAATTAGTGAATTTTTTTTACTTGTCTACTAGGTATAGCAGTGATATATCACACCCAAAAATTGGTGTAATTTCACCTAAAAATGTAACAGACAAATTAGTGAATTTTTTTAACCTGTCTTCTAGGTAGAGCAGTGGTATATCACACCCAAAAATTGGTGAATTTCAACCAAAAATTTAACAGACAAATTAGTGAAATGACATAAAATAAAATACGTAAAAAAAAAAAAAAAAAAACTTGATTTATGAGGTAGAGGTCCATATGGAGTAAGAGTTTGAGGAGGCGGTGGACGTAGCAGTGTAGGTGGAAGCAGCGGTGGAGGAGGACGAGGTAGCCAACACTGGTTTTTGGTTTACATTTTTTTTTTTATTGGGGTACACTCCAAAAGAGTGGGAAATATCGAAATATCCAAAATACAAGAATGATCAATTGCGCTGTAGTATAACAATGGCTGGTTAAGGCCTTTATACATGACTATTCTGCACAAGGTACGGACAAGTCCAGTGGGATCCATGCCTGGTTCATTTTAATGAATGTGACCCAGAAGTTGAAGGGGGCAGACCCGTCATTCAGTACATGTAGGCGGGTGCACACATACTGCTCCACCATGTTTCTGAAATGCTGCCTCCTGCTAAGACGTTCCATATCAGCTGGTGGTGCTGGTTGTTGTGGCGTGCTGATAAAGCTTTTCCACATTTCGGCCATGCTAACCCTGCCTTCTGAGGTGCTGGCGGTGCCCCAGCTGCGTTGGCGACCTCTTCCTCCTTCATTGCCTTCGCCTTGTGCTTTCACTGTGCCCCTGCTGTCAGGTGGGAATGCCACCAGCAGTGCCTCTACCAGTGTGCGCTTGTACTCGCGCATGTTACGTTCACACTCCACTGATGGAATTAAGGACGGTACGTTGTCCTTCTAACGAGGATCCAGCAGCATGCCCACCCAGTAATCAGCACAAGTTAGAATGTGGGGATCTCGGCGGTCGTTGTGGAGACACAGCAGCATGTAATCGCTCATGTGTGCCAGGCTGCCCAGAGGCAACTAAAAGCTGTCCTCTGTGGGAGGTGTATCATCTGTGTCTTCTGTATCCCCTCAGCCACGCACCTGTGATGGCCATGAGCTGGTCTGTGTGCCACCTTGCTGGGACCATGGTTCCTCCTCCTCTATCTCCTCCTCCTCATCCTTCACCTCGTCATCCTCCAGAACTGTGCCCTGGCTGGACAATTGTGTACCTGGTGTTTGTGGGTGCAGGAACCTACCCTCGGAGCCACTTGTGAATGACTGTCTGGAAACCCTATGAAATGATCCCTCTTCCTTCTCCTACTCCTTCTCCTGTGCCACATCCTCTTCTATCATCGCCAGCAGCGTTTTTTCAAGGAGGCATAGAAGTGGGATAGTAACGCTGAGAACGGCTCAAAACAGCGCAACAAGGAACACAGGTCTCGCATGGAGGCCCAGTCATAGGTGGTGAAGTGGTGCTGTTCCACAGAGCGACTCACCCGTGCGTGCTGCAGCTGAAACTTCACTATAGCCTGCTGCTGCTCGCACAGTCTGTCCAGCATGTGCAAGGTGGGCACGTCGCATATGAGGCGGTGAGCGGGAAGGCCGAAATTACGCTGCAGCGCTGACAAGCGAGCAGCAGTAGGGTGAGAATGCCGAAAGCGCGCACAGACGGCCCGCACTTTATGCAGCAGCTCTGACATATCGGGGTCATTTTTAGAGAATCTCTGCACCACCAAATTCAGCACATGCTCCAGGCAAGGGATGTGCGTCAAACCGGCTAGTACCAAAGCTGCTACGAGATTTCGCCCATTATCGCACACCACCAGGCCGGGCTTGAGGCTCACTGGCACCAACCACTCATCGGTCTGTTGTTCAAGACCCGTCCACAGCTCATGCGCGGTGTGGGGTTTGTCCCCCAAACAGATAAGTTTTAAAACTGCCTGCTATCGATTACCCCTGGCTGTGGTAAAGTTGGTGGTGAAGGTGTTACACTGACCGGATGAGGAGCCGGTAGAAAATGAGGAAGTGGAGTAGGAGGAGGAAGCAACAGGAGGTAAACTGAAGCGCCCTGCAATCCTCGGTGGTGGAAGGACATGCGCCAAACTGCTATCCGCCTCAGGCCCAGCCGCCACTGCATTTGCCCAGTGTGCTGCTATGGAGATATAACGTCCCTGACCGTGCTTACTGGTCCACGTATCCATAGTGAGGTGCACCTTGCAACAGATGGTGTTGTGCAGTGCACACCTGATTTTGTCCCCCACTTGGTTGTGCAGGGAAGTGACGGAACACCTGGAAAAGTAGTGGCGGCTGGGGACAACCACCGCCATAAGGCTTTTAAAACTCTCCGTCTCCACCAGACGGAATGACAGCATTTCAAAGGCCAGTAATTTTGAAATGCTGGCATTCAGGGCCAGGGATCGCAGGAGGGTAGGGGGGTACTTCCTCTTCCGGCTTCAGTGATTTGGAGATGGAGAGCTGAACGCTTTCGTGGGACATTGTGGAGATGCTTGGTGACCCAGATGGTGGTGTTGCTGGCAGATCCTCTGTTTGCGGGGTGGCAGGTGGCACTGTCATTCCAGAGGTGGATGAAGAGGCCGAGACTGCAGCAGAAGAGGAAGCAGGAGGAGCCAGAGAACTTTCTTGGTTTCTGAGGTGTCTACTCCACTGCAGCTCGTGCTTTGCACTTAGATGTCTGGTCATGCAGGTTGTGCTCAGCTTGAGAACGTTTATGCCTCGCTTCAGGCTCTGATTGCACAGCGTGCAAACCACTCGTGTCTTGTCGTCAGCACATTGTCTGAAGAACTGCCATGCCAGGGAACTCCTTGGAGCTGGCTTTGGTGTGCTCGGTCCCTTGCTGCGGTGGGCAGTAGCAGCCGTACTGTCTAGGGGACGGCCTCTCCGCTTTTGCACCCTGCTCCCTCTTCTGCTGTGCTGGTGGCTCTGTGCGACCACCGCCTCTTCCTCCGAACTACACAGGTCACTCGCATGACCTTGATTCCATGTGGGGTCGAGGACCTCATCGTCCTCCACATCATCTTCCACCCAGTCTTCACCCCTGCCCTCCTTGTCGTCTGCACACTTTTGAAAGCCACAGAAGTTGGCACCTGTGTTTCGTCATCAGCTGAGAGATGCTGAGATGGTCCTCCCATGTACTCATCTTGAAACATAAGTGGTTGAGCATTGGTGCACTTAATCTCTTCCACTTATGGGGCATAGCTAGGTGGATGGCCCAGGGAAACCCTGCTAACAGAGTCATCAAAAAGCAGAAGAGACTGCTGCATGACTTGGGGCTCAGACTGCTTGGCTGATTTGCAAGGGGTTGAGGTAAAAGACTGCAAATGCCAACTCTGATCTTTCAGCAGGGGACTGGGTGGGAGACAATGTGAAGTAACTGGAGGCACTGTCAGCAACCCAATCTACTATCGCCTGTACTTGTTCTGGCCTCACCATTCGTAGAGCCGCATTAGGCCCGACCAAATACCGCTGAAGGTTCTGTCGCCTACTCACACCTGTGTTTCACTTGTGCGTGTAGCTGGCACAGATCGACCACGTCCTCTCCCTGCAACAGGAGCTCCAACAGCAGCACCACGACCGGGGCCACGTCACTTATATGACGCTCTCCTCATATTTCTCAAATTTAGGATCTTGCCAAAAATGGGTGTTTTTTTTAATTCCAGAATAGAACAACAGTATCTAACGCGTGTATCTCACAATGACAGATGCAGCAAAGGCTGCAAAATTAATTTTTTTGCCCTAAATAGGTGTTTTTTTAATACCAGAATAGCACAGAAGTATCTAAAACGTGTATCTCACAAGTACAGATGCAGACAAGGCCGCAAATTAAGAATTTTGCCCTAAATGGGTGTTTTTTTAATAGCAGAATAGAACAACAGTATCTAAAGGGTGTATCTCACAATGACAGATGCAGCAAAGGCTGCAAAATTAAGATTTTTGCCCTAAATGGGTGCTTTTTTAAAACCCAGAATATGACAGCAGTATATAACGCTTGAATTTCATACGTACAGATGTAGACAAGGCCGCAAATTAAGTATTTTGCCCAAAATGGGTGTTTATTTAATACCAGAATAGCACAGCAGTATGTAAAGGGCGTATCTCACAATGACAGATGCAGCGAAGGCTGCAAAATTAAGATTTTTTTGCCCTAAATGGGTGTATTTTTAATAGAAGAATAGAACAACAGTTTCTAAAGGGTGTATCTCACAATGACATATGCAGCAAAGGCTGCAAAATGTATTTTTTTGCCCTAAATGGGTGGTTTTTTAATACCAGAATATGACAGCAGTATATAACGCTTGAATTTCACACGTACAGATGCAGACAAGGCCACAAATTAAGATTTTTGCCCAAAATGATTGTTTATTTAATACCAGAATAGCACAGCAGTATGTAAAGGGTATATCTCACAATGACACATGCAGCAAGGGCTGCAAAATTCGTTTTTTTTTCCATAAATGGGTGGGTTTTTTTTAGAGCAGAATAGAAAAGCAGTATCTAAAGTTTGTATCTCACAATGACATATGCAGCAAAGGCTGCAAAATTAAGTTTTCTGCCCTAAATGGGTGTTTTTGTAATAGCAGAATAGAACAACAGTATCTAAAGGGTGTATCTCACAATGACATATACAGCAAAGTCTGCAAAATTAAGATTTTTGCCCTAAAGAGGCCCCAGATGGAGGGTGTTGTCAAAATTTGGTGTTTTTTAAAACCCAGAAAATTATTGAAGTATTTAAAGCTTGTTTTAACAATAACAGATACAATTATTATAACCGAAATACTCCTCAATAACAATGAGAAAATCATATGTGAGCGCCAACTCAATAGATCCGATAAACAAGAACACACATGTACATAAATGACAGAATATTTTATTAATTAGTCGCATAAAGGACAATAAATAGACAATAGTAATAAGTAACAGCAGTAATGTGGCAGCACTGCGGATCAGCGCCCCACCAAGGTATCACAAAAATCTATGTATCCACTAAGTACACCTCTCCTGATGGAGAATACATGCATTTATTGAGTCCGTGTGGACAGTATTATGGCAGTGGATGTATTTATTAATCATGGAAATTTTGAGGAATTTTTTGTACTATTTTTATGTATTTACCAATCATGGTTATTCTGTGATAACATTGCGGACACACTATGGTTCGGGTGGTAGTCCTTATTTACCTGCCTCCCGATCCATATATATTCCCCTGTGGTGTTATAACTGCACCCGCTGTATAGAATTTGTATGTCATACTGCATGTATTTATTTATTGTAATTTCATATATGTATTGATTAATCATGGATTTATTGATGAAGTATTGCGTACTATTTACCATTCAGTATTTATTTATTTATCTATTTATCAATTATTGACATCCCATGTTAACATTGTGTACCTAATAGGGTTTAGGTGGTAATTTTTGTCCATCTGTTCCCCCCCGTTCCCCATCTTTCCCACATTTCTCGTGGTTATTACTGCACCCCGTGCTCATCCCATTCCTAACAGTGTTACTGCGACTCTGATCCCACTAGTTCGCACTGTGTAGGCGATTTGTGTAGATACTTTGTAAGTCTGTACTGGGGAATTGACTTTGGGCCTGGTTACGGGCGTTACGGTTCAGTACGTGTTGTGGTGACACAGTGGTGAAGTCAGCCCGCAGTATTTGATGCCATGTTAAAGTCATCCCGTAGTGTTTGCTGCCATGGCACCATCGGGTGCCTCAGGAGTCATTAGGATGGTTCCTGATGACGCGATATGGCTTTAACTTACGGGTATGTAGCTTTTCTGCCGGCGTTATGGGCGGAAGTGACGCTGCCAACTGGCTTCCTGCTCGAGGTTTGGGTGGACGTGACTAGGTTGAGTGCACAGTGGATGGAGGGATTCGGGCGGAGGTGACGTCAGGGCTCTTACATCCGGGTTCTGGTATGGGCGGACGTGATGTAGGATGTTAAGTGGTGAAGCAGACGGTGATAGGTGATTGGTGGACTCTCTCAGCTGCGGCTTGATATAAAGTGGAGTATGTTGGCCGGATAGACACGCCCCTTTTGAAAAAGCTGAGCGAAACGCGCGTCAGGTGTGCTCTCACCAAGGTCCCAAGGTTGGTTCCCCTTTATTTTATATATGTGTTGTATATGCCGGTTGTGACTTTTTACGTGCTGGATGCATGTGGCATCTAAGTATGTCCGTTGTTGTGGATATGTTATCCACACACTGCGTCCATTAACTCTCATGGTTCGGCTGCCATGATAACACTTGCATTATCACTTAAGCCCACGTTTCCCTCTGGCCTGTGGAGTTGAGTTCATCTCGATTTAGCTATTCAGCTGACTCAGGCCATCAGGAGAGGTGTACTTAGGGGATACATCGATTTTTGTGATACCTTGGTGGGGCGCTGATCCGCAGTGCTGCCACATTACTGCTGTTACTTATTACTATTGTCTATTTATTGTCCTTTATGTGACTAATTAATAAAATATTCTGTCATTTATGTACATGTGTGTTCTTGTTTATGGGATCTAATAACAGATGTAGCAAAGACTGCAATATTAAGTACTTTGCCCAAAATGGGTGTTTTTTTAACTAACAGGATATGACAGCAGTATATAACGCTTGAATTTCACACGTACAGATGCAGCAAGGGCTGTAAAATTTAGAATTTTGCCCAAAAAGGGTGTTTTTCAAAACCCAGAAAATTATAGCTATATTTCTAGCTTAAATTGCACACTGACTAATCCTGCAAAGGCATCAGATGTAGGATATTGCCAAAATGGGTGTTTTTTTAAACCCAGATTATTATTGCAGTATTTTAAGCTTGGATTTCAATGTCACAAAAGCACATATGCAGTGCTGGTGCACTGAGCTTGCATAAAATGGCCGGCGCCACCCACCTAACTAACAGACGGATAAAAGTTATTTTTCTCTGTCACTGGGCTCAGGGCAGGGTAAAAAGATTGTGCACTGCACTCACACAACTAAATCTATGTAGATCGCTGAGTTCAATTGCAGTTCTGAATAAAGTTTCTTTCCTATTCTCTCCCTCACAGCAGCAGCATCCTCTCCCTACACTAGTAACAGCAGAGTGACATGCAGCGCTACGTGGCTTTAGCTTATATAGAGGCTGGGTCACATGCTGCACTGGCCAATCACAGCCATGCCATTAGTAGGCATGGCTGTGATGGCTTCTAAGGGCACAGAGTTAAACGCTTGTTGATTGGCTGCACTGCAGCCTTTTAAAAATCAAGGAACTATTCCACAGGATAACAGGGTAAAATATGGGAGTGTACAGCCTGGGTAATAGGAACAATCCTATTACACCTTGCTGCACTGACTGGGGATCCAAATTGCTATTATACTGCTGCTTTTATGTTTGCAATAGATGATACCTCTGTAATTCCAGCAAACCTTGCTTGTTATTGGGGTGCAAGTGCTGTGTGATACAGCCATTAACAGGGTGTATTACTAGGAAATATTTCTATGTCTTATCAGCTGTTGTGCGGTGCAGTTATATGTTCTTAAGCCTTTTTTGGGGTGTATTAGTGGAAAAAGGGCTTATTAGCCGTTCAGCGGTGCAGTTATATGTTTTAAAGCCTTTTTTGTGGTGTATTAGTGGGGAAAAAGGGCTTATTTGCTGTTGTGCAGTGAAGTGACAAAATTACAGGCTTTTTTGGGGTGTATTAGTGGGGGGAAAAAAAGGGCTTATTAGCCGTTCAGCGGTGCAGTTATGTTCTAAAGCCTTTTTTGGGGTGTGTTATGCAAGCAGGTGTGGACCCACTGCGCCACTGACTGGCTATACTCTGGAGGGGCGTTGGCTTGGGCCGTTAGGGTAGTTGCCTGGTGCCACTCCAGAGCAGTCCCAGAGTCAGTGGCAGCTGACCAGGGGGTCAGAGATACCAGTGCAAGCACCGAGGGGAAGTGCATGGTCAGGAAGTCTGGGGTCAGAGCAGGCAGAGATCAAGCAATATCCGTAAATGAAGTCTGAAGCAGGCGGCAAACAAGCAAGATCCGTAAACGAAGTCCAAGGTCAGAGGCAGGTGGCAAACAGGCAAAATCAAATAATTCCAAAAGCTGGGTTCGGTACACAGCAAAGCAGATCTGGAAAAATACCTTCACACTTGGAACTAGACAAGCTAGTGACCATGAGTTGCTCAGGCATCTTCCTGTGGTAGAAAGCGCCTTTAAATACTTCCTTCAATCCTGCCATAGGCTGGTGAGACAGAGAGAGTGTACGTGCTGCCTCACAAGTGGGGAGAGACACACCCATGCAAGCCCTAACAACAGTACAGGTCTCCAGCAGGAAGAAAACTCTGGCATGGAGAACAGATGCAACAGTTAGGGCTCTTTCACACGAGCGGATGCTGTGCATGTAATCCGCTGCGTGAAAGATTGCCAAGCCCCGCACCAGACAGCAGAGACACGGAGCATTAACATGATTGATAATGCTCTATGCCTCTCTGTGACCTTTTTACTACAAAATCACAGTGAGATAAAGTTGCTACCATGATTTTGTAGTAAAAAGATCACAGAGGCACGGAGCATTATCAATCATGTTAATGCTGCGTGTCTCTGCTGTCCGGTGCGGGGTTTGGCAATCTGTCCTTTTCTGTTCCCTCAGCCAGACAAGTATTATATGCTGTGGGCTCAGCTCCACTATACAGCGAGGACGAGCTACTAGAGGACAGTCATCAGCTACTGCCCAGCCAAGATTTGGAGGAGACATCCACCGCTTCCTCCGCTAGGCAGGCAAGTAGTGATGAGGAGAGTGGCGTGGGAGCTGGTGGTGCAAGCGGTCAGGTTCCTGGCTCAGAGACCATTGAGGAGGACTTCAGTGACGTGCAGACAGTACTCGATGATGATGTGGCCAGTCGCAATTGGGAGTCGGGAGTCAGCAGGGTGGCATTAGTGGGAGTTTGGGAGCCAAACGTGCCTGGGATACCCAACCTGCTTAGTGTTGATCGCGAATATTCTAATCGCTAATTTTTATCACGAATATTGGCACTTCGTGAATTCGCGAATATGTAGAATATAGTGCTATATCTTCGTAATAGCGAATATTCAATTTTTTTTCATCAGTACTCTCCTGTTTCTTGCTTGTGGGCCAATGAGAAGGCTGCAATATCTTTGTCTGTGCTTAGAAACATCCCTAGCAACCAATAAAAAAGTTGCCTATCCCTTACTATATAAAAAAACTCCCCAGCAGCCATTTTCTGCAGTTTTTTTGCAATTCTGAGAGAGAGAGAGAGAGAGAAAGAGAAGTGTCATTGCTCTGCGCTTTGCATAGTCATCTGGATCCTTATTCAATTACATTAGATAGTTAGCTCATATATATAATACAGATAGTTAGTGTGAAATAGTGTAGGTTAGATAGTGATATAGTGTGGCTGATAGGTTCCAGTGCAGGGTGTTAGGTAGTGTGAAAGAAATTACTGTACTGTGCATTTTCTCCAGTCTCAGGAAACTTCTAGCAGCTTGAGAAATGTAGCAAAAGTGAGCCATGCCTGTATTTCATGCGCAATATGCGCATATTACATTTCCGATTTTCGCAATCAATAAACTAATGACCGGAGAACACAAATTCTAGAATTTGGGAATTTATGGCAAATATTAGGCCAAAAATTAGTGAAATATTGCGAAAGCGAATACTGCCTATGCTGCTCATCACTACACCCGTTTCGCAGGAGCCTACCTGCCCAGAAAGTAGTGGTGCAGGAGTTCACAGAGGCAGCGGCCATAGCAGTCAGTCAGTGCAGTGTTGGGGGTAAAATCACCTACTCGGAGGTGTGGCAGTTTTTTGTTAAGTCGCCGGAGGAGGCTGTGGTGGTCGAGCCTCCCACAGCAACCACTGCATCACCCAGTGGCACACACCCGATTTCAGGCAGTCAAGGCTCCACCACCTCAGCCGAAGGGGGCTATCTGTCCTTCCCATCATTTGCTGGTCCTGATGCTCCTGCTCCTCCTACTCCTCGTCAGTCATTCTGTCAGCAATCGATAACCGAAACGATTGCCAAGAGACAACAGTATGCGTGCACTCATCCAACTGCGCAGAAGTGGTCATCCTATGGCGCAGAAGCTGAATGTGCTCCTGGCCAAGTTGCTGGTGCTGCAGTCCTTCCTTTTCCAAGTGGTGGACTCTGCACCTTTCAGAGAACTGATGGCTTGTGCCGAGCCAAAGTGGAGAGCCCCAAGCCGTCATTTCTTTGCCAAAAAGGCAGTACCACACATCTGTAGAACAGAAGGTGGGCCAGTCCTTGAGCCTGTTGGTGTATGGCAGTGCCGACGTGTGGAGCTGAAACTACGGTCAAGGACAATATATCTCCTTTATGGCCCACTGGGTAAATGTGCTTCCTGCCCAGCCACACCAGCAACTTGGCCAGATGATGCTGCTTCCGCCTCCGCGTTCTCATGCCGTTGGTTCTGCGACAATGTCCTCCTCTGCCACCTCATCCACCACCGTGTCTTCAGCCTCCACTACAGGAACAATTCACAGTGCCCCTCCAGCATGCCACATTGTTCTACTCCTCGTTTGTGTGGGCGAACGGAGTCACACAGGGGAGGAACTGCTCCGTGTACTTCATCAAGAAATGTAATTATGGCTTTCTCTGCGACAAGTGAAAATCGTAACCATGGTGACCGACAACGGGAAGAACATGGTGTCGGAGCTGCGTCAAGGAGGGCTGAGCCATGCGCCCTGCATGGCACACTTGTTTAATCTGGTTGTCAAGCGGTTCCTGAAGTCTTCCACCCATCTGTAAGACATCCTAAAATTGGCCAGGAAACTTTGCACTTCAGCCATTCGTACACCGCAAAGCACACCCACCTTGAGCTGCAGCGGCAGAACGGCATCCCCCAACATAGGCTGATATGTAACGTTTCCACCCGTTTGAATTCCACTCTCCATATGTTGGACCGACTATACGAACAGAGAAAGGCCATAAACGATTTCTTGATGATCCAAGCGGACAGGAGTACTCCCCTGTGTAACTTCGATATTAGCCAGTGGCAGCTCATGCATGATACCTGCCGTTTGTCAGGCGTTTTGAGGAGGCCACGTTATTTGTCAGTCGCCAGAACTACAGGATGAACAACGTCATTCCACTGCTTCATGTCCTGGAACAGATGCTGGTAAATCTGGCTGGTCAGGGAACTGGAGACGTGGCGCCTAGATCTCACAGCCACATGAGCCCTGTGGGGGCTGAACTGGAGGAGAAGGAGGACATTGGATCATAAGCAATGTGTAACGAAATGGGTGGTTTTTATACATAGGTGACAGGAGAGAAGTAGCAGGATCAGCCGGAGGAGCAAGAGGAAGATGAGGCAGATGACCCAGGCACACCATGGCAGTATGCAGTGGAGATGGAGGCAGGGAGTCCCTCTGAGTCATTTGCACAAATGGCCTAATGCATGATCACTTGCTTTTGTAGTGACAGCAAAATTGTCACCATTAGCCAGAGGGATGACTACTGGCTCTCCACCATTTTAGACCCTCTCTACTTCTCCAAAATGGGGGCCTTTTTTACACCTGCTGAGAGGGAGGACAAGCTGAACTACTATAGAGACATCCTATGTAATCAGTTGGCTGCTGCCTATCTGTGCCATCGTCCATCCTCTCGCAGGTCTGACCGGGGGGGGGGGGGGGCCCTCTGCGCTCACGTTCCTCTGCCATGGCTGCTGTGCTAGGGTGGTGTGGGGTAGGATCAGTTCCAGCTCCATCAGCAGCAACTTGATTCTATAGTCGCTGATGAGCAGCTTTCTTCACCCATCTAGTGAAGAAACTACTCACCAGCAGCAGCAGCTAGACCTGGAGCAGGAACTGAGCCAGCAGGTAGTGTCATACTTGGACAGTACCCTGCCACCCCACATTGAAGATCCGCTGAAATACTGGGCAGTCAAACTGGATTTGTGGCTGCAACTGGCAGAGTTTGCCCTGGAAAAGCTGTCTTGCACGGCCAGTAGTGTGGCATCAAAGTGGGTAATTAGTGCAGCGGGGGCCATAGTTGCCCCAAGAAGATATCACCTGTCCACCCAAAATAAGGAGAGACTGACCTTTGTCAAGATGTATCAGGCATTGGTCAGCCAGGATTTCCACCCACCAATGCCTGATGCATCAGACTAGATCATCCATGTTGCCACACCAACACTTTGACAAAAGAGACTGGTTTCTTCTGGCTACCTGCCTCAGCTACTATTCTGATGCTGCCACCCGCATGATGCCACACATCTCATGCCAAGTGATTCTTCTTTCATCCACCATCTTCTACTAGTACTGGTATTGCCTCCCACCTCCCCACTCTGTCAACGGGTCACTCTGTGGTCTCCTGATGCTGCTGCCACCTCACCACTCAGGTCTCCTTATGCTGCTGCTGCCACCTCCACACTGTCATTGTGCCACCCTGTGGCCTCCTCTTGATGCTGCTGCTGTCGCCACCTCCACACTCTGTCATTGTGCCACTCTGTGGCCCCTGATGCTGCTGCCACCTCCACACTGTCATTATAGCACCCTTTGGCCTCCTGATGCTGCTGCTGCCACCTCCATACTCTGTCATTGTGCCACTCTGTGGCCTCCAGATGCTGCTGCCACCTCTACACTGTCATTGTGCCACTCTGTGGCTGCCTCCCAATGCTTCTCATACCTCCAGACTCTGTCATAGGGCCACTCTGTGGACTTCTCATGCTGTTCCCACCCTCCCCACTTCATGACTGGGCCACTATTTTGCCTGGCTGACATCACCATTTATTTGACCCTTCTGATCTGTCAGAAGAAAGGAAAATGAGACGCACAACGGATCCTGTCTATCTAACATCTGTAAGGCCTGCATGACATGGTCCCTATTTTGGAACAAGATTCACAGGGTGATTACTCAGAGCCTGCACTGTCCCTGCAGTCTCCCTATTCTCTCCTTCTGCTCTCCCACAGTGTCTAAAAACTCTCCCTACAATCTCCCTACACTGTCCCTATCCAATATTCTACAATTAAAAGATTGCTAAAAGACTGGGATGGCTATCTGCTGATTGGCTGGTTGCACAGCATTATGGATCATATCTTCTTCCTGGGCTTCTTACTTTCACTTTGTAATGTGTAGCCAGCATTTCAGGAAAATATATATTTTTTACAATAAAGTCAGAGGAAATTCTGATTCATAGCAAATCAAAGTTTTCCTAAAATTCAGATTGAATTCAATTCGCTTCACTTCGATTAACTCAACACTAATTGTGACCCTCAGGATAGGCACACATGCCCTCTGAACAATTTAGGTGATTTCACCATCACCACCTCCTCTGGCGGAGAGCTCCATGGTTGCATTAAAGAATCCTCTTCTATGTTTGTGTAGAAACCCGCTTTAGTTGTAGAGGATGTCCCCTCGTCACAGTTATAGTCGTGGGTATAAAGAGATGATGGGAGAGATCTTTGTACTGACCCCTGATGTATTTATACATAGTTATTAGATCTCCCCTCAGTCATCATTTTTCTAAACTAAATAACCCTAATTTTGATAATCCATGTGCGTTTGTAGTCCACCTATTTCACGTATTTCTGTTGTTGCCTGCTGTGTCTATTCTTGGTCACTCCACCCGACAGGCATAGTTAGATCAATTTATTATTGCGTTTTTTTATGAGCTATTTGGTATTTGACCAAACCTATCCATCCTGATCACTTTGTTATGCAAGGTCTACATTGTGTTTGGCATATGAGGTAGTAAATTCTCACTATATATGTCACAAGATATGTGTTTTTCTTCAATGGGAGTCAGTGGTAGACATATATGCATAGGGATTGAGCTGCATATGTTTGGGGCAATAGGTTTCCTGAATATTTCAAGTTTCCACTAAACATCTTTCCCAAACGCAGTGCACATTCTTAACTATGGTTTTTACATTGACCGTAGATAAATGAATGACAGATTCTAGTCCTTCTTGTTTCTGAAAAAAGAGGCACATACCATAGAAACATAGAAACATAGAATGTGTCGGCAGATAAGAACCATTTGGCCCATCTAGTCTGCCCAATATATCTGAATCCTATTAATAGTCCCTGGCCCTATCTTATATGAAGGATAGCCTTATGCCTATCCCATGCATGCTTAAACTCCTTCACTGTATTTGCAGCTACCACTTCTGCAGGAAGGCTATTCCATGCATCCACTACTCTCTCAGTAAAGTAATACTTCCTTATATTACTTTTAAACCTATGCCCCTCTAATTTAAAACTGTGTCCTCTTGTGGTAGTTTTTCTTCTTTTAAATATGCTCTCCTCCTTTACCGAGTTGATTCCCTTTATGTATTTAAAAGTTTCTATCATATCCCCTCTGTCTCTTCTTTCTTCCAAGCTATACATATTAAGGTCCTTTAACCTTTCCTGGTAAGTTTTATCCTGCAATCCATGTACTAGTTTAGTAGCTCTTCTCTGAACTCTCTCTAGAGTATCTATATCCTTCTGGAGATATGGCCTCCAGTACTGCGCACAATACTCCAAGTGAGGTCTCACCAGTGTTCTGTACAGTGGCATAAGCACTTCACTCTTTCTACTGCTTATACCTCTCCCTATACATCCAAGCATTCTGCTGGCATTTCGTGCTGCCTTATTACATTGTCTTCCCACCTTTAAGTCTTCTGAAATAATTACTCCTAAATCCCTTTCCTCAGATACTGAGGTCAGGACTGTGTCAAATATTCTATATTCTGCCCTTGGGTTTTTACGCCCCAGGTGCATTATCTTGCACTTATCCACATTAAATTTCAGTTGCCAGAGTTCTGATCATTCTTCTAGTTTTCCTAAATCCTTTTCCATTTGGCGTTTCCCTCCAGGAACATCAACCCTGTTACATATCTTTGTGTCATCAGCGAAAAGACAAACCTTACCATCGAGGCCTTTTGCAATATCACTTATGAAGATATTAAACAAAATTGGTCCCAGTACAGATCCCTGTGGAACCCCACTGGTAACATGACCTTGTTTTGAATGTTCTCCATTGACTACAACCCTCTGCTGTCTGTCACTCAGCCACTGCCTAATCCACTCAACAATATGGGAGTCCATGCTCAATGACTGCAGTTTATTGATAAGTCTTCTATGTGGGACAGTGTCAAAAGCCTTACTAAAATCTAGATATGGGATGTCTACTGCACCTCCACCGTCTATTATTTTAGTCACCCAGTCAAAAAAATCTATAAGATTTGTTTGACATGATCTCCCTGAAGTAAACCCATGTTGTTTTTCATCTTGCAATCCATGGGATTTTAGATGTTCCACAATCCTATCCTTTAATAGGGTTTCCATTAATTTGCCTGCTATTGATGTCAGACTCACTGGTCTATAGTTGCTCGATTCCTCCCTACTACCTTTCTTGTGAATGGGCACGACATTTGCCAATTTCCAATCTTCCGGGACGACTCCTGTTACTAATGATTGGTTAAATAAATCTGTTAACGGTTTTGCCAGCTCACCACTAAGCTCTTTTAATAATTTTGGGTGTATCTCATCAGGCCCCTGTGACTTATTTGTCTTCACTTTAGACAGCAAACTTAGAACATCTTCCTCTGTAAAGACACATGCATCAAACGATTTATTAGTCATCCTTTCTAGTGGAGGTCCTTCTCCTTCTTTTTCTTTTGTAAAAACTGAACAGAAGTATTCATTAAGGCAGTCGGCTAGCCCTTTATTCTCTTCTACATACCTTCCGTCCTTTGTTTTTAATTTAGTTATTCCTTGTTTTAATTTCCTTTTTTCATTTATATATCTGAAGAATGTCTTATCCCCTTGTTTCATAGACTGAGCTAGTTTTTCTTCTGCCTGCGCTTTAGAAGTTCTTATAACTTGCTTGGCCTCTTTCTGCCTAATCTTGTAGATTTCCTTATCTTCATTGCTCTGGGTTTTTTTATAATTACAAAATGCTAGCTTTTTATTTTTAATGATTTGGGCCACTTCTGCTGAGTACCTTCAAAATGAAACCCCACCATTGAATACTGTCCACACCAAATCTGTTTATTCTCTGAAGACAATACGAACAGTACTTGTAGTAGTGTCCATTCTGCTTCAGTCATAGTAATTCCCATATTCTCACCCTTACTGTAGCCTGCGCTGTCCCAGTCTGTTGTGCCTATGAGCTATGTATGATGTGCCTGTGGGTATGACTACAGTGCTTCAAGCAAATTACTGACAGAATCAACTCTGCTACATTGCATTTAAATGAAAAACAATTTCCAATTTATTTATTTTTTACTAAAGAATACCTAAGTGTGATTGTACTGTATAACACTACCTTGCTGCTGGAAGTACTTGGTACTTACCAGTCATGGCCATAAGTGTTGGCACCCCTGAAATTTTTCCAGAAAATGAAGTATTTCTCCCAGAAAATGATTGCAATTACACATGCTTTGTTACACACATTTATTTCCTTTCTGTGTATTTGAACAACACAAAGAACTGAGAAAAAAAGGCAAATTGGACATAATTTCACACAAAACTCCAAAAATCGACCACACATAATTGTTGGTACCTTTTCAAAATTGTGGGTAAACAACTTTGTTTCAAACATATGATGCTCGTTCATACTCACTTGTGACAATAAACAGGTGTGGGCAATATAAAAATCACACCGGAAACCAGATAAAAAGAGGAGAAGTTGACTCAATCTTTGCATTGTGTGTCTGCGTGTGCCACACTAAGCATGGCTAACAGACAGAAAAGAACTGTCCAAATGTCACGAGGGTGTCAAGAACCACGCCTGACTCCGTTATACCCGGGGTCAGGAAGTCGCAGCGGTTGGCTGCGCGCTCTATGTAAGATAGGGCTGTTTTCTTATGGTAGCTTTCTGGGTTTGCTTTGCAACCCTTTTTGGCTCACTCAGGGATCCGTAGCTCCTTCTCCTCAGCTGTTCCTTGTCCAGCACTCCCAACCTCCTTATATTCCCCTCTCACACTTCTCTGGTTGCCAGATATAGAGCTTCCTGCCTGGACTTCTATTCTGACCCTCTGGAGCTGTGTTGCTGCGTTCTCTGGTTGTTGGTCCAGAACGCTACCCTCCGGATCCCTGTTGGACCTTTGTGGTCTGCTGTGGTCGCCCACCTGGGTGTATGTGTTTGTCTGTATTGTCTGTCCTCTCCCTGGTGTTTCCCTCTTAGTGTCAGTGGTGCGGACTAGCGATTGGTGCGGTGCGGTTCACTATCTAGGGCTCATTTTAGGGAAAGCCAGGGTTTAGGCACGTGATCGCCGCACGGGTGAGGAACCCGTCTAGGGACGTCAGGGCAGTCAGGTGCCAGCCGCAAGGTGAGTCAGGGGTCACCACCTTTCCCTCTCCCTTGGGCAGGGCTTTCCCTTTTCCCTCCCTGTGCGTGACGCCGGTCATTACACCAAAATTGTGGAAATATATCAACAATCTCAAGTTTACAAGTACATCTCCAGAGATCTTAACATAATCATGAATTTTCAAACCCATGCCACTGTAGCTAATCTCCCTGGACGTAGACGGAAGAGAAAAATTGATGGAACGCTGCAATGCAGGATAGTCCGGATGGTGGATAAGTAGCCCGAGTCAAGTTCCAAATAAATTCAAGCTGTCCTGCCGGGTCAGGGTGCATCAGTGTCAGCATGAACTATCCGTCGACATTTGAATTAAATGAAGCGCTATGGCAAGAAACCCAGGAGGACCCCACTACTGACACAGAAACATAAAAAAGCTAGACTGCTGTTTGCCAAAATATACATGTGCAAGGCATCATTAAATCCGAAGATTTCCAAAGGATTTTGGGTCGCAAAGTAGGGTCCAGTGTCAGAAAGCAAGGTTTGTGTCCTATGTTGACCCCAAACATACTTCAAGAAGAACCCAGAAATCGATTAAAACAAAGCACTGGAGAGTTCTGATGTGGCCAGTAATGAGTCTGTATCTAAATTCTATTGAACACCTGTGGAGAGATCCTAAAATTGCTGTTGGGAGAAGGCACACTTCAAATATGAGACACCTGGAGCAGTTTGCTAAAGAAGAGTGGTCCAAAATACCAGTTGAGAGGTGTAAGAAGCTTGTTGATGGTTATAGGAAGTGATTAATTTCAGGTATGTCTTCCAAAGGGTGTGCAACAAAATATTAAGTTGAGGGTGCCAGTAAATTTGTCCGGCCCATTTCTAAAGTTTTGCCTGAAATTATATCCTTTTTGGCCTTTTTTTCTCAGTTTTTTTTTTTTTTGTGTTGTTCCAATACACACAAAGGAAATAAACGTGTATAACAAAACATGTATAATTGCAATAATTTTCTGGGAGAAATACTTATTTTTCTGGAAAAAAAATTCAGGGGTGCCAACACTTATGGTCATGACTTGTATATTATTAGAAGTTTTAAAGCAACATTTACAAAGTGGAGAAAAACCTACATAATACTCACTTTACATTGATTTAAAGGCTGCCATTATTAAAGGGGGTCTGTCACCTCCATATGTCCATATACAGTGCTTACATTGTCCTATTACACACCTATACATCAATGTAATGGTACCTTTGTTATTTTCTTTACACTTGCAGAAGCTAGAAAAATAATGTTTAATTCATATGCAAATGAGCACTCGCAAGTGCCCAGGGGCGGCGTTCACTGTGTAGGAGCCTAGGCGGCTCTGCCTCATTTCATTGTTACTTGGCCCCAGCCTCTGCCTAGCCCTCCTATTCCCTTGCGTCATCCTTCGATCCAGCCGAGATCCTACACAGTGAACACCGCCCCTGGGCACTTGCGAGTGCTCATTTGCATATGAATTAAACGTTGCTTTTTACAGCTTCTGCAAGTGTAAAGAAAATAACAAAGGTACCATTACATTTATGTATGTTGTAGGTGTGCGATAGGACAATGTAAGCGCTGTATATGGACATATGGTGGTGACAGACTCCCTTTAATGGAAGTCATGATGTTGTGTCATATTCATCATATGGTGAATTGTATTGACTATCATAGGCTACGTTGAACGTTCCATTGTTTTGATGACAAGACTAGTATTGTATGCTGCATGATTAATGCCGTCAAATTTACAAAATCCCTGATAGAAACCCCAAAAGAGGTTCCTAAAGCCACTGTAAAAAGAGCCTTGTTTTCCATTGACACTCCAATACATGTCCTCCACTGTCTGGTCTTATTACTCTTCACTAGGCACTAGGGGAACACCTGCGTATGAGTCTCTGCAGATCTTAATACAGTGACCTTTTTACAATTCTCCCATTTATGTTCTAGAGAAGGTTCTTACTCTAGTTTATGAACAGGGAACGTCTTTATTTTGTCTCTATTTTTGCTGACAGTTACCTGAGTGTTCGCACACTAGTTCCAGTGTAGTCAGGCCTGTTTAACATCAAGCACAAGGAAGCTAAGCATGACAGATCATATGGGGGCCATCAGCAAAATTTTTCCAATTTGACAAAAAATGTTAGTAATAGCATTTATAGATGGAGCTTTCAGCACAGAGACTTAGCACAGCTGTACTGTAGGAATTTCTATTGGTACAAAATACAGAAGTCAATGCGTTCCAGCTGTAGAAAAATAAATGTCCGGATGTCCCTCAAATATCTTAATGTAAACACGTCAATGGGATCACACATCAAATGAAGAACTACTGGTATACCAGTCATTGGAATTATAGAAAATACTCAGAAGAACACCTTAAAAATCTTTATGCATGTCTTCTGCCTATCATACAGTGTTCCCCTAGTTTAAATTAGTAGAGAAAAGCAAATCCATAAAAAAAAAAATCTAATTTGTAATGAATTTCCCAAAAAGCAAATATGAAACGTTTGCAATTAATTTTGGACAAATTGTTCAAAATGGCAGCCACCATTTTACTGCTCAGAAGACAGAGGAGAAGGCATCTACCAACAAAAGTTCAAATATTTGGACAATTTATTTAAAGTAGAAAAAACAAAAAACTCACAGTGCAGTGTTTTATTAAAAAGGCTGTTTGCTAGCACTGGCTCTCATCCATTTACCCATAGCTATTCTGTATAAGTCACTGTCACTTTGACACTATTAATGCTGTCTTGTAGTTAAACATCCTGTAAGAGGTTGGATATCGTCATAGGAGACCTTAGAGTGCCATAAATGACTTTGCAGAGCAAAGTGGCCACTTTTGATTTTGGTCCGATTTATTCTAATGGCCGATTTGTGCGAATTTACTCATCTCCATTATTAGGCTTGGGCTAAACTGCAAGGTTTATTGTACAATACCATTTACAGGCAAGACGTACAACAAAATGTAGTTGATGCGACTATTATGCAAGTCAAGTCTTGTAAATTTTTAATTCTTCAGAAATTTGTTGGAAAATGTTGCAAATTGTTTTCGATTCACTTTCATTACAGAGTCTCATATAGGGGATGTCATAGAGGAGGGTCCCCCTCTTGGGACTCCCCAATAGGAGATAGACATAAGAGCTGCAAACAGTGGCGGATTATAATAGGGTCGTTCGGGTCAGTAGCCCCGGGCCCGGCATCCCTGGGGGCCCAACGCCGACCAGAACGCCCGCATACTGTGGCGGGGCACGGGAGCGAATAGTTACCTGCCCCGCTGCTGATCACCGCCATAGGCTTCAGGCCTAGAAGGTCTGAGGCCTATGCGGTAGTAAAATCCCGGCATAGGCGTGCATGATGACGTCATCTCGCACCTCTGTCGGGAGGGACGCAGGACAATGAAGAAGGAGGAGGACATGGGGCAGTGTGGTAGCAAATCAGTTCGGGGGGAAGATTAATAAATGGGGCAAATAACTTCATGTGGGGCAGTGTGGGGGCAGATTATTACTTGGGGGCAGATTAGTTCATGGGGGCAGTGTGGGGGCAAATCACTTCAGGGGGTGCAGTGTGGGGCAAATTCTTCATGGTGGGCAGTGTGTTGCCAAATTACTTCAGGGAGTGCAGTGTGGGGGCAAAATACTTCAGGGGATGCAGTGTGGGGCAAATTACTTTATGGGCGCCAGAGTGGGGGCAAATTATTTCATGGGAGTGCAGTGTGGGGGCAAATTACTTCATGGGGCAGTATGGGGGCAATATTCTTCAGGGGGTGCTGTGTGGGGGCAAATTACTTCAGGGGGTGCAGTGTGGGGGCAAATTACTTTATGGGCGCTAATGTGTGGGGGCAAATTACTTCAGGGGGTGCAGTGTGGGGGAAAATTACTTCATGGGGTGCAGTGTGGGGGCAAATTACTTCATGGGAGTGCAGTGTGGGGGCAAATTATTTCATGGGAGTGCAGTGTGGGGGCAAATTACTTCATGGGAGTGCAGTGTGGGGGAAATTACTCCAAGGGAGTACAGTGTGGGGGAAATTACTTCATGGGAGTACAGTGTGGGGGAAATTACTATATGGGGCAGTGTGGGGGAAATTACTATATGGGGCAGTGTGGAGGAGATTACTATATGGGGCAGTGTGGGGGAAATTACTATATGGGGGAAATTACTATATGGGGGAAATTACTGTTTGGGGGAAATTACTGTTTGGGGCAGTGTGGGGGAAATTACTGTGTGTGGGAAATTACCATATGGGGCAGTGTGGGGGAGATTACTATATGGAGCAGTGTGGGGGAAATTACTGTATGGGGGCAGTGTGGGGGAAATTACTACATGGGGCAGTGTGGGGGCATTTCTATTAGGGGACATTATTTTTGGGGACAATATATAGGCATTATTACCTGGAGCACAATATAGGGTGTTATTATTACTGGGGGCACTCTAGAGGACATTATAATTGCTGTAGACAGGGACCTTTGGGATAATTTATCAAACTGGTGTAAAGTAGAACTGGTTAAGTAGCCCATAGCAACCAATCAGATTCCACCTTCCATTTTTGACAGCTTTTTTGGAAAACGAACAGTGGAATCTGATTGGTTGCTGTGGGCAACTAAGCAAGTTCTACTTTATGCCAGTTTGATAAATGTCCCCAATTATGAAAAATCTAGTGTGTCTGTGTAACAAACTCTGCAGAGATGAGATGCGGCTGAAAGAATTTGTCATGGTGGTCTGGGTCAAACGGAGGAATTCTCCTATATGTAGAGCGGGCTAAGATTTTTATTTGTAAATGTTACCTGCAGTCCTATGTAAAAGCCCAGATAACAGTGCTAACTTTCTGTGTGCAGATAATGTAGTAGATGTTCCCTGCAGTCCTATGTAACACCCCACATAACACAATAATTCACCGTGTTATGTGGGGTGTTACATATGACTTCAGGTAACATCTATGACATCTATACACAGAGAGTTAGGAGATTGGTGGGGGTCTGACTCCTGGCACCCCCGACAATCAGCTGTTTGAGGAGACCGCGACATTCCAGTGAGCGCCGCAGCCTCTTTGCTCCTTACCAAGCACAGCTCCATCCATTTGATAGCACTGAGCTTGGTATTGCAGCTCAGCCCCAATCACTCAGATGTGATTGAGCTTCACCTACAGTACACCACGTGAACGATGAATATGATGTAATATAGCCTAGGAAGAGAATTTGGCGCTCACGAAGCACTGCAGCCTCTTCATACAGATTTTTTTTTTTACTAAAAAGAAGGGTGGGGGGGTCTCGAGTTGGGTAGACAGCCCCGGGTTCACATGCACTAAATCTGCCCCTGGCTGCAACCTTAGGCTCATCCATATACAGTATTACACTGAAAGGCGATTTATTTCAAAAGCTCCAATGTAATAGTATGTTTTCCCCGCAGTGCTTTGTGATCCCCAAGGGGTTTCATTTTAACTTCTCTGCATCTCTTTGTTGCATGAGCTTTAAAGAGGTTTCTGTTCAGGCCCTGTAAAAAAACTTGGAATGGCCAGGCTTTGTGTGTAAAAAAAAATGGTGGAGACAATGATGAGGACCCTTTGGTTAGTATAAATAAAGTCTTTCTTTACTGAGTAGATGATAGGGGTTGCATTATAAATACAAGCAGGCGGCAGAGTTTGCAGGTATTGCACAGAGTAGACTTTTCACAAAGGATGCATATAAGAGGTGGCAATTATGGCATTAGTACTCGCTGAGTCTCTCACTAGATACACTATGTAGTCCTTCCAAATTAACCACCGGCGTGTATTTACTCACAATATACTTTTTTGCAGTTCCCATTTGCAGGTTGCTGTCCTAGATCGGATGGCCAGTCTGCCTTAGAAGTGTGGTGGGTGACATAAGCAATTAACCACACGCAGTAAAGTCTACTGTCATAAGCATGCATTTACCTCACTGTCTCAGTCCAGCATGGCCTTTAAAATGGTTCTCAATAGGGTTGAGCGTACCCGAACTGTAATTTTTGGACCACGGACCCGAACCCGAACATTTCAGTAAAAGTTTGGGCTCAGGTTCAGTGTTCGGCAATTTCTTTGCGCTTTTTGAAAGGCTGCAGAGCAGCCAATCAACAAGCGTTTAACTCTGTGCCCTTAGAAGCCATCACAGCCATGCCTACTAATGGCATGGCTGTGATTGGCCAGTGCAGCATGTGACCCAGCCCCTATATAAGCTGGAGTCACGTAGCGCTGCACGTCACTCTGCTGTGCTTAGTGTAGAGATAGGATGCTGCTGCTGTGAGGGGGGGAATAGGAAAGAATCTTTAATCTGAAGTGCTTGTTAACTCAGCGATCTACATAGATTTAGTTTTGTGAGTGCAGTGCACAATGTTTTTACCCTGCCCTGAGCCCTGTGACATAGAAAAATAACTTTCATCCGTCTGTTAGTTAGGTGGGCGGCGGCGGCCATTCTATGCAAGCTCAGTGCACCAGCACTGCATATGTGCTTTTGTGACAAACAAATCCAAGCTTGAAATACTGGAATAATAATCTGGGTTTAAAAAAAACAAATTTTTTTGGCAATATCCTAAATCTGGTGCATTTGCAGCATTTGTCAGTGTGCAATTTAAGCTAGAAATACAGCAATAATTTTCTGGGTTTTAAAAAACACCCTTTTTGGGCAAATTACTCAATTTTACAGCCCTTGCTGCATCTGTACGTGAGAGATACGTGCTTTCGATACTGCTGTCATATTCTGTTAGTAACAAAAACACCCATTTTGGGCAAAGTACTTAATATTGCAACCTTTGCTGCATCTGTGATTGTTAAAAACAAGCTTGAAATACTTCAATAATTTTCTGGGTTTTAAAAAACACCCATTTTTGGCAATAACCTCCATCTGGGGCCTCTGCTGCATTAGTCAGTGTGCAATTTAAGCTAGAAATACAGCAATTTTCTGGGTTTTAAAAAACACCCTTTTTGGGCAAAATACTAAATTTTACAGCCCTTGCTGCATCTGTACATGTGAAATTCAAGCGTTATATACTGCTGTCATATTCTGTTGTTCAAAAAAACACCCATTTTGGGCAAAATACTTAATTTGCGGCCTTGTCTGCATCTGTCATTGTGAGATACACGCTTTAGATACTGCTGTGCTATTCTGCTATTAAAAAGACACCCATTTAGGGCAAAAAACGTAATTTTGCAGTCTTTGCTGCATCTGTCATTGTGAGATACACCCTTTACATACTGCTGTGCTATTCTGTTATTTAAAAAAACACCCATTTTGAGCAAAAATCTTAATTTGTGGCCTTGTCTGCATCCAGGGCCGGTGCAAGGATTTTTGCCGCCATAGGCAAGATAAAAATTTACGCTCCCCCCCCCTTCCCTCTTATCAGATGATCTGCCCATATCATGACATCACATATGTTCCACCCCTTTCTCAGCATTTAAATTAAAAGAGAGTTATATGTTCCAATAAAGCCCCCTATTAAGAATGGTGGAGAATAACTACCACAACTTTGACCTTAAATTTAAAATTCACTTTTAACCCTGTAGTTTTTGGTTCAAAACACTGACAAATTGCACAAAAGGCCATAATGTAAAATAAAGTGCAAATTTAAATTGTTTAATACATAAACATTCTGAAAGTGCAATACAACATAACACTGTTATGGGGAGGATCTGTGGATGACGCACTGTTATGGGGGGGATCTGTGGATGACGCACTGTTATGGGAGGATCTGTGGATGACGCACTGTTATGGGGGGATCTGTGGATGACGCACTGTTATGGGAGGATCTGTCGATGACGCACTGTTATGAGAGGATCTGTGGAAGACGCACTGTTATGGGAGGATCTGTGGATGACGCACTGTTATGGGAGGATCTGTGGATGACGCACTGTTATGGGGGGATCTGTGGATGACGCACTGTTATGGGAGGATCTGTCGATGACGCACTGTTATGAGAGGATCTGTGGAAGACGCACTGTTATGGGAGGATCTGTGGATGACGCACTGTTATGGGAGGATCTGTGGATGACGCACTGTTATGGGAGGATCTGTGGATGACGCACTGTTATGGGAGGATCTGTGGATGACGCACTGTTATGGGAGGATCTGTGGATGACGCACTGTTATAGGAGGATCTGTGGATGACGCACTGTTGTGGGGAGGATCTGTGGATGACGCACTGTTATGGGGAGGATCTGTGGATGACGCACTGTTATGGGGAGGATCTGTGGATGACGCACTGTTATGGGAGGATCTGTGGATGCCGCACTGTTATGGGAGGATCTGTGGATGATGCACTGTTATGGGAGGATCTGTGGATAACACTTATGTCATCCACAGATTCCCATGTGTCATCTACAGATCCCCCATCAGATGCATCAGTGTGAAGGGAGGAGGCGGAGACACTAATGGTGGGGCCCGTTGCAGGGATTCTACTCTAATACACCGGGCCCCGCCGCAGCTGTTAAGTACATTCAATCCGAATGGGTCCGCAATTACTGTACTGTACTTACTGTAGTACCTTATGTATAGCATTAAGACGGCGCAGACCGGCAGCTCCCTCCTCATGCGCCGCCTGCCTGCTTATCTCACTTTATGAATGAACAGGCAGGCGGGCAGGCGGCGCATGAGGAGGGAACTGCGGCAGGAGGCGCATGACCGAGGGAGCTGCCGGTCAGCGCCATCTTAATGCTATACATAAGGTACTACAGTAAGTACAGTACAGTAATTGCGGACCCATTCGGATTGAATGTACTTAACAGCTGCGGGGCCTGGTGTATTAGAGTAGAGTCACTGCACCGGGCCCCGCCATGAGTGTCCCCGCCTCCTCCCTCCACACTGATACTTCGCTGGCCGCGCTGTGCAGCATAGCGGCCAGCGAAGTATCCGCAATACGCTTTATATGACGCACGGCCATTTCCCCCCCACTTTTGGGGGGAAAAAGTGTGTCTTATAAGGCAAAAAATACAGTAAATAATAAACATATTGCATTGTCTAATGACTACTTACCACCAGGACAATAAGATGAGCTGGTCTCTGGCTGCAGTCTGGCTCTTGGTCTGGCTCTGGGGACTGGAGTCTGGAGACAAGCACACGGTAGTACGTACACCATTCACCAATGTCGCCCTGGGGTCCGTCCTGGGGAAGAAGAAAGCACCTGCACTCCAATCGAGGTAGGACTGGAGCCCACTTCTGTTCTGTCCCAGAAGGAGAAGGCAATTTAGGCACTGCCGCTGCTGCCGCACTGGGGGTCGGGGGTGGCAAATTGCTGGTGGTGGGACTGGTGGACCGTGATCGCGGCTGGCTGCTCGGCTGCTGCTCAGTGTGCGGCCTTCTCTTCCTCCTTCGCTCCACCCCTCTCTCTGCGTCACGTGACGTGCTCAAGGGTGGGAGGGGTCAGGGAGGGGTCAGGGGGTTCAGATCAAGATCATTCAGGGAGGGCGGCAGAGCTCAGCCTCCGCTCCACCCTCAGCAGCCCAGCAGCCAGCCAGGTAAGCTAGCACAGCAGTTAGTCACTCAGTCAGACCACCAGTCCAGAGAAACAGACAGCACAGAGGTGTCAGACTGTCATTGTCACTGTCAGTGTCAGTGACAGTCTCCTCTCAGTCAGACTGTCTCTCTGGTCTGCAGAGCTGCGCCGGTGCGCCCCCGCCCCACCCCCACGGCTTCACCGAGGCAGGCGGCAGCGGCTCAGCCTCTGCCCCGATTCTCCTCCGAGGCTGCGCCTGCTCCGACATGTCAGACAACAACAGCACATGACAGAGCAGCAGAGACAGCAGGCGCAGGCAGGCTGCGCAGCACTGAGCTGGCGGCCAGAGATTCTTTAGAGCGGCAAGCGCTTAGTCTCAGTCGCTCTGGCGGCGCAGCATGAGGGGCGCCGCCGGCCGGCCGCCCAAACTTATATTATAACCAACGTTTTTTTTTTTTTTAAACCGCAACGGGTGCCCCCTCCTAAATGGCGCCCTAGGCGACTGCCTAGGTCGCCTTACTGGTGGCACCGGCCTTGTCTGCATCTGTACGTGTGAGATACACGCTTTAGATACTGCTGTGCTATTCTGGTATTAAAAAACACCCATTTAGGGCAATAATCTTCATTTTGCAGCCTTTGCTGCATATGTCATTGTGGGATACACCCTTTAGTTACTGTTGTTCTATTCTGCTATTAAAAAAAACACCCATTTATGGCAAATATCTTAATTTTGCAGCCTTTGCTGCATCTGTCATTGTGAGATACACCCTTTAGATACTGTTGTTCTATTTCGTTATTAAAAAACACCAATTTTGGGCAAGATCCTAAATTTGAGAAAAATGAGGAGAGTGTCAAATAAGGGACGTGGCCCCGGTCGTGGTGCTGCTGGTGGAGCTCCTGTTGCAGGGAGAGGACGTGGTCGATCTGTGCCAGCTACACGCACAAGTGAAACCCCTTCCTCAGGTGCGAGTAGGCAACAGAACCTTCAGCGGTATTTGGTCGGGCCTAAGGCGGCTCTATGAATGGTGAGGCCAGAAAAAGTACTGGCAATAGTAGATTGGGTTGCTGACAGTACCTCCAGTTCCTTTACACTGTCTCCCACCCAGTCTCCTGCT
The DNA here is from genome assembly GCF_905171765.1 of Bufo bufo. Taxonomy (NCBI): domain Eukaryota; kingdom Metazoa; phylum Chordata; class Amphibia; order Anura; family Bufonidae; genus Bufo; species Bufo bufo. The sequence continues at coordinate 701,845,636 of NC_053389.1, forward strand.
GAAAGATCAGAGTTGGCACCTGCAGCCGATGTCCATCAGTCTTTTACCTCACCCCCTTGCAAATTAGCCAAGCAGTCTGAATCCCAAGTCATGCAGCAGTCTCTTCTGCTTTTTGATGACTCTGCTAGCAGGGTTTCCCAGGGCCAACCACCTAGTCCTGCCCCAGAAGTGGAAGAGATTGAGTGCACTGATACCCAACCACTTATGTTTCAAGAAGAGTACATGGGAGGACCATCGCAGCACGTCTCGGATGATGACTAAACACAGGTGCCAACTGCTGTGGCTTTCGAAAGTGTGCAGACTGACAAGGAGGGCAGGAGTGAAGACTGGGTGGAAGATGATGTGGAGGACGATGAGGTCCTCGACCCCACATGGAATCAAGGTCATGCGAATGACCTGTGTAGTTCGGATTCAAGAAGTAATTGTAAAGCAGCACATCATGGATCTCTCGACCTACCCGGAATGCATCAGCCGTGGTGGAATCGCCAATCCTAAGCATAAGCACAGGTAGATGAAAAAAAGAGTTTCACAGCAGCATGTCTGGTGTGACTTTTTATTTGGGGACCAAAAGTGCACACACAAAAATTCACGATGTTTCGGCTACGCAGTAGCCTTTATCAAGTGTGTAGTTCGGAGGAAGAGGCAGTGGTCGCATAGAGCCACCAGCACAGCAGAAGAGGGAGCAGGGTGCAAAAGCAGAGAAGCCGTCCCCTAGACAGTACGCCTGCTACTGCCCACCGCAGCAAGGGACCGAGCACACCAAAGCCAGCTTCAAGGAGTTCCCTGGCGTGGCAGTTCTTCAGACAATGTGCTGACGACAAGACACGAGTGGTTTGCACGCTGTGCAATCAGAACCTGAAGCGAGGCATAAACGTTCTCAACCTGAGCACAACCTGCATGACCAGGCATCTAATTGCAAAGCACGAGCTGCAGTGGAGTAGACACCTCAAAAACCAAGAAAGGTCTCTGTCTCCTCCTGCTTCCTCTTCTGCTGCAGTCTCGGCCTCTTCATCCACCTCTGGAGTGACAGTGCCACCTGCCACCCCGCAAACAGAGGATCTGCCAGCAACACCACCACCTGGGTCACCAAGCATCTCCACAATGTCCCATGGAAGCATTCAGCTCTCCATCTCCCAAGCACTGGAGCGGAAGAGGAAGTACCCCCCTACTCACCCTCGATCCCTGGCCCTAAATGCCAGCATTTCAAAATTACTGTCCTTTGAAATGCTGTCATTCCGTCTGGTGAAAACCGAGAGTTTTAAAAGCCTTATGGTGGTGACTGTCCCACAGTACGTCGTGCCCAGCCACCACTACTTTTCCAGGTGTGCCATCCCTTCCCTGCACAACCAAGTGGGGGACAAAATCAGGTGTGCACTGTGCAACGCCATCTGTGGCAGGGTCAACCTAACTACGGATACGTGGACCAGTAAGCACGGTCAGGGACGTTATATCTCCATAACAGCACACTGGGTAAATGCAGTGGCGGCTGAGCCTGAGGCGGATAGCAGTTTGGCGCATGTCCTTCCACCACCGAGGATTGCAGGGCGCTTCAGTTTGCCTGCTGTTGCTTCCTCCTCCTACTCCGCTTCCTCATCCTCTACTGGCTCCACATCCGGTTAGCGTAACACCTTTACCACCAACTTCACCACAGCCAGGGGTAAACGACAGCAGGCAGTTTTAAAACTTATCTGTTTGGGGGACAAACCCCACACCGCGCAGGAGCTGTGGACGGGCCTTGAACAACAGAACGATGAGTGGTTGGTGCCAGTGAGCCTCAAGCCTGGCCTAGTGGTGTACGATAATGGGCGAAATCTCGTAGCAGCTCTGGGACTAGCCGGTTTAACGCATAACCCTTGCCTGGCGCATGTGCTGAATTTGGTGGTGCAGAGGTTCCTTAAAAATTACCCCGATATGTCAGAGCTGCTGCATAAAGTGCGGACCGTCTGTGCGCACTTTCAGTGTTCTCACCCTGCTGCTGCTCGCCTATCAGCGCTGCAGCGTAACTTCAGCCTTCCCGCTCACCGCCTCATATGCGATGTGCCCTCAAGTTGGAACTCCACCTTGCACATGCTGGCCAGACTGCGATAGTGGAATTTCAGCTGCAGCACGCACGGGTGAGTCGCTCTGCGGAACAGCACCACTTCACCACCTTTGACTGGGCCTCCATGCGAGACCTGTGTTCCTTGTTGCGCTGTTTTGAGTACTCCACCAACATGGCCAGTGCCGATAACGCCGTTCTCAGCGTTACTATCCCACTTCTATGCTTCCTTGAAAAAACGCTGCTGGCGATGATGAAAGAGTATGTGGCACAGGAGGAGGAGGAGGAAGAGGGATCATTTCATAGGGTTTCCGGCCAGTCATTCCCAAGTGGCTCCGAGGGTGGGTTCCTGCACCCACAAACGCCAGATACACAATTGTCCAGCCAGGGCATAGTTCTGGAGGATGACGAGGTGGAGGATGAGGAGATGGAGGAGGAGGAACCGTGTTCACAGCAGGGTGGCACCCAAGGACACAGACGATACACCTCCCACAGAGGACATCTTTTTGTTGACTCTGGGCAGCCTGGCACACATGAGCGATTACATGCTGCAGTGTCTCCGCAATGATCGCCAAGTTGCCCACATTCTAACTTGTGGTGATTACTGGGTGGCTACGCTGCTGGATCCTCGTTAAAAGGACAACATACCGTCCTTAATTCCGTCACTGGAGCGTGATCGTAAAATGTGCAAGTACAAGCGCATGCTGGTAGACGAGCTGCTGGTGGCATTCCCACCTGGCAGCGGGGGCACAGTGGAAGCACAAGGCGAGGGCAGAGAAGGAGGAAGAGGTCGCCAACACAGCTAGGGCACCATCAGCACCTCAGAAGGCAGAGTTAGCATGGCCGAAATGTGGAAAAGATTTGTCAGGACGCCACAACAACCAGCACCACCAGCTGATATGGAACGTCTTAGCAGGAGCAGCCTTTCACCAACATGGTGGAGCAGTATGTGTGCACCCGCCTACACATACTGAATGACGGGTCTGCCCCCTTTAACTTCTGGGTCTCCAAATTGGGCACATGGCCTGAGCTTGCCCTTTACGCCTTGGAGGTGCTGGCCTACCCTGCAGCCAGTGTATTATCTGAACGTGTGTTTAGCACGGCAGGGGGCGTTATCACAGACAAGCCCAGCCATCTGTCCACAGCCAATGTGGACAAGCTCACGTTTATTAAAATGAACCAGGAATGGATCCCAGAGGACTTGTACATATCTTGTGCAGAATAGACATGTATACCGGCCTTAACCAGCCAGTGTTATACTATAGCGCAATTGCTCATTGTTGTATTTGGATATTTTCCACTCTTTTGGAGTGTACCCCAATTAAAAATTAAAAAATTAAAACCAAAAACCAGTGTTGGCTACCTCGTTCTCCTCCACCACAGCTTCCACCTACACCGCTATGTCCACCGCCTCCTCAAACTCTTACTCCATATGGACTTCCACCTCATAAATCAAGTTTATTTTTTTAATTTGTACGTATTTTATTTTATGTAATTTCACTGCTATACCTAGTAGACAGGTAAAAAAAATATCATTAATTTGTCTGTTGCATTTTCGTGTGAAATTCACCAATTTTTGGGTGTGATATACCCCTGCTCTACCTAGTAAACAGGTAACATTTCACTAATTTGTCTGTTACATTTTCGGGTGAAATTCACAAATTTTTGGGTGTGATATACCACTGCTATACCTAGTAGACAGGTAAAAAAAAGTCACTAATTTGTCTGTTACATTTTTGGGTGAAATTCACCAATTTTTGGGTGTGATATACCACTGCTATACCTAGTAAACAGGTAAAAAAAATATCATTAATTTGTCTGTTGCATTTTCGTGTGAAATTCATCAATTTTTGGGTGTGATATACCCCTGCTCTACCTAGTAAACAGGTAACATTTCACTAATTTGTCTGTTACATTTTCGGGTGAAATTCACAAATTTTTGGGTGTGATATACCACTGCTATACCTAGTAGACAGGTAAAAAAAAGTCACTAATTTTTCTGTTACATTTTCAGGTGAAATTCACCAATTTTTGGGTGTGATATACCACTGTTATACCTAGTAGAAAGGTAAAAAAAGTCATTAATTTGTCTGTTACATATTCGGGTGAAATTCACCAATTTTTGGGTGTGATATACCCCTGCTCTACCTAGTAGATAGGTAACATTTTACTAATTTGTCTGTTACATTTTCAGGTTAAATTCACCAATTTTTGGGTGTGATATACCACTGCTATACCTAGTAGACAGGTAAACAAATTTCACTAATTTGTTTGCTACATTCTCAGGTGAAATTCACCAATTTTTGGGTGTAATACAGGTTCTTCTCAAAAAATTTGCATATTGTGATAAAGTTCATTATTTTCTGTAATGTACTGATAAACATTAGACTTTCATATATTTTAGATTCATTACACACAACTGAAGTAGTTCAAGCCTTTTCTTGTTTTAATATTGATGATTTTGGCATAGAGCTCATGAAAACCCAAAATTCCTATCTCAAAAAATTAGCATATCATGAAAAGGTTCTCTAAACGAGCTATTAACCTAATCATCTGAATCAACTAATTAACTCTAAACACCTGCAAAATATTCCTGAGGCTTTTAAAAACTCCTAGCCTGGTTCATTTCTCAAAACCGCAATCATGGGTAAGACTGCTGACCTGACTGCTGTCCAGAAGGCCATCATTGACACCCTCAAGCAAGAGGGTAAGACACAGAAAGAAATTTCTGAACGAATAGGCTGTTCCCAGAGTGCTGTATCAAGGCACCTCAGTGGGAAGTCTGTGGGAAGGAAAAAGTGTGGCAGAAAACGCTGCACAACGAGAAGAGGTGACCGGACCCTGAGGAAGATTGTGGAGAAGGACCGATTCCAGACCTTGGGGGACCCGTGGAAGCAGTGGACTGAGTCTGGAGTAGAAACATCCAGAGCCACCGTGTACAGGCGTGTGCAGGAAATGGGCTACAGGTGCCGCATTCCCCAGGTCAAGCCTCTTTTGAACCAGAAACAGCGGCAGAAGCGCCTGACCTGGGCTACAGAGAAGCAGCACTGGACTGTTGCTCAGTGGTCCAAAGTACTTTTTTTGGATGAAAGCAAATTTTGCATGTCATTCGGAAATCAAGGTGCCAGAGTCTGGAGGAAGACTGGGGAGAGGGAAATGCCAAAATGCCTGAAGTCCAGTGTCAAGTACCCACAGTCAGTGATGGTCTGGGGTGCCATGTCAGCTGCTGGTGTTGGTCCACTGTGTTTTATCAAGGGCAGGGTCAATGCAGCTAGCTATCAGGAGATTTTGGAGCACTTCATGCTTCCATCTGCTGAAAAGCTTTATGGAGATGAAGATTTCATTTTTCAGCACGACCTGGCACCTGCTCACAGTGCCGAAACCACTGGTAAATGGTTTACTGACCATGGTATTACTGTGCTCAATTGGCCTGCCAACTCTCCTGACCTGAACCCCATAGAGAATCTGTGGGATATTGGGAAGAGAAAGTTGAGAGACGCAAGACCCAACACTCTGGATGAGCTTAAGGCCGCTATCGAAGCATCCTGGGCCTCCATAACACCTCAGCAGTGCCACAGGCTGATTGCCTCCATGCCACGCCGCATTGAAGCAGTCATTTCTGCAAAAGGATTCCCGACCAAGTATTGAGTGCATAACTGAACTTAATTATTTGAAGGTTGACTTTTTTTGTATTAAAAACACTTTTCTTTTATTGGTCGGATGAAATATGCTAATTTTTTGAGATAGGAATTTTGGGTTTTCATGAGCTGTATGCCAAAATCATCAATATTAAAACAAGAAAAGGCCTGAACTACTTCAGTTGTGTGTAATGAATCTAAAATATATGAAAGTCTAATGTTTATCAGTAGATTACAGAAAATAATGATCTTTATCACAATATGCTAATTTTTTTAGAAGAACCTGTATATCACTGCTATACCTAGTAGACAGGTAAAATATTGTCACAAATTTTCTGTTACATTTTAGGGTGAAATTCACAAATTTTTGGGTGTGATATACCACTGCTATACCTAGTAGACAAGTAAAAAAAATCATTAATTTGTCTGTTACATATTCGGTTGAAATTCACCAATTTTTGGGTGTGATATACCCGTGCTCTACCTAGTAGACAGGTAAAATTTCACTAATTTGTCTACTACATGTTCAGATAAAATTCACAAATTTTTGGGTGTGATATACCACTGCTATACCTAATAGACAGGTAAAAAAAAATCACAAATTTGTCTGTTACATTTTCGGGTGAAATTCACAAATTTTTGGGTGTGATATACCACTGCTATACCTAATAGACAGGTAAAAAAAATCACAAATTTGTCTGTTACATTTTCGGGTGAAATTCACAAATTTTTGGGTGTGATATACCACTGCTATACCTAATAGACAGGTAAAAAAAATTCACTAATTTGTCTGTTGCATTTTTGGGTGAAATTCACCAATTTTTGGGTGTGATATGCCACTGCTATACCTAATAGACAGGTAAAAAAAATCACAAATTTGTCTGTTGCATTTTTGGGTGAAATTCACCAATTTTTGGGTGTGATATACCACTGCTATACCTAGTAGACAGGTAAAAAAAAAATCACTAATTTGTCTGTTACATTCTTGGGTGACATTTGACCATTTTTGCGGTGATTAAACCACTGCTCTGCATAGGTTATAGGGACCTAAATTTCAAAAAATCGTCTGTTACAAGGTGACATTTTACCAATTTTGCCGTATACAAAACCCCTGCTCTGCATAGGTGACAGGGAGTTAAATTTCAAAACTTCTTCTTTAATTGATGCGTGCCCCCTCCTTTCATTCAATGCTTAAGCTTGAATAACTTGTCCTACATTTGCGCTTCAATAATTTGACCCACTTTTCCGCTTGATCATATTTAATTTAAAAAAATGAACCTCCCTTGGATGTGGTCTCTCTTTCTCACACTTCCTCTCCGGCATGGAACCCTGATTTCTCCGATAACTGTGATCAACATGGTAGTCTCAGAAAAAAACATCGAAAGTTGTTAGAGAAGATATCCAAATGGATCGTGGTGACGTGCGATCAGGCAGAAGTTATCTAGGGTCAACAAAGCGGCAGCAGAGGCATGTCCTGTCTCACGTTTCCAAATCCTAAATACCCCAGTGAAATTTCCTATAATTTTTTATTAATCATTCCAATAACAGGGCATCTTAAGAGTCCTGTATTGTTATTTATCGTCACTACCTCCCCGAATCGGGAGTGGGTAATTGCCGCGCGCCCCCTCCTTTCCTTCGATTCTTCTGCTTTAATAACTTTTCCCATATTTCCACTCGATCACAATAAAATTTCATCCATTGATCTCCCTTGGATGTGGTCTCTCTTTCTCACGCTCCCTCTCCGGCGTGGAACCCTGATTCACAGATAACCGTGATCAACATAGTAGGCTCAGAAAAGAACATCAAAGTTGATAGAGCAGATATCCAAATGGATCGTGGACGTCACAGTGACGTGCGACATAGTGGGGCAGTATGTCTGCACACGCCTACATGACTAAATGATGGGTCTGCCCCCTTCAACTTCTGGGTCTCCAAATTGGGCACATGGCCTGAACTTGCCCTTTACCCCTTGGAGGTGCTGGCCTGCCCTGCAGCTAGTGTATTGTCTGAATGTGTGTTTAGCACGACCGGAGGGGGTTATCACAGGTTATATTTCCCAATATTTTGGGGTGTACCCTAATTTAAAAAAATAAAAATAAATTCAAAACCAAAAAGCAGTGTAGGCTATCTCCTTCTCCTCCACCGCCACTTCCACCTACACCGCCACATCCACCGCCTCCTCAACCTCCTACTCCATATGGACCTTGTCCTCCTAGCTAAAGATTATTAGTTTTTACTTTTACGTATTTTATGTTATTTAAAGTCATTTCCCTATCCATATTTGTTTGCAGACGACTTGCCATGCTCTTAACCACATTTTGATGCCATTTGCAGCCCTCTAGACCTTTCCATGAAATTTTTACAGCCATTTTAGTGCTCAAAAGTTCGGGTCCCCATTGACTTCAATGGGGTTCGGGTTTGGTGTCAAGTTCAGGTCAAGTTCGGGTCTCGAACTTGAACCTTTTTGTGAAGTTCGGCTGAACCCGTCAAACCCGAACATCCAGGTGTCCACTCAACTCTAGTTCTCAACCATCTTTAAATATTCTCAGATGAATAATCCTTAAGAAAGTTGTTTTTAACAGTTGTCTACTCTGGAAAGTTTTCCTGGATAAGTCTTCTCTTTAGGGCCTACTATCTACTCAACAAACTGGGAAGAAACAGGGGCAAGACCAGCCTGTCTCCTGGCAACCAACTAAAGACTGCCAGATTAGGTATTTTCTACCCATATATAAACTTTTGGGATTCACAGTGCACATATCATCATTGTAAGTAAAATACTGGCAATTAATAATGCCAGTGAAAAACTTTTAACAACACTAACTTCCTGGCTACGTGCTGGCTGGACTGGTGGTTTACTGGCTGGGTGGCCTACTCCCAGGGCTTTAAATCTATTCTGTTCATGTGATGATCACAAAGATGTTCAGCTCTTGCAAAACAAAACTCTGATACACATACTGTAAATGTAGTCCTTCCAGCATTTTGTGTCCATCATATGACCAGGTCAGATTTTTATCTAGTTAAATTAAACAAAATAAGAGTTCCTATTAAATAACACCAAGCAGAGGTAGTGAAAAACATGATAAATTAATACAGAAAGTATATTGGCAAATTGCATAACATTTATTTATGGAAATAATTGCACTTATTTGCTGGGACCAGAACACATCTATACCTGAGCTCACTGATAAATATTTCTATTTATATACATATTTAGACAAAACTTTTTAAAGATATTTTCCAGGACTTTTAAATGGCCTATCCTTGGATATTTGATTAACAAAAATAGCCAGTTCATTACATAAGGAGAAAGACTTAAAGAACTGCACAGGATTGACCAGCACATTAGAACTACTATATTCCAGTAGCAACTTGGTAAAAACACTAACTGGGCTACCATTATTTTGGTGGTGGGGGGAGTGATTGACGGTAAATGACACATTTCTGACACTCCTCAACAATGACATTGCAACATCAAGAAGAGCAAACAGTAAGGGTTTGTAAAAAGTAGCAGGTGGTGCTAAGATCTGCAAATGGTCAAATTTTCAAGTACTTACCTCTAATCTATGGCATGTAGGGGAAGAAAGGAATTAAATGTCTCAAAAATTGGATCAATCAAGTCATGTCGGAAGATCATATGATGCCTCCTGTTTGTCAACGTTCCAGTTATCGCCAGTTGTCGCAAACTGAGAGGGAAATAATCCTGATACTTGGTTTATCACTCCAGCAGATCACTACATGCCTAGGCCAAGATGTCAGCACAGTGTGAACCTCTGCAGAGACAAATCATCTGAATAGAAGAATAGCGTGTAGTGATCCATACTATACTGTAAGTAATATTGGAAGTCTTATCCAAAGCCTAGGGCATCAAACAGTGTCTAGACAAACCATTAGAAGGCATTTTCAAGACAATGGGCCGCAAGCCAGACATCAGGCAACTAGTGTTCTATTGACATCATACCTCTGCTCTCAAAAGCCATCATGGTGCACAGAAAGATGGCATTGAAGTCTGGAATGGAGGTGTATCCTTTTTGGCAATGAGTCATGCTTTTGTCTCGGATGCAAAGATAATCGAAACTGGTCTGGAGACCATATGTGCAACGCCATGAGGAGGCCTTTACAATGGAACATTACACTGGTCCTGCTCCTGGAATTATGGTGTGGGGAGGCATAATGTATAATAGACCCCTCTAGTCTTCATTTCAGGTTCGCTAACAGTTCAGTGTTACATTGATTTGATCGTGGAATCAAAGGTACAGCCATTTTTCCAAGGTGTCCCAGGAGCCATTTCTCAACAGAACAACACCAGGCTCTATGTTGTTTGTTGTGCCACCATGGCCTGCAGCATCTCCAGACTTGCCTTGCATCAAGTATAGAGCTGAGCGGATTTTTCAAAAATTTGATTCGTCCGGCTTGCCGAAGTTTCAGAAAAAAATTGGTTAGATCCGAATTTATTCACGGTGAATTGCGTTAAAAAAACAGCTATTGCCTGGCTGCAGAGAGCCTTTATAGTAGTGTAGAACACTGTGCCTTGCAGTAACACGCATAGGGAGTCTGCTGTGATAGTGAAATAATACTATGAGTCAGTATGACATGCAGATGACAGGCGTCGCTCTTAGAATCACTGCACACTTCACTTATTTGGGCAGTCACGGGGCCAAAACTGACCAAATAACTCAAGTATGAACTCAGATTTACACGTCGATGTTAGTGCCAAGAAGATGCGCACTCCTTTTACACCATCATCAGCTGATTCCACATAGATGTCTACAGAACCTGTTCTATTAAAAGCTTATACAAGTTGAGCCCCCCGACAGAGTGGAGAGGGTGTCAGCAGTAAGTTTGTTCCGACGTCACAGATTATTTTACCATTCCTCTGATCCGTCAGAACAATAACCCCCAGAAAAATGATTCTGTCTATTGAGTATCCGCCTTCACTTGGTCAGCATTTGGTCAGTAATCCATCAGTATTGCTAATGCCAAAAAAAACAGGAGTGGATCCAAAACAGAGATGACACGTGAATGGAATATTTGCATGTCTTGTGTTTTGTACCCACTCCTGCTTTTGGCTACCAAATCACAAGCCAATTCTGATGAGACCATACAGCTGCTACACAGACAGGATCAGTTGTGTGCCTAATTTTTTCTTCCTTCTGACAGATCAGAAGAAAAGACAAGTAAATGATGATGTTAGCCAGGCCGAAAAGGCAAAATAGTGGCCCAGTCATGAAGTGGGGAGGGTGGGAACAGCATGAGAAGTAGCCCTATGACATAGTGGTGAGGTGGGAGCAGCATGAGGAGGCCACAGAGTGGCATAATGACAGTGTGGAGGTGGCAGCAGCAGCATCAGGAGGCCACAGAGTGGCACAATGACAGAGTTTGGAGGGGGTGGCAGTAGCAGCATCAGGAGGAGACCACAGAGTGGCACAATGACAGTGTGGAGGTGGCGGCAACATCAGGAGGCCACAGAGTGGCAAAGTAATATAGTGTGGAAGTGGCAGGAGCATGAGGAAACCACAGAGTGGTAAGGTGACATAGTGTGGAGGTGGCAGCAGCATGAGGAGACCACAGGGTGGCAAGGTGACATAGTGTGGAAGTGGCGACAGCATGAGGAGACCACAGAGTGGCAAGGTGACATAGTGTTGAGGTGGAAGCAGCATGAGGAGACCACAGAGTGGCAAGGTGACATAGTGTGGAGGTGGCGACAGCATGAGGAGGCCACAGAGTGGTAAGTTGACATAGTGTGGAGGTGGCAGCTTCATGAGGAGACCACAGAGTGGCAAGGTAACATAGTGTGGAGGTGGCAGCAGCATCAGGAGACCACAGAGTGTCAAGGTGACATAGTGTGGAGGTGGCAGCAGCATCAGGAGACCACAGAGTGACAAGGTGACATAGTGTGGAGGTGGCAGCAGCATCAGGAGACCACAGAGTAGCAAGGTGACATAGTGAGGAGGTGGCTGTCACGGTGCGGTATGGGTAAATAACTCCACACCAACCACAAGAGGGAATGGAAAAGGTAATAGGCCTGGAAGAGCAGGAGGCAAGGAGGATGGTTCAACAGGTTCGACACATCTTTTCAACAACGACTTATGGAACACCTTATGAATCTTCAAAGCCTGAGGAAGTTCAAGACGAAAGGCTACCGGGTTAATAATGGCAGTGATCTTATATGGACCAATAAACCTTGGACCCCAAAAACGAAAAAACCTTGGACCCCATACGAAAACCTGAAGATGAGAGTAGGTAACCCAGGAATTGAACTTCCTGAACTGCAAATACACACTTCTCCATCTTGGCATACAATTTATTCTCCCTTAGGATCTGTAACACCTGTCTCACGTGATCCTGATGAGTCTCCACATCTGGAGAATAAATTAGTATGTCATCCAGATACACAACAACAAACCTCCCCACCAGATGATGAAAGATATCATTAACAAAATGCTGGAAAACCGCAGTTAACCCAAACGGCATGACCAGATTCTCAAAATGACCCTCTGGAGTATTAAACGCTGTCTTCCATTCATCCCACTCCTTGATCCTGACCAGATTATATGCCCCCCTTAGGTTTAATTTGGAGAACACCTTGGCACCAATAATCTGATTAAACAAGTCAGGAATCATAGAAAGGGGTACGGATTAGTGATGAGCGGCAGGGGCAATATTCGAATTTGCGATATTTCGCGAATATTTTGTAGAATATTTGTCATATATTCGAGAATTCGAGATTATATTCTTGATTGCGAAAATCGGCAATGTAATACTCGCGTAATGTGCGTGAAATACAGGCGTGCTAAATTTTTCAAGCTGGTATAAGTTTCCTGAGACTGGAAAAAATGGTTGGCACGGCAGAACATTAGAATAGCTTTATATGCAGATAGAGTGGTTCAATATATTTGCGCATGCAAATTGTCGGCATTTAATGATGCGCATATTTTTTCGCAATACGTGCAACTTGTTTAGTAAGGGGCAGGCAACTTTTCTATTGGTTACTAGGGATGTTGCTAAGCTGTGACAAAGCCTTCTCATTGGCCCACAAGCTAGAAGAAGGGAGGGATGATCACCTGATGTGTAATGTGTTAAAAAAAAAAAATTACGAATATATAGCGTTATATTCTAAATATTCGCGAATTCTCGAGATGCCGATTTTCGCAATTAAAATTCGCTATTCGAATATTCGTGCTCAACACTAGTACAGATGAGGGACCGTAAACCGATTGAGCTCACGGAAGTCCAGACATGGCCTAAGAGTTCTGTCTTTCTTCTTTACAAAGAAAAACCCTGCTGCCACTGGGGACTTGGAAGATCTAATATGTCCCTTAGCCAAACTTTCGGCAATATACTCTCACATGGCCGCTCTTTCAGGTTCCGAAAGGTTATTTAACCTAGATTTGGGCAACTTTTCTTTGGGAATAAGATTGATAGGACAATCATATTCCCGGTGTGGGGGTAAACCCTGGCAACCACTCTCAGAAAAAACATCAGAAAAATCTGAAATGAAAGAGGGAACAGCTTTAGTGGTCAACACAGAAAGAGATGTATTAAAACAGTTGTCCATGCAATAATCACTCCAATCGAGAATCTGTCTCGCTTGCCAGTCAATGGTAGGATTATGTTTGTTCATCCATGGTAAAGCCAGAACCAACAGAGCAAGCAGACCCTCCAGTACAAAATGCAAAATGGATTCCTAATGAGAATCACCCACTCTTAAACGGATGTCCTGCACCACCTGTGACAAACTCTCTGAGAAAGTGGTGCGAAATCTACTGCAAACACCAAAATATTTTTCTCTAATGCACTTGTCATCAACCCATGCAAACGGACGAACTGACCATCAACTAGGTTAACCCCTGCCCCACTGTCAATAAACACCTCAATTCCCACAGTTTTGGACTCTAGCACCACCTTGGCAGACAGGAGAAATTGGGTACTACCAGTTTTCACCTTGACGCTGAACATAAGGACAAACATTAACAAAATGTCCCCTTTTTCCACAGAAAAAACATAAGGACAAACATTAACAAAATGTCCCCTTTTTCCACAGAAAAAAACATACTCCGTTTGTATGCCTAAAACTCTTGCAAGCAGGCCCAGGGGTAGCTCCCCCTAACTGCATAGGTTCGTCACCAGGCATAAACTCAGGAGTCTCTCCACCCAAGGTGTCAGAGGAAGCCATCACATTATATGATAGTTCATCCTGAGAGGGGGACCTCAGATCTCTCTTTCAGGTGTCTATCAATACGTACAGCAAGAGACATAGCTGCTTCCAATGACTCAGGATTTTCGTGAAAGGCCAATGCGTCCTTTAGCCTCTCGGATAATCCCTGACAGAATTGGCTACAGAGAGCTGGATCATTCCACTCCGTATCCGTAGCCTATATCCTAAATTCAGAGCAATAGATCTCCGAACACACTCTCCCTACCGTAAACCATGTAACTTGATCTCGGCCAGGGAGACCCGATCCGGGTCATCGTAGATAAGACCTAGCGTTCTGGTAAAATTAATCTACCGACCGGAGGGACTTTGATCCGGTCGGTAGAGAAAATGCCCAAGAATGAGCGTCCCCTTTAAGCAACAACAAGATAAGAGCGGACATAACTTAAAGTACAATTGACACGACTCTCTGAACCAAATGAAATTAACGCTTCCCCCCGAAAATCTGTCCGGAAGTGCAACCTTAGGTGAAGGACAAGCCTAGTAACTACTACTGGCACCAGCAGCCTGTGATCCCTGGATCTGCGTGGGGTAAGCTATCTCTATAGACAAACCCTGCAATTGTCTAGCCAGTGCAGCGATTGGATCCATAGCCTCACTGACACAAACAAAATTGACGGTATTCGGCGGTTGATAATGTCATGGCGCAGTGTGGGTAGATAACTCCACACCGACCACAAGACGGAAGAGAAAGGGTACTAGGCCTGGAAACTAGGGAAAGGGGAATAAGTCACCACCGAGTGAATCCCTAAACCGAGCCCTGACTACTATAAGTATGTACAGACCTTGATGGTAGGAATGTTCATACGCTGGAATCTAGGGTCCTATCTTACCCTAAAGGGCATTGGAAATAGTGTCAGCACAAGAAATGACCTGTTTCTTTCCAGCTTAAGGAACAAGAGACTCCCTCAGGCCTAAAACCACGAACAAGAAATAGGGAAAAGACACTTAACTCCAAAGTATGCAGATGAGCAGGAACTCAGAGGAGAACCAAACACCAGCTGTTCACAACCAGAAAGGAGCTATCAACCGCATAGCATAATGGTTGAGGCCAGACTAAATAGAGGAGTTGGAATGAGCACTTAAGCTACACCTGAGACCAGAGGTGTGGTCATAACCAGCAACAACACAGAAGCAAGTGAAACCAGAGAGGCAGTCAGATCATATCACGTGCAGCCATTCTCTTAGATCTTCTGACCACTGTCACAGGAGAGACCATGACAGTGGCAGCAGCATCAGGAAACCACAGAGTGGGGAGGTGGGTGTCAATACCAGTACCAGCTGAAGATGGTGGTTGAAAGAAGGAGCACTTGGCATCAGATGTGTGGCATCAGGCGGGTGGCAGCATCAGAATAGTAGCTGAGGCAGGTAGCCATAAGAAACCGGTCTCTTTTGTCAAAGTGTTGGTGTGGCACGATGAATGATCTAGTCTAATGCATCAGGCATTGGTGAATGGAAATCCTGGCTAATAAGCCTTTTTATATATATATATATATATATATATATATATATATATATATATATGTATATATACAGTACAGACCAAAAGTTTGGACACACCTTCTCATTCAAAGAGTTTTCTTTATTTTCATGACTATGAAAATTGTACATTCACACTGAAGGCATCAAAACTATGAATTAACACATGTGGAATTATATACATAACAAACAAGTGTGAAACAACTAAAAATATGTCATATTCTAGGTTCTTCAAAGTAGCCACCTTTTGCTTTGATTACTGCTTTGCACACTCTTGGCATTCTCTTGATGAGCTTCAAGAGGTAGTCCCCTGAAATGGTTTTCACTTCATAGGTGTGCCCTGTCAGGTTTAATAAGTGGGATTTCTTGCCTTATAAATGGGGTTGGGACCATCAGTTGCGTTGAGGAGAAGTCAGGTGGATACACAGCTGATAGTCCTACTGAATAGACTGTTAGAATTTGTTTTATGGCAAGAAAAAAGCAGCTAAGTAAAGAAAAACGAGTGGCCATCATTACTTTAAGAAATGAAGGTCAGTCAGTCAGCCGAAAAATTGGGAAAACTTTGAAAGTAAGGGCTATTTGACCATAAAGGAGAGTGATGGGGTGCTACGCCAGGTGACCTGGCCTCCACAGTCACCGGACCTGAACCCAATCGAGATGGTTTGGGGTGAGCTGGACCGCAGAGTGAAGGCAAAAGGGCCAACAAGTGCTAAGCATCTCTGGGAACTCCTTCAAGACTGTTGGAAGACCATTTCAGGTGACTACCTCTTGAAGCTCATCAAGAGAATGCCAAGAGTGTGCAAAGCAGTAATCAAAAGCAAAAGGTGGCTACTTTTGAAGAACCTAGAATATGACATATTTTCAGTTGTTTCACACTTGTTTGTTATGTATATAATTCCACATGTGTTAATTCATAGTTTTGATGCCTTCATAGTCATGAAAATAAAGAAAACTCTTTGAATGAGAAGGTGTGTCCAAACTTTTGGTCTGTACTGTATATATATATATATATATATATATATATATATATATATATATATACATATACAGGGTGGGCCATTTATATGGATACACCTTAATAAAATGGGAATGATTGGTGATATTAACTTCCTGTTTGTGGCTCATTAGTATATGTGAGGGGGGGAAACTTTTCAAGATGGGTGGTGACCATGGCGGCCATTTTGAAGTCGGCCATTTTGAATCCAACTTTAGTTTTTTCAATAGGAAGAGGGTCATTTGACACATCAAACTTATTGGGAATTTCACAAGAAAAACAATGGTGTGCTTGGTTTTAACCTAACTTTGTTCTTTCATGAGTTATTTACAAGTTTCTGACCACTTATAAAATGTGTTCAATGTGCTGCCCATTGTGTTGGATTGTCAATGCAACCCTCTTCTCCCACTCTTTACACACTGATAGCAACACGGCAGGAGAAATGCTAGCACAGGCTTCCAGTATCCGTAGTTTCAGGTGCTGCACATCTTGTATCTTCACAGCATAGACAATTGCCTTCAGATGACCCCAAAGATAAAAGTCTAAGGGACTCAAATCGGGAGACCTTGGGAGCCATTCAACTGGCCCACGACGACCAATCCACTTTCCAGGAAACTGTTCATCTAGCTGGCACGTTCCCTGAGTTTTTCCAGCAAGATGGTGCACCACCACATTATGGGTGTCAGGTCCGAGCATTCCTAGATGAACAGTTTCCTGGAAAGTGGATTGGTCGTCGTGGACCAGTTGAATGGCCCCCAAGGTCTCCCGATCTGACCCCCTTAGACTTTTATCTTTGGGGTCATCTGAAGGCAATTGTCTATGCTGTGAAGATAAGAGATGTGCAGCACCTGAAACTACGGATACTGGAAGCCTGTGCTAGCATTTCTCCTGCGGTGTTGCTATCAGTGTGTGAAGAGTGGGAGAAGAGGGTTGCATTGACAATCCAACACAATGGGCAGCACATTGAACACATTTTATAAGTGGTCAGAAACTTGTAAATAACTCATGAGAGAATAAAGTTAAGTTGAAACCAAGCACACCATTGTTTTTCTTGTGAAATTCCCAATAAGTTTGATGTGTCACATGACCCTCTTCCTATTGAAAAAACAAAAGTTGGATTCAAAATGGCCGACTTCAAAATGGCCGCCATGGTCACCACCCATCTTGAAAATATATATATATATATATATTTTACACTATTACACGCCACAAAAGGCTTTAGAACATATAACTGCACCGCACAAGGGCAAATAAGACATATAAATATTTCCTTGTAATAAGCCCTGTTAATGGCTGTAACACCCCTATAACAAGAATGGTTTGCTGGAATTACAGAGCTGTATAATGGCAATTTGGGTGCCCAGTCAGTGCAGCAAAGTGTAATAGTATTGTTCCTATTACCCAGGCTGTAACCTCCCCTACTGAACCTGTTCAACATAAATGCTCCCTATCCTTTCTCTACACCTTGAATAATCTTTCCCTCCACTTATAAATCGTTTTTTTAGCACAATTAAGTTTTTTCTAGTACTGTCCCTAGTTCCTGCTGATGTCTCTCCCTGCGCTAAGTTCACTGGAAAATGGCAAAATCCAAGAGGGCTGAGGGTATTTATAGGGCTGTGACATCACGGGGCTGGCTGCTGATTGGCTGCATTCAGGGCATTATGGGTGATCCCGCCTTCCCAGAGTTCCTTGCTCCATGTCCTCACACGTGCAGCAGCCATTTTAGGAAAATATGCGATTGGTTACCATGAAGCGTGAGGAAATTCAGATTCAGTGTGAATTGAATAATTCATGAAATTCGGATTCAATTTCACTTCATCAGCTTTGATTCGCTCATCTCTAATCAAGTACATCTGGGATGTCATAGGCCGGCAATTGATAAGGAAGCTGTCAGCAGTGGATCTTCATGTTGCATTCCGCATGGCAGAACATTTGCAGTACCCCAGACCACCCTGTAATCCAGCAGCAGTAGCCATGCTTGCACATAATAGGAAACAGTGCCAGCCTATCTTGTAGCCAAGACTGTGAGAGCACGCATAGGCATGCATGCCCAGCAGCTTCAATCCATCTTTGATGTGCGCTGCAGTGGTGGCCATACCTAGAGATGCATGAAGTTATCAAAAATTTGATTTGGCTACTTCGCCAAAGTTTACAAAGAAATTCAATTAAAGGGGTTCTCCGGGAATTAAGAAAATGAAAATACGTACATATTACTTTAGTATAATTATATTCCCAAATAAATTTCATTAGTTATAATGGTTCATTTAGTCTAGGGAGCAATCATTAGGAGAAATAACATTTAGTCTAGGGAGCAATCATTAGGAGAAATAAAATGGCCGCCGTCCTATTAGTACAAACAAAACCTGTCCTAATCACACAGCGAAAAATGTTACTTTACAACACTGAGGTAAATAACTGCTCATCTCTGCTCTACTTGTCAGGGATTATGATCCTGAATACAGATTATAAGATCTTCAGTTGAATCTCTGTAGGAATGGAAACCATGATGAGACATGAAGTACAGAGAGGAGGGACAGGACAGATGGTGGCAATAAAGACTGCATACAAATGCTGCTGCTCATTATCAACACCCAACTATCCTCTCTCTACTTCATGTCTCCTAACACAGAGATTCATCTGAAGATCATATTAAACTGTATTCAGGATCATAATCCCTGACAAGTAAGAGAGGAAGATGGCGCAGCTCTTTAACTTGTCCTGCTGTGTGATTAGGACAGGTTTTGTGTGGACTAGTAGAATGGCGGCCATGTTATTTCTCCTAATGATTGCTCCCTGGACAAAACGAGCCATTATAACTAATGAAAGATATTTGCTAATATACAGTCTGGTCCATAAATATTGGGACATCGACACAATTCTAACATTTTTGGCTCTATACACCACCACAATGGATTTGAAATGAAATGAACAAGATGTGCTTTAACTGCAGACTGTCAGATTTAATTTGAGGGTATTTACATCCAAATCAGGTGAACGGTGTAGGAATTACAACAGTTTGCATATGTGCCTCCCACTTGTTAAGGAACTAAAAGTAATGGGACAATTGGCTTCTCAGCTGTTCCATGGCCAGCTGTGTGTTATTCCCTCATTATCCCAATTACAATGAGCAGATAAAAGGTCTAGAGTTTATTTCAAGTGTGTTATTTGCATTTGGAATCTGTTTCTGTCAACTCTCAAAATGAGATCCGAAGAGCTGTCACTATCAGTGAAGCAAGCCATCGTTAGGCTAAAAAAAAACACAACAAACCCATCAGAGAGATAGCAAAAACATGAGGCGTGGCCAAAACAACTGTTTGGAACATTCTTAAAAAGAAGGAACGCACCGGTGAACTCAGCGACACCAAAAGACTCAGAAGACCATGGAAAACAACTGTGGTGTTTGACCGAAGAATTCTTTCCCTGGTGAAGAAAACACCCTTCACAACAGTTGGCCATGTCAAGAACTCTCTCCAGGAGGTAGGTGTATGTGTGTCAAAGTCAACAATCAAGAGAAGACTTCACCAGAGTGAATACAGAGGGTTCACCACAAGATGTAAACCATTGGTGAGCCTCAAAAACAGGAAGGCCAGATTAGTGCTTGCCAAACAACATCTAAAAAAGCCTTCACAGTTCTGGAACAACATCCAATGGACAGATGAGACCAAGATCAACTTGTACCAGAGTGATGGAAAGAGAAGAGTATGGAGAAGGAAAGGAACTGCTCATGATCCTAAGCATACCACCTCATCAGTGAAGCATGGTAGTGGTAGTGTCATGGCGTGGGCATGTATGGCTGCCAATGGAACTGGTTCTCTTGTATTTATTGATGATGTGACTGCTGA
The DNA here is from genome assembly GCF_905171765.1 of Bufo bufo. Classification (NCBI taxonomy): domain Eukaryota; kingdom Metazoa; phylum Chordata; class Amphibia; order Anura; family Bufonidae; genus Bufo; species Bufo bufo. Next base: position 701,865,839 of record NC_053389.1, read on the forward strand.
CAAAAGCAGCAGGATGAATTCTGAAGTGTTTCGGGCAATATTATCTGCTCATATTCAGCCAAATGCTTCAGAACTTATTGGACGGCGCTTCACAGTGCAGATGGACAATGACCCAAAGCATACTGCAAAAGCAACCAAAGAGTTTTTTAAGGGAAAGAAGTGGAATGTTATGCAATGGCCAAGTCAATCACCTGACCTGAATCTGATTGAGCATGCATTTCACTTGCTGAAGACAAAACTGAAGGGAAAATGCCCCAAGAACAAGCAGGAACTGAAGACAGTTGCAGTAGAGGCCTGGCAGAGCATCACCAGGGATGAAACCCAGCGTCTGGTGATGTCTATGTGTTTCAGACTTCATGCTGTAATTGACTGCAAAGGATTTGTAACCAAGTATTAAAAAGTGAAAATTTGATTCCTACACCGTTCACCTGATTTGGATGTAGATACTATTAAAGCTGACAGTCTGCAGTTAAAGCACATCTTGTTCGTTTTATTTCAAATCCATTGTGGTGGTGTATAGAGCCAAAAATGTTAGAATTGTGTTGATGTCCCAATATTTATGGACCAGACTGTATTTACAATGAAGTATTATGCGTCTTATGGGGCGAATGCTTGCAGTTTTACATCGCAAGCTGCGATGTAGGAGCGAGCGGGGACTCGGGGAGGGACTGGGAGGAGGAGCTGGGGGCCAGCAATAGCGGCGGGGCGGTGCAGTCAGTGTAGTATAGCCCCGCCCCGCCGTTACGGTATACTAATATAAGATGTCTTATTCAATTAATAGTTTTTAAACATGCCCCCCAACTCCTAATAGTACCTTACATCCTAACAGCTTCTGTAGAATGCAAGCAGGCAGGCTGGGCGGGCGGCAGCGTAACTCCCTGATGTCACGTGCCTGCGCCACCTACTTTATGAATGAAGCAGGCGGCGCAGGCAAGTGACGTCAGTGAGGTACGCGCCAGCCGCCCGGCCTGCCTGCCTGGTTTCTACTGAAGCGGTTAGGATGTAAGGTACTATTAGGAGTGAGGGGGCATGTTTAATAACTATTAATTAAATAAGACATCTTATATTTGTATACTGGAGCGGCGGCGGCGGCGGGGGGATCTGTGGATGGCACAGTTATGGGCTGGGGGGGTCTGTGGATGGCACTGTTATTGGCTGGGGGGGTCTGTGGATGGCACTGTTATGGGCTGAGGGGGGTCTGTGGATGGCACTGTTATGGGCTGGGGGGTCTGTGGATGGCACATATATAACAGTGCCACCCACAGATCCCCCCTCTAACAGTGCCATCCACAGATCCCCCCAGCCCATAACAGTGCCATCCACAGATCCCCCCCTGTAACAGTGCCATCCACAGATCCCCCCTTGTAACAGTGACAGCCACAGATCCCCCTGTAACAGTGCAAGCCACCGATCCCCCCCATAACAGTGTCCATCACAGATCCCCCCCATAACAGTGTCCATCACAGATCCCCCCCATAAGTGTCCGTCATCCACAGATCCCCCCCATAACAGTGTCCGTCATCCACAGATCCCCCCATAACAGTGTCCGTCATCCACAGATCGCCCCCATAACAGTGTCCGTCATCCACAGATCCCCCCATAACAGTGTCCGTCATCCACAGATCCCCCTCCATAACAGTGTCCGTCATCCACAGATCCCCCCATAACAGTGTCCGTCATCCACAGATCTCACCATAACAGTGTCCGTCATCCACAGATCCCCCATAACAGTGTCTGTCATCCACAGATCCCCCATAACAGTGTCCGTCATCCACAGATCCCCCCATAACAGTGTCCGTCATCCACAGATCCCCTCCATAACAGTGTCCGTCATTCACAGATCCCCCCATAACAGTGTCCGTCATCCACAGATCCCCCCATAACAGTGTCCGTCATCCACAGATCCCCCCATAACAGTGTCCGTCATCCACAGATCCCCCCATAACAGTGTCCGTCATCCACAGATCCCCCCATAACAGTGTCCGTCATCCACAGATCCCCAGTAATAGTGCCATCCACAGACCACCATTAGTTCCAAACCCACCAAACACACAGCACACCTTTTGGTTAAAAATATTTTTTTTCTTATTTTCCTCCCCAAAAACCTAGGTGCGTCTTATGGGCCGGTGAGTCTTATAGGGCGAAAAATACGGTAATATTTAAGTATTTTCATTTTCTTAATTCTGGGAGAACCCTTTTAATTACAGATTACTTTTTCACGAACCGCATTCCATTTTATGTAGTGGGACCATGACAGGGAATGGCGATTACACTGCCCCCAGTCATTGAGCCCCTCAAATGCCGTGTTCAATGCTGATCGCGGCATCTGACAGTCACATTGAGGACTTTCAGGGGTTAATCAGGGATTAAAAGCAAAGAAATACATACTCACCTTATTCAGTTGCTCGCGGAGAAGCTGTCACAGCCATCTTGATTGAAGAAAACATACCTAGTCTTGCGCGTGCTTATCACTGATGACGTCACCATGCCCAGCCAGCGTGATGACGTAGTGATGTCACACATCAGCGCACGCGAGATTTGGCATATTTTCTTTAATCAAGATGGTCGTGACAGCACCTCCGCGAGCATATGGATGAGGTGAGTATGTTTTTTTTTTTTACTGTCATTTCAGGAAAAATGTATTCGTTACCACGAAGTGCGAGATGGATCGAATTTTACCTGAAATATGGATTGAAGTCAATTAATTTGGCTTTGATTTGCTTAAAACTAGCCTTAACTCCTGGAAACGAGAAGTGTAATGTGATGGAAAAATGAATCAAGCCAGCAAAGGAGGCAATATGGAGAATCACAATACATTAGTAAGTGCCTTGTAGTAATTTTCTCTACATGATAAATACCATTTTCTGAAGTGAGACAACCCCTTGTCCACAGGTTGTGGGCAGTATGGCAGCTCCGCTCCATTGACTCCAATGGAGCTGAGTTGCATTATCAGATACAACCCATGGACAGGGGTGGTGCTGTTTTTTGGGAGAAAGCAGCCATATTTTATTAATCTTGGACTTTCCCTTTAACTCCAAGACAGCATTAGTAATGTTAAAGTCACAGCAACATAAATAGCTATGGGTAAATGCATGCTTAAAAACGCATTGTACTGTCAGAATCGTTATGCTTTCTAAAATTTAAAACAGTCCAAAAATTATTCCTTTCTGGGGGCAGATACCTGCCGGTGTTTATACACATACAGTGACATCAGAAGAAGCAATGACTTGTTTTTACCAATGGGTCCAAAAATGATTCCTTCTTGGTAGCAACAGGTTTGGCGCTATTTTAAATAAATTCCATTGGAGAAGAAATCTAAATCGCACATCCTCAATACTATGCTTTTGATATGAACAACTGTTTAACATTACAGCATGATACAGCGTGACTATACAGCGCTATTGTCAATCTATTGCTGCGCACTATTAGGAGGCATTAGTATACAGTTTGATCAAAGAGCATAGGCCCACTTACCACGACAAGGTTGCCTCTTTAAAGTGGGGACCTACTTTAACTTTGGCGCAGCACTGTGCGGCGACTGTCGCGCCCCCACACCGCTCCAGCAGGCAATGGGACCCAGCAGCCGCACGGCACCCTCACCGTGCGGCAGAGCCACCTAGGCCCTGGGCCCCATCACTCCACCAGCACGGCACAAACGCAGCGACGGCCACCGTCCAGCACTGCATAATGTGAACAGGTGCAAAGAGCTCACCTGTTCATAGCCTCTCAGGAACTCCAACCGAGAGGTGGTAGGAATTTATAAACCCTTTGCACACTTCTGCTAGTTAAAAGCACCTAAAATATATTTGTGCTCGGATCGGCTCATGCTGAGAGGGTACCCTACCTAAGCCTATACTCCACCCCCCCAACCTAGAAGCAGCAGAGTTATGCCGGAACTGCTTATCGAAGGGTAGCCTAAAGGGGGCTACCCCAATGATGAGACCTGAAAGAAGGGAGGGCTCCTGGGTGGGTTGAAATCGTTCGAACCGACAAGTGGGGGGAGGAGGGCCAGGTTTAAATAGTGAACGCCCCGCCTCCCCTCACACAAATGCGGCACTCTTAATTGCCTACCACTTGTGCTCGGATCGGCTCATGCTGAGAGGGTACCCTACCTAAGCCTATACTCCACCCCCCCAACCTAGAAGCAGCAGAGTTATGCCGGAACTGCTTATCGAAGGGTAGCCTAAAGGGGCCAAAAGAACCATGCATAGGAGTTAGAAAACTTGATAACAGAAACTACAGACCAAAACTCGAAAGCCAATGATATTTCGTATAAGGATCCGGGATATTACGCATGGAACACGCGGAACTGCGACGACCCAACCGTTTGATGACATGTACTGGCACCTAATGCATGGACGCCGTTGCTGCCGCGCCCATGCGGAAGGAATGTCCTGTGATCCAGCGAGGACCGACCCCTGAACCTGTCAACTAACCTGACTGTACGTAAGAAAGGCCGCGGTGGTTAGCCGGGCATTGCCTAGTTCGAGTACGGGAGAACATGCCGCTTGGACTAAATACTACGCAGCCAAGCCTCCAAGGCCTGCCCGGACACCATCTGCTGTCCGTGGGAAAGTATCTGACCGCCACTGGTTGCCCCGGCCGTGACGTCTTGGACGAGGCCAAGGTGAGGACATAGATGGACCCGCGCCGGATGAGCTGACCTTTCCGCAGGCACCCAGCCAGCGTATTGGTGCCCATGAGCTCGCCTGACCTGAGGAATCCATGGAAGGCCAGGTACAAGGCTGTTTCTACCAGAGCGCTAACCTGTGGCCCGAACGGTTTGCCCCTGCAGTTTGCCTGTCACGGCCTGAACAAGCTACCGGTAAATAGCTGACGCCCATGTCGTTTCACAACAGACATCTTGCGCAAACCCTTCAACGCCGCTTTGATCGGGTGGGCGGAGAAGAGTGACGGTAGGTCCGGATGTAGCCTGTACCAATGGTGCTGAATACCTGCCATGTATAGTTAACAATGCTATAGGACAAGTTTAATTGAGAGTGGCAAAAACCCTGACAAAGCCCAATAGGTGAGTGATAGGCCCCCTTTTTTTTTTTTTTTAATCTCCATGCGTGAGAGACTAATGGCGGAGAAGCCATGCGTGAGAGACTAATGGCGGAGCCATGCGTGAGAGACTAATGGCGGAGCCATGCGTGAGAGACTAATGGCGGAGTCATATGTGTAAAACTAAAACGGAGAAGCTCTGCGTGAGAGACTAATGGCGGAGTCATATGTGTAAAACTAAAACGGAGAAGCTCTGCGTGAGGGACTCTAATGGCGGAGTCATATGTGTAAAACTAAAACGGAGAAGCTCTGCGTGAGGGACTCTAATGGCGGAGTCATATGTGTAAAACTAAAACGGAGAAGCCATGCGTGAGAGACTCAGATGGCGGATTCATTTGTGTAACCTAAAACGGAGAAGCCATGCATGAGAGACTCTAATGGCGGAGTCATACGTGTAAACCTAAAACGGAGCAGCCATGCGTGAGAGATTCTAATGACGGAGTCCTGTGTGTAAACCTAAAGCGGAGAAGCCATGCGTGAGAGACTAATGGCGGAGCCATGCGTGAGAGACTAATGGCGGAGCCATGCGTGAGAGACTAATGGCGGAGTCATATGTGTAAAACTAAAACGGAGAAGCTCTGCGTGAGAGACTAATGGCGGAGTCATATGTGTAAAACTAAAACGGAGAAGCTCTGCGTGAGGGACTCTAATGGCGGAGTCATATGTGTAAAACTAAAGCGGAGAAGCCATGCGTGAGAGACTAATGGCGGAGCCATGCGTGAGAGACTAATGGCGGAGCCATGCGTGAGAGACTAATGGCGGAGTCATATGTGTAAAACTAAAACGGAGAAGCTCTGTGTGAGAGACTAATGGCGGAGTCCTGTGTGTAAACCTAAAGCGGAGAAGCCATGCGTGAGGGACTCTAATGGCGGAGTCATATGTGTAAAACTAAAACGGAGAAGCTCTGCGTGAGGGACTCTAATGGCGGAGTCATATGTGTAAAACTAAAACGGAGAAGCCATGCGTGAGAGACTCAGATGGCGGATTCATTTGTGTAACCTAAAACGGAGAAGCCATGCATGAGAGACTCTAATGGCGGAGTCATACGTGTAAACCTAAAACGGAGCAGCCATGCGTGAGAGATTCTAATGACGGAGTCACATGTGCCAACCTAAAACGGAGAAGCCAGGCGTGAGAGACTAATGGCGGACTCGTATGTGTAAAACTCACATTGAGAAGCCATGCGTGAGAGACTCTAATGGCGGAGTCATATGTGTAAGCCTAAAACGGAGAAGCCATGCGTGAGACTCAGATGGCGGAGTCATATGTGTGAACCTAAACGGAGAAGCCATGCGTGAGAGACTCTAATGGCGGAGTCATATGTGTAAACCTAAAACGGAGCAGCCATGCGTGAGAGATTCTAATGGCGGAGTCATATGTGCCAACCTAAAACGGAGAAGCCAGGCGTGAGAGACTAATGGCGGAGTCGTATGTGTAAAACTCACATGGAGAAGCCATGCGTGAGAGACTCTAATGGCGGAGTCATATGTGTAAACCTAAAACGGGGAAGCCATGCGTGAGAGACTCTAATGGCGGAGTCATATGTGTAACCTAAAACTGAGAAGCCATGCGTGAGAGACTCTAATGGCGGAGTCATAAGTGTAAACCTAAAACGGAGAAACCATGCGTGAGAGACTCTAATGGCAGATCCGTATGTGTAAAACTAACACGGAGAAGCCATGCGTGAGAGACTCAGATGGCGGAGTCATATGTGTAAACCTAAAACGGAGAAGCCATGCGTGAGAGACTCAAAAATTAATTAATTTTTTTTTCACTATCAACCACTTAAGCAGCTCCCGTATGGGCACAGCTCTGAGTACGAGCATGAAGAGCATGGTATAACGCAGATCACCTGCACGGACTAACTAACATCCTGTGCCTAAATAACCCCCTTGGAACCTAATGTACGGCCGGCAGCAGGAAGCCAGCCACCGCCTATGATCTGCTCCCCCTGACCGAGCCTAGTACTCCTTCCCCTGATCCCTGCCTACCTAACGGCACGGCGGCCCGTGCCAGACTTTATTGAAGATGAGGAGCCTTACCCCCCAGCCGCGTGGGGAGCTCACGCTGCTCCCTGGCAGAATGCACCAGTGCGGGGGAGCCCCCCTCCTCAGCTAGGGCCGACCCACCGCCGGCTGGACACTCGTACCGCGTGGGGAGCAGCGCCACTCCCTGGCAATGTGCACCGAATCAGAGGGAGCCCTTCCTTTACCGTGGGCCCCGGCCCCCGCTGGTTTGAACCGTGTGCCGCGTGAGGAGCCGCACAGCTCCCTGGCATTGTACGCCGGTGCGGGAGTGCCCCCCCTCACCTAGGGGCTGGTTATTGTGACTGGAACCCGCTGGGAGACTGAAGCCTAACTGGACCTACCTTTGACCGTGAAGGCTGACCTCCCAGGCCGTGGCTGACCCACGTGCGTAGTCGTGACGCAACTACCCGTAGATGCCCACCCAGTGCCTGTAGTTAACGGGAGTGCGACCAAGTCTGTGGATGTGACCGACTAGCCCCTGTAGTCGTGAAGGGACCCTACATCGAGAGTAGCGGTAACGGACCATCGCCTGTAGACGTGGTAGTATTACCTCATGAGTCTGTTGACATGAGACTAATGCCTGCAGTCGTGGCCGGTCTTAATAATGAGTCTGTAGTCGTAAAGGATTTGTGCCTGCAGTCGTGGCAGGGCTTTAGAGCGGGTCTGTAGTCGTGACAGACCGATGCCTGCAGTCGTGGCAGGACTTTATAACGAGTCTGTAGTCGTGACAGATAGAGATGGCCCGAACTATCCGACGGCGAACAGTTCCCGGCGAACATAGCTTGTTCGCGTTCGCCTCTGCCGGGCGAACACATGCGATGTTCGGTCCGCCCCCTATACATCATCATTGAGCAAACTTTGACCCTGTACCTCACAGTCAGCAGACACATTCCAGCCAATCAGCAGCATACCCTCCCTCCCAGACCCTCCCACCTCCTGCACAGCATCCATTTTAGATTCATTCTGAAGCTGCAGTCTTAGTGAGAGGAGGGAGACTGTAACTGCTGCTGATTTAATTGGGAAATCGATAGCTAGGCTAGTGAATTCAGTGTCCACTCCAGTCCTGAAAGACTCATCTGATCTCTGCTGTAAGGACAGCGTCCTGACAGCACCCCAAAAAGCCCTTTTTAGGGCTGCAACATTAGTCTGCTTTTTTTTTTTCCTTTATATGCATATTGCAGTTGCCTGGCCTGCCTGTGTGTGAGGAGCTGCAGGCCCACAGACTGTAGTGTGCCCACTGCCAGTGCTCACCCCTGTCATTCCGTGTGGCACAGGACTTTGCTTAAAAAAAGGCACTTAATTTTTACACTTTAATCTAAGGTTAGTTGCCTGCCAGTGTGTGTCAGGCTGACTTCCACTGACTGTAGTGTGCCCACTGCCAGTGCCCACCACTCATACCGGCTGGCACAGGACTTTGCATAAAAAAGGCATTTAATTTTTACACTTTAGTGTAATTTCAGTTGCTTGCCTGCTGCTAGTGTGTGTCAGGCCGACTTCAACTGACTGTAGTGTGCCCACTGCCAGTGCCCACCCCTGTCATCCCGTGTGGCACAGGACTTTGCTTAAAAAAAAGGCACTTCATTTTTACACTTTAATCTAAGGTTAGTTGCCTGCCAGTGTGTGTCAGGCCGACTTCAACTGACTGTAGTGTGCCCACTGCCAGTGCCCACCCCTGTCATCCCGAGTGGCACAGGACTTTGCTTAAAAAATAGGCACTTAATTTTTACACTTTAATCTAAGGTTAGTTGCCTGCCAGTGTGTGTCAGGCTGACTTCCACTGACTGTAGTGTGCCCACTGCCAGTGCCCACCACTCATACCGGCTGGCACAGGACTTTGCTTAAAAAAGGCATTTAATTTTTACACTTTAATGTAATTTCAGCTGCTTGCCTGCTGCTAGTGTGTGTCAGGCCGACTTCAACTGACTGTAGTGTGCCCACTGCCAGTGCCCACCCCTGTCATACCGAGTGGCACAGGACTTTGCTTAAAAAATAGGCACTTAATTTTTACACTTTAATCTAAGGTTAGTTGCCTGCCAGTGTGTGTCAGGCTGACTTCCACTGACTGTAGTGTGCCCACTGCCAGTGCCCACCACTCATACCGGCTGGCACAGGACTTTGCTTAACCCCTTAAGGACCTAGGACGTACCGGTACGCCCTATTTCCCGAGTCCTTAAGGACCTAGGACGTACCGGTACGCCCTATTTCCCGAGTCCTTAAGGACCGAGGACGTACCGGTACGTCCTGACTTAAAATCGGAACTCTGGCGCCGCAGGGGTTAATCGGAACGGGATTTCGGCTGAAATCATTCAGCCGGCATCCCGTAACAATGCAGGGGGGGGTCATTTGACCCCCCCGTATCGGCGATCGCAGAAAACCGCAGGTCAATTCAGACCTGCGGTTTTCTGCGTTTCCGGTCCATTCGGGTGTCCTGTGACCCGATGAACCGGAAAAAGACTGCGATCGGTGGCGTAATTATACACCACCTATCGCAGTCCGAGGATTTGGAGAGGCGGTGCTGGCCCTGGTGCTGAATGCCGCTGTCCAGGGTGCTGATTGGTGCAGGGGAGAGAGGCGCGAGATTCAAACTTCCTGCGCTCCTCTCTCCCCTCCTCTTCCTGTCCAGCACCCTGACCGTGCAGCACCGTCCAGAACGAGCTCCTGTGTCCCCCTAATCGGCATCCATCACCCTCCTGCACCCATCGCCACCCAGGTAGGTTAGGGTCAGTGAGGGAGAGGCACCGTTAGGCAGGGAAAGAAGGGAAAAGTAAGTTAGAAAAAAAAAAAAAAAAAGTACTTTTATTCCAAACTTCCAAACTTCCATCTAACCCTAACCCAGACCCCTCCTGCCACTTGCCCCCCCACCCACCCCCCACCAGCCACTTCCCCCCCCCCCCACCTGCCTCCCCCCCCCACCCACCCCCCACCAGCACCCCCACTCACCACCACTTTTTTTTTTCTGCGTGCGCTGACTGGCCGGCACTTTTTAGCGTCCGTCCACTGTTAGCGCATCGCCCGCCCCACCACCCCACCGACCGCTGATCAGCGTTGTACCGCTGATCAGCAAGTTTTAACTTTTTTTTTTTCTAACACTTGCCCATTTTTTTGCCTGGACTTTTTAGTACGCGAACACCCGTTGCCCCCACACACACGCACATATAATAAAGTTTGCCACACACGCACACCTACACGCACACACACCCATGGCCCACCGGATGTTCTCGGCCGAGGAGGCATACGCCCAGATTGCCTCCGACTCTGAGAGCCCCAGTGAGGATGAGGATGACCCCACATTCCTTTTGTCATCCGCATCCTCCTCATCATCATCTGATGACGATGAGCCACCAAGGCGGCGGAGACGCCGCCAGGCGGAGCCAGGGGCCCCACATGCTAGGGATCCTGTGGCCCACCCTAGTACGAGCCGCCCTGGGGTTCGTACTGGTTTCCCGGCCCACCAAATAAGTCCACCGGAGCCCCCTGCCGATGAACTTAGCTGGTGTCCCCCAGTGGACTTTGAGCCTGAGATTCCGGATTTTGCTGGCAATCCTGGAATCCAGATTCCCACAGTGGGGTTTACTGAAATAGACTATTTTAGTTTTTTTTTCAGTAACTCACTGGTGAATTTGATGGTGGAGCAGACGAATCTGTACGCCCAACAGTTCGTCGCTCAAAACCCAGGCTCAGTTTTGGCTAGACCCGGTGGCTGGACGCCGGTCAGTGCAGCCGAAATGAGGACATTTTGGGGCCTCGTGCTGCATATGGGTCTAGTCCAAAAACCCAGTGTCAGGCAATACTGGAGTGGGGACATACTCTACCAGACCCCACTGTACAGTATGGTCATGATACGTCACCGGTTTGAGGCCATCCGGAAATGTCTGCATTATTCCGATAATGCAGCATGTCCCCCCCGAAGTGATCCTGCCTATGACCGGCTGTATAAGATACGGCCGGTCATCGATCACTTTGGGGCCACATTTCAGCAGGCCTACGTACCTGGAAGGGAGGTCGCGGTTGATGAGTCTCTCGTTGCGTTCAAGGGGAGACTCAGTTTCCGCCAATACATTCCCACAAAGCGGGCGAGGTATGGCGTGAAGCTATACAAAATTTGTGAGAGTGCCTCAGGGTACACTTACAAATTTCGTGTGTACGAGGGGCGAGATTCCCGTATTGAACCCCCAGAATGTCCCCCCACTCTGGGTGTTAGCGGGAAACTCGTGTGGGACCTTATGTACCCACTGCTGGATAATGGTTACCACTTGTACGTGGATAACTTTTATACCAGCATTCCCTTGTTCAGGTCCCTTGCCGCCAGATCCACGTTCGCTTGTGGGACCGTGCGGAAAAATCAACGCGGCCTCCCTGCCTACCCCCTCCAGGTACCTATCCCCAGGGGTGAGACCCGTGCCCTTACCAGTGGAAACCTGTTGCTGGTCAGGTATAAGGACAAGAGGGATGTCCTTATGCTGTCCACAATCCACGGTAACGGCACCACCCCTGTCCCTGTGCGAGGTACCGCGGCAACGGTCCTCAAGCCCGATTGTATCGTCGACTACAATCGGTATATGGGAGGAGTTGATCTCTCTGATCAAGTCCTCACGCCATATAACGCCATGCGCAAAACCCGGGCATGGTACAAAAAAGTTGCGGTCTACTTGGTACAGGTTGCCATGTACAACTCTTTTGTACTATCCCGAAGCGCTGGCAGCACAGGGACATTCCTCCAGTTCTATGAGGCAGTCCTCAAAGACCTGATCTTTTCGGACCGGGAAAGAGCAGGCCGGAGTACCTCGGGAATTGGAGGCGCCCGGATCGTCCCTGGCCAACACTTTCCAGGTGTGGTCCCCCATACTGGAAAGAAGGGACGAACCCAAAAAAAGTGCAGAGTGTGTCACAAGAGGGGGATACGGAAGGACACCACTACTCAATGTGACACTTGCCCCGATCATCCGGGCCTCTGCATTATCAATTGCTTCAGGGAGTATCACACTTCCATGGAGTACTAAATTTTTATAATCCTCAACAGTCCACTAGAGAACATAAAACACTATGGCTCTCAGACTTTGGAGACACGGAAACAATTTTTCTTTCCCCAAAAAATATTAGTTTTAGAGCAGGCATCCTCAAACTGCGGCCCTCCAGATGTTGTAAAACTATAACTCCCAGCATGCCCAGACAACCTACAGCCATCAGCAGGCATGGTGGGAATTGTAGTTTTACAATATCTGGAGGGCCGCAGTTTTAGGATGCCTGCTTAGTGTCTCCAAAGTCTGAGAGCCATACATATTGGGCATCGTCGCGTGCGTAAAAGTCGTCGCTATAAAAATAACTTTTGACCAAACGCCTCCGATGAACGGTGTTAAAAATATAAAATAAAAACTGTGCCAAAACACCAATTTTTGGGCAAAATTTCAATTTGAATCCATTTTGCCGGTAATAAAGCAAGGGTTAACAGCCAAACAAAACTAAATATTTATTGCCCCGATTCTGTAGTTTGCAGAAACACCCCATATGTGGTCGTAAATGGCTATATAGCCGCACGGCAGGGCATAGAACGAAGGGAACTCCATATGGTTTCTGGAAGGCAGATTTTGATGGACAGTTTTTTTTTTGACACCATGTCCCATTAGAAGCCCCCCCTGATGTAGCCTAGACTAGAAACTCCAAAAAAGTGACCCCATCTAAGAAACTACACCCCTCAAGGTATTCAAAAGTTACTTTACAAACTATGTTAACCCTTTAGGTGTTCCACAAAACCAAATAGTGAATGTAGAAACAATTTTAGAATTACATTTTTTTGTTACATTGCCTCAAAAAAGACTAATATAGAGCAACCAAAAATCAAATTTACCCCAAAAATAGTCCCAAAACAACAACCACCTTATCCCGTAGTTTCCTAGATGGGGTCACTTTTATGGAGTTTCTACTCTAGGGGTGCATCAGGGGGCTTGAAAGGGTACATGGTGTCAATAAACCAGTCCAGCAAAATCTGCCTTCCAAAAATGACGTTCCCCTTCTTCTATGTCCTGCCGTTTAGCCAAATAGTAGTTTACGACCACATATGGGGTGTTTTTGCAAACTACAGAATCAGGGCAACCCATTTTGAGTGTTGTTTGGCAGTTAACCCTTGTTTTACTCCTGGAAAAAATTGATTATATTGGAAAATTTTCCAAAAAATAGAAATTTCAAAATTGTTTCTCCATCTGCCATTAACTCTTGTGGAACACCTAAAGGGTTAACAAAGTTTGTAAACCCAGTTTTGAATACCTTGAGGGGTGTACTTTCTTAGATGGAGTCACTTTTTTGAAATTTCTATTCTAGGGGTGCAACAGGGGGCTTCAAATGGGACATGGTATAAACAAAACCAGTCCTACCAAATCTGCCTTCCAAAACCCATATGGTGTTCCCCTCCTTCTATGTGCTACCGTTCGGCCAAACAGTAGTTTACGACCACATATGGGGTGTTTTTGCAAACTACAGAATCAGGGCAACCCATTTTGAGTGTTGTTTGGCAGTTAACCCTTGTTTTACTCCTGGAAAAAATTGATTATATTGGAAAATTTTCCAAAAAATAGAAATTTCAAAATTGTTTCTCCATCTGCCATTAACTCTTGTGGAACACCTAAAGGGTTAACAAAGTTTGTAAACCCAGTTTTGAATACCTTGAGGGGTGTACTTTCTTAGATGGAGTCACTTTTTTGAAATTTCTATTCTAGGGGTGCAACAGGGGGCTTCAAATGGGACATGGTATAAACAAAACCAGTCCTGCCAAATCTGCCTTCCAAAACCCATATGGTGTTCCCCTCCTTCTATGTGCTACCGTTCGGCCAAACAGTAGTTTACGACCACATATGGGGTGTTTTTGCAAACTACAGAATCAGGGCAACCCATTTTGAGTGTTGTTTGGCAGTTAACCCTTGTTTTACTCCTGGAAAAAATTGATTATATTGGAAAATTTTCCAAAAAATAGAAATTTCAAAATTGTTTCTCCATCTGCCATTAACTCTTGTGGAACACCTAAAGGGTTAACAAAGTTTGTAAACCCAGTTTTGAATACCTTGAGGGGTGTACTTTCTTAGATGGAGTCACTTTTTTGAAATTTCTATTCTAGGGGTGCAACAGGGGGCTTCAAATGGGACATGGTATAAACAAAACCAGTCCTGCCAAATCTGCCTTCCAAAACCCATATGGTGTTCCCCTCCTTCTATGTGCTACCGTTCGGCCAAACAGTAGTTTACGACCACATATGGGGTGTTTTTGCAAACTACAGAATCAGGGCAACCCATTTTGAGTGTTGTTTGGCAGTTAACCCTTGTTTTACTCCTGGAAAAAATTGATTATATTGGAAAATTTTCCAAAAAATAGAAATTTCAAAATTGTTTCTCCATCTGCCATTAACTCTTGTGGAACACCTAAAGGGTTAACAAAGTTTGTAAACCCAGTTTTGAATACCTTGAGGGGTGTACTTTCTTAGATGGAGTCACTTTTTTGAAATTTCTATTCTAGGGGTGCAACAGGGGGCTTCAAATGGGACATGGTATAAACAAAACCAGTCCTGCCAAATCTGCCTTCCAAAACCCATATGGTGTTCCCCTCCTTCTATGTGCTACCGTTCGGCCAAATAGTAGTTTACGACCACATATGGGGTGTTTTTGCAAACTACAGAATCAGGGCAACCCATTTTGAGTGTTGTTTGGCAGTTAACCCTTGTTTTACTCCTGGAAAAAATTGATTATATTGGAAAATTTTCCAAAAAATAGAAATTTCAAAATTGTTTCTCCATCTGCCATTAACTCTTGTGGAACACCTAAAGGGTTAACAAAGTTTGTAAACCCAGTTTTGAATACCTTGAGGGGTGTACTTTCTTAGATGGAGTCACTTTTTTGAAATTTCTATTCTAGGGGTGCAACAGGGGGCTTCAAATGGGACATGGTATAAACAAAACCAGTCCTGCCAAATCTGCCTTCCAAAACCCATATGGTGTTCCCCTCCTTCTATGTGCTACCGTTCGGCCAAACAGTAGTTTACGACCACATATGGGGTGTTTTTGCAAACTACAGAATCAGGGCAACCCATTTTGAGTGTTGTTTGGCAGTTAACCCTTGTTTTACTCCTGGAAAAAATTGATTATATTGGAAAATTTTCCAAAAAATATAAATTTCAAAATTGTTTCTCCATCTGCCATTAACTCTTGTGGAACACCTAAAGGGTTAACAAAGTTTGAAAAAACAGTTTTGAATACCTTGAGGGGTGTAGTTTCTAGAATGGGGTCATTTTTGGGAGGTTTCTATTATCTAAGCCTCACAATATGACTTCAAACCTGAACTGGTCCATAAAAAGTGGGATTTTGAAGATTTCTGAAAATTTCAAAATTTGCTTCTAAACTTCTAAGCCTTGTAACATCCCCAAAAAATAAAATATCATTCCCAAAACAATTGAAGCATGAAGTAGACATATGGGGAATGTAAAGTCATCACAATTTTTGGGGGTATTACTATGTATTACAGAGGTAGAGAAACTGAAAATTTGAAATTTGCTAATTTTTCAAAATTTACGGTAAAAATTGTATTTTTTTATGCAAAAAAATTAACTTTTTTGACCCAATTTTAGCAGTGTCATGAAGTACAATATGTGACGAAAAAACAATCTCAGAACGGCCTGGGTAAGTCAAAGCGTTTTAAAGTTATGAGCACTTAAAGTGACACTGGTCAGATTTGCAAAAAATGGCCTGGTCCTTAAGGTGAAAATGAGCCTGGTCCTTAAGGTGAAAATGAGCCCGGTCCTTAAGGGGTTAAAAAAGGCATTTAATTTTTACACTTTAATGTAATTTCAGCTGCTTGCCTGCTGCTAGTGTGTGTCAGGCCGACTTCAACTGACTGTAGTGTGCCCACTGCCAGTGCCCACCCCTGTCATACCGAGTGGCACAGGACTTTGCTTAAAAAATAGGCACTTAATTTTTACACTTTAATCTAAGGTTAGTTGCCTGCCAGTGTGTGTCAGGCTGACTTCCACTGACTGTAGTGTGCCCACTGCCAGTGCCCACCACTCATACCGGCTGGCACAGGACTTTGCATAAAAAAGGCATTTAATTTTTACACTTTAGTGTAATTTCAGCTGCTTGCCTGCTGCTAGTGTGTGTCAGGCCGACTTCAACTGACTGTAGTGTGCCCACTGCCAGTGCCAACCACTGATACCGGGTGGCACAGTAGCTTGCCGATAAATAAGGCATTTAATTTTTAGACAGTAGTCTAAATTCAGTTGCTTGCCTGCTGCCAGTGTGTGTCAGGCCCGCTTCCACTGACTGTAGTGTGCCCACTGCCAGTGCCAACCACTGATACCGGGTGGCACAGTAGCTTGCCGATAAATAAGGCATTTAATTTTTAGACAGTAGTCTAAATTCAGTTGCTTGCCTGCTGCCAGTGTGTGTCAGGCCCTCTTCCACTGACTGTAGTGTGCCCACTGCCAGTGCCAACCACTCATACCGGGTGGCACAGTAGCTTGCCGATAAATAAGGCATTTAATTTTTACACTTTAGTATAATTTCAGTTGCTTGCCTGCTGCCAGTGTGTGTCAGGCCCGCTTCTACTGACTGTAGTGTGCCCACTGCCAGTGCCAACCACTGATACCATCTCCCCGTTCGAAAAATCTATTCAATAAATGGCACCCAGATTGGGGACGTTAGAGGGATTAAACTGATGAGAATAGTACTACAGAAAATACCACTCATATCGGGTGTGACAGTAAATTGCACGGCGCAGACGCAGTCACCGTGGATAAAAACAAAGGGGAGGGAGCCAGCGTTTTTTTAACCATCTCCCCGTTCGAAAAATCAATTCAATTGACCTTTCGGGGACCCTTGGTGTTGTACGTGGCTGGGTGGAGGAAGAAACCTTCAATGACATCACCGGGACGTGGCTAGCTTGGTATCCAACCTTGTGCAAATGGGGAGTTTGCGGTTGTGCAAATGAACTGTTTGCGGTGCATTAAAAGGGGAGTTTGGTCTGTCAATGTCTGTGATGCGGGCGTAACCCTTACACTACCTGATCGATACAACATCATACCTGATCGTATACACACACTGGATGTTTTAAAGCACGTTATTCCAAACAATTTAGGAATGTTAGTTGATTTATGCCCTTTATGGATTAAAACCCGACTCTGCGTCCACTACGTAATTTTCCATGGGAGTTTTGCCATAGATCCCCCTCCGGCATGCCACAGTCCAGGTGTTAGACCCCTTGAAACAACTTTCTCATCACTATTGTGGCCAGAAAGAGTCCCTGTGGGTTTTAAAATTCGCCTGTCTATTGAAGTCTATGGCGGTTCGCCCGGTTCGCCAGTTCGCGAACATTTGCGGAAGTTCTCGTTCGCTGTTCGCGAACTGAAAATTTTATGTTCGCGACATCACTAGTGACAGACTGATGCCTGCAGTCGTGGCAGGGCTTTATAACGGGTCTGTAGTCGTGACAGACTGATGCCTGCAGTCATGGCAGGACTTTATAACGAGTCTGTAGTCGTGACAGACTGATGCCTGCAGTCGTAGCAGGGCTTTATAACGGGTCTGTAGTCGTGACAGACTGTTGCCTGCAGTCGTGGCAGGGCTTTAGAGCGGGTCTGTAGTCGTGACAGACTGATGCCTGCAGTCGTGGCAGGACTTTATAACGAGTCTGTAGTCGTGACAGACTGATGCCTGCAGTCGTGGCAGGGCTTTATAACGGGTCTGTAGTCGTGACAGACTGTTGCCTGCAGTCGTGGCAGGGCTTTAGAGCGGGTCTGTAGTCGTGACAGACTGATGCCTGCAGTCGTGGCAGGGCTTTATAAGGAGTCTGTAGTCGTGACAGACCTGGCAAAGCAACATTCCTATCTATACCATTATTATTATTATTTTTATTTATTTTTTATTTTCCCCCCCCACCAAAGACCACGACTGTAGGCGCCACCCTGTAAGAGATGCGCCAGAGGCCTGGACATAATAGTCCACCATCCCCCGTCCCCCAAGCCTATGCAGGAGAAAAGAGGGGGTTGGCCCCCGCATGCACCACCCCTGACTCACCTGGCGGCCATGACAGCCACGAACCCCACAGTATCGTAAGTTAGCCCACCACCTGTGGACCTGAACAACCAAGAACAGACGTGTGAGTGAGCGCACGCCAGCTGGGCGACACTTCACTCATGCCACCGCTCCCTAGCTAACCACTGGATCATTGTGACTGCGCCCGAACCAACCCCCTGACTGACCGTATGGGCTTACGGGCGGCCCGGCTGCGTGCGCAAAGTGACGTGGCCAGCCCCCCTCCTTGAAGCCCTCTTTATATTTGATCCTTGAACATATTCCAAATTTTATTTAAATATTTATTTATTTTTTTTTTTTTTTTTATACTCCTGCCTTAGTACCTAGCCACTGTGCCTGAGCAGAGGAGCCCTGCACCTGGACTGCAGTACCAGTATGGGCCTGTAGGTGTCGACCATCCCCCGCCCTCTCTCAAGCCAGGACCTGCTGGAGCGCAGCAAGCCAGTGATTCCCTTCTAGGTTAGAATTAACCATTGAAATCCTAACTTGTTATACAGTGCACATGTCTGAGTATCTGCTTATCTTGTCTTGCCTGAGTTTGGCGCAGTAAAGAAGACGAGTTTATTCTGCAGCGGATTCCTAGACATGACTGAAAGTCACATAAGCATGACCACCTTCACAGCCTCGCTAATTGTAATTACCAGGAGAACGTGCATCAGGATCGGCTGCGAGGGATTTGCGCTCCGCCATGTGGAACATTGCATCCCGTGCCCACCGCTATCGACTATTTGTACAGGGAAAGCCGCGGCGTATTAATCGCCTATAGGTTTCGGGTTCCGTCCCCTGATCCTGCAGCTGGACCTCCGCTTACTGATTGCAGCTAATAAATAGACCCCTGTGTGAGCGGACGGCGTTTTCCTCTACGGCGGAACGTTCTGATACGGGAGTGAGTGATATATAACGCTGCGTCGTGGAGCCGACGGCCGGCGTGACCGATGCTCAGGGTATGCGAGCGGACGTCGTGACTTGTCGCTGCTGAGCCACAGGTGAGGGGTGCCTGCCTGGGGGACGCTGCATGTGGGAGCGGGGGTGCTTAGCGCAGGGCCTGGAGCGGATCGGGGTGCCTGTCTCGGGGTGCTGGAAGCGATCGGGAGTGCGGTCAGTCTCCAGCACAGCTGGGGACCGGCGGCACGCTCCACAGCCCCACATGTTATACATAGCGAGACGGGTGTGCAAGCCACCCTGCCTACCTAATCACCGTAGCGACGAGCTCGACGCAGCCGATCTCCCGATCCTCCAGTGACGCATGCCCTTCTCTGGCACCAACCCACAAGCCGATTCGAAATCGTTCGAACCGACAAGTGGGGGGAGGAGGGCCAGGTTTAAATAGTGAACGCCCCGCCTCCCCTCACACAAATGCAGCACTCTTAATTGCCTACCACTTATTCATGGAAAGTAAAGAAGAAATTGCTTTTTATACAAGTAATCAAAAATTATCTCTTTGGGATGTAGTTTCAGGTTTGGTATGATGTTCAGGGTAGGGTTTCCCAGCAGTACAGTATAAAGCATAATTTACAAGGAAGTAGATGTGTGTTTGTGTGTATTACTGTGGTGCAGAACAATAAGTCAGACACATTCTAATCAACTATATTTATTTTAAATAGCTTTGGATTATTTTTTTTAACATACTCCACTTTAATTGTGCTATAACTGTGACGCAGAACAATATGTCAGGCTGGTTGTCTGAGGCTGACTGGAAGGCATTATGGGAAAGCCAGCCACCTATGGTTGCCACTTGAGGTCATGTGGTCTTCTTCATCTTTTCTGCATTCTTTCTGCAGACACCATTTTTAGGGTTTTGTGTGGAATTAATAGAAAAAGTTTAATATTTACTGATTAAACCTTTGGGAAATTTGTTGAGGATTTGTTTGGTGTAGATTCCATTCACTCAGCTCTAGTTAGGGACCAGGAAACCATCGATGAGATAATGGGAATACCCATTTCAAAATTATGAAATTCTCATCTTTACATAGTTCAAAACCAGCCACTAAAAGCTAGTTATCTCGAAAAACAGACACTGCATATAACAACTAGTAGTACTATCACCAACACAACCTATTTGTATCCATTGAGTTCCATGTGGGAAATATAACAGAGACATAAGAAGGCTGTGTATACCGTGAATGATTTGGCATCCAGATCTAACTATATCTGTAGGGATTATGACTGTCATTGTCATCCTTCCTCACATGCAGATCTGTGATCCCATTGCAACCACTGCTTTCTTTTTAAGTTTCAAATCTGCGAAATACGTAAGAGACATTCAAAATGCAGGAACGATTCGCACGAGTCACACTGGAAGATTGCCAGGTATGGGGACCAGATGTGACAGTACTGAGGATTAATGAAAAACCAACAGTGCCTAGCATCTGTGGGACCATCCATGTCATCCCAAGCTGTCTGTGTTCCAGTCATTTAACACAGCAGGTGTTAGGGTGAACTCAATCAGACACTAGCACTTTATTCATTGTGACGTTTATACACAGAGGAAAAGCATGCAAAGAAAATTGTCCCCTGGCATCCACAACTGAACAATTCAAATAGATGATCGCCTCTTCTTGCCGTAGTGTTTGAAAATTATTTTCAGTTTTTATAGAAAAGAGTGAATATGAAATTGTATTTCCAGGCAAATATACAAAAAACTAAAAAAAATTGAATATCGTGCAAAGTTAATTTATTTCAGTAATGCAACTTAAAAGGTGAAACTAACATATGAGACAGACTCATTACATGCAAAGCGAGATATATCAAGCCTTTATTTATTATAATTTGGATGATTATGGCTTACAGCTTATGAAGCCCCAAAGTCACAATTTTGAGGTACCCTTTGCTCAGGGTATATGGATTAATTAGCTGACTAGAGTGTGACACTGTGAGCCTAGAATATTGAACCTTTTTACAAAATTCAAATTTCAAGCTGCATTAATGCAATTCCTTTTAATATGCATTACTGAAATAAATGGACTTTTGCACGATATTCAAATTTTTCGAGTTTCACCTGTACATGCTGGGCATGCACCCCAGGGTTAACAAAGGTTCCAGTTTAATTTTATTATTTCTTTTAAAAAAAAGCCATGCTTTACAGGACTGCCACTCTAATGACCTCCAATAAAGGAAGAGGTTAAAGTGCATCCCCAGCAGTTTTGATAATGCTAAACTGCTGACAGCACTAAGTAGGAGCTGGGGAGAGCAGTATAAACAAACTTTTTTGTGCAATTTTTCTCATCAGGAGTAGTGTGAATATGAAGTTTTATTCTAACAAATCCATTTTTCTCAATTGTCAAGGGTGAAGTTTCACTGTAAAGTTCTCTCTGAAGTTTAACTACTTCACAGCTCCTCCCATTCTGCTCTGAGAGACAGCTGTAGTGGTCTGGTTGGATGATACAATTGTCACTCAGAGCAGAGAGGAGGGGCTAAGTTGAGTGCAGAAGCAGAAAACACTTTGCAGTGAAGCTCAACCCCCAGGCAGTTGTAGAAGCAGAATTTGGCAGAAAAAAAACTTAATATTCACACAATTGCTCATGAGAAGCTTCATAAATGCTATGCTTGTACTGCTTTCCCCAGCCCTTATCTAGTGCTGTCAACAGTTTAGCAGGGTCAAATCTGCTGCATGGAGTAACTTTATCACTTAATAATGAAGAACACTACCCAGCATGCCTAGCTGCCAGTTTACTGGTGAACTATCAAAGCCTGTTTATATTGTATTCATTCCATACCCACCTGCGCTATGTTTTGTGCATACTTGATATTTTTACAGTCTATGGTGGATATATAGGTCACAGGTGCGTATATCCATCACAGGTAGGTACTAGTTCCCACACTGTGACAAATATTTTTGTCTCATATTTACTGCCACTATAATACAAAAAGCAAATTACACAACATATCTTCCGCTTATTTGGTATCCACACTGCTGTAATAGACTAACCTCCCAGTTATCTGCAATATAGGAGACTGCAACACAACTCCATTCAAGGAAGTGAAGTAATACTGCAATTTCCTGTTCAGCAGGTGAATAGGAATTAACGGAAAAAGTGCTATGGCCCCTTCATTTCAGTATTAGTGGGAATCCTACCAGTCAGACCACTACTGACCAGAAAGTAAGGCCTCTTTCACACGGGTGTCATGTTTTTGGCCCGGATAAGATGCGGGTGCGTCGTGGGAAAATGCGTGATTTTTGCGCGCAAGTGCAAAACATTGTAATGCGTTTTGCACGCGCGTGAGAAAAATCAGCATGTTTGGTACCCAAACCCAGAAGTTTGGGTTTGGGTTAGGTGTTGTGTAGATTTTATTATTTTCCCTTATAACATTAATAGCATTCTTAATACAGAATGCTTAGTACTGTACAATAGGGCTGGAGGGGTTAAAAAAATAAATAAATTTAACTCACCTTAATCCACTTGTTCGCGCAGCCCGGCTTCTCTTCTGTCTTCACCCTTGCTGTGCACAGGAAAAGGACCTTTGATGATGTCACTGCGCTCATCATATGGTCCATCACATGATCTTTTACCATGGTGATGGATCATGTGATGAGTGCAGTGACGTCACCACAGGTCCTTTTCCTGTGCACAGCAAAGAAGAAAGAAGAGAAGCTGTGCTGCGCGAACAAGTGGATTAGGGGAGTTAAATTATTTTTTATTTTTTTTAACCCCTCCAGCCCTATTGTACCATGCATTCTGTATTAAGAATGCTATTATTTTCCCTTATAACCATGTTATAAGGGAAAATAATAATGATCGGGTCCCCATCCCGATCGTCTCCTAGCAACCGTGCGTGAAAATTGCACCACATCCGCACTTGCTTGTGGATGCTTGCGATTTTCACGCAGCCCCATTCACTTCTATGGGGCCTGCGTTGCGTGAAAAACGCAAAATATAGAGCATGCTGCGATTTTCACGCAACACATAAGTGATGCGTGAAAATCACTGCTCATGTGCACAGCCCCATAGAAATGAATGGGTCCGGATTCAGTGCGGGTGCAATGCGTTCACCTCACGCATTGCACCCGCGCGGAAAACTCGCCTAGGTGAAAGGGGCCTAATGGCATATCCTAGCAATATATGATAATTTTTCTGTAATGCAAACACTGAAATACTGGGGTCAGACACCTATCACCCTCACAATCAGTGGAATGAGGGACGCAACTCTCGAAGGACTGCAGCAGCCCCCCTCATCAACCAGAAAGGTGCAGGGAGTTAATGAAACACCAATCTGAATGTGATCCATATCCAAAGGATAGGCCCTCTAAATAAAAATGCCCAAAAATCCTTTAACGAGGTTTTGTTCTAGTATTTTCATAGATATTACAACTTTTACAAGGGTTTCACAATGGCATTTAGATCTAGAGCAATTTTTCTATAAACATCTTGTAACTGAAAATATACTGTGTTGTATATGATGATATAGCTTTAATAAAATGTGTCAGCATAAAGCAAAGAAGTAATGAGACATTATTATTTACATCTGTTATCGCATGAAGAGGTTAATGGAAGCATAAAAGAATATAATTGAGTTTACCAGCAGCATAAGCAATCTTAAAGCACAGTATATATTATGTGTCAGTATTGCAATACATGTAAATTAAATCACAGCAGAAGAAGAGATATTGCCAGATTTTTCTGTGTCAGACAAACTCAACTATAACACGAGGAATACAAATGTAACAATCCTTACCCTGACACACATAACACATTAAATAAACAATTATATCAAACTTCAAAGGGGTCTCCAAATTAAATTCCTGTTTTTAGATAAAAATCTAATTAGGCTAGACGGACTTCTGAATAGGAGACTCCATTAAAAGCCTCTGTTGCAGATTCTGTTAGGCTACTTTCACATTATCGTTTTTTGCGGATCCGTCATGGATCTGCAAAAACAGTTCCGTTACCATAATACAACCTCATGCATCGGTTATGAACGGATCCGGGTGTATTATGTCTTCTATAGCCATGACAGATCCGTCATGAACAACATTGAAAGTCAATGGGTGACAGATCCGTTTTCTATTGTGTCAAAGAAAACAGATCCGTCCCTATTGACTTACATTGTGTGCCAGGATGGATCCGTTTTGCTCCGCACCACATCGCGGACAGAAAAATGCTGCTTGCAGTGCTATTCTGTACGCGATGGGAGCGCAACCAAAGCGATCGGAATGCATTTTGGTGCATTTTTCTTCGTTCAGTTCAATTTTGTCCCCATTGACAATAAATGGGGACAAAACGGAAGCGTCCCCCCCCCCCCCCCCCCCCCCCCCGCTATTAAGACCCTATGACGGATCTCAATAGCGGAATTGAAAGGAGCCTAAAACACACCAGACAAAATAGCGCAAAATGCTGCACTATTGTGTTCAGCAATCATCAGACACCATATAGTACATGAGAATCGTTTTCTAACAATACCAGAACCAGGCCTGTACCTCACATGGATCCAGAGATCTCCCCATTCATTGTTTCAATTTTTCTGCTAGATTTATTTCAAGCTGGCAGCTCAGGGGATATGTTCTTTCTCAGGGGGTGTGCCCTTTTCTACAGCTCTCTCCCAATAACAATTCAGGTGTGTCCTTTCTGATGCAGTTTTCTTTGTTAAACTGTCACAGCTTCTAATAGTAGAAACGGCTAGAGACAGATAAAGGATGGAACTGCGCATGTGCGACCACCTCAGCAATGTACTGCGGTGGACAGAGAGATAAGGAAAAGAACAAACAGCAGGTGATGCAGTACAGTTTGTTAAATAACTTAGTTGCTATTTAAATTTTTAGTTACATACAATTACAAAAGTATTCAAATCCTGGTGCTGGTTTGAAAAATTCTGAATATTTTTGTGGGACAAGCCCTTTAGTCAGCAATGTGGCATTATTATTCTCAGAAAAAGTGGGGACCCAGCCAGTCATTACCTCATCTATAAGTGGTAGAATATCCTATATATGTCCCCACTTTCTGTGGCAGGTACTACCTCTATAGTGTAACACTAAATATGGGTTGCAAAAAACTGAAAGATAATTGTATGATGGTGATGTCTGTCTAGGGGAGAAAATACTGGAGTAAGAAAAGATAACAGCTGTGTGAACGGGGCTTTAATTATAAGGAACTTAGGAAAGGAAAAATAGAATATAAATAAATGATATATAATAAGAGGTTACAGCCAGCTCACCTTCCGATCCTGTGTAATGGTGCACGGGGCAGACACAAGCCAGTCCAATAGTAGATGCACGATAAAAGAAATGCTCCAGCACCAGAAGGACGTAATGAAAAAATTCCCGGTCTTTATTCAAATCACCAGCATATCGGTGCATACAGCGACAGTGACACAATGACCCACTTGTCCCCACGATCTACGCGTTTCGGACGATGTTGTCCTTAGTCATGATCTATGGCGTCTGGCGTGTGCCGGGCTGAAATAAGGCTCACCTCTGGAGTGTCCGCCCACAGGGAGGGACATTGAAATCCAGGGCAGGTAAAATAATCAGTCCGGATCACGCAAGACACCTGTGCAAACATATTCACCTGTGACATACAAAGAGTTTTGACACCCCACAATACTTTAGAAAAACTAATACGAAATATAAAATTGTGTCATTATTTCCTCATAAAAAAAATTATTATTAGATGGAAAGGAAAAGTTCATGATTTTATCACACCTTTTTCCAACCTGGCATGGTATGGGTAACATAATATTGTCCACTGGATGTATAACAAAAGACGCATGCTAAAAATAACTTTAGCAGACTAAAAAAACGGATCCAAATGTGCAAAATGTCAGTCAAGTTCCCATGGGTTAAGGCTGGTGGTTTGCTGTAGTTCTGTGTCCATGAATTCCACGTATATCATGATCTTTTATAATTAAGCAAGTCCAGATTCATCCAGTCATTCTGAGCAAAAATAACGCAGAGTGTGAACAAACACTTAGATTCATGGCAAATTTAAGCACATTGATATAATTGTAGTGTGTTCGAAAATCACTAATCACACTGCCAGTTCACCTGAAACATATCATCAATTTGTGTTCACATCTATCTTGCTGAAAAGAGGGAAAGAAAATCTGCTTCATGTGAACAGTGCCCTGCACTCCAAGATATAGACCGTTTCATATAAAGGCAACTTAGTAATTCAATATGATGATGACTTAGTACTATGAAAGAAATGTGTATAGCATCGGTCTAAAACAGAATTTGTGGATGTTTTGTATCTCTCACATACTCAAAAAATAAAGAATAAACAGATGCCATACATTTTATTTCTGTTACCTATAGTTTTGGTCTAGATTTATGTTTAAGGGATTTATTGATCTACTGTCATGACACATTTGGATACTGTTGTCATCATCTTATGTCTTTTCATATCCTTATTTCTCTGTTTCCATTCCCATCCATCATTCAACCACATTTTGATATTTTAAATGTCTGTCCAGACGTAATCTCTGGAGAGATCGTGAAGGAATAAAAAAGAGAAATGTCCATTCAAAAAGAGACCATAAGAAGTACACCAACGGATAATGCCTGTCTCTAGAGTTTATAGGCCGGCATTATACAAGCAAGCAATATGCATATGTGCTGGAGCGCATAATTAAAGCGCAGCAGGACAGGCATACCATCACAATACTGGTGTCTCAAATGTGACACGCATGACCCTCATAGGGAAGATCTCTATAATTATGTGCATGTCAAACCCATACACCAGTTAAGGGGTGACTCAATCATGAACTTCAGAAATAATACACACAAAAATTAAAAAATAACCATAAAAAATATATGTATATATATATATATGGGTATGTGTAAAAACAAGGCAAAACCTTGGTTATGCTGCATGTAGATATTAATACAAGTACATTAATTCTTTTTTGAGATTGAGACCGTATGGAAATCTTGTATTTAGTCTCCAAATCCAAAAGGCTTCCCTGAGGAAGATTTTTTGTTTAATATTACCCCCTCTTTGAGACATTATAACCCGTTCGAAAGCAAAGGTACTAAATGTATCTATATTGCGGTTATGAACATCTATGAAGTGATGTGCCGCATTAGAGACTCCTGTGGCTATTGGGTTCAGTATGTAATTGAGGTGTTCACGCAGTCGATCTTTAAATTTCCTGCTGGTGCAAACGACATATGTCAGATCACAAGATGTACAATTGATGGCATATATGACTCCTATTGTATTGCAGTTTATAAAACTCTTAATTGGAAATTTTTCAGTATGCATTGAGTTATAAAATTCTTTGGTATTTTTTGCAAATTTACATGTTTTACATCTTGTGTATCCACATTTGGAGAACCCAATGTATTTTAACCATGTGGGTGGATTTTTGGAGTGCATGGGAGTATACATGGAGGGGGAGAGCGTTGTACCCAATGTATCGGGTCTTTTAGATACTATCCAGCATCCATGTCTCAGGGTTTCCCTCAAAATATGATCTTCATACAAGATAGGGAGACATCTGTGAATTATATTCTTGATTTCCGCAAAATGTCTGCTATATGTAAGTACAATTGTTGGTATACTGTTATTATTTGTTTGGGGGATATCAGATTTAATATAGCTTTTGTTATTATATACGTCCGTTCGTCCCTTAATAGCGGAATTTAAATCTTTATTTACTGATTCTCCCTCTTTATTGGAGTTGAGGTTTAATAGTTTGGCTCTTGATTTATTTTTGGCAATTTTGAAACCCCTATGGAGCATCCATTGAGGATAACCTCGCATTTTAAGACGTCTCCATATCTTCATGCATTCTTCATTGAATGCCTCATCTGTACTGCAGTTCCTTCTAGCTCTTATAAATTCACCGACAGGGATACTTTTAATGGTATGGAGAGGGTGATGGGAATTCGCCCTCAGGATGGTGTTGCCAGATACCTACCTACTTAAAATGCGAGGTTATCCTCAATGGATGCTCCATAGGGGTTTCAAAATTGCCAAAAATTGCCAAAAATAAATCAAGAGCCAAACTATTAAACCTCAACTCCAATAAAGAGGGAGAATCAGTAAATAAAGATTTCAATTCCGCAGACATTTAAAATATCAAAATGTGGTTGAATGATGGATGGGAATGGAAACAGAGAAATAAGGATATGAAAAGACATAAGATGATGACAACAGTATCCAAATGTGTCATGACAGTAGATCAATAAATCCCTTAAACATAAATCTAGACCAAAACTATAGGTAACAGAAATAAAATGTATGGCATCTGTTTATTCTTTATTTTTTGAGTATGTGAGAGATACAAAACATCCACAAATTCTGTTTTAGACCGATGCTATACACATTTCTTTCATAGTACTAAGTCATCATCATATTGAATTACTAAGTTGCCTTTATATGAAACGGTCTATATCTTGGAGTGCAGGGCACTGTTCACATGAAGCAGATTTTCTTTCCCTCTTTTCAGCAAGATAGATGTGAACACAAATTGATGATATGTTTCAGGTGAACTGGCAGTGTGATTAGTGATTTTCGAACACACTACAATTATATCAATGTGCTTAAATTTGCCATGAATCTAAGTGTTTGTTCACACTCTGCGTTATTTTTGCTCAGAATGACTGGATGAATCTGGACTTGCTTAATTATAAAAGATCATGATATACGTGGGATTCATGGACACAGAACTACAGCAAACCACCAGCCTTAACCCATGGGAACTTGACTGACATTTTGCACATTTGGATCCGTTTTTTTAGTCTGCTAAAGTTATTTTTAGCATGCGTCTTTTGTTATACATCCAGTGGACAATATTATGTTACCCATACCATGCCAGGTTGGAAAAAGGTGTGATAAAATCATGAACTTTTCCTTTCCATCTAATAATAATTTTTTTTATGAGGAAATAATGACACAATTTTATATTTCGTATTAGTTTTTCTAAAGTATTGTGGGGTGTCAAAACTCTTTGTATGTCACAGGTGAATATGTTTGCACAGGTGTCTTGCGTGATCCGGACTGATTATTTTACCTGCCCTGGATTTCAATGTCCCTCCCTGTGGGCGGACACTCCAGAGGTGAGCCTTATTTCAGCCCGGCACACGCCAGACGCCATAGATCATGACTAAGGACAACATCGTCCGAAACGCGTAGATCGTGGGGACAAGTGGGTCATTGTGTCACTGTCGCTGTATGCACCGATATGCTGGTGATTTGAATAAAGACCGGGAATTTTTTCATTACGTCCTTCTGGTGCTGGAGCATTTCTTTTATCGTAAATAAATGATAGCATAAATTGTGCTCAGTGTAAAGAATCTTCCTCATTATTTTAATTTTATTTATTAATTACCCCTGTGCATAGGATGCAAGCCAAGTCAAAGCATAGCCGATTCAGAAAACTCCCCAGATCAACGTCTTCATCAGACTTCCCAATACATTCCTCTAAGGAGCCCATCAAAGCATGTCTAGTGCTGAAGGAACTTTCTGCTTTGTGACAACTGTAGCATGTTTGGTTTGAATCAACTAAAAGATATCAACCCCTTCATTTCACCCAAACACATATATTTGTGGGGTCTGTTCAAAAGTTCTCATTTCTTACTTGCTACATTAAGGGGAATGTGTCACCTACGATTTTTGTCTGCCTATTAAAACCAGATAGCCGCACATTTTTTATTTTCTAGTGTGTTTTTATTTTCTTATTCTATTTTTTTATTTCCTGAACATGATTATGGGGACAGCCATCTTGCCTGAGCAGGGCCATAGACACAATAGACAGGAAGGGACTAACTGACTTTGGAAGAGTTTTTAGACATGCTCTGTGACCTGTGCAGATGCCGTTGCACTGGAGGGAAATAGATGCTATAAGTTGTGACTATCACCTGTTGTGAATGGTGGATCCCGTGTTATCAATATATAGGTGATCAGAAGAGCACCCAGGAATTTTGTCTAGGGGGGATCTTAAAAGAAAAAGGTTTTGGCCCCGCCCATTGTTATAAGCCCCTCCTACATATAATAGGCCACTCCTGACAAACACTATACAGATGAAATTATATTGCTGAGGGTGAAGGTAAGAGTCTCACCCTCATCCTCCATAGACACACTGTACTCAATACTCAGGGCCCTAAAATAAAGCTCCTGTACTCAAACTCACACTGCTCCCCACGTAGCTCCGTGACAGGAGCTGTTGCAGTTTCATTTCCTCCCTACTAGTCCTGAAGGCACCAAAAGAGGAGTGGAGGAGGTGTTGCGCAATATTGAAGATGTGTAGGTCCAGGTGGGGGCCTGGCTCTACACATCATATGGAGAGGGGAGGGCCTGTCCTGGCTGTACTGCCTGCTTCACATTTTACAATAGACAACAGCAAGCTACAGCCAGGAAGATCCTCCACTCTCCTCCCTCCCCAGATCCTGCTCAAGGCCTGTGGTTCCCCCCACCATCTGCCACCCGCTCGTGGCCTGCTGCCCCCCTTGGCCGTCCTCACCCAGCTTTGAATCCTCTTTCTGCAAATGGCAGGGGGAGGAGCCGGAGCATCTCCTCTCCAACATAGCACCACACCAAGGCCTGTGGTTCCCCCCACCATCTGCCACCCGCCCGTGGCCTGCTGCCCCCCTTGGCCGTCCTCACCCAGCTTTGAATCCTCTTTCTGCAAACGGCAGGGGGAGGAGCCGGAGCATCTCCTCTCCTACATAGCACCACACCAAGGCCTGTGGTTCCCCCCACCATCTGCCACCCGCCCATGACCTGCTGCCCCCTTTGGCTGTCCTCACCCAGCTTTGAATCCTCTTTCTGCAAACGTCAGGGGGAGGAGCCCGAGCATCTCCTCTCCTACATAGCACCACATACCTCTTACATCCAGTGATGTCACCTTTGATGTAGATGCTCTCTTTCCTCATCTTCTCCTTTCAGACCAGACCGACATGATGATTTTTCAGCCATCTCTCATATCTGCAGAGATTGACAAACAGACATTAGTTTCCCACTTGTCCATCATCTGCACATCTTCTGAACACTCTTTCCTGCCACCCCTAATACTGTGCTCCCCAATACATACTGCAGAAACTGTCCCCCTGAAAATAGTAGTACCACACAGATAGTACCCCCTGTAGCTGGCCAGCTGGGACCTGTCCTGGGTTGCTAGTGTAGCTTGTATGTATATACAGCTAGACCTGCCAATACCCTAAATACAGTTCCTAAGTTTATGTGTTAAAGACAAAATCAGAGTTATTTACTGTGACATCATGTTTTGGATGTCATATAACTGTTATATTTTGTGTTTACAGAAGCAGAAAAGATAATATATCTTTAAGATAAATTTTGTAATGTAAGGTAAGTTCAGTGACACAGTAGAAACAACAGAAAGTATAGTGTTAATCTGTTGTTGCTGGGCAGAAGTGTAGACCAATCACAGCCAGCTTCTCACATAGCAAGAGTTTTCACCATTTACAGCCAGCCTCACACACAGCCTGACTGGGAATTCCCCCAGGTCCTGATGCTAGAATCATTATTTACCAGAGACAGGAGCTGAAGAGACATTCACTCCACTGAGAGTCCAGTTTTATGGGAACAAGAGGCCAAAATAGGTATTTAAAACAGTTATATAGTGTTTCTATTGTTAGTATTGTGTTTAGAACTGTATACTGAACTAGATATATATGTGTTTGCTTACAGTTCCACCAATTGCAACTATACAATTGCAAAGTACAAATACAAATCAAATTGCAAGCATACAATTGCAAATTGCATACAATTGCAAACTACAAATACCAGTTGCAACCATACAATTGCAAACTACAAATACAAATTGGAAATTGCAAGCTACAGTTGCAAACTGTGAACTACTACAAATACCATACAAACATATTGCAATCCAAATTGCATGCAACCATATCAGATAATACTCAACCAATCTGCAAATAGTTACTGCTAACTGCATACCGCCATTTTGTGATATCTTTTAAACACGTGTTTTGTACATGGACTATCTGCTGCGGAGGCGGCATTGTTATACAGTACAGACCAAAAGTTTGGACACACCTTCTCATTCAAAGAGTTTTCTTTATTTTCATGACTATGAAAATTGTAGATTCACACTGAAGGCATCAAAACTATGAATTAACACATGTGGAATTATATACATAACAAACAAGTGTGAAACAACTGAAAATATGTCATATTCTAGGTTCTTCAAAGTAGCCACCTTTTGCTTTGATTACTGCTTTGCACACTCTTGGCATTCTCTTGATGAGCTTCAATAGGTAGTCCCCTGAAATGGTTTTCACTTCACAGGTGTGCCCTGTCAGGTTTAATAAGTGGGATTTCTTGCCTTATAAATGGGGTTGGGACCATCAGTTGCGTTGAGGAGAAGTCAGGTGGATACACATCTGATAGTCCTGCTGAATAGACTGTAAGAATTTGTATTATGGCAAGAAAAAAGCAGCTAAGTAAAGAAAAACGAGTGGCCATCATTACTTTAAGATATGAAGGTCAGTCAGTCAGCCGGAAAATTGGGAAAACTTTGAAAGTAAGGGCTATTTGACCATGAAGGAGAGTGATGGGGTGCTGCGCCAGATGACCTGGCCTCCACAGTCACCGGACGTGAACCCAATCAAGATGGTTTGGGGTGAGCTGGACCACAGAGTGAAGGCAAAAGGGCCAACAAGTGCTAGGCATCTCTGGGAACTCCTTCAAGACTGTTGGAAGACCATTTCAGGGGACTACCTCTTGAAGCTCATCAAGAGAATGCCAAGAGTGTGCAAAGCAGTAATCAAAGCAAAAGGTGGCTACTTTGAAGAACCTAGAATATGACATATTTTCAGTTGTTTCACACTTGTTTGTTATGTATATAATTCCACATGTGTTAATTCATAGTTTTGATGCCTTCATAGTCATGAAAATAAAGAAAACTCTTTGAATGAGAAGGTGTGTCCAAACTTTTGGTCTGTACTGTATATGAAGAAAAGTTGAAGTTAATAAAGAAGTTATTTCAAGCATTTGGTGTGCTCTTTAAACCTACTGTTTCCAAAGAACAGCGCTAAAGGAATTACAGAGTAACAGACAGTCTGGTTAGACTAAAAGTCAGAGATATCAAAATTCTTCTAATGCCACAGCTATGATAGTGATGCGCCTGCCATGACCCCCTTCAACAATTATTGGTACACAGTGCTCTAAAAAAATAACTGTGCCCAGTAAATAGTGTCCCGGACACTAATGTCCCCAACAAATAATTGTGCTAAGCTGATACTGTGCCCACCAAAATAACAGTGCTCCCCAAAATCCCAGCAATAGAAATAATTCTCTGCCAGAGCACACTTTGTAGTAATAATGCTCCCATAGTGCCCATACTAGTAATCATGTTCCCCATAGCGCCCCAGTAGTAGTAAAGCTCACCATAATTCCCCCTAGTAGTAATAATTCTCCTTATAATATGACAGTACAATAAATACCCCAGTTTAGTGCCCGCAGTTGAGCTAATGTCCCCATAATGTATGCCAGTATAAAATACCCCTATATAGTGCCCCAGCACATGCCTCCAATATGCTTCTCTACCTCTTCCCCATAGTGCCCCCCATAATATGCCAGTAAGAAAATGCCCCCAGAAGATGCCCCTATAGTGCTCTTCTCCCCCATAATGTGCCAGTAAAAAATGCCCCTTCTTAGTGCCCCCCATAATGTGTCAGTAAAAAAAAAAAAAAACTTCTTAGTGTCACCAGATGCCCCTATAGTTCTCCTCTCCCCCATAGTGCCCCCATAATTTGCCAGTAAATAATGCCCCTATAGTGCCATCAGATGCCCCATAGTGTTGCTCTCTCCTATAGTGCCTCCCACAATGTGCCAGTAAAAAATGCCCCTTTAGTGCCAGATGCCATAGTGTCCCATATAATGTGCCAGTTAAAAAAAATGCCCCTTTAGAGCCCCCAGATGCCCCCATAGTGCTCCTCTCCCCCATGGTGCCCCCCCCCCATAATGTGCCAGTAAGAAATGCCCTCAGATGCCCCTATAGTGCCCTCCCAAACATGTGCCAGTAAGAAATGCCCCCATAGTGCCCCCCATAATGTGCCAGTAAGAAATTCCCCCATAGTGCACCCCAAAAATGGGCAAATAAGAAATGCCCCCATAGTGCCCCTTCCAAAATGGGCCAGTAATAAATGCCCCCAGAAGTGCCTGCAGTCTATCAGAAGAACGGGGAAGGGAGAAGCCTCTCCCTCCCCTGCCACAGCACAGCCATCTGTATCATTGTCCTGAGGATAGTGATACAGATGAATATGGAGCTGAGCGCTTCCACAATGGAAGCGGTTATCTTCTACTGCCCACCACTGCCGCCGCAATAAGATCCAGGGCCGCACCGCCTGAGGCGATCGGCAGCGCGGCCCTGAGTGAGTGAAAAAAAATTATGGCTCTAAGGGGGGTCCAGACCTGTTGGATCCCCCAGTGGGTGCACCCCTGTAGGTGATAACTGTCATTCTAATCCTGCCTGTGATAATGAGATGACTGCTGAGATGTGATCTAAACAGAACAGGAAGTCTCGGAATATGATTAGGTTTAGTGGTCAGTGTGAAAACTGCAGGATTTTAGGATTTGTTTCAAAATATGTATAAATAAATCACCAGTTCTCAAAAAAACATGTTTAAAGGGTTTATCCAAACCTGTAAACACCCCCAACCCCCATCAATGTTTCTAGACCCCTCATACAGAGAATACTTACCTGGTCCCCATCTGACAGGAAGCAGGAGGGAAGGTTGGTGCAGCCAATAGCAGACCATGACAGTGACTTGCCAGGGCAGCGGTGCGGCCTGCTATTGACTGCACCCATCCCCCGGATGTTGCAATCTGCATGACGGGGAGATGGGGAAATGCAGTGATGGCTGCAGAGGGATCTGGAAGGACACAGGCATCGGGGATCAGGTAGGTATTCTCTGTATGAGGGGCCTGAGCATTGTGTGTGTTTGTTTGGGGAAGAGGGGGTTACAGGTTTCGATAACCCTTTTAACATTTAAACTTGAGAGGTATTTCAAAAAACAACTATGGCACCCACAAGAATTACAATAGCAACCTTAATTAATTAAATACATGATTGAAAAACAGAGGAAAGAAAAGCAGGCTAGATGACAAAAGCGGACACAGGGAATAAGCAGGGGCTACATCAAATTCAACAAAATTCAAAATCAATAAATGAGCTGGATAATACCAATTATAACATATCCAGTTTGTAATATCCAACCAAATATCCTATACACGTCACCATGGGGGGTGCTAGGGGAAGAAAGAACTCATCAAATATAAATATCAATTGTATACCTAGTATGTTTAGTATGTATAGTGGATCAATGCCCAAAAAAACAACCTCACCAGGCACCACCTCCAGTATACATACCCTGTGACATGGTGGTGGAGATTGACACATAGCCTCCACATGCTAAACACCTTTACGTACATTTCACCTTTATTTTACACATGCTCTCGGCAGGCTAAATAAGTAAATGCCGTTATATCCAGTGACTTACAGGTGACATAATGACATGAAAACTTCCTTCAGCCATTACTTGTGTCTGCAGAGGGAAAAGCAAAGACATCTTTGGCTCCTTGGTTTTCCAGCCTCAGTAGTTATGATCTTGTTTGTGCCCCCATACAATAGTATTAAAATAATGTCCCCATTTGTGCCACTTACAATAGAAATGTTCCCCCGTACAATAGGAATGTCCACCTTTGGGCCCCCATATAATAGGAATGTCCCCATTTGTGGCCCCATACAATAGTAATGTTGTCCATTGTTACCCCATTTAATATGAACATTCTTATTTTTACCCCCATGCAATAGTAATGTCGCCCTTTGTGCCCCCATATAATAGGACTGTCCTCTTGGGTGCCCCTATACAATCGTTATGTCCTATTTAGTGCACTCATACAATAGGAATGTCCCTCTTTGTGCTCTGTACAATAGAAATGTCCCCTTTAGCATCTTTTAAAATAGTAATGTCCCCCGTGTGCCCCATTTAGCAGTAATATCACCCTGTGTGTTCCCATATAACAGTAATGTTTCCTCTGTGTGCTTGCATATAACAGTAAAATCCCCCTGGGTGCCCCAATATAACAGTAACTTCTTTTTGTGTGCCCCATATAACAGTAAAGTCTTCCTTTGTGCTCCCATATAACAGTAACTTTCCTTTTTGTGCCCCCATACAGGGATGCACCTAGCCTTTCTGCTGCCTGAGGCGAAAACTGAAATGGCGACCCCCCCCCATGCCAATTCCTTAACCTAACCCCTTCCCTTCAGCACTACTGTTAAAGACATACTTGGAAAACATTATATACAGAGCTACAAAACATAGAGGTCTCTTACAATCAGTGACATTCTCTTTCTTTATCTTCTCCATTCAGACCAGACCCGACCACCATGATTATTTCTTTTAGCCTTATCTTGTCTCTGCAGTTTGACAACTACTTTCCCATCCTCCTCCCCACATTCTGAACACCCTATTCTGACACCTCTAATACTGTGCCCACTGTGCTTCCCAATACTCCCGTGCCCTGTCGCAGCATTCATCTGTATTGCTGTCCTGGGTACAGAGATGCAGTTGAATATGTATAGAGATGAGCGTTTCCACAATTAATTCACTCATTGCCCATGGCCCTTCCGCTGCCCCCCTCTTGCCCCTGGTGCTGCCTGAGGCAATCGCCTCACCTGTTCTCATTGGTTGTGCACGCCTGCCCCCATATAACAGTAATGTCCCCTTGTCTGTCCCATATAACAGTTATATACCCTGTGTGCCCCTAGATAAAAGTAATGTTCCCCTATGTGCCTCCATAGAAATGAAATGTCACCATGTGTGCCCCCATACAAATGAAATGTAAGCCTACATCTAGTGTTGAGCAAAGCAAAGCATTCGAAGCAGAATTTAGTCCGAAGTTCATGAAAACTTCGATTCGCAACTAATGCGAATTTCCTTGCACTTCGTGGTAATGAATCAGTTTTTTATAAAATTCCGGCTGCACGTGTTGCAAAGTGAAAGTAAGAAGCGCGGCAACGCGAGATCACTCATAATGCCGTGCAGCCAGCCAATCCGCAGATAGCCATCACCTTTGATGTCACAGCCCTGTAAAACACTCATCCCGTGCAGTCTCCACCATTGTCCTGTGAGCCGAACATAGGAAGAGATGTGGCATGCGCTTATGTGCTAGGGACAGTGTTGCTGAAAATGATTAATAAAAAAATATTGGAGAAGGAGAGTGCAGGGAGAGTGCAGGGAGAGTGCAAAGAGACTGCAGGGAGACTTATTCTGCATCAGCTTTATTTATTTATTCCTACATTTACTTATTCCTACATCAGCCGTAAATGTAATCCAATACCAATAAGATGGAAGCCTTTATTATTCCGATGCCAGCATGCCAACCAATATCGTCCAAAGACCAATATATACCCCAACCAATTAGCTGGCATAGGCCTATGGCAAACTACCATAATACAAAACCTACAAAGACTGCCAGGCCGCTTATGATATATTAATACTTTATTGCAAAATGACATTTATTTACAAACATGATTAAAAACGAGTATGGTGCAGGAGAAAAGAAAAGACGACATCACAGGAGGATAAACACAGCGGATACATGTCCATAAATCAGTCCATCTGTATGATGTATTAAAGGATAAAGTGCAAATGCAAACATGTCATATACAATCAAGGACATAGAACAATTACCAATGTTGTATCTCCTCCAGGATGGCGCCAACCCCAACGCGCGTTTCGGCGTACCTTCATCTGAAGGGGGGGGCAGGTCTTAATGATGACCATCCTTATCTTTTGCTGGCTTTACTTCTTCCAAATCATCCTTCAAAGTCTCCACGGCCTAGAAAAGTTAGCAAGATGCAGAGAGAGGAGGAACTGGGTGTCCCTGATGACATATTCTCATCAATATTAGATAATGTGGAAAAGGAGGAAAAGCAGATGGCAGAAGAAGGGCTCCCACCTGTAGGGCAGGAGAGCGCTGGGGTTGGAGAAGTGGGAGATTGCAGGCAAGAACACCAATAATATGCATATTAGCCCCCCACCTACCTAGCCAAACCCCATACCATCAACCACCCCTGTTTAAAAGTGCTGACTTTATTATTAAATGGCCATACCCTAAGGCAGAGTGACCTGGGTATACTTGATTTATAGGGATTTGTGACAAATTAATTTGTTGGCTAACTTCGTTGAATTTTTCAAAATGTTGCTCTTCTCTACCTACATCCACTATAGTAGAAGAAGGGGTTGTCCCACGAAAAATATCCTACAGTTTTCAACCCAGCACCTGGATCTGAATACTTTTGTGATTGCATTTAATAAAAAAAATTGTATAGCCACTGAGTTATTTAATAAAATGTATCTGTATAGCGCCATCTGCATTTTTTTTCTTTTACCTGCTCAGTGAGATGGCTGCACATGCTCAGTTTTATCTTTTAACTGCTCATGTGCCATATGGTGTCTGATTTTCATTGTTTACATTAGTTATCGGATAACCCCTTTAATCATAATTAACCCCTCTACACCAATAAAACTGAAACTCACTTAGCAAAATTCCCATGAAAAGTGGTCCACTTCCTCTCTCCTGATGTGAATGGTTTGGCACAGTCAACACAAAACCCTGACATCCTGTGTGCCTCTAACCTTCTGGGAGTCAATGTATTGTAGGAACTACCT
Source organism: Bufo bufo (assembly GCF_905171765.1). Classification (NCBI taxonomy): domain Eukaryota; kingdom Metazoa; phylum Chordata; class Amphibia; order Anura; family Bufonidae; genus Bufo; species Bufo bufo. The sequence continues at coordinate 701,904,591 of NC_053389.1, forward strand.
TTGGTAGGCCACAGGCCTAAAGCAGCCTGTTGCTTAGCAGAGAGAGTTGGAGTGCAGGGAGCCAAAGGCTTTCTTCTTCACCACAGATTTCAATAGGATCTGCATCCTGTGGAAGTGGATACAGTGGAAAGCAGCACTTACCCAAGGTTCAGGTTAGGCCTCCCTTCACCTCCAGACCTGGTTATGGTTGAAACCCCTACAACTGCCATCGTTATGTCCCTGGGTGCATACAACCTTTTACGTCGTGTGACCTAATTCTACAAATCTTTAAAGCTGGTGTGAGAGTACATGACTGTGAGAGGATAAACACAATACAGGCAAGCCTCATGGTCAAGGAGTGCCTGAGACTCAGTGTGAGCTGGGAAACATTGCAGATTCCTACATAAAGCTACCTATGCAGTGCAGGTGAGTAGCTCTAGTCATAAAGGTGCTCCATCTCGGGACCTAGAGAGGGAAAAGATGCAGCCAGGTATTGAGACCAGTGGCAGAGGGGCTGGACGGATCTGCATGTCCTAAGTCTGCATAATAGTCAGGCCTATGACCAAGACCAGCCAGCCTGCCACCTGTAAGCAATACAGTGTGTTGAGATAAAGGACAAACTGCAAATGAGGAGGGAGTGTGCTGAGTTTGTGGAGATGGAGACCCCACAACCTGGAGGTGCACTGTGAGTGGCTGTGTCATGTGGAAAGAAAGCCATGTGATGATAATAGATAGCACAGATGCAACTATCTTCATTGCTGTCAGTGTCGACACCTAGGGAATTGGGTGCATCACAAGCCAAAGGGAGAGTGAGTTATTGCCACTCTAAACCTGTTGTAACTTTATACATGACAGACTAATTACTAAGCCAGTTGCCTCTTGTAAGAAGCTTGTCCTCCTGATTCCTCCTGATTCCTTTCACTATCCAAGAGTGGGGAGCCATGCATACCTCTAAGGTCCAAAAAGATCCTTTCGGTAAGGTATGGCCCTCTTACATCAATAGTCATTGACAGGCCATTGTAGAGAACACTATCATGAGGTTTCTGCAGAGTGGATTGCAATCATTTGTTCTCTGTTTATGGCGTCTGGCAGTTATTGATTTATACAGTACAGGTACCATGACAGTCCAAGATAACATAATGAGGATGCAGAAGGTGTAGACACTTGGATCCTACGCCCTATAAATCAAGCCACAAAGACTATCTCTTATAGAAAATGAAAACAGTTGGCACTGGAAAGATTTGTATTGCTTATTTGTTGCAGTAGATACTAATGCACTTTATACAGATATCTGAAATCTTTCCAATTATTACAGATTAGGGCTCTAAATTTTCGTCTTCTGCTGCATAGAGAAGAGATTTTACCGACTCCCACGGAAATATTTATTTCCTCTGCGTGAGAGATTTGACAGTCAATTTTAGCAGTGTGTAGCCAACCTAGAGGCTTTGTTGCCTAGCAAGTCATTCATTCTCACTAAATTTCAGTATTATATGGTGCCTTAGCCTAAGGAATTCATTCAGTTTGATATCTTGTCTCCAGGCAGATATTATTAGAAACGTCTACTGCTCAGATATACAGTGATATATTGATGCAGCAACTGTGCCTGCTGGATAGAAATCCGGCACACAGGATACAGTTTAGGATTGGGGGAGGGAATTTTAATAATACGCGCATTCTGTGATGTAGAACATCTTCAGTATCTCTATCTTGGCACTTTTATTAAGTGAGTAGACAGGGCACATTTTGGAGTATATGATTGATAAGATATGAACTGACTGATGGATCTCAGAACAAATGCAGTTCTCAGAACAGATACAATATTGCTGTCTGCGACATTTACCTGCCTTTTCTACTAAGTCAACACAATATAGCAATACACACTTAGGATTTAATGTTTTTATTTTTTTTATTTCAAGGCATTGTTCACATTTGCTGTCAAATTTCATGTCATTTTACTACATTGGTACTAAAATCGTAATAATTCTGCTATCTACACCTATTTTCCCCAGATTTTATAATATTACTGCAGTGAAACCTAGTTAATTCAACTTTATTTAGTAATGGACAGTGGAAAACAAAATAAAATGAGAGGAGATCAGCAAATTTCCTGAAATTTATTTTGGGTCCAATTCTCTTAATTTTGCTGTCAGATTTGATTTGGTCTGAATAAATTCAACCTTAATTGATAATGCCCAAATCACCCTGAAAAGTTATGTTTGACACTCCTGGGGTCTTCTAGGACTTCATCCAACCCTTTTCAAGTTCTGGTAAGTAGCAATAGATTTGATGTTATTTTAAGTTATCTATGATCGTTCTCATTTTTGGGAACAGCTTCAGGTTTGTTATCCTGGACAGGGTAAGGTTCCCAGCAGCAGTACTGTATGGAACATAGCGGACAAGGTAGGAGATGTGCAGCTGTGTAGAGGTAATAGTAGCGGCAGCCGCAGCACAGCATGGAAGATTATACACAAGGCAGGAGATGTGCAGCTGTGTAGGGGTAGTAGTAGCGGCAGTCGCAGCACAACATGGATAATGATGCACAAGGCAGGAGATGTGCAGCTGTGTAGGGGTAGTAGTAGCGGCAGCCGCAGCACAGCATGGAAGATGATACACAAGGCAGGAGATGTGCAGCTGTGTAGGGGTAGTAGTAGCGGCAGTCGCAGCACAACATGGATAATGATGCACAAGGCAGGAGATGTGCAGCTGTGTAGGGGTAATAGTAGCGGCAGCGGCAGCACAACATGGATAATGATGCACAAGGCAGGAGATGTGCAGCTGTGTAGGGGTAATAGTAGCGGCAGCGGCAGTACAACATGGATAATTATGCACAAGGCAGGAGATGTGCAGCTGTGTAGGGGTAGTAGTAGCGGCAGTCGCAGCACAACATGGCTAACGATGCACAAGGCAGGAGAGGTGCAGCTGTGTAGGGGTAGTAGTAGCGGCAGTCGCAGCACAACATGGATAATGATGCACAAGGCAGGAGATGTGCAGCTGTGTAGGGGTAGGAGCAGCGGCAGCGGCAGAACAACATGGAATATGATGCACAAGGCAGGAGATGTGCAGCTGTGTAGGGGTAGTAGTAGCGGCAGTCGCAGCACAACATGGCTAATGATGCACAAGGCAGGAGAGGTGCAGCTGTGTAGGGGTAGTAGTAGCGGCAGTCGCAGCACAACATGGATAATGATGCACAAGGCAGGAGATGTGCAGATATGTAGGGGTAATAGTAGCGGCAGCGGCAGCGGCAGCACAGCATGGATAATGATGCACAAGGCAGGAGATGTGCATCATTATCCATGTTGTACTGCCGCTGCCGCTACTATTACCCCTACACAGCTGCACATCTCCTGCCTTGTGCATCATTATCCATGTTGTGCTGCGACTGCCGCTACTACTACCCCTACACAGCTGCACCTCTCCTGCCTTGTGCATAATTATCCATGTTGTACTGCCGCTGCCGCTACTATTACCCCTACACAGCTGCACATCTCCTGCCTTGTGCATCATTATCCATGTTGTGCTGCGACTGCCGCTACTACTACCCCTACACAGCTGCACCTCTCCTGCCTTGTGCATAATTATCCATGTTGTACTGCCGCTGCCGCTACTATTACCCCTACACAGCTGCACAAGGCAGGAGATGTGCAGCTGTGTAGGGGTAGTAGTAGCGGCAGTCGCAGCACAACATGGATAATGATGCACAAGGCAGGAGAGGTGCAGCTGTGTAGGGGTAGTAGTAGCGGCAGTCGCAGCACAACATGGATAATGATGCACAAGGCAGGAGATTTGCAGCTGTGTAGGGGTAGGAGCAGCGGCAGAACAACATGGAATATGATGCACAAGGCAGGAGATGTGCAACTGTGTAGGGGTAGTAGTAGCGGAAGTCGCAGCACAACATGGCTAATGATGCACAAGGCAGGAGAGGTGCAGCTGTGTAGGGGTAGTAGTAGCGGCAGTCGCAGCACAACATGGATAATGATGCACAAGGCAGGAGATGTGCAGCTGTGTAGGGGTAGGAGCAGCGGCAGCGGCAGAACAACATGGAATATGATGCACAAGGCAGGAGATGTGCAGCTGTGTAGGGGTAGTAGTAGCGGCAGTCGCAGCACAACATGGATAATGATGCACAAGGCAGGAGATGTGCAGCTGTGTAGGGGTAGTAGCAGCAGCACTGTATGAAACATGGGCAGTTGGGCAGAGTCCGCTACAGTTTATGCTTGGTTAATGTTATGCACAGACACCAGTACATGAGGTGGCACACTATCCACACCAGGATTAATATTGTAATATATATGTTGTGATTGTGACCTATGTGATGAAGATTATGATGATTCACATAATTAATTACAGAGTTACAGAGCTGCAGCTTTAAATAACATAATGGTTATAAGAGTCCCTGAGCCTCACTGTCTGTGATTATAAATTATATGATGAAGATTGGGCTCATTTAGTGGTTCTAATATTCTTATGTTGAGTTTTCTCATTGTGCTGCTTATGTGGAGCTTATTACATAACATAACATGCAGTGATGTAAATTACTACCTCTGAATTATAATTAATATAGTAACTAAAGTTCCACTAAACTAATTCCAGTTAAGTTGTTATCCCATATCCACAAGATAGGGGATAACTATTAGATTGGTGGGTATTATCCTGCTAGAAACCCCACTAATCACAAGAACAGGTCCCTGTAGACAGTGGAGCCCTCCAAAATGTATGGAGTGAGCGGTCAGGCATGTGCGCAACCACTCCATTTATTTCTATGGGTGTTTGGGAGATAGCCGAGTACAGTGCTGTATGAAATTTCAATAGAAATGAATGGAGTGGCTGTGTATGCCCGACTATCCACTCTGCATATTTTGGGGAGCTGAACAAGGTCCAGGGCTCCATTCTTGATACCTGATCTGATAGTTACCCCCTTTCCTGTGGATAGGGGATAACAACATAACCGGAATACATGGTAAATGTTTTAGTATTGTCTGAATTGTTATATGTTTTAGGGGGCTTGATTAACGTGTAGCTGCAGTCTCTCCATGTAGGTTTATAAATGTCCAATCAGAGATGAGTGCAGACCGCCCAGGTGTAAATAGTTAATGGGTGCTCAGCAAGGAGTTAAAGGGGTTTTCCAAGTTTTTTTTTTACTGATGACCTATCCTCTGGATAGGTTATCAGTATCTGATTGGTGAGGGTCCGACAGCTGCTTAAGAAGGCAGTGGCACTCTCAGTAGCGCTGCAGCCTTCTTTAGCTTTGCCTAGGCCATATGACATCACGTTTATCGTTCACATGGCCTAGACACAGCCCCGCCCCATTGAAGTGAATAGGGCTGAAATGTGATACCAAGCACAGCCACTATACAATGTACGACGCTGTGCTTAATGAGCAGAGAGAAGGCCGCAACACTACTATGAGCTCCACTGCCTTCTTAAACAGCAGATTGGCGGGGGTCCCAGGTGTCGGACCCCTACCGATCAGATACTGATGACCTATCCAGAGGATAGGTCATCAGTAAATGACTCTCAGAAAACCCCTTTAAGAAACAGCTTCTATTCAACCTTTTCTGTGTGTGTTTATGCTAGTACAATGCTGGCCTTCAGTTTGAGGACACATGATTTAATATCTCTAATTTATTACCAACCTGGCTTCACGTATATGTAACACATTACCCTATCGCCTTGAAATGCACAGATCTATGTCCCACTGTTTCATAATGAGTGTACTGGCTGCAAAGCCAGATATTTCTCTGCAGCTCAATTCTCATTCTCATCCAAGCAATTCAAAGAGATTTGGGGTATTAGTTGTGCTGTGTGCTTCAGAAGGCTCAGCAAGGGTTTGTATAATCCATCTTAGGAGAATGCTTCATGCAGAAAATTACACTGGCACTACCTGTGGTATGCAGTACCTAGCAATCACCGCCGAAAAGGCAATTCTGCTGATAAATAGTTAACACCCTTTAATACTGACCAATTTATTTCAGCATTTAAATGCGATTCATATTTAATGCTCAATCAGCTCTACTGGGATTGTTCTTTGGAACCTCAGGTAAGGTAAATGACTCCTGCTTGGCAGAAAAGGCAGTAACTTCCTATTAGTTCTTCTATTCTCGAGCAAGTAAACTTTTTTCGAACACCTTCTCGTTCCCAGTCTAGTGGCTACACGAGAGGCTTAATATGGGATGCATTAATGCTTGAAGCCAGATCACAATGAGTTGTAATCCACATGTGTGACCCCACTGAACTCTCTTGTCATGCCGTCATGTTTTTTATTGTAGTAATATTTCATCAAGGACGTGTGAAAGTTATATTACAAACTATCGTCCTTCAAGAGTACACTGTGTAAAAATGCAAGGAAATTAATTGGCCTCTCTTAATGCTCCAGAATAGACTGCTAAATAACTTTCATCACATGTGATTCCTACATGGCACGGGGCTCTGCATCTGGTTTCTTTTAAGAAGTGAGGGAGAAACTAGTTTCATCAGCGTTTTAAATCAGTGGTTTTAATTTGGGTACATTTGTTATATTGGTGGCTTAACAATGCAGTAAATTCAAAATAAGAGCTCTGAGTTAAAGCATATTTCTAGTTCTTCAAAGTTTCTTGCAGTGAAAACTTTGTTCAAATGCATGGATATAATGACTATATATAGTGGCTCACCCATTTTGGATTCTAGATTTAGGTCAGTCGGAATATTTTGAGAAAGTTATGTTATAAATTGAATAACAGGCACTCAATCATCAGGAAATGTCTCAAAAGGCAAATATGTATCAATAAACAATATTTATTATATTCACATACATGTATAAAAAACTATATAAAAATAACAAAGTATAGATATAAAACTATAGAAAATATAAAAACATAAGATAACAATTCACAGATGATATTGTGTCTTCCCATCTTGCCCAGTGGAGCCAATCTAGGCTACCCGGTGGAGTACCTGAGGCAGATGGGGGTACATTCTATCAGATGTGTATAATAAAGCAGAGTCAACAATGAGGTCTATTTGAAACAATGACCATTTTTATATTTTTTATAGTTTTATATCTATATTTTGATATTTTTATATAGTTTTTTATACATGTATGTCAATATAATAAATATTGTTTATTGATACATATCTGCCTTTTGAGACATTTCCTGATGATTGAGTGCCTGTTATTAAATTTATAACATAACTAGTTCATATGCATGTCTAACCTTATTACAGATGCTTACGTCATGGCTAGTGTTGGGCGCGAATATTCGAATCACAAATTTTAGTTTAGCCACTTTGAGAATTCGTGAAGATTTAGAATATAGTGCATAAGGTTCGTATTCTCGAATATTCTAGATTTTTTTTTCAGCAGTAACCTCCCTTCTTGCTTGTGGGCCAATGAGAAGGCTGCAATGTCTTTGTCTGAGCTTAGCAACATCCCTAGCAACCAATAGGAAAGTTGCCTACCCCTTTACTATATAAGAACCTCCCCAGCAGCCTCTTTCTGTAGTTTTATGGAGTTCTGAGAGAGACAGCAGTGTCATTGCTGTGCTCTGTGCTTTACTGTTTAATTACATTAGATAGATAGCTTATATATATATAATACAAATAGTTAGTGGGAGATAGTCAGTGTAGGTTATATCCTGATATAGTGCAGCTGATAGGTTCCAGTGCAGGGTGTTAGGTAATGTGATAGGTTCTGCTGTCCATACATACATGCTACAGACATAGAAAAACAAGAGATTGCGCATACTGTATTTGTATGTGAGAGGGTGACCATGTAACTGCAGACTTCACTCTGACACTGAATGGGATTTTCCAAGTTCAGCAAAAAATTGGTTAAGGAGGGAAAATGTGACAAAATAATAAAAGAACCTTACACATTAAATCCCCTACTTCTCCAGCACCATCGTTTGCATGCCCCCTTGGTCTTTGCTTACTTATTTACTATGAGGGTCCATTCTCACGTCCGTAAGTGTTTTGCGGATCTGCAAAACACGGACACCGGCAATGTGCATTCCGCAATTTGTGGACCGCACATCGCCGGCACTATAATAGAAAATGCCTAATCTTGTCTGCAATTGCGGACAAGAATAGGACATGTTCTATTTTTTTGCGGAAACTGAATCACAGAGGTGGAAGTGCGGATCCGCAAATGTGGATGTGGATCCACAGATGCGGATGCGGACAGCACATTCTGGCCCCTTTGAAAATAAATGGGTCGGCACCCGTTTCGCAAAATTGCAGAAACGGATGCGGACCCATTTTGCGGACGTGTGAATTGAAAAGATATCCCTCAAAATGAAAATAAATTTAATTATTAAAGTTAAGCAAAAAGCATAGATGTGGTAGGCAATAACAAGTGCTCAGCGGCACTAAATCAGGTGCTCGGCGGCACCAAATCAGAAACCATATATCCTACCACAATCTGGGGGTTCCATGAATCCAGGAGGGAAAGCAAAAAACATCTATCTCTGGGCTAGATGATGATGTGGTATTGAAGGACAGGGTGGGTAAAGAACTGTCCCTGATATTGCCCTATAGGGGGGTGCTATTCTGGCCCTGATAGCCTAACCACAGACCACCCCCCCGGTAAGAGCGACCCCGTCCCGAACCTTACCCTATATAAAAATGGCCCTAGTAAGCCCCTAGCCCCTAGGCCCCTGACTTCCAGGTGATCACTATATAGATATATGTGATTTTGACTCATTATAAAAGTATATTATAAGTATATTGCACCCCTCTGTGTATCACACATATAGATAGCACACCAATACTAGTGCTTAAAAGGACTTTTGTGGCCCTATTAGCTAGCATTTGGTGTCCCTAACAGCCTGTCCCTGCTCCACACAGCAACCTCTCCCTACACTGGCAAAACACTGAATGTAAAATGGCGGCCAGATCAGGTTTATTTATAAGGTAGGGGGTATGTCCATGTGCTGAACTGTCTCAATTGGCTGTCCTGTACGACCTGATGGATGTGTCATGGGTCAAAGTTCTTCATAATGTAAACTAATATGGAGGGTGCGAATCGCGAACACGCAAAGTTCGCCACAAAATGACCGGCGGGCGAACCGCAAGGCCATCTCTACATCTCAAACTATGAGGTGGACCTATGGGTGAGGCTACCTGGGGAGACAGTTCTGACAGAGGTGATCATATACTATACCACATATGGTCCCAATTTCCGTGCAGCAATATGGTTTATCAAAATATTTGAGTCATACATATCTGTTTTTTGGTTTCAGGAAAAAAATGAAACATAAATTAAGTATTCTTTTTAGTTTTTACATAGTCCTTGGCCAGATGTGGTGAGTCCTAGACATCACCATGTTTCAGCTTGCGAGACCTCGGTAGAAAAATTTGAGAAGCCCTACTGCAGTTTGCTGGATAAACTATATAGGAACAAGTTTTGACATATAGTAAATTACGAAGATGAGCCACATATGAACCCTATTTATACAAATGTTCAAAACACTTTCAAGCAGGAGCTACAGGGTATATAGAATACAAGGAGATAGAAAAGAACAAGAAATGTTTGGCCTATGATTTGTAGAAAAACACCACCTTTTCGAAATATACCTTATATCCTACTGTATGTATATTGTTATTTTTCTTTGATAGGATGGGTGGGCCTTTCAAAGAGGTTTCACTCAATAAGATAAATGCATAGAAATTAGAGCTCAGTGAATCAGTTCTACACAAACTGAATTAGTTATGAATTTTCCCAAAAATTATACATTTGACAAATCCGAAACTTTTGTAACAAGTTCCGCACAAATAGTTCAAAATTGTGCCAACATTTTACAGATCAGAAGACACTGAAAGAAGGCATCTGACCCCAAAAAGGGAGAATTTTTGCATAATTGTTTAATAAAATTAAAAAATCTGACAATGCAGTGTGTTTTCAGACTGTTATCACCAGCTATCATCCGTTAGCCCATAGCCCATAGCCATATATCTGCTGTCACTTTGTGCTGTCTTGGCGTTAAAAAGCTTGAAAGGGGTTGGATACAGTCCTAGAAGATCCCAGAGTATCATACCTGGCTTTTCAGTACAACCTGAGCACTTTTTATTAGAGTCAAATTTATTTGCACTGAATATAGTCTGAGGGCCAACTTGAACAAATTGGACCTGAAGTGAATTTTTGGAAATTTGCTCATCTCTAGTAGAAACTAAAATTGTTTTGTACTGCAGGTGCATATGTTGACGGTAAGACTGTTCTCTAAGCAAATAAGTAACTATAAAAAATATTATGATGCCCAGTTTAAGAGTTTCAAACTTCCTGTCTCTCTCGAAAACAGATGAATAAATCATTCCTTAATGTCTTAATGTCCCATTTTAGGAGTCAAAGCTAAGTGTCTTCTATCAAAGATCTTGGAAGACCTTGGCTGACTTAAACATATGATGTTAAGGATGATTCCTACTATCCATGAGGGAGAACATTATGTAATTCAAAATAGTTTATTATCAGAATAAATGGGAAGATTCCAGGAGAAAACAGCTCCCCTAAGAGTCCTGTTTCAATCCACCTAAACATACATGACTTTCCATGTGCAACAAGTCTGAAATGAATTTCCACGTGCGAAGCAGGTTTTTGCTTTTTTATGTTTCTCCAGTGTGAATATGCATACATTCCTGTGTCAAAACAGATATCCCGTTCATCGGCTATAAAATGCATCTCATTTCCAAACCCAGAACTTGAGTGTCTGAAAAGTTGACATTCTTTCATAGGGCCAAATATGATTAACGCATGAAGAACTATGGGTTTATATTCATGAATTTTAAAGCATACAGATGTGTTATGCCTTTTAGCACATTTTTATCTTATCATATAGTATAATATACTCTACATATTTTTGTTTCCTAACTGAAACTAGTTACTGTATACAATAAGTACACTCCACTATCCCGGCCTCAAAAAGTTGCAAAATAAGGCTTTGCAACTTTTCAGGTATATTTGCACAGAAAAAGTTGTGACATTCTGCAGTTCAGCCTCACTCACTCCAGTTTTTAAAAGCAGGTGGGAAAGTGGGCATGGTCAGACAGTAAAACTGATTTAAGCCAATTTTCTTAATTGCGATTTTTTTTTTTGAAAGTCACAAAAATTATTACAATCTTACTAGAGTTAAAAGGTGGAGTAGAAAGTAACATCTCAAGACAGAAGTAGACTTAAAGGGACACTGACAGGCCAAATCAGCATATATAGTTAGATATATGACATTACAGGTCTTATAGAGTCTTTTAAAAGCATATAAGTATCCCCCTGTCCACCTTATAAAGAGCGAAATATAAAGTTTTATAACCTGCTTGTCCGGTCAGCAATCTGCCCAAGGGGCGGCGTTTCATGTGAAAATGCGCCCAGCTAGCCGCTCCCAACTGCCGTTCTTAAGCCCCGCACAGCTCATCATTATTCACTTCGCTGGGCGGCGGCTAGAACTCTCCCCAGTGTAGGGAGAGGTTGCTGTGTGGAGCAGGGACAGACTGTTAGGGACACAAAACGCTAGCTGATAGGGCCACAAAAGTCATTTTAAGCACTAGTATAGGTGTGCTACCGATATGTGTGATACACAGAAGGGTGCGATATACTTATAATATGCTTTTATAATGAGTCAAAAACACATAGATCTATATAGTGATCACCTGGAAGTCAGGGGGCTAGGGGCTTACTAGGACCAATTTTATATAGGGTAAGGTTCCGGACGGGGTCGCTCTTATCAGGGCGGGTGTTCTGTGGTTAGGCTATCAGGGCCAGAATAGCACCCCCCTGTAGGGCAATATCAGGGACAGTTCTTTGCCCACCCTGTCCTTCAATACCACATCATCATCTAGCCCAGGGATGGATGTTTTTTTGCTTTCCCTCCTGGATTCATCGATGTGCACTGGAACCCCCCGGATTGTGGTAGGACATATGGTTTCTGATTTGGTGCCGCCGAGCACTTGTTATTGCCTTCCACATCTATGCTTTTTGCTTAACTTTAATAATTAAATTTATTCGCAAAATGTGTCCGCATCCGTTCCGCAATTTTGCGGAACGGGTGCCGACTCATTTATTTTCAATGGGGCCGGAATGTGCTGTCCGCATCCGCATTTGCGGATCCACATCCGCATTTGTGGATCCGCACTTCCGCATCTGTGCTTTCGTTTCCGCAAAGAAATAGAACATGTCCTATTCTTGTCCGCAATTGCAGACAAGATTAGGCATTTTCTATTATAGTGCCGGCGATGTGCGGTTCAGAAATTGCGGAATGCACATTGCCGGTGTCCGTGTTTTGCGGATCCGCAAAACACTCACGGACGTGTGAATGGACACTCATAGTAACATTATTAAAGGTTACGTTTTATCTTTATGTATATTCTAATGGATTGCCTTCCTTGTACAATGTTATAATATACTTTCTATGTTAGAAAGTATATTATAGTGCATTTGTATTGTGCGGCAGTTGTGTGCGGTTCTGCTGCGACACTGCAGGTACACTGCGTGCAGAATTATTAGGCAAATGAGTATTTTGACCACATCATCCTCTTTATGCATGTTGTCTTACTCCAAGCTGTATAGGCTCGAAAGCCTACTACCAATTAAGCATATTAGGTGATGTGCATCTCTGTAATGAGAAGGGGTGTGGTCTAATGACATCAACACCCTATATTAGGTGTGCATAATTATTAGGCAACTTCCTTTCCTTTGGCAAAATGGGTCAAAAGAAGGACTTGACAGGCTCAGAAAAGTCAAAAATAGTGAGATATCTTGCAGAGGGATGCAGCACTCATTCAAAATAGTCAACAGGGTCGCAAGAAGCGTGTGGAAAAACCAAGGCGCAAAATAACTGCCCATGAACTGAGAAAAGTCAAGCGTGCAGCTGCCAAGAAGCCACTTGCCACCAGTTTGGCCATATTTCAGAGCTGCAACATCACTGGAGTGCCCAAAAGCACAAGGTGTGCAATACTCAGAGACATGGCCAAGGTAAGAAAGGCTGAAAGACGACCACCACTGAACAAGACACACAAGCTAAAACGTCAAGACTGGGCCAAGAAATATCTCAAGACTGATTTTTCTAAGGTTCTATGGACTGATGAAATGAGAGTGAGTCTTGATGGGCCAGATGGATGGGCCCATGGCTGGATTGGTAAAGGGCAGAGAGCTCCAGTCCAACTCAGACGCCAGCAAGGTGGAGGTGGAGTACTGGTTTGGGCTGGTATCATCAAAGATGAGCTTGTGGGGCCTTTTCAGGTTGAGGATGGAGTCAAGCTCAACTCCCAGTCCTACTGCCAGTTTCTGGAAGACACCTTCTTCAAGCAGTGGTACAGGAAGAAGTCTGCATCCTTCAAGAAAAACATGATTTTCATGCAGGACAATGCTCCATCACACGCGTCCAAGTACTCCACAGCGTGGCTGGCAAGAAAGGGTATAAAAGAAGAAAATCTAATGACATGGCCTCCTTGTTCACCTGATCTGAACCCCATTGAGAACCTGTGGTCCATCATCAAATGTGAGATTTACAAGGAGGGAAAACAGTACACCTCTCTGAACAGTGTCTGGGAGGCTGTGGTTGCTGCTGCACGCAATGTTGATGGTGAACAGATCAAAACACTGACAGAATCCATGGATGGCAGGCTTTTGAGTGTCCTTGCAAAGAAAGGTGGCTATATTGGTCACTGATTTGTTTTTGTTTTGTTTTTGAATGTCAGAAATGTATATTTGTGAATGTTGAGATGTTATATTGGTTTCACTGGTAAAAATAAATAATTGAAATGGGTATATATTTGTTTTTTGTTAAGTTGCCTAATAATTATGCACAGTAATAGTCACCTGCACACACAGATATCCCCCTAAAATAGCTAATACTAAAAACAAACTAAAAACTACTTCCAAAAATATTCAGCTTTGATATTAATGAGTTTTTTGGGTTCATTGAGAACATGGTTGTTGTTCAATAATAAAATTAATCCTCAAAAATACAACTTGCCTAATATTTCTGCACTCCCTGTATATAGAGGGACAAGCGTTATTGGAACAAATAATTTCTACTGGTGTGATATACCAGTCATCCACCAAAAAAACTGATTGAAGCGGGGTGTTATATACCAATATACTTTCTTTATAGTGCATTTGGGTACTGTATAGTGTATTTGCGCATGCGCGTACGCAAAAATTATATTGCCGATATTTCGCATTTGAAATTTTTTTTTATGGAGATGGCAAATTCGAATAATACATCTGGTATGTCACTGTCCATGTTGTGGGACTATTTGTGCACGTCTAGTAATTATTTCTTGGCTGCAAATATGAGCTGAAGGTTTTTAAGGTTCGCCTGCCATTAAAATGAATGGGACCCGCCGCGAACTTGCGGATCGCGAACCGTCCCGGCAGATGTTCGTCCATCACTAGTTGCAGCAATGAAATAAAAGATGAATTAGATAAAATGTACATATGCCTCCGTAATATCGAAGAGTTGACGCTTTTTACCATCATATTGTGCAATGTGTATTTAGTCCAATAACTAGTGATGGACGAACATCGGCCGGGACGGTTTGCAAACCTTAAAAACCTTCAGGTCATATTTGCAGCCACCAAATACTTACTAGAAGTTTACAAATAGTCCCAAAACATGTACAGTGACATAACATAGGGGGCTCATTAGCAAAAATTCCCACAAAAAATATGTATTTTAATCAGAGGCCATTTTTATGCGTCTTAAAGGGAAACTCTCTAAAATGTGCACTGCTGGAGCCCAGAATTTTTTTATTTTAGGCCACGGGAGTACAGGCCCCAAAAATTAGGCATTCAACTGACAGAAAAGAACTTGTGATGATGTGGCTGGAGGTACATTAGGCGGTCACTGGATAAAATTTTTATTGTAGGCCACTGGAGTACAGGCCCCAAAAATGTTGGCATTCATCTGACAGAAAAGAACTTGTGATTATGTGGCTGGAGGTCAGGGGCGTACATAGAAATCACTGGGCCCCATAGCAAGCATCTGAATTGGGCTCCCTAACCCCGCCCACTACCCACCCCTGGCCCTTCCCACCTCCAGTCCTGGCTCCTCCCATGCCACACCCCCATTAAAGAATCCCTAATGCCCCCCAAAATGCCAGGGGGGGAAGGAGTAGGAGAGCACTGTCACGGCTGAGGATGGGGGAAATCCTCAGCCGTGTAGAGCCAGGTGATGTTATGGCCTACTCGGCCAGGAGAACAGGATAGGGAGCAGGTCACCTCCTAACAGCGTCCCTACCCTGACCCTAACTCCTAACTGCATGGGCCGACCTTAAAGGTAGGAGGACCCATGCGCAGGAACCTCGGATCCCTAACTCACCCTCCGTCCGGTCCCTGCGCTAGGAGTCAGGGTAAGACGACCCACTCCTCCTAGGCACGGAGGAGCAGGAGTCTCAACGGCCAAGCTGTTGGGATAAAGGGGAAACATAAACAGACTAACGGAAATGGCAGGTGAACTCAGTAGCTCAACCAACCTGCCACAGCCTTGCTGACTGGATCCCTGACACAGAGAATCCAGAACCATTAGCTGCACAAACCAACATAGGAAAATCCCAACAGACCATCACCCAGACATGACACATACAGGTAAGCATAAACTAAATAAGACAAAAAACCTGAACTTAAACCTAGACTTAAACCTATGACCACAGTGGTGGCTCTCACAGAGGAATGGAAAGCACAGGAGGCTGCCTCAGCTAGCAAGACTGAAGCAACCTACTGAGCCCTGCAAGAGAGAGGGTATATATAGGCCAAAGTGGCCACACCCAAAGGTTGGACACACCCAGTGACATCACACACACACTGGGAAGGAAGTTAACCCTTCCAATGCCACAGAAGGGAAACACACATACATAAAGGGAAAGTGCACACAATAACATACAACACAGTGCACACAACACACACACCTAACAAAAGGTTGCTAGGTGTGACCGCATGCCAGGGCAGCAAGCTGCCTAGGGACGCTCAGTCTGCTCTGCTGCAAAATGCAACACTGGTTGCCCGCGGCAACCACAAGTGAGGCCACAGACAAGCGGCCCTCACCCGTGGTTGAACGCCCATACAAAACCGCAGGCAACTGCATGCGGTAAAGGAGTCACGGTCATGGGCATGGCCGTGACAAGCACACTGTCCACTATGAGCCCTCCAAACCCTTAATGCCCCCAAAATGCTCAGGACAGTGTGCTTTCCTTCTACTCCTCTCCCCCCTGGGCATTTTGGGGTAATGGGGGCATAAGGGGGGCTCATAGAGGATTCAGGGGGGGGAGGATCATACAGGACAGAGTAGGAGGAAAGCAGACTGTCCTCTATGAGCCCCCCAAACCCTTAATGCCCCCCAAAATGCTCAGGACAGTGTACTTTCCTTCTACTCCTTTCCCCCCTGGCATTTTGGGGGGAATTAGGGGTTCAGGGGCTCATAGAGGACTCGGGGGGGGGAGGGTCATAGAGGACTGGGGGGGGAGGGTCATAGAGGACAGTGTGCTTTTCTCCTACTCCTCCCCCCCTGGACATTTTGGAGTAATGGGGGCATTAGGGGGGCTCATAGAGAATTCAGGGGGGGGGGGCTCATGGCTCATAGAGAATTCAGGGGGGGGGGCTCATACAGGACAGAGTAGGAGGAAAGCAGACTGTCCTCTATGGGCCCCCCCCTCCCTATGAGTTCTCTTGCTGTCTGGGCCGGCAATGCTGCAGCCTGCATTAACCTATCTATCTATCCCTGGGGACCCTTCCCAATATAACAAACCACCGGCACCAACCGTGTCTGGTCAGGAGCGGGCAGGCAGTCCTTCAGTCTGGGGCTGGGAATTGATCGATGCAGGGTGCAGGGTGCAGGCTGCCTACTTTACTCGAGTCGTGGCTCAGCTCAGGTCAGACAGACTCAGAGAATGAATGTGTAATGACACTGGCCAATCAGCAGCTGCCTCTTTGTGCTGCTGACTTGCGCTGATTGGCCAGTGTCTGTGAAAACTAGAACACACCTGCAGGCTGGCCGGGCGGGAGAATCAAGTTCAAGCAGTGAGGCAGCATGAGCAGGTTAATACAAGGGGAGGGGGAGGGCGCCGATCAAAGGCAAGTGCCGCGGGCCCACGCTGTGCCTGCGCCGCCCACAGTGTGTGTTTGTACTAGTACTGCCTGGCTAAAATAAATGGAGGGGGCGGGGCCTTCCATGCACTCCGGGCCCCCCTGCGCAGCGGGCCCCATAGCAACGGCGTGGTCTGCCTATATTGGCGGTACGCCACTGCTGGAAGTACATTAGATCGGTCACTGGATAAAAATTTAACTGAAGGCCAGTACAGGCCCCGAAAAATTATGCATTCACCTGACAGAAAAGAACTTGTAATGGTGTAGCTTGATGTACATTAGGTGGTCACAGCAATTTTTTTTACTGTAGGCCAGTAGAGATGTGCCGAATAGTTCGCCGGCGAATAGTTCCCGGCGAACATAGCTTGTTTGCATTCGCCGCGGCGGGTGAACACATGCGATGTTCGGTCCGTCCCCTATTCGTCATCATTGAGTAAACTTTGACCCTGTACCTCACAGTCAGCAGACACATTCCAGCCAATCAGCAGCAGACCCTCCCTCCCAGACCGTCCCAAGGCCAGGACAGCATCCATTTTAGATTCATTCGGAAGCGGCATTCTTAGTGAGAGGAAGGACAGTGTAGCTGCTGCTGATTTAATAGGGAAATCGATAACTAGGCTAGTGCATTCAGTGTCCACTACAGTCCTGAAAGACTCATCTGATCTCTGCTGTAAGGACAGCACCCCAAAAAGCCCTTTTTAGGGCTAGAACATCAGTCTGCTTTTCTTTTTTTTTTCCTGTGTAATCTAATTGCAGTTGCCTGCCTGCCAGCGTGTGTGTCAGGCTCACAGCGTATACTGTGCCCACTTGCCCAGTGCCACCACTCATATCTGGTTTCACAATAGCTTGCATTTAAAAAAAAAAAAAAACTTTTTGGACTGTGAAATAATATCAGTCATTTTCCTTCACAAGTGTGCGTTTCAGGGCCTGCAAGGGCACAGTGTCACACCAGTGCAACTCATATCTGGTGTAACAGTGGTGCACATTTAAAAAAAACAACACTTTTTGGACTGAAATAATAGCAGTCATTTTCCTTCACAAGTGTGCATTTCAGGGCCTGCAAGGGCACAGTGTCACACCAGTGCAACTGAGGGAAGTTTGGATTTAAATATATATGTATATATGCCCTTACATATATGCATGTATCAACAAACTAAAAGGGACTTTTATCACCACTCACCTTCATCTGTGATAATCAGTATTTTATGTCTACAGATTTTATATGTTATTGTAGATTTTAGTAATTACATACGCGTTGTATCATTGTGATTTAATAAATTTTATATCATATTACTGTGGTCCAATTGTTGAGTGCTCGCCCTTAACCCTTAACCATTTTACCAATCAACATTAGAGGTTGGGTGTTCCTCTACATTGGGTTAGTAGCACCTATTCCAGAACCCTGCCTGAAGTGAGCCACCATTTTTTAGTTTGTTGATCTTTCTATTCAATCACCCTTTGAGTGAGCTCCTTCAGATGGGATTATGGACATTTGGCACCACTTAGAAACTAAGAGGATGAGAGCTGAAACTTATAAATTTAATGACACTACAATTATACAGTCGGGAGATAGAGATGTTACAGATATTTTCCGTGAATTAGAGGGACTTTTACATAAACAATTAAGACAACACTGGGAGATTAGGTCCCTCCAACAATATTTGGAAAATGAATATATACCCAAAGGTCTCCTAATTAATAAAATTCCCGCACAAGATTTATTCAGTGACAAATTTGAGGAAGAATGGAATGCTTTGCTAGTCTCACACTCGATGTCACTGATTAAATTAATTATTAAAAGAAGAACTGAGATATTGGGTGATCTTAATAATAAAATAACAAAACTCAAAGAACCAATTGAAAAATTACCCAGAAATAAAGAATTTGAAAAGTGGCAGGAGAGACTATGCAGGGGATTGGACAGATTGGAAAGTGAAATAATAAACAGAAAAGGAAAGAAACATCTAAATCCCCAAAGGAACTATCAGACAGAAAATAGTCAAGACCATCAAGTTATATTTGAGGCTAATCCCTCCAATAATAAAGGGATAGGAGAAGAAGTCTTACAAAATAGATATGCAGTAACGGTCAACAATAGATATGACCAATTATCCAGTGAGCATTTTTTAGACCATACTCCGGCACATCACAAGACACGCACCAGACACAGAGAATACACTCCCCCAATTCGCAATCAGGAATCACCAGTGCACAGATACAATTTGAGGCACAAAAATCATCACCCAGCACAAACCCCAGAGAATCACCAGCACTACAACTCTCAGAGCAGAGATTACAACACATATCCTTTGAGGAATCAGAGGGATTCCCGCAAACACTATCACCAAGATCACATAGAGGGAAGAAAAAAACAAGAAGAAGTGCAAGAAAGAACACGACAACACAGGAGGCACTGATTAATAAAAACACTACAATAATTAATTTAAGTTCAAGTAATTTCACTCAGTCACAAATTAAATTATTAGAAAAGGGTCTGAAATTTGCCCCTACGGAAAAAATAGATAGATTTTCTGCATATATTGGGATCCAAAAATATATAAGAAATATATGTTTAAAAAAACACTTTCTAAAAAACCCAATAATGAAAAACACTCCCACGGATCAGAGTAAATCTATATTGAAAAATAAGTCCACATTTTTTCCAAGGAATGAAATTAGTGCTGAAATGGCCACCTTTCAAACAAATGTGGAAGAAGATATATGCAAATTAAAAATAGGATCTAGAAGTCAGGGTAATTTGACGAGACAAGAGTATCAGGCTATCAAACAGCTACAAAAAAATGAAGCCATCACTATACGACTCGCAGATAAGGGAGGAGCATTGGTTGTCTTAAATACGTTAGACTATAATGCAGAATGTCTACGACAACTAATAGACACTGAGACGTATATACAATTGAAAAATGACCCCCTAGATGGTTTTGAGCAGGATTTGAAACTGCTATGTAAGAAGGGTCTCGAACTTTCAACAATTACCAAACAGGAACATGATTTCATTTTGGGGACACAAAGGAGACTACCTGTCTTCTATTGTCTCCCCAAAGTGCACAAAAGTCTGGATAAACCGCCGGGCCGACCGATAGTTTCGGGCATCGGCTCAATATCTTCTAATTTGTCTAAATACATAGATGTTCAGATACAACCGGTAGTCAAAAAAACAGTTTCTTATATTAAAGATACAACCCATATCATAAAAATATTGGAAGAAATACAACCTGAACCAGGTTGGATTATGGGCACACTTGATGTTCAGTCACTGTACACAGTGATTGACCATCAACTAGGTATATTAGCAGTAGGGGAACAATTAAGAAGGGACGGCACAATTGACGCGACATGTATAGAATTCATTTTGGAAGGTATAAGGTACATCTTGACCCACAATTATTTTTATTTTGAGGAAAATTTTTATTTGCAGAAATGTGGGACCGCCATGGGGACCAGATTCGCCCCCAGCTATGCTAATTTGTTTTTGGCAGAATGGGAATACAACATCATTAGGCCCAGGCTGGGGGGGGATCTGGTCCTATGGCGGAGATTTATAGATGATGTCATCTTTATTTGGAGAAAAAGCAGAGAAGAACTTGATTCGTTTTTGGAAGAAATTAATCAGAATCAGTTAAATTTGAGATTCACTGCAAATATTATAGAGGAGACAGAATTTTTGGATTTGAAAATAAAAAGAGTAGAACAAAGATATATTTGTAATACATTTTCAAAACCTACCTCGACAAACAGTTTTATACAGTTTTTGAGCTGTCATTTGCCGACCTGGCTGATAAACGTCCCATATGGCCAATTCCGCAGAATAAGAAGGAACTGCACACAGGATTTGGATTTTGAACAAGAAGCGGCCAAAATGAGAGAACAATTTGTAGAAAGACAATACCCTGAAACAGTGATTAATACAGCATTAGAAAAAAACAGGAAATTAGATAGGAGCACATTTTTTATAAATAAAGAACCAAGGTTGGAGGGAACACAAGGCAGTGAGGTCATTGATAGTAAAATTGTCCTTCCATTTAACAATAGTTACAAGCGGCTACAAAAAATCATTAAAACCCACTGGCACCATATTCTAAATGATAAAAGGATAGGCCATCTTTTACCAACCACGCCGGCATTAGTATTCACCAAGGCACCTAATTTGGGCCTAAAAATAGCCCCATCGATTAAAAAGTCTAATGTATTGAAAAACGAGAACACAATTTTGGGCACTTGGATGAATCTAAAAGGTTTTTTTAAATGTGGGAAATGTATGGCCTGTAAGGTCAATCCCGTATCTAGGAAAACTACTACAATTTCCTCAACACAAAATAATCATATATGGGATATTAAAGATTGTCTGACTTGCAACACGACAGGAGTCATTTACATAATCCAGTGCCCCTGTAGGAGACAGTACATAGGTAGAACCAAGCGCCCTATGAAAACCAGGATGGCTGAACATATAGCCAACATACGTAAAGGGTATGAAAAACACTGTCTATCCAAACATTACAAAGACATACACAATAAAGATCCCTCAGGCCTGGTATTTACGGCACTGGAAAAGGTAAACAAACACTGGCGTGGAGGCAACTATATTAAACAGATGTCAAGGACAGAATCCAGACATATATATCAATTTGGATCATTGTTGCCAGTGGGTTTGAATGCCGAACTAGAAATTTTTGGGTTCTTATAGACTGGGTGCCCCCGTTCCGATTCTTGCGACTCAGTCAGGCCGTTTATCGACACTGAGTCGTGGACTCGGACGCGGGCAGCCAGTCTTATACACCATAACCCAATCCAGTGAGGTTCCCCTTATCTGTATATCTCTATCATAACCAGATTGGGAATTTTGAAACAGTCTCTCAACCTCTTATTTTTATACATTTTATTATTATCTACTATTAGTAGTATTTTAAGCTTTGCATTGTATTAGTATTAAATTTGTTTTTATCTATATCAATACAGGTTATATTGCAATTACAGTTGGTGATATACCATAGGGTTTTTATTCTGTACCAATTATATTATATATTATATATATTTTATATTATTATATATTTTGTGTTGATGTCCTATAATAATGAAGCTACAAATGATCAATTACACCAATATGCATATGGATTTAGACAGTATATAGATAATCCATTTGGATTTTATGCTGTAGATGCATAAAAATCTTAAAAATGATAGCATTTTAACATTATGGTATTGTAATATCATGAGATGTACAAGAATAGCTGATTATTCATACAGGCAATGAGTAATAACAAATTGGGTGCATACTAGTTATATAGAATGCAACAAGGAATCTATTTCAGGAAAAAACGCATACTCCCTAAAAAAACCGCATTGAAAACGCACAACAAAAACGCATGCGATTTTTTAATGTCCTATGTGAATCCAGCGATCCAGGTTTTGGTGCTTATCTACGATATAAAAGGCGGAGGCTTACAGGTGATGATGTACCACTGACGAAGGGAGAAGGACTCCCGAAACGCGTCTGGGCCGCACACCTGTTGAAACAGCACCTCCGCACCTTATGCATGGCCATGCAAACTACAGTCTAACAGAGGTATTTGGATATTCAACACGCAGAGTATAGAAACTGTCGAACCTCCGCTCTCCAACGTCCGGATACAGATCACGTTTACAACATCGCGAGATCTGGGACCAACTAACGACAGGAACCACAAGTGAGAGGTCGGGAGCGTTCCATGCCGCTCATCTATATGGCACGTCTATAGAGGCATCTGTGAGACGTACCGATGGGAAGGTAGGAAGACTTCGGTCGAAATTTTTATGTGACGGACTAACTTGTAACAAGCGTGTATATCCATTACACACAACTTTATTCAGGACACGTGTTACGCAAGCAGGAACTTGTTTGCCAACCATTAGTGCGCAAGAGCCTATTATTGCATTGCTAGACGCATTGGACATGGAAGCATAACATCAGCGCATAGGAATCAGCTACTCCTAGCAGCTTCAGTTTGCGCATTAGACCTCCTTGGTCTATAACCCAATTGTTACATTCACATGCGCATTGGATACACCAATATAGCAACAGCACGCTACATTTGCTATCATTGGTAACTTTAGTGTGCGTACTGGAAATCAAGTGCAGTCACCTGCGGTTCAAATTGCCTACGTATTAGTTATTTTGGACATTAAGGGACTTTTATCACCACTCACCTTCATCTGTGATAATCAGTATTTTATGTCTACAGATTTTATATGTTATTGTAGATTTTAGTAATTACATACGCGTTGTATCATTGTGATTTAATAAATTTTATATCATATTACTGTGGTCCAATTGTTGAGTGCTCGCCCTTAACCCTTAACCATATATGCATGTATATTGGCCCTTTTATATTGTGTATATGTACATGCAGGTAGATGTGCCCCAAACATCTATATGTGTGCATCTGCCATGGCTCTCCCCCAGGTATATATATATATATATATATATATATATATATGGGCCTATAACTGCCCATGTATGCCCCAGGTTTATAATGAGTATATATATATGTATATAGATGCGCCCCAAGTATCTATATACATATATATATATACTTAAATTCCCCCCATAGGCACAGCGTTCAGCCAGTAGCTGCAGGGCGGTGGATATGTCTCCAGGTGGCTGGGGACTTCAAAGGTCTTTTGTTGAGTTTATCAGCCTAGTTACTATGCTCGGCCCCTCCTTATGTTTGTGACATGGCTGGGCGTGTGGTGCTGCTAGCCTCAGGGGGCCAACTGGCATGCATACGTCACAGTGACACTATGATGTCACATCCCTGAGGAGGGGGGGAGGTGGGCTGTTTCTGAGGCTGATATAGGAGCCTGAAACCAGGAACAGGGGTCTCTTGGAATCTGGACTACAATCAGAGTCATTTGGGATGGGAACAGCTCCCTGAAGGAAGAGTCAAGAGAGGCCACATGCGGCCACATGCTCCTGGAAATGGCTGAGTACCAACTATCCCCAGAATCCCCTGCTATATATTCCCCTGCTATATACTATATCCACAGATTCCCCTGATCCCTGATTCCCCTACACTGTGTACCCCTATAGCCCTGCTCCCCTTGGTTTCCCCTCATACACCCTTACCCCCTGTACCCTTGATAATCATACCTAATCCCCCTGTGTTCCCCCAGGATCCCTCATATACCCCGCTACCCTGGTATTACCCCGGATACCCCTTCCGGCTGCCCTGTTTACCCCCGCTGCAGCAGTGTCTATATTTACCCCTTGTAATTTCCCCGTAGGGATAGTATATGGTTAGGATTGGGTGGACTCCGGACAAAGTGTATGTATGTGTATTATTGTAATTATAGTTTGATACTGGGGAGGAATTGGGACTGTGTTAGCGTAGTCAGAACCGTATTAGTGTGTTATAGTGTGTGTACTTATATTGTTGTCTGCTGCTATAAATATATATGTCTATTCCATTGATATAGATATATATAATTATAAGCAAATATTAGACTGTGATGTATGTAAGTGTATTATTGTAAGTATAGCTAGTGTGTGGGGTGGAATATGGGATTGTGCTGTGTAGTGTAGTTAGGTTTGTATTGTGTTTATTGTAGTACCGTTCATATACTGTGGTGTGTACTTCTATATGTATATATATTCATATCCATTGATCTATGAATATATATAGATATAGCATATTGTTAGATTTGTATAATAATAAATATTCCTTATTGTTCATAATACAGTGTATGGTGTATTTACTAGTCGCCGCCCTAGTATAGTGATAGTAAGGCGCATGCAGCTAGTTTAGTGATTAGTGTAAGGCAATCAGTAGCGATTTGTTGTTAAGTAAGGCATAAATAGGCGGAGCTATCATAAGACGACTCACGCCTATTTATGAATATTAATTATCGATATTTTCATAAATATCAATAATTAATATCCCCTTTAACATATAGTGGTGCACATAAAAAAAAAAAAAAACACTTATTGGACTGAAATAATAGCAGTCATTTTCCTTCACAAGTGTGCGTTTCAGGGCCTGCAAGGGCACAGTGTCACACCAGTGCATAGGGCACGTAACAGGGATTAAACTGATAAGAATAGAACAACATAACACACCACAACTATCTGGCGGCACATTAGATTGCACGCGCAGTGCCCCAAATTTGAAGTAGGAGGACCGACCAAGCATCTTTTTCCATCTCTCCGTTCCTAAAATCAATGCCATATACACGAATAGTACTACTTAACACACCTTATAATAACGCAGAGAGAGGCAACACAGAGAGAGGAGTCTGAAGAAGAGGAGTCAGAGGAGGAAGGTGGCTTTGAGGAGGTGGAAGACCAACCACAGCAGGCGTCCCAGGGGGCTTGTTGTCACCTTTCGGGGACCCTTGGTGTTGTATGTGACTGGGTGGAGGAAGAGACCTTCAATGACATCAGTGAGGACAAGGAACGGGACATGGCTAGCTTGGTATCCAACCTTGTGTAAATGGGGAGTTTGCGGTTGTGCAAATGGACTGTTTGCGGTGCATTAAACGGGGAGTTTGGTCTGTCACTGTGAAGCGGGCGTAACCCTTACACTACCTGATCGATACAACATCATACCTGATGTTTTAAAGCACGTTATTCCAAATAATTTAGGAATGTTAGGTGATTTATGCCCTTTATGGATTAAAACCCGACTCTGCGTCAACTACGTAATTTTCCATGGGAGTTTTGCCATGGATCCCCCTCCGGCATGCCACAGTCCAGGTGTTAGTCCCCTTGAAACAACTTTTCCATCACTATTGTGGCCAGAAAGAGTCCCTGTGGGTTTTAAAATTCGCCTGCCTATTGAAGTGTATGGCGGTTCGCCCGTTCGCGAACATTTGCGAAAATTCTCGTTCGCCGTTCGCGAACTGAAAATTTTAAGTTCGCGACATCTCTATAGGCCAGTACAGGCCCCAAAAATTAGGCATTCACCAGACAGAAAAGAACTTGTGATGGTATAGCTGGAGGTACATTAGGCGGTCACTCGATAAAAATTTTACTATAGGCCACTGGAGTACAGGCCCCAAAAATTAGGCATTCACCTGACAGAAAAGAACTTGTGATGATGTGGCTGGAGGTAGATTAGGCGGTCACTGGATAAAAATTTTACTGTAGGCCAGTACAGGCCCCAAAAATTAGGCATTCACCAGACAGAAAAGAAATTGTGATTATGTGGCTAGAGGTACATTAGGCGGTCACTGGATAAAAATTCTACTGTAGGCCACTGGAGTAGAGGCCCCAAAAATTAGGCATTCAACTGACAGAAAAGGCCTTTTACGCCGCTGTATATACATAAGACAAGGACCATTCTTTGTTCTGGGTGTTGGCGGATGTGTATGGGCTGACATGAAAAAATTCAATTAAACATGGTCGTCACAGGTATTGAATTTCTCCAAGATCCATGCCTCATTCATTTTTAGAAATGTGAGGTAGTCCACACTGTCGTGAGCTAGGCGAGTGTGCTTATCGGTCACAATCCCCCCTGCTGCGCTGAACGTCCTTTCTGACAGGACACTCTACGAGGGGCAAGCCAAGAGTTCCTGGCAAATTGTGCCAGCTCTGGCCACAGGTCAAGCCAGTAGTCCAGGGGTTCCTTGCTTCTCAGAGCGTCCACATTGGCCGTTAACCCGATGTAGTTGGACACTTGTCGGTCTAGCCAATCTCTGAGGCTGGATTCCGAGGGCGGCTGTCGATGGGTTTTGCTGCAAGAATAATTTCATATCCGAAGTGACCAACACATCTTTAAACCGCCCTCTTCTTGCAGGCGCGGTAGGATTGGTACCCATGCCTGTTTCGCTGTGGGTGGAAATTCCTCTGCCAGCGCCTGCAACAGCAGAATGCAGCATCTCTCGTAGCAAGGCCTGGAAATACTGCATTCTGACAGCCCTCTGTGATGCTGGTAACATGCCCGCCATTTTGTGTTTGTACCGGGGGTCTAAGTACGTTGCCACCCAGTACAGGTCCTTGCCCCTTGTGCTTTTTATACGGCGGTCCCTCTTCAAACACTGGAGCATGAAGGCCCCCATTTGCACTAAATTGGAAGCAGTGGAGTGCCCTGACTCCTGCTCATCGCACAGGAGAATGTCATCTTCGGTCTCCTCCCCCCAGCCACGGACAACACCAGGGATCCCTGAAAAGTTTAAAGTCCCCCTCAAAGCCAGCTCTTCTTGCTCCTCATCCTCCTCCCCCCAGCTACCATCCTCCTCTAACTCATCTTCTGACCCCTGCTGACTTGTCCCAGATGGAGTAGCATGCATGCGTCGCGCAAGAGCAGCCACTGGCACGGTGAAAAGAAACCAAGCTCCCCAGAACCTGTCCTGCTGCCGAGTTCGTACAGGTAGTCGTTAACGGCACATTGCTGCTGGAGCAGCCTATCAACCATATACAAGGTGGAGTTCCAGCGCGTCGGGCTGTCACAAATCAAATGTCTGACGGGCAAGTGGTGTCGCCGCTAAACGTCAGGAAGGCGAGCCATGGCCATGTAAGATCTTCTAAAATGGCCAGAGATTTTCCTGGCCTGCCAAAAGACGTCCTGGACCCCGGGGTATTTGGCAACGAATCGCTGCACGACTAAGTTCAGGATGTGTGTCATGCACGGCACATGTGTCATTTTGCCCTGTTTCAGCGCGTTCAGCAAATTGGCACCGTTGTCGCACACCACTGTCACCGCCAGCTCTCTAAGAAGATCTGGTAGACGTTCTTCTGTACCTCTTGCATGATGTTCTTTGTTTTGGTTATGCCCTTTGGTTTGATGAATGCTCCAGCCGTCTTCCAACATTTTGTGAACAGCATTTTTTATCATTTAATGGGGACATTTGTACTGGTGTATTCAGATGACATTTTGATTTTTTTCTCCTGATTTCAAAACTCATAGGGACCACCTACATCAGGTCTTGCTCATTCTGTGGGAGAATAAATTGTACGCTAAACTGGAAAAATGTGTGTTTGCGGTTCCAGAAATTCAATTTCTGGGTTTTCTTCTCTCCGCTTCTGGTTTTTGCACGGACCCTGAGAAGGTCCGCGCTGTGCTTGATTGGGAGCTTCCTGAGAATCAGAATGCGCTGGTGCGGTTTTTGGGTTTTGCCAATTATTACAGGAAGTTCATTTTGAATTATTCCTCTGTTGTTAAGCCACTCACTGATATGACTAAAAAGGGGGTAGATTTTTCCTCCTGGTCGGTAGATGCGCTTAAGGCCTTTTCTAGTATCGAAGAGAGTTTTGCTTCCGCTCCCATCTTGGTACAACCTGATGTCTCTCTGCCTTACATTGTTGAGGTGGACGCTTCTGAGGTGGGTGTGGGTGCGGTCTTGTCTCAGGGTCCCTCTGCTGCCAAATGGCGACCGTGTGCCTTTTTCTCAAGGAAACTCTCCTCCGCAGAGAGAAATTACGATGTGGGAGTTAGGGAGTTGTTGGCCATCAAATTAGCTTTTGAGGAATGGCGCCATTGGCTAGAGGGAGCCAGACACCCTATTACTGTTTTTACCGACCATAAAAATCTGGCCTACTTGGAATCAGCCAAGCGTCTGAACCCGAGACAGGCCAGATGGTCTTTATTCTTTTCTAGGTTTAATTTTGTTGTCACGTTCCGCCCTGGGGTTAAAAATGTAAAGGCTGATGGGGGGAACTTTGAAGACCCGGGTCCCATTTTGGCTGAAGGGGTGGTCGTCTCTGCTCTTTATCCTGATTTGGAGGCAGAGGTTCAGGCAGCCCAGGCAGAGGCTCCTGATCTTTGTCCTCCTGGGAGGTTGTTTGTGCCGCTCGCTTTACGACACAAGGTTTTTAAGGAGCACCACGATACTGTCCTTGCTGGGCACCCGGGGAGTAGAGCCACAGTGGATCTCATTGCTCGGAGATTCTGGTGGCCGGCTCTTCGTAAGACGGTTGAGGGTTTTGTGGCAGCCTGCGAGACCTGCGCTCATGCCAAGGTCCCTCATTCATGGCCATCAGGTTCTCTCCTCCCGTTACCCATTCCTTCCCGCCTATGGACGCATCTGTCCATGGACTTCATTACAGACCTGCCTCGTTCCTCGGGGAAGACTGTGATTCTGATTGGCCTGTGACCGCAGAGCTGAAAGCAGTGCAGGACCGGTGTGGCGCTTGGCTTCCAGGCACAACAGTCGCAGCATGGCAACGTCTCACCTGGGATGTCGAATAGGTTCTGGGTAGCTTGAAGGGCGCAGCAGAAGAGGTGGTAGCAGTGGAAAAGGAGGAGTAAGCCGAGGAGGAGACGTAGGATGGAATAGGAGGAGGAGAAGAGGCAGGCCTGCATGCAATCCTTGGCGGGAGCCATGGGTTATCAACTAGCCTGATGAAGGGCATTCTCTCTGCCCGAAACGTTGTTTAATGAACCACCTTGTCTGGCTAAACAAATAAAAATCAACTAAGCAAATTTTGGAGTGCTGTCTAAATTACTTAATACTTATTATAGTTCCAAGAGGTGGAGCTAGGAACATACCACGACGTGCACCCAAACCAGTCAGAATAGATAGAGTGCTGTGATCACTGCGAGATTCCATATAGCTCTAGGATGCCCTTCTGGTAGAAATATTTCCTTCCGGGAGCTTCTATTGCAGTGTGCCTCCGAGTCCACCAGTTTATATGGCAGTAGTTGGCAGGCTAGCAGTTCCGACAAGCCAGTGGTCAACCGATGTGCAAGAGGGTTATTCGGCGTCATCATTTTTTTACTCTCGAACATTTGGGCCATGGAAGCCTGTCTTCTGCCAGATGAACACGATGACAGCACGGTGGAAGGTGTAGTGGAGGACAAATAAGAAGAGAGAGAAGAAGGAGAAGAGGCCGGACGTGCAGCGCCGGGAGTGTGGCTTTGTGGGTTGTGACGGCGTTGCTCCCACTGGGCTCGGTGATGGGAGGCCAGGTGCCTTCTTATGGCATCCCTAGGTGAGTGTTGGGCTTACCGCAACTTATGCGTTGACAGCACAGGTTGCAGATGGCAACACTATTATCAGCAGCTGGCACGTAAAAAAAAAGCCCACACTGCGGAGCCATGTGTCGGCGTCCTGGGGGCGCCAGAACTGACCGTGCATGGTGATGGCTCGCTCCAGATACATTTGCAGTCTGCTTTCTGCCTCCTGTGCTCTGCGGGCTCTGCCTGCTTCTCCTCCCTCTCTGCTGCCTCAATCAATATTTTGTGGAAACAGGTATATCGAACCCCTTAATCAGTATTTTGTGGAAGCAGGTATATCTCAGGCCTCAATCAATATTTGGTGGAAAAAGGTTTTTCGAACCCCTTAATCAGTATTTTGTGGAAGCAGTTATATCGCAGCCATCAATCAGTATTTGTGGAAGAAGGTATATCGCAGGCCTCAATCAATATTTGGTGGAAACAGGTATATCAAACCCCTTAATCAGTATTGTGTGGAAGCAGGTATCTCGCAGGCATCAATCAATATTTGGTGGAAGCAGGTATATCAAACTCCTTAATCAGTATTTTGTGGAAGCAGGTATACAGCAGGCATTATTCAGTATTTTGTGGAAGCAGGTATATTGCAGGCCTCAATCAATATTTGGTGGAAACAGATATATCGAACCCCTTAATCAGTATTTTGTGGAAGCAGGTATATCGCATCCCTCAATCAGTATTTTGCAGAAGCAGGTATATCAAACAATAGCAGCTTGTGATATGGCACTCTTATATCTGGAGAGTCAGCTTCAACAATTGTTAATTTAATAATAATTCATATATCATAACAATAATTGATAAAAGTCATGAATTTTATCCATAAAAGACATACAATAAAATAATATAATATAACACCACTAAAATGACGTAATTAGGAATCAACATATAATTTAAAATATAATTTAAAATGTCATAGGACTATCAGCACTAAATAGTATCTACCACAATTATCTAGAGTATACCGGGTTTCTCTATTGCAAATATTGCATACTATTGCATCTCCATCAAATGGCCAGCTTCACATAGAGTTAAGTTCAAATAGTCAGTTTGAGTAATAAGTATTGGATGTAGCCGCACCATATGTTTTAATAGTTCATGCTGTCATTATCATCTCTGTGTAAGGTATAGTTCAAAGATCAATTGCAATGCTTAGCAGTGGGGGAATTAAGCTCTGGGTGGCGTCCCACCTTTTTGGAGCTGTTTTATTACCTTACCTCCGAATCGGTGTGCGGCTTGTTCCTCTGATCTCCGCTGCTTCAGCGTCCCTCGTGCTCCAGTCCTGGCTCGCTCCGGTCAAGTGGGAGTAAATCAACCAGACTCCAAATGGTCTATGGAGCGGTTGTTAGCGAGGGGACAGATCGGCTTCCAAATCGGCAGGCGGCAAATACAGTACAGACCAAATGTTTGGACACACCTTCTCATTCAAAGAGTTTTCTTTATTTTCATGACTATGAAGGCATCAAAACTATGAATTAACACATGTGGAATTATATACATAACAAACAAGTGTGAAACAACTGAAAATATGTAATATTCTAGGTTCTTCAAAGTAGCCACCTTTTGCTTTGATTACTGCTTTGCACACTCTTGGCATTCTCTTGATGAGCTTCAAGAGGTGACCTGTACTGTAGAGGTGACCTGTACTGTAGGTAAGCGATCTTCAGCGTACGCAGAGACAATGGTGTTGCAAAGTCCAGATTCCTCCCAGACGCGTTTCGAAGTCCTATAGGTGACTGACTTCTTCCTCAGTGGTATATCAAACCCCTTAATCAGTATTTTGTGGAAGCAGGTATATTGCAGGCCTCAATCAATATTTGGTGGAAACAGGTATATCGAACACCTTAATCAGTATTTTGTGGAAGCAGGTATCTCCCAGGCTTCATTTAATATTTTGTCGAAACAGGTGTATCGAACCCCTTAATCAGTATTTTGTGGAAGCAGGTATATCGCAGGCCTTAATCAATATTTGGTGGAAACAGGTATATTGAACCCCTTAATCAGTATTTTGTGGAAGCAGGTATATCGCAACCCTCAATCATCAATATTTGGTGGAATATCATCCGTATTTTGTGGGGCAACAAAATTTATTTTTTTGCTACAACAGTTATATCTTACCAACCGGTTTATTTGGGGCAACAGCAGAAGCCCTCAATCAGTATTTTGTGGAAGAAGGTATATCACACCCCTCAATCAGGGGGGCAACAGGTTTGCACTATATACTTTCTATGTTAGAAAGTATATTATAGGTATATCACACCCCTCAATCAGTTTTTTAGGGCAACAGGTACATCACACCAGATAGCTGCGGTATCACAGCAGAACCGCACACAACTGCTGCACAATACAAATGCACTATAATATACTTTTTATGTTATAAAGTATATTATAAGTATATCGCACCCCTCAGTATATCACACCTATCGATAGCACACCTATACCAATCCTTAAAAGGACATTAGTGGCCCTATTATCTAGCGTTTGGTGTCCCTAACAGCCTGTCCCTGCTCCACAAAGCAACCTCTCTCTACACTGGCAAAACACAAAATGTAAAATGGCTGCCAGATCGGGCTCTTTGATAGGGTGGGGGTGTGTCCATGTGCTGAAACATCTCAATTGGCTGTCCTGTCCCACCTGATGGATGTGTCATGGGTCAAAGTTCGGCACAATGCAAAGGAATATGGTGCCGGCGGACATCTCCATATGTTCACATGTTCGGCGAATAGCGAACTCGCAAAGTTCGCCTCAAAACGACCGCCGGGCGAACTGCAAGGCCATCTCTACCAATAACATGGTTACTAAATTTACAGTAAACAGAAAAGTGACCCCAATGCTTTCTCTGCCTTTGAAAGGATGTGTTTACTCCTGCTTGTATTAAGCTGAATTAAGTTCCTCCATGATGTATTTTAAGTTGCTTAATTCGAGCAGATCTACTTGTTTTCTGGCAGCAATATAAGAGCCAGTCTGGCTGTAATGTAGCAACCTTGGAACAAGTCACGTCTGTGGCAGGCTGCCAGGTAAACTAGGGGTAGCCATGGATGAGCGAGCATTTTCATTCTAAGACATGATTCATGCTCTGTTTCCTGAAATTTCACAATTTTTTTTACAAGAGTTTGATGAGTCCAGAACTAATTCCATTATGTTGAGTTTAACACTGATGTGCAGGATAAAGAAAAGCAGGTAAACAACCAATTTAGCAATTGAAGTGAATTTACAATGTTTTATCTGGGTGCCTTTAACTTACACACACATTTGGAGGAGATGTGCTTATAAGATAGTAAATGTGTAGCAGCCCACAGTATCCAGGCATGTGACTAGTGGTAGGGTCTCCCTGCCCTTCTGTTGCTGATTGGCAGTTTTCTCCCTATACTGCTGAAATAGAGAAAGCTGTCAATTAGCAGCAGGTAATTAGAAGGTAAATGAAATTGCACATCAATATGGAAGGAGCCATGTAGAAGGATTGATGTGAACACATCTCTCAATGCAAAAGTTATTCGACCATATTAGCCATCTCAAGTGGTATTAGTGTGAATAAAAGCTCGCTCTCACTGGGCTTGCTATACTAAGTGGGCTTCTGAATAAGTGGAGTTTAAAGAACCAGAGTTTAAGACAAGGAGCAAGAAACTAAGGTTTGATAGATTTTCCTTGTGTGTTGTTGGCGTGATTCTAGCTAGTTCTCCACCTAAGCAATAAATTGTTCAGAGCACTGATGCAATTCAGGCTATGTAAACACTCCAAGGCGAGAAACAGACAATGGGCCCCTGTAGCAGGAGGGGGGAGTATCGTTATTTAAAATGTAACTTTTAATGGGGTCAAAAATATCAGATTAATAGAACTCACTACATAAATAAGACATACATACACATAGGGACCAAATGAATGGTACCCGGCTGGTAATAACAAAATACTGTTCCGTCCGGGGAGACGTGAACAGTCTTACCAGACCCTTTGTAGGTAGTGGGAGAGGTCCTCGGATACAGGAGACAGGAGACGTGGTGACCAAGCCGTTCGGGAATGGGTGCTGTAACAATGGAACCGTGCAGATGGAGCACTAGGAGGATCCTAAGGTGAAGGGGGCTATTATACTGCTACCTATCTACACGGAGCACTCGCCTTGAAAAAGGCGACCCCGTCCGGTAGCCTGTCCCTAAGGTGGACCTCACCCTACAAACTACAGAAGTTATGCCAGTGGATTGTTGATAAAGGTGCTTCCAAAGGTCTCCCGACGTGGCACGTTTCTGTCCGTGACTCTTCAGGGAAAGACTGCAGGAAGACAGGGGGTAGAAAGCCACAGGTATCTGGCCTGGGGCTCAATAACACACTGGAGAAAAAGAGACAAGCTGGGAAGCTTGTGTGCTGCTATCCTGGTGTGGGATGCAGTATTACACTGGAGGGGTAGTCCAGTGCTGAACAGTCCGGGAGACACAGTGGTCCCAGGCAAATGAGACCCTTCTGGTTGGGGGTAGCAATGCAATGAACCAGCCGCAGTGATGTACCTCAGTAATGGGTTTTAAATAATCGCGCCCCAGGTCCTTCGCCCCTCCCTCTCAGTTGCGTCATCGCAGTGCCACGCCTACCTGAAGCGCCGCTCCTACCCGGTCACGTGACCTCAGCGTCAGAGAGCCTGCGCCGAGGCAACATCCACAGGGCAAGAGGCAGACGCAGTCAGTGACGTCACACATCGGCAACATCACGTGAGATGGGCGGGAGCGCGATAGGAGATGGGCGGAATCCAGGATCATACAGCCTGAAGAGTCACGGACAGAAACGTGCCACGTCGGGAGACCTTTGGAAGCACCTTTATCAACAATCCACTGGCATAACTTCTGTAGTTTGTAGGGTGAGGTCCACCTTAGGGACAGGCTACCGGACGGGGTCGCCTTTTTCAAGGCGAGTGCTCCGTGTAGATAGGTAGCAGTATAATAGCCCCCTTCACCTTAGGCAGGGCTTGTTTAGGAATCCTCCTAGTGCTCCATCTGCACGGTTCCATTGTTACAGCACCCATTCCCGAACGGCTTGGTCACCACGTCTCCTGTCTCCTGTATCCGAGGACCTCTCCCACTACCTACAAAGGGTCTGGTAAGACTGTTCACGTCTCCCCGGACGGAACAGTATTTTGTCTTTACCAGCCGGGTACCATTCATTTGGTCCCTATGTGTATGTATGTCTTATTTATGTAGTGAGTTCTATTAATCTGATATTTTTGACCCCATTAAAAGTTACATTTTAAATAACGATACTCCCCCCTCCTGCTACAGGGGCCCATTGTCTAGTTCTCCACCTACAGCAGACAGGGTTATATTTACTGTTTTCCTTCTTTACTGTTCATCCCAATCTACACATGTGCTCCATTGACAATGCTACTAAGTGTGTGTCTTGTGCAATGTATGCATGCCTTGAAGAGCCATTCTATGATAAATACATTTGCACTAGATGCAATCACGTTGCATATTTGGAAGCCCAGATCTTGGATCTAAATACGCAGCTTGAAATACTTAGGGGCATTGCAAAACTGGAGAGATGCTTAGACCTCACTATGCAGGCATTGACTGGGGTCAGTAAAATGGAGGTGTGAGGACAAGATCCGGACTATCAGGTCAGCAGTTGGGTTAATGTAGGAAAAAGGGGTAGATGGAAAAGTGCCAGGGAGGCTAGTCCTGAGCTAGGATGCCCTAGTAAATATGCCTGTTTGGTTGATATTAGGAATGAAAGCCCAGGGCCAGCAACACTGAGCAGGGCGTTTCTCCTAGCAACCAGGAGGATGACCGCTGCAGTAAGGATGGGAAAAGGAGTGCAGCAAAGGTCAGACAGATGCTGGTAGTAGGGGACTCTATTATTAGGAGGACAGACAGGCTCATCTGTCGCCGAGACCAGGAATGCCGAACAGTGTGTTGTCTTCCGGGTGCTCGGGTTCGGCATATTGCGGATCGGATTGGCGGATTGCTTGGTGGGGCTGGGGAAGACCTGGCGGTCATGGTACACATTGGCACCAATGACACAGTCAGGGGGAGATGGAAGGTCCTTAAAAATTATTTTAGGGAACTAGGAGTAAAGCTCAAGTCCAGGACCTCCAAGGTAATCTTTCAGAACTACTACCAGTGCCACGAGCATCACCAGAGAGACAACGGGAGCTTAGGGAGTTAAATAAGTGGCTCAGAAGCTGGTGCAGGAGGGAAAGGTTTGGGTTCATGGAGAACTGGGCCGACTTCTCTGTCGGTTACAGGCTCTACAGTAGGGATGGGCTGCACCTTAATGGGGAGGGTGCAACTGCTCTGGGGGAAAAAATGGTTAGATGGCTGGAGGAGCTTTTAAACTAGGATCTGGGAGGAGGGTGAGGGATCATACTAATAAGGGGGTAGATAGTGTAGATAGATAGTGGGATATAGGAGGGGACAGTGGGGATTTGGTGGGGGCTGGGGTAAGTGAGGAAAGTTGGGAGAAGACTGGGCATAACTATATACCGATGAAAAATAGAACTGCTGGTAACCAGAGGAGTGATATAAAGACAAGTGTGAAAGATGCAATTGTGGGTGTGGATGGAAAGAATGTTGAAACCTTATGGGTGGAAGTTCAAAGGGATATAAACACAGAAAAAATAATACTTGGAGTAATCTATAGACCCCCTAACATCACAGAGGAGATCTAAACTCAACTGTATAACCAAATAGAGCGGGCTGCCTAGACTGGTACACTGGTTATAATGAGAGATTTTAACTTCCCAGACATTGACTGGCGTCATGGTTCTGCCACAACCCCAAAGGGGAGAAGATTCCTCAACTTGCTAAAGGACCACTTTATGGGCCAGTTTGTAGAAGCTCCCACTAGGGGCGATGCTCTGATGGATCTGGTAATTTCTAATGATGCAGAGCTTGTTGGAAATGTTACTGTTCGAGAAACACTAGGTAATAGTGACCACAATATAATTATATTCCCCTTAAACTATAATAAGCAAACTCTGTCAGGCAGAGCAAAGATATGGAATTTTTAAAAAGGCTAATTTCCCTGGGTTAAGGGCAGCTTTTCAGGGCATAGACTGGGAGCAGCTACTGTCACATAATAATACTGAGGATAAATGGGAGAGCTTTAAATCCACATTGAGTAATTGCACAATTTTTTTTATTCCTTTAGGTAACAAGTATAAACGGCTAAAATTAAACCCCCCATGGCTTACAGCTACTGTAAAAAGGGCAATAAAGGAAAAAAAGGACATTTAAAAAATACAAATCTGAGGGGTCAGCTGTAGCGTTTGAAGTTTACAAAGGGCTTAATAAAATCTGTAAAAAGGAGATAAAATACTAAATGTACAGCAGGTGGCAAAAGAGAGCAAAACAAATCCCAAAAAATGATTTAAATATATAAATGCTAAAAACTAAGGTCTGAGCAGGTAGGTTCCCCTAAATAATAGTAAAGGGGGGTTAGTCACTGAAGATAAGGAAATGGGAGAGTTACTTAAATGTTGTTTTTTTAGCATTGTTTATAGAGAAAGGAGCTGATATCTGTGGTGCTGGGGTTGTTAGTATATCCAGTGATATACTCAATTGGCTAACTGTAGATATGGTCCAAGATAAGTTAAATAAGGTAAATGTGAACAAGGCTCCGGGTCCAGATGGATTACACCCAAGAGTGCTTAAAGAGCTCAGTTCAGTCATTGCTGTGACCCTGTTTATAATTTGTATAATGTTTATAATTTTTTAATATTCTCTAAGTACTGGTACAGTGCCAAGTGATTGGCACAAGGCAAATGTGGTGCCCATATTTAAAAAAGCATCTAGGTCTTCCACAGGTAATTATAGACCAGTTAGTTTAACTTCTGTTGTGGGGAAAATGTTTGAAGGTCAGACTCTTAAGGGACTATATACAGGAGTATGTGACTGTAAATAATATTATAAGTGATAACCAACACGGGTTTACCAAGGACGGAAGTTGTCAGACTAACCTGATTTGTTTTTATGAAGAGGTGAGTAGTAGCCTGGACAGAGGGGCGGCTGTGGAGGTAGTGTTTCTGGATTTTGCAAAAGCTTTTGATACTGTCCCTCATAGACATTTAATAGGTAAAGTAAGGTCTATAGGCTTAAAAAGTATAATTTGTAATTGAATTGAAAACTGGTTGAAGGACCGTGTCCAGAGTTGTGGTCAATGATTCCTATTCAGAATGGTCCGGGGTTATAAGTGGTGTACCCCAAGGTTCAGTGCTGGGTCCTCTATTTAATGTATTTATTAATGATATTGAGGATGGGATTAATAGCAACATTTCTATTTTTGCAGATGACACTAAGCTATATAGTACAGTTGTGGCCAAAAGTTTTGAGAATTAGATAAATATTGGAAATTGGAAAAGTTGCTGCTTAAGTTTTTATAATAGAAATTTGCATATACTCCAGAATGTTATGAAGAGTGATCAGATGAATTGCATAGTCCTTCTTTGCCATGAAAATTAACTTAATCCCAAAAAAAACTTTCAACTGCATTTCATTGATGTCATTAAAGGACCTGCTGAGATCATTTCAGTAATCGTCTTGTTAACTCAGGTGAGAATGTTGACGAGCACAAGGATGGAGATCATTATGTCAGGCTGATTGGGTTAAAATGGCAGACTTGACATGTTAAAAGGAGGGTGATGCTTGAAATCATTGTTCTTCCATTGTTAACCATGGTGACCTGAAAAGAAACGCGTGCAGCCATCATTGCGTTGCATAAAAATGGCTTCACAGGCAAGGATATTGTGGCTACTAGGATTGCATCTCAATCAACAATTTATAGGATCATAAAGAACTTCAAGGAAAGAGGTTCAATTCTTGTTAAGAAGGCTTCAGGGCATCCAAGAAATTCCAGCAAGCGCCAGGATCGTCTCCTAAAGAGGATTCAGCTGCGGGATCGGAGTGCCACCAGTGCAGAGCTTGCTCAGGAATGGCAGCAGGCAGGTGTGAGCGCATATGCACGCACAGTGAGGCGAAGACTTTTGGAAGATGGCCTGGTGTCAAGAAGGCCAGCAAAGAAGCCACTTCTCTCCAAAAAAAACATCAGGGACAGATTGATCTTCTGCAGAAAGTATGGTGAATGGACTGCTGAGGACTGGGGCAAAGTCATATTCTCCAATGAAGCCTCTTTCCGATTGTTTGGGGCATCTGGAAAAAGGCTTGTCCGGAGAATAAAAGGTGAGCGTTACCATCAGTCCTGTGTCATGCCAACAGTAAAGCATCCTGAGACCATTTATGTGTGGGGCTGCTTCTCATCCAAGGGAGTAGGCTCACTCACAATTTTGCCCAAAAACACAGCCATGAATAAAGAATGGTACGTAAAACACCCTGCAACAGCAACTTCTTCCAACAATCCAACAACAGTTTGGTGAAGAACAATGCATTTTCCAGCACAATGGAGCACCGTGCCATAAGGCAAAAGTGATAACTAAGTGGCTCGGGGACCAAAACATTGACATTTTGGGTCCATGAACTTGAAGTAAAAGAAAACCCAGCACCTCGTATCTTTGCTTGACGGTGTTTATTCCACAATCCAAAATGTAAGCGGTAACGGAACCTTCAAAATACAAGCCCCAATGCGGTCTACATGTTTCGAACCAGATGGTTCTTAATCATGACCAGGTCCTGTATGTTCGGGTTCGAGAAGTTCGGCCGAACTTCCCGGAAATGTTCGGGTTCGGGATCCGAACCCGACCTGGTACTTCGTCCCGAACCCGAACCCCATTGAAGTCAATGGGGACCCGAACTTTTCGGCACTAAAAAGGCTGTAAAACAGCCCAGGAAAGGGCTAGAGGGCTGCAAAAGGCAGCAAAATGTAGTTAAATCCCCTGCAAACAAATGTGGATAGGGAAATGAATTAAAATAAAAATAAAAATAAATTAACCAATATCAATTGGAGAGAGGTCCCATAGCAGAGAATCTGGCCTCATCAGTCTTCATGTCATAGCAGAGAATCATGCTTCACGTCACCCACCACTGGAACAGGCGACTGTCACATATTTAGGCCCAGGCACCCAGGCAGAGGAGAGGTTCATTCAACTTTGGGTTGGCCCGCAATATAATGGTAAAATGAAAATAAAAATAGGATTTAATGAGGAAGTGCCCTGGAGTACAATAATATATTGTTAAGGGGAGGTAGTTAATGTCTAATCTGCACAAGGGATGGACAGGTCCTGTGGGATCCAGCAGAGAATCAGTCTTCATGTCAACGCAGAGAATCATGCTTCACGTCACCCACCACTGGAACAGTCCATTGTCAGATATTTAGGCCCAGGCACCCAGGCAGAGGAGAGAGGTCCCATAGCAGAGAATCTGGCTTCAGCAGAGAATCAGTCTTCATGTCATAGCAGAGAATCAGGCTTCACGTCACCCAACACTGGAACAGTCCATTGTCAGATATTTAGGCCCAGGCAGAGGAGAGAGGTCACATAGCAGAGAATCTGGCTTCATGTCAGCAGAGAATCAGTCTTCATGTCAACGCAGAGAATCATGCTTCACGTCACCCACCACTGGAACAGTCCATTGTCAGATATTTAGGCCCAGGCAGAGGAGAGAGGTCCCATAGCAGAGAATCTGGCTTCATGTCAGCAGAGAATCAGTCTTCATGTCATAGCAGAGAATCAGGCTTCACGTCACCCACCACTGGAACAGTCCATTGTCAGATATTTAGGCCCCGGCACCCAGGCAGAGGAGAGAGGTCCCATAACATAGAATCTGGCTTCATGTCAGCGACTCAGCAGAGAATCAGTCTTCATGTCATAGCAGAGAATCAGGCTTCATGTCACCCACCACTGGAACAGGCCACTGTCAGATATTTTTAGGCCCCGGCACCCAGACAGAGGAGAGGTTCATTCAACTTTGGGTTGCCCCGCAATATAATGGTAAAATGAAAATAAAAATAGGATTGAATGAGGAAGTGCCCTGGAGTACAATAATATATGGTCAGCACATTGTTTGAAGAAGTGCCATGCCAGGGAACTCCTTGAAGCTGCCTTTGGGGTGCTCGGTCCCAGATGGCGGCGGTCAGTAGCAGGCGGAGTCTCTTGGCGTCGGGTGTTCTGCTTTTGCCCACTGCTCCCTCTTTTGCTAGGCTCGGTCTCACCAGTGCCTCTTCCTCCGACTGTGAAAGTCAGTGGCACGACCTTCATTCCATGTGGGGTCTAGGACCTCATCGTCCCCTGCATCGTCTTCCACCCAGTCTTGATCCCTGACCTCCTGTTCAGTCTGCACACTGCAGAAAGACGCAGCAGTTGGCACCTGTGTTTCGTCATCATCAGAGACGTGCTGAGGTGGTATTCCCATGTCCTCATCATCAGGAAACATAAGTGGTTGTGCGTTAGTGCATTCTATCTCTTCCAACCTTGGGGAGGGGCTAGGTGGATGCCCTTGGGAAACCCTGCCAGCAGAGTCTTCAAACAGCATAAAAGACTGCTGCCTAACTTGAGGCTCAGACAGTTTCCCTGATATGCATGGGGGTGATGTGACAGACTGATGGGCTTGGTTTTCATGTGCCATCTGTGCGCTTTCTGCAGAAGACTGGGTGGGAGATAATGTGAACGTGCTGGATCCACTGTCGGCCACCCAATTGACTAATGCCTGTACCTGCTCAGGCCTTACCATCCTTAGAACGTCATTGGGCCCCACCAAATATCGCTGTAAATTCTGCTGGCTACTGGGACCCGAGGTAGTTGGTTCACTAGGACGTGTGGCTGTGGCAGAACGGCCACGTCCTCTCCCAGCACCAGAGGGTCCACTAACACCACCATGACCATGTCCGTGTCCCTTACTAGATGTTTTCCTCATTGTTACCGTTCACCACAATAAGAAAAATATTATTTGGCCCAATGTATTGAATTCAAATTCAGGCCTTTTTTTACAGACACCTAACACTATCTGGCTATCTATTTAGGTACCGTATTACACTAATACAGGCACAGCAGTAATGACAGATTTAGCTGAATATAAATTTGAGGCCTATTATTTTGGCGCTGGGTGACAGGTATACGTTTACAGACAGAATTAGACTTGGATATGCACAGTAGCGTGTGTGTGAAGTTATTGAGAATGACACTATCAGCACCTTGAATCTAATATACCCTTTTAGGGATAGATTTAAAGTAGGCCTGATACAGCAGAAACCACTAATTTAGGAAATTGCTAGGTTGGAAATTGTATTTCAAACCAGAACAAAAACTGTGCTTTGACGGACACAATATAACTTAACCAGCTACAGCAATAGCCACAGATTTAGCTGAATATGAATTTGAGGCCTATTATTTAGGCGCTGGTTGACAGGTATACGTTTACGGACAGAATTAGACTTGGATATGCACAGTAGCGTGTGTGTGAAGTTATTGAGAATGACCCTATCAGCACCTTGAATCTAATATACCCTTTTAGGGATAGATTTAAATAACCACACTATTGATGGTTAAATGGACTTGGTGGCAGCTTGCCCCTGATGTAGGATATAGCCAAAAAATAACCACACTATTTATGGTTAAATGGACTTGGTGGCAACTTGCCCCTGATGTAGGATATAGCAAAAAATAACCACACTATTGATGGTTAAATGGACTTGGTGGCAGCTTGCCCCTGATGTAGGATATAGCAAAAAATAACCACACTATCGATGGTTAAATGGACTTGGTGGCAGCTTGTGCTGGCGCACCACAAGCCACAAAATGGCCGCCGATCACCCCAGAAAAAAGTGACTGAAAAACGCTCTGGGCAGCCTAAAAACAGTAAGCAATTGAATAGCAGCAGTTCAATGATCCACAGCTGTAGATCGATCACTGTCTTAAGTGTTTTGGAGGAGTTAATCACTGCCTAATCTCGCCCTAACGTCGCAGCTGCAACCTCTCCCTACACTTGTAACAGCAGAGTGACGTGCAGCGCTACGTGACCCAAGCTTATATAGAGGCTGGGTCACATGCTGCACTGGCCAATCACAGCCATGCCAATAGTAGGCATGGCTGTGATGGCCTCTTGGGGCAAGTAGTATGATGC
The DNA here is from genome assembly GCF_905171765.1 of Bufo bufo. Taxonomy (NCBI): domain Eukaryota; kingdom Metazoa; phylum Chordata; class Amphibia; order Anura; family Bufonidae; genus Bufo; species Bufo bufo. The sequence continues at coordinate 701,947,544 of NC_053389.1, forward strand.
TTGTTGATTGGCTGCTTTGCAGCCTTTCAAAAAGCGTCAAGAAAGCGCTGAACACCGAACCCGAACCCGGATTTTTACGAAAATGTTCGGGTCCGTGTCACGGACACCCCAAAATTCGGTACGAACCCGAACTATACAGTTCGGGTTCGCTCATCCCTACTTAAAAGTAAACAACATTAATGCTTATGAAAACATGTAGAAATCTTAGTTTCATTTCCTTCTGGGATTCACGTCCCCACCTATCCCTTGGACTTATGTCATTTTTCAACTATGTAACTATGTAACTAAATAATATTTTCTATCACCAATTTAATGAGCAATGATTTCTTCATGGGATTTCAAGATAAATTTAACAGCATTTCTGTTCTTACAAGATTATCTGTATCTGCTATGTGGCACAATGCTAAGCAAAAGGGTATGCCATGAAAACTGAGTGGGGAGGAGCCATCTCATATTGTCTAGAGACAATGTAAAGACTTCTGGATCGTCTCGCTTTGCAGCTAATAAATCTGTATGAGTAGAAATAATAAATAAGTATAAATCTGAAGGTGTCGTCCCTTTAGAGAGTGATGAGGGGGGAGTTGCAGACAGCGATGAGAAGAAAGCAAAGCTATTGAATATTTTTTTTCTTCACTGTATTCCTTGAGAAAAATAAACTGTAAGATGAAACGCAGTGTGTAAGTAAATTCCCCATTAAAAGTGTCCTGTCTGACCCAGGAAGAAGTGGAGCTGCGTCTTAAAAAGATCAAAATAGACAAATCGCCGGGACCAGACCCTTATTTCTGAAATTTAAGGACCTGTATATTGACAGGGAGTGTTCCACAGGATTGGCACATAGCAAATGTGGTGCCAATATTCAAAAAGAGTCCAAAAACAGAGCTCAGAAACTATTGGCCGGTAAGTTTCTACTAAGCTGTAGAAACCAGTGTCGGTCAGCTGCTGTCAAGGCTAATAAGATGATGGGTTGCATCAAAAGGGGAATAGATGCCCGTGATGAGAACATATTCCTTCCACTTTACAAATCACTAGTCAGACCACACATGGAGTACTGTGTACAGTTCTGGGCTCCTGTGAACAAGGCAGACATAGCAGAGCTGGAGAGGGTCCAGAGGAGGGCAACTAAAGTAATAACTGGAATGGGTGGCCTACAGTACCCTGAAAGATTATCAAAATTAGGGTTATTAAGATGACTAAGGGGAGATCTAATAACCATGTATAAATTTATCAGGGGACAGTACAGCGATCTCTCCCATCATCTATTTATCCCCAGGACTGTGACTGTGACGAGGGGACATCCTCTGCGTCTGGAGGAAAGAAGGTTTGTAAACAAACATAGAAGAGGATTCTTTACGGTAAGAGCAGTGAGACTATGGAACTCTCTGCCTGAGTTGGTGGTGATGGTGAATTCACTAAAAGAGTTCAAGAGGGGCCTGGATGTATTTCTGGAGTGTAATAATATTATAGGCTATAGCTACTAGAGATGGGTCGTTGATCCAGGGAGTCATCCTGGTTGCCTGATTGGAGTCGGGAAGGAATTTTTTCCCCTAAAGTGAGAAAAATTAGCTTCTACCTCACAGGGTTTTTTTTTGCCTTCCTCTGGATCAACTTTCAGGATAACAGGCTGAACTGGATGGACAGATAGATGTCTTTTTGTAGCCTTATAAACTATGTATGTTACTAATAAACAGTGATTTTATAAAAGCTACTGCAAGAAATCTAGTAAGTGGCACAGTGCTGGAATTAGTGGGTCTGGCACTACTTTATGCTGCCCTCAGATAGGGCAGAATAAACTTGGTGACACATTTCCTTGAATGCATTCTAATAACACTGCAGTACTTATGTCCCATCTACACTGACAAGCAAAGGGTAACAATGGTCAGAACTTTTGATTTTCAGGCTCCATATCTCACCATCCACTACAGCTTCGAATGCGAGACTACCATCATTTTATAGACAGTCATCTTGGCTATTTCATACATAAATTGGACTTGCGACTATTTAGCATATGATTAGTTATGCAGATTATTGTCATACAACTGCATTGTTACTGTTTTGCTCCTAAAATTCAAAATTTTTATTTTATTATTTTGTTAGTATATTAGTAGTTTGTAAATCCACCTTTGGCTTTCAACACTGCCTGAATCCTTCTGGGCATGCTCTTGACCGAAATCTGTTCCCAGGTCTCTTCTCCCTTGACATTTTTTTTCTTCTAGTTAAAACCAGATGGTGACCCATATCCTTTTTATCCAATCTGTTTTTATTTTGCAATTGTAGATTTTTTTTTACATTATTTCCTGAACATGATTATGGGGGCATCCATCTTGCCTGAGCTTTTGTTAACACTTAAAGGGGTTGTCCGGGTTCAGAGCTGAACTGAGCTGGAGAAAATGGTTGGCACGGCAGAACATTACAATAGCTTTATCTTCAGATAGAGTGCTCCAATATATTCGTGGTTGCGAAATCGGCACTAATGATGCAAATATTTTGGTGCAATACGTGCAACTTCACATTTTAAGGGTCTGACTACTTATTAGTGATTGGTGCAGTATTGTTGTGAACTTGTGACATCACGGCACTATGTATGTATGTATGTATGTAGCATACATATATTCATACATACATACAGCACTATGCATGTAGCATGTATGTATGGACAGTAGAACCTTTCAGCTACACTATATCACTATTTAACCTACACTGACTATCTCACACTAACGATCTGTATTATATATATAAGCTAACTAACTATCTACTGTAATGACACAGGAAAGCAGATAGCAAAACAATGACACTGCTGCCTCTCTCAGATCTGCAAAATACTGCATACAAGGGCTGCTGGGGAGGTTCTTATATAGTAAAGGGGTAGGCAACTTTCCTATTGGTTGCTAGGGATGTTGCTAAGCTCAGACAAAGACATTGCAGCCTTCTCATTGGCCCACAAGCAAGAAGGGAGGTTACTGATGAAAAAAAATTACGACGATATTCGCAATTAATATTCGCTATTCGAATATTCACACCCAACACTTAATGCTGCCACTTTCATAGTATATAGAGGTACAAGTAGCAGTTATCTATTCTTTATTTATCCATCCAGACAAATAAATATAACCTTAGCGAATGTTTTCGGTCCAATCCCTGGACCTTGTTTACAGCATGGAGAGCGAATAGAGTAGATGCATACTCTGCTTCCTCCAGCAGCACAATCGCCATATAATCAATCTACTCGTTCTCCATGCTGTAAACTAGGTCCAGAGATTGGACCGAAACTTTGGCTGAGGTTGTATTTATTTTGCTGAATGGATAAATGAATAATAGATAATAACTGCTACTTGTACCTCTGCGTGCCGTAGTTTCTGGAATTACAATACTTGGATCATTTGTTACCACTGAGCATCAGAAGTCTTCTGCGAGTATAACTTTACAGTTACTGTCATTGACAGTGTTCATACTCACATCAGTTTATTATTATATAATCAACTTATTCAGAAAGAAAAAGCTGAAAAAACTGTTTTGAAAGGATTGCTGCTTTGTGATTCACAGCTCATGCACCATGCCATGATCCGAATGAATGCAGTCATTCTATGATGATTGCTTGTGTATTGAATGCAACAACAATGAAATCATTTAAAGAAAAAGGAAAAATGAGACAGGTAGTACAGCTCAAGGACAAAATATAATAAAAGGAGAATGTTGACTGTATACTGAGAAAACTAGCTCAAGAATCAGCCACCCTTCAATTTCAGGTCATTCATAGGCAATTCATATCCAACTTGATGGAACTCAAGAATTCAGAGATTCAAACAGACTCTACATATACAGTACATCCAAATCTTGTATGATATCCAAGTGCTAACGTTAGTGGCCATGGTTATGAAGAGGAATCATCACACTGATCCCTTGCTGCTCACTCCCTGTTTTCTGGGTCCCTACTCGTCACTTACCACCTAGTCCTTCTGTTCATCAAGAGAGACCTGGAAGCAGAGACTACCAAGAGGCTCATGAAACATCAGAATGGAAGCAGTGGAGGATCTGTAAGGTATGACTTATTTTATTACCATTCTGTGCCTTTAAAAAGAAGAATATTTGCCCAGATACAGTAGCTCTTTAAAGCTTGCTAGATACATCATACAATAGGCATTCAAACATGCTGGATTTGGTGGGATGGGCTGACGATCTAATGTCATCCCATAGGCCCCTCCACAAAGTGATCATGTGTTGCCAATGGGTCACCATGGCAGCTGGAGGCTGTATGCCTCTTAGGATGTGTCTATTAGGCTGTTACTGACAATCATTATTTTGGCATACTGAGTATATCAAAGCATCATAGAAGAAATCAAATGATCTCATTGGCATACCTCCCAGTGGAACTAAAAATAAAACATACCGTAGCTTAGTAAAAAAAAAAGTGTTCACAAAAATTAAAAAATACAATTTTTTACATAAAAAGTGGTTTTATGTTGTAAAATTGTAAAAACGAAAAATGAAAAAATAAAACACATACGAGACATAACCATAATCATAATGGGTTACTGGTTTATAATAATGCTAATATGTTATTTAAAACACACAATGAATGGCGTACAAAAAGCTCACACAAAACAAGAGAAGAATTACAGTTTTTTCACCCCCCAAAAAAATTCTATAAAATTTTATCAATAATTTACATTTACTCTAATTATTTTTGTATGGGTTTTTCCAAACAAACAAGCCCTTATATGACTACATCAGCTGAAATATTAAAATGGCTATCGGAACATAGATATCTTCTTCTTTTTTTCTGATGGAATGTTCTTTTATTCTGCAAAAGTAGTAAAACGAAAAAACTTCATAAAAAGAATTTAACATGCAATTTATGGTAAATGATGAACAGCTAAAATGTAGACTTTAATTTACAGTTATACAGTATGCACTGTAATTGCTCTTGTAATTCTGCAACAACAACAAAAACTGAATAAAATATCCTATGGTCCTACAGGTCAGAATATGCCTGATCCCTGAAGGGTTAAATAAAATCCCATTATCTGCCCTTACTGTTGTGCCAACTAACCTTTTTAGAATAAAGGTTAATTAAGCGTAGAACCAAATTTGTGTACCCACAGCAAAAAGCCGGCAAGGTTTATTATTATTGATCAACCCTGTGAAGCTTTTAAAAATGCCTACAGATTGATTCTAAATAGTGATTAATGATTGTATCCTGGTGCTTGGAAACATAAAATACTGCAGCGCTCCATTAAATGAGTCAAACACTTCTTTGGCTGCCTATAAATTTCTCACAGACCTTATTTCCAGCAACAAGCGCAAATCTTTCTGATGTCCAGCTTGTTCATGTATCTCCAGAGACAGAAATAAAGTATTAGGGTAGATTGTAAGCTCAGACGGTACGGGGACTAATGGACTAAATGCATTTGAACAGATATATTGCACTTTTGTGGTGCATATCTGGTGCAGGTTCTGTAGAACATCATGTTGCACCAGAATCTGCAACCTCTTCCCCGCTCACGCCAGGTCTAAAAAAGGGGGCATGGTATGGGCCGGGAAGGGGACGGGACGGTAGGTCTGTCTCATTCATCATTTTCTATGCCTGGTTTAGGTGTAGAAAATGATCTAAATGTCAGACAGCAAGGAAGCTAGCTTACATTTAGAATCGGCGGTGGATACACAGAAGTTATGGAAAGGCTGGTACCTCTACATAACTTCGGCCATCCACTACCAATGCAGGGGCTTTTTAAGACCGACATTTAAATGCACCCCATTGTCTATAGAGCAATGTAGAACTTTTGGGTCATTGTAAATAAATGATACAAGTAACAAATGCAGAGGACAACTTTACACTTCTTAATTCATTGATTCATTTTCAGTTTTCAATGTGCTCCAAAGTAATAGAGTAAAATATGTATCTAAAGTGGCTTTACAACCATAGATGTTTTTGATGAATTTGTACAATATGCCATATCCCACTTCTGGAAACCCATCTATTAGTAGAACAGAGTCCTGTGACCCTTAACATGTAAATCATGGGTGGAAGCTGAGGAAAATGTAAGTATAATGGGGATTTCATTCACCAGACAAAACTCCACATAGTTAAAATTATTTTAGATAAGAGAGGAATTTGTTGTGGGAAAGTCACTGCATTTTGGGTCAGTCTGTGTGAATTTGCTGTACACAGGGTTCCTACAATCTAAATGTAATGCAACACTGTAACCTTAGCTGAACAGTCCATGCACAGTTACATAACTTGAAACCCCTGGGCCCAGATGAAAACCTGAAATAGGACTAAAATATTAATGAGATAGGTTAACAATATAAGATTTGTGAGGTCCAATTCTAAGAACTTCCATCAGTCAGGTAATTGAAAGTGCTGTTCTGCTCCAGCAAGTGCAACATGATTTAATAGGCACTACTCAGTGTAGTTAGGCCCCTGCTCCCATTCATCTAAGAATACCAATAGTTAAAAAGACCACTAAACACAGAAAGAAAAAAAAAACATATTTTCTTCCATCTCCTCCTTTTTTGTCTTATTTTACAGTTTAAAACTGAGAACTCTATGTCCCAGATCATCCATGCCCCCATCCTCCTCCTCCTCGCTGTCCTGTGACAAGCTGTAAGACAAGTGGTTGGAGCAGGAGCCTCTCTGCTGTGTCTTGTCAGCAGTAGGGCAAAACGATTGTCAGTCCATCTCCCTTTGCCTAAGCCGCACCCTTCTGCTACTGAAGCTGCAGATAAAGTAACTTCTATAATCTACCATATTTTTTCCCCTATAAGACACATCTGCCTATAAGACGCACCTAGGTTTTGGAGGAAGAAAGTAAGAGAAAAAATATATTTTTTATGAGACCTCAGCTCAGAGCCCCAATCAGACCCACAATGTTAATCAGACCACAGTTCAGACCCTCAAAGTTAATAAGTCCCCCATTAGACCTTAGATCGGACTCCCAATTTTAATAAGACTCCCATTCAGACCTCAGATCAGACCCCAATGTTGAGACCTCCATTCATACCTCAGATCAAGCAAAAAACATAAATCAACTTACCTCTCCTCCTCCAGACACTGAAGCCCCTTCGGAAATACAGTTCCTGTCTCTTCCCTGCTGTGCCGTGAACTGACGCCGCACAACGTGAGGTCACAGTTCGCCAACATCCTCACACTGTGTGAGGTCACAGAACAGCGAGCTGCCGAGGACCAGGGAGTGGTGAGTACAGAGACTGAGGAGGGCTGCATTCACAGCTTCCCGGTACTTCTGTACTAATAAGCGCTTCCATAATGGAAACACTCAATAGTATTCGCCCCATAAGACACTTTGGGTGGGAAAAAGTGCGTTTTATAGAGCAAAAAATACTGTAAATAAGTTGTTGGTGAGTGCCAATGCAGGGGAATTGTATTGTACCTTATGTCTATTGTTTTAAATTAAAACGTGTCTGCAAATATCCTAATTCCTATTGTCTCCAGGTAGTGGAAAGAAAGAGGAGGAAAAGGAAACTTTATCAAGACTGAATTTGTATTATTATTAATTGCAAACATGAAAAACCACTCACTAGAGACAGATATGATACTATAATTACACAGCTGATTGTTCAATTATTTTTCTCTTGGCAGTGTTAATCCTTGCAGAAGTTTATCAGCAAAGAAACACATGGAGAAGACATCCACAGACAGATGCTCATTAATGCCCTGAATGTTTTCCCCCAACTGTGTAATTGGCTTTTAAATCTATTTGGTTGCATCCTTATATTTGTCGTCACATCCCTCCATTTTACTGTGATTGAATAAAACAATCTTGTATGGTTACAGATTCTTTTTTTTTTTTTGGGGGGGGGGGTGCGGTGGAAAAATGGTCAGGGTTGTAATTTAAGAAACCAACAGGTTTCATGCTTACAAAGACAATGAGCTTTGCTGGCTGTTGTCTGACCTTGTACTTCCATTTCATTGCATAATAATCATATGAGCTCCAAAGGAAACCATCCATTCATTAATCTGTATTTTCCCTTGCATTTGCCAGATGCAGCAAGTAACAGTCATGATTACATCCCCAAATGTTGCAACATTTTCACTGTATCCAAGAATAGTCATGTGTAAAAAGGAAATCTGTTTTCATCAAACTTTACTAAACTATGTAATGTATTATGTGTGAGCATCTCTCTGTCATAGGAGGTCTCATTCTAGAGCTCCATTAACTCCTTCACTCTCAACTGAGTACGCAACAACCCTGCAGATGGACTGGTCTTAGCAGGACACATGGGACAATTATCTGCCATATACAGATATAATGATTACATGCACAGGCTCCCTACAATATTACTGGACAGTGTGGAATCTTCAGGGTCCAGCGTGAAATCCAAGGAGGGTGTCAAGTCTCTGAACAGACATGTGCCAAACCTCCATATGTGGGAAAATCACACAAAAGGAAAACGTAAGTAAATTGAGAATATAACCATAAAACATTTTTAAGGGGTTCTCTGGGATTTACATATTCATGACCTATCCTCAGGATAGGTTATCAATATGAGATCGGTGGGGGACTGATTTGCTATACCCCCGTCGTGAGCGTCGCAGCCTTCTCGTAGCTTACCAAGCACAAAGCAATATAGAGGCTGTGCATGGTATTGAGGTCAGCAGCCCCATTTGCTTCAATGGAACTAGGCTGCACCTAGGCCATGTGGCCAATGAACATAATGGCACATGGCCTGGGTTGCAGCAATTACAGAGAGAGCAGAGCCTCCAGGTGTAATGGCAACGCCCCTGTTGCTCCTAGAGGCTCATTTGCATATATTAAAACATAATTTTCTCAGCAATGCGGGCACATATGAACAAGAGACCAACACAGATGTCTTCAGCTGCCAAGTGAATATGCTACAGGTCAGCCAGTATCATACAAATCTGCACATAGTTGTATCACTTTTCTTCGTCTGACTAATGTCCTTTAAGGATACATTTCTTTCCTAGGTCGTTCCACCACCCAAATTCCCTATATAAGGAAAAAGCATAGCAGCCCACATTAGTGAAGCACCGTATAGGCACCAGGTCCACACTGCAGGATTTATCGTACTTACAAAATCTTTAAAAACAAGCATGCAGACTTTGTGGTGTTTTCTACATTTTGTGGTTTTAGTAAATCTTTTTGCACATATGGATTTTGGTGTTGTTTTTACAGTAAAAACACCAGATCCAGATATTATCTGAAAGTTTATTGGAAACGTGAAAGGCAGAGTAGACAAGTGTTCTTGCCTAGTTGCATTTTTTTCCTAATTGATTACATTTTCTTTGGCTTCTTTGGCTTCAAAAAGAGAAAAAAAATCTCAGCACATCAAAGCTTTTGGTGTTTTTTAAGGCTTTTTTTTATTTATTTCCTCTATAGGGGAAAAATGCCCGAACAAAACACACCATCCACACATTTGTTTAGAAAAAAAAAAATCACCACTGAAAAAACACCATAAAACCGTATGAAAAACCCCATAAATGAATTCTATGTTTTGTTTTTTTAGTGGGTCAAAAATGTCAGACCAAATTTATGTGGCTAGGAGACCCTAAAATTAAAAAAAAATCTTTAGGAGATACAATCACAGCAGCTAGCCTAGATCGGCTATTGCCTCTTTTAGATGGATTGGACTAGAGTAAGTTGTCACGCAAAACATATTTGCCGTTACTAGTGTGACCAACTCAATATGCATAGTCAATTACTGGCAGATGGCATTTTTGAAGTGGTTTCCATACTTCATAGACATTAACTGATAACAATTACATGGGCACGCCTGGCAGGGAAATCACTTTAATTTTAATATTGGTAAAATGTATTCCTAGCCACCTGGCTCTTTTAAGTGAAAATCCAAACCTCACACACTTCTCCTCGGCTTTCGATCACTGTTCATCACAGACAGCAATTTACCATGTGTCACTTGAAGGTGTTTAGGAAGTGGTCTTCATGTAACAGCTTTTGGCCTGGACCAGATGTGTAGCCTGTGACATTGCAAGCTAAATCAATATTAACTAAACCCTTAACTTTATGCATGTTTCATTTCAGTTCATTCAAAGACCTGGAAGACGAGTGTTGCTTAGCTAGGACTGCCGACCTGTAGAAGGAAATCTATGTTGTGTCACATTGTATCGTGAGAATTTATAGTCTCCCTGATTGAGACACGGGTTCTACCCTAATGTATATCCATATGGGACAATAAAAAGCCTTTTCAATATAAGTACTATTGCTGAATTAATTTCTCCTTCATTTGTATGGGCTTTGTTCAGGACAGCTGAAAGCAGTAAAGGCCATATATATACTCCAGTATGGCAACTGCTACAGTAATCTTCACCTGTCCTTGAATTCTTCGAGACATACAAAAAGCTAAATTTGCCTTACAATAGCAGTAAATCATGCGGACGTATTTCTTGCATACTCCTTGTCAAATATTTTATGGACTATAATATTTGTAAAAACTAGAATCTCTCCTGCACTAGAAATGGGTTATTTGCTTCAAGGGTAGTTCTAGCAGGAGGCGGTAAGAAACCAAGCGGGGTTGACATATAATTTTTTAGATAAATGGCTTCATTTTATTTATACTGTGTTTTATGTTTTAATAAGATTTCTGAAGAAATAGCAATGTCATACTGAACATATGCAATCATTTAAATCCCATTCATGGAGCATTATAGAGAAGAATACAAAAAAAGTACTGCAGTTAAAAATTAAAACAATCTAAACATATTGTGTTGTAAGGGTATTTTACATACATAATTAAGTACTGATTGGCTCTATCCCCTTTAATTATGATATCACCTTCTATATTCTTTGTAATGATATTCCTTGTAAAGTAGTGAGGTAGGGATTGTTAGATAACATACACAAAGCCCCCATTGTCTCAGAGACATGCTGTAATTTGTCTGCTTTACCGTATATTTAATCACACTTAGTAAATATTTTTATCATTTAGCCTGTTATGTATATTCTAAAATTGTCAAGTTCACATTAAAACACCTATACAATAAAATATTGTGGCATATGAGCTACACACAAAGAGATGACATGGCGTTTGGACTTATAGGTTACAATAATCTACTCAAAGAAGGTGTCTAGTCAGAACTGGGAGTATGACCCCAGGACACACAGCTCAACAATACATGGTTAATTTCTAGCAATAAGTAGAACTAAAGATCAAAAATATCAGGAAAATATGCATTCATGGTTGACGTATTTTCTCAAATTGATCTATAGTAGATGGAACCCCCCCTCATCACAGAACAAGGACACGACACAAATCACAAGACTCATAAGAACGCCAACACTCGCCACTAATGAGGAGACCATTGAGACACCATTGAGACATCAATACAACCTTCGCCACAGACACCAGCACTACAGAAATCACCAATCGAACAGAACACAATACCCACAAGACACACAATGGGTGACACCTACACGGGATATAGAGACACAACATCACAGAGACAAAACACAAGGAAAAAGCAGAAGAAGACACGGAGAGGACGAAAGAAAAAACTATCACAGGACATAAACAAAAAAGATGTTATTATAAATTTGAGCGACACACAATTATCTGATGCACAAATTAGAGTGTTAAATAAAGGGCTAAAATTCGCACCGAAACTGAGTAAATTCGAAGCATATATTGGTGTGGAAAAATTCATTAGAAAAATTTGCTTAAATAAGTATTTCCTAAAAAATCCAATTTTAGAACAGGAACAAAAACATCATAAATATATACATACAGAATTGAAAGAAACCTCCCAAAAAATTCCTAGACAGGAGATAAGCCAGGAAATCGCAGCATTTAGACGGTGTGTCAGTTCAGACATAATGAAATTGAAAGATGGACGACACACTAAAAACAACATAACAAACCAGGAGAGACAGGCAATTAAACAGCTCCAAAAACAAAAAAATCTGATAATACGGTCGGCAGACAATATAATAATGAATGCTTGAGACAATTGGCAGATTCCACAACTTACATGAAACTAAAAGGAGATCCAGGCGAACAATTTTATCAGGAACTCCTACAATATTGCAAAAGTGGATTAGAAAATAATATTTTATTAAAGCGGGAACATGATTTTATTTCTAAAACGCCATGTAGATTGCCAGTGTTTTATTGTCTCTCTAAAGTGCACAAAGACCCCCAAAATCCCCCGGGTCGCCCCATAATCTCGGGCATTGGGTCATTGACCTCGAATCTGTCACAGTACATAGGCAGAATGCTACAGCCATCGGTAAAAAAGAGCGCCTCATACATAAAAGACACTACCCAAATTATTGAAATTTTGGAAAAATTTGAATATAATCCAGAATGGATTATGGGGATGTTGGATGTGAACTCCCTGTACACAATAATCAGTCATGAACAGGGAGTCGCAGCAATGAAAGCTCAACTAGAGAAAAATAGCACATTATGTACTGAACAGATAAGTTATTTAGAAGAAGGGGTAAAATTTATATTGTTACACAATTATTTCTATTTTGGATCAGATTTTTATCTCCAAACAAGGGGGACTGCCATGGGCACCAGGTTTGCCCCCAGTTATGCTAATTTATTTATGACAAATTGGGAGGACACTCATATTGGCCCAAGACTGGGGACAGACCTGGTGCTCTGGCAACGTTTTATAGATGATGTTATTTTTATCTGGACAAGTGGGAGAGAGGAACTTATGGCCTTTTTAGAGAATATTAATGTCAATCCTTATAATTTAAAATTCTCCAGCAATATTAACAATGTAGAGACCGAATACTTGGATCTATTGATTAAGAAAGAGGATGGGAGATATGTATGCAGCACTTTTCAAAAGCCGACATCAAGAAATAGTTATATACTATTCAGTAGCTGCCATCTCCCTAGATGGCTGCTAAATATCCCGACAGGACAATTTGGTAGACTAAAACGGAATTGCACAAAGGAGGAGCAATTTGAAAGAGAAGCCGAGGATATGAAAGCGCGCTTTTTAAACAAAAATTATCCATTAAACATAGTAGAAGAATCCCTATCCAAAATAAGAGAGAAAGATAGAAAGATTTTTTCAAAACTAAGAATGAAGATGATAAAAACAAAAATGAAAACAGAAATGAAAATGGATGTGGGGATTTGAAAGATGGAACTCCACGGATTATTTTGCCCTTTAATTCCGAATATAAAAAAGTGGAACAAAATCTAGGATGTAAAATAGCGCCAACGACTAAACAAACTATAAAAAAGAAAGGAATTTCGCAACACTGGGATCATCTAAAAGGATTTTATAGGTGCGGTAGGTGTTCCAACTGCAAACAAACCACCTTTCAAAGAAAGACTGTAGAAGTGCAATCCATTCAAAATAATTTTAAGATTGAAATAAATGAACTGCTGACATGCAACTCTGATAATGTACTGTATTTGATCCAATGCCCTTGTGGCAAACAATATATAGGACGGACTAAGAGACTATTAAAAACGAGAATAGCTGAACACATTGCAAACATAAAGAAAGGCTATGAAAAACACATCCTGTCTAAACATTTTAAACATCACCATAATCAAAACCCCTCAGGTCTAATGTTTGCAGCATTTGAAAAAGTAACTAAACATTGGAGGGGGGGCGATCATATATCTAGGATGTCCCGACAGGAATCAAGAAGGATTTTTGAGTTCGACACTATTCAACCTAATGGTCTAAATGCAGAACTCGAAATCTTCGGCTTCCTGTAAAATGGGACGCCCCTGGTTGACGGACGACGGGGGTCTCTGTTTGGCATCAGCACCCCCGTCTTCCCTTGACTAGGGGCCTCCTATATAACCACATATTCCCTAGAGGTCTCTACACTTTTTATACATTTTCTATACATGTACACAATTTTTTTTTTATATGTTCATATATTTTTACGTCCATCTGGAGAATATTTTATATATTTTTTATATATTTTATATATTTTATATATTTCATATATACTATATATATCTTTTTAAATTATCTTATGTATTTCTACATACTTTTAAAAAATCTTATGGAGAAATGCAATTGTATATATTGTTACTTGGAAGCAGCATAAGGATAATGTAATTTAAACACTTGGAGGTTACAAATAGTAATTGTAAAATAGTAGAAAAAAATTCCACAGAAATGCAGAGAGACAATTCCGGATTTGACTCCGGTTTTTCTGATTGACCTGGACATAATAAAGAGACCGCATGATGTGAAGTATGCTTGACCACTGAGGAAGGAGCGAGCTTACGCTCCGAAACATGTTTGGGTGAACAAGCATACTAATACAGAAAACTACAGTGCTGGAGCGCTCCAAAAGAAAGAAAAACTCACGGTAAACTGACCCATCCCTACATAAGTGGAACACCGGCAGCGGAATAAAAAGGTGAACCGAATATTTGAGGGGCGAACCTGAATCATACAGAGACGCCTCCATAACACAAGGGACGCCGAATCTGGAACACAGCTGCGATCGGAGTTTCCCAAAAGAGCAGGATAAAGGTCAGTCTGTTCTCAGAATCTGTGCGGGACGCCGCACCAGGAGACAGCCGAACCGTGAGTAAAGATATCTATTGCACATAACGGAGGAACCGCATATACCAAAAAGCGTGACTGTATTCAAAGGTGCGATTACCTACACCTTATAAGAAAGGAAATATCAAGCTATCAGTATTTACAGCTATTCTCAACAGCTATTTCTATCAATAACATTGTTGCTGTTACATGCTGAAACATTATTACTGGCACATCGCACTTCCATTTTTAGCTGTGCAATATTGAGACATTGACATTGTTTTGAGGATGAAATATTGCTAAACCAAGAACAGGCCGACTATTGAAGTTCATTTGCTGCTATTTCAGGACTATACTGTGCTAAATTTTATATATATTTCTATTGCAATCAACTGCTGCTGCAATATTGCTATTGGCATCTATTTTATTCTATTGTACCACTATTGTTATTATCATTATTATTATGAATGTCACATGTATTTTTAAATTGTTTTTTTTAAATTGAATAAAATAATCCCACTTTCTCATGAACCCATAATTGGAGTGCCTGCCCGCTATTATTTTATTTTTAAACCATACACAATTGACAAGGGTGAGTCATTTTGGGCAAGAGCACCTATTTCCAGAAAACCAGTGGAGAGTCGCCTTTTTGGTTATAACTACACATACACGTTATCAACAAATAGCTTTTTAAAGAAAACCATAGAAATAAGATAATAATGCACTAAAGTAGATGCAAGCATTATATATGGACAAAGTCCTCACTCTGATATGATAATATCTGAGACACTTAGTCAATATATTTTGATCAAAACACATCTAAGCCCGCCTACCAAGCGCCAAGGTGGTCTCAGGTCAGGCGGGTCCTACGCTAAACCTACCTAAGCCTTTGGGCTTCTATGTTCAGGAGCGCAGACGCCGCACATATGGTGTGCTGCTCCTAGTCACCTCCATGTGCATCAAGCAACCAATGGGAGGAGGAGCAAGCACACCTATATGTACCACCTAATCAAGGCGCTCTATTGGATAGGAAGGGCAAAAGTGCAGAGGAATGCTACTCCCAAGATAAAATAGGTGCGCATTCACACTTGAAGGTAGCCTTTTACATACCACTTTTATGACCCTTTTTACCATTGTCGCACCACATTGTTGTGCTACCCATAACCAAACAATAGAAGCACCTATGGGAGGGACTGTTAACATACAGAGGCCTTTCCCCCATTATCCTACAGATGATGTCCCTGATATAGCGAAGCCCAATACTCAGGTCATACTCAGGATATAACCACAATGTACCTACCCTACATATTACAGTTAATAGCATGATCCTGTCTTCAGTCTTGTAGGTCCGCTGTCTGGGGATAACATTTGATTCTTGCCTGTCCTTTAAGCCACACATCCAAACCTTCACCTCCACCTGACACTTTCAACTTAAGAACATCTCTCGTATTTGCTCCTTCCTCACCCGAGTCAACTAAAATGCAAGTGCATGCCCTCCTCATCTCTGGCCTGGACTACTGCAACATTCATCTCTATGGCTCCCCATCTAGCACTATTGCTACCCTCCAATCTATTCTCAAGTCTGCTGCACAGTCAATCCACCTCTCCCCTAAAAACCACTAACAACTACATATAAGGCCGTCCACAACCATTACCCACCTTACATCTCTGACCTGCTTTCCTGATACATTCCAACACATAATCCTCACAAGACTTCCATCTTTTTTCTCCTCTCATCTCTTTTTTCACACAATCGACTACAAGATTTCTCACGTGCCTCTCTGTTACTCTGGAACTTGCTACCTCACATCCCCAACACCCAAACTTTCAAAAGCAACCAGAAAACCCACCTGTACAGGAAAATCCTACCATCTGCAATAAGCATGCTACCACCACACAGCCAGATGAGCAGACGTTACCCTCACCTACTGTGTTCTGTGTAAGCTCTTGCAGGCAGGGTCCTCTCCCCCTCTGTACCAGTCTGTTAATAGTTTCTTGTTTACTGTATTTTTACATTAATAATAATAATCATCAGCCTCACATGATGAAGAAAATTTCTAAGTTTATATAATATGTACAATACCAGATGTGGATCTTGACCTGGGATAAGGTAGGGTTCCCTACCTAATTAAAAAGTCAAGGGAAGGATACGAATGCCAAGACAGCCTAAATCGCGCACTTCTCCAAAGCAATTTAGAAAAATCAGATCACAGTGCTGCTCTGGGTCAGGAATATCAGAGAGTGGTAAGTGCAGGAAGAGTGGTCAGTCCAGAGCAGGAGAGGTGGGTTCATTTATTTATTCCATGTCTAATCTGAGGACTGAAAGTTGGGAGATCTGATTGAAGGCATTCATACAAATTAGGTGTCAGATCTGAGGTCCAATAAAGATAAGGGGGCCTGATTGTGGGGTTTGATGTTTGGGGATCTGATACAGATTATGGGTCTGATTTGAGGTCACATGAAGATTGGGGAGTCTGATTGGAGGGTCTGAACTGAGGTAAATATTGGAGGGGGGGGTCTTATCTGAGGTTGGATGAAGATTTGTCCATTTTCCTCCTCTAAAAAACCCAGATGAGTCTTATAAAGCAAAAAATACAGTAATAATCGTGCCAATCTAGCAACCTGGTAATATTTGAATAAATTAAGTACCAAAAAGCCTCTAGTATAATGTAGAAACATTCCGCTCCAGGCAATTCAGTCTTTACTGCAGTACCTTTTAAAGCATACATTCATCTGAAATTGAACCTGAGAAAACAATACAAACGTAGTGAGAGCATTTGTATGCATGGCATGATCACAGCAGGTAGAACAGATTCTGCTCACAGCTTACGTTCCTGTGTTATTTCTTTCCCTGTTCTATATAAGACAAACATCTTAAGTGTGCAGAAAATAACTTCTTGCTTTTTTCCAAGTGCTCATCTATCTCCATGTGATTAGTCTGCTTCAGGCAGTCCTCAGTGCGATTCACTTTGATTGATGAATTGCACAGTTACATTACTGCCAATAATATTACACTAAATAATGTTTTTCTTTTCAAATAAATAATAGACATTTGTCTTGTATCGTGTGCTCCTAAAAAGATCTGCTACATAATCTATGGTTGGCACATATTAGTTAAAGGGGTTGTTTGAGATAATTAAGAAGCCCTAAAATGGTTTAAAAAACGGACATGTTGCACTCATCCCTTTCTCCAACGTTGTTCTCTGCGCTGCCGCCCCAGTCCTCCTGCCACTGCTTCTTTACAAACAGCAGCGGTAACTTGTCAGGATGCGGCACGTGACCACTACAGCCAAGAACCAAGGAACAGTGCTGGACAAAGGGGTGGGTACAACACTTTTTTGTTTTAATTTTAAACTAGTGATGAGCGGAGTTATCAAAAATTCGATTCTGCTGCTTCGGCAAATTTCTGAAAGAAACTAGATTCGTTACGAATTACTTTGTCACAAAGCGCACTCCATTGTATGTAGCGGGCGCAACGACGGAGAATGGTGATCGCGTTGCCCCCCCGGGTTTGAACCCATCATATGCCGTGTTCATCACTGATCGCGGCATCTGACATTAAAATTGAGGCCTTTCAGGGGTTAAATCATTGTAAAAAAAATACTATATCTATTTGCTTGCAGAAAGGCCGTCGCAGCCATCTTGATTAGAGAAACTGAGTGAAATCTCACGCGGTGACGTAATGACATCGTCACGCTGGGCAGGCGTGGTGACGTCATCACTGATGATATCATCATGCCCAGCCAGCACAGTGATCTGTTGATTTGAAGCAAATGGATGAGGTGAGTAATTTTTTTTACCGCCATTTGAGGAAAATGTATTCGTTATCATGAAGCATGGGGAAATTCGGTTTAGTGGTGAATCAAATTTTTCTTGAAATTCGGATTGAAGTCAATTCGTTTGACTTCGATTCATTCATCTCTATTTTAAACCACTTTAGGACCTGTTTTTTACTTATCTTGGACAACCCTTTCAACACTCAGTTCTTATTATTAATAATAATAATGATGATATAATGATACTAAAACTTTTATTAGTCATACATAGTAAATTTACAGTAGTAATGCTTCAAGAGTTACTAAGGTGCAAACCCCTTACTCTTGACCATCATGGGTGCTCCAGGGAGGACCATACTCAACATAAAAAAAAAGTAACAATAAACTTTTTAGGCTGGATTCATGTATGAAATTTGAATACAGCCTATGGTATAAGTCTGGATAAGCCAGAAGTGGATGCAAAGCTGCTGCGACAAACACTGTTTCAACTATAAAGAGGAGGTTATTTAGTTTAGAAAACCCATCTTCAAATATTCTACAGTATTTGGGCAATCAGAATGAATGGATAGGAGTTCACTTTCATGACCTTCCTCTATTAACTAGAGACAAGAGTGGCCACAAACAGATTTCACTCTGGACTATCCTGAATGTCAGAGCATTAATGGACAGTATATTGATTTGAATGGAAGCTGTTTAATGCCTCATTTCCTCTGCAATGGTGTGGATGGGATATGGGATATTGAATACTTGGTAGGAGGTTTACCCACACATTACATCCAATCACTGGAGGTCCCAGCATCACTTTCCAGCTGTTATGAGCTTATCATAGACCCCTTTACATGAGCCAACGCAGCGGGCAATTATTATAAATGATCGGTTCATTCCTGATAATTTCCTGTTTATCCGAAGAGATGAGAGCTACATTTCCATGCATCAATGGAGAGGAGTGATTGCTACTGTGATTGCTCATCCCCATTTCTAAAGAATCATTGTTTTTGGGCAGCAGATCCCGGTTTACACACAATGATTTAGGTGACCGCAGCAGTGATGCTTTCACCCATTGTAGAAGCGTAAAGAATTTTTAAACTTATGTGAGCTCTGTCAGTGAAAATACAGTGCAAATGCACGAGAAGAAAAACTGAAAAAATAACACTCAGTATCTGCTAGCAACCATGGATCATCCATTGGTGTGGTTCAGTTTGCTTTCACTGATCTGTTAACTTGAATGGGCAAGTAAAACACAAAATATAAAGTATGCTGCATTTTTTCACAGTCGTGCATGAGAAAAAACTCCCATATTCATAAACATATTGATTTTTATGGGTCAATTTTCAGTGTGGGTGTTGTCTATTTTAAACATACTGTAGGCAACACCTAAAAATCGCTTGCGTGCATGAACCAGGTTCAGAAGAGTGAATTAAACTTTTTTTTTTGTTTAGTACAGTTGTGATTTCCATTTATAATGAAAACCATGACGCATTGCAAGATCCTTTGTACAATGGATACCACCGGCGCCCGACAGGCTTCAATGACTTCCACCATGGTGTTTGTTATTTTGACGTGCAAATATTCCCTTCAAATCTGACAAATTGCCAATGGGGGCCCTAGACAGAGCCTCTAATAGTGTGAATACTGCCTTCTTAGACATAGAGTAGTGAGAATTCTGATAATCCTGTACTCGAGTCACCCAAATCCCATGCAATTGATGTGAATGAGAAGGACAAACAATTGAGGAACTGTGAGGGTTATATGACCTGCTCAAAGTTACTTAAATTTCCAGGTAATATTCAGGAAATAGAATTCTTCCTAAATTAAACATTATTGGAGTCATTTATTAAGAGTCCAGTGATTTATACGCCAGTCTTAATACCCCGGCACTGGTGCTTGATGCGCCTAAGTTATATAGAAGTGACGGCCTCTACATAATTTAGGCACTGGTGTAGATTTAAGTCATTTTATATGCCAAAAACATGTGTAGAAAATGATAAATGAGCCGAGCCTGCCGGCCTGCCCCCTTCCCCACACCACGCCCCCTTTCCCCGACACCTCGGAAAAGTGGTGTGAGCGAGGAAAAGTTGCAGATTCAGCTGCAAATCCCCTTTGCAACCAAATCTGCAACAAAAGTACACCAAAAAATGGCATACTTCGCTTCACAAATGACCTTCTCTTTCTTCAAATGCATTTTTATTGAAATTATCATAATTCGATATAGCAGTTAACGGGAGGACTAGAGAGAGGCAGGTGCACATTTACATATGAATCTAATACATTGATGAGCAAGTACAGACTGACCGCTGGAAAGAGTGAGAAGAAGAGTCAGTTATTCATATTTAATATTTTTTGTTGAACTATGAAGAAGGTTTAAGCTGTTAGGTTTTATTCTGCAGATTAAAATGATACCTGCCTTGTGAAAATTAGTCGCAGCTTTCCTAAGAAAAAATTATTTTAATCAACAAGACAACCCTACCAAACAGTGTGCCTAGTTTAATAGGGTTGATCCTGCTGACTGGTCCTCTAAATGAAATTTTAAATCCAGGACAATAAATAGAAGTTGAAATTAATTTTACCCTTTTTTTTTTTTTTTACAAAACAAAATTGTAATAATTTTTGTACATGAGCAACATAATAAAATATCAATCAAAGTATTTGAAATGTAGATTTTCATTCCTAGAGTTTAAAAAAATATCATGGAATGGTTAAATATTTCATGCATGTAAATGAAGAAAGTGATGCCAAAAAGCCACACAAGGTTGTCACTATTGATGGACAGATGGCTTCTTATTTACAGGGAAGAGAAAAAACAGAAATATTAAAATGTCCATCGCCGTCATCTGTAGCAGCAAATGGAAAGTGCATAATGGGTAAACTGAAGGTTAGTTCTGCCAGAATCGCCAGATTAAGCAAAGTTTATTAATCTCTCAGGAGGAAAGTGTCCGCCTGGAATCTTCATTGTCAGCCATGTCGTGTCTGCTGGTGACATACTGGAATTCATTTATACCCAGATGGACGGTAACACGAGCTGTCTTCTGATGCTGGGCCCAAATTCAGTCACCCTGCTAGAACCATTGCTTGTAACAACCAGCTGGTGACATACCTTATATTTCATCCAAACATTTCTATTTCTTATGATGCTGTAAACATGTAGCATAATCCAGAATATTTTACAGCGACCTAAGGACTCATTGTTTGATAATGTATCTGGTTTTAACATCATTGTGAAAGGGTTTTATGAGAGTTTTTTCCCCTTGGTTCATATCTAATATATAAAGCTGAGTGTACAGTCGTGGCCCAAAGTTTTGAGAATGACACAAATATTAGTTTTCACAAAGTTTGCTGCTAAACTGCTTTTAGATCTTTGTTTCAGTTGTTTCTGTGATGTAGTGAAATATAATTACACGCACTTCATATGTTTCAAAGGCTTTTATCGACAATTACATGACATTTATGCAAAGAGTCAGTATTTGCAGTGTTGGCCCTTCTTTTTCAGGACCTCTGCAATTCGACTGGGCATGCTCTCAATCAACTTCTGGGCCAATTCCTAAATTATAGCAACCCATTCTTTCATAATCACTTCTTGGAGTTTGTCAGAATTAGTGGGTTTTTGTTTGTCCACCCGCCTCTTGAGGATTGACCACAAGTTCTCAATGGGATTAAGATCTGGGGAGTTTCCAGGCCATGGACCCAAAATGTCAACGTTTTGGTCCCCGAGCCACTTAGTTATCACTTTTGCCTTATGGCACGGTGCTCCATCGTGCTGGAAAATGCATTGTTCTTCACCAAACTGTTGTTGGATTGTTGGAAGAAGTTGCTGTTGGAGGGTGTTTTGGTACCATTCTTTATTCATGGCTGTGTTTTTGGGCAAAATTGTGAGTGAGCACACTCCCTTGGATGAGAAGCAACCCCACACATGAATGGTCTCAGGATGCTTTACTGTTGGCATGACACAGGACTGATGGTAGCGCTCACCTTTTCTTCTCCGGACAAGCCTTTTTCCAGATGCCCCCAAACAATCGGAAAGAGGCTTCATCGGAGAATATGACTTTGCCCCAGTCCTCAGCAGTCCATTCACCATACTTTCTGCAGAAGATAAATCTGTCCCTGATGGGTTTTTTTGAGAGAAGTGGCTTCTTTGCTGGCCTTCTTGACACCAGGCCATCTTCCAAAAGTCTTCGCCTCACTGTGCGTGCAGATGTGCTCACACCTGCCTGCTGCCATTCCTGAGCAAGCTCTGCACTGGTGGCACTCTGATCCCGCAGCTGAATCCTCTTTAGGAGACGATCCTAGCTCTTGCTGGACTTTCTTGGACGCCCTGAAGCCTTCTTAACAAGAATTGAACCTCTTTCCTTGAAGTTCTTGATGATCCTATAAATTGTTGATTGAGGTGCAATCTTAGTAGCCACAATATTCTTGCCTGTGAAGCCATTTTTATGCATCACAATGATGGGTGCACGCGTTTCTTTGCAGGTGACCATGGTTAACAATGGAAGAAAAATGATTTCAACCATCACCCTCCTTTTAACATGTCAAGTCTGCCATTTTAACCCAATCAGCCTGACATAATGATCTCTAGCCTTGTGATCGTCAACATTCTCACCTGAGTTAACAAGACGATTACTGAAATGATCTCAGCAGGTCCTTTAATGACAGCAATGAAATGCAGTGGAAAGGTTTTACTCCAGGTTTCCATAACAACCCAGCCATTTTTCTTCACTGCTGTAGGTGAGCTTTAAAGGAAATCTGTAAAGCCATGGCTTAACAGCTGTGGATGACACTGTTAAGGGAGCGGAGTGCTGTGGAGGTTACAGTCCAGGGGGCAGGTAGGGTTGCCATTCAGGCCACCCTGAAAAGACGGATTAAAACCCGGCCGCAAGGTCCCACTAAGCCACGCCCCGATCCAGTTAGGACACGCCCTCCTCCACTCCTTAGTTGACAGGGATTGAAAAAATAAAGTTAAAAATAAACTTCTGTGACTTTCTCCCTGCAGCTTACACTCAGATAGAACAGTGCTGCTGTCTTAGAGTGAGCTGTTCAAAAGGACACGCCCCCCTCTGGTTAGGCCATTCCTCTCCCACTCCTCAGCTGACAGGGATTGAAAAAATGAAATGAAGTTAAAAAATCAACTTCCAGGTTCCGCTAAGCCGCGCCCCCGATCTGGTTAGGCCACGCCCCCATCCCACTCCACAGTAGACAGGGATTGAAAAATGAAGTTAAAAATCAACTTCTGTCAGCTGCAGAGGTGGGAGGGACAGTGACTTTCTTCTTGTGGCTCACACTTAGACAGCACAGTGCTGCTGTCTTAGAGTGAAATGTTCAAAAGGGCATGCCCCTAATCTGGTTAGGCCACGCCCCTACCACTCAGTTGACAGGGATTGAAAAATGAAGTTAAAAATCAACTTCTAGGTCCCTCTAAGGCAAAAAACTTAGTAGCATATGCAAATGAGGGCTCATAAGTGCCCAGGGGCGGCGTTACCCTCGTAGGTGCCCAGCTAGCTCAGCCTTATCGTTGCTTCCCCACGCCCATTCTTTCCCTCTGCCCGCCCATCCTTTCCCTCTGACCGCCCATCTACTTACTTCTTGTTTCGCCGCGATCCCGCACCTGCGCACTCAGTCCGTCGGCCGGCGCATGCGAACTGCGATGCCCATTCCTTGTACGGCATCACAGTAATTAATGCGCATGCGCCGGCTAACGGCGCGAAGCCGGCGCATGCGCATTAATTACTGTGATGCCGTACAAGGAATGGGCATCGCAGTGCGCATGCGCCGGCCGACGGACTGAGTGCGCAGGTGGGGGATCTCGGCGAAACAAGAAGTAAGTAGATGGGCGGTCAGAGGGAAAGAATGGGCGGGGGGAAGAGACAATAAGTCTGAGCTAGTTGGGCACCTACGAGGGTAACGCCGCCCCTGGGCACTTGCGAGCCCTCATTTGCATATGCTACTAAGTTGTTTTTTGCCGGTTTTATAAGTCCAGGATTGCTCAAAAAGGTAACGTTTTTATTAACTGTAAGGCTGCTAGAAAGCTATGGGAAGGGTTAAAAAGGTGAAACTTAGATGACAGACACCTTTTAAAGGAAATCTGTCACCAAGATAATTGCTATTAAAGTAAAGCCATGGCCTAATAGCACTTAGTACCTTAATTTTAAAGATGTGCCTTTGTTCCAGCAATAGATGTTGTTGTCCTCTGAAAATCCAGTTTATTTGGTATGCAAATGAGCCAGTAAGGTGCCCAGAGGGACGTCACTCTTGCAGGAAGAAGCCCAGACACGCCCCCTGCTACAATGTGTCCACCCTCAAAAGATGAACTTAAAACCCCGCCCCCAATTCCCACTAATCCACGCCCCTGATCCGGTTAGGTCATGCCCCCTCCAACTCCTCAGCCGACAGAGATTGAAAAAATGAAGTTAAAAATCAACTTCTAGGTCCCGCTAAGCCACGCCCCGGTCCGGTTAGGCCATGCCCCCTCCCACTCCTCAGCCGACAGGGATTGAAAAAATTAAGTTAAAAATCAACTTCTGTCAGCTGCAGGGGTAGGAGGGCCGGTGACTTTCTCCGTGCAGCTCACACTCAGACAGCACAGTGCTGCTGTCTTAGAGTGAGCTGTTCAAAAGGACACGCCCCTGATCTGGTTAGGCCACACCCCCTCCCACTCCTCAGTCGACAGGGATTGAAAAAATGAAGTTAAAAATCAAGCACAATGCTGCTGTCTGAGAGTAAGCCGTTCAAAAGGACACCCATGTGTCCATCCAGGCCCTGCGCCAGACGGAGGACATGGAGTTTGAAAGCCAGACTGTCCGGCCTAAAACTGGACCTCTGGCCACCCTAGGGGCAAGCTGCTGTGGAGGTCACAGTTAAGGGGATGGTCCGTTATGGAGGTCAGTGTTAAGGGGCAGATTGCTGTAAAGGCCACTGTTAAGGGGGGGGGGCCTGTGGAGGTCACTGTCAAGGGGGTGGTGTGCTGTGAAACTCACTGTTAAAGGGGAAGGCTACTGTAAAGGTCAAAGTTAAGGTACGGGGCACTGTGGGGGGGATGTCAGTGTTAAGGCGGGGCTGTGGAGGTCACTGTTAAGGGGGCGGAGTGCTGTAGATGTCACTGTTATAGTGGATAGTGTTGATATCTTTTAACGACACACACAAACATTAAATGAAATAGAATAAATATACCCGAGCTAAGCCGGGTCCTTCAGCTAGTTATATATACAGTACAGTATGAACATGTTTCTACATTAGGCTACAGTTTGCTTTAAAGGGCATCTGTCAGCAGTTTGGTGCCTATGAAACTCGCTGATCTGTTGCATGTGCCTTGGCAGCTGAAGGCATCTGTGTTGGTCCCATGTTTATACGGGCCCGCATTAGTGATAAAAATGTTTTAATATATGCAAATGAGCATCTAGGAGCAACGGGGGCGTTGCCATTACACCAAGTGGCTATGCTTTCTCTGCAATTGCCATGCCATCTCCAGTTTCATCGACAGGGCCAAGCAGTGAAAATGTTATCACGCCAAGACAATAAATATTTTGATATGTAAAACTGGGAGGAGGTATTTAGAATTATAAATACTTTTTTTTGTTTTTTATTTTAACCCCTTAAGCCAAAACACCATGCTATTACATTGTTGCAAGTAGATAGTTAACACTCAGCAATATAATACTACTGTGCTATGATGGCACAGGCTCAGAAGCTGGGTCTACACCATTGCTTGCAGGTGCCAGCTGTATTAGACTACTTTCACATCTGCTCTTTCCCTTTCCGCTATTGAGATCCGTTATAAGAAAACGCTTCTTTTTTGTCCCCATTCATTGTCAATGGGGACAAAACTGAACTGAACGAAATGCAATGCACCAGGTTCCCAAGCAGCATTTTTCTGTCCACGATGTGGTGTGGAGCAAGACGGATCCGTCATGACTCACAATGTAAGTCAATGGGGACGGATCCGTTTTCTCTGACACAATAGAAAACGGATCAATCCCCCATTGACTTACAATGGTTTTAGAGACGGATCCGTCTTGGCTATTCTAAAGATAATACAACCAGATCCGTTCAGAATGGATGAAGCCGGTTGTATTATCAGTAACGGAAGCGTTTTTGCTGATCCATGACGGATCCAGCAAAAACGCTGGTGTGAAAGCAGCCTTATACAGCTGGCACCCTGCTCTCACTGTTGGAATTGGAGAGAACTCTGATAAGCAAGTGGTCCTTAATAGAGTTGAGCGGACACCTGGATGTTCGTGTTCGATGGGTTCGGCCGAACTTTAAAAAAAAGTTCGAGTTCGAGACCCGAACTTGACCCCAAACCCGAACCCCATTGAAGTCAATGGGGACCCGAACTTTGGAGCACTAAAATGGCTCTAAAAAAGTCATGGGAAGGGCTAGAGGGCATCAAAATATGGTTAAGAGCATGGCAAGTGTTTTGCAAACAAATGTGGATAGGGAAATGACTTCAAATAATATAAAATACGTAAAAACAAAAAAAAAATGATCTAGAAGGATGAAGTCCATATGGAGTAGGAGGTTGAGGAGGCGGTGGATGTGGCAGTGTAGATGGAAGCGGCGGTGTAGATGGTAGACCCCAAAACATTGGGAAATATAAAAAATTTAACAAAGAGAAAGTGCGCTGGAGTACAACAATGGCTGGGTGAGGCCGGTATACATGTCTATTCTGCACAAGGTACGGACAAGTCCTGTGGGATCCCTGCCTGGTTCATTTTAATGAACATGAGCTTGTCCACATTGGCTGTGGACAGACGGCTGCGCTTGTCTGTGATAACGCCCCCTGCCGTGCTAAACAAACGTTCAGACAATACACTGGCTGCAGGGCAGGCCAGCACCTCCAAGGCGTAAAGGGCAAGCTCAGGCCATGTGCCCAATTTGGAGACCCAGAAGTTGAAGGGGGCAGACCCGTCAGTCAGTACGTGTAGGCGTGTGCACACATACTGCTCCACCATGTCGCACGTCCCCGTCATGTCCACGATCCAATTGGATATCTTCCCTATCAACTTTCGATGTTCTTTTATGCGCCTACCATGGTGATCACAGGTAACGGGGAATCAGGGTTCCATGCCGGAGAGGGAGCGTGAGAAAGGGATATTACATCCAAGGGAGGTCAATGGCTGAAATGTGATCGAGTGAAAATGTGGGACAAGTTATTAAAGCGGAAGCATCCAAGTAAAGGAGGGGGCGCGCGGCAATTACCCACTCCCGACTCGGGGAGGTAGTGACAATAAATAACAATACAGGACTCTCAAGATGCCCTGTTATTGGAATGATTAATAAAAAATTACAGGGAATGTCACTCCGGTATTTTGGATTAGGAAACGTTAGACAGGAGAGGCCCTGCTGCCGCTTTGTTGACTCTAGATAACTTCTGCCTGATCGCACGTACCTGTGATGTCCACGATCCAATTGGATATCTTCTCTATCAACTTTCGATGTTCTTTTATGCGCCTACCATGGTGATCACGGGTAACGGGGAATCATGGTTCCATGCTGGAGAGGGAGCGCGAGAAAGGGATACCACATCCAAGGGATGTCAATGGCTGAAATGTGATCGGGCAGGAATGTGGGACAAGTTATTAAAGCGGAAGAATCGAATGAAAGGAGGGGCGTGCGTCAATTAAAGACAAATTTTAGAAATTTAAGCCCCTGTCACCTATGCAGAGCAGGGGTTTTTCAACTGCAAAAATGGGTTAATGTCACCCACCAATGGAACAGACAATTTTTTAAAATTTCGGTCCCTGTCAACTATGCAGAGCAGGGGTTTATTCACGGCAAAACTGGGTTCATGTCACCCACCAATTAAACAGACGATTTTATAAAAATTAGGTCCCTGTCACCTATGCAGAGCAGGGGTTTGTATACGGCAAAAATGGTAAAATGTCACCCAAGAATGTAACAGACGCTTTTGCACCCTGCTCCCTTTTTTGCTGTGCTGGTGCCTCTGTGCGACCACCGCCTCTTCCTCCAGACTGCACACGTCACTCGCATGACCTTGATTCCATGTGGGGTCTAGTACCTCATCATCCTCCACATCATCTTCCACCCACTCTTTACCCCTGCCCTCCTTGTCCGTCTGCAGACTGCAGAAAGCCACAGCAGTTGGCACCTGTGTTTCGTCATCATCAGAGACGTGCTGTGGTGGTCTTCCCATGTCCTCATCCTGAAACATAAGTGGTTGGGCATCAGTGCACTCAATCTCTTCCACTTCTGGGGCAGGGCTATGTGGATGTCCCTGGGAAACCCTGCCAGCAGAGTCATCAAAAAGCATAAGAGATTGCTGCATGACTTGGGGCTCAGACTGCTTGGCTGATTTGAAAGGGGGTGAGTTGAAAGACACATGGCCATGGGCTGTAGGTGCCAACTTTGATCTTTCAGCAAGGAACTGGGTGGGAGACAATGTGAAGGAACTGGAGGCACTGTCACCCAATCTACTTACGCCTGTACTTGTTCTGGCCTCACTATTTGTAGAGACGCATTCGGCCCTACCAAATAACGCTGCAGGTTTTGTAGCCTATTCACACCTGAGGAAGGTGTTTCACTTGTGCATGTAGCTTGCACAGATCGACCATGTCCTCTCCCTGCAACAGGAGCTCCACCAACACCAGCAGCACCACGACCAGGGCCACGTACCTTATTTGACGCTCTCCTCATTCTTTGCGTTCACCCACCAAACTAACAGATGGTTTATGTCAGGCGACAATGTAACCGCCATTAGTCAACAATTAAGTTCACTGACAGTAAGGCTGTGCCGGTGTCATAAAGAGAAAAAATTCTTGAGGTCACACAACAGTGTGAAAGGCGAATTTTATACAATTACTTCACGGTCACAAAAAATGTGAATTTTTCAACCAACAATGTAACAGCAGTATTGACTGGTTGTATTGGACTGTTAGAAATGCAGCAAAGGCCGCAAAAGTAGTATCTAGCACAAAATGGGTGTTTTTTTCAAACAAAATTTTTACAGCAGTATTTAACGCTTGTATTGGACTGTCAGAAATGCAGCAAACGCCGCAAATGTAGCATCTAGCACAAAATTGGTGTTTTTTTTCAAACTAAAATTTAACAGCAGTATTTAACGCTTCTATTGGACTGTCAGAAATGCAGCAAAGGCCGCAAATGTAATATCTAGCACAAAAAGCGTGTTTTTTTTAACACCACAATATAACAGCAGTATTTAACGGCTGTATTGGACTGTCAGAAATGCAGAAAAGGCCGCAAAGGTACTTTATGAAAAAAAATATATGATTTTTTCACCCACAGTGAAACAGATGGATTTACTGATTCTATTTCACTATCAGATTTGCAGTGCAGGCCGCAAAGGTACTTTATGAAATAAAAAATAGGATTTTTTCACCCACAAATAAACAGATGGATTTAACTGATTTTCTTTCACTATCACAAATGCAGTGGAGGGCGCAAATGTACTTTTACATTAATAATTTGTCCCCCCAGAATCCAACAGATGGATTTACTGAATTGATTGCACTCACACATGCAGCAAAGGGGTACTTTACAGAAAAAAATGTGAATATATCATTCCCTGGGTCCCTGAACTCACAGACGGATTCCTTATATTATTTTCCCTTCCCCTGGCACATATGCAGTGCAGGTGCACTTAAAAAATGGGTATATGTTGCCCACTGAACTAAAAGAACAGGATAAAATTATTGTCCCTGGCACATATGCAGTGCTGGTGCACTGAACTTGCACAAAATGGCCGCCGACGCCCACCTAACTAACAGACAGATAAAACTTTTTTTTATGTGTCACTGGGCTCTGGGCAGGGTACAAAAATGTTGCATTGCACCCACAAAAAAAAATCGCTGTAAATCGCAGAGTTAACAACAAGTTCTGATATCAGGTAGATTCTTTCCTATTTTCTCCCTCACAGCAGCAGCATCCTATCCCTACACTAGTAAGAGCAGAGTGAAGTGCAGCGCTACGCGACTCCAGCTTATATATAGGCTGGGTCACATGCTGCACTGGCCAATCACAGCCATGCCATTAGTAGGCATGGCTGTGATGGCTTCTAAGGGCACCCGAGTTAAACGCTTGTTGATTGGCTGCCCTGCAGCCTTTCAAAAAGCACCTGGGCGGGGCTAAGCTCCATTTAAGTGAACAGAGCTTAGCTGCACCCAGGCCAGTTGATACAAGTCGTGACGCCACTGGGCCTCCGGTAAACAGTGAGAAGGCCGCTGCGCTCTAGGAGCGCCGCTGCCTTCTCAAACAGCTGATCGGCAGGGGTCCCGGGTGTTGTACCCCCGCCAATCAGATGCTGATGATCTATCCAGAGGATAGATCATCAGTTTAAACAAACTGCAGAACCCCTTTATTGCAGCGAAACAAAAAAAGATCAGGAAAGTAAGTGACTTACTGGATACGGGTTATTATATCACTCAATAAAACCACAAAACAATGTTTTTTTTAATGCTGTCACCTAAAAAAAGTTTTTAAAGTTACATTAAATTTACTCCACATAAACCAGATAGCAACACACTTCATTTTTTCTAATCCATTTTTATATTCTGATTGCAGATTTATTTATTCTACTGTATTTTCTGAACATGATTATAGGGGCGGCCGTCTGAGCTTTTCTCAACAGCATTTAGAAATCATTGAGAAAACTGCTTTATGGCAGCCACATGGGCCATAGACCCAAGGAGACTTCGTTGACTTCTATGGGACAGTTTTCTAGGTATGCTCTGTGACCTGTACAGACTCGAGGTCATTGTACAAGGAAAGAATAGATAACATTTGATAATCCCCTATTGTTAATGGTGGATCCTGTCTATACACAGAGTTGATATCATTACAGGCAGGATTAGAATGACAGATAAGCAGGTAACTGCAGTAAAAGTGATCAGTACAGACCAAGAAGTGGCACCTATTATTAAGCTTAGTGACCAGTGTGAAAACTGCAGGATTTTGTGGTTCTTGTTTAAATATAGATATTGACATGGAAAATTAAAAATGACATCATAGAAAATTCTTTTTTATTTTATTTAAACAATAGGTCATTTTCTGATGACACATTCCCTTTTAAAACCAACTAAACTATTTAAATGGCTATATGCAAGACTGTATTTACTCGATGTTGAAATACAACATTAGGGTCTCTACTTAGATTTGTCTTCCTAGTTCACTGAAACGGTTCTGTTGATGGAAAAACAATCCAGCATTTGGATTTCCACTACTTTAGTTAAAGAAAAACACTAGTAATATTATGAATTTAAAATGACTGCTCCCTGATCAAATATCCAGCCTTGCACCTGGTCGATATCCAAAGTAGCAGCTGCACGTCATTGTGAAAGACGTGTCCCACTGAGGAAATGGGACTTGGATCTTGTATGGAGCTAGCCATATGACATACACTAGGGACATGATGCAGTGGACTGAAACACCTCATAAAACCTCAGGTGGCTGCTGAGCAATGACTAAAGACAATTCTAAGTTCTAAATAACTATGTAGAAGAAAACAAGAAATGCCACAACTGATTAGATATTTCACCAGGTTTCAGTTTGCTTTTAATTCAGATTAATGTTCTGTACATTCACAATTGAGATTTTTAAAACAAGTGAACTTTACCTAGTGGTATGGTCGACGTGAATCTGCTATTAAAGGTCTTTACCAGGACTTGCAAATTGATGGTCTATCATCAGGATAGGTCATCAATTTCAAATCAAAAGCTCCATCCACCATGTAGTTTCTAATGCTGACATACTGCAGCTCATTTTCCATTCTTATGAATGGGAGCTGAGCAGCAGTGCCCCTGCACAGTCACTGCACTGTGGTCACAACCTTGTGCTGGCGGCTCCCTCCATGGCTGCCCAAAACAGCTGATTGGTGGAGGTGTGGGTGTCTGATCTGTTATTGATGACCCATCCTGAGGATAGGCAATCAATATCTAAGTCCCAGAAAACCCCTTTAAGCTTGACTAGGAATTTTAGACCAAATGATTTCCTGAAGGAAGATGATCTTATTTGTAAGACAAGTTAATATACAGTGGTACTTGAAAGTTTTTGAACCCTTCAGAATTTTCTATAATATTACGTACATTTGACCTAAAACTACCAAATAACCAAATCAAACCCTTGGTCATCTATTGAGGAAAATGATCCAATATCACATATCTGTGAGTGGCAAAAGGATTAGCAGATAATTTGAAGGTGTAAATAGAGTGAGGTATTTTACAATCAATGGGATAACAATCAGGTATGAGTGGGCCACCTGTTTTATTTAAAGAACAGGCATCTATCAAAGTCTGATCTTCGCATCACATGTTTGTAGAAGTGTATCATGGCTTGAACAAAAGAGATTTCTGAGGACCGCAGAAGAAGAGCTGTTGATGCTCATCAGGCTGGAAAAGGTTACAAAAACTTCTCTAAAGAGTTTGGACTACACTAATCCACAGTCAGACAGATTGGGAACAAATTGAAGAAATTCAAGACCATTATCACCTCCATGGGAGGGTTGACCAACAAACACCATGCCAAGAGCAAGGTGAGGTCACAAAGGGACAAAGGTAACTTATAGGCAACCAAAGGCCTTTCCCACATTAGCTAATGTTAATCTTCATCATGAGTCTACCATAAGGAGGACACTGAACAACAATGGTTTACATGGCAGGAGTGCATGGAGAAAGCTGCTGCTCTCCATAAAACAGAACTGCTGCCTGTCTGCAGTATGCTGCAGATCACCTCGACAAGCCAGAAGGCTATTGGAACAATGTTTTGTGGATGGATGAGAAAACAAAATAGAACCTTCTGGTTTAAATGTGAAGCATTATGTTTGAAAAAAGGAAAACATTGCATTCCAACATAAAAACCTCATCCTATCTGTGACATATGGGGGTGGTAGTATAATAGTTTGGGCCTGTTATGCTCCATCTGGGCCAGGATGGCTTGCCATCATTGATGGAACAGTGAATTCTGAATCATACCAGCAAATTCTAAAGGAAAATGTCAGGACATCTGTCCTTGAGCTGATTATCAAGAGAACGTGAGTCATGTAGTAAGACAATAACTTTAAGCACACTTGTTGTACCAAACAATGGTTAAAGGACAACAAAGCTAAAGTTTTATAATGGTCAAGTCATTCTTAATCCAATAGAAATGTTGTTGAAGAACCCAAAGTGAGCATTTTGTGGGAAGAAAGCCCACCAACATAGCAGATTTGTATGGAGGAATGGGCTAAAATTCCTCCAAGCCGATGTGCAGGTCTAATAAACAATTACTGGAAATATTTTAGCCCTGTCAGTCAAAGAGGAGGGGCACACGGCCAGCAAAATATATGAGTGGAGCCTCGGGTGCAACAAGGTACTGCAGCAATGCAGTCATTGCACCTATAGACTAATTTGCATAAAATTAAAAACCATATTTCTTAGAATTAGCGGCACACTGGAAGATGGGACAAAGAACATTAGAACCTACAAAACAATACAATACTGTTTATTGATCCTGAGGGAAATGTTAGTATCACAGTATCTCATGACAAGCGCATCTACAGGGGGTGAAAGTTTTATTTACAGGTTTTAAAATTTCTTCCCCGTGTGAATCCTACAGCTTCATAAATAGATATGAGATAGGAATCCCACTCCTAACTACGTACATATAAGTGAAAGAGAAACCAACAGAGATAAAGTATCAATGTGTCTGAAAGTAGATCCATTTTTTTTTTTATAATATCTTTTTATTAAGTTTCGTGAGATTCCATACAGTGTCAAAACAACAGCATGTCATTAAGCAATTAGGAAGTGTTACATTCTCTTCCATTCAGCATTGCAGTAAATCAAATAAAGCAAAGATAAAGCAAATCACATATTACAATTGGAATCTCATTTTCCCTTTTCACCCCCCCCCCTTTAATTACCTTTTCCCGTAAACTGGTATATCTCCCCCCTCCTCCCCCTCCCCCCGCCCCCAACTGATGTTATTTGTTGCCCTACATAATTTTCAGAGAATCATATTTCCGATAGAGGTGCTATCCCCTAGGCAAGAGAAAAGAATAAAGTTTTACTTCCTATCAGTACCTCCACCCTCGAGTAATTCTAAGGATACCTGCTGGGCCTCACCCGGATACTTTGAAAGGCCCAAAATCTCCCTTCAGGTCCTCCTTTAGATACCATGCTGTCAACCTGAATGGGTTTATTATTTTTGTGTATTCTGAACATGGAACATACGACAATGCAAACAGTTTCCAAGTTTGAAAGAAGCGCTGTCCTAGTACCTCCTTACATTTTAACGCTTCTAGCCATTCCAAATGAAATAGATTACGCATTTGCGCTACTAGCATATCCCTAGTGGGGACCTCAGTTGATAACCACAGCTTAAGTAGGCATCTTTTAGCGACCATAATCAGTTTATGACCCACCAATGGTACCTTAGATAAGTCATCTCCCTTCTCCCCTGAACCCTGATTAGCAATTTGATTTGCCGCATCGCAGTGTAGTATTGCCAGCGATGGTGTGATTGCAGTGCGCACTCTGCTAATGTTGCTTAAAATCTGGCTGATCTCATCCCAATACATGTTCAGTTTCAGACAGGCCCATAAACCATGATATAAGTCAGTCCTGGGAGTGTCGCATTTGGGGCACGCTGTTATTCTCTCTGGATAGGTTGGGGAATTAGGTATGTCAAATCCGTATACGGCATGATGCAAAATTTTCACATGTGTTTCCCTCCAAGTTTCATTAATTATGGCCTTGCGCAATGCTACCATTCCCGACCATACCATCTCGTGAATCTCTGCCACCCCCAATTCTCGGGCCCATTTCTTAAATATTCCCTTAGGGTCTAAAGCTCTCCACCTGTCTCTCAGCACCTGGTGTAACATTGAAAGTGATCTCTTTGCCGAGGTCCTAAGGAATGAATCAAAGTCATTTTGCTTCCACTCTTTTGACAAATCCCTAGATAAGCTCCTACAGTAATTTCTTATTTGAGTGTATTGCATGAATGAGGATCTTCCCAATGTAAATTTGCCCTCTAGTTCACGCAAAGTCACCCACCTCCCTTCAGATTCGTGGAACAGGTCTCCTATTTTATTTATCCCCTTAAGGGTCCAGTCTTTGAAGAACACATTATGCATGCCTGATTTAAAGGAAGGGTTTCCCCTCAAGGGGAGGTGTTTGGAAATCTGGTATGGAAGGTGGAAGTGGGTTCTAAGTTTTTTCCATACAACTGTCGTGTCCCTCACTACGAGAGAGGATTTGATGTGTGCCGGTAAAGTGGGTCTTTTAGCATGTAGCAGGGCCACCAGATCCCAGGGCCGTACAAACTCCCTCTCTAAGGCCAGGTTTGAGTAGTGAGTCGTCCCATTAACCCAATCTAAAATATGCCTACTTATGCACGTCAGGTTGTAACCTCTAAGATCCGGAAAATTCAGGCCTCCCTCCTCCTTTCTAAGTTTTTGTTTATCCAGCGATATTCTGGTCCTTTTACCCTGCCAGATGAAGCGAGTGAACCTACTTTCCAGTAGCTGGATATCCGCATGGCGAAGTAGAAGTGGAATAGTCTGGAGTGGATAAAGGAGCTTGGACATACTCATCATTTTAATGAGATGGCACCTCCCCACCAGATTTAAAGGCAGACCCTGCCATCTATCTAGCTCTTGCACAATCTTGGCAATGAGGGGAGGATAGTTTAGTGAATATAATGAATGCGGGTCTCTGCCAATGTTTATGCCCAAATACTTGATGCTCCCTTTCGCCTTTGCTACGTTTAAATGCTTAGGCAACTGACATCCCCCTAAATCTTTCTGGGATAGGGCTAACAACTCACACTTTGAGGCATTCAATCTGTACCCTGAATAGGATCCGAAGTGGTTCAGTGCTAGGAAAATCCGTTCCACGTGCTTTTTCGGGTTAGCTACAAATAGTATTATATCGTCTGCGAACAACGCCGCCTTTATTTGCCTAGCGCCTATCCCTATCCCATCATATAGATCTGAGTGACATAAGAATCTAGCTAATGGCTCTATTGACAAATTAAACAAGAGGGGTGATAGAGGACAACCCTGGCGTGTCCCCTTTTGGAGGTGAAATGATTTGGATAAAAATCCCGGGGTATATATCCGTGCTCTGGGGAGTCTGTATAATTTTGAAAGGAAAACCCTGAAAGTCCCAGTGAAACCAATCCTATCCAGAACTGCCTCCAGCCATGCCCACCTTACATTATCAAATGCTTTCTCCTCGTCCAGAGTGAGCATGACTGGAGTCTCCCCGGGCCTTGGCTGGTGACAGACCCTATCCAGCACCGTTAACACCGTGCGTATGTTGGTAACTGCTGACCGGCCCTGCACAAATCCCACCTGCTCTTTGCCGATGATTGATGGTAATATGGTAGCCAAGCGATCTGCAATGATCTTTGAAAGTATTTTAGTGTCCACATTGATAAGTGAGATTGGTCTATAAGACCCTGGCAATAAGGGGTCTTTACCGGGCTTGGGAAGCAGTTTAATATAAGAGACATTTTCCTTGTCTGGGGACGCTGTGCCAATTAATACTTCATTATACCATTTCACTAGAACCGGGGACACCTGACCTAGCAGTGCCTTATAGTATTCCCCCGTATACCCGTCCGGACCAGGCGCCTTTGCATTCCCTAACTTTTTAATAACAGACTGTAGTTCTTCCAGACTAACCTCCCTATTAAGATAATGTAGTTGTTCCGTGGTGAGGCACGGTAATTTGACCTTTTCCAGTAAAGAATCTGTAAGGTCAGGCTTAGTATCATCCTGGTACAATGCCTCATAGTAATCGCCTAGCATTGAATTTATTTGACGTGGGTCAGTAGTGACTCGTCCTTTTCCTTCCTTGAGCCCGGCTATAAACTGAGGGGCTCATCTGCCTTTTGCAAGGTTTGCCAGCAGGCGTCCGGATTTATTTCCGAATTTGTGTAACGTTGCTGAAAGGTTTGCGTTATTTAGCAGCTCCCTATCCTTCTCATTGGCCTCAAAAGCACTTCTAGCATCTATCCATTTCTGCCTATTCGCTGCGGTAGGAATCTTCCTGTATTCCTGGCATGCACTCTGCACTAGCAGACTAGTTTGCTCAAATCGTGCTTGAGCTTGTTTTCGTTGACCAAAAACATAGCTCATAATCCTCCCCCGTATGACCACTTTAGAAGCATTCCATAACAGTTCTGGCGAATCTGCATGCTCCTGATTGTCTCCCATATACTCCTCCCACCAAGCAATCAATTTGTTGACAAAGTCTTCACTTTTTGTTAAATGTGAAGGAAATCTCCACAGATAATCATGACCCTTAGGGTATGTATCCCTAAACTGAATCCAGACTGGGGAGTGATCTGATATCACCAGGTCGCCAATATCCGCCTTTTCCACCCTCCTCATCAAATTGGAGCTGATCAATATGTAATCGATACGCGACCAGGAGTCCTGTGGGTGGGAATAGAAGGAGTAGGAACTCTCATCAGGGTGTAATTGGCGCCATGGATCCACCAAATTCACCCCTTCCATCAACCTCCCTAGTGCTTTATCATGCTTGCTGGCCACCACCTTTAGGGAGATACCTCGCTGCCTATCTTCCTGCCCCTTCACCACTGCATTGAAGTCTCCCCCCACAATTTTGTTCTCGCATGGATCAGATAACAATTTAGATTCTAGATCTTTAAAAAAACTCCCGTTATTTTTGTTGGGACCATAGACGTTGTAAACACTATAATGGACATCTTGGACTACAATGTGAATTTGGATCAAACGTCCTCCTTCATCAAATGATGTTTCCTGGACCTGGCAATTCAAATCTTTGTTAATAAGGATCAATACTCCAGCCTTCTTAGCTACTGAGGCCGAACCGTATACTTTGCCTACCCACAATTTATTCATTCTTGTAAAATCACCCTCTGATAGGTGTGTCTCCTGAAGTAACGCTATATCCGGTTTAGCCCTCTTCAAGTGGCGCAGTACCATCCACCTCTTTTGGGGTGACCTAAGGCCCTTCACATTCCAGGAAATGACCCTCATGTTCCTATTTCCTTTGGTGATGTGTAATATAAAGACGAAGAGCCTTATACCTCTGCACTACTTCTATTAGACTATGTCTCCCTGGAAAATCGGACAGCAAATCCCCTGCAATTCTAGGAAATTCCCTCCCCCCCTCTTAACTATGGGACGTTAATCGTCAACAGCAACTGTCAGGTAACCCCTACTCCTCAACCTTATTCTTTCTGTTATTGGGACTCCCTTTTTTCTGAGCTGCCAGGAACTCCCAATCCCTCACCTCCTTTGCCCTGTCGTGCTATTACATCATAGTACGTCACCTATCCGGTGAATCTGGCGGCCTGCACATCATCAATAAATGCAATTGAACTAAAACATAGTAAAACATGTTAGCGCCCATAATAATAACTATGCCCTGTTGCAGTGTTCTGCAATCCGCCATGACCGGCGAGAATTAGTCCTTAACTCACACGGGACATCCGACCTCTTCCTGAAGGCTGCTCCCTGCCTCTGCGGTCTCGTTCTCTCTGAGGAAGGTATTTCTCATCTGGGCCATTTGGACTCTCCCTCCGCTTGGAATTAGTACCATCTCGGCCCGCCAGGTCCCTCACGTCCTCGGCGGTCAGTAGGTCCTGTAGCGACTCTGTCGCAACAGAGGGGTCGTTGAAAACAGCGGTAGTACCATCTAACATGGCCACTCTCAGTGTGGCCAGGTATTGTAACTGAAATTTGACTTGTCGGCGGAACAAGGCAGAGCATAAACTACTGAACTCCCTCCTTTGTTTAGCGACTTGTGCCGAATAGTCCGCAAATAGTAATATGGTCTGTCCTCTGA
This sequence comes from Bufo bufo, assembly GCF_905171765.1. Taxonomy (NCBI): domain Eukaryota; kingdom Metazoa; phylum Chordata; class Amphibia; order Anura; family Bufonidae; genus Bufo; species Bufo bufo. Next base: position 701,986,573 of record NC_053389.1, read on the forward strand.
TCTTCAATGGACCTCTCCTGATTCTATAGGCCCTGAGAATCGCCTCCTTGTCGCAGTAGTCCAAATACCTCATGATGACTGGACGGGGTCTCTGTGGGAGGCTATTGCTGTCCCGGTTAGGGGAACTGCGTGGGTCTGGAGGCGGACCCACCCTGTGTGCCCGCTCCACTTTATGCTTTCCATCCAGCCCCAGAGCCCTTGATAGGTCAATTTCACAAATCTCCTTAAGGGCCTGTACTTTAACCCCCTCCGGTAGGCCGAGAAGTCTCAAGTTGTTCCGCCTGGAACGGTTTTCTAAATCCTCGAGGCGATCCCTCAGGATGATGTTGTGTTTCTGCAATTCTTGGATGGCCATGTTAGACTTGGAAGTCGCCTCTTCTATCGACGTACACCGCTGTTCCAGGTCCACTAGGCATGTGTCATGTTGCGCCACCGTTTCATGCAGCTGCTGTAGGGACATTGCCAGCGTTTTGGAGAGTGTCTCCTTTATATCTGGTGCCAGATGTCTGGCTACTTCTATGGCCAGTGACTTGTAATCAATTTTGGTCAAGTCCGATATATCCTCAGGCTGCGAGTTTGATAGAGCACCTATGACGCTCTCTACTGCGCTCGAGGGGGACGCAGGCTCAAGGTCCTCCATCTTGCCTGGCACGCCGGTGTATGATTGTGCAGCGCCGCTCCGTACCTCTTTTCTGCCGCTCCGGAGCAGATATCTATCCATGAGCCTCTTGTCAGGACGTTCTGGGGCGGTCGGGATCACTGCCCCAACCCCTGTTACGCCGTTATGTCGCGTCTGGAGCACTATATAGGTGAGGGATGGGCGGAGCTTACTTACTCCACGTCCTCCATCTCAGCGCCGGAACCGGAAGTCCGTAGATCCATTTTATGTTGCGTATGGGATATGACACACACTTCTTTAAAAGAAAAAAGGTAATTAATAGCATACGTTCATATTAAAGAGGTTATGTTGTGACTGATGAAATGAAAATCAGACATTATATAGGTCATGACAAACTCTAACAAAGCTAGAACCATCTCTGTACCTCACATAGATACAGAGATCCCCCTATTCATTGCTCCAGTTATTCTGCTAGATTTATTTCAGGCTGTCAGCTAAGTGGGCATGTCCTTTCTACAGCAACTTTTTTCCTGTAAGAACCACAGCTTCCAACAGACGATATGACTGGTGGTAAACTGAGCGCATGCGACCATCTCAGTGAGGTGGACAAGAACAAACAGCTGAAAAGAACAAACAGCATGTGGCGCTATACAGATCCAGTTTATTGAATACCTCAGTGGCTATACTAAATTTTTAATTAAATGCAAATACAAAAGTATTCAAATCCAGGTGCTGGTTTAAAAAAAATGTAGAATATTTTTGGTGAAACAAACCCAAGTGGCATTGCTTTGAACAATCTAATTGTCACATTACTAATTTATCAGGTTAACAATGTACTGATGCCATATAAAATGCAGATACAGAAGAAACAAATTATTGTTTGAAAATAGGGAGAAATACATAGCATAAAGGGCATATTATTTGAAATAACAACCCTTGGGGGGGAAAAAGTTAATTTATTTTGGAAAAATCAATACACATTTCACTTTTATACATTGAAAATGAATTATTCAAAAAGTTAGGACATAAATGAAATTATAAACCTATTTAGGGAGAAAGATGTAATAGGAAAAGATTATCCCCTTCAGTGATAAACTAATGCAATAACACTGTTGCCATGGCTGACAAGACATGCACTTTATTCTTCCAATTATTAGTTATCTTGGTTGGTATATTTAAGAAGATGGCTGTGGGCATGTGGCATGGCCAGGAAAATGAATGTCTAGTATAGAATTTATTTTTCTTGATTTTGTGCAAAGAGTACAATACAAGGATAGAACCTCAGGATCACATAACAAAAGTAGTCGGGTACACATGGAAAGAAACATCACTTATCGTTCTACTGGAAACATAATACTTCTGCTAAAATGTGTATTTAATGTTTGGTCAGTTGTAGGGACCTCTACTTGTTCATGACTGTCTTAAGGAAGGACAAATAACTTTTAGAAGCTACTAAATGTGAAACAGAGTGAATACAAACCCACTTAGGTTATGTTCATAGGCGGCTTATTCACTGCATTTGTGTCACGCTTTTTACTGCAGAGTTTTTAGGTGTAAAACTGAGAGAAACGTATCTTTCTGCAATGTTTACAAAGCAAAAATCTGTGGTAAAAACAAATATACCATTAAAGGGATTGGCCAGTTTTTGGTTATTATTGGCCAATGTGTTTGTGAGGGGATTATATGGCACTTACTAATATAGTACTTGTTAAAATTCTGCACAATTTTCTATATTTCATGAAGTATGCCTGCTTATTTACCAAGTCTTTTCTGCTGTCAACACAGAGATCTTGTCCATTAAATAGCTGCTGATGGAGGGTCATGTGACCAGGTAAATTACCTCCATGTGATGTCTTCTCCATTCAAACACACTCCACCTGCAATTAATTCCCAACAGAACAAGTGCAGTTAGCAGATGCAGTCAGGGGCAGACTGGGAACGTAAAATGGCCCTGGAAAAAAAATAAACTAAAAGTGGCCTCATGTTGTAGGCGGGTCCAAATTGACAGAAGGCAGGCACCATAAATAAGCCAGGTCATCGATACCTCATTCTCACATCGTTAATTACCGCTGAGAGCTCATTGTGTACCCGGCCAGCGGAATAGAGGAGGGCCTGGGTGGCCCCCCCGGGGCATCGGCCCACTGGGAAGTTTCCCTGTAAGGTCTATGGCCAGACTGCCCCTGGATGCAGTGTGTGAATGGTGGAGGCATTACATGGAGGTAATTTGCCTGGTCACATGGCCCTCCATCAGCAGCCATATTATGGATAGGACTTCCATGTGGACAGCAGAAAAGACTTTGTAAACAAGGGGGCATACCTCATGAAGTATAGAAAATGGTGCAGAAGGACTATATTAGTAAGTGTCATATAATAATCTTACATACCCATTGGTCAACAATAACCAGAAAGTGACCAACCCCTTTAAAGCAGCTTTCCAGCTGATTGAAGAAAGATGGCTTGTCTTTTTTGGTGTTGCAATTTCAATGTTGAGGAGTGTAGGATGTATCCCTGTTTCCATTTTCTCATTTTGCCGATGCCAGTCGTAGTCTCATGCCCATGCACATGCCCACCCTTACAGCTACACCCTTAATCTCTTCCCGACGGCTGCCATTCATGTTCGGCACTGCAGGAAGTAATTTAAGCCCCAGCACTGTACAGGTACAGCGCGCTGATTAGGTGGGTGCAGGAATTGAGCCCGCCCGATCAGAAGCAGGGACCCTGCAGTCACTGACAGCCGAACCCCTACTGTATACGCTAGCATTGGTGAAAACACAGATGCCGGCGATTTAACCCTTGCTATGCCACCATCAGGGCTGACCTCGGCATTTATGGAGTTAGGAAGGGGGCTCCCTCCCCGTCCCCATGCTCAGCAGTGATGGGGACCCGATGGCTCAGAAGGCAGCTTGATGCCTTTCATAGGCATCATGGCTGCTTTCTACAGAAGCCTGTGAGACCCAGCCCCCAGGGTATCACAGGCAAGGAGGCTGTCAGTGAATTTACAATGGTAATACACTGACAACCAATGCATTACAATACATATGTATTGTAATGCATTGCAGAGGGGATCAGACCCCCAAAAGTTGAAGTCCCACAGTGGAACAAAATAAAAAAAGTTTAAAAAAAAGTTTAAAAAAAGTCTCACATAATAAAAAAATAAAAGTTCCAGGTAAAAAGAAAAAGAATTCCCTTTTCCCATAATTAAGTCATATAAAATTGAAAAAAAAGGTAGACATATTAGGTATTGTTGCGTCTGTATCGACCGGCTCTATAAAAAAATTAGGTGATCCACCCCATCAGATGAACTCCGTAAAAAAAAAAAAACTGTGCCAAAACAGCCATTTTTTGTCACCTTGCCTCACAAAAAGTATAATACCAAGCGATTAAAAAAATCGTATGTACCCCAAAATGGTACCAATCAAACTGTCATCTCATCCTGAAAAGAATTGAGCCCCTACCTAAGACAATCGCTCAAAAAACAAACAAAAAAATATGGCTCTCAGAAAATGTCAACACAAAAACAAGATTTTATTCTTTTCAAAAATGCCTCTATAAAAATATTACATGATCTACCCTGTCAGGTGAATGCTGTGCCAGAACAGTTCTTTTTTACACAGATTGCCTTACAAAATGCGCAATATCAAGTGATCAAAAAGTCCCCTAAAATGGTACCAATGAAAATGTCACCTCATCCTGGAAAAAATGTACCCCCACATAAGACAATCACTCAAAAAATAAGAACCAATGGCGGCTGTAAACCAATCCATCAAAATCTGAGCTACAAAAGCCATATGGCGCTCCTTCTTTTCTGAGTTCTGCGGAGTGCCCCTACAATTGCTTGTTCTCCTGTTACCCCTTGTGAAAATGAATAATTTTGATGACGTCACTACGTTCATCACATGGTCCATCACATGATCCATTACCATGGTGATGGACCATGTGACGGACCATGCGATGACCGTAGTGACGTCATCAAAGGTCCTATTCCTCACAAAAGAAGACAGAAGAGATTCCGGCTGCGCAAACAAGTGGATTAAGGTGAGTTAATTTTATTTTATTTTTTTTAACCCCTCCAGCCCTATTGTACTATGCATTCTGTATTCAGAATGCTATTATTTTCCCTTATAACCATGTTATAAGGGAAAATAATATAATCTACACAACCTTGAACCCAAACCTGAACTTCTGTGAAGAAGTTCGGGTCTGGGTACCACATTCAGTTTTTTATCACGCTCGTGCAAAACGCATTGCACCCACGCGATAAAAACTGAACAACGGAACGCAATCGTAGTCAAAACTGACTGCAATTGCGTACCTACTCGCGAGGGTTTGCCGCAATGCACCGGGATGCATCCAGACCTAATCCGGACACGCTCGTCTGCAAGGGGCCTAAGCCTTCTAACGTTCTAAAAAAATAAAATGAAAGTGAAGTAGAAATATGGGGAATGTTTTTTTAAATCAGGTATTTTTTTTTAGATATTTTCCAAAACAAAAGATGTTGTGACATCTAAATGATAACTATTTTATGAGGTATTACTATCTGTCTTAAAAGTAGAGAAATTCAGATTTAGAAAATTGAGAATTTTTCCACATTTTTGGTACATTTTGGATTTTTTTCATTAATAAAGGTGAAATATATAGTCTCAAATTTACCAGTGTCAAGAAATACACGAGAAAACAATCTCAGAATGGCTTGGATAAGTACAAGCGTTCTAAAGTTATTACTGAATAAAGTGACACGTCAGATTTTCAAAAAATGGGCTGGGCAGGAAAACTGGCCCGGGATTGAAGGGGTTAATGGGGTTGTCCTATAAACTACTTTTCACTCTAAAGTTTATTTTTGTTAAGTACTGTAGCTCCCATTTCTCTTGGTGTGAGGGTGAGGACCCCATTCCTGTTTTTTTGTTTTGTTTTTTTCAAATGCACCTTATTAGCCATTTTCTCTTATCCCCCATGCTTGAATCCTACTTCCTGTCATGTGACCATCATGCCTTTAGGCAGTGAGATGTGTCCTGACATCAGTGGATAATGTTAAACTAACCAGTTAATTTTCTATCTCTACATATTCAAAATGTTCTGTGTAACTGGATTTATAATAAACACAAGCTGTGCTAATGTCCATCATTTGTTAGAACAGCATTCATCAATATGTTTATCCATCTGTATATCTGTCTTTCTATTATCTATCTGCCTGTCTATCCATTCATCCATTCATCCATCCATCACTGACACTGTAACAGAAATGTAACTGACACTACACATAGAGGAGTGGTTATTGAAGGGAGGAAAAGAAGCGCTGTGAGCATGTGCGTCCTGTATTACAAGGTTCTACTGCAGGACATAACCAACAGCAATGGAAAATCAAAAACGATTTGCCATAGGGTGCAATGGTGGGCTAATAACTTTAGAATAAGGCACTTTTGATAAATATCGGTATTAGGCTCCATTCACACGTCCGCAAAATGGGTCCGCATCCTTTCCGCAATTTTGCGGAATGGGTGCGGACCCATTCATTCTCTATGGGGACGGAATGGATGCGGACAGCACACAGTGTGCTGTCTGCAGCCGCAATTGCAGAGCGCGGCCCCAATTTTGGGTCCGCAGCTCCGCAAAAAGATAGAGCATGTCCTATTCTTGTCCGCAGCTTGCGGACAAGAATAGGCATTTCTATGGGGGTGACGGGCTGGTGTGTTGCGGACCCGCAATTTGCGGGTCCGCAACACACCACGGACGTGTGAATGTAGCCTTAGGTGAAAGTGATACAACAGCAATATCTTTTGGGTGGGATACATTTATATTAGTGGCATATCCCCTCTAAAGGGGTTATCCGGACTTTTAAAATGAATGACCTATCCTCAGGATAGGTTATCAATATCAGATCAACGGGGATCCAACCCCTGGCACCCCCACCGATCAGCAGTATGAGGAGATGGCGAGCACAGTGTGCACATGCCATCTCCCTTCTCTCTTCCACCACTGCCATCTCCTCATAAAGCTGGTTGGTGGGGTTGCAGGGCGTCGGACCCCCGTCGATCTGATATTGATGACCTATCCTAAGGATAGGTCATCAATATTAAAAGTCTAGAGGACTCCTTTAAGGATACATAATAGCATCCCATGTCTTGTTGGTGTCTTGGTAACTTGGACATTTATGTAAGAATATTATGGGGGAAGAAAATAGCTGTAAAATAGTAATTCAGCATAAGAATGACAGACAGTAGCACAGAAGAATACAAAGCAGCTGTATTCAGAACACCACTTAGTGAGAATTCAAGTGATTAAAGTCACATAGTGATAAGGAATTCTTCTACATTCCGCATGTACTGCTAGTAAGTAAATTAATTCAATAGCCTAAATTAAACTGCTTGTCATTGTCATTAGGTCAGAAGTAAAAAGAAAAAAAAATCTGAAGACGTTTCTTTTGTCTCTTTAGACCAGTTGATGCTTGAATTAATTTGATTTAATTTAAGAAAATCAGCACTATGTGATTTGCTGTACGGTTTAATCATGAATGACCCTTGAAATGTGATTGCAGCTACTGTCTCTTTGTTGAAGAGTCTCAGACAGTTCACCGAGGGAGAGCAGACAGTGCAAGGAGTGGAGAAGTATACTGGCAGACCTCTGTATTCCAAGTTAAGGTGTGAAATGTAATTTAATTCAAGTATACAGCAGTTGTCTTTCTTCCCATAGGAAGTTAACAGTGCAATGTAAGTCTATTAGTTCTTGTATCTTCACTGAAAACAGTGGATTGATGAAATGATTCATATTAGACAAAAACAGAAAATGACACTAGGAAACTTTATTCTTTAGATTGCTTGGTCATTTTATTGAGTTTGCCTCAGGATAGGTCATCATTATCACATCGGTGAGAGTCCGAGTCCTAGCACCCCCACGATCAGCTGTTTCAGAGAGCTGCCGTGCTCAGGGGAGCTGTGGTGAGCGCAGTCGCCTCCCGTAAGCTTTCCAAGCAAAGCGCCGTACATGGTATAGTGGCTGTGCATGGTATTGCAGGTCAGCCCAATCAACTAGGCTATGTGACCGATGTACAGTGACATCACATAGCCTAGAAAGAGACCGCCGTGGTGTTAATATGTAATGTCGGCCTTTGTACATGTAACCTAGGATTTGTAAACTACTGTGTAATATGTTTGCGCTCTATATATTATTATGGAGGTGAGGTTTTATTACGACACCAGCTTGTCTATAAAGATTTGTTGAGTGGTGGAGTAATAAGTAGTGTTAATCGAGCACCAAAGTGCTTGGGTGATCTGGCTGAACACATCGGGATGCTCTGGTGCTCTACAGAGCACTAGAGCACAATGGAAGTCAATGGGAGGACCCGAGCATTAAACCAGGCACCCCCTGCTCTGAAGAGGAGAGGGTGCCTGGTTCATAGGAAAAGGTCAGAAATTCATGGAAACACCACCAAAATTGTTCGGGAACAGCATGGAGAGGATGTCTGGATGCATCTTGGACTCCCAGGTCGCTGATGGGAACGGTGTGGTGTCCGAGTAGTACGCCACTTTTACAGACTGACAATAATATGCACAAAACCGAAGAAAAAATTGATTTTAGAGGAAAAATTGTTAGGAAACATTCTTTCCTGTATATTTACTTGTATATAAAGTGCAAGTGCTGCCAAAAATTACAAGGAAGATGCACTCCAATACAACCTGTATATCACATTGTGGTGCAATTATTGTGGTGCAATTATTATTGTGGTGCAATTATTCATGTAGTGGGACTCCTACGCTCATAAAGACTATGCACTAAGTGAAAGGGCTGCCAAAAATTACAAGGAACCGGCACTCAAATACACCTTTTGTTACACATAAAGGAGGGCATCATACACAGCCTTGAAAAATTATGATTGATGGCCTAATGGTGATCCTCAAAAAACATTTGGAGCAAGGGCCTGCTGAACTGACTATCTAAAACATTATGGGCGAGGGCCTGCTGCCGCTTTGGTGACTCTAGATAACCTGGGGCCGATCGCACGTCCCCGTGACAGCAACGATCCATTCGGATATCTGCCCTATCAACTTTTAATGTTTTTTCAGCGCAAACCCTGGTGACCACGGGTAACAGGGAATCAGGGTTTGATTCTGGAGAGGGAGCCTGAGAAACGGCTACAGCTACCACATCCAAGCAAGGCAGCATGTGCACAAATTACACGGAAGTGGATGTGGTCGCTGATGGGGCTTGCAAAGGTCCAGGTGCAGGGCAGGAGGCAGGATTGGCCAGCACTTAACACAGGGGAAGAGGTGGCAGTTGTGTGACCCGCACTAGGTTGCTAGTGTTCATGCCCCGGCTCATTTTGGTACGGCACAGTTTGCAAACTACTATTCTTTTGTCGTCCGCACTTTCCTAAAAAAAAGCGCCATACTGTGGAATACCTACCCCTCGGCAAGGGAGATTTATACAAGGGGGTGCTCTGTGGAACAGTTGCGGGTCTGTTTGGTGTCGCCCGCCTTCTCCCTTTTGCCACCCCACTGCCTCTTCCAGCCTGTTGCGGTGCAGCAGATCCCTCCCTCTCTGTACTGTTGTCCTCGCTTGGCTTTCCACTTTTCCAGGTTGGGTCAGTGACTTCATCGTCCACCACCTCCTCTTCCACTTCCTCACTCTGCTCATCCTCCTGACTTGTTGACCTAACCACTACCTCAGTGATTGACAACTGTGTATCATCCTCTTCATCAACCTCTTGAGACAGTAATTGCCATTGACTTATTGTCAACTGTGTCTCATCATCATCCACCTCATTAAACAATAATTGCCGTTCCGCACCATCATCTTCTTGTGATTGTGGATGCTCAAGAGTTTTGGAATCAGGGCACAAGATATGTCCCTCTTCAAGCGTGCTTGGCGAGAGGGCCAAATCAAGGAATGGCACTGAAAAGAGCTCCTCTGAATATGCGAGTGTGGGATCACTTGTTTGCCCAGACTCTCCATGGTGGGAGGAAGGAGGATCAGGGTGAGGATTGGGTTGAGCAGACTCTTGGCTACTGAGACTAGACTTGGTGGAAGACAGGGTGGTGATTAACCGACTGGAAGCATTATCTGCTGCAATCCAACCGACCACCTGGTCGCACTGGTCTGACGTCAAGAGTGGTGTCCTGCGCCACCCTGCAAACTGGGACATGAAGCTAGGTATCGTGGATGATTGTTTTTATTCTGCTCTGGCAGCAGGCACAGTTTCATCACTATCAGCATCACGGCCTATCACAGCCCTGTGCACTATCAGCATCATGGCCACTGCCATGTCTCTTACTGCTTGCCTTCTTCATATTAAATGTTATATATGATTGAAAGTCTGTCACACGCACAGTAGCATAGGATTTGGAAGTGTATGCATAAACAAATTTAAAAAGGTATTTGGGATATGGAAACTTCACACAGTAGATATCCCGCAGGTAATGTCAATGCTGTCACCAGCAGCTAATGAAAAATTACAGGGAATGTCACAGGAATTTGGGATGAGGAAACGTTATACAGGAGAGGTACCACCGGTAATGTCACTGTCCGCAGCGTCTACGCAAAAAAGTACACTGTATGTCACAGATAAATTTTTGAAGCGCACAAGTTACACTGCAGATGTGGCCCTGGCAATGTCACTGTCAGAAGCAGACACTGTCTATTGACAAAATACAATGTATGTCACAGATATTTTTTGGATGCGCACACTTTACACAGGAGATGTGGCGCAGCTAATGTCACTGTCCGCAGCGGACAACGTCTATGGAAAAAGGACACTGTATGTCACAGATAAATATTTTCAGCACACACTTTACACTGGAGATGTGGCACTGGTTATGTCACTGTCAGAATTGCTACAAGAGGACATAGTTTTAAATTAGAGGGGCAAAGGTTTAAAAGTAATATCAGGAAGAATTATTTTACTGAGAGAGTAGTGGATGCATGGAATAGCCTTCCTGCAGAAGTGGTAGCTGCAAATACAGTGAAGGAGTTTAAGCATGCATGGGATAGGCATAAGGCCATCCTTCATATAAGATAGGGCCAGGGGCTATCCATAGTATTCAGTATATTGGGCAGACTAGATGGGCCAAATGGTTCTCATCTGCCGACACATTCTATGTTTCTATGTAACTGTAATAGTCGCTGCTTTAATACAGACTTGTTAATATTTGCATAAAAATACAAGAAAATTAACATGGATTGTGTTTTTATCATTGTGCACAGTTTAGAGTCAAGGCAAGCTAAGACAGAATCAGATTCATCACCGGAAGAATATTCACATAAAAGAGTGCATCCAAAGGCTTATAACTCGTGATGATCGACCATGCTCGGCCGAAAGCCAGTTCTAAGGACTATTGTGTGTGGCAGCAATATCTATTTATGTTTTGAATTGCTGCATATGGAACTATCAATGTAATGTGCAGATATTATCCCACAAAGAACATTGAATTTATTATATCGATAAAAATAACTTACCAATTCATCAGCAGATGCAGCAGAGACCAGTTTGTCAGATTAACAAAACTAAGATTAGTTCATGATATCACCAAACATTGAGGCAGATTTACTAATAGTGTAGGCGACGTAGATGGGCTCATGCTGGATGATAAATGTGGTGCAGGGATTGACACTTTTGTCTAACTTTATACTAACTATTTGTTGTAGAAATATTAATAGTTGTAATCTGCTCCCATCAAACTTTGTGTAAAGAAATAGGTAAATCTCTCTTCCCTCAACCACAGTCAGAGACCGACCCAGGTGTTACCATCTTGCTTGAATTCTTGCTGAGCACTCCTCCTCCTCCTCCTTTCCCAGTCTGTCCTTTTATTTACTCACAAAAGGTGTAAAAGGGGCTGGCCCAAGACAAGGATACAGGAAGTGATGACATACAGGAAGTGATGACATGTCAAAGGACAGGGAGGGGCAATCAATGTGGCTGGACAGACAATGCACACACCCCATCCCTGTATAAGGAAGGATGAGTCATGTCCATTGTCTGACCAGCCAGGTGGCCGCCCACCCCCCATTCTACTGGTTCTTATAGGTTTGAGATTATCTGCGAGACATTGCTATGGCTATTGTCAGTATACGGTACGAGTATACCGACAAGGCAGATATGCATGTCGTAAAAGCAGATATGTATCCAGAAAGGGATAGCGAAGCCGCAGCAGAGGTATAATATGTATCTCTTGTTATGCAGACTTCACTTCTCTAATGTGTATAGACATTTGAAGGGAAGAAGCCCAGTGCATTGCACTTAGTGCTCACAAACCGGCAAATGCCCCCCTACACACTGAGAACACGTCTCCAAGCCCATGAAAAGGTTTTCATACTGACGGTTTTACCACTGGTCCCGATTCAGCCCAAGTACCCTCTGCTAGAGTGTTCTCTGGCTAAATCTGACACAGGGAGACAGATGACAATCTATAATAACACACACACATCCTAAAGTAAAATGTCCACATAATAAAATTTCCGCAACATATTGTTTGCAATACTTTTTAACAGAATTGTGGTTAAATTTGGCACAAAATGTTGCCTCATTGGCCATTCCCCTTTCTGTTAAGGTGCATGTATGTCCCCATGGCAAGCAAAGCACAGAGGATTTTTCTAAAGCTAGTGCACTAAATTTCTCAAAAAATGTGCCAAATTGCACCAGTTTGTGCTATATTTCAGTGCAGATTACAACAACGTCTAGGTGCACTCACATTAGTAAATATGGGTCATTGTCTGTGGTTTTAGATAGGGATGTAGGTAAACTGACTGCTCTCTGGACTCAGTGGCCCAAATTAACTAATGTGCGTGCACCAAAATTTGGAGAAAATAAGCACAATTTGACAAATCTAGTTTTAGAAAAGTCCTCTGAGCTTCACTCAAAAAGTGGAGAAAGAGAGAGTACCACAAACTCTATCATTGCTGCTCTTTTTCTTTTGGGTAGGAAATGTAATTTGCTTGGAACAGTGCCCTGATACTGTGGATGTACTACTACTTTTATTCATCACTTTAGTAAAGAGACAGATAGTATTTATTTTCTGCAACTTCCCTGGTTACTGACTCTGCCATACACCGGCTGTTGCATCTAAACCTCCAGCCTTGCAGCAGAACCAGCACTTAAAGGGCATCTGTTAGCAGATTTGTATCTATGACACTGGCTGACCTGTTACATGTGCGCTTGGCAGCTGAAGGCATCTGTGTTAGTCCCATGTTCCTATGTGCCCGCATTGCTGAGAAAAATGATGTTTTAATATATGCAAATGAGCCTCTTGGCGCAAAGGGGGAGTTGTCATTACACCTAGAGGCTCTGCTCTCTCCAACTGTCGCGCCCTCTGGACTTTAATTGACAGGACCAGGCAGTGAAAACATCATAATGCCTGGCTCTGTCAGTCAAAGTGGAAAGGGAACAGCTTTTGCAGAGAGAGCTGAACCTCTAGGAGTAACGCCCCCATTGCTCCTAGAGGCTCATCTGCATATAATAAAACATAATTTTTCTCAGCAGTGCAGGCACATAGGAACATGGGAACAATACAGATGCATTCAGATGCCAAGCGCACATGCTACAGGTCAGACAGTTTCATAGGCACAAATCTGCTGACAGATGCCCTTTAACACCAAAGGCACCCCAAACAGGAGCCCCCAACAACAGGGTGTGCTCAGAATGAAGAATAATGGCACGCCCTCCTGTCACTGCATGGCCCTAGGAGGTATTGGTATGAGGATTGCCAATGTGATCTGTGCACAACTATCATGGCCAGAGCTACTATCACACCCATCCTCCACCCACTCCTCAGTTGATTGCATAAACCTATGAATTTGTTATAGGGCCTACTAAATAATTATACAAATGTAGACTAGTGAACTATTAATGTAATGCATCTGACATACATTATTTCATCTTTTCCAATCTACAGACTTTACAAATTCATCTTCTGAAGTTATGAAGTGGGATATAATCTCAATGCACAAATTGCAAGGTTTCATAGGCAGACCCCCTACCGTCTCACATGAATAGAATGAAAGCCTCTCCATAACTGCCACATCTTCAAAGAACAAGGCAGCTAAAATCCTCTTAAAAGTACATTTACGTAGCTTCACAGCAATCTGTTATTTTATGTGCATCTGCAGAAACCACTTTGTAAACTCTTAGATATAATAGGAGATATTGCACTGAACACAGTCATTATCTATTACATTCCACGAGTCTATTTCGCTTGTATACGTGTCTATTGATATAAATGTGCATTATTCTGCTGGAATGCTGCGTTCCAATGAACATATGCTGTGAACCAGAAACATATGGAACTTTTTATTTCCCAGATTAAGGCAGGGAGACGGGTTTATCTGGGAATACCGGTCAGATCAAGGTGTAAGATTTATATTGCGTTTGACCATCTGACATGAACTTACACATAGATTAAAAATCTGGCCTGCTGTACTAGTTCAGCCCCGGATTTCTGTGCAGACAAGACATAAGTAATTTTTATGTGCAGTTGTGCAGACTTGAGCTTGAGTTCCTTTAAAGCAGCATCATTGATAGTTCTTCTATGGGAAATGCATTATTTCTGTTTTTTTGGAACAGCTGCTTCCCACCCCTGCTACCAGCTGCTTTCCAAATTACCAAGCTATTATATCCATTATTTGGTATGACTTCATTGCATGGGCAGCTGGTGTTGCTGCACCCCTCAGTCTGTGCTGTATCTCCCCAAGAATTATCCATCTTGGCCAATATTATTTTTTCTGGGTCAGAGATTTAAAAAAAAAATTGGCTGCAATCTCACTTAAAGTCAAAACTATTTCTAGGATTAAGCAAAGCATAAAGAGAATTAACGGAGAGAATTTGGTCATGCTATTTTGTGTTCTGCTTCTTAAGCCTCTTGGTGCTTGGAGGACATTGAACCGATCTCCGTTCTGAGCAAGTTAATAGCTCTTAGCTTTGTGCATTGCACCTTAGAAATGATGTGTTATTACAGCTCAACAGTACCTGAGATGAAAACCCAACAGAGTTTATCTTGGACAAAAGGAACAAATTATGTACCCCGCTGAGAAAGCAGAGTGACATTGTTTGGCTTTCAAAGGCAGGAATTGATGTTCTCTGCCTGTAATAAAGAATAAAGATATTCTTGGGCTCTTTCTTGCCGGAGGTTCCAAGTGAAATAATCTAATGTTAAAAAGACCTGGCAGCCTCAGAAGCTATAAAACACTAAAATACTATTTATCATTAATTATTATTACTATGGCCAGAAGCACTCACTTTTATTTAAGGTGCTTACTTTCTAACATTGCGCCAATTCTGCTAGTCCAAATTTGCTTGTGACAGAAGCATAATGGGGATTTAGAGGAGGTGTGTTCTATTTCTGAAATCAACCTGGTGAAGCAGTTGGGTAGAACACGATGAACACATGATAGCCTTTCTAGGGGCCATTTGTCCCACCTAACATGAAACAGAGGAAACCGTGAAAATACTCTTAACCTCTTCTTGCCAAATGTTGGCAAATTTGTAGTGGCAGTGAAAAGTTATTACCCTTCTTTGGAGATGCTCTTATAAGTCCCCTGCAAGTTGAATATTAAGGGAAGGGGAGGCCGCTATGCCCAATGAGACACCATGGGACCTGTAATAAGCAGTGGGAAGAGAAAGGTCATGGGATTCAGTGCTCTTACGTCACAGACTACATACCGTCAAGACACTGCTCATCCAGTGGACCAGGGACCAACAGAAGGACACAGGCAATAAATCAATTTACATAAATTACACAAGTTAGGTTAAAATGACTCCATATAACACCAGCAATACAGCATATAGACTAGAAGTGATTATAATAGTAAGAACACTAGATGTAATCAATGTGTATTAATTCATTTCATTGAGCATAGAAAGCAATATCAGAGGCAAAACAGTTACATGATAAAATATACTGTTAAAACAATTCCTTCATTTATGGTGGTGGACAGGGAACAAGAATCACTATAGTATATTAGTAGCCTGACAAAGCGCGTCAAGCGCGAAACGGCCGTCGCTGTCTTACCTGTGTGAAGCTGTTGGCGTCCTGCCCGATGCCGCCTATTGCAACTGACTGAATAAAGCAACAATCAAAAGTTCGTACACTGGTGAGTGTCGCCCTTCTTCATTTCTCTACATGGTTGTATCTGTATCACCACACTCTATTAGGGCTGAGCGCACCACCGATAGGGTCTTGGAATAAGGAGCTGAGCTGTGGTCGATTCCTATACACCGGGGTCTAGAGGAGCATTGTGAGTGCCGCTTTATATCTTATTGTTGAACTATAGTATATTACCATGATGGTAATAGTCAAAAGTAACATGATTGTTATAATAAAAAAATAAAAAATAGTCAAGCCATTAAAACAAGTACTGACATGGTTGGAAAGTGCAATGCATAAAGTAATAACCAAATGGTAGGTAAATAAAGTGCATAAACCTACCCAAAAAATGAACCTGCACTGCACTAGGACCACCACCACATTCCAACGCGGGTTTCGCGGTCTGCTTCCTCAGGAGGGTATAAGTATATTGGCAACTACTGCAGGTATATATACCATAAGACAAGTACTAATTGGGTGATTTAAAATAAGAATCAGCCAATGCAAGGTGGTCGTCAATATTCTGAAAGTCATGGTTGGTGGAAGTAAGAGAGGGTCCTCTGGAATTAATGATGCTGATCTGCTCGTACCTGATAGAAATAAAGTTAATACTTGCCATTGCCTTCTATATAGCACATATCCCTCGACCACGTTTCCATTATCTGGTCGTGCCCACGGCATCCGGAAGACATGAAGTGGTTGGACACTTATGTTTCTGAGAGCAGATTGTGGTGGAATCCCTTTATTCTGAGAGACAGGCTGCCATAAAATAGCTTCATGTGATGATCAGATTGTGTTATTATGTGATTTCAAAGGGATGCATAGAATACAAGGGTCCCCATCTAAACATCAAAATGGGCCCCTTTCCGCCACAATCATGTCTGGTTTTTTTTTCCACCCAGAATTTTGTCTGACCTTTGTTCTTCATCCATTCCCTACTTATGACCCTTTGGCCAATCTCCAGTTTTTTGACTAATAGTAATTGCTCTGGAGAGAGAAGATCTGCACATGTTCCTGCCACCTAGCAGCAAAGAATACGAAACTAATCCGAGTTAGAATCCTTTCTGCAAGGGTCCCATAGCAGCCACTGGGTGCCCCTTGATCCAAAATGCTAATTATTCAATTATCCGATATACTAATCTATGTTCACTAAATATACAGATCTTTATTTGATAGTTGATGATGTTATCATCTAGCAAAGCATCCACTAGCAGAAAATACTTCACTGATGATGTCCAGAACAGATGCATCACTGTCTATCACTATGCATAGCTGTAGAACAAAATCAAGTAAGAAGTGGTCAGCAGTGGGTTACACCTATTATTGGGGAATTGGAATAGCTGGGGCAGATATTGGAAAATCTTCACTTTCTCACTGGTTCATTACTGCACGTATCTTCTGGTCAAGCATTATTGTTTGTGTTCTGCTATATTCTTGGTAAACATTTTCCGCATTATTAGGGTGCACTTCTTTGTGATGTACTGTACATCTTCAGCCTTAAGCATACCATATATCACCTTGGCATTTTTAAGAAACACTCTACACCACTGCTAGCCAAGTTACGCATTTGCACAGAGGACTATAGTTCATTTTAATTGCTTTTAACATTTCTCTTGGTACATTACAGTATAAAACACCCTGAAGAAAAGCAGAAGTAATCCACAAGAGTGTAGTTTAGCCTTCTTTTTTCTGTCAAGAGCCAATATATTAGCCTGAATGGGTGGCACCACCTACACTGAACATTGTGTGGTTAATGCATAATTAATTAAAGATAATAATCACATATCTTTAAATATTTATTAAGCCTTAGAATTACATTCTGAAATCAGGGTGCCCCATTTACTACAAAAATGCTATGATATTTATTGCCATGTCAGCTTCTAAATTAGATACAGTCCGTAGACAAACCAGTATATTACATACCCTAATTATATTCATAATGCAATTTTATAAGGGTCTGACCGCCATCTTTTCTGTGACAGAGCTTTTAATATACAACCTTATTGAAGGTAGAGAATCTGAGAGTGGCAGGGGCATATATATTTCTCCATAAGTAACACTAGTTGAGATGCAAATTAAAATGAAAATCTGAACAACCCCTTTAAGTATTACAGTATGACTACTTTACGGCAATGAAATTAAAGTTGAAGCCAAAACTACTGCAAGAGCATTGTAATAACTGATATTAAATTATTATCAGACTGGTAACATGATTGTCAGATACCTCTGCTCTTAACCCCTTAACACAATATCACATATACAATACAGACCAAAAGTTTGGACACACCTTCTCATTCAAAGAGTTTTCTTTATTTCATGACTATGAAAATTGTAGATTCACACTGAAGGCATCAAAACTATGAATTAACACATGTGGAATTATATACATAACAAACAAGTGTGAAACAACTGAAAATATGTCATATTCTAGGTTCTTCAAAATAGCCACCTTTTGCTTTGATTACTGCTTTGCACACTCTTGGCATTCTCTTGATGAGCTTCAAGAGGTAGACCCCTGAAATGATTTTCACTTCACAGGTGTGCCCTGTCAGGTTTAATAAGTGGGATTTCTTGCCTTATAAATAGGGTTGGGACCATCAGTTGCGTTGAGGAGAAGTCAGGTGGATACACAGCTGATAGTCCTACTGAATAGACTGCTAGAATTTGTATTATGGCAAGAAAAAAGCAGCTAAGTAAAGAAAAACGAGTGGCCATCATTACTTTAAGAAATGAAGGTCAGTCAGTCAGCCGAAAAAATTGGGAAAACTTTGAAAGTAAGGGCTATTTGACCATGAAGGAGAGTGATGGGGTGCTGCGCCAGATGACCTGGCCTCCACACTTACCGGACCTGAACCCAATCGAGATGGTTTGGGGTGAGCTGGACCGCAGAGTGAAGGCAAAAGGGCCAACAAGTTCTAAGCATCTCTGGGAACTCCTTCAAGACTGTTGGAAGACCATTTCAGGGGACTACCTCTTGAAGCTCATCAAGAGAATGCCAAGAGTGTGCAAAGCAGTAATCAAAGCAAAAGGTGGCTACTTTGAAGAACCTAGAATATGACATATTTTCAGTTGTTTCACACTTGTTTGTTATGTATATAATTCCACATATGTTAATTCATAGTTTTGATGCCTTCATAGTCATGAAAATAAAGAAAACTCTTTGAATGAGAGGTGTGTCCAAACTTTTGGTCTGTACTGTATGTACATCACTTGCTTTAAGGGGATGTATGGAGTGGGCTCACAAGCTGAGCCTGCACAGAGGATGCTGTACAATACAGCAGACACTCATTGGCAGTGGCATTGATTAGAGAGGACACCGATCCAGATCATTTAAAGCATCAGATGTTACGGTCAAAATCAACCGTGGCATAAGGCTGCAGCTATCAACTATTTTTGTAATCGAGTATTCTATTGATTAATCCAACGATTAATCAAGTACTCTAATAACAGAAAACTAATTAAAAGAATGTTTTTCTTTATAAAAACTCATCAGCTGCCCCCCATGCCATCAGCTGCCCCCCAGTGCCATCAGCTGCCCCCCTAGTGCCATCAGCTACCCCGCTAGTGCCATTAGCTACCCCCCTAGTGCCATCAGGTGCCTCCTCAGTGCCATCAGCTGCCACCCCAGTGTGATCGGCTGTCCCCCAGTGCCACCAGTTGCCACCACAGTGCCACCAGCTTGCCCCCTCAGTGCCACCAGCTTTCCCCCAGTGCCACCAGCTTGACCCCAGTGCCACCGGCTTGCCCCCCAGGGCCACCAGCTTGCCGCCCAGTGCCACCATCTGCCCCCCAGTGCCCCCATCTCCCCCTCCTAGCCATGTTCCCAGCACCAGTATTTACCTCTCCTGTAGGGGCACCACCTCCACAGCTCCTCATCATCTTGTCTGCACGCTGCACTGTATTTCTGACGTCACACAGCATCGGGTCATAGTGCGTGCTTACGTGCACTATGACCTGACAATGTGTCAGGATACAGAGCAGTGCGGTGCGGGCCGGAGAGTGACCACGGAGAAGTGAGTAATAGCAAGAGCTTCACTCCTGCTCCGTGGTCAAATGACACAAACGAATCCTCGTTGCAAAAAACTTGCATGGAGGATTTTTTTGTGTTGAATTACTCGATTCAATCGAGTAATCATTTCAGCCCTACTGTGGCATCTCATGTATTAGACAGTGGGAGGGGGCTCGGCATCCGATTGATTGCTATGCCAGCCTGGGACCTTGTGAAGGATCCCAGGCTTTCGATAGCAGACTGCCTGTTAAGTCCTGCCTGCAGCACAGATTAACAGGAAGCCTGGCAAAATTCGGTAGACTGGCAAGTCTAAGGGAACTGAATTACAGTAAAAAATCTCATTGTAACGAGGGGTTGGCGACAAGTGCTTCCTTCGCAGTACCGCCTGCACCCTGCGCAAGGAGAGGGACAAGGACGTAGCCTGCGTCCTCGTCTCCATGACAGCAGGCGAGCTGCAGGAGAGCCGAGCGCCGATAATGATCGGTGCTCGTCTGAGTTGGGCTGCTGTGAGTCACGTGACGACGGCCACGTGATGTGACTTACCAGTCAGGCCTATTTAAACAGGCAGCCTGCTGGCTACAGGTTGCCTGTGAATAAGGTCTTTTCATTTACCAAGCTCTCTGTATTGGTTGTATTGTACCTTGACCTCGGCTCTGTTTCCTTGACCCTGCTTCTGCTTTTTCCTCTGTATTGACTTGACCTCCTGGCATTCGGACCTCGGCTTGTGTTTGTTGCGATTTGGTTATTCCTTTGTACTGACGTGACCTCCTGGCACTGACCTCAGCTAGTTTTGACCTTGCTTACTCTTTTATATGTATCTTTTGTCTTGTATTTTGACCAGTGCTTATATTTGCATTGTTTGTGGATTTACCCCTCCGTGCCTGCCTGTCACTTTGTTTATTTTCTCCAGTTTCATTGTTCCCTTAAGGCCCAGCACGTACTCAGTTTAGGGAACGTCGTCTAGTTGTACACCGTTGCCTAGGGCAGACCATGCAAGTAGGCAGGGACAGAGGTGTGGGTTGAACTCAGGGCTGTGCAAGCTCTCCCATCTGTGACACAAATGTTTTAAAAAAATCTAATCACTCCCTCCACTTCTTAATTTTACTTATAAAAATAAACAATAAAAAAAATCATAATTGGTATAAGCACATCCAAAAAATCTCTAAAATATTAAAATATAAAAATAGTAATATGTGCTTTTCGTAAAGGAGAATGAAATCTAAATGGCCAATTTGCTGTTTTTTGGTTCATATTGCCCGCTAAAAATAGAAAAATAAAATGATCAAAAAGTTTGTATGTACCCCAAAATGGATCCAATAAAAACTATAGCTCGTCCTGCAAAAAGTAAGCACTCACACAGCTCTGTCGCTGGATATATAAAAAGGGTTCAGAATACAGCAACGCAAAGGTTATTATTTATAGTAAAATATAGTAGAAACTACAGATGTAGCAGAGTTAACAGCCACAGTTGGTGACTTATTATATCTAGTTAACACATTACGACTGTGACTGTTAATACTGCTACATCTGTATATAAATTTGGTATTGCCGAAATCCTACTGACCTGCAGAATATGAATGTCCTGTTACTTTTAGCTCACACTGAATGCTGTAAAAACTAAAACACTAAAACCATGCGGAAAAAGAGATTTGTTTTTTTTTCTCCCTTTTTGCAATACAAGCTATGATGCATAAGTAAATAAGGTAAAAAAATAAGCTGCCATATGGCTATGTGAACTAAAATTTAAAACGTTATAGCTATTGGGCGGCAGAAAAGATAAAAAATCAAAGCACAAGAAAGAAAATGGCCTGCTCTTTAAGGGTTAAATAAATGCAACTTTCAAAAAACTAGAAGAAATTCCAGTAGCAAAGAATGGCAAGCACATGAAAGTCAAATTCCCTGTACTGCTAGCCAGACTGCATGCACCCTTTATAGCAACTGTATTCTCTGACTAGAGAATGGAGAAATCCATAGATTGATCTGCTCACAGTTCCTTTCATGTTTACATTTGAATATATACAGGAGCTCTAACCAGAGAGAATATAATATCTGAGGCGCATAGAGAACTCAAGTAACAATGCCTTCGAGCAGTACTAGCACTTTCAAAAATGAGAAAGTTTATGCATTTGGAAGGAGCTTTCACCAGAACATTTTTGGTGTTTTAGATTGGTGAAAAGGGTTCAGATTTCCTCAGGAGTGGATTGGCCATAGACCTTACAGGGAAATTCCCTGGTGGGCCAATGCCCAGGGGGCCACCTGAGCCCTCTTCACGACCGGCCAGTGGAAGTTTTGGGGATGTATTTGTGCTGCTGGCTGCAGTATTTTGTGATGGACTGTGGTATTTGGCTCTGTTAGGGTGGGATAATGTGCCACAATATGGTATTGCTGGCCCTGACTTTCATTAATTTGGACCCGACTACAAAACGGGGCCACATTAAGTTCCCAGTCCGCCCTGGATTTCCTTCACAGTGGCACAGCTATAGGTAGGACAGAGTTAGAAGTTGCCCCTGGGCACTTGTGGCTAATGACCTCCCTGTCCACAGAAAAGGAGGAGCAGTATTTTAAATGCCTTGATTGCAGGTACCAGATAAGAAATGACAGGCGGCACTCACCCACTGACAGTTAAAAATGCTTCTTTATTCTTCCAACACACTGACAGTAGCCGGAAGAAGGCCAGCAGCGCGAAACGGCCGTCGCTACTTCGGCGCTCCGTGATCTGCTGTCTGCCCCAGCCCTTACTTTGTGTCATGTGTGTTGGATGAATAAAGAAGCATTTTAACTGCAGTGGTGAGTGCCCGCCTGTCATTTCTTGTGTCTTCCTGAGCTGAGCACCACCGCACACTGCATATATACCGTTCACTGGATGTTTGTTTGGCAGTAACAGTACCGAGCAGTGCCGCCCAGGACTTTTCTTTCTCTCCCCCTGCATCATAGTATTTTAAATGCCACCTGATCAGTAAAAGGCCCTATTACAGATTTTGTATTGAGGTCAAGGAGATTTAAATTATGGTTCCCACAAATTTTTTTTATTCTCTGACCTGTTAGAAAGGTACATGATGTAAACTATAGTGAGAGTAATCTTCCTACCAGTGACTGTATTTTAGGAGTTATAACCACCCTTCTGGATCCTCAGCTATGTCATGTAGTCAACACTCTGAATCTCAAAATAAGGGCTCTTTCACACTTGCGTTATTGTCTTCCGGCATAGAGTTCCGTCGTCGGACTCTATGCCGGAAGAATACTGATCAGGATTATCCTAATGCATTCTGAATGGAGAGTAATCGTCAGGATTGCATCAGGATGTCTTCAGTTCCGGTACGGAACGTTTTTTGGCCGGAGAAATACCGCAGCATGCTGCGCTTTTTGCTCCGGCCAAAAATCCTGAAGACTTGCCGCAAGGCCGGATCCGGGATCAATGCCCATTGAAAGGCATTGAATCGGATCCGGCCTTAAGCTAAACGTCGTTTCGGCGCATTGCCGGACCCGACGTTTAGCTTTTTCTGAATAGTTACCATGGCTACGGGACGCTAAAGGTCCTGACAGCCATGGTAAGTGTAGCGGGGGAGTAGGGGAGCAGTATACTTACCGTCCGTGCGGCTCCCCGGGCCGCTCCAGAGTGACGTCAGGGCGCCCCAAGCGCATGGATCACGTGATCACATGGATCACGTCATCCATGCGCCATGGGGGCGCTCTGACGTCATTCTGGAGCGCCCGGGGAGCGCACGGCTGTAAGTATACCGCTCCCCCGCTCCCCGCTCCTACTATGGCAACCAGGACTTTATATAGCGTCCTGGGTGCCATAGTAACACTGAAAGCATTTGGAAGACGGTTCCGTCTTCAAATGCTTTCAGTACACTTCGGTTGTTACGGATCCGGCAGGCACCTCCGGCAACGGAAGTGCATGCCGGATCCCAACAACGCAAGGTGTGAAAGAGGCTAACACAACCTCTTATGTGTGGAAAGGAGGCAGTTTCTCTAGCATTGCTATAGGAAGCCCTCAATGGCATTTTTATAGGAATGAATAGAGACGTAACTGACTTCCTGTCCTTGAGCACAGAGTTGACCACAGCACTCGCCCAAGTGTTTTTTTTTTGTGGGTGCACGTCCCCCTAGTTGGTTTTCCCCCACCAGGATCACCCAAGTCTATGTATGTATTCATGTAGAAGACGGCACGTCAGGCTTCCCTTTCTCCTACCCTGACTTCCTGTCCTGTTTCAGTTGGAGATCAGAGTGCTGGTCACATGACACAACAAGAGACTCAGAAGGGAGGTTATAACTCACATATACAGGTCACTGATAAGAAAATTACCTTCACTACAGTGTTACATCTTTTACATTTCTAACAGGTCAGAAATAACAAAACATGTGGGAGTGCTTCTTTAAAGTGAATCTCCCACCTCACAAGTCAGATGAAGTACAGTACTACATGAATAGTACTTTTGCCCCTGACTCACAATAGCTAATTTGAAACCAGTCTTGCCAGGTTATGGACTGGTCCCCATTTTCCCTGGCTAGGGTTGTGTAGGGAGTTACTAACAAGCCAAGCTAGATTGAAAACCTGTTTGGTCAGCCCTGCCAAACAGGCCCTGATAGTGCAGGAAAAGCAACTTTACTAAGGAACAATCTCTGAAGAAAGAAATATGGAATTTATACAGATGGTTGAGGGACATACAGACTGTGACAGTAAAGGTACACACGCCTATGGTTTGGGACTTTACGGCCCATGGTCTGGATTAATTGCTTCTGGTGCCCACCATTCTTCTGAGACAGATTGACAACCCATTAAGGACTGCATCCAGCAGCTAAGAACTGCAGAAAGTTTAATGAGAGTTTGCATGACTGTGATCATTTGGAGAGACTGGCTTGGTACATTTAGATGCAGACTTGGAGGGGAACATCCTACTGCCTACTCCTAATACTGAGCCTTCAGGAAATTATTGCCTTATGAAATACTTCAAAACTGTGCATACTGCTTATATTTGTGCCTGCAACCTCACAATCTAGTCAGTAAAAAGAGACTTTATTGTGCTACCAAGCGGCCCTGGGAAACTGCCTCCACCATCCACTGACATCTGAACCTGTTCTCCTGCCTTGCACACTGCTAAACATCCACAATCAAGGGCACCCACCCTGCCACCAGACAGCAGACCCAATCCCAGGGTGTGCCTTAAGGGGAACAAAGGGTGCTCATCTCCATTCACTGCCCATGCAGCTGGGTGAGAGCTGGATCGGGGTTAGCCACCAGGAGAACTACAACCACCTCATTTCCTCGGCCCCACTCCTCTCTCTCCACTCTCCATCCCCCCGTGCCTCCCCCTACAGGCCGATGCGAGTCAAAGGAGGGACTGCTGAGCATGCGCACATAATGGAGAGGACTCAAGGAGAAGTCCTCTCAATGTATTCCAGTGCATACTTTGTTAATCAAACAGAGGAAGATGATATGACTGAAAAAGCATATTGAACACCAGAAATTCCTTTTATTTTCACTAGGTGCACCATAATGATGTTATATAAAAAAGGGTCACTGTTGGTGATAAACGTCTTAACCCCTTTTACTCTTGGTGATTAAACGCATTAGCATTTAGTTTTTTACTCCCTGTCTTTCCAGAGCCATAACTTTTTTATTTTGCCATTTACATAGCCATATGAGGCTTTTTTTGTGTGGAATAAATTGTACTTTGTAATGGCGCCACCTAATATTGCAGACGATGTAGTTGTAAGCTGGAAAAAAATTCTGTGGCACAGTAACACAGTTTGAGAAAGGCACTAAGCTGTTTCTATACTGCCAGATGCAGTCATTAGCCCGGGTGTCTGCTGTATGAAACAACAGAAACCTGGCAGCTATGGCGCCCGCTGCATTCACGTGGAGATGCCATCTTTAAAGACCCAACTTCCACTGCGGTTGGGAAACGGTTAAAATGTAATTTTAAAGGGGTTGGTCCATCTGGCACTTCGATGTCATATAGCTAGGATATGCCACCAATGTCGTAGAGGTGGGACCCGGACCTATGTCTAGAACTGGAACCCTCAAAGCGAAGGAAAGCCCATTGCACATTCGTGGTGTGCTCCCCATTCACTTTTAAGGGAGTTCCAAAAACTACATACAAGTGAATGGAGAGCGCACAACACAAGCCCGGCTACCTCTCTATTCATCTCTATGGGATTTCCGGAAACAACCGAGCCAGCACTCTGCTATTTTCAGCACTCCCACAGAAGTGAATGGAGGGCAGCCCTGTTCTAGCGATACAGTAGGTGCAGGCCCCAACATTATGCCAGTAAAGTGCCAGGTGGACTAACCCCTTTAACCGAAGAAAAAGCTGAGCCCTTCCTGGAGACTGTGCAGATCCTGTCCAATCACACATTTCCAAATACATTGCATAGATGACTTGCCATTTTACTGCTCATTAACATGACCTGACTTTTGACTTGAGCATTCACTTTTGCTTATTTTTATTTTTTATTTATTATACTCACTGATATAGCGCTGTATATTCCACAACACTTTACAGACATTAGCATCAGACTGTCCCCAATGGGGCTCACAATCTAAGGTCCCTATCAGTATATCTTTGGAGTGTAGAAGGAAACCGGAGTACCCGGAGGAAATCCACGCCACCACGGGGAGAACATACAGACTCCATGTAGATGTTGTCCTTGGTCAGACCTAGGATCCCAGTGCTGCAAGGCACCAGTGCTAACCACTAAGCCACCGTGCTGCCTATGTTAAACGCAGACACAAATGATGAACCTAACCCTTATGGACCAAACAAAAGAGACTTTGGGAATGATTTGCAGATTTCTATTACATTCCATACGTCTAGAAAGATGGTTTAGAATTATTTCTGCCTTATTGCTTGCAGAGATGAGTATATCAGTTGGGACACTGCCATCTAGTGGACGCAGGTTTGTTTTAAATAAAACACTGAAAAGGGTACAGTGTGAAAGGCTTAGCAAGAAAACCACAAACTAATACGGCATGAACAGATGTTCGCATGTGGTTTACAAAAATCCACTGTAATATTAAAGCTTCGCTAACACGTGGAGCAGTTAGGAAACTCTAAACTACTGTACATGATTGCTCCTTTGCTACACTTATGCTAAATAAATAATTTGGAGATGTAATGAGAGCAGATTGCTGTTAACAGTGGCATATGTGTTTTATTGTACTTTCAGTTCACCACACGGTTGGCATGTTTATTGCTGAATAGTTGGTACTAGAGTTAATATGCTTTACAATATATCAATACAATGTTTTCCTGCAAAATATGCATGCTATATGTATACTGTCCCTACTGCTTTTAAATTCTGTATAATATAGGATTATAATATTATATAATATAATAGTTTTATATAATACATATAAGGTAGAAACGACTGAGGCATATTACTAAAAAGGATCAATATGCCATTAAATTAATGTAAATACATAACATTTAAGAGGATATTTACTGTATTTGCAGCCTTTTTAACATAGTGGATATTGGCTCTATCAAAGGCGCTGTTCACTTTTTTGGGCCTGGGGTTCCTTGGACTTGTCAGAGGAGATAACACTGGAACAGCCTGCTGGATACCTTTAGCGCATATGTGATATGTGAAATTAGTCTTGTATATAGACATACACAATAATGCTCCTACTGTCTAGTAGTAAACCTGTCAAACGTTTCCCAAAAGGTCCCTTTTGTGAACTGTGGCCACTGAGAAGCATGTCTAATATGCTTTAATGGGTATTCTGGTTAGAATTTATCCGAATACAGCTTTCAGCTACCTCTGGCAGAGTGGCAGTTCCATAGAGATGAATGAAGCAGCAGTGTGTATGCACAACCTCAATTGATTTCTGGGGTTGGCGGCCCCTTTCAAGTGATCGTGGGGGTCCCAGTGGTCAGACCCCCAGCAAACTAAATGTTATCCCCTACTGTGATATGGGATAACTTCATGT
The DNA here is from genome assembly GCF_905171765.1 of Bufo bufo. Taxonomy (NCBI): domain Eukaryota; kingdom Metazoa; phylum Chordata; class Amphibia; order Anura; family Bufonidae; genus Bufo; species Bufo bufo. The sequence goes on from NC_053389.1 coordinate 702,014,202, forward strand.
AACCAAAATAACCCTTTAAAAAGTATTTGCTTATATATTTTTTTTATAATTGAGGTCAATTGCATATGGATACAAACATACGGGTATACACTTACATATGTTCAGGTCAGTAGGAGAAAAAAAAGACAAGCAAATCTCTGTAGAAATGTAAAGAAAACGGAAAATAATACCATCTTTATAGTATAGTATACCCTTTTTGATAGTGTATCCGTATAAATATGAAATATTTAGGAGATATGAGACTGAGCATAAATTTTAGTTTGTCTAGGGCTAGAGATAGTAAGGCCACCTCTGGGCCGCAAGGAATCACAAATCCTACTACAGATTCTGCTAGGGATGTAATCTGAGACCAGAATAAACGTATGCTAGGACATTGCCACCGAATATGCATAAGAGTGCCAGTGGCGGATGAGCATCGCCAACAAAGGCTCGATGTAGTGGGATAAATAATAGACAATCTAGAAGGGGTGAAGTACCATCTATAGAGTAGTTTCCTTGATGCTTCTAAGTGGTTAACACAACGTGACGTGCTAGTGCTTAGGGAAAGCACAAATTGCCATTGTGCTGGTGTAAAGGTTTTGTTAAGATCCCTTTCCCATTTAACTTGAAACAGGATTTTTTTCAGGGTGGCAGTAGATTGTAACTCCCAATATGCTATAGAAATGCCTTTTGTAAACACTAGAGGATTTTGGCAGTAGGTTGTATATGAGGTAGATAATGTGTTTTGCTTGGTATTCATAGACAACAATAGGTGTCAAAGCTGAAGATATTTGTAGAAGTCTTCCTTAGGTACCTGAAAGAGGTTTCTTAATTCCGAAAATGAGAGGAGGTTATTGTTAAGTGTCATATGAGCCACAGAGAGGATTCCCTTACCTTCCCATTGTGAGTAATTTGTATCTGGTAAGCAGGATGTAAAAGGCCGATAATTGAGCATCTACATTTCTAAATGGGAGGACTTTGTATATGAGTGTGCATTTATTCCATAGTGATAATCCCGCTTGGCTAGTCACCGAGGGAGAACGTGGGGATTTCTTTGAGAGAACTCCTTGTCAGATTACGTGTTGCAGAGAAGGGGTTCATATGAAGGTGGCTTTCATTTGTACCCTATGGAGTTACTAATTGCCCAAAAATTGAACCAGTTACCCAGATATACACTGCGTGCAGAATTATTAGGCAAATGAGTATTTTGACCACATCATCCTCTTTATGCATGTTGTCTTACTCCAAGCTGTATAGGCTCGAAAGCCTACTACCAATTAAGCATATTAGGTGATGTGCATCTCTGTAATGAGAAGGGGTGTGGTCTAATGACATCAACACCCTATATTAGGCAACTAATTTAGGCAACTTCCTTTCCTTTGGCAAAATGGGTCAAAAGAAGGACTTGACAGGCTCAGAAAAGTCAAAAATAGTGAGATATCTTGCAGAGGGATGCAGCACTCTTAAAATTGCAAAGCTTCTGAAGCGTGATCATCGAACAATCAAGCGTTTCATTCAAAATAGTCAACAGGGTCGCAAGAAGCGTGTGGAAAAACCAAGGCGCAAAATAACTGCCCATGAAATGAGAAAAGTCAAGCATGCAGCTGCCAAGATGCCACTTGCCACCAGTTTGGCCATATTTCAGAGCTGCAACATCACTGGAGTGCCCAAAAGCACAAGGTGTGCAATACTCAGAGACATGGCCAAGGTAAGAAAGGCTGAAAGACGACCACTACTGAACAAGACACACAAGCTGAAACGTCAAGACTGGGCCAAGAAATATCTCAAGACTAATTTTTCTAAGGTTTTATGGACTGATGAAATGAGAGTGAGTCTTGATGGGCCAGATGGATGGGCCCGTGGCTGGATTGGTAAAGGGCAGAGAGCTCCATCGACGCCAGCAAGGTGGAGGTGGAGTTACTGGTTTGGCTGGTATCATCAAAGATGAGCTTGTGGGGCCTTTTCGGGTTGAGGAATGGAGTCAAGCTCAACTCCCAGTCCTCACTGCCAGTTTCTCGGAAGACACCTTCTCAAGCAGTGGTACAGGAAGAAGTCTGCATCCTTCAAGAAAAACATAATTTTCATGCAGGACAATGCTCCATCACACGCGTCAAGTACTCCACAGCGTGGCTGGCAAGAAAGGGTATAAAAGAAGAAAATCTAATGACATGGCCTCCTTGTTCACCTGATCTGAACCCCATTGAGAACCTGTGGTCCATCATCAAATGTGAGATTTCAAGGAGGGAAAACAGTACACCTCTCTGAACAGTGTCTGGGAGGCTGTGGTTGCTGCTGCATGCAATGTTGATGGTGAACAGAATCAAAACACTGACAGAATCCATGGATGGCAAGCTTTTGAGTGTCCTTGCAAAGAAAGGTGGCTATATTGGTCACTGATTTGTTTTTGTTTTGTTTTTGAATGTTAGAAATGTATATTTGGGAATGTTGAGATGTTATATTGGTTTCACTGGTAAAAATAAATAATTGAAATGGGTATATATTTGTTTTTTGTTAAGTTGCCTAATAATTATGCACAGTAATAGTCACCTGCACACACAGATATCCCCCTAAAATAGCTAAAACTAAAAACAAACTAAAAACTACTTCCAAAAATATTCAGCTTTGATATTAATGAGTTTTTTGGGTTCATTGAGAACATGGTTGTTGTTCAATAATAAAATTAATCCTCAAAAATACAACTTGCCTAATAATTCTGCACTCCCTTTAGTGCAAGATGGAATAAGTGGTCTGTGTTTGTGGCTAGCAAATATCCTTCCCTGCCAAAGCCACAACTATAATTAAGAGTCAAGATACAATTTGATATTGCGCCTCTCCTTTGTGCATGGTGTAGCACTAATTTGTTGCTTTATTGTTGTTGTTTTCTTACATCTGTATAATCTACTGTATTGTAAGATCATATTATATACGCCCTTCGGGTTGTACTGTTTCCACCTCTATGTACAATTGCTATTTATGACATTGTGATAAACTGTGATGTTCAATTCTCAATACAAATTATGGAAATAAAAACAAGGAATTTTAAATTATGAGTGCCTACACCTGGATCATGACTAAATGAGCACATAAAGAGGTAGCAAAGTTTGCCCTTTTTATGCCCATCAGAGCTGACAGCTTGTTAAAAAAAAAAAAAAAGGGTTGATTTCTTTGTTGGGCATCTCTACGTATTTGGAAGTTCACTCTGTCAATTTACCAAAAGGGTATCATGCTAATACTGTACCTCATTACATTAGCTTTGCTACTATAAATAAACAAATTGATTGGTACAATTTCCCAAAAGTTTAGGATTTCAGCAAATGCAAAACTTTTCAGTTTTGTTCCGCACAAATCACTACAAATGGCAGCCTCTATTTTACAGAGAAGACAGAGAAGGACCACAGGACCTCAAACAGTGGGCCACTGGGCTTCCCCAAAAGGCCCTACAGACAGCCCTCCCTCTAGCAGAGCCAGTGATGAAGGACTAAAGGCGTGAGTAACAATAAAACAGTCCAACCAGGAAATGCTGCTGCCCTGTGGGGCTTTACATAGGATAGGGAGGATGTCAGAGAATGAGAGACAGTAAAGCACAGAATACAGATACAGTAGATAGTGGGTCAGTGTTAATGAGTGTGTTACAGCGAGGAGAAGAGAATAGATGTTTAGGCCCCTTTCACACAAGCGAGTATTCCGCGCGGGTGCAATGCGTGATGTGAACGCATTGCGCCTGCACGGAATCCAGACCCATTTATTTCAATGGGTCTGTGTACATGAGCAGTGGTTTTCATGCAGCATGTTCTATATTCTGCAATTTTCACTCAACACTGGCCCCAAAGAAGTGAATGGAGCTGCGTGAAAATCGCATCGCATCCGCAAAAAAGTGCGGATGTGATGCGTTTTTCACGGATGGTTGCTAAGAGATGTTGTTTGTATACATTCAGTTTTTTATCACACGCATGCAAAACGAATTAAATCACGCAGTTTTCATTGAACGCATCCGGACCTAATCCGGACACGCTCGTCTGCAAGGGGCCTTAGATGTGCAATAAATAGAGAGATTTTAGAGAAAGATAGGAGTCCTACTTGCAGCAAGCCAGATTGGGGTATGCACTCTGACGCCAATAATATGCAATGGCTGGGTCGGGTTTAGGTAATAGTTTATAGTTTTGTTCGTGAGGCCAATTGCAGCGTGAGCAGGGTACTAACACAGGGCCCTTTAAGGTATTGTAACTCACGTACCAGGTTAGGTATGCCAGAGTGGTATAATGTCTCTGTGTGATAATGGCAATAGTGTCAACGGTGTCTCCTACCTGGGTACGGCTGGACTCCTGGATCCTGGCTCACTTGCAATAAAATGAGTGTGTTGCTAGTAGGAGTAATTGAGGGATTTGCAGCAATAATTGAGATCCAGACCTTTGGTAAAATTCTAACTGGTCTTTACTTGTTGCAGCATTAATCCACGTGAGATACAGCATTAGTCTGAAGTCCGAGCAGGTATTGGCAATGTGTGGCAGGAATCTGGCTTCTGCTCATGTGCCTGGAGCTCTTTGCAGGATAAGTCGTCTGCTTGTGGCTCTGTAATGTGGCAGGAATTTATATCTTCTGCACTTACTATCTTCTGCTATCTTGAGGACTGACTAGCTAAGGATGAATTTGGCTTCTCTTGGTCTCTGGACGGTACTCACAGTCGCGCTCACAGGGTATGCTTCTTTCTGGAGTTCTGGAGGTGGCTGCTTGCTTCTACCAGCTGAGGCTGCAAGGTTCAGGCTGGCAATGATGATCAATTGTCTCAGCCGAGACAAGATACTGGCTTTGGATGCCTATATCTGGGAGATCCTACACACACACACACCCTACCCCTAGCAGCGGTGGGTTATACACTAACTCTAACTTCCTCTCCACCCATGAGGCAGGATGTTGGAACATTCCACACCTCCTCACAGAGAGGGGAGCTAAACTGGAATGTACTATTCCAGGCTAGAAACACTAAACTGAACTAAGTCCCTGCTAAACACATTGCTGCAGCTGGTGAACATGGAAATTACAGCAATATACATTTACAAGGCTTAGAATGCACATTTGTGAGGAAATTACAGGAAATTACACAATATGACAATGTTAATGCCCTTAACAGGTTGTAGCAGGGTAAAAGAGTTTCATAACATAACTCTGGGATGTTACATTACTCAGTCAGTCAGTGTGAGTGTGATAGTTAGGCAGGCACAGGCAGCCATTGTGGAGGGTGTCACTGAACAGCTACGCATCTATAGAATCCAATCTCGTTCAAGAAAAAAAATCACATTAACCGAGGAACAGAAAACTTACATGATGGCTTCCATTTCATCCTTTTAGTTGTAGATCCATTAATTCTCAGGCTCCTATTCTGCCATCCAAGATAGCCTCATCGCTGTTCACGCATTGGTAGCCTAAGACATTTCTTACTTGTCTGGCCCTGCTCACACGAGCAGGGATGGCCAGTCCCAGGGCAGCTGAAAGTCTATGGTTACCCAATGCACAGTATGCATCAAGAAGTCTGACAAGTGCTGAATCCATCTTAGAAGGCAGAAGAGAAGCCTGGAAGTTATAAATGAAAATGCAAAAAAAATTTAAAAAAAATCCAGGGGTAAGAGGGTTAAAACAAGAGGAATGAGGCCCCTGCTTGCAAGAGCTTACAATCTGAGGACATAGAGGTGACACAGAAGGTAACAAGTGCTTGTACAATGGTCACCAGCCGATATCTGTAGTGCTTCTGCGTGCACAGTATGTGGATATTTAATGATGGATCAAGTTCAGAAGAATGATGATGAAGGGGCTGAATGAAGAAGAGTTAGATTAGGGGAAATGATAGGCCACACTAAAAAGATGTGTTCTTAAGGAGCTGCTAGAACTTTAGATACTGTGAATTAACCTAATTGCCTGTGGTAGGGCATTCCAGAGAATTGCTGCAGCTCAAGAGAAGTCTTGAAGACAGGAGTGAGAGATTCAGATTATGGTGGATGTAAGTCTTAAGTCATTGGCTGAACGGAGAGCATGGATAGGATGGTAGTCAGAAATAAAGAGCTTGGTGGGAATAAGTAGTTTAAATTGAATACTGTACTGTATGGGCAACCAGTGCAATGACTGGCACAGGATTGAGCCATCAGAGTAGGAGTTAGAGTAGAAGTTAGACAGATAGATGAGCCTGGCTGCTGCATTCAGGATAGATTGGAGAGGGGAAAGTCTGGTGAGGGTGAGACTAATTAGTAATGAGTTAGAGTAATTGAGACGGGAATGAATCAGGGTGTAGATTGTAGAGATGTAGGTGCAGGTGATATTACCGAGCAATCGATTAAATATAGGGGATGAAGGAAAGATCAGTGTCAAACATAACATCAAGACAGAGGGCGTGTTGTCTAGGCATGTTGGTAGTGCACACACTGAGATGGAGATATTAGGTTATTAGCATGCGAAAAAAACACAAGTAGTTTTGTTTTTGAAAGATTCTGTTTCAGATTGAGAGAGACATGATGTTAGAGATAGCAGAACGACAGGCCGGTGATATCATGGATGAATAAATAATGGGTGCAATCAGGCATAGACATGGTACTTTAAACCAAATCTGCTTATACTCATGTCTCCAGATCAGGCCTGTGTAGAGATAAAGAGGAAACAAGACTGAGTCCAGAGGAACCTAAACAGCAAGAAGGTCAGATGTCTGGACCCCATGCTGAACGGAAAGGCATGGCGGTCAACAGGCAGAGCTGCACACAGACTAGATGTCTTCCCTCCAGAGAACCAGAAAGCCGTCTCATGAAGGCAGGACATACACAGGACAGGAACAGAAGCAGAAAGCACTGCAGCAAAAGACATGGAACAGACAGGTCAGAAGCAGTTACACTGCTAGGCAAAACATGGAACAGACAGGATACAACATCAGAACAGGTACATAAGATCAGGCAAGTCATGGACAAGGATATAAGACAAACAACATCACTTTACCAGGTGCCACCACACAGAAGGGCAGATAGCAAAACCCCCTGGGCAGCAGCAAGGGGCTACACCCAGCAAGGCACAGGACAGACTTGACCACAAGCCCCACAGCTCACAGATAGAAATAGCTGCATAATGAGGGCAACTGAGGAACAGACCAGGGAATAATAACCCTACCAGAACCAGACACCAAAAGAAATAGAGCATCACCTCAACTCAGACACCAGTTCACAACACTAAAGGCCACAGCCAGCACGCATTCCCAAGTAACCAGAATACACAGAAGAAAGCCAGTACGCAGGAGAACCTGCAGCCAAGCCTGCATGGAAACAGTGACAAGAACTGCACTGAGATGCAGACACGACGGAAGTACACATATTGACAGGCAACAGTTCACCACACAACACCGCAGCCAGCATGCAACCCCAAGACAACCAGCATACACAGGAGTCAGCCTGCAGCCAGTATGTGAGAGGGCATGCAGCCCGCTACTGGGCCACAACTGTCACAGTGAACCGCACTGAGACAGATACACTAAGAGTGTAGTATAAGACAGAAAACCAAGAGAGAAACGGTGTCCTTAGGGCCAATAGATTGGAGCATGGTGAGGAGGTGATGTGGTCCTACAGTCAAATGCTGTAGTAGTTATCAAGGAGAATTAGTACAGAGTAGTCACTGTTGCATTTTGCTGTCAGAAGGGTGTTTTGTGACTTTGATAAGGGCAGTTTCTGTAGAATGTTGGGTGCTGAAACCATATTGTAATGGATCAAGGAGAGAGTTAGAGGAAGAGATAGCGGATTAGGCAAGAGTAGACCAGGAGCTCCAGGAAATTTAGAGATAAAGGAGAGATTAGTGACAGACCTGTAGGTAGTTGTGCAATATGGGTCGAGAGAAGATACCAGAAAAAAGAGTGAGGGTTGAAAATTTGAGTAGTGACAGCTAGGAGAAGAGACCTGAAGGAGGTGTGAGGGTATAGAATCAGTAGTGCACTTGGTAGTGCAAAAAGAAGAGAGGAGCCTGGAGACTTCTTCTGTGACTGGGTCTAAAGGGTGTTACCAGTTGGGAGTGTGTCCCTGCACAGTCTGCCAATGGCAGCACTGATGTAACAGTGTCAGACTGTGCAGGGACGCCCTCCACTTGTAACATCTAGATGTACCTTCATTCCAGCAGGAATAATAGAGGAATGGCACAACATAAACCCATAAGAATAAATTTTCCAAACTGAATTGTCATTTCATGTGGAACACAATTATTTAAGAAAACAACTGTCAGGAGTGGTGACAGGTCCTTTCAAAGATGAAGACGCTAACAGACATACTATAGTAGTGGGAACCATTAGTTAAATTACTTCCATTGACTTCTCGTGACATTAGAGAGATCTAATTAATATTAATTCTATTTGACCAAGTCAACGCTAAATGGGAAGAAGAGAAGGGGGTTCCAGTAAGAGAACTGTAAATCCTTCTTGCTCACCACTAGGTTTGAGACAACTGCTGTGCATCTGACTGTTGCCTTGGGTAGGGTTGGGGTAAGATTTCTGATTACATACAATTACATCATAATAGAAAGAGAGAATCCAGCTTCTTGTGGAGTAAAAAATAGTTCTTTATTGGCTCATCGTATAAAATCCACCAAAATCACAGGAAAAAGGTGTACAGTAACATGTTTTGGACTACAGAATCGAGCCCTTCATCAAGACTGGATATTGGATATTCTATTAGGCCCAGTTCTGGCCTTTTTTCCGTGCTTCGTGGATTAAAGTCAGAGGTGAGAGCCGCAGCCATTTCTATCATTAATTACATCATAATGGATGGTAATTATCTATGAAAGCATTAGATGCATCTATAACATGACAAAACGCTGGCAATAACAAAACTGCCATAACGTAAAATGCGTTCTTACCGGAATCACATTCCCAACATTAGAGCTCATAGTAACAGAGGACAAGTGATAAAACATACCATGGCATATTTTTTAATAAGCTGTGGGAAAAATGATGTGGATTAAAAACTTTAGAAGTTATTTTAATTATGTAACTAATGTGACTGTTCACACTTATCTGTTCAGATGCCAGCATGGAGCAAGTGGTTTTGTCCAGCATGTCTTGTGGCCAGGAAAGTATATTTAAAAAATGCTGCTCTTGTGTGGAGTTTAACTTTTTCTTTCCTCAACTTCTTTTGCAATTTCCCTTTTCTACTTTTTTCTGGTGGAACTGAAGAATAACTCTATCTTTTAAAGTATATTAGGGGCAGATGAATCCGCATAAAACACTGACTTGTGGTTTTTATTATACCGTATATATAATTTATTATACTGTCATGTAAAAATGACTAAAATAAAAAAGATTACTGTAAAGAGTATGTCAGGAATGAGCTTCAAGCTTATGCAAAAGCTAGTTATGTGCCTATCTATGGCTGACCTCATTAGCATCAGACTGGCCCACCAGAGTACAAGAGGATGCTCTGGTGGGCTCAAAGACCCATGAGAAAAAAAATATTTAAACTGACTTAGAGACTATAACTTGCCACTATGGTCTACTTCTTTGATTGAATGCCTTTAGACTTATTGATGATATAGGGGTTAGGCCCCAAGAGTAATTTACTCTAGTAGGCCCCAAGAAACCACAGCCTGAGCCTAAACCTCATGGTTCGCTATATGTGATAACATCACTCTGTATAATGTGATATCATCAGTGGACAATAAGCTCTCCATGCAGACCTGACCTAGCAATCATTTATGTAGTATGGTGAAGAGGAGGCGGCACAGCAAGCCCTTCACTACTGTCATCAGCAGGTATCCCTGTGGCACCACTGGTCACATATTCTGGTAATTTATGTTATCATCTATTCACAAGATAGAGAACAACTATAAAAAATTTGTGGGGATCTACCTCTGGAGCTCCAGTAATTAAAGCAATGAGACCACCACACTCACAAGTACCACCAAAATGAACCGAGCAACAGGTTGAGCATGCAAACTGTGGCTCCATTCATCTCTATTGGTCCTGTCAGAAATATCAAAGTGTTGTACCCAGTTAGCTCTGGCAGTTCCACTGAGATGAATGGAGCCACAGTCCACATGCCCAACCCGCAGATCCATTCATTTTGGGGGGCCCAGCGGAGTATGGGAAACTTGTTCTCATGATCGTGGGGGTCAGGAGGTCAGAAATAAAAGGTACACATGAGCTGTCAGCTGCTAGGACTCAAAACTACAAAGTCACTTGCAGACAGACAGATTTTTCAACTCTTGCATCTCAGAAATTGCAGAACATTTTTAATAAAGAACAAATGGAAAAAAAGGTTTTTAACTAAAAAATTTGTTTAAATGCAATCATAAAAAATGCCCCCCCCCCCCCCCCGAGGTGTACATAGATGTTAATGGTCTATTCTAAGGATAATCCTTTAATATTTTACTTCTCTAAAGCCATTTTAAAGATTTTAAAAATGTAGTGCTGAGTGCTGAGCATTTTACAAACTGTTGCAGTGCCCTATCCAGGCATCTGAGTGGTGTTCTTTTTCCCCACTTACATTACTGTGGGGGAAACTACGTATATACAAAAGTCGTGATTAATGGTGTCCAATATAAGGCATTTTAATTGTTATGTTTTCCTGGATTTTGCTCCAACCAGTCATTTGTTGTCTCTTTTAGCCTTTGTATTTAAGCGGCTCTTTCTTGACATGATCATCTTTATGTAATGTATATTTTTATAGGCATTGTAGTATAATGCATAGAAATGTAGGTATGCTGCATTGCTATATCTCTTCTATCAATCATACAGAGCAGCTGTATCTGTAAACCAGAAGAGGAAAAAAACATAATGCCAATCCCTTTAGGGACTTTTTAGAAGTTTTTATTGAACTTTGTGGTGGAATGGAATGTTGGGACAGCTTCCCTCCAGATGACATAATGCCACGTGGCCTCTGATTAAATGCATCTGGGGTCCCCCCGGCAGTTGACTCTTTATAACTCTTAACATTATCAGCAAAAGTGCAGACTTGGAGTTTGTGGGGATATTAAAGAACACCTGTCTGGCACTTTTTTCCCTTTTTGTCTTATTAAGCTTTCTAATAGACTTTAAATAAAACATATTATTAAAAGGTCTAATAATACATTTAATACATTTATACTTACTATGTAAGATTCCCATCTTTGCGTCATAGGCACGTCCTGGGATCACAATGTACATCAGTGAGCTTTGTTTATATAGTGCCAACATATTCTGCAGAGACTGGCACCTTTTACAAAGCATACTGCCTTAAACAGTATTTCTAGACTAAGAGGGTGTCCTTCACCTAACTCCCCAAAAAGATTGCTCACATTAAACAGTTGAGTACATACAAAACAAAATTTACACAGTCACATAGTTGCCAATAGTAACACATTTTCAGAGACAGTCCCAGGAAATTTGGCCTGGTTAAAGGCTGAGAATCGGTGGAACTTACAAAAACCCTGCCACAAGTGGGGTGTTTCCAGCATAGTTGGGCATTCTAGGGCGGAGTTTACATATCCTAAATTTCCCAACTACTATGTTGGTAAGTATCCAGTCCCTGAGCCCAAAAGGTCAATAGTTTAATGCCCCTGCCTAAAACGAACACTCTAGTGGATGTGTTTTTGGAGTGTGGGAGGATGCTGAAGGAGACTCACACAAACAAGGAGAAAACATACAACTCCATGCAGGATGCTACCTTTGGTCAGATTTGATTTGGATACAGGATCCTAGTGCTGTAAAGCAACAGTGCTAATCTCCGAGTCAGACATCATCAGGGAGATTTATGAGAAAGGAAAGTATCCATAGCATTTCACAGTCAGTGAGATAGTTTTTTTCCATATTCAAAGGGTTTCAGAAAAAAAAACATGGAAGCTGATTGGTTGTTATTGGCAATTGCTCCACTTTTCCTTTGTACCAAGTTTATTAAATGTTTATACAGGTTGAAACTCGAAAAATGTTAATATTGTGCAAAAGTCCATTTATTTCAGTAATGCAAAGTAAAAGGAATTGCATTAATGCAGCTTAAAATTTGAATTTTGGGAAAAGGTTCAATATTCTAGGCTCAAAGTGTCACACTCTAGTCAGCTAATTAATCCATACCCCCTGAGCAAAGGGTACCTCAAAATTGTGACTTTGGGGTTTCATAAGCTATAAGCCATAATCATCCAAATTATAACAAATAAAGGCTTGAAATATCTTGCTTTGCATGTAATGAGTCTATCTCATATTTTAGTTTCACGTTTTAAGTTGCATTACTGAAATAAATTAACTTTGCACGATATTCTAATTTTTCACCTGTATGTTGGGGTTATTTTTGGCTAAAGAGGATTTAGAAGTGTGTTCTTTCTCATTTAGCACAGTTAAAAAAGCTACTACCACTATCATAAATGCAATAAAACCAAATTTATATTACTAGATGGACTTATTTTCCATTCCCTTAATATTTTCCTATAATATACATATATGTTAGTGATGAATCTTGACAAAAGATACATACCGTACCATACATACCTATAAGACACACTGGACTATAGGACACACCTAGGATTTGGAAAATCATATAAATTTTTTTTACCAGACCTCAAATAATACCATAATCCTCATCAGACCCCTGAATCAGACCCCTACTCTTCATCAGACCCCCAAATCACACCCCAAGCTCCATCAGCCCTCAGATCAGACACTCATCAGAACCCCAAGCTCCATCAGCTTCAGTTCAGTTCAGACTCTCAGATCCCCAAGCTCTGTCAGCCTCAAATCAGACGCCCCTAACATCTATCAGCCTCAGATCATCCCCCCCATCAGACTCAGATCAGACCCCATCAGACTCAGATCCTACCCCCAGACCTTAGATCTCATCAGCCTAACATAGGACACCTATCAGACCTCAGATCAGACGTTAAAAAATAGTGTGAAAAATAACATTACCTCACTTTTTCCTCGACAGTGTTTCCACTCACCACACCCTGATCTTCTTCCGGCCCGTGCAGCACCATGACCTGACGTCGCACAGCCATCAGGATACAGTGCAGAGCCGGGCCCAGAAGAGGAAAAGGGAGAATGAATAGAGCCAACGCCGCACTTCCCTCACCACTCCTGCACCTTCTGCATGCTGATGACCGATTCCATAATAGAAAAGGAAAATTAGCATTCGGACTATAAGACACATTGCCACTTTTCCCTCACTTTTGGTGAAAAAAGTACATCTTATAGTCCGAAAAATATTGTAATCTTTGCCCAGTTTATGATGATACTTTAATAGAAATCAGGACTATTTGTATTATTTATGAGTTTAACACCTCTTTGTGATTTTTGTCATAATAAAAATATATTTAAAGTAGTTTAAAGTGGTATGCAGTGATTTTTATACTGATAAGCTATCCTTAGGATAGGTCACCAAAATCAGATCAGTGTGGGTCCAATTCCCGGAACCTATAGTGATCAGCTGTTCTGCAGTAGCTCTGGCATCAGAACCACACAGCTCTGTCCACTGTGTAATACTTCCCCCATTGAAGTGAATTCTGCAGTAACCAGCTCCATCCTGTCATGGTGGGGAGTGGAACTCCCCACCGAACAACAAGAGGGAAACGGGAAAGCAACTAGGCCTGGACAAAGGGAAAATGGAGCTGGTCACCTCCTAGAGCCACCCTAATCCTGGCCCTGACTCCTATCCGTATGAGCGGACCCAGATGGTAGGACGGCTCATACCCAGGAAACTCAGACCCTGGAATCCCTGAAAAGCCCTACGGATAATAAAAAGGGCTTGAGACGATCTGTTCCTCCAAGATACGGAAGAACAGGAGTCTCACTAGGCCTAGATGCAGGGAAAGGAGAAGATCGTGAACAGCTACTGGATCGGCAGGTAAGAACCCAGAACAACACACTTACCTGTCGTAGCCACAACAACTGGAACCCATGTATTTGTACTGGAGCCCACACACCAAACAGGACACAGTACAAACACCAAATATAACAAACCAGTACACCATTAACTGCCTGGACCCCATGCCGAAAGGATGCATGCGGCCTCAGGCAGAGGCTGCTCACAGACTTGTTGTTCAAACCTCCGGGGAGCCCTGGAGCCCTCTCATCGAAGGCACAGATACACACCCATGCAGGACTGAGCAAAAACACCATAGACAGACCAGACATGGAACACCAAACTAGATATAACAACACCTACCCATACATAACAACACATGCATATAAACGGATAGTGAAAGGAAGGTAGGTGTAAGGAGACAGAGAGGACATCGGGGAGACATCGATGTCCCACAAGGTGGCCCTCAAGGACTGGGGCAAAGTAGAACACCCAGGACAGGAGCATAGCTCCAGCACCAACAAAGGCTGGAGGACAACGAACTCCAGCCTACAAGACACAGGCAATATAAGCACCTAGTGACCACACCCAGCCAGATAGTTAACCCCACGAGCTTCAGACAGGGGAGGAATCAGGAGAAAGGGAAAAGCACACACATGCTGAAAAAACACGTTCCCTTGGCAACCAGCATGCACGGCTAATGTGTCACGGCAGACAACACAGAGACAGTGACACAGCCGTGACACATCCACTAGACAGTGCAGGGAGTTTGACTTCCATTAATCTGATATTGAAATCCTACCCTAGGTTAGGCCATCAATATAATCATTCCAGAGAACCCTGTTAATTAAAAAGCCTATAAAACCAATGACTAAGGTATTCCTCAACAGATCAATCACAGTCTATACTGGGATAGATTTTTTAATATGTCTGCCCTCTACAAAACCCCATCAATATAGAAGTAGCTGATTATATGAGATAACAATGAAGGTAGTGCAATATCTATTACCTTCTGATCAACAGAAGTCCTAGGGAACCAAAACCTACACATAATATGTTTATGACCTATCCTAATGTTTTATCCCGTAAACCACTTTAAAGGGGTTATCCAAACCCTTTAAATGCCCCTCCAAATCCCCGGGCCCCTCATACAGATTGTACTTACCTCGTCCCTGGCACCTGCCTCGATCCTGATGCCGGCATGGCCGCCACTAGATCTCTCTGTCGCACGGATTAAAAACATCCGTGATAGGGGGGGAAGGGGGGGTTTGCAGCCAATAGCAGGCTGTGATAGGAATGAGCCTCCCTGGCATCACCTGTGATACTAGGGAGGCTCGTTCCCGTCCCAGCCTGCTATTGGATGCCCCCGTCAGCGGATGTTTTCAGCGGCCGTGTGGGCATCAGGAGTGATGCGGGTGCTGAGGAGCGAGGTAAGTACAATCTGTGTGGAGGGGCCTGGCATTTGGGGGTGCATTATAGGGGTTGGATAACCCCTTTAACCTTATGTTCTGTTCCCCACAATGTATTTTTCATCTGACATCTGTGTTAATGGATTAAAAAACTGGAATACATTGCATGCATAATTTGTCTAATCTGTCATTCACTGACTAAATTTATGAAAAAGGATCTGTCAACAGATAATTTTTATATATTTTTTTTTACCAAGGAGCTCCAGGAATTAATTGAAAACTGATGCCAATTGCCAAAATGATAATACGAGCTTTTAATTTTCATGCAGCTCCACAGGTTTACCTAACATATGGTTACAGGGAATATTTTAACTTGTACCTCTTCCTCATTGACTCAAAACAATGAGGTTGACTGGAATGACAGACTCACTGCCAGTAAAATGTACGTATGTAAAACTTGAAAGCAAAATCTGGAGAGAACATTTCTTTAAACTTTATCCTTAACTATCTGATTTGAAATTTTAGAACTTTCTTTTAGAAAAGAGACTCCAGGGACTGAATCTTCCACCTCGGCACAGACTTCTGCACTTTCTTATATTTTAAATTGATACTGATAAGTTAAACCAAATCACCCATGACTTCTCCATAGCCTCTCAGAATATCCTAATTGGGCCCTCTTCCGTAATCTTCTGCTCACTTTGTCTTGTTACCCATAGGAAATTGGGAAATTTAACTCTCATTGCTATATTACTTCTAAAACAGAATCATATTTAAGCAGAAATGTGCCTTATGGTATATAGATTTTTTCAATAAATTACATTTTTACAATGGGAAGGGATACAGTCTTCAGAACATTGTAGTGACAATGTAATACAGTCAACTGAGGCATTCAGTAACTTCCCAAAACTCGAGCTTTAGATTGTATAGTTTTAAAAATATTCTCAAGTTGCTAATGTAAAAATAGCATGGCTACCCCAGATGGAAAGCTGAGTGTACTGGGACAGATCACACTGACAACTAAAGACTCTATACTGGTGCAAAGTGGAGAAGTGAAGAGGAAAGTTTTTTCCCTTTTGGTTTCTCTTTATAATTAAGTGATGAGCGCAGGTGCCATAATCGTTTCGACGAAATTCGCGAATATTCGAGTAGAATATTCGTTTTATATTCGTCGAAATAGAATATTCGTCATTATTCTTGTTATCGCGATTAATATGCGATTTAAATAATCGCGTATTGCGATTTTAACTTATAGGCTACTCTCCTATTGAAATAGCAATGCGATTAATTCAAGTTATAATAATCGAATTTCGTTTTAACTTAGGCACTGCTATATTCCATATTCAATTAAGTTCTAGCTTAATATGGAATATAGGCAGTGCTAAGTTAAAATCGAAATTCGATTATTATAACTTGAATTTTTTTTTTTATTGTTTTATTTTTTCTTTTCCACTTCCCTAAAGTTGTTCTTACTGTCCTTTGGATTCCTAGCTTCCTGGCTGCTCCAGTCAGTGCCCGTTGCCGCTTCTGCCGACTCATGGAGCGTCCCCATCACCATGGGAAACGTCTCCATATACTAGAATGTACTGTCGATTGAGAATTACGTGAAAAATCGCAATTCGATTATTTCAAGTTATAATAATCGAATTTTGATTTTAACTAATTCTAGCCTAATATGGAATATAGGAGTGCTAAGTTTAAAATCGAATTCGATTATTAGAACTTGAATTAATCGAATTGCGATTTCAACTTGGACCTGGTTTACTATGGTTGGCTTGGTAGAATTAGCGAATATGACGAATGTATTCGTCATATTCCACAAAACGAATATAACGAATGTATTCGTCTATTCACCAAAACGAATATAACGAATGTATTCGTCATATTCCACAAAAAACGAAGATAACGAAGTATTCTGCATCTTCGTTTTAGCTCCATATTCATCAACTTTGCTAATTCTAGGCAATCAATAGGAAAGTTTACTATAGAGACAGCTAAGTTTAATTCACTAGGCGATTATATGACTTTTTTTTATAAATAGAATAATTATAATAATTATCAGGTATTATAATTATTCTATTTTTTTTTTTTAATAAAGCAGTCATATAATCGCATAGCGAATTAAACTAAGCTGTCTCTATAGTAAACTTTCCTATATGATTGCTAGAATTAGCCAAGGTTGACGAATAGGTAGCTAAAACGAAGATGCAGAATACTTCGTTATCTTCGTTTTGTGGAATATGACGAATACATTCGTTATATTCGTTTTGTGGAATATGACGAATACATTCGTCATATTCGCTAATTCTACCAAGCCAACCATAGTAAACCAGGTCCAAGTTGAAATCGCAATTGATTAATTCAAGTTATAATAATCGAATTTCGACTTTAACTTAGCACTGCTATATTCCATATTAGGCTAGAATTAAATATAGCAGTGCTAAGTTAAAATCGAAATTCGATTATTATAACTTGAAATAATCTAATTGCGATTTTTCACGTAATTCTCAAATCCGACAGTACATTCTAGTATATGGAGACGTTCCCATGGTGATGGGGACGCTCCCATGAGCACGGAAGTCGGCAGAAGCGTCAACGGGCACTGACTGGAGCAGCCAGGAATCCCAAAGGACAGGTAAGAACAACTTTAGGGAAGTGGGAAAGAAAAAAATATTAAAAAAATAAATAAATTAAAGTTATAATAATCGAATTTCGATTTAACTTAGCACTGCTATATTCCATATTAGGGGAATTGCGATTTTTTCACATAATTCTCAAATCCGACAGTACATTCTAGTATATGGAGACGTTCCCATGGTGATGGGGACGCTCCAAGAGCACGGAAGTCGCAGAAGCGGCAACGGGCACTGACTGGAGCAGCCAGGAAGCCAGGAATCCAGAAGGACAGGTAAGAACAACTTTAGGAAAGTGGGAAAGAAAAAAATATAACAATGTAAAAAAAAACAAAAAAAAAAGAAAAAATATTCGAAATATCGAATTTATATCACTATATAGAAATATGCGCGGGAATTAGCGAAATGCCGATATTCGCGAAAAAAATTCGATATTCGAATATTCGCGCTCAACACTATTTATAATTGCAATGGCAGTAGCAAACCAACTTACAACCCTGCGATAAACTAGTCACATAGAGCGAGAGCATCCGCCTATGAGTGGCCAACCTAGATTCACTGCTATGGGAGTTCCGAAGAATATTGCAGTCTCATGGCGGTGAATGGATAGCTGCCCGCACTTGAGCAGTGCACTCTCTGTTCACAGCTATGGGACTTCTAAAAATAACTTCTATAGCGATGAGTGGTGAGCACACTGCGCATGTGCGGTGTGCTCCCCTTCACTTGGGGGCCCTGTTCTTTAGATAGGAGCCGGTCCCACCTCTGGGGACCACTCTATCTGACATTGGGACAATAATAAATAAAATAAATATTCCCCTGCAATGTGACCTTTATAAAACTAATTGAAGGGCTGGTTTTCTCGACTATTCATCAATATCAGATAATATAGGAAAATAATTTAATCTATAATTTTTTTTATATCTATTAGGGATGAACATCATGCCCTCATATTTAGAGATGAGTGAATCGAAGCTTACGAAGTGGAATTCGATCCGAAATTCAGGAAAAATTTGATTCGCACCGAATCCGAATTTCCTCAGGCTTCGTGGTAACGAATTAAATTTTTTTCTTAAATGGCTGCTGCACATGTGAGGACATGGAGCAAGGAACTCTGGGAAGGCGGCATCACCCATAATGCCATGCATGCAGCCAATCAGCAGCCAGCCAGCCCTGTGATGTCACAGCCCTATAAATAGCCTCAGCCATCTTGGATTCTGCCATTTTCCAGTGTATTTAGTGCAGGGAGAGATGTCAACAGGCACTAGGGACAGTGCTCGAAAAAACTTCATTGAGCTAAAAAAATGATTTACAAGTGCAGGGAAAGATTATTCAAGGTGTAGGTAAAGGATAGGGAGGAATCATTCCACAGCATTTATGTTGAATAGGGTTCAGTAGGGGAGGTTACAGCCTGGGTAATAGGAACAATCCTATTACACCTTGCTGCACTGACTAGGCACCCAAATTACCATTATTTAGCTCTGTAATTCCAGCAAACTGTTCTTGTTATTGGGGTGTTACAGCCACTTAACAGGGATTTTTGCAAGGAAATATTTCTATGTCTCATGTGCCCTTGTGCGGTGGCAGTTATATGTTCTAAAGCATTTTTTGGCTTGTATTAGTGGAAAAAAAAGGGCTTATTAGCTGTTGTGTTGTGAAGTGCTAAAATTACAGCACTTTTTTGTCATGTGTTAGTGGCAAAAGTAAAATATATTTGCCATTCAGCGGTGCAGTTATATGTTCTAAATCCTTTTGTGGTGTGTATTAGTGGCAAAAGAAAAATATATTGACATTCAGCGGTGCAGTTATATGTCTAAAGCCCTTTTTGGCATGTACTAGTGGCAAAAGAAAAATATATTTGCCGTTCAGCGGTGCAGTTATATGTTCTAAGGCCTATTGTGGTGTGTAATTAGTGGCAACAGAAATATATATTTGCCATTCAGCGGTGCAGTTATATGTTTCTAAAGCCTTTTGTGGTGTGTATGAGTGGCAAAAGAAAAATATATTTGGCATTCAGCGGTGTAGTATTTATGTCTAAAGCCCTTTTTGCATGTACTAGTGGCAAAAGAAAAATATATTTGCCGTTCTGCGGTGCAGTTATATGTTCTAAAGCCCTTTTTTGTGTGTATTAGAGTGTGAAAAAAAGGCTTATTAGCTGTTGTGTGGTGAAGTGAGAAAATAACAGACTTTTTTGGGGTGTTTTAATTTCCTTTTTTATTTATTTATTTGATCTAATCTAACTGTATGTCAGACAGAGAAGTGCCAGGCCCTGCACAAGTGGTCAGGCCCTTCTTCAGCGGTATATGATATGGCAGTGACTGCGGGCGGGTGTGCTGGACCACAGCCTGTGGTCCAGCGCACCCGCCCGCCGTCACTGCCAGATCATATACCGCTGAAGAAGGCTGATATAGGCCGAAACATTCGGTACTTTATACAATGTGACTCTGATATATGGGCATCCACTGGATCATGTATGCAACATGAAATAAGTTGTGAATAATACATTTCACTGATTAATGGCAAATTGAATTAGCTGTGTGCAGCAATTTTTCTACCACGGATTACGACTAACAAGTCTTTTGCGAGCACCAGCGACAGCAGTGTGAGGTACTTCATTCTGTGATTACTGCACAGGGAGTGCAGAGGCCTAAATGTTTCTGGCACAGGCAGAGGTCGCAGCAGAGTAAGGGGCCGTGGCAGCACTGGTCACTTCGAGAGGCCTGAGCTCCCAGTGTCAGCTAGCGGTCGTGTCTTGACCAGCAACCCAGCAGTTCTTGAATGGTTGACTCGATATTCAACACAAGTGACATCAGACACCCCCAACCAAGAGTCAGTGGGTTTGTCAGACACAACCCTTAGTTGGCATGGCTGGGGAGCAAGCCCTGTGCCCTCACCTGTCCTCAACCTGCCTCTGTCCTTTTCTGTTCCCACAGCCAGAGTAATATTGTATGCTGTGGGCTCAGCTCCACTATACAGTGAGGACGAGCTACTAGAAGACAGTCAGCAGCTACTGGTAAGCCAAGATGTGGAGGAGACATCCGCCGTTTCCTCCACTAGGTGGGCAAGTAATGATGAGTAGAGTGGCGTGGGAGCTCGTGTTGCAAGACGGTTGAGGAGGACATCAGTGACGTGCAGATAGTACTCAATGATGATGATGTAGCTTATCGCACTTGGGAGCCGTGTGACGAAAGGGCTTCATCATCATAGGGAGAAGAGGGTTTCAGCTTGCCCGTGAGGCAGCAGCAGAGCCAGCAAGTTGCTAGCAGGGCCAGGAGTCAGCAGGGTGGCAGCAGTGGGAGGTCGGGAGCCAAACGTGCCCGGGGTAGACCACCCTCTTCGCAGGAGCCTACCTGCCCGGGAAGTAGCGGTTCACAGAGGCAGCGGTGGTAGCAGACAGTCAGTGTGTAGTGTTGGGGGTAAAATCACCTACTCGGCAGTGTGGCAGTTTTTTGTTAAGCCGCCGGAGGAGGTGAATATGGCCATATGTAGAATCTGTGGGCAGAAGGTGAAGCGTGGCCAGGGTGTCAATGTTGGCACCACGGCCCTGCGTCAACATATGCAGCGCCACCATAAAGTGGCCTGGGATAACTGTGGCTCCTATTTGGTGGTCCAGCCTGCCGCTGCATCACCCAGTGGCACACAGCCGATTTCAGGCAGCCAAGGCTCCACTACCTCAGCCATAGGGAGCGGTCTGTCCTTCCCATCATCTGCTGGTCCTGATGCTCCTGCTCCTCGCCCTCCTACTCCTCATCAGTCATTCCATCAGCAATCGATCACCGAAGCGATTGCCAAGAGACAACATTATGCGTGCACTCATCCAACGGCGCAGAAGCTGAACGTGCTCCTGTCCAAGTTGCTGGTGCTGCAGTCCCTCCCTTTCCAAGTGGTGGACTCTGCACCTGTCAGAAAACTGATGGCTTGTGCCAAGCCGAGGTGGAGAGTCTCAAGCCGTCATTTCTTTGCCAAAAAGGCAGTACCAGCCCTGCACACACATGTAGAACAGAAGGTGGGCCAGTCCTTGGGCCTGTTAGTGTCTGCCAAAGTGCATGGCAGTGCCGACGTGTGGAGCTGTAACTACGGTCAGCAACAATACCTGTCCTTTACGGCCCACTGGGTGAATGTGGTTCCTGCACAGCCACACCAGCAACTTAGCCAGGTGTCGCCGCTTTCGCCTCCACGTTGTCACGCCGTTGGTCCTGCGACAATGTCCGCCTCTGCCTCCTCATCCACCTCCGTGTCCTCAGCCTCCACTACAAGGACAATTCACAGTGCCCCTCCAGCATACCACATGTGCCGGGCACGGCGGTGTCATGCTGTTCTGCACCTCATTTGCCTGGGTGAACGGAGTCACACAGGGGAGGAACTGCTCTGTGTCCTTCAACAAGAAATCGATTCGTGGCTTTCTCCGCGACAACTGAAGAATCGAAACCATGGTGACCGACAAACGGGAAAAACATGGTTGTCAGCGCTGAGCCATGCGTTCAATCTGGATGTGAAGCGGTTCCTGAAGTCTTCCACCCACCGCAAAGTACAACCTCCAAGAGCAGCAGCAGGAGAACGGCATCCCTCAACATAGGCTGATATGCGATGTTTCCACCCATTGGAATTCCACCCTCCATATGTTGGACCAACTGTACGAACAGAGAAAGGCCATAAACAATTTCTTGATGATCCAAGCGGACAGGAGTACTCAACTGTGTAACTTTGATGTCAGCTAGTAGCAGCTCATGCTTGACACCTGCCGTTGCTCAGGCCCTTTGAGGAGGCCAGGTTATTTGTCAGTCGCCAGGACTATGGGATGAACAATGTAATTTCACTGCTTCATGTCCTGGAACAGATGTTGGTATATCTGGCTGGTTAGGGGACTGGAGAAGTGGTGCCTACATCTCACGGCTACATGTGTAGCGAAATGGGTGGTTTTTATACACAGGTGACAGGAGAGCAGGAGCAGCCAGAGGAGCTACAGGGTCGATGAGGGAAAGGAGGCAGAGACCCCAGATACCTGTGGCAGTATGCAGTGGAGATGAAGGCAGGGAGTCCCTTCAGAGTCACTTGCACAAATGACACGATGCATGCTCACTTGCTTGCGTAGTGACAGCTGAGGGATGACTTCTGGATCTCCACCTTGTATGGACCCTCCTACCGGTTCAAATGGGGGCCTTTTTACACCCGCAGAGATGGAGGACAAACTGAACTACTATAGAGACATCCTATGCAGTCAGTTGGCCACTGCCTACTCTCACATTCTCTCGCAGGTCTGACTTGGGGCCCTCTGCACTCACGTTCCCTTTCCATGGTAAGCTGGGAGGGGTGGGGTGACAGGAGCAGTAGCCAGCTCCAGTCAGCAGCAGCCTAAGTCTAGAGTTGCTGATGAACAGCTTTCTTCACCCGCATAGTGAAAAACCTACTCACCAGCAGCTAGACATAGAGCAGAACCTGAATCAGCAGGTGGTGGCATATTTGGAGTGCACCCTGCCAGCCGTCATTGACGATATGCTGGATTAGTTGGCAGCAACTGGCTGAGTTTACCCTGGAAAAGCTGTCCTGCCTGGCCATTAGTGGTGGAATCAGAGCAGGTGTTTAGTGCGGCGGGGGGCCATAGTTACTCCAAAAAGAACTCGCCTGTCCACCCAAAATGTGGAGAGACTGACCTTTGTCAAGATGAATCAGGTGTGGATCAGCCAGGATTTCCACACACCAATGCCTGATGCATCAGACTAGATCATTCCTGGTGCCACACCAACACTTTGACAAAAGAGAACGGTTTCTTCTGGCTACCTGCCTCAGCTACTATTCTGATGCTGCTACCCACCTGATGCCACACATCTGATGCCAAGTGCTCCTTCTTTCACCCACCATCTTCAGCTGGTACTGGTATTGCCACCCACCTCCACACTACTGTTTGTCACCTTGCCACTCTGTGGTCTCCTGATGCTGCTGCCATCTCCACACTATGTCACCTTGCCACTCTGTGGTAACCTCATGCTGCTGCCACCTCCACACTATGTCACCTTGCCACTCTGTGGCCTCCTGATGCTGCTGCCACCTTCACACTATGTCACCTGGCCACTCTGTGGCTTCCTGATGCTGCTGCCACCTCCACACTATGTCACCTTGCCACTCTGTGATCTCTTGGATGCTGCTGCCACCTCTACACTATGTCACCCTTTGCCACTCTGTGGCCTCCTGATTGCTGCCTCCTCCACACTTGAATTGAAAAACTCCTGCAATATGGTTTGCAGAAATGGTGAAATTTTATTGGTAAATGCGGGCTGTACAAATTGTGACGTTTCGGCCACAAACGGCCTTTTTCAAACTACAGCAGAAAATAAAATTTAAATAAATCAAAAGAGAGAATATACCAAGGCAAGTGTTGGTATATATATATATATATATTATATATATATATATATAGCAGGTTATACAAATTCATAGTATGTTACAAAATTCAACATGCATAGGTGACAAAATTCTGTATATAAAATGGTTCCAGAAGATCTGAGTCCCAGAATTGAAGTCAAGCCGGGTCCAAGAATGGAATCCAGGATGGAATCCTAAAGCAGTGATAAAGAAAACCATAAAGGATAAAATGCATCCAATCAAATGTAATCAAATATATTGCATGGCAAGTATAATAGTACATCTGTAGTGCTAAAGGTAGTGTAGTCTGTCATATAATACAGTAGGTAAAGGTACATAGGAGGATAAACCTACTGATATAATGTCTACTCTGATGAGGAAGTGGGTCGTTATACATATAATACACCAGTTGAACTAAAAGTATGATATGCTACCTTGAAAATGATCTTACTGGTCCGCTGGAGAGGGAGGGGGTAGAGCACCTGCTACAACCATGGCCATGGGACTCTGTCATTCCAACAGGAAGAAATTTCCATGTTGTTATCCCAGGTCAACCTCTCGGGAGAATTTCTCCAGACTCCGCCTTCTGAGTTCAAGTCAAGGGACCTAGAACGAGAATCCTGTACACTGTTGAAGTTTGAAATACATAGTGTAACATTAGCGGAATACTTGAAAGTACAAGCGTATCCCTCGAGGTCTACGGATACGCACTAGAGCAAACCTTTTTCAAGGATAATATGAAATTCTGCAAAATATTTGAGCAGATTTTTAATAAATGCTCTTTTGACCTAATGGCTTAACTCTCTCCTACTTACAAGATGCCATCCTCAATTCAAGATCGAAATCAATGTAATCGAAGAACAACTGAAAGCCATCCTCTCCACAGAAGACTACCATCAACTGAAAGATAAAATCAACTCAACTCTCCTACAACATCGCAAGGAAGTGGAGGCTACCAAGTGTAATAAATTCCTCCGGGACACTGAGGACTACAGGCTAAACCGTGTCTACAAGTGGCCAGATCCCAGTACCACTCGTCCAGGCCAATCCAAATGATGCTCTCTCTCCAGAGATTCATCCCTATTCAGATCAAACAGCGATACTCACCTACAAACCGGACCGGAAGAACCCAGACATGCACGAGGGAGAAGAGGACCAAGAGGAGGACTCAACCCCACGACACGCAGCAGCTCGAACATCACTACGAGATCCCAGGTAGAGTCTTTGGTAGTTAATATATCTTCTTACACCCTGGGACCAGCGGAGATGTTCTTACTTGAGAAGGGACTCTCATACTGTCCATCAGGTCAGCTGGATACATTTCAGCTTGACCTAGATTACAAAGTGACATCACTCAACCAAAAGCACAGGTCTCTATCCGTGACCTTGGTTTACACAACAAAAGCCATTTTATGCCCCTAAAAACCAACCAGCCAATGAAACGTTCATTTCCCCAGTTCAACGGGATTTGGCACAGTTCAAAATGAACCTAGCTAGTGGTAAATATAGGTTTACACATAATCTTGACAAAATACAGAGACAAGCCCTCTCCTCCCTTCTCAAGCGGAAGGAACTGATTTTTAAACCAACGGACAAGGGCGGAGCCCTTGTCCTAATGGACAAACACAAATACATAAAAAAGAGATATACCGCCAATTGAACGACAATACAGTCTATCATAAACTCACTGGAGACCCGACAAAACTAGTGACAGATAAAATAAAGAAGGTACTAAATCACTACCATACCCTGAATGTGATTGACAGTTCCACACTTGCCTTTCTCTCTAACACTAACCCAGTGACACCGGTATTTTGCATCCTGCCTAAGATACACAAAGATCTGCAAATCCTCCAGCCGCCCGATTGTGGCCTCCACTAATTCTGTTTTGTCTCCATTATCAATTCTTCTAGAAAAAGTCTTGACACCAATCATTAAAGAAACAAGATCCTTCTTACTCGACACCTACTCTTTTCTAGAGATAATATACACTTTACCTTCACTATCGCCCGACACTATATTAGTAACATGGGATGTGGCTAGTCTTTACACGTCCATCAGGGGCGGACTGAGAACCCTCAGGGCCCCCGGGCAAAATAAATCAAGGGCCCCCTTACAGGCCCCACCCATGTTCTGCTGCAAGCCCACCCTTGTCCCGCCTCCATGCCCCACCTCCAGCCACACCCTACACAATCTTAAATGTGGATGACACACTGTTATGGGGGGATCTGTGGATGACACACTGTTATGGGGGATCTGTGGATGACACACTTTTATGGGGGATCTGTGGATGACACACTTATGGGGGATCTGTGGATGACACACTTTTATGGGGGATCTGTGGATGACACACTGTTATGGGGGATCTGTGGATGACACACTTTTATGGGGGATCTGTGGATGACACACTTTTATGGGGGATCTGTGGATGACACACTTTTATGGGGGATCTGTGGATGACACACTTTTATGGGGGATCTGTGGATGACAAACTTTTATGGGGGAACTGTGGAGGACACACTTTTATGGGGGATCTGTGGATGACACTCAACCACTCTCAAACCCAACTGGTCAAATTGTTAAATGGATCCCAAACACAATAATAACACCCTTCACCCCCTCCAACACTTAATTAACTCCTTCATGGCCTAAACTTTTTTTCCAAAGCAGAACGCAACCGCTAAATGGGGCTGAGTGGGCTGGCAAGGGGAGGGGTTAATAACAATAAGTGATGGATCATGGAGGATCATCATCGCCCTGGATAATGTTGCTCGGTCTTACTTTGCTGGTCTTTGCTCAGGGGTAAAATGCAAAGCTGTTTTCTGGATTATCCCACAGGGCCATAATCCTCCATCACTTATTGTTATTAACCCCTCTCTTGCCAGCCCACCCAGCCCCATTTAGCTGTGTGTTCTGCAGCAGAATTAAGGAATGTAAATTAGAGGGGAAGGAAAGTAACCAAACATAAAATCGATTTTAGAGGGAAAATTGTTAGGGAACATTCTTTTCTGTATATTTGCTTGTATATAAAGTGCAAGTGCTGCCAAAAATTACAAGGAAGAGACACTCTGCTACATACTCCTTCACCATCTTCCCAAAATTTTCTCTCTTTGTGACACTAGGCCTCAGGTTGAGGGAGCTGGTAGGGTGTCATAAAACTGTCCCAGGCCTTGGAGAGTGTTGTCCTGCCTCTGTTGGAACTGCTATGTGTTCCCCTCATCTCCCCTCCTCGGTTGGCCAAGGAACTACGCACTCTGCAGCCAGCATTGTCAGATGAAAATTTTTGGAGCAATTTTTCCACAAGAACCTTCTGGTATTGCACCATTTTGCTAGTCCTCTCTACCACAGAAATGAGAGATGAGAAGTTCTCTTAGTAACGGGGATCGAGAAGGGTGAATAGCCAGTAATCGTGTTGGCCAAAATGCGTACAACGCGAGGGTCACGGGAAAGGCAACCTAACATAAAGTCAGACCATGTGTGCCAGAGTCCCAACAGACATGACTTTGCTGTCCTCATCAGGAGGATGACTCTCAATCTCCTCATCCTCTTCTACCCATCCATGCTGAACAGATGGAATAAAACTTCTATGGGTACTACCCTCTGTAGCAGAGGCAACTGTCTCCTGCTCCTACTCCTCCTCATCATCCAATTCACGCTGAGAAGATGAACTTAGGGTGGTCTGGCTATCACCCTGTGTATTTTCTTCCCCCATTTCCATCTCTTCCACATGCAAAGCGCCCGTCTTAATTGTGAGCAGCGAGCATTTGAATAGACACAGAAGTGGGATGGTTACGCTGATAATAGCGTTATTTAATGCTGTGTTAAATCCTCAAAGTTGCGTAAAACCTCACAGAGGTCAGACATCAATGCCCACTCGTCGCTTGTGAAGAGCGGAAGCTGACTGGAAAGGTGACGACCATGTTGCAGCTGGTATTCCACTACTGCCCTCTGCTGCTCACAAAGCCTGGCCAACCTGTCGAACGTCGAGTTCCAGCGAGTGCTCACGTCGCACAACAATCGGTGAGCTGGCAATTGCAAGCGCTGCTGCAGCGTTGCCAGACTGGAGGAAGCTCTCGATGACTTGCGGAAATGGGCACAAACGCGGCGCACCTTCACCAGTAGCTCAGGCAAATTGGGGTAGGTTTTGAGAAACCGCTGAACCACTAGGTTGAACACGTGGGCTAGGCATGGTATGTGTGCGAGCTTGCCAAGCTCCAAAGCCGCCACCAAGATACGGCCATTATCAGACATAACCATGATTGGTTGTAGGTTGAGTGCAGTGGCGGATCCAGAGCCTGGTCTCGGGAGGGGCACTTTCAGATTATTTTCTGTCCGCCGCCACAAAATAATGGTGCTTTAGAAACAGACTACAACAGTGTAGCGGTATACTGTGTGGCACAGTGTAGGCTATATGTGTATAACAAACATATTCCACTTGAAAACTTACAATTACTTGACTTGGCCCTTGGGGATCTCGGACACCACTTCAACACTTTGGCTGGGGGGCTTGGTGGAGCTGATGTGTTTTATCCTACTGAGAAAGATTTCAAAATAAGGATTTGGAGAAGGGGCCAGAGGAATAGCAGAGCAGAGAGAGGGATGGTGCTGCTACTGGGGGGGTCATACCATGGGGGAGTAATAAAGCCCACCATAATGCCCCCCCAGTAGAAATAATTCTCCTTATAATGTGACAGTGCAAAAAATATACCCCCTTGTAATGCCCCCAGGTGAGCTAATGTCCCCATAGTGCCCCATAATGTGCCAGTATAAAATACCCCTATATAGTGCCCCCAGTAAATGTCCCCATAGTGCTCCACACCCTCCTTCTTCCTAGTGCCCCCCATAATGTACCAGTATAAAATGCTCCAGTAGATGCCCTCAGTGTCCCCCATAATTTGCAAGTATAAAATACCCCTTCTTAGTGCCCCCTGTAGATGACCCCATAGTACTCCTCTCCCCCTTCCCCATAGTACCCACCATAATGTGTCCCTGTATAAAATTGTACTGTACAGAGCGCCCCATATAAAATACCCCTTCTTTGTGGCCTCAGTAGATGCCCCTATAGTGCCCCCAATCATGTGCCAGTATTAATAACAGCCCCCCATGTGCCAGTATTAATAACAGCCCCCCCATGTGCCAGTATTAATAACAGCCCCCCCATGTGCCAGTATTTATAACAGCCCCCCCATGTGCCAGTATTAATAACAGCCCCCCATGTGCCAGTATTAATAACAGCCCCCCATGTGCCAGCGTTAACAACAGCCCCCCATGTGCCAGTATTAACAGCCCCACATGTGCCGGTATTAACAGCCTCCCATGTACCGGTAATAACAGCCCCCCATGTGCCAGTAATAACAGCCCCCCATGTGCCAGTATTAACAACAGCCCCCCATGTGCCAGTAATAACAGCCCCCCATGTGCCAGTAATAACAGCCCCCCATGTGCCAGTAATAACAGCCCCCCCCTGTGCCAGTAATAAAAGCCCCCCCATGCCAGTAATAACAGCCCCCCCATGCCAGTAATAACAGCCCCCCCCCGTGCCAGTAATAACAGCCCCCCCCCGTGCCAGTAATAACAGCCCCCCCCCGTGCCAGTAATAACATCCCCCCCTGTGACAGTAATAACAGCCCCCCCGTGCCAGTAATAACAGCCCCCTCCTGTGCCAGTAATAACATCCCCCCCCTGTACCAGTAATAACAGTCCCCCATGTGCCAGTAAAAGTATTGTATATATTAAAAAAAAAAAAAAACTCATACTTACCTCCATGTCAGCGATGCGATGCAGGCCTCTTCCGGCCTGTGTCCCGTGCTGAGGACGGCGATACAGATGACTATGGAAATGAACGCTTTTACAATGGAAGCTCTCATCTCCCTGAGCCCCGCCGCCGCCAGCTCGGGGGGGGGGGGGCAATTGCCCCGTTGCCCCCCCCCCCTGGTTCCGCCAGTGGTTGAGTGGCGAGAGCCACAGCTCAGTCTGGTCCCTTATCCCCTGTGGTGTGCTTTTTGTCACCTAAGCATTTCAGCTTCAGCACGGCCTGTATGCCGTTTCACCACTGCAGTGCTCACACTGCTTCCAGCTACTGACTGATGTCTGACTGGTGCTGCAAGATGATAATTCAGAGTGGAGGTAAGGAGGAGGCGGAGGAGGGAGAAGGGGAGGGTTGCAGCTACTAATGTAGGCGGCGGCGGAAACCCTGATGGAAGTAGGGCCAGCAATCCTTGGCGTCGGTAGCACCTGTGCTATCCGTGGGTATGACTCACACCCGTCCTCCACAACGTTCATCCAGTGTGCCATCAGGGAAATGTAGCGTCCCTGGCCAAAAGCACTTGTCCATGTGTCAGTCGTTAAGTGGAACTTCCTAATAACTGCGTTGGTCAGGGCACGGGTGATGTTACGGGACATATGCTGTGTATGAAGCTGGGACTGCGCCCATGAAAAAATATTGGCGGCTGGGGACAGCTGTGGATATTGGCGGAAAGCCTCAGTATCCATAAGCCTAAATGGCAACATTTCCAGGGCCAGCAATTTGGAAAGGTGTGCATTTAGTGCTATGGTCTGTGGATTGGTGGCTGGGTAGTTGCGCTTTCGTTCAAAGGCATGGAGTATAGACATCTGTATGCTGCACTGGGACACAGAAGTGGATGTGCTAGCTGATGGTGCTTGCAAAGGTCCAGATGCATGGCGGGAGGCATCCGGGCCTGCGTGTTGGTCAGGGGATTGGCCAGCACGTAATACAGGGGAAAAGGAGGCAGTGGTGTGACCCGCAGACACTGGTTGTGGACCCAGGCGTTTGTCCCACCTATTAGGGTGCTTTGGTGCTTTCTCTTTTGATTTATTTAAATTTTATTTTCTGCTGTAGTTTGAAAAAGGCCGTTTCTGGCCGAAATATCACAGTTTGTACAGCCGCATTTACCAATAAAATTCACCATTTCTGCAATCATATTGCGGGAGTTTTTCAATTCTACTGTGAACAGGGTGGGAACCCGACTCTCAGCAACCACTATAGCAGAGTACCATGAAGTGCTACTTCAAGATACTGCCTCCTCCACACTGTCATTGTGCCACTCTGTGGCCTCTTCATGCTGCTTACACCTCACCACTATGTCATTGGGCCACTCTGTGGACTTCTCATGCTGTTCCCACCCTCCCCACTTCATGACTGGGCCACTATTTTGTCTTTCGGCCTGGCTGACATCATCATTTATTTGACCTTTCTTCTGATCTGTCAGAAGGAAGAAAAAATGAGACGCACAACGGATCCTGTCTCTGAAAGACCTGTAAGGACTGTATGTTCCCATCCGAATAGACTTGTGATTTTTAGCCAATAGCAGGAGTGGGTACAAAACACAGAAGACATGCAAATATTCCATTCACATGTCATCTATGTTTTGGATCCACTCCTGGTCTTTTTGGCATTAGCAATACTGATGGATTACTGACCAAATGCTGACCGAGTGAAGGTGGATGCTCAACAGACAGGACCCGTTTTTTGGGGGTTACTGTTCTGACAGATCAGAGGAAGGGCAAAAAATCTGTGACGTGAACACAAACTTACTGCTGACACCCTCTCCACTCTGTCGGGGGGCTCTACTTGTATAAGTGTTTAATACAGTAGAGCAGGTTCTGTAGACATCTATGTGGAATCAGCTGATGAGGGTGTAAAAGGAGTGCGCTTCTTCTTGACGCTAACATCGACCTGTAAGGCTGAGTTCATACTTGAGTTATTTGGTCAGTTTTGGCCCCAAATAAGTATGCAGTGATTCTAAGAGCAACGCCTGTCATCTGCATGTCATACTGACACAGTATTATTTCACTACCACAGCAGACTCCCTATGCGTGTTACTGCAAGGCACAGTGTTCTACACCACTATAAAGGCTCTCTGCAGCCAAGAAATAGCTGTTTTTAACGTGATTCACCGCAAATAAATTCGGAACAAAACAGTTTTTTTCTGAAAATTCAGCGAACCAGCCAAATCGAATTGTTAAAAAATTCGCTCATCTCTACTCATATTCAACTTTAGTGTAGAATGAAAATTTTATAGTACACTGCTCAAAAAAATAAAGGGAACACAAAAATAACACATCCTAGATCTGAATTAATTAAATATTCTTCTGAAATACTTTGTTCTTTACATAGTTGAATGTGCTGACAACAAAATCACACAAAAAAAAAAAAATGGAAATCAAATTTTTTAACCCATGGAGGTCTGGATTTGGAGTCACACTCAAAATTAAAGTGGAAAAACACACTACAGGCTGATCCAGCTTTGATGTAATGTCCTTAAAACAAGTCAAAATGAGGCTCAGTAGTGTGTGTGGCCTCCACGTGCCTGTATGACTTCCCTACAACACCTGTGCATGCTCCTGATGAGGTGGCGGACGGTCTCCTGAGGGATCTCCTCCCAGACCTGGACTAAAGCATCTGCCAACTCCTGGACAGTCTGTGGTGCAACGTGACGTTGGTTGATAGAGCGAGACATGATGTCCCAGATGTGCTCAATTGGATTCAGGTCTGGGGAACGGGCGGGCCAGTCCATAGCATCAATGCCTTTGTCTTGCAGGAACTGCTGACACACTCCAGCCACATGAGGTCTAGCATTGTCTTGCATTAGGAGGAACCCAGGGCCAACCGCACCAGCATATGGTCTCACAAGGGGTCTGAGGATCTCATCTCGGTACCTAATGGCAGTCAGGCTACCTCTGGTGAGCACATGGAGGGCTGTGCGGCCCTCCAAAGAAATGCCACCCCACACCATTACTGACCCAATGCCAAACCGGTCATGCTGGAGGATGTTGCAGGCAGCAGAACATTCTCCACGGCGTCTCCAGACTCTGTCACGTCTGTCACGTGCTCAGTGTGAACCTGCTTTCATCTGTGAAGAGCACAGGGCGCCAGTGGCGAATTTGCCAATCTTGGTGTTCTCTGGCAAATGCCAAACGTCCTGCACGGTGTTGGGCTGTAAGCACAACCCCCACCTGTGGACGTCGGGCCCTCATATAACCCTCATGGAGTCTGTTTCTGACCGTTTGAGCAGACACATGCACATTTGGGGCCTGCTGGAGGTCATTTTGCAGGGCTCTGGCAGTGCTCCTCCTGTTCCTCCTTGCACAAAACGTGGAGATAGCGGTCCTGCTGCTGGGTTGTTGCCCTCCTACGGCCTCCTCCACGTCTCCTGATGTACTGGCCTGTCTCCTGGTAGCGCCTCCATGCTTTGGACACTACGCTGACAGACACAGCAAACCTTCTTGCCACAGATCGCATTGATGTGCCATCCTGGATAAGCTGCACTACCTGAGCCACTTGTGTGGGTTGTAGACTCCGTCTCATGCTACCACTAGAGTGAAAGCACCGCCAGCATTCAAAAGTGACCAAAACATCAGCCAGGAAGCATAGGAACTGAGAATTGGTCTGTGGTCACCACCTGCAGAACCACTCCTTTATTGGGAGGTGTCTTGATAATTGCCTATAATTTCCACCTGTTGTCTATCCCATTTGCACAACAGCATGTGAAATTGATTGTCACTCAGTGTTGCTTCCTAAGTGGACAGTTTGATTTCACAGAAGTGTGATTGACTTGGAGTTACATTGTGTTGTTTAAGTGTTCCCTTTATTTTTTTGAGCAGTGTATATAGTTGGGCCTTTTGTATCATAGGAGAAAAGCATATCTATGCAATAAGCTTGGTTCTGTTTCTGTATGTATGTGCAAAGCTTGCTTCAGGTACCATAGCTATCATTTGTGTTGAGCGAATTGAAGTATCTGAAGTGGACTTTGATCCAAATTTCATGAAAAATTTGATTGGTCACAAAGCCAAATTTCCTCGTGCTTCATGGTAACGAATCAATTTTTCCTAAAAAGGTGGCTGAAAATTACAAAAATTATACTTACCTCATCCACTTGCTCGTGGAGAGGCCATCCGTTCCCGTCTTCCTTGAAGAGAGAGGGATCACAGAGAGTGATCACGTGGTGACATCGTCAAGCTTGCCATGGGTCCTTTGGCGGATTTTCTTCAATAAAGACAGGAGCGGATGGCCTCTCCGTGAGCAAGTTGATGAGTTGAGTAGCATTTTCTTTAGCTCCTGAAAGGCTTAAAGGGGTTATCCAACCCCTATAATGACCCCCCAATGCCCGGGCCCCTCATATAGGTTATACTTACCCCAGCACCCGTGTCGCTCCTGATTACCGCACGGCTCATCACTGTTGCGGCCTGCTATTGGCTGAAGCAACCCCCCCTTCGCTGGATGTTTTGATCCGTGTGACGGAGAGAATCTGTGCAACCACGCGGGGATCAGGAACGATGCCGGTGCCAGGGACCGGTTAAGTATAATCGACTGTATATGAGGTGCCCCGGCATTAGGGGAATCATTATAGGGGTGGGATAACATCACTATTGTGTGTGGCATCTGAGGGGTTAAATGATGGGGGGGGGCAGCGTAATAGCCGTTCCCTGTCATTGCACTCGCTCCATACAATCAAAAGCAATTTGTGACAAAGTAATTCGTTACGAATAAAATTTATTTTCGAAGTTTGGCACATTTTTCAAAACTTCACTCATCTCTAGCTAGGTTTGGTTATCCAGGCATTCCGCTCTATCTAAGTGGCACCCATTAGCAGTGACAGGAACCTTAGGGTGTATCCACACTGTGTTTGCATTTAATGCGGAAGGTAGGCCTATGTTATGTGCCACTGTATACTGACGGATACACTCTTTTATCAAGTGTTGGCCGAATGGTGGCTCATGGATACAATTGAACTAAGATTTGGAAGATTTTCTGCCCTATATGTCAAAGTACCGTAGGCAGCAAGCAAAATGTGAGTACAGTTTAGCAAGCCCAGTGATAGCTAATACTACTCAGCATGAAGTAAAGTACTCCTTAGGCCTCTTGCACACGACCGTATGGCTTTTTCAGTATTTTGCGGTCCACAAAAAACGGATCTGCAAAAAATACGGATGATGTCCGTGTGCATTCCGTTTTTTGCGGAACGGAACAGCTGGCTCCTAATAGAACAGAACTATCCTTGTCCGTTATGCGGACAATAATAGGACGTGTTCTATCTTTGAACAGAACGGACAAACTGAAATACGGAAACGGAAGGCATACGGAGTACCTTCCGTTTTTTTTGCGGATCCATTGAAATGAATGGTTCCATACAGGTTCTTTCCCTTTAAGAAAACATGGTTTTCACCACAGTTTCAAGGGCATGCTCGGTAAACAGTTCCCAGCCTCGGCACAACCTAATGTAGGCTTAAACTTACTCTCTTGAGAGATATAAACTGGAGATTTACTTTGCCTGTCCTTGGAGCCAGGTGGTCTCTTCTAACTTCTGCAAGAGATGCAGAAAGAATGAAGGAGACAGAGAGGAAACAGCAAACAGATTATGATCTAACAACATTAGCCATTACTGCATGAAATACAAAACCTTGACACATATTAACAAATAGCACAATCTGCGGTTGCCGGAAGGAATTGGACACAAATCAGACTTATTTCACGGGTAGTTTTCTCCACTCTCGTTCACAGAATTCCCATGTGCTGTTTTATTATTTGTCAGAGATTAATGCAATTCATTTGGGAACAGTTCACCAGAGACACATCTGGAGCCCCACACAACTCAGCTGCTCCACATATGACTGAAACAACTTTTTCTTCCACTTCTGAAGAGTGTCGAGAACTCTTCGCAGACCAAATAGGCCTCTGTCTCCCCTCTGGCAAATGGTTTGCATTAAGTATGTCATCCACCTAACAAATGGCCTCATTTATTCTGCAGCTGGGATTATTGTTTTTTCTAATGGTTTTATCGGTGATTGGCTGTCCGAAGCCGAGCAGAATATTTAATTCCAGTTTAATAATTCTATCCTGGGAAATTCAGGGAATAAAAACTTTCCTTAAACTTTTCAGCATCCTGCTTATTTAGTGTATAAATTGCATAATTTGGAATCATCTAAATTTCACCTCAATATTTTTTTGTCTACTAAGTCTTCTAATGTGTGGCCACAATTAAAGTGATCGTCATAAAAGCACCCTGGGGGGTACGGGTTGAAAGGATAATAGATGTCACCATTTAGAGGAAAAAATTACTAATTTAAGAATGTCATCCACATGTTTTCCACCAGACTGAGATTAAGGCCTCTTGCACACGACCGTGGTTTGGTTCTGCATCCAAGCCACATTTTTGCGGCTCGGGTGCGGACCCATTCACTTCAATGGGGCTGCAAAAGATGCAGACAGCACTCTGTGTACTGTCCGCATCCATTGCTTCCTTCCGTGGCCCCGCAAAAATGATAGATCATGTCCTATTCTTGTCCGTTTTGCGGACAAAAATAGGCATTTCTATAATGGGACGTCTATTCCGTTCTGCAAATTGCGGAAGGCATGCAAAACATGGCACGTTCGTGTGCAAGAGGCCTAAATGTGTTTTATAGACATGCACAATTCCATTACACACAGTTGTACTGTTCATGTCCTTCATTGAGCTTATTGCTAAACATCCAAATACGTGAACCTTTGTATTACTAATCGGAAAATGGTGCTTCAATTAAGGAGATGAGACTGGAAGTGTGAGTTTCTCAGGTGCATGGCAATTAAATAAAGGCACCCCAAGCATGGGTACTGACAAATCTGTTCTTCTCAAGAAAGATTGGATTAGAAGACATCACTTTAATAGCACAAGAGCCTGAACCTGAAAGACATGAAAAATAACCCAAGAGTAACAGCAAAAGACCTAGAGAAGACCACATACTGTATATCTAAAGGTACAAAATCAGCTTTTATTGACTATAAGGTAGCTGATAAAAGCTGCAAGAAGCCAATCAGATGAGCTAAAGTAGAAAATGAGAGACTAATTGCAGTGGAGAGTAAAGCAAATCCCCCAAACTTTAAAATATATCAACAGTGAAAAAGCTACTGAGAATATTGGTAATGTGAATTGTCACAGGTGACACTGAGGAGGCAGAGATATTAAATACTTTTCTCGTGTTCACCAAGGAGCGGCTGCTGACAACATGTCTTTTGATGTCATAACTAATCATTTGTCCTGGCTGAAGTAAGGGTCCAGTTCATGGTTTACATCTTTGTGCCCTTAACCATTTGGCCCAGGAAGTATTTCTGTATTTTATTTTAGTTAGTTTTTTTGTCTCTGCCTTCCAGGAGCCGTACTTTTCTGCTCACATAACCCTATGAGGGCTTGTTCATTGCGGGACAAGTTGTATTTTCAATGGCAACATTTAATTTACCATATCAAGTATTGAAAAATTCTGCAATTGTTTTTCGGGTTTTGATTTTACTGCGCACATGTTCCCTTTATTCTGTGGATTATTATGATTACCACAATACCAAACATATCATTTTACTTATCCTTTACTAATTTAAAAAAATAAAAACCTTGAAAATATAACTTTCTGTTGCAATATTCTGAGACCCATAATTTGTATATATTTCCATCTACAGAGGTGTTTAGGGACTTTTTTGTGGGGCAGGGATTACTAGAAAGAATTAGAATGAAAAAAGGTTAGCAAAACTAAATGTATTTACATACACTAGAAAAGGCTGAGGGGGGTATGATATCTTTATATGAATGTTAATTCCTCTAACAATCTATGCAATAAACTTTTTGTTTCGCAGATCCAACCAAGAACCTGGGATAACTGCTTATGATTAAATTCTGTGCAATTTTGTCACAAAATTTCAAAGGCATTTATTATTTATGAACCGTAAGGTTACGGAACATGCTCCCACATAAAATGGTAATGGCTGACAGTATAGATAGCTTTAAGAAGGGGTTAAATATATTCCTTGTAAAAGACAATATACAGGGCTACTGGCACTAAAACAAAGTTGGAGAATTATCAAAACTAGTGTAAAGGAAAACTGGCTTAATTCCTCTGGAAGATGAAAGGTGGAATCTGATTGGTTGAATGGGTAACTAAACCAGTTTTCCTTTACACTAATTTTGATAAATTTCCCCCATTATGTTGATCCAGGGATCTGCCTATTGCTGGCAGGTTTCAGTAAGGATTTTTTTTCACTTTATGGCAAATTTGGGCTTTGCTTTAAGTGTTTCTTTGCATTCCTCTGGATCAAAACTTGGTTTTGTAAGTATTAAACCTCTGACCTTGAGGCAACCTGTATGCAGAAAATATACATAAAAACTGCATTAAAATACGTTAAAAAGGGCTTTAATATGCAGTATTTATCACAGTTTTGGTGCTTTTTATGTTTTTTTTGTTATAGTTTTTGGTGCAGATTTTGTCTTTATTTTAACAACGCCATTAAAGTCTATGGGAAAACGACTATATTTAAGGCGCAGAATGGCACAAATATTAGGCATGCTGCAGATTTTAACATCAGCATGGCAAGTCAATTTCCACATTTACAAAGTACACAAACTGTACTTGAGGTTTGGCAAATCTCATTCATTTAGCTAGTACTGTATTATGCTGTGGATTTTCTACACAAAAATCCATGCAGAAAAAAGCACAACATCCGCATCATGTGCAGCTACCCCGATCAACTCTGGACTTTTTTCAACCAGCTATGTAACTACAGTATGTTACTTTGTAACCAACAAAACCTAATCCCAAATGTTAAACATGGTGGTTTGAAGCTGTTTTGCTGGTCCTCACCCACCACCGCTTCGCTCACCTGCTCCCCTTCTCGAATATTCTGACAGCTCGGACCACTAGTATCTTGCTTCCCTGGAAGGGCCGAGCCGCTGAAGTAGTTCATTTCTTGCCCACTGTGGCCTGCTTCTTGCCAGTATTTGCCTCCTCCTTGGAGACTGAGGCCTGCTTCTACTCTGCCCCCAAGGCACATGTGCGCTCCCCCTCCGCCTCCAGCTCCCATCATCGTGTACACACCCTAATCTTCCCCAGCTATTGGCTGGCCAGCTAGGTGTACTTAAGTCACCTTCTCATGTGGGAAGGTGGCTGAGCAATACTGTAGGTCCTGATTTGCTAGTTTCTACTTTTGTGCCTGTGTACTGACTTCTTTCTGTTTCCTGGATATTGACCCTTAGCTTCCTAACCTAAACACTTTCTGTTTTCCATTCTGACCCTGAAATCCCTAAACTAACCTAGGATTTTTATTATTTTGCACATATTCTGCCTGCCCTGACCTTGATGTATCCATGACTATGGTTTTGCCTGATCCCTCATTACTCCATCCCTCATTACTGACCCCCTTGGGTTAGTCGTCACATCAATATAGACTACTCCAAAAGGTAGTGGTCTCATGGTTCCCCCGCAGCAAAGTCCAGATTGCTGTACAAGGGTTAGGCTATATGCATACAACCATATATATTTTGTGGGCTGCAAACAGCAGATCTGCAAAATACAGATACACGCCATGTGCATGCTGAATTTGTTGTATGCCCAGTAGTAGAAATGCCTATTCTTGTCCACCAAATGGATAAGAATAGGACATTTTCTATAAATTGTGGAATGGGCACAAAAATACAGACAGCATACAAATGACTCCCATGTGCTGTCCACATTTTTTGCAGCCCCAAAGAAATGAATAGATCAGCCTGCAATCTGCAGAAGGAAATTACGGTCGTGTGAATGAGGCCATTATGGGTGAAGACCAGTGAAGCACTTAGATAGGAGCATTAGAAGCAGCCCCAAGCCAAATCTGTTCTAGTGACACAACAGAACCACATCCGCTTCGTAATATGTATTTGTATCTTCAGACTTTCTGCAACAGACCTCTATTTCACAACAATGTTTTCTGGGGCGGGGCTTTGTTTTTTTTGTTTTTTCTATTACGGCGCTCACCACATAGGACATTTTTTCGATACTTTAATAGTTTGTACTTTTCAGACGTGGCGACATGTAATATGTTTATTTATTTATTGTTTATATATTTTATATGTAAAATTGGGAAAGGGGGTGATTTATACTTAATATTTTTGTGTTTTTTTACCGGGAGACGGTAAAGGGGGCCACAGTGGGCGAACGGAGCGGCGCCCAGGAATAATAGTAAGTGCAGGGAGATCCCTGGGTGCCACTCTACATGTCCTGCTACTTAGTTAATAAAGTATGGACCCATGAAAAGTCCTCTTACAGATACAGGAGGCGGGTGCGGCACCTGATGGGTTAACTCCCACTGATCGCAACTCCCTGTCAGATGTAGGGTGTCGGCTATGTGACCCA
Organism: Bufo bufo; assembly: GCF_905171765.1. NCBI lineage: Eukaryota > Metazoa > Chordata > Amphibia > Anura > Bufonidae > Bufo > Bufo bufo. The sequence goes on from NC_053389.1 coordinate 702,054,498, forward strand.
TGAAAGGTCCTCTGGTTAATTATCATTGGTGGAACAGTGGCCACAGTCCCTCCCCTCCTCCGCCCACTCTCTCCTCATTGGTGGCAGTGGCTGGCCAGCATCACAGTTGCAAGGAGGGAACGCTCTCCTTCCTTCCCACTGTCAGGCCGCCCGCTGTGTGTGATGTGTGTGATGTGTGTGATGTGCGCGTCGGGCGCCCATGCGCCTGGCGTCTCCGCTCCTCTGTATTGCTGCGGCCCAGCAAACAATCTTCCAGGGCCCGGTCCTGGGCCGCGGCCCAGCGGTTGGGCACCGCTGATGTATGCAACTTGTTAAACCGCTATTAACAATAGTAGTCAGCAGAATTTTGAATACAGCTCTGGGGTAAAATGGATGTTGTATCTCAAGATCAGTAGATAAGTAATACAAGGTATTTACAGATTAGGCTTCACTCACACCACTCAATTTTGGCATATTTTAGTGTCTATGTCCCAGGTTCAAATCCTAGCCTGACCATGGGACTAATGAACCAAACTGCATCATAGGGATCTATGATGCTGTAAATTTGTATCATTAGTCCAGCGTTCAGGCTGGGATTTTCATCTGTAATACAAGCACTAAAATGCACCCACATTACTGCCATCAGAATGAGACCTTAATCAACTTTATAAGTAGATTATGGGGGTCATTTATCATTTAAGGTTAAGTTATGTTAATTTTAAGTCTGGTTTGCTTTGTGTGTCTGCACTAAATTTATGAACTGGTGCACCTTAAAAATATAACTGGTGTGAGTGCAATGTGGTTAAGTCTATATGTGTAAAAGTAGACCGGGGGGTTGTCTGCAGTAGGTTGTGACTTTTTGCATCTTTAAAGTTTGTGTTCCCCTTTGAAAACAATTTTACGATTAAAGATATAGGGGGTCATTTATGAAATCAGATATGTCATTTTTGTTACGTAAAAAAGTTGCAAGTCTTGGCAACTCGACATTTGCATGGTAACTGATCAATTTTTGCAACATTTTATGATTAGGGATGTGCGAACTTCTGTTTTCAACTTGGCGTACAAGGTTGGGGATATCTAAAAATTCTGTTATGGATTCCGCTGCCACGGACCATAACTTATGGTCCGTGGTAGCGGAATCCATAACGGAATTCTTAGATAACCCGAACCTTGTACGCCAAGTTGAAAACAGAAGTTCGCACATCCCTAATCATAAAATGTTGCAAAAATTGATCAGTTACCATGCAAATGTCGAGTTGCCAAGACTTGCAAATTTTTTACGTAACAAAAATGACATACAGTACAGACCAAAAGTTTGGACACACCTTCTCATTCAAAGAGTTTTCTTTATTTTCATGACTATGAAGGCATCAAAACTATGAATTAACACATGTGGAATTATATACATAACAAACAAGTGTGAAACAACTTAAAATATGTCATATTCTAGGTTCTTCAAAGTAGCCACCTTTTGCTTTGATTACTGCTTTGCACACTCTTGGCATACTCTTGATGAGCTTCAAGAGGTATTCCCCTGAAATGGTCTTCCAACAGTCTTGAAGGAGTTCCCAGAGATGCTTAGCACTTGTTGGCCCTTTTGCCTTCACTCTGCGGTCCAGCTCACCCCAAACCATCTCGATTGGGTTCAGGTCCGGTGACTGTGGAGGCCAGGTAATCTGGCGCAGCACCCCATCACTCTCCTTCGTGGTCAAATAGCCCTTACTTTCAAAGTTTTCCCAATTTTTCGGCTGACTGACTGACCTTCATTTCTTAAAGTAATGATGGCCACTCGTCTTTCTTTACTTAGCTGCTTTTTTCTTGCCATAATACAATTCCTAACAGTCTATTCAGTAGGACTATCAGCTGTGTATCCACCTGACTTCTCCTCAACGCAACTGATGGTCCCAACCCCATTTATAAGGCAAGAAATTCCACTTATTAAACCTGACACCTGTGAAGTGAAAACCATTTCAGGGGACTACCTCTTGAAGCTCATCAAGAGAATGCCAAGAGTGTGCAAAGCAGTAATCAAAGCAAAAGGTGGCTACTTTGAAGAACCTAGAATATGACATATTTTAAGTTGTTTCACACTTGTTTGCTATGTATATAATTCCACATGTGTTAATTCATAGTATTGATGCCTTCAGTGTGAATCTACAATTTTCATAGTCATGAAAATAAAGAAAACTCTTTGAATGAGAAGGTGTGTCCAAACTTTTGGTCTGTACTGTATCTGATTTCATAAATGACCCCCTATATCTTTAATCGTAAAATTGTTTTCAAAGGGGAACACAAACTTTTAAGACATAATAGAAATATATCCTAAATAATATACCAACTATTATTGCTTTTACACTAGTTTTTGGCTTATTTATGTTGCATATTTTTTCCCAAAAATGTCTTGCGGGAAAATCTGCGACTTTTCCCTGCTCATGCCACTTTTGCAAAGTGGTGAAAACAGGGGGCGAGGCATCGGCAGGGAAAATGGTGGGCCAGCAGAGGGAACTGGCGTAGATTAAAGCATGGTGCACAGCCGGTGGGAGCAAGCACCAAAGTTATGTAGAGGCCACATCTCAACATAACTTTGGCACAGAAAAAGGGAGTCATTCAGCACATCCTATTACGCAGGTGCAACTCGCCATGGCTAGAAACACAAAGAAAAAAATGCAACAGTACTCTGCAAACTCAAATAAAGTATGATAATGCCATAGGAGAGGTATGGAGTGGGCTCGGCATTCCCTGTATTTAATGGGGGCCCTTATGGCATCAAAAGTGGTAACAGGCCGAGTGAACCCAGTATGCATGTGGAAACTGCATTCCCTGTCGGCATCATAACAGGTAGTATTTAGTGTTAGGTTCCAGTCTTATAGAGATCGCTGGCAGACGAATAAATAATTTTGAACAAAATGTATTTGCCAAGAATCTCAAATTTACAAAAGAAGCATAGCTTTAGCACCAGAATATTTACTATAACTATGGCATTATAGTACTTTATTTGTGTTTGCAGACTGCTGTTGCATTGTGTTTGCATTTTTTTATAACTTTGGCACATCTACCGACAGTGCACAGGGATTAAGACCGATGTCTTAATAAATGTCCCCCTATATTCATATGTATTATCTGTATGATTCAACAAATAAATGTCCCGGATGCGGATGCGAAACTGAAGTCGGACATCCACTACAAGGGTTATGTGATTTTATATCCTTGTTTTTAAAGATTTTGTAAGTACAATAAATTCTGCAGTATGGACCTGGTGCCAATATGGTGCTTCACTAATGTGGCCTGCTATCCTTTTTCCTTATATAGGGAATTCGGGTGGGGGGCAACCTAGGAAAGAAAACGCAGCTTTAAAGGACATTAGTGATACAATCCTGTGTATTAAAGGGCATCTGTCAGCAGATTTGTATCTATGAAACTAGCAGACCTATTGCATGTACGCTTCGTCCGAAAATCCCTGTGGAAAAAAGCACGTAATGATTGAAAAAGAAGATTTGTGTCTTGAAATGGCAAAATCACAGTCCTGACCTTAAACCTATCAAGTCACTGTGGCACAACCCCAAGAGTACTGTACGAGGCATCCCAGTGCTAAAAACCGAAAGGGCATGCTTTCCCCCAGGAAAGATCGGGGAAAGTGCCCTGTTGTAGTAATGAGCCAGAGCCTGTACTAGCCTTCCAGGCTGATTATTAGTATATCCCAGTTTAGGCCAGTAGGTGGCAGCTCTGAACTGTGATATACCGTATTTTTCGCCCTATAAGACGCACTTTCGCCCCCCCCCGCCCAAATGTGGGAGGAAAATGGCAGTGCGTGTTATGGGGCGAATGCTGCCGTTTTTACACTGATAGCGGCCGGCGTTTGTATCAGCGAGGAGGGAAGAGGGGCTGGTGGCCGGCCTCTAGTTTTGTAATGGCAGCGGGGCCCGGTGCAGTCACTGTATTCTATTGCACCGTGCCCCACTCACTGTACTAATCGTATCTACGGTAACTGCAGGCAGGCAATGTTTAACTATAGATTTGTTCGATCCAGCAGCCTGTACTTACTATCATAGCAGGCAGGAGGCAGGAGGCTGGGCGGGCAGGTGGACACTGGCAGCGTAATTACCTATGTCACGTGCCTTCTCCGCCCACTTTATAAATGAAGCAGGTGGCGCGGGCACGTGACATAGTGAGTTACGCTGCCAGTGCCCGCCCTCCTGCCTCCAACCTGCTATGATAGTAAATACAGGCTGCTGGATCGAACATATCTATAGTTAAACATTGCCTGCCTGCAGTTACAGTAGATACGATTAGTACAGTGAGCGGGGCCCGGTGCAATAGAATACAGTGACTGCACCGGGCCTCCGCTGCCATTTAAAAACTAGTGTACATGCCAGCCCCCACCCCCTGTATTGGGGGTCATTCACAGTGGCTGACACTGTTATGGGGGGGATCTGTGGATGTCAAATAGCATAAGATGCTATTTATCTGTCATCCACAGATCCCTCCCATAGCAGTGTCATGCCATCCACAGATGCCCCCATAACAGTGCCATCCACAGACGCCATATAATAGTGTCATTCACAGGCTACCATTAGTTCAAAGCCCACCAAAAGCACACCTTTTGGTTAAAAAAAATGTTTTTCTTATTTTCCTCCTCAAAAACCTAGGTGCGTCTTATAGGCCGGTGCGTCTTATAGGGCGAAAAATATGGTAGTGATTTCAGTACAGAATAATGGACCATTTTTCCATTATTCTGTACAAATTGCAATCTGATAATTGCAAGTTGTGGACCACTTGGGGAAGAAATAAAAAAAAAAGTTTTGAAGAATATAAAAAAATTCAACTCACCCCCCCCATTTCCCCAAAATAAAAATAAAATAAAAACAATTAAAAAAAATATCATGGGCATGGCCGTTTTTTATAGTTTCTGGTGCAGACTTTGTCTTTATTTTAACAACCCCATTGAACTCTATGGGGAAAACCACAATATGTAAGGTGTGGAAGGGTACAAACATTAGGCATGCCTTGGATTTCAAAATCCACTTGGGTACACTTGGGGACCTAACAAGAAAAAAAAAGTAAAAAAAAAGTTAGAAAAATATAAAAAAATAATTTTCTCCTGAAAAAAATAAAAAATAAATAAACAATTTAAAAAAATAAGATCATGGGCATTGCCACATGCGAAAATGCTCATACTATCAAGATATAAAATTTAGCCCATACAGTGAATGGGGTAACGAAAAAAAATGTAAATAGCCGATTCGCAGTTTTTTCATCACTTTGTCTAAAAAATTTTTTTTAGAAAAAGTTATCATAAAATTATACACACCCCAAAATGGTAATATCAAAAACTACAGATAATCCTTTAAAAAATTAGCCCCCACAGATCTCCATAGAGATAACTAAAAAAATTATGGGGGTCAGAATATGGCGATGAAAAAAAAAAAAAAAATAACTGACCTGGAGAATGAAGGCAGTTTTACTGCCAATTCCACCCCATTTGGCTTTTTTTTCCTGCTTCACACTACATCCTATTTAACATTAAATGGTGGCATTAGAAAGTGTCCCACAAAAAACAAGCCCTCCTATGGCTATGTGAACAGAAAAATAGAAAAGATATGGCTCTGGGAAGGCAGGGGCAAAAAACTAAAATTTTAAAATGGAAAATCGCCATGTCAGGAAAGGGTTAATATACGCAAATGAGCCTCCAGGAGCAACAAGGGCATTGCCTTTATGCCTGGAGGCTCTGATCTTTCTGCAACTGCTGCAGCCTCTCCATTATGATTGACAGGGCCAGGCGTGAGGACGTTTTCACTGCTTGGCCCGGTCAAAGTGCCGAGGGCGCAGCAGTTGCAGAGAAAGTGGAACCCCTAAGTGTAATGGCAATGTCACCATTGCTCCCAGAGGCTCATTTGCATATATTTGAAAACTGTTTTCTCAGCAATGCAAGCATATTTGAACATGGGACCAACACACATTTCTTCAGCTGCCAAGTGCACATGTAACAGGTCTGCCAGTTTCATAGGTACAAATCTGCCCTTTAAAAAGTTTTACGGGTTTTTACTTGCTACTGGAAACGATAAGTGACTATCCCTTTATATTGTAGGGCAGCACACATCCTTCTAATCAACAAAGAAAAGAAAAAGTGTGGCCCTTGTGTGAAATATTCGTACCCCTGGGAATATTATTAGAGTGAGACCTATTAGCAGGTTGAATGAAATACAGTATTTAGCCATCATTATAGAGATAATAAGCTAGGTGGTTACTGTAATTGCAGGTCTGGCAATGCGTGCTGCCGAGAACATCACAAAACACTTGTAACAATAACACAAAGTTCGATTTAATTTGCTGCTTGGAAAACACGGTTTCCCAAGTGGTTCTTACAGACCGCCCACAGTATAATTTGCGGTTTACTTTGAAGAGGATATATCATGGGAATAAGAATATCTGAACAAAAACTTGACAACATGTTTTCACTAACATTTCCACATCATAATGGTCTAGGGAAGATCTGATTTGCTTTATACTGTTTATTTTAAGTTACTATTTTATTGCAATTATTGGCACATGCATCAGTAACATTCTACTTACTAAGGGCTCGTTCACACGACCGTGTGAAGCCCGTGCCCAGGCTGTCGACCGCAAATTGCGGTCCTCAATGCACGGGCACCTACCGTGGGGCTGGCGCATGGGGATCACAGATCCATTCGCTTGAATGGGTCTGTAATCCCTCCGTTCCGCAAAAAGATAGAGCATGTTCTATCTTTTTGCGGTGCGGAGGCACGGAACGGAACCCCAGAAAGCACCCCGTAGTGCTTCCGTAGTGTTCCGTTCCGCATCTCCGGATTTGCGGACCCATTGAAATGAATGGGTCCGCATCCATGATGCAGAAAGACAATGGAACGGTGCCCGTGTATTGCAGATCTGCAAATGCGGTCCGCACAACGGGAACAGGTCACCTAAAGGTGGTGTACAGTATGAAATATCAGAAAATGTAGTGTAGTATGATAGAATTATACCTGCACAGCCCAATGGTTTTAAAGTGAATATATATTTACTAATTAAAACTATATACTAAAACATTCTAATTTTTTTCTAATCTGTCTTATTTTATGCAATGGTGGCAGTGCTTGCACACTATAGGAAAAAGCGCCGGCTTATGCAAATCCCATGGTCAGGCCACCAGAGAGGCCAGCGCCTTTTGACTATTTTAATAAAGTTTAAGAATGGTACCTCTCCCAATGCGTATACTGCCTGTACCCCTATAATTGGCAAGACTGTTGTTCTCAATTTGGCCACCTTATTAACCTGCCATACTGTCAGTAACGTTAACACTTCCTTCACCACTCTGTCAGTGTCGGACTGGGGTTCTTTGGGCCCACCAGAGGAAATTATTTTCAGGGCCCAACCTCTTTATCATCTAGAAAGGCTAACAGGTTTAGAATCAAAGAAATAGACCCTAGGGGCAAGTGATTAGATCCAAAGGCAGCTGCAAATGGGATTGTTCTCCTGGACCTTTGGGGCCCAATATGGCTTCAGAGACTGAGCCCACCAGAGGATGGTCTGGTACTCTGGTGGGCTAGTCTGACCCTGTACTCTGTATCCTCGCCATTTGTAACTGCGACTTACCTACACCCACACTGGAATTGGCTTACACATATACATGAATGGAAATTTGCATCATCTACTATGGTGTATGCCTAAAATAGAAAGTCACTTGTTGGAGCCCCTTGCATTAACAAGTTATGTCCAGCAGGTCAACCCCACCAATCTGTGTGACAGCTGTAAAATTCCTCAGCAGAAATGTCCTTTATAAGTACTAGTGTAAGGCTTGGGGCACTTTCCATTGCCACAGTCCCAACATCCTTCCAACAGTATACATACCATTTTTTTTATTGCATATGTCTATAAAAAGAGACAGCCTGAGGGGTGAAGGAAGGAGAAATCTCTTTAGGATTTTCCAAAACAGTACCACCAAAGCGTCAGGATTCTAGTGAGGACACAACAAAAGCCCTATATGCTTATGACTGGGGGTGGAAAATCTGTGTGTTAGGCCAGGTGCAGACACTTAATTCCTGCAGTCTGCAAGCCAATTTATGCCATAATTCTTTCAAATGGTCCCATCTTCTCTGTGATAATATAAACCAGCTGCCGGCTGATAATAGCAGGGCTAAAAAATAGAAGTCCGCCACAGTTGTATTTTCCAGACCTTTGCCGTGTCCTGCTGAGGACAATATGTGTTCAGAGCATCTCAGATGGCTTTTCAGCTGCTTGGATGACTTTTCATTTATAAGTCATTTAGGACTCATTAGTCTGATCGCGATGCTTGAAAACTGTCATCTGTCTTATATACAATTCAGAACTGACAGGGTTAAACATTGTCAGATCTATTTATATCATTCTTTACATCTCGGTGGCTTTTACAACTGTTTTCATAAAATCATGAAAAACACTTAAGTGGGACACATGTCCTTTTCCTTGAGAGTTATAATTAAACCATTATTTTGCTCTATTACAGACCACACAGAGATGAAATTGTGGAGGATACAAAAGGAAAGTGCATGACATAAATGTCTTACAGGTGGGGCATCTCCTCAGCTATTGGGAGAACAAGGGTTAACTGATTCCATTAGGTAAGTCACAGCAGTGGTGCCATATAGGAAGAGAGTAAGTGGAGGAGGAAGCTGTGTATGTTGTGATGCTCTTCCTGTGGCTATATTATAAATCCCAGAGGTAGGTATGCCTGTGTAGGTAGTGCCATATTGAAGCACTGTTGGTGCAGGAGTATTTCAATGTAAAGATGGTTCTCTCATGGTAGATTCTACAGAGATGGTTAGTCTCTGTAGCTTGAGGCCTAGTACTGAGGAGTGAGGAAATCAACCTCTCACTTCCTCTGCAAACTAACTAGGGGTGGAGTAACCATCCACACCTCAGCTTCCCTGGGGCTGTGCCAGAGTTAGTCAACTTGTCACCTTCATACAAGAATATATAAGGCATACATAGCATGAAATGACATGAATTACATGAACAAAACAATTTGCAAGTACCCCCTGCTCTGGGGTACTGCAGATGTGGCTACTAGGTAGTAAGAAGATGGTGGGCTATCAGGTAGATGAATATGGTGGCTTGGTCCCAATTCAGGATTGTGGAGCATTAGGTAAAATTTGACTGGACTGTCAGGATCCGTAAGGGACATGTTGAATCCTTTCATGGTGATTCTCACTAGGGATGAGCGAATCGACTTCGGATGAAACATCTGAAGTCGATTCGCATAAAACTTCATCCTAATATTGTACAGAGCAGGAGCTCCATACAGTATTAGAATGTATTGGCTCCGATAATAATTTCATAAATAAATTTGTACTGTAAAAAAAACTATTTCCCGAACTCAGGTTCGTATCCAAGGTACCACTTGGAACCAAACCAGAGTTTGGGAAATGGTCGATTCGCTCATCCCTAATTGTCACTTTCTAAGCTATAAGAAATTCTGTACTTTGTGAACTTTACAGGGATTAGGCTACTTTCACACTTCCGGCATGGCTGTTCCGGCAGACAAGCGGAGAGTCGGCCGGACAGAAAACCGCAGCATGCAGAGGTTTGTGTCTGGCGGTTCTCTGCTTGTCTACTGGGACGTGTGTGGATCTCCGCCGGACCCCATTATACTTAATAAGGGCAGCGAACATTCCGTACGCATCTGGCAGCGCCAGATCCGGAGGATGTCGGAAGGCTGTTCTCTGCCAGAACAGCCTGCCTGAATTCAAACCAGAGGTGTGACAGTAGCCTTATCTATTTATTTTTAAACATTCTTATATATGCCATTATGGTTTTATACAGAATCAACTTATGTCTTTGGCTAAAAAAAAATTACCACAAATTCCCCCCCAAATTTTTTTTTTAAAGAAATAAATAAAACTTGTGCGTTAAATCAGCCATAGTAGGTTTTCACACGACACCTTTTTTAGAATAACACCACTTTTTTTTGAAGCAAAGAACACAGATAAAAATAAGGGGTTGGGTCAGCACAACCTGCCTGTAGGTGCAGATCACTATGGCGAAATACATATACAAACGGAAAATGCAAATGTGATCGCACACTACATCCAGCACTCTGCCCTCCATGCTGGATGAGACATTGGTTTATATTTTGGCCAAAGCATAGTAAGCCACTCACCGCGTCAAGGTCGTCTCATGAGTGGTCCCTAACTCTTGTTCCTACCTGTTCATGGGCCATGACAGCCACATAAAATCCAGGGAATGCAGGTCAGCATGCAAGCCAAGTACACTTTGCTTGTAACCCCGTCCGGTGCCATTACAGCTTTCATCGGATCCAGGGATGCAAGTACCAACATGCATGCTGAGCCCACCATATACTTCTCCTGGAGCCAAATGGCTAATGGTAGGTTCTATACAAGCAGACTCAGTTTTATACTGACTTTAAAACCAGCCTCAAGGACAGATTAACTGGTCAGGTGTGCAATGACTCCAAGGAGATCGCCACGCCTCCAATATATACTACAAAGAAAAAAATAAGGGGTTGGGTCAGCACAACCTGCCTGTAGGTGCAGATCACTATGGCGAAATACATATACAAACGGAAAATGCAAATGTGATCGCACACTACATCCAGCACTCTGCCCTCCATGCTGGATGAGACATTGGTTTATATTTTGGCCAAAGCATAGTAAGCCACTCACCGCATCAAGGGGTTCAGCATGCATGTTGGTACTTGCATCCCTGGATCCGATGAAAGCTGTAATGGCACCGGACGGGGTTACAAGCAAAGTGTACTTGGCTTGCATGCTGACCTGCATTCCCTGGATTTTATGTGGCTGTCATGGCCCATGAACAGGTAGGAACAAGAGTTAGGGACCACTCATGAGACGACCTTGACGCGGTGAGTGGCTTACTATGCTTTGGCCAAAATATAAACCAATGTCTCATCCAGCATGGAGGGCAGAGTGCTGGATGTAGTGTGCGATCACATTTGCATTTTCCGTTTGTATAAAGAACACAGATGTTTCATGCTGGCCAAAATATTAAATACCCCAAACACTCCTTTTTTGCGACATTTTAAGACGTTTTTTATATTTTTTTGCAGCATGCTCTGAGTGTGGCATTTTTTCACTTTCTCATAGACGTTTCTGAAAAAGAAAAGTTTTAAAAAAATGTATTACTTCAAAAATGCCACCGTAATAAAAAGCTTTTAAAAAATGCCTGAATTTACTGACATTTTTTTGCAAGTCAAAAAAGTCCACAAAAAAAGAGAGTTAATAGATGAGGATCCTCTATTTAAAATCTAGAGGGCCTATGACCTGCATTACAGAAAAAGTCCACTGATCTGAATAGGCACTGTGCAACGCTTAGTTTTCCCTGTGATGGTGCTGCAGGAAAAGTGGACACTTATGGCCAGTTTTCCCCACAGATTACAAATAATAATGGGGGGTCCCAACAGTGGGGCACTTTATGACCTGCTAGGTTTCATTTCTTGTTTTAAAATGAATGTGGCCGCAGGTAGTTTTCAATCTCCAAATCCTATCTTTAAAGTTATTGAAAAAGAATGACATATACCTCAATTGTATTTAAAAAAAAAACTGAATGTTGTGTGAGCACAGCCTTAGCCAAACACCAGATTGCAGATGACATTATGACAGAGTTATGTCCTCCTTTGCTGAGTACTTTAGAGTGAAAGTAAGCTTTTTCTTCTATACAAGCCATTTACTAACATCCAACCATAAAGCTTGAGCCTCCTCCTCCCATTTTATCATGGAATTGCATTAATTCATTTTTTTTAATTAAATTTGCATTGCAGAGGAGTATTGGTCAATTTCTATTTGGCACCGGTAGCTCTAGCTAAAGGCCAATATAGTTTAAAATATATACAAGGTTCTTAGGTCACCCCCTCTGATTTCAGGACTTACTGATTTATAGAAACCACATGTTAAGAATCCATCAAAATACTTTTCTCTGATATTTTAGCCCTTGCTTATTATTCATCACTCCGATTGTTCAGAAATAGCAAAGCCAAGTTTAACCATCTTGCAGCTGAATAATATCTTCTTCACTGTGATTGAGTGTGATTTCACTGGTCCTGTCAATCAAAGTGGAGAGGGTGCGGCGACCGGACACCCTAGGGGTGATGTGCGCGAGCGTACTAGTGATAAGGTGCCTAAGATAGTAGTACTCACGGTTAAGTTGCCCCTTGGGGCCGGCGTGCAGTGAATGGGAAGACAGCACAAAATCCTCCGGGGCACTCTCGGTTGCAGGGAACACCAGCCAGATGGAAGTCGAGGTGCCCTTGATGGTAATTGGTGTTAGGTGCTTTTGCAGCTGGGCCCCTGGTTCGTGACGCCAGCACCGTTAGGTGCAAATGTTGAGAGTAGCAGTAGTAACAATGGAGGAGTCATTTGTTGTAAACCAGTTGAACATTTATGGCAAATCAATAGTCTCTGGACAGTTGGTACAGTTCATCAATGGAAAGCTTTTTGTATAGCATAAGTAATAATAAGTTCAATTGTAATCCTATTATCAGGTAGTGGCAGTTGTCAATGGAGGGATTCTTCTACTGCTGATACTCTACAGGCAAACTGAAGATTTACTTCAAGTTCCAACTCTAGCACTCTGGTACTGGATATGATATTTGCTTACTTGATATTTTGAGTTATCCAATAAGGGCGTTCCCCTCGCGGCAGGCAAATCTGCTGACAGATGCCTTTTAAGCCCTGTATCTCTAAGTTGGAAATTGCAGCCATCATTGCAGAAAGAAACTTTGGGTAGATAGAGAGGAAAGAATACTACATTCCCCATCCTTTCGTAAATCCATAGATTGCTACATTGGAAGATTTTGTATTGTGAATTGTTGGAACTGTGTTTTGATACCATTTTATATACTATAATTCCCATTCTGCACTTTAGTAAAGAGAGACATTTGCTTTCTACCTCTGACTCTGCACTATACGCCGCCCACTGCACCTTACATCTCCTGCCTTTGACCTTCACCAAACTTGAAACATCAACTGTACCCCAACTACTATCAGGCAGGAGCTCCAAAATCAGTGTATGGCTGTAGGGAAGAAAGGATGTGCCCTCCTTATACTGTTCTGGTGCTTGGGAGCATTGGTGTGAGGATTCCCACTGTGATTGACTGTTACAGCCAGAGCTACTACCACTCTCATCCTCCACTCTGCTCCCCCTGGGCTGGTTGGCACTAGTGATGGACGAATATTGGCCTGGACGGTTCGTCAGAGCGTGTTCGCGATCAAATGTTCGCGAACCTCTCGTTCATGGCGGGCCCCATTGACTTTAATGGCAGGCGAACCTGAAAAACCTTCAGGTCATATTTGCAGCCACCAAATATTTACTAGAAATGCACAAATAGTCCCACAACATGGACAGTGACATACCAGAGGGGGATCATTGGCAAAAATTCCCACAAAAAATATGTATTTTAATCAGGGGCCATTTATATGCGTCTTAAAGGGAAACTCTCAAAAATGTGCCCTGCTGGAACCTAGATATTTTTATTTTATTTTATTTTATGACACGGGAGTACAGGCCTCAAAAATTAGGCATTCGCCTGACAGAAAAGAACTTGTGATGATGTGGCTGGAGGTACATTAGGCGTTCACTGAATAAAAACTTTACTGTAGGCCACTGGAGTACAGGCCCCAAAAATTAGGCATTTACCTGACAGAAAAGAACTTGTGATGATGTGGCTGGAGGTACATTAGGCTGTCACTGGATAAAGATTTTACTGTAGGCCACTGCAGAACAGGCCTCCAAAATTAGGCATTAACCTGACAGAAAATAACTTGTTATGATGCGGCTGGAGGTACATTAGGTGGTCACTGGATAAAAATTTTACTGTAGCCCAGTACAGGCCCCAAAAATTAGGCATTAAACTGACAGAAAAGAACTTGTGATGATGTGGCTGGAGGTACATTAGGCGGTCACTGGATAAAATTTTTACTGTAGGCCACTGGAGTACAGGCCCCAAAAATTAGGCATTCACCTGACAGAAAAGAACTTGTGATTATGTGGCTGAAGGTACATTAGGCGGTCACTGGATAACATTTTTACTGTAGGACACTAAAATACAGGCCCCAAAAATTAGGCATTCACCTGACAGAAAAGGACTTTTATTCCTCCCAGATCCATGCCTCATTCATTTTTAGAAATGTGAGGTAGTCCACACTGTCGTGAGCTAGGCGAGTGCGCTTATCAGTCAAGATCCCCCCTACTGTGCTGAACGTCCTTTCAGACAGGACACTCGACAAGGCAAGGGGCAAGCCAAGAGTTCCATGGCAAATTGTGCCAGCTCTGGCCACAGGTCAAGACTGCACACCCAGTAGTCCAGGGGTTCCTTGCTTTTCAGAGCTTCCACATCGGCCTACTGTGCCCTGCGAGCTCTGCCTGCTTCTCCTCTTTCTCCTCCTTCTCCTCCCTCTCTGCTGCTCCATCTCTCCCTCTGACCTCCCGTCCTCTTCCTCTCTTGTGGACACCCACGTGATGTCCATCGACATTTCATTATTGTCTCCTTCACTGCCACTGACATTTGAGATCTCGGAGTAGGCAGCAACAGAGGGGACCTCCCTCCTTGGGCTGATCTAGATACAGTCGTCAGACCGCTGGGTGGCGGCCGTTGCTATCTCCTCTTCCTTATCCGATGTCAAGAATGGTTGCCCATCGGTAAGGTCTGGGAATGGATGGGAAAATAATTCCTCTGACTCAAGTGGAGGGGCTATGGTGGTGGTGTATTTGGGGGTGCACACAGTAGAGAGTGAGGAGGGAGCAGATACAGAGGATGAGGTGGGTGCATAAGCGGAAGGATGAGTGAGCCACTGAACCAACTCTGGTGTACCCTTTGAAGTAATCGCACGCACCTTCCCACTTAGGCTCCGGCCTGGAGCACCTGCCCGACCCCTACCACCCCTGCGAAACGGCCTGCCTCTGCCTTTCATTTTCAAAATGACCCTGTGCCTAAGTTCCTAGAGAAGAGCAGTATTTGTGGAAGCAGGCATATCGCACCCCTCAATCAATATTTTGCTGGAAACAGGTATATGGAACCCCTTAATCAGTATTTTCTGCAAGCAGTTATATTGCAGGCCTCAATCAATATTTGGTGGAAGCAGGTATATCAAACCCCTTAATCAGTATTTTGGGGAAGCAGGTATATCGCAGGCCTCAATCAATGTTTGGTGGAAACAGGTATATTGAACCCCTTAATCAGTATTTTGTGGAAGCAGGTATATCGTAGCCCTGAATCAGTATTTTATGGAAACTAGCATATCTAACCCCTTAATCAGTATTTTGTGGAAGCAGGTATATTGCACCCCTCAATCAATATTTGGTGGAAACAGGTATATCAAACCCCTTAATCAGTATTTTGTGGAAGCAGGTATATCGCAGGCCTCAATCAATATTTGGTAGAAATAGGTATATCGAACCCCTTAATCAGTATTTTGTGGAAGCAGGTATATCGCAGCCCTCAATCAGTATTTTGTGGAAGCAGGTATATTGCAGGCCTCAATCAATATTTGGTAGAAACAGGTATATTAAACCCTTAATCAGTATTTTGTGGAAGCAGGTATGTCGCAGCCCTCAATCAATATTTGGTAGAAACAGGTATATCAAACCCCTTAATCAATATTTGGTGGAAACAGGTATATCGAACCCCTTAATCTGTATTTTGTGGAAGCAGGTATATCAAACCCCTTAATCAGTATTTTGTGGAAGCAGGTATATTGCACCCTTCAATCAATAATTGGTGGAAAACGGTATATCAAACCCCTTAATCAATATTTGGTGGAAACAGGTATATCGAACCCCTTAATCTGTATTTTGTGGAAGCAGGTATATCGAACCCCTTAACCAGTATTTTGTGGAAGCAGGTATATTGCACCCCTCAATCAAAATTTGGTACAAACAGTACAAACAGGCATATCTAACACCTTAATCAGTATTTTGAGGAAGCAGGTATATCGCAGCCCTCAATCAATATTTGGTGGAAGCAGGTATATCAAACCCCTTAATCAGTATTTTGTGGAAGCAGGTATATCGCAGCCCTGAATCATTATTTTGTGGAAACAGGCATATTAAACCCCTTAATCAGTATTTTGTGGAAGCAGGTATATTGCACCCCACAATCAATATTTGGTGGAAGCAGGTATATCGAACCCCTTAATCAGTATTTTGTGGTAGCAGGTATATCACACCGCTCAATTATTTCCTTCTGGGATTCGTGTCCCTACCTATCCTTTGGTTGAACTTGATGGACGTTTGTCTTTTTTTCAACTGTATTAACTATGTAACTATGTAATTATTTAAGTTATATCACACCACCCTGTTCATTTGGTCGCAACAGGAATATCGCAGTCCTCAATCAGTATTTTGTGTAAGAAGGTATATCACACCCCTCAATCAGTTTTTTGGGGGGCAAGAGGTATATCATACCCATTGCAATTACTGTAGTAGTTCCAATAGTGCTTGTCCCTCTATATAGCTGCGGTATCGCAGCAGAACCGCACACAACTGCTGAACAATACAAATGCACTATAATATTCTTTCTATGTTAGAAAGTATATTAAAAGCATATCACACCCCTCAGTATATCACATCTATCGATAGCACACCTATACCAGTCATTATAAGGACTTTTGTGGCCCTATTAGCTAGAGTTTGGTGTCCCCAACAGCCTGTCCCTGCTCCACAAAGCAACCTCTCTCTACACAGGCAAAACACAGAATGTAAAATGGCTGCCAGATCGGGTTCTTTTACAGGGTGGGGGGGTGTCCATGTGCTGAAATATCTAAATTGGCTGTCCTGTCCCACCTATGGATGTGTCATGGGTCAAAGTTTGGCGCAATGCAAAAGAATATGGCGCCTGTGGACATCGCTATATGTTCACATGTTCGGCGAATTGCGAACGCACAAAGTTCGCCGCAAAACGACTGCCGGGCGAACCGCAAGGCCATCGCTTGTTGGCACACATGTAACTAGCTTTGTCCATCAGAGCCTAGGTTGTCTCTATATGAACATTACTCTGGAGCACGGCATCTTAAACTTTTGTGGCCAGCATTTATATGCTGTTCTGCATGTAATGTTTAATATTCTACAAAATACAGTTTCCCACATATGTATTTGATTGTTTCTATAAAAATTCTAGATCCTGTGTAAACAATGCGTGTTATTGCTCAGACAAGTGAAACCCCAGTAGAGAAGTTTAAAGAGTTTTTGGGAAAAAACATCACAGGCCTATCGTTATATACCTAGTTTGAGTCTGGATCCCGGGTGTCAGCAGAATAAAGGGGCTGCAGTATGTTCAACTGCAGTATGGGCAAACAGGAAAACCTGGACAAGACAGAACCAAATATTAAAGGGGTCTGCCCTTGGAGTTGACCCTCTGGCAGCACCTTATCTCTAAAAAGAACAAAAGATCAAGACTATTGAAATCAAATTATTTCAATCCTTTATTCCCCAAACATCCACTGCCTTGTTTGGGGGTTGGGATACCTTCCATACATTAAAGATTCACCCAGACCCACTGAAATCAATGGATGTGGGAACCTTTAGGAGAGACCATTAATGTTCATTAATTTCATACAAAAAACAATCTTGTTTCATATCATGCTAAGGTTTACATATCCTAATGTCATAAAATCTCAATATCATCAAACAAGAGTCAGCATCATTTATTATAGCAGTACTTGTGACTTTAATAAAGGTCACCAGCACAGATCTGCTCATGGAAAGGTGGCACTCTGTAGTATAAATGCCTTAATGAATAACATCCAGTACGATAGAAATCATCTAATGCGGTAGAGACACATATTTATCTTGGAGGAATAAAAATGTATGCATTGCAGGGAAAATAAATCATTTCTTTGTATACCTTCATAATTGTGCAGCTCTACTACAAGAGGAAAAGAAGGATTATACATACACGTTGATTTAGTTTAGGAATGTCAAGTTCTCCAAATTCTCAAAGGAGGATTGCTCATCTCTCAGAAAGAATGAACTGTGTTACATAGCAGGTTGCGGAACAAACTGACACCCTGAGATTATTTTTGGCTTTAAAGGCACACAAAGACAGAAGTAGCGAATGAAAATTTATGTTCTCTGACTATATAGCGCTACCCCATCATGTCAGGCACCCAGTCTACCTGGGCAGTGTTGACCACAGCTGTCACTGAAAGATAAACATATTTCAATATGGCTGCCAGCCAAAAGCCCACAACATGCCAAAAACTAAACATAAAAAGGTCTGTGTAGTATCAAAACAACATCCCCCTCCACACAAACACTGTATTTTTAAATGGTCTATTCTAATCCAAGATGAGTTTGCCAATTGAAGCATGTTAAAACTAAGCAGGCAATGTTCACAGCTCTCTGCGGCCAACCTTTTTTTTTTTAACAAAAAATCTACTAAAAAAGGAGAAATTGATTGTCTGTTAAATTTTTACAACTCACATTAACCTCACAGTAGGGGTGCAGTTCAATTTTAGGGTAAATTACTTTTTACATTGCCAAATGTTCTTTTATTTCTTCATGGTCTACCTGACACAAAGAAGCTAACAGATAACTAAATATTTACAAAAAATAAAACCCTTTGTTTAAAAACAAAACTCTTCTACAATACTCCCTTTACCAGTCTAGTAAAAACCTAGTTCTATGTATTTTAAAAGGTTATTCATTATACTGTACATCTACATATCATCTTGTACTTCACACACCCATCCTCCCAACTTATCCCAGGACTGGATCTTCGATAATGGCTTCAAAATTTATGGGTAGAACTTCCCTGCCCTGTTCTCTCCCAGGCCCCTATCAGAATTTTTATCTGTGACCAGTACAGTAAGGTCTGGTAGGAGACGTGACTATGTTGTCCCCAGAGTACCTGGCATCTTTGTATCTGTTTTATGTCACTTTAAGAAGGTACAAGGAATCATCGTGGATGATAGGTACGTGTTACCAAGGTTCCTGGCCTCGGTGGAGTAAGAGCCGGTTTTTATGTGTCAGCAGCAGTTGCTGTTTGACACCTTGATACTTAGTATGGCTATAATAGCTGATCCAGGACGGCTCTTATTGGGAGAAGTCAAAGTGCTGGGTGGGTGACTACTCCCCATGTTCCAGGCCGGGTTTTGCCAGGCATAAAAACCAGCCAGCACTGCCAGGTGGAGAGGATTACCTCCATCTGACAGTGGAGCTCAGGAGGTCTGTGTGCTGTGATCTGAGGGCTGTGTTGGGATCTGAGGCTTGAGCCTGGCTGGCTCAGACCCCTGTGAGGGTGAGCAGGCCGCCTAACGCCTGCCTGTGGACTTCACAAATCAGAACTTCCAACAGGGTGTGAAGTAACACCCAGGAGAAAAGGTGACTGTTTTGTATATAAACTTTTCATGTGTGTGAACAATCACCAAGCAACTTGCGTTTTTGTTTTGCTTTCACGTGTGAATAAACACTGATGTTTTGAACCAAGAACTTGTACTTTGCCTCTGTGCTGCACCCGCTAATCCTACCAGAGCGAGTCCCCACAGTCACATACTGTATTGTCACTGAACTTTGGGGGTCATTTATTATACTGAAATACGTCTATATTAGGCGTATTTCAGGGTCCCCACTCAAATCAGGTCTAAACTTGTGGGTGTGGCATGGGCGGGGAAGCTTTAGGATCTATTCAGACATCCGTAGGTGTCTTGCAGTCCGCAAACTGCAGATCTGCAAAACACGGACACCGCCAATGTGCGTTTCGCATTTCGCAGACCGTACATCGGTCCGCATCCGTCCCGGCCCCATTGAAAATGAATGGGTCTGCACCCGGATCCAAGTTGCGGATGTGTGAATGGACCCTAAGGCGTAGAATATGGTCTAAACAGTAGCGTCCTGGTTACCATGGTTACCGATCGGAGCCCCAGAGCGATTAAACTGGGACTCCGATTGGAATCTCCGCTGCCACCAATGATCGGGGGGGGGAGGGGAGGCCGCACACTGGCCACCAATGATATTACAATAGAGGGAGGGGGGAGCCGGGGGAGGCCGCACACTGGCCACCAATGATATTACAATAGGGGGCGGGGGGGGGGGCCGCACACTGTCCACCAATGATATTCGAACTGGGGAGGGAGGGGGGTCTGCCCCCTGCTGCCTGGCAGCCCCTGATCTCTTATAGGGGGCTATGATATGCACAATTAACCCCTCAGGTTCAGCACCTGAGGGGTTAATTGTGCGGATCACAGCCCCCTGTAAGAGATCGGGTGCTGCAGTCATGTACACAGTTCGTAGTATATTCTAACTAGAAGCGTCCCCATCACTATGGGAACGCCTCTGTGTTAGAATATACTGTCGGATATGAGTTTTCACGAAGTGAAAACTCATCTCTGAAAAAGCTTTTATGCAGACGGATTTTCGGATCCGTCTGTATGAAAGTAACCTACGGCCACGGATCACGGACGCAGATGCCAATCTTGTGTGCATCCGTGTTCTTTCACGGACCGATTGACTTGAATGGGTCCGTGAACCGTTGTCCGTCAAAAAAATAGGACAGGTCATATTTTTTGGACGGACAGGAAACACGGATCACGGATGCGGCTGCAAAACGGTGCATTTTCCGATTTTTCCACGGACCCATTGAAAGTCAATGGGTCCGCGAAAAAAAACGGAAAACGGCACAACGGCCACGGATGCACACAACGGTCGTGTGCATGAGGCCTTAGGCCTAGTTCACACGAACGTATGGCTTTTATAGTTTTTTGCGGTCCGTTTTTCACGGATCCGTTGTTCCGTTTTTGAGTTCCGTTGTGTTTCCGTTTGGCATATACAGTATACAGTAATTGCATAGAAAAAATTGGGCTGGACATAACATTTTCAATAGATGGTTCAGAAAAAACGGAACGGATACGGAAGACATACGGATGCATTTCCGTATGTGTTCCATTTTTTTTGCAGACCCATTGACTTTAATGGAGCCACAGAACGTGATTTGCGGCCAAATATAGGACATGTTCTATTTTTAAATGGAACGGAAAAACGGAAATACGGAAACGGAATGCATACGGAACACATTCCGTTTTTTTTGCGGAACCATTGAAATGAATGGTTCCGTATACGGAACACAAAAAAACGGCCCGTACACCCGCAAAAAAAACGTTTGTGTGAACTAGGCCTTAGACTGTGGATTTCGTGTACATTTTACCCTCTGCATTGTAATGGGTGAAATTAGCAGCATAAATTGACATGCTGTGGATTTAGAGGGTCATTTATTAAGACTCCGCCAAAGTTATGAAGAGGCAACGGCCTCTACATAACTTCGTAGCATCCAACGCCAGTCTAAATGTAAGCAGCAGGAAATGCTAGCAGAATGCCTGGGTGTATAGGGAGAGGCATTACCAGTAGAAAGAGGGAGGTGCTCATGCCGTTCTACAGAGCACTAGTGAGACCTCATTTGGAGTATTGTGCTCAGTACTGGAGACCATATCTCCAGAATAATATTGATACTTTGGAGAGAGTTCAGAGAAGAGCTACTAAACTGGTACATGGATTGCAGGATAAAACTTACCAGGAAAGATTAAAGGACCTTAACATGTATAGCTTGGAAGAAAGACGAGACAGAGGGGATATGATAGAAACTTTTAAATACATAAAGGGAATCAACAAGGTAAAAGAGGAGAGAATATTTAAAAGAAGAAAAACTGCTACAAGGAGGACATAGTTTTAAATTAGAGGGGCAAAGGTTTAAAAGTAATATAAGGAAGTATTACTTTACTGAGAGAGTAGTGGATGCATGGAATAGCCTTCCTGCAGAAGTGGTAGCTGCAAATACAGTGAAGGAGTTTAAGCATGCATGGGATAGGCATAAGGCCATCCTTCATATAAGATAGGGCCATGGGCTATCCATAGTATTCAGTATATTGGGCAGACTAGATGGGCCAAATGGTTCTTATCTGCCGACACATTTTATGTTTCTATGTTTCTATTTAGACCATTTTCTATGCCTAAAACAAGCGTAGAAAATGATAAATGAGACGGGCCTAACGGCTCGTCTCCATCCCCGCCCACGCCACACCCACTTTTTTAGACCTGGCATGAGCGGGGAAAAGTTGCAGATTGCGGCGCAAATAACCTTTGAGCCGCAATCTGCATCACAAATACGCCTAATATAGGCGTATTTCTGGATAGTAAATGACCCCCTTAAAATGTACACAGAAGATCAAGTTATGTAGAAATTCTATTGTAGAAATGACAGCAATTTCTAAAAAAATTATGTAGAAAATATGTTATTAATCAGGACTCCTGGTCACAGAAGTGTCTATCTTTTCTGACTTGTGATCTTACTCAAGTTTTCAGTAACTTTATGTCCAAGTTAAGTGTTCTCACTTAATTGCCAACTATTGGATTCAGGCCCACTGTTCTAGCAATAAATCTAGCTGCACAATGAACAAAGATCTTGTAATACCCGATAGATGGCAGCGGATACAGTAGAATCAATATGGTTCCACTAATCAGCATGGTTTGCATTTTAGACAATCAATGGTGAAGAGAATCTGCAAAGATATAGTCAATGTCTAGGTGTTATTTTGTCTCACAGATTCCAGAAATATTTGCACAAGTGACATGGAAAGAGTATGGATTGGGAAACAAATACCAGACCCTTTTTTTCCTGGATGAGAAAACTTGGTACTATAATATGGGCCCATGTGGATCCTTGCTATGGTACTGTAGCTTAGCTTCCTTTTAGATAAATGGGGGCAGAGCTGTAATATGTCAGCGCTGAAAACTACATAGTGTACAGTACCTACCTTGCACTGTACAGTTTCCGGAGCCGAAACAGCTGATCAGTGAGGGTGCGAGGTGTTGGACTGCCCCCCCTCTAAGCATAGGTCATCAATATCTAAGTACTAGAAAACCCATTTAACCACTATATATTTTATTCATTATTCCTAATTGAGTCATTAACTAAACCCATAATAATCTCATGAACATCACATGAAGAACACAACATCCACTTCCTGTGCTATAGTAGTTCATATTATAGGATTACAAATGTAATGTCTGGAAAATCTCAAGTTTTCGGCAGTGTTTGAAGATGGAGAATGTAAAATAACAAGACTCTTTGTTGAATTAACCTGAACAGAATTAATCTGCCTACTCTATGCTGGGAATGGATACTAGTGGGGGAACGGCCATAGTCTGTTACTGCAGACATATGAATCAATGAGGCCCCACTGTACAGTGTTCAGGCACTTGGCTTTGAGTTCAGGACATGCAGGTGGATTTTTGCCACTATAATGTACAGTGCTTACATTTGATGTGGAGCGTGTAATTAGCACGAAGGAATCTTTATAGCACTAACCTGAGACTCCTCATTCTTCACACTTGGAGCAGAGTTCTCCAGCACTCTGGCTTGGCTTAGCGCAAATGTACTGTATATACAGTCATATTGGCTGGTCTGCAACTAATTAAATTGGAATATTTCAGAGTAGTAATGTGGAATGCTGCCAGATTTACAAGTGGTCAAACTCATAAGTGGGTCTGGGTGACTTAGCTGGTTAACAATGTTCATTACTCATTACAGGTCTGCAGCTGTACCTATGATATGCTTCATGCACATTGCTAGCCCTGATGAAGAAAAAAAGCAATGTTCTTATTTCCTGTGGGTGAGGTGAATTGATGATTCAGAGCTGTGAGTAGTCAATGACTGTTGAAAAATTATTAACGGAGATTCATTAATGTAGGAGGATATGTATGTGTCCAATGCAACCACACCATAAAATCACACAAGCTAACAGCTATGTATTGAGAGAAAATTCAAACAAATTCTAAAATATACCGATTATTCACCAAAAGTCAATATTAGGAAAGGTTGAGAAGGAAGAGATAATTACAACCTGTTCTCAGTAGTTCCAGTTGTGTCCCCTGTGTACTTCCTGAGAAGGAAAAAATGTGAAGAACTCGTATATCCAGGTAAATATTGGTAATAGTTTAAAGTATTATGTTTAATTACCACCTCCTATAAGTGGGATCTTCGTCCCAAAATCAGCACGAATAACAGTCTATTTATGCTCTCGGATGGCACTGTCAAAATTCTGCAAACAGGGATGTGCAGAGTTTTTTTTTTTTCGCTGGAGAGAAACGGTAATATAATTTTTCTTATTTCTTATACAACCTACGATTCATCTTCAGATAAGGAGAACCATTCCAAAAAGGAGAACCATCGTTAATGACTTCCAGTATATATAAAAGTATGTCATGATCACCTGTTAGGGTGGGTTTCCACAAGAAGGCCACAATGCAGCAGCTGAAACGTTGCCCACTCATGGTGGCTGATGGATGCACAAATCTGTAGGATAATGTAGAGTTCACCTTAAAATTCTTGCTGCTATTGGCCACTGTGAGTCCTAACAGTTACAACATGTGCAGTAGGTTTTTGTGTAAAGGTGAGAACTTCTAGTTGAGTTTCCAAATAGTAAGTGTCACGGCGGGCGTGCACTCAGTATAACAGATAACGCACCAACCAGGCTCTGGGCGAGAGACAGGAGAAGGGTCACCTCCTAGCTAATCCCTGACCTCTTTCCCTGCGCTGCTCAGCCCACCTACAGACCTTGAAGGTAGGTATGAGATGTCCCCGTGCCTAGGCTGACAAAACCCTGAATTCCCTGAGATGGTGAAGTGGGAAATAGGAGCAGCCTGCTCGCACAGAACCTGGATGGGAAAGATGACACAAAACAGCCAACTAGAAATAACACTTAACTTCCTGAGCTGGAACAGACAGCCAACCTTCCTTCCTAGCTTCCAAGACCACAATGATGAGTATAATCCGCTCAGGGCACTGGGCTGAGGAGCTATTTAAACTAATGACTCCACCCAGTGCACCTGATGAGGGACGGATCCAGCACGACTCCAAAACAAACACTAAACTCGTGCTGCAATCCTGGCCGACCTCCGCACATCGTCAGAGTGGGGCATGACAGTACCCCCCCTTCTACGGGTGACCTCCGGACACCCCGGACCAACCTTATCCGGATGGGACCTATGAAAAGCCCTCACCAGTCGGCTGGCGTTGACATCCGACGCCGGAACCCACATCCTCTCCTCAGGACCGTATCCCCTCCAAGTTTCCCTCGACTAGAACTGGAGGAAGAGGCAATGGAGATGGTTCCACCGGTCTCACATATTTTTTTAGTAAAGACCTGTGGAACACATCATGGATCCTCCAAGTCTGCGGAAGATCCAGCCGAAACACCACAGGATTGATCACCGCAGAAATTTTATACGGACCAATAAATCTTCGACCCAGTTCCCAAGATGGCACTCTCAATTTGATATTTTTAGTGGACAACCACACCAGATCACCCACACACAGGTCCGGACCAGTCATACGTCTCTCGTCAGCCATTCGTTTATACCTCTCACCCATCCTCTCCAAATTCCCTTGAATCCTCCGCCAGATAGAGGATAAGGCAGAAGAGAATCTCTCCTCCTCTGGCATCCCAGAGGAACCAGACCCAGAGAAGGTACCAAACTGGGGATGGAAACCGTATGCGCCAAAAAATGGCGACTTACCCGTGGACTCCTGTCTACGGTTATTCAACGCAAATTCTGCTAAAGACAAGAATGAGGACCAGTCCTCCTGATTCTCAGCCACAAAGCACCTCAAGTAGGTCTCCAGGTTTTGATTAGTACGCTCCGTCTGACCATTCAACTGCGGATGAAAAGCCGAAGAGAATGAAAGTTGAATGCCAAGCCGAGAACAGAACGCCCTCCAAAACCTGGAGACAAACTGCGTGCCCCTATCAGAGACCACATCCGAAGGAATACCATGCAATTTCACAATATTATCCACAAAAATCTGCGCAAGAGTCTTAGCGTTAGGCAGACTAGTTAGTGGTATAAAGTGAACCATCTTACTGAAACGGTCAACCACAATCAAGGAATACATCAACAAACACATTTTTTGACTCTAGCGCCACCATAGCTGAAAGGAGAAAACGGGAACTGCAGGGAGCTTGCATACCTGTCTGCTCCACCACACCATTCATACAACCAAGTGTGAGGGAAGTTTTTTTTTCTTTTTTCTTTTTCTCTTCCACCTGTGATTTAACATGAGGACAAGAAAACATAAAATGACCCCTCTTTCCACAAAAGTAACATAGATTGTGCACTTTTCTAAAGTCTCTACTATCAGAATGGCAAGATATCTGACCTAACTGCATGGGTTCCTCCCCTACCCCAGAGTTATAAGTAATATCACCCTGGGCAGTAGGAGAAACAAAACCACACGCAGGAGGGATCCCCTGCACGGAGGGACCCTTACACCTCTCTCTGATACGTCTATCCAACCGTATAGCCAAAGACATTGCATTCTCTAAAGTATCCGGATACTCATGAAAAGCCAGGGCATCCTTCAACCTTTCAGATAACCCCTGACAAAACTGACTATGTAACGCGGGGTCGTTCCACCCCCGACTCAGTAGCCCACCTCCTAAACTCTGTACAGTAACCCTCTGCAGTATGTTCACCCTGCAGTAAGTTACGCAATTTCGATTCTGCCATCGAGACCCGATCTGGGTCATCGTAAATCAATCCCAGGGCTTTGAAAAATTCCTCCACTGACCGGAGAGCCAGAGAACCGGGCGGCAGAGAAAAAGCCCAGGATTGCGCGTCCCCTTTAAGCAGAGACATGATGATACCAACCCTCTGATCCTCATTACCTGACGAAAATGGACGCAGTCGAAAGTACAATTTGCATGACTCTTTAAAGCGGAAAAAATCATCCGTACCCCCTGTAAATCTCTCGGGAAGAGCGACTTTAGGCTCCCCACCAATTTGACCTGTACCTGATGCCAGAAACCTCTGACACTGTGTGACCGAACTACGCAGATCAGCAACCTCTAGGGATAAACCCGGCATGCGGTCACTCAGTGCATCAATTGACGCCATCACAAAAGCGCTGAGTGATGGCAGTCACAGTATGGCGGATTATAATGTCACGGCGGGCGTGCACTCAGTATAACAGATAACGCACCAACCAGGCTCTGGGCGAGAGACAGGAGAAGGGTCACCTCCTAGCTAATCCCTGACCTCTTTCCCTGCGCTGCTCAGCCCACCTACAGACCTTGAAGGTAGGTATGAGATGTCCCCGTGCCTAGGCTGACAAAACCCTGAATTCCCTGAGATGGTGAAGTGGGAAATAGGAGCAGCCTGCTCGCACAGAACCTGGATGGGAAAGATGACACAAAACAGCCAACTAGAAATAACACTTAACTTCCTGAGCTGGAACAGACAGCCAACCTTCCTTCCTAGCTTCCAAGACCACAATGATGAGTATAATCCGCTCAGGGCACTGGGCTGAGGAGCTATTTAAACTAATGACTCCACCCAGTGCACCTGATAAGGGACGGATCCAGCACGACTCCAAAACAAACACTAGACTCGTGCTGCAATCCTGGCCGACCTCCGCACATCGTCAGAGTGGGGCATGACAGTAAGGCCCCTTTCACACGGACGAGAATTTTGCGCGGGTGCAATGCGTAAGGTGAACGTATTGCACCCGCACTGAATCCGGACCCATTCACTTCAATGGGGCTGTGCAAATGAGCAGTGATTTTCACGCATCACTTGTGCGTTGCGTGAAAATCGCAGCAAGCTCTATATTGTGCGTTTTTCACGCAACGCAGGCCCCATAGAAGTGAATGGGGCTGCGTGAAAATCGCAAGCATCCGCAAGCAAGTGCGGATGCGGTGGGATTTTCACGCATGGTTGCTAGGTGACGATCGGGATGGGGACCCGATCTTTATTATTTTCCCTTATAACATGGTTATAAGGGAAAATAATAGCATTCTTAATACAGAATTCTAAGTAAATTAGGGATGGAGGGGTGATGGACCATGTGATGAGCGCAGTGACGTCACCAAAGGTCCTTTTCTCCCAGGTCCTCAAAGAAGAAGACAAACCGGGCTGCGCGAACAAGTGGATGAGGTGAGTTAAATTTTTTATTTAATTTTTTTAACCCCTCCATCCCTAATTTACTTAGCATTCTGTATTAAGAATGCTTATTATTTTCCCTTATAATCATGTTATAAGGGAAAATATTAAAATCTACAGAATACCTAACCCAAACCCGAACTTCAGTGAAAAAGTCCAGGTTTGGGTCTGGGTACCACAATGCAAAATGCATTGCACTTGCACGGAAAAAACGAAAGAACGCAACGCAATCGCATACAAAACTCACCCCACTCGCAGACAAATTGAACGAATTTCCCGCGACGCACCCGCATCCTATCTGGCCCGCACACGCGACGCCCGTGTGAAAGAGGCCTAAGCGTGCATTAAAATAGACACTAGCACTCCAATGATTATGCAAAATCTTGACATATTTATTGTGTTATTTAAAGCAAAACAACATGTGATGTTTCGGTCAGAAAACAACCTTTTTCAAACCCTATTTGCCATAGATGAAGTAAGAGTGTGGCGTTTTAGAAAAATTGATCTTCTGAGCACTCCTCCTAGTAAAGATTCACTCTTCTAAGTGCTGCACTCTTCCTCCATCTATGGCAATTAGTGTTTGAAAAAAGTTGTTTTTTGACCAAAACGTTACTCGTTGTTTTGCCTTAAATAACTAAATCGAGATTTTGTGCAATCATTGGAGTTCTGCAGTCTATTTTAATGCATAATAATCAAACTTACGACATATATATCAGAGCTGTGTCTTCTCCTGAGATGTGCACCTTTGTGTCCATTACATGACCGGGACAGATTTCTGTCATATTGAGTCACTGCAAAGATCTTAAAGGGTTGTGCACCATTATGTTTTTTACAGCCCTTACAGTGTGGCTGGACCCGCAGTGGTGATCATACTCATCTGATCCTCACCACTGGGTTTCAGCTCTCTTGCTGCCCCTCCGGCTTTTCAGGTCCCAGGTCTCCCTGCATCAACATTCAGTCTGACGTGGGGCACATGACCATTGCAGTCAAACATGACCGATGCAGCAACATTTCACCCATGCAACACTTCACAGGGTCATGTGATGCATGTAATCGACTGCAGTAGTCACATGATGCACATGAAATAGATGTTGACATAGGGAGACCCGGGACCTGTAGGGCTGGCAAAGTAGTGATGAAGCTGGAACACAGCAGCGGGGATGAGGTAAGTGATCACCACCGAGGGTCAGCCTTACCAATGAGTTATAGATATTTTTACAGTACCAGCCAACCTAGTCCACCTTTAGCAGTAATGTGGTCTGCTTATTGGAGATACTGTATGCCACTGTCTCCACACAAGCAGCAGGAAAGCAGATAGCACTAACTAACATAAAAGGCATAAAATATATAACTGATAAAGAAAGACAGTAACATTTGTGCTCACATCATAGTAATGCATGGCACAAATATTGAAGGTGGAGAGCTGTTGCCTGCTAAATTATGGTTACTAAAACTTGATAAAAACCTTTGGCCCTTACCACAAGACCTTCCAGAATTAACCCCTGCAATATGAAATATATACAAATGACACAAGCAATATGAATTGTGCAGTGCAGCAGTAATATGTATCTGATAATATAAATTATTTTGTCAAATTTGGATCTGGATGATACAGTTTTTTTTTTACAAGTAACACATGACGTTTCCTCTGCGATGATATATTGCTCAGCATGCCACTTGATGGTGAAAGATTGACCATCTCTGACTCACATGTTACCATGAACTACCCAAGTGAATAATTGGCTGCCATTTTTACATGGTAAAGACATGAATCCTGATTACTTTGTTTACTGTATGAAACATATTCCAAGAAGGTATTAAATGACTCCTGGCATTTCAACGGATTTCAGGGTATGGTGTTTTTGTAAACTGCAGACAGTCACGATATAGTATCATCCATTTTCTCTACTGTTTGAACATTCATATTTTGATTGCTCTCATACAGTATTTTATATTCTGGACTACTGTTTCTATAAAAACTCTGGGGTATGCTTGCTGATTACTAATTAGCAATGTGAGCAATCAAGAAATTTCAACAGATGTTCCCAATATTGCTGTGTAGGCACATGTAAAATGCCCATTGCTCTCAGAGGTAATTTCAATCAAACATGATGGTTGAGCAAATGACAGTTGCCTAGAGGAAAATATGCAAGATATAGAAATTGAAGCCATTTTAATCAAACCATGTAATGTATGGAATTATGCTTAACCTCAATTCTAAAATAAATCAATACAACACTGAGTGAGTCTAAGTTTAAAGGTAAATTCCAGTCTATAGATTTGGGTAGAAATTGGATTGCTCTCCCAACCCTGAAAGCTTTATTCTGATTATTAAGGGCCTATTATGGACTGCACCTTGTTCTTTAGTCATTACTGGGACTTAGCATTTTCAAACAGTTAGTGGCTAGAAGTGGTCTAACGTCCAAGAGCCTCATTCCATGTTGTTCCAAGGGCTGCACCACGGTTTCTGAAGACCCCTAAGTAAAAATTCAGAAATTTCTTTTTTAACCCCTTAAGGACTCAGCCCTATTTCACCTTAAGGACTTGGCCATTTTTTGCAAATCTGACCAGTGTCACTTTAAGTGCTGATAACTTTAAAACGCTTTGACTTATCCAGGCCATTCTGAGATTGTTTTTTCGTCACATATTGTACTTCATGACACTGGCAAAATGAAGTAAAAAAAATTCATTTTTATTTATAAAAAAAATACCATATTTACCAAAAATTGGTAAAAAAATAGCAAATTTCCAAGTTTCAATTTCTCTACTTCTATAATACATAGTAATACCTCCAAAAATAGTTATTACTTTACATTCCCCATATGTCTACTTCATGTTTGGATAATTTTGGGAATGATATTTTATTTTTTGGGGATGATATTTTATTTTTTGGGGATGTTACAAGGCTTAGAAGTTTAGAAGCAAATCTTTAAATTTTTCAGAAATTTTCAAAAGCCCAATTTTTAGGGACCAGTTCAGGTCTGAAGTCACTTTGCGAGGCTTACATAATAGAAGCCACCCAAAAATGACCCCATTCTATAAACTACACCCCTCAAGGTATTCAAAACTGATTTTACAAACTTTGTTAACCCTTTACGTGTTCCACAAGAATTAATGGAAAATAGAGATACAATTTCAAAATTTCACTTTTTTGGCAGATTTTCCATTTTAATAATTTTCTTCCAGTTACAAAGCAAGGGACTTTAACTTTTAGGGGTCTAATCCCTTTTACAATGCATTTCAATACTTCTGTATTGGAATGCATTGGCTGTATGAGTAATACTGTGTGTATTACTCATACTGTGTGTATTACTCATACAGCTTCCGGCCTGTGAGATCCAGGGGGCTGGATCTCACAGGCACGTCACAGGCAGGCAGCGGCGATGCCTCAGGAAGGCATCGCGCTGCCTTCCATGCCATCGGGTCCCCCCTACAGCCACATAGGGGCCCGATTGCACCGCCGATCACCGCCGCAAACCTCAGGTAAAGCCGCAAACCGCAGGTCTGAATTGACCTGCGGTTTGCGGCGATCGCCGATACGGGGGGGGGGGTCACATGACCTCCCCCCGGCGTTGTGACAAGATGTCCGCTGAATGATTTCAGGGGACATCCTGTTCCTTTTAACCCCCGCCGCGCCGCAATATAGTTTTAAAGTTATGACGTACCGGTACGTCATGGGTCCTTAAGGGGTTAATAGAAGAAGAGAGATGGGGAAAAAACAACTATACAAAGCACACATACCAGGACCACAGAGTTCAAGTTCCATCCACAATGAGCATAATATTTTAGGGACCGGATGTTCATTTTGAACCTTAATTGTGGTCAACCTGTAGTAAATTCAGTTGACTGGACATGATTTGGAAAGACACATCCCTGTCTATATAAGGTCTCACAGCCGACAATGCATATCAAATCCAAAACCAAGTCACAAGGAGGAAAGAATTGCCTGAAGAGCTTAGAGACAGGATTGTGTGGAGGCACAGATGTGGAGAAGGATACAAAAAAATTCTGCTACACTGAAAGTTCTCAAGAATTAGTGGCCTCCATAATTCTTAAATGGAAGAAGTTTGGAACAACCAGGACTCTTCTTAGAGCTGGCCACCCCACCAAACTAAGTAATTGAGGGAAACGGCCTTGGTAAGAGAGGTGGACAAGAACCCAATAGTCACTCAGGGCTTTATGGCAGAGTGGCCAAAAAAGAATCCTCGCCTCAGTAATAGACACATGAAAGTTTGTAAAAAATAAAAATAAAATGAAACACCTAAAGGAGTTTCAGACCTTAAGAAACAAGATTCTATGGTCTGATTAAACAAAAAAATGAACGTTTTATTCTCAATTGTAAGTGTCATGCTTGGAGGATACTAGGCACTGCCCAAAACCATCCCTACAATGAAGTATGGTGGTGTCAGCATCATGCTGCGAGGTGTTTTTCAGTGGCTGGGACAGGGAGACTGTTCAGAGTTGAGGGAAAGCTGAATGGAGCAAAGAAGAGAACAGATATTCTTGATGAAAACCTGATCCAGAATGCAGTCTTGGCCTTCCAACAACACAATGAGCCTAATCACACAGCCAAGACAACACAGGAGTGTATTAGGGACAAATCTGTGAACATCCTTGAGTGTCCCGGTAAGAACCCTGACTTGAACCAAATCAAACATTTCTGGAGAGACCTGACAGCGCTTGAGAGGATATGCAGCAAAGAATGGCAGAAAATCCTCAAATTTAGGTGTGCAAACCTTTTCCTTTTCAAACATTCCAACATTCTGTTTTCACTTTCTCATTATGGGTTATTGAGTGCAGAATGATGAGAAAAAATGTAAACTTTTTTTTTTTTTTTACATAAGGCCACAACATAACAAAATGTGAAAAAGTGAAAGGGTGTGAAGACATTCCGAATGCACTATAGGCCCTTAAAGGGAGTATGTCAGCAGTTTTGACCCATCAACCGTGCTGGATTTTTGAAGTATAAAGCAGTTAAAACACACCTAGGTGAATACTATTTGAATATAATGGAAGTATCAATCCACCTCTCACTGCGATGCAATTTACAGCAATGCATTTACTTACAATGAAGTGAAACTAAATCTTCCATAAACTGAACTGTCACGGATGGTGATGCAGAAAGCTGGAACTTATAAATAAACATCCGACTGGCTTGATCACAAACTAAGGAGCATATGGGTGAGCCCTATAAAACCCCTAGAGCTCTCCCTGACTACTATGCCCATGCAAAGGTCTTTATGGTAGACGATTGCATGCCCACGTACCTTAAACTGTGTGACACCTGAAAACCCTATAATAGTGAGGGGACACGACCACCGACTCCCTGCACTTAATACGGACAGAGTCAGGGTCACCTAGAATCAAGCCAGTAAGGAAACACAAATAAAGGAAAAGGACTTATCTGAGGAATCAGCAGTAGGAGCCTCCAGCAGTGAACAACTCATCCAGGAAGAAGTATAAACCGCAAAGTGAGGCAGTATGGGAGGGAATATAAAAGGAGACAATTAGTGTAAATAGGTGACAGCTGGGAGAAGGAAAGGAGATGACAAAGTAAAACCAAAACAAAGAACCTCATGCAAGAGGTAGAGAAGAACGTCTAACAGACCTTCTCACAGAACTGGCGGTAACAGTACCCCTCCCTCTACGGGTGGACTCCGGACACCCAGAGCCCACCTTCTCAGGATGAGACCTATGGAAAGCCCTGATGAGACGAGTGGCCTTAATGTCCACCACTGGGACCCACATCCTCTCCTCAGGACCATAACCCTCCCAATAATTGAGGTACTGGAGAGAACCGCGGATAATGCGAGAATCCACTGTCCTAGAGACCTGAAATTCAAGATTACCATCAACAACAATCGGAGGAGGAGGCAAAGAGGAGGGTACAGGTGGTTGGACATAAGGTTTTAATAGGGACCTGTGAAAAACATTATGGATCTTCCAAATTTGAGGAAGATCAAGACGGAAGGCAACGGGATTGATGACGGACAAGATCTTGTAAGGCCCAATAAACTTAGGACCCAACTTCCAGGAGGGAAGCTTCAGTTTGATATTCTTTGTAAACAACCACACCAGATCACCCACATTCAGGTCTGGACCAGGCACACGTCTCTTATCCGCCACACGCTTATATCTATCACTCATCCTCTTCAGATTACCCTGAATCTTTTGCCAAATAAATGACAAAAAAAACGAGGAAAATCTCTCCTCATCAGGTAAACCAGAAGACCCCTCTCCAGAGAATGTCCCAAACTGCGGATGAAACCCATATGCATCAAAAAATATCAACTTATCAGAGGACTCCTGGCGACGGTTATTTAAAGCAAACTCAGCAAGGGACAAAAAAGAATACCAATCCGCCTGATTCTCCGCCACAAAACAGCGCAGATATGTCTCCAGATTCTGATTGACGCGTTCGGTCTGACCATTCGACTGTGGGTGAAAAGCAGAACAGAACAACAACCGAACCCCCAAGCAAGAACAGAAGGCCTTCCAGAATCTGGAAACAAATTGCGTGCCCCTATCAGAAACGATGTCTGAAGGAATGCCATGCAATTTAACAATGTGATCAACAAACGCTTGCGCCAGCGTCTTATCATTGGGTAACCCAGGAAAGGGAATGAAATGCGCCATTTTGCTAAAACGGTCCACTACTACCAGAATCACAGTCTTCCCCGAGGAACGAGGCAGGTCCGTAATGAAGTCCATGGACAGATGCGTCCAAGGACGGGAAGGAATGGGTAACGGGAGGAGAGAACCCGATGGCCGTGAATGAGGGACCTTGGCACGAGCGCAGGTCTCGCAGGCTGCCACAAAACCCTCAACCGTCTTATGAAGAGTCGGTCACCAGAATCTCCGAGCAATGAGATCCACTGTGGCTCTACTCCCCGGGTGCCCAGCAAGGACAGTATCATGGTGCTCCTTAAAAACCTTGTGTCGTAAAGCGAGAGGCACAAACAACCTCCCAGGGGGACAAAGATCAGGAGCCTCTGCCTGGGCTGCCTGAACCTCTGCCTCCAAATCAGGATAAAGAGCAGAGACGACCACCCCTTCAGCCAAAATGGTACCCGGGTCTTCAAAGTTTCCCCCTCCCGGAAAACAACGTGACAGGGCATCCGCCTTCACGTTTTTAACCCCAGGGCGGAACGTAACAACAAAATTAAACCTAGAAAAGAACAAAGACCATCTGGGCTGTCTCGGGTTCAGACGCTAGGCCGATTCCAAGTAGGCCAGATTCTTATGGTCTGTAAACACGGTAATAGGGTGTCTGGCTCCCTCTAACTAATGGCGCCATTCCTCAAAAGCTAATTTGATGGCCAACAACTCCCTATCTCCCACATCGTAATTTATCTCTGGAAAGGAGAGTTTCCTTGAGAAAAAGGCACACGGTCGCCATTTGGCAGGAGAGGGACCCTGAGATAAGACCGCACCCACACCCACCTCAGAAGCGTCCACCTCAACAATAAACGGTAGAGAGACATCAGGTTGTACCAAAATGGGAGCGGAAGCAAAACTCACTTTGATAGTAGAAAAAGCTTTAAGCGCATCTACCGACCACGAAGAAAAATCTACCCCCTTTTTAGTCATATCAGTGAGTGGCTTAACAACAGAGGAATAATTCAAAATGAACTTACTGTAATAATTGGCAAAACCCAAAAACCGCATCAGCGCCTTCTGATTCTCAGGAAGTTCCCAATCAAGCACAGCGCTGACCTTCTCAGGGTCCATGCGAAAACCAGAAGCGGAGAGAAGAAAACCAAGAAGTTGAATCTCCGGAACCGCAAACACACATTTTTCCAGTTTAGCGTACAATTTATTATCCCACAGAATCAGCAAGACCTGACGTAGGTGGTCTCGATGAGTCTTGAAATCAGGAGAAAAAATCTAAATGTCATCTAGATACACCAGTACAAATTTCCCCATTAAATGATAAAAAATGCTGTTCACAAAATGTTGGAAGACGGCCGGAGCATTCATCAAACCAAAGAGCATAACCAAATTCTCGAAATGACCCTCAGGGGTATTGAAGTCTGTCTTCCATTCGTCCCCTTCCCTGACCCTGACCAGGTTGTATGCCCCTCTTAAATCCAACTTAGAAAAAACCTTAGCCCCAACAATCTGGTTAAACAGGTCCGGGATCAGAGGAAGCGGATATGGGTCACGAATCGTGATACGGTTCAGCTCCCTGAAATCCAGACAAGGTCTTAAAGAACCATCTTTTTTCTTAACAAAAAAAAATCCAGCGGCAACAGGTGACTTAGAGGGTCGGATGTGTCCCTTTCTCAGGCTCTCAGAGATATAAGTACGCATAGCGACTCTTTCAGGTTGGGAGAGATTGTATAAACGTGATTTTGGCAGTTTGCCGCCTGGGATGAGATTAATAGGACAGTCGTACTCCCAATGCGGGGGCAACTCCTGGACACCACTCTCGGAAAACACATCCGAAAATTCAGAGAGAAAAGATGGCACAGTCTTGGTAGAAACCTCTGAAAGAGACGCCATGAGGCAATTCTCTCTGCAAAACTCACTCCAACCATTTATTTGCCTTGCTTGCCAATCAATGGTGGGGTTATGTTTAGTGAGCCAGGGTCGCCACAACACTAGAGGAGTAGGTAATCCGCTTAAGACGAAACATGACATATCCTCAACATGAGCGTCACCCACAGTCAAACGGATATTGTGAACTATGCCCTTTAATGATCTTCGAGAAAGTGGAGCGGAATCGATAGCAAAAACAGGTATATCCTTTTCCAAAGTGCACACCTGGAAACCATGCGTTATTGCAAATTGATTATCAATGAGATTGACAGCTGCTCCACTATCTACAAAAATCTCAAACAATGTTCTTGCTGTCTAGCGCCACCCTGGCAGGTAGGAGAAAACGGGAACAACAAGCAAACAGCAAACCTTCAGTTTCCACATCAACCTTGCCAATAGTAGCAAATGGAAAGTTTTTAGAGGGTTTTTTCTTTTTGTTTTTCTTTTATTACCCTCAGAAAACTCCATGAATCTCCTAGAGGGGCAAACATTAGACTACCTTTACAGATTCCTAATGCTGTCCTCTCTGAGGACAGCATAGTGCAGTGACAAGGACGCTGACTTCAGTGGTCTTTCACTTCAACATGTGGTAGTTTTCCAGTACTTTCAGGGTAAACTGCACAGCCCCACAGCAAGTACTATATTTGTGATATATGAGGTTAACCCAGCCCTCATCCACCCTTGGGCTGCTGAAGGATAGGTTTCTTAGTAATGAAGTGTTGATCGTGAATATTCGAATCGCTAATTTTTATCGCAAATATCGGCACTTCGAGGAGTCGCGAAAATGTAGAATATAGTGCTATATATTCAGAATCGCTAATATTCTAGTACCCTCCTGCTTCTTGCTTGTGGGCCAATGAGAAAGCTGCAATATCTTTGTAAGAGCTTAGCAACATCCCCAGCAACCAATAGGAAAGTTGCCTACCCCTTACTACATAAGAAAATCCCCAGCAGCCATTTTCTGCTGTTTTTTTTGCAGTTCTGAGAGTGAGAGCAGTGACATTGCTGTGCTCTGTGCTTTCATCTGGATCCTATTCCTTATCCAATTACATTAGATAGCTCATATATATATATAATACAGATAGTTAGTGGGTTAGATAGTGATATAGTGTAGTTGTGTAAGGGTGTTAGGTAGTGTGATAGGAATTACTGTTTCTCTGCTGTCCATACATACATGCTACAGACATAGTGCTGTGATGTCACAACAATACATAGTGCACCAATCAGCAATATCTACTCAGACCTGATAAAATGTGAAGTTGCATGTATTGCGCAAAAAATATGTGCATCATTAGTGCCGATTTGCCCAATCGTGAAAATAATGACTGGAGATCACGAATTCTAGAATTCGCTAATTTATTGCAAATATTATGCGAACAATTCACGAAATATTGCGAAAACGAATATTGCCTATGTCGCTTATCACTAGTAATGAAGAGAAACCTCAGTAATACAAAGAAACTAGTCATTTAGCAGCTGGAGGGTGGGGTTAAACCCGCATATCATTAATACATCAGACTTCTTGCTGATCAAAGTACAGAAAAACAACTACCAGGGGCGGATTAGTAACTTAAAACAGCCCTGGAAAAAAAACTTTTAAGTGACCCCATGTTGATGGAGAATCCAAACTGACAGAAGGCAGGATAACATGAGTAGGCAGGCACAACAGAAGTAGGTGGGGGCAGCAATACCACAGTGCAGCACAAAATACCATAGCCTTGTCGCAATATTCAGTTGTATCACTGTCCAGAGGATGGTGATGCAGTTGACATCTAGTTGCCGGGAAACTATAGGCCGGTAAGTTTAACATCTGTTGTGGGTAAACTGTTTGAAGGTTTTCTAAGAGACATGCTATCTTGGAGTACCTCAATGAAAATAAGCAAATAACGCCATATCAGCATGGCTTCATGAGGGATCGGTCATGTCAAACTAATTTAATCAGTTTCTATGAGGAGGTAAGTTCTAGACTTGACCGCGGCGAATCAATGGATGTCGTATATCTGGACTTCTCCAAAGCATTTGATACTGTGCCACATAAAAGGTTAGTATATAAAATAAGAATGCTTGGACTGGGGGAAAATGTCTGTATGTGGGTAAGTAACTGACTCAGTGATAGAAAACAGAGGGTGGTTATTAATGGTACACACTCAGATTGGGTCACTGTCACTAGTGGGGTATCTCAGGGGTCAGTACTGCCGTACATACTAAATGGTAAAACACTGGGTAACACTGACATGAAAAAGGACCTAGGAATTTTAGTGAACAGCAAACTAAGCAGTAAAAACCAGTGTCAGGCAGCTGCTGCCAAGGCCAATAAGATAATGGGTTGCATCAAAAGAGGCATAGATGCCCGTGATGAGAACATGGTCCTGCCACTTTACAAATCACTGGTCAGACCACACATGGAGTACTGTGTACAGTTCTGGGCTCCTGTGAACAAGGCAGACATAGCAGAGCTGGAGAGGGTTCAGAGGAGGGCAACTAAAGTAATAACTGGAATGGGGCAACTACAGTACCCTGAAAGATTATCAAAATTAGGGTTATTCCCTTTAGAAAAAAAGACGACTAAGGGGCAATCTAATAACTATGTATAAATACATCAGGGGTCAATACAGCGATCTCTCCCATCATCTACACCGAGCAAAAATATAAACGCAACACTTTCAGTTTTGCTCCCATTTTGCATGAGCTGAACTCAAAGATCTGAAACATTTTCTACATACACAAAAGACCCATTACTCTCAAATATTGTTCACAAATCTGTCTAAATCTGTGTTAGTGAGCACTTCTCCTTCGCCGAGATAATCCACCCAACTCACAGGTGTGACATTTCAAGGTGCTGATTAGACAGCATTAATATTGCTTAGGTGTGCCTTAGACTGCCCACAATAAAAGGCCACTGTGAAATGTCCAGTTTGATCACACAGCACAATGCCACAGATGTTGCAACATTTGAGTAAGCGTGCAATTGGCATGCAGACTACAGGAATGTCTACCAGAGCTGTTGCCGGTGCAATGAATGTTCATTTCTCTACCATAAGCAGTCTTAGAGAATTTGGCACTACATAAGGTGTTTCGGAGAATTTGGCAGTACATCCAACTGGCCTCACAACCGCAGACCACATGTAACCACACCAGCCCAGGACCTCCACATCCAGCATGTTCACCTCCATGATCGTCTGAAACCAGCCACCCGGACAGCTGCAGCAACAATCGGTTTGCATAACCAAAGAATTTCTGCACAAACTGTCAGAAACCGTCTCAGGGAAGCTCATCTGCATGCTTGCCGTCCTCATCGGGGTCTGGACCTGACTGCAGTTTGTCGTCGTAACAAACTTGAGTGGGCAAATGCTCACATTCGATGGCGTCTAGCACGTTGGACAGCATGTGTGGCGTTGTGTGGGTGAGTGGTTTGCTGACGTCAACGTTGTGGATCGAGTGGCCCATGGTGGCGGTGGGGTTATGGTATGGGCAGGTGTATGTTATGGACAACGAATACAGGTGCATTTTATTGATGGCATTTTGAATGCAAAGAGATATCGTGAAGAGATCCTGAGGCCCATTGTTTTTGTCACGAGGGTATCAAGAGCCACGTCTGACTCCGTTATACCCGGGGTCAGGAAGTCGCAGCGGGTGGCTGCGCGCTCTATATCTAAAGATCACGTCAGGGCCGATCCTAGGGTCACAGGCGCCTGGGTGCAGAAATATTTCTGGCGCCCCCACATGGGCGTGGTTATCTTACTAACTCCTCCCCTTTACAATGTAGTGGTAATAGAGTCTCAAGGGTCTATAAAAGCAGCTACACTATTTTTACAAAGCATTGAAGCTCTATTAACACTACTATCAACATAAGGTCATCTAGAGAAACCGTAGGTTTTTATTTATTTTTTCTTTCTCTTTAGGTGTTAAAACATAACTTTAATTAGATTGCTCTAACACCTAAATGGGAAAAATAAGAATTTTAAAAACCTGCTTTTTCTAGTCTAGATGACCTTATGTTAATAGTTAATAGTAGTGTTAATAGAGTCTCAAAGGTCTGTAAAAATAGTGTAGCTGCTTTTATAGACCATTGAGACTCTATTACCACTACCATAAACATAAGGTCATCTAGAGAAACAGCAGGTTTTTAAAATAATTTGGGGGATCTGTGGATGACACATTGTTATGGGAGATCTGTGGATAACACACACTGTTATGGGGGACATTATACAGGGGTAATATAACTGAGGGGTATCAGGTAAATTATACAGGGGGTAATATAACTAAGGGGTATCAGGGTACACTATACAGGGGTAATATAAGTTATATTACCCCTGTATAATAATGTCCCCTGATACCCCTTAGTTAGGCCCCAGAATTCAGAACACAGTGTTACCTGAAGTCTGGGGCCGGATGCGGCAGTGTGGGTCAAATTCTATATACCCCTTACCCTACCGAGAAACAGATATGTGCATGGGTAATATTATTACAGGAGAATGCCGCACCATACCTGTTACATCCAGTGACGTCTCCTGTGATGTAGACTTTCCTCGACGTCTTCATCCAGAGATAAGACCGCCATGACACCTTCTTTCAGCCGCTTCTCGTCTCTGCAGAGTTTCACAGATTATTTTTTAGGTTCCTCACTTTACTCTCATCCTCTCCTTCCTGGTGTCTCAACAACTCATCCTGCTGCCCCCCAATACTGTGCTAGAGCCAGACAGGTAGTCCCCCATTCCTCATAATATTATTCCCCCTGTATATTATAATGGCCCCCTCTTCATCATTAATGTAATGGCCCCCTCTTTATTATTAATATAATGGCCCCTCTTTAATAACAAAGAGGGGGCCATTACATTAATAATAAAGAGGGGGCCATTACATTAATAATAAAGAGGGGGCCATTACATTAATAATAAAGAGGGGGCCATTACATTAATAATAAAGAGGGGGCCATTACATTAATAATAAAGAGGGGCCATTACATTAATAATAAAGAGGGGGCCATTACATTAATAATAAAGAGGGGGCCATTACATTAATAATAAAGAGGGGGCCATTACATTAATAATAAAGAGGGGGCATTACATTAATAATAAAGAGGGGGCATTACATTAATAATAAAGAGGGGGCCATTATATTAATAATAAAGAGGGGGACATTATATTAATAATAAATAGGGGGCCATTATAATAATAATAATGTATTGGCCCCCTCTTTGTTATTAATATAATGGCCCCCTCTTTATTAATATAATGACCCCCTCTTTGTTATTAATGTAGTGACCCCCTCTTTATTAATATAATGGCCCCCTCTTTGTTATTAATGTAATGACCCCCTCTTTATTAATAATATAATGTCCCCCTCGTTGTTAATATAATAGCCCCCTCTTTATTATTAATATAATGGTAGTCTCTCCAGTCTCCACTCTTATTAATACTATGATGTCCACTGACTGAGTACTGTCAGTGGTCCTCCTCTCGTGCCCCCAGTGCCTCTGCAATAAGGGTAGAACGTAGGGTACATAAAAAAAAAATAATAATTAATACTTACCTCTCTCTCCTTCACAGCTTGTGGCATCCTGGTACAGGCGGTCATCATGCCTCACTCACTGTGCCTTCCCGCGCCGCGTCATCTCGCGAGATCCGACGCAGGAGGTCACAGTGAGGTACGTGACTAAGTCCTGCGTCGCACCTCAATTGAAGCCGCTCCCCCGGCCCCTCCTCCTCACTTCGCCTGCCCAGCTGCCCTGCACAGTGCGCGTCACACAGGGCCTCTCCTCTCGGCCTCCGCTCCGCCCCCTGTAAATCGTATCTTAGTTATTCAGCTGCGGCTGCGTTCTCCTGGCTTGAGGGGGCCCTGTGGGCCCCCCTGACTCAGGGGCCCGGTCGCAATTGCGACCGCTGCGACCCCTATAGCTACGCCACTGCGGGCATTATAAAATAAAATAAAAAAAAAGTCAAAAAAAAAAAAGTCCCGGCGGCTCGCTCGGCGCCTTTCGGGTGACAGCGCTGGGGTGCGGGGCACCCACTGCACCCCGTGTAGGATCGGCCCTGGATCACGTTGTTTCTTAGTGATTGTTTTCTGTGTTTGCCTTGCTATCCTTTTTGTCTCTCTCAGGGATCCGTAGCTTCTCCTCCTCAGCTGTTTCTTGTCTGCCACTCCCTACCTCCTTATATTCTCCCCTCACACTTCTCTAGTTGCCAGTTATAGAGCTTCCTGCCTGGACATCTATACTGACCCACTGGAGTGGTGAATCCTGGTTGTCGTTCCTGAGTGCTACCCTCCGGATCCCTGTTGGGCTTATTGTTGTCTCCTATTGTCGCCCACCTGGGATTATATGTTGAGTCTGTGTTGTCTGTCCTCCCCTTGGTGTTTTCCCTTAGAGCTAGTGGTGCGGACTAGTGTTCCCATCGCCCTGTTCACTACCTAGGGCTCAGCTCAGGGAAAGCCAGGGCTTTAGGCACGTGATCGGCGTACGGGTGAGGAACCCGTCTAGGGACGTCAGGGCAACCAGGTGCCAGCCGCCAGGTGAGTCAGGGGTCACCATCTTCCCTCTCACTTGGGCAGGGCCTTCCTCGTTCCCTCCCTCTGTGTCACGTATGTGATAGCCACGCCGACCGTGATATTATAACTGGCCCTTACTTTTTGAGAAAAAAATAAAATAAAAAATTATATAATTTTTTATTTGTTGGTTTTTTTTTTTCTCTCTCTACTTAGAATCCAATATGGATCCTATTGATGCCTTGGCAGAACAGCTTCAAAGCCTGTCTTTGGAGGTGGCAGGATTGAAGGCGTCTGTTCTCCAACAACAGCAGCAAATGCAGCAGACCGCACCCCCAGCGGTTGCTATGGGTAACCAGGTTGTCACAGAACCCAAGGTTGCTCTTCCCGACAGATTTTCTGGGGGAAGGGACAAATTTGCGACGTTCCGTGAGGCCTGCAAATTATATTTTAAGTTGCGCCCTTACTCCTCAGGTCATGAAGAACAGCGGGTAGGGATTGTCATTTCCCTGCTTCAGGGGGATCCGCAATCCTGGGCGTTCTCGTTACCCCCTGGTTCTCAGGCTCTTCGGTCAGTGGAGGGATTTTTTGGGGCTTTGGGTCTCATATATGATGACCCTGACCGAGTCGCCCTGGCTGAGTCGAAGTTACGGAGACTCCTACAGGGAGATCGGTCAGCAGAGGAATATTGCTCAGAGTTCCGTAGGTGGGCTACGGATACTCAGTGGAACGACCCGGCTCTCAGGAGTCAGTTCTGCTCTGGGTTATCTGAAAGGGTTAAGGATGCACTGGCGCTGTATGAGACCCCCCTTTCCCTTGATGCTGTTATATCCCTCTCTATCAGAATAGATAGACGTCTTAGGGAGAGATCGAAAATTCCGGAGCAATTGGTTACCTCTCCCAAG
Source organism: Bufo bufo (assembly GCF_905171765.1). Taxonomy (NCBI): domain Eukaryota; kingdom Metazoa; phylum Chordata; class Amphibia; order Anura; family Bufonidae; genus Bufo; species Bufo bufo. The sequence goes on from NC_053389.1 coordinate 702,098,357, forward strand.
CAACAGTCAGCCTGTACTGACTTAGATGAGCCTATGCAGCTATGCGGAACTTCTCGTCAGGTCCGTCCTCCCGAGGTTCGCCGTAGGGGGGGGGGTTGTTTTTTCTGTGGGGGGAAGGGTCATTTCATTAATGTCTGTCCCTCCTTTCTCAAAAACAAAAGACCGTCGGAAAACTACTAACCCCGGGCTGTGCGGAGGATGTCAGCCGGGGGGTATACGTTTCCTCCATACGAACATCTCAATTTGTGTTACCAGCAGTCATTGTTTTTGGTGTTAAGACGGAGTCTATTTCTTTTTTTCTAGACAGTGGAGCAGGGGTAAACTTGATTGATGCCCATTTTGCCCGCACTATGGGTTTGTCTCTCTGTACGCTGCAGAGACCTATTCCCGTATTCCCTATAGATTCTGCTCCTCTGTCTCAGAGAAACCTCACCCACAATGTTCGTAATTTACACCTTCGGGTAGGGGACCACCATAATGAGTGTCTTTCATGTTACGTTCTGGAGGGCCTTCCCTCTCCGGTGGTATTGGGTCTTCCCTGGTTGGTAGCGCACAATCCAGTGGTGGATTGGCAGGCCAGGGAGATATTGGAGTGGAGTGAGCATTGCAGAGAGAATTGCTTAAATAACAATTGCTTAATCGCCTCCATAGCTTCCCTACCTACATTTATTTCGGACTTTGAGGACGTTTTTTCTGAAAAGGGTTGTCAGAAACTACCACCTCATCGTCCTTATGATTGCCCGGTTAACCTGATTCCCGGGGCAAAATTACCCAAGTCCAGGTTGTATAATCTTTCGGGTCCAGATAGACAAGCGATGAAAGATTATATCTCCGAGAGTCTGGCTAAGGGACACATCAGACCCTCTTCTTCACCCGTGGCTGCAGGGTTTTTCTTTGTTAAAAAGAAAGATGGGGGCCTGCGTCCTTGCTTAGATTTCCGTGAGTTAAACCAGATAACCATCCGTGACCCATACCCTCTTCCTCTCATTCCTGACCTTTTTAATCAGATTGCGGGTGCTAAGTGGTTCTCCAAACTTGATCTTAGGGGGGCCTACAATCTGATTCGTATCAGGGAAGGGGATGAGTGGAAGACAGCTTTTAACACCCCTGAGGGGCATTATGAAAATCTAGTTATGCCTTTCGGTCTGATCAATGCCCCTGCTGTCTTCCAACATTTCGTTAATGATATTTTTAGTCATCTCATCGGCAGGTTTGTAGTCATATACCTAGATGATATCTTAATTTATTCGGCTGATCTGAAAACACATGAGGTGCATGTCAGGCAAGTACTGCAGGTCCTACGGACGAATAAATTATATGCGAAAATTGAAAAATGTGTCTTCGCTGTTCAGGAATTACAGTTCCTGGGATATCTATTATCTGCTTCAGGTTTCCGCATGGATCCTGGGAAGGTCCAGGCAATTTTAGATTGGGATCTTCCTGAGAACCTTAAAGCCCTACAACGGTTTTTGGGTTTCGCTAATTTCTATAGAAAGTTCATTAAAAATTATTCAGTGATCGTTAAACCCCTTACCGACATGACTAGGAAGGGGACGGATTTTTCCAAATGGTCTGACGCCGCTAAAGATGCATTTTCCTCTCTAAAGGAGAGGTTTACCTCGGCACCTGTTCTTATTCAACCTGATGTCTCCCAGCCTTTTATTGTCGAGGTAGATGCGTCAGAGGTGGGAGTGGGAGCTGTATTGTCTCAGGGTCCGTCTCCTGGCAAATGGCGTCCTTGCGCTTTCTTTTCCAAAAAATTATCTTCTGCGGAGAAGAATTATGATATTGGAAATAGGGAACTGTTGGCGATTAAACTGGCGCTTGAAGAGTGGCGTCACTTCTTAGAGGGAGCAATCCACCCCGTCACGGTGATTACGGATCACAAGAACCTTCTGTACCTAGAATCGGCTAAGCGTCTCACCCCTAGACAAGCTAGGTGGTCGCTATTCTTTACCAGATTTAACTTTGTAATCACCTATCGTCCTGGGACAAAAAATACCAAGGCAGACGCATTATCTCGTAGTTTCCCTGGAGGGGGTAATGTTTGTGATCCGGTACCTATTTTACAAAGAGGAGTGGTTGTCTCTGCTGTACACTCTGTTCTAGAGGGAAAGGTGTTAGAGGCTTCTTGCCCCTCAGAGAAATTGTTTGTACCGGTAAACCTGCGTCTTGAATTATTAAAAGAACATCATAATTCGGCACTTGCTGGACACCCGGGTAGTAAAGCAACCTTGGAGCTTTTATCTCGTCGTTTTTGGTGGCCAAGGTTGCGTCAGGATGTAATGGATTTCGTGTCTACTTGTTCTACTTGTGCACGCGCGAAAGTCTCTCATACACGTCCAGCAGGGTCTTTATTGCCACTTTTCATCCCCAATAGGCCATGGACACATCTGTCAATGGATTTCATCACTGACTTACCGTTGTCGGCGGGTAAAACAGTTATCTTGGTAGTAGTAGACAGGTTTAGCAAAATGGTACACTTTATTGCGCTGCCCGCACTTCCTAATGCTAAAACTCTTGCTCAGGTGTTTATCAGTGAAATCGTGAAGCTTCACGGGGTCCCTTCCGATGTGGTTTCGGATCGGGGAACCCAGTTTATTTCTAAGTTTTGGAAAGCTTTTTGTTCCCGTTTGGGGGTTCACTTGTCCTTTTCCTCAGCTTTCCATCCTCAGTCGAATGGACAGACTGAGCGTACCAACCAAAACCTAGAAACATATTTAAGGTGTTTTGTGTCTGAAAACCAAGAGTTGTGGTCATCATATTTACCGTTAGCTGAGTTTGCCATAAATAATCATTATCAGGAGTCCACTGGCAAGTCACCATTCCTTGGTGCATACGGTTTTCATCCCCAATTTTGTACTTTCAAAGAGGGGGGGTCTTCTGGGGTTCCCGAAGAGGAAAGGTTTTCTTCATCTCTTTCATCGGTATGGCAGAAGGTGCAAGTTAACTGGAAAAAGATGAGTGGTAAATATAAATGCATGGCCGATAAGAAACGGTCGCCAGGTCCGGACCTAGGAGTGAATGACTATGTGTGGTTGTCTACTAGGAATATTAAGTTGAAGGTTCCTTCTTGGAAACTGGGTCCTAGGTTCATTGGTCCCTATAAAATAGTAGCCGTCATTAACCCTGTGGCTTTTCGCCTGGAGCTACCTCAGACTTTTAAGATCCATAACGTCTTCCATAAATCGTTACTCAAGAAGTATGTTCCACCTCTAGAACCATCATCGCTGCCACCTCCTCCTGTCATTGTGGCTGGTAATCTGGAGTTTCAAATAGCCAGAATTGTTGATTCTCGTCGGGTCCGCCGCTCTCTTCAGTATCTGGTGCATTGGAGGGGTTACGGTCCTGAGGAAAGAATGTGGGTTCCAGCGTCAGAGGTAAACGCCAACAGGTTAATTCAGACTTTCCATGCCTCTCATCCGGAGAGACCTGGTCCTGAGTGTCCGGAGGCCCCTCGTGAAAGGGGGGGTACTGTCACGAGGGTATCAAGAGCCACGTCTGACTCCGTTATACCCGGGGTCAGGAAGTCGCAGCGGGTGGCTGCGCGCTCTATATCTAAAGATCACGTTGTTTCTTAGTGATTGTTTTCTGTGTTTGCCTTGCTATCCTTTTTGTCTCTCTCAGGGATCCGTAGCTTCTCCTCCTCAGCTGTTTCTTGTCTGCCACTCCCTACCTCCTTATATTCTCCCCTCACACTTCTCTAGTTGCCAGTTATAGAGCTTCCTGCCTGGACATCTATACTGACCCACTGGAGTGGTGAATCCTGGTTGTCGTTCCTGAGTGCTACCCTCCGGATCCCTGTTGGGCTTATTGTTGTCTCCTATTGTCGCCCACCTGGGATTATATGTTGAGTCTGTGTTGTCTGTCCTCCCCTTGGTGTTTTCCCTTAGAGCTAGTGGTGCGGACTAGTGTTCCCATCGCCCTGTTCACTATCTAGGGCTCAGCTCAGGGAAAGCCAGGGCTTTAGGCACTTGATCGGCGTACGGGTGAGGAACCCGTCTAGGGACGTCAGGGAAGCCAGGTGCCAGCCGCCAGGTGAGTCAGGGGTCACCATCTTCCCTCTCACTTGGGCAGGGCCTTCCTCGTTCCCTCCCTCTGTGTCACGTATGTGATAGCCACGCTGACCGTGATAGTTGTGCCATTCATCCACGACCATCACCTCATGTTGCAGCATGATAATGCACGCCCCGTTTTGCAAGGATATGTACACAATTCCTGGAAGCTGAAAACATCCCAGATCTTGCATGGCCAGCATACTCACCGGACATGTCACCCATTGAGCATGTTTGGGAGGCTCTCGATCGGCGTATATGACAGCGTGTTCTAGTTCCTGCCAATATTCTGCAAATTCGCAGGAGTGGACCAACATTCCACAGGCCACAATCAACAACCTGATCAACTCTATGTGACGGAGATGTGTTGCACTGCATGAGGCAACTGGTGGCCACACCAGATACTGACTGGTTTGCTGACGATGCAGAGCCAAATGGATCCGTCCTGACTTACAATGTAAGTCAATGGGAACAGATCTGTTTTTTACTGACACAATATGGTGACTTAGACTTTTTTTTAAATAAATAATGCAAACGGATCCGTTATGAATGGATACAAGCATTTGTATTATCGACTAGTATTGACTTTGTAAACAGGTTCTTTCTATTAAAATGACTTTTATCTACAGTGCAAATAATTTAATCCAGAACAATTTTGTCTGGAAGGTCAAATGAAAGAGCCATAATCCCATAATTAAAGGAATCTGTTTGCAGTCCAACAATCTGAAAATATTTAGAGAACATACAATAATTTAGCACCTCGCGAGTCCTGAAATGAGAGATCCCCTGAGCTTCTTGTACTAAGGGCTTGTTCACATCTGCATAGGAGGATCTATTTTTGGCAGCCTCGGTCACAGATTCCGTCAACAATGGCAAAAAGTCTTGCATGTAGGACTTTTTCTCCACTAAAGAAGCGGGATCCTGAATGAAAACCAAACAGACAGTATTATAGTCAGTGGGATCCATTTGGTCAGTTTGGGTCACTTATGTGACATTTACATTATTTTCCTTGTTCTCCTACTCTGATGGAGCAGAATAAAGAAAACAGCAATGCTGATATGAACTCAGTGTACAGTAAGATCAGTTTGGCAAATCTTAATTTCTCCAGACCTATGGAAAATGGAGACAAAAGAACATTTGCACACCTCAATGTACATCAGTCTACCGTATGTTTCACTTTAGAAGATGCACTTTTTCCCCATAACAGTGAAATGGAGGTTTGAACTGCGCTCTGACAGGGTCTAATCTGAGGTTTGATATGGGGATATGATCTGAGGACTTATATGGGGGTTCGATTAGAGGTCTGATATGGGGATCTGATCTGAGGCCGGATATGAAGGTCTGATCTGAGGACTGATATGGAGGTCTGATATGAGGGTCTAATCTAAGGTTTGATATGGGTGTCTGATCTGAGGTCTGATATAGGGGTCTGATGAATAATATTTTCTTCTGATTTTCCTCCTCTAAAACCTAGGTGTGTCTTATAACCTGGTGCATCTTATAAAGTGAAAAATACAGTAATATTTTAGGATAATAGAGGGGACCTCTGGGGGAAGGGGCATTGGATCAAGTGCCAAATATCCATAATGAATTGTAACTTTCCATTTACTAAATACTTACAGTGTACAGTATCAGTGTTTGTAAACTGTCAGGACACTGTAGTTTGCACATTTTCTAGGATTTACACATTCTTTACCATTGCCGTCCTTTGTTTGCACTGTATGTAACTTATTTTAAGCCGGGCACGTAGACACGCTGCAGTCCGACTAAACATGTACATCTTCCAACATCACTTGTCTGATTTATCTCACAATCTTCTGATTTAGGTCCTCCAAAAAATCAGCCAGTTAAAGAGCACTGCAATAATAAGGAGAAACAACAGAAAGCAGGAACCATAAAGTTTGACATTATGACAAACAAAAGGGAGCACGTGGGATCTCCATAAACTTCACACTCATAAACTTTCCTATGCTCTTGCAAGACCTAACTGAGAAAACAACAAGACATGATGGAGATATTAAATTTGTAGGCAATATGTGGATTGTGAATAGAAACCATTAGACTACAGGCACACTTTGCTGATTATGTGTGGCTTTTCCGCGCAGATTTTTGCGCAGAAAAATATGCAGCAGAATACAGTACCAGCAAAGTGTATGAGAGTAGACACATCTCAAGTACACTTTGTGTACTATTTATATGAAGAAATTGAACTGACGTGCAGATTAAAAAAACTGTGGCATCTCAATTGTTTGCACTATTCTGCACATTATATACAGTATAGTGGTTTTCCCCATAGACTTCAATTGGATTGTTAAAAAAAAAGGTCAGGCAGTGGCAGCTCATCCGAGACGCCGTGTGCTGAAGCCCTTCGAAAAGGCCACAACATTCGTCAGCAGGGACAACTGTGGCATGAACAATGTCATCCCTCTTATAATTATCTTAGAACAGACACTGACACTCATGCAGAAGCAGACGGCGTGTGTGAGAGAGGTCCCTCTCCGCCACCACAGGGGCAGCCCCTCCTCCCGCCACGAGCAGCTGAAGTCGCAGTAGCAGCAGCCAGTTTTGTCTCCTCAACAAATGGAGCAGTGTTCCCATATGGCGCAGAACATGGAATAACTAGATATCTGGATTAATATGACAATGTCTAAGGAAGGGTAACACACTTGTGATTCATAATTCCACTGCCACTTTGTGGCTCCTTGCCTTAGACATAAATCAAAGTAATAAAAAGGAATTAGATTTTTAAAAATAGATCACTATGCAGATCACTACCCAATACCCCTGATGAAGCCAGCTATGCAGCAAAACATGTTGGGGGAAGGGGGGCAGTGACTAGCACGTTTTTAAATAGCTAGTGCCGCTTTATCCAGAATATCAAAATCAGTGAGAATCGAACTGATAGAGAGCAACAATCAATGAAAGTAGTGTCATCATGGGGGTGCACACTCAATGACAGCCTAACCTGAGTGATACAGATATACAGTTGCAAGAAAAAGTATGTGAACCCTTTGGAATTATATGGATTTCTGCACAAAATGTGATCTGATCTTCATCTTAGTCACAACAATAGACAATTACAGTCTGCTTAAACTAATAACACACAAATAATTAAATGTTACCATATTTTTATTGAACACACCATGTAAACATTCACAGTGCAGGTGGAAAAAGTATGTGAACCTCTAGACTAATGACATCTCCAAGAGCTAATTGGAGTGAGGTGTCAGCCAACTGGAGTCCAATCAATAAGATGAGATTGGATTTGTTGGTAACAGCAGCCCTGCCTTATAAAAAACACACACCAGTTCTGGGTTTGCTTTTCACAAGAAGCATTGCCTGATGTGAATGATGCCTCGCACAAAAGAGCTCTCAGAAGACCTACAATTAAGAATTGTTGATTTGCATAAAGCTGGAAAGGGTTATAAAAGTATCTCCAAAAGCGTTGCTGTTCATCAGTCCACTGTAAGACAAATTGTCTATAAATGGAGAAAGTTCAGCACTGCTGCTACTCTCCCTAGGAGTGGCCGTCCTGTAAAGATGACTGCAAGAGCACAGCGCAGACTGCTCAATGGGGTGAAGAAGAATCCTAGAGTGTCAGCTAAAGACTTACAAAAGTCTCTGGCATATGCTAATATCCCTGTTAGCGAATCTACGATACGTAAAACACTAAACAAGAAATGATTTCGAGGGAGGATACCACAGAGAATGCCACTGCTGTCCAAAAAAAACATTGCTGCACGTTTACAGTTTGCACAAGAGCATCTGGATGTTCCACAGCAGTACTGGCAAAATATTCTGTGGCCAGATGAAACCAAAGTTGAGTTGTTTGGAAGAAACACACAACACAATGTGTGGAGAAAAAGAGGCACAGCACGCCAACATCAAAACCTCATCCCAACTGTGAAGTATGGTGGTGGGGGCATCATGGTTTGGGGCTGCTTTGCTGCGTCAGGGCCTGGACGGATTGCTATCATCAAAGAAAAAATGAATTCCCAAGTTTATCAAGACATTTTGCAGGAGAACTTAAGGTCATCTGTCCACCAGCTGAAGCTCAACAGAATTTGGGTGTTGCAACAGGACAACGACCCAAAGCATAGAAGTAAATCAACAACAGAATGGCTTAAACAGAAGAAAATACGCCTTCTGGAGTGACCCAGTCCGAGTCCTGACCTCAACCCGATTGAGATGCTGTGGCATGACCTCAAGAAAGCCATTCACACCAGACATCTCAAGAATATTGCTGAACTGAAACAGTTCTGTAAAGAGGAATGATCAAGAATTACTCCTGACCATTGTGCACGTCTGATCTGGAACTACAGGAAACATTTGGTTGAAGTTATTGCTGCCAAAGGAGGTTCAACCAGTTATTAAATCCAAGGGTTCACATACTTTTTCCACCTGCACTGTGAATGTTTACATGGTGTGTTCAATAAAAACATGGCAACATTTAATTCTTTGTGTGTTATTAGTTTAAGCAGACTGTGATTGTCTATTATTGTGACTTAGATGAAGATCAGATCACATTTTATGACCAATTTGTGCAGAAATCCATATCATTCCAAAGGGTTCACATACTTTTTCTCGCAACTGTATATATACAGTCAGGTCCATAAATATTGCGACATCAACAAAATTCTAACATTTTTGGTTCTGTACACCACCACAATGGATTTAGAATGAAATGAACAAGATGTGCTTTAACTGCAGACTGGCAGCTTTAATTTGAGGGTATTTACATCCAAATCAGGTGAATGGTGTAGGAATTACAACAGTTTGCATATTTCTATATAGTCATATAGATTGCGATATACAGTGACAGGTGGTGATTTTTTTTTTGCAGAACACAGTGATCTACAGTACATAATGATCTATTTTTAAACAAAATCTAATAAAAGTTACTTTATTTATTACTTTGACTTGTGTCTAAGGCAAGGAGGGTATTTTTGGTCAAAGTGGCAGTGGAATAGTGAATCACAAGTGTTACCCTTCCTTATACAGGGTCATAGTGATCCAGATATCTAGTTTTTCCACGTGCCGTGCCAGGCTGAGGCCAGTCAGCAAGATGACAGCTCCCTCCTCAACACCCAGGTTCAGGCCTACCTAAACTCTGGCCAGTCTCTGTTGCATACCCAGTTCCCTGACCCCATGGATTTCCGGGCAGGCAGACTGCAACAGTAGCCCAAACTGGCACAACAAGCCCCCTATCTTCTTTCTTGCCCTACTTCCAGGGTCATCTTGGAGAGGGTTTTCAGCGCTGCGAGGGGGCATGGTGACACCCAAACAGACCAAGTTGTCCTCTGCCAGTATCTAAAACATCACTTTTGTCAAAATGAGCCAGAGAATCAGTCTCTTCATGCCATAGCAGAGAATCTGGCTTCATGTCATTGCAGAATCAGTCTTCATGTCATAGCAGAGAATCAGGCTTCACGTCACCCACCACTGGAACAGGCCACTGTCACACATTTAGGCCCCGGCACCCAGACAGAGGAGAGCGGTCCCGTAACAGAGAATCTGGCCTTATGTCAGCGCAGAATCTGTCTTCATGTCATAGCAGAGAATCAGGCTTCACGTCACCCACCACTGGAACAGGCCACTGTCACACATTTAGGCCCAGGCACCCAGGCAGAGGAGAGAGGTCCCGTAACAGAGAATCTGGCCTTATGTCAGCGCAGAATCTGTCTTCATGTCATAGCAGAGAATCAGGCTTCACGTCAGCCACCACTGGAACAGGCCACTGTCACACATTTAGGCCCAGGCACCCAGGCAGAGGAGAGCGGTCCCGTAACAGAGAATATGGCCTTATGTCAGCGCAGAATCTGTCTTCATGTCATAGCAGAGAATCAGGCTTCACGTCACCCACCACTGGAACAGGCCACTGTCACACATTTAGGCCCAGGCACCCAGGCAGAGGAGAGAGGTCCCGTAACAGAGAATCTGGCCTTATGTCAGTGCAGAATCTGTCTTCATGTCATAGTAGAGAATCAGGCTTCACGTCACCCACCACTGGAACAGGCCACTGTCACACATTTATGCCCCGGCACCCAGACAGAGGAGAGCGGTCCCGTAACAGAGAATCTGGCCTTATGTCAGCGCAGAATCTGTCTTCATGTCATAGCAGAGAATCAGGCTTCACGTCAGCCACCACTGGAACAGGCCACTGTCACACATTTAGGCCCAGGCACCCAGGCAGAGGAGAGAGGTCCCATAACAGAGAATCTGGCCTTATGTCAGCGCAGAATCTGTCTTCATGTCATAGCAGAGAATCAGGCTTCACGTCAGCCACCACTGGAACAGGCCACTGTCACACATTTAGGCCCAGGCACCCAGGCAGAGGAGAGCGGTCCCGTAACAGAGAATCTGGCCTTATGTCAGCGCAGAATCTGTCTTCATGTCATAGCAGAGAATCAGGCTTCACGTCACCCACCACTGGAACAGGCCACTGTCACACATTTAGGCCCAGGCACCCAGGCAGAGGAGAGAGGTCCCGTAACAGAGAATCTGGCCTTATGTCAGCGCAGAATCTGTCTTCATGTCATAGCAGAGAATCAGGCTTCACGTCAGCCACCACTGGAACAGGCCACTGTCACACATTTAGGCCCCGGCACCCAGACAGAGGAGAGCGGTCCCGTAACAGAGAATCTGGCCTTATGTCAGCGCAGAATCTGTCTTCATGTCATAGCAGAGAATCAGGCTTCACGTCACCCACCACTGGAACAGGCCACTGTCACACATTTAGGCCCAGGCACCCAGGCAGAGGAGAGCGGTCCCGTAACAGAGAATCTGGCCTTATGTCAGCGCAGAATCTGTCTTCATGTCATAGCAGAGAATCAGGCTTCACGTCACCCACCACTGGAACAGGCCACTGTCACACATTTAGGCCCAGGCACCCAGGCAGAGGAGAGAGGTCCCGTAACAGAGAATCTGGCCTTATGTCAGCGCAGAATCTGTCTTCATGTCATAGCAGAGAATCAGGCTTCACGTCACCCACCACTGGAACAGGCCACTGTCACACATTTAGGCCCAGGCACCCAGGCAGAGGAGAGAGGTCCCGTAACAGAGAATCTGGCCTTATGTCAGCGCAGAATCTGTCTTCATGTCATAGCAGAGAATCAGGCTTCACGTCACCCACCACTGGAACAGGCCACTGTCGCACATTTAGGCCCCGGCACCCAGACAGAGGAGAGCGGTCCCGTAACAGAGAATCTGGCCTTATGTCAGCGCAGAATCTGTATTCATGTCATAGCAGAGAATCAGGCTTCACGTCACCCACCACTGGAACAGGCCACTGTCACACATTTAGGCCCAGGCACCCAGGCAGAGGAGAGAGGTCCCGTAACAGAGAATCTGGCCTTATGTCAGCGCAGAATCTGTCTTCATGTCATAGCAGAGAATCAGGCTTCACGTCACCCACCACTGGAACAGGCCACTGTCACACATTTAGGCCCCGGCACCCAGACAGAGATGAGCGGTCCCGTAACAGAGAATCTGGCCTTATGTCAGCGCAGAATCTGTATTCATGTCATAGCAGAGAATCAGGCTTCACGTCACCCACCACTGGAACAGGCCACTGTCACACATTTAGGCCCAGGCACCCAGGCAGAGGAGAGAGGTCCCGTAACAGAGAATCTGGCCTTATGTCAGCGCAGAATCTGTCTTCATGTCATAGCAGAGAATCAGGCTTCACATCACCCACCACTGGAACAGGCCACTGTCACACATTTAGGCCCCGGCACCCAGACAGAGGAGAGCGGTCCAGTAACAGAGAATCTGGCCTTATGTCAGCGCAGAATCTGTATTCATGTCATAGCAGAGAATCAGGCTTCACGTCACCCACCACTGGAACAGGCCACTGTCACACATTTAGGCCCCGGCACCCAGACAGAGGAGAGGTTCATTCAACTTTGGGTTGCCCCGCAATATAATGGTAAAATGAAATTAAAAATAGTATTGAATGAGGAAGTGCCCTGGAGTAGAATAATATATTGTTAAGGGGAGGTAGTTAATATCTAATCTGCACAAGGGATGGACAGGTCCTGTGGGATCCATGCCTGGTTAATTTTTATGAACGTCAGCTTGTCCACATTGGCTGTAGACAGGCGGCTGCGTTTGTCTGTAATGACGCCCCCTGCCGTGCTGAATACACGTTCAGACAAAACGCTGGCCGCCGGGCAGGCCAGCACCTCCAAGGCATAAAAGGCTAGCTCTGGCCACGTGGACAATTTGGAGACCCAGAAGTTGAATGGGGCCGAACCATCAGTCAGTATGTGGAGGGGTGTGCACAGGTACTGTTCCACCATGTTAGTGAAATGTTGCCTCCTGCTAACACGTTCCGTATCAGGTGGTGGTGCACTTAGCTGTGGCGTGTTGACAAAACTTTTCCACATCTCTGCCATGCTAACCCTGCCCTCAGAGGAGCTGGGCGTGACACAGCTGCATTGGCGACCTCTTGCTCCTCCTCTGCCTTCGCCTTGGGCTTCCACTGGTTCCCCTGTGACATTTGGGAATGCTCTCAGTAGAGCGTCTACCAACGTGCGCTTGTACTCGCGCATCTTCCTATCACGCTCCAGTGTAGGAAGTAAGGTGGGCACATTGTCTTTGTACCGGGGATCCAGCAGGGTGGCAACCCAGTAGTCCGCACACGTTAAAATGTGGGCAACTCTGCTGTCGTTGCGCAGGCACTGCAGCATGTAGTCGCTCATGTGTGCCAGGCTGCCCAGAGGTAAGGACAAGCTGTCCTCTGTGGGAGGCGTATCGTCATCGTCCTGTGTTTCCCCCCAGCCACGCACCAGTGATGGGCCCGAGCTGCTTTGGGTGCCACCCCGCTGTGAACATGCTTCATCCTCATCCTCCTCCACCTCCTCCTCATCCTCGTCCTCCTCGTCCTCCAGTAGTGGGCCCTGTCTGGCCACATTTGTACCTGGCCTCTGGTGTTGCAAAAAACCTCCCTCTGAGTCACTTCGAAGAGACTGGCCTGAAAGTGCTAAAAATGACCCCTCTTCCTCCTGGGCCACCTCCTCTTCCATCATCACCCTAAGTGTTTTCTCAAGGAGACATAGAAGTGGTATTGTAACGCTGATAACGGCGTCATCGCCACTGGCCATGTTGGTGGAGTACTCGAAACAGCGCAACAGGGCACACAGGTCTCGCATGGAGGCCCAGTCATTGGTGGTGAAGTGGGTCTGATCCGCAGTGCGACTGACCCGTGCGTGCTGCAGCTGAAACTCCACTATGGCCTGCTGCTGCTCGCACAGTCTGTCCAGCATATGCAAGGTGGAGTTCCACCTGGTGGGCACGTCGCATATGAGGCGGTGAGCGGGAAGGCCGAAGTTATGCTGTAGCACAGACAGGCGAGCAGCGGCAGGGTGTGAACGCCGGAAGCGCGAACAGACGACCCGCACTTTATGCAGCAGCTCTGACATGTCGGGGTAGTTGCGAATGAACTTCTGCACTACCAAATTCAGCACATGCGCCAGGCAAGGGATGTGCGTCAAACCGGCTAGTCCCAGAGCTGCAACGAGATTTTGCCTATTATCGCACACCACCAGGCCGGGCTTGAGGCTCACCGGCAGCAACCACTCATCGGTCTGTTGTTCTATACCCCGCCACAACTCCTGTGCGGTGTGGGGCCTGTCCCCCAAACATATGAGTTTCAGAATGGCCTGCTGACGTTTACCCCGTGCTGTGCTGAAGTTGGTGGTGAAGGTGTGTGGCTGACTGGATGAGCAGGTGGAAGAAGAGGAGGAGGAAGCTGAGGAGGAGGAGACAGGAGGCAAAGAATGTTGCCCTGCGATCCTTGGCGGCGGAAGGACGTGCGCCAAATAGCTCTCCGCCTGGGGCCCAGCCGCCACTACATTTACCCAGTGTGCAGTTAGGGAGATATAGCGTCCCTGGCCGTGCTTACTGGTCCACGTATCTGTGGTTAGGTGGACCTTGCCACAGATGGCGTTGCGCAGTGCACACTTGATTTTATCGGACACTTGTTTGTGCAGGGAAGGCACGGCTCTCTTGGAGAAGTAGTGGCGGCTGGGAACAACATACTGTGGGACAGCAAGTGACATGAGCTGTTTGAAGCTGTGTGTGTTCACCAGCCTAAATGACAGCATTTCATAGGCCAGTAGTTTAGAAATGCTGGCATTCAGGGCCAGGGATCGAGGGTGACTAGGTGAGAATTTACGCTTTCTCTCAAATGTTTGTGAGATGGAGAGCTGAACGCTGCCGTGTGACATGGTTGAGATGCTTGGTGACGCAGGTGGTGGTGTTGGTGGTACATCCCATGTTTGCTGGGCGGCAGGTGCCAACGTTCCTCCAGAGGCGGAGGAAGAGGCCGAGGCGGCGGCAGCAGCAGCAGAAGAGGCCGAGGCGGCAGCAGCAGAAGAGGTAGCAGGGGGAGCCTGAGTGACTTCCTTGTTTTTAAGGTGTTTACTCCACTGCAGTTCATGCTTTGCATGCAGGTGCCTGGTCATGCAGGTTGTGCTAAGGTTCAGAACGTTAATGCCTCGCTTCAGGCTCTGATGGCACAGCGTGCAAACCACTCGGGTCTTGTCGTCAGCACATTGTTTGAAGAAGTGCCATGCTAGGGAACTCCTTGAAGCTGCCTTTGGGGTGCTCGGTCCCAGATGGCGGCGGTCAGTAGCAGGCGGAGTCTCTTGGCGGCGGGTGTTCTGATTTTGCCCACTGCTCCCTCTTTTGCTACGCTGTTGGCTCGGTCTCACCACTGCCTCTTCCTCCGAACTGTGAAAGTCAGTGGCACAACCTTCATTCCATGTGGGGTCTAGGACCTCATCGTCCCCTGCATCGTCTTCCACCCAGTCTTGATCCCTGACCTCCTGTTCAGTCTGCACACTGCAGAAAGACGCAGCAGTTGGCACCTGTGTTTCGTCATCATCAGAGACGTGCTGAGGTGGTATTCCCATGTCCTCATCATCAGGAAAAATAAGTGGTTGTGCGTTAGTGCATTCTATCTCTTCCACCCCTGGGGAAGGGCTAGGTGGATGCCCTTGGGAAACCCTGGCAGCAGAGTCTTCAAACAGCATAAGAGACTGCTTCATAACTTGAGGCTCAGACAGTTTCCCTGATATGCATGGGGGTGATGTGACAGACCGATGGGCTTGGTTTTCATGCACCATCTGTGCGCTTTCTGCAGAAGACTGGGTGGGAGATAATGTGAACGTGCTGGATCCTTTGTCGGCCACCCAATTGACTAATGCCTGTACCTGCTCAGGCCTTACCATCCTTAGAACGGCATTGGGCCCCACCAAATATCGCTGTAAATTCTGCTGGCTACTGGGACCTGAGGTAGTTGGTTCACTAGGACGTGTGGCTGTGGCAGAACGGCCACGTCCTCTCCCAGCACCAGAGGGTCCACTAACACCACCACGACCATGTCCACGTCCGCGTCCCTTATTAGATGTTTTCCTCATTGTTCCCGTTCACCACAATTTTCAGAATGGCAAATTTGGGAATGCTTTTTCAACCCAGAACAAAAAGTCTGCTTTTACGGTCACTACAAATAACTTGACCAGCTAAAACTGTGCAGATTTGGTTGAATAGAGATGTGAGACCTGTTTTTTTTTGCGCTGTGTGACAGTTATAGGTTTAATCACAGAATGACACTTCTATCAGCACGCTAGCGTGTGTCTTAGGTTTTTCAGAATGACACTATCAATAACTTCAATGTAAGATTTTCTTTTTGGGATAGATTTCAAGTAGGCCTCAAATACCACAAACTAGTTATTTTCAGAATGGCAAATTTGCGAATGCTTTTTCAACCCAGAACAAAAAGTCTGCTTTTACGGTCACTACAAATAACTTGACCAGCTAAAACTGTCCAGATTTGGTTGAATAGAGATGTGAGACCTGTTTTTTTTTGCGCTGTGTGACAGTTATAGGTTTAATCACAGAATGACACTTCTATCAGCACGCTAGCGTGTGTCTTAGGTTTTTCTGAATGACACTATCAATAACTTCAATGTAAGATTTTCTTTTTGGGATAGATTTCAAGTAGGCCTCAAATACCACAAACTAGTTATTTTCAGAATGGCAAATTTGGGAATGCTTTTTCAACCCAGAACAAAAAGTCTGCTTTTACGGTCACTACAAATAACTTGACCAGCTAAAACTGTGCAGATTTGGTTGAATAGAGATGTGAGACCTGTTTTTTTTTGCGCTGTGTGACAGTTATAGGTTTAATCACAGAATGACACTTCTATCAGCACGCTAGCGTGGGTCTTAGGTTTTTCTGAATGACACTATCAATAACTTCAATGTAAGATTTTCTTTTTGGGATAGATTTCAAGTAGGCCTCAAATACCACAAACTAGTTATTTTCAGAATGGCAAATTTGGGAATGCTTTTTCAACCCAGAACAAAAAGTCTGCTTTTACGGTCACTACAAATAACTTGACCAGCTAAAACTGTGCAGATTTGGTTGAATAGAAATGTCAGGTCTATTTTTTAGGCGCTGGGTGACAGGCTCAACTTGCCCCTGATGTAATATATGGCCAAAAAATAACCACACTGTTGATGGTTAAATGCACTTGGGTGGCACAGGCTCAGCCTGCACCAGATGTAGGATATAGCACAAAATAACCACACTATCGATGGTTAAATACACTTGGTGATAGCTCGTGCTGGCGCACCACAAGTCACAAAATGGCCGCCGATCACCCCAGAAAAAAAGTGATCTAAAAACGCTCTGGGCAGCCTCAAAAAAGTGAGCAAGTCAATAATAGCACTTCAATGATGCAAAGCTGCAGATCGATCACAGAATGAAGTCTTTTGGAGGAGTTAATCTGCCTAATCTCGCCCTAACGTCGCAGCTGCAACCTCTCCCTATACTGATCATAGCAGAGTGACGTGCGGCGCTACGTGACTCCAGCTTAAATAGAGGCTGGGTCACATGGTGCACTGGCCAATCACAGCCATGCCAATAGTAGGCATGGCTGTGATGGCCTCTTGGGCCAAGTAGTATGACGCTTGTTGATTGGCTGCTTTGCAGCCTTTCAAAAAGCGCCAAGAAAGCGCCGAACACCGAACCCGGACTTTTACGAAAATGTTCGGGTTCGGGTCCGTGTCACGGACACCCCAAAATTCGGTACGAACCCGAACTATACAGTTCGGGTTCGCTCATCCCTACCTGCCAACCATCATGTTCTGTTTGGCTGCTGCCTCCATTATGCCACTGTTGCCATCATGCAACCACTGCGGCCTGCCAACCATTATGTTCTGTACGGCTGTTGATGCCACCACCACCATCATGCCACTGCTGCGACTGGCCTGCCATCCCGTTCTGTACTGCTACTGCTGCCTCTATCATGCCACCACCGCCATGATGCCACTGCCAACCATCATCTTCCGTAAGGCTGCTGCTCCCTCCATCATGCTGCTGCCTGCCTGCCAACATGTACAATGCTGCCTCAGCTGCTGCGGCTCCTCACTGCTAATCCCCTACTGCCACCACTATTAATGCAAAGCATCTGCCACTATTACCATTACTATTACTACTACTACTACCCTCCATGCTATGCTGTTGCTTCTGATACTGCTACTATTGCAATGTATGCCACTGTATCCGTACCCGTTCTACATCCACACTGCACTGCTGTTCCCAATTAAGGCCTCATGCACACGACCGTATTTTTTATGGTGCAATTTCAAACGGATCCGTCCCCCATTGACTTTCAATGTAAAGTCAGGAGGTAATATACCATAGGATCAGAGTTTTCTCCAATCCGATGGTATATTTTAACTTGAAGCGTCCTCATCACCATGGGAACGCCTCTATGTTAGAATATACCGTCGGATTTGAGTTACATCGTGAAACTCAAATCCGACAGTATATTCTAACACAGAGGCGTTCCCATGGTGATGTGGACGCTTCAGGTTAGAATATACTAAAAGAACTGTGTACATGACTGCCCCCTGCTGCCTGGCAGGTGCTGCCAGGCAGCAGGGGGCAGCCCCCCCCCCCTGTAGTTAACACATTGGTGGCCAGTGCGGCCGCCCCCCCCCTCCCCTGTAGTTAACTCATTGGTGGCCAGTGGGCCCCCCTCCCTCCCCTGTAGTTAACTCGTTGGTGGCCAGTGGGCCCCCCCTCCCTCCCCTGTAGTTAGCTCATTGGTGGCCAGTGGGCCCCCCTCCCTCCCCTGTAGTTAACTCATTGGTGGCCAGTGGGCCCCCCTCCCTCCCCTGTAGTTAACTCGTTGGTGGCCAGTGCGGCCGGCCCCCCTCCCTCCGCTGTAGTTAACTCGTTGGTGGCCAGTGGGCCCCCCCTCCCTCCCCTGTAGTTAACTCGTTGGTGGCCAGTGGGCCTTCTCCCCTCCCTCCCCCTCCTAATTAAAATCTCCCCCCTATCATTGGTGGCAGTGGAGAGTACCGAGCGGAGTCCCAGTTTAATCGCTGGGGCTCTGATCGGTAACCATGGCAACCAGGACGCTACTGCAGTCCCTGTTGCCATGGTTACTTAGCAATTTGTAGAACCATTATACTTACCTGCGAGCTGCGATGTCTGCGTCCGGCCGGGAGCTCCTCCTACTGGTAAGTGACAGGTCACTTACCAGTAGGAGGAGCTCCCGGCCGGACGCAGACATCGCAGCTCGCAGGTAAGTATAATGGTTCTACAAATTGCTAAGTAACCATGGCAACCGGGACTGCAGTAGCGTCCTGGTTGCCATGGTTACCGATCGGAGCCCCAGCGATTAAACTGGGACTCCGATCGGTACTCTCCGCTGCCACCAATGATAGAGGGGAGATTTTAATTAGGAGGGGGAGGGAGGGGAGAAGGCCCACTGGCCACCAACGAGTTAACTACAGGGGAGGGAGGGGGGCCGGCCGCACTGGCCACCAACGAGTTAACTACAGGGGAGGGAGGGGGGCCCACTGGCCACCAACGAGTTAACTACAGGGGAGGGAGGGGGGCCGGCCGCACTGGCCACCAACGAGTTAACTACAGGGGAGGGAGGGGGGCCCACTGGCCACCAACGAGTTAACTACAGGGGAGGGAGGGGGGCCCACTGGCCACCAACGAGTTAACTACAGGGGAGGGAGGGGGGCCCACTGGCAACCAATGAGTTAACTACAGGGGAGGGAGGGGGGGCCGACCGCACTGGCCACCAATGTTTTAACTACAGGGGGCGGAACTGCCCCCTGCTGCCTGGCAGCACCTGCCAGGCAGCAGGGGGCAGTCATGTACACAGTTCTTTTGGTATATTCTAACCTGAAGCGTCCCCATCACCATGGGAACGCCTCTGTGTTAGAATATACTGTCGGATCTGAGTTTTCACGAAGTGAAAACTCAGCTCTGAAAAAGCTTTCATGCAGACGGATCTTCGGATCCGTCTGTATTAAAGTAACCTACGGCCACGGATCACGGACGCGGATGCCAATCTTGTGTGCATCCGTGTTCTTTCACGGACCCATTGACTTGAATGGGTCCGTGAACCGTTGTCCGTCAAAAAAATAGGACAGGTCATATTTTTTTGACGGACAGGATACACGGATCACGGTCTCGGCTGCAAAACGGTGCATTTTCCGATTTTTCCACGGACCCATTGAAAGTCAATGGGTCCGCGAAAAAAAACGGAAAACGGCACAACGGCCACGGATGCACACAACAGTCGTGTGCATGAGGCCTAAAAGGGAGAATTTTTTTAAGCCTGTTTGCCACTTTCTACTGACAATCAACACTTGTGCGTGTCATATGGGCAAGTATTCTGACCCTGTCAAGGCATAATTTTTGGACGCTTGGTCCACTCAAAGCCACTTTTTTTTAATCCTATAACACTGTGTGTGTTTAAACATCCCCTGCCCCCAGGACAATTTTTGGAAGCTTTGGAATATAAAAAAAATAATAACACATGCCATAGATCAATGTGTTTTTAAACAAGCTGTATTTTAATGCCATCAAACGTGAGTCCACCCATAGCTATGTATGTCAGTGCGACATCATTTACTATTGCTGTCACTGTATTCGAGAGCTTGGGGACAGCGGAGGGAAAATAAAATAAATTATATAAAATAAACAAAAATGATACGTTTTCCTATTATGAAAGGGGATGGATGAAGTTCATGATGATTGTTATATTTGATTGATAAGTCCTTTTTGGGGATGGGAGAAGCTACACGGGGGGGGGATTGGTTTAGGGAGGGAAGGGAAAGTTTAGGCTGTATGATTATTATATGATGTTCGGAGCACACTGAGCTGTACTGCTTTACCATTAAGTGCAATAATTCGTACATGTATGTTTTTTCTTTTTTTCCTATTTTAGAAAAATTAAAATACTAATAAATATGATGTGATAAAAAAAAAAAATATGAGTCCTAGGATGTTAGAGGGGATTATATACAAATTTTCAGGGTAATTGGAGCAACTTCAGTTCGAAATCACTGTAGAATTGCAGTGGCCAGTATAAATCACTGAGAAAAATGCACCAAGAGGATATGCCACTGACTATACTAGCTGGTCATACAAGCAGATATTAAAAGCTGAGACTTTCGCCAATATATTCCTGTCAGGAAAATATCGGAGCCCATCATTGCACCACGTCACGGTCACTCAGCATGGCAAAGGGTCCTACCACTACGCTAACATCACCTTCAGACCGTGTTTACACCACAGTTAGCGTAGTGGTTGGACCATTTGCCATGCTGAGTGACCGTGACGTGGTGCAATGATGGGCTCCGATATTTTCCTGACAGGAATATATTGGCGAAAGTCTCAGCTTTTAATATCTGCTTGTATGACCAGCTAGTATAGTCAGTGGCATATCCTCTTGGTGCATTTTTCTCAGTGATTTATACAATTGTATTTTCATCCGCACAATGCTCCGGCCTGTGCAGGATGCTTCTGTGGTGCATGTGGACCGCGCTGGCGTCCTCCTTTGTACGCATTTATTGCTCGGGATGGTCGTTTGCTGCGGTCCACATGCGGTGGGACTGCTCCCCCAATGATAAACACGCTACAGTGTTTGGGGTTTGAGCAGCTCCTCCATATCTGCCACGATATTTCTGTGGTTCACATGCGATGGGACTGCTCGCCCAATGAGAAACACGCTACAGTGTTTGGGGTTTGAGCAGTTCCGCCATACTGGCCACTGCAATTCTACAGTGATTTTGTTTTATGTCTTGAATGTGCCTTCATCTGGCAATTGAACATTCCTTTGCACCTGGAATCCTTCATCACATGGTCTGATATGGGTGGGGCTCACAGTCCTGCTTTGTTCACATTGCACTGGCTGTCCTGCTAGGCATTTGTGTGCAGGCTGGGCTGTGAGCTGGATCACATCACCTTCAGACCGTGTTTACACCACAGTTAGCGTAGTGGTAGGACCCTTTGCCATGCTGAGTGACCGTGACGTGGTGCAATGATGGGCTCCGATATTTTCCTGACAGGAATATATTGGCGAAAGTCTCAGCTTTTAATATCTGCTTGTATGACCAGCTAGTATAGTCAGTGGCATATCCTCTTGGTGCATTTTTCTCAGTGATTTATGCAACTTCAGTTCGACCCAATCCAATTAGCATCCGAACCAAACTTTTTCAAAAATTTTGAAAACCTGAATCTCAAGTGGTTCGCTCATCTTTACCCTACTCCCTTTTTGGGTGAGCAAAAAGTTGTGGAAAAATTTGTAGAAACCATATTTGTGCCAATTTTTGGACAGATTCTAGGGGAATACATAAGTGGACTACATTGTTCATGCGCAGCATTGCACCTGTAGTAGTAAATATGCTATAATGTAACTGCCAGCATAAGTCAGAGTTTGGAATCAATAATCATCTGAATCCGTCGGTCACCCAAATAATATAAGTAATGACATTTGGGAATTAGTGGCTAACCCAGTACAGTACAGGCAGAGCCATCCATCAAAACATTAGAAACATTTAGTCATTGGAATCAATGACACCAATGACTGATATTTTCTCTGTAGGCTGCCTACCCACGAGTTTCCATGAGTGTGATCATTTAGCTGTTTATTTTACCCACTGCTCATCTTAGTATGAACGCCAGTATGCACCTATGACAATTCACAATACTACCAGATTCAGTGTTCCTGGTTTTGCGTTACAGCTACCGTAAGACTAGTTTTGGCTTTGTGATCCAGCAGCCAGTTCAGGCAGTGAATGCCGGGAATCAGCTGGTCAGAAACCACAGCATGCAGCGGTTTCTGTCCAGCCGATTCTTGGCATTTTTACTGTATAGTGGCCATATTGCATCTGGTTGCATCCAGCAGTGTTGGATCCGGAGAATTCCGAAAGGCTATTCTCTGCCGGACAGTCTGACAGAATTGCTGCCGGAGATGCAAAACTTGCCTACAAGACTATTTTTCCCGTCATGTATAATAGAACCAAACGGAACCGTTATGTGTCACCATAGTCATGGACGGAGCAAAATGGAATGCCTCTTAAAGGCTTCCGTTTTGCATTCCATCCTAGCATTCCGTTATATTCTGTTAACGAAATTCCCTAATGTGAATGCGAACACGCACTAATTTATACATTTATATCTCTGCTCTTTCTGAGTTCAGCAGCCAAGTGGGCAGTCTTATCAGTGACTGACACTCTTCCTGTGTGTATAAATAGATAGCTGTCAGTCACTGATGTGATGCCCACTGAGCTCAGAAAGAGCAGAGATTTTGTTGAATCTTTTCACAGAAAACTATATATCAATCTGCTAAGCTACTCCTGATCTATAACATGCTGCCTACAGATTGCACTGCATTTTCATGGCGACAGGTTTTCTTTAAACCCCTAGGCGGCTATTAAATTTAATTGGGTATTACCATCTAAGACACATATGGCATATAGAAAGTATATGCTGGAAATGTCTTATAGGTATCAGTTCCACTTCCAGGACTCCTACATATTACAGGAATGAGAATCATCTTCTCTCTCAATCATACTCCAAAACGGAAGGGACCATGAAAACATGCAGCCCTCTTCATTGCATTTTAAAGGGGTTTCCCATCACAGAAGATGGGGGCATATCGCTAGGTTATGCCCCAATTGTCTGATAGGTGCAGGTCCCACACCCACACCTACACTGAGAATGGGGGGGAAGGGGGGGTTGTGGTGCAGTGCGCATGCGCAGCCGCCCTCCATTCATTTCTATGAAGCTATTTCCATCGGCCCCCATAGAAATGAATGGAAGCGGTGGCAGCGCAAGTGCGTTGCGCTCCCATTCACTTGTATGAGGAGAGAGCTTGACGATGGCCGGGGCCTGGGAAACCCAGGGCCCTCCAGCCGCCGCTCTCCTCACTCCGTTCTTGGCGATATGCCCCCATTATCTGTGATGGGAATACCCCTTTAAATGATTAGCTAAAACAACTGATTGTTTGGCTACTCCCATAAATTACAATGAAAATAGCCACACTCATGTATCGCCACCTCATCTATTTCTTTCTGGAATGCTACAAAGGGCTCAGGAGACCCCTATTCTGTAACTTTATGGTTGCAGGCCACCTGTGGTCCCCAGACCAATAGACAAACCTGAGGAAAGGAGTCTGGTGAAGGTAAATTTACACCTAAATGCACTGAATAATATGTAATCTTATGTAAATTATGTTCAGGGTGGGCCATTTATATGGATACACCTTAATAAAATGGGAATGGTTGGTGATATTAACTTCCTGTTTGTAGCACATTAGTATATGTGAGGGGGGAAACTTTTCAAGATGGGTGGTGACCATGGCGGCCATTTTGAAGTTGGCCATTTTGAATCCAACTTTTGTTTTTTCAATAGGAAGAGGGTCATGTGACACATCAAACTTATTGGGAATTTCACACGAAAAACAATGGTGTTCTTGGTTTTAACGTAACTTTATTCTTTCATGAGTTATTTACAAGTTTCTCTTTGTTTACAGCCATTGACACGTCGCCGAGGTTAACACGTGAGGAGCGGATAGAAATTGTGTTGATGTCTGGTGAACGCAGTAACCGGGTCATTGCAGCAGATTTCAATGCAAGACACCCTACGAGACCACCCATCTCCCATGCTACAGTTAGCAAACTGCTTGCTAAGTTTTGTGAAACTGGTTCAGTGTTGGATTTGCCAAAATGTGGACGCATGAAATCTGTCTCTAATGAAGAAACATCAGTGGCTGTCCTAGCTTCATTCAGCAAGAGCCCACAGCGTAGCACTCGCCACATGTCACTGGAGAGTGGCATTAGTCGAACATCCCTTCGGTGGATATTAGCTACTTACAAATGGCACCCTTACAAACTCAACGAGGATGACCCAGATCGGCACACTGAATTTGCAGAATGGGCAAAACAAAAATTGGAACAGGACCCTCAGTTTACGCAGAAGATTTTGTTCAGTAATGAGGCAAACTTTTATGTGAATGGTGAAGTTAACAAACAAAACCACCGCTATTGGTCTGACACTAACCCACATTGGATACATCCCTCCAAGACTGTTGGAACCAAAAAAATTGATGGTATGGTGTGGTATATGGGGTACAAAGATAGTGGGGCCATTCTTCATCAATGGCCAAGGCCACTGGATATGCGAAATTGCTACATGATGATGTGTTTCCCTCTTTATGCACTGAAGCTGGCACGTTCCCTGAGTTTTTCCAGCAAGATGGTGCACCACCACATTATGGGTGTCAGGTCCGAGCATTCCTAGATGAACAGTTTCCTGGAAAGTGGATTGGTCGTCGTGGGCCAGTTGAATGGCCCCCAAGGTCTCCCGATCTGACCCCCTTAGACTTTTATCTTTGGGGTCATCTGAAGGCAATTGTCTATGCTGTGAAGATACGAGATGTTCAGCACCTGAAGCTACGGATACTGGAAGCCTGTGCTAGCATTTTTCCTGCAGTGTTGCTATCAGTGTGTGAAGAGTGGGAGAAGAGGGTTGCATTGACAATCCAACACAATGGGCAGCACATTGAACACATTTTATAAGTGGTCAGAAACTTGTAAATAACTCATGAAAGAATAAAGTTACGTTAAAACCAAGCACACCATTGCTTTTCTTGTGAAATTCCCAATAAGTTTGATGTGTCACATGACCCTCTTCCTATTGAAAAAACAAAAGTTGGATTCAAAATGTCCGACTTCAAAATGGCCGCCATGGTAATCACAACTCTTGAAAAGTTTACCCCCTCACATATACTAATGTGCCACAAACAGGAAGTTAATATCACCAACCATTCCCATTTTATTAAGGTGTATCCATATAAATGGCCCACCCTGTATATTTATAAAAGTGTTCAGTATTTACAGTGCTGGGGAATGAGAGCAGGACACCAAAAGAAAAAGAGGACGAGGCTGTGAAATATGTAATTAATGTTCTACAGTTTAACTCCTTGCACAGAGATCGCACCTGATCCGTTCTGGGACCCATATTGTTTAATATCTTTATCAGTGAAATTGCAGAAGGCCTCGATGGTAAGGTGTGTCTTTTTGCTGATGACACAAAGATTTGTAACAGGGTTGATATTCCTGGAGGGATACACCAAATGGAAAAGGATTTAGGAAAACTAGAGGAATGGTCAAAAATCTGGCAACTAAAATTTTATGTTGATAAGAGCAAGATAATGCACCTGGGGCGTAAAAACCCAAGAGCAGAATATAAAATCAGTGATACAGTCCTAACCTCAGTATCTGAGGAAAGGAATTTAGGGGTCATTATTTCAGAAGACTTAAAGGTAGGCAGACAATGTCATAGAGCAGCAGGGAATGCTAGCAGAATGCTTGGGTGTATAGGGAGAGGAATTACCAGTAGAAAGAGGAAGGTGCTCATACCGCTCTACAGAGCACTAGTGAGACTTCATTTGGAGTATTGTGCTCCAGAAGGATATTGATACTTTGGAGAGAGTTCAGAGAAGAGCTACT
The DNA here is from genome assembly GCF_905171765.1 of Bufo bufo. Lineage (NCBI taxonomy): Eukaryota > Metazoa > Chordata > Amphibia > Anura > Bufonidae > Bufo > Bufo bufo. The sequence goes on from NC_053389.1 coordinate 702,124,249, forward strand.
AAACTGGTACATGGATTGCAGGATAAAACTTACCAGGAATGGTTAAAGGACCTTAACATGTATAGCTTGGAAGAAAGACGAGACAGAGGGGATATGATAGAAACTTTTAAATATATAAAGGGAATCAACAAGGTAAAAGAGGAGAGAATATTTAAAAGAAGAAAAACTGCTACAAGAGGACATAGTTTTGAATTAGAGGGGCAAAGGTTTTAAAGTAATATCAGGAAGTATTACTTTACTGAGAGAGTAGTGGATGCATGGAATAGCCTTCCTGCAGAAGTGGTAGCTGCAAATACAGTGAAGGAGTTTAAGCATGCATGGGATAGACATAAGGCCATCCTTCATAAGGGCCAAGGGCTATTCATAGTATTCAGTATATTGGGCAGACTAGATGGGCCAAATGGTTCTTATCTGCCGACACATTCTAGGTTTCTAGGTTTCACCTGCATGTTAATCATGCAGCTGCGGGAAACGGGAGCTTGCTGTCTCTGACAGCAGAGCTCCCTTTAGAGAAGGCAGGGATGGTGTTTCACTGTCCTTGTGCAGCGATCCACAGGGCAGACAAGCATGGGAGGAGTGGTAGTGGCTATGATGATGGTAGAAGTACACACAGTTCACAGTAACTTGCTCCACCCTGGTGCTTTCTAGGTGCAGTGACTGGAGGGCACACCCTTTCTTCTATCTGGTGCACCCTAGTGTTGGGGCTCCTGCCTGGTGGTAGTTGGGGTGCCCTGGATCGTGAACAATTTGGCAGGGTGCAACAGATGAATGGTGGAGTCAATAACCAAGCCTATTGGTTGCAATTAGTGTTGAGAGAATCGAAGTCAAACAAATTGACTTTGATCCGAATTTCCTCACACTTCATGGTAGCGAATCTATTTTTCTTAAAAATAAAAAAAACATACTCACCGTGTCCATTTGCTTGTGGAGAGGCCATCGTGGCCATCTTGTCTGAAGAAACTGTGCGAAAACTTGCACACAGTGACGTCTGACATCAGTGATGATGTCACCGCGCCTGGCCAGCGTGATGTCATCATGTTACTGTGAGAGATTTTGCACGTTTTTTTCAATCAAGATGTCTGTGATGGTCTCTCCATGAGTAAATGGATAAGGTGAGTATATATATATATTTTTAACCCTTTTTAACCCCTGAAAGGCCTCAATTTTAATGTCAGATGCATGTCAATGTATGAAAGCAGCATCTGAGGGGTTCATTGATGGGGGGGGTGGTGCAATCGCCGTTCCCCGTCATTGCTCCCACTACATACAAAGGAATGCAATTCGTGATAAAGAAATTTGTAACAAAAAAAAAAAATTAATTCGTTGAAGCAGGCAAATCGAATTGCTTATAACTTTGCAATAAATAAAGTCTTTCTTTACTGGATTGATGATAGGAGTATTAGTACACACAGCAGCAAAAGGCACAGTTCCAAAGTATCCTACAGAGGTTACTTTTCCCAATAACTGTCTATAGGAAGCAACAGTGATGGTAGTTGTAGTGCAGTACCCCAGTGGGGCGCTGCAAAGGGTTAACTATTGCTACAATACTTAACCTATTTGTTAATTAGTGCAATGCTGTGATTTATGGTTAAATACTTGCTTCTCCAAGTTATGCAAGTTTCATGGCAAGTGTACAGGCAACTATAAGTTACAGCAGTCTAGTCTGAGGAGAGCTGCAAGACTGAAGTTTGTGATAGAAGCTCTGCAAATGAGGCCTCAAGTTCCAGAGAACTGCTATCTCTGGGATTTCAATTTACCAAAGAACACTTCTAACACTAAAGGACTTTTGGAAGAGGAGAATAGACATCTTTAGAAGGTCTAGAACCTGCAAGGCCATGCCAAATTACATCAGTAAGGTACAGACTGTTTGCGGCAAGGGATCTTACTGCTGTGGGAGGCATATAATGCTGAAGCACCTGTCACACTTTGATATGGACTGGCCATTTGTGTCTTAGGGCTCGTTCACATGACCGTGTGAAGCCTGTGCCCGTATTGCAGACCGCATTTGCGGATCCGCAATACACGGGCCTTGTTCCGTGGCCATTCCGCATCATGGATGCGGACCCATTCATTCCAATGGGTCCGCAAATCCGGAGATGTGGAACGGTGCGGAACGGAACACTACGGAAGCACTACAGAGTGCTTTCTGAGGTTCCATTCTGTGCTTCCGCACCGCAAAAAGATAGAGCTTGCTCTATCTTTTTGCTGAACGGAGGGATCGCGGACCCATTCAAGTGAATGGGGCCGCGATCCCTATGCGGTTGCCACACAGCAGGTGCCCGTGCTTAGCGGACCGCAATTTGGGGTCCACAGCACGGGCTTCACACGGTCGTGTGAACGAGCCCTTAATCTGCACCTCTCAGTTTGGGAACTGCAGTTGGAGTTAAGGACCTAATTGCATGCCTATGGTTGCTTGGAAAGACTGTAAAGAGTATAAAGAGAGAGATAGAGTTGAAGTACTACTCTCTCCATCATTGTGTTGCCCATGTGCTACCATTGGGGAAATTGTTGCGCTGTAAGATACTTCTGAACTGTGAATTTGCTACTACTTGTACTACAACTCTCATCATCCACTGAGTAAAGCAACTCTATTTGTGCTCGGATCGGCTCATGCTGAGAGGATACCCTACCTAAGCCTATACTCCCCCGCCTACTAGAAGCAGCAGAGTTATGCCGGAACTGCTTATTGAAGGGTAGCCTAAAGGGGGCTACCCCAATGATGAGACCTGAAAGAAGGGAGGGCTCCTGGGTGGGTTGAAAGCGTTCGAACCGACAAGTGGGGGCAGGAGGGCCAGGTTTAAATAGTGAACGCCCCGCCTCCCCTCACACAAATCCGGCACTCTCAATTGCCTACCACTTGTGCTCGGATCGGCTCATGCTGAGAGGATACCCTACCTAAGCCTATACTCCCCCGCCTACTAGAAGCAGCAGAGTTATGCCGGAACTGCTTATTGAAGGGTAGCCTAATAGGGCCAAAAGAACCATGCGTAGGAGTGTTGAAAAGTTTTAATAACAGAAATTACAACACCAAAACTTGAAAAGCCAGTGACATTTCGTTTTGCGGCTCCGGGATATAACGCATGTAACACGCGGAACTCCAGCGACCCAACCATTTAATAATATGTGCCGGAACCTTATGCATGGACGCTGCGGCTGCAGCGCCAATGCGTAAGGAATGTCCTGTGATCGAGAGGGGATCGACCCCTGACCCTGCCAACAGCACCCGAACGTACCTAAGAAAGACCGCGGTGGTTAGCCGGGCATTGCCTAGTGCGAGTAGGGGAGAGGATATCGGCTCGGATTCAATGCTACGTAGCCAAGCATCAAAGGCTCGCACCGGACACCACCTATTGGCCGTGGGGAAGTATCTGACCTCCACCAATTCCCCCGGCCGTGACGTCTTGGATGAGGCCAAGGTGAGCACATAGATGGACTCGCGCCGGACGAGCTGACCCTTCTGCAAGCACCCGGCCGGCGTGTTGGCGCCCATGAGCTCGCCTGGCCTGAGGAACCCATAGAAGGCCAGATACAAGGCTGTTACTACCAGCGCGCTTACCTGTGGGCCCAATGGTTCGCCCTGTAGTTTGTCTATCACCAACCCGAACAAGCGGCCGGTAAAGGGCTGACGCACCTGTCGTTTCGCAACAGACACCTTGCGCAAACCCTTCAACGCCGCTTTGATCGGGTGGGCGGAGAAGAGTGACGGTAGGTCCGGATGTAGCATGTACCAATGGTGCTGAATACCTGCCAGGTATAGTTAACAGTGCTATAGGACAGGTTTAATTGAGAGTGGCAAAAAACCCTGACGAAGCCCAATAGGTGAGTGATAGGCCCCCGGCCAGCGGCCGGGTAGGTGTTCTCATATCTCTGAAACAGGCGCCAAGCTGTCTTGTAAGCCCTCAGAGTATTACTGGCCAAGGAATTGGCCATCAGTCTCTTAGCTATGGTGAGATGAGAGACTAGTCCCAGCGCAGCTGGGCCTGGTGAGGATTTTTTCTTTTTTTTTTCTTTTTTCCTCCATGCGTGGGAGACTCTAATGGCGGAGTCATCTGTGTAAACCTAAAGCGGAGAAGCCATGCGCGAGAGACTAATGGCGGAGCCATGCGTGAGAGACTAATGGCGGAGTCATATGTGTAAAACTAAAACGGAGAAGCCATGCGTGAGAGACTCAGATGGCGGAGTCATATGTGTAACTAAAACGGAGAAGCCATGCGTGAGAGCCTCTAACGGCGGAGTCATATGTGTAAACCTAAAACGGAGAAGCCATGCGTGAGAGACTCTAATGGCGGAATCATATGTGTAAAACTAACGCGGAGAAGCCATGCGTGAGAGACTCTAATGGCGGAGTCATATGTGTAAACCTAAAGCGGAGAAGCCATGCGCGAGAGACTAATGGCGGAGCCATGCGTGAGAGACTAATGGCGGAGTCATATGTGTAAAGCTAAAACGGAGAAGCCATGCGTGAGAGACTCAGATGGCGGAGTCATATGTGTAACTAAAACGGAGAAGCCATGCGTGAGAGCCTCTAACGGCGGAGTCATATGTGTAAACCTAAAACGGAGAAGCCATGCGTGAGAGACTCTAATGGCGGAATCATATGTGTAAAACTAACGCGGAGAAGCCATGCGTGAGAGACTCTAACGGCGGAGTCATATGTGTAAACCTAAAACGGAGAAGCCATGCGTGAGAGACTCTAATGGCGGAGTCATATGTGTAAACCTAAAACGGAGAAGCCATGCGTGAGAGACTCTAATGGCGGAGTCATATGTGTAAAACTAACGCGGAGAAGCCATGCGTGAGAGACTCTAATGGTAATGGCGGAGTCATATGTGTAAACCTAAAACGGAGAAGCCATGCGTGAGAGACTCAGATGGCGGAGTCATATGTGTAAACCTAAAACGGAGAAGCCATGCGTGAGAGACTCTAATGGCAGAGTCATATGTGTAACCTGAAACGGGAAAGCCATGCATGAGAGACTCAAATATTATTATTATTATTTTTTTATACTATAAACCACTTAAGCAGCTCCCGTATGGGCACAGCTCTGAGTACGAGCATGAAGAGCATGGTATAACGCAGATCACCTGCACGGACTAACTAACATCCTGTGCCTAAATAACCCCCTTGGAACCTTATGTACGGCCGGCAGCAGGAAGCCGGCAGCAGGAAGCCAGCCACCGCCTATGATCTGCTCCCCCTGACCGAGCCTAGTACTCCTTCCCCTGATCCCTGCCTACCTAACGGCACGGCGGCCCGTGCCAGACTTGAAGATGAGGAGCCTTTACCCCCAGCCGCGTGGGGAGCTCACGCTGCTCCCTGGCAGAATGCACCAGTGCGGGGGAGCCCCCCCTCAGCTAGGGCCGACCAACCGCCGGCTGGACACTCGTACCGCGTGGGGAGCAGCGCCGCTCCCTGGCAATGTGCACCAGATCAAAGGGAGCCCTTCCTTTACCGTGGGCCCCGGCCCCGGCCCCCGCTGGTTTGAATCATGTGCCGCGTGAGGAGCCGCACAGCTCCCTGGCATTGTGCGCCAGTGCGGGAGTGCCCCCCCTCACCTAGGGGCTGGTTGTTGTGACTGGAACCCACTGGGAGACGGAAGCCTGACCGGACCTACCTGTGACTGTGAAGGCTGACCTCCCAGGCCGTGGCTGACCCGCGTGCGTAGACATGACGCAACTACCCGTAGATGCCCACCCAGTGCCTGTAGTCAACGGGAGTGCGACCGAGTCTGTGGATGTGACCGCCTCGCCCCTGTAGTCCCGAGGGGACCCTGCATCGTGAGTAGCGGTAACGGATCCCCTCCTGCAGCCGTGGTAGTATTAGCTCACGAGTCTGTCGTCGTGAGACTACTGCCTGCCGTTGTGGCCGGCCTTAATAATGAGTCTGTAGTCGTAACGGATTTGTGCCTGCAGTCGTGGCAGGGCTTTAGAGCGGGTCTGTAGTCGTGACAGACTGATGCCTGCAGTCGTGGCAGGGCTTTATAACGGGTCTGTAGTCGTGACAGACTGTTGCCTGCAGTCGTGGCAGGGCTTTAGAGCGGGTCTGTAGTCGTGACAGACTGATGCCTGCAGTCGTGGCAGGGCTTTATAAGGAGTCTGTAGTCGTGACAGACCTGGCAAAGCAACATTCCTATCGATACCATTTATTTTTTTTCCTCTTCCCCCCCCCCCACCAAAGGCCATGACTGTAGGCGCCACCCTGTAAGAGATGCGCCAGAGGCCTGGACATAATAGTCCACCATCCCCCGTCCCCCAAGCCTATGCAGGAGAAAAAGAGGGGGTTGGCCCACGCATGCACCACCCCTGACTCACCTGGCGGCCATGACAGCCACAAACCCCACAGTATCGTAAGTTAGCCAACCACCTGTGGACCTGAATAAACAAGGACAGACATGTGAGTGAGCGCACGCCGGCTGGGTGACCCTTCACTCATGTCACCGCTCCCTAGCTAACCACCGGATTATTGCGACTGCGCCCGAACCAACCCCCTGACTTACCGTATGGGCTTACGGGCGGCCCGGCTGCGTGCGCAAAGTGAAGTGGCCAGCCCCCCTCCTTGAAGCCCTCTTATATATTTGGAATATGTTTTAAAGGATCAAATATATATATATATTTTATTTTTTTATTTTTTTTATCTCCTGCCTTAGTACCTAGCCACTGTGCCTGAGCAAAGGAGCCCTGCACCTGGACTGCAGTACCAGTATGGGCCTGTAGGTGTCGCCCTCTATCAAGCCAGGACCTGCTGGAGCGCAGCAAGCCAGTGAGCTGCGCTGTGGAGCCGACGGCCGGCGTGACCGATGCTCAGGGTATGCAAGCGGCCGTGTGACCCGTCACTGCTGAGCCACAGGTGAGGGGTGCCTGGGGGACGCTGCATGTGGGAGCAGGGGTGCTTGGCGCAGGGCCTGGAGCGGATCGGGGTGCCTGTATCGGGGTGCCTGGAGCGGGGTGCCGGAAGCGATCGGGAGTGCAGGCAGTCTCCAGCGCGGCTGGGGACCGGCGGCACGCTCGGCAGCCCCACATGTTATACATAGCGAGACGGGTGTGCAGCCACCCTGCCTACCTAATCACCGTAGCGACGAGCCCGACGCAGCCGATCCCCCGATCCTCCAGTGACGCACGCCCTTCTCTGGCACCAACCCACGAGCCGATTCGAAAGCGTTCGAACGGACAAGTGGGGGCAGGAGGGCCAGGTTTAAATAGTGAACGCCCCGCCTCCCCTCACACAAATCCGGCACTCTCAATTGCCTACCACTTATTGCAACCCACAGGCCTGATCATTGTCTCCATACTCCACCGACCGTGCATCCACCCTCCTGCAGGAGCCTCAATCATAGGGTGAGCCCCAAGGAAAGAAATGGTGTACCCTCAATTCACTGCATGGCCTCAGGGAGTGCCAGAGGAAGGACTGCCACCACAAACTGTGAGCATAACTACCCCTCTCAGGGCTACAACTACCTCCTCTGCTACCCTTCCTGGGCTCGCCATCTGCAGTAGTAGTCCCTGTCTCTCTCTCTAAGGAAACGTTGCCATCTCTACACGTTTTACAGGCTAGGGCAGCGGTAAAGCCCACCCATTAGTGCCGGAAATGTCACTGGGCTCACTGCGAGGTGGAAACCTCCACACTGCAGAGACCCGACCATTACCAGATTTAATGAAAAAGCCCTTCTTGCGCGATTCAGCGAAGGGCAAGGGAGAGCAGCAGCGCATTAAATGTTCTGATGCTCATCTCAGAGGGGCAGCTCTGAACCCGGACAACTCCTTTAACCCTTTGTGATTGAACAGCTCAATATTTGTAATAAAGACCAATTTAAAAGATTATTTTTATCCCAAAATGAGTAAAGTGCAATAATAAAAAAAAATTATGCTTTAAAGCCATATGGCTGTGGGTGAGGTGAACTTGGCAGTCTAAAGCTGCCAATACAAATGTAATAGCTGTCTGATGTCCAGCCAACAGCTATATATCTAACTCCCTCACGGCTTCCCCATACACAGACAGGTTCAGCTCAGATGAACGTGTCTGTGTATGCTATGGGGAGAGTGGAGAAAGCCACTGCCAGACAGTGTCTTATCTCCTGAGAGAAGAAAAGGACAAGGTGAAAATGTTCATTTTGCCCGATCCTTGTCTCCCCCGACATCATCTGTCAGGGGAGAGTCAGGAGCTCCCCACACGCATCAGAATGTTGTCTGAACTGAACCTACTGTTCTTGGAGGGTTCGGTTGAAAAAAATAAGTCACCAGTTTAAGGTACCAGACAACCTGTGCCTATAGGCAGGGCCGGCGTCAGCACCCGGCAAACCCGGGAAAGTGCCGGGGCCCACTGTTCCTTAGGGGGCCCACTCGTTTCCGCGGTCCCAAACATTTTGACATCCTTTACTGCTGCTGCACTGCTGCCATCTGACAGGATCTCCAGGCCTGTGAGACAGATCAGAGGAGGACTGGAGGACCATGGTCACGGATCACAGCAGAGGCGGAGCTGATCAGCAGCGCAGCTGCAGAAGACAGCACAGCATAGCAGCCAAGCCGAAGAAGAAACCAGGAGTTTAGATAGGTGCCAGTAACAGGAGGGGGCAGCCGCGGGGCTACTGACTAATGCATGGTGTGGTGTTTTTGGGGAGGGATCCCCCCAGCCTTCACTTCACTAATAGGAAAATAATGAGCAACAAAATGCAAGCCTCTTTGAGGGGGAATTCAGACCCCTCTCCTACCCAGTATACCTCAGACTACCACATGCTATGTAAACATATGATACATAAGTTATCAGTAATGACAGACTCACTCACTGCTGACTGAGCCTGGACAAGTGGACATGCTGACTGAGCCTTTAGGAATATTTGCTTTACTGCTTGCTGTACATTTCTTTTCCTCATCCATATACATGTATCATATGTACATAGTATGAGGTAGTCTGAAGTATACTGGGGGGGTCTAAGGAATGCCCCCACAAAGAGCATTGTTGCTCATTATTCTCCTATTAGTGGAGGCTGGGGGGATCCCTCCCCAAAAACACCACACCATGTAGATGTCACGGATGATGTTGCAGATAGCTGGAACTTATGAATAAACGTCCAACTGGCTTTATCCCAAACTAAGGAGCATATAGGTGAGCCCTATAAAACCCTAAGAGCTCTCCCTGACTGCTATGCCCATGCAAGGGTCTCAATGGTAGACGATTGCATGCCCACGTACCTAAGACTGTGTGACACCTGAAAACCCTATAATAGTAGGTGGACACGACCACCTGCTCCCTGCACGTAATACGGATGGAGTCAGGGTCACCTAGAATCAAGCCAGCAAGGAAACACAATACATGAAAAGACTTATCTGAGCAAACAGCAGCAGCAGCCTCCAGCAGTAAACACTTCATCCAGGAAGTAGTATAAACCGCAAAGTGAGGCAGTATGGGAGGGAATATAAAGGGAGACGATTAGTCTAAATAGGTGACACCTGGGAGAAGGAAAGGAGATGACAAAGTGAAACCAAAACAAAGAATGTCATGCAAGAAGTAGAGAAGGACGTCTCCCAGACCTTCTCACAGAACTGGCGGTGACAATACCCCTCCCTCTACGGGTGGACTCCAGACACTCAGAGCCCACCTTCTCAGGATGAGACCTATGGAAAGCCCTGATGAGACGATGTCTAAAGGAATGCCATGCAATTTAACAATGTGATTAACAAACGCTTGCGCCAACGTCTTAGCATTGGGTTACCCAGGAAAGGGAATGAAATGCGCCATTTTGCTAAAACGGTCCACTACCACCAGAATCACAGTCTTCCCCGAGGAACGAGGCAGGTCCGTAATGAAGTCTATGGACAGATGCGTCCAAGGACGGGAAGGAATATAAAGGGAGACGATTAGTCTAAATAGGTGACACCTGGGAGAAGGAAAGGAGATGACAAAGTGAAACCAAAACAAAGAATGTCATGCAAGAGGTAGAGAAGGACGTCTCCCAGACCTTCCCACAGAACTGGCGGTGACAGTAGCATTAGTACATGGTATTGGGAATATTTTCATATTCAATATCTGTCTGTTTCTTTTTAGAGGGTGTACAGTAAAAACAGAATACTGTGAGTAGACCTGAGGGATTAAAACACTGGGTAGATTAAAAAAAGTAGGGACATAACGATTGATTGTATATCCATGCTGTAGCATGTTCTGTCTATTGTATTTGGAACCACGTGTAAGGCTACTTTCACACTTGCGTTTGGAGCGGATCCGTCTGGTGTCTGCACAGACGGATCCGCTCCTATAATGCAAACGCTTGCATCCGTTCAGAACGGATCCGTCTGCATAACTGGTTTTTACAGATCTGATTTTTCACTTTGTGAAAACTCAGATCCGACAGTATATTCTAACACAGAGGCGTTCCCATGGTGATGGGGACGCTTCAAGTAAAAATCTACTAAAAGAACTGTGTACATGACTGCCCCCTGCTGCCTGGCAGCACCCGATCTCTTACAGGGGGCTGTGATCCGCACAATTATTGTCATGCCCCAGCATTATTGCCCCAGCACCTGCCAGGCAGCAGGGGGCAGTCATGTACACAGTTCTCAGTATATTCTAACTTGAAGCGTCCCCATCACCATGGGAACGCCTGTGTTAGAATATACTGTCGGATTTGAGTTTCACGATGTAACTCAAATCCGATGGTATATTCTAACATAGAGGCGTTCCCATGGTGATGGGGATGCTTCAAGTTAAAATATATCATCGGATTGGAGAAAACTCTGATCTGATGGTATATTAATAGGGGACTCCTGACTTTACATTGAAAGTCAATGGGGGATGGATCCGTTTGAAATAGCACCATATTGTGTCAACATCAAACGGATCCGTCCCCATTGACTTGCATTGTAAGTCTGGACGGATCCGTTTGGCTCCGCACAGCCAGGCGGACACAAAAACGCTGCAAGCTGCGTTCGGGTGTCCGCCTGCTGAGCGGAACGGAGGCCAAACGGTGCCAAACTGATGCATTCTGAGCGGATCCGAACTCAGAATGCATTGGGGCCGTACGGATCCGTTCGGGGCCGCTTGTGAGAGCCTTCAAACGGAGCTCACAAGCGGAACCCCGAACGCAAGTGTGAAAGTAGCCTAATACATGCAGTTTTATTGCCTCGTGTGTTGTGCAAAATGCCACAAGCGGACCCACTGAGGCTTTATCGCCCAAGCGCCCACATGAACCTGGAGCCAGCCCTGCCTATAGGCATCTAACATGTGAATCTGGTATTAGTTATGAGACTGACCTTATACCCTTAATTCCTAATCACCATCTCACAGAAGGTTGATGACATTGTAGAAGTTACACAAAATTCACCAACCTTTTCAAACAGGTAACGTCTGTCAGCCTAAAATTGTGCACTACCTTCAATGTAATAAGTTCGTAAACATACATTTGTAGTTTCTGGGTAATGGATTTCTAGCGGATGGGAACTTGGACAACGAACACTGTTTAATTGGCTCCTCTTCCCAGAAGCCACATAGGTGACACCTCAGGCTCTGCACTATGTTCAACAGAGCATCTCTATTCCTTCCCTAAATATTATGAAAGTGCAGACCGTCCAAAGGAATTTATATGAACTTTTGTTTATTTAATGGGAGCAGGCTGGTTCTTCTAAACTTCAGCACAGACTGTACGAGCAGGAAGGCTCCTACCTAAATCAAATCTCACAGCCATAACACCATAGTCTACACGTTCTGTATAAATACTATGAAAATCCCTTTCCATACCGCTAAAGCATATGCTGGGCGAACAGATGGCACAAAAAGTAAGTTACGCTCGTGGAAGCCCACTTAAAACCCCCTCCTCATATTCTAGCCATAGGCAAACAGTGTGTAATTTGCTGCCACACACAGTCAGCTTTTTCTACATAACAAATATTTTATTGAATTTTCTGAAATAGTAAATGTTTGATCAAATAATATTCACAGAAGTATCCTGGAAATTAAATATATAGAGCCAATGTGCTGTGTAATATAGAATGAGAAAGCAAACACTGCACAAGTACAGCAAAGAATGGATACTTGTATTAAGTAATTTGAAGCCGGTTCACCATTATTGGCAGGTAGACCGCACAGCTCCAGTTGCTGGGAATTGAAACAAATAGGCATTAAATGTCAGTATAACATAACAAGGTGATGTCAGGCCTGATGTTAAAGGGATTATGTCACTTATATTCAGTATATAAGTAACAAACTAAAAAAAGACATCTGTCCATCCAGTTCAGCCTGTTATCCTGCAAGTTGATCCAGAGGAAGGCACATAAAACCCCTGTGAGGTAGAAGCCAATTTTTCTTATTTTAGGGGAAAAAAATTCCGTCCCAACTCTATTCCAAGAACGGCTCAATATCTTTAATAAAGGCCCATTGAAAAAATGATTTTTAGCCAAAAATGAGCAACATGCAATCATCAAAAAAAATGGCTCGGAGTCGAAAGGTTTACGTAGCCTTTAACCGCCTCCGGATTGCCTAACGCAGGATTGCGTTCCGGAGGCGGTCAATCCATTCCTCCTGGACGCGCCGGCGCGTCATCTCGCGAGACGCGAGATGAGACGCTCACAGCCGGCCCGCGCATGAGCATCGCGGGCCGGCAAAAGTTAGAGGACAAGTTCGTCATCAGCCTGCCAGCCAATGATCGTCGCTGGCAGGCTGATGATTTTCAAAAAAACGAATCACAAGCCAGTTAACACATTATATTTATAAATATAATGTGTTAAATGGCTTCTGTGCTCCTCTGCTGGTCCTTTTCGTCGGTTGGTCCCAGCAGAGGAGCACACATCACAGTGAGTACACACAAACAGTACACTTAGCCCCAGATCACCCCCCATCACCCCAATTAACCCCTTGATCACCCCTGTCAATCACCTAGTGAAAGGGAAAAAAAGTGATCAGTGTAAACTGTCACTTTTTTTCACTAGTATTGACGGTTAGGTTTAGGATAGTTTAGGCCCCTTTGTTAGGTAGTTAGCGTCGGTTAGCGCCCAGCCCACCGCACCGCAGTCACTGATTCGCGTATCGCTAATCAGCATTGGTACTTTTATAGTATCTGTAAGTGATCAGAACTGATCACAGTCAGATCTATAATTGTATTAGTGTCACCTTAGTTCGCCCTCCACCCAAAACGCAGTGTTTGCCCGATCAGGCCTGATCAGTCGCCCACACGTGCGTTCACCCACGCCCGCCCCGCCGCAGTGACAAAAAAAATAATAATTTTTTGATCACTGCACAATCACTTTACAAGCGCTGCGGCGATAAAAAAAATCTGTTTTGATATTTTTTATCAATCGCAGCGGTTTCCGGTACTTCGCTAGCCTCCCATTTGTAAGACAGGCTTGCTTTTTTTCTTGGGTAGTCTCAGGGAATACCCACTAAATTTAGTTGACCAAATGGCAAATAAGGGGTATTCTTCTGAAGAGGCCTACAGGATTCTGACCCAGTCGGATAAGGAATGGGAACCCTCATCTGACGAATCCAGCGGGTCAGAAAACAAACCTGTAGAAAGCAGTGGCAGTCTGACCCAAAGTTCGGACGAGGAGGTTGAGGTCCCTGATACCACCAGGCGTACCCGGCCCCGTGTTGCTAGACCACAGGTTGCGCAGGATCCTATCACGGTCGGCGTGGCTATCACATACTGTACGTGACACAGAGGGAGGGAACGAGGAAGGCCCTGCCCAAGTGAGAGGGAAGATGGTGACCCCTGACTCACCTGGCGGCTGGCACCTGGCTGCCCTGACGTCCCTAGACGGGTTCCTCACCCGTACGCCGATCACGTGCCTAAAGCCCTGGCTTTCCCTGAGCTGAGCCCTAGGTAGTGAACAGGGCGATGGGAACACTAGTCCGCACCACTAACTCTAAGGGAAAACACCAAGGGGAGGACAGACAACACAGACTCAACATATATTCCCAGGTGGGCGACAACAGGAGACAACAATAAGCCAAACAGGGATCCGGAGGGTAGCACACAGGAACGACAACCAGGATTAACCACTCCAGTGGGTCAGTATAGATGTCCAGGCAGGAAGCTCTATAACTGGCAACTAGAGAAGTGTGAGGGGAGAATATAAGGAGGTAGGGAGTGGCAGACAAGAAACAGCTGAGGAGGAGAAGCTATGGATCCCTGAGAGAGACAAAAAGGATAGCAAGGCAAACACAGAAAACAATCACTAAGAAACACCGTGATCTTTAGATATAGAGCGCGCAGCCACCCGCTGCGACTTCCTGACCCCGGGTATAACGGAGTCAGACGTGGCTCTTGATACCCTCGTGACAGTACCCCCCCCTTTCACGAGGGGCCTCCGGACACTCAGGACCAGGTCTCTCCGGATGAGAGGCATGGAAAGTCTGAATTAACCTGTTGGCGTTTACCTCTGACGCTGGAACCCACATTCTTTCCTCAGGACCGTAACCCCTCCAATGCACCAGATACTGAAGAGAGCGGCGGACCCGACGAGAATCAACAATTCTGGCTATTTGAAACTCCAGATTACCATCCACAATAACAGGAGGAGGTGGCAGCGGCGATGGTTCTAGAGGTGGAACATACTTCTTGAGTAACGATTTATGGAAGACGTTATGGATCTTAAAAGTCTGAGGTAGCTCCAGGCGAAAAGCCACAGGGTTAATGACGGCTACTATTTTATAGGGACCAATGAACCTAGGACCCAGTTTCCAAGAAGGAACCTTCAACTTAATATTCCTAGTAGACAACCACACATAGTCATTCACTCCTAGGTCCGGACCTGGCGACCGTTTCTTATCGGCCATGCATTTATATTTACCACTCATCTTTTTCAAGTTAACTTGCACCTTCTGCCATACCGATGAAAGAGATGAAGAAAACCTTTCCTCTTCGGGAACCCCAGAAGACCCCCCCTCTTTGAAAGTACAAAATTGGGGATGAAAACCGTATGCACCAAGGAATGGTGACTTGCCAGTGGACTCCTGATAATGATTATTTATGGCAAACTCAGCTAACGGTAAATATGATGACCACAACTCTTGGTTTTCAGACACAAAACACCTTAAATATGTTTCTAGGTTTTGGTTGGTACGCTCAGTCTGTCCATTCGACTGAGGATGGAAAGCTGAGGAAAAGGACAAGTGAACCCCCAAACGGGAACACAAAGCTTTCCAAAACTTAGAAATAAACTGGGTTCCCCGATCCGAAACCACATCGGAAGGGACCCCGTGAAGCTTCACGATTTCACTGATAAACACCTGAGCGAGAGTTTTAGCATTAGGAAGTGCGGGTAGCGCAATAAAGTGTACCATTTTGCTAAACCTGTCTACTACTACCAAGATAACTGTTTTACCCGCCAACAACGGTAAGTCAGTGATGAAATCCATTGACAGATGTGTCCATGGCCTATTGGGGATGAAAAGTGGCAATAAAGACCCTGCTGGACGTGTATGAGAGACTTTCGCGCGTGCACAAGTAGAACAAGTAGACACGAAATCCATTACATCCTGACGCAACCTTGGCCACCAAAAACGACGAGATAAAAGCTCCAAGGTTGCTTTACTACCCGGGTGTCCAGCAATTGCCGAATTATGATGTTCTTTTAATAATTCAAGACGCAGGTTTAACGGTACAAACAATTTCTCTGAGGGGAAAGAGGCCGGGGCGTCCCCCTGAGCCTTTAACACCTTTCCCTCTAGAACAGAGTGTACAGCAGAGACAACCACTCCTCTTTGTAACATAGGTACCGGATCACAAACATTACCCCCTCCAGGGAAACTACGAGATAATGCGTCTGCCTTGGTATTTTTTGCCCCAGGACGATAGGTGATTACAAAGTTAAATCTGGTAAAGAATAGCGACCACCTAGCTTGTCTAGGGGTGAGACGCTTAGCCGATTCTAGGTACAGAAGGTTCTTGTGATCCGTAATCACCGTGACGGGGTGGATTGCTCCCTCTAAGAAGTGACGCCACTCTTCAAGCGCCAGTTTAATCGCCAACAGTTCCCTATTTCCAATATCATAATTCTTCTCCGCAGAAGATAATTTTTTGGAAAAGAAAGCGCAAGGACGCCATTTGCCAGGAGACGGACCCTGAGACAATACAGCTCCCACTCCCACCTCTGACGCATCTACCTCGACAATAAAAGGCTGGGAGACATCAGGTTGAATTAGAACAGGTGCCGAGGTAAACCTCTCCTTTAGAGAGGAAAATGCATCTTTAGCGGCGTCAGACCATTTGGAAAAATCCGTCCCCTTCCTAGTCATGTCGGTAAGGGGTTTAACGATCACTGAATAATTTTTAATGAACTTTCTATAGAAATTAGCGAAACCCAAAAACCGTTGTAGGGCTTTAAGGTTCTCAGGAAGATCCCAATCTAAAATTGCCTGGACCTTCCCAGGATCCATGCGGAAACCTGAAGCAGATAATAGATATCCCAGGAACTGTAATTCCTGAACAGCGAAGACACATTTTTCAATTTTTGCATATAATTTATTCGTCCGTAGGACCTGCAGTACTTGCCTGACATGCACCTCATGTGTTTTCAGATCAGCCGAATAAATTAAGATATCATCTAGGTATATGACTACAAACCTGCCGATGAGATGACTAAAAATATCATTAACGAAATGTTGGAAGACAGCAGGGGCATTGGTCAGACCGAAAGGCATAACTAGATTTTCATAATGCCCCTCAGGGGTGTTAAAAGCTGTCTTCCACTCATCCCCTTCCCTGATACGAATCAGATTGTAGGCCCCCCTAAGATCAAGTTTGGAGAACCACTTAGCACCCGCAATCTGATTAAAAAGGTCAGGAATGAGAGGAAGAGGGTATGGGTCACGGATGGTTATCTGGTTTAACTCACGGAAATCTAAGCAAGGACGCAGGCCCCCCATCTTTCTTTTTAACAAAGAAAAACCCTGCAGCCACGGGTGAAGAAGAGGGTCTGATGTGTCCCTTAGCCAGACTCTCGGAGATATAATCTTTCATGGCTTGTCTCTCGGGACCCGAAAGATTATACAACCTGGACTTGGGTAATTTTGCCCCGGGAATCAGGTTAACCGGGCAATCATAAGGACGATGAGGTGGTAGTTTCTGACAACCCTTTTCAGAAAAAACGTCCTCAAAGTCCGAAATAAATGTAGGTAAGGAAGCTATGGAGGCGATTAAGCAATTGTTATTTAAGCAATTCTCTCTGCAATGCTCACTCCACTCCAATATCTCCCTGGCCTGCCAATCCACCACTGGATTGTGCGCTACCAACCAGGGAAGACCCAATACCACCGGAGAGGGAAGGCCCTCCAGAACGTAACATGAAAGACACTCATTATGGTGGTCCCCTACCCGAAGGTGTAAATTACGAACAATGTGGGTGAGGTTTCTCTGAGACAGAGGAGCAGAATCTATAGCGAATACGGGAATAGGTCTCTGCAGCGTACAGAGAGACAAACCCATAGTGCGGGCAAAATGGGCATCAATCAAGTTTACCCCTGCTCCACTGTCTAGAAAAACAGAAATAGACTCCGTCTTAACACCAAAAACAATGACCGCTGGTAACACAAATTGAGATGTTCGTATGGAGGAAACGTATACCCCCCGGCTGACATCCTCCGCACAGCCCGGGGTTAGTAGTTTTCCGACGGTCTTTTGTTTTTGAGAAAGGAGGGACAGACATTAATGAAATGACCCCTCCCCCCACAGAAAAAACAAGCCCCCCCCCTACGGCGAACCTCGGGAGGATGGACCTGACGAGAAGTTCCGCCTAGCTGCATAGGCTCATCTAAGTCAGTACAGGCTGACTGTTGCTTGGGAGAGGTAACCAATTGCTCCGGAATTTTCGATCTCTCCCTAAGACGTCTATTTATTCTGATAGAGAGGGACATAACAGCATCAAGGGAAAGGGGGGTCTCATACAGCGCCAGTGCATCCTTAACCCTTTCAGATAACCCAGAGCAGAACTGACTCCTGAGAGCCGGGTCGTTCCACTGAGTATCCGTAGCCCACCTACGGAACTCTGAGCAATATTCCTCTGCTGACCGATCTCCCTGTAGGAGTCTCCGTAACTTCGACTCAGCCAGGGCGACTCGGTCAGGGTCATCATATATGAGACCCAAAGCCCCAAAAAATCCCTCCACTGACCGAAGAGCCTGAGAACCAGGGGGTAACAAGAACGCCCAGGATTGCGGATCCCCCTGAAGCAGGGAAATGACAATCCCTACCCGCTGTTCTTCATGACCTGAGGAGTAAGGGCGCAACTTAAAATATAATTTGCAGGCCTCACGGAACGTCGCAAATTTGTCCCTTCCCCCAGAAAATCTGTCGGGAAGAGCAACCTTGGGTTCAGTGACAACCTGGTTACCCATAGCAACCGCTGGGGGTGCGGTCTGCTGCATTTGCTGCTGTTGTTGGAGAACAGACGCCTTCAATCCTGCCACCTCCAAAGACAGGCTTTGAAGCTGTTCTGCCAAGGCATCAATAGGATCCATATTGGATTCTAAGTAGAGAGAGAAAAAAAAACAACAAACAAAAAATTATATAATTTATTTTTTTTTTTTCTCAAAAAGTAAGGGCCAGTTATAATATCACGGTCGGCGTGGCTATCACATACGTGACACAGAGGGAGGGAACGAGGAAGGCCCTGCCCAAGTGAGAGGGAAGATGGTGACCCCTGACTCACCTGGCGGCTGGCACCTGGCTGCCCTGACGTCCCTAGACGGGTTCCTCACCCGTACGCCGATCACGTGCCTAAAGCCCTGGCTTTCCCTGAGCTGAGCCCTAGGTAGTGAACAGGGCGATGGGAACACTAGTCCGCACCACTAACTCTAAGGGAAAACACCAAGGGGAGGACAGACAACACAGACTCAACATATATTCCCAGGTGGGCGACAACAGGAGACAACAATAAGCCAAACAGTGATCCGGAGGGTAGCACACAGGAACGACAACCAGGATTAACCACTCCAGTGGGTCAGTATAGATGTCCAGGCAGGAAGCTCTATAACTGGCAACTAGAGAAGTGTGAGGGGAGAATATAAGGAGGTAGGGAGTGGCAGACAAGAAACAGCTGAGGAGGAGAAGCTACGGATCCCTTAGAGAGACAAAAAGGATAGCAAGGCAAACACAGAAAACAATCACTAAGAAACACAGTGATCTTTAGATATAGAGCGCGCAGCCACCCGCTGCGACTTCCTGACCCCGGGTATAACGGAGTCAGACGTGGCTCTTGATACCCTCGTGACAGATCCGCTTCAAGGGCAGCAGAGTGGGGCTGGCGCTGTCGGATTACGTGGTGAGGCATACACCAGCAGCGCAGCCCATCCTGGACCTAGTACCAGCACTGCCGTACAACATGGTAAAGTGGCGAGCACCAGAAGGGCAGTTGAAGCTGGTACGGTGGCACATGCATTAGTTCCCCCGTCGCAGCCACCGCACAGACAGGCCCGTAGAGCCCCTAGAGTCCCTGAGGTGCTGGCAAACCCTGATTGGCAGCCCCCAACTTCAGCCGCACCTGTAGTTCCCCCTTTCACCACCCAGTCTGGAGTTCGGGTTGAGACAGCTCAGATCGGATCGGCACTGGGGTTTTTTGAGCTGTTCTTGACTGCGGAGCTCTTGGACTTAGTCGTGGCAGAAACAAATCGGTATGCCACTCAATTTATAGCCGCCAACCCGGGAAGCTTTTATGCCCAGTCTTTCCGGTGGAAACCCGTCCAAGTTTCCGAATTTAAAACTTTTCTGGGCCTTCTCCTCAACATGGGCCTGACAAAAAAACATGAATTGCGGTCATATTGGTCCACAAACCCAATTCATCACATGCTCTCTGCTGACATGTCCAGGACACGATTTGAAATCATCCTGCATTTCCTGCACTTTAGCGACAACAGCACCTCTCATCCCAGAGGCCACCCAGCTTTTGACCGGCTCCACAAAATTCGGCCCCTCATAGACCACCTTAACACCAAATTTGTATACCCCTGAGCAAAACATCTGCATAGACGAGTCCCTTATACATTTTACCGGGCGCCTTGGCTTCAAACAATGCATCCCAAGCAAGCGCGCCCGGTATGGGGTCAAATTGTATAAGCTCTGTGAAAGGGCCACAGGCTATACGCACAAATTTCATGTCTATGAGGGTAAAGATCAGACCCTGGAGCCGGTCGGTTGCCCTGACTACCTGGGGAGCAGTGGGAAGACAGTCTGGGACTTGGTGTCACCCTTATTTGGCAAGGGGTACCATCTTTATGTGGACAATTTTTACACAAGTGTGCCCCTCTTCAGGCATTTGTTCCTAGAACAGATTGGCTGCTGTGACACCGCGCGACCTAGTCGCAGGGGCTTCCCCCAACGGTTCATTACCACCCGTCTTGCAAGGGGGGAGAGGGCTGCCTTGTGTAATGAAGAACTGCTTGCGGTGAAATGGAGAGACAAGCGTGACGTTTACATGCTCTCCTCCATTCACGCATACACGACAATACAAATAGAACGGGCAACCAGTGTCATTGAAAAGCCCTTCTCAGTCCACGACTATAATTTGCTCATGGGAGGGGTGGACTTCAATGACCAGATGTTGGCTCCTTATTTAGTTTCCCGACGCACCAGACGCTGGTATAAGAAGGTGTCTGTATATTTGATTCAATTGGCTGCATATAAATAGTTTTGTTCTCTACAGTAGGGCTGGGAGAACAGGATCCTTCCTCAAATTTCAGGAAGAGATCATCGAGAACCTCCTGTTTCCAGGAGGTTCCGTGGCCCCATCCACCAGTGTAGTGAGCGGTCTACACGAGCGACATTTCCCCAGTGTCGTTTCTAGTACCTCAACCCAAGCGCCACCCCAAAAAAGATGTTGTGTCTGTAGCAGGAGTGGAATAAGGCGTGACACCCGCTATTTCTGTTCTGACTGCCCTGACCACCCTGCCCTATGCTTAGGGGAGTTTTTCCGGATGTACCACACACAGGTACACTTAGCATAGGGATTGCGTTACACAGGACAGGCACACAGGGCTATTAGGGCCCTTTCACTCACAGCTGCTGCAAACCTCTCCTTTCACTGGGACAAAGTGCATAATGTACTTCGCCACATCTCTGGGCGATTTGCGCTTTGCACATTGTCCCATGGGGAAGGAGAGGTTTGTCCTATAAAGGTAAAAAAATAAATAATAATCACCGGTAAGCAAAAAAGTTAATGTTCTGTTCAAAAAGTTAAATAAAGTTTATAAAAGTTAATGTTCAAATGTTATATAAATTTACGGTAATGTTAATAAATTTATTGCGTTGCGGCCTGGTTTTTTCTTATTTGTTTTGTTTTTCTTACCTTCTAGGTGGACCAACCGATGAACGAGCTGCAGCACTGATGTGCATTCTGACAGAAGCATTGCGCTGCTGTCAGATTACACAAAAGTCGGTGTATGAGGAACTGCAAGACGAGATTTCTCCTCTGCAGTAAAAAAGATACGTTTGCCGAGGCATATGAGCTGAGGGGCGGTGTTCATATGCTTTGGCAAACACTTTGTATATAAAAAAAATAAATAAATCCCGGCAATGATTTTTTCATCCACATCGATTGATGTGAATGGAGAAATCAGGTTTGCCAGGGCATACGAGCTAAGTGGGTTTGGATGTTGGGCGGAGCTCCTATGTCCTGGCAGACGCCTTACCCCTCTTTTTTTTTTTTTGGCAGAGATTTTTTCATCCACATTGATCGATGCGAATGAAGAAATCTGTGCCGTTCATTTTTTCTTTCAGCCCAGAGGCTGAACGAAAAAAAAAATCTCATTACCCGTATGCTCAATATAAGGAGAATAGCAGAAACTCCTAATGCTGGCCATACATGTAATGATTGCGGAGACCCTCAAATGCCAGGGCAGTACAAACACCCCACAAATGACCCCATTTGGGAAAGAAGACACCCCAAGGTATTCGCTGAGGGGAATATTGAGTCCATGAAAGATTGAAACTTTTGTCCCAAGTTAGCGGAAAGGGAGACTTTGTGAGAAAAAATAATAATAAATTTCCGCTAACTTGTGCCCAAAAAAAAAAATCTTCTATGAACTCGCCATGCCCCTCATTGAATACCTTGGGGTGTCTTCTTTCCAAAATGGGGCCACATGTGGGGTATTTATACTGCTCTGGCATTTTAGGGGCCCTAAAGCGTGAGAAGAAGTCTGGAATCCAAATGTTTAAAAATGCCCTCCTAAAAAGGAATTTGGGCCCCTTTGCCCACCTAGGCTGCAAAAAAGTGTCACACATGTGGTATCGCCGTACTCAGGAGAAGTAGGGCAATGTGTTTTGGGGTGTCTTTTTACATATACCCATGCTGAGTGAGATACATATCTCTGTCAAATGACAATTTTGTATAAAAAAAATGGGAGAAGTTGACTTTTAGAGAGATGTTTCTCTCACCCAGCATGGGTATATGTAAAATACAACCCAAAACACATTGCCCTACTTCTTATGAGTACGGAGATACCACATGTGTGACACTTTTTTGCAGCCTAGGTGGGCAAAGGGGCCCAAATTCTAAAGCGCACCTTTAGGATTTCACAGGGCATTTTTAACACATTTGGATTTCAAACTACTTCTCACGCATTAGGGCCCCTAAAATGCCAGGGCAGTATAAATACCCCACAAGTGACCCCATTTTGGAAAGAAGACACCCCAAGGTATTCTATGAGGGGCATGGCGAGTTCCTAGAATTTTTTTTTTTGGCACAAGTTAGCGGAAAATTATGATTTTTTTATTTATTTTTTTTTCTTACAAAGTCTCATATTCCACTAACTTGTGACAAAAAATAAAAACTTCTATGAACTCACTATGCCCATCACGGATAACCTTGGGGTGTCTTCTTTCCTAAATGGGGTCACTTGTGGGGTAGTTATACTGCCCTGGCATTTTAGGGGCCCTAATGCTTGAGAAGTAGTTTGAAATCCAAATGTGTTAAAAATGCCCTGTGAAATCCTAAAGGTGCTCTTTAGAATTTGGGCCCCTTTGCCCACCTAGGCTGCAAAAAAGTGGTATCTCCGTACTCAGAAGAAGTAGGGCAATGTGTTTTGGGTTGTCTTTTTACATATACCCATGCTGGATGAGATACATATCTCTGTCAAATGACAACTTTGTATAAAAAAAAAATGGGAAAAGTTGTCTTTTAGAGAGATATTTCTCTCACCCAGTATGGGTATATGTAAAAAGACACGCCAAAACACATTGCCCTACTTCTCCTGAGTATGGCAATACCACATGTGTGACACTTTTTTGCAGCCTAGGTGTGCAAAGGGGCCCAAATTCTAAAGAGCACCTTTAGGATTTCATAGGGCATTTTTTACACATTTGGAATTCAAACTACTTCTCACGCATTAGGTCCCCTAAAATGCCAGGGCAGTATAACTACCCCACAAGTGACCCCATTTTGGAAAGAAGACACCCAAGGTATTTTGTGATGGGCATAGTAAATTCATGGAAGTTTTTATTTTTTGTCACAAGTTAGTGGAATATGAGACTTTGTAAGAAAGAAAAAAAAAAGAAAAAAATCAGCATTTTCCGCTCACTTGTGACAAAAAATAAAAAGTTCTATGAACTCACTATTCCCATCAGCGAATACCTTAGGGTGTCTACTTTCCGAAATGGGGTCATTTGTGGGGTTTTTCTACTGTCTGGGCATTGTAGAACCTCAGGAAACATGACAGGTGCTCAGAAAGTCAGAGTTGCTTCAAAATGCGGAAATTCACATTTTTGTACCATAGTTTGTAAACGCTATAACTTTTACCCAAACCAATAAATATACACTTATTGCATTTTTTTTTTATCAAAGACATGTAGAACAATAAATTTAGAGAAAAATTAATATAGAAATGTATTTAAAAAAAAAAATTACAACTGAAAGTGAAAAATGTCATTTTTTTGCAAAAATTTGGTCAAATTTCGATTAATAACAAAAAAAGTAAAAATGTCAGCAGCAATGAAATACCACCAAATGAAAGCTCTATTAGTGATAAGAAAAGGAGGTAAAATTCATTTGGGTGGTAAGTTGTATGACCGCGCAATAAACCGTGAAAATAGTGTAGTGCAGAATTGTAAAAAGTGGTCTGGTCATTAAGGGTGTTTAAGCTAGGGGAGCTGAGGTGGTTAAGTATTCTTTGATTTACTTTAACATTTCCATGTAAAATACTGCTTAGATGCTGCAAGGACTAGAAAGAGCCTGTGAGTCCTGCTTCCCTCAGCCGCCCAAAATGGTTGACAGTTCCTTAAGTATACATACAACTGTCAATCACTCTGTGTGGGTAGGGAAGCCATCAATGTCTGATTGGGAGGTGTCTGACCCCCGGACTTCGCCGATCAGCGGTTTCATAATAGCTCCAACATGAGAGGATATTGGTGGCCTATGCTGAGGATAGTCCATCATTGTTAAAATCCTGGAATACCACTTTAAAAGAAAAATATCACAGAATATCACAGAATCGCTGTTAATGCATAAAATAAACAGCAGACTAAATGCATCATGCATCATATATTTCATACAATTGCATAAAATTACACATAATTAAAGTTTGGGCTTTCTAAATACACAGCATGGAAGCTGCATGAGATTGATAGATCGACTGTATGCATCTTTATGTAAAACTCCAGGTAATAATGCCCTCCTGAGCAATACCTGTTTAGCATTTCCAATATTCCCTGCATCGCCTCTTGGTTTGGCTTTGCAGCAATCTGTATGCATGTTGGGTAAACTATGTCTGGCATTGTAATCATTTATTGAACACATGTTTTTTAACCGCTCGCTTCAATTAGCTTTGTGAGTTTTGCGGTGAATACTGATAGGCTTGCATAGACTCTGCTTGGCTGGATGATAAATAAGTGAAAGTATTGAAAGTCAAAGCTCAGCAGGATGAACAGAGACAAAAGTACTGTGATCAAACTTACTCTTTGTATTTCTTGTGGTCACTTATGGCCATAGATTTGCCAAATGACTATTTCTTCCTCTATGCTCAGGAAATGATAATGACAACTGTGGTTTGGTAGAGATTATTTTATGTCAACAGCTGTCCCTGAGGGGCATAAAAGTTAATTGTTTTTCAAAAGTTATATGTTGTGATTTTATGCTAAAAACACTTGTATGTAACACTTTTATGCACTGTGTATCCCAAATGGCTGTGTATGGACAAAAATACAGTTAACACTGACAGTCCTTTGGTTATTGAGAGTTTTTAGTTGAGGAGAATTAGCTTTCTGACCTCTATGAGTGAGCTTGTCACAGTGTAGGGGGAGGGGAGAAACACCAGAATGACAGCAGAAGGAAAATGACCAGGAACTAGGCCTCAAGGCTAGTGAAAGGGAAATGGTGACCACCTAAGGAAACCCTAAAATTGGATCTGACTCCTGTCAGTATGAATAGACCCTGAAGGTGGGAATATTCATACACCGAAAACCTTGGCCATAGTAACCCTGAAAAGCCCTAGAATTAGTGACAGGGTCTGAGACTACTGGTTCCTTACCAGATGAACTAACTAGGGTCTCCATGAGGCCTAGTAAACAATGAGCAAATGGGAGCAACCAAATACCAAGAGAAGTACACTTATCTTCAATAGAAAATGGATGAGCAGGAATTCAGATGAGGACCACACACCAACTCTTCCACCTCCAGGCAGAGAATATCAACCACATGGTATGAAGTGTGAGTCCAGACTAAATAAAGGAACAGTAATGACCACAAGCTACACCTGAGACAAGAGGTGTGGTCATTACCAACAACAACACTACAAGTGAAAACAGGCTGTCAGATGACCTAACGTGCAGCCAGTCTCTCAGATCTTCTAACCTCTGTCACTGGAGGGACCGTAACAGTACCCCCCCTTCGACAGGTGACCTCCGGACACCCAGGAACGACCTTATCCGGATGGGCCCTGTGAAAGGCTTTCGCAAGGCGACTAGAATTAACGTCGGCCGCTAGAACCCACATTCTCTCCTCTGGACCGTAACCCTTCCACTGAACGAGGTACTGAAGGGATCTACAGAGAATTTGTGAGTCTACTATCCTGGCGATCTGAAATTCAAGATTACCATCCACCATGACAGGAGCGGGAGACAAGGAGGACAGTTCAGCAGGTTCGACATATCTCTTCAGCAATGATTTGTGGAAAACATTATGAATTTTTAAAGTCTGTGGAAGACGAAAGGCTACCAGGTTAATAATGGCAGAGATCTTATATGGACCAATAAACCTTGGATCCAACTTCCAAGAAGCTACCTTCAAATTAATGTTTCTTGTGGACAGCCACACAGAATCACCCACTCTCAGGTCCGGACCACTCATACGTCTCTTGTCAGCCATCAGTTTATACTTGCTGGCCAAAGACAAAAATGAAGACCACTCCAGCTGATTCTCTGAGACAAAACATCTCAAATAAGTCTCCAGATTCTGGTTAGTGCATTCAGTCTGTCCGTTCGACTGAGGATAAGCAGCCGAAGAGAAGGACAATTGTACCCCCAGGCGAGTACAGAACGCCTTTCAGAATCTGGAAACAAACGGAGTCCCCCTATCAGACACTACATCAGAGGGAATACCATGTCGCTTCACAATGTTATCGACAAACACTTGTGCGAGAGTTTTAGCATTAGGTGGACCTGATAATGTTATAAAGTGCAACATCTTGCTGAAGCAATCAACAACCACCAGAATCACAGTTTTTCCTGAGGAATTCGGCAAATCTGTGATAAAGTCCATGGACAAATGATTCCAAGGTTGGGACGGGTTGGACAACGGAAGTAGAGATCCTGAAGGCCGAGTATGTGTCACCTTAGCACGTGCACAAGTACCACAAGCTGACACATAGCCCTCAACACATTTACACAACTCCGACCACCAGAATCTCCGAAAAATTAGATCGACCGTGGATCTGCGACCAGGGTGTCCTGTAAGAACTGTACAGTGATGTTCCTCGAACACCTTGTGTCATAATTCGGAAGGAACAAACAATTTCCCCGGAGGACAGGACTCCGGTGCATCTCCCTGGGCCTCCCACACCTCTGCCTCAAGGTCTGGATAAAGGGCGGATATTATCACCCCTTCAGCTAATATATCGGACCAGGATCTTCCGAATGACCCCCCCCAGGAAAGCTACGCGACAAATCGCCCGCCTTGACATTCTTAACCCCAGGGCGATAGGTGACAATGAAATTAAATCTGGTAAAAAACAATGACAATCTGGTCTGCCTTGGGTTCAGACATTTAGCAGACTCCAGGTAAGCCAGATTTTTGTGATTGGTAATTACCGTAATAGAATGAATCGCTCCTTCCAACCAATAACGCCATTCCTTAAAAGCCAACTTAATGGCCAGCAAGTCTCTATTACCTACATCATAATTTTTTTCAGCAGTTGAGAGCTTCTTAGAGAAGAAAGCACATGGCTGCCATTTACTAGGTGAAGAGCCCTGCAACAAGACTGCTCCTACCCCTACCTTGGATGCGTCAACTTCCACAATGAATGGCTGTGACAAATCCGGTTGCACCAGTATAGAAGCAGAAGCAAAACATTCCTTCACCTCTGAAAAGGCTTGTAATGCTTCATTAGACCAGACTGACACATCCGAACCTTTCCTAGTCATGTCTGTTAAATGTTTAACCACAGTCGAGTAGTTCAAAATGAAATTACGATAGTAGTTGGTGAACCCCAAAGACCGCATATGCGCTTTCAAATTTTCGGGTTGATCCCAGTCCAACATAGCACAGACCTTCTCTGGATCTATACGAAAACCTGAAGATGAGAGTAAGTAACCCAGGAATTGCACTTCCTGAACTGGAAATACACACTTTTCCAACTTAGCATACAATTTATTCTCTCTTAGGATCTGTAACACTTGTCTCACGTGATCCTGATGCGTCTCCATGTCAGGAGGATAAATAAGAATATCATCCAGATACACCAACACAAACCTGCCCACCAGATGATGAAATATGTCATTGATGAAATGTTGAAAAACCGCAGGGGCATTGGTTAACCCAAAAGGCATGACCATATTCTCAAAATGACCTTCAGAGGTATTAAAGGCCATCTTCCTTTCGCCCCCCTCCTTGATCCTTACCAGATTATATGCCCCCTCAAATCCAATTTAGAGAACACCTTGGCACCGACAATCTGATTGAACAAATCCGGGATCAAAGGAAGGGGATAAAGATCACAGACAGTAATGCGATTAAGCTCACGGAAGTCCAAACATGGTCCCTGACTCATCTCAGGGACAGGACTCATCTCAGGTTAATTTGCATATGTATCAAATCGTTTTTTTACACAATAAAAGCACAGAGAGCTATGGGGACTGGGTATTGCGGAGGTGCTAGTGGCCATCTAGCAACCCATGTCCTCAGCTCTATACACAAAATCCCAGTGACAGGTTCCCTGTAACAAAGAAGAACCCTGCGGCCACTGGGGATTTGGATGGTCTAATATGACCTTTAGCCAAGCTCTCGATGGCTGCTCTTTCGGGTTCAGAAAGATTATACAACCGAGACTTGGGCAACCTACCTCCTGATGTGGAGGTAACTTCTGGTTTCCACTTTCAGAGAATACATCATAAAAATCTGAAATAAACGAAGGTACAACTTTAGTGGTTACAGCAGAAAGCGATGTGCTAAGATAGTTGCCTATGCAATAATCACTCCAATCAAGAATCTGTCTCGCTTGCCAATCGATGGTAGGATTATGCTTTCTTAACCATGGTAAACCTAGCACCAAGGGAGCAGGCAGACCCTCCATCACAAAACACGAAATGGATTCTTGATGAAAATCACCCACTTTTAAACGGATGTCCTGCACCATTTGTGACAAACATTTCTGTGTGAGTGGAGCGGAATCAATTGCACACACAAAAATATTTTTGTCTAATGCACTTGTAGTTAACCCATGCATACGGACAAACTGACCATCAACTAGGCTAACCCCTTCCCCACTGTCAATAAACACTTCAATTCTCACAGTTTTGGAATCAAGCGCTACCTCGGCAGACAGGAGAAATCTGGTACTACCAGCGAATGACAAAAGTAAGTTCTCAAATTCCCCACCCACACCACCAAGAGTGAGATGAGGATTAAACTTTTTTTTTTCTTTTTCAACTTGACGTTGAACATAAGGACATACATACAAAATGTCCCATTTTTCCACAGAAAAAGCAGAGTCTCTTCTTAAGCCTAAAGTTCTTATCACCAGGTCCAGGAGTAGCTCCTCCCAGCTGCATTGGTTCATCATCAGACATGAACTCAAGTGTCTCTCTACCCAAAGTGTCGGAGGAGGCCACCACCTTATATGATAGTACGTCCTGAGAGTGAGGAACCTTAGATCTCTCCCTCAGGCATCGATCAATACGTACAGCAAGGGACATGGCAACTTCCAATGACTCAGGATAGTCGTGAAAAAAAAAAAAACCTTGACAGAATTGACTACGAAGAGCTGGATCATTCCACTCCATATCCGTAGCCCATCTCCTAAATTCAGAGCAATAGGTCTCCTCAGAACGCTCTCACTGCCGTAAGCCATGCAACTTAGTCTCGACCAGGGAGATCCAATCTGGGTCATCGTAGATAAGACTTAGAGCTCTGAAAAATTCATCTACCAACCGGAGGGACTGTGATCCGGCCGGCAACGAAAAGGCCCAAGATTGAGCGTCACCTTTAAGTAACGAAATTATTATACCCACTCTTTGACTATCATCCCCAGAAGAGTTAGGACATAGCCTAAAATATAATTTGCACAACTAAAAAAGTTGTTGCTTCCCCCATAAAATCTATCCGGGTTAGGTTCAGGGCAGGCCTGATTCTCACTGCCAGAAGGAAACCGCCTGTGGTCTCTGGATCTGTCTCTGGGTCTGTGAGACGGTCATGTGGAGGTCAGCTACCTCCAAAGACAGCCCCTGCAGTTGTCCGACCAGTGCAGAAATCGTATCCATCGCTGCAATGACACAAACGAAATGGTGTTTTTTTCGGCGGTTGTCACAGTGTAGGAAGAGGGGAGGAACACCAGAATGACAACAGAAGGAAAATGACCAGGAACTACACCTCAAGGCTAGGGAAAGGGAAATGGTGACCACCTAAGGAAACCCTAAACTCTAAACCCTTACTCCTGTCTGTATAAATAGACCCTGAAGGTGGGAATATTCATACACCGAAAACCTAGGCCATAGTAACCCTGAAAAGCCCTAGGATTAGTGACAGGGTCTGAGACTACTAGTTCCTTCCCAGATAAATGAACACCGTCAACCTGAGGCCTAGTAAACAACAAGCAAATGGGAGCAACCAAATACCAAGAGAAGTGCACTTATCTTCAATAGAAAATGGATGAGCAGGAATTCAGATGAGGACCACACACCAACTCTTCCACCTCCAGGCAGAGAATATCAACCGCATGGTATGAAGTGTGAGTCCAGACTAAATAGAGGAGCAGTAATGACCACAAGCTACACCTGAGACAAGAGGTGTGGTCATTAACAACAACTAGTGTTGGGCGTGGATATTCGGATCGCAAATTTTAATTGTGAATATCGTCACTTCAAGAATTTGTGAATATTTAGAATATAGTGCTATATACTCGTATTCGCCAATATTCTAGATTTTCTTTACTTGAACACATGATCCCTCCCTGCTTCTTGCTTGTGGGCCAATAAAAATGCTGCAATGTCTTTGTTAGAGCTTAGCAACATCCCTAGCAACCAATAGGAAAGTTGCCTACCCCTTTACTATATAAGAACCTCCCCATCAGCCATTTTCTGCATTTATTTGCATTTATGAGAGAGACAGCCGTGTCATTGCTGTGCTCTGTGCTTTGGTGTGTCAAACTTATTACATTAGATAGTTAATTAGTTAGCTTATATATAATACAGATAGTTAATGGGAGATAGTCAGTGTAGGTTAGATAGTGATATAGTTCTGCTGTCCATACATACATGCTACAGACATAGTTCTATGATGTCACAAGTTCGCACCAATCAGTAATATGTAGTCAGATCTGCCAAAATGTGAAGTTGCATGTATTGCGCAAAAATATGCGCATCATTATTGCAGATTTGCACAATTGCGAATATATTGGAGCACTCTATCTGCATATAAAGCTATTGTAATGTTCTGCCAAGCCAACCATTTTCTCCAGTCTCAGGAAATTTCTAGCAGCTTGAAAAATGTAGCAAAAGTGACCCACTCCTGTATTGCTTGCGCATTACGCGAATATTACATTGCCGATTTTCGTAATCAAGAAAATAATCGCAAATTCTCGAATTCGCGAATTTAGGACGAATATTTGCCCAAATATTCGTGAAATATTGTGAATTCGAATATTGCCCCTGCCGCTCATCACTAACAACAACACTGCAACAAGTGAGAACAGATAGGCTGTCAGATGACCTAACGTGCAGCCAGTCTCTCAGATCTTCTAACGTCTGTCACTGGAGGGACCGTGACAGAGCTCCTTTCAAGTAGCTTAAAGGGGTTCTCCAGGAATTTAGAAAATTTAAATACTTAAATATTACTTTATTATAAATATATTCCCAAATACCTGTCATTAGTTTGAATGGCTAATTTTGTTCAGGGAGAAATCACACAACAGGACAAGTTACTTCACAACATTGAGATAGAGGAAACTGAGACAGCTCTGTCCTACTTGTCAAGGATTATGATCTTGAATGCAGCTAATAAATCTTCAGCTGAATCTCTTTAGGAATGGAGTTCATGAGGAGGCATGAAGTACAGAAAGGACGGACTATAGCTCAGAAGTAACTTGTCCTCCTGTGTGATCAGGACAGGTTTTGTGTGTACTAATAGGACGGCGGCCATTTTATTTCCCCTGATGATTGCTCCCTAGAAAAAAAGAGCCATTATAACTAATGAAAGTTATTTGGAAATATATTTATAATAATGTCATATTTAAGTATTTTCATTTTCTTAATTCCCGGAGAACCCCTTTAAATATTGAAGAAGCCAACTCTGTAACATACACTACATCTATTGCTACTATTTGTACTACTACTACTACTCCCATCATCTGTTCAGTAAATAGAGACTTTATTTACTGCAACCAAACAGGCCTGGTCATTTACTCCACCATTCATCCATCAGCCCCTACATCTGCCCTCTTGCCACCCATCCACTTAACATCAAGGGCAATCCATCTAACACCAGTCAGGACTGGAGCATCCTCCATTGAGTGCGTGGCCCCAGGGAGCGTTGGAGTGAGGACAGCCACCGTGAACCACTAATGTTCTCAGTGCCACAACTACCACTAACCTTCTCCCTGCTCTCCCCTTTGCAGGTCGCTGCATGTGCACTCATCCAGTATACACTATACTTGTGCATTGACGTAGCTGTCTCTACTATATATAGGTCAGTAGGTATTTCTTTTCACATTCACAGCCCCAGACGATTGTACACAGAACTATGCATTTCTAACAAGAACGGCTCATATCTAACAGACATTTCTACAGGTGAAAATCAAATTACTAAAGATCATCCTCCATCCTCATATAAGCCTCATGCACACAGCTGTTGCCAGTTTTGCAGTCAGCAAACCACAGATCCACAAAATACGGATGCCGGACATGTGCATCCAACACTTTCCTTGGTCCCAATTATACAAATGCCTAACCTTGTCCGCAATACAGATAAGAATAGGACATGTTCTATAATTTGCGGATTGGCCGCATGAATGCGGAGTGCACACGGATGACTGGGTCCGCATCCGATACGCAAGAAATGAAGATTGGACAGGGACCCAAAATGAGGTCGTGTGCATTAGGTCTTAAGCTATTGTACCGCAGAATAATACAATATTAAAAGCTTCTGTATAAACTCATCAGCTCAACATTGTTATCCGAGTCATAGAACAGGAAAACATAATTACCCCGAGATGCTGCAGCGCATTAGAGGGAAAGGCAATGTATCTGTAATTATAGGAGACCTCTAAATCTTTTTTTAATGCTCTCTGAAGATTAGTCACGGCAATGAAGCTGATTTTATTAACAGATAACATTGAGAAGTGTAGGAATACAGAATGCAAGGCAGTGTGCAGGCAGAGACCCAGCAGAGAGCGAGTACAGATGGCAAGAGCTTTATTTGTGCAATCAATGCCACTTGTTACTCTTGAACTACATTTCTGTGGATTTGGCTGCAATCCCAGCAGAAGCCCAGGCAGCCATAACTTACTACTACTAGAGATAAAAAGACCATTCCCTCTCAGCACTGTTTGCATTGTGAAGTAAAATCATGAAATACAACAGAGGAAAAGAAATCAAGGGGCAGCATGTACTGCCTGCATATAAGGCTTTGTTCATATGTGTTTTTAGACTCTTTGTGGCTTTTGTTTAGAATGGAAGTCACGACACAAGCCGGATCCATTGTACCAGTGATCTGAACAATGTTATTTATTTCATTTATAATGGTATCCATCATTTTGATGGCGAAAATAGCCCTGTGTGCAGTGTTGCCATCAAGTCTGATGAAACTGCCAACTACGCAGTTGTTTGACCTCCTCTATGGCTGTCCAAGACCCGTTGGCATTTTTTTTTTTTTTGAAAAGGGACGAGTATATTGTATATGAGACTCCTTTCTCTACACACCACAAAGATAAATTGCAAGAGATTTTGTAAGATGAATGCACCACAATTCAATCTCACTTTGCATTAAAAAAAAACTGGTGTACATGGTTTGCACCAATTTATTATGTGTTTTAGACACAGTTTTCACCTTGTCGGACAAGTATGCATGTCTTATCTGGAAATGGGCGTGACATGGTGGCAAAAGAAGGGTGGCTTAAAGTGTGCCAACTTGTGTCATAATAACGGCACCAACATTTTTCACCAAAATGTTAAGCCAACCAACAGAAAACAAAAGTGTCAAATGCATCAAATGTATCATCCAGCATCTGCAACTGATACATTTGGTGCATCTGTTGACTGTCCAGTCTTGTTTACACTGTCTGCCTATATGGCTTACTGTTTTACCATACACAGGAACAGTTTTTCTTGCCTAGATAAAGGACAAAGATAACCAGAACCTCAAAAAATCTGGCTTTTCAGAGAGTGAGAAGAGTCTAGTATCAAGGTCATCATTGTATTTACTAACATCCACAATTAGGGTTTACTGATGCAGCCAAAATCAAGAGTGGATCACAAAACGGAGAGAAAGTATAAAGGGCAGATACAACTTCTCTTTTTATAATTCACTCCTGGTTTTGACTTCCAAACTGCATTAGGAAACCTGGGTGTGTGGCAGTACCTTTAGGATGCTGCTACACTATGGCCCTGATTCAGGGACGTAGCTAAAGGCTTATGGGCCCTGGTGCAAGAGTTTAGGTTGGGCCCCCCTTCCCTCAGTGCTTTGTGGTCAGGGGGCAGGAAAGGTACATAGCCTTCGTGCTACCTGAGGCTAAAATTGAAACGGCACCCCAGCCTCCCACCCCCGGCATGCCAAATTCTTCACCTAACCTCTTCCTTCCAGCCAGAGATGTAACTTTACCAGCATGCACGTTCTATAGCAATGGTGTCTTCTTATGTGGCACAAGGGTCTTTGGGCCCCCTCAGGCTCCTGGGTCGGGTGGCGACTGCTACCTCTGAACCCCTTATAGCTACGCCCCTGCTCTGATTTATCAAACTGGTTTTGTCTTTATTTAATTTGGAGTAAACCTTTATGTTGTTTTCATTGTAACACTACTAAAGTAGTTTGGGCTCAAGAGCAGAGGACTGCATCAAATTTTTGAAAGAAACAGAATTATTATCAAACTTCATAATCCTAGATCTTGCAACTTTAGACAGAACAGCTGATCCAGCTCCATCATTGACATCAGTAGATAATAGTCTTTTTCAGTACATTAGCCTTTTATGTCACATTTTACCGTTTTTTAGAGATTATCCTCCCCTAGATTTTCACAGCTTGGCATGAATAAAGTCTCATTTGGAAGGATAATACAGAATGAATGCCCTGATTCCTTTATACCCTGGGTAATGTGTAAATCCAGATTTATTCTTTCCAATTCACAGCTCAATGACAGGCACATAGCACTAATGCCAGGCATAGAAATCCACAATACATACACGTATGCTATTTGAATGATGTGTAAGCATTCTCATTTTTCAGCTCTTATAATTGGTTGCATGTAACCTGCCAGCGGTCCCAGTGCAGGGATATAAATTTTGTAGTATCCATTCACGTCTCACATTGTGCTGCCTATTGATAATCATATCCTTTATTAATACATTATGGTACAATGGCAGAATTTCAAGATTATGGTCATGGTAAATATCTCTAAATAGGCTCAACACAATAAAAGCCCTTACCCATTTCTTTTCATAACCATGATGACTATAACTTATCTTGCAGTGGCGTGTTGTGACACAGACAATTTTAGTCTGGCATCCTCTAACACAATGTGTGGATAACCTATAAAAACCCCTGTTATAATGTGAATTGGAAAGTGCTGTAATATAGCAACTGAGGACTTTTTTCAGGTCCTATTGTATGTGAGATGGAGGCTGCAGGAATTGTGACGTGCTGTCTACACACAGTTCACCACTACCGGCCAATCGAAAACCCGTAGTTGTGGCAGCAGTCATGTGCCATGCCTGCACACATCACTGCTGAGGCCACTGATTGGCCTCAGCAGCGATGACACTTCCAATCCAGCAGGGCCTGCAAGAGGAGGAGAAGAGAGATTTGCACCCTGCACGGCAATATAAAAAGGGTTTCCTTGTCCCAGAGAACCCCTTTAAAGGAGTTGTTCCACCATTAAATGTTATTTCATTATAATTCAGCATGAAAAACTACCTTTCTAACTTAGCTTTTATTACAGGAAAATGCACCAGTTGCAAGATATTCTCCTTACTTCACGATAATGCCCCCCCCCCCCCCAACTAGGGTTTAATCTGTACAGTAATGTGCAAGTTTCATCCTTCAACTGCTACCAGCCATAAATATCTACTGTTAGATGTGACAGTTATAGGAAGAGAGCTGCAGCTGAAAGGACACACACCCTGAGCTGTGATGGTGAGAGAACTACACCAGAAAGGGCATCCCACCTGAGCTGCCAGCTTGAAATAAATTTAGCAGAGAAAATGGTTTCAATGAATGGGGGCGTTGGGGATCCATGTGAGGTACAGGGATGGTTCTAGCTTAGCTATAAAAAAAAAATATGAATGTCTTATATTACATATCATTTAGATTTTTTTACCTTAATTATGGTATAACTTTCACACTAGCGGCAGCCTTCTTCTGAACAGCCTGCTGGATCCGTGCTGCCGCTAGTGCATGTCGTAGTTTTATTCCGGCTGCCTCTCGGAGCTGACTTTTGGCGGCACGGTGCACTATTGTCAGCACAGATCCAGCAGGCTGTTCCCCTGCCGGAGAAGGATGGACTCTAGTGTGAAACTAGTCTAAGCATTGCAAAGAGTGGGCTGTAAAGGGTGGCACGTATCTAAGTAATAGAAATCATTGACAAGACAGGGTGGTCCTTAGTAAGGCCATGAGTAAATGGGGTCTGGGGTTTCCATGCTGTGGGTTGGGTAATTTTCAAAATGGTTTCTAGGTACAAATCTGTTAAATACTCTGAATTACATTACAAAGTTAGTGATATGCATGGCTAGTAGAGTGGATAACATTCAATCTGGGTGGGGTTCCTGTTTGGCATGAAGTTCCCAGAAACTATCGCATACGGAATATGATCATCCTTTGGTTTAGTGTGAGCAGCTAGGAGGAAAGTTCATGAAGTAGAGTTGAAAATAAAAGTGCACTGATGAATGGTTATTGCTCCATTTTCTCTCCTTGGTGCCTACACATCATTATGTGTTTATATGTACGTCGGAGTATTATATTTTAGTGTATTAAATGAAGTTTAGCAGTTATGACCTTTCCATTACATTAAATTGTCGTTGTTTTATTTATAGACAGAAGAAGGAATAATTGTGGATGTGATGATTGGGTTTCAGCAGAACAGTGGTCTAGCCCTGTCTTGTCACTTTCCTTCTAAGGGTACTTTCACACTTGCGTCAAAGTTTTCCGGTATTGAGTTTTATCCTAATGCATTCTGAATGGAAAGCAATCCGTTCAGGATGCATCACGATGTCTTCAGTTCAGTCCTTTTACGGTATTTGGACGGAGAAAAAACCGCAGCATGTTGCATTTTTCTCTCCGGCCAAAAATCCTGAACACTTGCTTGAATGCCGGAACCGGCATATTTTTTTTCATTGG
Organism: Bufo bufo; assembly: GCF_905171765.1. Lineage (NCBI taxonomy): Eukaryota > Metazoa > Chordata > Amphibia > Anura > Bufonidae > Bufo > Bufo bufo. The sequence continues at coordinate 702,161,403 of NC_053389.1, forward strand.
AATGTATTAGTGCCGGATCCGGTATTAAAATTGCCGCATTGACGGATCCGGTCTTCCAGTCTGCGCAGGCGCAGACCTTTAAAAATGTAAAAAAATAAATAAATACCGGATACGTTTTTTCAGATGACACCGGAGAGATGCTTACAAATGGTTTCCGTTTGCATACAGATTGCCGGATCTGCCTGTCGGAATACATGCAACGCAAGTGTGAAAGTACCCTAATACTCACTTTATTCTAAAATCATTCATATAGCAGCTGCTTTAGTTGAGAAGTTGCTGAACATGATTGCATGCCATATGCATTCAGCCTCATATTTATAGCTTCCACTTTTATCTTGCACTGTAAAGTGTGACCTCTGCAATGATATACTGTAACCTGCAGCTCAGATCCTTGATTGTGGTGGAAGCAGACAGCTACAGAATATTAGATGCCACAAACATCAACAAGGCTTTATAGTGGTATACGGAGTCCTAAGGAGATAATGCCTCTGCAAAACTATATCAAATATCAAATATAGTGAGTGCAGGATTATGGTTCATTGCAAACTAGAATTTGTATGGAGCCACAATATGCCGGGTTTATGAACCAGAAGCATTGATTTACACACAGGGCCAGATTTATCATTAGCTCAAGTCAAAATAATGGAGTGAAAAAGTTGCACATTTTTGCGCAATCGCTAAAACTGTACAAAAATTTGTGACTTTCATTGGCTCTGCACTATGCTCGCCAGTTTTCTGAAAGTGGGCGTGTTTTCTTATGTAAATGAATCTCTAGACAGATTTACTATTGTGACAATTTAAAAAGTCGCTAAAAATTGCGCAATTTCACTCCAGTGCGGACCATGCTTATCTTATGCGACTTTTTAATAGAACATGCAACTTTTTCGTAAAGACAAGCGACTTTCGTAAAGCCGCTTACTGAAGGATAAACTGCTACCGTCAAACCACATTTATCACAGTATTAAAGGACCATTAATAAATCTGACTTAGCCAAAAGTGACTTTGGACATATGTAAAAGTGGAGTAAGATGTAAGTGTAATGATAAATCTGGCCCACAGTGTTTAGGCCTCCTGGCATTTTAATGGTGATCTTTTAGTTGTTTTTAGGTTACCAAAATGAACGTGGCCAGATGTTTTCTAGTACCTGTACTCTAAATGGCATTTGACCATCAATATGCCAGATTAAACTAGCAGATCATGAGGAGATTATGAAGACAGTGTAGTCTCAGCTTCCTACATCTGAAAACATGCAACCTGATGGATCACATTTTTGGCAAACAATAGTCTGCCATTGGCCATTGCAAATGATCATTTGCATATAATTCTTAAGCCACTGTCAGCCAAAATATTCAAAATCGGTCATCTATACATATAGACTAGAGATGAGCGAATTTCTCAAAAATTCGATTCGGCCGGTTTGCCGAATTTCCCTAAAAAATTCATTTCGATCCGAATTTATTTGTGGCGAATCGCGTTAAAAAATTGCTATTTCCTGGCTGCAGAAAGCCTTTATAGTGGTGTAGAACACTGTGCCTTGCAGTAACACGCATAGGGAGTCTGCTGTGGCAGTGAAACAATACTGGGAGTCAGTTTGACATGCACATGACAGGCGTCGCTCTTAGAATCACTGCACACTTCACTTATTTGGGCAGCTACGGGGCCAAAACTGACCAAATAACTCAAGTGTGAACTTACAGGTCGATGTTAGCGCCAGGTATACAGAACCGTGCAGAGGCCCAAGATCCTACTATAGCGTGAAAGAGCACACTCCTTTTACACCAATTCACTTTTTCCACATAGATTTCTACAGAACCTGTTCTATTAAATGCTTACACAAGTAGAGCCCCCCCCCCCCCCCCCCCCCCCCGACAGAGTCAGCAGTAAGTTTCTGTTGACGTCAATGATTATTTTGCCCTTCCTCTGATCTGTCAGAACAATAACCCCCAAAAAACGGATCCTGTCTGTGGAGCATCTGCCTTCACTCAGTCAGCATTTGGTCAGTAATCCATCAGTATTGCTAAAGCCCAAAAAAAAACAGGAGTGGATCCAAAACAGAGATGACATGTGAATGGAATATTTGCATGTGTTCTGTGTTTTGTACCCACTCCTGCTTTTGGCTACTAAATCTTAAGCCAATTCTGATGCAAAATAGGGACCATATCATGCAGGCCTTACAGCTGTTACATAGACAGGATCCATTGTGTGTCTCACTTTTCCTTCCTTCTGACAGAAGAAAGGTCAAATAAATGATGATGTTAGCAAGGTCGAAAGGCAAAATAGTGGCCCAGTCATGAAGTGGGGAGGGTGGGAACAGCATGAGAAGTCCACAGAGTGGCCCTATGACATAGTGGCATAGTGGTGAGGTGGAAGCACCATGAGGAGACCACAGAGTGGCCCAATGACAGAGTCTGGAGGTGGCAGCAGCATCAAGAGAAGGCCACAGAGTGGCACAATGACAGTGTGGGGGTGGCAGCATCAGGAGGCCACAGAGTGGCACAATGACAGAGTGCGGACGTGGCGGCAGCAGCAGCATCAGGAGGAGGCCACAGGGTGGCACAATGACAGTGTGAAGGTGGCAGCAGCAGCATCAGGAGGCCACAGAGTGACACAATGACAGAGTGTGGAGGTGGAAGCAGCAGCAGCATTAGAAGGAGGCCACAGGGTGGCACAATGACAGTGTGGAGGTGGCAGCAGCAGCATAACTCACTGGTGAGGTAGCAGCAGCATCAGGAGACCACAGAGTGACCCATTGACAGAGTGGGAAGGTGGGTGGCAATACCAGTACCAGCTGAAGATGGTGGGTGAAAGAAGGAACACTTGGCATCAGATGTGTGGCATCAGGCGAGTGGCAGCATAGCAGAATAGTAGCTGAGGCAGGTAGCCTGAAGAAACCGGTATCTTTTGTCGAAATGTGTTGGTGTGGCACCATTGATGATCTAGTCTGATGCATCAGGCATCAGGTGTGGCTGTGCAGGAGCCACATTCACCCAGTGGGCCTTAAAAGGACATGTATTGTAGTTACAGCTCCACACTAGTGTTGAGCGCGAATATTCGAAAAGCGAATTTTTATCGTGAATATCGGCACTTCGAGAATTCACGAATATTTAGAATATAGTTCTATATATTCGTAATGACAAATATTCTTTTGTTTTGTTTTTAACACAGTACACATCAGGTGATCATCCCTCCCTTCTTCTAGTTTGTGTGCCAATGAGGAGGCTTTGTCACAGCTTAGCAACATGCCTAGCAACCAATAGAAAAGTTGCCCACCCCTTAGTATATAAAAACCTCCCCAGCAGCTATTTTCTAAAGTTTATTGCAGTTATGAAAGAGACAGCAGTGTCATTGCTGTGCTCTGTGCTTTGTTGTATTACATTAGACAGTTAACATATATATATAAATACAATAGTGCCTGCGCTGTCGCTATTAAGTTGTCTCTATATGCACTGTGGCAGACAGAGCCGCTGCTGGGTACCTGATTGGATGACGGCTGCTTCGATCCAAAGTGGTATGTATAAGAATAAAAATGAACAAACTAATGTTCGGTACCAGCGCTGGGAATAGAATGGATATTAGTTCAGTTTTGGTAATTACCTTATTCCGGCAGGACCAGGGGTTTGATCGGATAAGGTATGAACCGACTGTCCGGTATGGAAACAAGATGAGGTAACTTAACAGTGCTTCTTGCTTCTTATCTTCTTGCTCAACCTCGGAGTGCGTATACCGCCCCGGCCGGTGGCTGGCGTGCGCACGAGGGAGCTGTGATGGTACAAGGTTCCGGAACGTGCGGCGTGACGTCACGACTGACCTACGGGGTAATCCAGAGACCAAAAACGATCCTACGCGTTTCAAAGCCTACGGGCCTGACGAAGAAGCCCGTAGGCTTTGAAACGCGTAGGATCGTTTTTGGTCTCTGGATTACCCCGTAGGTCAGTCGTGACGTCACGCCGCACGTTCCGGAACCTTGTACCATCACAGCTCCCTCGTGCGCACGCCAGCCACCGGCCGGGGCGGTATACGCACTCCGAGGTTGAGCAAGAAGATAAGAAGCAAGAAGCACTGTTAAGTTACCTCATCTTGTTTCCAGTTAACATATATATATATATATATTTCAGATAGTTAGGGAAAGATAGTCAGTGTAGGTTCGATTGATCTGTAGTGTAGCTGATAGGTTTTGCTGTCAATACATACATGCTACAGAAATAGTGCTGTGATGTCACAAGTTGCACGTATTGCGAAAAAATATGCGCATCATTAATTGCCGAAAATTTGCAAGCGCTAATTTACTGGAGCACTCTATCTGCATATAAAGCTATTCTAATGTTCTCCCGTGCCAAACATTTTCTCCAGTCTCAGGAAACTTATACCAGCTTGAAAAATGTAGCATAAGTGACCCACGCCGGTATTTCGCGCGCATTACGTGAATAATACATTGCTGATTTTCGCAATCAAGAATATAATCTCGATTTCGCGAATTTATGACGAATATTCGACAAAATATTTGCTAAATATCGCAAATTCGAATATTGCCCCTGTCGCTCATCACTACTCCACACGTCGGCGCTGCCGTGAACTTTGGCAGACACCGACAGGCTCAAGGACTGGCCCACCTTCTGTTCTACATGTGGTACTGCCTTTTTGGCAAAGAAATGACGGCTTGGGACTCTCCACCTCAGCTCGGCAAAAGCCATGGTTTCTCTGAAAGGTGCAGAGTCCAACACTTGGAAAGGGAGGGACTGCAGTACCAGTAACTTGGTCAGGGGCATGTTAAGCTTCTGCGCCATAGGATGACCACACGCGTATTGCTGTCTCTTGGCAATCGCTTCGTGATCGACTGCTGACGTAATGAGTGATGAAGAGTAGGAGGAGCAGGACCATCAGGACCGGTAGATGATGGGAAGGACAGACAGCTCCCTTCGGCTGAGGTGGTGGAGCCTTGACTGCCTGAAATCAGGTGCGTGCCACTGGGTGATGCAGCGGTTACTGCGGCAGGCTGAACCACCACATCGGAGCCACGGTTCTCCCAGGCCACTTTATGGTGACGCTGCATATGTTGACGCAGGGCTATGGTGCCAACATTGGCCATGCTTCACCTTCTGCCCACAGATTCTACATATGGCCATGTTCAACTCCTCCGGCGGCTTAACAAAAAACTGCCACACCACTGAATAGGTAATTTTACACCCAACACTCCGCACTGACTGCTACTGCCGCTGCTTCCGTGAACTCCTACACCACTACTTTCTGGACAGGTAGGCTCCTGCGAAGCAGGTGGTCTACCCCGGGCACGTTTGGCTTCCGACCTCCCACTGCTGCCACCCTGCTGACTTCCGGCTACGCTAACGACTTGCTGGCTCCTCCGCTGACTCACGGGCAAGCTGCCACCCTCTTCTCCCGATGATGAAGCCCCTAATTCACCCGACTCCCAAGTTCGATCAGCTACATCATCATCATAGAGTACCGTCTGCGCGTCACTGATGTCCTCCTCAACGGTCTCTGGGTCAGGAGCCTGAACGCTCGCAATACCACCTCCCACGCCACTCTCCTCATCACTACTTTCCCGCCTACGAGAGGAAGCGGCGGATGTCTCCCCCACATCTTGGCCAGGCAGTAGCTGCTGAGTGTCCTCTAGTAGCTCGTTCTCTCTGTATAGTAGAACTGAGCCCACAGCATACAGTATAATACTTGTCTGGCTGAGGGAACAGAAAAGGACAGAGGCAGGTTGAGGACAGGTGAGGGCACAGGGCCTGCTCCCGAGCCATGCCAACTAAGGGTTGTGTCTGACGAACCCACCGACTCTTGACTGTGGGTGTCTGATGTCACTTGGGATGAAGTGGATGACCGAGTCAACCATTCAAGAACCACTGGGTTGCTGGTCAAGACACGACTACTAGAGGACACCGGGAGCTCAGGCCACTCACTGCGACTCCTGCTGCCATGCCCCTTTACTCTGCTGTGACCTGTGCCTGCACCAGAAACATTTAGGCCTCTGCCACTCCCTTGTGCAGGGCCTGGCACTTCTCTGCCTGACATACTGTTAGATCAAATAAATAAAAAGGAAATCAAAACACCCCAAAAAAGTCTGTAATTTTCTCACTTCACCACACAAGGTCTAATAAGCCCTTTTTTCCACTAATTCACGCCACAAAAGGCTTTAGAACATATAACTGCACCGCAGAACGGCAAATAATATATATTTTTTGCCACTAATACACGCCAAAAAGGGCTTTAGAACATAAACAGTAACTGCACCGCTGAACAGCAAATAATATATATTTTTTGCCACTAGTACACGCCAAAAAGGGCTGTAATTTTCGCACTTCACCACACAATGGCAAATAAGCCCTTTTCCCCACTAATACAAGCTAAAAAATGCTTTAAAACATATAACTGCACAGCACAAGGGCAAAAAAGACATAGAAATATTTCCTTGAAGTAAACCTTGTTAATGGCTGTATCAAACAGCACTTGCACCCCAATAACAAGAACGGTTTGCTGGAATTACAGAGCTGTATAATGGCAATTTGGATCCCCAGTCAGTACAGCAAGGTGCAATAGCATTGTTCCTATTACCCAGGCTGTAAACTCCCCTACTGAACCCTGTTCTGCTTCAATACTGTGAATGTTTCCTATCCTTTCCCTGAACTTCTATACAGCAAAATAAAAGTTTTAAAGAAGTCTTTTCTACCACTTTACCTAGCGCCTGTCACGTCTCTCCCTGCACTAAGTACACTGAAAATGGCTGAGGCTATTTATCGGGCTGTGACATCACAGGGCTGGCTGGCTGCTGATTGGCTGCGTGCATTGCATTGTGGGTGATCCCTCGTTCCTTGCTCCATGTCCTAACACGTGCAGCAGCCATTTAGGAAATCGTGAAGAAATTCGGATTCGGTGTGAATCTAATTTTTCCTGAAATTCGGATCGAATTCCACTTCGTCAACTTCGATTCGCTCATCTCTAATACTGACCTAGAAATGCACAATTTTCTCCCACTCCAAAACTAGCTATCGCTGGTGCCCATTGGTATTATCCCACTGTGGAAATCCCAAACTTTAAGAGATCTAGACTCCCTCTGGTCTCACTTACTCTTTATAACACTAACGCTGATATTAGACCAGCAGATATTAAGAGACAGACACTGCCTCATAATTGTGACTCATCTGGCAGGTCAGCGTTCCAAAACTTAAATTTACTCTAGCAAGGGAACTTTTGCAGATTTCAGATATAATTTACATCAGTTCTCTGGGCTAAATTATAATACAAATGACGGGCACGCTAAGACTAGACCAGCCCCGCCCACTCCACACCCATTCCACACCCTTTTTGGAAATGAGGTGAGCAGGATGCAAAGTACACAAAAAGTTACACTTTTTTCACATTCTGAACATGCACCAAAATTTGCAACTTTTTCATACCAGAAAACTTGGGTAGCAAAATGATAAAGGTCCCCCTATGGTTTTGCCTTTATTCTGGAAAATATTAAAATATTGCCTCCCATAATGTGATGTTTCAATGCCTCGAAAACTCTCGGAACATTCTTAATACTGCACTCCTCAGCTGACAGCCATCCTGACTGTTCAGTATACCGTTTATTTATTTATGACTAAAGATTTAAGAATTTGGCATAAAGTGCTGGAAGTCACTTTTTTTCTGGCTGCTTGGTTTTCACGTTCCTTGCTCTTTTGCTCAAATTAACTTCAGACCAAGGAGAAATTGGATATAATGCCCAAGGGCTGCAAGTTTCATCAAACTATGTTAGATAAAGCAGGGGGTGGACAGACTAATAAAAAGCTGACGCGTGTTTTGTTGCTTCTTTGTCTTTTGTACTGACTTGAAATTAAAAGTGACTGCAGTAAAATGAATTTACAGAGAGCAGCTGCAGAGAGGATGGATAAGGCATCTATTTCATTGTGTTTAGATAGAAGTCTGGAGCATGATGTGATAGCACATCTTCCCAAAACATGTTTAGAATGCAAACTCCAAAGAAGTCAGTTGTGGTTGGCTCGTCTGGCCTGGGAAATGAAGCTGCGAATTAACTTTTACAGGTGGTTACAATTTATTGAAATTACAGCAGGGATGGTGTTTGGGGAGGTTGTTAGAGACCACAGCAAAAGAGATTACACATATATCCACAATGTAAGCAGGAATATACACAGATAGGAAGATCACGTTCTCCAGGATATTTTTTATCTCCTCTGAAAAGTCTATATAAATTCTGGGTATCAATAATGAATTTATAATAAATCAAATTTATAATACAGGGCGATTCAAATAGGACGGTGAAAAAGCAAAGTCCTGCTGATGTTAAAGTAAACAAGTTCTGCTCTTGAAAAATTAATGCTGTGCCGTGATTGGTTGCTATGGGAAACCGTCAGTTTTCTTTTAGACATTATTCATGAATCTGCCCCCTTCAGGTTAGTTTAAAACTGTACACAAAGGGGGTGGTTTAAGATGGTGACAGCAAGAAAAGGCTTTCTGCATGTTGTAAATTGCAAGTACTGGGTCTGTTTTGACAGTACAGTAAAATTTTTGAATAAATTTGGTAAAAGTGCTCTGCATAGAAACTGCATTTCACATTGGACGAAGCAATTTGAAACCACTGGCTGTTTAGGTCATCAGAAAAGTCTGGGCCGCCAAAAAACTTCAGAAGAGACAGTGAACAGGAAAGTTGCCCGGGCTGACTAATATGGAACTACAAGTGCTACAAACCACTGTATGGTGTAACGTCTGTGTTGTAGTCCATACATATTACAAATTCTTTAGGATCTGAAACCGAATGATAAACCTAAATGCCGTGACTTTTGCATAGACTTGCAGGACTGATTGGAAGAGGGCCAATTAGCAGATAGGCTGGTGTTCAGTGATAAGGCTACCTTTCACCTCAGTGGGAAGGTCAATCTCCACAACGTTAGAATCTGGGGCTCAGTAAATCCCCTATCGAGCTCATGTGGGACTCAGCCAAAGTGTTCTATGCAATAAGCAGTCTACAGTACCTTCTTTTTTTGGCGAGGATACTGTCACTAGTCACTCCTACCTGGAAATGCAAAGGGAATGACTTATGTCACAGATGGAGGAAGGTATGCCAAATTTAGTCTATCAGAAGGATGGCTCTCTTCCCCATTTCTTTTTGGTTGGTTGCTGATACCTGAATGAAACTCTACCGTAATGTGGATAGGTCGCCCTTCTCCCGATCCCCGGCCACACGATCTGAACAACCTGAGACGACAAATCACTTAAAGAGTGGAATCTATATCCGTGGATATGCTTGCAAGCATCTAGACAGAACCGGATCGCCAAGACATCTGACGTCAGCTAAAACTTAGATAGATAGTTTTTGTCTTTTCATGTTAATACATTTCAGATGGGAGACCCAAAAATTCAGGGTGTTCCGCGAAGGAAAAAAGTGTTTACCCCTCCAATCACTGCAGGCTGGGGTAGCACTGGAGCAAGGTTAGTCACCCTCATTGCCACAGCCTAGGCACCACTCCCATCCTCTCCACCCCACGCCTCCCCGGCGGGCCAGCACATTGCAATTTCTAGGTATACTTAACTAAAGAACAAACAGTTCTAAAGAAACTGGGGAGTGCAGAACCATTTTGATGATAGGAAAACTAAATGTCATTCACAGAAAACATCTTTGAATTGAAGCGAGCTAAAGAGAATATTGGCAGTATGAGACAGTCAGAGAAAAAAAAGCATTGGGGGAGGGGGGCATCCAGGTGGAGAGAGACAATGCCAAATGATCTTCTCCACTGTCTGTTCAATCCAGCACCTTGTTCTATAGTTGAGAGCCTCAAGTATCAGGATGAGCCAATTTATGTAAATTTGATTTACATAGTTGTCAATAAAAATTCTTCAAAGATGCTCACTGTTAACAGAACTGGGGCTGTAGACTAAAATTCAACCAAGGGCAGCATATGTTTATGTTCTCCCTGTGGTTTTTCCTGTGATTTTTTTATGCTTTGCGGGTTTGTCCAACGTTCCAAAATATACTGCTAGATTAAATGGTTTCCTATGAAATTGGCCATAGTGTGTATTTATGTGATAGGAAAATTAGGCTGAGAGCCTCGTTGGGCACAGGGACTGATGTAAACAATCTCTGTACTGTGCTGTGGTATATGTTGCATCTGGTGCCATTTAAGCAATAAGCATCATAATTTGCATAGACAAATGCAGCAGTATTTTTTTCTGAAAATAGAAAAAAAAATTTTTTTGAGAAAGACATAACAAGAATAACACAAGGACCTGGATCCAATGCAGATTAGAATATGAAAGCTGAACTTAGTTAGTTGTGATACTTGGTAAAAAAAATTGTGCTTTCAGTTCACATAAATCAATTCTAGGGCTCAAGGGAATATTTAAACAGTCGAGTGCTGTGGATCCTTCTACTGACTTTGAACATCCATCAGGTACATCTTAAAGGGCCCTAGACATACATTTCATACGCATGTTTTTCATGGTGGTTTTTAGTGACTTTTTTTGAAAGCCAAATGTGTGGATAATGTATTTTTTGTTTAGCCGTTTTTCCCCCTATAGAGAAGAAACTTAAAAAAAATAAAAATAATTATAGAGAAGTAGCCATCTTACCAGGATGTAACATTCATGTTGCACAGCACAGATGTCCATGTGCTGGATGTGAAAAATATTAAAAGGATAAAGTAAGTATCCAGCATCCATAAAAGTCCACCTTTTTAAAATCATGGTTAAAACATCTTCCTGAGATGAACACAGCATTAAGCCAAAATGTTTTCACAAAACATGGTCTAAGAGCATGTTTAGTGGAAACTAGTTTTGATAGAAGGGAAGCATCTGAAGCAGAATTCGGCCTAAAATGGAAGCTGCACGTGTTAGAAAGCAAAAGTAAGTTTAGAGGAGACAAGCATGGAAACGCAAGATCAGCCATAATGCCGTGCAGCCAGCCAATCTGAAGATCGCCGTCCCCTGTGATGTCATAGCCCTATAAAACCCTCATCCCGCATGGTCTCTGCCATTATCCTGTGAGCTGAGCACAGGGAGAGACATGGCAAGCGCTCATGTGCTAGGGACAGGGTTACTAAAAGCGATTAATAGAGGAATATTGGAGAGGCAGAGTGCAGGGAGACTGCAGGAAGAGTGCGGGGGGGGGGGGGGGGGGTTGCAGGGACCCTGCAGGGAGACTTATTCTGCATCAGTTTTATCTATTTATTCCTACATTTACTTATTCCTACATCAGCCCGTAAACTGTATGTAATTCAATACCGATAAGATGGAAGCCTTTATTATTCCAATGCTAGCGTGACAACCAATACCATCCTGTCTGCACCCCTTAGGGAGTCAAGTCTTAATGATGACCATCCTCATCTTTTGCTGGTTTTACTTCTTCCAAAATCATCCTTCAAAGTCTCCATGTCCTAGAAAAGTCAGCAAGAAGTAGAGAGAAGAGGAGCTGGATGTTCCTGATGACATATTCTCATCAATATTAGATGATGTGGAAAAGGAGGAAAAGCAGATGGCAGAAGAAGGGCTCTTACCTGTAGGGAAGGAGAGCGCTGGGGTTGGAGAAGAGGGTATGCCAGAGCTGATTAATATTCAGTGTTTACTGTCAAATAACCTGCAGGCCAGGACAGCAATAATATGCATATTGTCCCTCCCTAAACAGTCAAACCCCATACCAGCAACAGCCCCTGTTTAAAAGTGCAAAGTGACCATTAACAATGAAAACTGACAGTGTGTCTTCAGTATTAAATGAAAGGCAGCTGCGGTTTTTCACCGCAACATGGCGGCAACCCGCCCACAGCACAGCCGCTCCGCTCCTAAGGCAGAGTGCCATGGGTATACCTGATTTATAGTGATTTGTGACAAATTAATTCGAAACAAAAATCGCATTTCTTAGCGAAGTTGGCAAATAAGATATTTCAAAACTTTGCTTATCTGTAGTGGAAACAGGTTGGCTTGAAGCTGTGTTCATCTCAAGAGGATGTTTTAAGCATGAATTAAGGAATTGGACTTTTATGCACGCTGGATATTTCCATTTTCCTTTGAATAAAAAAAAAAAAAAGCCTGAACGAAAATGGCAAAAGTCTCAACTAGAGTTGACACCTGGATATTCGGGTTCGACGGGTTCGGCCGAACTTGAGAAAATAGTTCGAGTTCGGGACCCGAAATTTACCCCGAACCCCATTGAAGTCAATAGGGACCCGAACTTTGAGCACTAAAATGGCTGTAAAAATGTAATGGAAAGGGCTAGAGGGCTGCAAATGGCATCAAAATGTGGTCAAAATGACTTTAAATAACATAAAATACGTAAAAATAAAAAATTATAATCTTTATCTAGGAGGACGAGGTCAATATGTATTAGGAGGTTGAGGAGGCGGTGGATGTGGCGGTGTAGGTGGAAGCGGCGGTGGAGGAGGAGGAGATAGCCTACACTGCTTTTTGGTTTTAAATTTTATTTTTAAAATTAGAGTACACCCCAAAACATTGGGAAATATAATCTGATAACCCCCTCCAGTTATGCTAAACACACGTTCAGACAATTCACTGGCTGCAGGGCAGGCCAGCACCTGCAAGGCGTAAAGGGCAAGCTCAGGCCATGTGCCCAATTTGGAGACCCAGAAGTTGCATGGGCTGACCCCTGTCAGTCAGTACTGCCCCACCATGTCGCACGTCCCCGTGATGTTCACAATCAAATTTGATATCTGCTTTATCAACTTTCGATGTTCTTTTATGCGCCTACCATGGTGATCACAGGTGGCGGGGAATCAGGGTTCCAGGCCAGAGAGGGAGCGTGACAAAGACAGACCACATCCAAGTGAGGATTAATTTTTTCAAATTTAAAATTATAGAGTTGAAATATGGGAGAAATTATTAAAGCGTAAAAGTTTTCAAAGTTTAAGCATTGAAAGAAAGGATGTGGCGCTCAATAATTACTGAATAATATATAAAATTTTATTCCCTGTCACCTATGCATAGCAGGTGTTTATTCACGTCTAAAATTGTATAATGTCAACCCAAGAATGTAACAGAAAAATTATTGAAATTTACTAAGCTGTCAACTAGGTAGAGGAGGGGTATATTACACCCAAAATTTGTGAATTTTACCCAAAAATTTAACTGACAATTATTATTTTTTTTAAACCTGTCTACTAGGTATAGCAGTGGTACATCACACCCAAATATTAATGAATTTCACCGGAAAAAGTAACCGACTATTTATTTTTATTTTTTTAACCTGTCTACTAGGTATAGCAGTAGTACTATACAGCCAAAAATTTGTTAATTTCACCCGAAAATGTAAATGCCTGTAGCAGTGAACACTTCATCCAGGAAGTAGTATAAACCGCAAAGTGAAGCAGTATGGGATGGAATATAAAGGAAGACGATTAGTCTAAATAAGTGACACCTGGCAGAAGGAAAGGCGATGACAAAGTGAAACCAAAACAAAGAACGTCATACAAGAGGTAAAGAAGAACGTCTGTCAGACCTTCTCACAGGACACTACCCCTCCCTCTACGGGTGGACTCCGGACACTCAGAGCCCACCTTCTCAGGATGAGACCTATGGAAAGCCCTGATGAGACGAGTGGCCTTAATGTCCGCCACTGGGACCCACATCCTCTCCTCAGGACGATAACGCTCCCAATGAATGAGGTACTGAAGAGAACCACGGATAATGCGAGAATCCACAATCCTAGAGACCTGAAATTCAAGATTACCATCAACAAAAATCGGAGGAGGAGGCAAAGAGGAGGGTACAGTGGGTTGGACATAAGGTTTTAATAGGGACCTGTGAAAAACATTATGGATCTTCCAAGTCTGAGGAAGATTAAGACAGAAGGCAACGGGATTGATGACGGACAAGATCTTGTAAGGCCCAATAAACTTAGGACCCAACTGTCACGACTGTGACTGATCCAGACAGGTCTGGGAGGAGAAGGTCGCAGCGACTTGCTACTCGCGATAGCTTGTGAGTTTGCTCCGTGGTTCAGGGTATGTCATCTGGGTTTTGCCTTGTGAACCTTTTTGTCCTGACTGGGAGTTTGTAGGCATCCTTCTCAGGTGAGTCCTGTCTGCCACTCCCAGCTACTATATTAGTTTCAGTTTCACTTGCAGTCATTGCCAGATATAGTCCTTACTTCCAGTGCTACTCTGACCTTGGAAGGAGATCGTTTGATGGTGTTGCTGTGGAGCTCTTGTCCGGAGTGGACTGTCGTGTTTGGGATCGCCTTCTCTGCTCGTGACTGGATAAGTCTATCTCTGCTGTTGTTTGTTTGTTGCTGTCTTCCCCTGTTATTTTCCTAGACGTGAGTGATGGTGACTAGCGCTCCCATCGGCCTTTCCCCAGTCCAGTCTTGTTAGGGCGACTGAGGGTTTAGGAATCCTGCTCGCCGCACGGGTTCACACCCCGTCTAGGGTATCAGGGCAGACAGGTGCCAGCTTAGGGTTAGTCAGGGGTGGCCATTCTATTTTCCATCCGTAGATAAGGGTCCCCCTTCCCCCCCGTCTGGTGCAACATGACTGCTGCTGGGCTAGCGGTCGTGACACCAACTTCCAGGAGGGAACCTTCAGTTTGATATTCTTTGTAGACAACCACACCAGATCACCCACATTCAGGTCCGGACCAGGCACACGTCTCTTATCCGCTACACGCTTATATCTCTCACTCATCCTCTTCAGATTACCCTGAATCTTTTGCCAAATAAATGACAAAGACAAGGAAAGTCTCTCCTCATCAGGTAAACCAGAAGACCCCTCTCCAGAGAATGTCCCAAACTGCGGATGAAACCCATATGCACCAAAAAATGGTGACTTGTCAGAGGACTCCTGGCGACGATTATTTAAAGCAAACTCAGCAAGGGACAAAAAAGAATACTAATCCTCCTGATTCTCCGCCACAAAACAGCGCAGATATGTCTCCAGATTCTGATTGACGCGTTTGATCTGACCATTCGACTGCGGGTGAAAAGCAGAAGAGAACGACAACCGAACCCCCAAGCGAGAACAGAAGGCGTTCCAGAATCTGGAAACAAATTGGCATGCCCCTATCAGAAACGATTTCTGAAGGAATGCCATGCAATTTAACAATGTGATCAACAAACGCTTGCGCCAGCGTCTTAGCATTGGGTAACCCAGGAAAGGGAATAAAATGCGCCATTTTGCTAAAACGGTCCACTACCTCCAGAATCACACTCTTACCCGAGGAACGAGGCAGGTCCGTTATGTAGTCCATGGACAGATGCGTCCAAGGACGGGAAGGAATGGGTAATGGGAGGAGAGAACCCGATGACCGTGAATGAGGGACCTTGGCACGAGCGCAGGTCTCGCAGGCTGCCACAAAACCCTCAACCGTCTTACGAAGAGCCGGCCACCAGAATCTCCGAGCAATGAGATCCACTGTGGCTCTACTCCCCGGGTGCCCAGCAAGGGCAGTATCGTGGTGCTCCTTAAAAACCTTGTGTCGTAAAGCGAGAGGCACAAACAACCTCCCAGGAGGACAAAGATCAGGAGCCTCTGCCTGGGCTGCCTGAACCTCTGCCTCCAAATCAGGATAAAGAGCAGAGACGACCACCCCATCAGCCAAAATGGGACCCGAATCTTCAAAGTTCCCCCCTCCCGGAAAACAACGTGACAGGGCATCCGCCTTCACATTTTTAACCCCAGGGCGGAACGTAACAACAAAATTAAACCTAGAAAAGAACACAGACCATCTGGCCTGTCTCGGGTTCAGACGCTTGGCCGATTCCAAGTAGGCCAGATTCTTATGGTCGGTAAACACGGTAATAGGGTGTCTGGCTCCCTCTAACAAATGGCGCCATTCCTCAAAAGCTAATTTGATGGCCAACAACTCCCTATCTCCCACATCGTAATTTCTCTCTGCAGAGGAGAGTTTCCTTGAGAAAAAGGCACACGGTCGACATTTGGCAGGAGAGGGACCCTGAGATAAGACCACGCCCACACCCACCTCAGAAGCATCCACCTCAACAATAAAAGGTAGAGAGACATCAGGTTGTACCAAAATGGGAGCGGAAGCAAAACACTCTTTAATACTAGAAAAGGCTTTAAGTGCATCTACCGACCACGAGGAAAAATCCACCCCCTTTTTAGTCATATCAGTGAGTGGCTTGACAACAGAGGAATAATTCAAAATGAACTTTCTGTAATAATTGGCAAAACCCAAAAAACGCATCAGCGCCTTCTGATTCTCAGGAAGCTCCCAATCAAGCACAGTGTGGACCTTCTCAGGGTCCATGCGAAAACCAGAAGCGGAGAGAAGAAAACCAAGAAATTGTACGCTAAACATTTTTACAGTTTAGCGTACAATTTATTCTCCCGCAGAATCAGCAAGACCTGACATAGGTGGTCCCGATGAGTCTTGAAATCAGGAGAAAAAAATCAAAATGTCATCCAGATACACCAGTACAAATTTCCTCATTAAATGATAAAAAATGCTGTTCACAAAATGTTGGAAGACGGCCGGAGCATTCATCAAACCAAAGGGCATAACCAAATTCTCGAAATGACCCTCAGGGGTATTGAAGGCCGTCTTCCATTCGTTCCCTTCCCTGACCCTGACTAGGTTGTATGCCCCTCTTAAATCCAACTTAGAAAAAAACTTTAGCCCCAACAATCTGGTTTAAAAGGTCCGGGATCAGAGGAAGCGGATATGGGGTCACGAATTGTGATACGGTTAAGCTCCCTGAAATCCAGACAAGGTCTTAAAGAAGCATCTTTTTTCTTAACAAAAAAAAAAAAAACAGCAGCAACAGGTGACTTCGAGGGTCGGATGTGTCCCTTTCTCAGAGATATAAGTACGCATAGCAACTCTTTCAGGTTGGGAGAGATTGTATAATCATGATTTTGGCAGCTTGGCGCCTGGGATGAGATTAATAGGGCAGTCGTACTCCCGGTGAGGGGGCAACTCCTGGACACCACTTTCGGAAAACACATCAGAAAATTCAGAGAGAAAAGATGGCACAGTCTTGGTACAAACCTCTGAAAGAGACGCCGTGAGGCAATTCTCTCTGCAAAACTCACTCCAACCATTTATTTGCCTTGCTTGCCAATCAATAGTGGGGGTATGTTTAGTGAGCCAGGGTAGCCCCAACACTAGAGGAGTAGGTAATCCGCTTAACATGACATATCCTCAACAAGAGCGCTCACAGTCAAACGGATATTGTGAACTATGCCCTTTAACGATCTTTGAGAAAGTGGAGCGGAATCGATAGCAAAAACAGGTATATCCTTTTCCAAAGTGCACACCTGGAAACCATGCGTTGTTGCAAATTGATTATCAATGAGATTGACAGCTGCTCCACTATCTACAAAAATCTCACAAACAATGTTCTTGCTGTCTAGCGCCACCCTGGCAGGTAGGAGAAAACGGGAACTACAAGCAAATGGCAAACCTTCAATTTCCGCAACAACCTTGCCAATAGTAGCAAATGGAAAGTTTTTAGAGGGTTTATTTTTATTTTTATTTTTTTATTACCCTCAGAAAACTCCATGAATCTCCTAGAGGGGCAAACATTAGCCAAATGAATTATACCCCCACAACAGAAACAAACCCTCCTCTGAGAGCTGAATGAGACAGCCGCACTGTCCTTGGGCTGAATATGACAGGAAAGAGTAGTCTCCTCTCTCTCTCTCTAAGACGCCTGTCAATACGAACAGCTTGAGACATGGCAGACTCTAACGACGCTGGTCTCTCATGAAAAGCAAATGCATCTTTCAATCTTTCCGAAAGACCATGGCAAAATTTACTTTGGAGTGCAGCATCATTCCAACCAGTATCAGCTGCCCATCTCCAAATTTCAGAACAATATATCTCTGCGGACTGTTTACCCTGGCATAAAAGACGCAGTTTAGATTCAGCCAGAGCAATACGATCCGGGTCATCATATATCTGCCCCAGGGCTACAAAAAATTCATCCACCAATCGGAGGGGCTGCGCCCCCACCGGCAGCGAAAAGGCCCAAGAAAGAGCGTTATCCCTGAGCAGCGAGATGATGATCCCGACCCTCTGCTTGTCATCACCAAAGGAATGGGGAAGTAGGCGAAAATTTAGTTTGCAAGCCTCTCTAAAGCGAACAAAATTCTCACTACCCCTGGAGAACGTATCCGGAAGCGAGATCTTAGGCTCGGAACAAACTCCATGAACGCCAACAGAACCGGTCACCTGAAGCTGAGACACAGTTTTATGGAGATCTGCTACCTCCAGCGAAAGACCTTGCATGCGGTCAATCAAGGCTGAAACCGGATCCATGCTTAAGACGGTTTAGGCAGTTTATAATGTCACGGGTCAAGTTGCAGATAGCTGGAACTTATAAATAAACGACCGACTGGCTTGATCCCAAACTAAGGAGCATATAGGTGAGCCCATTAAAACCCTAAGAGCTCTCCCTGACTGCTATGCACATGCAAGGGTCTCAATGGTAGACGATTGCATGCCCACGTACCTAAGACTGTGCGACACCTGAAAACCCTATACTAGTAAGGGGACACGACCACCGGCTCCCTGCACTTAATACGGACGGAGTCAGGGTCACCTAGAATCAAACCAGCAAGGAAACACAATAAAAGGAAAAGACTTATCTGAGCAAACATCCAGGAAGTATTATAAACCGCAAAGTGAGGCAGTATGGGAGGGAATATAAAGCAAGACGATTAGTCTAAATAAGTGACACCTGGCAGAAGGAAAGGAGATGACAAAGTGAAACCAAAACGTCATACAAGAGGTAGAGAAGAACGTCTGTCAGACCTTCTCACAGAACTGGCGGTGACAATAATGTCAACCCAAGAATGTAACAGAAAAATTATTGAAATTTATTAAGCTGTCAACTAGGTAGAGGAGGGGTATATTACACATAAAAATTGGTGAATTTCACCCAAAAATGTAACTGACAATTTTTGATTTGATTTTACAGGTCTACTAGGTATAGCAGTGGCACTATACACACTAAAATTGGTGAATTTCACCCTAAAATGTAAATGACAATTTTATTTTTTTAACCGGCCTACTAGGTATAGCAGTAGTACTATACACCCAAAAAAATGCTTAAATTCACCAGAAAATGTAACTGACAAAGTAGTGAAATTATATAGGAGACCCAGAAGTTGAAGGGGGCAGACCCGTCATTCAGTACGTGTAGGCGTGTGCACACATACTGCTCCACCATGTTGGTGAAATGCTGCCTCCTGCTAAGACGTTCCATATCATTTGGTGGTGCTGGTTGTTGTGGCATGCTGACAAAGATTTTCCACATTTCGGCCATGCTAGCCCTGCCTTCTGAGGTGCTGGCGGTGCCCCAGCTGCGTTGGTGACCTCTTCCTCTGACTTCGCCTTGTGCTTCCACTGTGCAGCCGCTGTCAGGTGGGAATGCCACCAGCAGCGCGTCTACCAGCGTGCGTTTGTACTCGCGCATCTTACGATCACGCTCAAGTGAGGGAATTAAGGATGGTACGTTGTCCTTGTAACGGGGATCCAGCAGCGTGGCCACCCAGTAATCAGCACAACTTAGAATGTGGGCAACTCGGCGGTCGTTGCAGAGACACTGCAGCATGTAATCGCTCACGTGTGCCAGGCTGCCCAGAGGCAACGAGACTGCAGCTGAAACTACACGATCGCCTGCTGTTGCTCGCACAGTCTGGCCAGCATGTGCAAGGTTGAGTTCTACCTTATGGGCACGTCGCATATCAGGTGGTGAGCGGGACGGCCGAAGTTACGCTGCAGCGCTGACAGGCGAGCAGCAGCAGGGTGAGAATGCTGAAAGCGCGCACAGACGGCCCGCACTTTATGCAGCAGCTCTGACATATCGGGGTAATTTTTAAGGAATCTCTGCACCACCAAATTCAGCACATGCACCAGGCAAGGGATGTGCGTCAAACCGGCTAGTCCCAGAGCTGCTACAAGATTTTGCCCATTATCGCACACCACCAGGCCGGGCTTGAGGCTGACTGGCACAAACCACTCATCGGTCTGTTGTTCAAGGACCGTCCACAGCTCCTGTGTGGTGTGCGGTTTGTCCCCCAAACAGATAAGTTTTAAAACTTCCTGCTGTCGTTTACCCCTGGCTGTGCTGAAGTTGGTGGTGAAGGTGTTACGCTGACCGGATGAGGAGCTGGTAGACGATGAGGAAGCAGAGTAGGAGGAGATAGCAACAGGAGGCAAACTGAAGCGCCCTGCAATCCTCGGTGATGGAAGGACATGCGCCAAACTGCTATCCGCCTCAGGCCCAGCCGCCACTGCATTTACCCAATGTGCTGTTATGGAGATATAACGGCCCTGACCGTGCTTACTGGTCCACGTATCCGTAGTCAGGTGCACCTTGCCACATATGGCGTTGCGCAGTGCACACCTGATTTTGTCCCCTACTTGGTTGTGCAGGGAAGGGATGGCTCGCCTTGAAAAGTAGTGGCGGCTGGGCACGACGTACTGTGGGACAGCCACCGCCATAAGGCCTTTAAAACTATCCGTCTCCACCAGACGGAATGACAGCATTTCAAAGGTCAGTAATTTAGAAATGCTGGCATTCAGGGCTAGGGATCGCGGGTGGGTAGGGGGGTACTTCCTTTTCCTCTCCAGCTTTTGGGAGATGGAAAGCTGAACGCTTCCGTGGGACATTCTTTGTGACCAAGGTGGTGGTGTTGCTGGCAGATCCTCTGTTTGCGGGGTCGCAGGTGGCACTGTCACTCCAGAGGTGGATGAAGAGGCAGAGACTGCAGCAGAAGAGGAAGCAGGAGGAGGTTTTTGAGGTGTCTACTCCACTGCAGCTCGTGCTTTGCACTTAAATGCCTGGTCATGCAGGTTGTGAACGTTTATGCCTCGCTTCAGGCTCTGATTGCACAGCGTGCAAACCACTCGTGTCTTCCACGCCAGGGAACTCCTTGGAGCTGGCTTTGGTGTGCTCAGTTCCTTGCTGCGGTGGGCAGTAGGACGGCCGCTCCGCTTTTGCACCCTGCTCCCTCTTCTGCTGTGCTGGTGGCTCTGTGCGACCACCGCCTCTTCCTCCGAACTACATAGGTCACTCGCATGACCTTGATTCCGTGTGGGATCGAGTACCTCATCATCCTCCACATCATCTTCCATCCAGTCTTCATCCCTGCCTTCCTTGTCGGTCTGCACACTTTCGAAAGCCCCAGCAGTTGGCACCTGTGTTTCGTCATCATCCGAGACGTGCTGCAATGGTCCTCCCATGTACTCATCTTGAAAGATAAGTGGTTGGGCATCGGTGCACTCAATCTCTTCCACTTCTGGGGCAGGGCTAGGTGGATGGCCCTGAGAAACCCTGCTAACAGAGTCATCAAAAAGCAGAAGAGACTGCTTCATGACTTGGGGCTCAGACTGCTTGGCTGAATTGCAAGGGGGTGAGGTGAAAGACTGATGGACATCGGCTGCAGGTGCCAACTGTGGTCTTTCAGCAGGAGACTGGGTGGGAGACAATGTGAAGGAACTGGATCCACTGTCAGCAACCAAATCTACTATCGCCTGTACTTGTTCAGGCCTCACCATTCGTAGAGCAGCATTAGGCCCGACCAAATACCGCTGCAGGTTTTGTCGCCTACTCTCACCTGAGGAAGAGGTTTCACTTGTGTGTGTAGCTGGCACAGATCGACCACATCCTCTCCCTGCAACAGGAGCTCCACCAGCAGCACCCTACCTTGGCCACGTCCCTTATTTGACGCTCTCCTCATATTTTTTGAATATAGGATCTTGCCCTAAATGGGTGTTTAATTAATAATAGAATAGAACAGTATGTAAAGGGTGTATCGCACACGGCCTGAACCAGACTAGGCCTCAATTAAAGTTTTTGCCCAAAATGGCTGTATTTCAAATGCCTGAATCAAACCCCTGTATGTAGAGGGTATATCTCACACGGCCTGAACCAGTGTAGGCCTGAATTAAAGATTTCTTTGCCCAAAATGGCTGTATTTCAAATGGCTGAATCAAACCCCTGTATGTAGAGGGTGTATCTCACACGGCCTGAACCAGTGTAGGCCTGAATTCAATATTGGTGCACAAAATGGCGGTATTTCAAATGCCTGAATCAAACCCTTGTATGTAGAGGGTGTATCTCACACGGCCTGAACCAGTGTAGGCCTGAATTCAATATTGGTGCACCAAATGGCGGTATTTTAAATGCCTGAATAAAACCCCTGTATGTAGAGGGTGTATCTCACACAGCCTGAACCAGTGTAGGCCTGAATTCAATATTGGTGCACCAAATGGCGGTATTTCAAATCTCAGAATCTAACCCAAATGTATTAAGGGTGTATCTCACAATGACATCTGCATCAAAGGCTGCCAACAATTTTTTTTTTTGCCCAAAGGAGTGTTTGTTTAACAACTGAATTTGGCAGCAGTGTATAAGCCTGTAATTTCACACGTGCTGATGCTGCAAGGCCTGAAAATAGTGTTTTTTGGCAAAAAAGTGTGTTTTTAAAACCCCAGAAAATGATGGGTGTATTTCTAGCTTAAATTGCAGACTGACTAATCCAGATGTTGTAGATTGCCCAAAAAAAAGGTGATTTACAATGTCCCAAAAGCTCAGATGCAGTGCTGGTGCACTGAGCTTGCATAAAATGGGCGCCGCCGCCACCCACCTAACTAACAGACAGATAAAAGTTCATTTTTTTTGGTCAATGGACTCAGGGCAGGGTAAAATGATTGTTCCCTGCACCCACACAACTATTTATATGTAGATCGCTGAGTTAGATTCTCTCCTATTATCTCCCTGAAATCACAAGTCCAGCAGCATCCTCTTCCTACACTTGTAACAGCAGAGTGACGTGCAGTGCTACGTGACTCAAGCTTATATAGAGCCTGGGTCACATGCTGCTCTGGCCAATCACAGCCATGCCATTAGTAGGCATGGCTGTGATGGCTTCTATAGTCAGACAGTTAACCGCTTGTTGATTGGCTGCTCTGCAGCCTTTAAAAAAGCACCAAGAAAGCGCCAAACACCGAACCCGAACTTTTACTGAAATGTTCGAGTCTGGGGTCCAAAAATCCTACAGTTCGGGTTTGCTCAACCCTAGTCTCAACCTAAAGTCACCAAAAAAAAAAAACACACATATGAGAGGAGAAGGGCACTAGGCAAAAAAACGCTTATCTGCTCAGCATTTCATATTTCCCACAGATTTTCAGCTAACATCTGGAGTATATATATATATATATATATATATATATATATATACATATATATATATATATATATATATACACACACACATATACACATATACAGCAGTGTGTTTAAAAAAAGAGAATAAAGCTCAAAATTAGTGATGAGTGAGCATGATCGGCCGAACTGCTGTTGGGCTCGAGCATCTCTATGCTCGGCAGAATAATTCAGGTGCTCGAATGCAATTTAATACAATGGAAGTCAATAGGAGAACCCCAGGCACCCCCTGCTCGGAAGAGAAGAGGGTGTCTGGTTCATAAAAAAAGATAAAAAATTGATGGAAACTCCATCAAAATGGTTTGGCAACAGCATTAAGAGGATAGCTGGATGCGTCTTAGACTCCTATTATGTACGACATACAATAGACTATGAAAACCAATAGATGGCGCTATTGAGTTATGAACAGCGCCCTCTATTGATTTCACAGTCTTATGACAAGACAAATATTCTTGTCAGAAGACTATGAAACCAATAGAGGGAACTGTTCATAACTCAATGTAGCAAAGAAATCCCAGCGGGCGCTAAATCTTCAATTCATGTATCCTTTATTTAATCTTTGTAGCGATGTAACAATGAATGCGTTTTGGCCTGTCCAGCCTTTAGCAGCTGACGAAGGCTGGACGGGCCGAAACGTGTCCATTGTTACAAAAATGAAATAAAGGATACATGAATTGAAGATTTAGTGCCCGCTGGGATTGCTTTGCTATATTGTGGATTTCTTCCTTCCCGAGTGGACGTCCCACGAGGTTGAAAGTGCTACGTTCATAACTCAATAGCGCCATCTATTGGTTTTATAGTCTTCTGACAAGAATATTAGACTGAGTCTTATGACAAGCTTATTAGTGTAGCCTTTTGCATGCAAAATTCACAATAAAAATTAGCGATTAGAATATTCGCGATGTACACTAGGATGATATCTGACACTGGGAAAGCTGGGTAATAACTTATAATCTACACTGAGTTATTACCCAGCTTTTCCAGTGTCAGATATTATGACTGACTTACTACATAATATTATTACATAATATTATCACTGACTTACTACATAATTACATAATATTCGATATAGTGCTATATATATTAGTTTTTTAGAATATTTGTAATATTCTAAAAAAACAAATATGTAGCAATATAGCGAATATTATGTAATAATTATGTAGTAAGTCAGTGGTTAATATCTGAAACTGGAAAAGCTGGGTAATAACCCAGTGCAGATCGCAAGTTATAACCCAGCTTTACCAGTGTCAGATTTTATCACTGAATTATTACCCAGCTTTCCCAGTGTCAGAAATCATCCTAGTGTAGATCGCAAATATTCTAATTGCAAATTTTTATCGCGAATTTTCCATGCAAAAGGCTACACTAATAAGCTTGTCATAAGACTCAGTCTAATATTCTTGTCAGAAGACTATGAAACCAATAGATGGCGCTATTGAGTTATAAACAGCGCCCTCTATTGGTTTAATAGTCTTCTGACAAGAATATTTGTCTTGTCATAAGACTGTGAAACCAAAAGAGGGAGCTGTTCATAACTCAATAGTGCCATCTATTGGTTTTCATAGTCTTATGACAGCTGAAAAACAAGGCAAATTCTGCTCATTTGCATGTCTTTCCCATATGCCCATGTTTATGCAAATTAGTTTTTACATGACAAATGACATAAATGTATAGAAAGGTTATTGAATATTATGTTTGGACAATCAGAAAACTTTTTGTCGCTTTAATGATATTGATCTAGATGTGCAGGTCCACCCAAGCCATCCAACAGATGCAAAATAACTTTGAGGTTTACTGGTTCTCAGTCAGATGAGAGCTGGTTTGTAATATCTCATAGTGCACAAGGCTCCCATTGTAAGGTATGCTGGCTGTTATCTGTCTCATGGATAGATTGACGGCTTGCACAAACCTGGCTTATGGCATATAGCCTTTGTGTGGTTGTCTATTGTATGTTGTACATAATGTAAGTCTAAGACGCATCTAGCCATCCTCTTAATGCTGTTTCCAAACCATTTTGATGGGGTTTCCATCAATTTCTAACCTTTTTTTATGAACCAGACACCCTCTTCTCTTCCGAGCAGGGGGTGCTTTGTTGTCTCCCATTGACTTCCATTATACTCGGCGGCTCGGCTGAGCACACGAATATAGCAATGTGTTCGGGCCGAACACCCGAATACTTTGGTGCTCGCTCATCACTACTCAAAATCCTTTTAATAGCTTTTATTTTCATACACACAAACGCATTGGGAACATTACACATTCTATTCCAAATCAAAACATGAAGAAAAATATATAAAATTTGTGTTGTTCCTCTAAAACAAATTTAAGAATATTAGACTTTTCAAAAACATAGCAGTGTTTCTCAATAAAAAAAAGATTTTGCCTTCCTTTGAATCACGTAACTAATATTTAGTTGTATAACCACTGTTTCTGAGAACTGCTGCACATCTGTGTTGCCTGGAGTCAACCAACTTCTGGCACCTGTGAACAGGTATTCCAGCCCAGGATGATTGGACTACATTCCACAGTTCTATTCTATTTCTTGGTTTTGCCTCAGCAACTGCATTTTTGATGTCACCCCATAAGTTTTCTATTGCATTAAGATCCGGGGGACTGGGCTGGCCACTCCATAACGTCAATCTTGTTGGTCTGGAACCAAAATGTTGCACGTTTACTGGTGTATTTGGGGTCGTTGTCTTGTTGGAACACCCACCTCAAGGGCATTTCCTCTTCAGCATAAGGCAGCATGACCTCTTCAAGGATTCTGATGTATTCAAACTGATCCATGATCCCTGGTATGTAATAAATAGGCCCAACACAATAGTATGAGAAACATCCCCATATCATGATGCTTGTGCCACCATGCTTCACTGTTTTCACAGTGTACTGTGGATTGAATTCAGTGTTTGGAGGGTCGTCTGACAAACTGTCTCCGGCCACTAGACCCAAAAAGAACAATCTTACTTTCATCAGTCCACAAAATGTTGCGCCATTTCTCTTTAGGCCAGTCAATATTCTCTTTGGCAAATTGTAACCTCTTCAGCACATGTCTTTTTTTCAACAGTGGGACTTTGCAGGGGCTTTTTGCAGATAGCTTGACTTCACATAGGCGTCTTCAAATTGTAACAGTACTCACAGGTAACTTTAGACCTTCTTTCATCTTCCTTGAGCTGATTGTTGGCTGAGTTCTTGCCATTTTGGCTATTCTTCTATCCATTCGAATGGTATTTTTTCGCTTTCTTCCACATCTTTCAGGTTTTAGTTGCCATTTTAAATCATTTGCGATCATTGTAGCTGAGCAGCCTATCATTTTCTGCACTTCTTTATATGTTTTCCCAGTCTCCAATCAATTTTTTAGTCAAGGTACGCTGTTCTTCTGAACAATGTCTGGAACGACCCATTTTCCTCAGAATTTCAAAGAGAAATGCACTGTAACCAGCATGTACAACATTTGCTACCTTACTTCCTTAAATAAGGGCAATAATTGCCACCTGTTTTTCAAAGAATGAATGACCTCACTATTTGAACTCCACACTGCTATTTTTTTGAACATGCCCCTTTCAATTAGTGATTCAATTACACAGAATCAGCAGCATGCATGTCATGACTGTTGGGTCTGTTGGATTTCTATTACTCTACTACACCTGCTAGTAAATTATTTGCCATGTAGAAATATCATCTCTGCCAAAAACAGTGATTGATCAGGTTAGTGATGTCTGACAGCTATTATTTTGAACACATCTGTATACACACATATATATATATATACCAAGGAAAAAAGGCGGCACTGGTACAAGATCAGTTGAAGTTAGGGTGCACGTCCCAAGGGGAATAGGCTTCTTACCCCAATGTATAAATCCAGAAAAACGGGCGGCACTCCAAGAGATAAAAGAAAGTGAACCTTTATTCACCCAGGTGGTGCAACGTTTCGGCTCTACACTTGAGCCTTTTTCAAGCCGCCTTGAAAAAGGCTCAAGTGTAGAGCCGAAACGTTGCACCACCTGGGTGAATAAAGGTTCACTTTCTTTTATCTCTTGGAGTGCCGCCCGTTTTTCTGGATTTATATATATATATATATATATATATATATTGTAATGCCGTGGGCTCCTATGACCAGTTTTGAAGAAATGCAGGGACACAACAAAGTCTCAACATGGTTCATTGCTTGTTCCAGCCAACTTACAGTTCAGATATAGCCGGATCGCAGCCGGGTCAGGTAATCAGTCCACAGGTCAGTGTTTCCTTGTAGTGTGTGATCTGCAGCCCCTCACTAAACAGACACACTCTGCTTCCTGCTGATCACTTTTTAAAACACAATCGTGGACATGAGCCACGTATAAACCCCAGAGTGGATCGTGGGGAGTAAGCACCCACCCAGCTCTTTGCTTACTCCCAGTAAAAGTCAGGCCCGGATTTGCTGATACCAGCAATACTAGGTAGCAATAGTGTCCACTATCTATCTTAGTGGACACTCTAGCTAGTGGCTTCCACTCCAGGTACCTTGGTGGCACCTTTTAGGTGCATCCCCTCTAATATGCTTCCTGCACCATTCTCAGAGACACATACCTTCCTTCGTATATGAAGCCTGTCACTGCCTCACATACCCCTCTTCCCCTGTTCAAACCTGTGGGGGTGAACATTTGCACAAAAACATGATGCTCGTAAAAGGGCATCCGCATTAGGCCTCATGCACACGACCGTCGTTTTGGTCCGCATCCGAGCCATGGCTCGGATGAGGACCCATTCACTTCAATGGGGCCGCAAAAGATGCAGACAGCACTCCGTGTGCTGTCCGCATTCGTTGCACCGTTCCGTGGCCCCACAAAAAAAAACTATAGCATGTCCTATTCTTGTCTGTTTTGCGGACAAGAATAGGCATTTCTACAATGGGCCGCCCGTTCCGCAAATTGCGGAAGGCACACAGGTGGCTTCCTTTTTTTTGCGGATCCGCGGTTTGCGGACCGCAAAAAACGGCACAGTTGTGTGCATGTAGCCTTACTCTGTAGTTTTCTCGCTCGATGTTCCACCGAGAAATTAAAATTCTGCAAGGAGAGAAACCACTTGGTGACCCGAACATTTTTCTCCTTGGAATTTCTCATCCAGACCAACGGTGAATGGTCCATCACCAGGTGAAAATAACGGCCCAGCAGCTAGTACCGTAAGGAATCCAAGGCCCACTTGATGGCTTGGCACTCCTTCTCCACTATGCTGTAGTTCTTTTCTGCTGGAGTAAGCTTTCTACTTAAATAAGTGATGGAATGTTCATCTCTGTTCACTTTTTGAAACAGAACGGCTCCTAGCCCTACTTCAGACGTTTGGACGATGAATTCATCCTTAAAGTTTGGGTTGGACAGGACGGGCTGTTCACATAAGGCCAATTTCAGGGCCTGTAATGGTTCTTCTGCCTGAGGATTCAACCAAATCCTGACCGACTTCTTTCCTTTCAGTATATTGGTCAGGGGTGCAGCCCTCCCGGCAAAATTGGGTATAAACCGCCTATGATACCCAATTATGCAGAGAAACGTTTTGACTTGCTTCGTCGTGAGAGGTCAGGGCCAATTTTGAATGGCCTCGACTTTGTTTATTTGAGGTTTGATGATCCCACGGTCAATCACGTACCCCAAATAACGAGCCTCCTCTAGCCCTATGGTACACTTTGGAGGACTTGCAGTCAAGCCCGCATCTCGGAGTGAGTCAACGACTGCCTGCACATGGGACAAATGAGACTGCCAGTCGCCACTGTGGATAATGATATCATCCAAGAAGGCGGATGCGTACTTCCGATGAGGTTTTAAGACTATGTCCATTATCCATTGGAATGTGGCAGGGGCCCCATGTACACAAAAAAGGCAAAACGACATAGTGGTAAAGTCCCTCCGGTGTGACGGTCTTTTGGCGGTCTTTTCCTGCCAGTAACCCTTGGTTAAATCCAGCTTCAAGAAGTACTGGGTCTGGCCCAGTCTTTCAATCAGCTCATCAACTCGGGGGATTGGATAAAAGTTGAACTTCGACACTTCATTCAATTTCCGGAAATGGTTACAAAATTGTAACGATCCATCCGGCTTTGGAATCAACAAAATGGCACCGCTCTTGGATTCCTCGATAACTCCAAGACTAAGCATCTTCTGTATCTCTTCTGTAATGGCTTGCCTCTGGGCCTCTGGCACACAGTACAGT
Source organism: Bufo bufo (assembly GCF_905171765.1). Classification (NCBI taxonomy): domain Eukaryota; kingdom Metazoa; phylum Chordata; class Amphibia; order Anura; family Bufonidae; genus Bufo; species Bufo bufo. The sequence continues at coordinate 702,190,735 of NC_053389.1, forward strand.
TTTACTCGTACCCTTACCCGCGGCTCTGTAACGATGTCATGCTGGACCACCAATGTACGACTGGACTTTTCTGAAAAGACATCAGTATTCTACTGCACTAACTTACTGACCTCTTGTTTTTGTTGTTTTGACAGGGTTTCTGCTATTTTTACTCTGACCTCTGTCAGGACTGACGTTGGAGGGTCTATACTAGTCCCAACCAGCGCCTAAGTGGCCCACAGGGTTTCTCGGTCCTTTAGCAAGTTTACGTGATATATTTGTTCTGGTTTTCTCCACCCAGGCTGATATATTTTATAATTAACTTCGCCCACTTTTTCCTCGAAATTCATAGGGCCCTTGCCACTTGTCCAGAAACTTACACTCAGCAGTAGGTACAAGTACGAGAGCTCCATCTCCTCGGGAAAAGGTCCTGACTGTGGCCTTTCTATTATACCCACGGCTCTGAGCTGCCTACTAGATGTCCTCTCACAATGGGCATTACTGATTCAATCCGGTCCTGCATATCTGCAATGTGCTCTATTACACTCTCATGGGGAGTAGGCTACTGCTCCCATGTCTCTTTTGGCAATGTCCAGCAGGCCTCTGGGATGTCTGCCATATAACAGTGAACGGGAGAAAAACCCTGTTGAGGACTGGGGTACCTCTCGGATGGCGAATATCAAATATGGCAGCAACATATCCCAGTCTTTCCCATCTTGGGATACCACCCCTTTCAACATACTCTTTAGGGTTTTATTAAACCTTTCCACCAGCCTATCTGTTTGGGGGTGGTACACTGATGTGCATAACTGCTTGATTCGAAGCAGCTTGCACAACTTCTTTGTCACTTTGGACATAAAAGGAGTACCTTGATCCGTAAGGATTTATTTGAGTAACCCAATGCGGCAAAACATGGCAAATAGTTCCCTGGCATAAGTTTGGCTGAGGTATGGCTGAGAGGAATGGCCTCTGGATACCGGGTCGCATAGTCCAACACCACTAATATGTGTTGGTGGCCCCAGGCCGACTTTACCACGGGCCCCACAAGATCCATAGCGATCTGCTCAAAAGGTACCTCTATAATAGGAAGAGGTACCAGTGGACTACAGAAATTCGCTGTGGGAGCAGTAATCTCACACTCTGGGCACGACTAACAAAACCTTCTAACATCTTCATAGAAACTAGGCAAAAAGAACCGCTGGAGTATAGTGTGTGAGCCAAGTCTAATACTGCACGGCGGTAGGGCTGAGGTACTACCAGCTGCTCCATTTTCTCCTGTCGGACCTTGTCGACACGGTACAACAAGTCCTGGGAAACAGCCATATGGGGAAACACCGCTTCTGTACCCAGAAGTTGGGCTACCCCATTAATTATGGTGGCCCGTACCAGAGTGGGGTCCTGGAGTTGGGCGGTCTTGAACGTCTCCTGAGGCACCTCCAGCTCCAGGATAGATGTGGCCTCTGCGGCCTCACCGGCAAAGACCTTTAGTGGAAACCTATCGGGGTTACACTCTGGCCCTATGATGGGGACCCTTACAGCTGCTACCCTGGAATCTGGGTCTTCTGGTTCAGGACTCGGAGATTCTTTCTCCACAAGAGTTTGTGCTCCATCCTTCCATAAGGACAAGAATATGGGTAAGTCTCTTCCCAAAATAGCCCCATACAGAATATTCTTTACCACTCCGACCACATGCTGTACCTCCCTGCCCGGTGTGGCCATAACAACCATCGCCGTCTGATTTTTCTGACAAACCAGTGACCCATACACTAGGGTCACCAGACTCCTAAAGTCTAACAGTGTGTTAATCCAGTACCCGTTAATGGACACCTGGCACATGGGAGGTTCACCAGCACTCAGCAGGGCGTCTGCAATACAGAAAGGCCTGGCGAGGACCGCCAAGCAAACCTGCAGCCCATGGGTTCAGTGGTCAAGGGGCAGTTAGCAGCCCTATGTCCAGGCCTCTGGTACCGCCAGCATCAGATAAATGTGTCCTCACGAGCCAACGGGGTGCGCTTCAAGGGCGTTTGGGTTGAATTATCTCATGCTTGGGATCGGGACCTTTTTACAGTCCATATAAGCAGGGCCAGAGGTCAGGGTGTCACCCATTTTTGAGAAGTGTCCCGCACCAAATCCTGGGTGGCCATGTACCGCTCGACCAGGCTGACCAACTGGTCGAGGTTGCCTAGATCCCCCTGACCCACCCAACGCTGGATGGCCACTGGCAGAGTATGCACAAACCGATCCACCACCACCAGCTCTATCATCTGGGCTGAACCCAAAGTCTCAGGCTGGAGCCACTTCTTCACGAGGTGCAGCAAATCATAAGCCTGCGACCTAGCGGGCCGAGATTCTACAAATGGCCACTAGTACACTCGCTGGGCCCACAGATGTATTGACCCCCATGCGGGCCGGGACCTCACCATTAAGATTCCCATAGCTCTGGGCATCCTCACGACTGAGGTCAAAGTAGGCCTCAGCCAGAAACTGAGCCACCACTTCAGCCCACTGGTCAGATGGCAGATTCTCCAGCTCTGCGGTTCTTTCAAAAATCGCGAGAAGGCCTCCACGTCATCTTCCGGAGTCATTTTCTTCAAAGCTGACTGGACTTTATCCCTACTCGCTGGCTGGAGCTGGGTAGCCGCTGGTGGTGTCTCCCTCAGGGCCGCAATTTGCTGTAGCAACAGGCTGTTGGTTTGTTGCTGTTGTGCATAGGCCAGCTGTTGCTGAATATTGGCCTGCTGTTGCTGCGCATTGGCCAGCACCAGCTGCTTCAGTATTTCCTCCATCTCAGCTACTCGTTTAGGTTGGAGCTTTGCTGGTTCAATCCTGGACATGCAAACACTGTGTTTGCCTTACTGGTCTGCACGCATCTTCCACCATGCCATGGGCTCCTATGACCAGTTTTGAAGAAAGGCAGGGACACAACAAAGTCTCTTCAACATGGTTCATTGCTTGTTCCAGCCAACTTACAGTTCAGTTACAGTCGGATCGCAGCCGGGTCAGGTAATCAGTCCACAAGACAGTGTTTCCTTCACACGTGCCTTGCAGTGTGTGATTTGCAGTCTCTCACTCAACAGACATACCCTGCTTCCTGCTGCTCACTTTTTAAAGCACAATCGTGGACATGAGCCACGTATAATCCTCAGAGTGGATCGTGGGGAGTAAGCATCCATCCAGCTCTTTGCTTACTCCCAGTAAAAGTCAGGCCAGGATTAGCTGTTACCAGCTATACTAGGTAACAGTGTTCACTATCAATCTTAGTGGACACTCTAGCTAGTGGATTCTACTCCACCAAGGTGGGGTACATTAGTGGCACCTCTCAAGTGCATCCCCTCTAATATGCTTCCTGCACCATATATATATTACATATACACATACATACACACACACACACACTCACCTAAAGAATTATTAGGAACACCATACTAATACGGTGTTGGACCCCCTTTTGCCTTCAGAACTGCCTTAATTCTACATGGCATTGATTCAACAAGGGTCTGATAGCATTCTTTAGAAATGTTGGCCCATATTGATAGGATAGCATCTTGCAGTTGATGGAGATTTGAGGGATGCACATCCAGGGCACGAAGCTCCCGTTCCACCACATCCCAAAGATGCTCTATTGGGTTGAGATCTGGTGACTGTGGGGGCCATTTTACTACAGTGAACTCATTGTCATGTTCAAGAAACCAATTTGAAATGATTCGAGCTTTGTGACATGGTGCATTATCCTGCTGGAAGTAGCCATCAGAGGATGGATACATGTTCTCATTCTGTTTACGCCAAATTCGGACTCTACCATTTGAATGTCTCAACAGAAATCGAGACTCATCAGACCAGGCAACATTTTTCCAGTCTTCAACAGTCCAATTTTGGTGAGCTCGTGCAAATTGTAGCCTCTTTTTCCTATTTGCAGTGGAGATGAGTGGTACCCGGTGGGGTCTTCTGCTGTTGTAGCCCATCCGCCTCAAGGTTGTGAGTGTTGTGGCTTCACAAATGCTTTGCTGCATACCTCGGTTGTAACGAGTGGTTATTTCAGTCAACGTTGCTCTTCTATCAGCTTGAATCAGTCAGCCCATTCTCCTCTGACCTCTAGCATCCACAAGGCATTTTTGCCCACAGGACTGCCGCATACTGGATGTTTTTCCCTTTTCACACCATTCTTTGTAAACCCTAGAAATGGTTGTGCGTGAAAATCCCAATAACTGAGCAGATTGTGAAATACTCAGACCGGCCCGTCTGGCACCAACAACCATGCCACGCTCAAAATTGCTTAAATCACCTTTCTTTCCCATTCTGACATTCAGTTTGGAGTTCAGGAGATTGTCTTGACCAGGACCACCCCCCCTAAATGCATTGAAGCAACTGCCATGTGATTGGTTGACTAGATAATTGCATTAATGAGAAATAGAACAGGTGTTCCTAATAATTCTTTAGGTGAGTGTATATATTATATATACACAGTACAGACCAAAAGTTTGGACACACCTTCTCATTCAAAGAGTTTTCTTTATTTTCATGACCATGAAGGCATCAAAACTATGAATTAACACATGTGGAATTATATACATAACAAATAAGTGTGAAACAACTGAAAATATGTCATATTCTAGGTTCTTCAAAGTAGCCACCTTTTGCTTTGATTACTGCTTTGCACACTCTTGATGAGCTTCAAGAGGTAGTCCCCTGAAATGGTCTTCCAACAGTCTTGAAGGAGTTCCCAGAGATGCTTAGCACTTGTTGGCCCTTTTGCCTTCACTCTTCGGTCCAGCTCACCCCAAACCATCTCGATTGGGTTCAGGTCCAGTGACTGGAGGCCAGGTCATCTGGCGCAGCACCCCATCACTCTCCTTCATGGTCAAATAGCCCTTACTTTCAAAGTTTTCCCAATTTACGGCTGGGATAAGAAGTGGGATTTCTTGCCTTATAAATGGGGTTTGGACCATCAGTTGCGTTGAGGAGAAGTCAGGTGGATACACAGCTGATAGTCCTACTGAATAGACTGTTAGAATTTGTATTATGGCAAGAAAAAAGCAGCTAAGTAAAGAAAAACGAGTGGCCATCATTACTTTAAGATGATTTCTTAAAGTAATGATGGCCACTCGTTTTTCTTTACTTAGAATTTGTATTATGGCAAGAAAAAAGCAGCTAACAGTCTATTCAGTAGGACTATCAGCTGTGTATCCACCTGACTTCTCCTCAACGCAACTGATGGTCCAAACCCCATTTATAAGGCAAGAAATCCCACTTCTTAAACCTGACTGGGCACACCTGTGAAGTGAAAACCATTTCAGGGGACTACCTCTTGAAGCTCATCAAGAGAATGCCAAGAGTGTGCAAAGCAGTAATCAAAGCAAAAGGTGGCTACTTTGAAGAACCTAGAATATGACATATTTTCAGTTCTTTCACACTTGTTTGTTATGTATATAATGCCACATGTGTTAATTCATAGTTTTGATGCCTTCAGTGTGAATCTACAATTTTCATAGTCATGAAAATAAAGAAAACTCTTTGAATGAGAAGGTGTGTCCAAACTTTTGGTCTGTACTGTAATATATATATATATATATACACATACACACACACACATATATTATAAGAAGGTACAAGGAATCATCATATATGATAGGTATGTGTCACAGAGTTTCCTGGCCTCGGTGGAGTAAGAGCCAGTTTTCTGTGTCAGCAGCATTGCTGTTTGACACCTTGCTATATAGTATGGCTGTAAATAGCTGATCCGGGACAGCTCTTAGTGGGAGTAGTCAAAGTGCTGGGTGGGTGACTACTCCCCACGGTCCAGGCTGGGTTTTGACAGGCCTATAAAATAACAGCCAGCACTGCCAGGTGCGGTGAATTACTCCTCTCTGACACTGGAGCTGTGTGTGTGTTGGGATCTGAGGCTTGTGTCGTGCTGGAGGGCTGAGACCGTGAGTAGGGGGAAACAGGCCCCCAAAATGCCTGCTATGGACTGCTGGAGGCAGGAATGCCAACAAGGTGATTTTTTCTATGTGGACTTTCCATTGTGTGTGAACAAACACCAAGACTGCAAAGTGATGTTTTGTTTTTGCTTTATGTGTGAATAAACACAGAAGTATGATTTAACAACTGGTAAATTGCCTCTGTACTGCGTAAGCACACCCTGTCTACCAGAGCGAATACCCACAATTGATGGAGGATGCAAGTAAAGCAGTGAGGCTGCTGTGAACGCAGAAATATTTTTTGGTTTGCATTTTTGGGCACAGTTGTATGTCAAACATCAAACCAGGGGTATTACAACCGGTGTCCCATGACAAAATGAAGGCGGTTGTGAAGGCCCTCATGTAGGCTAATCTGCAGCAGCGGGAGACAAACCTGCACCAATGCAAGGCTAATAAGCAGCAGCAAGAGACCAACCAGTTGCTGCTACAACATGTGATGGCTTTGCAGACAGCAGAAGCAACCCAAAGCGTCCACGATGCCCGGAAGGCAGTCTGAGCGGCAATTCCTAAGATGACACCCGCAGACGACATCGAAACCTACCTGGCGATGTACGAGAAAGTGGCCACAAGGGAGAAGCTACCCCGAGACCAGTGTGCTGAGGTCGTCGCTCCGTTCCTAGCATCCGATTCCCAGAGGGTGTATTTCGACTTGCCGGATGATCAATCGGCCGACTACCAAAAAGTGAAGGGTGAGATTTTGGCAAGACTGGGGGTGAATGTGTTGGTCCAGGCCCAGCGGGTACATCAGTGGGGGTTTAAAGGGAACCTGTCATCAACTTTATGCTGCCCATACTAACGGCAGAATAAAACAGAGACAGGTGAGTTAATTTCAGCGGTCTGTCATTTATAAGTTAAAAGTAAGTGGTTGCCAAAAACCAACATCACAATCATTGCAGACAGGGCCTGGAAAAAGAGTCGGACACCTGAGAAGAGTCTTAGTTATTAATCCCTGCTTTCCCTGCCCACCTGCTGATGATTGACAGTCTAATACCTAGTTTTCTCCCTTTCTAGGAGAGAGCTGCCAATCATCAGCAGATTCGGTGGGAGAGCAGGAGATTATGAATAACCATGACTCTTCTCAGATAGATTTGACTCTTTTCAAGACCTGTGCTGCAATGATTATGATACTGGTTCTCAGCAACCACTTACTTTTAGCTCATGAATGACACATCAGCATTTCACATTCAGGCTTGACAAAGGCTATGATGTAGCCAAAACGTTGCTGTCTGTTTTTATGGTACACTTTCTATGAAGTCTGTCCAATAAAGAATTCACTGGAGATGCTGCCGTTACATTTCTTCATTTACTGTTCGGTGGACTGCTGAGGATCTGCGGTTATGGTAAGGCTGTTACATTCGGTGGGGTCATCTGTGTCTATGGGTGCTGCTATACAACTGCTATTTCTACATCAGCATTTCTGTCACTAATTTATGCTGCCCTCAGTGAGGTCAGCATAAAGTTGATGACAGGTTCCCTTTAAGCCAGCTGAGCCCTCGAGACCCCAGTATTATGACTTACTCCACCTTTTGCAAAAGTGGCTACAGCCTGAGGTGCTGAGTCCCATGGCTATGCTGGATAGACTATTGGCTGATATGTTCTGGAGGGCTTTGTCACCCCCTCTCCAGCCATTATGGCCCAGAAAAATGGAAAAAGGCAGAGTGGATCCAACATGCATGTGGATCCAACACTCCCTGAATTTTATGGCAGCCATTATGGCGCATAACAGGTAGTATTTAGTGTTAGGACCCGTCTAACAGAGATCGCCTTGACATACGGCAGATGGTCTCAGATGGTTTTGTACAAAATGCATTGGCCAAGCATCTCACTTTATAAATAAGCGTAGCATTAGCACAATAATTTTTGTAATCATTATTTTTGTGACTATGGCATTGTTGTACTTTATCTGATTTGCAGGGTGCTGCTGCATTGTCTTTTTTTCCTCTAGGTCTTTGCCATGGCAGCGTGCACCTGCGCAATGGGAGGTGCTAACTAACCCACTTTTTTTGCAGATTTACTATGCTGGAGATGTGGCACTCCAGTGAGTCGTGCACTCCTGATTAGCCTGTCTGCCCCATAGGCTGATTTTAATTACTTTCAGTATAAAGCTGTAGCCTGCTCTCACTACATTCATTGGAAGCTGTCTAGCACCAGGAAAGGTATAGAGTGGGCTCGGCATGCATGTTGGTACCTGCATCCCTTGTAATGGAGGCCATTATGGCACAAAAAAATGGAAAAAGGCAGAGTGAATCCAACATGCATGTGGATCCAACACTCCCTGAATTTTATGGCGGCCATTATGGCGCATAACAGGTAGTATTTAGTGTTAGGACCCGTCTAACAGAGATCGCCATGACGTACGGCAGACGGGCTCAGATGGTTTTGTACAAAATGCATTGGCCAAGCATCTCACTTTATAAATAAGCGTAGCATTAGCACCATAATTTTTGTAATCATTATTTTTGTGACTATGGCATTGTTGTACTTTATCCGATTTGCAGGGTGCTGCTGCATTGTCTTTTTTTCCTCCCCCTCTCCAGCATTGGATCGGCCAGGTCTCTCCAGGTAATGCCCTTGAGATGGTCGACCTGGTAGAATGCTATGAGGCTACTGGAATCTACAGGGTGGGAGGGGGGGGCAGTCAAATCCCGTAAATTTCCACCTCAGACCCGGCAACTTGTGCCAACCAAACCCACCCGGGATGTACCCCCTATGGATCCGGATCTAATAGTCTGCTGGCGGTGTCGGGAGCCTGGCCATGTATGAGCTGACTGTCCACATCAGGTGGAACCCATGGACATGAACTATGGCTTCCTTCAGTCTTTATATGCCAGGAAGCTGTGTGCAGCAGGTACCCCAGAAACTCTAAATCACTTGTGCCAGGTGGAAGTTGGAGACACTCCAGCGGATAGAGAAAGGGCTCCCCTGATACGGTCCGCTGAGTATACTGGCCGGAAAGTCGAGGTCATGTACATTCATGGTGACTTAAAAGACTATCCCACCGCCCTGCTGTCTCTAACCATGGGGGCTGGCAGGTGGTCTCACGAAGTGGCAGGTGCCACAAACTTACACTATAAACTTATAATAGGGAGAGACTTCCCTGGTTTCCCGGCACTGTGGCCTGCTACGAAAGTGACTGATACCCATGAGACAGGGGTAACCCCAGCAGAGTGGCCTGGCTCCAGGGGGAGGCCAGAACCCTGGGAACCCGAGGCCGAAGGGCCAGCGGTAGGGGTGACTGCAACTTCGGTGGAAGAGGGAGGAGACAACCCCACTGAGTGTAATGGTGGGAGACATGGTGGACGGAGCTGGCAGACCTCAATGTCTCCGGGGATAATTTTGGTACTGCACAACACCGGGACCCCACCTTATCCCGAGCCTGGGAAAATGTATTAATAATAGATGGTGAACTACACCAAGATGGGGCAGAGTCAGTTTTCCCCCGTTTTGTGGTTCAGCAGGATATGTTGTATCAGGTAAACCAGCTGCGGGGTGAACTCATTGAACAGTTGGTGGTGCCTCAGGCTTATCGCAAACTCGTGTTAGAGTTCGCCCACCAACATGTTCTCTGGGGTTATCTGGGAATGCAGAAAACACAGGACCGGATATTACAACGGTTTTACTGGCCCAGTGTGTTTAGAGAGGTGGATGAATTCTTTAAGTCTTGCCCGACCTGCCAGGCAAGTAGCCCCCAGCACCTTTTCCGCAGTCCCTTGGTACCTTTCCCGATCATAAAGGTACCGTTTGAGCGAATAGCTATGGACCTTGTAGGCCCAATACCGAAGTCCGCTAGAGGACATCAACACATCCTGGTCGTCCTAGACTACGCAACTCGGTACCCGGAGGCGGTGCCACTGCGACAAACATTGGCTAAACTTATAGCTCAGGAGCTAATGGAGATGTCCAGTTATGGACATCCGTGTACCATCCGCAAAGGGACGGTCTGGTTGGGAAGGTTTAACACAACAATAAAAACGGTTGTGTCTAAAGATAGGAAGGACTGGGACCTTCTTATGCCCTATCTTATGTTCGCTGTGCGAGAGGTGCCCCAGGCCTCTACTGGGTTCTCGCCCTTCGAATTGCTATATGGCAGACATCCAATTGTGGGGATTCGCTCTGGTATACAGGGTGTTCGGATGCAGTACAGAGGCAAATTACCAGTTCTTAAATCAAACTTCCGTGTTCATTCACACATAAAGCAAAAACAAAACATCACTTTGCAGTCTTGGTGTTAGTTCACACACAAAGTCCACATAGCAAAAATCACCTTGTTGGAAGTTCTGTCTCCAGCAGTCCATAGCAGGCTTTAATGGGGCCAGTTTCCCTTAAAGACAGGTCTCAGCCCTCCAGAACGGCCCAAGCCTTAGATCCCAGCACACACACCTCCTGAGATTCACTATCAGACTGAGGTAATCCTCCTCACCTGGCAGTGCTGGCTGTTTGACTACTCCCAGTAAGAGCCGTTATACAGCCATACTAAGTATTAAGGTGTCAAACAGCAACTGCTGCTGTCACATAAAAACCGGCTCTTACTCCACCGAGGCCAGGGACCTCGGTGACACATACCTATCATCCACGATGATTCCTTGTACCTTCTTACATACCTCCCCTTTGTTCAACCCTGAGGGGGTGAACACATGCCATACAGTATACTCGGGAAAGGACATCCGAATTTCCCTGCAACCGGCATGCCCTGTGTTCTACGGAGAACTTAAAGTTTTGTAAGGACAGGAACCACCTGGTGACTCAGGCATCTCTCTCTTTGGCCTGGCTCATCCACTTGAGAGGGGAGTGGTCAGTCACCAGGCGGAATGTTCTCCCCAACAAATAATAGCGGAGAGACTCGAGTGCCCACTTGATAGCCAGGCACTCTCTCTCTCTACTATACTGTACCTGGTCTTGGCTGGGGTGAGCTTGCAGCTTAGGAATACAACGGGATGCTCCTGAGACAGTATAGCACCGAGGCCTACTTCGGAGACGTCTGTCTGCAATAAGAATTACCGTTTGAAGTCGGGCGTCACCAAAACGGGGACCCACACAGGGCCGACTTCAAAGCGGAGAAAGCCTCTTCTGCCCGGTCATTCCAGAAAACCATCAGTGGCTTGCATCCCTTCAATAATCCTGTCAATGGCGCGGCTACTAGGGCTGCAACGATTAATCGAAGTTATCGATAATATTGAATAACGGGATTCGTTGTCGACGAATCCAGTTATTAAATATTCAACCAATTCATTGCTATGCGGGCGGGAGCGGGCAGTCAGGCGCTATGCGTACAGGTCCTTAACCGGCAGTAACTTTTACTTGAACTTTATATCAGTGCATCTTTATTACCTTACAATGAAGCTCCGGTAACAGGCAGAGCGGGCGGTGGCATAACGTCACTTACTCACGTGATGCGCATGCTCCGCCTGCTTCATTCATAAAGTGAGCGGAGCAGGCGCGTCACGTGATTGAGTGACGTTACGCCGCCGCCCGCTCTGCCTGTTACCGGAGCTTCATTGTAAGGTAATAAAGATGCGCTGATTTAAAGTTCAAGTAACAGTTACTGCCAGTTAAGGAATAGTCTACTGCTGTAAGCAGCGGGGCCAGGGCTGTTATCCCCCTCCTCATATGTGGATGGCACTGTTATGGGAAGGGGGATCTGTGGATCGCACATATAGCATAAAATGCTATATAGTGCCATCCACAGATCCCCTCCATAACAGCGTCATCCACAGATCCCCTCCATAACAGCGTCATCCACAGATCCCCTCCATAACAGCGTCATCCACAGATCCCCTCCATAACAGCGTCATCCACAGATCCCCTCCATAACAGCGTCATCCACAGATCCCCTCCATAACAGCGTCATCCACAGATCCCCTCCATAACAGCGTCATCCACAGATCCCCTCCATAACAGCGTCATCCACAGATCCCCTCCATAACAGCGTCATCCACAGATCCCCTCCATAACAGCGTCATCCACAGATCCCCTCCATAACAGCGCCATCCACAGATCCCCTCCATAACAGCGCCATCCACAGATCCCCTCCATAACAGCGCCATCCACAGATCCCCTCCATAACAGCGCCATCCACAGATCCCCTCCATAACAGCGTCATCCACAGATCCCCTCCATAACAGCGCCATCCACAGATCCCCTCCATAACAGCGCCATCCACAGATCCCCTCCATAACAGCGCCATCCACAGATCCCCTCCATAACAGCGCCATCCACAGATCCCCTCCATAACAGGGCCATCCACAGATCTCCCATAACAGTGCCATCCACAATTTGTTTTAATATGGTGTGGGGGTTTGCTCTGGTAGACAGGCTTGCGGACGCAGTACAGAGGCAATGACAACGTCTTTAACTTAAACAGTGCAGTGTTTTAAAGGGAATCTGTCACTAGCAATTTACCCAAATTTTTTTTTCATGAATCCATGTTTAACAGAGTACCTTTATTCCATCTGTCTTATTCTTTTGATTGTCAGTCTTGTCATTTCTTCAAAAAATCGATTCTTATGATATGTAAATGACGCTGTAAGGAGCCCAGAGGGGCGTTCTTCTTTCTCCACGGTGCCCAGGAACGCCCCTCTGAAGTGCCGTGCCCGGCTAAATTTGAAAACTAATAACTAGAGATGAGCAAACTTCTGTTTTAAGTTTGGCGTCTAAAGTTCGGCTTCCGGTTAGCAGAGGATCCCGATATGGATTCCGAATTCCATTGTGGTCCGTGGTAGCGGAATCAATAATGGCCACTGTCAGATGGAGGATAATCCACACCAGCTGAACGTGCTGGCTGGGTTTTTTATATCCCAGCCCAAAACCCGTCCTGGAACCATGGGGAACAGCCACCCACACTGCTCTTTGGCTGCTCCCAATAAGAACCGGCCCGGATCAGCTTTACAGCCATACTAACAGCTGAAGTGTCAGACTGCAACTTAAAACTGACACTTCAGGGAAAAATCGGGTTCTTACCTCACCGAGGCCAGGAACCTCGGTGACACGTATCTTCCGTCAATGACGGCTCCTTCTTAAAATGGCTATTGAACATGATTTTTCAAGTAAAATCATATATACCCCTTTTTTTGTCATTTTGGTGTTTTTTCCCCGATTAATCAATGAAATTATTGACAATTAATCGATTATTCAAATAATCGTTAGCTGCAGCCCTAGCAGCTACAGTAGAATAAATCTAGCGGCTACAGAATAAATCTCATGTAATAGCCTATCATTCCTAGTAATGACTTTACTTGTTTAGTGGTGACAGGTCGGGGTTCATTTCTTATCGCCTCTATTTTGTTTACTTGGGGTTTGATCGCTCCGCGCCCAAGGACATACCCCAGGTATTTAGTCTTCTCTAGCCTTATCGCACATATTTTTGGGTTAGCAGTTAGTCCCGCCTTCCGAAGGGAGTGCACTACAGCCTGCACTTTGGGTAGGTGACTTTCCCAATCGCTGCTGTGGATGACAATATCATCCAGGTAAGCCAAAGCGACACTGGACGCAGCACAATGTCCATAAGCCATTGAAAAGTGGCGGGGGCACCATGCAGACCAAAGGGTAGCACCTTGTACTGATAGAGCACTTCAGGTGTGATGAAGGCAGTTTTCTCTTTGGCAGCCTCCGTTAAGGGCACCTGCTAGTACCCTTTCGTGAGGTCCAAAACAGAAAAATACTGGGCTTGTCCTAACCTCTCAATAAGCTCATCCACCCGAGGCATGGGATACGGAAATCTCGTTCAGTTTACGAAATTCGTTACAGAACCAGAGTGTCCCGTCCGGCTTGGGTATTAGCACTATAGGACTAGCCCACTAATTTTTAGACTCCTCAATGACGTCTAGCCTCAGCATCATCTGCACTTCCTCTGAGATGGCTTGTCGCCGAGCCTTGGGTACCTGGTATGGTTTTAGCCGGACTTTCGCCTGAGGCTCAGTGACAATGTCATGCCGAATTGTGGAAGTGTGTCCAGGAAGATCCAAAAACACATCCGTGTTCCAGCTAATAAACTCCCTGGCCTCCTGAGCCCGCTTAGAGGAAAGGCTGTCAGCAATTCTTACTGTGGCAGCCGCTTCCCTTGCTTCAGACAAAGGGGCTGAAACCGCTTCCCCTAGAAAACCTGGCCGCGGACTGTCTTCAGTACAGGTTTCCCTATCTTTCCACGGTTTGAGTAGATTCACATGGTACACCTGCTGCGGCTTTCGCCTCCCTGGCTGGTGTACCTTGTAATTTACCTCTCCAAGTACCTCGTAGGGCCCCTGCCACCTGGCCAGGAACCTACTGTCCACGGTCAGCACCAGAACCAAAACCCGATCACCGGGGCTAAAGATCTGGACCCGAGCCTGACGATTATAGATCCAACTCTGGGCTCGCTGAGCGGATTCTATATGCTCCCTGACAAGGGGCAAATTGGTCTCTATCCGCTGTTGCATCTTGGTAACATACTCAAGGACACTTCTATGCGGAGTGGGTTGCTGTACCCACGCCTGTTTGGCTGCGTCTAACAAACCGCAAGGATGTCTGCCATATAGCAATTCAAAGGGCGAGAATCCAGTAGAGGCCTGGGGCACCTCTCGCACAGTGAACATGAGATAGGGCAGAAGAAGGTCACAGTCCTTCCCATCTTTAGACACCACCATTTTTAAACATGGTTTTTAATGTTTTATTAAACCTTTCAACCAGACCGTCCGTTTGCGGATGGTAAACAGACTTCCGAAACTGTTTCATATGCAGCAACTAATACAGAGCTCCCTCATGACCTTAGACATAAAAGGGGTCCCCTGGTCAGTCAGAACCTCTTTAGGCAGCCCCACTCGGGAGAACATTTCCATTAGCTCCTTAGCTATCTGTTTAGCCGATGTATGTCGCAGTGGCACCGCCTCCGGGTACAGAGTGGCACAATCTAGGGTGACCAGGATGTGTTGGTGTCCTCTAGCGAACTTTGGTACTGGGCCTACGAGGTCCATCGTGATTCGCTCAAACGGTACCTCGATGATCGGAAGAGGTACCAAGAGACCGCGGAAAAGGTGCTGGGGGCTAGTTGCCTGGCAGGTCGGGCAAGACTTACAGAATTCGTCCACCTCTCTAAACACACTGGGCCAGTAAAACCGTAGTATCTGGTCCTGTGTTTTCTGCATTCCCAGATGCCCCCCGAGAGCATGTTGATGGGCTAACTCTAACACGAGTTTGCGATAAGCCTGGGGCACCACTAACTGTTCAATATGTTCACCCCGCAGTTGGTTTACCCGATACAACATATCCTGATGAACCACAAAACGGGGAAACACCGACTCTGCCCCTGGTTGTGGTTCAGCTCAGGCACCGGCGGCAAGTCATCTACATCTCCCACCAATACATTTAGTGGGGTTGTCCCCCCTCTTCCACCGAAGTGGTGGTCACCCCTACCGCTGACCCTTCGGCCTCGGGTTTCCAGGGATCTGGCCTCCCCCTGGAGCCAGGCCACTCTGATGGGGTTACCCCTGTCTTATAGGTATCAGTCACTCTCGTAGCAGGCCACAGTGCTGGGAAGTCTCTGCCTATTATAAGTTCGTAGTGCAAATTTGTGGCAACTGCAACTTCATGAGTCCACGTGTCGGCCCCTGTTAGAGACACCAGGGCGGTGGGATAGTCTTTTAAATCTCCATGGATACACATGATCCCGACTTTCCGGCCAGTATACTCCGTGGACCGTACCAGGGGAGCCCTTACCAGGGACACCAGACTCCCTGAGTCCAGCAGAGCCTCCGCTGGAGTGTCTCTAACTTCCACCTGGCACAAGTGGTTTAGAGTTTCTGGTGCACCTTCTGCACACAGCTTCCTGGCATATAACGACTGATGGTAGCCATAGTTAGTATCCATGGGTTCCACCTGATGTGGACAGTCAGCTCGTACATGGCCAGGCTCCTGACACCGCCAGAAGACTATCGGAGCCAGGTTCGTAGGGGGTACATCCCGGGTGGGTTTGGTTGGTACAAGTAGCTGGGTCTGGGATGGAGATTTATGGGGTTTGACTTCCCCCCTCCCAAAAGAACCCCCCGTAAGATTCTTAGTAGCCTCGTAGTGTTCCACCAGGTCCACCATTTCCAGGGCATTGCCAGGAGACACCTGGCCGATCCAGTGCTGGAGAGGGGGTGGCATAGCCCTCCAGAACATATCAGCCAATAGTCTATCCAGCATAGCCGTGGGACTCAGCACATTAGGCTGTAGCCACTTTTGCAAGAGGTGGAAAAAGTCATAATACTGGGGTCTCGCAGGCTCCGCCGGCTTAAACCCCTACTGATGTACCTACTGGGCCCAGACCAACACATTCACCCCCAGTCTTGCAAAAATCTCACCCTTCATTTTTTGGTAGTCGGCCGCTTGATCGTCCGGCAAGTCGAAATACACTCGCTGCGAATTGGATGCCAGGAACGGAGCGACGACCTCATCCCACTGGTCTCAGGGTATCTTCTCCCTGATGGCCACTTTCTCGTACATCGCCAGGTAGGTTTCGATGTAGTCTGCAGGGGTCATCTTAGAAATCGCAGCACGGACAGGCATCATGAATGTTTGGGGTTGCTCCTGCTGTCTGCAAAGCCATCACATGTTGTAGCAGCAACTGGTTGGTCTCCTGCTACTGCTTATTAGCCTCATGTTGGTGCAGGTTTGTCTCTCGCTGCTGCAGATTAGCCTCCATGAGGGCCTTCACAACAGCCTCTATTTTGTCGTGGGGCACTGGTTGTAATACAGCTAGTTTAATGTATAACATACAACCGTGCATGGAAAAATGCAGAACCCAAAAATATCGGCGTTCACGCCAGCCTCACTGCTCTCGCCTGCGTCCTCCACCAATTGTGGGGATTCGCTCTGGTATACAGGGTGTGTGGACGCAGTCAAATTACCAGTTCTTAAATCAAACTTCCATGTTTATTCACACATAAAGTAAAAACAAAACGTCACTTTGCAGTATTGGTGTTAGTTCGCACACAATGTAAAGTCCACATAGCAAAAATCACCTTGTTGGCAGTTCTGCCTCCAGCAGTCCATAGCAGGCTTTTAGGGGGCCCATTTCCCTTACAGACAGGTCTCAGACCTGCAGCACGGCACAAGCCTCAGATCCAAGCACACACACCTCCTGAGCTCCACTGTCAGACTGAGGTAATCCTCCTCACCTGGCAGTGCTGGCTGGTTTTTAGGCAAAACCTAGCCTGGAACATGGGGAGTAGTCACCCACCCAGCACTTTGACTACTCCCAGTAAGAGCCGTCCTGGATCAGCTGTACAGCCATACTAAATATTAAGGTGTCAAACAGCAACTGTTGCTGACACATAAAAAACAGCTCTTACTCCACCGAGGCCAGGAACCTCAGTGACACGCACCTATCATCCACGATGATTCCTTGTACCTTCTTACTATATATATATATATATATATATATATATATATATATATTTATATATATATATATATATATATATATATATATACACACACACATATATATATATATATATATATATATTGCACAGACATGGGCTAATAAACCCTCTTTTTTGTACTTTGAAACTAGACTGGAGTACTGTGGATTCCTTAAAGGGGTTTTGCCATCTCAGACAATGGGGGCATATTGCTAGGATATGCCCCCATTGTCTGATAGGTGTGGGTCCTACCTCTGGGACCCGCACCTACTGTGAGAACAGAGCGGGGAAATGAACGGAGGGTGAGGAGGGGATCGCAAACAGCTGCTCCGGGAGAGAGAGATGACTTGGATCCGCCGTCTCAACACCTTACAATCGGCGGGTCTTAATAAGGATTACTGTTGGGAATACATTTGTCATTTACTGTATTGGAACATAAATGTGAATGATGTTAATGATTGATACCGGAATCTTATGTCCTTTTTTTCTTTTTCTTCTTTATTCTATAGGGCCTCAAACGTCCATAAGCGAGTGGTGACATTCGTGAAGCACGCTCTATGGTCCCTACTCCTTTGTGGTGGTACTCCCTCCTCCTTTATTGATTGGTTGATTAGCAGGTTGTTGGTGTTCGCTCCTGGACATAAATTTCACTATAGTAATATATCATTGTCTTATAACAAATAATTAGGGGTTCTTTCCCCCCTTCTGTTCATAATATGACGACTCCATCGCATACTGTCCCCCAACACCACTATTACATCTAAACCCATACCTATGGTTTTCTAAGAGTTCCCCTATTCATTTCTTGCATAGCTATAACGCATTTGCACTATGTACAAGTGAGAACCAAGTAAATAAGCGCTTTAATATTATCTGCCCTTTTCTAAAATGGCGATCGGAACCCCAGCGCCTACTGCACATGTGCGAATTACGCATCTAGTCCACGATATCGCGAGAACATCCATTTATCTTGCCCTAAGCATATTGCAACACTGCGCCTGCATGCGGCTTGCACCGCCTATGGGTCTATTTAAGATGGCGCCCGCCATTCCTTTATTACAGCGCCGGCGTCCTCATGTCTTTCGCCCCATTACAGGGTAAGTCCAACAACCTCTACCTCATGGCTGTCTTACATAGTCTTATATATTTTTGATACTATCCTAATACTGGCTTTCAGACTGCTTCCTATGCTCATAAATCTTGCTGAGTACCCCTCATCTATCTATTCACCTTGGTAACTTTATCACTGCCACTCTATCTATTCCTTTATTCAGCCCAATATTCAGCACAATGTGTTGCTCTAATCCAGTGATGCCCAACTTTCGGCCCGTGGGCCAAATACGGCCCGCGAAGCTGTGTCATGCGGCCCGTGCAGTGCCGCCGGCATCAGGCAGCGAACTATGTGTGAACGCTCATCTTGGCCGGCCATTGACATTCAGTGAATCATTAACTGAATGGCTCAGGCGGGATTAGCGCTGCCAGCAATGACAGACAGAGGAGGGGAGGTCACGTGGGCAGGGCCGCAGCAGGGGGACCAGCCTATGAAGTAGCGTGCGTGCTCTGAGTCAGGAAGTGTGCGCACCTCTCTCACTCATTTCTGTTCTTGCCGCCGGCCGCAGCTCACCCTACTCCAGGTAGGAAAAAACTTTCCATCCTTGCAGCCACTCGCTCGATCCAGCTCCTCTCTAGTCCTCCTGAAAACTGCTGTGTGCCTTGTAGTGTACACTGCAGCCGAGCTGAGCCTGCTGCTGCTTCAGTAAAAAAAAACTGTGGTGTGTGTGTCAGGGCATGTTACTGTGAAGGGGGCACAGAGGGCATTATTACTATTAAGGGGGCACAATGGGCATTACTAGTATGGAGGGGGTATAATGGGCATTATTACTGTGAAAGGGGCACAGATGACATTACTACTGTGAAGGGGGCACAGAGGACATTACTACAAAATGCCCAGATGTGCCCCCTTCACAGTGATAATACCCAGATGTGCCCCCTTTCACAGTGGTAATGCCCAGATGTGCCCCCTTTCACAGTGGTAATGCCCAGATGTGCCCCCTTTCACAGTGGTAATGCCCAGATGTTCTCCCTTCACAGTTGTAATGCCCAGATGTGCTCCCTTTCACAGTAGAAATGCCCAGATATGCTCCCTTTCACAGTGGTAATGCCCAGATGTGCCCTCTTTCACAGTGGTAATGCCCAGATGTGCCCCCTTAACAGTGGTAATGCCCAGATGTGCCCCCTTAACAGTGGTAATGCCCAGATGTGCCCCCTTTCACAGTGGTAATGCCCAGATGTGCCCCCTTTCACAGTGGTAATGCCCAGATGTGCTCCCTTCACAGTGGTAATGCCCAGATGTGCCCCCTTCACAGTGGTAATGCCCAGATGTGCCCCCTTCACAGTGGTAATGCCCAGATGTGCCCCCTTTCACAGTGGTAATGTCCACATGTGCTCCCTTTCACAGTGGTAATGCCCAGATGTGCTCCCTTTCACAGTGGTAATGCCCAGATGTGCCCCCTTTCACAGTGGTAATGCCCAGATGTGCTCTTTCACAGTGGTAATGCCCAGATGTGCTCTTTCACAGTGGTAATGCCCAGATGTGCCCCCCTCACAGTGGTAATGCCCAGATGTGCCCCCTTTCACAGTGGTAATGCCCAGATGTGCTCCCTTTCAAAGTGGTAATGCCCAGATGTGCCCCCTTCACAGTGGTAATGCCCAGATGTGCTCCCTTTCACAGTGGTAATGCCCAGATGTGCCCCCTTTCACAGTGGTAATGCCCAGATGTGCCACCTTTCACAGTGGTAATGCCCAGATGTGACCCCTTTCACAGTGGTAATGCCCAGATGTGACCCCTTCACAGTGGTAATGCCCAGATGTAACCCCTTTACAGTGGTAATGCCCAGGTGTGACCCCTTTACAGTGGTAATGCCCAGATGTGACCCCTTTACAGTGGTAATGCCCAGATGTGCACCCTTCACAGCTAAAATGCCCAGATATTTGCCCCTTTACAATAAAAAATGCTAATATGTGCCCCTTTACAATAGTAATGCTCATATGTGCCCCCTCACAGTTTTTGCATGTATTTCTGGCAAAGCTACCTGGTTCTGGCCCGCGAAATTTATACCATGTCTAGTGCGGCCCTCAGACGAAAAATGGTTGGGCACCACTGCTCTAATCTATAGGGCATCGCATATGTTTATATTGGTTTCTTGTATTCCATATGTATGAATTACACTTTTTCAGAATTGTTGTTTTCGGATTGTTATCAGGTAAAGATTATTTGCTAGCCAGCACCTATCATCGATATAATATAATACTATGAATTATGAAAATCATGTAAACCTGTAATACTATGAATTATAAAAATCATGTGAACCTGATTTTTACATAATTGAATAACTATGCATTTTTTTTGTCATTTACCTTTTTACATAGCCTGATGAAGGGCTACTTATAGCCCGAAACGTTGCCTGAAACTACTGTTATAAATATCATGTCCGGCTGAATAAAAGTCACTGATTATCGCAATATCTGACTATGGAGTGCTGTCTAATGATATACACATATAGAAATGAATGGTAGAAAGGGCCGCGCGAAGGGAGCAGCGCTTGGTGGTGCCCGGACCCTGGGAAATCCGGGGTCCTCCAGCCGTAGCTCTCCCCGCTCTGTTCTCATTGTAGGTGTGGGTCCCAGAGATGGGACCCGCACCTATCAGACGATGGCGGCGTATCCTAGCAATATGCCCCCATTGTATGTGATGGGAATACCCCTTTAACTTCTATCAAGTGTGATCTGTGATCAAGATCAAGACGTCTACACCACTGAACTTTCTTCTGCGGTATTGGAGTAGTGCCTTATCAATCTATATAAATATTATACGGTATATTATATACACAGTGATAGAGAGAGCAGGCCTTAATCAGTACATTAAGGCCAGTGGAACAACAGTCAGTGTTTCAACCATGAAGTTGTCCGTAAAGGGTCCATTTTTGGTCCATGTGTCTGTTTTGTGCCCTTTGTGTGTCATCCCTATTTTACTTGCATTCCTAGCTTGAAAAAAGGATTTCCAGAGCATCTGTAAGTGGTTTTCAAAGACCCTTAGACTTCAATAGGCATGTTTGATCCAGAACACGGACCAAAGCAGTGCATGTAACTGCTGTTTTAACTCTGACTGGAAACAAGGATGTGTGAATAGACACATTAAAATCAATGGATACGTACGCTGTCGATGGAAAGCACATAAAACACACGCCCATGATTCACTGACATGTAAATAAGCCCTTAGGGTCCTTTTACACAGGCAGATATTTTGCCTTGTAATGAGTGCAATTGACGATACCAACATGTTGATTGGGGCTGTGGCAGTTTTTCTTTAGCATAGCGACACACTATTGATAATACAATCATTTGGCCTTATACATTGTAAACAGGCAGACTCTGCTGAAAGCAAGCATTGATCATTTGTTGGGTGACTGGAGGCCTGTATACATGGGACAATGAATGGGAATGAGCCTACACAAAAGATGCCTCAGGGTGGCCATACTTGAGAGGATCAAAAATATCAGTGTTTTAATAGCAAATGATGGTGACAGTGATGGTGACCAATGCCGTTGGGGCAAATTATTGCAGGTTGAATATAGCCCATCTTTTTATATATATCATCCATCTCCAGCTACAAAGCACATTAAAAACCAAATATAGTTATATTCAAAATAGTCAGGAAGCCTAATAATCAGACTGAATGTCCTGCGGTTAGAAACCGTTCTTGCACCACACCCTGCGCTGAAGGTCTCTGCGCTGGTAATTTCATTACAAATTGTTGTAAGTGACAAATGTCCAGGGAATGAAATTAACAGCCTGCTCTCAGACCTGCCTGCTGGCTTACAAATTACAATCTGATAGACATTTTTTAGCAATTTTTATTTTTAATTTGCGAAAACAATTGGGAATTTTAGATGAATCATGTCTATAAATTACGTATACTGGAGAGACAAAGTATGATCTCATATCACATGGCGACTAAGGGAGCTTGAATTATTTAAAGCAGGTTCTGCCTTAATACTGTAGATCTCTGCACATGTTCATCATCTTTGCCAAGGGAGGATAAGTATTTAAATATGAATAATGGTATGTACTGTATAAATACAATGTGAGCAACTGGGCCTGGTTCCATTCCTGCTGATTGCAGCTTGTTATTGCAGTTCTTGGGTCCATATACAGAATGTAATTGTTTCCCTGGCTATACTCACTACAGTAACGAAGTCAAGTACCAAAGTATTTACAGCATTCAAATAAGCAAGATACCATATAATATGAGGGAGAGGGGGATGAAAACTGGTGCAAAGCAAAAATGGAGCCCTTTGAAAAATGAAAACTGTTTTGGTTGCTATAGACATTTTCTCCACTTTTGCTTTACACTAGTCTCTACACCTCTAGTGTAATAATAACTTTTACCACTTCCTGCCCTAGGATGAACTGTACATCCTGGATGAGTGCTAGCTCCCGCACCATGACATACATCATAGTTACCAGGGTGGGGCACTGTGGAGGTCACTGTTAAAGGGGTGGGGTGCTGTGCAGGTCAAAGTTAAAGGGGTGGGCTCAGCTTTGGTCTCAACTAGTACCTCAGAACCTAAGCAGAGTTTGATTTCGAGTTTTAAAGTGGTTTTTCACTTTAAAAATCAATTACCGAAGTTATTCATCGAAGTCACACACAACTTCATGAATAACTCACTTTGTCTATTTGGAGCCCCTACATTCCAATACTGTACGGAGACGAATCTCCGTACAGTATTATTCCGAAGTTTTGAACGAAGCGACTTCAGATGAAGCATCCGAAGCTCGCTCTGCTAGTAACAAGTTGTGTGATGGTCCAAATAATAGGTAATCGATGGATACATGTACAGTTGTGTTCAAAATTATTCAACCCCCACTAAAATTGAGTGTTTTGGCCAGTTTGACATTGATTTTGATCATTTCAGTCATCTTGTTTACAATTAAATCAAAGAGGCACTTGTAAGTCAGACAAATATAACATAACATTTATAATGAAATAACCACAAATGTCTTTTCTGTGCTCACATCATTATCAGTTTTATTCAACCCCCAAGAGACATTCAATCTTAGTACTTAGTACAACATCCTTTTCCAGTTATAACAGCTTTTAAACGTGAAGCATAGCTTGACACAAGTGTCTTGCAGCGATCTACAGGTATCTTCGCCCATTCTTCATGGGCAAAAGCCTCCAGTTCAGTCACATTCTTAGGCTTGCGCGCTGCAACTGCTTTCTTTAAGTCCCACCAGAGGTTCTCAATCGGATTTAAGTCTGGTGACTGCGATGGCCACTTCAAAATGTTCCAGCCTTTAATCTGCAACCATGCTCTAGTGGACTTGGAGGTATGCTTGGGATCATTGTCCTGTTGAAAGGTCCAACGTCTCCCAAGCCTCAGGTTTGTGACGGACTGTATCACATTTTCATCCAATATCTCCTGGTACTGAAGAGAAATAATGGTACCTTGCACACGCTGAAGCTTCCCTGTACCTGTAGAAGCAAAACAGCCCCAAAGCATGATTGACCCCCCCACCATGCTTCACAGTAGGCAAGGTGTTCTTTTCTTCATAGGCCTTGTTCTTCCTCCTCCAAAAATAGCGTTGATCCATGGGCCCAAACAGTTCTAATTTTGTTTCATCAGTCCACAGAACACTATCCCAAAACTTTTGTGGTTTGTCCACATGACTTTTGGCATACTGCAGTCGACTCTTCTTATTCTTTGGAGACAGCAAGGGGGTGCGCCTGGGAGTTCTGGCATGGAGGCCTTCATTTCGCAGTGTGCGCCTTATTGTCTGAGCTGAAACTTCAGTACCCACATCTGACAAATCTTTTTTCAGTTCCTCAGCAGTCACACGGGGACTTTTCTCCACTTTGCGCTTCAGGTAGCGCACAGCAGTCGAAGTCAGCATCTTCTTTCTGCCATGACCAGGTAGCGTTTCAACAGTGCCCTTTGCCTTGAATTTGCGAATGATGCTTTCTATGGTGTCTCTTGGTATGTTTAACATCTTTTCAATCTTCTTATAGCCATTGCCCTTCCTGTGAAGAGAAATCACCTCTTCTCTTGTCTTCCTGGACCATTCTCTTGACTTCACCATGTTTGTAAACACACCAGTAAATGTCTCGAGGGGGTGAGTATCACAGTCCTTTTAAATCTGCCTAATTGGTGCTTATTATGCTTGATTGCTGCTCCTTGACATCCACAGGTGTTTTCAATACCTGATCGAAAACACTTGAATGAACCTCTGTTCTTAAGAGTGGTAGTCTTTTAAGGGGTTGAATAATTGTGTAATTTAATACTGTATTACAAAAACAATTGATGTCATTTTAGTTGCATTTGGTTCTTTAAAAAGTCCTTGTAAGATTTCATTCTGAACACAATTACAAATGTACACTAAATTCCCTAAAACCCTTTACAGCATTGGGGGTTGAATAATTTTGAACACAACTGTATGTTGCTATATTTGTGCAGTCAGTTACTGAGCATAGAGTTGCACAGTGATTTGAGCGATCTCTGTATGTTTGTTACTCACTGTCCTCTTGCTCGTGCAGATACTTGTTACTGAGCAATCGATCAGTTTCTTTTTGGCTTTTGGTGTTCAGGTCTGTGCAGTGCGCACTCGCCTCCTCACCGCCCTCAGTATTGTCAGCTGCTGGGTGCTAAGATCTAGCAAGGTGTATACGGCTTTGTCTTCAGTGCTCAATCTTCCCTTTCATGTACTTGGTACTGTGTGTCTCTTGTTGGTATTGCCACCTTGTGCATCAATGGGACTGGATGTGATGCTAGACGTGTTTCAAACTGCCCTCCTACTCAGTAACGATCTCCGTCATATATAAGTACTGGGTGGTCCACAAGATCCATACTGGATTAAATGGACCATAAGGTACTATGTACTTAGCCTAATAATCCTAAACCTAAAGATGTCTACTGTAGATCCAATTTTTTAAGTACTAAGTCGGATACTCAAGCAAAAACAAAAATATACGGTATTTAACTGGTTTAAGACTTCTCAATGGGTTCTGTAGGAAAAATGGATCTTGCATGGACCAGAAAGTCTTTGCATGTAATGTCAACATTTCACATTTCTGATGGTTACATATGTGGATTAATACCTTAGGATACACCAGCTTCAGCAGCGTCTAATACAGACAAATACTGTACTTATTGCCTTCTGAATGGATGAGTATGGGATGCCTTAGGATTATAACAAATACCATATGAGAGATGAGGGCACTTCACCAACTACTGTACACTGTATTTGATAATGTGCCTTAAACGTAATTGCAAATGGCTACAGTTGCAATCAGAAAGGGAGGTGGCAATAAATTATTGTAGTTTTTGTTATTGCCTGTTGATTTAACCTCAAGTGGACAAATATGAACATTCTCTCAAGTGATAAACCCAGTAAAATTATATTTTTCTTTATAATGTGAGAAGATTAAAATTGTCTTTAGAACAACCCTTGCCTATATAGCATATGGAAGTCATACAGGAAGGTCCCTAATTTTGATCACTCTACATTAGATACAGAGGAGATTAAGGACTCAGAACTTCCTTTGGATGGGTGCCATGTAATACCACATATTCTATGCATCAACCATTGAATTTAAAATGAGCAGATTACCCAGGTCATAAAAAGTGATCCCGGGTGCTCATTTAGGAATGATTTAAGTATACAACATCAAATCTTTATGATACTGTAGTAAAGAACCAAGTGTAGCACTTTGTTGACATATCTTCTAGTATACCAGAAGTCAAGGTTTCCTGATACAGTATTGGAAGCCAAAATAAGGAGTGGATCAAAAAAAGGGAGAAAGTATAAAAGACAGATTGACACCTCCTACTTTTTAAATTCACTTCTGGTTTTGGCTTCTAAAACTGACCATGTGGCTGTACCCTATCTAAAACCAACATATAGAGGACAAATTTGGTCAATTTGTTAAACTGTAACTGTCTTCATGATCCATGACCCATTCTTTGAGCCCCTTGGGTCACATTTAGATAATCCCTTGCTGTCTTTGGGTGTGTAACAGAAGGCATAGTACAGAAATCAAGTTGGTCAAACAAAGTTAATATTGTGATGTAATATGTCTATACATAGCTATTCCAGCCAGAAACAAAAATACTTCTAAAATGACTTTTTCCTAAAGTCTACAGAAAATAAACACTAAAACATTGCTGCTCCCAATTTAATCTGATGGCTGTAAAACTGTCCATTAGAATTATGGGGAAAACTGTGACATTTTTCTTTCTCAGCTTCCTACTGCCCATACCTAATGGCTATACAAGAGCATCACTGGGAACGGAAGCCAGCGTGGCAGTAAATATGTCATATCCACTCACCAGACTGTCAGTTGACATAGTCCCCAAAGAGGTATCATGCATTCCTGAATTTTAGATTTTGCAAGAAAAATATTTAATTCTTATCAAGTTCCAAAACCAGTAGACTTTGAGGCACATTTGTCAAGGGCCAATTCATAGGTGCTAAACTGATCCAGTGCTTTCCTTGGCAATTGTATGTAATAAAGGTGTATATTCTATGAGCCGTGTGCTTTCTAGAGAGGCATTAAAGACCAGAAAAACTGTTACGCAGTGTGCAGATTATTAGACAATAGTTGGAGGAATTAAGTGATGTTGAAATGTGCAAGCCTATTAAATTACCACCTCTAAATGCAGGTGTCGGGCTAAGCTAATTTAAAGATATATGTATTATGATAGTCAAGCTAACCTTTGTTTACCCTACATGAGGCAGACACTAGTCACCTTCAGGGAGTTCACATGTGTTAGGGATATTTGTCTTGTGGGTGAAATTTCAGGATGAAACAAAAATGCACTCTAACCTTTAAAGGTGAACTTAATGTGACTTTCTCTAAACTTTTAAATACACATGTCCAACAGTTGAATGTTTCAGTACTTTTTGCACAACTTGCTGTTCTCTAACAAGGAGCTTAAAGGGGTTGTCCGAGTTATGGAAAAAAATATATATAGCACTAAAAATCTAATGGGCAGCAATATATAACAAAGCTAAGCAAGTTTTATGCAAAAAAATATATATATATATTTCCTCATTTCCCTGGTTCTCTTCTGGCCCTTTGATTACATGCAATAAAAACAACCTCTGCCCCTCCCCCTGCTCTGCTAAGGGAGTGGATACAGGAGCTGGCCTGAGTGACATGTCTGCCTGCTGGGAGACTCTGCAGCATGTTGCATGTGTAGGACTACAAGTCCCAGCTGTATAATGACACTGCTAAGGGAGTGGATACAAGAGCTGCCCTGAGTGACATGTCTGCCTGCTGGGAGACTCTGCAGCATGTTGTATGTGTAGGACTACAAGTCCTACCTGTATAATGACACTGCTAATACACACAGGATCTTCCCCCTACCTGAAATGCTCTCTCTAGTCCTTCAGCTCCTGTGCCCATAATTGTCACTGCTGCAGATACCCAGTGTGTGCAGCTGAAGGGGTTAAGAATCCTAGGGGAGAGAGCAGACGGCAGTGAAGGGGGGCGTGGCCAGCACAGTGACGTCTCGTTTACAGGCTTGTAAACGAAGTTTATCAGAGCAGGGAGAGAAGCTGACATCACAGGTCATGTGACCCTCAGTGAAATCTGAGAAACCAGCCACTGGAGATAAAGTGAGTTAATTGGAAAGCTGTTATATTTGCCCAGTTAGGAACATAGAAAGAACAAAAAAATAACTCGGACAACCCCTTTAATGGCAAAATTCACAACAGGTGTTTGATCTATGAATCGCCCAATAAATTTTTCTGGTTCAATTAGAATTGATTTTTAAACAGTAATCCTCATCATGCTGTTTACATTTTGACATCATGAGACCAGGATGACGCCCAACAATTGATCAACAGTACCTCACCATTGCGAGGCTTCAAGCAGGATCTTCTCAGACTGAAGTGGCCACTGAGCTTACAGTGTCACAGAGTGTTATCAGCAGGTTTCAACAGAGAGACAGGAAGAGTTACAGAAAGGCATAGAAGTGGACGTCCATCCCATAGTGATGACCGCTTCAATTTGAACAATATCCTGCGGAACCGGATGATGAATGCCACACAACTCAAGGCACATTTAAGGGAGGTGAGGCACCCAAGTGTCACGTCAGACCATTCAAAACCGTTTACATCAGCATTGTCTGCGGCTAGAAAGAAAAAAGACAATGCAACACCACTCTGCAAACACAAATAAAGTACAATAATGCCATAATTATAGAAAACATTCTGGTGCTAATGCTATGCTTATTTTACAAATTTGAGATTCATGGCAAATACATTTTGTACAAAATTATTTGGGCCCGTCTGCCAAACATCAAGGCGATCTCTATAAGACGGGAACCTAACACTAAATGCTACCTGTTATGTGCCATATAGGCCTCCATTTAATCTAGGGATGCAGGTAGCAACATGCATGCTGAGCCCACTCTATACCTCTCCTGGTACCAAATGGCTTCCAATAAATAAAATGAGAGCAGGCTACAGCTTTATATTGCTCTAATTAAAATCAGCCTATAGGGCAGACAGACTGGTCAGGGGTGCAAAACCAACCGTCAGTCAGCACATCCCAATGTGCAGGTGCACACTGCCATAGCTAAAAACACAAAGAAAGAAAACAATGCAGCAGCACTCTGCAAACACAAATAAGGTACAATAATGCCATAATCATAGAAAACATTCTGGTGATTTTAATTAGGGTAAGTATAAAGCTGTGGCACCAGGAGAAGTACAGAGTGGGCTCAGCATGCATATTGGTACCTGCATCCCTTGATTTAATGGAGGCTATTATGGCACCAAAAATGGTAAAAAGCAGAGTGGACCCAGCATGCATGTGGAACTGACACTTTCTGAATTTTATGGTGGCCATTATGGCACATAACAGGTAGTATTTAGTGTTAGGTTCCCATCTTATAGAGATCGCCTTGACATTTGGTAGACGGGCCCAAATAATTTTGAACAAAATCGAATTTGCATAATAAGCGTAGCATTAGCACCAGAATATTTTTTATAATTATGGCATTATTGTACCTTATTTGTGTTTTGCAGAGTGCTGCTGCATTGCCTTTTTTCTTTGTGTTTCTAGCCATGGCAGTGTGCACCTGCACATTGGGATGTGCTGACTGACCCCCTTTTTTTTGCAGTTGTACTGCAAGGGTACCTGACCACTGTCTGGCATGGGCCAGGGAGCATCTACGCTGGATAAGGGACCAGTGGGCCTCAGTGCTATTTACTGATAAAAGTTGATTCACACTGAACAGAAATAATGGCCGCCAGACGTCAAGGATAGCGCTATGCATCAGCCACTGTTGCCACCAGACGAGCCTTTGGTGGTGGTGGTGGTGGTGTTACAGTGTGGTCAGGTGTGACTACTCAATACATAACTGCCCTACACTTTGTGAATGGTACAGTGACAATCCCATACTACTTGAATAACATCATTAATTCAGTCATTGTGTCTCTGCATGAACAACACAGGCCTAATTTCATCTTCATGGACAACAATGCTCCAGCTCATCGAGGTTGCATCATTAGAGAATGGCTGCTGAAGACTGGGGTACCTCAAATGGGGTGGCCTGCACTTTCTCCAGACCTGAATCCCATTGAAAACCTATGGGATCAGCTGAGTCACTGTGTAGAGGCTTGTAACTCTGTACCCCAGAACCATGACTTGAGGGCCGCCCTTCAAGAGTGGGATGCCTCAGCACATGATAGGTTGACTTGTGAACAGTATACAACATTGTTATCAAGCTGTAATTGATGCCCAAGGTCACATAAAAAGTTTTTGAGACATTGACCTTTTTTGTGGAGGTATACCCACCACTGTTGTTAGATTTGTTTCAATCAATTGTTTGAGATGAGGAAATCACCATTACATGCTTCTACTTAAATGCCCTACATTCATGCTATAATATCACTGTATTGTGAACTTTTTAAGTTTTCAATAAATTTCACCCGAAAGTCAAAAATATCCCTAACTTTTTTTGAGTAGTGTACAAAGGTAGATTCAACAATGGATCATTCTGTCCTGACTTGTGCTACTCTCTTGAAACTTAAAAATTAGTTCTTATTGATCCAAATCCAATAAGATCATTGGGTGCATGTCACGAAGCTGTCACGACAAATCTCATCCACATTCTGCTGCTGTACAACACTGTGGGTTGGTCACACGCAAATCTATGGCAGCATATCTGCAGCACTAATAGGGCAAAATGAATGCGTCATTATTATAGTAGTAAATCCAAGTCTGTGTCAGCATTGCCCATTGGGAATAGTCTGTGAGGCACAAAGAAATCTCATGTTTGATTCATCTAGATGAAATACAGTTATTTACCATCAAACACATCAATGAGGCTCTGCCCATCTGTCAGCCCAGGCGATAAACTTATCCTCAAAGGCTTCTTAATGGCTCAAATAGCAATGTACAGTAAAGCATGTTTAGCTAAAGATATTGTCAAAAGAATATCTATATGGTTATTCTTTCTGTGAAATATGTATTGCAGGTTTAGCTGCATTTATAACACCAGTGGAGCAGCTTTATAGGTTACCTAGGTAGCAATAATAAGCGTCATTGTGCCAGAGCAGACCAATGGCTTATTTGGTTGTTTCTTTATCCCCTCAAACCCCTTTTCATTTGGGTTCTATCTACATTTTTTGCGGATAGCACACTGACCCATTAATTTTATCTATGTTATCTGCAGATTCCATGTGGCTGATTCACAAATTTATAGAACATTCTTGCCCGTATTGGAGACAAGAAAAGTCCTGTCTATTGACAGCAGTGAGAAAAATGTAGAATGCACATGGAAGGTGTCCATATTTTGGGGATCTGTTGTTTGCAGACCAAAATCTACACATAAACATGTTCATGAAGCCTAACAGAGAGCGCACCATGCAAGTGGTGGCAGACCCTCCTTATTCTGCTGCCAAGCGATGCTAGGGTGGCTTGTTCTTGTCACTGCCGGCTATTGGTTGCCCCCCCCCCCCCACACACACACACAAACACGTTACGGGTTGTTTTGATCTGCGCAACAGAGAGATGCAGCAGAGGCAGTCATGCGGGTAGGAGGAGCGATGCGGGTGCCGGGGGAGCGGGGAAAGTATAACCTGTATGAGGAAATTTTGGGCGGGAATTATAGGAGTTGGATAACCCCTTTAACAAGTAAAAGGAGCGACCAACCCTCATTCTCATTTCACTGGTTGTCAATGTATTTGAAAAGCTTGTTGTCAGACACATACAGTTTAGACGAGCTCCTATAGCTGTATCAGATTACTACAGCATATTACAGGGACAAACTCTGGGAAGAAACTGAGTTAGATTGAAGTATTCTAATCTATAACTTTTTTTTAAAATTATTTTATAGCTGTGTGCAGAGGT
The DNA here is from genome assembly GCF_905171765.1 of Bufo bufo. Lineage (NCBI taxonomy): Eukaryota > Metazoa > Chordata > Amphibia > Anura > Bufonidae > Bufo > Bufo bufo. The sequence goes on from NC_053389.1 coordinate 702,222,489, forward strand.
CGCGCTACATTTTTTCTGGAAGAGTAAAAATACTCCTCTTACCATTTTTGAGGAGTATTTTCAGCCAAAGAGGAGTACGAAAGTTACAGTAATTCAAATCGTTAATACGAAGGCCTGTATAACATTAAGGGGTTGCTATTTATACAGGGAAACCATTACTAGTGCTCTAGAACTGTCTTCCATGCATAAATAGCAAATTTAGACAATTTTTAATTTAGTTGAGGTCACTGTTGGGCTGAGGGGTCGGCACCACTGAGGTTACTGTTGCTCTGAGGGGTCGGCACCACTAAGGACACTGTTGGGCTGAGGGGGTCGGCACCACTGAGGTCACTGTTGGGCTGAGGGGGTCGGCACCACTGAGGACACTGTTGGGCTGAGGGGGTCGGCACCACTAAGGACACTGTTGGGCTGAGGGGGTTGGCACCACTAAGGACACTGTTGGGCTGAGGGGGTCGGCACCACTGAGGACACTGTTGGACTGAGGGGGTCGGCACCACTGAGGTCACTGTTGGGCTGAGGGGGTCGGCACCACTGAGGTCACTGTTGCAGTGATTTTATGAGATTTAAAGGGTTTGTCCTAAGATCGATATTTAAAGAGGACCCCGCACCTCTCCGGATTTCTCTGTTTTGGAAACTACTTGCACCCCCCCATGTAATAACAATCCTGGAGCATCTATTCTTATGACTATGTTGCACAATTCCTCTTATTTCTGTTATTAGTTATGAATGACTTTCTAGCAGTTTGCAGTGAAGGTCCAGATGGGGGTGTCACTGAACAGCCTGATATTCAATCAGTGCTGTTAACTGGTAACCCCCCGCTGGACCTTTATTGCAGACTACTCGCAATTTGTTCATAAGTTCTAGTAGGAATAATAGAGGAATGGTACAATATAGAGTCACAACAATTGATTCCCCAGAATTGTTATTGCATGGGAAATGCAAGTCGTTACTAAAACAGACATGTCCCCTTCAAGTACATGATCGCTGGGGGCCCCACCTTGGTTACCATGTTCTAGTGTTCTCTGGGTCAAGTATGGATAGGTAAATAGTGTTGATCTTGGGACAATCCCTTAAATATTTGCTGCTGTTTGTGCCGCTGGTCACTGGGGTTTGCCATCCATCACGTGGCCATTGCTGCCCACCAAAGTTACGTCCTTGTAGAGGAGCTCTCAGGTGGGTATGTCGGTGCCACCGGGGCTGTTGGTAGACTCTGAAGAGACCTGAGGCACTGGCAGAGCAGGACACAGGCACAATGGATGGTGGTGCATGCTGGTGCCAAGGGCACAAGCGAAAGACCCGGGCACATACCTCTGGTGCCAGCAGGGCCGGTTCTAGGTGAAATGGGGCCCTGGGGTGGAAAACAATAAGGGCCCCCCCCCCCCCACATGACACTTGCTGACTTTGACATCCCTTATTGTAAACAAATGCAAGTGGCAAAGCAAGATGTACAAGTAAAAATCCCCCCAAATGCACATTTCTCCAGTCCAACTGACTCCAAACAGAACCAGGGCGGGCTAGTACACTGGCACGGGTGAGATGGTGCCTGGGATGGATCCGACCCAGTTTAATCAACCAACCTACCAGACTGGGATGGATCCCGATCCATTTTAATCAACCAGTTACTGGTAGGTTGGTTGATTAAACTGGGTCAGATCCATCCCAGGCACCATCTCACCCATCCCAGTGCCAGTATGCCCGCCCACCCTGGCTCCCGGCGGTGTTCAGCATATATTGACAAGAATCTGGGGCATTACATGATGTAATACCACCCAACTTTCCTGCTGTCCAGCATTGCACATGCGCAGAGACATGCAGGGATGGACTGGGACAATAAAGTGGCCCTGGACTTCAGCCAGACCGGCCCACTGACCGGCCCACCGGGGGCGGAGCAAATAAAGGGGCGGGGCTCACATACATCCATTCAGCGGAGCAAATAGAGGGGCGGGGCTCACATCCATCCATTCTGCTAAACGGGGGGCGGAGCAGCAGTAGGGGCGGGGCTCATATCCATTTATTCAGGCGAGCCAGGGGCGAAGCACCAGGAGGGGAGGGGCTCACATTCATTCAGCTGCGCTGGAGGGCAAAGCAGGAGGCGGGGCTCACATCCATCTATTCAGCTGAGCCGGGGGCGGGGCTAACATCTCTCTTCAGTCTATCAGGGCCTCGCTGATAACCGCCCCGCCCCCGTCTGGTAGTGATGCCGCCGCTGCTGCGCTGGAGGGCGAAGCAGGAGGCGGGGCTCACATCCATCTATTCAGCTGAGCCGGGGGCGGGGCTAACATCTCTCTTCAGTCTATCAGGGCCTCGCTGATAACCGCCCCGCCCCCGTCTGGTAGTGATGCCGCCGCTGAGTGTACTGTGCGTGCAGGGGGGTCGTGCGGCCAGGGCCCCCTGATGGCGGCCCTGGCCGGCCCATAATTCGATCGGCCCACCGGGATTCTCCCGGTACTCCCGATGGCCAGTCCATCGCTGGAGACATGAGAAAAGTGTGAGGAAGTGAGTGCCCCCCTCCCCCATGCCATGCAGGACGGCTGGGAGACACCGACATTACTGCTATCCTGCATGACACATGTGCAGAGACAGGAGTCTCTGGGAAAGCTGGGTGACCCCCTCCCCTCTGCCTTTCCATGTTCTTATTATCTGCATTTATGCCTTGCAGGATAGCAGGAAATCTGAGTGACATTACATGATGTAATAGCACCCAGCTTTTCTGCTCTCCTGCATGGCACATGTGGAGACATGAGAATAGTCTGAGAAAGCTGAGTATAAGGCTACTTTCAGACTAGCGTTCAGAGCGGGTCCGTCTGATGTCTGCACAGATGGATCCGCTCCTATAATGCAGACGATGGGATCCGTCTGCATTATAGTTCAGAAAAAAATCTAAGTGTGAAAGTTAGTCAGACGGATCCGTCCAGACTTTACATTGAAAGTCAATGGGGGACGGATCATTTGAAATTGCACCATATTGTGTCATCTTCAAACGGATCCGTCCCCATTGACTTACATTGTAAGTCTGGACGGATCCGTTTGCCTCCGCACGGCCAGGCGGACACCCGAACGCTGCAAGCTGCGTTCAGGTGTCCGCCTGCTGAGCGGAGCGGAGGCTGAACGCTGCCAGACTGATGCATTCTGAGCGGATCCGCGTCCACTCAGAATGCATTGGGGCAGTACGGATCCGTTCGGGGCCGCTTGTGAGAGCCTTCAAACGGAACTCACAAGCGGAGCCCCGAACGCAAGTGTGAAAGTAGCCTAACACAACTCCCACCTCCCCTTATATCTTCTCCTACCTCTGCACTTGTGCCATACAGGACATCAGGAAAGCTGAGTCACATTACATAATAGCACCCAGCTTTCCTCCTGTTCTGAATGGCATATGTGCAGAGGAATAACCTGGGAAAGCTGAGTGACCTTCCCCCCTTCCACACATATACCCCTCTGCACTGTCCTCAACTACAAGTCGTCACTTCATTACTGGTGGGGTTGTGGCAATCCAGAGGAATCAGGCGGGAGGCGGAGCTAGGAGGCGGGGCTAGCAGAAGGGAGAAAGTTAGGAAGATAGATGGGGGGGGGGAAACTCTCCTCCACTGGGGGCCCCCCCTTCCTCACGGGCCCCATAGCAGTTGCGTGGTCTGCCTATGGTAGGTACGCCACTGCTTTGCTTCTCCTTCAATCCAAGTTCTCTGCTCTGGGCAGGGGGGGGCGGAGCCTGTGGCAACATAACATACGTCAGCCAGACGCTAGACGTGACTGCCTTGCCTGTGCTGTGCATGCCGCTGTTCCAGTCTCGGATCTCTTAAAGAGACAAGCAGCGCAGCCACAGCAGCCGCCGGCGTCCGGCAGGGGGCCCCTCCACTCCAGACTCCAGCCCAGTTTTAATTACATTACTGCGGCACGGCGCCACACAATAGAATTATAGATATAGTAGTAGTTGCGGCCGGGCCGGCACTGGGGGCCCCTAAGGAGTCGGGGGCCCGGGGGCAATTGCCCCCCTTGCCTCTATGGTAGCGCCGGCCCTGGGTGCCAGGTGCTCGCACCGCCACAGTAACATGTTGTGGATCTGGATGATGACATCACGCAGTGATAACCACCAGGCTCGCCTGTAGATCTAGGGAGCAGCAACCTTCGGCACTCCAGCTGCTGTGAAACTACAACACCCAGCATGCACACTTGCTCAGTTGTTCTTGTAACTCCTAAAGAAGTGAAAGGAGGATACTGGGAGTTGTAGTTTCAGCACAGCTGGAGTGGCTGAGGTTGCTGATCCCTGATCTAGAGGCTGTCATTTTGTGTTATGCTTGATCTTGCTATAAGGAGGAGTTTGTCTTCCATGACCCATTGCATCTCATGCCACAAAATTGCCACCGGCACCACCGCTGTGGTTATTGGATTATACAGAGGGACTGTATGTCCTGGAGGCTGTAAATGGCCACATGCAGTCCTTGTAGCACCATGTGTCGCCGCATTACAGAAGAAATCCTTATGGCACACAAGATCCCTAGTTCAGCGTCTGATGGTACCTGCTGCAATTAATTATCCTTGATGGATTCATAGGAAAGCTGACAGGTGACCTAGGTAGAGGTCTACGGGTGACAGGTCGGTCCGTTATGGAGGTTGTATGGAGGTCTCTTGTTGGCGTGTCCAGCGCTGGGACCCTCGCCGACTTCTATAAGCAGGAGTCTGAAGCGCTCAGCCACTTTTCCTCACTGCTGAGCGCAGTAGTGAGGACGGTCCCCTAGACCTTCTATTGAGGCCGTCTTCAGTACTGCACTCAGCAGGGAGGAGAGACGGCGCTCGGCCAAGCGCTTCAGACTCATCACTATAGGGTAAAAACAAGGCGCTTAGATCCGGGACCACCACTAAATTTCCCAGCAAGGCCACTTACACCCCCCCCCCCCCAGTGAGGATCGCGCGCCTCCTGGTGTATCATTACATTACCCTACCTCGTGAGATTTCCCTACACTGGCAGCCGCTCAAACTGACCAATCACAAAGCTCCTCACTGTAAGGAGCCTTGTTATTGGTTGTTTCAGGCAGCAGCAGCATCGCTGCGCTGCCTGTGCTGTTCACAGTGCTGATGAATGGCAGGGAAAAGTCTAAGGCGTATCGGTACACCTTAGACTTTTTCCAGGGAGTAAAATGGCCTGAACAGGCGTCTATGACGCTTGTACAGGCGTTATTGCGACCTCTGGCTGTATGATGGTTTTTCTTTGCGGAACAAGTTGTCGTTTTTAATCACACCATTTTGAGGTACATATAATTTGGGGGGGATGCAAAAAAAACAGCAATACCACAATATACATAACTTGTGGGGGGAAAAAGCAAGTTCTATTTTCAGCATAAATAACAGCATAATTTTACTCTCTGGGTCAGTACGTTTTACTACTTTTGCACAATAAAATTACTAATAAAAAAAATAAAATGTTTTTGCATCGTCACATCCCAAAATTTATTTTTTATTCTACAGAGCTATGTGAAGGCTTGATTTTTGCAGGACAACTTGTACTTTTCATTTGCATAATTTTGAGGTACATAACACTTTTTAAATGCTTTTTTTTGTGGTAACTAAGAAAAAAACTGCAATTCTGTAATTTCTTTTTACAGTGTTCACCATACAGGATAAATTACATGATAATTCTGTAGTGTGGGCCATTATGAACGCAGTGATACCAAATATGTGGAGATTTTATTTTAGCAATTTTTTTCATTGAAAATATTTTTTTCAATGGCAAAACGTGTTTCTTTAATTAAATAAAACTTTTTTTTAATCATTTACTAGTCCCACAAGGGACTTTTGATCGCTTCTCTAAATACATTGCATTGCTCATGCAATACAATAAATTAGGCTTCTTTCACATATGCGTTTTGGTTTCAGGTTTTGAGATCTGGCAGAGGATCTCAAAACCTCACCAGAAAGGTTACGTTTTGATTAAACATCAGGATGCATCTGTTCCGTTAGGATGCGGTTGTGTGAAATTGAAACGGAACAAATCAGATCTGTCACTAAATAACTTGAAAGTCAATGGGTGACGGATCCGTTTTTTTAGGATCCTAAAAAACTGAATCCGCCTCCATCGACTTACATTGTTTTTAGTGACGAATCTGGTTTGTTTTCTTTTCAATGACCAGACACAAAACCACAGCTTGCAGCGGTTTTGTTGCCGGTCACAAAATGGCATGCTGAAAGAACGGAAGGCATCCTGAATCTCTTTGGATTCAGAATGCACGGGGCCATAACAGAACCTTTTTCGCCCATTTATGAGATCCTCTGCTAGATCTTAAACCCTGAATGCCAAAACGCATATGTGAAAATAGCCTTATTCTGTCAATGCTATACTGACAGCCACCAGCAGACTCTGCCATAGAGGCACGGCCTGCTAATATATACTGCAGGAAGGGCTGGGGCCTTTATTAGGTTCCATCCTGCTGTGCACAGACAACAGCACCCCGCAGTCTCATTAATGGAGTGCCAATGAGTGTCAGCTCCCTCTGTAACCACTTAGATGCCACAATTGGTATTGACCATGGCATGTAAGGATTTAAGCAGCCTGGATCGGCTCTTCTGCCGAGTGGGGCCAGTAGAGGTCGGTTCTCTGAGCCCCTGCTCTCTGTTGCACGGGAAACCTATGCAGCACTTAGACAAGACCACCATAAAAAGGCAGCCTAGTATAAAGCCCCCTTATGACCACCATAAAAAGGCGTATTAGTGTTCACTAAGGGGTTAATGCCAGATACCTGCAAAATAGTGAATGTACCACTAGCCTGTAATAAATGCAATAATGGACCCGGGTTAATGTATTTGTCTGTACTATTTTGCACCTTTCTCAGCGGACCCCAATGTCTCTTTACTGTGCCTGTGTTATTGTGGTCCTTGGGGGCAGTGTCCTGGTATCAGTAAAGGGTGTTGGTCACTGCTAGGTAACACCAGCACACACTGATCCGGGGTCTCATTAGAGATGGCACTGGATCATACTGCTTGCCACAGCAGAGTATGAAGAATTCATGAGCCTAGTCAGTGGCCTAGCCTCTTGGGTGGAGGAGCAAGTGATCCTCCTGTTTCCGGTTTCCTCCGAGGCATGACATATACAATCCCTCTGTGAGAAGTTGGAGGCTGGGATCTTCAGAGGCTGAATCTATGCATCACCATGTTTCCATGAAAGGAAGAAGAAACGTATGGAGGGTATCCCTGGAGATGCTAGTGGTAATACACAGTAGCAGGTGGCAGAGGTGTAGCTTGGAAAAGCTTCTGAGAGATAATGCTGGGACATGTCCTGTGCAATTCTGGGAGTGTCTGAACGATCGGTTACTATTGTAACTCCTAGAATATTTACAATATACTCACCTTCTCAGATTTTTTTCAGGTCACCAGGGTCCTTGGTCCCCCAAACCTCCATGTCGTCAATGTGCAAAAATGACATTTTGTCCATAAGGAAGTCAGTGGAATAAGCAGCAATTGACCTGCATGGTGATGTGATTTTATTTCACTGTGCAAAACACACTAATAATTTAATTTAAATGAGTTCAGATTACAGGTTACTAACTATATACTATATTGTATTCTTTAAACTTTTTTGCAAAAGTCTATAAAAGGATTGACTGTATGTTTTATATATGTAATAGCAGTGTTAATTTATAGGGTACCACACTGAAGTTTCATGGTGGGCCATGGCTTATTCTCTTTTGCATGATCCTATTGTGCCCTCTGGTGGACACAAGGCAAATGACATGCATACAAATACAAATTTACTTTTTTATCACAGTCCTTTATTTCTGTAATATTGGAGAGCATTCTGGAGAGAAATAACTTATTTGTGTGGCTGTCATGGCCCATAAACAGGTAGGAACTAGTGTTAGGGACCACTCAAATGAGGCAACCTTGACGTGGTGAGTGGCTTATTACGCTTTGGCCAAAATGTACAACAATGTCTCATCCAGCATGGAGGCAGGGCAGAGTGCTGGATGTAGAGTGCAATCACATTTGCATTTTCCAACTTATTGCAATAGTTCCCGGAGTCACTCAGAGAATAACAAATATATTCAAATAATACTTTTACTCAGAAACAAGACTGATGGGTAATGTTGTTGGGACAATATTTAAAACCTTAAAATGAATGGCTTTTAAAATGCTAGTAGATTGGACATAAATGGACACATATAGGGTAAATTCCCATATTAAAATGGATGCTTGTGAATAAATCCATGTTTGTATGCAGTGGGTAGAGTTGTCAGATAACAATCATGTCCATTGATGTGCAGTTTTGTAGGTAAAGAACAGTATTATTGGTATTGCTATTGTTGGCATGGTATCATCTGCGGCCATCTCCACAAGCTGCGTGGTTGAGACCCACCCTAGTAACATTGTAACATATTTAATAAGGCCAAAAAAAGACATCTGTCCATGGAGTTTGGCCTGTTATCCGGCAAGTTGATCCAGAGGAAGACAAAAAAAAAAAAGGTAGAAGCCAATTTTCCCCACTTAAGGAGAAAAAAATTCCTTCCCGACTCCAATCAGACAATCAGAATAACTCCCTGGATCAACGACCCATCTCTAGTAGCTATATCCTGTAATATTATTACACTCCAGAAATACATCCAGGCCCTGTCACGGCGCGGTGTGAATAGTAAACTCCACACCGAACACAAGAGGGGAGGGAAAAGGTACTAGGCCTGGAAACTAGGCAAAGGTCACCACTTAGTGAATCTCTAAACCGAGCCCTGACTACTATCAATATGAACAGACCTCGATGGTAGGAATGTTCATACACTGGAACCTAGAGCCCTATCTGACCCTAATGGGCCCTGTAAATAGTGTCAGGACAAGATATGACCTGTTTCTTCAGCTGGGAAAGACTCCCTCAGGCCTAATACCAAAAGATAGGGGAATACAACGAACAAGAAATAGGGAAAAGACACTTAACTCCAAACTATGCGGACGAGCAGGAACTCAGAGGAGAACCAGACACCAGCGCTTCCACAAACAGAAAAGGAGCCATAAACTGCATAGCATGATGGGTGAGACCAGACTAATTAGAGGAGTTGGAATGACCTCTTAAGCTACACCTGAGACAAGAGGTCTGTCAGCTCACATGACGTGCAGCCAGATCTTCTGACCCCTGTCACAGGAGAGACCGTGACAGGCCCCTCTTGAACTCTTTTAGTGAACTCACTAACACCACCTCCTCAGGCAGAGAGTTCCATAGTCTCACTGCTCTTACAGTAAAGAATCCTCTTCTATGTTTGTGTACAAACCTTTCCTCCAGACGCAAAGGATGTCCCCTTGTCACAGTCACAGTCCTGGGGATAAATAGATGATGGGAGAGATCTCTGTACTGACCCCTAATATATTTATACATAGTTATTAGATCTCCCCTCAGTCATCTTTTTTCTAAAGTGAATAACCCTAATTTTGAAAATCTTTCAGGATACTGTAGTCCCCCCATTCCAGTTATTACTTTAGTTGCCCGCCTCTGAACCCTCTCCAGCTCTGCTATGTCTGCCTTTTTCACAGGAGCACAGAACTGTACACAGTACTCCATGTGTGGTCTGCCTAGTGATTTGTAAAGTGGTAGGAATATGTTCTTATCACGGGCATCTATGCCCCTTTTGATGCAACCCATTATCTTATTGGCCTTGGCAGCAGCTGCCTGACACTGGTTTCTACAGCTTAATTTGCTGTTCACTAAAATTCCTAGGTCCTTTTCCATGTCAAGTGTTACCGAGTGTTTTACCATTTAGTATGTACGGGTGACTTGCATTATTCCTTCCCATGTGCATAACCTTACATTTGTCAGTGTCAAACCTCATCTGCCACTTCTCTGCCCAAGCCTCCAATCTATCCAGATCCCTCTGTAGCAGTATACTGTCCTCTTCCGTGTTAATTACTTTACATAGTTTAGTGTCATCTGCAAAAATGTATATTTTACTGTGCAAGCCTTCTACAAGATTATTAATAAATATAGGACCCAAGAGAATAGGACCCAATACTGACCCCTGATGTACTCCACTAGTGACAGTGACCCAATCTGAGTGTTTACCATTAATAACCACCCTCTGTTTTCTATCACTCAGCCAGTTACTTACCCACATACAGACATTTTCTCCCAGTCCAAGCATTCTCATTTTATATACTAACCTTTCATGCGTTACAGTGTCAAATGCTTTGGAGAAATCCAGATATCCAATTCTCCCTGGCTATGAGCGGTGTGCTCTGATTGGATGCACTCACAGCCAGGGAGAAGAAAACCGCTCCAGTCTCCGCTTAGTATAACCAAGTTGGCTAATTAGAATATAAGGCGCCAAAATCAACATGGGACAACAGCGATGACAAAAAAAAGTGCGATGACATCAGTGGGGGCCGCCCTATAAGGTAGGACCCTAATTAGACTAGGGCTAAACAGATGAAAGGTCCTCTTTAACCTTTTATTCCCATAACGTATGTACCTCTCACAATAAAATTATAGGATGCTTTTAAAAATATCTCATTTTGTGGCTGTATTTTTATTTTTGAGGAATTTGTTTCAGTTAGTTAGGCCTATGGCCTCTCTTAGTTGTCCAAATTTAGCTTTTTTGAAGTTTGGTATTTTTGTTCCTCTCTTAAGAAACACTCTTTTGAATGACAATTGGAAGGTTATTACTTTATGGTCACTATTTCCTATGTGTCCCCCAACCTGCACATCTGTTGTTCTGTCAGGTCTATTGGTTAATACTAAGTCCGGTATGGCTGTCCCTCTAAGAAAATACATGTAAGAAATGCATGGACAAATGTTTGACACTAAGCAAAGGAATAGTGGAAGGAAGGGCTGGCGGGTATTACCTTGGCTTCTGGATTAGGCGAGCTAACCGAATCTGTGTCCCGTATGAAATAAAGCCTTTAGACAAACTATAAAATTTTAATATAAGCAATAGAAAAGGTATCCTAGACTGCACTCTGACCTATGATTAGAACTAGGGATGAGCTAATCGACTTCGGATGAAACATTGGATGCACCTTGAAACCGAACCCAAACCGAGTTTGGGAAATGTTTTTTTACAGTATAAATGAATTTCTGAAGTTATTATGCGAAGTCTCGCGAGTAATAACTTCGGCTCATCGGAGCCAATACATTCTAATACTGTACGGAGCGCTCGCTCCGTACAATATTGAAACAAAGTTTTATACAAATCGACTTTCGATGTTTTATCCGAAGTCGATTCGCTCATCTGTAATTAGAACATAGAAATATGTTCCTATAAACTTTTTGACAAAGACCAAGAGTATTTGGGACATTAATTCAATAGACAAAATTGGCATTAACGATGTGCCACTTTTAGAAGGTAAAATTCCACCATTAGACACTGATAAATATGTCACAGTGGAGACTAAAAAGCCATACCCAAGACAAAATTCACAATTGCATGTACTGAATGTCAAATATGGGGAAATTAATCTGAGGCAGTTTGCAGGAGTTTCTCTCTTTTAGTGCAACTAGGCAGCTGTGGTAATGTAATGTAGGAGTTTGTTAAATTGGGTGCATGAGTCTGCATTGGTGTGCTTTGTGCCAAATTTATCAAATGTTGCAAGTAGTTTGTTACATTTGTAGCATCCTTAAACCAAACACTTCTGTCTAGACATGCTACCCCAGGTTTTCTATGCTACCACTGACTTTGCCACTATTTTTGCGTTTTAAATGTATTTATTTTTTATAGCAGTGATAACTCTAACTAATTGAAGGGGATTAGCATAGTTATCTTTGTTAACCACCTCAGCCCCTATGGCTTAAACACCCTGAAAGACCAGGCCACTTTTTACACTTCTGACCTACACTACTTTTACCGTTTATTGCTCGGTCATGCAACTTACCACCCAAATGAATTTTACCTTCTTTTCTTCTCACTAATAGAGCTTTCATTTGGTGGCATTTCATTGCTGCTGACATTTTTACTTTTTTTGTTATTAATCGAAATTTAAAATTATCTGCCTGAATAGACGTATGAGGAGAAAATAATAAATAATTTATTAAATATTAAGGGGGAAACTGAATATCACGTCTGTGACTATCAGGCTTCCAGACTAGAATACAGTGATGTAGGAGAGGGATTAAATCCACACCACTGTAAAAGAGTCCGGACTAGAACCCTATCCAGCTAGCACTTTGGTGCCAATGTAAGCTGGCAAGGGAACAGGACACGGCTCTGAAGATTGAACCAGGCTCAGGTGTATATGGTATCGATCTACCTGGCTAGGTGATGTGGGATAGCTGACGAGTGACTAGAACCCCCTTAGGGTAAAGCATCCACCAGGTGTGTGTGGACGCTCACTCAGCCATCACCATCAGCCTAAATAAGCCTAAGGTATAGTGCAGATCACACACCCCATATATGCGAGTCAGCTGTAGCGCTGCTTCATTCAAAGTAACACCCTGCCTAGAGAGCCGTGTAACAAACACAGAATCACCGGCTCAACGCATTTCGCTATGGCCGTATGAGCCACAATTCATCAGGAGCGAAGCGAGAATCTCTGTTACAACAATGTATGCCTGTAGGGCAGAATCGCCTCACACTGTTGTGTGTAGAGGCATTCGGCGCTGTGATGGCCGTACGCGGCCGCTTGAACGCCGAAAAGATATTAAGTAAACCCCGCCTACAAAGGGGGCGTGTGCAAGCGCTCGGTCGAATCAAGGAAAGGCGCGTCATCTGACATACACCTCTGATCCGCCCAGTGCCCTCATCCCCGTACACGCCTCCATGCTAGCACAACAAGTGCCCATGTAAATAGGGGGAATCGAAAGTCGCGGCTGCAATTTAGTCACCTATACGCCTGACACTGATGTCAGCCGAATCGAGAGGACACAAGTTGGTGACATCACGGTAAGTATATCTGCATGTACAAAAGGAAAGAACCGTATCCAACAGGCATGAATAGAAGGAAAATAGCAAACATAGTGACATAGGACCAAGATGCAGGCCACGCCTCCATAAATCCAGTATATCTATGCAGAGGGACTAATGGAGACACAGGGGGCATTACATCTAACATGATGGCCAAAATTTACAGCCAAAAGATATTTAACCATATAGATGCACGCAACACACAAATATTGTGGTACCTATGGCTCAAATGAAGCATGAGTACGAAATTGCTTCATTTAACCCATTAGGGTGCATGGTTTGTAATCTGAAGATCCACATCGCTTCTTTTTGGAGCAATAATGTATCTATATCTCCACCGCGTATGGATCTTTTTGGCATAACAATGCCCTGGACCCTCAGAACATCCGGATTCCCAGCGTGTACATCCCGTACATGGCGTGACACCGTAGTGTCTCTTGAGTTCCGGATGTCCGATAGATGTTCTCCAATCCTACGCCTCAATTCACGCTTGGTCTTGCCCACATACTGAAGGCCACAGTTACAGGTAATAAGATAAATTAGACCCACCGAGGTGCATCTAATAAAAGACCGAATCTCATATCTTATTCCACTAGTGGCACTGGTGAAAGAATCTCCTTTGGTGATGAATTTGCATATAATGCACGAACCACAGGGGAAATTACCTTTCGCTGAATTTTTGAGCCATGTTTCAGGAGTGGGCCGAGTGTAGAGGCTATGTACCAATCGGTCACGTAGATTGGAACCACGTCTGTACGTGACCAGTGGGCGATCAGATAGGGATGATCCAATTTCAGGGTCCGATTGTAGAATGGACCAGTGGTTCCGGAGTATTTCCTGAATTTGGCGGTGGGCCTTATCAAAGTTAGCCAAGATATGTGGTGCCATATCAACATTATCCCTATTTCTAGGGGTCAGTAACTGGCTACGATTTGTGCTCATGGCATGATGGTACGCCTTTTTCAGGGTGTACTCTGGGTATCCCCTGTTGGTAAACCTGTGTTTCAGGTCCAAGGCTGCCGCCTTAAACTGACCAAGCTCCGAACAGTTTCTCCTAGCCCTGAGATACTGTCCCTTAGGGATACCCCTTCTCAGGGCCAGGGGATGTCCGCTCTCCCAATGTAGGAGACTGTTGGTCGCAGTTTGTTTCCTAAACAACTTGGTAGTAAGGCGCCTGTCAGCACCTATTGAGATGCTGAGGTCTAAAAACGTAATTTGGCTCTCCTGTATCTCTGATGTAAAAAAGAGACCAATTACGTTAGTGTTTAGTGTCTCCACAAATTCAAGAAAACCCTCTCTAGTACCGTTCCACAAAATCAAGATATCATCCAGATATCGAATCCACAATTGGATACAGGATGTATACGGATCATTAGATTCCGCAAACACCACCTCCTTCTCCCACCAGCCCAGGAAAAGGTTTGCGAAGGTAGGGGCACAGGGACTGCCCATCGCAACCCCCCTGAGCTGGTGGTAGATACGTTGGTCAAAGAGGAAGATGTTCCGTGTCAGGATAAAATCCAACAATTGCATAATGAGAGCATTATGGCGGCGACACTGATCCCCCCTCTGCCGGAGGAATGTCTCCACCGCTTTACACCCCAATTCATGTAGTATAGAGGTGTAAAGGGCTTCGACATCCAGACTAGCCAACCATATGTTCTGGTCACAATATATCCCATCCAGTCTCTGCAGTACATCCATAGTGTCACGGGCATATGAGGGCAGACTCACCACAAATGGACGCAGGATGGTATCCACATAGATACTTATATTTGCAGTGAAGCTGCCCATGCCCGAAACAATCGGTCTGCCTTTCAGAGAGGGACCCTGTTTATGTAGCTTAGGCAAGCTGTAGAATGTAGCGAGAACAGGGAATTTGGGTAATAAAAATTCATATTCTGTCCTGCTAATTAGTCTCTCTTGCAGAGCATACTGCAGTATCCCTGCCAATTGGGACTTGAATGTCAATGTCGGGTCAGAACTCAAGGTTTTATACGTTTTTTTATCCTCCAAAAGTTCGAGGCACATGGAACGGTAGTTTTCTTGGTCCATGACAACAATGTTGCCGCCCTTGTCAGAGGGCTTAAAGACAACACTGCTGTCATTTTCCAGCTGTTCCAGTGCCACTCTTTCCTCAGGCTTCATATTGTCATGCCCAAGGTTCAGTCCGTCAAGTTTCTGAAGATCCCGAATCACCACATTAATAAACGTATCAATCGGGGAATTGTCATTGAGGGGTGGGAATAACTTAGATGGATTCTTCAAGTCTGTATATGGACCATCACCTATATTCCTATCCCCCTCCTCTGACAAACCCGCCAGAAGGTTTACATCCTGCAAATCTTCCATGTTGATACCCAATTCCAGACACTGTCGTTTATTATGCAATGAAAAGAACTTTTTCCACTTAAGTTTGCGTGCATATAACTGCAGATCCTTGATCCAATAAAACAAATTACATTTTTGGAGGGGTACAAACGATAAACCTTTTTGAAGGACCTCTAGTTGTAAAGGAGAGAGATCCCGTTTGGACAGATTAACAACCTGTAGTTCATCTACTTTGGATCTACTGGGGGTCTTCTGTAACGTAGGAGGTAGTCGGATACCGGTGGGGTCTGATCTAAAAAAAACCCACGTGAGCCTCTTCCTCCTCTACCACCCTGTTTGGGTCCCCGTGATCCCTGAGGTCTTCTATTCGTGTTAGCTCGTCCGCGGGATGGTAAAATAACTCGTTCACCGTCTGTGTCACATTCAGAGGAAGACAAATCCGTGTCTATCTCGGAAGTGACCTGGCGTTTTTGGCCAAATTCAAGTACTCGCCCTTCTTTGAAGTCATTAGTATCCCTATTATATAGAAAGTGTTTTCTCTCTTTGATTTGAGCAGTGAAACGCTCTATATTTTGCTGTAAGAGTGTTTCTTTTTTGTTAAAGTCACTATGTTCGCTAAATTTCTTTGCCTGTACAATGCTTTCCTTCAATTCTGTCTCGCTCACTAATAATAGTCGTCTCTCTTCTTCTAATAGTAACCGCATTAAGCGGAGGGAGCCTGCAATGGATTCTTGCTCCCATTTTTTGAGGAACTCCTTTGAGTGTACACGTGCTGTAGGGAGGATAGGACTTCTAAGACCTCTTGGAACTATATTATTGTTTATATAAGTATCCACCAGCATCGAACATGATCTTTATAGATACGGTTCAGGTGTTTAAATGATGCGGTAATACTAATTTGTGCTGTCTGTGAAGGCAGCTCCTTTTCCGTGAACACCTCCTTGGGATCTCCCAGCCAGCATTCAGAGCTCAGGTCATTGGACAGAAAGCCTGCCATTCCCCACCCAAGGATATATTCTACCAAAAATCAAATCACAATAATATAGGAAAGGAAATTTTACGTCTTACTAATATATAAAATTATCTGCCTGAATAGACGTATGAGGAGAAAATAGTAAATAATTTATTAAATATTAAGGGGGAAACTGTGTACCTTTCAGGCTTCCAGACTAGAATACAGTGATGTAGGAGAGGGATTAAATCCACACCACTGTAAAAGAGTCCGGACCAGAACCCTATCCAGCTAGCACTTTGGTGCCAATGTAAGCTGGCAAGGGAACAGGACACGGCTCTGAAGATTGAACCAGGCTCAGGTGTATATGGTATCGATCTACCTGGCTAGGTGATGTGGGATAGCTGACGAGTGACTAGAACCCCCTTAGGGTAAAGCATCCACCAGGAAATTCAGGAAATACTCCGGAACCACTGGTCCATTCTACAATCGGACCCTGACATTGGATCATCCCTATCTGATCGCCCACTGGTCACGTACAGACGTGGTTCCAATCTACGTGACCGATTGGTACATAGCCTCTACACTCGGCCCACTCCTGAAACATGGCTCAAAAATTCAGCGAAAGGTAATTTCCCCTGTGGTTCGTGCATTATATGCAAATTCATCACCAAAGGAGATTCTTTCACCAGTGCCACTAGTGGAATAAGATATGAGATTCGGTCTTTTATTAGATGCACCTCGGTGGGTCTAATTTATCTTATTACCTGTAACTGTGGCCTTCAGTATGTGGGCAAGACCAAGCGTGAATTGAGGCATAGGATTGGAGAACATCTATCGGACATCCGGAACTCAAGAGACACTACGGTGTCACGCCATGTACGGGATGTACACGCTGGGAATCCGGATGTTCTGAGGGTCCAGGGCATTGTTATGCCAAAAAGATCCATACGCGGTGGAGATATAGATACATTATTGCTCCAAAAAGAAGCGATGTGGATCTTCAGATTACAAACCATCCACCCTAATGGGTTAAATGAAGCAATTTCGTAATCATGCTTCATTTGAGCCATAGGTACCACAATATGGATACACTCCTTTGTGTGTTGCGTGCATCTATATGGTTAAATATCTTTTGGCTGTAAATTTTGGCCATCATGTTAGCTGTAATGCCCCCTGTGTCTCCATTAGTCCCTCTGCATAGATATACTGGATTTATGGAGGCGTGGCCTGCATCTTGGTCCTATGTCACTATGTTTGCTATTTTCCTTCTATTCATGCCTGTTGGATACGGTTCTTTCCTTTTGTACATGCACATATACTTACCGTGATGTCACCAAATTGTGTCCTCTCGATTCGGCTGACATCAGTGTCAGGCGTGTAGGTGACTAAATTGCAGCCGCGACTTTCGATTCCCCCTATTTACATGGGCACTTGTTGTGCTAGCATGGAGGCGTGTGCGGTGATGAGGGCACTGGGCGGATCAGAGGTGTATGTCAGATGACGCGCCTTTCCTTGATTCGACCGAGCGCTTGCACACGCCCCCTTTGTAGGCGGGGTTTACTTAATATCTTTTCGGCGTTCAAGCGGCCGCGTACGGCCATCACAGCGCCGAATGCCTCTACACACAACAGTGTGAGGCGATTCTGCCCTACAGGCATACATTGTTGTAACAGAGATTCTCGCTTCGCTCCTGATGAATTGTGGCTCAGACGGCCATAGCGAAACACGTTGAGCCGGTGATTCTGTGTTTGTTACACGTTTCTCTAGGCAGGGTGTTACTTTGAATGAAGCAGCGCTACAGCTGACTCGCATATATGGGGTGTGTGATCTGCACTATACCTTAGGCTTATTTAGGCTGATGGTGATGGCTGAGTGAGCGTCCACACACACCTGGTGGATGCTTTACCCTAAGGGGGTTCTAGTCACTCGTCAGCTATCCCACATCACCTAGCCAGGTAGATCGATACCATATACACCTGAGCCTGGTTCAATCTTCAGAGCCGTGTCCTGTTCCCTTGCCAGCTTACATTGGCACCAAAGTGCTAGCTGGATAGGGTTCTGGTCCGGACTCTTTTACAGTGGTGTGGATTTAATCCCTCTCCTACATCACTGTATTCTAGTCTGGAAGCCTGATAGTCACAGACGTGATATTCAGTTTCCCCCTTAATATTTAATAAATTATTTATTATTTTCTCCTCATACGTCTATTCAGGCAGATAATTTTATATATTAGTAAGACGTAAAATTTCCTTTCCTATATTATTGTGATTTGATTAATCGAAATTTAACGATTTTTTTGCAAAAAAATGACATTTTTCACATTCAGTTGTAAAATTTTGCAAAAAAAACGACATCCATATATAAATTTTGCTTTAAATTTATTGTTCTACATGTCTTTGATAAAAAAAAAAATGGTTTGGGTAAAAGTTATAGCGTTTACAAACTATGGTACAAAAATGTGAATTTCCGCTTTTTGAAGCAGCTCTGACTTTCTGAGCACCTGTCATGTTTCCTGAGGTTCTACAATGGCCAGACAGTACAAACACCCCACAAATGACCCCATTTCGGAAAGTAGACACCCTAAGGTATTCACTGATGGGCATAGTGAGTTCATAGAACTTTTTATTTTTTGTCACAAGTTAGCGGAAAATGATGATTTTTTTTTTTTTCTTACAAAGTCTCATATTCCACTAACTTGTGACAAAAAATAAAAAGTTCTATGAACTCACTATGCCCATCAGCGAATACCTTGGTAAGGAGTTTGAAATCAAATTCTGTAATAAATGGCCGGTGAAATCCGAAAGGTGCTCTTTGGAATGTGGGCCCCTTTGCCCACCTAAGCTGCAAAAAAGTGTCACACATGTGGTATCTCCGTATTCAGGAGAAGTTGGGGAATGTGTTTTGGGGTGTCATTTTACATGTGGAATATGAGACTTTGTAAGAAAAAAAAAAAAAAAATCATAATTTTCCACTAACTTGTGACAAAAAATAAAAAATTCTAGGAACTCGCCATGCCCCTCACGGAATACCTTGGGGTGTCTTCTTTCCAAAATGGGGTCACTTGTGGGGTAGTTATACTGCCCTGGCATTCTAGGGGCCCAAATGTGTGGTAAGTAGGTAAATGACCTGTGAAATCCGAAAGGTGCTCTTTGGAATATGGGCCCCTTTGCCCACCTAGGCTGCAAAAAAGTGTCACACATGTGGTATCTCCGTATTCAGGAGAAGTTGGGGAATGTGTTTTGTGTGTCATTTTACATATACCCATGCTGGGTGAGAGAAATATCTTGGCAAAAGACAACTTTTCCAATTTTTTTATACAAAGTTGGCATTTGACCAAGATATTTCTCTCACCCAGCATGGGTATATGTAAAATGACACCCCAAAACACATTCCCCAACTTCTCCTGAATACGGAGATACCACATGTGTGACACTTTTTTGCAGCCTAGGTGGGCAAAGGGGCCCAAATTCCTTTTAGGAGGGCATTTTTAGACATTTGGATACCAGACTTCTTCTCACGCTTTGGGGCCCCTAAAATGCCAGGGCAGTATAAATACCCCACATGTGACCCCATTTTGGAAAGAAGACACCCCAAGGTATTCAATGAGAGGCATGGCGAGTTCATCGAAAAAAAAAAAAATTGGCACAAGTTAGCGGAAATGGATTTTTTTGATTTTTTTTCTCACAAAGTCTCCCTTTCCGCTAACTTGGGACAAAAATTTCAATCTTTCATGGACTCAATATGCCCCTCAGCGAATACCTTGGGGTGTCTTCTTTCCAAAATGGTGTTATTTGTGGGGTGTTTGTACTGCCCGGGCATTTGAGGGTCTCCGCAATCATTACATGTATGCCCAGCATTAGGAGTTTCTGCTATTCTCCTTATATTGAGCATGCGGGTAATGAGATTTTTTTTTTCTGTTCAGCCTCTGGGCTGAAAGAAAAAAATGAACGGCACAGATTTCTTCATTCGCATCGATCAATGTGGATGAAAAAATCTCTGCCAAAAAAATAAAAAGGAGGGGAAAGGCGTCTGCCAGGACATAGGAGCTCCGCCCAACATCCATACCCACTTAGCTCGTATGCCCTGGCAAACCAGATTTCTCCATTCACATCAATCGATGTGGATGAATAAATCATTGCCAGGATTTTTTTTTTTTTATATATATACAAAGTGTTTGCCAAAGTATATGAACACCGCTACCTCCTCAGCTCATATGCCTCGGCAAACGTATCTTTTACTGCAGAGGAGAAATCTCGTCTTGCAGCGCCGCATACACCGACTTGCGTGTAATCTGACAGCAGCGCAATGCTTCTGTCAGAATGCACATCAGTGCTGCAGCTAGTCGATCGGTTGGTCCACCTGGAAGGTAAAAAAAACAAAACAAAAAAGAAAAAACCAGGCCGCAACGCAATAAATTTATTAACTTTAGAACAGAACATATTAACTTTTTTTTACTTTTTTACTTACCAGTAATTTTTTTTTTGTTTAGTTTTTTTTACTTTATAGAACAAACCTCTCCTTCCCCATGGGACAATGTGCAAAGCGCAAATCGCCCAAAGATGTGGCGAAGTACGTTATGCACTTTATCCCAGGTGAAAGGAGAGGTTTGCAGCAGCTGTGAGTAAAAGGGCCCTAATAGCCCTGTGTGCCTGTCCTGTGAGATGCAATCCCTATGCTAGGTGTACCTGTGTGTGGTACTTCCGGAAACACTCTCCTAAGCATAGGGCAGGGTGGTCAGGACAGTCAGGACAGAAATAGCGGGTGTCACGCCTTATTCCACTCCTGCTACAGACACAACATTTTTTTCGGGTGGCGGTTGGGTTGAGGTACCAGCAACGACACTGGGGAAATGTCGCTCGTGTAGACGGCTAACTACACTGGTGGATGGGGCCAGGAGGATACAGGAGGTTCTCGATGATCTCTTCCTGGAATTTGAGGAAGGATCGCCTTACTGTAGAGAACAAAACTATTATACAGCGCCAATTGAATTAAATATACAGACACCTTCTTATACCAGCGTCTGGTTCTGCGGGAAACTAAATAGGGAGCCAACATCTGGTCATTGAAGTCCACCCCTCCCATGAGCGCATTATAGTCGTGGACTGAGAGGGGCTTTTCAATGACACGGGTTGCCCTTTCAATTTGGATTGTCGTGTCTGCGTGAATGGAGGAGAGCATGTAAACGTCACGCTTGTCTCTCCATTTCACCGCGAGCAGTTCTTCATTACACAAGGCAGCCCTCTCCCCCCTTGCAAGACGGGTGGTAACGAGCCGTTGGGGGAAGCCCACGCGACTAGTTTGCGCGGTGCCACAGGCGCAAATCCGTTCTAGAAACAAATGCCTAAAGAGGGCCACACTTGTGTAAAAATTGTCCACATAAAGATGGTACCCCTTGCCGAATAAGGGTGACACCAAGTCCCAGACTGTCTTCCCACTGCTCCCCAGGTAGTCAGGGCAACCGACCGGCTCCAGGGTCTGATCTTTTCCCTCATAGATCCGAAATTTGTGGGTATAGCCTGTGGCCCTTTCACAGAGCTTATACAATTTGACCCCATACCGGGCACGCTTGCTTGGGATGTATTGTTTGAAGCCAAGGCGCCCGGTAAAATGTATTAGGGACTCGTCTACGCAGATGTTTTGCTCAGGGGTATACAAATCTGCAAATTTCTGGTTGAAATGGTCTATGAGGGGCCGAATTTTGTGGAGCCGGTCAAAAGCTGGGTGGCCTCTGGGACGGGAGGTGGTGTTGTCGCTAAAATGCAGAAAACGCAGGATGGTCTCAAATCGTGTCCTGGACATAGCAGCAGAGAACATGGGCATGTGATGAATTGGGTTCGTGGACCAATATGACCGCAATTCATGCTTTTTAGTTAGACCCATGTTGAGGAGAAGGCCCAGAAAAATTTTAAGTTCGGAAACTTGGACTGGTTTCCACCGGAAAGGCTGGGCATAATAGCTTCCCGGGTTTGCGGTTATAAATTGTGTGGCATACCGGTTTGTGTCTGCCACGACTAAGTCCAAGAGCTCCGCAGTCAAGAACAGCTCAAAAAATCCCAGGGCCGAACCGATCTGAGCTGTCTCAACCCGAACTCCAGACTGGGCGGTGAAAGGGGGAACTACTGGTGCGGCTGAAGTTGGTGACTGCCAATCAGGGTTTGCCAGCACCTCAGGGACTCTAGGGGCTCTACGGGCCTGTCTGTGCGGTGGCTGCGACGGGGTAACTACTGCACGTGCCACCGTACCAGCTTCAACTGCCCTTCTGGTGCTCGCTACTTCACCAGGTTGTACGGCAGTGCTGGTACTAGGTCCAGGAAGGGCTGCGCTGCTGGTGTAAGCCTCACCACGTGATCCGGCAGCGACAGCCCCACTCTGCTGCTCTTGAAGCGGATCCTGCGCAACCTGTGGTCTAGCAACACGGGGCCGGGTACGCCTGGTTCTATCAGGGACCTCCTCGTCCGAACTTTGGGTCAGAGAGCCACTGCTTTCTACAGGTTCATATTCTGACCCGCTAGATTCGTCAGATGAGGGTTCCCATTCCTCATCCGACTGGGTCAGAATCCTGTAGGCCTCTTCAGAAGAATACCCCCTGTTTGACATTTTGGACTACTAAATTTAGGGGTATTCCCTGAGACTACCCAAGAAAAAAAGCAAGCCTGTCTTACAAAGGGGAGGCTAGCGAAGTACCGGAGGCCGCTGCCGTTGATAAAAAATATCAAAACTGATTTTTTTATCGCCGCAGTGCGTGTAAAGTGAATGTGCAGTGATCAAAAAATAATAATTTTTTGTCACTGCGGTGGGGCGGGCGTGGGTGAACGCACGTGTGGGCGACCGATCAGGCCTGATCGGGCAAACACTGCGTTTTGGGTGGAGGGCGAGCTAAGGTGACACTAATACAATTATAGATCTGACCGTGATCAGTTTTGATCACTTACAGATACTATAAAAGTACAAATGCTGATTAGCGATACGCTAATCAGCTAATAAAAGTGACTGCGGTGCGGTGGGCTGGGTGCTAACTGACGCTAACTACCTAACCAAGGGGCCTAAACTATCCCTAAAACCTAACAGCCAATACTAGTGAAAAAAAAATCGACAGTTTACACTGATCACTTTTTGTCTTTCACTAGTGATTGACAGGGGCGATCAAAGGGGTGATCAAAGGGTTAATTGGGGTGCAGGAGGGTGATCTGGGGCTAAGGTGTAGTGTTGGTGCTACTCACTGTGAAGTCTGCTCCTCTGCTGGATCCAACCGACGAAAAGGACCAGCAGAGGAGCAGAGAAGCCATATAACAGATCATATTTACTAATATGATCTGTTATATGGCTTGTGATTCGATTTTTTAAAAATCAGCAACCTGCCAGCGACGATCATTGGCTGGCAGGTTGCTGATGCAATTCTCCTCGAACTTTTGCCGGCCCGCGATGCGCATGCGGGCTTTGACCGAAATCTCGCGTCTCGCGAGAGGACGCGCCGGCGCGTCCAAGCGGAATGAAACAACCACCTCCAGGACGCGTCGCTGCGTTCGGCGGTCCGGAGGTGGTTAAAGGGGTTATCTGAAATTAACTTCAGGATAGGCCATCAATGTCTGATCGGTGGGGGTTCAACTCCTGACACCCTTGCAGATCAGCTGTTTGTAAAGGCTGCGGTGCTCCGATGCGTACTGCAGCCTCCTCACAGCTTACCAAGCACAGAAATGTACATTACAGTATATAGCGACTGGCTGTGTTTTGTATTGTAACCCAGACCCATTCACTTAAATGGGACTGAAAAGCACCTAGGCCATGTGACCAATGAACGAGACGTCACTGGCCTAGGAAGACACTAAAGCCTCTTCAAACAGCTGAGTGGCAGGGGTGCAGGGAGTCAGAACCCCACTGATCAGATATTGAAGACCTATCCTGAGGATAGGCTATTCATATCAATGTCACGGATAACCCCCTTAACATGGCTAACCATACTAACTTTCCCACCAACTGGAGAGAGGAGTGTAAAAATCCAAAAAGTCCCAAAGCCTTACTTTTGAAAGCAACTCTGGAGTGCATGATCCCGTGATGTCTTTAGAGAAATAGCTCTGTTGATTCGAAATTTAAGAAATGTAGACTGCACACCATTGGTGCTCAACTAAACACATTAGGCAGGACTTAAAGAGGACCTGTCACCAAAAAATGCTATGTAATCTGTAGACAGCATGTTATACAGCAGAAGGAGCTGAATAGATTGATATATAGTTTTGTTCTTAAACATTAAGTAAAACTTGTAATTTATACATTTAAATCTCAGCTTTTTTTATACTTAAGACCACCCCATGTAGAGCTATCTCTGTATACACATTTAGGGTACATTTAGACAACTGTATGTGTTTTGCGGTCCGTAAATTGCAAAACACGGATACCAGCCGTGTGGTGTGCTGTCCGCATCTTTTACAGACCCCCTGAAATAAATGGGTCTGTAAATCGAAATTGCGGAATGGATGCAGACCCATAAATACAGTCGTGTGACTGTACCCTTACACAGAGAATGCTATCAATCACTGATAACAGCTCCCCCGTATACAACGGAATTCAGAAAAAGCTGAGATTTAAATGAATAGATTATCAGTGGTTTCTTAATTTTTTCCCACAAAACTACATATCAGTCTGATCATCACCTCCCGCTCTATAACGTGCTGCCTGCAGATTGCACTGCATCATTTGGTAATAGGTTCTCTTTAATTACTGCTCTTGATACCATTAAAAAGACGGCACACCCCATTTAGCTGGAGTAGGCATGAACACACACATCTCACGATCACAGCTGAATTTATTTTACTTAAAACAGGTTTGGACTTAGCAAAGGAATGAAAAAATAAAACCTTCTCAAAACAGATGTTCCAAGATTTGTTATTTTTGGCAAAATGTACTGTATATGTAAAGAACGCAGACTGCAAATAAAGTCATATAAACATGCCAAAATGTAGGTAGATATACCATACGTAAGCATACACACGTGCATGAATATACTCACAACTCTTCACAAGGAAATGGACACAATGTCACAGCGCCCCCCAGTAAAGAAGTGCTATCAAATGATAGCTTAGGGCGGGGTCGCATCAGCGTTAGGTAATTCCGTTATAACTGGGTTATAAAGGAATTTTAGGACGGAATGCAACATGGAAGCCATTAAGAGGCATTCTGTTTTGCTCCATCCTAATACATTTCTATAGGCACAAATAATGGTTCGGTTTTTTCTGTTATGCATGACGGAATAAAAAGTCCTGTTGAAAGTTCCTAAACGTTTTGTGTAGATTAAATCTGTGTACACCATTAGTCTCATGATTTATTTGCATCTTTAATTGACAAAAAAATACATAGTCAGTTATGAAAATGTAAAGTGGAAGCCCAATAGGCCTGCTGCAGTGGGAAGACAGCAGAGAGGCTGCTCCTTGCCACAGGAAGCAGACTGCTTATTAGAAATATGGTGCAGTAGTGTGTGTGTCTAACACATTCCAGGCCGGGAGAACACCCAATTCCAGGCTGCAGATCAGGCCTATAATGTAGTAACTGGAGAGAAACATAGAGATGTAACAGCAGCCGTGGACATCTGAAGATAGTTGTGTATGGAAGTGAAAGCGACAGCTATATGGGATGGCCCTTTTATATGAGATGGCTGTACAGGTGAAGAACTGCATTGACCAAAGTGCCAGGTAAGAATCTAGGTCTCTTAAGAGGAGGCAGTTGGGTTATTGTTGCCAGGCCGAAGAGAATAGTCCAAGTCACTATAGACCTAGTTAGCTGCCGGGGAACACTGAAGCAGGAGAACAGTAAGGCCCAAGGAAAGTCTGACCACTGTAAAGACAGGAGACCCTAAGTTAAGACACCTGAGGCCTAGTTGCCTAACATTACTCTAGGATTAGGTATATCCCCTTGAGACTAGTAGTACTACAGTGGTATGGACTGCAAAGAGGGACTGTAAATAGTTAAAGAGAGAAAACCTTTATGCGAGTACCAATAAGCCTATTTTGCCTCTGGACTACAGACCTGTGAACATCAAGACTATGGGCCAGATTTATCATTAGCTCAGGTCAGAATAATGGAGTGAAAAAGTCCCCAAAAAAAGTCCCAAACGCTAAAACTGCGCACAAATTTGCGACTTTTTTCTGCTCTGCACTATGCTCGCCAGTTTTCTGAAAGTGGGCGTGTTTTCTTATGTAAATGAATCTCTAGACAGATTTACTATTGGGATTACTGTAAAATCCACGTTTAAAAATATGCTAATGAGCAAACGGAGCACTTGGAGGAGTGCTTAATGCTTCTGAGCACCGCATCTCCGACGCCCTCCTGCCTGTTAGTGTATGTAATAAAAACGCCCCCCATTCATTTGATTGACAGCGTTGGAGTGCACACGCGTGGGATGTCAGTGCTAGACCAGTGAGTCTAGTGCTGTCAATCAAATGAGTTTTTATTACATACAGGGCGGCACTAATAGGCAGGAGGGCGTCAGAGATGCGGTGCTCAGAAGAATTAAGCACGCCTCCGAGTGCTCCGTTTGCTCATTAGAATATTTTTAAAAATGGATTTTACAGTCTTATCAGACCTAAAATGAGGGAAATAAAGATATGTATGTGATCAGCGTTTGGAGCCCTACCTGACTATATATCTAGCATGGTATACTTGAAACAGGTGACAGAGCCTCTTTAAGCATAATGTCCCATTAAGTGACTTGTGAGTATGTGGTTATGTAACATCTTAATGGGAACCTGTCACCATACAATTGCCCTCCCCATACGGTCTGTAACACCTAAACATTGTGCTCATCATGTCCCCAATGGTGCCCTTGTTTGGTTAATTATCTGGCTTATTCCACAACTGTATCAAATTACAAATTTGCACTTAGAATAAAGCTGTCTGAAAAGATTAAAACAGGGGTGGACATACCACCAGTGCAGCCGGTTCGGCTGTACAGGGGTCCACTGTGGGAAGAGGGCCCATTGGGAGGTTCAGGGGCTGGGCAGTGGGAGATATGGAAGCGCTCATCTCTATATTCATCTGTATCGTCGTCCTCAGATGGATGCTGCAGCGGGGCATGTGAGAGGCATCTCCCTTCCCCGTTTCTCTGATAGGCTACAGGCACTAGGCCTGTAGCCTATCTGAGGCCCGTGCAGGCGGCGCAATGACGTTATTGCGCTGCCTGAGTCAGGCAGCATACAGCATGGGACACAGGCCGGAAGTGGCCTGCATCCCATTGCTGACAGCGTGGAGGTAAGTATATGTTTATTTTTTTCATTACTTTTAGTATAGTATGGCGAAGGGGGCTCTATATACTGGCACATATTATGGGGGGCACTATAGAGAAGTGGGGGGAAAAGGAGCATTATTTGGGCATCTACTGGGGGCCCTATATACTGACACACATTATGGGGAGCACTATGGAGAAGTGGGGGAGAAGAGCACTATGGGGGTGTCTATCGGGGTGGGGGGGCATTATATAGGGGCATTTAATACTGGCACACATTTTGGGGCCACTATGGGGAAGGGAGGAGAGGCGCATTATGGGGCATCTATGTGGGGCACTCTATAGGGGCATTTTATATTAGCACAATATGGGGGGCACTATGGGAACAGAGGAGGAGTACTATGGGGGCATCTTGTGGGGGCACTGTATAGGAGTATTTTATACTGGCATAAATTATATTTGCACAAATTATATGGGCACCTAAGCTCAACTGGTGGTACTAAAAGTGTTTTTCTGCACACATGAAGGCAGTCTGTGGGCACTGGCTCTACTGTGTGCACTAAGAGGAGGTTTAAGGGGCACACATTATAAGGGGGCATTATAAAGAGAATTACTACCACTGGGGCACTATGGGGAACATGATTACTAGTATGGGCACTATGGGAGCATTATTACTTCTGGGACACAGGGGGGCCATTAGCCCTTTTGGAGGCCCTGTAGGGTCACTATTACTACTAAGTGCACTCTGGCAGAGAATTACTGTCTAATTAGGGTGTGGCTGTCTAATTAGGAGACTATAAAAACTCAGCAGTGAGAGCAGCACAGCCTTTTTGAATTCAGAGGGAAAACAAACCAGGCTGGTGTAGTGAGCTGCATTTATATTTATATAAGGAGATATATAACGCGAGTTTGACCGCGACGTGTGGTTGATTAAGTGTGGTTGCGTAAGTGTGTGACTTAAGATTAAGTGACTTTAGATTCAGGGACTTCAGTGGGGGACTGCAATTAGCCAGTTTCTTAGTACTACATTATATTGTATTTTTCGCTTTTGTCGTGTAATCCCCATTTAGTATGTGTTGCACAATTGACAACGCAGTCCGGTGCACATCTTGCATGATGTATGCAGTCCTGGAACAGCCGTTCAAGGGTGTATATCTTTGTTCAAGATGTGAGCAAATTACCCGTTTGGAATCGCAAATCGAGTCTCTAAATGGGCAAGTTGCAACACTGAGAGGCATGGACAATTTGCAAAAGAGTTTGCTTCTCACCGAGCAAGCACTCTTTGGGGTAGATGAGGGGGAGGGTGACAGAGAGGAGGCTGAGGAAACTGAGGTAGCTAGCTGGGTAACAGTTAGAAAGCGGGGTAGAGGAAAGAGTGCCAGGGAGGCTAGCCCTGATCTGACACACCCCAACAAGTTTGCACGTTTGGCAGATGAGGAGGATATCAGTCCAGGGACGGCACTGCCGCAGTCGGACACTTCCTCTGCCAGTCAGGGGAATGTCAGCTCCGGTAAGCAGGGGACCAGGAGAGCAGGGCAGGCCAGACAGGTGCTGGTGGTGGGAGACTCAATTATTAGAGGAACAGATAGGGAAATCTGTCACAAAGTCTGTGATCGCCGAACAGTGTGCCGTCTTCCTGGCGCTAGAGTTCGACACATCGCGGATCGGGTTGACAGATTACTGGGAGGGGCTGGAGAAGATCCAGCAGTCATGGTCCATATCGGAACCAATGACAAAGTTAGGGGTAGGTGGAGAGTCCTTAAAAATGATTTCAGGGATTTAGGTCAAAAGCTTAGGGCAAGGACCTCAAATGTAGTATTTTCCGAAATACTACCTGTACCACGGGCCACACAAGAAAGGCAGCGGGAGATTAGGGAAATTAACAAGTGGCTCAAGAACTGGTGTAGGAAGGAGGGGTTTGGGTTCCTGGAGAACTGGGCCGACTTCTCTATCGGCTACAGGCTCTATCGTAGGGACGGGCTGCACCTCAATGGGGAAGGGGCAGCTATGTTGGGGAAGAAGATGGCTAGAAGGTTGGACGAGTGTTTAAACTAGGGACTGGGGGGGGGAGGGTAATTACGTTACAGGATGGGAAGATAGTGCAGATAGAGACCAGGGGCAAGGTAGTGGGACTGGGGGAGGAATAGAAGGAGGGACTAGAACAGTTCAGAAGGAAAGGTGTAGGGTAAAAAATATACATAAACCTCTCAAATGTATGTATACTAATGCCAGAAGCCTGACTAATAAAACTGGTGAACTGGAATTAGTGATGTGTGAGGAGGACTATGACATAGTGGGAATAACTGAGACATGGCTGGATGATAGCTATGACTGGGCAGTATGACTGGGCAGTTAATGTACAAGGTTACAGTCTGTTTAGAAAGGATCGTCAAAACCGGAGAGGGGGAGGGGTCTTCCTTTATGTAAAGTCCTGTCTAAAGCCCACACTCCCTGAAGATATAAGTGAGGGACATGAATATGTGGAGTCACTGTGGGTAGAGATATATGGAGCTAAAAAGAACAATAAATTACTAATAGGAGTTTACTATAAACCACCTAATATACCAGAGCCCACAGAAAATCTACTACTAAATGAGATAGACAAGGCAGCAAATCATAATGAGGTGGTTATTATGGGGGACTTCAACTACCCAGATATAGACTGGGAAACTGAAACTTGTATATCTCATAAAGGAAACAGGTTCTTGGCAATAACCAAAGACAATTACCTCTCCCAACTGGTTCAGGACCCGACTAGAGGGACGGCCATACTGGACTTAGTATTAACCAATAAACCTGACAGAACAACAGACCTGCAGGTTGGGGGACACCTGGGAAATAGTGACCATAAAGTAATAACCTTCCAATTATCATTCAAAAGAGAGTTTCTACAGGGAGGAACAAAAATACCAAACTTCAAAAAAGCTAAATTTAGCCAACTAAGAGAGGCCATAGGCCTAACTAAATGGGATAAAGTCCTCACAAATAAAAATACAGAAACAAAATGGGATATCTTTAAAAGCATCCTAAAAGCTCATTGTGAGAGGTACATACCGTATGGGAATAAAAGGTTAAGGAACAAAAAGAAACCAATGTGGATAAACAGAACTGTAAAGAAAGCAATAAATGACAAAAAGAAAGCATATAAAACACTAAAACAGGAGGGTAGCACGGAAGCACTGAAAAACTATAAAGGAAAAAAATAGAACATGTAAAAAACAAATAAAAGCGGCCAAACTAGAGACCGAGAGATTAATTGCCAAAGAGAGTAAAACTAACCCTAAAATGTTCTTCAATTATATAAATGTTAAAAAGTATAAATCTGAAGGTGTCGGCCCTTTAAAGAGTAATGAGGGGGGAGTCGCAGAGAGCGACGAGGAGAAAGCAAAGCTGTTAAATATTTTTTTCTCCAATGTATTCACTGAGGAAAATAAACTGTCAGATGACATGCTGAATGTTGAAATAAATTCCCCATTAAAAGTGTCCTGTCTGACCCAGGAAGAAGTACAACAGCGACTTAAAAAGATTAAAATTGACAAATCGCCAGGACCGGATGGCATACACCCCCGTATCCTAAGGGAATTAAGTAATGTCATAGCCAGACCCTTATTTCTGATATTTGCAGATTCTATACTGACAGGGAATGTCCCACAGGACTGGCGCATGTCAAATGTGGTGCCAATATTCAAAAAGGGTCCAAAAATAGAGCCTGGAAACTATAGGCCGGTAAGTTTAACATCTGTTGTGGGTAAACTGTTTGAAGGTTTTCTGAGAGATGCTATGTTAGAGCATCTTAACGGAAATAAGCAAATAACGCCATATCAGCATGGCTTCGTGAGGGATCGGTCATGTCAAACTAATTTAATCAGTTTCTATGAGGAGGTAAGTTCTAGACTTGACAGCGGCGAATCAATGGATGTCGTGTATCTGGACTTCTCCAAAGCATTTGACACTGTACCACATAAAAGGTTAGTATATAAAATGAGAATGCTCGGACTGGGAGAAAACGTCTGTAAGTGGGTAAGTAACTGGCTCAATGATAGAAAACAGAGGGTGGTTATTAACGGTACATACTCAGATTGGGTCACTGTCACTAATGGAGTACCCTGGGCCCTATTCTCTTCAATATATTTATTAATGATCTTGTAGAAGGCTTGCATAGTAAAATATCAATTTTCGCAGATGACACTAAACTGTGTAAAGTAATTAACACTGAAGAGGACAGTATACTACTACAGATGGATCTGGATAGATTGCAGGCTTGGGCAGATAAGTGGCAGATGAGGTTTAACACTGACAAATGTAAAGTTATGCACATGGGAAGGAATAATGCAAGTCACCCGTACATACTAAATGGTAAAACACTCGGTAACACTGACATGGAAAAGGATCTAGGAATTTTAATAAACAGCAAACTAAGCTGCAAAAAACAGTGTCAGGCAGCTGCTGCCAAGGCCAATAAGATAATTGGTTGCATCAAAAGGGGCATAGATGCCCGTGATGAGAACATATTCCTACTACTTTACAAATCATTAGTCAGACCACACATGGAGTACTGTGTACAGTTCTGGGCTCCAGTGAACAAGGCAGACATAGCAGAGCTGGAGAGGGTCCAGAGGAGGGCAGCTAAAGTAATAACTGGAATGGGGCAACTACAGTACCCTGAAAGATTATCAAAATTAGGGTTATTCACTTCAGAAAAAAGATGACTGAGGGGAGATCTAATTACTATGTATAAATATATCAGGGGTCAGTACAGAGATCTATTCCATCATCTATTTATCCCCAGGACTGTGACGAGGGGACATCCTCTGCGTTTGGAGGAAAGAAGGTTTGTACACAAACATAGAAAAGGATTATTTACGGTAAGAGCAGCGAGACTATGGAACTCTCTGCCTGAGGAGGTGGTGATGGTGAGTACAATAAAGGAATTCAAGAGGGGCCTAGATGTATTTCTGGAGTGTAATAATATTACAGGATATAGCTACTAGAGAGGGGTCGTTGGTCCAGGGAGATATTCTGATTGCCTGATTGGAGTCGGGAAGGAATTTTTTATTCCCCTAAAGTGAGGAAAATTGGCTTCTACCTCACAGGTTTTTTTTTGCCTTCCTCTGGATTAACTTGCAGGATGACAGGCCGAACTGGATGGACAAATGTTTTTTTTCGGCCTTATGTACTATGTTACTATGTTACTGTGTTACTATTGTTGGGACTTTGGGAGCACTATTACAGTGGGGGGGCACATTGACCCAGTATCAGCTTAGCACAGTTCTTTTTGGGGGACATTATTTTTACACTACTAGTGTCAGGGGTACTTTTTGCTGGCTGCAGTTAATTTTTAGGGCATTGTGCTCCAATAATTATTGAAGATGCACTATCTGTGTGGTACTAGTATTTTCAGGGGGCTTATCTGTTTCTGCAGTATAGTATTGGGGAGCACAGGGGGCACAGTATTGGGGGTGCATGATGGGATGTTAAGAAGGTGGGAGGATGAGGTTAAAGTAGGAAACTAAGATGTCTGTTTGTCAAACTCTGCAGAGACAAGAGATGGCTGGAAGAAATCATCATGGTGGTCTGGTATGAATGGAGAAGATGAGGAAAGAGTGCATCTACATCAAAGAAAACATCACTGGATGTAAGAGGTATGTGGCGCTGTATTAGGCTACCTTCATATCTGCGTTAGTGATTCACTGGATCCAGCACTGCAATTAGCTATAATAGGATCCTGCAGAGATCCGGCCACAATCTGGCAAAAATGCAGAGAATCGCTGCGGTTTGTGCCTTACCGATTCCTTGCATTCTCTGCCGCATCAGGTGGCCAGACTGTAGTGCCGCAGGTGTGAGAGTAGCCTTACCCTGTATGTCTTGTATTGCTGTATGTAATGTTAGGAGGGAATAGGTTAGGTTGGAAATTTGGCATGGGGGGTGGGGGCACAGGCACCTTATTTGCACAGGGGCCCATCTGCTGTGTCCGTTCCTGGATTCAAATATATAACCCCTTCCCCTCTATTATGTTTACACATTATTAGACAAGATGCCTACACGATTTAACGTCTCTGTGTTAGTCCAGTTGAGAATTGACCAGTGTAAGGTGAATCCAAATTTAAAAGAAGCTGATATCAAAGCAAGATGTGGCATCGTTACTTTAAATTCACTGGAATAAATCTACTGACCCATATGCCTGAACCAGACAGATGGATTAGATTGGAAACCACATCAAACAACATATGAAGCTTTGCCTAAATATCAAATCAATGTGTAGCGGATGAAAGTAGAATGATTTGACTGGAAGACTGTTTTGATCAAATCAATAACGAATTCCAAGAAATAGGAGTTTATTCTGGAGAAGCAGAAAATAGGGTGTTACTCATGAGTATTTGTACTTATAAATGTGATTTTTTTTTCTTTTTCTTTCATAGACAGCTTAAAGGGGATGTGTCACAAAGCATAGTCTACTTTTTCAAACCAGCACCTGGATCTGAATGCTTTTGTAATTGCATGTAATTAAAAATGTTGTATAACCAGTGAGCAATTCAATGAAATGTACCTGTACAGTGCCACCTGCTGTTTGTTCTTTTCCTTATTTTTTTGTGTGTCTAACTGAGTTGGTCGACCCCGCTCAGTTTAAATCTTCAACTGCCACCAGCCATATGGTATGTTAGAAGCTGTGGCAGCTACAGGGAGAAAGCTGCAGCAGAAAGGACATGTCCTCTGAGCTGCCAGGCTGAAGATAATCTAGCATAGCAATTGGAGCAGTGAATGTGGAGATCTCTGGACCCATGTGCAGTACGGTAATTGCACTTCCATACAACCTTGCATCAATAATAAAAGATGAATATAAGAAATTTTGTAATTTCTTAGAAAATTGTCTTGTTCTAGAGTTGGTAGCTGTTCCCCCACTCACCCTTTTTAAAAGTTCTATCTGAAATTTGTGAGATTACATTATCCCATAGAATTGTATGAAAGGGAGGAGGAAGTATGGGGAGAAACAAGAAGACAGACAGACACACAGTACATGATTCAGCATTTTCAGTAGCTAATAGTAAGAGTCATACCTCACCCCAAGTGGTTTATTCACATCACTACTGCACAGCACTTGTCTATAATGCTCTATATGCTGCTTCTGAGTGAGTGAGCGAGCAAAATCTACAGGCAGATATGATAAACAGCTAGTCTCCAGCTACCAGTTCAGAGACAACTGAGAATCAGAGATGCAGCATGCAAATGGCCATATATAGCACATTCACACATGTATACACATTGTCACAGGTTAAGGGGAAGGGAAAACACCAAATACACACCACAACCAATAGACAACAATCTAGGCCTCAAAAGCTAGAAGAGGGATGGTGACCTGCTAGTAATCCCTAGGCCTTTCCCTAACTCCTGCCAGTATGAGCAGATCATGATGGTGGAAATACCCATACACCGGATACCTAAAGCCCTGCTAAAACTGACAAGCCCTAGGATAGGTAGCAGGGGATGAAACAGCTGGTTCCTTCCAGAATGAAGGAACCTGCGTCTCCCTGAGGCCTAGAAACAACACACTCCAGATAATAAGAGACAACGAAGGCAACAAGTACTTAGCTTAGAGATGAATGGAGAAGCAGGAGATCCAAGACAAACCAGCACTAGCAACTCCAAGCAGAAACTATCAACCGCATGGTCAGCAGTGTGAGGCGGATCTAAATAGAGCCTCATCACTGATAACGAGCGGCACCTGAGGAGAGGTGAGATCCTGCCAAACAACAACATACATAGAGGAAAACAGAGAGAGACCTGTCTATTAGCCTCACATGCAGCAAGTCTACCCGATCTCTCTCACACGAGAGACCGTGACACACATATTGCAAGCTATTCTTAAAAATTATCTGAAACCAACCCAAAAAAATAGGAAAATAACATATTACTAATGTTCCCCTTGCTCCCATTTTTAGATCCACTTTTCTGTCATACCACATGTGCTTGTAAGCCGTGTACTGGGGTGGGCTCCCCAGAATACAGTGAAGTCACGAACGAGGAAAGTAACCCCAACACCAGCTTTTGCCCAAAAACAGAATTTCACTTAAATATGGCAATAAACACAACCACAAATGCTGGGAACATACAATAAATTTACATATACCCAGCCCGAAGGCTGAGACCCTTGCGCTGCACAGCACGGCGCCGTCCGATGGATGCAGGAGGAAAGAGCAGTAATTTACCTACTGGGGGCACAACTAAACTGCCACACATTACCTGTTATTATCCTAAAAGAACAAGAATCACTGTATGGGTGTGTGGTATGGGCTAGCCTACGGTGCAGCACAACAGCTTACAATCTTACACAGATCTACAGTATTCCCCTCCCACAACTGGTCCTGTAGCGCGTGCCTGAGTATTCCTTCTGAGCAAAATGCCAGCCTGGCTTGAATTTGTGGGAATTTTATCAGCTCTCCAATGTGAAATGTCACTTTAAGTTATGGAGTCCTTGCAATGAACAGTAGTAACACTTGTGGCCTGACACAAAGAGAGACCCTAACTAACTAACTATAGGCCTGGTCTCAGTCTCTAGGCGCCAACACTGTAATGAGGTGAGTGCATGATCTTACCGACCCGGGTCTGCTCTGCATCCGCTGGGGACTCTGAACAGAACAAATGCCTCTCCAACAAGCATGCGGTCCTGCAGTGTATGTAGCTTTGCTCCTCAGCTCTCATCAGCGTTCCTGGAAGCAATCCTTGTTCCTCTGGACAGGATCAGGGTCTTGAACATGATCAGCTTCACTTAGCTGCAGCTCTGATCACTGAGGGATGCTCTCACACCTGGATGCTGTCGGACTCTCTGCTCACACAGTTCCTCAGTGTCTCTCACAGCCTCACTCCAAGATGGCTGCTGCCTTCCTTTCCAGACTTGTAACTCCACCCCCTGAGAGTTCCCAACATCAAATGAAATGCAGTCAGTTGCTGTGCTTAGGAAACAGCGGCATCTTGTGGCCAAACAGCAGAATGTCAGTCCAGATCATTTAACTTAATTTAAAAAAAACTGTGTTCAGACAATAAGAGCTGTTACCCCATCTCACATCCTCTTCACATAGAGAGACCCTCAGCATTTCCTCTGCCCAGTTTGATTCTTCTGATGATGCTACATCCCAGTTATCAATGAACTGCAAGCCCGCTTCAAGATGTATAAAAGCACATTGCTGGCCAAGACTCAGCATCAGCAGTAGATGAATCAAAGTGACCGCAATGATGAATCAAGAGTCCCGCTATGTGGTGAAGACTCATTGAACAGTGTCAGCGTATAAAACTTAGTAGCTCAAACCACTGTTTTATTAGTTGATTTGCATATCAGGCACTAGAATAATCAGCAACAATATTCGGAGGAATGAAGGAACTTTTGAAAAAAGAAAAAGTGGATATGGAAACTGTGTAACAAGGGAAAAATAGTTATAAACTATTTGACACTTTTTGAGTGGTGATGGGTCCTCTTAAAGTTGAGTTCGCTATAAAATTCCGAAAAATGGTACAATTACGGTGGAAATAGATTTGTAGCATGGAGCAGAGCTGAGTTGGTAATTTGACACATCTTACTATGAAACCTGCATGAGACTTAGGCCTGTTTCACACTGCCATTAGTAGTTCCAGCAGGGTGTTCTGGCAGAGAACGGCCTGCCAAAGCTCACTGAATTATAGTCAATGGGGTCCATGGGCATTCTAATAACATCCGGCAATGACGAATCCAGAGAGCTTCAGCAAGCTGTTCTCTATCGGAACTACTAATGCTAGCGTGAAACAGGCCTTAGCTGCTTTGACAATGCACAAAAATGCAACTGATAAGAGCTAAAGAACAAATTCAGCTCTGCTACATTTAGGTTTCTTAGAAAAAAATTCTTGCTTTCTTGTTATATTAGAGATTTCTTAACTACGCTGTTCTCAAACATTATTACTTGGTACTATATTGTTTTAAATGACAAAACTGAGAAATATATCAAGAAATCTCCTCTGCCCCAGAAGGTTATTCATGTCCCTCCTTGGAGTGACACTTTAAAGAGATTGACTTATGAAGACACTGATGTCATATTGATAGTATAAGCCATCAATGACTGATCGTGTGGGATGCGAATTGTAATCACTAGATCGGAGTGGCAATGGCGCTAAATAACTACCATGCCATGTTCTCTCCTTTCGGCATCCTGTGGACATACTGTAGGGTTGATCCATTCCAGTCAATAACCAGCCATGCAGCCTTTGGAAAATATCAAATAGACCTGAGAGGTGACAAACAGGTAAATGTATCATGAGTAGTACTATTGAAGTCTGTTTTGCTACAGGTAGCATTTCTGCTATTTGCAACAAATGTATCAAACTGTTGTGTGATGTTGATAAATTTGCTTAGGAGACCCACCTTCCGGCATGAGATTGGACAAAAATGTTGCAACATTTTAAAAAGACGGTATTCATAAATGTGTCTAAATACTGGCTAAGTATTAAACCGCTCTCACTTTTCACTCTGCTTTCAAAACGCTTAGCATGAATTACTCTAATTTGTAGAGCAAATAGTTAATACATCTCACAGCAAATAGGACAATTTTGGAGTAAAATGTGACATAAAAAGGTGCAAATAAATTGATAAATGTAGGCTAAAGGGGCTCAGTTACTAAATACTGTCGTTTCACACGTCTGTCTCAGTAAAAAGCCCGCCAGCATAAGATGCGACTAATTTATTAGGAAGCATAATAAATTTCCCTCTTGGCAAAATACCAAATAATGACCAAAACAAGAAAGCCAAAAAGCATATTATCTATATTAATTTCACAGTTGTACAAAGTATTAAAATGCTCCAATTAAAACCAAAGAAAAATTAGACAGTGTTACATGGACATGGCATGGTGAGAAGCATGTTTGTGAGGTCACAATCACTCATTATATGTAAACCTCCACTATAAACCACAAACGTCACAACAAGCAAGTATCAAAACCACATACTGAGCAACCAGTACCCACCATATGCCATACTGTATAGTCTGCACGCTGTCCAGCACCCCTGTAGTGTACGGATGGTGCAGAACCCTAGTTGGCAAATTCTGTATTATACACTGACCTCAATAATAATTCAACATGCACTAGGCTCCCTCTAGTGGTAGCTGCAGGCAACCAGCTTGTGCCTATGGAAGGGATTTACAGTTAGACATCAGAAAAACAGAGCTGCCGCTACTATATATGTATGTTAGGAAATTAATCAGAAGAATTATTTACAAATAGCATGATCTTGAAATGGCGGACATTTTTTTTTATGGAGTATCCATTCAAAATTGAGATCATGTTTTATTCCATCATTGCAGTTAAGATTGATGATGTCACTATCACCTCAGGAAATCTGGCACAGCAGTCTATTTATTGCCTCCTATAATAAAGTAATATCTCCCTTATTCCCACATGTGAAGCATTATTCATATTACTATGACACACTAAAGCTATCACAATATAAACAGCATGAACAAATAAAAGTCAGGATCGTTGCTTAAAAAAACGTATAAAATTATTAGGGCACCATGTTCTATTTTACTTAAAATAATTATCTTCTCACATCCTTTACCCACAACCAGCCTGATATTGTCAGAGATACTGATTCATGCAGACAGACTATGACAGGACCATTATTCAGTCTATTTGGATTGGCTCAATATTTTTTATCATTGACCTCAGAAGAGGCATAATGTAGACCTACACTGGATCTCTAAAAATTCTAATATGCTAAAAGGGCATAGTTGCCAACATGAAGGAAACATTTTGTAGAAATTAAAAAAAAAATTGCTGCAGAAAACTACTCGTTATTGGCACACAACACTCCCATAAGAAAAGCCTACACTCCAAAATGTCACCAGTACAGAAAATTGTGCAAATGATAGTGTATTTTAGAACCTTAATAATATTATAAGGGTAATGAATAATGTGACATGTATTTTTCTTCTGGAACCCACAGAAGCAAAGTAAAGATTAAAGGGAACCTGTCACCGGGATTTTGTGTATAGCGCTGAGGACATGGGTTGCTAGATGGCCGTTAGCACATCCGCAATACCCAGTCCCCATAGCTCTGTGTGCTTTTATTGTGTAAAAAAAACGATTTGATCCATATGCAAATTACCCTGAGATGTGTCCTGTATGTGAGATGAGCCCAGCGTGAAGGAGCCCAGCAGTGTCCGGCATCCTCAGAATCTCCTCCTTGCTCCCCGAAGTCAGAAAGCTAAAGCGCCGTAATCTCGCGATGCGCGAGCTCGCGCATGCGCAGTGTCGTCATAGTGTTCCTTCCCTGTGCTGGCATCAGACTCAGGGAACGAACTGCGCATGCGCTAGCTCACGCATCGCGAGATTACGGCGCTCTAGCTTTTTAACGTCGGGGAGCAAGGAGGAGATTCTGAGGATGCGGGGCGGTGCTGGGCTCCGTCACGCTGGACTCATCTCAGGGACAGGACACATCTCAGGTTAATTTGCATATGTATCAAATCGTTGTTTTTTTTTACACAATAAAAGCACATGGGGACTGGGTATTGCGGATGTGCTAGCGGTAATCTAGCAACTCATATCCTCAGCTCTATATACAAAATCCCGGTGACAGGTTGCCTTTAAAATGGGCCCTTTAACATGACAACACCCCTGTGGCGAAACCAACCTCGCCACTGGGTTTTGGAGGGGCCTGGCTACCAGCCTCTTGCCTCAGGATTATGGCCCATACTAACTTTAAAGGAGAAGACAGACCGGCCGCACAGCTTAACCTCTTAAGGACACATGACGTACCGGTACGTCATGATGTCCTGGTACTTAAGGACACATGACGTACCGGTACGTCATGTGTTGTTCCGATCACTGCCGCCGGGCCGGCAGTGATCGGAACCCGGTGCCTGCTCAAATCATTGAGCAGGCACCTAGGCTAAATGCGCGGGGGGGTCCCGTGACCCCCCCATGTCGGCGATCGCGGCAAACCGCAGGTCAATTCAGATCTGCGGTTTGCTGCGATTTCTGCAGTTTCTGGTCAGAAACTTTATATTCCTAAAATAACGTTTTATTAACCCCCCCTGCACCCCCGAATGATTTTATGGTGGCGGGAGGTGCAGGGGGAGGGTTGCGGGTGGTGCGGGAGGCGGGCGGTGCGGCAGGCGGGATCGCGATCCCCCGCCCGCCTCCCCTTGTATAATCGTTGGTTTCTAGTGGGTATACCAGGGTGCCAGCACATTGCTGGCACCCTGGTATAAACGGCTGACATCTGCGATGCGATGTCAGCCGTTTAACCCTTTCCATATAGCGGTCCGTACGGACCGCTGTATGGAAAAGGTTAACAGCGCAGGGAGCTCCCTCTCCCATCGGGGGGCTGCTGTGCCTTTGCAGCCCCCCGATGGGGAGGGAGAGAGCCCCCAGACATCCCCCCGACAGATCCCCTCCTTCCCCTTCCCCGTCTGCGCAGTTCTGGCCAGTACTGAGCAGACGGGGAAGGTTCCCATGGCAACAGGACGCCTCTCAGGCGTCCTGCTGTCCATGGTGCTGAACAGATCTGTGCTAAAAGGCATAGATCTGTTCAGACAAGTGTAAAATACAGTACAGTACAATATATATTGTTCTGTACTGTATTATACAGACATCAGACCCACTGGATCTTCAAGAACCAAGTGGGTCTAGGTAAAAAAAAAAGTGAATAAAAGTGAAAAAAAAACACATTTATCACTGATTAAAAATGAAAAAAATAAAATTCCCTACACATGTTTGGTATCGCCGCGTCCGTAACGACCTGATCTATAAAACGGTCATGTTACTTTACCCGAACGGTGAACGCCATAAAAATAAAAAATAAAAAACTATGATGAAATTGAAATTTTGCCCACCTTACTTCCCAAAAAAGGTAATAAAAGTGATCAAAAAAGTTGCATGTACGCCAAAATTGTAACAATCAAACCGTCATCTCATCCCGCAAAAATCATACCCTACCCAAGATAATCGCCCAAAAACTGAAAAAACTATGGCTCTTAGACTATGGAAACATTAAAACATGATTTTTTTTGTTTCAAAAATGAAATCATTGTGTAAAACTTACATAAATTTTAAAAAAGTATACATATTAGGTATCGCCGCGTCCGTATCGACCGGCTCTATAAAAATATCACATGATCTAACCCCTCAGATGACCTGACCACCGTAAAAAAATAAAAATAAAAACGGTGTAAAAAAAGCCATTTTTTGTTATCTTACGTCATAAAAAGTGTAATAGCAAGCAATCAAAAAGTCATATGCACCCCAAAATAGTGCCAATCAAACCGTCATCTCATCCCGCAAAAAATGAGACCCTACTTAAGATAATCGCCCAAAAACTGAAAAAACTATGGCTCTTAGACTATGGAGACACTAAAACATTTTTTTTGTTTTAAAAATGAAATCATTGTGTAAAACTTACATAAATAAAAAAAAAATTATACATATTAGGTATCGCCGCGTCCGTGACAACCTGCTCTATAAAATTACCACATGATCTAACCTGTCAGATGAATGTTGTAAATAACAAAAAATAAAAACGTGCCAAAAAATCTATTTCTTGTTACCTTGCCGCACAAAAAGTGTAATATAGAGCAACCAAAAATCATATGTACCCTAAACTAGTACCAACAAAACTGCCAACCTATCCCGTAGTTTCTAAAATGGGGTCACTTTTTTGGAGTTTCTACTCTAGGGGTGCATCAGGGGGCTTCAAATGGGACAAAAAAACTGTCCAGCAAAACCTGCCTTCCAAAAACCGTATGGCATTCCTTTCCTTCTGCGCCCTGCCGTGTGCCCGTACAGCTGTTTACGACCACATATGGGGTGTTTCTGTAAACTACAGAATCAGAGCCATAAATATTGAGTTTTGTTTGGCTGTTAACCCTTGCTTTGTAACTGGAAAAAAAATATTAAAATGGAAAATCTGCCAAAAAAGTGAAATTTTGAAATTGTATCTCTATTTTCCATTAAATCTTGTGCAACACCTAAAGGGTTAACAAAGTTTGTAAAATCAGTTTCGAATACCTTGAGGGGTGTAGTTTCTTAGATGGGGTCACTTTTATGGAGTTTCTACTCTAGGGGTGCATCAGGGGGGCTTCAAATGGGACATGGTGCCAAAAAAAACAGTCCAGCAAAATCAGCCCTCCAAAAACCAAACGGCGCACCTTTCACTCTACGCCCCGCTGTGTGCCCGTACAGCAGTTTACGGCCACATATGGGGTGTTTCTGTAAACAGCAGAGTCAGGGCAATAAATATACAGTCTTGTTTGGCTGTTAACCCTTGGTTTGTTAGTGGAAAAAATGGGTTAAAATGAAAAATTAGACCAAAAAATGAAATTCTTAAATTTCCTCCCCATTTGCCAATAACTCTTGTGCAACACCTAAAGGGTTAACAACGTATGCAAAATCAGTTTTGAATACCTTGAGGGGTGTAGTTTCTTAGATGGGGTCATTTTTGGGTGGTTTCTATTATGTAAGCCTCGCAAAGTGACTTGAGACCTGAACTGGTCCCTAAAAATTGAGTTTTTGTAAATTTCTGAAAAATTTCAAGATTTGCTTCTAAACTTCTAAGCCTTATAACATCCCCAAAAAATAAAATATCATTCCCAAAACAATTCAAACATGAAGTAGACATATGGGGAATGTAAAGTCATCACAATTTTTGGGGGTATTACTATGTATTACAGAAGTAGAGAAACTGAAACTTTGAAATTTGCAAATTTTTCCAAATTTTTGTTAAATTAGGTATTTTTTGGTGCAAAAAAAATAATTTTTTTGACTTAATTTTACCAGTGTCATGAAGTACAATATGTGACGAAAAAACAATCTCAGAACGGCCTGGATAAGTCAAAGCGTTTTAAAGTTATCAGCACTTAAAGGGACTCTGGTCAGATTTGCAAAAAATGGCCTGGTCCTAAGGTGTAAAAAAGGCTGTGTCCTTAAGG
This sequence comes from Bufo bufo, assembly GCF_905171765.1. Lineage (NCBI taxonomy): Eukaryota > Metazoa > Chordata > Amphibia > Anura > Bufonidae > Bufo > Bufo bufo. The sequence continues at coordinate 702,265,791 of NC_053389.1, forward strand.
GGTTAAATCTGTCTTTGGAATTGTATTTTATGTTATGTGATGGTACCCAGATAGCTAATTATATTGTATTCGTGTAGTCTGAGTGCCATTACCCTAATAATATGACTTGAGCTATCTGGGGATATGTTAAATGTCTGTGTTTACTGTAAGGGTTGCGACATTGCATGTTTAAATGGTGATTTCTGTCCTGTTGTCCCCACATGTGTATTGGCGATTTCCCTTTGTCTTGAGAGATAATTGAATTCATCCTCGGGTGTCTCCAGGGCAGAGAGGAGGAAACCATGATGCATTGTGGGGATGTATTGTGTCTGTGTATCCTGAATTGCTGCATATCTGTCCTGTGTCACAGTCTTCCTTCTGGTCCCCTAGGGACGTGTCCACCAGATGGGGACCTGCATAAATACGGGCGGGTAGCCCTCAATAAAGTGTTCCTGTTTTATCCTTCATCATGTTGAGGCTGGTGTTTGGGTAACTGATCGACACTGGGGGATTGCTATACTCTGAAGATTTGCTATACTCCCCTGGCATAACTACTAGCTCTTGTGAGAGCTGTTCCTGCTCTCTGGATTTAGGAGAGGTTGACCCACTGGAGCCTGGAGCCTTGTCGTAGGTCTAGGGTGGGTAGGAGACAGCGAGACCTCAACCAAGCTTCAGCGGTTCGTGGGGTCTACAGCACTTACGGTGTCAAGTGGAGTGCTTGGAGTCCTCGGAAAGCACTAGGAACAATCTATCGACGGAGGTACCCGGTCGGGTGCCAGGAGATCCGTTACAACCCCTAACCACCTTAGGGTACTTTCACACTTGCGGCAGAGGATTCCGGCAGGCAGTTCCGTCGCTGAAACTGCCTGACGGATCCGTCAAAACGTAAGCAAACTGATGGCATTTGTCAGACGGATCAGGATGCATTGAAATGTCGTATCCGTCTCTCGGGTGTCATACGGAAAAAACGGATCCAGTATTATCTCCGTCCTGAAAAGGCAAACAGACTGAACTGAAGACATCCTGATGCATCCTGAACGGATTGCCCTCCATTCAGAATGCATTAGGATGAAACTGATCAGTTATTTTCCGGTTTTGAGCCCCTAGGGCAGAACTCAATGCCGGAAAAGAATAACGCTAGTGTGAAAGTACCCTTAGATAGGAGAACTTGGTGCCTATTTGTTTGCGCCATTTTCTTTTCATGTATCTTGGGTTAACCCTTGTTTAGGTACTGGGTAGAGGGAATCTCTGCATAGGTTCTTACCACTTATTTAAAGGGGTTGTCTAGACCCCATTTCTCCCCACCATACCTGTGTAGGAAAGGATACTTTCCTGCTTCCCGCTACTGGTTTCAGGATCTGTCAGTTTGCTGTGCTCCAACTCCCTCGTTGTTAGCTTCCATAATGGGGTCACGTGTGCTTCTGCAGCCAATGACTAGCTGCAACAAGAGTGACATGCTGCTTGAGGGACACTTTGCTTCTGCAGCCAGTCATCGGCAGCAGTGGCACACATGATCCCTGTCCATCCCAGAAGGTGAAAAGCAGGGAACTGCAGCATGGCTAACCAAGGGAACTGGAACCCAGCGGCGGGAAACAGGTAAGTCTCCTTTCCTCCACGGAGAAGGAAATGGAAAAGGAAATGATGCAAACAAATAAGCAAATCTTTGCTTATGTCATAGAGGGAGTCCCCCACTCAGAGCCTACTTGTATACTCAGGGAACAGTGTCCACACTAGCAGAATTGACCAAAAAAAAAAGCATGCAATACATGGTGGCCTTCCCCTGCAGCGATGATGTCAGCTAATCATTGGTATGGTTTCATTTTGAGAGCAGGTTGTCAATGTGGGAAAGTTTGGGGTTGTTTTCAAGGGTTGGCCTATGCCCACTAGTTCCAGTGAATGGAAAACAAAGTCGTTATCCGGTTATACCGTTTTTAAATCTCATTTCAGACACAGTGGCAAGTCTTAGAAGAATTGCATTGCGATTCTTTTTTTTTACCTTACTGGGCAAGCCCTGCACTCCCCTATCTAATTATGTTGAGGGCACTTCTGGGATCATATACCACACATTGGGCACGTCATCTCAACCCGGTTTCCCGCGCCTGCGCATTGTTCCCCGACGCTATGAGCTAGTTTTCATCAGCTCAATGTGTAGGCTTACATGTGAGAGGGCGCCACTAAACATTCACGCGTGCATGACGTAGATGCGCGTGAATGTTTGGTGACGCACTCCCTCGTGCAAGTCTGTTCCTGTGCAGGCACTGGAATGGAGGGGACACGTTGCATGCCTGAGACTACGGTCATTTTCCATAGACTGCTAAATTTATGAATCTGTAAAACCATCCACTCATATCTCACAATAAAGATACATTATAATGCTCTTTCAGTTACAGTTTATAATAGTTATTGTCAAGTACATCCAAATCAATGCTAAGCCAAGTTTGTGACGTATGTTTTATTGACCTCCATAGCCCATTAGTGCCATGGGGTAATGTTCACGGCACTCCAGTCAAAGTATATGCAATTATTTTTAATGATCAAAGAAAAGTTGACATCACTTATATTTCTGGATCTCTAATAAACATATCACATCTTGAGTTGGACTGGTAAAGAGTTAATGCGCGTAGATGTAGGCATATGGTGATTCCAAGAGGTACTTGGGGGGGCCGTATCCTATCAGTAAAGAACTCAGTGTAAAGGGTTAGGTGTGAAGTGAGAAAATAGCAAGCTAATGTGCCATAATATTGTATTTAAAAGAGGGGGGCACAAAATGTAAAGTCCAAATAGTAAAATAATATGCATTGTATAGAGAACAGAGAATATAGAGTAAATATAAAATATCTTCTTAATGTCAGAACATAAATTTATCTCATTGGTGGCGGGGGGGTGAGAAGTCCTGGATGTGTTGCTCGTTTGTCTAGGTTTTTTTTAAAAATGGCCGAACGCTAGCGGCGTCGGCGGGTGACACCATGATTAGTGACAGCATCGTGCCGAGTTGGAGTCAGAGTGCGCCTGCGCATCAATACCGAGCAATCGGTATAATGTTGTTGTGGAGCGCGCATGTCAAGTAGGAAAGGACTGTACAGCGGAAACCTGGCAGAGAGGGCAAGGGAGAGCTTGGTAAAATGAAGTTATAATAAGTGATCAAGTATAGAATGTGGACCACATATTGGCATGTAAGGGTTAGTGCGATTCCTCATATGTCATTTACTTGATCAAATGCCCATTCGGTTTAGCATATGTAGGGGAACCCACTCAACATACTGTATCCGGGACCGGATATGCAAACACAAATCTGCCATCAGAACAAAACAACTTTTACCAATACCAGCACATTTTCACCAACATAAACACCAAATTTCGCAGCTACGATTTCAAGTTATTGAACAGGTACCAGGTACCTAGTATACCGGGAGTGTTGTAGCTCACCCTAAAAAGGGCGACCCCTCAGGACCAATGTACTGACTGACTGTCCCTCCTTGTCCCTGCGCCGCGAAAGTGACTGCCCTAGCTTCGTCAAAAGCTAAGGTGGGGGACCCTAATGCCGATATATGATAATTACCCGCAATTTGTTCCAACTGGATCAGCAATTGAAGAATCCTAATGCCAATATACACAATTGTCACAAACTGTCCCAACGCATTTCGTTGGTTCAAATCCAACTCATCAGGGGACTCGTCAATCAATAAGTGCCTAAGTTGTAAAGACACCAACTCAAAAATGACGTTCAATTACTCCCAGGCAGGCTAGCGATGGTCAGTCGCCACAATCCTGGATTTATCAACACATAGTCATATGTAGTCAGGTAAGACTATAATACATTAGCATTAGCTCAGTGATTAGCATAGGCTCAATGATAGTCAAACATCAAAAAAGCTAAAGAAATACTTAGCTCTCCTCCCCATGTATGCGTGGGCATGGAGTGGGGCTGGCATCCTGCGTGTGGCAGCGGCAAAGTCGGCGTGGGGAGTCGCTGGTAGCCACACCACTTTGCGGTCTGTACCTTGTGTATTATACTTTATCTGATTCACTTGTAGATTGTTACGCAGTATTCAGTGATTGCTGACCCATTTTGTGTGGAGGCACACTGCTGCAGGTACATTTACATGGATCTCCATACCCCTGTGCATAAGCTATGACTTCCTTACATGATTTTGGTGGGAATTTTGGGCTGCTGGCCCTTTCTCCACTTTCTTCTACAGCAGTCCTATTTACTTATGGGATTAGTTGTGTCTTTTTATCCCATTGCTATTTTGCACAGTGATCTATCACTTCTGTGATGAGCTGTCTTTTTATCCCACTTACTTTTTGCTTTTTTGCTATTTTGCACAGTGATCTATGGACTCAATGAATTAGTGGACCAATTGCTATATTTTTGGTACTTGTACACCAATGTTTGTGTGTGTGACCTACCAAGTGCTGCTACATGGAATCCGGATCTCTGATGTTATTATTTTTGATATGTATTATTAATGTTTTGTATTAAATAAAGATTGTTTATTGTATTATTCATTATAGTGTGGTTTCTCTCATTTTGGTGTTAATAAGGTTATACTACCACGCTCTAAGCTATTAGTCAGTTGTTATAGGAGTTTTGTAGATTTTTAAATGGGTCTCAGTAGTAGCAGCACTGTGGACATATGGTATGTGATGCAGATGCATTATACTTGGTCCCAAATACAGATGCGTCCTCTCTTACCTGATCTCCAAACTGGAAGTGGTGTCAATTTTGTTCTGACAGCAAAACAACATATCAAGAGACTGTAACTAAACTCTAAACAGCTGCAATACACATCACAACCACTGGGCGGTGAGTGCTCCACATTTAGCTTATTGCTTAAGCTGCAGAGAAGATAGCCTCAAATAGGAGATATTTAGCGGCAGACCTAGCTAGATTTGGTGAGATCTATTGAGAATATTAAATGTGTGAAAGTCAAACACATGAGCATAAAGGAACACCAAATCCAGAATCCAAATATAATGTGTGATACTGCCCGCTTAGCTGTGTATCTAATCATATCATGTGTGATACTACCCGCTGAGCTGTGTATCTAATCCTATCATGTGTGATACTTTCTGCTGAGATGTGTATCTAAACCTATCATGTGTGATACTGTCTCCTAAGCTGCGTATCTAATCCTATCATGTGTGATACGTTTTGCTAAGATGTGTGTAATGGTGCAGAACCCCAAGCGACCAGACAGAGGTTAAACAATAGTGGATTTATTAATATATATTAAATAAAGGGCAGTACAGTCTAAACCAGTAAGCATATACAGGTACACCAATAGTCGAACCAACCAATAGCCCCATACAAATACACATATTTAAAATGTAATACAAAAGTTTATTGAGCATATATTTGTACATATAAAGGTGAAAACAAACAATGGAGGAAGATGGCAAAATCTACCCAAACCCCTGTCTGCAAAGGCGGGCCAGAGGCTCCCAGTAAAAAAGATCACACCAGATATACATAATAACATAGTACATAAGGCCGAAAAAAGACATTTGTCCATCCAGTTCGGCCTGTCATCCTGCAAGTTGATCCAGAGGAAGGCAAAAAAAAAAAACCTGTGAGGTAGAAGCCAATTTTCCCCACTTTAGGGGAATAAAAAAATTGCTTCCCGACTCCAATCAGGCAATCAGAATAACTCCCTGGATCAACGACCCCTCTCTAGTAGCCATAGCCTGTAATATTATTACGCTCCAGAAATACATCCAGGCCCCTCTTGAATTCCTTTATTGTACTCACCATCACCACCTCCTCAGGCAGAGAGTTCCATAGTCTCACTGCTCTTACCGTAAAGAATCCTTTTCTATGTTTGTGTACAAACCTTCTTTCCTCCAGACGCAGAGGATGTCCCCTCGTCACAGTCACAGTCCTGGGGATGAATAGATGATGGGATAGATCTCTGTACTGACCCCTGATATATCTATACATAGTAATTAGATCTCCCCTCAGTCGTCTTTTTTCTAAAGTGAATAACCCTAATTTTGATAATCTTTCAGGGTACTGTAGTTGCCCCATTCCAGTTATTACTTTAGCTGCCCTCCTCTGGACCCTCTCCAGCTCTGCTATGTCTGCCTTGTTCACTGGAGCCCAGAACTGTACACAGTACTCCATGTGTGGTCTGACTAATGATTTGTTAGGTAGTAGGAATATGTTCTCATCACGGGCATCTATGCCCCTTTTGATGCAACCCATTATCTTATTGGCCTTAGCAGCAGCTGCCTGACACTGGTTTTTGCAGCTTAGTTTGCTGTTTATTAAAATTCCTAGATCCTTTTCCATGTCAGTGTTACCGAGTGTTTTACCATTTAGTATGTACGGGTGACTTGCATTATTCCTTCCCATGTGCATAACTTTACATTTGTCAGTGTTAAACCTCATCTGCCACTTATCTGCCCAAGCCTCCAATCTATCCAGATCCCTCTGTAGTAGTATACTGTCCTCTTCCGTGTTAGGCCTCTTTCACACTTGCGTTGTCCGGATCCGGCGTGTACTCCACTTGCCGGAATTACACGCCGGATCCGGAAAAACGCAAGTGTACTCAAAGCATTTGAAGACGGAACCGTCTTCCAAATGCGTTCAGTGTTACTATGGCACCCAGGACGCTATTAAAGTCCTGGTTGCCATAGTAGGAGCGGGGAGCGGGGGAGCGGTATACTTACAGTCCGTGCGGCTCCCGGGGCGCTCCAGAGTGACGTCAGAGCGCCCCATGCGCATGGATGACGTGATCCATGTGATCACATGATCCATGCGCTTGGGGCGCCCTGACGTCACTCTGGAGCGCCCGGGGAGCCGCACGGACAGTAAGTATACTGCTCCCCCGCTCCCCACTACACTTTACCATGGCTGCCAGGACTTTAGCGTCCCGGCAGCCATGGTAACCACTCTGAAAAAGCTAAATGTCGGCTCCGGCAATGCGCCGAAACGACGTTTAGCTTAAGGCCGGATCCGGATCAATGCCTTTCAATGGGCATTAATTCCGGATCCGGCCTTGCGGCAAGTGTTCCGGATTTTTGGCCGGAGCAAAAAGCGCAGCATGCTGCGGTATTTTCTCCGGCCAAAAAACGTTCCGTTCCGGAACTGAAGACATCCTGATGCATCCTGAACGGATTTCTCTCCATTCAGAATGCATTAGGATAATCCTGATCAGGATTCTTCCGGCATAGAGCCCCGACGACGGAACTCTATGCCGGAAGGCAAGAACGCAAGTGTGAAAGAGCCCTTAATTACTTTACACAGTTTAGTGTCATCTGCGAAAATTGATACTTTACTGTGCAAGCCTTCTACAAGATCATTAATAAATATATTGAAGAGAATAGATATACATCACAGTATCATTACAAATATGACATACACCAAAGGCTTAAATCCGACCCTGTAGGGATAGAAAGACACAATGGTGTCTAGCTGCTAACCACTTGTGAGCATCTAAACCCTAAGACCCCAGGGAAAAATAGTGCAATTCAGAACTGGCATACAAATATACAGCCAATATGCCAGGGCAATGCCCTGATAACAGGTAACACACAAATGGATAGCAGTATTACAAGCAAATAGTCATAATCAATTACCCATTGTGTCTTTCTATCCCTACAGGATCGGATTTAAGCCTTTTGTGTATGACATATATGTAATGATACTGTGATTTATATCTGGTGGGTACTTTTTTACTGGGAGCCTCTGGCCCGTCTTTGCAGACAGGGGTTTGGGTGGATTTTGTCATCTACCCCCATTTTTTGTTTTCACCTTTATATGTACTAATATATGCTCAATTATCTTTTGTATTACATTTTATATATTATGCTATATGTGTATTTGTATGGAGCTATTGGTTGGTGCTCTTGTATTATGGACTAGACCACTAGACCCCCTAGGATATTGTGTTATATGGTCTGAGGTATTGTTTGGTTTTAAGCATATACAGTACAGGTAACCAACCCGAATAATAACCTGTGCAGGTAAACAGCAAGGAGACAGCCAGTGACCAGGCCAAAGTTCTTATGCGCAGTATTAGTCCGTGTAACGTGGTACCTAGGGATGAGACATCAGGATTTCCAGGGTCAGATCCAAGGTCATACACGAGACAAACTGTTCAGCAAAGATGAGGTATCCAGAGGCAGTCTCTAGAGATAAATCGAGGAAGGCAGAGGTTATGCACAGGTAAGTCTGGGAGAATATGAAACGCAACAAATACCTGGGTTGTCAAAAGAACAGTGGGCACTGACCAGCCAGGGAGATCACCTTTTAAGTACCTGCTAGCCAATCACACGTGTCTATTCCTCATAGGTCATATAATGATCCTGATCCCTGACACTTGTGCGGCCTAGGCTGGTCCTTAGTCTCTTAACCCATGCCTGACCTCTAATCTACTATAATTTACGCACAGGTACTTTTCCCGTCAGCGACCGGCGTAGCGAATAAGATGCGCGTACGTTTGGCCGTGTATCCTTTTGCGAACCTCCTCTCGAGCGTGCACATGGACGCTCGAGCGGCCCAGCATGAATACACGATCACGTCGGCACGGACGCCGGAACGGAACCCGCATGTGATACCAGAGACAGGACCGGCCGCTGCGTGCCGCCACCAGTCTGGTCAATCTGCCTCCGAGACCCCGGCGGTCTTGCCCTCCGGCGACCATGCGGACGCACTACCGCATCTGCCCGCAAAGGAGTCGGAACCGAAGACTCCCCAGCCACATGCATGACGTGTCCCGCTACTCCAACGGGGTCCCCCGGGGGCCCTAGTGGATCGCGGAACAGGAGAGGGTCTTACATGACCATTTGGTACACATCACATGACCATATTTTTGGTCTGCATCCGATCCACATTTTTTGAGGACCCATTCATTTCAATGGGGGCAAAAAAGATGTGGACAACACCATGTGCTGCCTGCATCTGAATGTCTGTTCCGTGGCCCCACCAAGAAAATAGAACCTGTCCTATTCTTGTCTGTTTTGCAGGGGGAATTCTCCATTGGCAATACAGGGTGGTCAATATATATTTATTGGCAAAGCACGCAATATGAGGAGGGAGGTCGAAAGAGGATTATATACTGGCACTACTGGTGGAAATGGAGGAGCATTAAACACTGGAGCCAGGCACACAGGTACATCAGGTGTCCGGGAAGGATGTAGACTGGGTCTCAGCTCTCTAGGACGTACCGTTTCATGAGATATTCCCCAAAAATGACCTGCATTAGTCATTAGAAGCCTGCAAGCCTTTCACTTAAATCCGAACTGCCATTTACACGGTCACATGTCCCTTATTAGCCAATAGAAGCTCACAGGTTTTAGCAGTTCGCAGGTCCTTAAATATTCAGTAATATGACATATGACGGCACAACTACACTGCTACATGCATGGGGGGCAGGGGCCACTATTAAACGGACGGGCGCTGTGGAGTTCACTGTTAAAGGGGCGGGCACTGTGCTGGTCCCTGTTAAAGGGGCGGCCACTATGAAGGTCACTATTAAAGGGGTGAACAATGTTAAATGGGTGGGCACTGTGAAGGTCACTGTTAAAGGGGCATCAACTATGAAGGCCACTATTAAAGGCGTGGTCAATGTTAAAGGGGAGGGCACTGTGGAGCTCACTGTTAAAGGGGTGGTGTCACTACCAGAGCTTTGAGACGTTCTCACTGCTCTGTTTCTCCGCCCCTGGGATGAGGTCATTACTTTCTGTTTCCTTCCTTCCAGCTGTTCCTCCTATGTTTGATTTCTCTGTCTTTAAATCACCCCTCCTCCTTTTGTAGAGTGTGGATTATATTTCTCATTTGAGTTGTAGCTCTTGCTTGAGTATCTTCACTTGTATGCTATCTTTTCACTGGACCTTTGTTCTGCTGCAGCAAGTACTCCGGATATTGCCACCTGTCTTTGGATCCGTCTTCTCTGCTGCCGCAGCACCTTCAGCTAAGTGTGCAGACATTGTAGTGTATCTGTTTGTTTTCTGACCGGATCCGAGGCGACCACGGTTCCCTCCATATACTGAGCAGGGCACCGGTGGCCGTGCCCCTTCCACTATTGTAGGGGTTACAGTGGTCATCAGTCTTAGGTACGCGGGCATGCCTCGTTCCACCATTAGGATCCGGGTATGTGCTTAGCAGCATAGGGAAAGCTTTGAGGGTCTGACAGGGGTCACCCTTTATCCTCCCTAGTTTGGGTCCGGTCAGTGGCTCTATTTTCTGTGTATGCTCTAGTTGCTCACTTACAGCCGTGACAGGTGGTCACTGTTAAAGGGTAGGGCAAAGTGGAGGTCACTGTTAAAGGGGCGGGCACTGTGGAGGTCACTGTTAAAGGGGCAGTCACTGTTAAAGGGGTGAACACTGTGGAGGTCACTATTAAAGGGGTGGGCACTGTGGAAGTCACTGTTAAAGGGGCAAGCACTGTTAAAGGGGCGAGCACTGTTAAAGTCACTGTCAAGAGGGCGGGCACTGTGAAGGTCCCTGTTAAAGGGGTGGCCACTATGAAGGTCCCTGTTAAAGGGGCAGACACTGTGGAGGTCTCTGTTAAAGGGGCGGGCACTGTGGAAGTCACTGTTAAAGAGGCGGGCCCTGTGGAAGTCAGTGTTAAAGGGGCAGGCACTATGAAGGTCACTGTTAAAGGGGTGGTCAATGTTAAATGGGCGGCCACTGTGGAGGTCACTGTTAAAGAGGCGGGCACTGTGGAGGTCACTGTTAAAGGGGCAGACACTATGGAGGTCACTGTTAAAGGGGCAGACACTGTGGAGGTCACTGTTAAAGATGCGGTCACTGTGGAGGTCAATGTTAAAGGGGCGGGCACTGTAGAGGTCAATGTTAAAGGGGCAGCCACTGTGGAGGTCACTGTTAAAGGGGTGGGCACTGTGTAGATCACTGTTAAAGGGGCGGGCACTGTGGAGGTCATTGTTGAAGGGGCAGGTACTGTAGAGGTCACTGTTATGGGGTAACTGTTGATATCTTTTTATGACACACGGAAACATAAAATGAAATAGATAAAGTATACCCGTACAAAACATATACAGACACTTCAGAGGGCATTATAATACAGGGCACAATACAGGGGAGTTATAACTGCAGAGGGCATTAGAACTACATTGGGACCTACAGGGGCGGCATTATAAATACTGAGGGCACTATGGTGATATTACTTGGGAATCGTTGCATTGCTCGTTATTGAAGGAGACCGCTGCTATTAAAAATGGCTTTTCGGTTCGCGGTGAACTTTGCTCGTTCGCCGAACATATCGCAATATTCGCGCCCGCCATATTCTTTTACACTGTGAAGAACTTTGACCCATGGCACATCCATCAGGTGGTACAGGACAGCCAATTGAGACATTTCAGCACATGGACACACCCCCTACCTTATAAATAAACCCGATCTGGCTTCCATTTTACATTCAGTCTTTTGCCAGTGTAGGGAGAGGTTGCTGTGTGGAGCAGGGACAGACTGTTAGGGACACAAATCACTAGCTAACAGGGCCACAAAAGTCCTTTTAAGGACTGGTATAGGTGTGCTATCAATAGGTGTGACATACTGAGGGGTGTGATATACTTATAATATACTTTCTAACATAGAAAGTATATTATAGTGCAATTGTATTGTGCAGCAGTTGTGTGCGGTTCTGCAGCGATACTGAAGCTACACAGAGTGAAAAACGCTATTGGAACAAATAATTTCTACTGGTGTGATTTACCAGTTGCCCCCCAAAAAACTGATTGAAGCAGGGATTTTATATGCCAATAATAAACGTTCTATATAGTGCATTTAGGTACTGCAGCATTTGTTTGCGGTTTTGCTGCGTTACTGCATCTACACAGAGTGACAAACACTATTGGAACCAATAATTTCTACTGGTGTGATTTACCAGTTGACCCCCCAAAAAACAGATTGAAGCAGGGGTGTTATATACCAATAATGTACTTCCCATATAGTGCATTTAGGTAGTGCAGCATTTGTCTGCAGTTTTGCTGCGTTACTGCATCTACACAAAGTGACAAACAGGGCTCGAGTCCTGCGGGAACAGCGTTCCTGCACTTTTTTCATAGCAGGAACGCTGTCCGTCTTTAAAGGATAACTGTCACACTTAGACCCTAATTTAAATTTTCATATATGTAGTTACTAATAACATGATATTCCAGAATCAGTTACTATTAGACTGACTTACCCCATATTTAATAAGATTCAGCCCTTAGCAACCAGTCTGCATAAAACTGCAATTTCACTATTCAGTTAAGATGGCCGCCACTGCCCTCCCCCTGAGGCTAATCCCGCCTGCCCTCACTAGCCAGTAACAATAGCCCCCCAAAAGTGTCAGTAACCAGAGCCCTCCCCCTAAAGGGTTAATCTCCTGCAGCACAAAGGGGTCCTCTTACCACATGTTGCTTTCATTTATACACTGAGCAGACGGCAGATCTCCCTTCCCTGGTCTGCGCTGCTTCAACTCTGCATCCTCCAAGTCTGCTGAGTGAGGGAGCGTCTGCCAAGCGCAGGGACAGGGAGAAGTGCACACAGCCCAGGCACTGTTATCAGCTGCTGGGGAGGACCTGGCTTTAATCATTTACTTACAGTCCCTGGCTGTCAGTAATCTGACCTTGCACGCAGCCTGCTTCTGCGTCCTCCGTCCTTTAACAGATAGACGGACCATACCTAGCAACCCTATTTTAAGCACAGTTAAAAATAGGCAGTACAGGGAACAAAACTGTGGAATTAAGGGGTAATTGAGTACACAGTGAAAAGTTGAAATAGGGCCACCAAGGAGATATTAATCACCACAATCCAATACGCCAAAAAATAATAATATGACAGTTATAATTTAAAGCCAGGCAAAAGGACCAGGAAGCGGTGAAGGCTTTGTACTCACCGCCTCCTGGTCCTCTGTAGGTAACGCTTGAAGTTAAAATCTACCATCGGATTGGAGAAAACTCCGATCCGATGGTATATTCTAAATCTGAGATGTTCCCATGGTGATGGGGACGCTGCATCATTGGTGGGCAGTGCACCCTTCCCCCCTCCCCGATATTCCGGTATTAAAATCATTGGTGGGCAGTGCACCCCCCCCCCCCGCCCAGTATTAAAATCATTGGTGGGCAGTGCGCCCCTCCCCCACCCCCCCTTCATTGGTGGCAGCGACAGTTCTGATCGGAGTCCCAGCAATGTAATGCTGGGGCTCTGATCGGTTAACATGGCAGCCAGGACACTACTGAAGTCCTGTCTGCCATCGCCAGTTACTCTGCAGCAATATACTTACATGCACTGTGGCCGCCCGGCGCTCCTTCTTCTTGTAACCCGTCACAGGTCTGTGCAGCGCATTGCTATAAGCATAAGCAATGCGCCACACAGACCTGTGAGTTACAAGAAGAAGGAGCACCGGGCGGCCACAGCGCATGTAAGTATGCTGCTGACTAACTGACCATGGCAGCCAGACAGGACTTCAGTAGCTTCCTGGCTGCCATGGTAACCGATCGGAGCTGCCGCTGCCACCAATAATGGGGGGAGGGCGAACTGCACACCAATGTCTTTAATACTGGGGAAGGTGCACTGCCCACCAATGATTTTAATACTGGGGAGGGGGGGAAGGGGGAGGGCGCAATGCCGACCAATGATTTTAATACTTGGGAGGGGAAGAGGGAGGGCGCACTGCCCACCAATGATTTTAATACCGGGGAGGGGGGGCGCACTACCCACCAATGATTTTAATACCGGGGAGGGCGCACTGGGGGCTGATGGAGAGGCACTGGGGGCTGATGGAGAGGGTACTGGGGGCTGGTGAGAGGCACTGGGGGCTGATGGAGATGGACTGACTGGGGGCCTTGGGGGGTTAATGGAGAGGCACTGGGGGGCCTCTGGTGAGAGGCACTGGGAGCTCATGGAGAGGCACGGGGCTGATTGAGAGGCTAATGGGGGCTGATTGAGAGGCTACTGGGGCTGCTATGAGGCTACTGGGGGCTGCTATGAGGCATGGGACTCTAATCTGAGGTCTGAGCTGAGGTGTTATCTGAGGTCTTATTGGGGTCTTTTTAACATTGGGGATCTTAATGGGGCTGTTAGCTGAGGTCTGATTAACATTGGGGGTCTGATTAGTGGTCTGACCTGAGGTGTAATTACATTTTTGTTTTCCGAACAGCTTGGAGAAAAAAGGTATCACAGTCTCCCACACTCCTTCTGCCCGGCTAAGCGAGCCAGCACCCCTGAGGCCAAGCCTGCCAGCACCCCTGAGGCCAAGCCAGCCAGCAACCCTGATGCCAAGCCAGCCAGCACCCCTGAGGCCAAGCCTGTCAGCACCCCTGAGGCCAAGCCTGCCAGCAGCCCTGAGTCTTCAGAACTATAAGTAAAATATATATAAGGGGAGATTATAATATGAAAGAGACAAATTATGTCTGAACAGACATATAGCGCAAATTCCAGGTTTTGTTTACCTTTTATGTTGCACTGAATTTTCTGCTAAATATATATATATATATATATGTATTTATTTTTATTTTTGGGGGGGTGGGGGTGGGTCGCGGTGGCAGTGGATCTTGCGTGAGTTCCCACACTTTTTTTCCCAGGACTTGCCCCCTGGTGACAAACACTTATGGAAAAAACTATTTCTACTGGTGCGATTGACCAGTTGCCCCCCAAAAATACAAATTGAGGCAGGGGTGTGATATACCTTCTTCCACCAATACTGCTATTCTATAGGGACTTTTGTCACAGGGTCATTTTGAAAATGACAGGTAGAGGAAGAGGCAGGCCATTCCGCAGGCGTGGTAGGGGTCGGGCAGGTGCACCATGCCGCAGCCTAAGTGGAAAGTTGCAGAAGGTGCGTGCGATTACGTCAAAGGACGCACCAGACTTGGTTGAGTGGCTCACCCAGCCTTCCGCTTCTGCACCCTCCTCACCCTTTCTATCTGCACCCTCTTCACTCTCTGCTGTGTGCACCCCCAAAGACACCACCACCACCACCACCATATCCCCTCCTCTCGAGTCAGAAGAAATATTTTCCCATCCATTACAAGACCTTACCGATGCACAGCCATTATTGGCATCGGATCAGGAAAGGAGGTATCAACGGTCGCCACCCAGCAGTCTGATGACGGTACCCAGATCAGACCAAGGAGGGTGGTCCCCACTGTTGCTGCCTACTCCGAGATTTCTAATGTCAGCGGTGGTGAAGGTGACGAATCCAATGATGACATGTCGAGGGACGTCACGTGGGTGCCCACAAGAGAGGAAGAGGAGGGGAGTTCAGAGGGAGAGAAGGAGCAGCAGATAGGGAGGAGAAGGAGGAGAAGCAGGCAGAACTTACAGTGCACAGGAGGCAAAAAGCCGACTGCTAATGACCATGCACAGTCACATCTGGCGTTCCCAGGATGCCGGCACATGGCTCTACAGTGTGGGCTTTTTTAATGTGTCCGCCGCTGACAATAGTGTTGCCATCTGCAGCCTGTGCTGTCAACGCATAAGTCGCGGTAAGCCCAATACTCACCTAGGGACGACAACACCGTCAGAACCCACAAAGCCACACTTCTGTCGCTCCCCGTCCTGCCTCTTCTCCTTCTCCTCTCTCCTGCCAGTTGTCCTCCTCTCCACCTTCCACCACGCCGTTGTCGCGTTCATCTGGCAGAAGGCAGGCTTCCGTGGCCAAATGTTTGAGCGTAAAAATTTGATGACACCGGATAACCCTCTTGCCCAAAGGCTGACCGCTGGCTTGTCAGAACTGCTAGCCCGCCGACTACTGCCATATAAACTGGTGGACTCGGAGGCCTTTAGAAAATTTGTGGCCATAGGAACACCGCAATGGAAGGTCCCCGCAAGGAAATATTTCTCCCAGAAGGTCATCCCAGAGCTATATGGCCACGTTCAGCGGCAAGTGAATGTACCTCTGGCAAACAGTGTCGGTGCCAAGATACATCTGACCACAGACACGTGGTCTACCAAACACAGACAGTAAAGGTACATCATTTTTACTGCCCACTGGGTGAACCTTCTGACGGCCGTCAAGCATGCAAACCGTGGCACCCGTGTAGATTTGGTGTTACCGCCACGTATTGCATGCAGGCCTGCCTCTTCTTCTCCTTCTCCTTCTCCTACTCCATCCTCCCTCTCCTCCTCGGCTGACTCCTCATTTTCCGCTGCTACCTTCTCTTCTGCTGCGCCCCCCAAGCTCCCCAGAACCTATTTGACGTGCCAGGTGAGACGTTGCCATGCTGTGCTGCGTCTGTTTTGCCTGGAAGCCAAGAGCCACACCGGTCCTGCACTCCTTTCAGCTTTGCGGACACAGGCCGATCAGTGGCTAACCCCGCTCAATTTGACAGTTGGTAAAGTGGTGTGCGACAACGGTGCCAATCTACTGAATACGCTAAAACAGGGTAAAATGGCACACGTCCTGAACTTA
Organism: Bufo bufo; assembly: GCF_905171765.1. Lineage (NCBI taxonomy): Eukaryota > Metazoa > Chordata > Amphibia > Anura > Bufonidae > Bufo > Bufo bufo. The sequence goes on from NC_053389.1 coordinate 702,282,134, forward strand.
GTCGTGCAACCATTGGCGTACTGCCAATATAGGCAGACCACGCCGTTGCTATGGGGCCCGCGGCACAGGGGGGCCCGGAGAGCATGAAAAGCTCCGCCCCCTACTCTGCACAACAAGACAGTGACAGTTTATTCATAGTTTTTCAGGCGGCATTCTTGAACTTCTCCCTCCGGCTCCAACCCCACCCATTGTTCGGGCTGCATCTCCCTCCCAGGCAAGGATCCTGCTGCTGCTGATTGGCCAGTGTATCAGGCAGCAGGAGCAGCGCAGCCAGGCACACATCGAGACTAGGGTGGCCACTGGCTTCACGGATCTCGCCGGCCACGCCCCTAAAACTTACAAACCACGCCCACCTTCGTGAAGCCACGCCCCCATCGCCTGCCGGGAACCGGGTGGAGGAGAGGTAAGAACTTGTGGAGGGGTCATGGGTGTCGTGGAGGGACAGTAGTAGTTATTAACGGTAACCCCTTTCAGCAGTACCCTATTCACAGTATTTATTAACCCTTTTCAGGAGTCCCCTGAGGGCTTAATAAATACTGTGAATGGGGAACTGCTGAAAGGGGTTAATAAATACTGTGAAAGTGTGAAGGGCCTTCACATTAACCCTTTTCAGCAGTCGCTCATTCACAGTATTTATTAACCCCTTTCAGTCCCCTCTTCACACTTATTTATTTCCCCCTTTCAGCTGTTCCCAGGACCCACACAGTAGGTATTATTAACCCCTTTCAAAATTACCAGCGCCTGCCCTTCCCCCCTTTGAGCAATCCCCGACGGCCCACAGCACAGACCAGGGAGTACCTCAGCGCAGCTGCGCTCCTCAGAGTCTGTTCCTCCACTTCCTGCGTGGCCGCGCCTGCACAAACCAGAATTGACTGGCGCGATGCAGGAGCTGCCGGACGTGCGACTGATGTCGGTGCGCTCTACGCCGTGATGTGAGTGATCCTTAAAGTGCCCGGTACTCGTCGTCGCTGATGACCACAAAAAAGGAGGACTTCTGGTTGTCCGTCCTGGCCTTGTTCTGGACGGAGGACCAGGAGTCTAAAAAACGGACGTCTGGTCACCCTAATAGAGCAGTGCACCCGGCGTGGCAGAGTTATCCTCTGCGCTCACGTGCTGCCCGCCATCTGCTGCCCGCCCTCAAGACAGTCATCAGCCAGTGAGTGCCCCACACCCCTGGCCCATACTGAAGGACTGGTCAGTGAAAACAGAAGTGTGCCACAGTAAGAGGACAGCAGCAGACTTAATATAAAGCTCATATATGGTATTGGTTGGATATGGGTATTCTTGATAGGGGGAGGGCAGCAGCAAGCAGTGGGGTTTGGGGGGAAGGGGGCCCTGTAGGATCATAGAGGACTCAGGAGGACAGTGTGCTTTCCTCCTACCCCCCCCCCCCCCTCACTCCCCGGGGAGAAGAGGGTGGAAGCACACTGTCCTCCTGAGTCCTCTATGATCCTACAGGGCGGAGAATATGATTGGAGGCTATGTGCACACTTAGCATCAGCAGCAATGAGTTAAAGGGGTTATCCAACCCCTATAATGCCCCCCAAAATGCTCGGGGCCAGGCACCTTACTTACCTCATTCCCCAGCACCCGCATTGCTCCTGATGCCCACACAGCCGCCACTGCCTCCCTCCTGTCACGCAGATTAATACATTCAGCGACATAGGGGGGAGCAGGCTAGCAGTCAATAACAGGCCACAATGGGAACGAGCCTCCCTAGCATCGCGGGTGACGCTAGGGAGGCTCATTTCCGACGCAGCCTGCTATTGTCTGCACCCCCCCATTGGGCATAAGTATTAACTGTATGCGGTGCCTGGGCAATTTGGGGGGCATAATAGGGATTAGATAGCCCCTTTAACCCTTAGGATACCAGAGGTTTTTTCATTTTTGCATTTTATTTTTCCTTCCCTATCTTCCTTGAGCCTTTTTAGAGGTTTTGTTCCTACAGCTTTACCTTTGTGGCAAAACTGACCTGTTCCCTTCATTCTCTGGGTCAGTATGATTACAACGATACCACATATGTATAGGTTTTTTATGTCTAAATAGTGTAAAAATACATTAATACTTTAATTTAAATTTTTTTTTACTTTTTTACATCACCATATTCTGACCCCCATAACTTTTTTATAGTTATATGATCTACTGAGTTGTGTGGGGGCTCATTTTTTGCGAGATGAACTGTAGTTTTTATTGATACCCTTTTGGAGTGTGTGTGACTTTTTAAATCACATTTTATTACATTTTTTGGGGTGAGAGAAGTGATGAAAAAATGGCGCTGGTAACAAAGCTGTGTCAGGCTTTACCGCAGTGGGCACAGGCAGGAGGAGTGATATATATGCGGGCTCCTTCCCTGCACTCGTTCAGTTGTGCTCGCATACATATGGCGCCCTGTGCCCGCTCTGCTAAAGCCTGACATCGCCCATTTATGCCCGACTTTACCAAAGCAGACAGGCAGGAGCAGTGATGTGTGCTGTACATGGCTGAGATCCTTACTCCCATACAGAGAGAGTATGGATTATAAAGCGCTATAAGCACCTGAATTCAGCACCTATTTCTTAAAGGTTTCTAACGGTTTCAGTAGAACATGTATACATTTTTTTTATTGGCAAATGGGGGTGTGGCAGGGGAGGAGCAAGGAGGTGGGATGGGCCAGGGGTGGGTAGTGGGCGACGTTGGGGGCCCAATTCAGACTCTTGCTATGGGGCCCAGTGATTTCTGTGTACGCCCCTGCGTGCAACGATTCGTTGCTAAATACCCCGGGGTCCAGGACGTCTTGCGGCAGGCTAGGAAAATCTCTTGCCATTTGAGAAGATCTTACACAGCCATGGCTCGCCTTGCTGACATTCAGCAGCGACACCACCTGCCCGTCAAAATTCTGATTTATGACTGCCCGACGTGATGGAACTCCACCTTGTATATGATTGATAGGCTGCTCCATCAGTGACATTGTACCTTACGCCTTCTTTCTGGAGCGTGCATTGCGTCGTGTCATTGATCAGGCCGTCGAGGAGTAGGAAGATGAGGAAGTCGCAATGCTGGATAAATTCCCAGGAGGGCTACTCCATCTGAGACAAGTCAACAACAGGAGTCTGAAGAGGAGTCAGAGGAGGATGGTTCAGGGGCGGAGGAGGAGCAAGAAGAGCATGCTTTAAACGTTTCTGGGATCCCTGGTGTTGTCCGTGGCTGGGGGGAGGAGAACGAGGACGACATTATTCTGGATGATGAGCAGGAGCCAGGCCACTCCACCGCTTCCAGTTTAGTGCAAATGGGGGCCTTCATGCTCCAGTGTTTGAAGCGGGACTCCCGTATAAAAAGCATAAAGGGCAAGGACCAGTACTGGGTGGCAACATACTTAGACCCGGTACAAACACAAAATGGCGGAAATGTTACCACCATCACAGAAGGCTGTCAAAATGCATCACTTCCAGGCCTTGCTTCGAGAAATGCTGCATTCTGCTTTTGAGGGCGCTGGCAGAGGAATTTCCACTCACAGAGAAACAGTTGCGGGTACCAATCCAACAGCGTATGCAAGAAGAGGGCGGTTTGAAGATGTGTTGGTCACTTCGGATATGAGATCATTCTTGCAACCAACCCATCGACAGCTGTCCTCCGGATCCAGCCTCAGGGAACGCCTAGACCGACAGGTGTCCGACTACATCGGGTTAACGGCAGACGTGGACACTCTGAGAACCGATGAACCCCTGGACTACTGGGTGTGCAGGCTTGACCTGTGGCCAGAGCTGGCACAATTTGCCATAGAACTGTTGGCTTGCCCCACAACCAGTGTCCTGTCCGAAAGGGGGGATCGTGACCGATAAGCGCACTCGCCTAGCTCATTACAGTGTGGACTACCTCACATTTCTAAAAATGAATGAGGCATGGATCTTGGAGGAATTCAACACATGTGACGAGTCAACCACATTTGATTGAATTTCCTCATGACAGCCCACAAATATCCGCCACCACCCAGAACAAATCATGGTCCCTGTCTTAGGTAAATACAGCGGCATAAAAGGCCTTTTTCCATTTCGTCCACCATGACGGCTCTACTATGAGATTGACCCTTGACATCTGTAGGGGCAGGAACACACAGAGTTTAAAAGGCCACCACCCACACTCACCCTCAGTGTTTCCTGTCCCTACGGGGTCAACCACACAGAGAGCCCTCCTGGTGGAGGTGAAGAAAAAGTTTATTATTTTATAAAATACCTGAGGATTCCGTCCTCGTCCGCTGCCCTCCTGCGGTCTGGTCCAAAGCTGGGCAGGGGATTCATATGGAGCCGATCTCGCTTCTGTACCAGGAGCCTGTATCCCTCCCCACAGTGCAGTCCCCCTTCCCTATGTTGAGGAAGCTGACCGCAGGGAAGCAGCATGCTGAACGCCGACTCTGGGGCGGTGACGTCAGAGAAGCCTCAGCATTACTCTCTGCTCCCGGCGGCTTGAGGCGGAAGGGGTGGAGCTTGGACCGGAAGGGGCAGAGCTTGGATCGGGAGCACGGCGGTGACGTCAGACGCCGGACTGACTACTTGTGGCTGCAGATTCAAACAGGCAGTGGCACCGATCTTCTTCCTGGCGCATACAGCACTAATGTCTGCTCCTGAAGCCCCGGACGCCTCTACAGCCCAGATGGACTCTGAAACTCCCTCGGCTACTCCAACAGTGAGTTCCCCTGTGGGGAAAGACAAAATGATGTATCCTTTTTTGACTTACTTGCTGTTTTGTCTATTGATACCTGGCTGCTCCTCTCTTTTATAGGGAGTTAAAGAGCCCAGAACAAGGTCTAAAGTTCAAAGATGTGCAACTTGTAATAAGAAGCTTCCCGAGAATTATAAAAAGAAGCTCTGCCAGAGCTGCATAAAAGACCTTATAAAAGAGGAGCAGCCGTCAATTTTGTCCGAGGTCAAAACGAAATTAAGGACTTAATTAACTAAATTAAGTCCTCTTTGGCCTCCCTCAGATCAGCCCCGTCTACACCTCCTGCTGCAAAAAAAACCTAGATTATCCGCCCCATCCTCCTCTGTTTCGGAGATTATGGACGAGGGGGCCTCCACCTCTGGACAGAATGTGGACTTTGACGTTCTATCAGAGGGGGAGATAATGGAAGATAATAAAAAATATTTATTTTCTTCCGAGGATATGGAGGAGCTGTTGGGAGCTGTCAGAGCAACCATGGGGATTGAGGAGGTGAAAAAACCAAGGTCCGTCTTAGACGAGATGTTCGGGGGATGAAAGCCTGGGGAGGGGATAGAGCATCAAAAGCAAAACTATGCTCCATAGCGTTTTCTGGGGAATACGTTTTTGGACCCGTATTAGACTCTATCCTGGAAAAGGGAGAAAGTCATAAACACCCTTAAGTCCAGCAGGAAAGAAGTTACTTCTGCAATATATCTTAAGATATGGAAAAAATATTGTAGTTGGCTACAATAAACTCTTCTCCCAATATTAAAAAAGTGCTAGACTTCCTCCAACGAGGGTTAGATCTGGGCCTTAGACCAAGTACTCTCAAAGTACAGATCTCTGCTTTGGGGGCTTCTTATGATACGGACCTGGCCAGTCACAGGTGGATAAGGAGGTTCATAAAAGCTGCCTCAAGATTGAGACCTTCCCTAACCCCTAGGACGCCTCAATGGGATCTAAACTTGGTCCTAAAAAACCTTACGAATTCGCCTTTTTCTCCTACGCAGGATATATCTCTCAAACACCTATCTTTAAAAGCAGCCTTCCTAGTGGCAATCACTTCAGCCAGACGTCTGGGTGAAATCCAAGCGCTGTCCTGCAGGGAACCATACCTCACGATCTTCCCTGACAGAATAGTTTTACGTTTAGATCCAGGTTTTCTCCCAAAAGTGGTGTCGGACTTTCACAGAGACCAAGAGATCATCCTTCCATCTTTTCCCAAGGACGTCCCATCACAAGATCAGTTCTAGCTCCTGGACGTCCGGGATACTATCATACAATACCTGGACTTAACAAAAGAATTTAGGAAAGATGATAACCTTTTCGTTCAGTATGGGGGTCCAAACAGGGGGAAAAAGGCATCCAAAGCCACGATCGGAAGATGGATCAGATCTACTATTATTTGCTGCTACCAGAAGTCGGGTCTAGTTAGCCCCACGAATACAGGGAGTGCAGAATTATTAGGCAAGTTGTATTTTTGAGGATTAATTTTATTATTGAACAACAACTATGTTCTCAATGAACCCAAAAAACTCATTAATATCAAAGCTGAATATTTTTGGAAGTAGTTTTTAGTTTGTTTTTAGTTTTAGCTATTTTAGGGGGATATCTGTGTGTGCAGGTGACTATTACTGTGCATAATTATTAGGCAACTTAACAAAAAACAAATATATACCCATTTCAATTATTTATTTTTACCAGTGAAACCAATATAACATCTCAACATTCACAAATATACATTTCTGACATTCAAAAACAAAACAAAAACAAATCAGTGACCAATATAGCCACCTTTCTTTGCAAGGACACTCAAAAGCCTGCCATCCATGGATTCTGTCAGTGTTTTGATCTGTTCACCATCAACATTGCGTGCAGCAGCAACCACAGCCTCCCAGACACTGTTCAGAGAGGTGTACTGTTTTCCCTCCTTGTAAATCTCACATTTGATGATGGACCACAGGTTCTCAATGGGGTTCAGATCAGATGAACAAGGAGGCCATGTCATTAGATTTTCTTCTTTTATACCCTTTCTTGCCAGCCACGCTGTGGCGTACTTGGACGCGTGTGATGGAGCATTGTCCTGCATGAAAATCATGTTTTTCTTGAAGGATGCAGACTTCTTCCTGTACCACTGCTTGAAGAAGGTGTCTTCCAGAAACTGGCAGTAGGACTGGGAGTTGAGCTTGACTCCATCCTCAACCCGAAAAGGCCCCACAAGCTCATCTTTGATGATACCAGCCCAAACCAGTACTCCACCTCCACCTTGCTGGCGTCTGAGTCGGACTAGAGCTCTCTGCCCTTTACCAATCCAGCCACGGGCCCATCCATCTGGCCCATCAAGACTCACTCTCATTTCATCAGTCCATAAAACCTTAGAAAAATCAGTCTTGAGATATTTCTTGGGCCAGTCTTGACGTTTCAGCTTGTGTGTCTTGTTCAGTGGTGGTCGTCTTTCAGCCTTTCTTACCTTGGCCATGTCTCTGAGTATTGCACACCTTGTGCTTTTGGGTACTCCAGTGATGTTGCAGCTCTGAAATATGGCCAAACTGGTGGCAAGTGGCATCTTGGCAGCTGCACGCTTGACTTTTCTCAGTTCATGGGCAGTTATTTTGCGCCTTGGTTTTTCCACACGCTTCTTGCGACCCTGTTGACTATTTTGAATGAAACGCTTGATTGTTCGATGATCACGCTTCAGAAGCTTTGCAATTTTAAGAGTGCTGTATCCCTCTGCAAGATATCTCACTATTTTTGACTTTTCTGAGCCTGTCAAGTCCTTCTTTTGACCCATTTTGCCAAAGGAAAGGAAGTTGCCTAATAATTATGCACACCTGATATAGGGTGTTGATGTCATTAGACCACACCCCTTCTCATTACAGAGATGCACATCACCTAATATGCTTAATTGGTAGTAGGCTTTCGAGCCTATACAGCTTGGAGTAAGACAACATGCATAAAGAGGATGATGTGGTCAAAATACTCATTTGCCTAATAATTCTGCACGCAAGTGTATAAAAGCTCACTCTACAAGAGCTATGGCGTCTTCATGGGCAGAAAGAGGAGGTGTCTCCCTTGACAGGATTTGTAAAGCAGCCACCTGGTCGAATATAAGTACTTTTATCAAACATTACCGGATTAATGTGTCAGCTTCTGCGGATTTAACCTTCGGTCAGAAGGTTCTAGAAGCAGTTACCCACCCTGTTTAATAATCTGGTAGTTCTCATAGTAGAGCCGTCATGGTGGACGAAATGGAAAGACCGTAATTAGACTTACCGGTAATTCTGTTTCCTTGAGTCCACCATGACGGCCCAGATTTCCCCCCCTGAGATTTAAGGAGGGGTTGAGTATGAATTAATACTCAAAAAAAAATAAAAATTTATATATTCATATACTTGCCTAGGTTAAGGCTACACCCACTTGGTGATTTGGAAAGCACTGAGGGTGAGTGTGGGTGGTGGCCTTTTAAACTCTGTGTGTTCCTGCCCCTACAGAGGTCAAGGGTCAATCTCATAGTAGAGCCGTCATGGTGGACTCAAGGAAACAGAATTACCGGTAAGTCTAATTACGGTCTTTCGTCCGTTGAATGCCTAATTTTTGGGGCCTGTACTGGCCGACAGTTACATATTTATTCTGTGACCGCCTAATGTACCTCCATCCACAGAATCCAAAGTTCTTTGCTGTCAGGTGAATGCCTATTGACTAATTTTTGGGGCCTGTACTGGCCGACAGTTAAATTTTTTATCTCTAGCCACAATCGCACCCTTGTCTCACTCCTCTGCCTCTCATTATGGTGGCGTATGAACTGCATTCACCATATGGACCTTCTAATATCACAGGGTCATGTGACAGTGCCCCTCACACCGTACTGTGCCCCCTCATACCCTGCATTGTGCCCTCTTACCACACCTTGTCATTCCCTGTATTGTGCCCTCTTATACTCTTTTATCCCATCACGGTATGGCGGTGTTATCCAGTCACTGTGCAGAGGTCTTATCCGGTCAATGTATGGCGGTGATATCCAATATCTGGATGGCCACACCATCCTTTTTTAGACCTGTCATGAGCGGGAAAAATATGCAGATTGCGGTGCTAAGGACCTTTGCGCCACAATCTGTGTCAGAAATACGCCTAACATAGACGTATTTCTATATAATAAAGGATCACCTAGTTGTATTATCATTCCGGGGTAGGGCTAATATCTTTATATTATATTGATTCTAGTGTATTATACTGTGCCCTGTATTTCCCAGTAAAAAATGATCCTTGGGAAACACAGTCCTCATCCCTGACCACCAGGACCAGGAAGCGCTCTGTCAGTACATGGCGGCCTCCCCTCTCCGCTCCGCTGCTCCGCTGTGTACTGGTGCTTATTCTGATACTAGGGCTGGGTTCACTTTCCATTTTTGCAATCCATTTAATGCATACCAAAAATGTATGCGTTAGCAGATGCATCAGACTGATGCCGTACAGTGGCGTCCGATCACCATACAGTTCCATGGTGGAAATCAAATTTACGTTAACGTATGCATTTTTTTTTATAGACTCTGCAGGTTGAAAAAACGTGGAGTGCTGCACATTTGTATACATCAAACCGATAGGAAATAAAAAATTTCTAGGCTCCAGCAGGGCACATTTTTGAGAGTTTCCCTTTAAGACGCATAAAAATTGCCCCTGATTAAAATACATATTTATTGTGGGAATTTTTGCCAATGATCCCCCTCTGGTATATCACTGTCCATGTTGTGGGATTATTTGTGTACTTCTAGTAAGTGTTTGCTGGCTGCAAATATGACCTGAAGGTTTTTCAGGTTTGCCTGCCATTAAATTGAATGGGGTCCGCCGCGAAATTGCGGTTCGCGAACATTTGATCGCGTTCGAACCGTCCCGGCCGATGTTGGGAAAGGGTTAAATCACTCACAGTCCCAAAGTTGTATTTTACACTTCTGATTGTAAAGTAAATTTTTTATACCTTTTGCTATATTATTTTATTTACTGTCCTTCTGTGTTCATTGTGCCTACAGTCAAATTTTTACTTTACAATTCAAATCTAAAACCCAACAGATAAAAAAAAATAAAAAAAAATGTAAGGGGGACAAAACCAGTGGCATGTAGTGCTCTGTGGAAAGTGTTTTTTTTTTTTTTTTTCTTTTCTTTCTAAAAATAAGCACCGCCTCATGGACCCAAGACAATAAGAATGTTTTGTGTTATGTTTTCCAATAGCAACATGAATGGGCTTCTATAACTTATAATCAGGCATCATCCACAAGACAGGGAAATACAGGGACTGAATTCCATCAGCACCTCCCCCACCTCTCTTTTCTCCGCAGTGGCTGCAGTGTACAGTATGTACACAAAGCAGAGCTCCTTATCTCTGTATCTGTATAACACTCTATACATATACATACAATAGCTTCATAGACAATATCACACCTAATAAAATTAGATACACAGCTCAGCAGACAGTATCACACATGAAAGGATTAGATACACAGCTCAGCAGATAGTATCACACATGGTAGGATTAGATACGCAGATCAGCAGGCAGTATCACACAGAAAGGATTAGATACACAACTCTGCAAACAATATCACACATGATAGGATTAGATACACAGCTGAGCAGACAGTATCACACATGATAGGATTAGATACACAACTCAGCAGACAGTATCAAACACAATAGGCAGACAATCAATAATCAATAAATATTTTAAATGTCATTCAAAAATTGCGGTATATACTGACACCCAATGTGTTTTGTATTCTGTACATTTGTAACATGTAATGGGACTGTTAAAAGTATATAATAATCTCTGCATAATACTGTGGTTGGTGTGTGTTATTTTGAATATAATAAATATAATACTAGACTAGCACTGTATACTGACGCCAAGGGTATCTAAATCATAGTATACACATATAGAATTGTAGTGAACAATGGCACAGGTCAAAATATGTAGTAATCTTTGCACAGTAAAGAAAAAAAAGCATCCGTCGGAGGGATTTGTTTAAGGTATACAATATATTTTTTATATATATTAAATGTAAGACAAAGGCGTGATGTGAACCCGGCCAAATTTCACAATTGTAATTCCATTACTAGGTCTTTACCTTAAGTTCAGGTATTTAGCTAATAACACAATACGCCACCTGCTGTCTGAACAGTGTATTGCAATTTATCCAATTTAGATATAATGTCATTTCGTGACACACATCTCAGGACACGTTGAGATAAGTGAGCAGTTAAGTGTGGACAGATCTGTATGTGGGAATTGTCTTTCTTTATGGCCATGAGATTTACCATTATCATTTGGGTATTACTACTTATTACTACTATAATCTGATCCGCACACATATTATTGCCTCCATTTTTGTATCGTTTGTTTTTTGGAATTTTTTGGTCCCCTGATAAACTGACCCCAGAGAACGGTTCAGAGAAACACATCAGGACAACGTTAGCATTCCTGGGACATATGGTATGTGCTCCTTTCCTTTCCACTGGTGATCAAAACCTGGACGCCACTGGTTTATTTGGGAGCATATATGTATTATGTGCGATTATTTTTGTTGTAACTCTTTATTAGTTTCTGATACATGCATTGACTTATGACATTACTATTGGACTGTAGTCATATCAGGTCTCTTCTCGGGTGGCAGTATCTATCCCTTGTCAGAGACATATAGGGCCTATCAGGAGGTTCCTGACACGGAAATGCCCCTATCGGGGTGGCCATTCCGTTTTGCTAGGCAGTGCCTATAGCTTGATAGGGCAAGTGTGAGGGTCAGTCAATTTTCCTTTCCTTGTCCTGCCCAGCCTCATTGTTAATTGCTTTTTAAGGGCTCAAATTGGGTGATTCTTAATGATCATCAGTAAAGGTTACATTTTACACTGGTAAAGGTACTCTGTGATTACATTATAATTAAGTTACACTAGTGACTACCTGACATCGGATGTCTATATCTATCAGAACTGAGAAAAAATTGAAGTTATCACCCAAAGTCTCGCGAGACTTTGCAAAGTAATAACTTCGGCTCATCTGAGCCAATACATTCTAAAACTGTACGGCGCGCTCGCTCATCCGAAGTCGATTCGCTCATCCCTAGTGTGGGGACTCGCTCTGGTAGTCAGGAAAAGCAGACGCACTATAGAGGCAAAGACCAGTTTATAACTCTAAAACTTCAGGGTTTATTCACACTTGTTCCAAGTACACAGTACGACAGTTCATTTGCAGTATTGGTGTTAGTTCACACCCAGATGGCTCAAAAACAAAACATTCACCTTTTGTCCTGGGTGTTAATCCACACCCGACCGGCATAGCTCAGAACAGAGCAGTTCTCCCGGATTCAGGCCTCCAGCCTGCACAAGGCTCATATTCCAGTACAGAGATTGCCAGAGCTCTAATGTCAGAGAGAGATAAATCCCCACACCTGACACTGCTGGTTGTTTTTCATAGTGTTCACTAAGTAGTATTGTGCGTTGTAGGCGACTAACTGGCAGATAATGTTTCACTATTACAAATGTCGCTAAAATGTAACTTTTATAAAATTATTTTAAAAATGTGGAGATTCTCTACTACATGTACAAACAGAACATTTCTTTGATGACTATTAGCGGTGCCACCAAATTATCAAGAGCGCTGTGGACACATACAAACACAAAGCTATACATGTTAAGGTCCTTTAATCTTTCCTGGTAAGTTTTATCCTGCAATCCATGTACTAGTTTAGTAGCTCTTCTCTGAACCCTCTCCAAAGTATCAATATCCTTCTGGAGATATGGTCTCCAGTACTGCGCACAATACTCCAAATGAGGTCTCACTAGTGCTCTGTAGAGCGGCATGAGCACCTCCCTCTTTCTACTGGTAATGCCTCTCCCTATACACCCAAGCATTCTGCTAGCATTTCCTGCTGCTCTATGACATTGTCTGCCTACCTTTGAGTCTTCTGAAATAATGACCCCTAAATCCCTTTCCTCAGAGGTTAGGACTGTATCACTGATTTTATATTCTGCTCTTGGGTTTTTATGCCCCAAGCGCATTATCTTGCACTTATCAACATTGAATTTTAGTTGCCAGATTTTTGACCATTCCTCTAGTTTTCCTAAATCCGTTTCCATTTGGTGTATCCCTCCAGGAACATCAACCCTGTTACAAATCTTTGTGTCATCAGCAAAAAGACATACCTTACCATCGAGGCCTTCGGCAATTTCGCTGATAAAGATATTAAACAATATGGGTCCTTGAGGTACCCCACTGGTAACAAGACCATGGTCTGAATATACTCCATTGACTGCAACCCTCTGTTGTCTGTCCCTCAGCCACTGCCTAATCCATTCAACAATATGGGAGTCCAAGCTCAAAGACTGCAATTTATTGATAAGCCTTCTATGTGGGACAGTATCAAAAGCCTTACTAAAGTCTAGATAAGCGATGTCTACTGCACCTCCGCCATCTATTATTTTAGTCACCCAATCAAAAAAATCAATAAGATTAGTTTGACATGATCTCCCTGAAGTAACCCATGCTGTTTTTCATCTTTCAATCCATGGGATTTTAGATGTTCCACAATCCTCTCCTTAAGTATTGTTTTCATTAATTTCCCCACTATTGATGTCAGGCTTACTGGCCTATAGTTGCCCGATTCCTCCATACTACCTTTCTTGCGAATGGGCACAACATTTGCTAATTTCCAATCTTTTGGGACGACTCCTGTTACCAGTGATTGGTTAAATAAATGTTAATGGTGTTGCTAGTTCACCACTAAGCTCTTTTAATAGCTTTGGGTGTATCCCATCAGGCCCCTGTGACTTATTTGTATTAATTTTAGACAGGTTACTTAGAACCTCTTCCTCTGTAAAGACACATGCATCAAAATATTCATTAGTCTTCCTTCCTAACTGAGATCCTTTTCCTTCATTTTCCTTTGTAAAAATTGAACAGAAGTATTCATTGAAGCAGTCAGCTAGTTCTTTATCTTCAGCTATATACCTTCCTTCTTTTGTTTTTAATTTGGTAATTCCTTGTTTTAGTTTCCATTTTTCATTTATGTATCTGAAGAATGTCTTATCGCCTTTTTTCACTGACTGAGCTAATTTCTCTTCTGCCTATGCTTTAGAAGCTCTTATAACTTGCTTGGCCTCTCTCTGCCTAATCTTATAAATTTGCCTGTCATCCTCGTTTTTTTATTTTTTATTACTAAATGCTATCTTTTTGTTTTTAATGATTTTGGCCACTTCTGCTGAGTACCACAGTGGTCTCTTCCTTTTTTTTCTTTTACTGACAAGCCTAATGCAATTTTCTGTTCCCTGTAATTTTAAGTAGTCCCATTTCTCCTGGACTCCATTGAAACTGTACCAATCTGGTAGGGACTCGTATACCTCTAATCTAATTTTAGAAAAGTCTGTTTTTCTAAAATCTAAAACTTTTGTTTTCGTGTGGTGTTACTCAGTCAACTGTACTTATAGTAAACAACACTGACTGGTGATCACTAGATCCCAAGCTTTCCCCTACAATAATATCAGATACCAAATTCCCATTTGTGAATACTAAATCTAAAATGGCCTCCTTCTGGGTTGGCTCCTCCACTACTTGCTGTAGAGATAATCCCAGTAGGGAATTCAGAATATCTGTACTCCTGGCAGAACTAGCTATTTTGGTTTTCCAGTTAACATCAGGAAGATTAAAGTCTCCCATAATGATAACTTCCCCTTTCAATGTCATTTTAGCTATTTCCTCAACTAGTAGATCATCTAATTCTTTGACTTGGCTAGGTGGTCTATATATCACACCTACACTAGTTACCTTATGATTATCAAGCTGCAATGTAACCCAAACTGACTCTAAATTTGTCTTGCTAATTTGTATTAAATTTGATTTTATGCTATCTTTCACATACAGGGTCACCCCTCCCCTTTGTTGCCTTCTCTCTTTCCTATATAGAGAGAACCCTGGTATTGTTATATCCCAGTCATTACTCCCATTGAACCATGTCTCAGTAACAGCCACTAAATCTATATTCTCAGATGCCATTATAGACTCAAGTTCATTGATCTTTTTCCCTAAACTGCGAGCATTTGTAGACAAGACTCTGAGCTTGTCATTTCTTAACCTATGTGCTACTGGCATCTTCTGGAATTGTTCTGGGGGGCAGTCGGACTGCTGGATTATCACTCTTTTTCCCCCCTTTCCTAGTTTAAATGCTCCTTAGCAAATACTTTGAACTGTTCACTGAGGACATTCGTTCCCTTGAGAGAAAGATGCAAACCATCTTTCTTGTACAGTTCTTTTCCATTCCAACGAGAGCTAACATGAGACACAAAGCCAAACCCTTGGTTCAGACACCATTCACCAAGCCATACATTGAATTCCTTAATATGCATCTTCCTGTCATGCTGAAGGTTATGCCCAGGCAAAACTGCAGAGAATGAAAGAGTCGATGCAACCTCCCGCATATCATTACCAAGTGTGTGAAAAGCTTCCTTCACCTTTGAAACCTCATTGCAAGCCAGAATAGAATTACGGAACTGAGGATGCCTTGATATATTTAAATTAATATATAACTTTTATTTTGTCATATAAAATAAATGAGACAGTTAGGTGTAGTAGAACCTGCACTATAGAAGATAGGGGGCGCACTGGGTCTGTAATTTGCTATTACAGACCCAGTGCGCCCCCTATCTTCTATAGTGCAGGTTCTACTACACCTAACTGTCTCATTTATTTTATATGACAAAATAAAAGTTATATATTAATTTAAATATATCAAGGCATACTCAGTTCCGTAATTCTATTTTGAGACTACTGAGACTATAAATAGGAGGTCCACTAAATATAGATCCCTATTACAAACATATGTAAGATTCTCATTGCAAGCCAGATCATTTGTCCCAAGATGGACAATAACATCCACCTTCCTTTCCTGCTTTGCTTGCCTAACAATATTAAGGATGCGTCATCTGTCCCTGCTAGCGGTAGCACCAGGGAGACATCTCACAAAACCATTTTCCTCAAACTTCACACCTCTTATGATAGAATCGCCCACCAACAGCTGCTTACTATCAGTCCTCACCTTATCCTTTTTGTCTAAGGCTGCAGTCTTGCATACTTTAGGCATGGGAGATGATTGTTCCTCACTAGAGTTGAGCGAACACCTGGATGTTCGGGTTCGAGAAGTTCGGCCGAACTTCCCGGAAATGTTCGGGTTCGGGATCCGAACCCGACCCGAACTTCGTCCCGAACCCGAACCTCATTGAAGTCAATGGGGACCCGAACTTTTCGGCACTAAAAAGGCTGTGAAACAGCCCAGGAAAGAGCTAGAGGGCTGCAAAAGGCAGCAACATGTAGGTAAATCCCCTGCAAACAAATGTGGATAGGGAAATGAATTAAAATAAAATAAAAAATAAAAAAAAATTAACCAATATCAATTGGACAGAGGTCCCATAGCAGAGAATCTGGCTTCACGTCAGCAGAGAATCAGTCTCTTCATGCCATAGCAGAGAATCTGGCTTCATGTCAGCAGAGAATCAGTCTTCATGTCATAGCAGAGAATCAGGCTTCACGTCACCCACCACTGGAACAGGCCACTGTCACATATTTAGGCCCCGGCACCCAGACAGAGGAGAGAGGTCCCGTAACAGAGAATCTGGCTTCATGTCAGCACAGAATCAGTATTCATGTCATAGCAGAGAATCAGGCTTCACGTCACCCACCACTGGAACAGGCCACTGTCACATATTTAGGCCCAGGCACCCAGGCAGAGGAGAGAGGTCCCGTAACAGAGAATCTGGCTTCATGTCAGCACAGAATCAGTCTTCATGTCATAGCAGAGAATCAGGCTTCACGTCACCCACCACTGGAACAGGCCACTGTCACATATTTAGGCCCCGGCACCCAGACAGAGGAGAGAGGTCCCGTAACAGAGAATCTGGCTTCATGTCAGCACAGAATCAGTCTTCATGTCATAGCAGAGAATCAGGCTTCACGTCACCCACCACTGGAACAGGCCACTGTCACATATTTAGGCCCTGGCACCCAGACAGAGGAGAGAGGTCCCGTAACAGAGAATCTGGCTTCATGTCAGCACAGAATCAATCTTCATGTCATAGCAGAGAATCAGGCTTCACGTCAACCACCACTGGAACAGGCCACTGTCACATATTTAGGCCCCGGCACCCAGACAGAGGAGAGAGGTCCCGTAACAGAGAATCTGGCTTCATGTCAGCACAGAATCAGTCTTCATGTCATAGTAGAGAATCAGGCTTCACGTCACCCACCACTGGAACAGGCCACTGTCACATATTTAGGCCCCGGCACCCAGACAGAGGAGAGAGGTCCCGTAACAGAGAATCTGGCTTCATGTCAGCACAGAATCAGTCTTCATGTCATAGCAGAGAATCAGGCTTCACGTCACCCACCACTGGAACAGGCCACTGTCACATATTTAGGCCCCGGCACCCAGACAGAGGAGAGAGGTCCCGTAACAGAGAATCTGGCTTCATGTCAGCACAGAATCAGTCTTCATGTCATAGCAGAGAATCAGGCTTCACGTCACCCACCACTGGAACAGGCCACTGTCACATATTTAGGCCCTGGCACCCAGACAGAGGAGAGAGGTCCCATAACAGAGAATCTGGCTTCATGTCAGCACAGAATCAGTCTTCATGTCATAGCAGAGAATCAGGCTTCACGTCACCCACCACTGGAACAGGCCACTGTCACATATTTAGGCCCCGGCACCCAGACAGAGGAGAGAGGTCCCGTAACAGAGAATCTGGCTTCATGTCAGCACAGAATCAGTCTTCATGTCATAGTAGAGAATCAGTCTTCACGTCACCCACCACTGGAACAGGCCACTGTCACATATTTAGGCCCCGGCACCCAGACAGAGGAGAGAGGTCCCGTAACAGAGAATC
Source organism: Bufo bufo (assembly GCF_905171765.1). Lineage (NCBI taxonomy): Eukaryota > Metazoa > Chordata > Amphibia > Anura > Bufonidae > Bufo > Bufo bufo. The sequence continues at coordinate 702,299,717 of NC_053389.1, forward strand.
TGGCTTCATGTCAGCACAGAATCAGTCTTCATGTCATAGCAGAGAATCAGGCTTCACGTCACCCACCACTGGAACAGGCCACTGTCACATATTTAGGCCCAGGCACCCAGACAGAGGAGAGGTTTATTCAACTTTGGGTTGCCCCGCAATATAATGGTAAAATGAAAATAAAAATAGGATTGAATGAGGAAGTGCCCTGGAGTACAATAATATATGGTCAGCACATTGTTTGAAGAAGTGCCATGCCAGGGAACTCCTTGAAGCTGCCTTTGGGGTGCTCGGTCCCAGATGGCGGCGGTCAGTACAATAATATATTGTTAAGGGGAGGTAGTTAATATCTAATCTGCACAAGGGATGGACAGGTCCTGTGGGATCCATGCCTGGTTCATTTTTATGAACGTCAGCTTGTCCAGATTGGCTGTAGACAGGCGGCTGCGTTTGTCTGTAATGACGCCCCCTGCCGTGCTGAATACACGTTCAGACAAAACGCTGGCCGCCGGGCAGGCCAGCACCTCCAAGGCATAAAAGGCTAGCTCTGGCCACGTGGACAATTTGGAGACCCAGAAGTTGAATGGGGCCGAACCATCAGTCAGTACGTGGAGGGGTGTGCACAGGTACTGTTCCACCATGTTAGTGAAATGTTGCCTCCTGCTAACACGTTCCGTATCAGGTGGTGGTGCACTTAGCTGTGGCGTGGTGACAAAACTTTTCCACATCTCTGCCATGCTAACCCTGCCCTCAGAGGAGCTGGCCGTGACACAGCTGTGTTGGCGACCTCTTGCTCCTCCTCTGCCTTCGCGTTGGGCTTCCACTGGTTCCCCTGTGACATTTGGGAATACTCTCAGTAGCGCGTCTACCAACGTGCGCTTGTACTCGCGCATCTTCCTATCACGCTCCAGTGTAGGAAGTAAGGTGGGCACATTGTCTTTGTACCGGGGATCCAGCAGGGTGGCAACCCAGTAGTCCGCACATGTTAAAATGTGGGCAACTCTGCTGTCGTTGCGCAGGCACTGCAGCATGTAGTCGCTCATGTGTGCCAGGCTGCCCAGAGGTAAGGACAAGCTGTCCTCTGTGTGAGGCGTATAGTCATCGTCCTGTGTTTCCCCCCAGCCACGCACCAGTGATGGGCCCGAGCTGCTTTGGGTGCCACCCCGCTGTGAACATGCTTCATCCTCATCCTCCTCCACCTCCTCCTCATCCTCGTCCTCCTTGTCCTCCAGTAGTGGGCCCTGTCTGGCCACATTTGTACCTGGCCTCTGCTGTTGCAAAAAACCTCCCTCTGAGTCCCTTCGAAGAGACTGGCCTGAAAGTGCTAAAAATGACCCCTCTTCCTCCTCGTCCTCCTGGGCCACCTCCTCTTCCATCATCACCCTAAGTGTTTTCTCAAGGAGACATAGAAGTGGTATTGTAACGCTGATAACGGCGTCATCGCCACTGGCCATGTTGGTGGAGTACTCGAAACCGCGCAACAGGGCACACAGGTCTCGCATGGAGGCCCAGTCATTGGTGGTGAAGTGGGGCTGATCCGCAGTGCGACTGACCCCTGCGTGCTGCAGCTGAAACTCCACTATGGCCTGCTGCTGCTCGCACAGTCTGTCCAGCATGTGCAAGGTGGAGTTCCACCTGGTGGGCACGTCGCATATGAGGCGGTGAGCGGGCAGGCCGAAGTTACGCTGTAGCGCAGACAGGCGAGCAGCGGCAGGGTGTGAACGCCGGAAGCGCGAACAGACGGCCCGCACTTTATGCAGCAGCTCTGACATGTCGGGGTAGTTGTGAATGAACTTCTGCACCACCAAATTCAGCACATGCGCCAGGCAAGGGATGTGCGTCAAAATGGCTAGTCCTAGAGCTGCAACGAGATTTCGCCCATTATCGCACACCACCAGGCCAGGCTTGAGGCTCACCGGCAGCAACCACTCGTCGGTCTGTTGTTCTATACCCCGCCACAACTCCTGTGCGGTGTGGGGCCTGTCCCCCAAACATATGAGTTTCAGAACGGCCTGCTGACGTTTACCCCGGGCTGTGCTGAAGTTGGTGGTGAAGGTGTGTGGCTGACTGGATGAGCAGGTGGAAGAAGAGGAGGAGGAAGCTGAGTAGGAGGAGGAGGAGACAGGAGGCAAAGAATGTTGCCCTGCGATTCTTGGCGGCGGAAGGACGTGCGCCAAACAGCTCTCCGCCTGGGGCCCAGCCGCCACTACATTTACCCAGTGTGCAGTTAGGGAGATATAGCGTCCCTGGCCGTGCTTACTGGTCCACGTATCTGTGGTTAGGTGGACCTTGCCACAGATGGCGTTGCGCAGTGCACACTTGATTTTATCGGATACTTGGTTGTGCAGGGAAGGCACGGCTCTCTTGGAGAAGTAATGCCGGCTGGGAACAACATACTGTGGGACAGCAAGCGACATGAGCTGTTTGAAGCTGTCTGTGTCCACCAGCCTAAATGACAGCATTTCATAGGCCAGTAGTTTAGAAATGCTGGCATTCAGGGCCAGGGATCGAGGGTGGCTAGGTGGGAATTTACGCTTTCTCTCAAATGTTTGTGAGATGGAGAGCTGAACGCTGCCGTGTGACATGGTTGAGATGCTTGGTGACGCAGGTGGTGGTGTTGGTGGTACATCCCATGTTTGCTGGGCGGCAAGTGCCAACGTCCCTCCAGAGGCGAAGGAAGAGGCCGAGGCGGCGGCAGCAGCAGAAGAGGCCGAGGCGGCAGCAGCAGAAGAGGTAGCAGGGGGAGCCTGAGTGACTTCCTTATTTTTAAGGTGTTTACTCCACTGCAGTTCATGCTTTGCATGCAGGTGCCTGGTCATGCAGGTTGTGCTAAGGTTCAGAACGTTAATGCCTCGCTTCAGGCTCTGATGGCACAGCGTGCAAACCACTCGGGTCTTGTCGTCAGCACATTGTTTGAAGAAGTGCCATGCCAGGGAACTCCTTGAAGCTGCCATTGGGGTGCTCGGTCCCAGATGGCGGCGGTCAGTAGCAGGCGGAGTCTCTTGGCGGCGGGTGTTCTGATTTTGCCCACTGCTCCCTCTTTTGCTACGCTGTTGGCTCGGTCTCACCACTGCCTCTTCCTCTGAACTGTGAAAGACAGTGGCACGACCTTCATTCCATGTGGGGTCTAGGACCTCATCGTCCCCTGCATCGTCTTCCACCCAGTCATGATCCCTGACCTCCTGTTCAGTCTGCACTCTGCAGAAAGACGCAGCAGTTGGCACCTGTGTTTCGTCATCATCAGAGACGTGCTGAGGTGGTATTCCCATGTCCTCATCATCAGGAAACATAAGTGGTTGTGCGTTAGTGCATTCTATCTCTTCCACCCCTGGGGAAGGGCTAGGTGGATGCCCTTGGGAAACCCTGCCAGCAGAGTCTTCAAACAGCATAAGAGACTGCTGCATAACTTGAGGCTCAGACAGTTTCCCTGATATGCATGGGGGTGATGTGACAGACTGATGGGCTTGGTTTTCATGCGCCATCTGTTCGCTTTCTGCAGAAGACTGGGTGGGAGATAATGTGAACGTGCTGGATGCACTGTCGCCACCCAATTGACTAATGCCTGTACCTGCTCAGGCCTTACCATCCTTAGAACGGCATTGGGCCCCACCAAATATCCCTGTAAATTCTGGCGGCTACTGGGACCTGAGGTAGTTGGTACACTAGGACGTGTGGCTGTGGCAGAACGGCCACGTCCTCTCCCAGCACCAGAGGGTCCACTAACACCACCACGACCATGTCCACGTCCGCGTCCCTTACTAGATGTTTTCCTCATTGTTACCGTTCACCACAATAAGAAAAATATTATTACACCTAACACTATCTGGCTATCTATTTAGGTATCGTATTACACTAATACAGGCACACCAGTAATGACAGATTTAGCTGAATATAAATGTGAGGCCTATTTTTTAGGCGCTGGGTGACAGGTATACGTTTAATCACAGAATTAGACTTGGATCTGTACTGTAGCGTGTGTGTTAAGTTTTTCAGAATGACCCTATCAGCACCTTGAATCTAATATACCCTTTTAGGGATAGATTAAAAGTAGGCCTGATAAAGCAGAAACCACTAATTTTGAGAATTGCAAATTTGGGAATTGTTTTTCAACCCAGAACAAAAACTGTGCTTTCACGGTCACAAACAATAACTTGACCAGCTAAAACAGTACAGATTTGGTTGAATATAAATGTGAGGCCTATTTTTTAGGCGCTGGGTGACAGGCTCAACTTGCCCCTGATGTAGTATATGTCCAAAAAATAACCACACTATTAATGGTTAAATGCACTTGATGAAAGCTTGACCCTGATGTAGGATATAGCAAAAAATAACCACACTATTGATGGTTAAATGCACTTGGGTGACACAAGCTCAGCTTGCCCCTGATGTAGTATATGGCCAAAAAATAACCACACTATTGATGGTTAAATGCACTTGATGAAAGCTTGACCCTGATGTAGGATATAGCAAAAAATAACCACACTATTGATGGTTAAATGCACTTGGTGGTAGCTTGTGCTGGCGCACCACAAGCCACAAAATGGCCGCCGATCACCCCAGAAAAAAGTGATATAAAAACGCTCTGGGCAGCCTAAAAAAAGTGAGTAATTGAATATCAGCACTTCAATGATCCACAGCTGTAGATCGATCACTGAATGAAGTCTTTTGGAGGAGTTAATCTGCCTAATCTCGCCCTAACGTCGCAGCTGCAACCTCTCCCTACGCTTGTATCAGCAGAGTGACGTGCAGCGCTACGTGACCCAAGCTTATATAGAGGCTGGGTCACATGCTGCACTGGCCAATCACAGCCATGCCAATAGTAGGCAAGGCTGTGATGGCCTCTTGGGGCAAGTAGTATGATGCTTATTGATTGGCTGCTTTGCAGCCTTTCAAAAAGCGCCAAGAAAGCGCCAAACACCGAACCCGGACTTTTACGAAAATGTTTGGGTTCGGGTCCGTGTCACGGACACCCCAAAATTCGGTACGAACCCGAACTATACAGTTCGGGTTCGCTCATGCCTATTCCTCACCCACTGTGCCTGAGCCATCCTCCATGTTGCTCTTGCGCTCTGAAAGTGCTGCAAATGAATTTCGGAGAGCCACAGACTGTGTGACATGTCTTCTATCAACAACTTTAAGTCTACCAGAACCTGCAGAAACCCATCTTCCATTGCTAGGGGGCCTCTGTGGCAGTGGCATTGCAATGTTCTCAGCCTGAGTTTGTTTAACGGTTAATTTACAAATCTCCGATTTCAAAAATGCTATTTCCTGCTGCATTACGGAGAGCTGTGTACAGATCAGACAGCATCCAAACCTCTGAAGAGTGGAACCTGAAATAAAAGCACAACAATTCCTGCACAGAACCAGGTCTGCCATTTTAAAGAGGGGAAAGATTTTAAACAAACAAATCTTACTTCTTAAGATTGTATCCACCTCCAGATTACCTCCTGAGTATCTCCTGAATATCTCAGATGCACTTAGTAATGCTGCAAGCTATAAGTAGGCAAGCTAATACTATGTTGCTATATATACACAAAAGCTCCTCCCCAACAATAAATTTAACACCTTAATCACCCTATGCTCATTTGCAATCAGACAATAGAAAAAATCTGTCTAACAAATTCCTTACCTGTCTTGAAGCACAGTGTCTGAGTAGCCACTAAAAACACAGCTGAAGTTCTGCTACAGTGGAAAAGCTCTAAGTTAGTCTCCTGAATATCTCAGATGCACTTAGTAATGCTGCAAGCTATATCACTCCAGATGTTCTATAATTAATGAAGGATCTGATCTCGTATCTCTTATTCGTGGTCGTGCTCACAACCACCTTCCCCTTCTTTATGACTTTGCACGCCACAGAACCACTACAGTTAAAGGTGCCCGATGGTCTATTGGGTAGCCAAGTTTCCAACGTTGGAGTGGAAAAAGCACTGTGTACCAGTTTGTCCCTCAGATTGCCACCTCTACGGAATGTAATGAGAGGGTACTCTCCCACTAGGTGTCCCACTATTGGATCAGATTGCAGGAGGCCCCAGCTGTCCCTTTAAGACCTTCCGTATTTCCCTATGCGCTGTAGCAAACGTGCCAATGACTCTGGCTTTGGAATTATCACTCAAGGCCGTTTTCGGATGCAACAGGCTCTCTCTGTTGCATCCAGCTACATGATGGTATGCTTTCTTCAGTGGTTCTGCTGGAAAGCCGCTCCGACTAAATCTAGTCCTCAGGTCATTCGCCAAAATCTTAAAATTGGCCCATTCAGAGCAATTCCGTCTTGCCCGCAGATATTGTCCCTTTGGAATGCCACGCTTAAACGGGAGTGGGTGACTACTCTCCCATTTGAGTAACGTATCTGTGGCTGTCGGTTTTCTGTACTACTCTCCCATTTGAGTAACGTATCTGTGGCTGTCGGTTTTCCTATCCGGACCAATTTTGATAGACAGGTCAAGGAATGTCAATTTAGTGTCATTAATCTAAGTGGTTAAGTATAAGCCTAGGTCATTACGGTTAAGGACAGAAACAAAATCTTTAAACGCTGAGACGGCATTATCCCAAAGAATGAACACGTCATCAATGAACCTCAGCCACAGCGTGATGGATGAGGCCCATCGACACATTCTCTCTAAAGAAAACCTCTCTATCTTGCCAGCCCGGGTACAGGTTAGCAAATGTCGGGGCACAGGGGCTGCCCATCGCCACCCCCCTGAGCTGGTGGAAGACCTGTCTGTCAAATAGGAATATGTTATTCTTCAGGAAAAAAGTCAGCAACTTGATGACAAACTCGTGTGAAGCCAGATGGGCTCCTCTTTCTGCCAGGACAAGAATAGGACATGCCTCATAATTTTTGCGGGGCCACGGAATGGAGCAACGGATGCGGTCAGCACACAGAGTGCTGTCCGCAACTTTTGCGGACCTATTGAAATGAAAGGTTCCGTATACAGAATCAAAATACGGCCCGTATACGGAACGCAAAAAACGTTCATGTGTATGAGCCCTTAATCTTACTTTTTCTAACTGCAAAGCTGAAGACGGTACCCTCCTTAAAATCACGTGTGTCGCATACAAACAGATTATGTTTCCTCTCCCTGATATACCTAGTAAATTTCTCTACTTATTGCTGTAGTGCAGTTTCCGTTCTCTCAAAGTCTGGAGATTGTGTGAATTTTTTTTGCTGTCTCAATCTGTTCCTGCAAATTAGTGGTAGTCTTGGTTAGGATATTCTTTTCCTCCTCTAGTAATAATCTCATGAGAAGATGTCACGAGGGTATCGAGAACCACGCCTGACTCCGTTATACCCGGGGTCAGGAAGTCGCAGCGGTTGGCTGCACGCTCTATTTAAGATAGGGCTGTTTTCCTTATGGTAGCTTTCTGGGTTTGCTTTGCAAACCCTTTTGGCTCACTCAGGGATCCGTAGCTCCTTCTCCTCAGCTGTTCCTTGTCCAGCACTCCCAAACCTCCTTATATTCACACACTTCTCTGGTTGCCAGAGATAGAGCTTCCTGCCTGGACATCTATTCTGACCTTCTGGTGCTGTGTTGCTGCGTTCTCTGGTAGTTGGTCCAGAACGCTACCCTCCGGATCCCTGTTGGACCTTTGTGGTCTATTGTGATCGCCCACCTGGGTGTATGTGTTTGTCTGTTTTGTCTGTCCTCTCCCTGGTGTTTCCCTCTTAGTGATAGTGGTGCGGACTAGCGATCCCACCGGCCCGTTCACTATCTAGGGCTCATTTTAGGGAAAGCTAGGGTTTAGGCACGTGATCGCCGCACGGGTGAGGAACCCGTCTAGGGACGTCAGGGCAGTCAGGTGCCAGCCGCAAGGTGAGTTAGGGGTCACCACCTTTCCCTCTCCCTTGGGCAGGGCTTTCCCTTTTATCCTCCCTGTGCGTGACGTCGGTCATTACATTATACCTGGCCCTTATTTTGTGTAGGTAAAAAAAAAGTATGGATCAAATTGCTGCTTGGTCCAATCAATTTCATGGCCTGTCTTGTGAGGTGGCAGGATTGAAGGCGTCGGTCCTCCAGCAACAGCAGCGATTACAACTGACCGCAAGCCCAGCGGTTGCTAATGGTAACCAAGTTGTTGCGGAACCCAAGGTCCCTCTCCCTGACAGATTTTCTGGGGGAAGGGACAAGTTTTTGACATTCCGTGAGGCCTGTAAGTTATATTTTAAACTGCGCCCTTACTCCTCAGGTAATGAAGAACAGCGGGTGGGGGTTGTTATTTCCCTGCTGCAGGGGGACCCGCAGTCCTGGGCGTTCTCTTTAATTACTGATTCCCAGGCTCTTCGGTCAGTGGATGAGTTTTTCGGGGCCTTGGGTCTCATATATGACGACCCTGACCGAGTAGCACTGGCTGAATCAAGATTACGGAGACTCTTACAAGGAGAGCGGCCGGTAGAGGAGTATTGCTTTGAATTCCGTAGGTGGGCTACGGATACCCAATGGAACGACCCGGCTCTCAGGAGTCAGTTCTGCTCTGGGTTATCCGAAAGGGTTAAAGATGCGCTTGCATTATATGAGACCCCCTTTTCCCTTGATGCGGTTATGTCCCTTTCTATCCGTATAGAGAGACGCCTTAGGGACAGGTTGAAAAAACCGGAGCAATTGGTAACCCCTCCCAAGCAGCAGTTAGTCTGTACGGACTTAGACGAGCCTATGCAGCTAGGAGGAACTACTCGTCAGGTCCGTCCCCCTGAGGCTCGCCGTAGGCGTGGGGTTTGTTTTTTTTGTGGGGAGAGGGGTCATTTTATTAATGTCTGTCCTTCCTTCCTCAAAAACAAAAGACCGTCGGAAAAACTACTAACCCCAGGCTGTGTGGAGGATGTCAGCCGGGGGGTATACGTTTCCTCCATACGTACATCGCAATTTGTGTTGCCAGCGGTTATTATTTTTGGTGATAAGATGGAGACTATTTCTTTCTTTCTAGACAGTGGAGCAGGGGTAAATTTGATAGATGCCCATTTTGCCCGCACTATGGGTTTGTCTCTCTGTACGTTACAGAGACCCATTCCCATATTCGCTATTGATTCTGCTCCCCTGTCTCAGAGAAACCTCACCCACATTGTTCATAATTTACACCTTCGGGTAGGGGACCACCATAACGAGATGCTTTCAGGTTATGTTCTGGAGGGGCTTCCCACTCCGGTAGTGCTGGGTCTTCCCTGGTTGGTAGCGCACAATCCAGTGGTGGATTGGCAGGCCAGGGAGATATTGGAGTGGAGTGAGCAGTGCAGAGAAAATTGCTTAAATAGCAATTGCTTAGTCGTCTCCATAACTACCCTACCTACATTTATTTCGGATTTTGAGGATGTTTTTTCTGAAAAGGGTTGTCAGAAGTTACCACCTCATCGTCCTTATGATTGCCCGGTTAACCTTGTTCCCGGCGCAAAATTACCCAAGACCAGGTTATATAATCTTTCGGGTCCAGAGAGACAAGCCATGAAAGATTATATCTCCGAGAGCTTGGCTAAGGGACACATCAGACCCTCTTCTTCACCCGTGGCTGCAGGGTTTTTCTTCGTTAAAAAGAAAGATGGGGGCCTGCGTCCTTGCCTAGAATTCGCGAATTAAATCGGATAACCATCCGAGACCCATACCCTCTTCCCCTCATTCCTGACCTGTTTAACCAGATTGTGGGTGCTAGGTGGTTCTCCAAACTTGATCTTAGGGGGGGCCTACAATCTGATTCGTATTAAGGAGGGGGATGAGTGGAAGACAGCGTTTAACACCCCTGAGGGGCATTATGAAAATCTAGTTATGCCTTTCGGTCTGACCAATGCTCCTGCCGTCTTTCAACATTTCGTTAATGACATTTTTAGTCATCTAATCGGCAGGTTTGTGGTAATATACCTAGATGATATTTTAATTTATTCGTCGAATTAATTATATGCTAAAATTGAAAAATGTGTCTTCCTAGGTTATTTTTTATCTGCTTCAGGTTTCCGTATGGATCCTAGGAAGGTCCAGGCAATTTTAGATTGGGATCTTCCTGAGAACCTCAAAGCACTACAACGGTTCTTGGGCTTCACAAATTTCTATAGGAAATTCATTAAAAATTATTCACTTATTGTAAAACCGCTTACTGACATGACTAGGAAGGGGACTGATTTTTCTAAATGGTCTGACGCCGCTAAAGTTGCTTTTTCCTCTCTAAAAGAGAGGTTTACCTCAGCACCTGTACTTGTCCAACCTGATGTCTCTCAGCCTTTTATTGTTGAAGTCGATGTGTCAGAGGTGGGAGTGGGGGCGGTGCTGTCTCAGGGTCCGTCTCCTGGAAAATAGCGTCCTTGTGCTTTCTTTTCTAAAAAACTATCTGCAGCAGAAAAGAACTATGATATCGGCAATAGAGAACTATTAGCTATTAAACTTGCGTTTGAGGAGTGGCGTCACTTCTTAGAGGGGGCAGTCCACCCCGTCACTGTGATTACGGACCACAAAAATCTTCTGTACCTCGAATCAGCTAAGCGTCTCACCCCTAGACAGGCTAGGTGGTCGCTATTTTTTACCAGGTTTAACTTTGTGATTACCTATCGTCCTGGGGCAAAGAACACCAAGGCTGATGCACTATCTCGTTGTTTCCCTGGAGGGGGTAATGTGAGTGATCCGGTGCCCATTCTTCAAAGAGGAGTGGTTGTTTCTGCGGTACACTCTGTTCTGGAGGGGAAGGTGTTAGAGGCCCAGGGGGACGCCCCGGTCTCTTGCCCCTCAGAGAAATTGTTTGTACCGTTGAACCTACGTTTCGAATTATTAAAGGAACATCATAGTTCGGCACTTGCTGGGCACCCGGGTAGTAAAGCAACCTTGGAGCTATTGTCTCGTCGTTTTTGGTGGCCAAGGTTGCGTCAGGATGTATTGGATTTTGTGTCTTCTTGTTCTACCTGTGCGCGTGCAAAAGTTTCACATACACATCCTGCAGGGTCTCTATTACCACTCGTCATTCCCAATAGACCGTGGACACATCTGTCAATAGATTTTATCACTGACTTACCTTTGTCTGCGGGTAAAACTGTTATTTTGGTAGTAGTGGACAGGTTTAGCAAAATGGTACACTTCATTGTGTTACCCGCACTACCTAATGCTAAGACTCTTGCTCAGGTATTCGTCAGTGAAATCGTGAAGCTTCACGGGGTCCCCTCCGATATTGTTTCGGATCGGGGTACCCAGTTTATTTCTAAATTTTGGAAAGCTTTTTGTTCCCGTTTGGGGGTACACTTGTCCTTTTCCTCAGCTTTCCATCCTCAGTCGAATGGACAGACTGAGCGTACCAACCAAAACCTTGAGACATATCTAAGATGTTTTGTGTCTGAAAACCAAGAGTTGTGGTCATCATATTTACCATTAGCTGAGTTTGCCATAAATAATCGTCGTCAGGAATCCACTGGCAAGTCACCATTTCTTGGTGCATATGGTTTTCATCCCCAATTCTGTACTTTCAAAGAGGGGGGGTCTTCTGGGGTTCCCGAAGAGGAACGGTTTTCGTCATCTCTTTCATCTGTATGGCAGAAGGTGCAAGCTAACTTGAAAAATATGGGAGGTAAATACAAATGCATGGCTGATAAGAGACGGTTGCCAGGTCCGGACCTAGGAGTGAATGACTATGTGTGGTTGTCTACTAGGAATATTAAATTGAAGGTTCCCTCTTGGAAACTGGGTCCTAGGTTTATTGGCCCTTACAAAATTGTAGCCATCATCAACCCCGTGGCTTTTCGCCTGGAGTTACCTCAGACTTTTAAAATCCATAATGTTTTTCATAAGTCGTTACTCAAAAAATATGTTCCACCTCTAGAACCGTCACCGCTGCCACCCCCTCCTGTTGTCGTGGATGGTAATCTAGAGTTTCAGATATCCAAAATTGTTAATTCTCGTTGGGTCCGCCGCTCTCTTCAATATCTGGTGCATTGGAGAGGTTACGGTCCCGAGGAAAGAATGTGGGTTCCTGCGTCTGAGGTAAACTCTGACAGGCTAGTTCGGGTTTTTCATGCCTCTCCTCCTGAGAGACCTGGTCCTGAGTGTCCGGAGGCCCCTCGTAGAGAGGGGGGTACTGTCACGAGGGTATCGAGAACCACGCCTGACTCCGTTATACCCGGGGTCAGGAAGTCGCAGCGGTTGGCTGCATGCTCTATTTAAGATAGGGCTGTTTTCCTTATGGTAGCTTTCTGGGTTTGCTTTGCAAACCCTTTTGGCTCACTCAGGGATCCGTAGCTCCTTCTCCTCAGCTGTTCCTTGTCCAGCACTCCCAAACCTCCTTATATTCCTCTCTCACACTTCTCTGGTTGCCAGAGATAGAACTTCCTGCCTGGACATCTATTCTGACCTTCTGGAGCTGTGTTGCTGCGTTCTCTGGTAGTTGGTCCAGAACGCTACCCTCCGGATCCCTGTTGGACCTTTGTGGTCTATTGTGATCGCCCCACCTGGGTGTATGTGTTTGTCTGTTTTGTCTGTCCTCTCCCTGGTGTTTCCCTTTTAGTGATAGTGGTGCGGACTAGCGATCCCACCGACCCGTTCACTATCTAGGGCTCATTTTAGGGAAAGCCAGGGTTTAGGCACGTGATCGCCGCACGGGTGAGGAACCCGTCTAGGGACGTCAGGGCAGTCAGGTGCAAGCCGCAAGGTGAGTTAGGGGTCACCACCTTTCCCTCTCCCTTGGGCAGGGCTTTCCCTTTTATCCTCCCTGTGCGTGACGTCGGTCATTACAGAAGAAGGGAGGAGTCAATGGATTCTTTCTCCCATTTTTTCATGAGTTTTTCATACGCCTGACAAAACCCAGCCTGGAACGTGGGGAGTATTCACCCACCCAGCACTTTGACTACTCCCAGTAAGAGCCGTCCTGGACCAGCTATTTACAGCCATACTAAATAGCAAAGTGTCAAACAGCAACTGCTGCTGACACATGAAAACTGGCTCTTACTCCACCAAAGCCAGGAACCACGGTGACACATACCTATCATCCACAATGATTCCTTGTACCTTCTTACACTAGTCAGAGAAGCAGATTGTCGGGATGGAAGCGTTCCTGATGGATCCCTTTATAAATCAGTGGTAGCCAACGTTGCGCTTCCATTATAAACAAAATCCACAATATTAGTGTGAACATAGCCTTAGTTCAGAAATTAGCCTTAGATTCACAGGCTATAAACCTCTACATGCCAAGCCCAGCTGTAACGGGGTGCTGAAGGCGCACTCGGTTTCCCATTAGTCGCAGACCTGTTGCTTAGCTTTGGGAGCGAGGATCTGTGTTTGGCCTCGTTCCCAGGGCGGCTTTGCTAGGCTCCCTGCTCCTAGGTCTGCCTTGAGCGCCGAGCTGATCACTCGGTGCTCCACTTGTCTGGCTGTCGGTCATGTGACGCTGGCCACGTCACATGACCCTCACTCCCTACTATAAACACAGGCGGCCTGCTGGCTACAGGTTGCCTGTGATTTTCGTCCTATAGGCTGTGTACTTTATTGTTATTACGCTACCTCTGGAATTGAACCTCGATCCGCCTCTTGACACCTCTTCTGCTGCTCCCTGTACCTCCCTGTTACCTCTCGGATTTTGACCTCTGCTTGTTTACGGATTTGTCTTAGCCTCTTTCCTTGTTCTGACGTGACCTCCTGCACTGACCTCGGCTAGTTGACCCACCTCGCCTTCCGTTTTTGTTCTACCTCTTGTCCGGTTATTGTAACTTCTCAGTGGCTGTCCTCTTCCCTGCTGTCTCTTTCTCTCTGCTTGCACTTATTAGGTTAGGGACTGTCGCCCAGTTGCACTCCGTCACCTAGGGCGGGTGGTGCAAGTAGGCAGGGACAGGGGACCGGGTGGCAGCTCAGGGGGTGCACCTCGGCTCTATCTTGATACCCGTTACTCTATCCGTGACACCAGCTCTCATTTTAGGAAAGGATACAATTGTATCTAATCTAGCCAATATTTTCTCCAGCAGATATACAGTTCGCTTTGGTAGATTGCTACTCTGCATTAGTCTGGAGTCCAGATTATTTAAATTAGAGAGCATAATTCCACACATAATTCCACACATGTGAATGAGACACACAGTACCACTGCTAACAGGTATGCTTTCTTGGCATTGCCTACTGACTGATGCTACCATAGAGGAGGTAGATTACAATAGCCAACAAATAATACTTCACGTCTTAAATAGGAACCAACTTAAAACAACAATTCTACTGACATGAATATGCTCTAAGTGGAATGTAGATCTGAGATTCTGTTTTTATAGCACAGTACTTGTATTTCTGGATTCCATGGTGCTGTTATTCTTGATTTATTTATATACTTCTCCAGCAAAGCTTTTGATACTATATATTTTTTTCCTTTAAACAGATTTTTACAAAGACAATTCTATCAGCAAGCATACAGTTTATGTTTTAATAGCTTAGACCAGGGATGCTCAACCTGCGGCCCTCCAGCTGTTGCAAAACTACAATTACCACCGTGCCCTTCTGTAGGTTAATAGCTGTAGGCTGTCTGGGAATGATGGGAGTTGTAGTTTTGCAACAGCTGGAGGGCCGCAGGTTGAGCATGCCTGGCTTAGACTATATTCACATTGCATTGGAGACATCCATTTGGCTTAAATACTGGGAAATAATCCTTAGGCCCTTTTCACACTCTGTGTGGGAAACACACTCTGTGTGATGGCTGCGTTTCTTTTTACCAAACACTACTCCTCTAACCAGAACTCAAGTGTAAAAATGCCACTACAATGCATGGTTGACAGACTTAACAAACAGTGTGTTTAAAAGCTCACTGTGCAGACACAATTGTTATGCTTTTCCAAATTAAAAAATGTTCCAAAAAGGGTCTCTTTTTAGGCGCAGGTGGTGTTATCGGAAAAAAACTGTGTCTTGTTCTCAACAACCATTCCAAAAATTATGCCTTAACGAGGGCAAAATGCCTGCCTTTGTTTATACGCATACAAGTGCTAGTGTGTCAGAAGAAACAGTGGCTTGTTGTGAACAAGCCTGGAAAAATTCTCTCTTTATGTGGGAGTAGAAGCAGTACAGTGTGTATGTGGAAAGGGTAGGGTAAACGTGGCATGTGGCTGCAATAGTAATGGCAGCAGTAGCAGCAAAGAACAGAACAGACAAGGCAATAGATGTGTGAGCAGCTGTGTAAGGGTCGCAGCAATAGTAGTGTCAGCAGTAACAGCACAGTATAGTACAGACAAGGCAGTAGAATAGATGTCTGCTGCTGTGTAGAGGTAATTTTGATGTTTTAACTCTACCGTGCTTTGCCTCTGGTCATTATTGCCACCGAGGCCACCACCTTCCATTGTTGTCTTCTTCTCAGCACCCCAATCTGGTTCCCAGGTCCTGTCCAACACATGATCATTATCAAAGTCCTCACTCTTGCCGCCACTTTTATCAGACAGTGACATATCATTGTGGGTTTCTGCTCTGTATTTGCCCTGGTTGCCGCTGTTCCTACCACTGCCCCTACAGCCACCACTTTGGTTACAAGTGCCATGACTACTACCCCCACCACCAAAACAGCTATGTATGGGGTACTCTGCCTCCATCTGAACAACCTCCTCATTGCAGTCCAAAACGTACGCTGATGCGTCTCACACAACTCAACAGGGAGACTATCTTGAGTATCTTCCATAGCACATGAGTTTTGTAGCCTCTTCTTAGGGAAAAAGAGGGCACCCTACTGGTAGGGGCAGTGAAGACAGAGATGATGCAACTGAAAGGCTTTTCTGGAGCTGCAAGGAAGATCAGCAGGAAGAATGTTGTGATCCCCCAAAGCATGCTGTCAGACTCTTTGACCTCAGAACTGTGGGCTGCTACGACTACAGCTCTTTGCACTAGTACAGTAATCTGCCCTCTGACTCTCGGATGACAGGGCCTGGGTCTTTTGTTTTCCTCTCTTCCATTTACCAGACATTTTATTATGAGGCATAAATAAATGTAAAGTCACTAGCGTTTTTTTTCCTGTAATTTCTGCAATTAAATGTCCCTCTCCTTCTGCAAACACATTGCACGATGGTATTTACAATTTACAATGGTAATATCATGCTTTGAATGAAATTCATATTAATGCAGTACAATGTGTTTCCTGAAATTATGTGGTATATTGAAGGTATGCTAATGCAGTTATTGCAGTAAAATATGTTTGCTGAAACTACATGGTATCTTAACCTCTTGGGGACACAGGGTGTACCTGTACGCCCTGATGTCCCGGTACTTAAGGACACAGGGCGTACAGGTATGTCCTGTGTATTTCCGATCACCGCCGCGCAGTGGGCGCTGATCGGAACTGGGTGCCTGCTGAAATCAATCAGCAGGCACCCTAAGTCAATGCCGAGGGGGGTCCTGTGACCCCCCTGTATTGGCGACCGCTGCAAACCGCAGATCAATTCAGACCTACGGTTTGCAGTGATTTTTGAAATTTCTGATCCCCGCGTCGCCTTTTTATTAATGTTTAACCCCCCCCCCCCCCCCCCGCAGCCCTCTTTGTGATGTGCCGGCGGGTGCAGTGGGGGGTGCGGGCGGTGCGGCAGTGCAGGTGGGCGGGCGCGCGATCATCCGCCCGCCCTCCCTCTCATTTTCAGGATGGTCGAGATTGTAAAGCAGAGTGTCAGCACATTGTTGACACTCTGCTTTAAACGTCTGACATCATCACACAGATGTCAGCCGTTTAACCCCTTCCATGCCACGGTCCGTTGTGACCGCTGTATGGAAGGGGTTAACAGGGAGGGAGCTCCCTCTCCCATCTGGGGCTGCTGTGCCCTTTCAGCCCCCGATTCTTGATGGGATCACAGAGGGAGGGGGCCCCCCTCCCCATCACCCACTGCTCTGTTGTGGCAGCGGGTGATGGTTACCATGGCATCCGGACGCCTTTACAGGCTTCCGGCTTTCCATGGTGCTGATCAGACTTCTGCCTTTAGACTGTGTAAAGTGAAAATACAGTACAGTACACTATATATTGTACTGTATTGTATTATACAGATATAAAATGGTCATGTTACTTTCCCCGCATGGTGAACGTCATAAAAATGAAAACTATGATGAAATTGAAATTTTGCCCACCTTACTTCCCAAAAAAGGTAATCAAAGTGATCAAAAAAGTCGTATGTACGCCAAAATAGTACCAATCAAAACGTCACCTCATCCTGCAAGAAATGAGACAATGGGCCAAAAAATAAAAAAACTATGGCTCTCTAAAACATGATTTAGAGTAGACATATTAGGTATCGCCGCGTTCGTAAGAACCTGCTCTATAAAAATACCAGATGACCTAAACCCTGAGATGAACACCGTAAAAAAAGCGCCTTTTTTGTCACCTTACATCACAAAAAGTGTAATAGCAAGCGATCAAAAAGTCGTATACCCCCCAAAATAGTGCCAATCTAACCGTCATCTCATCCCACAAAAATGATATCCTACCTAAGACAATCGCCCAAAAACTGAAAAAACTATGACTCTCAGACTATGGAGACACTAAAACATGATTTTTTTTTGTTTCAAAAATGATATTATTGTGTAAAACTTAAAAGAAATTTAAGAAAGTATACATATTAGGTATCGCCACGTCCGTAACGACCGGCTCTATAAAAATATCATATGACATAACCCCTCAGATGAACACTGTCAAAAAAATAAAATAAAAACTGTGCTAAAAAAACATTTGTTTTGTCACCTTACGTCACTAAAAGTGCAACACCAAGCGATCAAAAAGGTGTATGCCCCCCACAATGGTGCCAATCTAACCTTCACCTCATCCCGCAAAAAATGATACCCTACATAAGACAATCGTCCAAAAAATTATATTATTGTGTAAAACCTAAATAAATTTAAAAAAGGTACACATATTAGGTATCGCCACGTTCGTAAAATAACACATGATCTTACCTGTCAGATGAACATTGTAAATAATAAAAAAAAGGATGCCAAAACAGCTATTTTTTTTCCATAACAAAGCAAGGGTTAACAGCCAAACAAAACTCAATATTTATGGCCCTGATTCTGTAGTTTACATAAACACCCAATATGTGGTCATAAACTGCTGTATGGGCACACGGCAGGGCGCAGAAGTAAAAAAGGAAGGCCAGACGGTTTTTGGAAGGCAGATTTTGCTGGACTGGTTTTTTGACACCATGTCCCATTTGAAGCCCCCCTGATGCACCCCTAGAGTAGAAACTCCAAAAAAGTGACCCCATTTTAGAAACTACGGGATAGGGTGTCAGTTTTGTTGGTACTAGTTTAGGGTACATATGATTTTTGGTTGCTCTATATTACTCTTTTTGTGAGGTAGGGTAACAAGAAATAGCTGTTTTGGCACCATTATTTTTATCATGTGTTTTTTTTTATAGAGCAGGTTGTTATGGACGCGGCGATACCTAATATGTATACTATTTTTTTATTTATGTAAGTTTTACACAACAATTTTTTCATTTTTGAAACAAAAAAAATTATGTTTTAGTGTTTCCATAGTCTAAGAGCCATAGTTTTTTCAGTTTTTGGGCGATTATCTTGGGTAGGGTATGATTTTTGCGGGGTGAGATGACGGTTTGATTGGCACTATATTGGGGTGCGTTTGACTTTTTGATCGCTTGCTATTACACTTTTTGTGATGTAAGGTGACAAAAAATGGCTTTTTTTACACTTTTTTTTTAAATGGTATTCACCTGAGGGGTTTTAGTGTCTCCATAGTCTGAGAGCCATAGTTTTTTTTTAGTTTGTGGGCGATTATCTTAGGTAGGGTCTCATTTTTTGTGGGATGAGATGACGGTTTGATTGGCACTATTTTGGGGTGCATATGACTTTTGGATCACTTGCTATTACACTTTTTGTGATGTAAAGTGACAAAAAATGGCTTTTTTTACACCGTTTTTATTTTGTTTGTATTACGGTGTTCACCTGAAGGGTTAGGTCATGTGAATTTTTTTAGAGCATGTTAGTACGGATGTGGTGATACCTAATATGTATACTTTTTTTATTTATGTAAGTTTTACACAATGATTTCATTTTTTAAACCAAAATAAATCATGTTTTAGTGTCTCCATAATCTGAGCGCCATAGTTTTTTCAGTTTTTGGGTGATTTATCTTAGGTAGGGTCTAATTTTTTGTGGGATGAGATGACGGTTTGATTAGCACAATTTTGGGGTGCATATGACTTTTTTTATTGCTTGCTATTCAACTTTTTGTGATGGCTTTTTTTCCCCTTTTTTTTTTTTTTACGGTGTTCACCTGAGGGGTTAGTTCATGTGATATTTTTTATAGAGCAGGTTATTACGGATGCGGCGATACCTAATATCTATGCTTTTTTTTAATTTACTTAAGTTTTACACAATAACAGCTTTTTTTAAACAAAAAAAAGATGTTTTAGTGTCTCCATATTCTGAGCCATATTTTTTTTATTTTTTAGGCGATTATCTTAGGTAGGGGCTCATTTTTTGCGGGATGAGGTGATGGTTAGATTGGTACTATTTTGGTGGGCATACGCCTTTTTGATTGCTTACTGTTGTATTTTTTGTGATGTAAGGTGACAAAAAAATTGTTTATTTAGCACAGTTTTTATTTTTTATTTTTTACGATGTTCATCTGAGTGGTTAGGTCATGTGATACGTTTATAGAGCCGGTCGATACGGACGCGGCGATACCTAATATGTCAAAAAAAAAAATTAAATTTTTTACCAATTTTTTTTAACTTTATTTGGGGAAATTAAGTTTTTTTTTTTTTTTTTTACTTGAAACTTACATTTTTTGGGGGGGGGAACTTTTTTTTTCACTTTGGGACTTCAACTTTTGGGGGTCTGATCCCCTTTACAATGCATTCCAATAATGAGTAATACAGTGTGTATTAGGCCTCATGCACACAACCGTTGTGTGCATCCGTGGCCGTTGTTCCGTTTTCCGTGATTTTCTGCGGACCCATTGACTCGGAAAATGCACCGTTGTTCATCCGCGGCCGTGATCCATGTTTCCTGTCCGTCAAAAAAAATGACCTGTCCTATTTTTTTGACGGACAACGGTTCACAGACCCATTCAAGTCAAGTCAAGTCAAGTCAAGTTTTGGCAACTTTCACACAGACGGATCACAGATCCGTCTGCATAAAAGCTTTTTCAAATATGAGTTTTCACTTCGTGAAAACTCATATCCGACAGTATATTCTAACACAGAGGCGTTCCCATAGTGATGGGGACGCTTCAAGTTAGAATATACTGAGAACTGTGTACATGACTGCCCCCTGCTGCCTGGCAGCACCCGATCTTTTACAGGGGGCTGTGATCCGCAGAATTAACCCCCTCAGGTGCCGCACCTAAAGGGTTAATTGTGCGCATCATAGCCCCCTGTAAGAGATCAGGTGCTGCCAGGCAGGAGGGGGCAGACTCCCTCCCTCCCCAATATTATATTCATTGGTGGCCAGTGCGGCCTCCCCTCTCCCCCCCCCCCCAGTTAAAATCACGTTCCAAATCCCCCATCATTGGTGGTCAGTGTGGCCTCACCTCTCCCCCTCCCTAGTTAAAATCACGTTCCTAATCCCCCATAATTGGTGGCCAGTGCGGCCTCACATCTCCCCCCCCCTAGTTAAAATCACGTTCCGAATCCCCCTACTGTTAAGTGACAGGTCTGTGCTATAGGCAATGCGCTGCACAGACCTTTCACTTACCAGTAGGAGGAGCGCCCGGCCGGTCACAGACATCGCAGCTCGCAGGTAAGTATAATGCTTCTAAAAATTGCTAAGTAACCATGGCAACCAGGACTACAGTAGCGTCCTGGTTGCCATGGTTACCGATCGGAGCCCCAGCGATTAAACTGGGACTCCGATCGGAACTCTCCATAGGAGATGGGGGAACGTGATTTTAACTAGGGGGGGGGAGATGTGAGGCCGCAATGGCCACCAATGATAGGGGATTCAGAACGTGATTTTAACTAGGGGGGGGGAGATGTGAGGCCGCACTGGCCACCAATGATGGGGGATTCGGAACGGGATTTTAACTAAAGGGGGGGGGGGAGTTGTGAGGCCGCACTGGCCACCAATGATGGGGGATTCGGAACGGGATTTTAACTGGGGGGGGGGGAGAGAGGAGGCCGCACTGGCCACCAATGAATATAATATTGGGGAGGGAGGGGGTCTGCACCTGATCTCTTACAGGGGGCTATGATACGCACAATTAACCCTTTAGGTGCGGCACCTGAGGGGTTAATTGTGCGGATCACAGCCCCCTGTAAAATATCGGGTGCTGCCAGGCAGCAGGGGGCAGTCATGTACACAGTTCGTAGGATATTCTAACTTGAAGCGTCCCCATCACTATGGGAACGCCTCTGTGTTAGAATATACTGTCGGATATGAGTTTCACAATCTAACTCAAATCCGATGGTATATTCTAACATAGAGGCGTTCCCATGGTGATGGGGACGCTTTAAGTTAAAATATACCATCGGATTGGAGAAAACTCAGATCCTATGGTATATTAACTCCTGACTTTACATTGAAAGTCAATGGGGGGCGGATCCGTTTGCAATTGCACCATATTGTGTCAACGTCAAACGGATCCGTCCACATTGACTTGCATTGTAAGTCAGGACGGATCCGTTTGGCTCCGCACGGCCAGGTGGACACCAAAACGACTTTTTTTTCATGACCGTGGATCCTCCAAAAATCAAGGAAGACCCACGGACGAAAAAACGGTCACGGATCACGGACCAACGGAACCCCGCTTTGTGGACCGTGAAAAAATACTGTCGTGTGCATGAGGCCTTAGGCCTCATGCACACGACCGTTGTGTGCATCCGTGGCCGTTGTGCCGTTTTCAGGTTTTTTTCCGCGGACCCATTGACTTTCAATGGGTCTGTGGAAAAATCTGAAAATGCACAGTTTTGCAGCCGCATCCGTGATCCGTGTTTCCTATCCATCAAAAAAATACGACCACACAAGATTGGCACCCACGTCCGTGGTCCGTGGCCGTAGGTTACTTTCACACAGACGGATCCGCAGATCCGTCTGCATAAAAGCTTTTTCAGAGCTGAGTTTTCACTTCGTAAAGACTCAGATCCGACAGTATATTCTAACACAGAGGCGTTCCCATAGTGATGGGGACGCTTCTAATTAGAATATACTTTGAACTGTGTACATGACTGCCCCCTGCACCTGAGGGGTTAATTGTGCATATCATATCCCCCTGTAAGAGATCATGTGCTGCCAGGCAGGAGGGGGCACCCCCCCCTCCCTCCCCAGTTTTAAATTCATTGGTGGCCAGTGGGCCCCCCTCCCTCCCTTGTATTTAACACATTGGTGGCCAGTGCGGCCGGCCCCTCCTCCCTCCCCTGTAGTTAACACATTGGTGGCCAGTGCGGCCGGCCCCCCCTCCCTCCCCTGTATTTAACACATTGGTGGTCAGTGCGGCCGCCCCCCCCCTCCCTCCCCTGTAGTTAACACATTGGTGGCCAGTGCGGCCGGCCCCCCCTCCCTCCCCTGTAGTACTGTAGATTCATTGGTGGCCAGTGGGCCCCCCCCTCCTAATTAAAATCTCCCCCCCTATCATTGGTGGCAGCGGAAAGTACCAATCGGAGTCCCAGTTTAATCGCTGGGGCTCCGATCGGTAACCATGGCAACCAGGACGCTACTGCAGTCCTGGTTGCCATGGTTACTTAGCAATTTTTAGAAGCATTATACTTACCTACGAGCTGCGATGTCTGTGACCGGCCGGGCGCTCCTCCTACTGGTAAGTGACAGGTCTGTGCTATAAGCAATGCGCCGCACAGACCTTTCACTTACCAGTAGGAGGAGCGCCCGGCCGGTCACAGACATCGCAGCTCGCAGGTAAGTATAATGCTTCTAAAAATTGCTAAGTAACCATGGCAACCAGGACTGCAGTAGCGTCCTGGTTGCCATGGTTACCGATCGGAGCCCCAGCGATTAAACTGGGACTCCGATCGGTACTCTCCGCTGCCACCAATGATAGGGGGGGAGATTTTAATTAGGAGGGGGAGGGAGGGGGGCCCACTGGCCACCAATGAATCTACAGTACTACAGGGGAGGGAGGGGGGGCTGGCCGCACTGGCCACCAATGTGTTAACTACAGGGGAGGGAGGGGGAGCCGGCCGCACTGTCCACCAATGTGTTAACTACAGGGGAGGGAGGGGGGGCCGGCCGCACTGGCCACCAATGTGTTAACTACAGGGGAGAGAGGGGGGGCCGGCCGCACTGGCCACCAATGTGTTAACTACAAGGGAGGGGGGGCCGGCCGCACTGGCCACCAATGTGTTAACTACAGGGGAGAGAGGGGGGGCTGGCTGCACTGGCCACCAATGTGTTAAATACAGGGGGGGGGCCGCACTGGCCACCAATGAGTTAAATACAGGGGTGGAGGGGGGCTCTGCCCCCTGCTGCCTGGCAGCACCTGCCAGGCAGCAGGGGGTAGTCATGTACACAGTTCTTTTAGTATATTCTAACCTGAAGCATCCCCATCACCATGGGAACGCCTCTGTGTTAGAATATACTGTCGGATCTGAGTTTCACGATCTAACTCAAATCCGATGGTATATTCTAACATAGAGGCGTTCCCATGGTGATGGGGACACTTCAAGTTAAAATATATCATCAGAATGGAGAAAACTCCGATCTGATGGTATAAAAGGGACTCCTGACTTTACATTGAAAGTCAATGGGGGACGGATCCGTTTGCAATTGCACCATATTATGTCAACGTCAAACGGATCCGTCCCCATTGACTTGCATTGTAATTCAGGACGGATCCGTTTGGCAAGGAAGACCCACGGACGAAAAAACGGTCACGGATCACGGACCCCGTTTTTGCGGACCTTAAAAAAAACGGTTGTGTGCATGAGGCCTTACTCATACAGCTTCCGGCCTGTGAGATCCAGGGGGCTGGATCTCACAGGCTCATCACCGGAAGGCAGCGCCAATGCCTAAGGAAGGCATTGCACTTCCTTCCATGCCATCGAGTCCCTCCTACAGCCGCACGGGGACCCAATGGCACCGCCGCCTGCGGTTTGCGGCGATCACGTCACGGGGGGGTCACAGGACCCCCCTGCGCATTGTCCCCGGGTGCCTGCTCAATGATTTGAGCAGGCACCTTGTTCCTATCACCGCCCGCCGAAGGGCGGGGATTGGAACTACACAGAATGTACAGGTACGCCCTGTGTCCTTAAGTACTAGGACATCAGGGCGTACCTGTACGCCCTATGTCCCAAACAGGTTAAGAATGGCGTTTCTTTCTTCTGAGCAAAAGAAGCTGTCACAGAAACATGTCCACTGATAGGCTGATATGTCGGTCAGCCTCTGAGCTAATCAGGGCAAGCCCACTCCTTCTCAGTGTCACGTGATTTGAAATTCGTAACAAATTCAATTAGTTCAGAATTGATTTGCTCATCTCTAAAGGTAGAGTGTTCCTTCTGACAATCTGATGCTTGCTGTTGGAGGATACTGATGCATGTAAATCTCCTCTAGAGTACGGGGAGGAGCAATCACTAATGCCATCACTCTTCCCCATACAGACTCGTTGTTTCCCAGCAGCAGATCATGTTTACACAGAGAGATCTGATGTCCGGAAACAAGGGTTTTTGTGTGTGCACAAACGATCCAATTACCCGATGAACGAGCGTTTACACCTCCAGATCCGCGCTAACGAGCATTACTACAAATGCTCGTTAGCAAATATCAATACGATTATCGCACCAGTGTAAAGGGCCCTTAATTTGCATAATGTTCAGGAGCAATTTTGGACCAATCCTCCCTGCAAATGTGTTTCAGGTCAGTATTTCTGGGATGTCTTGTGTGCACAGACCTGTTTAGGCCATGCCACAGCATCTCAGCAGGTTATGCCATGATTAATGTTAAAAATGAAAATCAGATACATTATAGTACAAGACACTACCTTTCTAACAAAGCTAGAACCAGCCCACATGGATCCAAAGGTCTCCCCATTTACTGTTCCAGTGGCTCTACTCGATTATCTTCAGCCTGGCAGCTCAGGGGGCTTACTCTTTCTGCTGCAGTTCTCTCTTTATAATTGCCACAGCTTCTACCAGAACATATGGCTGGTGACAGTTGAAGATTTAAACTGAGCACCTTTGACCAGCTCAGTGAGACTGAAAGAAAGAAAAAAATAAGTTGTGAAAATATGACCTTTATTTTGTCAGATTCTGTTCCTTAAAGTGTAGTGGCAGCAAGGGGAGGATTGGCAATGTACCTCTCTGGGAGAATTCTCAGTGTGCCAATTGCCTTTACTATGCTGTGGCCCCTGGTCTGCAATGTGTATTACAGTCTATAACACATAAGGCAGGGCCAGAGGTCGCTGTCTCTGCTGTGCTTTTGGAATTTTAAGAGTCACTGCGTTGCTTAGGATTCCCATGTCTGATTCCCTATATAGCAATCTCTGTACAGTCGTGGCCAAAAGTTTTGAGAATTACATAAATATTGGAAATTGGAAAAGTTGCTGCTTAAGTTTTTATAATAGCAATTTGCATATACTCCAGAATGTTATGAAGAGTGATCAGATGAATTACATAGTCCTTCTTTCCCATGAAAATTAACTTAATCCCCAAAAAAACTTTCCACTGCATTTCATTGCTGTCATTAAAGGACCTGCTGAGATCATTTCAGTAATCGTCTTGTTAACTCAGGTGAGAATGTTGACGAGCACAAGGCTGGAGATCATTATGTCAGGCTGATTGGGTTAAAATGGCAGACTTGACATGTTAAAAGGAGGGTGATGCTTGAAATCATTGTTCTTCCATTGTTAACCATGGTGACCTGCAAAGAAATGCGTGCAGCCATCATTGCGTTGCATAAAAATGGCTTCACAGGCAAGGATATTGTGGCTACTAAGATTGAACCTCAATCAACAATTTATAGGATCATCAAGAACTTCAAGGAAAGAGGTTCAATTCTTGTTAAGAAAGCTCCAGGACGTCCAACAAAGTCCAGCAAGCGCCAGGATCGTCTCCCAAAGAGGATTCAGCTGCTGGATTGGAGTGCCACCAGTGCAGAGCTTGCTCAGGAATGGCAGCAGGCAGGTGTGAGCGCATCTGCACGCACAGTGAGGCAAAGACTTTTGGAAGATGGCCTGGTGTCAAGAAGGGCAGCAAAGAAGCCACTTCTCTCCAAAAAAAAACATCAGGCACAGATTGATCTTCTGCAGAAAGTATGGTGAATGGACTGCTGAGGACTGGGGCAAAGTCATATTCTCCGATGAAGCCTCTTTCCGATTGTTTGGGGCATCTGGAAAAAGGCTTGTCCAGAGAAGAAAAGGTGAGCGCTACCATCAGTCCTGTGTCATGCCAACAGTAAAGCATCCTGAGACCATTCATGTGTGGGGTTGCTTCTCATCCAAGTGAGTGGGCTCACTCACAATTTTGCCCAAAAACACAGCCATGAATAAAGAATGGTACCAAAACACCCTCCAACAGCAACTTCTTCCAACAATCCAACAACAGTTTGGTGAAGATCAATGCATTTTCCAGCACGATGGAGCACCGTGCCATAAGGCAAAAGTGATAACTAAGTGGCTCGGGGACCAAAACATTGACATTTTGGGTCCATGGCCTGGAAACTCCCCAGATCTTAATCCTATTGAGAACTTGTGGTCAATCCTCAAGAGGCGGGTGGACAAATAAAAACCCACTAATTCTGACAAACTCCAAGAAGTGATTATGAAAGAATGGGTTGCCATCAGTCAGGAATTGGCTCAGAAGTTGATTGAGAGCATGCCCAGTCGAATTGCAGAGGTCCTGAAAAAGAAGGGCCAACACTACAAATACTGACTCTTTGCAGAAATGTCATGTAATTGTCGATAAAAGCCTTTGAAACGTATGAAGTGCGTGTAATTATATTTCACTACATCACAGAAACAACTGAAACAAAGATCTAAAAGCAGTTTAGCAGCAAACTTTGTGAAAACTAATATTTTTGTCATTCTCAAAACTTTTGGCCACGACTGTATATGGAGTCCCATGCCGATTAATTTATTATGAAAAATTTTATATACAGAGTCAACCCTTGGGGGTATCCCCAAACACTGTTAGGGTAGGTTTACATGGTGTGTTTTGGAGGAGGTTTTTCAGCCCACGCTAGGGTAGGGTAGGGTAGGTTTACACTGAGTGTTTTGGAGGAGGTTTTGAGGCAAATTTCCTGCAGGTTTTTCAGTTAAAGCATTTGTAAGGAATCAGAAATATAAAGGAAGGACTTCTTCTGCATTGAGACGCTTCACTGTCCCACTCTGCCCATCTGCTCTGAGTGACAATTATAGCATCCAACCAGGAGACCACTACAGCGGTCACTGAGAGAAAGAAGAGGCTGAAGCTCTGGTGAAGCTCCAGGGCACTTGCAGGAGCAGAATCTGTCAGAATAAATGTTCATATTACAATACTTCTAATGATAAAAATTCCATAAAATCTATGTTTGTACTGCTCTTCCCAGCCCCTACCTAGGGCTGTCAGCTGTTTAGCATAATCAATACTGCTGATATATTTTCTTTAACCCTTTCACTACCAGCTCCATATATGTACACGCTGGAGTGATGTTTAAACATGACACCTGCTCACACGTGCAGCAGGCACAATGGCCTGCGTGTCTCTGCTGTTTGAAACAGCAGAGGCCCGCGTCTAATGACCACGAATGGCAATAATGCTTATCGCAGTCATTACAGCCTTTAGATGCCATGATCAAGGCATCTAAAAGGGTGAAAAACCCATGCAGCGATTGGGGATGCCACTAAAGAATCAGCCTGCAGCCAGTACGCGAAAGAGAATGCAGCCAGACTACACGGCCACAACTGTCAAAGTGAACCGCACTGTGACATAAATAATAAAAAATATAAACATCATAGACATCACCATGTCCGAAAAAGCCCATATTCTTAAAATATAAAAATATTTTTCCAATAAGAATGATGTAACGGAATAAAGTATGAAAATGGCGGATTAGTTAATTTTTCATCGCTTCTCTATCCCCAAAAAATTTCACACACCCTCCAACATGGTATTAATAAAAACTAGATTGTCATGCAAAAAATGAGGCCCCACACAGCTCAGTAGACATAACTATAAAAAAGTTATGAGTGTCAAAATATGGTGATGTAAAAAAAAAAACATTTTTTCAAAGTCTTAATTTATTTTTATAGTATTTGGACATAAAAAATCTATACATATACAGTCATGTGAAAAAATTAGGACACCCTTTGAAAGCATGTGGTTTTTTGTAACATTTTTAATAAATGGTTATTTCATCTGTCAGGGAACCATGAACCAGACGTACAACAAGAGATAAGTGAAAATAGAAGGCTTTATTGAAAATAAAGCTGTAAAGCAAAAGTCCAAACGGATGGTGAAACCGAGCAGAGTCTTTGCGAAGCCAGAGGTCAGGAACCAGAAAGGTAGTCAGACGAAGCCAGGATCAGGAACCAGCAGGGTAGTCAGACGAAGCCAGGATCAGGAACCAGCAGGGTAGTCAGACGAAGCCAGGATCAGGAACCAGCAGGGTAGTCAGACGAAGCCAGGATCAGGAACCAGAAGCAGCAGCAGTCTTAGAAGCATGTGAACACAAGAGGACCAAGCAAGGAACTGAAGCCACAGACCTCCTATATATATGAGCTAGGCATCCAGCTCCTCCCAGGGGAAGGAGGAGCCGCAGGGTGGAAGGCTACAAGAAACCCAGGACCCAAGATGGCCGCCAGCACATGTCAAACGAAGGAGAGCAGCAAGCAGGTAAGACCATGACAGTACCTCCCCCTCAAGGGCCCCTCCTCCGCGGAGCACAAAACGGTTTCTGAGGGAAGCGTGCGTGGAAGGCTCGGAGCAAAGCAGGAGCATGGACATCTGCGGAGGGAACCCAGGAACGCTCCTCTGGACCATAACCACGCCAATGGACCAAAAACTGCAACCGACCGCGGACCAGGCGTGAGTCCAGGATATTGCTCACCTCATATTCCTCACGATTGCCCACTTGGACCGGACGAGGCCGAGGAACCGAGGAAGTGAAACGATTACACACCAGTGGCTTCAACAGGGAGACATGAAACACGTTGGAGATCCGCATGCCAGGAGGAAGCGCAAGGGCATAGGCTACCGGGTTTACCCTGCGAAGCACTCGGAAGGGACCAACAAAGCGAGGCGCCAGCTTGGGAGTGGG
The DNA here is from genome assembly GCF_905171765.1 of Bufo bufo. NCBI lineage: Eukaryota > Metazoa > Chordata > Amphibia > Anura > Bufonidae > Bufo > Bufo bufo. The sequence goes on from NC_053389.1 coordinate 702,328,792, forward strand.
CACTCGAAGGTTGAGGTTGCGGGTGGACAACCATACACGGTCTCCGACCTGGTAGGAAGGAGCAGGCGCTCGTCTGCGATCAGCCTGGAGTCTCTGGCGCTGCGCAGAGACCTCAAGGGACTTCTGGATCTGTACCCAAGAAGCACGTAGGACGGAAAGGTGATCCTCCACAGCCGGAATATCCTGGGGAGAGAATACCTCCGGTAACACGGCAGGTTGGAACCCATAATTGGCCATGAAGGGAGACGTCCCAGAGGAAGAGTTCACCGCCGTGTTCCTGGCAAACTCAGCCCAAGGCAGGAGGTCAACCCAATTGTCTTGGTGATCGGAGACATAGCAACGAAGGAATTGCTCCAAGGCCTGATTGGATCGTTCTGCGGCCCCATTGGACTGAGGGTGGTAGGCCGAGGAGAAGGAGAGATGAATCCCCAACTGGGAGCAAAAGGCGCGCCAGAACCTGGACACAAACTGACTCCCCCGATCCGACACAATCTCCTTAGGCAAACCGTGCAACCGGAAGACCTCCCTGGCAAAAATCGTGGCCAACTCTTGTGCAGAGGGTAACTTCTTGAGAGGAACACAGTGGCACATTTTGGAAAACCGATCCACAATCATGAGAATGACCGTATGGCCTCGGGATGCAGGGAGGTCCACAATGAAATCCATCCCCAGGTGTGACCATGGGCGCTCCCCGGTGGCTATGGGTTGCAGAAGGCCCAACGGAAGGTGCCGAGGGGACTTACTCTGGGCACAAACGGAGCATGCCGCTACATATGCGGCGATGTCGGAACGTAGGGAAGGCCACCAGAACAGACGTGAAACAGCCCAGGACAGCTGATTCTTTCCAGGATGCCCCGCGGTCTTGGAGTTATGGTAGGTTCGCAACAACCGAGTGCGCAACTCCTCAGGCACAAAACATCTGCCGTTGGGTCTCCCAGAGGGAGCACCAGATTGAGCCGCCAAAATCTGCTCACCCAGGGGAGAGGTCAGGCTGGTGCGAATGGCGGCCAGGATCTGATTCGGAGGTATGACCGAAGTCGGAATCGACTCCTCCCTGGACAGCTCGGAGTACTGCCGTGATAAGGCATCCGCCCTGATGTTCTTGGAACCGGGTAGGTAGGAGACCACGTAATTAAAACGTGACAAGAACAGAGCCCATCTGGCCTGACGTGGTGTCAATCTCTTGGCCTCAGAAAGGTAGGTCAGATTCTTGTGGTCCGTCAGGATGAGAACCGGAACCACCGAACCCTCGAGCAAGTGCCTCCATTCTTTAAGGGCCTGCACGATGGCCAATAACTCCCTGTCACCAATCTGATAGTTGCACTCCGCGGAAGACAGTTTCCGGGAGTAAAACCCACAAGGAAGCAGAGGACCCTCTGGTGTTCTACGCTGAGACAGAAGGGCGCCTACTCCCGTCTCAGACGCGTCCACCTCGAGGACAAAGGGCAACCCAGGGTTGGGATGCGACAGAATCGGAGCCGACACAAAGGCGGACTTTAGGGCCTCAAAAGCTCGGATGGCCTCGAGCGGCCAGACCTGGGAATTACTGCCCTTCCTGGTCAGATCCGTGAGAGGCTTGGCCAGCATGGAAAAGTCCCTGATGAACTTCCGATAATAATTGGCGAAGCCCAAAAAGCGCTGCAGGGAACGAAGACCACTGGGCTGGGGCCACTGTAAGACAGCCGAAACCTTCTCAGGATCCATGGAGAACCCCTCAGCGGAAATGATGTAACCTAAGAAGGTTACCTGGGATCGGTGAAATTCGCATTTCTCAAGCTTACCGAACAGCTTGTTCTCTCGTAACCGTTGCAACACTCGTCTGACATCCAGAATGTGGGCCTCCATGGATTCAGAATATACCAAGATGTCATCCAAATAGACTACCACACACTGCTGCAACAGGTCACGGAAAACATCGTTGATGAATTCCTGAAAGACTGCGGGCGCATTGCACAACCCAAAGGGCATAACCAAGGATTCGTAATGACCGGTCCTGGTGTTAAACGCGGTCTTCCACTCATCGCCCGCCTTGATCCTTACCAGGTTATATGCCGCCCTCAGGTCGAGTTTGGTAAAGACCGTGGCCCCTTTAAGGCGATCGAACAGCTCGGAAATCAAGGGTATCGGGTAAGCGTTCTTGATCGTGATGCGATTGAGACCCCTGTAATCGATGCAAGGCCTCAACTCACCACCCTTCTTTTTCACAAAGAAAAATCCAGCCCCTGCTGGGGACGAAGATTTGCGAATGTGTCCGCGTGAAAGCGCCTCCCTCACGTACTCCTCCATGGCCTCATTCTCCGCTACCGACAGTGGATAGACTTTGCCACGAGGAGGAACGGCACCAGATTGTAACTCTATGGCACAATCGTATGGGCGGTGCGGAGGTAGGGCAACCGCGCGCACCTTATCGAATACATCCCGGTACTCCTCGTATTCAGGAGGCAACAGAGAGTCCGAGGAAGTACACAGCAACTTGACAGACCCATGGATGCAACTAGCCCCACACTGCGGTGACCACTTGAGGATCTCGACCGATCTCCAATCGAAAGTCGGATTATGTTTCTGGAGCCAGGGGTACCCCAAGACCACCGAGTAGTGTGGAGACGAAATAACCTGGAGGCAGACCGACTCTCTGTGAACGGCACCAATGGCTATCCCCACTGGAAGGGTCTCATGAGTCACGTGTGGCGGCAGAAGGGGTCTGCCGTCTATCGCCTCAAGAGCCAGTGGGGAACCTCGAGCCTGCAGAGGAATGGAATTGGCGGCAGCGAACACACTATCAATGAACAAACCACCAGCACCAGAGTCCACCAACGCCTGGGTCGTCACCGAGCCCCCGACCCAGGAGAGGACAACAGTGATCAGTGGTTTGTCAACACGGGAAACCGGGGACGAGGAGACTCCACCCAAGATCTGCCCCCGACAGGATCTCAGGGTACGAGCGTTTCCCGGACGGTTCGGACATGCCAACCGAAAATGCCCACCGAGACCACAGTACATGCATCGGCCCTCGCGTCTCCGGAGTGCCCTCTCCCCCTCGGACAGGTGAGCAAACCCCAGCTGCATGGGTTCACCCCCAGACAAGTCATCCCCAGGAGGCGTGGGAGGAGAGGGAGGCACGGGTGGGACAGCAAACGTAGGCACCAATCTGTTAGAAGACCTCCGCAGGTTCTCCTTAAAGGAAGGTCTCTCCCTGAGTCTGGTGTCAATCAAAATCAGGAAAGAAATAAGAGACTCGAGCTCAACTGGTAGGTCCTTAGCTGCAACCTCATCCTTCAAGGCATCCGAGAGACCATGAGAGAAAGCAGCGACCAGAGCCTCATTATTCCAGCCCACCTCTGCTGCCAGGGTACGAAACTCAATGGCGTATTCAGCTACGGATCGTGAACCCTGTCTGATGGACATAAGGAGCTTCGCAGCAGAGGCAGCACGAGCCGGCACATCGAATACCTTCCGAAGAGAAGCAACAAAACCGGAAAACTCGGCAACCACCGGATTGTTGTTCTCCCATAAAGGGCTGGCCCAGGCCAAGGCCTTGTCCGAGAGCAGCGAGATCAAGAAGCCCACCTTTGATCTCTCAGTAGGAAAGGCATGTGGCAGCAACTCGAAATAAATGCCCACCTGGTTAAGGAAACCTCGGCACTGAGTTGGCTCTCCCCCAAAGCGCTGTGGAAGAGGGGCAGAACCGGTCATACCCCGAAACACCACAGGCGCAACAACAGGTGTCGGGGTAGACTCTGGCGCAACAACCGGAGCGGCAGTAGGAGCGAGCCCAGGAGCGACAACCGACCCATCGGCAACGGGAGCGAAATGAGCCGTGCGTTCAAGCAGGGTTTGCAACGCCACAGCGAACCGACCCAACAGGTGATCCTGCTGATCAAGTCTGGCAACCAGCGTGGGTAGCGAGGATGGCCCTGTACCGTCAGAATTCATGGCTTGGTCCTAATGTCAGGGAACCATGAACCAGACGTACAACAAGAGATAAGTGAAAATAGAAGGCTTTATTGAAAATAAAGCTGTAAAGCAAAAGTCCAAACGGATGGTGAAACCGAGCAGAGTCTTTGCGAAGCCAGAGGTCAGGAACCAGAAAGGTAGTCAGACGAAGCCAGGATCAGGAACCAGCAGGGTAGTCAGACGAAGCCAGGATCAGGAACCAGCAGGGTAGTCAGACGAAGCCAGGATCAGGAACCAGCAGGGTAGTCAGACGAAGCCAGGATCAGGAACCAGAAGCAGCAGCAGTCTTAGAAGCATGTGAACACAAGAGGACCAAGCAAGGAACTGAAGCCACAGACCTCCTATATATATGAGCTAGGCATCCAGCTCCTCCCAGGGGAAGGAGGAGCCGCAGGGTGGAAGGCTACAAGAAACCCAGGACCCAAGATGGCCGCCAGCACATGTCAAACGAAGGAGAGCAGCAAGCAGGTAAGACCATGACATCATCTCCGTTTCAACAATACAGAGAGATTAAAGTAATCCGACTAAACAAAGAAAACTGAAGAAAAGTATTTTCAAGATCTTCTGTAAATGTCATTCTACAAAAATGCCTATTCTAACTGAGGAAAAAGATAGGACACCCTTGCCCCTAATAGCGAGTGTTACCTCCTTTGGCTGAAATAACTGCAGTGAGACGGTTCTTGTAGCCATCTACCAGTCTTCGACATCGGTCTGAGGAAATTTTACCCCACTCCTCAATGCAGAACTTTTTCAGCTGTGAGATGTTTGAGGGGTTTCTTGCACGTACAGCCCTTTTCAAGTCACCCCACAGCATCTCAATGGGATTCAAATCTGGACTTTGACTTGGCCATTCCAGGACTCTCCATTTCTTCTTTTTCAGCCAATCTTTGGTTGATTTACTAGTATGTTTTGGGTCATTGTCATGTTGCATGGTCCAGTTCCGCTTCAGCTTTAATTTTCTAACTGATGGTCTCACATGTTCTTCAAGCACCTTCTGATACACAGTAGAATTCATCGTGGATTCTATGATGGTGAGCTGACCAGGTCCTGCTGCAGCAAAGCAGCCCCAAACCATGACACTTCCACCTCCATGCTTCACAGTTGGTATGAGGTTCTTTTCTTGGAATGCTGTGTTTGGTTTACGCCAAACATGTCCTCTGCTGTTGTGTCCAAATAATTCAATTTTGGACTCATCTGTCCAAAGAACATTATTCCAGAAGTCCTGGTCTTTGTCAACTTTATCGCTGGCAAATGTCAGTCTGGCCTCGATGTTTCTCTTGGAAAGCAAAGGTTTCCTCCTTGCACACCTCCCATGCAAGTTAAACTTGTACAGTCTCTTTCTGATTGTAGAGGCATGTACTTCTACATCAACAGTAGCCAGAGCCTGCTGTAGTTCTCGAGATGACACTTTAGGGTTTTTGGATACCTCTTTTAGCATCTTGCGGTCTGCTCTTGGGGTGAACTTGCTGGGGCGACCAGTCCTGGGCATGTTGGCAGTTGTTTTGAAAGCCCTCCACTTGTAGACTATCTTCCGGACAGTGGAATGGCTGATTTCAAAATCTTTTGAGATCTTTTTAAATCCCTTCCCAGACTCATAGGCTGCTACAATCTTTTTTCTGAAGTCCTCTGACAGCTCTTTTGCTCTCACCATGGTGCTCACTCTCACTTCAACAGTCAGGAGCACACCAAACTAAATGTCTGAGGTTTAAATAGGGCAAGCCTCATTCAACATGCAGAGTAACGATCTACTAATTATGTGCACCTGGTGTGATATACCTGTGTGAGATCTGAGCCAATTTAAGAGGGAATACATGTGAGGGTGTCCTATCTTTTTCCTCAGTTAGAATAGGCATTTTTGTAGAATGACATTTACAGAAGATCTTGAAAAGACTTTTCTTCAGTTTTCTTTGTTTAGTTGGATTACTTTAATCTCTCTGTATTGTTGAAACGGAGATGAAATAACCATTTATTAAAAATGTTACAAAAAACCACATGCTTTCAAAGGGTGTCCTAATTTTTTCACATGACTGTATGTTATCGTTGTAATCGTACTGACCCAGAGAATGAAGGGCACAGGTCAGTTTTGCTGCAAAGGGAACACCGTAGGGACAAAACACAGAAACTGTGGAGGAATTGCATTCTTTTTCCAATTCCACCTCATTTAGAATTTTTTTTCCTGCTTCCCACTACATGAAATAGTGGCATTAGAAATTACAACTTGTCCCATAGAAAACAAGCTCTTATATGAATATGTGAATGGAAAAATAAAAAAGTTATAGCTCCAAGAAGACAGAGAAGAGAAAAGAAAGACGCAAAAACTAAAAAAAATAAAAAAAACACCGGTATCCTGAGGCCCCTTTCACACGAGCGAGTATTCCAAGCGGGTGTAATGCGTGATGCGATTTTCACGCAACGCTGGTCCCATAGAAGTGAATAAGGCTGCGTGAAAATCGCATTGCATCCGCAAGCAAGTGCGGATGCAGTGCGTTTTTCACGGATGGTTTCTAAGAGATGTTGTTTGTAAACATTCAGTTTTTTTATCACGCGCGTGCAAAACGCATTAAATCACATTGCACCCGCGTGATAAAAACTGAACACCTGAACGCGATCGCAGACAAAACTGAATGAACGTGCTTGCGAAATCACGCATTTTTCACTGAACGCATCCGGACCTATTCCGTTCACGCTCATCTGCAAGGGGCCTAAGGGTTATGCTACTGCAAAAAAACAAAACCTCTGCTCCTAAGCATCATTCAACATAGTAGAGAATCCTGCTGTGTGGAGTAGCTTCACTTCCTTCTCCTTAATTATTTCTTTGCAGTGACATTCCTTCGAAAACCGGACTTTTTATGTTTTTGAAACCACAGTTTACTGAAAATGATGCAAAGATGAAATAAGCTTATTTATGTATCCAATTCTTACAGAATAAGACTTATTTCCCTACTTTCCTTATCTTTTCTTCCTGCAGGAGTTTCCACAAGTACAATGACTGTAATTACACAATGTGTTCTCACTGTTTCCACAGGACCAGGAATCTCTGGAAGATAAACATCTTAATTCCGAGTAATTTAAAGGGAGTCTGTCACCACATTTGAGCCTATTAGACAGATCCAATAGCGTTATATGTGCCACCCAGAAGTTTAAAACGGTACCTTTGTTGCATATACCGGAGTCTTGTTTCAGCCAAAAATGAACTTTGTAAGTTCTGTAAATGCGCCCTCTCAAGTGCCCAGGGCGGCGTCTCAATCTTCCGAGCCCAAGACCGGACCTCCCCAACGGCTCATAACACCTCCCTCCGTGTGCCTCTGCCCGCCCGTTTACGCTCCTCCTCTCTCCTTTTCCACTGCGCCGCAGGAGAAAGGAGGAGCATAAACGGGCGGGCAGAGGCACACGGAGGGCGGGGTTATGAGCCGTTGGGGAGGTCCGGTCTTGGGCTCGGAAGATTGAGACGCCGCCCTGGGCACTTGAGAGGGCGCATTTACAGAACCTACAAAGTTCATTTTTGGCTGAAACAAGACTCCGGTATATGCAACAAAGGTACCGTTTTAAACTTCTGGGTGGCACATATAACGCTATTGGATCTGTCTAATAGGCTCAAATGTGGTGACAGACTCCCTTTAAGCCTCATCTATCCATCCACCTATTATAACATTTACTCTTCCCTCTAATGTAAAACATAGGATACATGAAAGGGGTTGTCCAGGAACAGAATAAAAAGTCTGCTTTTTGCCTGAAACTTTTGTCCATGGGTTCTGGGTGGTATTTTATCTCATCCACATTTAAAGGGTAATTCTCATGTTTTCATCAAAAAATTTATTTTAGCATATGTTACTGCTGCAGCAGCATTATGCATAAAGCAATATTTTGTTTTTTCACATACCACTGTTTTCCTTGAGTTTTTCCCTTAGTTATGGCAGTTTAAACATTTACAATATGAGGACCTTTTCAAGATGGCTCCTCTGCCAGTTCTCTGAGGCCAAAACTGCTTTCCCTCATTTGCCATACACACTTGCTATAGCCAGCAGCTCCCTGCCAGCCAATCAGATTGGATTACTGAGAAACACGCCTCCTCACTCTAAAGCCTAATGCAGGCATGCAGTGTGGAAGACCGCCCCTCTGTCTTCTGTTTATACTAAAAGTAAGACAGACAAGCCCTAGCATCGGTCATTTAAGGGAGCAGTGGAAAGGGACAGAGTACATTAATGAAAGCTGTTATTAAAAGGGAATTACAGATCTTTTGACAATCATTGATAGACTAACTCAGGTATACATGCCTAGTTCTAATAAACTAGCAAATAAAAAAAAATATGACAGTTACCCTTTAAGTGAATAGAGCAGAGTGGCAATACCGAACATCATACACTGAAAAGAATGACACAATGAGAAGAAGAAAAGTGAAAACCATATTTACAAATCACAGACTAGAACTATATTATTGTTCAAATCTGGTAATAAATCCTAAAACAACATTTCATTTCATTCCTCTGTGCTGGAATTTCCTCCTGCATGAAATGTATGAAGACAGACAGCTGGCTGAATCTCCTGAACGCCAATGTGAATGCAGCCTTACTCAAGTCTAGTGAAACAGATTTTACCAAATTTGGAAATAGGAACATCTACTATATAGCGCAGTTTATTCATAGTGCTCCTGTATTCTTTAAGAAGGTAACACAAATATGTGTACAGTATTAAAGGCCTAGAAGCTGACAACCCAAAATGTGTAACCTGTGCCACATTAAAAAAAAAAAACTGTCCACAGGCCAACTGCGTTTAGTCCTGCAGGACCAGAAAGTGGCTTGGTCCCATGACCACTTCAGCCAATCACTGGCATCAGCAGTCACATGTGCTTGAACGGTGCATCACTAGCAATGACATGCCATTCAGGTATATGTGACTGACTGCGGCCAGTGACTGGCCGCAGCAGTCATGGGACCAAGCCACTTGCTGAAACCAGAGGACCAGAACTAGCCAGAAAGTCGCCAACAAGCCCAATGGGGCACATTGGGGTTGTTGGCACTTAAAGCCAAGTTCACACTTTAATTATTTGATCAATCATTTCCATCAGTTATTGTGAGCCAAAACTAGTAGTGAAGCCTACTCAGAGATTAGGTATAATGGAAAGATCTGGTTTTGGCTTACTAAGGCCTCATGCACACGGCCATTGTGCGTCCGTTCCATGCATTGGGGACTGCAATTTGCCGCCCCCAATGAACGGACAACGTCCGTGCAGCGTTCAGGACGAATCGAGACCCATTCAACTTGAATGGGTCCGTGATCCGTCCGCACCGCGAAAAAATAGTACAAGTTCTATTTTTTTGCGGTGCGGAGGCACGGCCATAAACACTACAGAAGCATCCGTGATGCGGAGTGCACACTGGCCAGTGCCTGTGTATTGCAGACCCGCCGTATGTGGGCCGCAATACGGCCACACAACATTCGTGTGCATGAGGCCTAACTGATGGAAATAACTTACCAAATAAGAGAGCCATCAACCCTTTTAAGAGAGGCTTCAAAAACAGAAGTCTTTGTCCCACATGTTTTGATATGTTTTTTAGTGCTTTTTTTTTGGGGGGGGGGGGCTTCCAGATGTTAGATTTAAGACACATTACAGTTTTTTTAACCACTTCCCGACCACCCATTGACTATAAACGTCCTTGGGCGATCGGTTTATCTCTGAATGGACGTTCTGGAACGTCCATTCAGAGATCGCAGCGGCATGCTAATCGTGCAGTTGCCGAACGGGGGGCCCGCTGTCAGTGACAGCAGGGCACCCCAGAGAGAAGGGAGGGACCGTTCCTGGGTTTCTCTAACTTCTAGATCGCTGTATACACGCTATGCCGCTTCCTGTCCTGGCCCGGTGGTCATGTGACCGCCGGGGTTGGGGGAGTGCAGGAGCTGTCGGGTCTTCCATAGACCTCGATCAGCCCTGCACTGAGGCTGTCCAATGCTGTATTATGCTGTATATAAAAATAGACATATTTGGTATCGCCGCGTCCGTAACAAAAATATCACATGATCTACCCCATCAATTGAACGGTGTAAAAAATAAATAAATAAATTATGCCAAAACATATCAATCAAAAAGTCGTATGTACCTAAAAATGGTAGCAATAAAAACATCACCTCGTCCCACAAAAAACAAGCCCTGACACAAGACTATAGCCAGGAAAATGAAAAAAAAAAATGGCAACACAAAAACTTTTTTCTTTTGCAAAACGTAACCTAAAGGGTTAACAACATTTCTAAAACCTGTTTTGAATAGTTTTAGGGGTGTCATTTCTAAAATGGGGTCATTTATGGGTTGGTTCTATTATGTAAGCCCCACAAAGTGATTTCAGAACTGAACTGGTCCTTAAAAAAAGTTGACTTTCTTAAAAATTTCTAAAATTGCTTCTAAAATTCTAAACATTCTAACGTCCTAAAAAAATGAAATTACGTATATGCGCGTATATGCGTGACTCTGCGCAGGGTTGCCGCCTCCGGAACGCGATCCTGCGTTAGGCGGTCCAGAGGCGGTTAAGGACCTTGCCATTTTTCAAATTAAGGACCAGGCCATTTTTTGTAAATCTGACGTGTCACTTTATGTGGTAATAACTTTAAAACGCTTTTACATATCCAGGCCATTCTGAGATTGTTTTCTCGTGAAATATTGTACTTCATAATAGTGGTAAAACTAAGTCAAAAATTGTAATTTTAATTTATAAAAAAATACAAAATTTACAAAAAAAATGGAAAAAGTAGATAGTAATAACTCCAAAAATAGTTATTACTTGACATTCCCCATATGTCTACTTCATGTTTGGATCATTTTGTGAATGCCATTTTATTTTTTGGGGACGTTAGAAGGCTTAGAAGTTTAGAAGCAAATCTTGAAATTTTTTCCAAAATTTCCAAAACCCACTTTTCAAGGACTAGTTCAGGTCTGAAGTCACTTTGAGAGGCTTATATAATAGAAGCCACCCAAGAATGACCCTATTTTAGAAACTACACAACTCAAGGTATTCAAAACTGATTTTACAAACTCTGTTAACCCTTTAGGTGTTCCACAAGAATTAATGGAAAATGGGGATGAAATTTCAGAATTTCACTTTTTTGGCAGATTTTTCATTTTAATCCATTTTTGTTATTTACAGTGTTCATCTAACAGGTTAGATAATGTGGTATGTTTATAGAGCAGTTTGTTACGGACGCGATAATACTAAATTTGGTTGTTTGTTTCAGTTTTACATAATAAAGCATTTTAAAAAATAAATAAAAATTTTGTGTCTCCATATTCTGAAAGCCACCGTTTTTTTTTAATTTTGGGCGACTGTCTTATGTGGGGGCAAATTTTTTTTTACTATGAGATGACGATTTGATTGGTACTATTAGGCCCCTTTCACACGGGCGAGTTTTCCGCGCGGGTGCAATGCGCGAGTTAAACGCATTGCACCCGCACTGAATCCGGACCCATTCATTTCTATGGGGCTGTTCACATGAGCGGTGATTTTCACGCATCACTTGTGCGTTGCGTGAAAATCATGTTCTATTTTGTGCGTTTTTCACGCAATGCAGGCCCCATAGAAGTGAATGCGTGAAAATCACAAGCATCTGCAAGCAAGTGCGGATGCGGTGCGATTTTCACGCACGGTTGCTAGGAGACGATCGGGACCCGATCTTTATTATTTTCCCTTATAACATGGTTATAAGGGAAAATAATAGCATTCTGAATACAGAATGCTAAGTAAAATAGGGCTGGAGGGGTTAAAAAAAATAATTCTAAAAATTGAACTCACCTTAATCTACTTGTTTGCGCAGCCGGCATCTCTTCTGTCTTCATCTGTGAGCAATAGGACCTTTGATGACATCACTACGCTCATCACATGGTCCATCACATGATCCATCACCATGGTGATGGATCATGTGATGGACTATGTGATGAACGCAGTGACGTCATCAAAGGTCCTATTGCTCACAGATGAAGACAGAAGAGATGCCGGCTGCGCGAACAAGTAGATTAAGGTGAGTAAAAAAAAAATGTCATTTTTTTCTTAACCCCTCCAGCCCTATTTTACTTGTGTATTCAGAATGCTATTATTTTCCCTTATAACCATGTTATAAGGGGAAATAATACAATCTACACAACCTTGAACCCAAACCTGAAGTTCGGGTCTGGGTACCACATTCAGTTTCTTATCACGCGCGTGCAAAACTGACTGCAATTGCATACCTACTCGCGGGGGTTTGCCGCAACGCATCCGGACACGCTCGTGTGAAAGAGGCCTTATAGGGTGCATATGACTTTTTGATTGCTTAGTATTACACTTTTTGTGATGTAAGGTGACCAAAAATGGCTTTTTTGACACACTTTTTAAAAACATTTTTTTTACAGTGTCCACCTGAGGGGTTAGGTCATGTGATATTTTTATACAGCAGGTTCTTATAGACGCGGCAATACCTAATATGTATACTTTTTTTTATTTAAGTTTTACACAATAACAGCATTTTTTTAATTAAAAAAAATCATGTTTTAGTGTCTCCATATTCTGAAAGCCATAGTTTTTTTTATTTTTTGGGCGACTGTCTCAGTTAGGGTATCATCTTTTGAGGCATGAGATGACGGTTTGATTGGCACTATTTTGGGGTGCATACAACTTTTTGATCCATTGCTACTACACTTTTTGTGATGTGAGGTGACAAAAAATAGCTTTTGACACCGTTTTTATTTTTATTTTTTTACGGTGTTCATCTGAGCAGTTAGGTCATGTGATATTTTTATAGAGCAGGTTGTTACAGACGTGGCAATACCTAATATGTCTACTTTTTAATTTTTTTTACATTTAACACAATAAAAACAAAAAAATAATGTTTTAGTTTCTCCATAGTCTGAGAGCTATAGTTTTTTTTTTTTTTTTAGGCGATTGTCTTAGGCAGGGGCTCTTTTTTTTTAAGGATGAGGTGATGGTTAGATTGGTACTATTTTGGGGGGCATACACCTTTTTGATCACTTGGTGTTGCACTTTTAGTGACGTAAGGTGACAAAAGCAGAAAATGGCTTTTTTAGTACAGTTTTTATTTTATTTTTTTGACGGTGTTCACCTGAGGGGTTAGGTCATGTGCTATTTTCATAGAGCTGGTCGATATGGACGCGGCGATATCTAATATGTCTACTTTTCTTTTTTTCCCTATTTTTTACAAAAAAAAATTACTTTATTTTGTGAAAAGGACGTGTTTTTTTTATTTGAAACTTTTATTTTTTTGTACACTTGTACACTTATTTATTTTTTTACTTTTTTTTTCACTTTATTATTTGTCCCACTCTGGGACTTCAACATTACAGGGTCTGATCTCTGTTTCAATGCAGCACAATACATCGGTATTGTGCTGTATTGAACTGTTAGCATCTTACACTGTAAGACGCTAACAGTTGCCTAGGAGACCCAGCCTAGGGGCCGGGCCCCAAGCCTTGGAATGGCTTGGGGCTGCCATGGCAACCATCGAGTCCCCACCACAGCAGCGCGGGGACCCGATGGATGAGGTGAGGGAGCGCAAACCTCCCATATGCTGCGGTCAGCGCTGACCGCAGCATATGAAGGGTTAATCCACCGTCATCGGCGTTATCACCGATGCTGGTGGATGCAGTAGGGATCCGGCTGTTACTAACAGCTTCACCGCACGCTGGGGGAGGAAGGACCGCAGGATGAGAATGCTCGTCCTGGGGCACTAAGTACCGGCCCTTTAGGACGAGCATTCTCGTCCTGGGTCCTTAACGTGTTAATAAATATTTTATGAGGCATCACTATCTGTCTTAAAAGCCGAGAGATTCAAATTTAGAAAACTGTGAATTTTTTCACATTTTGGTTAACTTTGGGATTTTTTTTATAAATAAAGGTAGAACATATTGACTCAAATTTACTATTAATATGATGTACAGTGTGTCACAAGAAAACAATTTCTGAATGGCTTGGATAAGTGAAAGCGTTCCATATTTATTACCACATAAAGTGACACGTCAGATTTAAAAAATTTGGCCTGGTCAGGAAGGGGGTAAATGACCTGGTCTGGAAGTGGTTAATGTTTTTTTTGTTTTTGTCTGTAAACGGCCGTATTCTCTGGCTATTGTTTTTTTTCAGATGTTTTTTCTATGTCTGTCTCTATAGGGAAACAAAAAACAACTAAAAAAGTATGTCAAAAATCTGTGACAAAAAAACACAAAAAAATGTGACATAAAAAAGAACATCTGCTTTTTATGTCATTTTTAGCTGCAAAAAAACTTAGAGAAAAACATAAGTGCAGGGCACTTACTGGGAATTATGTGTACTGTAGTTCAATCTTCTATGCAACAGCAATTTACTTTATTGCAGGCTATGGCCCCTTTCACACGGGCGAGTATTCCGCGCGGATGCGATGCTTGAGTTGAACGGATTGCACCCGCACTGAATACCGACCCATTCATTTCTATGGGGCTGTTCACATGAGCAGTGATTTTCACGCATCACTTGTGCGTTGCGTGAAAATCGCAGCATGCTCTATATTCTGCGTTTTTCACGCAACGCAGGCCCCATAGATGTGAATGGGGTTGCGTGAAAATCGCAAGCATCCGCAGGCAAGTGCGGATGCGGTGCGATTTTCACGCACGGTTGCTAGGAGACGATCGGGATGGAGACCCGATTATTATTATTTTCCCTTATAACATGGTTATAAGGGAAAATAATAGCATTCTGAATACAGAATGCATAATAAAATAGCGCTGGAGGGGTTAAAAAAATAAGTAAAATAATTTAACTCGCCTTAATCCACTTGATCGCGGAGCCGGCATCTCCTTCTGTCTTCATTTTAGCTGTGTGGAGCAACAGGACCTGTGGTGACGTCACTCCGGTCATCACATGGTCCATCACATGGTCCATCACCATGGTAAAAGATCATGTGATGGATCATGTGATGACCGGAGTGACATCACCACAGGTCCTGTTCCTCCACACAGCTTAGATGAAGACAGAAGGAGATGCCGGCTCCGCGATCAAGTGGATTAAGGTGAGTTAAATTATTAATTTTTTTTTTTTAACCCCTCCAGCGCTATTTTACTAAGCATTCTGTATTCAGAATGCTATTATTTTCCCTTATAACCATGTTATAAGGGAAAATAATACAATCTACAGAACACCGATCCCAAGCCCGAACTTCTGTGAAGAAGTTCGGGTTTGGGTACCAAACATGCCGATTTTTCTCACGCGAGTGCAAAACGCATTACAATGTTTTGCACTCGCGCGGAATCTGCAACGCACCCGCACAGTTTCCCGTAATGCCCATGTGAAAGAGGCCTATGTGTTGCATAACCTGGCTAGTGCCTCCCTAAGGTCTCATGCAGACGACCGTATGTATTTTGCAGTCCGCAAAATATACCATCCACAAAAAATATGGATGACAGCCGTGTGCTTTCCGTATTTTGTGAACAGAACAGCTACCCCATAATGTGGACAATAAAAGGACATGTTCTATTTTATTGCGAAAGGAACATACGGACATACGGAAACGGAATGCACACGGAGTAACTTTCATTTTTTTGGCAGACCCATTGAAATAAATGGTTCCACATACGGTCCACAAAAAAACAAACAAAAAAAACAACTAACTGACACGGAAAGAAAATATATTCGTGTACACAAGGTCTAAGGTCATAATACAATTACAACAAATACAAGCAAATACACAGCTGTGCTATCGGCACATGCTTTGTACTGGGCTACGCAAACCTATATATGGGATTATTTAAAAAATAAAAAAGTCCATTCACTCCTCCACAAGTTCTTCCTTTGGCAGAGCAATGCCACAATGCACAACAATTCCTTCACACACTCAGTAAGGCCTCCTGCACACGACCGTATGGCTTTTTCAGTGTTTTGCGGTCTGTTTTTCACGGATCCGTTGTTCCGTTTTTTGTTTTCGTTGTGTTTCCGTTTTTCCGTATGGCGTATACAGTAATTACATAGAAAAAATTGGGCTGGGCATAAAATTTTCAATAGATGGTTCCGCAAAAACGAAACAGATACGGAAGACATACGGATGCATTTCCGTTAGGGCTGCAACGATTAATCGACATTATCGATAATATTCGATAACGGGATTCGTTGTCGACGATTCCCGTTATCGAATAATCGGGCGATTTGTTGCTATGCGGGCAGGAGCGGGCAGCAGCGCGTAAAACTTACTAGTACATCTCGTAGCAGGCAGGAGGCCGGGTAGGACGCCGGGTATGAGGCTGGGCGGCGGCAGCGTAAGTCACTACGTCACGCGCCTGCTCCTCCCACTATTTGAATGAAGGCGCAGGCGCATAACATAGTGAGTTACGCTGCTGCCGCCGCCCGTCCAACTGCCCGGTCTCCTGCCTCCTGCGATAGTTTAATACTAGTAAGTTAGGGTCTGGAGTGATTTTGCACTATAAGTAGTTTAACATCCCCTACTTGATAGATATGATTAGGTGAGCGGGGCCCGGTGTAATAGAATACAGTGACTGCACCGGGCCCCGCTGCTGTTACAAAATCGAAATGCCAGCCCCCACCCCTGTATTGGGGGTCATTCACAATCACTACACAGGGACACTGTTATGGGGGGGATCTGTGGATGACACATATGTGTCATCCACAGATGCCCCCATAACAGTGCCATCCACAGATGCCCCCATAACAGTGCCAGCCATCCAAAGATCCCCCCCATAACAGTGTCATCCACAAATGCCCCTATAACAGTGCCTGCCATCCACAGATGCCCCATAACAGTGCCATGATTGCCATCCACAGATCCACATCCACACCGTCGGAACGTCTCTTCTCTGCAACAGGTAACATAGCGTGTAAGAAGAGAGCTAGCCTAAGCCCTAACCATGTGGACATGTTGTCTTTTTTACTGTAATGCAACATTTTTATAATTATTTAAGTCCTAAAATTGTTTTAATATGGCCTTTGAACATACTTTTTCAAGTAAAATCATATAAACCCCTTTTTTTTGTCATTTTGGTGTTTTTTCCCGATTAATCGATGAAATTATAGACGACTAATCAATTATTCAAATAATCGTTAGCTGCAGCCCTAATGTCCGTATGTGTTCCATTTTTTTTGCGGACCCATTGACTTGAATAGAGCCACAGAACATGATTTGCGGGCAATAATAGGACATGTTCTATCTTTCAACGGAACGGAAAAACAGAATGCAAACGGAGTACATTCCGTTTTTTTTGCGGAACAATTGAAATGAATGGTTCCGTATATGGACCGTATACGGAACGCAAAAAACGGCCAGTAAACGGGGAAAAAAAAAACGGTCGTGTGCAGAAGGGCCTAATAATGATTTTGGTCTATCCTTCACCCACCACTATTCTTCATCACAGATCGTGTTTCCTGACCTTCTCATGACATGAGATTAAAAAAAAAAAAATGTGGTAGCTTTTTTTAAGTCATTATGAATAGCTACCAGAACTTTCATAGTGCACACTATTCACCTATCAAATATTTTTCTTTTGGATAATTCTAAAGGATTTAAATAAACGGTTCCATTGTTGATACATCCTTAGACCTCATGCACACGACCGTTTTTTTTTAAGGTACGCAAAAACGGGGTCCGTAGGTCCGTGATCCGTGACCGTTTTTTCGTCCGTGGGTCTTCCTTGATTTTTGGAGAATCCACGGACATGAAAAAAAAGTCGTTTTGGTGTCCGCCTGGCCGTGCGGAGCCAAACGGATCCGTCCTAAATTACAATGCAAGTCAACGGGGATGGATCCGTTTGACGTTGACACAATATGGTGCAATTGCAAACGGATCCGTCCCCCATTGACTTTCAATATAAAGTCAGGAGTCCCTTTTATACCATCGGATCTGAGTTTTCTCCAATCCGATGGTATATTTTAACTTGAAGCGTCCCCATCACCATGGGAACGCCTCTATGTTACAATATACCATCGGATTTGAGTTAGATCGTGAAACTCAGATCCGACAGTATATTCTAACACAGAGGCGTTCCCATGGTGATGGGGATGCTTCTAGTTAGAATATACTAAGAACTGTGTACATGACTGGCAGGTGCTGCCAGGCAGCAGGGGCAGACCCCCCCCCCCTGTATTTAACTCATTGGTGGCCAGTGTGGCCCCCCCTCTCTCCCCTGTATTTAACACATTGGTGGCCAGTGTGGCCGCCCCCCCCTCTCTACCCTGTAGTTAACACATTGGTGGCCAGTGCGGCTGGCCCCCCGTCCCTCCCCTGTAGTTAACACATTGGTGGCCAGTGCGGCCGGCCCCCCCTCCCTCCCCTGTAGTACTGTAGATTCATTGGTGGCCAGTGGGCCCCCCCTCCCTCCCCCTCCTAATTAAAATCTCCCCCCCCTATCATTGGTGGCAGCGGAGAGTACCGATCTGAGTCCCAGTTTAATCGCTGGGGCTCCGATCGGTAACCATGGCAACCAGGACGCTACTGCAGTCCTGGTTGCCATGGTTGCTTAGCAATTTTTAGAAGCATTATACTTACCTGCGAGCTGCGATGTCTGTGACCGGCCGGGCGCTCCTCCTACTGGTAAGTGAAAGGTCTGTGCGGCGCATTGCTTATACCACAGACCTATCACTTACCAGTAGGAGGAGCGCCCGGCCGGACACAGACATCGCAGCTAGCAGGTAAATATAATGCTTCTAAAAATTGCTAAGTAACCATGGCAACCAGGACTGCAGTAGCGTCCTGGTTGCCATGGTTACCGATTGGAGCCCCAGCGATTAAACTGGGACTCCGATCGGTACTCTCCGCTGCCACCAATGATAGGGGGGGAGATTTTAATTAGGAGGGGGGGGGCCCACTGGCCACCAATGAATCTACAGTACTACAGGGGAGGAAGGGGGGGGCCGGCCGCACTGGCCACCAATGTGTTAACTACAGGGGAGGGAGGGGGGGCCCACTGGCCACCAATGAATTTAAAACTGGGGAGGGAGGGGGGTGTGCCCCTTCCTGCCTGGCAGCACATGATCTCTTACAGGGGGCTATGATACGCACTATTAACCCCTCAGGTGCAGCACCTGAGGGGTTAATTGTGCGGATCACAGCCCCCTGTAAGAGATCGGGTGCTGCCAGGCAGCAGGGGGCAGTCATGTACACAGTTCAAAGTATATTCTAACTAGAAGCGTCCCCATCACTATGGGAACGCCTCTGTGTTAGAATATACTGTCGGATCTGAGTTTTCACGAAGTGAAAATTCAGATCTAAAAAAGCTTTTATGCAGACGGATCTGCGGATCCGTCTGTGTTAAAGTAGCCTACGGCCGCGGACCACGGACGCGGATGCCAATCTTGTGTGCATCCGTGTTTTTTCACGGACCCATTGACTTGAATGGGTCCGTGAACCATTGTCCGTCAAAAAAATAGGACAGGTCATATTTTTTTGACGGACAGGAAACACGGATCACGGATGCGGCTGCAAAACGGGGCATTTTCCGATTTTTCCACGGACCCATTGAAAGTTAATGGGTCAGCGAAAAAAAACGGAAAACGGCACAACGGCCACGGATGCACACAACGGTCGTGTGCATGAGGCCTTATATGAAGCCAAAATGTATGTTTCAGTTGCATTTCTCTCCCAGATAAAACACAAAATGTCACTTCTCTGACCACCCAGAAGACCGTCACCATCAAATCTCAGATTTGTAATATACCTTCTCTGTTATTTACAGCATATTGGTCGGACCTTACAAAATGGATTCTGAAACACAGTGGGCCACATTTAGTTACACTGTTTAAATGTAACAATCACCTCAGCTGTATGGGGACGAGCAATCACTACTGCACTCGCTTGTCCCCATACAGATTCCTTGTTTCTGGGCAGCAGATTTGCTGCCAGAAACATTGATTTAGGTGGCTGCAGCAACGATGCTCTCCTCTGATGAACAAGGGCTTTCATCAGGTGATTAGTGGCACCACACGGGCCAGTTATTGAGAGCCAGCATTGGTACGAACGTGTCATTTTTTTAGATTTTATTTTTCATTTTTATCTTTACATTTTTTATTTTGTTCTTTATAGCTTTTGTTTCTGCTGTCCTTTACTATTATGTTTAATCCCTTCACAACCCTTCATGTACTACTAAGTCATGGTCGCCAGCGACTTGACTAACTTTCACATAGCAGTACGCCAAGATGATCGAGTGGGCATCGGAAACGATGCACTCCCGCTCAATGCAGGGGCCCGGCTGTGACTAACAGCTGGGACCCTGCTGTATCTGATGGCATCGCTGTACGTGACGATGTTGGGAGATGAACCCCTCATATGCTGCGGTCAAAGCTGACCATGGCATACAGAGGGTTACGATTACGGGGACCCGATAGCTTCCATAGGCAATATATAAAGTTGGGAGAAATAGAAAAAAAATAAAAATAAAAACAGGAAAACTAGGTATAGCCGCATCCGTAATGACTAGCTCTATAAAAATATCACATAATCCACCCCGTCAGGTGACCACCATAAAAAAAAAAAAAAAAAAAACTGTGCCAAAAAGCCATTTTTTCTCATATTTCATCACAAAAAAACTTATACCAGGAAATAAAAAAGTCGTATGTACCCAAAAATAGTACCAATCAAACTGTTACCTCTTCATGCAAAAAATAGCCCATACATAAGACAATTACCTGAAAAATAAAACAAATGTGGCTTTCAGAATACGGAGACACAAAAATATGATTTTATCTTTCGAAACCAGAATAAATGAAAAAAAATAATTAGAAATATTGGTATTGCTGCGTTCGTAATGACCGTCTCTACAGAAGTATCACATTATATACCTCCTAAGGCGAATTTCGTAAATAAATAAATAAATAAATAAAACTGTGCTAAAACAATCTTTTTTTTTTGTCACCCTGCCCTAAAAAGTGCGATATTGAATGATCAAAAAATCATATGCACCCAAAAATGGTACCAATAAAAACATCAGTCAACTGTTCCCGCAAAAATCAAGCCCTTACACAAGACAATTGGCAGAAAAATAAAACAAATATGGCTTTCAAAAATTGGAGACACAAAAACATGATTTTCTTGAAAAAATGCTTTATTACGTAAAACTGAAACAAAAAAAACTAAAGTAGACATATTTGATATTGTCGCGGCCATAACATCCTGCTCTACAAAAATAGCACATGATCTAACCCAGGCATCCTCAAACTGCGGCCCTCCAGCTGTTGTAAAACTACAACTCACACAATGGCCTGCTGTAGGCTGATACCTGTAGGCTGTTCGGGCATGCTGGGAGTTGTAGTTTTGCAACAGCTGGAGGGCCGCAGTTTGAGGATGCCTGATCTAACCTGTCAGATGAACACTGTAAAAGACAAAAAATTTAAACTGTTCCAGAAGAGGTTTTTTCTGGTTACCTTGCCTCACAAAAAGCGTAATATAGAGTGATCAAAAATCATGTACCCCAAAATAGTACCAACAGTACCAACCTTATCCTGTAGTTTCCAAAATGGGGTCACTTTTTGGGAGTTTCTACAGTAGGGATAATCAGGGGGTCTTTAACCCCTTTAGGACACAGCCTTATTTCACCTTAAGGACCAGGCCATTTTTTGCAAATCTGACCAGTGTCACTTTAAGTGCTGATAACTTTAAAACGCTTTGACTTATCCAGGCCATTCTGAGATTGTTTTTTCGTCACATATTGTACTTCATGACACTGGTAAAATTAAGTCAAAAAAATTCATTTTTATTTATAAAAAAATACCAAATTTACGAAAAATTTGTAAAAAATTGAAAATTTCCAAGTTTCAATTTCTCTACTTCTATAATACATAGTAATACCTCCAAAAATAGTTATTACTTTACATTCCCCATATGTCTACTTCATGTTTGGATCATTTTGGGAATGATATTTTATTTTTTGGGGATGTTACAAGGCTTAGAAGTTTAGAAGCAAATCTTGAAATTTTTCAGAAATTTTCAAAAACTGTCACTACCAGAGCTTTGGGACGTTCTCACAGCTCTGTTTCTCCACCCCTGTGATGATGTCACTACTAGAGCTGGGAGGAGTTCTCACTGCTCTGTTTACTTTTGGTTTCCTTCCTCCCAGCTGTTCCTCATGCGTTTGATTTCCCTCTCTTTATATCACCTCTCCTTCTATTGTAGGGCATGGATTATAGTTCTCATTTCAGTTGTAGCTCTTGCTTTAGTATCTTCACTTGTAGCTATCAGTTCACTGGACCTGTGTTCTGCTGCAGCAAGCACTCCGGATATTGCCAGCTGTCCTTGGATCCGTCTTCTCTGCGGCTGCAACACCTTCAGCTAAGTGTACAGACATTGTTGTGTACCTGATTATTTTCTGACTGGATCTGAGGTGGCCACGGTTCCCTCCATATACTGAGCAGGGCACCGGTGGCCGTGCTCCTTCCACTATTGTAGGGGTTACAGTGGTCATCAGTCTTAGGCACGTGGGCATGCCTCGTTCCGCCATTTGGATCCGGGCATGTGCTTTAGCAGCATAGGGAGAGCTTTGGGGGTCGGACAGGGGTCACCCTTTATCCTCCCTAGTTTGGGTCCGGTCAGTAGCTCTTTTACTGTGTATACTATTGTTGCTCACATACAGCCGTGACATTATAATCCACCAAAACCGTCCTTTTTTGACATGGATCCGCTTTCTGGCCTGGTTGACCGCATGCAGGGTCTTTCTTTGGAACTAGCGGATCTCCGTCAATCTATGACTCAGCTTCAAGCATTGGGCTCTGCTCCGGCTCATGGAGTCTGTTGCGAGCCAAAGGTCTCACTTCCGGAAACGTTCTCCGGGGGCAGTGAGAATTTTGTTCGCTTCAGAGAGGCATGCAAACTCCATTTTTGCTTGTGTCCCCACTCCTCTGGTAATCAGGAGCAGAGGGTGAGGATTGTCATCTCCCTGCTCAGGGGTAATGCTCAGACTTGGGCTTTTTCGCTGCCATCAGCGGATCCCTCCCTTCGATCCGTGGAAAGATTTTTTGTGGCCCTGGGGCAGATTTATGATGACCCGGATCGTGTTGCTCTGGCCGAATCTAACTTACGTGTTTTATGCCAGAACAAACTGTCTGCGGAGCTTTATTGTTCTGAATTTCGGAGATGGGCAGCTGATTCGGGTTGGAATGATGCTGCACTCCGGAGTCAGTTCTGTCATGGTCTCTCAGAGAGATTGAAAGATGCGTTTGCTTTCCATGAGAGACCAACGTCCTTAGAGTCTGCCATGTCATTGGCGGTACGCCTTGACAGGCGTCTAAGAGAAAGAAACGAGACCTCTCTGTCCAGCCATTGTCAGTCTAGGGGCAGTGGTGCGGACTCATTCAGTGTGCAGGGGCCTCATCCTGTCTCGCTCCCCTCTGAGGAGGAGCCCATGCAGCTAGGTCGACTTGCCCCTGATAAAAGAGGATTTAGTCCTCAGAGTATGTTGTGTTTTTGTTGTGGGGGCATAGGTCATTTGGCAAATGTTTGTCCGTCTAGGAGATTCTTGAACTGTACTAAGAGTGATAATAAGAGAAAAACCTCAAAAGGTAAATCATCAAACTCTGCTTCATCTGCTACTTTGGGCAAAGTTGATGTAGGAATTGATGCTTTTCCTCTGACCTGCAGTTCCCGTTTTCTCCTGTCTGCCAGGGTGGCGCTAGAGAGCAAAGTCATTTCTTGTGAGATTTTTGTCGATAGTGGAGCGGCCGTCAATCTTTTTGACACTCAATTTGTAGCCATGCATGGTTTTCAGGTTTGCACATTAGAAAAGGATATACCTGTTTTTGCTATTGACTCTGCTCCACTCTCACAGAGATCTCTGAAGGGCATTGTTCACAATATCCGGCTAGCTGTAGGTGACACTCATGTGGAGGATATATCTTGTTTTGTCCTTAACGGATTGCCTTCTCCTCTAGTTTTGGGGTTACCCTGGCTCACTAGACATAACCCCACTATTGATTGGCAAGGAAGGCAAATAAATGAGTGGAGTGACTTTTGTAGAGAGAATTGTCTCACAGCGACTTTTGCAGAGGTGTCTACTAAAACTGTGCCATCATTTCTCTCTGATTTCTTGGACGTGTTTTCCGAGAGCGGTGTTCAGGAGCTACCTCCTCACCGGGAGTTTGACTGTCCCATTAACCTCATTCCCGGCGCCAAGCTGCCAAAAGCACGCCTCTACAATCTCTCACAACCGGAAAAAATCGCAATGCGAACTTATATCTCTGAGAGTCTCGAGAAGGGGCATATTCGTCCCTCAAAGTCACCTGTGGCCGCGGGGTTTTTTTTTGTTAAAAAAAAAGATGGCTCTCTGAGACCTTGCTTAGATTTTAGGGAGCTGAACCGTATCACGATTCACGATCCCTATCCCCTTCCTCTGATCCCGGACCTCTTCAACCAAATTGTTGGGGCCAAGGTGTTTTCCAAATTGGATTTGAGAGGCGCGTACAACCTGGTCAGGGTCAGAGAGGGGGATGAATGGAAAACGGCCTTTAATACCCCTAACGGGCATTTCGAGAATCTCGTTATGCCTTTCGGCCTGATGAATGCTCCGGCCGTCTTTCAGCATTTTGTTAATAGTATTTTCTACCATTTAATGGGGAAATTTGTATTGGTGTATCTTGATGATATTTTGATTTTTTCCCCTGATGTTCAGACCCATCAGGATCATCTTTTTCAGGTTCTGCAGATTCTGCGGGAAAATAAATTGTACGCCAAGCTGGAGAAATGTCTTTTTATGGTATCGGAGATTCAATTTCTGGGTTTTCTCCTCTCTGCTTCTGGTTTTCGCATGGATCCGGAGAAGGTCCGTGCTGTACTTGAGTGGGAGCTTCCTGAGAATCAGAAGGCATTGATGCGCTTTCTGGGTTTTGCGAACTATTACAGAAAGTTCATTTTGAATTATTCCTCTGTTGTCAAACCCCTCACTGACATGACAAAAAAGGGGGCGGATTTTTCCTCTTGGTCGGAGGAGGCGCTTGCAGCCTTTTCTGAGATTAAAGAGAGTTTTGCGTCTGCTCCCGTCTTGGTGCATCCCGATGTTTCCTTACCTTTTATTGTTGAGGTGGATGCTTCCGAGGTGGGTGTGGGTGCGGTTTTGTCCCAGGGCCCTTCTCCTGCCAAATGGCGACCCTGTGCCTTTTTCTCTAAAAAAAACTCTCCCCGGCAGAGAGAAACTATGATGTGGGAGATAGGGAGTTGTTGGCCATCAAGTTGGCTTTCGAGGAATGGCGCCATTGGTTGGAGGGGGCCAGGCACCCTATCACCGTTTTTACCGACCATAAGAATCTGGCATACTTGGAGTCGGCCAGGCGTATGAATCCGAGACAGGCCAGATGGTCTCTGTTCTTCTCCAGATTCAATTTTGTTGTTACATTTCGACCTGGGATAAAAAATGTGAAGGCTGATGCTCTCTCTCGCTGTTTTCCGGGAGGAGGAAACTCCGAGGACCCGGGTCCCATTTTGGCGGAGGGGGTAGTTGTTTCTGCTCTATATTCTGATTTGGAGGCCGAGGTCCAGGCTGCCCAGACTGAGGCACCTGCCCGTTGTCCTTCTGGGAAGTTGTTCGTGCCTCCTGAGCTACGTCACAAACTCTTTAAGGAGCATCATGATACGGTTCTTGCTGGTCACCCCGGGAGTAGAGCCACGGTAGATCTCATTGCTCGGAGACTTTGGTGGCCGGCTCTTCGTAAGTCGGTGGAGGGTTTTGTGGCTGCTTGTGAGACGTGCGCTCGCGCTAAGGTCCCTCGTTCACGGCCTTCAGGTTCCCTTCTCCCGTTACCCATACCTTCCCGTCCTTGGACACACCTGTCCATGGACTTTATCACGGATCTTCCTCGTGGAAGTCGGTGATCCTGGTGGTGGTGGACCGTTTTAGCAAGATGGCTCATTTCGTACCTTTCCCTGGTTTACCCAATGCTAAAACGTTGGCGCAAGCTTTTGTTGACCATATTGTTAAATTGCACGGCATTCCCTCTGATATTGTTTCCGATAGAGGCACGCAGTTTGTGTCCAGGTTCTGGAAGGCTTTCTGTTCTCGCCTGGGGGTTCGGCTGTCCTTCTCTTCTGCTTTTCACCCGCAGTCGAATGGTCAGACTGAGCGCCTCAATCAGAATCTGGAGACATATTTGCGCTGTTTTGTGGCAGAGAACCAGGAGGATTGGTGTTCATTTCTCCCTCTTGCTGAGTTTGCTCTGAACAACCGTCGTCAGGAATCTTCTGATAAGTCACCATTCTTTGGTGCATATGGGTTCCATCCGCAGTTTGGGACATTCTCGGGAGGGGCTCTTTCTGGTTTACCTGAGGAGGAGAGATTTTCCTCGTCTTTGTCTACCATTTGGCAAAAGATTCAGAGTAATCTTAAAAAGATGAGTGAGAGGTATAGGCGTGTGGCTGATAAGAGACGTGTGCCTGGTCCGGACCTGAATGTGGGTAATCTGGTGTGGTTGTCTACAAGAAACATTAAACTGAAGGTTCCCTCCTGGAAATTGGGTCCCAAGTTTATTGGGCCTTATAAAATCTTGTCAGTCATCAATCCTGTTGCCTTCCGTCTTGATCTTCCACGGGTTTGGAAGATACATAATGTATTTCACAGATCTCTCTTAAAACCATATGTCCAGCCCACGGTACCCTCCTCTTTGCCTCCTCCTCCGATTTTG
The DNA here is from genome assembly GCF_905171765.1 of Bufo bufo. Taxonomy (NCBI): domain Eukaryota; kingdom Metazoa; phylum Chordata; class Amphibia; order Anura; family Bufonidae; genus Bufo; species Bufo bufo. The sequence goes on from NC_053389.1 coordinate 702,355,347, forward strand.
GTTGATGGCAATCTGGAGTTTGAGGTTTCCAGAATTGTGGACTCTCGCATTGTCCGCGGTTCTCTTCAGTACCTCGTTCATTGGAAGGGTTATGGTCCTGAGGAGAGGATGTGGGTTCCGGTGTCTGACATTAAAGCCACTCGCCTCATCAGGGCATTTCATAGGGCTCATCCTGAGAAGGTGGGTCCTGGGTGTCCGGAGCCCACCCGTAGAGGGGGGGGTACTGTCACTACCAGAGCTTTGGGACGTTCTCACAGCTCTGTTTCTCCACCCCTGTGATGATGTCACTACTAGAGCTGGGAGAAGTTCTCACTGCTCTGTTTACTTTTGGTTTCCTTCCTCCCAGCTGTTCCTCATGCGTTTGATTTCCCTCTCTTTATATCACCCCTCCTCCTATTGTAGGGCGTGGATTATAGTTCTCATTTCAGTTGTAGCTCTTGCTTTGGTATCTTCACTTGTAGCTATCAGTTCACTGGACCTGTGTTCTGCTGCAGCAAGCACTCCGGATATTGCCAGCTGTCCTTGGATCCGTCTTCTCTGCGGCTGCAACACCTTCAGCTAAGTGTACAGACATTGTTGTGTACCTGATTATTTTCTGACTGGATCTGAGGTGGCCACGGTTCCCTCCATATACTGAGTAGGGCACCGGTGGCCGTGCCCCTTCCACTATTGTAGGGGTTACAGTGGTCATCAGTCTTAGGCACGTGGGCATGCCTCGTTCCGCCATTTGGATCCGGGCATGTGCTTTAGCAGCATAGGGAGAGCTTTGGGGGTCGGACAGGGGTCACCCTTTATCCTCCCTAGTTTGGGTCCGGTCAGTAGCTCTGTTACTGTGTATACTATTGTTGCTCACATACAGCCGTGACAAAAACCCAATTTTTAGGGACCAGTTCAGGTCTGAAGTCACTTTGGGAGGCTTACATAATAGAAACCACCAAAAAATGACCCCATTCTAGAAACTACACCCCTCAAGGTATTCAAAACTGATTTTACAAACTTTGTTAACCCTTTAGGTGTTCCACAAGAATTAATAGAAAATAGAGATACAATTTCAAAATGTCACTTTTTTGGCAGATTTTCCATTTTAATAATTTTTTTTCTGTTACAAAGCAAGGGTTAAAAGCCAAACCAAACTCAATATTTATGGCTCTTATTCTGTAGTTTACAGAAACACCCCAAATGTGGTCGTAAACCGCTGTACGGGCACACGGCAGGGCGCAGAAGGAAAGGAATGCCATACGGTTTTTGGAAGGCAGGCTTTGCTGGACTGTTTTTTTTTACACCATGTCCCATTTGAAGCCCCCCTGATGCACCCTTAGAGTAGAAACTCCATAAAAGTGACCCCATCTAAGAAACTACACCCCTCAAGGTATTCAAAACTGATTTTACAAACGTCGTTAACCCTTTAGGTGTGCCACAAAAATTAATGGAAAATTGAGATACAATTTCAAAATTTCACTTTTTTGGGAGATTTTCCATTTTAATATTTTTTTTACTTTTACAAAGCAAGGGTTAATAGCCATAGAAAACTCTATATTTATGGCCCTGATTCTGTAGTTTACAGAAACACCCCATATGTGGTCGTAAACTACTGTACGGGCACACGGCAGGGGGCAGAAGGAAAGGAATGCCATACGGTTTTTGGAAGGCAGATTTTGCTGGACTGTTTTTTTTGACACCATGTCCCATTTGAAGCCCCCCTGATGCAACCCTAGAGTAGAAACTCCATAAATGTACCAAATCTAAGAAACTACACCCCTCAAGGTATTCAAAACTGATTTTACAAACGTCGTTAACCCTTTAGGTGTTCCACAAGAGTTATTGGCAAATGGAGATGAAATTTCTGAATTTAAATTTTTGGGAAAATTTTCAATTTTAATCAATTTTTTCCAGTAACAAAGCAAGGGTTAACAGCCAAACAAAACTCAATATTTATTGCCCCGATTCTGTACTTTACAGAAACACCTCATATGTGGTCGTAAACTACTGTACGGGCACACGGTAGGTCGCAGAAGGAAAGGAATGCCATATGGTTTTTGGAAGGCAGATTTTGCTGGACAGTTTTTTTTGACACCATGTCCCATTTGAAGCCCCCCTGATGCACCCCTAGAGGAGAAACTCCATAAAAGTGACCCCAACTAAGAAACTACACCCCTCAAGGTATTCAAAACTGATTTTACAAACGTCGTTAACCCTTTAGGTGTTCCACAAGAGTTATTGGCAAATGGAGATCAAATTTCAGAAGGGCGCAGAAGGAAAGGAATGCCATATGGTTTTTGGAAGGCAGATTTTGCTGGACTGTTTTTTTTTACACCATGTCCCATTTGATGCCCCCCTGATGCACCCCTAGAGTAGAAACTTCAAAAAAGTGACCCCATTTTAGAAACTACGGGATAGGGTGGAAGTTTTGTTGGTACTAGTTTAGGGTACATATGATTTTTGGTTGCTCTATATTACACTTTTTATGAGGCAAGATAACAAAAAATAGCTGTTATGGCACCGTTTTAATTTTTTGTTATATTCATCTGACAGGTTAGATCATGTGGTATTTTTATAGACCAGGTTGTCACGGACACGACGATACCTAATATGTATACTTTTTTTTATTTATGTAAGTTTTACACAATGATTTCATTTTTGAAGCCAAAAAAATCATGTTTTAGTGTTTCCATAGTCTGAGAGCCATAATTTTTTCAGTTTTTGGGTGATTACCTTGAGTAGGGTATGATTTTGCGGGATGAGATGACGGTTTTATTGGCACTATTTTAGGGTGCGTGTGACTTTTTGATCGCTTGCTATTACACTTTTTGTGATGTAAGGTGACATAAAAATTGTTTATTTAGCACAGTTTTTATTTTAAATTTTTTACGGTTTTCATCGGAGGGGTTAGGTCATGTGATATTTTTATAGAGCCGGTCGATACGGACGCGGCGATACCTAATATGTATACTTTTTTTTATTTATGTAAGTTTTACACAATAACAGCTTTTTTAAAACAAAAAAATGATGTTTTAGTGTCGCCATATTCTGAGCCATAGTGTTTTTATTTTTTGGGCGATTGTCTCAGGCAGGGGCTCATTTTTTGCGGGATGAGGTGACAGTTAGATTGGTACTATTTTGGTGGGCAAACACCTTTTTTTATCGCTTGCTGTTGTACTTTTCATGGTGTAAGGTGACAAAAAAATTGTTTATTTAGCACAGTTTTTATTTTTTACAGTGTTCATCTGAGGGGTTAGGTCATGTGATATGTTTATAGAGCCGGTCGATACGGACGCGACGATACCTAATATGTATACTTTCCCCCCCCCCCTCCTATTTTTTACCAATTTTTTTTATACTTTATTTGGGGAAAATGATGTTTTTGTTTATTTTTACTTGAAACGTTCATTTTTTTGGGGGGAAAACTTTATTTTTTTAACCGGCTTCCATTCATCGCCCGCCGCGCGGCGGTGATCAGAAATACACAGGACGTACAGGTACGCCCTGTGTCCTTAAGTACCAGGACATAAGGGCGTACCACGGTGATCGATCATGTGATTGGACCATGTGATATGATGTCACCACAGGTCCTTTAGCTGGCAGCTCATGATTAAAGAAGTAAGAAGAGACCGGCAGCCACGCGATCAAGAGGAGAAGGTGAGTTAATTATTTTTTAACCCTTAATTGACCACCTACTAAGCATTCTGTATTAAAGAATGCTATTATTTTCCCTTATAACCATGTTATAAGGGAAAATAATACAATGAATAGACTGTCATCTTAGCAACCCCTCCAGCCCTATTTTACTTAGCATTCTGTATTCAGAATGCTATTATTTTCCCTTATAACCATGTTATAAGGGAAAATAATAAAGATCGGGTCCCCATCCCGATCGTCTCCTAGCAACCGTGCGTGAAAATCGCACCGCATCCGCACTTGCTTGCAGATGCTTGCGATTTTCACTCAGCCCCATTCACTTCTATGGGGCCTGCGTTGTGTGATAAACGCACAATATAGAGCATGCTGTGATTTTCGCGCAACTCATAAGTGATGCGTGAAAATCACAGCTCATGTGCACAGCCCCATAGAAATGAATGGGTCCAGATTCAGTGCGGGTGCAATGCGTTCACCTCCCGCATTGCACCCGCGCGGAAATCTCGCCCGTGTGAACTCAGCCTAAAAGTGTTCCAAAGTTATCCCCCCATAAAGTGACATGTCGGATTTGCAAAAAGACGGCCTGGTTTGTAAGGTGAAATATGTCAGAGTCCTGAAAGGGTTAAATATATATATAAAGATAATTAATATGTAAGCAGATATGTATCCTTACAGTATAGGCACAATCCGGTCCATGCTTTATCTGACACACTGAGGTCGCTATATAAAAAGACTCAAATGCGATATGGCAGTCATTCTGCTGTAAACTACTGTGGAGGGAACCTAAGAACTCGGATTATGTCATATAATCAGAAACACTCATATCGCCCCTCATAGCACATTTGGCTGTACGAAGCAAATCAAGAAACTACACTACAGCTCAACGTTTGACTATTACAGAATACTATCATTTCTACTGCATGGTGCTGTTACTAGTTGTAAATAGACAGTGACACATTTAAAATGAGTAGCTGGTATTTATGCTGAGAGCAGTCAACAGTAAGGAACGCTGAAAAGGAAGGAGCGCGTCTCTCATATAGCTATCAGCCTGGGGGAGTGAGATTCGGAGATTGCAGCATTCATGGCTGGCAGCAGGCAGCTACATGTGGAGTGGAGAGATATACAAAAAGTATCTATCTATTACGGCATTACAGAGATCTGTGTGTGTATATACCACTATACTTTATAACTGTTTGGAAACTCCTGTACTGACACTGAATATAGGAAAGACAGGCTGGATTACAGTAACTGTTGTGAACGTTAAGTACAACTACTGCAAGGGCCCCGCAGTTTTATTTAGAGCCGGAGTTGTGCCACACTTAGGTTTCTTTCGTTTTTGTGATAGTTTGAATTGTATTAATTTTATATTATAATAAATTCTGTAGGAGTTATTGATTATGGTATACTTTTCTGTATAATTGAAAGCCATAACTACAAATCTAATATATAAAGCTGAGTGTGTGTGTGTGTCTGTATGTCCGCTAAAGGAATCCGCACCGTCGCATTTACAATCACGAAATTTGGCACACAGGTACATCAGTTGTCCGGGAAGGTTTTAGGTCTCAGCTCTCTAGGACGTACCGTTCCTGAGATATTCCCAAAAAATGCATTAGCCAATAGAAGCTTGGTCACATGACCCATAGCCAATTAAAGCTCGCAGGCCAGTCTCCACACACACACACAGCTTTATACCAGGTTTCCATAACAACCCAGACATTTTTCTTCACTGCTGTAGGTGAGCTTTAAAGGAAATCTATCACCAGGATAATCGCTATTGAAGTAAAGCCATAGCCTAATAGCACTTAGTACCTTATTTCCAGATGTGCCTTTGTTCTAGCAATAGATGTTTTATCCTCTGAAAATCCAGTTTATTTGGTATGCAAATGAGCCAGTAAGGTGCCAAGAGGGGCATCACTCTTGCAGGAAGGAGCCAAGACACACCACCTGCGACAATGTGTCCACCCTCAAAAGACAAACTTAAAGCCCCTCCCCCACATCCCAATAAGTCACGCCCCGATCCCATTAGGCCACGCCCCCTCCACTTCTGCCAGCTGCAGCTCACACTCAGACAGCACAGTGCTGCTATCTGAGAGTGAGCTGTTCAAAAGGACATCCTTGTGTCCGTCCAGGCCCTGCACCAGATGGAGGACAGGGAGTCTGAAAGCCGGACTGTCCGGCCTAAAACTGGACCTCTGGCCACCCTAGGGGCAGGCTGCTGTGGAGGTCACAGTTAAGGCGATGGTCCGCTATGGAGGTCAGTGTTAAGGGGCAGATTGCTGTAAAGGCCACTGTTAAGAGAGGTTACTGTCAAGGGAGTGGTGTGTTGTGAAACTCACTGTTAAAGGGGAAGGCTGCTGTAAAGGTCAAAGTTAAGGGGGTGGACTGCTGTGGAGGTCCAATTTTAAGGGACGGGGCACTGTGGAGGGGGTAGGTTCTGTAGATGTCACTGTTATAGTGGATAGTATTGATATATTTTAACGACTTACACAAACATTAAATGAAATAGATTAAAGGTGTATTATCATCTTAATGATCACTGTTAAATCTGTTAATGATTTAACAGTGATCATTTTTCTAAATATATTTAATTAACAAATTCCCACCCCTTAGAAGAAAATAAACCTATACTTACCTGACTGTTGTCTTCCGTCTCCCCTGGTTACGGCCACCGCTCTTCTCAGGAATCGCGGTGGCCGCGCGTGCGCAGACGACTTCTTATCTTCTCCCGGCCGGCCGCACGCTGTACTGAACGCGCACGCCAAGACCGCGCATGCGCTATGGTGATTTCTTCCTGGCCAGTATAGTATACTTGCCAGGAAGAAGTCACCAGGGCGCATGCGCGGTCTCGGCGTGCGCGTTCAGTACAGCGCGCGGCCCGGCCGGGAGAAGACATCAATCAAGATGGAGCCCGCCCCCTGCCGAGTGCCGAAACCAGGAAGTGGACAGCGTGTCGGGAGCGTCATGAGAATACCCCTTTAAATATACCCGAGCGAAGCCGGGTCCTTCAGCTAGTGTATTATATTACTCAGTTTTTTGGTTGGGTTGGGTATCAACAGTTTTTGTGCTCTTCTATACAGTGTTTGGGATTAGTGAGTAAAACTATCTTTATAATTGGTATGAACGTATCTTCCAGATAATTGGCTCATGTAAAAGAACCTTAAAACAGTGTAACTTAAAGGGCCTTCTGTCACCCCACTAAAGTATATATATTTTTTTGGGCTACTTAAATTCCTTATACTGCGATATATCAATCTATAATGCTCTTACTCATTTTCGTTCAGTAGTTTAATAAAAAAACAGACTTTTATAATATGTAAATTACCTCTCTACCTGCAAGTAGGCCGGCTACTTGCTGGTAGCAGCCGCATCCTCCTCTCATAAAGACGCCCCCTCCCCATGTTGATTGACAGGGCCAGCGAACGCGCTCGTCCTCTGACTGGCCCTGTCTGCAATTCAAATCCCTCGCCTGTCTTCATTCGGCGCAGGCGCTCTGAGAGGAGGACGCTCGCCTCCTCAGTGCGCCTGCGCCGATAACGTCTTCTCTTTCGGTGACATCATCGGCGCAGGCGCACTGAGGGAGTGCTGATAAAAGGTCCAGAGTTCATTTCAAGTGTGCTATTTGCATTTGGAATCTGTTGCTGTCAACTCTCAAGATGAGATCCAAAGAGCTGTCACTATCAGTGAAGCAAGCCATCATTAGGCTGAAAAAACAAAACAAACCCATCAGAGAGATAGCAAAAACATTAGGCATGGCCAAAACAACTGTTTGGAACATTGTTAAAAAGAAGGAATGCACCGGTGAGCTCAGCAACACCAAAAGACCCGGAAGACCACGGAAAACAACTGTGGTGGATGATCGAAGATTTCTTTCCCTGGTGAAGAAAACAGCCTTCACAACAGTTGGCCAGATCAAAAACACTCTCCAGGAGGTAGGTGTATGTGTGTCAAAGTCAACAATCAAGAGAAGACTTCACCAGAGTGAATACAGAGGGTTCACCACAAGATGTAAACCATTGGTGAGCCTCAAAAACAGGAAAGCCAGATTAGAGTTTGCCAAATGACATCTAAAAAAGCCTTCACAGTTCTGGAACAACATCCTATGGACAGATGAGACCAATATCAACTTGTACCTGAGTGATGGGAAGAGAAGAGTATGGAGAAGAAAAGGAACTGCTCATGATCCTAAGCATACCACCTCATCAGTGAAGCATGGTGGTGGTAGTGTCCTGGTGTGGGCATGTATGGCTGCCAATGGAACAGGTACTCTTGTATTTATTGATGATGTGACTGCTGACAAAAGCAACAGGATGAATTCTGAAGTGTTTCGGGCAATATTATCTGCTCATATTCAGCCAAATGCTTCAGAACTCATTGGACGGCGCTTCACAGTGCATATGGACAATGACCCAAAGCATTCTGCAAAAGCAACCAAAGAGTTTTTTAAGGGAAAGAAGTGGAATGTTATGCAATGGCCAAGTCAATCACCTGACCTGAATCCGATCGAGCATGCATTTCACTTGCTGAAGACAAAACTGAAGGGAAAATGCCCCAAGAACAAGCAGGAACTGAAGACAGCTGCAGTAGAGGCCTGGCAGAGCATCAACAGGGATGAAACCCAGCGTCTGGTGATGTCTATGCGTTCCAGACTTCAGGCTGTAATTGACTGCAAAGGATCTGCAACCATGTATTAAAAAGTGAATGTTTGATTTATGATTATTATTATGTTCCATTACTTTTGGTCCCTTAACAAGTGGGAGGCACATATGCAAACTGTTGTAATTCCTACACCGTTCAACTGATTTGGATGTAAATACCCTCAAATTAAAACTGACAGTCTGCAGTTAAAGCACATTTTGTTCGTTTCATTTCAAATCCATTGTGGTGGTGTATAGAGCCAAAAATTTTAGAATTGTGTCGATGCCCCAATATTTATGGACCTGACTGTATCTATGTTTAGAATTCCTCTCATTTTACATCATACATGTAAGAGCAACAAATAGGGTAAAATAAAGAGCTATTCAAGAAAAGGGCAGTGTTTATTTGTAAGTCCTTCACATTAGGGGACTGTGCCTGACAAAACAATTTTAGCCTTTCTTGTCCACAAAGTGTTGGTGAGAATTGTGTTTTAAGCAAGGAACAGTGTGCACTTCAAAGATTAATTACACTTCTACTGCTGAGCCAGGAACAAAACTAAGCAGACAGACAACATCCTGGTTGCGTGCTCTGGGAAATAACTTTTGTTCCTGTGCTCCACAAAACTACTTTATCACTGCAAGTAATTAGTACGGTGCCACGTACCCCATACAATGTAAAGACAATGCAGGGACGCGTTCCTGCAGTGGTAAAACAAATTTAGCAGTATCCCCATGCAGATGTCGCAGAGTTAACAGTCACAGTCATAACACGCTAACTAGATATGAGAACTCACCAAGTGTGACTGTTAACTCGGCTACATCTGTATGGTAAAAGTAATGACTTGGCAAGCATATCCTCACTGAGAAAATCAACTTCATAGATGCGGGAAATAGTATCCAGAGGAAGTGAGATCATGTACTAATGCAACACAGTTTATGTTAAAATGGAGTGTTAATTAGTATTTGCTTTAGACTCATGCGTCAGATCATACAGTAAGGGATTTTAAAATAGTAATAAAATATTGGAACAAGCATACCATAACACACAGTATGACATAGACATGTTGCAGACAATACACCACAAGAACCTCTGGTAGGCCCAGAGACTAACATAATAATAGGCCTAAGAGGTCCATCAGATGACTTCTAACCAAACACTTGCTACTATCTATCTATCTCATATCTATAAATCATTGTTAGACTTGGGTTTCTTTGGCCCACCAGAGGAAATTATTCCTGGGGCCCATCAATAAATTCTAATAGGCGAAATAGACCCTAGTGGCAAGTGATGGGATCCAAAGGCAACTCCAAATGTATTTTTTCTCCTGGATCTTTGGGTCTCACTATAGCTTCAGAGGCTGGGCCCACCGGAGGATCCTCTGATACTATGGTGGGCCAGTCTAACCCTGCTATGAATCAATAAGTGTACGTGTATAGGTTTTTGACAAATACTCTTATATTTTGTATATGTGAATGAATTTTTGCATATGCGTATAATATATATATATATATGTTATATACACTGTACATATAAAGTATGTATGCATATATAGAATTTGTGTACATATGTAATTTCTGGGCAATTAACACTCTATAATTCTATTTTCAGTTTATGAGAGCCTGCCAGCATGTCATGTTGCCTGTGGTTAGGACAGAAAAATTAACTGTTACTTTTATTTTCTATAAAGTGCACAGTAAATTGGGTTGTCTTTACCTGTTCAAGCATTGACTTCACTTTCTGTTTCTCGTCATTCCTCCCCCTTATTTGCTAAGACTGCTATTAAGGCAATTTATAAAAGTACATTTGAAGAATAAATGTTATGCCCTGCCAGGAACCCCAGGCACCTTAGAGATCAGCCAAAATGTTCTTCTGATTGTGTTTATGATATTCTCTACACCTCCCTGAGCAGGCGCCACAACAAGACGGATGCACAATTGTTGAAGGCTAAATCTAGTTCTACAGGTTTATACAGACTATCAGGAGCTTAAACTGATGTCCCTTGACTAAATTAAGCTGGAAGACACTGTAACTTGCTTACGGCTCTGAACAGCAATAGCTCTTGCTGAAGCACAATACAATCATCATACAGATATTTATTAAAGGGGATTTGCCTAGTGACAAATTCCCTTGAATTCGCTTCCCTTCCTTTCCCCATGATATAGGAACTATGCAGGTACTGAGAACTGACATAATAATGGATCACAGAGCTGTTCCTGCATCATCAATTGCAGTTGCTGGTTGTATTATACAGTGGTCACTCTGCTCCAATGGCCGCAATTACAGATAACTTTGATTTGTTATTTTAACCATTAGCTGTCATGGTTAATAATGACTGTGGCATCTAAGTGGTTAGGCAGAAGGAGGGGGCTACTTCTGTCACCTCATCGCCTATTCCCACGATGTAGGAAGCTGAGAGCTTGTCGTGGCAAATAGGGATCTAAAGAAGGACCCATGTCTGCCATCTTAGTACACATACTAGACCCTGCCAGAGACCTGTCAGCATTATACCAACAGGCTTAACGGGATTATCCCACAGCAGCCTCTTTCTAACAAACTTAGAACCAGCCCTGTACTTTTCATGCATCCAGAGATCTGCCCAGAGCTGCAATTACTCTGCTAGATTTATTTCAATCTGGCAGCTCAGGGGATGTGCGCTTTCTCAGGGGGCATATCCTTTCTGGTGCAGCTGATGGCAGTTAAAAGGATGGAGCTGAGCTCGACAGAGAATTAAAAAAAGGCAAACAGCAGGTGGCGCTGTACAAATAGATTTTAGTTAATAACTCAGTGGCTAGACTAAATTTTTGCAATAAGGCTATTTTCACACTAGCGTATTCGTTTTCCGGTATTGAGATCCGTCATAGGGGCTCAATACTGGGAAAAAATGCTTCAGTTTTGTCCCCATTCATTGTCAATGGGGACAAAACTGAAATGAACAGAACAGAATGCTCCAAAATGCATTCTGTTCCGTTTAGTTGCCGTCCCATACCAAAGAGCAAACCGCAACATGTTGTAGTTTGCTTTCTGTCATGGGATGCGGAGCAAGACGGATACGGCATGACCCCCAATGCAAGTCAATCGGGACAGATCAATTTTCTCTGCCACAATCTAATATGGATCCATCCTCCATTGACTTTCAATTGAGTTCATGACGGATCCGTCTTGGCAATGTTAAAGATAATACAACTGGATCCATTCACAACTGATGCAGCTGGTTATATTATCAGTAACAGAAGGGTTTTTGCTAGATCCGGTTTTTGCTGTAAAGTAGACTTACAAAAGTATTCAGATCCATGTGCTTGTTTGAAAAATGTAGAATATTTTTTGTGGGACAGCCTGTCATGGTGGGGAGTGGGGGAAACTCCCCACCGTACACCGTGGGGAAAAGAGGGAGCAACTAGGCCAGGGACCAGGATAAGGGAGCAGGTCACCTCCTGTGCTTCCCTAATCCTCGCCCTGACTCCTAACCGTATGAGCGGACCTGGATGGTAGGACGGTTCATACCCAGGAACCTAGGACCCTGAGTCATCCTGATAATACCTCAAACAGAGAAAGGGCTAAGACGATCTGTTCATCCCAGACACGGATGAACAGGAGTCTCCACCGGCCTAGCTGCAAGGAAAGGGACAGGCAGTGAACAGCTACTGAATCGGCAGGTAAGAGCCAAGAAACAACATACACTTACCCGCGGACAGGATGCATGGTGGCCCCCGGCAGAGCTTCACACTGACTTGTGGTTCCCCCTCTGGGGAACCCAGGCACCCCCTTCCGGAGGCGACACTGATAGACGGGGAATGTCTAGCAAACATGCTGGACAACAAACACCACCAGACATGTAACAACGACCAGACATAAAACACCAACCCATACAAACAACACCACACATAAAATAGGGTAGTGAAGGGAAGGTGACACCGGGATGACATTGGCGAGACATTGTTGAGACCTTGATGTTCAACAAGGTGGCCCTCAAGCACTGGGCAGATGGAATAAGGCGGACATGAGCAAAGCTCCAGCACCAACAAAGGATGGAGGACAACTGACTCTAGCCTACAGGCCACAGGCAATATAAACCAAGTGGCCACACCCAGCCAGGTTAACTCCTCCAGCACCAGACAGGGAAGGAACCAGGATATAAGGGGCAGTGCACACACATGCTGCATAAACGACATATCCCTGGCAACCAGCAAGCACGGCAAACGTGTCACGGAGCATAGCGACAAGACCATGACACAGCCTCTTCAACAGACTCCAATAAGTATTACAATGTGTTATATGAGTGATTGGGCTCATATATTGAAAAGTCCTTGAGAGGGATAAAAAAAGGGGCAATGTTTAAAAATATTGCAAAAATATATACACTGCTCAAAAAAATAAAGGGAACACTTAAACAACACAATGTAACTCCAAGTCAATCACACTTCTGTGAAATCAAACTGTCCACTTAGGAAGCAACACTGAGTGACAATCAATTTCACATGCTGTTTTGCAAATGGGATAGACAACAGGTGGAAATTATAGGAAATTAGCAAGACACCCCCAATAAAGGAGTGGTTCTGCAGGTGGAACCAACAGACCACTTCTCAGTTCCTATGCTTCCTGGCTGATGTTTTGGTCACTTTTGAATGCTGGCGGTGCTTTCACTCTAGTGGTAGCATGAGACGGAGTCTATAACCCACACAAGTGGCTCAGGTAGTGCAGCTTATCCAGGATGGCACATCAATGCGAGCTGTGGCAAGAAGGTTTGCTGTGTCTGTCAGCGTAGTGTCCAGAGCATGGAGGCGCTACCAGGAGACAGGCCAGTACATCAGGAGACGTGGAGGAGGCCGTAGGAGGGCAACAACCCAGCAGCAGGACCGCTACCTCCACCTTTGTGCAAGGAGGAACAGGAGGAGCACTGCCAGAGCCCTGCAAAATGACCTCCAGCAGGCCACAAATGTGCATGTGTCTGCTCAAACGGTCAGAAACAGACTCCATGAGGGTGATATGAGGGCCCGACGTCCACAGGTGGGGGTTGTGCAGGACGTTTGGCATTTGCCAGAGAACACCAAGATTGGCAAATTCGCCACTGGCGCCCTGTGCTCTTCACAGATGAAAGCAGGGTCACACTGAGCACATGTGACAGACGTGACAGAGTCTGGAGACGCCGTGGAGAACGTTCTGCTGCCTGCAACATCCTCCAGCATGAACGGTTTGGCATTGGGTCAGTAATGGTGTGGGGTGGCATTTCTTTGGAGGGCCGCACAGCCCTCCATGTGCTTGCCAGAGGTAGCCTGACTGCCTTTAGTTACCGAGATGAGATCCTCAGACCCCTTGTGAGACCATATGCTGGTGCGGTTGGCCCTGGGTTCCTCCTAATGCAAGACAATGCTAGACCTCATGTGGCTGAAGTGTGTCAGCAGTTCCTGCAAGACGAAGGCATTGATGCTATGGACTGGCCCGCCCGTTCCCCAGACCTGAATCCAATTGAGCACATCTGGGACATCATGTCTCGCTCTATCCACCAACGTCACGTTGCACCACAGACTGTCCAGGAGTTGGCAGATGCTTTAGTCCAGGTCTGGGAGGAGATCCCTCAGGAGACCGTCCACCACCTCATCAGGAGCATGCACAGGCGTTGTAGGGAGGTCATACAGGCACGTGGAGGCCACACAACTACTGAGCCTCATTTTGACTTGTTTTAAGCCTGTAGTGTGTTTTTCCACTTTAATTTTGAGTGTGACTCCAAATCCAGACCTTCATGGGTTGAAAAATTTGATTTCCATTTTTTTATTTTTGTGTGATTTTGTTGTCAGCACATTCAACTATGTAAAGAACAAAGTATTTCAGAAGAATATTTAATTAACTCAGATCTAGGATGTGTTATTTTTGTGTTCCCTTTATTTTTTGGAGCAGTGTATATATATTATTTATTTTTTTCCTAATAAAATATGCTTCATTATGTAAAAAGTCATCATATACCGTATCCCTGTCGATGGAAAAATAGTTCTCAGTGATGGAAAAATAGTTTTCAGTATGGGAACACATGATTTTTTAACAGTTTTTATTGTGCAAACGTGGTAAAATAAAAAGACTATATAAATTTGGTGTCACTGTAATTGTACTGATCCACAAAATAAAGTTTGCATTTCATTCCTACTGCGGGGTGAACACCATAAAACAAAACCCGCACAGCAGAACCCTGTTTTTTCGATTCACTCTCAATAAAATGAAAAGTTTTGCAATAAGGCTTTTGTCGACAGAAATATAATAAAGTCTCTTACGTAAAACCTGTTCTACATTCAGACTGATGTAAACACGACTCCACAAGTCACAAAAAGCAGTTCTTCTTTAAAGTGTAATTTTCTCTATCCTTATGTAGACACAGCCCTTTGAATGTAGTAATTAACTCTGAAGAATTGTAAGGAATCTGATGCTGACGCTGTATTTACATCTAAATTGCTTTTCCTTATTAATTTTGTTACATATTTTGAAAAAGGAACTCCCACATAAATTTTATTGTCATATTGGTCCACATTCTTGAAGCACTATTTCATGCATTCATACTTGGGTATCTCTATTTTTTCCCCATGCATATTCCAGCATTATTCACCCCCGTAAGCAGTAGGTGATCAAATTGAATTTCCGAAGTATGAGTCAAGATAGAAAAAAGTTGTCACATGAATTGAACTAAACTTTATGTTGCATAAGAGTTATATTATACACGTGGAAGCCTACAGATTAGTCTGGAATTTTAATATGGTTATTATACTGGTGTCATTCCACTACAAGTATTTCAAATAGATTTATTCATCCATAGGTACGCTGCTTCAGCCCTTACAACAGGCTTAAAAAAATGTAAAAGGGGTGAAAGTGCAAACTTTGGTACATTCCAATTCTTTGGTGTGTTGCCTATTTTTTGTGATAGAGACAGACAGGTAGATAGTTAGATAGATTGATAGCAAATCAAATCCAAACAGCACAAGACCCAGTGGAAAAATGAATGCAAAAGGGTGCCAGCATTCTTAGACCTCGATGTATGATCCGATGTTTATATATTAGATAGATAAATTTAGTGAACCGCTTATAAAACCAGTAAGAATTATCAAAATACGAACAACCTTTCTTTTACATGAGCAGATTTCTACCAATACTGCATGTTGATCAACGCTTGTTAACCAGTTTAAGATCGGGCCATTTACCCTCCTACTGACCAGACATATTTTCTCTTTTTTAGTACATGCAGCTTCAAAAGTTGTTTCAATAGTTATTGCATCTTTATTCAGTGGGGCTAAATTTGTATGCCATTTTTATTATAGTAATTTTGGTCTTTATCCGTTATACTGATGAAAATGTTTTTAAAAAAGGAAATAAAATAGTCCTATTTCCATATTTTTTGCACAAAGTGCAGCTAAAATACGTTTCTGTCCTTTTTCCATTATGGTTATTTCTCTATAGTTGATATATAGTTTACGGTTGATGGGATCCGATCTATAAGCTGCAGTGTGGGCTGGTGGTGGCATCCTTTTTATTGCTTTTCTTATTTTTATTATAATTTTTTTACCTTTTTTTATTGCTAATTTCTCCTGAAACTTGGGTTGACATATAGATCTGTCTCTGCTAACAGCCAGCAGTTTATGCAGTTACCTGACACCTTGTGATCACAGCTTAGCTGCTGTCTGACCTGTATACAATGCGCACATTGACAGTAATACTACTGTGAAAGAACAATGCCATTTAGTTTATGTTGTAACTTACAATATGTCACTTCTCACATATATAGTAGACAGACTCAGTACTTTATGGGTGCCTTCAAACACAGCAGATTGTGTTGCAGAAAATTGCTGCAGCTCAAATTCAGTTCCATTCATCTGAATAAGGTTGTTTTGGTGGGAAGCGCAGTGATTTCTGCAAGTCCCATTCAGATGAATGTAACTGATTTTCAGCCTAAGAAATTTTCTGCAACAAAATGTGCCTAGGATGAATGGTATATCATCAAGATCACACTGCAGTATGTCAGTATTAATGACTAGTTTTTTTTAACATTTTAATTATTTATTATACTCACTTATATAGCGCTACTATATTCCGCAGCGCTTTACAGACATTAGAACTGTCCCCGATGGGGCTCACAATCTAGGGTCCCTATCAGTATGTCTTTGGAGTGTAGAAGGAAACCAGAGTACCCAGAGGAAACCCATGCAAACACGGGGACAACATACAAACTGCATGCAGATGTTGTCCTTGATCGGATTCGAACCCAGGACCCCAGCACTGCTAGGCACCAGTGCTAACCACTGAGCCTCTGTGCTGCCCTTTTACAGGAGTCACAACAAATATTAGATATGGTACTTCATGATCTATCTTGTAGCTGATCCTAATTGATTTGACTTTTAATGGGTCTGTAAGGGAACAACTACAGGACACATTTGTGACGCAATGCAGGGTAGCTGGTCTGCATTGTTAATGGCAGTGTGGTATTGAAGGTACCGTGCATGAATATATTTACAATGCAGACCTACTAAACAGTATGGTCTTCATTAGTTTAATTAGAGCCCGCACGTACGTATGTATTTGTACCCAAAGGTTTCTTTTTTGTGTTTACTGGCTAGAATGGCTCAGCAGACTATGATATTCTGGTCATTATATAGCAATGAAAAGCTAATGAAAAATAACAGCTTATTGCTTGCAGCATAGGATAAACTGAAAAGCGTTGGATATGCAGTCTCTCAATAAACAGAAATATTCCTTGACGTTTTTTCTATGCACTGGATCTACTTTGGTTCCACTGAACCATCTTCCCAGGATAAGTCCACATTGGTTGAGGGAATGGAGAGAAAAAAGAGAAAATGTAGAATCTTTGCTGTTTACTTCCCTTCTCTTTGACATCCACCCCTGACAAAGTGCGTATTATAGGGCGAAAAATACGGAATGTAATAGTTCTGGCCACAGGATAGGTGAAAAATGATCACTAGAGGGCCCCACCACTGGAACATCCATGATCGCTAGAATGGCAGGTTCTTAAAGGGGTCTATTCTCCCCTAGAGATGTTTTTTACCGCCCAGCGTGGCTGGACCTGCGGGGGTAATCATACTTACCTGATCCCTGCTTCTGGGTTCCTGCTACATCGCTGCCCTGCCAGCTCTGCAGGTCTAGGGTCTCCCCATGCATTTTTCTGTGGGTCATGTGACCGCTGCAGCGGTCACGTCTAAAGCATCAAGTCCCTGATTAACGTGCCTTTTCAACGTATGATCGCACTGAGGAAGAGCTTGGATGGAGTGGCAGTGATCACACTGGCACTCCATTCAATGTCTGCAGTGGCGTTGCAAGGGGGGTGCGGGCCGCACCGGGTGACACCAGTCTGATGGGGTGTCACCTGCCCCCACCGGCCGCCGGACTGACTTACTGAAGTACAATTTAAATGTGTTACATTCATCACCTAGGTAGGTCTGGCTGGCGGCTGCTACAATGGGGTGTCACCCGCCCCCACCGGCCGCCGGACTGACTTACTGCAGTGCAATTTGAATGTGTTAAAATTAAATGAATCACCTAGGTAGGTCTGGCTGGCGGCTGCTACTGTCTTGTCTGGCCAGCCTACGTGTGTGCCGTGCGATGCGTCCGTCGCTCAGGCCCAAGGGGGCGTGACTGAGTATGTCAGTGGGGCCGCGGCGGACGGCAGCGCCGGCGCAGCTGTCTGGACTCTGGATGGAGGGAGGCGAGGATGCGGAGCTGCTCTGCTGTGGCCTGTAAAAGTTGCCTCTCCAGGCTGGCAGCAGAAGGACACAGACAACTTAAGGCTGAGACTGGAGCCAGGACCCGACCCCACTCCAGCCAGACCCCAGGTACAGTACTACTGATCATTCTCAGCCCAGAGGAGCTGCTGAGTTGATTGGGGGGGGGGGGGGGGGGGGGACACACGACCGTATTGTAACAGAGAGGGGGAGAAAAGAGGGGACCCGGGACAATGATCAAGGGAGGGACAATGTTGGAGTCTGCACCATCAGGGGGGGTGACATGATGAGGGACAATGTTGGAGTCTGTGCCATGGGGAAGGGGGGGTGACATCATGTCCCCCCCCCTTTGGCACAGACTCCAACATTGTCCCTCATCATGTCACCCCCCCTGATGGTGCAGACTCCAACATTGTCCCCCATTAGGGAGCATAATGGATGGGGGCTGACGGCTGACATGGGGGGCATGATGGATGGGGGCTGACGGCTGACATGGGGGGCATGATGGATGGGGGCTGACGGCTGACATGGGGGGCATAATGGATGGGGGCTGACGGCTGACATGGGGGGCATGATGGATGGGGGCTGACTGCTGACATGGGGGCTGACTGCTGACATGGGGGCTGACGGCTGACATGGGGGGCATGATGGATGGGGGCTGACGGCTGACATGGGGGGCATGATGGATGGGGTGCTGACATGGGGGGCATGATGGATGGGGGCTGACGGCTGACATGGGGGGCATGATGGATGGGGTGCTGACATGGGGGGCATGATGGATGGGGGCTGACGGCTGACATGGGGGCTGACGGCTGACATGGGGGGCATGATGGATGGGGGCTGACGGCTGACATGGGAGCCTGACATGAGGGCATGATGGCTGACATGGGGGGGATGATAGATGGGGGCTGATCTGAGGTATGATTAACATTGGGGTCTGATTGCTGGTCTGACCTGAGGTATAATGGAAAATATTGTTTCTTATTATCCTCCTCTAAAACCTATGTGCGTCTTATAGGGCGAAAAGTACAGTCCTCAAACCAGCGATTGAAGCAGAGCGAAGATACCAGGACCACTCGGAGGAGAAGCCAGCTGCTGCAGACAGAACCAGGACCAGGTGAGCTGCAGGGGGGGTCGCCAAGATGTAGCTTCGCTTGTGTTGCCAAAAAATCCTTGCACCTGCACTGGTCACGTCCACGTGACAGCAGTGACTCACTCACACAGGTGGACCGCCCAGTGTCTTCAGCTTGTCCTCCTCCTCCAGTGGCCAAATCCCGCGCCTGTGCCGAGGATCCGGATGTCCGCGCCTGCGCACTGGTTTCCCGATTACTGGCAGAAGCATCGGAGTATCCAGTGCGCAGGCGCGGACAGTGACACTCCTGCAAGCGCCGCATCGGAGGGCTGTTCAGAGCTCCACGAAGAGGCGTGCCGTGTTGGAGCTGCCAACCTGCCTACCTCCTGACTTTGGCAATAGCAATATTTTTACTGCACAGTACGTGTCCCCTATATTTATATGTAATAAATAAAGCGTCCCACAGTACATAATGTGGGCAAAATATACTTAATTACATAACATTCCCAATAAATAAACTTACTTTTATGTAAAAAAAGGCTATTTTACATTTTTATTTGTGATACTCTTTGGTGCCAGGGGGTGTACCCTGGCATTTTTATTATGGTACACCACCTGGCACCAAAGTGTATCACTTTAAAAAAATGTAAAATAGCCATTTTTCACATAAAAATAAGTTTATGTTTTGGGAATGTTATGTAATTAGGTATATTTTGCCCACATTATGTACCACATTATATAACATATTTTTGCTTATATGACTAAAATATTATTGCTTCGGGGGGGTGACACCATTTTCTACTGCACCGGGTGACACCAGCCCTAGCAACGCCACTGAATGTCTGTGCAGTTGACAGAAACCCCCATTCAAGTGATCGGTGGAGGTCGTAGCAGTGGGCCCCAGCAATCAGGCATCTATCCTGTGGATAGGTCATAAATGTCCTTTGTGGGACAGACCCTTTAAGCTGCAGGCTACATTTGTGTTTATAGAGATAATAATTAGGACAGAATGAATAAAGCAAAAATAAAATATAAAACAAGCCTTTAGTACGTTGCCTTTCTTTTTGGTGCGTCGCGAATTCCAATAGTGAAGTGGGTAATGTTCACATCTATCAATGCGTTTCTGTGAATGGACCGCGCTGCTCCAGGACAAAGCTGAAAGATCCTCCCTTCCAGATCTCACAGAAATTTCTGTAAGCGTTCAGTTCACTCAGATTCACCTTTCCTTTGGGAACCTTATGCAAAATCAAGGTGCCACAGATAGTGAAGTACAATCACAAAAGTTCCAACTGCAAGGTTTTATTGTACTTTCAAGATGGATATGGTAACAGGCAGTGTATACAAATCATTCACCCTATTCTCGGAACTGCCTGCTCCCGGTGACCGCATGTGTTTCAGATCGGCTCGCGTCGCAGGCACAGGTAAGGACTTACCTCTGCATCGCCGGACTTGGGAGTGAAGATGGCAGATCGCATGTGTTCGTCGACGAACACTGTGAACTGGCCATCACTGGCCAGCATGTTCCCTATGGAGGGGACACAGAGGTCTTTATTACTATGGAGGGGGCACAGAGGACTTTATTACTATGGAGGGGGCACAGAGGACTTTATTACTATGGAGGGGGCACAGAGGACTTTATTACTATGGAGGAGGCACAGAGGGCTTTATTACTATGGAGGGGGCACAAAGGGCTTCATTACTATGGAGGGGGCACAGAGGGTTTCATTACTATGGAGGGGACACAGAGGGCTTTATTACTATGTAGGGGGCACAGAGGACTTTATTACTATAGAGGAGGCACAGAGGGCTTTATTACTATGGAGGTGGCACAGAGGGCTTTATTACTATGGAGGGGGCACAGAGGAGTTTATTACTATGGAGGGGGCACAGAGGAGTTTATTACTATGGAGGAGGCACAGAGGAGTTTATTACTATGAAGGGGGCACAGAGGACTTTATTACTATGGAGGGGGCACAGAGGGCTTTATTACTATGGAGGGGGCACAGAGGACTTTATTACTATGGAGGGGGCACAGAGGACTTTATTACTATGGAGGGGCACAGAGGGCTTTATTACTATGGAGGGGCACAGAGGGCTTTATTACTATGGAGGGGGCACAGAGAACTTTTTTACTATGGAGGGGGCACAAAGGGCTTTATTACTATGGAGGGGGCACAGAGGACTTTATTACCATGGAGGGGGCACAAAGGGCTTCATTACTATGGAGGGGGCACAGAGGGTTTCATTACTATGGAGGGGACACAGAGGGCTTTATTACTATGGAGGGGGCACAGAGGACTTTATTACTATGGAGGGGGCACAAAGAGCATTAATACTTTGGAGGGGGCACAAAGGGCATTACTACTTTGGAGGGGGCACAGAGGGCATTACTAATGTGAAGGGGGCACAATGTGCATTTCTACTATGGAGGGGGCACAGAGCCAGAGGGTATTACTACAATGAAGGGGGCACATTGGGCATTATTACTGTGAAGGGGCATAGTGGGGATTTCTACTATGAAGGGGGGCACAATGGGGATTATTACTATGAAGGGGACACAATGGTGATTATTACTGTGAAGGGGGCACAGATAGGGCATTACAACAGTGAAAGGGGCACAGAAAGGGCATAACTACTGTGAGAGGGCACAATGTGGGCATAATTACTGTGAGGGGGTACACTTCTGTACAAAACTACTGTGAAGTTTGTACAATGAGGGCAATACTACTGTGAGGGGGTATGATTTTTTTTAAAGTATCGGGGGAGGGGGGGGGAGGGGGGGCCAGAGAAGAAACGTGCTGGGCGGGTGGCCGGGTTTTGACGGGCTTATAAAAAGTCAGCCAGCAGAATCAGAGGGGGTGTGTGATTTCCTGGCTGATGGTGGAGCTCTGTGTAGCTGTGTTTTGGAGCAGAGTGAAAACCGGAGGGTCTCTGCCGAGAGACAAAGGACAAAGCAAGGTCCCCATCCACTTCGTGGGGAGTACGGTACTGTCCCCTAATCCTTCCTATGTGATTTGTTCAGATTCGAGACTAAATAGTTTTTTCTTTAAGTGTCGACTGAAGTAAGCTGATCACTGCCGCCTGTGGAATTGTGGTGTGCCAACAATAAAAGACATTTATTACTTTGATTTCCACCACTAAAAGGCTACTGTGTATTTATCTGAAGGCTACTATTTGGGAAATCCCTACAGGGGGCACATATCTGTAAGTAGACCTGAGGGACTAAAACACTGGGTAGAAAGTAAGGCCCTTTTCACAGGGGCGAGAATTTCGCACGGGTGCAATGCGTGAGGTGAACGCATTGCACCCGCACTGAATCCGGACCCATTCACTTCAATGGGAATGTGCACATTAGCGATGATTTTCACACATCATTTGTGCGTTGCGTGAAAATCACAGCAGGTTGTATATTCAGCGTTTTTCACGCAACGCTGGCCCCGTAGAAATGAATGGGTATGCGTGAAAATCGCAAGCGAGGATGCAGTGCGATTTTCACGCATGGTTGCTAGGAGATGATAGGGATGAAAGCAACCCCGAACCCCATTAAAGTGTATTCCCTGTATTATTTCCCCTTATAACATGGTTATAAGGGAAAATAATAGCATTCTTAATACAGAATGCTTAGTAAAATGTAGATTGAGGTGTTAAAAAAATAAAAAAATAAATTAATGAAGATAGAAGTTTTTTATCTTCATTCAGCAGGACCTGCGCTGACGTCACCGCGCTTACCACGTGGTGAGCGTGATTACGTCACCAAAGGTCCTTTTGCAGGTCCTGAAAGAAGAAGAAAGAGGAGGATGCCGGCTGCGCAATCAAGTGGATGAGGTAAGTAAATTAATTTTTTATTTTTTAACACCTCAATCTACATTTTACTAAGCATTCTGTATTAAGAATGCTATTATTTTCCCTTATAACCAGCTTCTCCTGCTCTACAACATGCTGTCTGCAGATTGCATTGCATTTTGTGGTGACAGGTCCTCTCCAACTTTCTAGCCATTTCTCCTCAAACACAGCTGTCCCACCATAAAGCCTATAAGACAATAGAGAATTCTGTAGTCAGACTAGTTCTTCAAGAAACTAAATCCCTCCTTCCACACCAATCCATCATCAATGCAGAACTGAAGAACCTGTTCTGAAGAACCTGACACATCCATTCATTGCCATTAACAAAACAATATAAGGTTAGGGTCATTTCACAGAGAACAATCAACTGAGCAGAAGAACTGCATGGAAATGGTGCATCTATAAGGTAAGGTTGGTTTAAGTTCATAGGTGACAATTCTTTAACTGGTTCAAGACTGAGCCATTTACCTCTTTCCTGACCAGATGTGTTTTTTCCTTTTTTTTTTTTTAGTGCCTCTTTGAAACCTATAACTTTTCTTTCCATTTTATTAGGTAAATATTTTTTGCATCTTTTATTCAGTGATACATGAGGCTTTATTTTTTTTAATGTTGTTTTTATACCAGGGGAAATAGCCTGCTTTTTTCACATATTTCTTTTACTAGTACAAAGTGCAACTAAAATAAAAAAATTTTTTAAATTGATGTCCCATTTCCAGATCGATCATATTGATGCAAGGGATCTATTTGTCATGATCACTGGGGGCAGGGCTAGGAGATGCTGTGTGGCACATTTGTTTTCCTATTTTACCTTTTTTATTCATTTATTTTACACTATGTCCCTTCCCTGTAGAATCACGAGAATTTTAGGGGGCATTTAGGGGGCCATTTCTTAAACAGAAATACACCTATATTAGGGGTATTTCTGGCGCAGATTGCGGCGCAAAGAACCTTCGACTTTTCCTCGCTCACGCCAGGTCTAAAGAAGTGGCTGGGGATGGGCTGGCAGGCCCATCTCATTTACCATTTTCTACACCTGTTTTAGGCGTAGAAAATGGTCTAAATGTAAGACGGCTAGGAAGCTGTCTTACATTTAGACGCAGCGGTGGATCCACCGAAGTTGTTTAAAGGCTTAGCACCAGTTACAGGACTTATACAGTTCCAGAAGCTTTACAATGTTGTAAAACCAACCTGCAGAGCTGATACAGTTGCAAAAAAAAGTATGTGAACCCTTTGAAATGATATGGATTTCTGCACAAATTGGTCATAAAATATGATCTGATCTTCATCTAAGTCACAACAATAGACAATCACAGTCTGCTTAAACTAATAACACACAATGAATTAAATGTTACCATGTTTTTATTGAACACACCATGTAAACATTTACAGTGCAGGTGGAAAAAGTATGTCAACCCCTAAAATAATGACATCTCCAAGAGCTAATTGGAGTGAGGTGTCAGCAAACTGGAGTCTAATCAATGAGATGAGATTGGAGGTTTTGGTTACAGCTGCCCTGCCCTATAAAAAACACACACCAGTTCTGGGTTTGCTTTTCACAAGAAGCATTGCCTGATATGAATGATGCCTCGCACAAAAGAGCTCTCAGAAGGCCTACAATTAAGAATTATTGACTTGCATAAAGCTGGAAAGGGTTATAAAAGTATCTCCAAAAGCCTTGCTGTTCATCCATCCACGGTAAGACAAATTGTCTATAAATGGAGAAAGTTGAGCACTACTGCTACTCTCCCTAAGAGTGGCCGTCCTGTAAAAATGACTGCAAGAGCACAGCGCAGACTTCTCAATGAGTTGAAGAAGAATCCTAGAGTGTCAGCTAAAGACTCACAAAAGTCTCTGGCATATGCTAACATCCCTGTTGGCGAATCTACGATACATAAAACACTAAACAAGAATGGATATCATGGGAGGATACCACAGAGGAAGCCACTGCTGTCCAAAAAAAACATTGCTGCACATTTACAGTTTGCACAAGAGCACCTGGATGTTCCACAGCAGTACTGGCAAAATATTCTGTGGACAGATTAAACCAAAGTTGAGTTATTTGGAAAAAACACACAACACTATGTGTGGAGAAAAAGAGGCACAGCACACCAACATCAAAACCTCATCCCATCTGTGAAGTATGGTGGTGGGGGCATCATGGTTTGGGGCTGCTTTGCTGCGTCAGGGCCTGGACGGATTGCTATCATCGAAGGAAAAATTAATTCCCAAGTTTATCAAGACATTTTGCAGGAGAACTTAAAGGGAACCTGTCACCAGTTTTATGGTGTCCTAACTAAGGGCAACATAAATAAGTGACTGATTCTCTTAGCAAAATGCTGGGTCACTTTCTTTAATTGACCCAGTCAATCTGCCAACATCTTGTATTGAAAAGCTCCAGCTGATAATGATGAGTCCTGAATATTCATGAGCTCCTGACTCTCCCCGCCTACCTGCTGCTGATTGACAGTTATTTTCCATATGAATCAGCAGCAGGTGGGCAGGGGAGTGGCTATAGCTCTGAATTAAAAAAATGCTGGACTCACTGACATCACGCTGGACTCAAATCAGCTCATTAGCATGCGGCATGTGGCATCTTTGTGTGTATATTATGAGGTAACCATCTGTTACACCAGTAATTGAATACATCTAAGGTACTTTTTAGTAGTTAATGATTGTATATAATTAGCTAGATTATAATCAAATATCCACATGACAGGTTCTCTTTAACCCCATAAGGACTCAGCCCTATTTCACCTTCAAGGGAACCTGTCATGTGGATATTTGATTATAATCTAACTAATTATATACAATCATTAACTACTAAAAAGTACCTTAGATGTATTCACTTACTGGTGTGACAGATGGTTACCTCATAATATACAC
Organism: Bufo bufo; assembly: GCF_905171765.1. Lineage (NCBI taxonomy): Eukaryota > Metazoa > Chordata > Amphibia > Anura > Bufonidae > Bufo > Bufo bufo. The sequence continues at coordinate 702,381,120 of NC_053389.1, forward strand.
ACAAAGATGCCACATGCCGCATGCTAATGAGCTGATTGGAGTCCAGCGTGATGTCATTGAGTCCAGCGTATAATTAATTCAGAGCTATAGCCACTCCCCTGCCCACCTGCTGCTGATTCCTATGGAAACAAACTGTCATTCAGCAGCAGGTAGGTGGGGAGAGTCAGGAGCTCATAAATATTCATGACTCATCATTATCAGCTGGAGCTTTTCAATACAAGATGTTGGCAGATTGACTGGGTCAATTAAAGAAAGTGACCCAGCATTGTGCTAAGAGAATCAATCACTTATTTATGTTGCCCTTAGTTAGGACACCATAAAACTGGTGACAGGTTCCCTTTAAGGACTTGGCCATTTTTTGCAAATCTGACCAGTGTCACTTTAAGTGCTGATAACTTTAAAACGCTTTGACTTACCCAGGCCGTTCTGAGACTGTTTACTCGTCACATATTGTACTTCATGACACTGGTAAAATTGGGTCAAAAAAGTAAATTTTTTTCCACAAAAAAATACCCAATTTACCAAAAAGTTTGAAAAATTAGCAAATTTCAAAGTTTTAGTTTCTCTACTTCTGTAATACATAGTAATACCCCCCAAAATTGTGATGACTTTACATTCCCCATATGTCTATTTCATGTTTGTATTATTTTGGGAATGCCATTTTATTTTTTGGGGATGTTACATAGCTTAGAAGTTTAGAAGAAAATTTGGAAATCTTTCAGAAATTTTCCAAATCCCACTTTTTATGGACCAGTCCAGGTCTGAAGTCACTTTGTGAGGCTTACGTAATAGAAACCACCCAAACTAAACCCCTCAAGGTATTCAAAACTGATTTTACAAACTTTGTTAACCCTTTAGGTCTTCCACAAGACTTCATGGCAAATGGACATAAAATGTAAGAATTTTGATTTTTTGGAAAAGTTTCCAATATAATCCATTTTTTCCAGGAACAAAGCAAAGGTTAACTGCCAAACAAAACTCAATATGGGTTGCCCTGATTCTGTAGTTTGCAGAAACACCCCATATGTGGTCCTAAACTACTGTTTGGCCAAACGGGAGGACATAGAAGGAGGGGAACGCCATATGGTTTTTGCAAGGCAGATTTTGCAGGACTGGTTTTGTTTATACCATGTCCCATTTCAAGCCCCCCGTTGCACCCCTAGAATAGAAATTCCAAAAAAGTGACTCCATCTAAGAAAGTACACCCCTCAAGGTATTCAAAACTGGGTTTAGAAACTTTGTTAACCCTTTAGGTGTTTCACAAGAGTTAATGGCAGATGGAGAAACAATTTAGGAATTTTAATTTATTTTTACATTTTCCATTTTAACCCATTTTTTCCAGTAATAAAGTAAGGGTTAACTGCCAAACAAAACTCAATATGGGTTGCTCTGATTCTGTAGTTTGCAAAAACACCCCATATGTGGTCCTAAACTACTGTTTGGCCAAACGGGAGGACATAGAAGGAGGGGAACGCCATATGGGTTTTGGAAGGCAGATTTTGCAGGACTGGTTTTGTTTATACCATGTCCCATTTCAAGCCCCCCGTTGCACCCCTAGAATAGAAATTCCAAAAAAGTGACTCCATCTAAGAAAGTTCACCCCTCAAGGTATTCAAAACTGGGTTTAGAAACATTGTTAACCCTTTATGTGTTCCACAAGAGTTAATGGCAGATGGAGAAACAATTTTGGAATTTCTATTTTTTGGAAAATTTTCCATTTTAACCCTTACTTTATTACTGGAAAAAATGGGTTAACAGCCAAACAAAACTCAATGTGGGTTGCCCTGATTCTGTAGTTTGCAGAAACACCCCATATGTGGTCGTAAACTACTATTTGGCTAAACGGCAGGATATAGAAGAAGGGGAACGCCATATGGTTTTTGGAAGGCAGATTTTGCTGGACTGGTTTATTTACACCATGTACCGTTTCAAGCCCCCTGATGCACCCCTAGAGTAGAAACTCCATAAAAGTGACCCCATCTAGGAAATTACGGGATATGGTGGTTGTTGTTTTGGGGCTATTTTATGGTAAATATGATTTTTGGTTGCTCTATATTAAACTTTTTTGAGGCAAGGTAACAAAAAATTTAAATTCTAAAATTGTTTCTACATTCGCAATTAAGTTTTGTGGAACACCTAAAGGGTGAACAAAGTTTGTAAAGTAACTTTTGAATACCTTGAGGGGTGTAGTTTCTTAGATGGGGTCACTTTTTTGGAGTTTCTAGTCTCGGCTACATCAGGGGGGCTTCTAATTGGACATGGTGTAAATAAACCAGTCCATCAAAATCTGCCTTCCAGAAACCATATGGCGTTCCCTTCGTTCTATGCCCTGCCGTGTGGCTATATAGCCATTTACAACCACATATGGGGTGTTTCTGCAAACTACAGAATCAGGGCAATACATTTTTAGTTTTGTTTGGCTGTTAACCCTTGCTTTATTACTGGAAAAAAAGGATTTAAATGGAAATTATGCCAAAAAATGGGTGTTTTGGCACCGTTTTTATTTCATATTTTTAACGCTGTTCATCCGAGGGGTTTGGTCAAATGTTATTTTTATAGGGCAGATTCTTACGGACGCAGCAATACCTAATATGTCTACATTTTAAAATTGATTTAGATGTTACACTATATTATCATTTTAGGAACAAAAAAATATTATTTTAGTATCTCCATAGCCTGGGAGCTACATATTTTTTTTTGTTGGGCGACTATCTAATGTAGGGGCTCATTTTTTGCGGGGTGAGATGGCGGTTTTATTGCCACTAATTGGGGGTGCATATGACATTTTGATCGCTCGCTATTACACTTTTTGTGATGTTAGGCTTTTTTTTACACGTTTTATTTTTTTTAACGCTGTTTATACGGGGGGGGGGGTTGGGTTAAATGTTATTTTTATAGAGAAGATTTTTACGGACACGGCGATGCCCAATATGTATGGCTCTCAGACTTTGGAGACACTAAGCAGGCATCCTCAAACTGCGGCCCTCCAGATGTTGTAAAACTAAAATTCCCACCATGCCCTGCTGATAGCTGTAGGTTGTCTGGGCATGCTGGGAGTTATAGGGGTGGGCTATGTGCTGTGGACCCCAACCACCAGAAATAATAAATCAGATAAAGTGTTTTTTTTCTCTTTTCCCTAACTAACTTTTCCCTAATGGTGCCTTTCCCTCACTGACCCTAACCTACCTGGAGGGTGATGGGTGCAGGAGGGTGATAGGTGCCGACGGGGGGATCGCAGGAGCTGGTGAGGACGGTGCTGGACGGTGCAGGTGCAGCAGCAGCAGGAAGAGGAGGGGAGAGAGGAGCGCCAGGAGTTTGAATCTCCCGCCCCTCTCCAGGACCAATCAGCACCATGGACAGCAGCCTTCAGCACCACGGCCAGCACCGCCTCTCCCAAATGCTCGGCCTGTGATTGGTGGTGTGTAATCACATCACCGATCACCGTCCTTTTCCGGTTCATCGGGTCACCGAAGACCCGAATGGACCGGAAACGCAGCAAACCGCAGGTCTGAATTGACCTGCGGTTTGCTGCGATCGCCGATGCGGGGGGGTCACTTGACCCCCCTGGCATTGTGACAGGATGCCCGCTGAATGATTTCAGCGGACATCCTGTTTCGATTAACCCCCGCCGCAATCGCGTTTTAAAGTGAAGACGTATCGGTACGCCCTGAGTCCTTAAGGACTCGGCAAACGTGGCGTACCGGTACGTCCTAAGTCCCTAAGGGGTTAAGGCCATCTGTCCACCAGCTGAAGCTCAACAGAAGATGGGTGTTGAAACAGGACAACGACCCAAAGCATAGAAGTAAATCAACAACAGAATGGCTTAAACAGAAGAATATACGCCTTCTGGAGTGGCCCAGTCAGAGTCCTGACCTCAACCCGATTGAGATGCTGTGGCATGACCTTAAGAAAGCGATTCACACCAGACATCCCAAGAATATTGCTGAACTGAAACAGTTCTGTAAAGAGGAATGGTCAAGAATTACTCCTGACCGTTGTGCACGTCTGATCTGCAACTACAGGAAGCGTTTGGTTGAAGTTATTGCTGCCAAAGGAGGTTCAACCAGTTATTAAATCCAAGGGTTCACATACTTTTTCCACCTGCACTGTGAATGTTTACATGGTGTGTTCAATAAAAACATGGTAACATTTAATTCTTTGCGTGTTATTAGTTTAAGCAGACTGTGATTGTCTATTGTTGTGACTTGAATGAAGATCAGATCACATTTTATGACCAATTTGTGCAGAAATCCATATCATTCCAAAGGGTTCACATACTTTTTCTTGCAACTGTATATATCTGCTAAGACCCAGCAGCTTGTGCAGATACCAGTCCCCACAGCGATCACATGAGCGGTGACCGAAGCAGGAAGTGGCATTGCACCTTCCTGATCTTTATACACAGTACTCATTGACTGCTATGTATACAGACATACAGAAGGCAGTGACAGTAGAAAAACTGCCTCCGCCTTCTCTATGGAGGGCCCGACTGTCACTGAGAGCAGGCTCCCCGCTACTGCAGCTGTAAAATGAACGTCATTGCAGAGATGGACCGCCTGGACGTTTTATAGTCTATGGCCAGTTCAGAAGAGGTTAAGTTATAGTGGAACACTGCTTATTGTTTTGGTATGACAACAGGCATTCTGCTAAGTTGCATGTGAGATCCTAGGCAGTCTCCTCTAGTAGTAAAGGATTTAACTAATTTGCACTTGTAGTCCCTTCAGATTATGGAAGATTACTAGAGATTAAGAAAGGCTCTAGCTGGCCAAATTGTATTTTTGCCACGTAAAGTAATACTACTATAGCTATTACAGACATAAACCAAACCCCGTTAGACAATTACTTGACAATTACTCCCTATTTCTATTAGGAAAAGAAACATACGCATGAATAACAGTGCCACCCTGAAGTCTTTGGAGTCGTTTTGTCCCATATGAATTGTGAATGGGGGTTTGTCACATATTATATGTAAAGTAAGTGCATTGTACCAATTTCACTTCAGTGTGAAGTGGATGACTAGAACCAATGCCATACCACTCACAGCTCCAGACTAGATAGTTCCTGCCATGCAGACAGAGCATTACATAACACAGGGGGCAGGAACAACTTGTAACCTAAGTACACCCACCAGAAGATATCATGAGGGTTTACTTAGGTAGAAACCCTACCAGAGGAATGTGCACCATCCACTTAAAACCTACTTCCTCCCTCTAAATGCAGTTTTAAAAATTAAAAGGCGTCTTTTATACAGTCCGTGTTTGATCAGTGATTGTGAACCAAAACCAGGTGTGGACCAGAAACACAGAACAGGTGCAGATATTTCTGCTATACCTTATTTCTGAGTACGCTGCACTTCTAGTTTTGGCTCACAATAAGGCCTCTTTCACAGTGGTCGTGCTGCGGCCCGCAAAATGCGGTCCACAATTCACGAGCACAGTCCGTGGGGCAGCCGCAGCGAATCGCAGACCCATTCACTTTAATGGGTCTGCGATCCGGCAGTTCCGCAAAAAGATAGGACATGTTCTATCTTTTTGCGGAACGGAAGTACGGGACAAAACCCCACGGAAGCACTCCGTAGTGCGGACCGGATTGAAGTGAATGGGTCCGCATCTGTGATGCGGAATGCCCAGAGAACGGCACCCGTGTATTGCGGATCCACAAATGCGGTCCGCAATACGGCAACGGGGCGCACACGCCCGTGTGAAAGAGGCCTAACTGATGAAAATCACTGATCAAAACACTGACATGAGAAAGAGGTGTTAGGCTATGTATCCACCTGCGCTAATATTTGTAGTGTTCTGTTCCACTACAGAACAATGAAAATACCAGAAGAGCCAGACATGCCAAATGAAATAAACATGCAGTGACCCTTTTGGTTCACTGCTAAAGGAGTTAATGTGATTTTTCTGTGAGTTCTGTGATCCCAAGAGCTGCATATGGGAGGAACTGCTAAATTTTCGACCCTAAACCCCTCCAGCCCTATTTTACTAAGCATTCTGTTTTCAGAATACTATTATTTTCCCTTATAACCATGTTATAAGGGAAAATAATAATGATCGGGTCTCCATCCCGATCATCACCTAGCAACCGTGCGTGAAAATCGCACCGCATCCGCACTTGCTTGCGGATGCTTGCGATTTTCACGCAACCCGATTCATTTCTATGGGGCCTGCGTTACGTAAAAAAAGGCACAAAGAGGAGCATGCTGCGATTTTCACGCAACACACAAGTGATGCGTGAAAATCACCGCTCATGCGCACAGCCCCATAGAAATGAATGGGTCCGGATTCAGTGCGGGTGCAATGCGTTCACCTCACGCATTGCACCCGCACGGAAATCTCGCCGGTGTGAAAGGGGCCTTAGAGTTCTGGAATGTATTGGATAATAATGACATAATGCGGTCAGTGTCATGCAATACATTCCAGAGCTGTAAGGGTTACATAGCATCATAAATCAATATAATGCTATGCGACGCCGGCAGTGCTGGGAGGACAGGATGGGAGCTGCTGCATACCCATGCTGTAAGTCCGGAGCGTGACACTTGCTTTCTGAAAGGGGCCCAAGACGATCCAGCCTCTGAGAGAAGGATGCAATGAACTTTACAGAGAGTTAAGAGCTATTTCAGGGGAGAGTGCACGGACAGAAAATCAGTGGTACCCTGCCATATGTCTTAGACTGACGGGCCATCTGTTAAAATATTACACCCTCAGTTGGGCATTGTACTACCATACTGAGCATGAGAATTTATTGTGAGAGAGAATTTTCACCCCTTGGCTGTATTGGGAAGTTTGCTTACATTAACTGGAAAGAGACTCGCAGAGGTAGTCACTGTGTGGCCTTTATCCATACATACAGCCTTGGGAAAACTGTGTATGCAACCTGGAAAGACTAAACAGTGGCTGTATGTGACATCTGCTCAAACTGCTTTAGTAAAGAACAGCGGATCTGTTACCCCTAAAGCGGCCTTATTATTGCCTTGCATCAACAATCAATGCCTACAATCTTGTGTGGCTTTTTTGACAGAAATTGTGACTGAGCCTCCAATGTAGATAGGAAGACAGCCTCAAAGGGGTCGTCTCACTTCAGCAAATGGCATTTATTATGTAGACAAAATTGCTACAAGGCACTTACTAATGTACTGTGATTGTCCATATTGCTTCCATTGCTGGCTTTTTACATTGCATTATACACTACTTATTATTATTACAGGGTTAGGACCACCCTGGAATCCAGTAGTGGTGGCCATGCTTGGAAACTATTGGAAAAATCACCATTCTCTCTGGTGGCGGGGACTGTGGGAGTACGCATAGGCCGGGCCTTTTTCCTACAGTGTGCAAGCACGGCCACTGCTGCTGGATTGCTTGGTGGTTGTAACCATGGAAACAATCAGTGTATAATGTGAAGGATAAATGAATCAAGCCAGCAAAGGAGACAATATGGACAATCACAATACAATAGAAGTGCATCATTGTATTAACTTTATCTACATGATAAATGCTATTTGTGTAACATCACAGAGTATGTCACTAAAACTCTGTCACCCAGCTTCATGATGTTAAGATGTGAATGTGTTAATATCTTGTGTATTCTGACATTGTATTTATCTGTATTGAATATATTATGCTGTGATATTCATGTACACCAGCAGGTGGCAGCAATATGAAGGCAAACCATGGTTAGAGTTAGCTCTAGCTGGAATAGACCATTCCAGGCTAGCTTCCCCCTATCTGAGGAGGAGTGGAATGTTCCCACACCCTACTTCAGAGGGAGGACAGAAAGTTCTAGGCAGTGTACCAGCCACCCCCTGTTGGGGTAGGCTGTGTGAATAGGAGCTCCCAGAAACAGGGATCCCAACCAAGGATTCAGGCCTTTGCTAAGGCCCAAAGCAACCTTCCCAGCTTGAGTTCCTTACCTCAGCTGGATGACAAAGAAAGCAGCAATCTTCAGAACTATCAGATCTCCAGGAAGAAACCACCATTCCCTGCGAGTAGTCCTGTAAGTACAGATTCCAAATACAAGGAGAAGATAAGTACCTCCATAGCTAGCCAGGTCCAAACCAAGCAGAACATAGACAGAGCAGAAGACAGATACCTGCCAGATTCTTAAAGGCGTATGTTTAGATGCAGAATATATATATATAATTCCTGCCACATATTGCCAATACCTGCTAGGACCCTAAAATATTGCTGTAAATTGTATGGATCTGAAGCTGCATAAGATAACCTCAAGTAAAGACAAGTTGGACCCTATTTGCTGTGTGGAATTCCATCATTACTCCATTACTTCTATTTACAACACTTAATTTGTTGCATGTGAGCCAGGATACAGGAGTCCGGCCGTACTAAGGTAGGAGACACCGTTGACACAATACAGAGACAATATCCCCCTCTGGCATTCCTAACCTAGTACATGAGCTATACCATCTTAAAGGGCCCTTTTACAGTACCTGCGCAAGCTGCAACTGGCGTCACGACAGGGCCGGCGCCACCAGTAAGGCGACTTAGGCAGTCGCCTAGGGCGCCATGCAGCAGGGGGCGCCCGACGCACGTTGCGGTAAAAAAAAATAATTGCTTATATAAGTTCGGGCTGCCGGCGGTGCCCCTCATGCGGCGCCGCCTGAGCGGCTGATGCTGAGCGCTTGCCGCTCTAAATAATACTGCCTGCGCCTGCTGTGTGCTGTTGTTAATGTAGCGTGGCCGAGCTCTGTTCGGTCCGCGGTACAGGAGCGTTTGTTTCCTGTACCCGGCCGGACTGACAGGAAGTGCTCACTTAGTGTGCACTTTCTGTCAGTCCAGCCGGGTACAGGAAACAAATGCTCCTGTACCGCGGATCGAACAGAGCTCGGCCACGCTACACTAGAGGTTGGGGTAGAATGAGAGTGACAAGGGGGGAGGGGGGTGGAAATAATGAGTGACAAGGGTGGAGGGGGGGTGAAAATAATGAGTGACAAGGGGGGAGGGGGAGGTGAAAATAATGAGTGACAGGGGGGGGGGTGAAAATAATGAGTGACAAGGGGGAGGGGGGGTGGAAATAATGAGTGACAAGGGGGGAGGGGGGGTGGAAATAATGAGTGACAAGGGGGGTGGAAATAATGAGTGACAAGGGGGGAGGGGGGAGAGAGTGACAAAGGAGGGAGGGGGAATAATGAGAGTGACAAGGGAGGGGGGGGGGAGAGAGTGACACAAGGGAGTCCCCAGAGCCAGACTGCAGCCAGAGACCAGATCATCTTATTGTCCTGGTGGTAAGTAGACAATGCAATATGTTTATTATGTAATTGTTTAGTTATTAATACTACATTGGAGACTAATTTACTTCACATTTAGGGTCCATTCACACATCCGTGTGTGTTTTGCGGATCCACAAAACACAGACAGCGGCAATGTGCGTTCCGCATTTTGTGGACCGCACATTGCCGGCACTATTGCGGACAAGAATAGGACATGTTCTATTTTTTTCAGGATTGGAATTGCGGATCCGGGTCCGCAGTTCCGGATCGGGGCCGCACGTTGTGCGGCCCCATAGAAATGTATGGGTCCGCAATTCCATTGAGGCAAAAAGAGACGGCTACAAGAAGCTGGATTAACCCTAAGGGAAACATAGCAGTTCTTTTAATTTAAAAGCTGAGAAAGGGGTGGAACATGATATGGGCAGATCATCTGATAAGGGGGGGGGGGGGGGCGTCAATTTTTATCTTGCCTAGGGCAGCAAAAATCCTTGCATCGGCCCTGCGTCACGAACTTAGTTACACCTAAATCTGACCCACTGCATAGCAGCCCAAATGACCCAGTGTCCTGCTCATTGCATTTGCTGAACTGAGACAACCCCTTTAACCCCTTACGGACACATGACGTACTGGTACAGCATGTTTCCCGAGTCCTTAAGGACACATGATGTACCGGTACGTCATGTGCTTTTCCGATCACTGCCGCCCGGCGGGCGGTGATCGGAACAAGGTGCCTGCTCAAATCATTGAGCAGGCACCTCGGCTAAATGCGCGGGGGGTCCCGTGACCCCCCCGTGTCGGCGATCGCCGCAAACCGCAGGTCAATTCAGACCTGCGGTTTGCGGCTTTTACCTGTTGCGGCGGTGGTGCCATCGGGTCCCCATGGGGCTATGGGGGGGACCCGATGGCGTGGAAGGCAGCGCGATGCCTTCCTGAGGTATCTGCACTGCCTTCCTGTGAAGAGCCTGTGAGATCCAGCCCCCTGGATCTCACACGCCCTGGAAGCTGTATGAGTAATACACACAGTATTACTCATACAGCCAATGCATTCCAATACAGAAGTATTGGAATGCATTATAAAGGAATATACCCCCAAAAGTTCAAGTCCTAAAGTGGGACAAAAAATAAAGTGAAAAAAAAGTTGAAAAAAGAAAGTTTCCCCCCCCCAAAAATTAAAAGTTTTCAAGTAAAAATAAACAAAAACGTAATTTTCCCCAAATAAAGTAAAAAACAAAATTGGTAAAAGATAGGGGAAAAAAAAAGTATACATATTAAGTATTGCCGTGTCCGTATCGACCGGCTCTATAAACATATCACATGACCTAACCCCTCAGATGAACACCGTAAAAAATAAAAAATAAAACTGTGCTAAATAAACAATTTTTTTGTCACCTTACATCACAAAAAGTACAACAGCAAGCGATCAAAAAGGCATTTACCCACCAAAATTGTACCAATCTAACCATCACCTCATCACGCAAAAAATGAGCCCCTACCTGAGACAATCGCGCAAAAAAATTAAAAAAAACTATGGCTCAGAATATGGAGACACTAAAACCTCATTTTTTTTGTTTGAAAAAAGCTGTTATTGTGTAAAACTTACATAAATAAAAAAAAGTATACATATTTGGTATCGCCACGTTCGTATCGACCGGCTCTATAAAAAGATCACTATACCTAACCCCTTAGATGAACACCGTAAAAAATGTAAAATAGAAACTGTGCTAAATAAACCATTTTTTGTCACCTTACATCACAAAAAGTGTAATAGCAAGCGATCAAAAAGTCACACGCACCCCAAAATAGTGCAAATAAAACCGTCATCTCATCCCGCAAAAAATGAGACCCTACCTAAGATAATCGCCCAAAAACTGAAAAAACTATGGCTTTCAGAATATGAGGACACTAAAACATGATTTTTTTTTTGTTTCAAAAATTATATTATTGTGTAAAACTTACATAAATAAAAAAAAGTATACATAATAGGTTTTGCCGCGTCCGTATCGACCGGCTCTATAAAAATATCACATGACCTAACCCCTCAGATGGACACCCTAAAAAATTTTAAATCGAAACTGTGCTAAATAAACCATTTTTTTCACCTTACATCACAAAAAGTGTAATAGCAAGCGATCAAAAAGTCACACACACCCCAAAATAGTGCCAATAAAACCGTCATCTCATCCCGCAAAAATCATACCCTACCCAAGGTAATCGCCCAAAAACTGAAAAAATTATGGCTCTCAGACTATGGAAACACTAAAACATGATTTTTTTTGCTTGAAAAATGAAATCATTGTGTAAAACTTACATAAATAAAAAAAAAGTATACATATTAGGTATCGTCGCATCCAAGACAATCTGGTCTATAAAAATATCACATGATCTAACCTGTCAGATAAATGGTGTAAATAACAAAAAATAAAAACGGTGCCAAAACAGCTATTTCTTGTTATCTTGCCTCACAAAAAGTGTAATATAGAGCAACCAAAAACCATATGTACCCTAAACTAGTACCAACAATACTGCCACCCTATCCCGTAGTTTCTAAAATGGGGCCACTTTTTTTGAGTTTCTACTCTAGGGGTGCATCAGGGGGGCTTCAAATGGGACATGGTGTAAAAAAAAAACAGTCCAGCAAAACCTGCCTTCCAAAAACCGTATGGAATTCCTTTCCTTATGCGCCCTGCCGTGTGCCTGTACAGCGGTTTACGACCACATATGGGGTGTTTCTGTAAACTACAGAATCAGGGCCATAAATATTGAGTTTGGTTTGGCTGTTAACCCTTGCTTTGTAACTTGAAAAAAATTATTAATATGGAAAATCTGCCAAAAAAGTGAAATTTTGAAATTGTATCTCTATTTTCCATTAATTCTTGTGGAACACCTAAAGGGTTAAAAAAAGTTTGTAAAATCAGTTTTGAATACTTTGAGGGGTGTAGTTTATAGAATGGGGTCATTTTGGGGTGGTTTCTATTATATAAGCCTCGCAAAGTGACTTCAGACCTGAACCGGTCTCTAAATATTGGGTTTTTGAAAATTTCTGAAAAATTTCAAGATTTGCTTCTAAACTTCTAAGCCTTGTAACATCCCCAAAAAATAAAATATCATTCCCAAAATGATCCAAACATGAAGTAGACACATGGGGAATGTAAAGTAATAACTATTTTGGAGGTATTACTATGTATTATAGAAGTAGAGAAATTGAAACTTGGAAATTTGCAATTTTTTGCAACTTTTTGGTAAATTTGGTATTTTTTAATAAATAAAAATGTTTTTTTTTTATTTCATTTTACTAGTGCCATGAAGTACAATATGTGACGAAAAAACAATCTCAGAATGGCCTGGATAAGTCAAAGCGTTTTAAAGGGATCAGCACTTAAATTGGCACTGGTCAGATTTTCAAAAAATGGCCTGGTCCTTAAGGTGAAATAGGGCTGAGTCCTTAAGGGGTTAAATAGAAAAATGGGCTCGAAATTGGCTATAGGGGTCTTGCTCTTATCCTAAGGCTACTTTCACACTTGCGTTGTTTATTAATGTAATTAAATGGATCCATTTCGATTTTGCACATCAGGATGCTTCCGTTCTGTTAGGATGCGGTTGTGTGAAATCAAAACTGATCCGTTCACTAAATACACTGAAAGTCAATGGGTGACGGAACGTTTTTTTTAGGCTCCTAAAAAAAGGTATCTATCACCATTGACTTACATTGTTTTCAGTGCCGTATCCGTTTTTTTCCATTTCACAAAAGGGAATGCTGCCGGAACAGAAGGCATCCTGCTGCATCCTGAACTGATCTCTTTCCGGAAACATTTTTTTCCAGTATTGAGATCCTCTGCCGAATCTCAAGACCCGAAAACAACACAAGTGTGAAAGTAGCCTAACACTGGTGAGGTAGTGCTGGCTGCATACAACAATATATGCAATCATTACTTTTACCCTCAGTTCAGACCTGAGCGTTTTACAGCGCGTTCCTACGCGCTGGAAAACGCTCAACAAGGAGAAACCAATGCTTCCCTATGGGAATGGTTCTCACCTGGGCGTTTTACAGCGCGTACGATCGCGCTGTAAAACGCCCGACGCTCAAACAAGTACATGAGCGTTTTTTGGGGCGTTTGTCGCGCGTTGCCGTACATAGACTTTCGGGAATGCGCGACAATGTGTGTTCACTTGTCTCTGTATGCGCGCTTGTAAACGCCCGTACAATCGCGCATACAGAGCGCTCCTTTCAGAACGCTCTGGTGTGAACCCAGCGTAAGTCAGTGCGACTGATGTTGACCTGAACATACTTAGGTTGCACAATGGCCCAGTAGTCAGAGCTGTTGCCCTGGAATCCATGACTTAAATCTGACCTAGGTCAACACAGGTATAGAGCTTATATGTTATCCCCATGCCTGTGTAGGCTTCCTACAATTACTCTTTTTTCATTTTGTACAGTTTGACCGGCGTCTGTCAGCATGATCAACCATATCAAACCAGACATACTGCCTGTTAGGGTTGATCATGCTGATATAAACGATCCCTTTGTATTTGAAATCAGTGGCCCTGTTATAGAGAAATATGCATATGCTAATAAGTTGTTCAGGGCACCAAGAGGGCGGACCCAGCCCCTCGGAAGACCACTTTACAGCCACCTTAGCCACTCCTTCTCCCCTTGAGTAACAGGGCTAGGCATAGTTCAGGTCTCAGAAGGCTTTCCCCGATGCTGAGATCCGAACTGAGCACGTGCCGATACAACTTTGACTGGCGCAAATAGGGCCAGGCAGGAAGACAGTGAGGATGCCTGGCCTTGTCATTCAAAGGTTGAGGGGGAGTAACTATGGAAAAAGGTAGTGGTTAAGCAGTGCTCAGAGGTGCTAGACCAGAGGTGGGAAAACTTTTTGACTTGTGGACCACAATGGGTTCATATATTGGACCCGGGGGTCAGACCAAGAGTAGATGGATGGAGCGTTTGTGTGAATTAATATAAATTACATTTTGTAACATTAAAGGTTTAGTTTAATTCAAGGTAGAAAAGCAGAAAAAGAGTTATTGTGCAAAACTTTTATGCAATGTATTTCTTTCATAACATAGTATGTATAATTCACCTTCCATTTTAGTGGGAACATTGTTGGTCTCCCTTTTTTTGCTAAGGCATCAAAGTCTGGAGTTAGCTTTGTTGTTGCAATTCGCAGAATAGATCTGAGGTGTTGGTCAGTTAACTGGGATCTGTGACGGGATTTATTGATGTTCATGACGCTGAATGTCTGCTCACACACGTAGGTCGAGCCAAACAAGGCCAGCATCTTCTGTGCCGTCCCCCAGAGGTTTGGAAAAGTGACTTCTTTAATTGAGGCATAGAACTATTTTAGTGCAAGAGAACGGAAGTTCTCATTTAAGACGGCATCAGATTGAAGATTGATTAGTTCCAATTGCACTTCTTGTGGTGCTGTTTCTGGGTTTTGTGACAATGGACAGGCCACCAGCTGAAGAGACTTTTCAATTTTTTCAAAATCTGAAAACCGACGGCAGAATTCTTCATGCAGGTCGTTTAGTGATTTGCTATATTTATTCACATTTTGGATGGCCTTTTCCTGTGTGGCTAGTGTGAGAAAATGAGTTTTTCTTTGAAATTCGCCTAGAAAAAAAAGTCAGCTTGGATTTGAAGGCAATCACATTAGTATACATGTCGTGCACATACAGGTCTTTTCCCTGTAGTTTGATGTTAAGCTCATTCATGTGAGAAAAAATTTCAACAGCAAACGCAAAGTCACACAGCCAATTCTTGTCGCTCAGCTCTGGAAAAAATCCAAAAATGTATCAATCGCTTCTTTGAGATCCCACATTGTTTAAACACTTTGCCCAAACTCAACCAGCAGACACGAGAGTGGTAAAGCAAGTCTTGGTGGTCTGCATCGGTTTCCTTCAGAAATGCAATGAATTGACGGTGCTAAAGTGCCTTTGCTCGTATGCAGTTAACAAGTTTTACAACTGGATTCACAACATGACTAAGCTGTAATACAGATTTACACAAAGATTCTTGGTGTATGATGCAGTGGAGGAAAATAACATCTTGGTCAGGGTTTTCCTCTTTCACTTTAGGGAGCATTCACACAACCATGTTGGTTTTGCGGATCCGTGTGTCTTCAGTTATCTTTCCGTTTCCGTTCCGTAAGTCCGTATAATACGGACGTGGTGCTTCCGTGTGTCATCCGTTTTTCACGGTCTGCAAAAAAAAAAATTTGACAAATTTAAATGTCCAACCCCTTTCAAACTGACATAACAAGGTCACATGATCGCTCAGGCACCATTTTCTACTGCTTTTAGAGCGTAGTGTGCTTTGTTAGAATCCTCAGTTTTGCTTGCATAGCTTTCTGGCGATTTTTGTTGGTTCAGCATGCCCAAAACACGTGTGGATACAGTTCTCCTGTACTGGCTTCTCTCTCGGCGATACGGACAGCAGTCACCAATGTTGGACGAGGAACCGAGTAGGAAGCGCCTTTGCGTTCACCCCATTGTCACACAACGGTGCAGGAAGGGCCACTTTCATACTTTGTACGCCGACTTGAGGCAACACCGAGAGAAATTTCATCTATTTTGCCGGATGTCGGTGTCCACATTTGACCGTCTGCTGGAGTCTCTTCGTCCTGGTCTCATCTTCCAGAACACAGAGAGGCTAATCATCACCTTGAGGTAAATACCAATATTCTAAAGTATGTACACTTTTATTTTTTTCCACCTCCTCATACACTCACCTAAAGAATTATTAGGAACACCTGTTCTATTTCTCATTAATGCAATTATCTAGTCAACCAATCACATGGCAGTTGCTTCAATGCATTTAGGGGGGTGGTCCTGGTCAAGACAATCTCCTGAACTCCAAACTGAATGTCAGAATGGGAAAGAAAGGTGATTTAAGCAATTTTGAGCGTGGCATGGTTGTTGGTGCCAGACGGGCCGGTCTGAGTATTTCACAATCTGCTCAGTTACTGGGATTTTTACGCACAACCATTTCTAGGGTTTACAAAGAATGGTGTGAAAAGGGAAAAACATCCAGTATGTGGCAGTCCTGTGGGCAAAAATGCCTTGTGGATGCTAGAGGTCAGAGGAGAATGGGCCGACTGATTCAAGCTGATAGAAGAGCAACGTTGACAGAAATAACCACTCGTTACAACCGAGGTATGCAGCAAAGCATTTGTGAAGCCACAACACGCACAACCTTGAGGCGGATGGGCTACAACAGCAGAAGACCCCACTGGGTACCACTCATCTCCACTACAAATAGGAAAAAGAGGCTACAATTTGCACGAGCTCACCAAAATTGGACTGTTGAAGACTGGAAAAATGTTGCCTGGTCTGATGAGTCTCGATTTCTGTTGAGACATTCAAATGGTAGAGTCCGAATTTGGCGTAAACAGAATGAGAACATGTATCCATCCTCTGATGGCTACTTCCAGCAGGATAATGCACCATGTCACAAAGCTTGAATCATTTCAAATTGGTTTCTTGAACATGACAATGAGTTCACTGTACTAAAATGGCCCCCACAGTCACCAGATCTCAACCCAATAGAGCATCTTTGGGATGTGGTGGAACGGGAGCTTCGTGCCCTGGATGTGCATCCCTCAAATCTCCATCAACTGCAAGATGCTATCCTATCAATATGGGCCAACATTTCTAAAGAATGCTATCAGCACCTTGTGGAATCAATGCCACGTAGAATTAAGGCAGTTCTGAAGGTAAAAGGGGGTCCAACACCGTATTAATATGGTGTTCCTAATAATTCTTTAGGTGAGTGTATATGTATGAGTTAATTTAAACCTTTTTTTTTTTTACCAGATTCCTGGCAACAGGCAACTCGTTTGCCTCACTGCACTTTGAGTTCTTGCTGGGGATTTCTACCATTTCTACGATCGTTCCACACACTTGTAAAGTAATCTGGGAGCGACTTCGAGAGATGGTGATGCCGGAGCCCAGAGTGCAAGATTGGCTACGTATTGCTCAGGGATTTGAACAATGTGCCCAGTTTCCAAACTGTATTGGGGCGCTGGATGGAAAGCACATACATGTGAAGAAGCCGGCTCACTCAGGGTCCCGATTCTTCAATTATAAGCAATATTTTTCTGTGGTCCTGTTGACCTTGGTTGACAGTGACTACAAGTTTATAATTGTCGACATCGGGGCCTATGGGAGCACTTCTGATGCATGAATATTTTGTGTTTCCAGAATGGGTGAACGGCTTCAGTCCAACCAACTCGACCTGCCACAGCCAAGAAGACTGTCTGGATCAGCTGGACGTCCGGCTCCTTTTGTCATTGTGGCTGACGAAGGTTTTGTACTGACACCACATGTGATGCGGCCCTTCCCAAGACGTGTGTCACGACTGTGACTGATCCAGACAGGTCTGGGAGGAGAAGGTCGCAGCGACTTGCTACTCGCGATAGCTTGTGAGTTTGCTCCGTGGTTCAGGGTATGTCATCTGGGTTTTGCCTTGTGAACCTTTTTGTCCTGACTGGGAGTTTGTAGGCATCTTTCTCAGGTGAGTCCTGTCTACCACTCCCAGCTACTATATTAGTTTCAGTTTCACTTGCAGTCATTGCCAGATATAGTCCTTACTTCCAGTGCTACTCTGACCTTGGAAGGAGATCGTTTGATGGTGTTGCTGTGGAGCTCTTGTCCGGCGTGGACTGTCGTGTTTGGGATCGCCTTCTCTGCTCGTGACTGGATAAGTCTATCTCTGCTATAGTTTGTTTGTTGCTGTCTTCCCCTGTTGTTTTCCTAGACGTGAGTGATGGTGACTAGCGCTCCCATCGGCCTTTTCCCACTCTAGGCTTGTTAGGGCGACTGAGGGTTTAGGCATCCTGCTTGTCGCACGGGTTCACACCCCGTCTAGGGTATCAGGGCAGACAGGTGCCAGCTTAGGGTTAGTCAGGGGTAGCCATTCTATTTCCCATCCGTAGATTAGGGTCCCCCTTCCCCTCCGTCTGGTGCGACACGACTGCTGCTGGGATAGCGGTCGTGACAGTATATCTGGCCTTTTAAAAAAAAAAAAAAAAAAATGACATTTCTTTTTTTTTTTTTCTCTTTTTTGCTTGCTGTTTTGCTTTGTATTTTGTCTGTTCCACTATGGATCCGGTTTCGGTTTTGGCGAAACAATTACAGGGGTTATCCCGTGAAGTGACAGGATTAAAAGCAACAGTGCTGCAGCAGCAATCCTTGGGTTCCACCGTTGCTACGGGAAACCAAGGTACTCCTCAGCCAAAAGTGGCTTTACCTGATAGGTTCTCTGGAGGGAGATACCAATTTGTAACCTTCAGAGAAGCTTGCAAATTCTTCTTCAGGTTACGCCCTAGATCCTCCGGCGGTGAGGAACAACGGGTGGGCATTGTAATTTCTCTCCTGCAAGGAGATCCGCAGGCTTAGGCTTTCTCCCTACCATCAGACTCTCCGGCCTTACGATCAGTGGAGGAGTTTTTTGAAGCCCTGGGTCTCGTATATGATGACCCGGACAGGGTCTCACTGGCTGAGTCTAAGCTACGTAGACTTCGGCAAGAGAACCGGTCTGCTGAACTATATTGTTCCGAATTCCGTAGGTGGGCTACTGATACGTTATGGAACGACTCGGCCCTTAGGAGTCAGTTCTGCCAGGGGTTGTCTGAAAAATTAAAAGACGCGCTGGCGGTATACGAGGTCCCTGGGTCTCTTGAGGCTGCTATGTCTCTGTCCATAAGAATCGACAGACGACTCAGGGAGAGACTATTAAATTTTACGGAGGCCTCTATAGGGCAGGGATCGGTCTGTTATGGTCCAGTCGAACCAATGCAAATAGGGGGCGCCACTAGACGGGTGAATCCTCCTAAGTTCCGCCGTAGGTCAGAGGTTTGTTTTCGTTGTGGGGGGAGGGGTCATTTTGTAAAGGTTTGTCCCTCAGTACCCAAGAGACCACAAACAAAGGAGCCGCCGGAAAACTAGAGTCCCCAGATTCTGCGGAGGAGAACAGTCTGGGCGTATTCGTTTCCTCCATACGCATGTCTCAGTTTTTGTTGTCCGCTACCGTTGAGGCGGGCAATAAAACTGAGATCTGTTCCGTCTTTTTGGACAGTGGGACGGGGGTCAACTTGGTGGATTCACGGTTTGCTCAGGCTCTGGGTTTTACTCCGGAACCGGTATGCAGAACTATTCCTGTGTTTGCCATCGACTCCTCCCCTCTTACTCAGAGAGAGTTAACTCAGATCATCCATAATATCCATCTGCAGGTAGGGGACCTCCATAAAAAGCATATCTCTTGTTATGTCCTGGACGGTCTTCCGGCTCCTATGGTATTGGGGCTTCCCTGGCTGGTGACTCACAATCCAATGGTGGATTGGCAGGCCGCGGAGATTGTGGAGTGGAGTGAACATTGTAAGGACAACTGCTTGAGTAGTAGGTGCTCTACACTCTCTGTAACATCTTTACCTGCCTTTCTGTCAGATTTTATGGATGTGTTCTCTGAGAAGGGTTGTCAGGGGTTACCACCTCATCGTCCATATGATTGCCCGATTAATCTATTACCTGGGGCAAAACTACCTAAAACCCGGTTATACAATCTGTTCGGCCCGGAGAGAAAGGCTATGAAAGATTATATTTCGGAGAGTTTGGCTACGTCCTTGCCTGGATTTCCGGGAAATAAACCGGATAACTATCCGAGATCCCTATCCTCTTCCTCTCATTCCCGACCTCTTTAATCAGGTTGCTGGTGCTAAATGGTTCTCCAAAATGGATCTCAGAGGAGCCTATAACCTGGTTCGCATCAAAGAGGGGGATGAGTGGAAGACGGCTTTTAATACTCCGGAAGGGCATTATGAAAATCTGGTCATGCCATTTGGTCTTACTAATGCGCCTGCGGTATTCCAACATTTTGTCAACGATATTTTTAGTCACCTTATCGGGAGATTTGTTGTGATATATCTTGATGACATCCTGGTCTATTCCCCGGATCTGGATACACATAAGATCCATGTGAGACAAGTGCTGCAGATATTAAGGGCCAACAAATTGTTTGCTAAGTTAGAAAAATGTGTGTTAGCCGTAAAAGAACTGCCATTTCTGGGGTATGTGTTGTCAGATTCAGGTTTCCGCATGGATCCAGAGAAAGTCCGGGCGATTATAGACTGGGATCTGCCTGAGAACCTGAAGGCATTGCAACGCTTCCTGGGGTTTGCCAATTTTTATAGAAAGTTTATAAAGAACTATTCCTTGGTGGTCAAACCACTGACGGACATGACCCGAAAGGGATCCGATTTTTCCAAATGGTCACATGCAGCCAAAACTGCCTTTGCATCTCTGAAGGAGAGATTCACCTCGGCCCCTATTCTCGTACAGCCAGATGTCTCGCTTCCTTTTATTGTAGAGGTTGACGCATCAGAGGTGGGGGTGGGAGCGGTACTATCTCAGAGCCCGTCCCCTGGTGAATGGCGTCCGTGTGCTTTCTTTTCGAAGAAATTGTCTACTGCAGAAAGTAACTATGATATTGGCAACAGGGAACTTTTGGCTATTAAGTTGGCTTTTGAGGAGTGGCGTCATTTTTTGGAGGGGGCGGTTCATCCCGTCACGGTGATTACTGATCAAAAAAAACTTATTATATCTGGAGTCTGCTAAACGTCTCACCCCTAGACAGGCTCGGTGGTCGTTATTTTTTACTAGGTTTAATTTTGTAATAACCTATCGCCCGGGGGCAAAAAATACTAAGGCGGATGCATTGTCTCGAAGTTTTCCTGGAGGGGGTGATGTTGAGGTACCAGAGCCCATTTTGCAAAAGGGGGTGGTGGTCTCTGCATTACACTCCGGTTTGGAGGGGAGGGTGTTGGAAGCTCAGGGGAAGCCCCGGCCTCCTGCCCCTCGGGTAAACTGTTTGTGCCAGAAAATTTACGACTGGAGATACTAAAAGAACACCATAACTCCACACTGGCAGGACACCCAGGTAGTAGGGCAACCTCTGAGTTAGTGTCTCGTCGGTTCTGGTGGCCTAAATGGCGCCAGGAGGTGTTGAATTTTGTGTCTGCATGTGCTACCTGTGCTCGTTCTAAGGTAGATCATACTCGTCCGGCAGGGCGTCTTTTACCTCTGGCCATCCCCAACAGGCCTTGGATGCACCTGTCAATGGATTTCATTACGGATATACCAGTATCAGCGGGGAAGACTGTTATTCTTGTAGTTGTTGACAGATTCAGTAAAATGGTGCACTTTATTGCTCTTGCCGCATTGCCTAATGCTAACACACTGGCTCAGGTTTTTATTGACCACATCGTGAAGCTTCACGGGGTCCCTTCCGATATTGTTTCGGATCGTGGTACCCAATTCGTTTCTAAATTTTGGAAAGCTTTTTGTTCTCGTTTAGGGGTTCATCTGTTGTTTTCTTCATCTTTCCATCCACAGTCCAACGGTCAGACTGAACGTACCAATCAAAACCTAGAGACATATTTGAGATGCTTTGTTTCCGAAAATCGGGAGGAATGGTCATCTTATTTACCGTTAGCCGAGTTTGCCATTAATAATCGTCGTCAAGAATCCACCGATAAGTCACCATTTTTTGGTGCGTATGGTTTCCATCCTCAGTTTTGTACGTTTAGTGAGGGGGGGCCGTCTGGGATTACCGAGGAGGAACGATTTGCGTCTTCACTTTCTTCAGTGTGGCAGAGTGTGCAAGAAAGTTTGAAGAGAATTGGTGGTAGATACAAACGTGCAGCTGATAGGAAGCGCTCTGAAGGTCCGGACCTTGGGGTGAATGACTTGGTGTGGTTGTCTACCAGAAATATCAAGTTGAAGGTTCCCTCGTGGAAATTAGGTCCGAGATTTATTGGTCCTTATAGGGTAATTAAGATCATTAACCCGGTGGCTTTTCGTCTGGAGCTACCTCAGACTCTAAGGATCCATAATGTCTTCCACAGATCTCTGCTTAAGAGATATGTAGAACCTCCTGAACCATTGCCACTACCGCCTCCACCGGTGGTTGTTGATGGCAGTCTTGAGTTTCAGGTAGAAAAGATTGTTGATTCACGATATGTTCGCCGCTCTCTTCAGTACCTGGTGCACTGGAAAGGTTATGGTTCCGAAGAGAGAATGTGGGTTCCAGCATCAGAGATAAAAGCGGACAGACTCATTCGGGCTTTTCATAGCTCCCATCCGGAGAGGCCTGGTCTTGAGGGTCCAGGGGCCCCTCGTAGAAAGGGGGGTACTGTCACGACTGTGACTGATCCAGACAGGTCTGGGAGGAGAAGGTCGCAGCGACTTGCTACTCGCGATAGCTTGTGAGTTTGCTCCGTGGTTCAGGGTATGTCATCTGGGTTTTGCCTTGTGAACCTTTTTGTCCTGACTGGGAGTTTGTAGGCATCTTTCTCAGGTGAGTCCTGTCTGCCACTCCCAGCTACTATATTAGTTTCAGTTTCACTTGCAGTCATTGCCAGATATAGTCCTTACTTCCAGTGCTACTCTGACCTTGGAAGGAGATCGTTTGATGGTGTTGCTGTGGAGCTCTTGTCCGGCGTGGACTGTCGTGTTTGGGATGGCCTTCTCTGCTCGTGACTGGATAAGTCTATCTCTGCTATAGTTTGTTTGTTGCTGTCTTCCCCTGTTGTTTTCCTAGACGTGAGTGATGGTGACTAGCGCTCCCATCGGCCTTTTCCCACTCTAGGCTTGTTAGGGCGACTGAGGGTTTAGGCATCCTGCTCGTCGCACGGGGTTCACACCCCGTCTAGGGTATCAGGGCAGACAGGTGCCAGCTTAGGGTTAGTCAGGGGTGGCCATTCTATTTCCCATCCGTAGATTAGGGTCCCCCTTCCCCTCCGTCTTGTGCGACACGACTGCTGCTGGGATATCGGTCGTGACAACGTGATTTAGATGAAAGGAGGTCTGTCTTCAACTACAGGCTGACTTGTGCACGCCGTTATGTTGAGTGCGCTTTTGGACTACTTTCCAATAAGTGGAGGGTCTTTATGTCAGCTAGACAAATGGATCTTGGGAATGATACCCTGGTGATTCAAGCGTGTGTTCTTCTTCACAATTTCATCAGGATGTACAAAGCTTCCTTCTATGCAGACCTGGACAAATACATGACCTCTTCATCGTTTGGCCTAGACCAGACGCTGCATGGAAGACCAGGATCAACAGGCCTGCATATTCGTGATTTATATGCTGACTATTTTATCAGCCCAGAGGGCGCATTGTCATGGCAGTTAGAAGCAATTCATGGCAGGCACTAAATGAATATTGACTCAGAACAATATTGATCAGTTAGTTTAGTTTAGTTCGTTTCCAAGTTGTTATTGTTAGAGTAGGGACTCACAAGAGAATGAGGACCCTTGACGCGGGCTTGCGTATCTTTCAATGCCAAATTCAAATTTAATTCTCTACTGAAATTTATTTTTTTCTAATCTAAATTTAAAAAACAATTTCGTCTACATATTAAAATCTAAAATTTGATTTTGCCATTAGATACCCTCTAATACCTCATTACTATCAACCATTGCCATGAAATGATTATAATAAAAATCAGTACTTCAGCTCATGTATGAGATGGGGGCATATCATCATGATATAGTCCAAGTATGTGATAGGTATTGGTGTCACCCGGTCGATACATACCTATCATACACTGGGACCATATACTATGTCACCTATGAGGTTGATGTAATGGGAAGCTAAAATATACCATTTGGATGTACAGAGATAGGTTTCTCTATATTCATTCTGCAGGACCTGCGGTTACATCACCGTGCTTACCACAGGGAACGGGGTATCGCACTCTTTCACACAGCGGATTACTCGCATGGCATCCATTACTCGCATGTGCGAAAGAGCCTTAATACAGGCTCCTAACTGTACTCAAAAAATTAGAGGTTTCACATCCCTTTTTAAAAAATACATTGCACAAATACGTTAGAACCAAAATAAACTTTATGTCTGAAGATAGGCATATATAAAACAAAAATAAAATTTTACAAGTCAAATACTTCCCTAGTAAATTGGTCTGCAGGCCTTGTGGAGGTGGCCCATCCCTCTTCATGTTCACGTAGGTGTATCTGGCCAGTATAAGAGCTGCTGGCCAATCATGGCTGTACAGTGGTGGGGAAGTAACAAGGCATCTGGACGGAGATGGACGAGGCCCAGGGGTGCTTACTGGAACCCATGGTGTTCCAATTACTCTCCATTTGTATTGCTCTATTATATGTACCAATTCTGCGGGGTCTTGGGGCCATGAGAAGATATCAAGGATCGTGTTCATGGTAGACATGAACACGGGCCGATGCACTTCTGGCACACGAGAGAGGACTGGAGCCAGAGATCGGAGCATTAATTCCTCAGGGCTCTCTGATTGATTTCTATTTAGATAGTCTAGTACTCGACTATCTATGACAGCACGATTATCTGTTGGTGCTTGCAGCACAGGAGGATTCCGGCCCCGGCGTCTTGGTGCTGGACGGATCTCTGCTGGTGTTTCCTCTGGACCACTTGATGTCTGAATTTGCTGTGACATCTCTGGTGGGTTTGTTGTGGCGTCATCCGGTGATTTTGGAGTCTCTATTTGGGTCTCATCCGAATCTACCGACCCAGTTTGCTTCTCCAGATTATCAACAGTGATGTAATAAAAATTAAAAAAATTACAGTTTTTGTCAAAATTTTCTATACCCTTTTTTTTTGTTTTACCACCAATTGGTTTTTGCAGGGTCTCTCTGCTGAAAGAGTACAGGTTTTTGCTACCTTTTTTGGGGAGATATAATTTTTGGCGCATTCATTATTAGACATCATTGGGCAAGGTGAAAAAAGATTTTTTTGTTTGGCTCTGTTTTTATATATTAATGTTTTAACCCAAAGGGTAAGGTGATATGATATTTTTTTAGATCAGGTTTTCATGGACGCGGCGATACCTAATTAGTCTACTTATATTACCACAATGTGTGTATATATATATATATATATATATATATATATAAAGATGAAAGAAGGCCAGCAGCACACCACGGATTTCAGCAGAAAACGTGAAGTTTATTCACCCAGTGTCAGCAACGACGTTTCAACAGCTTGTTGCTGTCTTTCTCAAGCTATGTGCACATGTGTTACAGGCTTACAATATAAAGGTGCATCAATTAAAAATGCAATCAAAGCAATTTATCCATACAAAGATAGAAATTCATAAATGCAATAGTCCATCTTAATAAACAAAGTACATAAATAGTGTCTCAAAAGTTGCAGGATACAGTACATATAACAGGTGTCCAATAAAAATACATAATGTTTACAGTGTAGGGCAAGTACTGTAATTGCCCCTAATTAGTGCAGGTGTGTCCACTTGATCCCAAAACATAAAAAACTCACAATCAGCTGATGATCCGTATAGATCCGTATAGTGCACGACTTGGAGGGTGAGGTGGTCCATTGGAGTGGACGACGGTTCGCTGACGTTGGACACCAATCCTTTCCATTATGTGCATGGTAGGGTGATTATATGGCCAGCAATAGGGTTGATAGGACGCTGGGCCCTGGATTCCCACAGTTGTACTTCTGTGGGATTTCAGGGTATACAATGGTCCAGACCTATATTATAATCTGTAGATTCCTTATTACAGCTCATGTACCTGTTGATATCCGATCATGTGACTTAGATCACGTGACTACTGCTGGGAGGCCGATACTTACACACGGACATGCGCACACTGACCGGGAGACAGGCCTGGCCATCCTTGTTGTGGTCGTTAGTCAGTTTCTCTGCGCTCGAAGTATCGCGCGACTTTGATTTTTTCGCGCATGCGCAGAGACCGAATAGGGACGCCACTGAGATTGCGATGCCGGCTCTATACGGATCATCAGCTGATTGTGAGTTTTTTATGTTTTGGGATCAAGTGGACACACCTGCACTAATTAGGGGCAATTACAGTACACTGTAAACATTATGTATTTTTATTGCACATCTGTTATAAGTACTGTATCCTGCAACTTTTGAGACACTATTTATGTACTTTGTTTATTAAGATGGACTATTGCATTTATGAATTTCTATCTTTGTATGGATAAATTGCTTTGATTGCATTTTTAATTGATGCACCTTTATATTGTAAGCCTGTAACACATGTGCACATAGCTTGAGAAAGACAGCAACAAGCTATTGAAACGTCGCTGCTGACACTGGGTGAATAAACTTCACGTTTTCTGCTGAAATCCGTGGTGTGCTGCTGGCCTTCTTTCATCTTTGTATCGCATTGGACCCAGGTGCCGGTTCATATTGACTTGATCTGCACCCGCATCTTTTAGTGTGCTGCATCCACATTTTTCTACAGCCTATATATATATATATATATATTTTTTTTATACAAATTTGAGTTTATTAAAAAAAAAAATATTGCCCTTTTTTTCAACATTTATTTCTGTCCCACAATTGGAACTTTGAAACTTCAACTTTTGGGGGTCTGAACCCCTTTTCAATGCATTACTAAACTTCTGTATTGTAATGCATTGCCTAATCCACTAACACAGGGATGGTCAAACTGCGGCTCTACAGCAGTTGAAAAACTACAATTCCCTCCATGCCCTGCTGTAGGCTGTTAACTGTAGACAGACTTTGCATGCTGGGAGTTGTAATTTTGCTACAGCTGGCGAGCCGCATTTTGCCCATCCCTGCTAACAGGTTGCCTAGAAAACCCAGCAAGCGCCTCGATGATGAATGGCAGGGAAATTACAAGTCAAATTGGTACACCATAGACCTTTTCCTGTGTGCAGGTGCACACAGAGAGGGCTCTGAGTGTCGCCTCTGGCAACCGTGCCATAGGTTCGCCCCAGTGTAATAATAGTACATCACTTGTCAGTAAAAATAAAAATGTAATAATATATATTTACTTACGGCCGCAACTCCATGAAATCTATTAAGAACCGCAGCTGCTTGGTGTAAATGTAGGGACGTTTCTTTGCACCCTCGTCACCACTACGTGAAGTTTCCGACAACTCCCTTCTAAACTGATCACGGGTGCTGTTCCACCTTGTCTTTTCTATTTTTACTGTAAAAAAAATATATATATATATTTAGATTCTATTTTTGCAGTGCAT
Organism: Bufo bufo; assembly: GCF_905171765.1. Taxonomy (NCBI): domain Eukaryota; kingdom Metazoa; phylum Chordata; class Amphibia; order Anura; family Bufonidae; genus Bufo; species Bufo bufo. The sequence continues at coordinate 702,408,394 of NC_053389.1, forward strand.
TAGGGGGTGTCACATTCTTTGGGGTGCACTTGGTGTTGTAATATACTTTGTGGTGCACTTGATGTTGTCATAAACTTTGTGGTGAACTGGGGGGCGTCTCATACTTTGCGGTATTTTGGGGGGTGTATCATACTTTGGGGGGGCACGTACTTTGGGGTGCACTTGGTGTTGTAACATACTTTGGGGTGCACATGGTAACATTACAGGTCTACACATATCCATGTTCTTTCGCTGGACCTTGCTTGATTTCTCCCACTCCTCAGGATGCAGCTCCTTTGTTAGTTCCTCCCATGTCGCATCTTTTCGGACATGGTCATGGTATAGTTCTGACCTGGTGTCCCATAATAGGGGCCGTTCTTGTACAAGAATGATGAGCTTCTCAACATTGATGATGGCCATGATTCTCTTGCAGCCTCCTTTCTCTACTTCCTGGTCCTAGGTGCAGCCACATGTGACTGAAATGGTGTTTCCTAGAATGTTTTCAGTCCAGGGGTCCGCAAAAAACGGGATGACATACGGATGCATTTCCGTGTGCTATCTGTTTTTCACGGACCCAATGACTTTCTATGGGGCCACGGACCGCAATTTGCGGCCAAGTATAGGACATGTTCTAAAATAAAAGGAACGGACACACGGAACGGACAGCACACGGATGACAATGAAAGGCATTCCGCAATTTTTGCAGACTCATAGAAATGAATGGGTCCGTGCATTATCCGCAAAAATTGCGGAACGGACACGGAAGAAAAACACGGTCGTGTGAATGCTCCTCTATCCTGAATTCTTTTAAGCAGTCCCACATTTTTTTCCAGTTAAATTCAGAGATCCTTCTGTAGTGACATTAGCAAGTTTACTCCAAGGTAGCTTCATACTCTTGATGACAGCAGACACCCGGTCATACAAGACCTCTCCCCGTGTTTTTCCTTTAAGTGGCTCCATGGCCAAAAACTCCTCCGTTATTTCAAAACTGTCGCTAATCTCCCTCGGATAATTAAGAGATGAGCTGTGTCTTTTATGTGTGTACTTTCGTCCAGTGCTAGCTAATATAATTTACAGGACTCTGCCATATTATTTAACTTGCTGGTTATGTCTTCATCAATCAGTTCCACACGGCGAGTCACTGTCCTGCGTGATAAACTGAGTTGTCTTTGCTCTCTGGAGAAATCTGTCATGCATTCTTTCAAAAACTAGCTTTCAGAGAGGGGCTTGCTAGCTTTTGCTAATTTGAATGACAGCATAAAACTTGCTTTGGTACTTGACTCTTGAATCGCAATTTGTCTGTGAAATAAATTTTGCTGAGCTTGTAATTTAGCCATCAACTTCTAAGCTGTAGCCCCCCATTCTTGGGGCAACTGCTTGCTAACAAAGTGACGGCTGATATTATATTCTTTGAAAACCGCAACTGTTTCCTGGCATATCAGACATACAGCCATTGGTCGGACTTCGGTGAAAAAATATTTTGCTATCCACTCCTTCTTAAACACTCTGCATTCACTGATTTCGGGATTCTGCAAAGAAGTTAAAATATTCTTGGTCACACTGACAGTCAGAGGGAGGGCTGCAGATGGAGGATAAGCTCACATTCGAATTCAAGTCTTGAATTAACTTACTTTAACAACCACTGCTTCACTACTTACTGTGTAGCAGGGTAAAAGATGCAGGCCGCACAATCACCACCAGTCATCAAGTGAGATTGCGCAGTGAGAATAAAAGTCTACAAATAAAAATAGGAGCAAAAAAAGAAATAAAAATACTAAACATAACAGAAGAATAAAAAAATTAAAATAAGCAAGTGCAAATAATAGCGTGCAATCGAAGAATAAGCAGACGCCATCACAGGCACTAGTCAGAAGGCCTCAGGGGATTAAATACCTGTCAGGGAGGAGGAAGCATGGAATTCAGAAGCCGCAATCCTCAATCGCCGCCTGAACTCCACCCCGGCTTCGTCACTTCCCATCGCAGTCGCATGAACAGCTCTGCGGGCCGGATAAAGAGGTCCGCTGGGCCGTATACGGCCCGCAGTTTTCCCATCACTGTGCTAGACCCATACCTTGGTGCCTCAAACACCTCTAAAACATCTAATATACATTGCTCAAAAAAATAAAGGGAACACAAAAATAACACATCCTAGATCTGAGTTAATTAAATATTCTTCTGAAATACTTTGTTCTTTACATAGTTGAATGTGCTGACAACAAAATCACACAAAAATAAAAAAAATGGAAATCAAATTTTTCAACCTATGGAGGTCTGGATTTGGAGTCGCACTCAAAATTAAAGTGGAAAAACACACTACAGGCTGATCCAACTTTGATGTAATGTCCTTAAAACAAGTCAAAATGAGGCTCAGTAGTGTATGTGGCCTCCACGTGCCTGTATGACCTCCCTACAACGCCTGTGCATGCTCCTGATGAGGTGGCGGACGGTCTCTTGAGGGATCTCCTCCCAGACCTGGACTAAAGCATCTGCCAACTCCTGGACAGTCTGTGGTGCAACGTGACGTTGGTGGATAGAGCAAGACATGATGTCCCAGATGTGCTCAATTGGATTCAGGTCTGGGGAACGGGACATGCCAGTCCATAGCATCAATGCCTTTGTCTTGCAGGAACTGCTGACACACTCCAGCCACATGAGGTCTAGCATTGTCTTGCATTAGGAGGAACCCAGGGCCAACCGCACCAGTATATGGTCTCACAAGGGGTCTGAGGATCTCATCTCGGTACCTAATGGCAGTCAGGCTACCTCTGGCGAGCACATGGAGGGCTGTGCGGCCCTCCAAAGAAATGCCACCCCACACCATTACTGAACCAATGCCAAACCGGTCATGCTGGAGGATGTTGCAGGCAGCAGAACGTTGTCCACGGCGTCTCCAGACTCTGTCATGTCTGTCACATGTGCTCAGTGTGAACCTGCTTTCATCTGTGAAGAGCACAGGGCGCCAGTGGCGAATTTGCCAATCTTGGTGTTCTCTGGCAAATGCCAAACGTCCTGCACGGTGTTGGGCTGTAAGCTCAACCCCCACCTGTGGACGTCGGGCCCTCATATCACTCTCATGGAGTCTGTTTATGACCGTTTGAGCAGACACATGCACATTTGTGGCCTGCTGGAGGTCATTTTGCAGGGCTCTGGCAGTGCTCCTCCTGTTCCTCCTTGCACAAAGGCGGAGGTAGCGGTCCTGCTGCTGGGTTGTTGCCCTCCTACGGCCTCCGCCACGTCTCCTGATGTACTGGCCTGTCTCCTGGTAGCGCCTCCATGCTCTGGACACTACGCTGACAGACACAGCAAACCTTCTTGCCACAGCTCGCATTGATGTGCCATCCTGGATAAGCTGCACTACCTGAGCCACTTGTGTGGGTTGTAGACTCCGTCTCATGCTACCACTAGAGTGAAAGCACCGCCAGCATTCAAAAGTGACCAAAACATCAGCCAGGAAGCATAGGAACTGAGAAGTGGTCTGTGGTTACCAGCTGCAGAACCACTCCTTTATTGGGGGTGTCTTGCTAATTGCCTATAATTTCCACCTGTTGTCTATCCCATTTGCACAACAGCATGTGAAATTGATTGTCACTCAGTGTTGCTTCCTAAGTGGACAGTTTGATTTCACAGACGTGTGATTGACTTGGAGTTACATTGTGTTGTTTAAGTGTTCCCTTTATTTTTTTGAGCAGTGTATAAAGCTGAGTGTATGTATGAGTGTATGTCCGCTAAAGGAATCCGCACCGTCGCATTTACAATCACGAAATTTGGCACACAAAAACATCAGGTGTCCGGGAAGGTTTTAGACCGGGTCTCAGCTCTCTAGGAGATATTCCCAAAAAATACAAAAAAGCAAATAGAAGCTTGGTCACATGACCCTTATCAGCCAATAGAAGCTCACAGGCCCTTCTCCACATACACACAGTTTTACACCAGGTTTCCATAACAACCCAGCCATTCTTCACTGCTCTAGGTCAGCTTTAAAGGGGCAGGGCACTGTGGATGACATTGTCAAGGGAGCGGAGTGCTGTGGAGGTCACAGTTGAGGGGCAGGTAGGGTACAGTAGGACCGCACAGTGCTGCTGTCAGAGTGAGCTGTTCAAAAGGACATCCCTCTGTCTATCCAGGCCCTGCGGCTGCTGTGGAGGTCCCTGTTAAGGGGATGGGATCCTGTGAAGGTCACTGTTAAAGGGGTGGGCGCTGTGGAGGTCTCTGTTAAGAGGGCAGGGAAGGTGGAGGTCACAGTTAAGGGGACGATCTGCTATGGAGGTCAGTGTTAAGGGGTGGGGTGCTGAAGAGGTCACTGTTAAGGGGGCGGGGTGTTGTGAAGGTCACTGTTAAAGCAGAGGGCGCTGTGGATGTTATTGTTAAGTAGGCAGACTGCTGTGAAGGTCACTGTTAAAGGGGCGGGCACTGTGGAGGTCACTGTTAAGGGAGGAAGGGACTGTGGAGGCCACTATTAAAGGGGTAGTGGGGTACTGTGAGGTCACTGTTAAGGGAGTGGGGTACAGTGGAGGTCACTGTTAAGGGAGCGGGGTACTGTGGCAGTCACTGTTAAAGGGGCAGTCGCTGCGGAGGTCTCTGCTAAGGGGGCCGGGAATAGTCAGTTAACCACCTCCCGTCCGCCCATAGGATATAAACGCAGAGAAATTGAAATTTAGAAAAATGCGAATTTTTCAAAATTTTTGGTAAATTTGGGATTTTTTCATAAATAAAGGTGAAATATTTTGACTCAAATTTATGACTATCATGAAGTACAATGTGTCACGAAAAAACAATCTCTGAATGACTTGGATAAGTAAAGGCGTTCCAAAGTTATTACCACATAAAGTGAGATATGTCAGTTTTGCAAAATTAGGCCTGGTCAGGAAGGGGGCAAATGGCCCAGATGGCAAGTGGTTAAGGAGACTGTAACCTATGGTCAGTGTTAAGGGGCAGGTGCTGTAGAGGTCAATGTTAAGGGGCGGGCCCCTGTGGAGGTCAATGTCAAGGGGGTGGGGTGCTGTGGAACTCATTGTTAAAGGGGCAGGCTGCTGTGAAGGTCAAAGTTAAATAGGTGGGCTGCTGTGCAGGTCCCATTTTAAGGAGATGGGGCACTGTCAGGGGGGTCAGCGTTAAGGGGTGGTGCTGTGGAGGTCATTGTTAAGGGGGCGGGGTACTGTAGATGTCACTGTTATAGTGGATTCTGTCGATATCTTTTAACGACACACACAAACATTAAATGAAATATATAAAATATACCCAAGCGAAGCCAGGTCCTTCTTCTAGTATGCAATAAAGTGCAGATTTCTCTACAACTGGGCAACCAATTTCAAATACAGAGGCATTGTTTAACTCTGGTTAAGTAAGATTAAAGGGGTTTTCCAGGCTTGGTGACTTATCCTCAGGATAGGTCATCAATATAAGATCGGCGGGTGTCCCACACCTGGCAACCCCATGGATCAGCTGTATGAAGAGAAGGCATGCGCATGCTCATGCCGTCTTCTGTCTCTCTTCCTGCATGTTGCTGCAATGTCTATGGCATAGCCTGGAAAACCGCTTTAATCATTACCAGACCAGGCCATTTGTCCCCTTCCTGACCAGGCCAAATTTTAGAAATCTGACATGTGTCACTTTATGTGGAAAAAAAAATTGTAATGCTTTTACTTATCCAAGCCATTCAAAGACTGTTTTCTCGTGACACATTGTACATCATGGTAATGGTAAATTTCAGTCAATATTTTTTACCTTTATTTATAAAAAAATCCAAACGTTACCAAAAATCTGAAAAAATTCACTGTCTTCTAAAATTGAATCTCTGCTTTTAAAACATATAGTGATACCTCATAAAATACTCATTAATTAACATTCACCATATGTCTACTTTATGTTGGCATCATTTTGGTAATGTCATTTTTTTTTTTTTGCAGATTTTCTATTTTAATAAATTTTTTCCTGTAACACATCAAGGGTTAACAACAAAACAAACCTCAATATTTATAACCATGATTCTGCAGTTTACAGAAACACCCCATATATGGTTGTAGACTGCTGTATGGGCACATGGCAGGGCGCAGAAGGAAAGGAACGCCTATAATGGTCTTAGGGCGCTATGTTGCATTTGAAGAGACCCTGAGGTATCCCCACAGTGAAAACCCCCAAAAAGTTACCACATTTTGTAAACTACACCACCCAAGGAATTTTTTAGGGGTGTAGTGAGCACTTGACCCAACAGGCGTTTCATAGAATTTATACTTGGCTCTTAAAATGAAAAATGGTGCTTTAGCCCCAAACTTTCTTTTTCACAAAAGATAGCCAGAGAATATACCCCACAATTTGCTACCCATTTTCTCCTGAATACAGTAACACCCCAGTTGTAGTGGTAAACTGTTATTTGGGGATACGCCAGGGCTCAGAAGGGAGAGAGCAGCATCTGGATTCTTTAACATGGAATTTTCTGTCATGGTTTTTAAGAGCGATAACGTTTTATTTATTTATTTTTTGACTGAGCTGAGTGAGGACTTATTTTATTTTTGTGTATTAGCACCATTTTGGGGTACATTTGGCTTTCTAGTCCCTTTTTATCTCATTTTATGGGAGGTGAAGTCGCAAAAAAAGCAGTTTGGTGTCATTTTTCTATATATTATTTTTTTTATACCGTTACATACTCGATGGGGTAGATCATGTGATATTTTTATAGATCCGGCCATTACGGATGCAACAATACCAATTTTTTTTTTTTATGTTTTACACAATAAGAACTTTTTTCAGAAAAAAAAAATCATGTTTTTACGTTGTCATTTTCTTAAGCCTCATGCACACGACCGTTGTGTGTTTTGCGGTCCTCAAATTGTGGATCAGCAATTTGCGGAACAGCACGGACAGCCATTGAAATAACTGCCTATTCTTGTCCGCAAAACGGACAAGAATAAGACATGATATATATTTTTTGCAGACCACGGAACGGAGCAACGGATGCGGACAGCACACGGAGTGCTGTAGGCATCTTTAGTGGACACATTGAAGTGAATGGGTCCGCATGCAAGCCGCAAAAACTGCGGCTCGGATGCGGACCAAAACAACGGTCATGTGCATGAGGCATTAGAGCCATATTTATTTATTTTTTCTGGCTATGGTGTTGTGTGGAGGCTTGTTTTTTGCGGAATGAGGTGACGTTTTTATTGCTACCATTTTGGGGTACATATGTCTTTTTGATCGATTAACATTATGTTTTTTGGCAGGTGAGGTAACTAAAAAAAATTTGGGGACGTAAGAATTATTATTTTTTTTTTTTACTGTGTTCACCTGATGGGGTAAATGATGTGATATTTTTATAGAGCCTGTCGTTACGGACGCGATGATACCAAATAGGTCTATTTTATTTTCTATTTCTAACATTTTTTAAATGGCTTATTTGGGTAAAAAATTATTTTTTTTACATGTGAAACACTATTATTTTTATATTTTATTTTACACTTTGTGTCCCCCATAAGTTCATACAAGACCTCTGGGGGGGACATTTAACTTCACTTTTTCTTTTTTCACTATTGATTTCTCCTGTAACTGGGGCTGACATAGTAGCCCGTTACAGGGGAAATACACCCCCCAGAGAGGCTGTACAGCAGAATACAGCACTGTACAGCCTCAGTGCAGGGCTGATCGTGGTGTATGGAAGACCCGACAGCTCCTGCACTCCCCTGACCTCGGCGGTCACATGACCACCATGCGGGGACAGGAAGCAGCACATTGCTTCCTGATCTGTATACACAGCGCTTGTTCATCGTGATCTAGAAGGCAGGGACACCCAGGAACAGTCCCTTCTCCCTGGGTTGCCCTGTTGTCACTGACAGCTGGCCCCCCACTCGGCAGCTTCACGATTAGCGTCCAGCTGCCATCTCTGAAAGGATGTTCTAAAATGTCCGATTAGAGATAAACCCGACCGCCTGGGACGTTTATCGTCAATGGGTGGTTGGGAAATGGTTGTTAATCATGCTGACAGATGACCTTTTATCACATGTCCCAATAGGAACAATGTGTGATAAAAAAAACAACTGTAGAACTGTGAAATCTTAGCACTATAATAGCAAATGAAAATGAATTACCGTATACTCGAGTATAAGCCAACCCGAATATAAGCCGAGGCCCCTAATTTTACCCCCAAAAAATGGGAAAAATTATTGACTCGAGTATAAGACTAGGGTGGGAAATGCAGCTATAATGCAGAGTGTATGTGTATATAATGCACACACTCTACATTATATACACACATCTGCAAGAGGGTGACTCAGATTGATGGGAGTCTGACTCTGACTCCCTGTATTTAATGCAGAGTGTGTGCATTATATACACACACACTCTGCATTAACCCCTTAAGGACCTAGGACGTACCGGTACGCCCTATTTCCCGAGTCCTTAAGGACCTAGGACGTACCGGTACGCCCTATTTCCCGAGTCCTTAAGGACCGAGGACGTACCGGTACGTCCTGACTTAAAATCTGTATTCCGGCGCCCCAGGGGTTAATTGGAACGGGATTTCGGCTGAAATCATTCAGCCGGCATCCCGTAACAATGCAGGGGGGGGTCATTTGACCCCCCCGTATCGGCGATCGCAGCAAACCGCAGGTCAATTCAGACCTGCGGTTTGCTGCGCTTTTTGCAGTTTCTGATCGCCGCGGTCCCTGACCGCGGGGATCAGAAACTTTAGAGTGGCTAAAATCATTATTTTTCACCCCCCCCTGCACCCCTGCACGATTTTATGCCGGAGGGTGGTGCGGGGGGGGTGTCGCAGGCGGTGGGGGCGTTGCGGGAGGCGGGCGGTGCGGCAGGCGGGATCGCGATCCCCCGCCCGCCTCCCCATGAACGATCGTTGGCTTCTAGTGGGTATACCAGGGTGCCAGCACATTGCTGGCACCCTGGTATAAACGGCTGACATCTGTGAAGATGTCAGCCGTTTAACCCTTTCCATACCGCGGTCCGTACGGACCGCTGTATGGAAAAAGTTAACTGTCATCGGTCAGGGAGCTCCCTCCCTCTCCATCGGGGGGCTGCTGTGGCTTTGCAGCCCCCCGATGGAGAGGGAGAGAGCCCCCAGAGAGCCCCCCTCAGCCCCGTGCTTACCCTTCCCCGTCTGCGAAGTTCTGAGCAGACGGGGAGGGTTCCCATGGCAACAGGACGCCTGCTCAGGCGTCCTGCTGTCCATGGTGCTGAACAGATCTATGCTAAAAGCACAGATCTGTTCAGTGTAAGTAAAATACAGTACAGAACAATATATATTGTTCTGTACTGTATTATACAGACACCAGACCCACTGGATCTTCAAGAACCAAGTGGGTCTGGGTCACAAAAATGTAAAAAAAAAGTGAAAAAAGTTAAGATAAAAAAAAAAACATTTATCACTGAATAAAAATTAAAAAAATAAAATAAACTACACATATTAGGTATCGCCGCGTCCGTAACGACCTGATCTATAAAATGGTCATGTTACTTTCCCCGCACGGTGAACGCCATAAAAATAAAAAAATAAAAACTATGAGAAAATTGAAATTTTGCACACCTTACTTCCCAAAAAAAGTAATAAAAGTGATCAAAAAAGTCGCATGTACGCCAAAATAGTACCAATCAAACCGTCATCTCATCCCGCAAAAAATGAGACCCTACTCAAGATAATCGCCCAAAAGCTGAAAAAACTATGGCTCTTAGACTATGGAGACACTAAAACATGATTTTTTTTTTTTCAAAAATGAACTCATTCTGTAAAACTTACATAAATAAAAAAAAAGTATACATATTAGGTATCGCCGCGTCCGTATCGACCGGCTCTATAAAAATATCACATGACCTAACCCCTCAGATGACCACCGTAAAAAAATAAAAATAAAAACAGTGTAAAAAAAGCCATTTTTTGCCATCTTACGTCACAAAAAGTGTAATAGCAAGCGATCAAAAAATCATATGCACCCCAAAATAGTGCCAATCAAACCGTCATCTCATCCCGCAAAAAATGAGACCCTACTCAAGATAATCGCCCAAAAACTGAAAAAAACTATGGCTCTTAGAATATGGAGACACTAAAACATTTTTTTGGTTTTAAAAATGAAGTTATTGTATAAAACTTACATAAATAAAAAAAAATGTATACATATTAGGTATCGCCGCGTCCGCGACAACCTGCTCTATAAAAATACCACATAATCTAACCTGTCAGATGAATGTTGTAAATAACAAAAAAAAAAAACGTGCCAAAAAAGCTATTTCTTGTTACCTTGCTGCACAAAAAGTGTAATATAGAGCAACCAAAAATCATATGTACCCTAAACTAGTACCAACAAAACTGCCACCCTATCCCGTAGTTTCTAAAATGGGGTCACTTTTTTGGAGTTTCTACTCTAGGGGTGCATCAGGGGGGCTTCAAATGGGACATGGTGTCAAAAAAAAACAGTCCAGCAAAACCTGCCTTCCAAAAACCGTATGGAATTCCTTTCCTTCTGCGCCCTGCCGTGTGCCCGTACAGCGGTTTACGACCACATATGGGGTGTTTCTGTAAACTACAGAATTAGGGCCATAAATATTGAGTTTTGTTTGGCTGTTAACCCTTGCTTTGTAACTGGAAAAAAAATATTAAAATGGAAAATCTGCCAAAAATGTGAAATTTTGAAATTGTGTCTCTATTTTCCATTAAATCTTGTGCAACACCTAAAGGGTTAACAAAGTTTGTAAAATCAGTTTTGAATAGCTTGAGGGGTGTAGTTTCTTAGATGGGGTCACTTTTATGGAGTTTCTACTCTAGGGGTGCATCAGGGGGGCTTCAAATGGGACATGGTGTCAAAAAACCAGTCCAGCAAAATCTGGCTTCCAAAAACCAAACCGCGCACCTTTCACTCTACGCCCTACTGTGTGCCCGTACAGTAGTTTACGGCCACATATGGGGTGTTTCTGTAAACGGCAGAGTCAGGGCAATAAAGATACAATCTTGTTTGGCTGTTAACCCTTGCTTTGTTAGTGGAAAAAATGGGTTAAAATTGAAAATTAGGCAAAAAAATGAAATTCTCAAATTTCATCCCCATTTGCCAATAACTCTTGTGCAACACCTAAAGGGTTAACGACGTATGTAAAATCAGTTTTGAATACCTTGAGGGGTGTAGTTTCTTAGATGGGGTCACTTTTAGGGAGTTTCTCCTCTTGGGGTGCATCAGGGGGCTTCAAATGGGACATGGTGTCAAAAAACCAGTCCATAAAAATCAGCCTTCCAAAAACCATATGGTGCACCTTTCACTCTACGCCCCGCTGTGTGGCCGTACAGTAGTTTACGGCCACATATGGGGTGTTTCTGTAAACGGCAGAGTCAGGGCAATAAAGATACAATCTTGTTTGGCTGTTAACCCTTGCTTTGTTAGTGGAAAAAATGGGTTAAAATTGAAAATTAGGCAAAAAAATGAAATTCTCAAATTTCATCCCCATTTGCCAATAACTCTTGTGCAACACCTAAAGGGTTAACGACGTATGTAAAATCAGTTTTGAATACCTTGAGGGGTGTAGTTTCTTAGATGGGGTCACTTTTAGGGAGTTTCTCCTCTTGGGGTGCATCAGGGGGCTTCAAATGGGACATGGTGTCAAAAAACCAGTCCATAAAAATCAGCCTTCCAAAAACCATATGGTGCACCTTTCACTCTACGCCCCGCTGTGTGGCCGTACAGTAGTTTACGGCCACATATTGGGTGTTTCTGTAAACGGCAGAGTCAGGGCAATAAAGATACAGTCTTGTTTGGCTGTTAACCCTTGGTTTGTTAGTGGAAAAAATGGGTTAAAATGAAAATTTGACAAAAATATGAAATTCTCAAATTTCCTCCCCATTTGCCAATAACTCTTGTGCAACACCTAAAGGGTTAACAATGTATGCAAAATCAGTTTTGAATACCTTGAGGGGTGTAGTTTCTTAGATGGGGTCATTTTTGGGTGGTTTCTATTATGTAAGCCTCGCAAAGTGACTTCAGACCTGAACTGGTCGCTAAAAATTGAGTTTTTGTAAATTTCTGAAAAATTTCAAGATTTGCTTCTAAACTTCTAAGCCTTATAACATCCCCAAAAAATAAAATATCATTCCCAAAACAATTCAAGCATGAAGTAGACATATGGGGAATGTAAAGTCATCACAATTTTTGGGGGTATTACTATGTATTACAGAGGTAGAGAAACTGAAAATTTGAAATTTGCTAATTTTTCAAAATTTACGGTAAAAATTGTATTTTTTTATGCAAAAAAATTAACTTTTTTGACCCAATTTTAGCAGTGTCATGAAGTACAATATGTGACGAAAAAACAATCTCAGAACGGCCTGGGTAAGTCAAAGCGTTTTAAAGTTATGAGCACTTAAAGTGACACTGGTCAGATTTGCAAAAAATGGCCTGGTCCTTAAGGTGAAAATGAGCCTGGTCCTTAAGGTGAAAATGAGCCCGGTCCTTAAGGGGTTAAATACAGGGCGGGGAGGCTGTGCAGGGGCCGGTACTTACTGCCGGTGTAAATCTCGCGGTCTGCTCCCAGTGTAAATCTCGCGGCCCGTGTGTCTCGCGAGATTTACACTGGGAGCTTAAAGGGACACTGACAGGCCTTCTGAGCATAATTAGCTCTTTATATGCCCCCCTAGGTCTTATAATAAGTTTCCAATTCATATAAGTATTATCCCTGTGCGCATTATAAAACGTTAAAAATAATCTTTATAATCACCTGTCCTTTCTGCCCAAGGGGCGTTCTTTGTGCCGCATTTGTGCCCAGCCGCGTCCCAACTGCCGGATCCTTAGACACCCCCATCTCATTAGTATTCACTTCGCTGGGCGGTATTTTCCTGTCCCCGACATTTGGAGATCCTGCGCATGCGCCCGGCACCCTCGCTCGCCGGGATCACATTGCGCCAAGTGAATACTAATGAAATGGGCATGTCTAAGGATCCGGGCAATGTAAGTTGCAATAATACAGACCTAGACTCGAGTATAAAACGAGGGGGCTTTTTGAGCACAAAAATATGTGCCAAAAAACTCGTCTTATACTCGAGTATATACGGTAAATAAATAATTGGACTTCTGCTTAGGCAAAAAAAAACTTCCCAATGAATCATTACAATGGGAAACTTTGTTATTCACTAAATGTACCCATTATTTCAGAGGAGTTGATGTAATTAGTTCTACATCCAGCATCAGCCAGGCCCAGCAGAGGATCCTTTGACGCCCGCATAGTGAGCCCCAAAGGGCCAGGGAAAAAAAACATTTGGAGCTGCCTTCAGAGTCAATCAATTGCCACTAGAGTATGTTTCTTTAAATTAAAAGCTATTAGACTTTATTAATGACATTGGGGGTTGGGCCTCCAATTAATTAATATAATTCCTCTGGTGGGCCCAGGGTACTCCAGTCCGACACTGTCTATATCTGTAACTGTCATGGATGAACAAAGGTTAGCGGATTTAGACACAGTATCTGGCTTTGGAGGACGCAACACAAATATATAATCCATGAAAGACTCATTTATTTTCAGAGTACTATGCAATGCCTAATTTCACTGTGATACTAGAATCGAAGGCTTACTCCTGTGTTCCTTCACAGATTACAGCTGATTCCTGGGGGCAAAAGCAAACCCAAGGATGCTGGGTTTGCACAGAATCTAAATCTTGTCCATCACCAGGCTCCACAGACAATGCAGTCCTCTGTTATCAATGCACAGAGGTAGGGACCAGGATGACAGGGGAGATGATCACTGTCAGCTGGATCACGCCCACTGCACCCTTGATCTGCACAACCATCCAGGAGCCTGTCACATCCACTTGTGCCTTACATACACAACCATGTGGCAGGCTAAGGGCCATAACTAAACTCATTCCAAATTAGCTTGTTTGGCAAGTTTAGTCCCTTCTGGAGAACAAATGATTTGCTAGGTTTCCTTGCAGTTATCTTTAACCTTAAAGTCTCCAACTGTTGCAAAACCACAAATCGCTGCATACCATGACAACCTCATGCTAGGGGTTTTGCAATACCTGTTGCCAGTGTTGAAGAAGAAATAATTCTTGGAGCCCAACCCCCATATCATCAATAAAAATGTAATACGTTTTGAATCTAAGAAATAGACCCTAGTGGCAAGTGATTAGCTCCACGTGGGATTTTTCTCCTGGATGTGTGAGGCCCACTATGGCTTCAGAGACTAGGCCCAACAGAGGATCCAATCTCACCCAGTCTGTTGCAGAACTGAAACTCACAGCATACCATGACAGTCTCAGGCTGGGATTTGTAGTTTTGCTACACCTGAGAAGTTGCAATACCAAAATAATTTTATTAAAGGAACATTAAATTGTCATTGCAATCTTTTGGGACCGGTGGTATGACTAAGGACAGAATATATTTCTAGAAGGTGAGGACATGAGTAATCTGTAATTCGATGGAGACATTTCCTCACAAACAGGGTGGTACAGGTATGTCCATGGGTCCCCCTACAATACAAATAGTGTAGAGAACGGTCTCATTTTGTCCCCTTACAACGGGATAGGTCTCCCCAGCCTAATATCCACAGTATTATGGGGTGCTAAAATGAACCCATTGCCATACCATCCTGTGCAGGGTATGATTTATTGTGCTTGTGTGGGGACTGGGTGTGGTATGGAAGGGTAGCTGTGGATTTCAAATACTGACGGAAATGATACGACCATGTAAACAGCTCTATTCATTAACATTAGCAGCGGATTGCAGTACATAAAAACCGCCCATATACAGATTGCAAATACGCTCATGTGAAAGTGGACTTAGGGTGTGTTCACACGACGGATTTAGGAAACACACTGAAAATAATCAGTGCGGAATATGGGTTTTGGGTGCAGTTTTAGGTGAATATTTTTCAGCTTCCCATTAATTTCAATGGGAGAATCAGTGCGGATTCACTGCCAAAATACAGCACGCTGCTTCTTTTTTCCATGCTGCTTTTTCTACCTTCCATTGAAATGAATGGGAGTTCTTTTAGAGGTGTTTTTTGTCGCAGATTCTGCATGAAAAACGGCACAAAAAACATCTTGTGAATGGCTTGGGAGGTATGAAATTAGCATGTTGCAAGTTATTTTAATATGGCAATACAGGAATTTACAACACACTGCATCGGCTTCACATAAGGAAGCTGTAAACATGGATATACAGTCAAAGAATAAAACTGCATTTTGAGGTTAGTGTCTGTGAAATCGGTTTGACAGGATCCTTGCATCACTACTTCTGCTGCTGTGGAAATATTCTTCTCTGCTACAGTATGTCTCGGTTTGTGGCTTCCGCCTTGCCTCCATTCTCCGCTGAAGCCTTAAAGGGGTTGTCCACCTTTTAGTTACTGATGACCTAACACCTGCCACCCCTCAGATCCGTTTTTTCGTGGAAGCTGCCAAATAAAAACACAGTAGATGGACCCGGTAGCTGCAGGATCCATCCACTGTGCAGTTGCTGTGCCGGTGTTCTTCAGTGTAGTTGCTGTGCCGGTGGCCAGCAGTACGTCAGCAAGGTCAATACACAGTGGTCAGATCCTTCTTCTATCCACTGTCTTGTTTTCATCAGTGGCAAATGGCAAATACAGCTGATTGATGGGAGTGTTGGACACCACACAATCTGATATTGATGACCTATCTGGAGGATAGGTTATCAGTGTCTAAAAGGTGGACAACCCATTTAAAATCCCTTAACACAAAATGTTGTACATGTACAAGATTTGCATATGTGGGTCATTTATTAAACAGAAATACGCTTATATTAAGTTTATTTCTGGTGCAGATTGTGATGCAAAACTGGTTTGCACCGCAATCTGCGACTTTTCCCTGCTCGCGCCAGGTCTAAAAAGGGGGCGTGGTTTGGTAATGGTTTAAGAGTAGAAAATGGTCTAAATGTAAGACAGCTAGGAAGCTGTCATACATTAAGGAGCAGCGGTGGATCCGCCAAAGTTATGTAGAGACCGGAACCTCTACATAACTTCGGCGGATCCACCGCCAGTGCCAGCGCAGGGCCTTATTAAGACCGTGTGAATCCTGTATTGTGGTGCAGACCCATTGACTTGACGATCCGCAAAACATGGCAAACGATAGGACATGTCTAATCTTTTGTGGTGCAGAAGCAAGGACCGGAAAGCCCGTGGAAGCGATTCAGGATGTTTCCGATCTGTGCCTCAGCTACGCAAAAGATAGGACATATCCAATCTTTTGCTGTATTTTGCTAATTGTGGACCCATTCAATCTGCAGCAGAGAGTTTAGGCCTCTTTCACACTTGCGTTGTTGGGATCCGGCATGCACTTCCGTTGCCGGAGGTGCCTGCCGGATCCGTAACAACGCAAGTGTACTGAAAGCATTTGAAGACGGAACCGTCTTCCAAATGCTTTCAGTGTTACTATGGCACCCAGGACGCTATTAAAGTCCTGGTTGCCATAGTAGGAGCGGGGAGCGGGGGAGCGGTATACTTACAGTCCGTGCGGCTCCCCGGGCGCTCCAGAATGACGTCAGAGCGCCCCATGCGCATGGATGACGTGATCCATGTGATCACGTGATCCATGCGCTTGGGGCGCCCTGACGTCACTCTGGAGCGCCCGGGGAGCCGCACGGACGGTAAGTATGCTGCTCCCCTGCTCCCCGCTACACTTACCATGGCTGTCAGGACTTTAGCGTCCCGGCAGCCATGGTAACTATTCAGAAAAAGCTAAACGTCGGGTCCGGCAATGCGCCGAAACGACGTTTAGCTTAAGGCCGGATCCGGATCAATGCCTTTCAATGGGCATTGATCCCGGATCCGGCCTTGCGGCAAGTCTTCAGGATTTTTGGCCGGAGCAAAAAGCGCAGCATGCTGCAGTATTTTCTCCGGCCAAAAAACGTTCCGTACCGGAACTGAAGACATCCTGATGCATCCTGAACGGATTTCTCTCTATTCAGAATGCATTAGGATAATCCTGATCAGTATTCTTCCGGCATAGAGTCCCGACGACGGAACTCTATGCCGGAAGACAATAACGCAAGTGTGAAAGAGCCCTTACACGGCCGGTGCCCGTGTATTGCAGACCGTACCACAGCCATATGGTCATCTGAATGAGCCATAGTAACAAAACCAAAAAATCAATGGTATAATTGTGAATTTTTATTTCAATTTCACCACATAAAAAATACAGTACATACAGTACACCCCATAAAGATACAGTAAATTAAATTGTGCCATTAAAGATACAACTTGTCGCACAAAAAAATATAAACCCTCATATGGCTATGTGAACTGAAAATTTTAAAAAAGTCAGGGCAGGGAAGAAGAAACAAAAATTGGCAAGGTCCTTACAGGGTTAATAAATTAGGCATTTCTGAATGTGGCAATACCAATGATGTTCATTTTTATTTATTTTTTTGCCTATTTACTTTTATATGTAAAATAGGAAAAAGATGGTGATTAGAATTTCCATTCTTTTTGATTTATGATTATATTTTTTTTTACTTTTTTTTTTTTACTTAATTTTTAGTTTCCTAGGGGATTTGAACATGCAATCATTAGATCGCGTATACTAAAGACTGCAATAGTTTATTACTGAAGTTTATGGCAAAATAGAATCGATAGGGCTTAACAGGAGCTTTACTATGGCTCCTGGGTGCCACAGCAACCAAACAGCTCCCATGATTTTTCATGGGGGAGCTGTTCGGACATAGGAAGCAGCCCCATCCTCATATGAGTCTCCCATTATGGACACTGCCAGCAGATGATGCTGTCTAAAACAGGAGGCACCCACTGGTTATGGCTGTCCTTTGTAATATCACTTCCTGTCAGGGTTCTTCAGCTTCTAGATCAGGCATCCTCAAACTGCGGCCCTCCAGCTGTTGTAGAACTATAACTCCCACAATGCCCTGCTGTAGGCTGATACCTGTAGGCTGTTCGGGCATACTGGGAGTTGTAGTTTTGCAACAGCTGGAGGGCCGCAGTTTGAGGACGCCTGTTCTAGATACTTGATGACCTACCTTCGGGATATGTCGTCAAAATCAGATTGGTGGAGAATCTGTTGCCCAGCACCTCCACTGATCAGCTGTTTGCATCAGTCACAGACGACAGAAGGCTCTGTCTACTGTGTAGAGGCCATGCCGGTGTACTGCAACTCACCTCCCATTAAAGTGAATGGCATTGTATACTTCTGTCTTTAGACATGGAGGGCCTGTATGCGGGTAAGGTAAGTACAGTATTTGACTGCATAGCTTGCAACATTGCACGTTACACATCTCGTGCACTTACAGATGGATCAATAAATCTCTGAAGTGCAATTATCATTGTGCTGTCTTGGATTGCTCTTGTATGTTGACCTGAGGGTGTGGAACAGGCCTTCCTGAGGAGCAGAGAAGACACTGCAGTTTCTTCCGGCGTAACACGTGCCGCCGTCTCCCCGCACACTGACCGCCCCCTCCGGAGCTCAGTTGTGCCTCCGCCTGCCACCGCCCGCCGTTACTTACCAGGGATCGCAGGTTAGTGGGGAACCACCAGAGGGAAGGATCCAGCATGTCGATCTGCAGGCTTCCCATCAGAGACAGGGATCCTCCTCTCTCCGGTGGTGCTGTCATGGGCGATAGGAAAAAGTTAGTAATATACAATATTTATTGTTTTCATATTTCTTACAAGTTAACTATCTTTTTCAAAAATGATCTTAAGGCACCTTTCACAGGAGCGAGTTTTCCGTGCGGATGCGATGCTTAGAGTGAACGCATAGCACTCGCACTGAATCCTGGCCCGTTCATTTCAATGGCTCTGTGCACATGAGCGTTTTTTCACACATAATTTCTGTGTTAAGTGAGAATTGCAGCATGTTCTATAGGCTACATGCACACGACCGTTTTGTTTTTTGCGGTACGCAAACCGCGGATGGCGTCCGTGTGCGTTCCGCAATTTGCGGAATGGCACGGACAGCCTTTAATATAACTCCATATTCCTGTCCGCAAAGCGCGGACAAGAATAGGACAGGTTATATTTTTTTGTGGGGCCACGGAATGGAGCAACAGATGCGGACAGCACTCGGAGTGCTGTCCGCATCTTTTGCAGCCCCATTGAAGTGAAAACAACGGCCGTGTGCATGAGGCCATATTCTGCGTTTTTTCACGCAGCCCTGAGCCTTATAGAAGTGAATGGGGCTTCAGTAAAAAATGCATTGCTATGAGATGAAAAACTGAAACACTGAATGCAAATGCAGACCAAACTGACTGAACTTGCATCTGGAATTTCTAACAGGTCTCCCTTAGGCCCCTTTCACACGGGCGAGTATTCCTCGCGGATGCGATGCGTGAGTTGAACGCATTGCACCCGCACTGAATACCGACCCATTCATTTCTATGGGGCTGTTCACATGAGCGGTGATTTTCACGCATCACTTGTGCGTTGCGTTAAAATCGCAGCATGCTCTATATTCTGCGTTTTTCACGCAACGCAGGCTCCATAGAAGTGAATGGGGTTGCGTGAAAATCGCAAGCACCCGCAAGCAAGTGCGGATGCGGTGCGATTTTAACGCACGGTTGCTAGGAGACGATCGGGATGGAGACCCGATCATTATTATTTTCCCTTATAACATGATTATAAGGGAAAATAATAGCATTCTGAATACAGAATGCATAGTAAAATAGCGCTGGAGGGGTTAAAATAATAATAATAATAATTTAACTCACCTTAGTCCACTTGCTCGCGCAGCCCGGCATCTCCTTCTGTCTCCTTTGCTGAACAGGACCTGTGGTGACGTCATTCCGGTCATCACATGATCCATCACATGATCTTTTACCATGGTAATGGATCATGTGATGACCGGAGTGACGTCACCACAGGTCCTGTTCAGCAAAGGAGACAGAAGGAGATGCCGGGCTCCGCGATCAAGTGGACTAAGGTGAGTTAAAAAAAAAATTTTTAACCCCTCCAGCGCTATTTTACTATGCATTCTGTATTCAGAATGCTATTATTTTCCCTTATAACCATGTTATAAGGTAAACTAATACAATCTACACAACCCCAATCCCAAGCCCGAACTTCTGTGAAGAAGTTCGGGTTTAGGTACCAAACATGCACGATTTTTCTCACGCGAGTGCAAAACGCATTACAATGTTTTGCACTCGCGCGGAAAAATTGCGCGTGTTCCCGCAATGCACCCGCACCTTTTCCCGCAACGCCCGTCTGAAAGAGGCCTTAGGTCTCTTTCACACTGGCGTCGCGTGTGAGGGCCAGATAGGATGCGAGCGCGTCGCGGGAAAATCGTGCGATTTTATATGCGATTGCGTGGCGTTCTTCAGTTTTTTCCGTGCGAGTGCAATGCATTTTGCACACATATGAGAAAAAACTGAATGGGGTACCCAGACCTAAACCCGGACTTCTTCACTGAAGTTCGGGTTTGGGATAGGTATTCTGTAGATTTTAATATTTTCTCTTATAACATGGTTATAAGGGAAAATAATATCATTCTTAAAGGGATTCTGTCATCAGAAATGAGCCCTATAAGCTAAACATATGGCGATGTCCCTTGTAAAACACTGAATCCTAAAGTGAGTTTATCAAATGCCCCTGTGGCTCTATATTCATAAAAAAGCGGTTTATATCAACTGTCAATCACTTCAAAATGTGTCCAAGGGGACGTCTCATGGTGAAAGGTGCCCAGCGCCGCCTTCTGAGCTGAAATCGCCGCCCTCCCTTTCATTCGATCCGCCTACCTCAGGTGACTAAGCTTCCTTGTGCCCAGCCGTGCTCAGCCACGCCCGCCTGTGAAGGAGCCCAGCACCGCCTATGTCTCCTCCTTTCATCAACGATAGATAGCCGCGAGCTCGCGCATGCGCAGTTCTTTCCCTGAGGCTGATGCCAGCACAGGGAAGGAACACTATACCGGCACTGCGCATCGCGAGATTACGGCTATCTATCGTTGATGAAAGGAGGAGACATAGGCGGTGCTGGGCTCCTTCACAGGCGGGCGTGGCTGAGCACGGCTGGGCACAAGGAAGCTTAGTCACCTGAGGTAGGCGGATCGAATGAAAGGGAGGGCGGCGATTTCAGCTCAGAAGGCGGCGCTGGGCACCTAAACGAGATGGCTGCAGCCGGGCACCTTTCACCATGAGACGTCCCCTTGGACACATTTTGAAGTGATTGACAGGTGATATAAACCGCTTTTTTATGAATATAGAGCCACAGGGGCATTTGATAAACTCACTTTAGGATTCAGTGTTTTACAAGGGACATCGCCATATGTTTAGCTTATAGGGCTCATTTCTGATGACAGAATCCCTTTAATACAGAATGCTAAGTAAATTAGGGATGGATCATGCGATGAGCGCAGTGACGTCACCAAAGGTCCTTTTCTCCCAGGTCCTCAAAGAAGAAGAAAGAAGACAAGCCGGGCTGCGCGAACAAGTGGATGAGGTGAGTTAAATTTTTTATTCCCTCCATCCCTAATTTACTTAGCATTCTGTATGAAGAATGCTATTATTTTCCCTTATAACCATGTTATAAGGGAAAATTATAAAGATCGGGTCCCCATCCCGATCGTCTCCTAGCAACCATGCGTGAAAATCGCACCACATCTGCACTTGCTTGCGATTTTCACCCAGCCCCATTCACTTCTATGGGGCCTGAGTTGCGTGAAAAACGCACAATATAGAGCTTGCTGCGATTTTCCCACAACGCAGAAGTGATGCGTGAAAATCACCGCTCATGTACACAGACCCATATTAGTGAATGGGTCCGGATTCAGTGCGGGTGCAATGCGTTCACCTCACGCATTGCACCCGCGCGAAATTCTGACCCGTGTGAAAGGGGCCTTAGTGTTTAGCGAACTTGTGTTTTCAAGTTCGGCGTACAAGGTTTGGGTTATCTAAGAATTCTGTTTTGGATTCCGCTACCACGGACCATAACTAATGGTCCGTGGTAGCGGAATCCATAACGGAATAGTTAGATAACCCAAACCTTGTACGCCGAACTTGAAAACACAAGTTCACTCAACACTAGTCTCCCTCACTGGAAGGATCATACCTGCTCCGCACTGGTTCCTGTGTCGCCATCTTCCGGTCCAGGGTGGGCATGGTCACCTGCTCCCCTCCAGCCAATCAAAGGCTTAGACAGAGATACGTTCACAAGGCTACCTGCATGTAGAAAACCTGCACCAAAATGACATTTAAAAAAATGCAAGTTTATGTTAACAAGCCCACGGAAGTCTATGGAGAAAACCACGATACCTAAGTTACAGATTGGCGCTTTGCGGATTTTAAAATCCCCACAACGGGTCAATTTCCATGTGTAAAAAACATACAAAGTGTACATGAGATGTGGCAGATTTCACTGACTTTGCTGGTACTGTACTACTCTGCCATAGAGGAAAACCGTACATAAGGGCTCGTTCACACAAACTTATTTTGCGTTCCGTATACGGGCCGTTTTCTGCGTTCCGCATACGGTCTGTATACAGAGCCATTCATTTCAACGGGTCCGCAAAAGATACGGACAGCACTCTGTGTGCTGTCCGCATCCGTTCCGTGGCCTTGCAAAAATTATGAGTCCTGTCCTATACTTGTCCGTTTTGCTGACAATAGGCATTTCTACAATGGGCCTCCTGTTCCGCAAATTGCGGAAAGCACATGGGCGGCATCTGTTTTTTGCGGATCAACAATTTGTGGACTACAAAAAACAGCACGGTCGTGTGAACGAGCCCTTATCCGCATGGTGTGCAGGAAGCCGAAAGGGAGAGATCTATCATGACCCCCACTTCTACACCTAAATATCCCCCACGCCACTAGATGATGGGCTCAATTTACGATGAAGTATACGCCATAAACTAAAAGCACCCTCCGCCATCTGTGCATCTAGTATGAAGTCTATGCCAGCTTGTAGAGTAAACAATGATAAATCTGACAGGGCCGATGACCCCACCCATGCTACGCTCCCCTTTCTGAATATGGGGGGGGGGGAATGCCATTTGTGCCAGTTACAAACCTGAGATTAGCAACTTTTTTATACCAGTTTCCTGTTGTAGGAGGATGATAACACTCATTAGGGTCCATTCACACGTCCGTTGTTTCTTTCCTGATCTGTTCCGTTTTTTGTGGAACAGATCTTGACCCATTCATTTTCAATGGGTCCTGAAAAAAAATCAGACATTGAGCTGTCCGTTTTTTTTCAGGACCCATTGAAAATGAATGGGTCCAGATCTGTTCCACAAAAAACGGAACAGATCAGGAAAGAAACAACGGACGTGTGAATGGACCCTAATTAAAAGTCGTGTGGCGTAAAATAGTAGCAAAGTATTGTCGCATGGGCGTTTTTACATCAAGTATGGCAGATGGACGGGATAGGGGTGGCGTGGTGGGGTCGAAACTCCTACACCGGCAAATTTACTACTTTTTCACAGGTGAAAAAGTAGACAAAAAACGACTGCCATATATGCACCTAATTTATGATGAGGAGACGCCTCACTAGCTGTATACTACTGCAACCGACGTAAAAAGCCGTCTTAGTAACTGACCCCCAGTGGGTTGTCCTCTAGAAGAGGCGCTGCCCATGGGACCACCAGGAATCTTGGTATTACTAGAGACTGGCATTTCAGGGGTGCACGGCTCCTAATAAACTTGTGCCATCTTTCTGTTGTCCCTGTGGCAGCAATGACATGTCACCAGTCAGGAGCTCTAGTGTAACGGGACCCGAACGGTCCATGGCGATTATACAGGGTCATTTAGGGCAATGCTCCGGAGCGGATAAACCCGTGCATGTGGCTGGCCGGGCGGTTCCGGTAGGAGCTGAGCCGCCCGCACAGACACCACACCGGCGTCCTCCAGGAAGAGCACCTGGGCGGACGGCCATGTCCCGCACCCCGCCCTGCCTGACAGGTTGGCCGCCTCCCCATAAGGGGCTGGTTATGGCTGAGGAGGAAGTCAGGGCAGGAGGTGGAGTGTCCCGTCTGCGAACACACGGACCCGCTCCTAGACTGCAGCGGTGATAATAACAGTGAGGAGCCGGCCCGGGAGATGAGCACCGGCCACCGGCACAGGTGAGAGGGCGGCGGCGGCGGGGAGCGTGCTGACAGGGAACTTTCTGCAGTCATCCCAATGTGTGATATGTGTACATATATGTGTGTGTGTGTGTGATATGTGTACATATATATGTGTGTGTGTGTGTGTGTGTGATATGTGTACATATATATATGTGTGTGTGTGTGATATGTGTACATATATATATGTGTGTGTGTGTGATATATGTATCTGTGTGGATGTGTATCTTCTATCCATAGTTAATGTCTGTGTATGGACACTATTATAGGTTTGTGTGTAGTTTATTATGTGCTTGTGCATATAGTATAAACACTATACTGTACTATATATAATATATAATTAATAAATATATATACAGCGAACCCAGAAAGGGACGTCCGTCCGTCCCCCAAATCTCTGCAGGACTTAATTATTTCATAAAACAAATTCAGAAGATGAACTAAAGAAATATAAACGTACCGTGTGTGTGTATGTGTGTGTATATGTATGTATATATATATATACACACGGTACGTTTATATTTCTTTAGTTCATCTTCTGAATTAGTTTTATGAAATAAGTCCTGCGGAGATTTGGGGGGCGGACGGACGTCCCTTTCTGGGTTCGCTGTAAGGACAGCCACATGATGAATTGTTAACGTTGATTAAATCCTCTTCCTGAGAATTGATGTGACGGTCGCTCCATATGTCATATCAATGATCTTCAAGCTGTGGCTCTCTTGCAAAACTACAACTCCCAGCATGCTCTGCCGGGTGCAGCAGCCCCTACGAGGCTTTCCCAGCAGGTAGGTGGCGAGGTGTCTGGCGCAATCTCCCCGCCGTTCAGTGTGGATTTAACGTGTTCCTTTTGAGGATTACCAGGAGTCCTATCGGCATGTTGAAAAGTATCCATGTATGAAGCCCCCCATAATGACTATGGGGTCCCAGTGTTGTGCTGTATGGAGTAGTTTTCGGATTGTTTTTTGGCCATTGCACCTGGTCATGGGTCACTATGGCAAAAAAAAAAGTCATTCCACACGTTCTGAAAGTCTCTTTGGAGATATTCCAGGATGTTTTGTCCATTTAGATTCCCGAGTCAGCCTGACAGCATAGTATGTAATGTGCGTGGCGGTGTGACACATGGAGAAGACGCGCTCCTTCTGCGTACAGTAGTTATTATGTGTCACAGGACGGTAATCTGCTCGGAGGATAATGTGATACGGCCGCATTCATCATCTGCCAGGGTTGTCGTACCTGTCGTGCTGATCACTGCTCGTAAAGAACAGATCTGCCATATCGTCCTCCTGATGAGTCCGCGCTCTTTATGTATGTACCAGATCACCAGTGGTCATAGCAGGTCCAGGACTCGTCTAGTTCCCTGCAAGGAGCAAAGCCCCCATCCGGTCGAAAAACACAAGGGTTATGTCACAAATGTCCCGCTGTGTATGAGGACACCTGAGCAGAGTACAGAGAAAGCTTTGACAACCGGGCCGCAGGGGCAATATGTGAGTGTTGGTGGGCTGATGGGGTAGTAGTAGTTTTACTCAGCAGAGGTCCCTGGGCCGGCGTGCAGTGAAGGGAAGGACAGCACCAGTTCCTTTGGGGCACACTCTGGTGTCCAGGGATTCCTGCCAGATGGTGGTTGAGGTGTCCTTGGTGGGAATGGGGTTTTATGTGCCTTGGAGGCAGGGTCCCTGGTGTTCGTGACGCCAGCACCGTTAGGTGCAAAAGAAGGTGGTAGAAAGGATGAGGAGTCAATGGTTGTAAACAATGGAACTGTTAGGCTACTTTCACACCTGCGTTCGGGGCTCCGCTTGTGAGCTCTGTTTGAAGGGGCTCACAAGCGGCCCCGAACGCATCCGTACTGCCCCAATGCATTCTGAGTGGACGCGGATCCGCTCAGAATGCATCAGTCTGGCAGCGTTCAGCCTCCGCTCCGCTCAGCAAGCGGACACCTGAACGCTGCTTGCAGCGTTCGGGTGTCCGCCTGGCCGTGCGGAGGCAAACGGATCCGTCCAGACTTACAATGTAAGTCAATGGGGACGGATCCGTTTGAATTTGACACTATATGGCTCAATTTTCAAACGGATCCGTCCCCCATTGACTTTCAATGTAAAGTCTGGACGGATCCGTCTGAAGCTACTTTCACACTTAGAATTTTTTCTACAATATAATGCAGACGGATCCGTTCTGAACGCAAGTGTGAAAGTAGCCTTACTTGATCACTTGTCTCAGGATAGTCAGTACAGTTCATTTAGATAGCAAAAGTAATAATTCAAATATTAGTTCAGCTGTAATCCTTATAACAGGCTTGGCAATTGTAACTTGAGGAGTTCTCCTCTCTATATCTGTCTAGACTTTGTCCACACTCTAGCACTCCGGTACTGGTTATAATAACTTCTTTTTACTTGTAATTAGCAATCCACAGGGCGGTCTCCCTAACGGCAGGCAAATCCTCTGCTCCATTATTTGTACAGGATGCTTCCGTAAACTCAGGTCCACAATGTCCATAGAGGCATGTGGTAATAGACAACTTTGCGCCTAGTCGTCCGGCTGTGTCCAGGTGCTTTTAAGCTTCTCCCAGTCAACTGGTGCTGTGGAGTCCATAAGCTAATGCTGCTTCTACCTCCAGTAGACTTGCTTTGTATCCATACATTGAGTCGCTGGTCTGTGCTAGGTAGCTGTAAGAAATTTGTCCACACTCCCTCAGGCTGATCAGGGCCAAGGGGTTAAAGGGTTTCTATCACTTTGTTTCACCTATTTAGCTTTCAGACACTAGCGATCCGCTAGTGTCTGCTTTATCTAACCATCCTAATATAAGAGCTTATTGTCCTGCCGTTTAGCTAAAAAAATAACTTATATAGATATGCAAATGAGCCTCTAGGTGCTATGGGGGCGTGATTAGCACCTAGAGGCTCCGTCTACCTTAACAAACTGCCGCCGCCCAGCGCGTCCCTCCAGCCCGCCCATCTCCAGCTGAAGCGATCCTCTCCGTGCGCGTCTCTGTTCTGCGCATGCGCAGTGAATGTCTGATGCTTCCCTGCTCAGACATCTCCACTGCGCCTGTTCCTCGGAGCACTATGACGTCATCGGCGCAGGCGCAGTGGAGATGTCTGAGCAGGGAAGCGATCAGACATTCACTGCGCATGCGCCGAATACGAGGAGCATCGCATTCCGGAGGAGATGGGCGGGCTGGAGGGACGCGCTGGGCGGCGGCAGTTTGTTAAGGTAGACGGAGCCTCTAGGTGCTAATCACGCCCCCATAGCACCTAGAGGCTCATTTGCATATCTATATAAGTTATTTTTTTAGCTAAACGGCAGGACAATAAGCTCTTATATTAGGATGGTTAGATAAAGCAGACACTAGCGGATCGCTAGTGTCTGAAAGCTAAATAGGTGAAACGAAGTGATAGAAACCCTTTAAAGTGGCAGCTACATATTGGACTTCCTTCCTTCCTCCTGTTCTACACACGCACACCCTCGGATTTATAAATGTGGTGCCAGCACCACCTAGGGGTGAATAGATGTAATGACACACTAACAGCCTGTTATGAGGAATTACAGCTATATACAGAAATACATTTGATATACATATGCCCAAAGTTATACAGGGGCCCACTACCAATACTGCATTCCCCCCTGCTTTAAGATAAGCCGTCCTCAGCGTTTGACTTGCTGGACACTTGATCTCTACACCGTCACCTGAAAATATAAGGCATGCGCCGCACACCTATACATCTCCTAATTGAACATTGCATAATAATATTAAGGCACTTCAGTAGGTTCAGATAAGCAAGAGATTGCATGACACTACACATTATAAAAATATCGCTTATACACATTTTTCTTGGTTCTCATGACAAAAATGGGCGTTGCTCTTATAATAGTGCAATACAGTACATGATAGAGTCCTCTGAGACAAAGTCCATCACCCGATTCGGGGTATAAATACTTATCAATAACTGGTTAAAGTGCACAGTCTCTGACTTATAAAAACCTGTGCATTGCATAGTATAAAACACAGAAGAATGTCCTTCTGGGCACTAGACTTAAAAACGTTGCCGTAAACCTTTGGTTTAGAGTCCCAGGAAACCTGAGAAGAGGGTAAAAAGCAATAAAAATTGCGTAAATAGGAATTTTTTTTGTATGGTTGGAGTCCAGCAGGGGGGTCCACTTGAAGTACAGTGGGCTCTGAGGTGGCCTGGGGAACTGCCACTGAAACGCCAGAAAGAACGAGGAAGAGTCCCACTTAATTAAGGGGTTCCCCCTCCCCAGCTCCATACAGTATTTTCCCTAAAATTAGGGTTGTACAGTAGTGGCCAGCCGGCCTACTCACAGGTATGGATCTTCTTCTGATGTCCCATCCGTCTCCAGGGGACTCCCAAAATCTGTTTCCTCAGAGGATAGCTCTGGACGGTACTCCCTCTTCTGAAGGGTCATTACAGAAGTGAGCTCCAGCCCACTAACGGATCTTGTGAAAATTGATGCTGCTTTCCCAGCTGAGGCTGGGGGAATCAATGCTTTAGGCCAGGCATGCTCAACCTGCGGCCCTCCAGCTGTTGCAAAACTACAACTCCCAGCATGCCTGAACAGCCTACAGCTATCAGCCTACAGCAGGGCATAGTGAGAGTTGTAGTTTTACAACAGCTGGAGGGCCGCAGGTTGAGCATCCCTGCTTTAGGCTTTAGCACACAAGGAGACGCAGATGCTGGCTCATCTGACGGTGGTCCAGGAGGATGTTCAGGCGTCTCCTGACATGGTTGGATAGTGAGCTGCCGCAGGAGCCATACACATTCCCCCACGGTGTCCCTTACAGGCGCTGATTTTGGTGCATTCCGAGGACATCTCCGTTTGGTCTTAGGCCTCATGTAGACGACCGTTGTGCTTGGATGTGGACCCATTCACTTCAATGGGGCCGCAAAAGATGCGGACAGCACTCCGTGTGCTGTCAGCATCCGTTGCTCCGCCAAAAAAAAAAAAATAGCATGTCCTATTCTTGTCCGTTTTGCAGACAAGAATAGGCATTTCTACAATGGGCCACCCGTTCCGTTCCGCAAATTGCGGAAGGCACACGGGCACCTTCAGTTTTTTTGCAGATCTGCAGTTTGCGGACCGCAAAAAACTGAAGTCGTGTGCATGAGGCCTTAGGCCGGACGTCGGGGTCTTTAGTAGCAATGGCAGGTTGCCACACAATATTGGCTCCTGCAAACCTGGTGGCATGCTGATACTGCACCGGGACGACAGGTGGCATATATTTGACGGTAGGACGCGCAGGGGTAGGCGGCGAGTCTTTTTCCTCCTCAGACTCTAGATCCTAGGATTCTGGGGTCGGCAGGGGCCGCATAAACCGAATCGACCACCTCATCCACATATAAACTATGGCGGTGACTGGGCATATCCCAGCGTTTTACTGACCTCCGATTTACATAAAAATCACGTCCGTCTCGAGGTCTCTGATGAATCTAAACCCCCACTCCTTACAGAAAGATATCGCTCTCCCTCGTTTCCGGACCAATGCTGGCAGTGTATCTAGACGACAGCTCATCATCTTCCTTGTGAGGTCCTCATTGTAATTCTTGCACTGGTGCGGTCTGGTCAGCCGTACGGTTTTAATCTCCTTTGCTAGTTGCGACCATAGCTTATCAGGGGAGGTGTGAACATGGCGATCACCACTGGGGGTGTCTGAGTTCCTCCAGATCTTTCGGCTTTGCTTGGGGCGGCAGCTTGCACTACGGGTCTCTTACCTGGCGTGTTGGGTGGCCTAGACAGGGGGTCCACGCCCTCTCCAATGCCAGTCCCAAAGGTCCCTGATGCGGGCCTCTAACTCCACCGCGTTCCTGTTCACAAAAGGGGCTATCTCACCCTCCACGTGGCTTGTATCACGAGAGACATTTGCTTCTCCCTCTGGCACTGTATCCAGGCGCTTCTCCACCATCTTCACTTCAGCCGCTGGTTACGCCTCTCTCCCGCCACTCTTTCCAGGCCTGCCCCCTAGGGTTTTTTCATAAAGGGGCGGCACTGACTTCTGGAACTCTAAAAACAGCGTCTATGGTGGCGTTGGATTTCTTTTGACTGTCACGGTGATCCAATTAATTTCTATGGGATCACCGCTACTCTGGGATCCTGGCCGTGACCAATTTTGCCATGTAGCCCTAGCCTTAATGTCAGTTAAAGAGGGGCCCATTGATTTCAATGGGGAGATCTCTGGATCCATGTGAGGTACAGAGCTGGTTCTAGATGTATTAGGGCTTATTTAAACAACTGTATGGTCATTGGCGTAATCTCGCGATGCGCAGTTCCTTCCCTGAGGCTGATGCCAGCACAGGGAAGAAACACTATACCGGCACTGCGCATGCGTGAGCTCGCGCATCGCGAGATTATGGCAATCTAAATGTGAAGAAAGCAGGAGATTCGGAGGACGCAGGCGGTGCTGGGCTCCTTCACAGGGGGGTGTGGCTGGGCACCAAGAAGGTTAGTACAGCCCCTTGGGCACCTTACCAGGCTCATTTACATATCTCTAAAATCATTTTTTAAACACAATAAAAGGACACCGCTTTATGGGACAGGTATATTGCGGACATGCTAGCGGCGATCTAGCCGTGCATGGCCGTAGCTCTATCAGCTAAAACGAGGTGACAGAATCCCTTTAAAGCGGACCTTTTTATATTATTTTTATAATTTTAAAAAAAATATATGGCTCCTGAGCCACTATGACGAATACCACACCTCGTGCCCGCTTGGCGTCAACTACGTCGAGCTCACGAGACGCAGTATTGTCCCTGATTACCAAAAACGTGACGGTACGCCCTCCAGAGGAGCAGGTACAGTCAGCTTGGTACAGTTTACACACACACCTCCTGTCCACGCAGGCACAGGGAGGCAACAAGCTGAGAGAGCCATTTCACTGCCACAGTGAAAACAGCGCTGTCTCAGCCTGGAAAATCTGCCACCAGCTTCTCGTTTGATATAAGCCTGGTCCGCTAACGGGATTATATAGGATCAGAAACCAACCCGCGGTAGCTTATAACTAGGCCAAAACACGGACGTGGGGATTCGTGATGGATCTGGATAGATTAGAGGCTTGGGCAGATAAGTGGCAGATGAGGTTTTAACACTGACAAATGTAGGGTTATGCACATGGGAAGGAATAATGCAAGTCACCCGTACATACTAAATGGTAAAACACTGGGTAACACTGACATGGAAAAGGACCTAGGAATTTTAGTGAACAGCAAACTAAGTAGTAAAAACCAGTGTCAGGCAGCTGCTGCCAAGGCCTATAAGATAATGGGTTGCATCAAAAGGGGCATAGATGCCCGTGATGAGAACATGGTCCTGCCACTTTACAAATCATTGGTCAGACCACACATGGAGTACTGTGTACAGTTCTGGGCTCCTGTGAACAAGGCAGACATAGCAGTGCTGGAGAGGGTCCAGAGGAGGGCAACTAAAGTAATAACTGGAATAAATTAGGGTTATTCACTTTATAAAAAAGATGACTGAGGGGAGATCTAATTACTATGTATAGATATATCAGGGGTCAGTACAGAGATCTATCCCATCATCTATTTATCCCCAGGACTGTGACTGTGACGAGGGGACATCCTCTGCGTCTGGAGGAAAGAAGGTTTTTGCACAAACATAGAAAAGGATTCTTTACGGTAAGAGCAGTGAGACTATGGAACTCTCTGCCTGAGGAGGTGGTGATGGTGAGTACAATAAAGGAATTCAAGAGGGGCCTGGATGTATTTCTGGAGTATAATAATATTATAGGCTATAGCTACTAGAGATTGGTATATAATCCAGGGAGTTATTCTGATTGCCCGATTGGAGTCGGGAAGACATTCCCCCTCTCCCCCCCCCCCCCCCCCCCCCCTCTAAAATGAAGGAAATTTGCTTCTACCTCACAGGGTTTTTTGCCTTCCTCTGGATTAACTTGAAGGATAACAGGCCGAACTGGATGGATTATTTTTTTAAAAAAAATTTTCAGCCGTACAAATGGTTACTCTGTTACTATATGTAGAGAAAGCAAAGGGACGAATACTGCAGTTTTTTTTTTTTTTTCTTTTATTCTTGCCTGTTTTTCGGACTAGGCACAGATAATTCCTGGAAATTCAAATCTGCTAAATCACACCACATCTTTGTATAATTTATACTAAAATCTAGGTGCACTCAAATGTGGGCAAGTGTCTTTTACCCAGATAGGGTGGCATTTATTGCAGCATGGATAACCACGGAACTAATATCAGATCTGTTGGATGAGAAATCTCTAAGCTCACCCGCTAGCAGAAGAAACCATTCCCTGCAATAATCTTTGCTTCGTCTGGATTTGTAACCAGTATCCTCCGACTGCAGCATCTTTATGTAAAATCCATCTTTCTACATCCTTTTATAACATATGGAGTATTGGTGAGACTGAAGCTGTGTGCGGGGAATTCCCACCTCCATCTGGCAGAAGATGAATATTTAATGCTTTGTAGAAAGAAGGATTTCCCCGATTCTGCACGGCCTCCGGTGCCGGCGAGGATTTACTTCCCGGTCTCTGGATGTCTGAGTCACTATGTTCTATAGTTAGCTTCTGTCCCACCTGCCCTGACCGAGGCCGCGGCATGTACTGTGCTCCAGCCTGGGATTTGTGTCACAGCTGGCTTTGCTGAGGCTCTTATGAAGTGCTACTTTCCATCACTGTCGTCCTCCTGGAAACGTGTGCAAAGACTTTAAGTAAATATGACGATGTGATGACTTGTTCTGCTGTATAAATATTTGATTGTGCATTGGTTTTGTAAACCTTTTAGAAGATGGTTTTGATAAACACATGCTGTGAGTGTTTGCGTGGCCGACCCTCCCTCCGTGCGGCACGAAATCCCATTTCCAGTATGTGGGCATGTACAGCACTTGGCTAGCTGGCAGCATCTGTATCTAGCATTTCTATTCTCTAACAAGGTATGGAGGTAAGAGGTGTGAATTCAGGCTTTGGTGGAGTAGTACACTTGACACTATACACTGGTGCTATACAGGATAGGTATTGCCCCGTAGTAATATGTAGACCTTCTTGTAAGTCCTGAACCTAAATGTTCTTGGCTCTTGTGTGATAAAGGGTCGTTAACATTCCCCAAAAAATGTTTGATATGTCATAGAAACTTATCAAATGTTTTAATCTGTTGGGTCTGAGCAACAAGACTTCCCACCAATGCCTAGAACGAGGGGAGAAAAGTGTGTACATATGGTGCTCTCTCTCCTCGCTGCATGGGATGGGCTTCATCTTGATTCAGTCCTCGGCAGCAAGGAGAGAGGGTGTGATATGTGCTCGCTTCTCTCCTCTCATTCTAGAAATCGGTGAGGGTCTAAAAATGAGTGATCCTTTAAGCCATTGTCAAACAATATACTGTGCTTTAGTCCTACTCACATTCTTGGACAGGTTGCTTTTGGCCATTTTAAATAATTCCCGGACAATCTTACAGTCTTAAAGGGGTTATCCGAGCCTGGAAATGCCCCTCACACTGATTCTACTTACCTGGCCCCCTGATCCCTGCACGGCTGCCGCTGCTTCTCCTCGTACGTGGATGAAAACATCCGGTGACGGGGGCGAGCCTCCCTAGCTGTGCAGGGACCAGAAGCGCACACTGGGAGCCAGGTAAGTAGAATCAGTGTGGGGGGCATTTCCAGGCTCGGATAACCTCTTTAGGATTGAAGCATAGCATATTCAGTTCACCTAAATATATTTTAATTCATTTTACTATTTTATTTTTATTTTTGAGAGCATCTCTTGTATCTATGTATTACAAATTTTATTGTACCACGTGCTCTAAATGTTATTAAATAGTTTTACACCTATTTTAGAGCTGTCCCACATTACTCCCATTGTAAGAGTGCCGGTCGTTCCTTCTTTTTAAGCATAGCATATTGTCTGACTTTTAGAGCGACAAAAACCATGGCATAAAGGGCCACTAAGTTTTTCAAAAAACTTTTGATGTTTCATGATATGTTGTTCATAAGGTGGTCACTCACATTAGATAATAGTAGGTTGACAATGATTTTGCTGAAGCAGTCATGCACATGTTTGTCCATATTGGCCATTATAGTCATCTTGTGTCCCTCTTTCTCCACTGGATGGATTTTAAGGTAAGCATACCGCCATGTAGAGGGACCCTGAAGCATAACCTTAACTTTCTTAAATCCGGTTGTCTAATCCTGAGAAATGCTTCATTTTATTCATATACTAGCTGAAGGACCCGTTTTCGCTCGGGTATATTTAATCTATTTCATTTAATGTTTGTGTGTGTCGTTAAAAGATATCAACACTATTCACTATAACAGTGACCTCCACAGCAGCCCGCCTCCTTAACTTTGACCTTTACAGCAGCCTTCCCCTTTAACAGTGACTTTCAGAGCATTCCACCCCCTTAACAGTGGCCTTTACTGGATCGGGGGCGTGTCCTTTTGAACAGCTCCCTCTAAGACAGCAGCACTGTACTGTCTGAGTTTGAGCTGCAGGGAGAAAGTCACCCTACCTCCCTCCCCTGCAGCTGACAGAAGTTTATTTTTTATTTTTTTTTACCTTTGTTTTTTCAATCCCTATCGGCTGAGGAGTGGAGGGGCGTGGCTTAGCGGGACCTGGGGGCGGTGTTTTAAGTCTTGTGACCAAGCTTTATTGGCTAATGCATTTTTGGGGAATATCTCAGGAACGGTACATCCTAGGGAGCTGAGACCTGGTCTAAAACCTTCCCAGACACCTAATGTACCTGTGTGCCAAATTTTGTAAATGGAAATGTGACTGTCAGGCATATGGATTAATATTTACTGTCAGCTATGTCCTCACACCCACCATTTGCTGAAAGATGGCAGAGGAAATCAAGCCCCACAGGGGGGCCCTGCTTCAAAGCTGCAGCCAGATAGCAGAAAACTCCTAGCAGGCTACATTTGATTTCATTTCAGACCTCCAGTCAGACAGCACGGATCCTGCAGGAAAACCCCCAGCAGGAGGTATCAGCCCTTGCCAGGATCAATGATACCTCCCAGACATGTTGGCACCTACATTTCATAAGAAATTATGAATCGCCCGGCCATCGCAGGCGCAAACTGGATACATATTTGTGTCCCGGCTACGATGAATGTGCCCATGGTCTTTGTTTTGAGGATGGGATGCCAGGGAAGGGAGATATCCATGTCTCCCCACAGAAACCAACTGTACCATGTTTGGACTCTAGTTGTAGACGGGACCCAGGCAGATCAATTGGGCCTGGAACCATCTTCCTGCGACATTCTGGTCTGGGGCTATGAGCCCTAAGGGGTTTTATGGGTCATTTGCTGCCAGCACCAGAGTTGGAGGGGTGGACCCTACTCATAGGCGGGGAGGGGAGCGGCCGGCTACAGGTCATAAGCCCATGCAAGCCAGCGGGCGGCGTCTTTCTCTGAAAGGGGGTCACATCGTGCAAATGTGTTTGGAGAGACTTGGAAACCGCTGACCTTACCGCCCCTCACGTGACTGCAGCTAAGGACTATTCCACCATCATAGAACTTTCAACTACCCGGTAACTGACTTTTGCTCTGCTTAACCCTGTTGTACCTATATCACCTGTACCTCAGACCGTATATACTCTCGGTGTATTGTGTTATATCTAGTGTGCCCTTAAAGCGATTAAACATATAATTTAATCTTGTATGTTGTATCCTGATCACTAATCTCCACGTCCGTGTTTCAGCCTAGTTATAAGCTACCGCGGGTTGGTTTCTCACCCAATATAATCCCGTTAGCGGACCGGGCTTATATCAAACAAGAAGCTGGTGGCAAATTTCCGGGCTGAGACAGCGCTGTTTTCACTGCGGCAGTGAAAAGGCTCTCTCAGCTTGTTGCCTCTCTGTGCCCGCGTGGACAGGAGGTGTCTTGTAAACTGTACCAAGCTGACCTTACCTGCTCCTCTGGAGGGCGTAACGTCACGCTTTGGTAAGCCGTGACCATACTGCGTCTCGTGAGCTCGACATAGGTGACGTCAAGCATTGGCATTCGTCACAGTGACGGTGCGGATTCCTTTAGCGGATACACACACGCACACATACTCAGCTTTATATATTAGATAATATGCAAATTGAGTGCACCATCGCTCCAGCGAGATGCTACCCAGCTCCTTCCCTTCTTGTTGGTTTATGGTCGCTGGTAGTGATTATGCAGGGGAAGCCAGGTACACAAAATAGCCCATCCAGTTGCATGCAGCAATTTTAGTCCGGCCAAATCCCGGCATTTCTGCCGTGGAGTGTCCGGATCCCCATTATAGTCTGTGGGGTCCAGCAGGCAGATCGCACCATTTGGCTATGCTGGATCAAGAGAACTCTGATAAGCTGTTATTCTGCCTGAACACTACTGTGAAACTAGCCTTATTAAGGGGTTCCTTCAAGGTTTTACTCATTTTGACGGAAACCGATGTGCTGTGAAAAGTAAAGAGTGGGACTTCAGAAAAGTGAACGTAAATGTGAATATTGTTATCAGAACTACCGAGGCGATCATTGTTGGAATTATTAGGGCAGTTGTTCTGAAGTGTCTATTACATGTGATTGTTTACTATATGATAGGTCCAGGATCCTGTATTATCTTTCTGTGACACGTTTTGAGATATT
Organism: Bufo bufo; assembly: GCF_905171765.1. NCBI lineage: Eukaryota > Metazoa > Chordata > Amphibia > Anura > Bufonidae > Bufo > Bufo bufo. The sequence goes on from NC_053389.1 coordinate 702,444,947, forward strand.
TGATTCTACAATGTTATCTATAAATTTCTGTATGGATGTACATTTTGTTGGTAACCAGCTGTGACAGTATATGGTGACGCTTCTTGTTAGAATAATGGCTGTAAGAGCAAAAAATACATTGAGGATAATATTTTGTTTTTAGTAAATGAGGAAATGCCCCATTGACCTTCCTTTAAGAGCTGTCAAATCCTGGAATTCCTTCTTTTTGGAAAAGTCAGCCTGCTCACAGACGAAATTTCTGGGAAAACAATTCAGAGCTGTGGATTCTTAGTCTGTCAGCAGTCTCCTCCTTATCCTTCCAGACTGTGCTAACCAAATTGGTAGCTGGTAGCGAAACCCGGGTCGGGCAGAGATACACGGGAAAAACTTTTTATATGTGCTGTGACAAGAAATGGTCTTGTAAGTACAATGAAAGCATGGTGAACCTGTCTGTTTGCGGGTCTGTACTATATTTATGTCCTTTTGAAGGAAGAAAAGGTTTCTGTTGCCGGTCGGTTTCAGGGATCGAGGAAGCCGAAAGCCAGGAATAAGGAGAGACTTCTCCAGGAGAGTGACTGCTTGTGAACATTCCTCTAGGGGGAAAAACAATTAGCGCAGACCCATACCTACGCGTTTTTAGTTGAATCTTATAGGAGTGCGGGCCTACTCCTGTTTCTGGGACTGCAGCTGTGAGTTTAAGTTTAAAGACCTGCACACTAAATTGTTTTGATTGTGGTGAATGAAGAAAATTGTCATGGTCCGTAGATGTGTTGATTCCTGGCATTTACATGCACATGGTCTTTTTAAATCATTTGAATATAGTTCACATACGTCTACTTTCACACTAGCGTTCGGGGCTCCGCTTGTGAGTTCCGTTTGAAGGCTCTCACAAGCGGCCCCGAACGGATCCGTCCAGCCCTAATGCATTCTGAATGGATGCGGATCCGCTCAGAATGCATCAGTCTGGCAGCGTTCAGCCTCCGCTCCGCTCAGCAGGCGGACACCTAAACGCAGCTTGCAGCGTTCGGGTGTCCGCCTGGCCGTGCGGAGGCAAACGGATCCGTCCAGACTTACAATGTAAGTCAATGGGGACGGATCCGTTTGAAGATGACACAGTATGGCTCAATTTTCAAACGGATCCGTCCCCCATTGACTTTCAATGTAAAGTCAAAACGGATCAGTTTGCATTATCATGAACAAAAAAAATATATATATATATATTTTTTTTGTTCATGGTTATGCAAACGGATCCGTTCTGAACGGATGGAAGCGTTTGCATTATAGGAGCGGATCAGTCTGTGCAGACACCAGACGGATCCGCTCCTAACGCAAGTGTGAAAGTAGCCTAAAGGGGTCATCCCACAAAAATATTTATGGTTAACTATAGCTCACTATATACAGGCACATCTCAATAAATTAGAATATCATTGAAAAGTTAGAGTAACTAAACTTTTATAATCATTTTTAATATGTTGTCCCTAATCCCCCTAAATAAAATTTAAGTTCTCTTAGCTTAGCGGAGCAGGCACAGGCAGGAGCCTGCTCCGCTCAGCTAATCCTGGCATATCACATGGATACAGGGTACTCATGTACTATGTCAGGAGTTAGTAATTGTCCGGGGAGCACGGGCAGGAGCAGCAGTGTGCGCTCCTGCCCGTACTCCCTGCGCTGCTGCTGCCCATTCATAAAAGAGTACTCCGTACACCGCTAAGCTGTCAGCGGTATAGGGAGAACTGAGTTTTAAGCGCACACTGAATGGTGCGCTTTAGGGATGTAAAAATACAAAATTAATAAAGTATATTGCAGGGCTCCAGATGGCGACCAAAATGGTCGCAAATGTGATCTAGAATTGCTAAATGGCGACAAGACTACAAATAAAGATTTGTTTTCACACTGCTTGGTTGCTGTGGATAGGGTTCCCACCCCAGTAATATTAGATAAGTAAATCACAGCAGGATCTTGTTTTCATCAATCAATAGTACTGTTTATTTTAACACTTTAAAATTGACATGCGGCTTTAGTATTCGTGTAAAAGTTTTCTGCAAAAATGCCTTCGTCAGACACTACAAAAATATAGATATTATCAGATATATATTCACACGTTTATGCATATCATTTTACATATAAACCCAGAGGGTCAGTTACAATTTTTCAAAATATCATGGAGGATGGACCTCATGTTCCAGATCTTCTCTAGGGAGAGCTGGATTGACCGCAAGTTGTAATGTAGGAGCCTTCTAAATTACAATACTGGCAGAGGCTCATTTGCATACTCGGCTAGTGGGACATCAATTGTATTACAGATAAAATTGTATTACAGGTAAATTAATCACAATCTGGTTACAATCTGTCAGACCATTCACTGTGAGTGCTCTTGACTGTCTGGAGATTTCATTTAAGGAAAAGAGAGGAAGAAGAAATGCAGATAAGCTGGATATTCACTCATTCTGATATAATCAAGAGGCCAGAGTACAAGACTACAAAGTACTTTGCGCCTAGATCTTCAGATTTTCAGCTCAACTGGGAGGAGCCTGCTCTTGTTCTCCTGGGCGTCTCCTTCTCCCAGGCTGGAGTGCTGGCCAATCTCAGCGCTCAGCTCATAGCCTGGGAGAAAAAAAACTCTCGGGCTATGAGCTGAGCGCTGCGATTGGCCAGCGCTACAGCCTGGGATAATAAGACGCCCAGGAGAACAAGAGCAGGCTCCTCCCTGTTGAGCCGAAAATCTGAAGATACCGGTGCCTATACCGGGAGAACGGAGCGGCGCCCAGGGATAATAGTAAGTGCAGGGAGATCCCTGGGCGCCGCTGTCCATGTCTGTATACTTAGTTTAGATTTTTTAATGTAATGAAAGGTCCCGCATAAACGATATTCATTGGTGGTGCAGTGCATCGAACACCCAACCCCAGTATTATAAAGTAAAATCATCGAACACCCCCCCCCCCTTCTAAGTATTATCATTGGTGGTGCAGTCGGCCCCCAACCCCCCATCCCCTAAGTATTATCATTGGTGGCAGTGGCCGTTCCGATTGGAGCCCCAGCAGTGTAAGCCTGGGGCTACGATCGGTTACCATGGCAGCCAGGACGCTACTGAAGCCCTGGCTGCCATAGTCTGCTCCATGCTGCTGTGTGCACAAAGCACAGGGCAGCAGGGACAGTGCGATGTCCTATTCACCCTGATAGAGCTCTGTCAGGGTGAATAGGACAAGGGATGAAAAGACCCCAGGTTCTAGCCCCTAAGGGGGTAAATAGGTATTAAATAAAAAGTAAAAAAAAAAATTAAAAAAACAAACACCAAAATATTAAGTTTAAATCACCCCCTTGCCCAATTTTACATATAAAATATATAAACAATAAAAAAATTACATATAGTCATGCCCGAAAAAGTGTGAACTATTAAAATATTTAAAAATATCTCCTATGCGGTGAACGCCGTAACAGAAAAAAAAAAAAACTTGCAATTTACAATTTTTTTGTCACCTTGTCCCAACAAAAATTAGGTTAGGACTATTCTATTATGGTCCCGACGTTCCATAAAATGCGGAATGCATGCGGCTTTTTTGGTGTTTTATTTTTTTCACGTGGTATCGAGTATCGCAATACTTTTTTATGGTATCGAAATCGAGTCAAAATTTTGGTATCGTGACACCCCTAGGTAAAACGTGTGTGTTGTTGTTTTTTTTTATTTTTTTTTTATTATACCGTAATTATATGTATTTTAAGTTTGGCTCCTAAATTTTTCAGGTTAGAGCCAATGGCTCCTTGTTTTTTTTTTTTTTGTCTGGAGCCCTGTATTAGAAAAATGCTATTTAGGGGATTAGAGACAACATATTAAAAATTATTATAAAAGTTTAGTTACTCTTTAATTATTTCATTAATTTAATTCAGAAAGTGAAATTCTTATATTATATAGATTTATTACACACAGAGTGATCTATTTCAAACTTTTATACTTTTATTTCTTTTAATGTTAATGATTATGACTTACAAATAATGAGAACCCGTATCGTAAGTCGGTATCTCAGAAAATTTGAATATTGTGAAAAAATTAAATATTGTAGACTCATGGTGTCACACTCTCAGCCAATCAACACAAAACACCTGCAAAGGTTCCCTAAGCCTTTAAGTGGTGCCTCAGTCTGGTTCAGTAGGTTGTATCCGTATTTTTCAACCCATAAGACGCATCCCCCCGGGGGGAAAATATCCCTGCGTCTTATGGGGTGAATACGAATGAACGTTTTGATTAGGCCCCATTCACACGTCCGCACCTGTTCCGCAATTTTGAAGAATGGGTGTGGACCCATTCATTCTCTATGGGGCCGGATGTGAAGCAGAGAGCACACTATGTGAAAAGCCATCTCGGAGGAAGTGCAGCTCATGTTGCGGCTGGACGTCATTGAGCAGTCTAAAAGTGAGTGGGCCAGTCCTATAGTCTTAATTCCCAAGCCAGAGGGGACGTTACGATTTTGTAACGCTTTTCGGAAATTAAACGAAATATCAAAGTTCGATGCATATCCAATGCCTCGGGTAGATGAACTAATTGAGAAATTAGGCCAAGCCAGGTATTTTTTCTGTTTTGGACCTCACCAAAGGGTACTGGCGAGCAGTGATGGCCAGTTCGCCGTGTTCGCCTGCGAACACATGTGAGCTGCCATCTTAAAGGGAACCTGTCACCGGGATTTTGGGTATAGAGCTGAGGAAATGGGTTGCTAGATGGCCACTAGCACATCCGCAATACCCAGTCCCCATAGCTCTGTGTGCTTTTATTGTGTATAAAAACCGATTTGATACATATGCAAATTAACCTGAGATGAGTCAGAGCTTGAAAATATGACTTCTCTGGTCACACAAGTAAGATATGACTCTTTTATGTTAATTTACATATGTATCAAATCATTTTTTTTACACAATAAAAGCACACAGCGCTATGGGGACTGGGTATTGTGGATGTGCTAGCGACCATCTAGCAACCCATATCCTCAGCTCTATACCCAAAATCCCGGTGACAGGTTCCCTTTAACTGACAAGTCCTGCGAGGCACAGGTAAGTCCTTACCTGTGCCTGTGCGCGAGCCGGTCTGAAATGAAATGCGGTCTCCGGGTGCAGGCAGTTCCGAGAACAGCCCGATGAAGGCCCCTGGAGGCTGTTCTCGGAACTGCCTGCTCCCGGTAACCGCATTTCATTTAAGACCGGCTCGCGCACAGGCACAGGTAAGGACTTACCTGTGCCTCTCCGGACTTGTCAGTTAAGATAGCAGCTCGCATGTGTTCGTGGGCGAACTGGCCATCACTGCTGGCAGGTACCCTTGACGGAGGCTGCCAAAGAGAAAACTGCCTTCATTACACCAGATGGGCTGTACCAGTATAAGGTGTTACCCTTTGGCCTGCATGGCGCCCCTGCCACTTTCCAACGTCTAATGGATATTGTACTTCGTCCACATCGGCGGTACGCCTCGGCTTACCTGGACGATATTATTATTCACAGTACCGACTGGGAAAGTCACCTGCCCAAAGTACAGGCCGTAGTGGACTCCCTTCTAAAGGCGGGACTAACAGCTAACCCAAAGAAATGTGCGATAGGGTTAGAGGAGACTAAATACCTTGGGTATGTCATTGGGCGCGGAGTCATTAAAGGGAACCTGTCACCGGGATTTTGGGTATAGAGCTGAGGACATGGGTTGCTAGATGGTCGTTAGCACATCCGCAATACCCAGTCCCCATAGCTCTGTGTGCTTTTATTGTGTAAAAAAATAACGATTTGATACATATGCAAATTAACCTGAGATGAGTCCTGTCCCTGACTCATCTCACGTACAGGACAGGTTCCCTTTTAAACCCCAAGTAAGCAAAATAGAGGCGATACGGAATTGGCCTCGACCTGCCACCTCCTAGACAAGTAAAGTCGTTCCTGGGAATGGTGGGCTATTACATGAGGTTTGTCCCCCATTTTGCCACTTTAGCGGCTCTGTTGACAGGGCTCTTAAAGGGACGGAAGTCTGTGATAGTCCGCTGGAATGACCAGGCGGAAGAGGCTTTCTCCGCTTTGAAGTCGGCCCTGTGTGGGTCCCCGGTTTTGGTGACTCCCGACTTCAAGAGAGAATTTGTGGTACAGATTGATGCCTCCGAAGTAGGCCTCGGTGCGGTACTATCTCAGGAAGTCAACGGGGAGGAGCATCCAGTTGTCTTCCTCAGCCATAAGCTCACTCCAGCAGAGACCCGGTACAGTATAGTGGAGAGAGAGAGTGCCTGGCCATCAAGTGGGCACTCGAGTCTCTCCGCTATTATCTGTTGGGGAGGAAGTTCTGTCTGGTGACCGATCACTCCCCTCTCAAGTGGATGAGCCAGGCCAAAGAGAGGAATGCTCGGGTCACCAGGTGGTTCTTGTGTCTGCAAAACTTTTACGTTCACAGTAGAACACAGGGCAGGCCAGTTACAGGGAAACTCGGATGCCCTGTCCCGGGTACACTGTCTGGCGTGTGTTCACCCCCTCAGGGTTGAACAAAGGGGGGAGGTATGTAGGAAGGCGCAAGGGTCCGTCATTGACGGAAGGTACGTGTCACCGAGGTTCCTTGCCTCGGTGAGATGGGAACCGGTTATTTTGTGTGTCAGCAGCAGATAGTGCTCGCTGACACTGTTTTTTCTTAGTGTGGCTGAAAAGCCGATCCGGGCCGGTTCTTATTTGGAGCAGGGAGGGGTGGCTGTTCCCCACGTCCAGGCCAGGCTTTAGGCTGGGGTTTGAAATCCCAGCCAGCAGCTCAGCTGAGTGTGGAATGATCCTCCAGGTGATAGTGGAGCCGTTGGATCTCTGTATTGGGATCTGAGGCTGTGTCTGTGTCTGAGGCTTGTAGCTGGATACATGCCTGTGACCTGTCTGGAAGGACAAGGGAATGACATCCAGGTCTGGGACTCGCCAGGAAGTGAACACCAGAACTTGACCTTCTATTGCGGTACCTGCAGCAAGGTGTAAATGGAACACCAGGATTTAAACCAAGGTGACTTTGTTTAAATTTTCTTTTCTGCCCTTTTTGTGTGAATAAACACAGAACTTTTGCTTTTCAACCGTGGTCTTGCCTCTGTATTGCGTCCGCTTACCCTGCCTACCAGAGCAAATCCCTACTCTATATATAAGTCACAACAATAGACAATTACAGTCTGCTAAAACTAATAACACACAAAGAATTAAATGTTACCATGTTTTTATTGAACACACCATGTAAACATTCACAGTGCAGGTGGAAAAAGTATGTGAACCCTTGGATTTAATAACTGGTTGTACCTCCTTTGGCAGCAATAACTTCAACCAAACGTTTCCTGTAGTTGCAGATCAGACGTGCACAACGGTCAGGAGTAATTCTTGACCATTCCTCTTTACAGAACTGTTTCAGTTCAGCAATATTCTTGGGATGTCTGGTGTGAATCGCTTTCTTGAGGTCATGCCACAGCATCTCAATTGGGTTGAGGTCAGGACTCTGACTGGGCCACTCCAGAAGGCGTATTTTCTTCTGTTTAAGTAATTCAGTTGTTGATTTACTTCTAGGCTTTGGGTCGTTGTCCTGTTGCAACACCCATCTTCTGTTGAGCTTCAGCTGGTGGACAGATGGCCTTTAGTTATCCTGCAAAATGTCTTGATAAACTTGGGAATTCATATTTCCTTCGATGATAGCAATCCGTCCAGGTCCTGACGCAGCAAAGCAGCCCCAAACCATGATGCCCCCACCACCATACTTTACAGTTGGAATGAGGTTTTGATGTTGGTGTGCTGTGCCTCTTTTTCTCCACACATAGTGTTGTGTGTTTCTTCCAAACAACTCAACTTTGGTTTCATCTGTCCACAGAATATTTTGCCAGTACTGCAGTGAAACATACAGGCGCTTATGTGCAAACTGTAAACGTGCAGCAATGTTTTTTTTGGACAGCTGTGGCTTCCTCTGTGGTATCCTCCCATGAAATCTAATCTTGTTTAGTGTTTTGCGTATCGTAGATTCGCTCACAGGGATTTTAGCATATGCCAGAGACTTTTCTAAGTCTTTAGCTGAGACTCTAGGATCCTTCTTCACCTCATTGAGCAGTCTGCACTGTGCTCTTGCAGTCATCTTTACAGGGCGGACACTCCTAGGGAGAGTAGCAGCAGTGCTGAACTTTCTCCATTTATAGACTATTTGTCTTACTGTGGACTGATGAACAGCAAGGCTTTTGGAGATACTTTTATAACCCTTTCCAGCTTTATGCAAGTCAACAATTCTTAATCGTAGGTCTTCTGAGAGCTCATTTGTGCGAGGCATCATTCACATCAGGTAATGCTTCTTGTGAAAAGCAAACCCAGAACTGGTGTGTGTTTTTTATAGGGCAGGGCAGCTGTAACCAACACCTCCAATCTCATCTCATTGATCGGACTCCAGTTGGCTGACACCTCACTCCAATTAGCTCTTGGAGATGTCAATTATTCTAGGGGTTCACATACTTTTCCACCTGCACTGTGAATGTTTACATGGTGTGTTCAATAAAAACATGGTAACATTAAATTCTTTGTATGTTATTAGTTTAAGCGGACTGTGATTGTCTATTGTTGTGACTTGGATAAAGATCAGAATACATTTTATGACCGATTTGTGCAGAAATCCATATCACTCCAAAGGGTTCACATACTTTTTCTTGCAACTGTGTGTGTGTGTATATATATATATATATATATAATATTAGTGTGTGTGAATTCCGGCAGCACTCACTTAAGAGATTATCCGGTGCAAGCGTCTCGCCTTTGACAACAGGCTTGTATATTCATAGAAAATCAACGCAGCACTCTTCTTGTAAAAAACGCTGTGTCTTTATTCACACATGTGACACAAAATAGGCAACGTTTCAATCCCCTTCCAGGATCCTTCTCAAGCCAAGTGCACAGACCAACAACATGCTGGCATCTAAATACATATCCAGCTTTTCAATACATGTGTACAACATCATTTAATCAAGTGATTACAATTAGTGACAGCTGATACAGAATCAAGTGTTCATTTAAAAAAAAAAAAACGATCCATTCCACTATTTCCAGTGTCTTCTTGTATTGTGATCTTGGTATATATTCTCATACATCTATATATAATTAAAATATATATATATATATATATATATATGTATGTATGTGCTTGTGCCGATAAGGTGTAGCTCCACATTGAAGTATACATAAACAATCACATATTATAAAAAGTGCAAGTGCATTTTAAAATCACAATAAAATCACTTTGGCTATAATAAATTCATCAATTCATCAGGATAGAGAGACGCGTGCTGCAATTGAATGCAATTCATCCAACTTGTTGTTTTTTTGAAAAAACGCATGGTGTGAACACCACCCAACTGCAGGGTACAAAAAATGTTTTATAAAAAAAAAAAAAATGTATTTTTTTTTTTTTTTTTTTTTTTTTATATCAGCGCTTATGCCCATGTTATCTCTTGAGGTGCGGATCAGTCCGCACAGTACTCTAGTAGCGTGAGATCGTGTGGCGCATAAGATGACCATTTCTCCCCCCGGGAAAAAATTGTTGTATGGAATCATCTTCTATTCTCCTATTCTAATAAATGATATCTTTCTATTGCACTACACCTCAACGCACTAATAATACATGTGCAGTCACTCATCCACATCACATAGACAACACTTCCCCACAAACGCATGCTTGAGAGTCGGTGTGAATTACCGTCAATACCCGCATGCGGCATTGTGTATACTTCCCGTCTAAATCAAGTGTCGCATAAATTTTTTTTGCCCATATTCATCATCCTGCAGAACGCCTTTCTCATCCCATGAAACTCCATATCTGTAATACAGCAAAAATATTTTTTTTGCAAAAAATTCATAACTGGTCTATACATTCAATGTAATAATGTGTCCGGAAATCCTGCAATCGGGAGCCAATACCCTCTATCTCATACCCACTGTAACATGATAATCTATATTTAAACCGTGCGGTTTCATTGTACCAAGGCGATGTATCCATTTTAATTCACATTTTTTCAAAAGAGTAGTTCTATCCCCCCCCCCTCTTTTTAACACATTAATTCTTTCTAGGATTGCAAATTTCTGATCTTTTTCCTTATGCTGTTTGTCCGAAAAATGTTTAGCCACAGGCAGATCTTTCTTTTTATCTCTAATAGACTGTCGAGGGTTATTTAGTCTCGCCTTGATATCACACGTAGTCTCCCCTACATAGAGTAAGTGACATGGGCACCATAAAACGTATACTACCCACGACGAATCACAAGTCAAATATTCTTTAATCTCAAAACGTTCCCCAGTCTGCGGATGTGTGAATTCCCTGCCCTTCTGCAGATACTTGCAATTCACACACCGCAGACATGGGTAACAACCTGTCCTCTTGGACTTAAACAAAGTCTGCTGGACCTGTTTTTTCTGTCCCTCTACCTCAGTTCTCACCACTCGGTCTTTGATGTTTCTGGAGCGTTTATATGACATCAAAGGTGGTGCAGCAAAGGCCGAGATCGCAGGGAATCCTCTCCTCAATGCACCCCAATGTGAACGCACAATCCGCTCCACTGACGGACTTAGCTCATTCAATGTTGTTACAAATTGTATCCTCTCTGTATTAAGTTTAATTTTGCCCTTCAACAAAGTATCACCAGGTACTTGATCAGCTTTCATCCTATTCTCCTGAATTACCTTTTTAGGATAACCTCTTATTTTAAATGAATTTTCAAATTTTTTTAAGGCGCCTTTCGAGTGCTCTTAATTATCTACAATTCTTTTTACCCGCAGCATCTGTCCGTATGGTAATGACCTGATCGTTTTGCGTGGGTGCCCGCTTGCAAAATGTAAAATCGTATTTTTATCTGTAGCTTTAATGTTTAAATCTGTATGTAGGCTCCCATTATCCACATAAACCTGTGTATCTAAGAATTGCACCCGTTCACTCGAGGCTGTTAACGTAAATTTTATATTGGTATCCATACTATTCAAAAAGTTGTGAAATACATGTAGCGAATCGCTGGTACCATTCAAAATAATGAACACGTCATCTATGAATCTCTACCGCCCCAGCACATTGCTGAAGTGGGGAGAGTCATAGATGACGCGCTCCTCCAATGATCGCACAAAGATATTTGCATAGGTGGGCGCGACGTTGGAACCCATCGCTGCGCCCACCCTCTGCACGTAATACCTGTCCTGAAAAGCAAAGTAGTTATGGCGCAACGTGATCTCCAGCATATCGAGCAAAAATTCCTCGCCTGTTCCGTATATTGGGAATATTGTAACATATTACGTACCGCTTCAAGTCCCTGTTCATGCCCTATTGATGTGCATAACGAGACTTTGTATGGCGCTTCCCCTCAGAGTGTGTGTGTGTATATATAATATATATAAAAAAAAAAAAAAAAAAAAAATATATATATATATATATATTATATACACACACACACAATTACACAAACACACTTTTCTAATGCCCAAGGCAACCTTCCAACTTTGTATGTATAATACAAAGGCTAATTTTTTATATATATATCTCAGCTATGCAGCATACATACTCATATTATATATGTATTTATGCTGCATATAATATACATTGCAGTGCCATGTAAATAACATCAGCCCCATGTAAATCACATTACCCCTCCCTCCCTTCAGCCCCTCCAACATACAGTCCCAGAAGCAAAGTGTACATGAATGAGATTTATCTAATCTCATACACATTGCTTGTACGGTATTTGGGCTCATGCATACGGCTGTTGACCAGTCGTTCCATTCATTCGGACCGCAATTTGTGTGTGGTTTACCACTGATCCATCCACACCACAAAAAAAATAGAACATGTTCTATTTTTTTGTGGTGTGGAAGCACGGTGAGAAACCACACCGAAGCACTACTCCATAGTGCTTCTGTGGGGTTCCGTGCCTCCGTTCTGCACCGCACCTTTCATTCGCGATGCGGTGCACAAACTGCTGGGGCACGTATACTGTGGACCTGCTGTTTGCGGTCTGCACACAAGCTGCGGTTTTTCCACACAAGAATCCATGGAGAAAAAAACCAATGCTACCCACATTTTATGCAGGTAGCCTAATGCTAGCCAGTGCAAGCCGGGGGCTTATACACTTACAACAAGTTCTGGCATAAACGTCGGTGTTCATCCAGACAAAAAATGTATGCTGCAGCATTTTTAGCCTGTCCAACGGCAAGCATTCATGCCAGAGCAGCTGGCTACGTTACTGCCACAGTGAACAATGGCTTAAAAAAATTGCCAGAATTGCTGCTTTTTATTTGTTCGCCACTAAAAAAGGGAACAAAAGCGCTATGTACCCTAAAATGAAAACCACAAGGTGTCGCACAAAAGGCAAACCCTCACACAGCTCTATTCTACAGAAGTGAGCTAAGCTGCAATACCAGGCACAGCCCATGGACAGACAAAACCTTTTCTGTGCTGTGTATGCTATGCAACATTGTTTAAGTCAGTGTTATTTGATGTTGGGGGAGGGATCTTTTTTTTTTTTATGTTCGCCCTGTTGGTAAAATTCCCTAGAAACTGCCCTGCGTGCTGGTATGACATTGCTCCTGACTTCTCAGGAGAATGGAAAAAAAAAGGCATGTCATAAAACACTGACCATCCTTAATTTTGCCTTGGAGTGCTGTCCAAACTACTTACCTTACATGCATAAGTGTAATCACAGGGAACAACCTGTTTTAAAACGTAGCCTTTAATCTAATTTAAACATAAAATAACAAACTCCTACAGACACACATAGAAAAGAACAAAAAAAAAAGAAAAATATATATCCTTGATGACATAGAAGATGATACTGCAATCGTCCAATGACACGGGTCAGTGATAGACGGGGTGGACAATCATGGAGTCTGATCTGTCCCTATTTCTTGCCCTAGGCTGGGTAGCCCTGCCTGAGAACGGAATAGCCGCCCTCGTGTTCTGGAACCTCCTTGTGAGACCTGAATAGACCCTATAATACAGGTGGGTCCCTACTTCGGGGCCTGCTCTAGGTACACAAAACAAAAAAACAAATCTAGATTGACAGTATAGGGACAACAGGCCACCCACACTCATGGATGCTGCGTCTTGTGGGTGGACAGCTGCTAGCAAGGATTATGTCATGAAAGGTGCACAGACAACCACAGGTCTGGTTATCTATGAATATGTATCATCAAATAGGCGATATCAGTGTGCAGCCATCACACTCTAGAATCAATGTGTGATGTCAACACACCGAAAGTCGCCGTACACATTTGTACATGCAAGTGTATAAATAAGATGTATATACACGCTAGGCACCAGAAGCACTGCCTATGGTAGCATGCAATCAGGTGCCAGTGTCCCAATGCGTTTCACCCTAATTGATTGTCGGGTTCCTCAGGGGACATATATAAGTACAATGCTGTTTTTGGCATCAATAAGAGGTAACATAGCAGTCAGCAGGGTCCTCAATTATGATGACACCGTTTGACCAGATCATTTACTGGTCATATTACGTTCAGTCGTTTAATAGCTTTAAACAGTCAGATTCAAGGACCACATTAGAGGGCCTTTGGAGGGGGAGGCACTAAATGAGAGAGTCACTTGCCAGTGTGGGCATGTGAGTTACACGTTTCCACACAGATATCCAGGCATATGCGAACATAGATGGTTCCCACATTGGTAATTAGAGTGAGGACCTCCTAAAACAGCCACGTATGTGTGATGACATGTGTGATAAGCATGGCAAACAAGTAACCAGATACTACTAACTCCACAGACAGCCTGGGGCCCCTTTGGCTGCATCCGGACACGCAAGTATATTACGCAAGTATATTTTTTGTTTTTGTTTTGTGTACCTAGAGCAGGCCCCGAAGTAGGGACCCACCTGGATTATAGGGTCTATTCAGGTCTCACAAGGAGGTTCCAGAACACGAGGGCGGCTATTCCGTTCTCAGGCAGGGCTACCCAGCCTAGGGCCAGGAATAGGGACAGATCAGACTCCATGATTGTCCACCCCGTCTATCACTGACCCGTGTCATTGCAGTATCATCTTCTATGTCATCAAGGATATATCTTTTTCTTTGTTTTTTTCTATGTGTGTCTGTGGGAGTTATTTTATGTTTAAATTTGATTAAAAAAGGTTGTTCCCTGTGATTACATTTATTATTGTTGCCATTTCTTTACTTAAGAGATAGGATAACCGGATTAAGTTGCTTCTGAATTTATCTTGTGGATTACAGAAGATCTCTGATGGAGGACAAACTCACACAGACACCATGCTTTTGTCTCCTCAGGAACACACACTGCTCTGCTCACTGCAGCCTTTTTTTTTTTTTTTCTCTGAGTGCAACTTTATTTAAACACTTCTTGGTTAACAAACAGACAACATATTCATATGACTGTAGATCAATGGATAGGCTGTATAAGGGCATATAAAAAGATGTCATATATCTTAACAATTATATACATACACCACCTGTGGTTATCACTCCCTCTGACGGGATATCGTCTTAGCTGTGATTACTTACATGCATAAGGTCAGTATTTGCTCAGTATTTGTAAGCCAAAACCAGTAGGCCTAAAACGCAGAAGACAGAAGAGGCAGAAATTAGGGGTGGGCGATATGCGATATAAATTTGTGCCACGATATGGATTTTGTGCATATCGCCTATATCGCCGGACCGCGATATGATCGCGCTCTCGGCGCGCACCATGGTTTCCTGAGCCAGCACAGTGGAGAAGGAGGGAGTCCCTCCCTCCCCACTGTGCGCGGCTGCTGCTGACCACCAATGAGAAGAGAGTAGGAGGAGGGGAGGGACTGTGGCCACTGCGCCACCAATCAATGTGCCGGCCATATCCCACAGGGTCCCCCTCCTCTCCCCCATCATTGGTGGCAGTGGGCAGTTCCGATCGGAGTCCCAGCAGTGTAATGCTGGGGCTCCGATCGGTTACCATGGCAGCCAGGAGTGACGCTACTGAAGTCCTGGCTGCCATGGTATGTTAGTGAGCAGCATTATACTCACGTGTGCCGTGGCCGCCAGTCGCTCCTTCTTGTGTCTGTGCGGCGCATTGCTAATGCTTATAGCATTAGAACCCTTGTCATATTCACCCTAATAGAGCTCTACTAGGGTGAATAGGACTTTACACTCTCCCTGCTGCCCTGTGCTTTGTGCACACAATAGCAGGGAGCTGACCATGGCAGCCAGCCTCTCATGTTCCCCCCAGCCTCTGATCCGCCCCCCAGCCCCTGATCCGCCCCCCCCCTGTTTGTGAAATTGGGTAACCCCTTTAAATTGATGCAGTGTAGTAATAAATTTGGTGCAGGTGCGATGTGGTTTACACCTATATCAGTAAAGGTACGCCTGGGGGATGCCTGGCGTGGAGTTGCAACATTTTTCCGACGTTGGAAAAGATAAATGACATTGGTTATCTACACGACAAGCTTGGGCTAAAGTGGCGTAGGGTGGTGCTGGAGGCCAAAAGTCACAATTATACACCTCTAAGGCTACTTTCACACTAGCGTTCGGGGCTCCGCTTGTGAGCTCCGTTTGAAGGGGCTCACAAGTGGCCCCGAACGCATCCGTACTGCCCTAATGCATTCTGAGTGGATGCGGATCAGTCTGGCAGCGTTCAGCCTCCGCTCCGCTCAGCAAGCGGACACCTGAACGCAGCTTTCAGCGTTCGGGTGTCCGCCTGGCCGTGCGGAGGCAAGCGGATCCCTCCAAACTTACAATATAAGTCAATGGGGACGGATCCATTTGAATTTGACACAATATGGCTCAATTTTCAAACTGATCCGTCCCCCATTGACTTTCAATGTAAAGTCTGGACGGATCCGTCTGAAGCTACTTTCACACTTAGAATTTTTTCTACAATATAATGCAGACGGATCCGTTCTGAACGCAAGTGTGAAAGTAGCCTTAAACGTGCACCAACAGATGCAACAATTTTTTGGGCGCAGAATTATTGTAACACATTTGACGTCTCCCTGTGTGTGCAGCTTGAAAATGGCTTTGATTTAGCAGAATCATCACCTCAGGTTAACGTTTCTTTTCACTTGGAAATCAGGAGTGCGCTCTGCCTTCCCTCTGCTTTGTCTCATCCGTGCCAAAGGTCTTAGTGCAGGTTGGAAACAGTTTGCCATTCCTACTGTAAAAATGCCTGTTTTTGGAAACTTGGAGTAGTATCCGAAGAACCCCGGTCAGGAACGACGCCCTGGGTGTTCAGTATAGGGGCACAGATCTGCTGTGCCCCTGCAAATAGCTCATTCCTTTCTGTTTTGTTGTTGCACCTCTGGTTTTTCAAGTACATTTTCCAGTGATTTGCATAGGACTTGGAGGCTGCGAAATGAGATCTTATCAGTACTTTAAACCTTATAATCTATAGTTTTAGAAAACTGTCCCTAGTGATGTGACCTGGTCATTGTGACTTTCTCCTCATTGAAGTGCGCTGGTCAGATTGCAGTAGTTGTTACCAGATCCAGTGATTGCTTTTTAATGTAGTGCCGAGCAGATAAGGAGCTCAGGAAAGCTGCTGCTGGATGACTTTATTCGGTAACAGCAGGATTAGGGCCATGTTTTATTCCCTTGTAACCTCTCCTTTGTAAGACTAATTTAGCTGTGATAGACCCTCACTGCTAGAGGAAGTCCCAGTGCACCATGGGAAAGGGCCACGTTGTGGAGTCTGATATTCGGGATACGTTGTAGTAGCTCCACCTGTCACTGCCTTTATCTGTTGTGCAGCTGTCACAGCGGTTTAACTGTGCTAAGACGCATTGAAATGATTAGTGTCCAAGGATGAACATGGATCTCAGGGAGAGCGGGTTGGTGGGTGCGCGTTCAGGTCATGTCATGTGAATAACTTTTTCTTCCCTCCTGTTGATTGCAGAACGTGGTTGCATATGGCATGGAATTCACCCATTGTATTACAAAGAGGGAAATCTGAAACCAAAAATGTGGATTTAATCGCCGCACCCAGGTAGTTTCCACAAGGGGGGCCTGATTCACACATTTTTGTTTTGGTCAGCGATTTCCATCAATGATTGTGAGCCAAAAACGTAGAAGAGGGCCGAAATTTTTTCATTAGGGGACATTCACATGACCGTATCCGTTTTGCGGTCAGCAAAATACGGATGCGATCCGTGTGCCCCCCAGACTTTTCATGGGCCCGATTGAAAAAATGCCTATTCTGGTCAGCAAAACCGTTAAGAATAGGAGATGTTCTCTAGTTTGCTGTTCGGCGCACGATAACATCTGTGTGCTGTCCACATTTTTTGTGGTCCCATAGAAATGAATGGGACCGCGTGCAATCTACAAAATATGTGGATCGGATGCGGACCAAAAATACGGTCGTGTGAAGGTACCTTATCTCTGTGTAGGATGCACTTCTGATTTCTGGTCACTATCACTGATCAAACGCTGACGTGTGAATAAGGCCTAAATAATCGTCACTCCACAAATATACATGATGTTTCTGTCTTATAAAGGACCTTCTTCAGATTGCGGGGTTTTCAAGAAGGTAAAGTCTGCATCCATCACGCTGTCTCATCCACTTCTACTGTAAAATGCTTAGAAATTTCTGCTCAGTAAAACATTGTGGAAAATCTGCAGCGTTTTCACCATGTGTGAACTTTTGTGAATACACACTGTATCTGCGTGAAATTAAAAAAACTAAAAAATTTCATCCACTTTGCTACTGTATTATGCAGGGTTTTGTTTCTGCATGAATTCCTCTGCGGAAAACAGTATCTAACACATGTGGCTGTCCCTTCATAGTATATTGTATTGAGTGGGGTGTTTGCCAGTATGGTCTGTGTTAAAGGGAGTCTGTCATCAAAGTTTCACCTTTTTAACCCTTCCCATAGCTTTCTAGCAGCCTTACAGCTAATAAAAACGTTACCTTATGTGCAATCCTGGTCCTGGACTTATAAAACCGGCAAAAAACAACTTAGTAGCATATGCAAATGAGGGCTCGCAAGTGCCCAGGGGCAGCGTTACCCTTGTAGGTGCCCAGCTAGCTCAGCCTTATCGTCGCTTCCCCCCGCCCATCCTTTTCCTTCTGACCGCCCATCTACTTACTTCTTGTTTCGCCGAGATCCCGCGCCTGCGCACTCAGTCCGTCGGCCGCCGCATGCACACTGCGATGCCCATTCCTTGTACGGCATCACAGTAATTAATGCGCATGCGCCGGCTGCGCGCCGTTAGCCGGCGTATGCACATTAAGGGACCTCGGCGAAACAAGAAGTAAGTAGATGGGCGGGCAGAGGGAAAGGATGGGCGGGGGGAAGCGATGATGAGGCTGAGCTAGCTGGGCACCTACGAGGGTAACGCCGCCCCTGGGCACTTGCGAGCCCTCATTTGCATATGCTACTAAGTTGTTTTTTTGCCGGTTTTATAAGTCCAGGATTGCTCATAAAGGTAACGTTTTTATTAACTGTAAGGCTGCTAGAAAGCTATGGGAAGGGTTAAAAAGGTGAAACTTTGATGACCGACTCCCTTTAACCAGTCGACAACCTGCTCTAATGATCCAGCTATTAATTATTTTAGATGCCATGAGCCGTAGTGACTGTGGCATCTAAATGGCTTCAGCATGGGAATGGGTTCCTTCTTTGTGCTCATCAGCCCTGTTATGACACCTTTATGGTGTGCCAATGGGTTGCCATGGCAGTTTGCTAAGGCACCTAGATCTGTCATGTACAAGAGACACTTAGGTCCTTTTTAAGGCTGGGTCCTCCAATGCCAGTTTTAGACAGTTGTGTGTGGTCCGTGTGACACATGCAATAATTCTCGGGTAAAATTCTGTCTCCAACTAAACCAACTAATAGTTTTATATAGACAAGTGTCTAGCCCCACACCAAGTTTATCACCTGGGGCAGGTCTAGACAGCCAGTCTCTTTACTCCATCTCTAGGGGCAGATGAATGGGACAGATTTCAGTCACAGAAAATTGGACAGATTTACAGATTCTGTTTAAATTGTAGAGAACCCAATAGACATATATGTGGGGCCCCTTGAGAAAGCTGATGGCGACATGTGCGTCGGGGCGTGGTGGTCTGACCTGAGGCGGGGACACAATTTTCGGTTGGTGTTCTATAGATATTTGCTACATGCTTTGTATTATACTGGATCGCTATTTATTTTATTTTATTTATTTTCTCTTTCATCTGTTATTTGATCTGTACTCTTCATAGCCATACTTTTAGGCTACATGCACACGACCGTTGTGTGTTTTGTGGTCCGCAAAACATGAATGGCGTCTGTGTGCGTTCCGCAATTTGCGGAATGGCACGGACAGTCTTTAATATAACTGCCTTTTCTTGTCCGCAAAGGACAGGTTATATTTTTATTTTATTATTTTTTGCGGACCATGGAACGGAACAACGGATGCCGACAGCGCACTAAAACTGCAGCTCTGATGCGGACCAAAACAACGGCCGTGTGCATGAGGCCTTAGGCTGTGTGTATAAGGCCTCGTTCAGACGGCCGTATGCTGTCCGCAAAAATACTGAATGCTATCAAAAAACTGATAGCAGTCGGTATTTTTGCAGACCCATAGACTTCAATGGGGCCATGTCCTGATTTTCACGGACAAGTATAGGACATGTTTCATTTGTTTTGCGGAACCGTGGAATAGAAAGGGGCCCCATAGAAGTGAATGGGTCAGCATCTTATCCGCAAAAAAACGGATATGCATTTTTGCTGATAGCATACGGCCGTCTGAATGAGCTCTTATACTCGTGTTTGAGCTCTTGAATTTGCACTTTATAGTACCTCCCTAAAATCCTGCCATTTGGTCACCACCACTGTGTTGGTGTTTTAAGAGTTTTTTTTTATTTGAGTATGCCAATCATGTCTGTAATACATGATTAATAAAAATGTGATACTATCTTATCTTCATGATGGATGTGTTAATATCTTATTTACTGTTGACCCACATATACTTCTATTGGTGTTCTATTCTATAATGTATATGGGTTGATTATAGGTTTGGTGTTTCTGTTTAAATTGTAGACCATGTAAACTTTAAGGACCTTATACATGGGCTGATTATTGGCCCCTAGAGTCGTTCACTCCCAGTCACTGACTTGTGTAAAAGGGCCACCAATGAGCAAATGTTCATTGGTGGGCTGCTTGGATCTCTAATGCTGCATTAAAAATGATCTTTTGTTGGCAGCACATGGATGTATATGTGTGTATGTATATATATATATATATATATATATATATATATATATATATATATATATATATATATATATATATATATGTGTGTTTGTGTGTATATGTAGATATATACCAGGGGTATGCTGAGGGCCACTGTGTGACTCGCATTGTGTGATAAGTTTCATGCTTGGCTAGGCACTTTTGTCTGGCTTTACTCCAACTACTGGTTGGCTTATTTTGGCACAAAGCTTTGGCCATGCCAGGTTTCGAGCTGAGAAATCTAAACTGGCAAGCTACAGTCTATGCAGTGGATTATACTTTCTGGTGCTTCATAAATCTGTGCCAGATTTTGGGGTATTTTGCAACAAATTCTAGGCACAATCAAATTAGTACATTTGTCATGTTGATTTCAGTGGTCTTTTAAGATGTCTTTAAAACGAATAAATGCTTAAAAAGCTACTGTAGAAAAATGCAAGCGTTTTGATAGGTATTTGAAAAAATAAAGAAAAAAAACCCTCCAGAGTGTGAACCCAGAGCAGTGTTTACCACAATCGTATCCGGTTTAGGCAATGCTTGGGCGCATCACTGAACTGTACTTGGGCTTTTTTTTCAAATTCAACTCCTACAACAAAAGTTTGTATATAGCCAAAAATCATTCATAATCCAAAATCGATTTTGGGGTATACACACTTTTGTTGTAGGAGTTGTGTTTAATGCGTGTGGGCCTTTATAGGTCGGTTAATATCGATGTTCTTTTTACGAATTGCAGCCTCTGTTAGCGCTTATTCAGATCTAGTGACACAGAACTGACGAGAAATGAATGCCTTTTTTTTTTTCTGACCAGGCTAGCTGAAATGTTGTATCTTCATGGAAAAGTGAAGGCAGTGTTGGGGAGTATTGAGTAAAAAAAAAATACTATTTTAGCTGAGATTTTTTTTTTTCTAAACTCTTATGCTGTGTACTAGATGGATGCATTTTATCTACGGCTGAGGATACTCAAACAAACCTTGCTGAAGGGAAAAAGATTAAAAAGATTTTCATGGGACATAAGGGAGGCTTCTTTTTAATGATTAACCAT
Organism: Bufo bufo; assembly: GCF_905171765.1. Taxonomy (NCBI): domain Eukaryota; kingdom Metazoa; phylum Chordata; class Amphibia; order Anura; family Bufonidae; genus Bufo; species Bufo bufo. Next base: position 702,466,136 of record NC_053389.1, read on the forward strand.
TGCCAGTGTGGCTGCTAGGTGACTGTGACCCTAATTGTAAGATAAAAAGTCACATCTACCTCAGGCGACCGTATATGCTGTGCAAATTACAGAATTATCACTTCAATGTAAGTCCTAATACTGCATTATGATGGTCATCCACTCCCCCCGACTTCCTCCGCGTAGAAGACAGAACTGATGTGCATTAACAAGAAATATTGCGTTTGTGATTTGATTCCAAAGTGTAGAGTCGTCTTATGGTTCCTGATCAGTCGGAGGTTCCTAACTGGAGGTAGTTATTATATAGTGGGTAGAGCTGTGACCAATGTGCTGCTTTTGGCTTCGTTCACATCAGCGTTCAGCCTTTCCGTTCTCTTGCTCCGTTTAGGAGCAGAAGAACGGAAAGGACGGAGAAGGCACATAACTGAGCCAAACAGAGCCCTTAGGACCCCATAGACTATAATGGGGTCCGTTAGGTTTCTGATCAGAAGATGATTTTGAAGCGGAGACAAAAGTCCTGCATGCACAACTTTTGTCTCCGCTCCAAAATCATCTTCTGAGCGGAAACATAACAGACCCCATTATAGTCTATGGCAGTGATGGCGAACCTATGGCACGGGTGCCAGAGGCGGCACTCAGAGCTCTCTATGTGGGCACCCACACCCTGGAAAAAGTCTATGGCATAGCAATATGCTTTAGACTTTTCCTGCCATTCATCATCCCCAGGACACACTATAAACAGCACAGGCAGCGCATTAAATGTAGGCTATTAATCTATTATAGATAAATGATAAAGGACATGAAAGATATATTATATTGGTATTTAGGTTAAATTGCCATGTGGCACTTTGCGATAAATAAGTGGGTATTTGGTTGCAGTTTTGGGCACTCGGTCTCTAAAAGGTTCACCATCACTGGTCTATGGGGTCGTAAGGGCTCTGTTGACTCAGTTATGTGCCTTCTCCGTCCTTTCCGTTCTCCTGCTCCTAAACTGAGCAAGAGAACGGAAAGGCTGAACGGTGATGTGAACGAAGCCTTATACGCTAAAACAGAAATTCAAGAGGACCTGTCGCCTCTCCTGATTTGTCTCTTAGTAACTGTGTGTAGCCTCCATGTAATACAATTTCTGGAGAATAGTTTCCTATGACTGTATATTGTGCTTTTTTTTTTTTTTTATATTTTTTTTTTTTTTCCTGCTAGAAGATTATAGATAAAGGTGCAGATGGGTGTTACCAGTTGTGAAGTGCCACTGGCAGCACTGGTTGGTCAATGCTAGACTGCAGGGACACGCCCCCAAGTGGTAACTCCCATTCGTACCTTTACACTGGGTTCACACCTGAGCGTTCTGAAAGGAGCGCTCTGTATGCGCGATTGTACGGGCGTTTACAATCGCGCATACAGAGACAAGCGAACACACATTGTTGCGCGTTCCCGAAAGTCTATGTACGGGAACGCGCGACAAAACGCCCCAAAGAAGCTCAAGTACTTGTTTGAGCGTCGGGCGATCGTACGCGCTGTAAAATGCCCAGGTGAGAACCATTCCCATAGGGAAGCATTGGTTTCTCCTTGTTGTGCATTTTACAGTGCGTAGGAACGCGCTGTAAAACGCTCAGGTGTGAACTGAGTGTTATAGATAAACTTCTAGTAAGAATAGAAGAAGAATGGCAAAACATAGTCAGAAGCAGAAATGTTTCCCGATTTGTCATTTCATGTGGAATAGAATTATTTACTAAAACAGGCATGCCAGGAGAGGTAACTGGTCCTCTTTATAGTGGTAATGCCACCATTAGGACATACTATGACATTAGGATTGGTGGGGGATCTGAACTCTAGAACCCTTTCTTCTACAGAACAATGCTCATATTCACATGCTGTGGAGAGAGCTGCAACGCCGCTCCATTCACTTCCACCCCAAATCAGCAAGCAATTACATATCCTAGCCATTTGCCATGATTTACTATGGCTGGAAGATGACCTTAAAAAGTGAAGCTGAGCTCCAGTACCTGTGAACAGCCATTACACAGTGTACAGAGCTGGGATATTCCTTGAACCTATGTTGCAGTTACAGTAACGGCGGATCAGTGCAGGAGTCGGGTGTCGGACCCCCATAGTGACCGCGCCCTCCCCGCTCCGGAATCTGCACAGTGAGTGCACGTCTATGGTCTCTGCACCGACGTTTTAAAACATCCGTGCAGAGAGATGTGACGAATGCCCAGACTACTATATATAGTCTGTAAGTGGTTCATGCACACGAACGTTTTTTTTCACGGTCCGCAAAAACAGGGTCCGTAGGTCCGTGATCCGTGACCGTTTTTTCGTCCGTGGGTCTTCCTTGATTTTTGGCGGATCCACGGACATGAAAAAAAAAGTCATTTTGGTGTCCGCCTGGCCGTGCGGAGCCAAACGGATCCGTCCTGAATTACAATGCAAGTCAATGGGGACGGATCCGTTTGAGGTTGACACAATATGGTGCCATTTCAAACGGATCCGTCCCCATTGACTTTCAATGTAAAGTCCGGAGTCCCTTTTATACCATCAGATCGGAGTTTTCTCCAATCCGATGGTATATTTTAACTTGAAGCGTCCCCATCACCATGGGAACGCCTCTATGTTAGAATATACTGTCGGATATGAGTTAGATCGTGAAACCTCATTTCCGACAGTATATTCTAACACAGAGGCGTTCCCATGGTGATGGGGACGCTTCTAGTTAGAATATACTACAAACTGTGTACATGACTGCCCCCTGCTGCCTAGCAGCATCCGATCTCTTACAGGGGGCCGTGATCAGCACAATTAACCCCTCAGGTGCCGCACCTGAAGGGGTTAATTGTACTATCATATCCCCCTGTAAGAGATCAGGGCTGCCAGGCAGCAGGGGGCAGACCCCCCCCCCCCCCAGTTTGAATATCATTGGTGGCCAGTGCGGCCCCCCCCCCCCCCCCCTCCCCCCATTGTAATAAATCGTTGGTGGCACAGTGTGCGCCCCCCCCCCTTCCTCCCTCTATTGTAATAATTCGTTGGTGGCACAGTGTGCCCCCCCCCCCCCCCCCCCCTTCCTCCCTCTATTGTAATAATTCGTTGGTGGCACAGTGTGCGCCCCCCCCCCCTTCCTCCCTCTATTGTAATAAATCGTTGGTGGCAATTATTGGCCCCCCTCCCTCTATAGCATTAACAACATTGGTGGCCAGTGTGCGGCCTCCCATCTTGCGCCCCCCCCCCCCCCCCCCCCGATCATTGGTGGCAGCGGGTTACTAGCAATAGTACAAGATTCATACTTACCTGGGAGCTGTGATGTTCGTGTCCGGTCGGGAGCTCCTCCTACTGGTAAGTGACGGTTCATTTAGCAATGCGCCGCACAGACCTGTCACTGTCACTTACCAGTAGGTGGAGCTCCCGGCCGGACAAGAACATCGCAGCAGCAGGTAAGTATGACTCTTCAACTATTGTACTATTGCTAAGTAACCATGGCAACGAGGACTGTAGTAGCGTCCTGGTTGCCATGGTTACCGATCGGAGCCCCAGCGATTAAACTGGGACTCCGATCGGAACTCCGCTGCCACCAATGATGGGGGGGGGGGGGGATGGGAGGCCGCACACTGGCCACCAACGTTGTTAATGCTATAGAGGGAGGGGGGGGGGCAATGGGGGGCGCACACTGTGCCACCAACGATTTATTACAATAGAGGGAGGAAGGGGGGGGCGCACACTGTGCCACCAACGAATTATTACAATGGAGGGAGGGAGGGGGGGGGGGGCGCACACTGTGCCACCAACGAATTATTACAATAGAGGGAGGGGGGGGGCCGCACTGTGCCACCAATGATATTCAAACTGGGGAGGGGGGGGAGGGTCTGCCCCCTGCTGCCTGGCAGCCCTGATCTCTTACAGGGGGATATGATAGTACAATTAACCCTTTCAGGTGCCGCACCTGAAGGGGTTAATTGTGCTGATCACGGCCCCCTGTAAGAGATCGGGTGCTGCCAGGCAGCAGGGGGCAGTCTTGTACACAGTTTGTAGTGTATTCTAACTAGAAGCGTCCCCATCACCATGGGAACGCTTCTGTGTTAGAATATACTGTCGGTTCTGAGATTTCACGAAGTGAAAACTCAGCTTTGAAAAAGCTTTATGCAGACGGATCTTCGGATCCGTCTGTATAAAAACTAAACTACGGCCACGGATCACGGACACGGATGCCAATCTTGTGTGCATCCGTGTTCTTTCACGGACCCATTGACTTGAATGGGTCCGTGAACCGTTGGCCGTGAAAAAAATAGGACAGGTCATATTTTTTTCACGGCCAGGAAACACGGATCACGGATGCGGCTGCAAAACGGTGCATTTTCCGATTTTTCCACGGACCCATTGAAAGTCAATGGGTCCGCGAAAAAAAACGGAAAACGGCACAACGGCCACGGATGCACACAACGGTCGTGTGCATGAGGCCTTAGAGTGTGACTCCCCGTTATGGACACTGCTCGTTTCTTAAGAGTGCACAGCATTATAGTGATTTATAATGCTGTGTGTCTTTGCATGACCTTGCTTCTACAGAAGTATACTGACCTCATTAGGTCAGTGTAGTTTATTAGATGTAAGGTCATACAGAGACATACAGCATTATAAATGATTATAATGCTGTGTGCTTCTGAGAAACGAGCAGTGTCCGTAATCGAAAATCATGCTCACACATGGAGCCTGATTTCTGCACAAGACACGCTTGTCTGAAAGAAGTCCAAAGGGGTTTTACAGGTTATGGATACTGACAACCTATTCATAGGATAGCTCCTCAATATCATGGGTGTCCAACCCCTGGCTGCTGCCCCCTGCCCCAGTCCCAGTGATCACCGAGAGTCTGCGCTAGCTGCTGGGTCTCAGGAGACCCAAATCAGCTCTGCAGTGAGGTTGTATGGCCTCTCTGAGGACTGTATTCCCACTGTAACTGGGACTACAATGTCACTCCCTGTAACAGGAATAAAAAAGCAAAAATGTAATACTACATGTCCCCCCAAAGGTCTTGTAAAAATAAAAAACAACAAAAGCCACCACAGCTTCTAACCCTGCCCCAAATGACCATAACCCATATATCAAAACAACCATTATGAAAAGGGGACATAAAAAAATAATTACATTGTTAATAGTACATTGTGCTATCAAATAAAATAATTTGGAAACCTTTGCATTTGTTTTATTAATTTTTTTACATTTGAGTAATGTGCTAACCTGTCCGTGTTCCCACCACGAGCTCGGCCTCCTATGTGTTTACCGGTATATCGTTATTACAGAAGAGGAGGGCTTCATGACGGGCTTTTGTTTTAAAGAGGACCTTTCACCGATTCTTACCCTATGAACTAACTATACAGATATGTAGAGCGGCGCCCGGGGATCTCACTGCACTTACTATTATCCCCGGGCGCCGCTCTGTTCTCCCGCTATGCCCTCCGGTATCTTCGCTCACTAAGTTATAGTAGGCGGAGATACCAGTCCCTAAGTTATGGTAGGCGGAGTCTGCCCTAGCGCTGGCCAATCGCAGCGCAGAGCTCACAGCCTGGGAGGTTATTTTCTCCCAGGCTGTGAGCTCTGCAATGTGATTGGCCAGCGCTAGGGCAGACTCCGCCTACCATAACTTAGGGAACTGAGATACCGGAGGGCATAGCAGGAGAACGGAGCGGCGCCCGGGGATAATAGTAAGTGCAGTGAGATCCCCGGGCGCCGCTCCACATGTCTGTATACTTAGTTCATAGGGTAAGAATCGGTGAAAGGTCCTCTTTAAATTTTATATAGGAAAACATTGTTATATTCAGAACACCTTTATGGCAATACAGTGTGTCTGAAATGTGATATTTATGCTCTTGAGGAGGTCTCTATGTAGACTGTTTACCAGAGCATGGTGGCAACCATGAATGTGAGATTTTTTTTTTTTGTTTCTCCCTTCTATGAATGTCTTGGTGCTGCAGATTTCTAGGACTTATGAGCCTACATGTACAGGTGGTTATAGAGCTGCGCCCAGCTTGCGTATTGAGGTCACTTCACATAAATACGCTTTGCCTTTCTTTGTTCATGAACACTGAAGTCTATACGTTAGCAAGGCTTCTTTTTTTCCAATGGTTCCTGGAAAGGAAGTGATGATGTGGATGTCTTGCGTGGCGCTTTTGTTTGCTAGACACCTACCATTCATTTACTAGCTCCCTTGCTGGCTGTCCCTGGAAGAACCTGGACTCTCTACATATTATTTTTTTTATTTTAACATTTATTTAGCAAGAATTCTTTTCAGAAGTCTGAGATCTGTGCAATGGCAGGTAACCAGTCTGCGGTGGTTGTAACTACTCTATAGCTTCTATTCTGCTCCTTTTATTTTTCTTATACTTGTAATTTGCTCATAATTCTTTTCTTCCTGATTTTTTTTACTCCTTCTAAATTCTGAAGTAGCTAAAACTGTTTAATGACCATCCACTTCTTGTTACGATTCTATTAGTGTTACTCAATTACCCTTTTAGTTCCTCTTAAAAAAAAAAAACAACACATTTTATTTTGTGGGCAAATTCTTAAAGTCGGTTCTCAGCTTTCTCTTCAAGTGCACTGCTAGAATTTACTTTCTGTATTGGTGTGCCAACACCTAAAGATACCTTCATACAGACTTGAGAAGAAGCTGCTTTCCTTTTTAATTCTGGCTTTGTTTTTAAAGTATAACTGGTATAAATCCATTAATAAGTTGCCCCAATTTTAATAATAATAATTAAAAAAAAAGAAAATCATAATGTACTCCCACCTCATGAGTAGTTCACTTTAAATAAGGAGATTCTGATTCTGCTCAAAAAAGGCTATGGACATTTTTATTTAAAAAAAAGTTAAGCTGTTTGAGATACAAGGATTAAAAATAAATCGGCAAGCTGTCATTTTTCTTTGAATCCTATCATCTGGCTGCTCGTGTGTAGCTCTTTATCTCCAATCTTCTGAACTCATAAAGACTCGTTATAGCTCACTTCTTATCAAACTGACAAGAATATGACTTAAAGGAAATGTCACCAAAATTATTTCGATATAAATCTTCGATACCCAATCAATACTTTTGTCTGGCATAGACCTCGATACTTGGATTTGCTTTTTTTCGGTACTAGGCTTTGCTATTGCTCAGTTTAGTATCAGAAAACATTGAGCGTGCTGCTCTCCGCGCGCTCTGTGTTCTCCTCAGCAGCACAGGGGAGAAGGAAGCAGTCTCTCCCTCCCCCTGTGCCGCTGCTGCCACCAATGAGAGAGGGGCGGGTGCACTGCACCACCAATGAAAGTAAACATTTAATACAAATCCAGGAGGCGGGTGCTGGCGGGGAGCTGCGATCAGCGACCGTAAACCCTTCAGGGGCCGCAACCACCTCCTGTATTAAATGTTAATTATCATTGGTGGCGCACTGCGCCCCCTCCCCTCAACTCCCCCCACTATTAAAATCATTGGTTGCAGTGGCCACAAGATCCCCCCCCCCCCTCCTCATTGGTGGCAGTGGCAGCTTCTGAACGGAGCCCCAGCAGTGTAATCCTGGGGCTCTGATCGGTTACCATGGCAGCCAGGACGCTACTGAAGCCCAGGCTGCCATGGTAAGCTCCCTGCTGCTCATTACTATGCACAGGGCAGCAGGGACAGTGCGATGTCCTATTCACCCTAATAGAGCTCTATCAGGGTACATAGGACAAGGGATTAAAAGATCCCAGGTTCTAGCCCCTAAGGGGGGAAATAGTTATTAAATAAAAAGTAAAAAAAAAACAAAAAAAAACAAAACAATATTAAGTATAAATCACCCCCTTTCCCAATTTTACATATAAAATATATAAACAATAAATAAATAAACATATTACATATTGCCACGTCAGAAAAGTCCAAACTATTGAAATATAAAAAAAGTCCTATGCAGTGAACACCGTAACAGGCTATGAGCTGTGCGCTGCAGCAAGGGACACGCCTCATACAAAAAATCAGTCAGAGGGAGCGCAGACACCGGAGCCTATACCGGGCGAACGGAGCGGCGCCCAGACATACTAGTAAGTGCAGGGGGACCCCTGGGCGCCGCTCTGCCCACTGATATAGTTAGTTTTTAGTTTGTACAGTAGTGAAAGGTCCTCTTTAACCACCTCCGGACCGCCGAACGCAGCGACGCGTCCTGGAGGTGGTTGATTGATTCTTCCTGTGAACGCGCGCACACAGGCACGGAAGGTAAGCGAGTGGATCTCCAGCCTGCCAGCGGCGATCGTTCGCTGGCAGGCTGGAGATGTGTTTTTTTTTAACCCCTAACAGGTATATTAGACGCTGTTTTGATAACAGCGTCTAATATACCTGCTACCTGGTCCTCTGGTGGTCCCCTTTGTTTGGATCGACCACCAGAGGACACAGGTAGCTCAGTAATATGTATCACCACACTACACTACACCCCCCCCTGTCACTTATTAACCCCTTATTAGCCCCTGATCACCCCATATAGACTCCCTGATCACCCCCTGTCATTGATTACCCCCCTGTCATTGATAACCCCCTGTAAGGCTCCATTCAGACATCCGTATGATTTTTACGGATCCACTGATAGATGGATCGGATCCGCAAAACACATACGGACGTCTGAATGGAGCCTTACAGGGGAGTGATCAATGACAGGGTGTGATCACCCCATATAGACTCCCTGATCACCCCCCTGTCATTGATCACCCCCCTGTCATTGATCACCCCCCTGTAAGGCTGCATTCAGATGTCCGTATGATTTTTACGGATCCACTGATAGATGGATCGGATCCGCAAAACGCATACGGACATCTGAATGCAGCCTTACAGGGGGGTAATGAATGACGGGGGTGATCACCCCATATAGACTCCCTGATCACCCCCCTGTCATTGACCCCCCCCCTGTAAGGCTGCATTCAGATGTCCGTATGATTTTTACGGAGCCACTGATACATGGATCGGATCCGCAAAACGCATACGGACATCTGAATGCAGCCTTACAGGGGGTGATCAATGACAGGGGGGTGATTACCCCATATAGACTCCCTGATCACCCCCCTGTCATTGATCACCCCCCTGTAAGGCTCCATTCAGACATTTTTTTGGCCCAAGTTAGCGGAAATATATATTTTTTTTCTTACAAAGTCTCATATTCCACTAACTTGTGTCAAAAAATAAAATCTCATATGAACTCACCATACCCCTCACGGAATCCAAATGCGTAAAAATTTTTAGACATTTATATTCCAGACTTCTTCTCACGCTTTAGGGCCCCTAAAATGCCAGGGCAGTATAAATACCCCACATGTGACCCCATTTCGGAAAGAAGACACCCCAAGGTATTACGTGAGGGGCATATTGAGTCCATGAAAGATTGAAATTTTTGTCCAAAGTTAGGGCTCTTTCACACTTGCGTTCTTGTCTTCCGGCATAGAGTTCCGTCGTCGGGGCTCTATGCCGGAAGAATCCTTATCAGGATTATCCTAATGCATTCTGAATGGAGAGATATTCGTTCAGGATGTCTTCAGTTCCGGAACGGAACGTTTTTTGGCCGGAGAAAATACCGCAGCATGCTGCGCTTTTTGCTCCGGCCAAAAATCCGGAACACTTGCCGCAAGGCCGGATCCGGAATTAATGCCCATTGAAAGGCATTGATCCGGATCCGGCCTTAAGCTAAACGTCGTTTCGGCGCATTGCCGGAGCCGACATTTAGCTTTTTCTGAATGGTTACCATGGCTGCCGGGACGCTAAAGTCCTGGCAGCCATGGTAAAGTGTAGCGGGGAGCGGGGGAGCAGCATACTTACCGTCCGTGCGGCTCCCGGGGCGCTCCAGAGTGACGTCAGGGCGCCCCAAGCGCATGGATCACGTGATCGCATGGATCACGTCATCCATGCGCATGGGGCGCTCTGACGTCATTCTGGAGCGCCCCGGGAGCCGCACGGACTGTAAGTATACCGCTCCCCCACTCCCCGCTCCTACTATGGCAACCAGGACTTTAATAGCGTCCTGGGTGCCATAGTAACACTGAAAGCATTTGGAAGACGGTTCCGTCTTCAAATGCTTTCAGTACACTTGCGTTTTTCCGGATCCGGAGTGTAATTCCGGCAAGTGGAGTACACGCCGGATCCGGACAACGCAAGTGTGAAAGAGGCCTTAGCGGAAAGGGAGACTTTGTGAGAAAAAATAAATAAAAATCAATTTCCGCTAACTTGTGCCACTTTTTTGCAGCCTAGGTGGGCAAAGGGGCCCACATTCCAAAGAGCACCTTTCGGATTTCACCGGCCATTTTTTACAGATTTTGATTTCAAACTACTTCTCACGCATTCGGCCCCTAAAATGCCAGGGCAGTATAACTACCCCACAAGTGACCCCATTTTGGAAAGAAGACACCCCAAGATATTCGCTGATGGGCATAGTGAGTTCATAGAAGTTTTTATTTTTTGTCACAAGTTAGTGGAATATGAGACTTTGTAAGAAAAAAATAAAATAAAAAAAAAATCATCATTTTCCGCTAACTTGTGACAAAAAATAAAAAGTTCTATGAACTCACTATGCCCATCAGCGAATACCTTAGGGTGTCTACTTTCCGAAATGGGGTCATTTGTGGGGTGTTTGTACTGTCTGGGCATTGTAGAACCTCAGGAAACATGACAGGTGCTCAGAAAGTCAGAGCTGCTTCAAAAAGCGGAAATTCACATTTTTGTACCATAGTTTGTAAACGCTATAACTTTTACCCAAACCATTTTTTTTTTTACCCAAACATATTTTTTTTTATCAAAGACATGTAGAACAATAAATTTAGAGCAAAATTTATATATGGATGTTTTTTTTGCAAAATTTTACAACTGAAAGTGAAAAATGTCATTTTTTTTGCCAAAAAATCGTTAAATTTCGATTAATAACAAAAAAGTAAAAATGTCAGCAGCAATGAAATACCACCAAATGAAAGCTCTATTAGGCTACTTTCACACTAGCGTTCGGGGCTCCGCTTGTGAGTTCCGTTTGAAGGCTCTCACAAGCGGCTCCCAACGGATCCGTCCAGCCCTAATGCATTCTGAGTGGATGCGGATCCGCTCAGAATGCATCAGTCTGGCGGCGTTCAGCCTCCGCTCCGCTCAGCAGGCGGACACCTGAACGCAGCTTGCAGCGTTCGGGTGTCCGCCTGGCCGTGCGGAGGCAAACGGATCCGTCCAGACTTACAATGTAAGTCAATGGGGATGGATCCGTTTGAAGATGACACAGTATGGCTCAATTTTCAAACGGATCCGTCCCCCATTGACTTTCAATGTAAAGTCAAAACGGATCCGTTTGCATTATCATGGATCCGTTTGTTCATGGTTATGCAAACGGATCCGTTCTGAACGGATGCAAGCGTTTGCATTATAGGAGCGGATCCGTCTGTGCAGATACCAGACGGATCCGCTCCTAACGCAAGTGTGAAAGTAGCCTTAGTGAGAAGAAAAGGAGGTAAAATTCATTTGGGTGGTAAGTTGCATGACCGAGCAATAAACTGTTAAAGTAGTGTAGGTCAGAAGTGTAAAAAGTGGCCTGGTCATTAAGGGTGTTTAAGCTAAGGGGGCTGAGGTGGTTAAACAGCAGGTCATTTTCTGATGACACATTCCCTTTAAATAAGTGTTTGTGAGGTTAGGAGAGCCAAAACCTACTGTGACAGTTTGCAAACCGACTGCATTTTTTTTACCCTTGTATCTGAGAAATAGTTGAACATTTTTGATAAAGACAAGCTGAAAAAGTGATTTTGAGCCCAAAATGAGTAAAATGCTGTCCCTGAAGCCTGTCCATTTTAAGGCTTCATTCACACAGTTTTTAGCCTCTTCTCTTTTGCACGAAAAAGGGACAAATGGATTTCAACAAAGTGGAAGGGTATAGAGGTGTGGGCTCATTTAATTAAGTTGGTGCCCCACTCTTCCTCTATCCGGAGTTCCTGCATTACATGAAATCCTGGAGGACAATACTATAAAGGGATATTTTATTTCTGCTATCGGCTAATAATATCTTGTCCTGGGGCTCCCCATCCAACCTGTGAGCGCTGAGCTGACTCTTCTCCACAGACATCCTGTGTTCCAGTGAGTCCGTCCCAGGTTGATTGTGTATTTCCTCTCCAGTGGGTAGAACGGGAAGGAATGAGGGTGTGATACCTAGTTATTTGGCTGCAGACAGGCCTGAGAAAGTGACGCGAGGATGCTACATTGAACGGAGTCTTTATATTTTGTAAATTAATCTGAAACAATAGAGCACCTAGTATTTTCTAGCCTAGCTCACACGCTTCATCCACTGTTTTATGCGCTTTGATCAGCGGCCAGGTTGTTTTATTGGAACGACTGCTATGGTATCTGATGCAATATCCTTATTTTCATCTCTCTGAAAGTTGTCTTGCTTTCCTGAGGAGTTATGACGGCAAAGCTCAATTACGCCTTCGGCTGTTCCTGCTGGAAAGGAAATTGGTTATTTTATTTTAACTGCAGTTTTGTAATATCAGAAGGGAGGTTTAAGGCAGGCCCATCCCTTTATGATCTAAGCGGTTGATAAGAGTTTTACAGACAAGAAGAAGGAAACTAGTGGTTTACTAATCAAATGCGTGAGCAAACCAGCTTGTACATGGGCTACCTCCGGTATATTCAGTTGGCATTTATTCTTACAGTGAAGAAAAGTCAAGCTTCACTGTGACGCTAACTTGATGCACCACTGTTATGGTGGATCCAGTATAAAGCCTCTGTCACACGTCCATGATGACATCTGTGACAAGATGGTCAGTGCTTCATCTGCCAAGATGTCCATGAAGGATACATGTTTAGTCTTTATTATTATTATTATTATTATTATTATTATTATTATTATTAATTTGATCTGTATGTCACCTATATTCTATGGACACTGCTAGGCTGAAAATATATTTTTAGAAATGATCCATGAAATATCACAGACCATGTTGTGCTCATGGTTTTCATGGATTCATGGAATGTGTTTTGAGGGATCTGTAATCGTGAAAAATAGGCCATGCATCTGTGGCGTCACCACGGACTTACAAACCACTGATATGTGAATGCTTGCATCAATGGATACGTGTGCTGTTTGATTAACTGATGTGTGAAAGAGGCCTACGTCATTCATTTATATTCCTCATTCCCCTCCAACCCACTTCTGGGTTTGGCTTTAAAAAACAACTGCCACAGGAAATTGTGTATGACACCACCCTTTTAAATGACAATTTTAAGGGAACATTTATAGAGCATCAGTCATTATGATCAGCCCTATTATACCAGGCATACTGCCGGGCATCGTTGATCATGGCAAATAAAATCAGTTCTCTGCTGCAAACAGATGTACCGTGGCAGTATAATTATTACTTTCATAGTTATGCCAGTGAGGTGATCAGAGCACTAAGGGGCTTGCCTAGTCCCTCGGAGCACTGCTTCACCTTCTCATCTACCCCTTAACTAATCCCCTTCATATCCTGATAGGGAGGATGCCTGGCCCAGAAATTTAGCACTTGCACTGGCAACACTTCATTGGCGCATGTGCTTTCTGAATCTGCTGTATATGGGTGGATTTATTGTCTTGCTGATTTGGTTCCTAAAGTCTATCTAAGATATGTATGCAGTTTCCATAACATAATCTTTAAAGTGGAAGTGAGCATCAATCCCCCTACTCACACTGATTGGATAGAGTTCATATGTCCACATAACAGTGCTTTGTGACAGTCCTGGGATTTTCCCCTGGCTCTTGCCAATATGGGCTATGGAGGTGTTCTCCTGTTTCAACAACTTGGCAGAATTTGAGGCGAGCATTACTAATCTGACACAGAGATCATGGTGGCTTGTCAGATCAGATGGCATACAAGACAACAGGTGAGAAATAATTTATTTCATTAGGACAACAACTTTATAGTGAGCCTCCTGGCTCCCCTTACCAGGGTCATTCCATGGTTGTGTGGCTCTTCACACATAATCAATGTTTTCATACTGATGGTTCAATAATTCCCCCCCCTGCTGTAATAGAAATCCTCTCTCCATGACCTGACTTCACGGAACCTCTGATAGACTTGTGTTATACACATCGGCCAACCCAAAAAGACAGTGCGGCAGTCTGGAGGTGTGGCTTAGACTACCTCACCCTCCTTCAAACACTGAAGCTCAACTGCACTGACGGTCTGTGATGGTTCGAATTAAGCTTCAGGTTCATATTTAATACACTTTTGTTGCTACAGGATTTCAGAGAAATCCATTCTACTATTCTGTGCAATATTAATTTTCTTGTCTGTGGTGGCAGTGATTGGGTATTTTGGAGTACCTGTTTTCATTAAGATTGTAAAGCGTCCCATGTACGTTCAGCTTTTTACTGTTTGAATAATTTGTTGTAGCCATTGATGTGATGTTACTTGAGTCATTTTGCAAATATGGAAAGCCTGCATATATATTAAGGACACTCACAGCTTGTCACATGCTCCATAACCTCTGAATGGTATAAATGGCACGTTAATTATTTAAAACCTGTTAGGCCTGATGCCTGGACAATTTCAATTCACTAAACTGTATTATTGTAATCATACTACTTTTCTTCAAAATGTAATACTTTTTTAGGTTCCGATTTAAAAGAAATAATGTAATTACAAAGACTACAACATACCATATTTTTCGCCCTATAAGACGCATCTGCCCATAAGACGCACTTGGGTGTTAGAGGAAGAAAATAAGAAATATTTTTCAGACCTCAGCTCGGAATCCCAATGTTAACAAGTTCCCCGATCAGACCTCCATCTGAATGACCGCCAATCAGACCTCAATAAGTCCCCCAATCAGACCTCAATGTTAATGACCCCTATTCAAACCTCAAAGTCCCCCAGTCAAACCTCAGATCAGACCTCTGATAAATATAAATAAAAAAAATAAAAAAATACAGTTTGCCTCACAGGCCGCCGATGTCCTCACACTGTCACAGCACACTGAGTGGTTGAGGACCAGGAAGTGTGAGTACAGAGCCCTGAGAGCACTGTATTCACCACTTCCTCGTCCTTCTGTACTAATGAGTGCTTCCATAATCGAAGTGCTCATTAGTATTGGGCTATTACTTTGGGGGGGGAGGGGAGGGGAATTGCATCTTATATGGTGAAAAATACAGTATATACAAAGTATTCTTCTATATAGATAACAGATAAAGACATTGGCCCTGATTTTATCATGCCCTCAATCCAGGATTCAAGCTTCAAAAGTCACAAACTTTTTGTGACTTTTTGCATTTTTACACCACTCCAGTTTAATGGTGGGAAAGTGGGAGTAGGAAAACTAGAATAGCTTTTCTAGACAAAAATTTTAGTTTAAAGGATGAATCAAATTTATCAAACATACAACATCTTATAAATGTATCCTATAGTATGCTAAGGCTACTTACACACTAGCGGCAGGACGGATCCGACAGGCTGTTCACCCTGTCGGATCCGTCCTGCCGCTATTTCTCCGTGCCACCGGACCGCCGCTCCATCCCCATTGACTATAATGGGGGCGGAGCTCCGGCGCAGCACGGCAGTGCACGGCGAAAGGCCGTCGGACTAAAAGTACTGCATGTCCGACTTTAGTCCGGCGGCCTCTCGCCGTGCACTGCCATGCTGCGCCGGAGCTCCGCCCCGTCCCCATTATAGTCAATGGGGACGGAACGGCGGTATGGCGAAATAGCGGCAGGACCGATCCGACAGGGTGAACAGCCTGATCAAAACTGATCTCAAATATTTCCCTTATGATAGATTCCCCCCCACTGAACTTGCCCTTTTTAGGGTATGTCCTGATGGGGAGTATAATTTGTAGAGGTAAAATTTGCACAACATTTGCACTAAATCTGCTGCAAAAGCTGCATGATTTTGAAAATGGTGACATGATTTTGATTGGAGCTGTGCTTATTGCTCTATTCACAGTGCTATTTCCGGTGGCTGTAGGGAGCAGCTGATCGGTGAGCTGGCAGAGTGTCAGTCCTGCACCAATTTGGATATTTCCTACCTATCCTGAGGATAGGTTATCAGTATAATGAGCCCAGAAAACCCTTTTAAAGGCTATGTACACCTTTTATTAGGCAATTTTTAGTTTGATTGCATTTAACTTATTTTTGGCTAAAAATCATATTTTCAATTGACCTTTATTAAAAATATTGAGCCATTCTGTCACAAAGGGTGACCAGTTTATTTTTTTTTATTTTTTTTACTGTGTGACTGGTACTTTCACTTTGTGCCGGCCATCTAATAAACCTTCTCTCTAAACTACTGAGAGGTCATAAACACTTACTTAAGCCACATTCTTATTAGGCCTCATGCACACGGCCGTTGTTTTGGTCCGCATCCAAGCCGCCGTTTTGGCAGCTCGGATGCGGACCCATTCACTTCAATGGGGCCGCAAAAGATGCGGACAGCACTCCGTGTGCTGTCCGCATCCGTTGCTCCGTTCCGTGGCCCCGCAAAAAAAAAAATATAACGTGTCCTATTCTTGTCCGCGCTTTGCGGACAAGAATAGGCAGTTATATGTAAAGGCTGTCCGTGCCGTTCCGCAAATTGCGGAACGCGCACGGACGCCATCCGTGTTTTGCGGATCCGCAATTTGCGGACTGCAAAACACACCACGGTCGTGTGCATGCGGCCTTAGTAATAGAAGGATTGAGCTATAATGTCAGAGAGCAGAGATGAGGAGTCTGTCCGTCTGCTCCCCAGATGATGGAAAAGACAGAAAATCCACAGGTTACTACTTGAGCATCTCAGGCCTGTACACAAAAAAGGATTCCATATTTTTAATAGACAAACTGAAAAAAATGATTTTAAGCTCAAAAGTATGTAAGTACAATACAATGATAAAATATTGCCCATAAAGGTGTACATAGCCCTTAAGCTATGTATTTGGGAATAGGCTTTGCTGCAGATTATTGATGTGCCTGTTTTTGGGCACAGTGATACGATCAAGGCAATTTATCTTAAGTGCTGCATTGGGATTATTGGTAGGGTCACTGTTGCACTACCCATTTTGGCTCTGTGTAGCCTCTGTTTTTAGTGATGTTGCTAGTACTAAAGCTCTTGTGATGTGCATTGCAGTCCCTCGTGCATTGTTTTTTTTTGTTTTAACAACATGTGAGCCATAGAAAAATGCTATTCTAGAAAATGTCTCCGTTTACAGTTGTTTGCTAGAGGTGCTTCTTTTGTCTGCCTACATTTAGCTATATTCACTTTCCACAGAATTTGATCTTATTTTTATATGGCTGTTTTACAACAAAGCAGCCACCCACTGTTACCACGTACGTTTTATGCATCACACCTACTCTCTGCTAATGTAAGTTTGTTTGAGAGTCATACAGTATTTAATGTGTTTGTTCCTACGTGGCGTAATTGGCATGCTTTTCCAGAGAATCAGATTAAGACCATCTCCTGGTGATCCCTTTTATGAGCATTGTTTGACAGCTTGCCGTCACTGTAATGCAGTTTGCATGGATACCAGGTGTGATCTGGTACACATGACATAAAGTAGTCTTTACCCAAGGATGTCTGTTTGCTTATTATTAACCACTCGAAAATCAATGAGCGTTTTTTTTTTTTCCCCCTTTGTGAAATGACCACTTTCTTCCCATTCAAAGTTTTTGATGTGTAATTAATGCAATACTAACTAATTAAATGTTGCATAATATATTAGGAAATCGAAGAAATGGCAATTATTTAAAGGCTATGGACACCTCTGGGCGCATTTTTATTGTGTTGTACTTAGGCTAGTTTCACACTAGCGGCAGGGGAGTGCGGCAGGCTGTTCCGGCAGGTGAATAGCCTGTTGGATCCGTCCTGCCGCTAGTTCACGTGTTGTACTTTTAGTCCAGCTGTCTCTTGCTGTGCGCTGCCATGCTGCCGCCGGAACTCCACCCCTGCCCCCATTATAGTTAACGGGGGCACACGTGAACTAGCGGCAGGATGGATCTGAGAGGCTGTTCACCCGCCGGAACAGCCTGCAGGAGTCCACTGCCGCTAATGTGAAAGTATCCTTATCTTGTGCAAAAAAATAAAAAATAAATTGGTCTTTATTAAAAGTTTTCAACTGTTCAGGTTTTGCTGACTCTGCAGACTGTTCTTTCTGCTTTTCACTGAAATCCATCAGAGAACTTCTCTGTCGACTCGATCTGTAGCCCTTATCTATAGTTTCCTAAAAACTAATAATCGTTCATTTAAGCCAAATTACAATCAAACTGTTAGCGTTTAGCTTGATGAGTGTTTATGAGCTTTTGGGAGACCAGAGATAAGGGCTGCAGATTGAGCTTTCAAAGCAGCTGTCTGATGGATTTCAGGGAGAAGTAGAAAGAACTTTCTGCAGAAACCAGTGAAACCTGAAGACTGTAGAAGACACATGGTTGAAAGTTTTTCATTAAAAAAATTGGAAAAAAAATATTTTTCCCTAAGATAAGTAAAAGACAGTAATAAAAATGTCCACAGTATCAGCCCTCATACGACTATGTGAATGGGAAAATTGCAGGGAGTGAAAAATGAAAACTTAAATGCAGAAAATCACTGTCATGAAAGGGTTAATACATTGACCAAATCCCTCACTCTAAGGTCTCTTTAACACAAGCGAGTTTTCCAGCCTGATGCATATAGAGAACTCGTAACATCCGGACTGAACGCTGACCCATTCATTTCATTGGCTCTGTGCACATGAGCATCATTTTTAATGCATTATCTCTGCGTTCAGGAAAAATCGCAACATATTCTATATTGTTCTATATGGTTTTTCATGTAGCTCTGCCCCCATAGAAATGAATGGGGTTGCATGAAAAACGCAAGGCATCCGGATGCAGTGTTCCTGGGAGATTGTAGATTGTTATACAACAAATTTCTTCATGCACGTGAAAAACGCATCAAAAACCGATTGCAACACTGAACGCAGTCACAGACAAAACTGATTGAAATTGCGTGCAAAACCGGTAATTATTTCCTGGACAGATCCTGACACAATCCTTATGGCTCATGTAAAATAAGCATAACAGTGGGGACATTTCGCATGAGATGCAGTGCAGAAGGGTTAACGAACTTCTCAGCAATTCCCGTGTAAGCTGATCTGCAGAATTAAGACGAGGTCTGTCTGTGACAAGCCGCTGCCTGTATAACATAGGAAGTGGTTTATGACCAGTAACTCTGGTCTGTAGTCAAATTAGCTGGCAGTGATGATTTCTTTTAATTCACTATACACTTATTTGCATGTGTATTATCAGAACAATTTCACAAGACAGTGGGAGTCCTTTTATTATGACCCTCAGGCCAGAAACTGGTTTGGCACTTTTTGAAAGCCACTGCACCCAAATTTAGGTGCATGCGCGGTTTGCACACCTCCCTCGCCATGTTATCAAAAGGGGGAGTGGTAAGATGGGTGTGTGGGAGAGGCCATTGGTCCTGACACATTCATTACCATTTACATCAGTATCCAGGTGTAAGTTACAACTGAAAGGTTTCAGTCTAGGCAGACGGATGAGGGTATGGGGGAGGCATCGGGGGACAGAAGAGTTAAAGGGATGATATGAGTAGGGATACGTGAAGTGAGCTTCGGATCCTAGATCCAAAGTCTCTTCGCTCAAAACTTAGTTTTAATGCTGTACGGAGATCCATCTGAAGTCGGCTACGGTAACGACTGGTACCTCGGTACTGAAGCTAACTTCGGAACCAAGTTTTTAGAATGTTTTTTTTCGGTTGAAAAATCAAATCCTGAAGTTATTATAACAAATTTCTCTTTCCAGAGCTCATACATTTTAAGGGCTCATTCACACTACCGTGGTTTGGTTCCGCATCCGAGCCGCATTTTTTGTGGCTCAGGTGCGGACCCATTCACTTCAGTGGGGCCGCAAAAGATGCGGATAGCACTCCGTGTGCTGTCCGCATCCGTTGCTCCGTTCCGTAGCCCCGCAAAAATTATAAATCATGTCCTATTTTTGTCCGTTTTGTGGACAAGAATAGGCATTTCTTTAAAGGGCCGTCCATTCTGCTCTGCAAATTGCGGAAGGCACACGGGCGGCATCTGTGTTTTGTATATCCGCAATTAGCGGACTGCAAAGACACGACACGGTCGTGTGAACAAGCCCTAATGCTGTATGGAGACGAATCTCTGCAACATTAAAACGAAGTTATGAGCAAAGCGACCAGATCTAGTATACAAAACTCTCATAGAAACATAGAATGTGTCGGTAGATAAGAACCATTTGGCCCATCTAGTCTGCCCAATATACTGAATACTATGGATAGCCCCCGGCCCTATCTTATATGAAGGATGGCCTTGTGCCTATCCCATGCATGCTTAAACCCCTTCACTGTATTTGCAGCTACCACTTCTGCAGGAAGGCTATTCCATGCATCCACTACTCTCTCAGTAAAGTAATACTTCCTTATATTACTTTTAAACCTTTGCCCCTCTAATTTAAAACTGTGTCCTCTTGTGGTAGTTTTTCTTCTTTTAAATATGCTCTCTTCCTTTACCGAGTTGATTCCCTTTATGTATTTAAAAGTTTCTATCATATCCCCTCTGTCTCTTCTTTCTTCCAAGCTATACATATTAAGGTCCTTTAACCTTTCCTGGTAAGTTTTATCCTGCAATCCATGTACTAGTTTAGTAGCTCTTCTCTGAACTCTCTCTAGAGTATCTATATCCTTCTGGAGATATGGCCTCCAGTACTGCGCACAATACTCCAAGTGAGGTCTCACCAGTGTTCTGTACAGCGGCATAAGCACTTCACTCTTTCTACTGCTTATACCTCTCCCTATACATCCAAGCATTCTGCTGGCATTTCGTGCTGCTCTATTACATTGTCTTCCCACCTTTAAGTCTTCTGAAATAATTACTCCTAAATCCCTTTCCTCAGATACTGAGGTCAGGACTGTGTCAAATATTCTATATTCTGCCCTTGGGTTTTTACGCCCCAGGTGCATTATCTTGCACTTATCCACATTAAATTTCATTTTCCAGAGTTCTGACCATTCTTCTAGTTTTCCTAAATCCTTTTCCATTTGGCGTTTCCCTCCAGGAACATCAACCCTGTTACCTATCTTTGTGTCATCAGCAAAAAGACAAACCTTACCAGCGAGGCCTTTTGCAATATCACTTATGAAGATATTAAACAAAATCGGTCCCAGTACAGATCCCTGTGGAACCCCACTGGTAACATGACCTTGTTTTGAATGTTCTCCATTGACTACCGCCCTCTGTTGTCTGTCACTCAGCCACTGCCTAATCCACTCAACAATATGGGAGTCCATGCTCAATGACTGCAGTTTATTGATAAGTCTATTATGTGGGACAGTGTCAAAAGCCTTACTAAAATCTAGATATGCGATGTCTACTGCACCTCCACCGTCTATTATTTTATTCACCCAGTCCAAAAAATCTATAAGATTTGTTTGACATGATCTCCCTGAAGTAAACCCATGTTGTTTTTCATCTTGCAATCCATGGGATTTTAGATGTTCCACAATCCTATCCTTTAATAGGGTTTCCATTAATTTGCCTACTATTGATGTCAGACTCACTGGTCTATAGTTGCTCGATTCCTCCCTACTACCTTTCTTGTGAATGGGCACGACATTAGCCAATTTCTAATTTCCAATCTCTCTTTGCTCATCCTTGATATGAGAGTAGTAAAGTAGTGCAAACTTGAAGCTTGTTTGTGTGTGGTGAAGTCCTCCCTGGAGTGGGTTTTCTTCCCGTGTCGTTCTGCAACTCTTGTCTCAGTTTTTTTCAGTCTGATGTGTGTGCCAGGGTTGATGATGGCGTTGACAGGTTCTGGTGTGTATGAGATGACCGCTATTGTAGAAAACAGGGTCTGGGTCAGTGTTATGAAGGGAAGATCTGGTGGACAGTGGTGAGAGATTCAGAGACTGTGACTAGAGAGTGGTTTGATGTTCCTATGAGGGTGTGCTAGTTTATGGACTACCAGGGCAGTTGAAAAGAGAATGGTTGAGAATGCAAGAAAATTGTGGTCAGAGAGAGGAGAGTTTGAGAGATTAGACGGGGATAAGACGTGTGATGGAAGCAAGGTCTAGCAGATGTCCGTCTCTGTGCGTGGCCGTCTATTTTGTGAGGCCAAAGGAGGAAGTAAGAAATATGAGTTTGGAGGCAGTTGAGTTGCATGTGTCAATTGAGAGGTTTTAAATCAACCATGATGATGGTGGGGATTTTGGTTGAGAGGAAGTGTAGGAGCCAGGTATTGAAGACATCAAAAAGGCAGTAATGGAGCCTGATGGACAATAGATGATGGCTGCTTGGAGGTTGGAGGGAGAGTACAGTCGTGGCCAAAAGTTTTGAGTGACACAAATATTAGTTTTCACAAAGTTTGCTGCTAAACTGCTTTTAGATCTTTGTTTCAGTTGTTTCTGTGATGTAGTGAAATATAATTACACGCACTTCATATGTTTCAAAGGCTTTTATCGACAATTACATGACATTTATGCAAAGAGTCAGTATTTGCAGTGTTGGCCCTTCTTTTTCAGGACCTCTGCAATTCGACTGGGCATGCTCTCAATCAACTTCTGGGCCAATTCCTGACTGATAGCAACCCATTCTTTCATAATCACTTCTTGGAGTTTGTCAGAATTAGTATTTTTTTTTTTTTTGGTCCACCTGCCTCTTGAGGATTGACCACAAGTTCTCAATGGGATTAAGATCTGGGGAGTTTCCAGGCCATGGACCCAAAATGTCAATGTTTTGGTCCCCGAGCCACTTGGTTATCACTTTTGCCTTATGGCACGGTGCTCCATCGTGCTGGAAAATGCATTGTTCTTCACCAAACTGTTGTTGGATTGTTGGCAGAAGTTGCTGTTGGAGGGTGTTTTGGTACCATTCTTTATTCATGGCTGTGTTTTTGGGCAAAATTGTGAGTGAGCCCACTCCCTTGGATGAGAAGCAACCCCACACATGAATGGTCTCAGGATGCTTTACAGTTGGCATGACACAGGACTGATGGTAGCGCTCACCTTTTCTTCTCCGGACAAGCCTTTTTCCTGATGCCCCAAACAATCGGAAAGAGGCTTCATCGGAGAATATGACTTTGCCCCAGTCCTCAGCAGTCCATTCACCAAACTTTCTGCAGAAGATCAATCTGTCCCTGATGTTTTTTTTTGAGAGAAGTGGCTTCTTTGCTGCCCTTCTTGACACCAGGCCATCTTCCAAAAGTCTTCGCCTCACTGTGCATGCAGATGCGCTCACACCTGCCTGCTGCCATTCCTGAGCAAGCTCTGCACTGGTGGCACTCCGATCCCGCAGCTGAATCCTCTTTAGGAGACGATCCTGGCACTTGCTGGACTTTCTTGGACGCCCTGAAGCCTTCTTAACAAGAATTGAACCTCTTTCCTTGAAGTTCTTGATGATCCTATAAATTGTTGATTTGAGGTGCAATCTTAGTAGCCACAATATCCTTGCCTGTAAAGCCATTTTTATACAACGCAATGAAGGCTGCACGCGTTTCTTTGCAGGTCACCATGGTTAACAATGGAAGAACAATGATTTCAAGCATCACCCTCCTTTTAACATGTCAAGTCTGCCATTTTAACCCAATCAGCCTGACATAATGATCTCCAGCCTTGTGCTCGTCAACATTCTCACCTGAGTTAACAAGACGATTACTGAAATGATCTCAGCAGGTCCTTTAATGACAGCAATGAAGTGCAGTGAAAATTTTTTTGGGGGATTAAGTTAATTTTCATGGCAAAGAAGGACTATGCAATTCATCTGATCACTCTTCATACCATTCTGGAGTATATGCAAATTGCTATTATAAAAACTTAAGCAGCAACTTTTCCAATTTCCAATATTTATGTAATTCTCAAAACTTTTTGCCATGACTGTACATGGAATATACAGTATTTTTGCACTAGAAGACTCAGCTGCCCATAAGACGCACCTAGGTTTTAGAGGAGGAGAATAAGAAAAATATTTTTAATTAGCCCCAGTCAGACTCCCAATGTTAATAAGACCCCTATAACACCCCAGATCAGACCTCCAATCTTATTCCCCCCCAGACCTCAGTACAGACCCCCAGCTCAGAGCAAATTAGGGTTGTTTCAATACCAAAATTTTGATTCGGTTTTGATACCATAAAAAAGTATTGCAATATTCGATACCACGCGAAAAAATTTAACGGCAAAAAAAGCAGCTTGCATTCCGCATTTTATGGAACGTCTGGCCCATAATAGAACAGTCCCATCCTATTTTTTGGGGGGACAAGGTGACTTAAAAATAAATAAATGGAGAATCGCGCTTTTTTTTTTTTCTTTTTCTTTTACAGTGTTCACTGCATAAGAGATTTAATTTTTTGGACGTGGCGATATGTAATATTTTATTTATTGTTTATATATTTTATATGTAAAATTAGGAAAGGGGATGATTTCTACTATTTTGTTGTATTATTAGTATTATTATTATTATTATTATTATTATATTTTTTTTTTTACAGTTTATTTAATAACAACTATTTCCCCCCTTAGGGTTACAACCTCGGATCTTTTAATCACTTGTCCTAATCACCCTAATAGATCTCTATTAGGGTGAATAGGACCACACACTCACTCCCTGCTGCCCTGTGCTTTGTGCACACAGCAGCAGGGAGCTGACTATGGTAGCCAGATGTTCAGTAGCGTCCTGGCTGCCATGGTAACCAATCTGAGCCCCAGGATTACAAGGATGGGGCTCCGATCAGAAGCTGCCACTGCCACCAATGAGAGGGGACTCTGTGGCCACTGCCACCAACGATTTTAATACTGTGGAGGGCGCACTGCGCCACCAATGTTTTAAATATTGGGGACGGGGAGGGCGCACTGCGCCACCAATGATAAACATTTAATATACAAATGCAGCCAGGGGCAGAAGCACATTGCCGGCACCCGACCTCTGACAGGACGCTGCGATCAGCGGCAGTTAACCCCTCAGGTGCGGCACCTGAGGGGTTAATTGTCGCGGATCGCAGCGTCCTGTCAGAGGTCGGGTGCCGGTAATGTTGCTGCCGCTTGTATTTTTAATTTATTAAACATTAGTTATCATTGATGGCGCAGTGGCCACAGCCCCTCTGCACTCTCATTGGTGGCAGCAGCAGCACAGGGGGAGGGAGAGACTGCTTCCTTCTCCCTGTGCTGCTCAGAGCAGCGCGCTTATTTTCTCTGATACTGGACTGTGCAGTAGCACAGTCTAGTATCAATAAAAGGGAAATCCCTGTATCGTATCGATACCGGGACAAAAGTATCGACTGGGTATCGAAAGTTCGATACCTGAAACAACCCTAGAGCAAATAAAATAAAAATCCACTTGCCTCTCCTGCTACGGACAACTCCGCTCCCAGGATCCAGCTCCATCTCTTCCTTTGCACGCTCCAATGTGACCCGACGCACACAGCGTGAGGTCACAGAGCGCTGACTTCTTCATGTTGTGCGCAGTCACAGTACAACTAATGGCAGAGGACCAGGAAGCAGTGAGTACAGAGCCTGGGCAGCGCTGCAATCACTGCTTCCCAGTCTCCCGGTACTAATGAGAGCATCCATAAAGGAAGCACTGATTAGTATTCACCCCATAAGACTTACTGGCATATTCCCCAGGTTTTTTTTTTTTGGGGAGGGGGGGGTGTGCATCTTGTTGGGCGAAAAAAATACATGTAGTATTCATTAGTACAATTTTGGAAAACATGGGACTTATTGATTAACGCAATTTATTTTCCTTGGGTGTGGCATTGGAAACAAAAATTCCATAGTAAATAATTTTTTTATTAGGGTACTTTCACACTAGCGTTAACGTTTTCTGGTATTGAGTTCCATCACAGCGGCATCAGTTTTATCCTAATGCATTCTGAATGGAGAGCAATCCATTCAGTATGCATCAGGATGTCTTCAGTTCAGTCCCTTTTACGATATTTGGCCGTAGAAAATACTGCCAATATTCCGGAACACTTGCTGCAATGGCATTAATTTCCATTGAAATGTATTAATGCCGGATCTGGTACCAAGTGTTCCGGAAAACGGATCCGGTCTGCATGTGCAGATCTTTAAAGCTGTGAAAAAGATAAATACCGGATCCGTCTTTCTGGATGACACCGGAGAGACGGATCCAGTATTGCAATGCATTTGTCAGACGGATCCGCATCCAGATCCCGAAACAAATGCTATCCGTTTGCATACGGATTTCCAGTTCCGGCAACGGAACTGCCTGCCGGATTTTTCTAATGCAAGTGTGAAAGTACCTTTTATATAGGTTTCTGTGATGCCATATGCCGTGTGTGTGTGTTTTGCCACTTTTACAAAACCCTTTGTTTTATAATGGTGATGCCCCACTAGTCTAATAGTCATACAGTCATGGCAGGTTAGGGGGCCATTGATATGCCCCCAGCTACCATTGCAATACACCAGCACCCTGCAGTTGCATTCCTGTGGGTCTGAAGGAGACAGAGGGGACTGCCTAGATGCTATGGTCGTTATAGAGGAAACCCATTCAGTGCTGTACCCCCATGATGAGCCAAAGTGGTGTATCAGGTCAGCCCTTGTAGAGTCTGTTCAGTCCCTGCCTTCTGGACCATACACAGGCTGACCTGATTCATCGCTCTAGAGACAAATGAGGGCACCGTTTTAATTGGCATTTTATATAAAAATGTTATTTCATAATTTTCTTAAACAAAATTGTTGGACACTAAAAGAGAGAATTAATCATATTCAATTATTTGCTCAGTCCTATCCCCTTTATGCAGTTTTCCGACATTTGCCATGTGGATGTGTCGCTCCCAGCAGTACATACTTGGATGGAAGTTCTTGGCCAGGATTCACCGCTCCATTGCTGCACTTCTGTCTGACCTCCACCGATTTTGCATGGAATAACCGTTTAATCCAGTACATCTTATTGCCCGCTAGATCACACATTGCTTATCAATGAAGACCTTTTATTCAAGTTCTAAAATATGTAAATGGGATTCAGCAGCATGAAAAAGTCAGGAGTGCTTCAATTTCAGACACTAGAAATAGTTTGGATGGTGTGGACCGCATGGGTGTCATGTGCAAACATATCTGACTGGTGTGACCCTGATCATTGAGGGAATCTGCCTTACCACGTTTCTAGTGCTATCTTCCTATCTGTTCTCACTACTTATCACACTACTGTCACGCCTAAAGAATTCCCCACATTTTCTCATACGGTATACGTAGCAATGGATGTAGAATTAACGCTTATGGCTACTTTCACATGTGTTTTTTCCTGTCCGGTTTTTATCTCAAAACCACATTAAAACGCATCCGTTTGAATAATACAACCGGCTGCATCCGTTCAGAACGGATTCGGTTGTATTATATTGAAAATAAAGAAACCGGATCTGGTACTAAAATCATTGTAAGTCAATGGGCGCTGGATCCTGTTTTTTCGTGTCATGGTTTTTAGTGCCAGGTCCGGCATCTTCAGTTTCCCATGCCGCACACAAAAACGCCGCTTGCAGTGGTTTTGTGTCTTGCATGGAAACGCAACAAACCGGAACGGAATGCATTCTGGTGACTCCGTTCTGGTTTGTTCAGTTTTGTCGCCATTGACAATGAACGGGGACAAAATGGATGCGTCTTCCTCCGGTTTTGAGACCCTGTGCCGGATCTCAAAACCGGACAGGACAACGCTGATGTGAAAGTAGATTTTTTGCATAAAATGCTGCAGCCAGATTGGCTGAAGGTCAACAGTTCACTATAAAATACACTACAAACAGTGCCCCTCCCCCCCAAAAAAATAATAATAATGCGTCATGCCCAAAAGTGGTGCAAAAACTGTTGCAAATTAATTCACACGTCATATTTGCAGCATGATTCAAAACATTTAGCTCTTCTCGCCATTTTAAAGTGGCGTGAATTGAAGCGGGCCATAGTGAAAGGGACCGGGACATCCATAGCCTGCTGAGCTTACTATAATTTACACCAGAAATTGGCGTAAAATATAGTGCAGGTTTAGGCCAGCCACTAGCTGGTGTAGATCTGAGTTTCTGCTGCAATGAGTTCCACAGATGCTCCTATTAGAGGCAATACATTAGGAGATGAAGACTGATATAAGGAAATCTTATGCTTTGTCACAATCTATCTATTCCCCTCTAAATGTCTGTTTCTGCTTTTTACAGGTAAAGATCAGTTGCAAGTTGCTGAGCACCATCCGTTTAGGCAGCAATGGAATTGGACAAGCCATCCGTTTGGGGTTCTTTGAAGGACAAGACCCGTCCTTTGTTTCAGAACTTTGCAATTAAGAAGTCAAAGAAAAGTTCACAGAAAATCTTAGATATCAGGAAAAGGCACCATCTCTCTCATCGGATGAGTGTTTCTGTGCCTGATATGATGGACATTGGATATACTATTCACGAAGAATGTGACTACACAGACTGTACCATTGATTCCTCCTCGCTTTCCGGTAGCCATTCATCTACCATGGTGTCGCACAGGAAGCAGAGCGAGTATGTTAGACATCTGCAAGAGAGCAGTAGCTGGATGCACGACGATAGGGTCCACATGGAAATCACCGTTACAGAGACAGAAGTTGTGGAGACCTCTGCTTCAGAAACCAAGGAAGAAGAGCAGGATAAATATGATGAGGACAGAAGCTTACTAGATTTGCTGCAAAAGGAATGCATGACAGAAGGCTTGTCTGATAGCAGACAGGAAATCAACGAGGTGCGTCTGAGTCGGCCATGTTCACCGCATCTCTGTAGCTCCTATGGGGTAGTGGTCAGATGGTGATCATTGATACAGTATATTGTGTGGGTTGCCCGACACATAAAGTAATATTCCTTGTATCAGCCCTTCATGATGCTTAAAGGGGTGGTCCGGTTTCATAAAACTGATGACCTATACTTAGGATAGGTCATCAGTTTCACATTGGTGATGGTCCTACTCTCGGCATACCCACCAATCAACTGTTTGAAGGCGCTGCAGTGCTAGTGCAAGAGCTGCGTTCTCTTCAGTGTTTACCTGCGTACTGTCTACATTGTAGTGGTAGGACACTGTAATTACAGCTGTTCGTCTCATTGAAGTGAATGGAAGAGCAACCTGTAATTGCCCTGTACCACTACTACAATGTAGACAATGTGCAGGTAAACACTGAAGAGAATGCAGCTCTTGCACTAGCGCTCTAGTCCTTTCAAACAGCTGATCAGAGTCTGATCCCCTCCAAACTGATATTCATGATCTATCCTGAGGGTTGGTCTTAAATATCGCAAAACTAGAATACCCCTTTAAGTGTATATTCTACCACGGGATCAGTGTCTGGCTTCAGACGCTTAAAAGGGTTTTCCAGGAGTTTTATACTGGTAATCCATCATCAGTATCTGATCTGTAAGGGTCCAACATCAAGCAGCTTACCAAGCACAGCACCATATATTGTATAGTGGCCGTGCTTGGTATTGCAGCTAAGCCCCTTTCACTTGAATGGGTCTGAGCTGCTCCTAGGCCACGTGATCGATGAACGTGTCATCACTGGCCTAGGGAAAGCAAAGAGAAGGCCGCAGAGCTCAGGAGCGCCAGTGACCTATCACACAGCTGATTTGCAGGGGTCCCGGACCCCACAAATCACTTTCTAATGACGTGTCCTGAGGATAGGTCATCAGTCCTTGGAAAACCTCTAAGCATGTACTGTACATCTCTATACTTAGGTGCATTGTTATTGTGGTTTCTTGGTAAAGAGTTTCTAAAGTAATAATTAGCTCCTCCAAAAGAAAGAGTGACCGATCTACTGACCCCCTTGCAGACGAGCGTGAGCGGAATAAGTCTGGATGCGTTCAGTGAAAAATGCGCAATTTCACAAGCAAGGTCATTTCGTTTTGTATGCAATCGTGTGCAGTACATTTATTTATTTTTTTGTGCGGGTGCAATGCAATTTAATCAGTTTTTCACGCGCGTCTTATCCGCACTTGCTTGCGGATGCGATTTTCATGCAGCCCCATTCACGTCCATAGGGCCAGCATTGCATGAAAATCGCAGAATATAGAACATGCTGCGATTTTCACGCAACGCACAAGTGATGCATGAAAAACTACGCTTACGTACACAGACCCATTGAAATAAATGAGTCCGGATTCAGTGCGGGCGCAATGCGTTCGCATCATGCATTTCACCCGCGCTGAATACTCGCTAGTCTGCAAGGGGCTTAAAGAGGACCTTTCATTACGATAAAAAAAATCAAAACTAAGTATACAGACATGGAGAGCGGCGCCCAGGGATCTCCCTGCACTTACTATTATCTCTGGGCGCCGCTCCGTTCTCCCGGTATAGGCTCCGGTATCTTCAGATTTTCTGCTTAACTGGGAGGAGCATGCTCTTGTTCTCCTGGGCGTCTCCTTCTCCCAGGCTGTAGCGCTGGCCAATCGCAGCGCTCAGCTCATAGCCTTGGAGAAAAAAACCTCTCGGGCTATGAGCTGAGCGCTGCGATTGGCCAGCACTACAGCCTGGGAGAAGGAGACGCCCAGGAGAACAAGAGCAGGCTCCTCCCAGTTGAGCCAAAAATCTGAAGATACCGGGAGAACGGAGCGGTGCCCAGGAATAATGGTAAAAGTGCAGGGAGATCCCTGGGCACCGCTCTCCATGTCAGCATACTTAGTTTAGATTCTTTATTGTAATGAAAGGTCCTCTTTAAGTTTCCTGAGCAATAAGTCTCCCTACACTTGCTGGGTTCCTTCAGTGTAAACCAGTATGTTCCATCCTCCCACTCTCAGGTTTGGCCCAGGTGAACTTATTTACATACATCTTTCCGATGGAGCATTACCTAAAAAAATATGTCCCCATGCACCCGCTAGCTCTGTTCATTGCTAACTGGTATCCTTCCGCCAGAGCTAAAGTAGTAATGTTAGCAAACTGCATCAACATTCTTAGAAAAACTTGGTTTACCGTCTGTGTGTTTTTAACAGCGGCAATTAATAGTGTTCATGTATTTTAAGGGGTTAATACTTTGTAATGAGCTCTGCCTAATGGTGTACGGAATCTACTCTGACTTTATAAGAGTGGATATACACTGCTCAAAAAAATAAAGGGAACACAAAAATAACACATCCTAGATCTGAATTAATTAAATATTCTTCTGAAATACTTTGTTCTTTACATAGTTGAATGTGCTGACAACAAAATCACACATAATTTTTAAAATGGAAATAAAATTTTTCAATCCATGGAGGTCTGGATTTGGAGTCACCCTCAAAATTAAAGTGGAAAAACACACTACAGGCTGATCCAACTTTGATGTAATGTCCTTAAAACAAGTCAAAATGAGGCTCAGTAGTGTGTGTGGCCTCCACGTGCCTGTATGACCTCCCTACAATGCCTGTGCATGCTCCTGATGAGGTGACAGACGGTCTCCTGAGGGATCTCCTCCCAGACCTGGACTAAAGCATCTGCCAACTCCTGGACAGTCTGTGGTGCAACGTGACGTTGGTGGATAGAGCGAGACATGATGTCCCAAATGTGCTCAATTGGATTCAGGTCTGGGGAACGGGCGGGCCAGTGCATAGCATCAATGCCTTCGTCTTGCAGGAACTGCTGACACACTCCAGCCACATGAGGTCTAGCATTGTCTTGCATTAGGAGGAACCCAGGGCCAACCGCACCAGCATATGGTCTCACAAAGGGTCTGAGGATCTCATCTCGGTACCTAATGGCAGTCAGGCTACCTCTGGCGAGCACATGGAGGGCTGTGCGGCCCTCCAAATAAATGCCACCCCACACCATTACTGACCCAATGCCAAACCGGTCATGCTGGAGGATGTTGCAGGCAGCAGAACGTTCTCCACGGCATCTCAAGACTCTGTCACGTCTGTCACATGTGCTCAGTGTGAACCTGCTTTCATCTGTGAAGAGCACAGGGCGCCAGTGGCGAATTTGCCAATCTTGGTGTTCTCCGGCAAATGCCAAACGTCCTGCACGGTGTTGGGCTGTAAGCACAACCCCCACCTGTGGACGTCAGGCCCTCATATCACCCTTATGGAGTCTGTTTCTGACCGTTTGAGCAGACACATGCACATTTGTGGTCTGCTGGAGGTCATTTTGCAGGGCTCTGGCAGTGCTCCTCCTGTTCCTCCTTGCACAAAGGCGGAGGTAGCGGTCCTGCTGCTGGGTTGTTGCCCTCCTACGGCCTCCTCCACGTCTCCTGATGTACTGGCTTGTCTCCTGGTAGAGCCTCCATGCTCTGGACACTACGCTGACAGACACAGCAAACCTTCTTGCCACAGCTCGCATTGATGTGCCATCCTGGATAAGCTGCACTACCTGAGCCACTTGTGTGGGTTGTAGACTCCGTCTCATGCTACCACTAGAGTGAAAGCACCGCCAGCATTCAAAAGTGACCAAAACATCAGCCAGGAAGCATAGGAACTGAGAAATTGTCTGTGGTCACCACCTGCAGAACCACTCCTTTATTGGGGGTGTCTTGCTAATTGCCTATAATTTCCACCTGTTGTCTATCCCATTTGCACAACAGCATGTGAAATTGATTGTCACTCAGTGTTGCTTCCTAAGTGGACAGTTTGATTTCATAGAAGTGTGATTGACTTGGAGTTACATTGTGTTGTTTAAGTGTTCCCTTTATTTTTTTGAGCAGTGTATCTTTGCCAGGTCTAGCAGCCAACAACGACACGCTGTAGGGTCTAGTCTGCATGGCAGCAAGGGAAGAGCAAAAAATGACTCAAGGGAGATCAAATTACCATGTATAAATATATCAGGGGTCAGTACAGAGATCTCTCCCATCATCTATTTATCCCCAGGACTGTCACTGTGACGAGGGGACATCCTCTGCGTCTGGAGGAAAGAAGGTTTGTACACAAACATAGAAGAGGATTCTTTACTGAAAGAGCAGTGAGACTATGGAACTCTCTGCCTGAGAAGGTGGTGATGGGGAGTTCACTAAGGTCCCTTTCACACGGGCGAGTATTCCACGCGGGTGCAATGCGTGAGTTGAACGCATTGCACCCGCACTGAATCCTGACCCATTCATTTCTATGGGGCTGTGCACACGAGCGGTGATTTTCACGCATCACTTGTGCGTTGCGTGAAAATCGCAGCATGCTCTATATTCAGCGTTTTTCACGCAACGCAGGCCCCATAGAAGTGAATGGGGCCGCGTGAAAATAGCAAGTGCGGATGCGGTGCGATTTTCACGCATGGTTGCTAGGTGACTATCGGGCTGGGGAACCCGATCTGTATTATTTTCCCTTATAAAATGGTTATAAGGGAAATTAATAGCATTCTGAATACAGAATGCAAAGTAAAATAGTGATGGAGGGGTTAAAAAAAATAAAATAAATGAAGTCACCGAGTCCACTTGATCGCGTAGTTGCGGATCTCTGTCTTCTTCTGTAATGTTGAGCTGCCGGCTAAGGACCTGTGGTGACGTCACATCACATGATCCAATCACATGGTCCCTCACCATGGTGATGAACCATGTGATTGGACCATGTGATGAGCACAGTGATGTCATCAAAGGTCCTATTCCTGTGCACAGCAAAGAAGACAGAAGAGAAGCCGGGCTGCGCGATCAACTGGATTAAGGCGAGTTAAAAAAAAATTTGAACCCCTCCAGCCTTATTGTACTATGCATTCTGTATTAAGAATGCTATTATTTTCCCTTATAACCATGTTATAAGGGAAAATAATACAATCTACAGAACACCGATCAAAGTTCGGGTTTGGGTCCCAAACATGCCGATTTTTCTCACGCGCGTGCAAAACTCATTACAATGTTTTGCACTCGCACGGAAAAATCGCACATTTTCCCGCAACGCACCCGCATCTTAGGCTGGGTTCACACGAGCGGATGCCGTGCGTGGCATCCGCTCCGTGAAAGAGTGCCAAGACGCGATGCAGACTGCAGGGGCACGGAGCATTAACATGACTGATAATGCTCCGTGCCTCTCTGTGACCTCTTTACTACAAAATTACAGTGACAACTGTGATTTCGTAGTAAAGGGGTCACAGAGAGGCACGGAGCATTATCAGTCATGTTAATGCTCCGTGCCCCTGCAGTCTGCATCGGGTCTTGGCACTCTTTCACGGAGCGGATGCCACGCATGCAACTAATAATATTACAGGCTATAGCTACTAGAGAGGGGTCGTTGGTCCAGGGAGTTATTCTGATTGCCTGTTTGGAGTCGGGAAGGAATTTGTTTTCCCCCTAAAATGAAGAAAATTGGCTTCTACCTCACAGGGTATTTTGCCTTCCTTTGGATCAACTTGCAGGATAACAGGCTGAACTGGATGGACAGATTTTTTATTTATTTTTCCAGCCGTACAAACTATACTTCTTTGAACTGATTTTTATCACAAAACGCTATGATGCAGTCAGTTCGGGCCGACCACAGGGGGGCTGTGATAGGCCCGGGAGATGCAGCCGACACATGGACCGTGTTTCCTGGACAAATCATAGTTGTGTGAATCAGCCCTTAATAATTCTCTCCCGGTGGCATGGATCCTAGTGTGTAATACACTGGCTCAAAGAAGAGAAACTCAGAGAAATTACTCTATGCCCCCCACCACCACTGTCTGTGTAAGGGGCAGTGCCACAATCATTGGCCTGTGGCACATGTTTGTCTGGTAATTACTCATATGATTTCAGTGGTGAACTAATTTGTCCATGGCTAAATAGTTTTGTGTGTGTATTTGATAACTGGCATACCCAGCAGTGTATGTGTACGCGCTCAATGGGCGAGGCTGAAGGTCCAGGCCAGAAAGTTGTTCATTGAACAGGATGTGTATTGTTCTGAAATCACATGCCTCAAGCCTGTTGGGTTTGGCTGAAAACTGTTTAAAAGGTTCTGGACAAACTGTTAGAAAGAATCTTGGGTCCGACAGAAAAGGATCCGGTCAAATGAAGTGTGTAAAGGTGCTGCAACTCCACGCTCATACAGATGCTCACTGCCACTTATTCCAGACACTGGTTCTGATTGCACCGGTAAGTTCTTGCTGCCAGAATCGACTCTTATTTTTTTTATAGTAATTTATTATAACTATTATTATTTTTTATGAGCAATTACTTTAGCATTTTTAGGCTATACAGGTCCCATTTGCATATGTGTATTTTTCAAGTCTGCCAAGAACTCTCTCCCATGTGCATCAGCCTTGTGTGGCCATGACTCTGTTGCCTTTCACTGGTTGCCCGTTGTTTGACTTTTGGCAGGTACTAACCACTGCATACTGGGAACACCCCACATGCCCTGCAGGTTTAGAGATTTTCTCACCCTTTTGTCTACCCTTCAGATTTTAGGCCTTTTCAGAGTTGATCAGAGGCTGGACCGTTTTCTTGCTTCCAGCTCAGACTTTCACTTGATGCCTAATGCGATATATATCATCACTTAACAGGTGCCATTGTAACAAGACTGTTAGCCACATCATACGTCAGTTGCTTTAATTAGGGTGAGGCCAAGCTCTGTGTTAATCTGCACACAGCAGGTCATGTGCATCGGCAGCAGCCAATGAATGCCCATATTGCGGCTATGTCATTTGGCTAGTCACTGCTAGGACTATGCATAGCCTACCATGTGCAGCCATTTGCAAAGCGAGTGGAAAACAATAGTGTGTCTTATAGGACGAATACAGGGGGAAGGGAAAAAAATGGCCGGAGTTTTGCATGTGGCTGGTACATCGCAGGCTGTACTGCATAAGGACAGCAGCCTGCGATGTACCGGACATCTATCCTGGCATGTACGGTACCTGCTGAGGAAGAGCCCGGCGCTTCTATGTGGTCTGGATAAGGGGACAGCCTGGCCGGCAGCGCTCCTGCCCATCTGCAGGATTGAGGATGTGGACGGTGCGCTGCTTGGCACGCTTCATTTTCACTTCGGCCACACAGTAAAGAAGGAGGGTGGGAGTACCTCCCTCCTATGATGCAGCCGGCACTGCCCCAATAAAAACAACGGGCTCTGAAGCCCGCACCACTGCCATCAATGAATGAGCCGATTTATAGGTGGAGGAGGCACGGGGGGATGGAATAAACTGCTGCGCCATCTGAGCTTATGAGTGTGACCAGCAGCAGCAGCCTTCCCTCCTGACTGTCCTGTTCTCCTCAGTATCAGCCCGGGCCCCAGCCCCACAGTGTGCAGTCAGCAGCATCCAGCAACTGATTAGTCTACCTGAAAATAAATCATTAGGAGACATAAAATGGCCGCCGTCCTATTAGTACACACAAAACCTGTCCTGATCACACAGGAGGACAAGTTACTTCAAAACACTGAGGTAAAGAGCTTACTTATCCTCTCTGCTCTGCTTGTGAGGGATTATGATCCTGAATACAGTTAAGATCTTCAACTGAATCTCTGTAGGAATGGAGATCATGGGGAGACATGCAGTACAGAGAGGAGGTGGGGATGTGGTAATGAGCAGTAGCTCTTGTATGCAGTCTCCATCACCACAGCCTCACATTACCACTGTCTGTCCTACCCGTCCTTTCTGTACCTCATGAACTCCATTCCTGCAGAGATTCAGCTATATTCCGGATCATAATCCCTGAGGCAGCTCTTTACCTCAGTATTGTGACGCAATTTGTCTTCCTGTGTGATCAGCACAGGTTTTGTATGTACTAATAGGACGGCGGTCATTTTATTTCCCCTGATAATTGCTCCCCAGACAAAACAAGCCATTATAACTAATGAAAGTTATTTGGGAATTTTATTTATAATAAAGTAATATTTAAGTAATTTTATTTTTTTAATTCCCGGAGAACCCCTTTTTAAAGAAGATTAAAAATGGTTGCTAGCAACCTGTCCTAGAGTGTGAGCAGGACTAGTCTCCTCCACTAGCAGAGCTGCTTAGGGGGTGAGTGGTTGAGCTTCACTACACTCTTGCATATTCTACATATTGTTGAGCGTTTGTCAGGCTGCTCAGCCACAATGGCATATCGTAGTCAGGATCACCTTCTTACTATCTATTGTAGGCCTGCCCCTTCACTCCCCAAGCAGCTCTGCAAGTGGTGGCAACCAGTAAGGGCTGAAACAATTACTCGATTGAATCGAGTAATTCGACACAAAAAATCCACAATGCGAATTTTTTGCATCGAGGATTCGTTTGTGTCATGTAACCATGGAGTGGGAGTGAAGCGCTTGCTATTACTTACCGCTCCGTGGTCACCCGCTGGCCCGTACCGCGCTGCACTTTCAGCCCTGACACATTGTCAGGACATAGTGCACGTATGCATGCACTATGACCCAATGCTGTGTGACGTCAGGACGGCAGTGCAGCGCGCGGAGAAGAAGACGGAGGAGCTGTGGAGCGGAGCCCCTACAGGAAAGATAAATACTGGCCACTCCATGTCTGCAACCTCACTGCAAGAAACTGCAAAGTAGGAGTGAGGACGCTGCGATGAGCTCACTACAGAGATCTGGGGTGACATGGTGTGGGATCCGGGCTGCAGGCAATGCGCACTTGCGAGCTTCATTACTGCTGAGCTCAGGACTTCCAGAGCCCGGACGGACAATCTATGAAAAGCATCCTGACTGGGCGGTGGGATTGCGAACGAGCGGCACTAACACTCCGCAGTCAATGGGATGATTAGCAAGAAGCTGAAGAGTCTGGAGAAGGGCACAGTCAGCATGGAGGGGTCGTATGTAATAAACACTGGGGTGTGAGCTGCAGACTCAGCAATAATAGGAATGGAAACTACTATAGGGAGCCCCCCCATAAATCAGTGCTCAGGGGTGAAGTCCTCATCACAGTCGGATTGTGACTGAACCTGAGATAGTGTGCCTTCATGAACAGAATGCCGGAACTACAGTAAAGACTGTCCTTGTTGTCCCACTGCCAGCACATATACCCATTGAAAGTGGAAAAATCGCGAAGACGTGCACTATTTTGGTCCGTGATAAAGACCAAACATGCCATAGAAGTCTAGGGGTCAGTGGTTTTCATGGACTATTGGTAGGAGATGCTCTGGAAATTACTTCAGCTAGGCAGTGTCCATGGAATACGAATGACATATGGAGAGCAAAAAAAACGGACACAGGGACCAAACACAGATCCTTCAGGGATGAACCTCTGATGTCATCACAGACACGGACTGTGAATAAGGCCTGAGACTGTAGGGAAATTATTTATTAATGGCTCTCCAATTTATGCAATGTGAAGCGGGGTAGTCCTAGGCAGAGGGGGCTATATTGTTTCCATCAGCCCTAATAGGGTATATGGAAAGGGGACCCTTATAAAGTCCACTTTCTGTGAAGGTTCTGTGAAATGATGATGGAGAATTTTATTTGCACAGAGGACTCTACATGGCAGGACAATACAGCCGGTGGGGATGGTGTTCCGGTCTTTTCGAAGAAAGCTGCACAAAATCGCTTTTCACCTGGCATTCCATAATGGACACTAATCTGTGGCGGGAATGGAGCTTTCCAATTGTTGATGATGCAGTTCGCCTGGGTCTGGTGTTGGCAGACAGCTTCCCTCTAAAATCCAGAACATGTTCTCGCTGCTGGCGCTTTCTTCTGCCAGAATGGCTGACAGGATCAGGTTACAGTTTTGTTGGCCTCCTAATTGCAGTACCCAGCACTTGAGGCATTGAGAAAACTCTTCCAGCTGTTACGACTTGAAGGCTGCCCCATGTAGATGTATGCAGAGCAGCAGTAATAACTGTCTAAACAACTGAACTAGCCGGGGATAGTCTGGAAATCATTTACACTACTCCAGCCTCCTACCTTGGAAGGGAGTCAGGAAATACAAGCGCCCTATAATTATAATGCTCAGCCAAACCAAACTTTAGAAAAGCTCCTATATTATATTATGCTTTTACCTTGTGAGTTTGAGTTTTTTTTTGTTTTTTTAACCTGCTTCCCTTCAGAGCAAATGCTCCATATACAAGAACATTAAATCCACCTGCCTAATATTGTGTTGGTCGCCTTCTTCTTTATTTTATGCACTTATATAGCGCTGACATATTCCGTACAGCTTTACAGACATTAGCATCAGGCTGTCCCCAATGGGGCTCACAATCCT
Organism: Bufo bufo; assembly: GCF_905171765.1. NCBI lineage: Eukaryota > Metazoa > Chordata > Amphibia > Anura > Bufonidae > Bufo > Bufo bufo. The sequence continues at coordinate 702,505,043 of NC_053389.1, forward strand.
TTTTGTAGACAAATCAGTGAGGCATGGATGCTAAAGGATCCTTGAAGATGTTAGCAGCTGATCCTGTAAAGGGGTTTTCTAGGTCCCCAAAAATCATGGGACGTTCCAGGAACATTATTAAAGGGGTTCTCCGGGCTTTTAATATGGATGACCTATCCTGAGGATAGGTCATCAATATCAGATCAGTGGGGGTCCGACAACTGGCACCCCCACCTATCAGCTGTATGAAGGGAAGGCATGTGCAGTGTGCACGTGTCGTATCCCGTCTCTCTTCCTGCTCACTGCTGCCATAGACATAGCATAGGATGATGATAGGCCATCAATATTAAAGGCCCAGAGAACCCCTTTAAATAAAAAAAGAAACTTTACTCACCTACTCATTCCCCTGCCACCCCAGCATCGGTGGTCTATGTTTCTCCCGCTTTAATGTGCATGACTGCTCCAGTCTATCCTGCCCTTAGCAGTGACATAAGGTAGTTGGGGATGTCATTGCTGCAGAGAGACTTGCTGTGCAGTGTGGCAGGCCGCGCTTGGCCTGCAGCAATGTTTAGCTAGGTAGTACATGTCAAGGTAAAATCCACATGAAAACCCAGACCAAAAGCGATCAGGCAGTACATTACCTAGAGAATTGAACTGGTTCTGCTGGCTTGTCTTTTTCACACAGTGCATCCTGGTTCCATCTCCTCCCCAGGTAAGCATTGGCTGTCCACATGATGGAAAAGAAAACGTGATTCATCAGGCCAGGTCATATCCTGCCATGGCTCCTTGGGAGCCCATAATCCTGTCACCAGTTGTCCTTCCAGGACCACTGTTGGTAGGTACTGACCACTGCATACCAGGAACGCCCTACAAGACTTGCTGTGCTGTAGATGCTATGACCCAGTATCTACCCATCACTCTGATCCTTCCAACACGTCAACTGACTGACTCTGCTCCCTGCCTAATACAGTATATCCCCCCTTTTTACAGGTGCCATTGTCACAGGATAATCAACCTTCTGGGTGAACGATATAGTTGGATTATTTTAATGTTTAGTTTCAGTTCATTTACGTTTGAAATGCACGTTCCTCTGCTTTATCTATACCAACGTATCCTTTTTTTTTTTTTTTTTCACTTTAGGATGGAACAGGAAGTATTAGTTTGAACTCTTCAATGTCCTCACAGATGTCAGAAGAATTTGGAGTAAGTAGTAGAATATTTTGCTTACATTTAATTGGAGTTATTTACAAACTGCTGTTTTTTTTTTTTTGTTTTTTTTTTGCGTTTTTGGTCTTGGGCTACTTTCACACTAGTATTTTTGCTTGATTCGGCAGGGCTGAGCAAAAAACGCTTCTGTTACTGATAATACAACTGTCTGCATCCGTTATGAACCGATCCATTTTGGAGCGTTCTGTTCAGTTACGTTACATTTTGTCCCTATTGACAATGAATGGGGATAAAATGGAAACTTTTTTTTTTTTTCTCCAGCATTGAGATCCTATGACTGATCTCAATGCCGGGAAATAGAAACGCTAGTGTGAAAGTATCCTTACCTAGTCCAGTTATCTTGTTTGGGATGTTGGGCTAGATTTACTAATCATGGCGAAGTTTGCGCTATTTTTGCACAATTCAGGCCACTGACCTATATAAATTTGGTGTACCGCAAATGCCGTTCCACCAAAACTAACTGAGGTGACAGTGTCTCCCCTTTTTCACCGTCCTTGCCAATTTTCTGAAAGGATGTGTGGCCAGAGCGTTGCTGGCCGCAGTGGCAAATTTATCTTCATTTACGCTAGAAAACGTACACAAATGAAGACCAAAATCTACGGCGGCTCTGAGCGTCGTAGGTTTCTTGTTAGGCGCCCAATTTAAGACGAGGCATATGCCTTGTCGTAAACTAGATGCATCCCCTGGCAGTGTAGGGGATATCAAGACAGGCGCAGAAAGCGCGAGTCTTGATAAATCTCCACCTAAGACCGTCTTAGACCATGCCAGATTTATCATAGTGGCTGATGCTGGATGATAAATCTGTTGCATCTTTAGACCGTCTAGTCTAAGTTTACGCCACCTATAAGTTGGCCTAGTTTTACTCCAAAAATGTGCCAAAATTGGGGTGCAGAGGCCCAGGGTTAATGTCTGTGATCAGCGTTAATGCCAGTCGTGGACATTTAACCCCACAGATGTCGTGGTCAAAATCTAGGGGAGCTAAAACCGGGAGCCATGCACTTCCCCTGGCTGAGATCGGGCAAGGCGTCTGTCCTAGTAAGGCCTTATTCACACAGGGAAGCCTCGTTTACACTGACCAAAACACTGACATGTGAATAAGGCTTAATATTCCTAAAGCCTCATTCACACATCAGTGTTCCACGGACGTGTGCGGTACATTTTCTCCACAGACAGCAAACATCCCCATTCATTTTAATGTGTGTATTCACACATCGGTGTTTTAGCACGGTCTTTTTACGAAGAGATGCTTTGAAAATTACTCTTCAGCTGTTCATTGTCGGTGAAACACGGATGGCACACGGATACTTCACGGACAGCTTCACGGATGCATCAGTGACCACCTTCTCACGGATTTGAACACAGACGTGTGAATGAGGCTTAAGTGAATTTCTGTCTGTCTATTGTCTGTTCTTTATGCACAGCCGAACTGCTGGAATAATCTGCACCACATTTGGCATATAGGTACATCAGGGGCTTAGAAAGATTTTAGGCCAGCTCTCAGCTGTCCAGGATGTATCATTCTCAAAAATTGCAAATATGGCATCATCACATGACCCCTATGATCCAATAGGAGCTCCCAGGTCCTTCAGTCATATCCTAACTGACATACACGCGGTCATATGACCCATATTAGCCAATAGAAGCTTGCAGGTCCTTCAGTCTTCGCCTCATTGACATACACACAGTTTTACACCAGGTTTCCATAACAACCCAGCCATTTTTCTTCTCTGTTATCAGTCACTGTTAAAGGGGTTATCTCATCTTAGACTATGGGGGCATATCGCTGGGATATGCCCCCATTGTCTGATAGGTGCAGGTCCCACCTCTGGGACCCGCACCTACAAGGAGAACATAGCGGAGAAACTTGAGGAGGGCACACTGCGCATGCGCAGCCGCCCTTCATTCATTTCTATGGTGCCGCTGAAAATAGCCGAGCACTGGCTAGGCTTTTTCCGTCGGCCCCATAGAAATGAATGGGAGTGATGACCGCGCATGCGCGGTGCGCTTCCATTCACTTCAATGGGCAAGGCGGGGAGCTGCGCCTGGTGGTGGATGGACCGCAGGAAATCCGGGGTCCTCCAGCCACAACTCTCCCCGGCTCTGTTCTCCTTGTAGGTGCGGGTCCCAGAGGATCCTAGCGATATGCCCCCATGATCTAAGATGGGATAACCCCTTTAAGGGATCGAGATGCTGTGGATGTTACTGTAAAGGGGACGGGCTGCTGTGGGGGTACACGGTGGATATCTTTTAACCACACACAAACATTACCCGGGCAAAGCCAGTTCATTCTGCTAGGAATCCATAAATATGAATTATAAAATACAAGATGCAATCTAACGATTGCATGTTAGTCACCTAGGGTGCCTTTTTAAAAAAAATGTAAAAATATATTTATATTAAACCAACACCTCCATAAGGGTCCATTCACACGTCCGCAAATGAGTCCGCATTAATTCTCAATGGGGCAGGAAAGGATGCGGAGAGCACACTGTGCTCTCCGCATCTGCGATTCCAGAGCGCGGCCCCGAACTTCCGCAAAAAAATAGAACATGTCCTATTCTTGTCCGCAATAGCGGACAAGAATAGGCAGTTCTATGGGGGAGTCGGCCGGGTGTATACAATGTATGCAATACACTACGGACGTGTGAATGGACCCTAATGTATATAAATATAAGGGCAGATACACGCCACCTTGGCTGCAACATAATGCGTAGAACTAGTAGCAGCACACTTGTTAAAGGGAACCTGTCACCTGGATTTTGGGTACAGAGCCGAGGGCATGGGTTACTAGATGGCCCCTAGCACATCCTCAATACCCAGTCCCCATAGCTCTGTGTGCTTTTATTGTGTAAAAAAACGATTTGATACATATGCAAATTAACCTGAGATGAGTCAGAGCTTGAAAATATGACTCTTCTCTGGTCACACAAGTAAGATATGACTCTTATGTTGATTTGCATAAAAGGCTGGAAGTACAAAAATGCATAATACTTATTGAATTAATCTGCAAATGAAATTAAAAGTGTAATTTATATGTTTAGGGTAAGACGATGAACATTTAGAAACGCTCAGTGAGGGTAGCCTAGTAGAGGCGACAGGTTCCCTTTAATGCACAAGGACACAGGTAAACGGTGAATACATGAAAGTGTCAACTGCATAACTGCTATACTTGCTGTATGAAAAATAGAAGCTGTTTGCGCCTAGGCCACGTGATTGATTGAATGCGACGTCGCAGGCCTAGGAAAAGCAGCTAGAAGGCCACGGTGCTACTGTGTGTGCCGTTGTCTTCTCGAACAGCTGATTGGAGGGGTCCCGGGTGTTGGGCCCCCACCGATCAGAGATACTGATGACCTATCTAGAGGATAGATCTTCAGTAGTAAAATCTCAGGAAACTCCTTTAAGGTTTTAAAGTCATTTTTACCACACAGGGGAAAGCAAAATTCATAAAATTGTAGTGTTTCTCCCCCCCCCCCCCCCCAATTCCACCCCATTTGGAATTTGTTTTTTCAGCTTCCCAAAACCTTGTATGCAACAGAAAATGGTGCCATTAAATAGTTCAACTTATACAGTCATGTGAAAAAATTAGGACACCCTTTGAAAGCATGTGGTTTTTTGTAACATTTTTAATAAATGGTTATTTCATCTCCGTTTCAACAATACAGAGAGATTAAAGTAATCCGACTAAACAAAGAAAACTGAAGAAAAGTCTTTTCAAGATCTTCTGTAAATGTCATTCTACAAAAATGCCTATTCTAACTGAGGAAAAAGATAGGACACCCTTGCCCCTAATAGCGAGTGTTACCTCCTTTGGCTGAAATAACTGCAGTGAGACGGTTCTTGTAGCCATCTACCAGTCTTCGACATCGGTCTGAGGAAATTTTACCCCACTCCTCAATGCAGAACTTTTTCAGCTGTGAGATGTTTGAGGGGTTTCTGGCACGTACAGCCCTTTTCAAGTCACCCCACAGCATCTCAATGGGATTCAAATCTGGACTTTGACTTGGCCATTCCAGGACTCTCCATTTCTTCTTTTTCAGCCAATCTTTGGTTGATTTACTAGTATGTTTTGGGTCATTGTCATGTTGCATGGTCCAGTTCCGCTTCAGCTTTAATTTTCTAACTGATGGTCTCACATGTTCTTCAAGCACCTTCTGATACACAGTAGAATTCATCGTGGATTCTATGATGGTGAGCTGACCAGGTCCTGCTGCAGCAAAGCAGCCCCAAACCATGACACTTCCACCTCCATGCTTCACAGTTGGTATGAGGTTCTTTTCTTGGAATGCTGTGTTTGGTTTACGCCAAACATGTCCTCTGCTGTTGTGTCCAAATAATTCAATTTTGGACTCATCTGTCCAAAGAACATTATTCCAGAAGTCCTGGTCTTTGTCAACTTTATCTCTGGCAAATGTCAGTCTGGCCTCGATGTTTCTCTTGGAAAGCAAAGGTTTCCTCCTTGCACACCTCCCATGCAAGTTAAACTTGTACAGTCTCTTTCTGATTGTAGAGGCATGTACTTCTACATCAACAGTAGCCAGAGCCTGCTGTAGTTCTCGAGATGACACTTTAGGGTTTTTGGAGACCTCTTTTAGCATCTTGCGGTCTGCTCTTGGGGTGAACTTGCTGGGGCGACCAGTCCTGGGCATGTTGGCAGTTGTTTTGAAAGCCCTCCACTTGTAGACTATCTTCCGGACAGTGGAATGGCTGATTTCAAAATCTTTTGAGATCTTTTTAAATCCCTTCCCAGACTCATAGGCTGCTACAATCTTTTTTCTGAAGTCCTCTGACAGCTCTTTTGCTCTCACCATGGTGCTCACTCTCACTTCAACAGTCAGGAGCACACCAAACTAAATGTCTGAGGTTTAAATAAGGCAAGCCTCATTCAACATGCAGAGTAACGATCTACTAATTATGTGCACCTGGTGTGATATACCTGTGTGAGATCTGAGCCAATTTAAGAGGGAATACATGTGAGGGTGTCCTATCTTTTTCCTCAGTTAGAATAGGCATTTTTGTAGAATGACATTTACAGAAGATCTTAAAGACTTTTCTTCAGTTTTCTTTGTTTAGTTGGATTACTTTAATCTCTCTGTATTGTTGAAACGGAGATGAAATAACCATTTATTAAAAATGTTACAAAAAACCACATGCTTTCAAAGGGTGTCCTAATTTTTTCACATGACTGTAAAAGTTATGGCTCTGGAAAGACAGAGAGTGATGAATGAAAGTGGAAAATTGCCGGGCACTGAAGGGGTTAATTGTTGAATTCACCCCTGTGGTGTTAGGAAAAGGTGTTTTGGCGGTCAGGCAGAAAACAATCTCGCAGTGATCAATTTAATTTAGCCTATAATCATATTGCAGGCCGAGGCCTGTTCATTACCTTGTTTACTGTGATACCCCCTGCTTTGCCAAATCAAATATCAAGGCTATTCTTTAAGGATTTTAGTAGGGGTAGGTAATGGTTTATACTTGTTGTATCTTGCTGAAACATAAAAGAAATCTGGGCATGACTTCGGTATGCTGCCCACAAGGATCACCAGACTGCGGTCTCTAATAAACAGGTACAAAACTGCTGCTTGTCTTGTTTCAATGACTGAGGGTTAAATTGAGTAGTCATGTCCCTGTGTAGTAGATGGGGGGCATTTTACATTATGAGGTGTAGGCATTGCATATGCTGTTTAGTTCATGATTCTCAGCAATTAAATTTGTTGGCCTTAGGCTATGTACTCCTGATGGCCCTTATTATATGGAAGGGGATCCAGCCAATGCCGGGACAGAATACCCGAATTTAGGTGTAAGTGTGCACCTAGCCTAAGGTACAGAGGGGGTTATTTACCGCATCACATCTATTGGTTGCACACATCTTTACTTTCACATGCGTTTGGTGCGGATCCGTCATGGATCTGCACAGACGGATCCGCTCAGATAATACAACCGCATGCATCCGTTCAGAACGGATCCATTTGTATTATCTTTAACATAGCCAAGACGGATCTGTCTTGAACACCATTGAAAGTCAATGGAGGACGGATGCGTTTTCTATTGTGCCAGGTTGTGTCAGAGAAAACGGATCCGTCCCCATTGGCTTACATTGCGTGTCATAACTAATCCGTTTGGCTCAGTTTCGTCATATGGGCAAGCAGTGTGGCACACCGCCGATCGTATGCACCACGGGCAGGGACCAGGCTGCAGTGCTCCAGCTTATTCTCCTGCTGCAGCGCTTCAGACTTGAAAAAGGGGTCCTTTTGAACCCCGAAACGCAGTGTCCTACAATAAATCTGATTGTACCTAAACATCCGGTTGTGATATGCGCCTTGTGTCCACACGCTCACTAGACCGCTTGGCCAGAACAGGCCAGGATTCAGTTTAGGGAATGAAGTCTGGCATGGAGTTTGGATTATAAATCCCATAGGTGTTGTCTGGTGCTGTTTGCCGGCTCTTCACATTCTTCCACACCAAGCTCAACATGCCATTTCTTGGCTCTTGCTCTGTGCACCGCAACATTGTAAAACGGACTCAGGAAACACACCCTTCCCGCTGTGTTTACAGAAGGCCGGAGTGCTGTGAAATGCAATTTTCTTCTGTGGCATTAAAGGGAACCTGTCATCAACTTTATGCTGCCCATACTAACGACAGAATAAAGTAGAGACAGGTGAGTAGATTTTAGCGGTCTTTCATTTAAAAGTTAAAAGTAAGTGGTTGCCGAGAACCAACATCACAATCATTGCAGACTGGGCTTGGAAAAAAGTCCCGGCCATGTGAATTCCTGCTCTCCCTGCCCACCTGCTGATGACTGACAGTCTTCTACCTAGTTTTCTCCCTAGAAGAGATCAGCAGATGGGCGGGAGTTCAGGAGATTAGGAATAGCCAGGACTCTTTTCAAGGCCTGGGCTGCAATGATTATGATGCTGGTTCTCAGCAACCACTGACTTTTAGCTCATGAGTGACACTCCGCTGAAATCAGCAGGTTCCCTTTTAAGGGCTGTTTCACAGGAGCAAGTCCATTGTGGGAATCACGCTCAGTGTGTCAGTGTGATACTCTGCTCTGGACTTGTAGGAGTGCATGGCATTATCATGATTTATAATGCTATGTGTCTCTGCTTGACCTTATTTCTACAGAATCATACTGACAGCTTTATGTCACTATGATTCTGTGGAAAAAAGGCCATGCAGAGACACATAACATTATAAATCATGATAATGCCGTGCACTCAAGTCCAGAGCAGAGGATCACACTGACACACTGAGCGTGATTCCCGCAATAGACTCGCTCGTGTGAAACAGCCCTAAGATCTCCTTTTGCTGGACTCAAAAATGGTCCACCTCCAATAAACATTAGTCTCTACTATGTACTATGTTCTCCACACATCCAGACGAATGGTAAAAATCTCTCTCTCTCTGTCTGTCTCTCTCTCTGTCTGTCTGTCTCTGTCTGTTTGTCTCTCTGTCTCTCTCTGTCTGTCTGTCTCTCTCTGTCTGTCTGTCTGTCTGTCTGTCTCTCTCTCTCTCTCTCTCTCTCTCTCTCTCTCTCTCTCTGTCTCTCTGTCTGGCAGCATGCTTTATATTACAATCTAGGCCTGGGGTAGGCTACTCAGCCATGGAAACACAATCCATGAAGCTCCTCACAAGCTGTGTTGAGTGTTAGGGCTCTTTCACATGAGCGGATCCTGTGCGTGAAAGACAGCCAAGCCCCGTCCCGAACAGCAGAGACACAGAGCATTAACATGATTGATAATGCTGTTTGCCTCTCTGTGATCTTTGTACTACAAAATCACAGCGACAACTTTATCTCCCTGTGATTTTGTAGTAAAAAGATCACAGAGAGGCAAACAGCATTATCAATCATGTTAATGCTCCGTGTCTCTGCTGTTCGGGACGGGGCTTGGCTGTCTTTCACGCAGCAGATTCCACGCACTGGATCCGCTCGTGTGAAAGAGCCCTTATACTTGAGGACAGACACGTGGGTGACTCTAGCCCTCCAATGCCCGTGTTTTTTCTCCTAGATGTTTCTACCTCTATAAAACCTCTGTTAAACTGGCAATATAGGGAGTGGATATTATATAACGGACTATAGTCCAGAAAAAGTGTCTTCTATCCCATGCAGTAGAAGGTTTACAGTTTATAGAACTGTGTGTGTTTACTCCTTTTCTGTAGGCGTTTTGCTTGTTTTCCCCGGCAATATTCAGCAGAACTTAAGTGTTACTTTTCCTGTGGGTTTCCTAGGTACTACACAATGCAGTCATTATGTTGTGATTAGTCTGTGTTTCTTGGTTTGCAGGAAGTAGTCACTACACGTAGATATTTTCCCAAACGTGACACGTCACACAGGGCATCCTGAATGGAAATGGACTTTGTAACGATGGATGGGGTTAAAAATAGCTTGTTACTCAAGATGTCAAAAATATATTTGACCCCTCTGCGATGGTGGAAAACTGCTCCATCTTTCCTCTTGGTAGTCTGAAGGGAATACCACTCCAAACTTCAATTCTTCAGATCTTCAATCAAACCTATGATCGTACCAAAGGGGTTTGAGCTCCATATTGAGCCGTGTTCCTTCTCAACCAGCACCCTGGTAGGCACATGAAGATCCTGGACTCCTTGCATTTGTTTACCCAGAAGTTGGCAAAAACACAAATACATTGCTGTAACTTGGCTCGGTGGTCAGGATCTTATATCGGACACTTGACACTTCAGACTGCACTGTCAGACACTGATCTTTCCTAAAGCCAGATGCTCGATCACTTTACATGAAGATCCCACCCGAAGGCAGATCTTTATGTTGTTGTTCGGATGAGTTTAGAGAGACGAGATCTTCTAATGCTGCTAGTGGACCCTAGCAATGTTCAGTCTACCAGTATTCACATTTTGCAGTGGTACAACGCTCAACATGCCTTTTTAATCTGTATTTTTCAGGGCCTTGAAAACTATGACAGTGTGAGCAACCTTCCAAATCTTATGTCTTACCTCCTGAACATCCACTTAAGAGAGGGCCGCAATCTGGTCATCAGGGATCGCTCAGGTAATTATGAGCTTGTGATCTTTGTACTGCATCATCGCACTTACAGTAAGTTCAGCCCTGTATACACCCAGCCCATACGTGCACTGATAACATTACTTGGGGGCATTGCAGGGCTGTAGATTTCCCAAACTTCTACACGGTTCATTGCCTCTCAGATCACATTTGTCATGTCAGATGTATGGTGTGTGTGTAAAGCCTAGGGCCATAATGTGATGTGAGAAGGCAGTCCAGCTTGTCTAGACAGTAGCGAGAAACTGGGCCTCATTTGCTTGACATTTAGAGGACTGTACAAAGCACGTTTTCTGGGATTTTACAGGATGCAGACTAGTAATGTTACTAGAGTAAAAGTCCACATGGATATAAGTTTGGTTGGAGAATCTGTCGGATAATATTCATCCAGTAACTTGATTTTATTTATTGATCTAAAATCCTCAAAAAGAAGATTGCAATCTTGTAATACATGTCTTATTTTGCCTTATTGGCCAGTAGGATTAGTATGTTTTATGTACGGGCAATTTACACGTCCCAGATGAGATTATCGGGTCCGAACGTTCCTGCGAACGCTAGTTTCCAGCAATCTGCCCGGGTAACGCAAAACGCTCGTTCGTCAGGTGAAGTGTTCGTTCATGCAGGTGCATAAATTATTGTTTCAATGGGCAGCAGATTGTGCTGTCTATACAGCGATCTGCTGCCCAGAAACAATGCAGCTGTATGAGGGCAAGGGACCACAATAGCAACCGCTGGGGAGGTGATCGTGGTCTGACAAAGTTCAAGGTTTCCTTTAAGACTGATCATACATGTATGAGCGTGCAAGGACAGACTCTAGCTCCAGGCCGTGGGCTGGCTTATTACTTATGCAGAACAAAACTTGTTTGCACGCATCACCTGTAAAATGACCATAGTTACCTAGTAAAGGTGTGATTCTTCCTGCGGAGATCTCACTGTTGGTAAGAGAATGCGAAACACTCTCCTGTGCTGCTCGTAGGTGAATTCCCGCTAATTCAAAGTCTGACTCTTTAGACCACCTGAACATGATGCGGATTACCTGTGGATTTTGTGCAGAAAAACCACCGCGCAATAGAGTACCAGGAAAGTGAATGAGATTTCACGATTCTCGATACACTTTGTTTTTTTGATGCCGCACCTTCTGTAGAGGGTTTTTCTCCACAGACTTCTGCAACAAAAACGGTCAGAAATAAGTCGTGCTGATTTGTTTGTTTTTTGTGGCGTTTTGGTGCGGGTTTCATGCAGATTTTCTGCACAGACAGTAAATCTACACCGTGTGCAGCCAGGACCGGAAGTACGGAGCCACGGACTGTAAATGCGGATGCGGACAGCAAACTGTGTGCTGTCCGCATCCTTTTCCGTCCCCATTGAGAATGAATGGGTCCGCACCCGTTCCGCAGAATTACGGAACGGATACGGACCCATTCTACGGACGTGTGAATGGACCCTTAGAGTATATTCTCATAAGTTGACCCATCTGAATGATGCTGTTTCCAGCAGTAGTCTAAACATGGCCTTAAAGGGAATCTGTCACCACAGTCTTCAACTAGTATACTGCTATCTGCAGTACTACATGATGAGCCCCCAGTTAGTGCTACAAGCTGTAGTGCCACCAGTTGGTGTAGGGGCCTTTGCTAATGACATTAGCTTCAATGCCCCCATTAGTACTTCCCTTGCCCTGCTCCTCTGACTGTATGTTCATGGTGTGAGCAGTATGTGAGTTTAAGGCACGTAGTCATTTCTGTTATGCCGCCATGTATGTGAGTATTAACTGTGGTACATGTTTGTGACTTTTGAGATGGCACATGAAGGTTGTCCCATAAGTCACATACACCCCACATCTCCCTTTTCGTTGGTGGCCGGTCACGCTGTATCCTTGAAGTGTCAGATGTGGAGTTTCCGTCACTGATAAGGTCTGTTGCTGACTCAGAAGTGTCAGGGTTACCGGAGAGAGTGATCATCCTCATTGTTAAAGGCATGACCTCCTTTTAGTTTAAAGACTGAAGAATAATAACAAAAAAACTGAAATCAAATGTGGTATATACATATAAATAATTGAAGTCTATGGTAGGACATGCCAGAACCTGATGATGATTCAGTCACTGTGTTCTACTATTTAGGTATTAAGCCTCATTCACACATCAGTGTTTGGTCAGTGATTTCCATCCGTGATTGGGAGCCAAAACCAGGAGTGGAGGCTACACAGAAATACGGTATCGGGGGAAGTTCTTCACCTGCCCTTTGTTTAGAGCCCCACCAAGTTTTGTCTCAAAATCACTGATGGGAATCACTGACTGAACACTGACGTGTGAATAAGGCATTAGGCTGGACTTACACATGCATTTGCTGCATTATTTTAGTTTTAACCCTATGCAAGAGTGGATACAAAAGAGGGGACTTGTAACTGTTCACACTGGAGTTGTTACTTCTGCTTAGAATGGAAGCCACAAAGCTGTGAAAAAAATCCATCACACGTTGGCGCCAATGGGGTCGTGTAACAGGACCCATTAAAATGGCATGAATTGCGGCAAGGTCTTCATTGGTTTGGCAGCTGCAATAGCACTGCTGGTACATCTACTATTCTTGCCAATTAAAACCAGAGAGTGACACATCTCCTTTTTTCTGATCTGTTTTTATATTCAGGTTGCAGATTTATTTATTCTGTTTCTTGAGCATGGTTATGGGGGCGGCCATCTTGCCTGAGATTTTCTGAACAGCTCTTAGGGTACTTTCACACTAGCGTTTTTCTTTTCCGGCGCTGAGTTCCATCCTAGGGGCTCAAATCCGGAAAAGAACTGATCAGTTTTATCCCCATGCATTCTGAATGGAAAGTAATCCGTTCAGGATGCATCAGGATGTGTTCAGTTCAGTTCAGTCTTTTTGACTGATCAGGCTTTTCAGAAAAACGTAGCATGTTGTATTTTTTCCTCCGGCCAAAAATCCTGAACACTTTGACTGAACGCCGGATCCGGTCTTTTTCCCATTGACTTGCATTAACGCCGGATCCGGCGCTGTGTGTTCAGTCAAACCGGATTTGGCTTTTGCATGTTAAACCCGAAAAATGTGAAAAAAAAGTTAAAGTCCATAAATGGCGGATGCGTTTTTTCCAATGCATTTTTTCATTGTGATCAAAATCCTGATCAGGATTGAAATGTAATCCGTTTTCACACGTTTTTCCGGATCCGGCGGGCAGTTCCGGTGTCGGAATTGAACGGTGGATTAAAACAACGCTAGTGTGAAAGTAGCTAGGGAGCATTAAGAAACTTTCTTTACAGCAACCCTATGGGCCACAGACACAATGGTCAGGAGGGACTTGTATGGGAATTTTCTAGGCATGCTCCGTGACCTGTGCAGAGAATAGGTAAGCTCTGACCATCACCTATCGCGTGCTAACGTGCTGTCTCCTTTTAGTCTTAATGTCCGCTGCTGCGGTCTATGGCAAAGACCACAGACCGCAGCAGTGAACAGGAAGTGAGAAATGAGACCGCACTGCGCGCCCAGTCTCCTCATACAGCTGATCAGTGGGGGTGCCGGTTGTTGGATGAGGGACGTGGATCAGGTATTTTGTTTTGTATTTTAACCCCTGAAAGGCCCTAGTGTGCCATTTTTAATGGCTGTTATACGGGTGTACTCTTGTCTAAATGGCCATTAAAAACCGCCCTAATGATTTCAGTGGGGTCCACCTGGCCATGAAAACGGCCAAAAAGAGAGATTATTATTAGTATTATTTAATATTAAAGTGCCATACATTCCCTAGCGCTGTACATATGATAAGCCATATACATACAAAATACAGACAATTGCACTAATCATAAACAAGACGAGTTACAGACTGGTACAGAAGGAGAGGGGGCCCTGCCCGTGAGGGCTTACAATCTACATGATAGCTGCTATTCAAAAATGGCACTTCCAGCTGCGCCCACTACAAGTATGTAGTGTATACAGGTGAAACTCGAAAAATTAGAATATCGTGCAAAAGTTCATTTATTTCAGTAATGTAACTTAAAAGGTGAAACTAACATATGTGATAGACTTATTACATGTAAAGCGAGATATATCAAGCCTTTATTTGTTATAATTTGGATGATTATGGCTTCCAGCTTATGAAGCCCCAAAGTCACAATTTTGAGGTACCCTTTGCTCAGGGGGTATGGATTAATTAGCTGACTAGAGTGTGACACTTTGAGCCTAGAATATTGAACCTTTTCACAATATTCTAATTTTAATTTGCATTACAGAAATAAATGAACTTTTGCACGATTATTCAAATTCTTCGAGTTTCACCTGTATAGACTTGTTTTTCAGAAATTCTGTATACTGTGGTAGAAAGACTGGTTAAACCTGCACGCATATTATGTGGCTGCATTTTGTGTCTTTTTATATATCTTCTTCCTGATAACGTGTAAACCTTGTATACACATGACGCTTTTTCACCTTCCTGAAGTACAGTATGTGTAAGCAAGTTTTTTTTTTTTCATTGGTTTTGTAAACTACAGTGCATCATTGCTGAGAATATTCTTTTGATGGTTAGGATTGGTAGAAAATAAAATGGCGCCATCTTGTGAACTGTAGAGCTGCTACAATAAACATAAATTTACTCTTTTAAACAGATTGCTACTTGTCACTATCGGGCTCTATTCACATCTGGAAATGCACCCAGTGTATATGCTGTACACAGCCATACACTTCTATGGACCACACATATACCAAATAGTGTCCTGTTGGCAAACGTGCAAGTGGTATACATCAGCATAACGCATTTTTGTACTAATTAAGTTAAAGGGGTTGTCTCACTTCAGCAAATAGCATTTTTTATATAGAGAAAGTTAATACAAGGCACTTACTATTAATGTATTGTGATTGTCCATGTTGCTTCCTTTGGCTTGATTCCTTGTCTATTATTCTACACTGCTTGTTTAACCCATCAGTGGTAGTCGTGCTTGCACACTATAGGAAAAAGCACCAGCCTATGAGCACTTGCATGGTCCCAGCTAGCAGAGACCGATGCTATTTCCTATAGTCTGGAACCACGAGCACCACTGATGGATTGCAGGGTGGTCATAACCATGGAAACCAGCAGTGTATAATGTGATGGAAAAATGAATCCAGCCAGCAAAGGAAGCAATATGGACAATCGCAATATATTCGAAAGTGCCTTATAAAAGAAAAGATTGTAGTCCAGCTTCTAAAAAAGTTGTCCTTTTATTTCATGCGGTAAAAACTTCCAAACACAAGACTGGTATGCGGTCTACGCGTTTCGGACCTATAAATCACTGTACTTACTCATGACAATGCTACCATAGACTCGTGGACCTTATGAGTCCCCGTTCCACCAATCCAACTGGAATACGGAGTAACGTGACTCATGAGGATCAGGAGAAATCCCTTAAAATTAACACCTCATGTGCCAAAAAATACAAAACATTGTAAAAACAGTCAACTGTAAAGACATAAAGCACATATCTGAAACCTTCTAAACATATCAGTGGTATTGCAAGATTAGATGATACTTTTTATTGAGTCCTGTAGGGGAAGCAAGTTCCTAACTCAAACATCCAGTAAGATTACGTCTGTGATCGCCCCCTCTGACAGGTAGAGACACCCTTTTGATTCCTGTACAGAAAGCGAAGAGGTGTTCCCTTGGTGCGCTACGGCAAAGTGCAAACTCTCCGCAGAAACATTACGGGTTAGATAATGCGGCACATCAGATAGATGTTTCCGAACTCTGGTTTTAATAGCGTTCGTTGTGCAACCTACATATTGTAAATGACAAATTGTGCAGGTGATCAGATATACTGCATGATCAGTATTGCAATTTAAATATTTCTTAATATTAGGTTTTACTGACTGCCATGCGATTACTGCAGATACACTTCGTATGGCCACATTTATAGCTGCCATTACATGTAAGACATGTGGGTCTGACTTTCGGATGTTCATAAAATCAACTCGGACTAATTGTTTGATCCAGAGTAGGTGCTTTTCGAGCCGCACATCGAATTCCAGCGGTTACTATTCCATCCACTCTGTCAAATTTAAGTATCGGCAAATGACGCTTTACTATTTTACAAATCTCTTGATATTCTTCACTATATCTTGTAGTAAAGGTAACTTACCTGCTTTTAGGTCTTACCGCTATGTCTTTCTGGTCATGGTTTTTTAAACAAAACTTATTGGGGAATACTAAGGAATTAAGCCCCTTTCTTGGCTCCCTGTGCACACTGTGCAGCATAAGATCTCTGGCGCAATCTGCTGCTAACTTGTTCCGATTCCTCCATGAAAGCTTCCATGCTGGAGCAGTTGCGTCTGGCTCTCACTAGTTCCCCTTTCGGTACATTCTGAATAACATGTGACGGATGGCATGAAGTTGCCAATAGTATGGTGTTCCCTGCTGTTTCTTTCCTGTGTGTAGAGGTACACACTTTAGAAGCTAGCATGTCTCCCTCTAACCTTAAATCCAGAAAAAAGATGGACCACGTATCGTGATGCAAGCTGAAGGAGAGCGAATCTAAACAACAACGCGTAGACCGCATACCAGTCTCGTGTCATTTTTAGAAGCTGGACTACAACCTTTTCTTCTATAGTTCAAACTGCCGAGTCCAGGCTGTGTCCGCGCTTCTCAAGTTGTTGGCTGCAGGTGAGCGCTGCTTTGCTTTTTTTCAAGTTGTTACCATTTTAAAAATGCCTTGTATTAACTTTCTCTGCATGATAAACGCCATTTGCTGAAGTGACACAACCCCCTTTTTTCCCCTCAAATCTTTTTTATTTATTTTTTTCTTTTTCACAATATCAGCCATGGTACATAGTGAAATCAGAAAGACTCAAAATACAATAAAAACATAAACTGAAGTACAAATATGGCGACAATGCCAAGGGGTTGTGGATACATATGAAGCATCATGGAAAGAGCTATATGTATAGAAAGCTCATAAATGATAAACAGCCTGTGATTCATTAAAAACAATCTATGGGTAAGTGGAAAACTAAACTTGGAGGCAACAGTGCAGCAGCAGTACAATTACACAAAAAACACAAGTCAGGAAGAGGGACATGGTGTCGAGCCATGG
Source organism: Bufo bufo (assembly GCF_905171765.1). Lineage (NCBI taxonomy): Eukaryota > Metazoa > Chordata > Amphibia > Anura > Bufonidae > Bufo > Bufo bufo. Next base: position 702,522,341 of record NC_053389.1, read on the forward strand.
TGGGCTTTCTGGTAGATCTCATGTAATCCATGGAGACTACAGAGTATGAAACTTATTGTGGGAGAGACGCTCCCAACTAGATAACTTACACTCCGCAGAGCTCCTGCACCTTTCTAATCCACTCCACAACCGATGGCTTATGTTCAGATGGCCAATGTCGAGGGTGAAGCAACTTTGCTGCCTGTAATAGGAGAGCAGTTAGAGAAGACTTGGCAAGGAAGCGTCTGCTTTCAGAGGGCGAGAGAAAAACTGTAGAGGAACAAATATGGTTAATGGCGTCCGATACAGCACTCTAACCCTTTAAAGGCCAGTGTATGCCAACATGGGAGCGAAAATGTGGGGCACATGTTTAGGCAATATGGCGCTTAAAAGGAATCTGTCACCAGTTTTATGGAGTCCTAAGTAAGGTCAAAATTAAGTGTGTGAATGTCACCGGGATAGATTTAAATTATTTCTAAAAAGGTAACGGCCCAATTGAATAGTTAGTCAATTAATATGTAACTTTTAATATAAATATAAGATAAGGAGAAAATGAAAATATAGGTTAAATTCCCAAATGAATGGTCAAAAAACTAAATAAGATACAGAAAGGTACCTGGGTGTACGGTGGCACCTGACCAGAAAAAGACATTACTACAACCCGTTGTCCTACCGCATCCGGGTTATTCAGGTTGTTGTTCCAGTAGTGGGTCCGGTCTTTCATCTGGTAGAAATTGAAGTAAAAGGAGGGGAATGTCTGGTATGGGTACCTTTTTTAAAATGTAAATGGTGCCTGTTTTATCCCTAAGGGGGTGCCCTAAATGGTCCCTGTTTTAGCCCTAAGGAGGTTCTACTCTGGCCCTAAAGGAGCCTATATTTGGCACACTCACCCTGATAAGGGCGAACCCATACAAAACCTATCCCTCAAATAGATTGCCCTAAAAATGTGCTTATGTAGTTCCCTACATGCATGTTTTGCGAACTGTTATGCTGATCAGAGGAAATAACGGTGTAAGAACTAAACGTAATGCAGAAAGTGCTGGGACCACAGGTTATGGGTCCCTGGTTTAGGGGCTAAACCTTTAGATGCCAAACTGATGTCTGGGTATCTAAAAAGGAGCCAAGCAGATAGTGCTCAGTGTAATGTTCAATCGGGCTGTTACCAATTGAGAAATAATTTAGTCCTAACTGAGGGCAACATAGACTAGTGACAGGTCTCCTTAGCAAAATGCTGGGTCACTATTTTTAGTTGCCGTTTTGCCAAAATCTTGTATTGAACAGCTCCAGCACATGCCAATGAGTCCCCATAATCATGAGCTCACGTCTCTCTCCACCTTCCTGCTGCCGTTTCATAGGAAAAAAACTGTCAATCAGAGGCAGATGGCGGGGAGAGCTGTAAGATGATGAATATCAGGACTCATTGGCTGCACTGGAGCTTTTAGAGCCTAGCAGCAGAGAACTGATGACAGATTCCCTTTAATCCGAACAGTGAATTTTTAAGTGTGTTTAAGGCAGACAACGTAGCTCCAAATCGCATGCCTTCCACTCTGCTCGACTGCCTGCAGTTTTGGTTGCCAGAAAATGATCGTGCAAATAAATATATATATTTTTTTTTCAAAGGGCTATGTGGTCAAACAAAAGGGCGACAAAAAGGTGGTGACATGTTCCCATTAATTATTCCTAACACAGGACTCCTATTTATGGGGCACGCAGACTGTAGTACCCCATAACTGACTGCCCTGAGAAACACTGCTTGCCAGTATGCGTCATACACAGTGTCTGCCTAAGTAACATGGAATATTAAAAACTGGACTCCCAGCGATGACCACAAGATGGCGCATAGAGACCTTTGCTTTTAAGCTATACAGTGCAGAGTTTTATGGCACTTGATAGCACAATACAGATGTAATGGAGGCGGTCATGTATTCTAATGTTAACTGTGGTCGTGCATAAACTGACGGGGGTACACCTATGTTATGCTGCAGTTAGGGTGTATTACTAGTGTGTGGCAAGTTGTCTTATGCATTCTTTTTATTTTTATTTTGTATTCTGCTGAACGTTCTGTATATGTCAATTTCTTCTGGAAGCATTGATAGATATTCAGATGATTGTCCACAAACTGTAGCCATAGACGCCAGCAGTACTGTCCATCTAAACTCTCATGGTTGTCAAAGATTCCAGAGACATGGTTACCGAAATCTAGAAGCCAAATATACTGTACCACAAATATGCAAGTCCTACTGAATTAGCAAAGATTGATATATAGTTATGTAGAATCTGCTGTGCTTTGCGGGTGCCTTAAATTACTGACGAACAACTGTATCTTAACTCAGTGTTGGATTTATTTACAAATAGAGATATACCTTCATTCTAAATACAATTAAGGGAATGGGAGAGGGGATTGGAGGGGGTCAGGATCCTTGAGCTAGCTTCACCATTCTCTCTGTCACACATGCCATGGGTTTTACTCTGTACTCAGAACACTCCTCTCCATCAGGTCTCAGCGAATCTCATTCTTCATTGTAGAGTCCAGAAAGACTTGTCATTGCTCCTACTTGTGAGTTAGGTTAGTGCAGATAATTACACAGGAAGAACGTTCTATCATATACCCCTGCCCCCATCCTGGCATGTATGTCCTTGCTGACACAGGGGTGGGCAGTAAATACCAGCAGGGGGTCGGGCTTGCCCCAGGACGTGACAGTCCTGGCAGATCTTCCTTTTATCAGTGTCCTGCCCCAAGAACCCTTTGATGGTCCTCATTTGCATATCAAGCAGACCTGGGCTCATTCAGTTTAAGATATCAAGGAACATCTTTGCATCAAAGCTGTATCATATATGTCAATTTTATCGGTTCCATCAGTTTTATAGGAAAAACTGTGTTTTATACATTTCCTTAAATAAATTCCTGCTCATTCTGAGCTTTGAAGTCAAGCAGGCGGTCCTATCAGTGGTTGACAGCCTTCCCTATATGACCGTTTATAGAGATAGCTGTCAATCAATCTGCTCGGCTCCTCCCGCTCTATAACAAGCTGCCTGCTGATTATTTTGCATTTTCATGGTGACAGGTTCACTTTAAGCACATTATTTTTTTTTTCTAATATAAAAAAATTAATAAATGGATAAAATCCTGCCGTTTTCTCACTGGCCACTAGGTCTAAAATATGTTAAGACTTCCTGTCTTTTTAAAGCAGCTTCATGGGCCATAGACACAATGGACAGGAGGGGACCTGGGCAGAGGTCAGGAAGGAGTTGATATCTGTAGTTGTGAATGGTGCAGCCTGTTATCTATTGTGAGGCAGTGACAGGAGTCATTTATTATGGGAGATATTTATGCTGCAGGAAGCATTCTACAAGAGGTTTTGTTTGCATCGGGAACGTGTCACCAAGGTGCCTTGGTGGGGTAAAGGCCCCTAGATTTGGTGTCCACTAAGGTAGTTGGTGGACACCATGATAGATAGCATAGCTGGTTCGAGCTAGTCTGGGTCGGGCTTTTACTGGGAACAGGCAATGTGCTGGGTGGGTGCCTGTTCCCCATACTCCAGTCCGGGACTTGGGGCATGCTCATGTCCAGGGATTCTATTTAATCCTGCTGCTGGACTTAGGTGCGTCTCAGTCTGGGGAAGAAGGTAGACAGTGTGAGGTAACGCTGTCAGTGTGTGCTGTGTTTGTTGGACCTGGCTGTGATCTGGATTTATCGGCTGTACGTATTTGGACAAGCCTAAATAAAGAAGACTTTGATGAACTTTGTGGTGTCCCTGCCTCTGTACACGGGTCAAGTGAGTACGGTTCCTTACAATATACAGAAGTGTTACTTGTCACTGTAATCCTGTCTGAGCGCCACAGCCTCCAGTGATGTCACGTATATCTGTAACGTTTTGTAGTGGTGGAGCTCCGCACACTGGATTAGCTAGTGCCAGCAAGGACTTGGTAGTGGTAATTATAGAAGAGAAGATTGCGGCACACAGGGATTCTTTACAGTTATATATCATTTTATTGATTTAGCATCATAATCAAATCAAATTATGATGCTAAATCAATAAATGATATGTAATTGTAAAGAATCCCTGTGTGCCGCAATCTTCTCTTCTGTCCATCTGTAACATGGCCTAGTTGTATGGGGCTGAGCGAGACACCAAGCACAGCTGCTATACAATGTTCGCGCTGTGCTTGGTGAGCTGCTGGAAGTCTGCAGCACTCACCGAATCAATACTGAGGATAGGTCATCGTTATCATTTCCCTGATAACCCCTTTAACATATGACGTAAGGTGTACGGGCAGCAATACTAAATGAGCGAAACAATGCTTCTGATGAGGATGTGAGACATTTCTTTTGCATTAGGTGAAAAAAGCCATGGTTTGAAGTAGGCCTTCACGATATCTCGCCAAAGCAATTGTATCACGATAATCGACTATTGCGATATGGCGATTTGGCCGACCCAAAAATGCTGTGATTACCTAAAATGATGCACGGGCGCCGCACAGCGTGGTCGGCGGGTGTATAAACGGAGGGAGAAGGGGCTGTCCCTGTATTCTAATGCACTGGCCCCACTCACTGTTGTATAATCTTATCTAACCTGTAGGCATTGTTAAATATAATAATCATGTGTAATCCAGCTGTATTACTTACAACAAGTTCCGTAGCAGCGAGGAGGCAGGCCAGGAGGGCGGGCGGCGCGTCACTCACTACGTCATGCACCTGCGCCGCCCACTTTATGAATGGAGCAGGCGGCGCGGGTGCGTGACATAGTGAGTGACGCGCTGTCCTCCCGGCCTGCCTCTTCTCTGCTACGGAACTTGTAAGTAATACAGCTGGATTACACATGATTATTATATTTAACAATGCCTACAGGTTAGATAAGATTATACAACAGTAAGCGGGGCTGGTGCATTAGAATACAGGGACTGCACCGGTCCCCGCTTTCATGGCTAATCCAGATGCCGGCCCCCAGCCCCTGTATTGGGGGTCATTCACACTGCAGGAACACTGTTATGTGGGGAATCTGTGGATGGTACATAGCATAAGATGCTATATATGTGTCATCCACAGATCCCCCACCCATAGCAGTGTCATCCACAGATCCCCCACCCATAGCAGTGTCATCCACAGATCCCCCACCCATAGCAGTGTCATCCACAGATCCCCCACCCATAGCAGTGTCATCCACAGATCCCCCACCCATAGCAGTGTCATCCACAGATCCCCCCCCCCATAGCAGTGTCATCCACAGATCCCCCACCCATAGCAGTGTCATCCACAGATCCCCCACCCATTTCAGTGTCATCCACAGATCCCCCACCCATTTCAGTGTCATCCACAGATCCCCCACCCATTTCAGTGTCATCCACAGATCCCCCACCCATTTCAGTGTCATCCACAGATCCCCCACCCATTTCAGTGTCATCCACAGATCCCCCACCCATTTCAGTGTCATCCACAGATCCCCCACCCCATTTCAGTGTCATCCACAGATCCCCCACCCCATTTCAGTGTCATCCACAGATCCCCCACCCCATTTCAGTGTCATCCACAGATCCCCCACCCCATTTCAGTGTCATCCACAGATCCCCCACCCCATTTCAGTGTCATCCACAGATCCCCCACCCCATTTCAGTGTCATCCACAGATCCCCCACCCCATTTCAGTGTCATCCACAGATCCCCCACCCCATTTCAGTGTCATCCACAGATCCCCCACCCCATTTCAGTGTCATCCACAGATCCCCCACCCCATTTCAGTGTCATCCACAGATCCCCCCCCCCCATTTCAGTGTCATCCACAGACCCCCCCCCCCCTTTCAGTGTCATCCACAGATCCCCCCCCCCATTTCAGTGTCATCCACAGAACCCCCCCCCCCCCCATTTCAGTGTCATCCACAGATCCCCCCCCCATTTCAGTGTCATCCACAGATCCCCCCCCCATTTCAGTGTCATCCACAGATCCCCCCCCCCACCCTCCTCCCCCGTAACTGTGTCATCCACAGATTCCCTCCCATACCGGTGTCATCCACAGATTCCCTCCCATACCGGTGTCATCCACAGATCATCCCCCCCCCCCCCCCCCCCCCCCCCCAATAACGGTGCCATCCACAGCAAATAGACCTCTAGCACAATTCCCTTTAAAATATTGCTATTGCTATTATCAATATCAAAATCTTTAGGGCCCTATTCGCAATCGCACATTCCCATATCGTGCAGCCCTAGTTTGAACTAATTTGGAGGGCCGTTTCACTCATTTGATATTGCTCTTTAGTTCAAAGGACTGGATTTCAGCCTTTTTTAAGCTCGACCATTTTGTTTTGGCTATAACTGTGCTGCTCCACCACGTGATTCCTTTTACATTGGCAACAATATACGAGCATATAGATTGCATTATATTTTATGCCTCTGATGTAGACCAATCTGCCCCAAATTTGGGGTATAGCTATATCAGCTGCTTAGGTTTTAAATCTGCCTTCAGCTCTCAAAAAAAAAAAATATGCAAACATGACACAATCACATGACCCGTATTGACCAATAAGTGCTCGCAGGTCCTTCAGTCTTCGCCTGACTGACATGCACACAGTTTTATACCAGGTTTCCATAACAACCCAGCTACCTTTCTTCACTGTTATGGAGGCGCTGTGGATGGCACTTGTTTATGGGGGCGCTGTGGATGGCACTTGTTTATGGGGGCGCTGTGGATGGCACTTGTTATGGGGGAGCTGTGGATATATTTTAACTACACACACAGAGAACAAATAGAATAGGCCGGTGCAAAGTGGGGTAATTCTGGTAGTAAGCATATAATTGACAGTCCTGATATCGTATACGATACTAGACAGTTCTTCTGCTGTGAAATTTGGTAAAATGCGGCATTGTTAGTCCTCATGTATTTTTCTTCCTCTTGTGTTGTGCGCACACGTGTGGTACTGCATCTTTATAGATTCTTTACAGATCAAAAAGCACCATCAACATTAATTTAGCCTTATCCACCCATCTGATTCTACGCTGTGTAAAAGTGGTGACTGTAGGGGGTAATGAAGTGATGAAGAATTGAGACATCCATTTCATAGTGGAACTAAATGAATTGGGCTTATCTCTGCAGGGAGACTTTCATGTTCAGCATTGTGCCGTGCTTTAATTCTAATCCATTACTACTGGAAAAGACCAGAAAGTTGAGCTCAATGTTTTCCCACTGTTAGCTGCAGTATTTTTAATACTGACCTTTTTCTTTTCTTTTTTTTCCCCTCTATAGCAAGTACATTGAAGGCTCTTTGATGTTATGTGTCTGCTGTCTTCTGCCCTCTATTCAAAAGAAATACATTGGGGCTCATGCACCAAACCCCAGCATTTCACACATCAGAGTAAAACACCCGCTTGAGGAAGATCCGATCAACTTATTAAAAGGCACATACTTCTTGAAAAAATTGTCGCTCCGTTTTTTTTTTCTGCCGGAAATTATTGCAAATGTGTCAGGTCACTGTGATCTTGCCCCCTTTTCTAAGCCCCACCAACTTTTCAAAAAGTGGCGCACTGCAGAAAAGTCACAAAATGCCCTGGGTGCCAAATTTTGGGCTTTTTATTTTTTTCTTGCACAACCTGAAATAAAAGCTTTTGTAAATGACCCCCATTGTGTAGATAGGTGCTGTATATTACATTTTATTTGGCGTGGAGAATATAAAAAATACCCTTTAAATGTAGATGAGCTCAGTATCTCAAGGGTCAAATTTTTCAATTACTGCAAGCTATTGTCTCAGTGATTTTGTCATGCTATAAGGATGCTTAATGTTATTTTTAAGCTTTCCTGGTAGCTAAAGATTTTTTGAAAAATGGTCATAGGCCACCTTCAGAATTTCTGCTGAACTTACCAACACCATGCAACAGTTCTGTTATGTACTGATTTATATATGGTAACCCCATACCATGCCACTGATTGAGGAGACGGCGTCGGCGCGTATTGCCAACGTTTGGCTGTTCAGGGGAAAAAAAGGATGGTCCATCGCACTGGGCTAAAACTTAAAGAAACCTTTTATGTTGAACAATGAGTCGCATCTGTAAGCCTCATATTACAGAGCAAGAGCAGTAGCGGAGCGGTTTGATATATAGCTTTTTAAAAAAAAAATTAAAAAAAAGTATCAATTTGGCGCTTACTCCAGCAAGCCATGTGACAGACTTAACTCTATGGCATCCCTCTAGATTAAAGTCCTTTTCCACACGAAAAACCGCCTTGGAAAATGATAAATGAGCTGAACCTGCTGGCTCGCCCTTTTCCAAAGTGGAGTGAGCAGGGAAAAGTCTCAAGTTTTGCCGCACATAAGCCATGCGCCAAGACTTGCAACACCTTTACGCTTCTTTTGGAGTGATCAATGATCCCCTGTCATTTCTATATCTTGTATGTCTGTATACTTTTATTATTTTTATTTTATTTTTCTTTCTGGCTGCATGTGCCCTATTTCGTGCAGAGGCCTCCAGTATATACACAATGGAAGCCTGTGGGCGACGGATGCCACTGAACACTACACTACAGTGTGAAAAGCCCTTTAGTTGCACTCTATACTCGTCATAAAGGAAGCACTGGCATTTTACATTTCCAATCTGTTGCTTCTTAAATATTTTTGATTAGACTGTTAATATTTGAAGGTGCGGGTCTTCCTGGTGCCCTTCTTGATGTCCCTCTCCTGGCACTCGGGTAACGAGCTGTCATTGATCTAATCTGTGAGCGGTCTGCTGTAGAGCTGCCTCCCATAAGCCGCTAGTTGAGATGTTACTGTGCCCGACAGTAAGACAATGATGGTGAGATGCAGCAGCTCTGTGTGTTCCTCCCCAATTATTCTCTCCAACAATTAACACCATGCTAACCTGACACATTTCCTCGTTCTGGCTTTGTAAATCATTGCCCCTTCTTCTATTAATTCCAGACATTAATATTTTGTTTCGCCGCCATTCACCCTTCAAGCAGTGTGAACATTATGTAGCTGTCAAGATGCCTGGGGATTACCCAGCATGCAATGCCTGTGAGAAAGTGACACCATGGAGGCCTACTTTTGAGATGTTTATTTTGAGAGTAAGCTGACAGGCATGAAGTCCTGATCCCAGAGTAGCAATCTCATTTAATTAAAGCCCTCTTTTTATTAGAGATTTTCCCACTGTTTCCTTCCTTTCTTCCTCCTTTGTATTTCATATATATTTTCAAGCACTTGTAAGTCTGCATCTTAGGACCCTGCACTGGGAAGCACTTGAGATAATGTAATTAGTTTTCTGTAAAGTGAAGCTGTCTTTGTAAATGTTTTTTTTTTTTTCCCCCTCATTCTTTTTTTTTTTTTGTTTTCGCGATTTGCTGCATAATTGCAAGCAATTATTGTTTTCCCTGTTTATTTTTTTTTGTATTTATTAGATGATCCGATTAATTTAGTTTTGGCATAAACAAAGTCCCAGTATATATGCCTAACGTATCATTAAAGGGACTGTGTTTATAGCAAAGTAACCTATTGGTTTAGTCATGTTTTTATGGTAAGAAAATCCTTTTGAGTTTTTTTTATTAAATATAAATATATATATATATATATATATATGAAAGGGCAGCACACTGTATAAAGCGGGTGCAAATCCGGAAAAAAGACCAGCAACCAAAGTCAAATTCGATTTCCTGTTCTGTACAGATAACTTTTAAGTTGTTATATCATTATCACTACAGGCAGGATTACAGTGACAAATAACGCTTCTGTATAGATAACACAGGCTCCACAAAGCATGCCTAGAAGGTAGTGTTGGTCGAGCACCAAAGTGCTTGGGTGCTCGAGTAGAACTGCTCGGTAGACAATGGAAGTCAATGGGAGAATCCGAGCATTAAACCAGGTACCCCCTGCTCTGAAGAGGGGAGGGTGTCTGGTTCGCAGGAAATGGTCAGAAATTGATGGAAACACCACCTAAATGGTTCGGGAACAGCATGGGGAGGATGTCTGGATGCATTTCGGACTCCCAGGTCGCTGCTGGAAACGATGTTGTCCGAGTAGTACGCCACTTTTATAGACTGACAATAATATGCACAAAACCGAAGTTAAAATCGATTTTAGAGGAAAAATGGTTAGAAAACATTATTTTCTGTATATTGTGTGTATATAAAGTGCAAGTGCTGGCAAAAATTTCAAGGAAGAGGCACTCCGATACAACCTGAATATCACATAAAGGAGGGCTTCACTCACATTGTGGTACAATTGTTCAGGTAGTGGCACTCCTACACTCATAAAGCCTATGCAAGTGAAAGGGCTGCCAAAAATTATAAGGAACCGGCACTCCAATACACCCTTTATTACACATAAAGGAGGGCTTCATACACACCCTTGAAAAATTATGATTGATCGCCTGCTGGTGACCCTCAAAAACTATTGGAGCAAGGGCCTGCTGATCTGACCATCTAAAAGATTAGGGGTCAGGGTCTGCTTCTGAGCTGACCCTCTAAAACATTTAGGAGCGAGGGCAGCCTAATAAGCATGTTGATATGATGGAGGAGGACGAGAAAAGGGAGATTGAACCATATACCCTTTTTAGTGGTGGATGGGGTGCATGGGAATACAGTGTATTCAATACACCATAAAAGCCACATTTAGAGTGCCTTTATGCTCATCCGCTTTCCTCTGGTGGAGTAGAGAAGTCAGGGGCAATCCAGGCCTTATTCATTGTTATAAAAGTCAACCAGTCAGCATTTTCAGTATGCGCTTATCAGTTATTATGCCCCCAGCAGCACTAAATACACGCTCTGACAAAACGCTGACGGCAGGCCAGCACCTCTAAGGCATAGAGCGCCAGTTCCTGCCACGTGTCTAGCTTGGACACCCAGTAGTTGTAAGGCACAGAGGGATCACTGAGGACGCTGACACGGTCTGCTACATACTCCTTCACCATCTTCCAAAAATGTTCCCTCCTTCTGACTAGGCCGCGCATCAGGTTGAGGGGTGCTTTCCTAAGACTTGGAGAGTGTTGCTTTGCCTTTGTTGGAACTGCTGTGTGTTCCCCTCGTATAGCCTCCTCGGTTGGCTAAGGGGCAACAAACTCTGCAGCCAGCGATGTCTGCAGCAATTTTTCCATGAGGACCTTCTGGTATTGCACCATTTTGCTCATCCTCTCCACCACAGGAATGAGAGATGAGAAGTTCTCTTTGTAGCAGGGGTCGATAAGGGTGAACAACCAGTAATCAGTGTTGGCCTAAATGCGTACGTGAGGGTCACAGGAAAGGCAGCAAAGCATAAAGTTGGCCATGTGTGCCAGACTCCGTTACAGACAAGACTTTGCTGTCCTCATCAGGAGGATGACTCTCAATTTCCTCCTCCTCCTCCTCTTCTACCCATCCACGCTGAACAGACGGAATAAAACTTCCATGGGTACTGCCCTCTGCAGCGGAGGCAACCGTCTCCTGCTCTTCCTTCTCATCATCCTCCAATTCACGATGAGAAGACAAACTGAGGGTGGTCTTGCTATCACCCTGTGTACTGTCTTCCCCCATTTCCACCTCTTACACATGCAAAGCGTCCGCCTTAATTGTGAGCAGCGAGCGTTTGAGTAGACACGAAGTGGGATGGTTAGGCTAATAATAGCATTATCGCCGCTCACCATCTGTGTTGATTCCTCAAAGTTGCGTAAAAACCTCAGAGGTCAGACATCAATGCCCACTCGTCGCTTGTGAAGAGCGGAAGCTGACTGGAAAGGCGACGACCATGTTGCAGCTGGTATTCCACTACTGCCCTCTGCTGCTCACAAAGCCTGGCCAACATGTGGAACGTCGAATTCCAGCGGGTGCTGACGTCGTACAACAGTTGGTGAGCTGGCAATTGCAAGCGCTGCTGCAGCGTTGCCAGACCAGCGGAAGCTGTTGGTGACTTGCGGAAATGGGCACACACGCGGTGCACCTTCACCAGTAGCTCAGGCAAATTGGGGTAGGTTTTGAGAAAATGTTGAACCACTAGGTTGAATGCGTGGGCTAGGCATGGTATGTGTGTGAGCTTGCCAAGCTCCAAAGACGCCACCAAGTTAGTGCCATTATCGGACACAACCATGCCTGGTTCTAGGTTGAGTTGCCAGAGCCACAGCTCAGTCTGATACCTTATCCCCTGCCACAGCTCTGTGGGGATGTGCTGTTTGTCACCTAAGCAGATCAGTTTAAGCCCGGCCTGTTGCCGCTTCCCCACTGCAGTGCTACACTGCTTCCAGCTACTGACTGATGTCAGACTGGTGCTGCAATATGATAATTCAGAGGTGGCGGAGGAGGAGAAGGGGGAGGGGGGTTGCAGCCACCAATGTAGGAAGTATGGCCCGCAATCCTTGGCGTTGGTAGCACCTGTGCCATCCCAGGGTATGACTCGCTCCCGTCCTCCACAACGTTCACCCAGTGTGCCGTCAGGGAAATGTAGTGTCCCTGGCCAAAAGCACTTGTCCATGCGTCGGTCGTTATATGGACCTTCCCAATAACTGCGTTGGTCAGGGCACGGGTGAACTTAGGGAACACATGCTAGTGTAAGGCTGGGACTGCACACCGTGAAAAATATTGGCGGCTGGGGACAGAGTAATGCGGGACAGACACCGTCATCAGGCTGCAGAAAGTCTCTGTGTCCACAAGCCTAAATGGCAACATTTCCAGGGCCAGCAATTTGGAAAGGTGCGCATTTAGTGCTATGGCCTGTGGGTGGGTGCGTATTTGCGCTTTTGTCCAAAGGCCTGTGGTATGGACATCTGTACGCTGCGCTGGAACACAGAAGTGGATGTGCTAGCTGATGGTGCTTGCGAAGGTCCAGGTGAATGGTGGGAGGCATCCGGGCCTGCGTCTTGGACAGGGGATTGGCCAGCACATAACACAGGGGAAGAGGAGGTAGTGGTGTGACCCGCAGACACGGATTGTGCACCCAGGCGTTCGGCCCACCTACAGTCAGGTCCATAAATATTAGAACATCGACACAATTCTAACATTTTTGGCTCTATACACCACCACAATGGATTTGAAATGAAACTAACAAGATGTGCTTTAACTGCAGACTGTCAGCTTTAATTTGAGGGTTTTTACATCCAAATCAGGTGAACGTTGTAGGAATTACAACAGTTTGCATATGTGCCTCCCACTTGTTAAGGGACCAAAAGTAATGGGACAATAATAATAATCATAAATCAAACTTTCACTTTTTAATTCTTGGTTGCAAATCCTTTGCAGTCAATTACAGCCTGTAGTCTGGAATGCATAGACATCACCAGACGCTGGGTTTCGTCCCTGGTGATGCTCTGCCAGGCCTCTACTGCAACTGTCTTGAGTTCCTGTTTGTTCTTGGGGCATTTTCCCTTCAGTTTTGTGTTCAGCAAGTGAAATGCATGCTCAATCGGATTCAGGTCAGGTGATTGACTTGGCCATTGCATAACATTCCACTTCTTTCCCTTAAAAAACTTTTTGTTTGCTTTTGCAGTATGCTTTCGGTCATTGTCCATCTGCACTGTGAAGCACCGTCCAATGAGTTCTGAAGAATTTGGCTGAATATGAGCACGTAATATTGCCCGAAACACTTCAGAATTCATCCTGCTGCTTTTGTCAGCAGTCGCATTATCAATAAATACAAGAGAACCAGTTCCATTGGCAGCCATGCCCACGCCATGACACTACCACCACCATGCTTCACTGATGACGTGGTATGCTTAGGATCATGAGCAGTTCTATTCCTTCTCCATATTCTTCTCTTCCCATCACTTTTTTAGATGTCGTTTGGCAAACTCTAATCTGGCCTTCCTGTTTTTGAGGCTCACCAATGGTTTACATCTTGTGGTGAACCCTCTGTATTCACTCTGGTGAAGTCTTCTCTTGATTGTTGACTTTTACACACATACACTTACCTCCTGGAGAGTGTTCTTGATCTGGCCAACTGTTGTGAAGGGAGTTTTTCTTCACCAGGGAAAGAATTCTTCGGTCATTCACCACAGTTGTTTTCAGTAGTCTTCCGGGTCTTTTGGTGTTGCTGAGCTCACCGGTGCGTTCCTTCTTTTTAAGAAGATTCCAAACAGTTGTTTTGGCCACGCCTAATGTTTTTGCTATCTCTATGATGGGTTTGTTTTGTTTTTTCAGCCTAATGATGGCTTGCTTCACTGATAGTGACAGCTCTTTTGATCTCATCTTGAGAGTTGACAGAAACAGATTCCAAATGCAAATAGCACACTTGAAATGAACTCTGGACCTTTTATCTGCTCATTGTATTTAGGATAATGAGGGAATAACACACCTGGCCATAGAACAGGTGAGAAGCCAATTGTCCCATTACTTTTGGTCCCGTAACAAGTGGGAGGCACATATGCAAACTGTTGTAAATCCTACACCGTTCACCTGATTTGGATGTAAAGACCCTCAAATTTTAAGCTGACAGTCTGCAGTTAAAGCACATCTTGTTCGTTTCGTTTCATTTCAAATCCATTGTGGTGGTGTATAGAGCCAAAAATGTTAGAATTGTGTCGATGTCCCAATATTTATGGACCTGACTGTATTAGTGTGCTTTGATGCCATGTGGCGGATCATGCTGATGGTGGTGAGGCGGCTAGTGTTCATGCCCCTGCTCATTTTGGTACGGCACAGGTTGCAAATGACTATTCTTTTATCGTCCGCACTTTCCTCAAAAAAGTGCCACACTGCAGAACACCGGGTGCTCCGGGAACAGTTGCGGGCCTGTTTGGTGTGTCCCGCCTACTCCCTTTTTCCACCCCACTGCCTCTTCCAGCCTGTTGCGGTGCTGCGGATCCCTCCCCCTCTTTACTGCTGTCCTCGCTCGGCTTGCCACCTTCCGAGGTTGGGTCAGTGACTACATCGTCCACTACCTCCTCTTCCACTTCCTCACTCTGGTTATCCTCCTGACTTGTTGACCTAATAACAACCTGTTATTGACAACTGTGTCTCATGCTAATCATGAACCTCTTGAGACATTAATTGTGGTTGACTTATTAACAACTGTGTCTCCATCATCATCATCATCATCATCATCATCCACCTCGTGAAACACTAATTGCCATTCCCCACAGTCATCTTCTTGTGACTGTGGATGCTCAATAGTTTGGGAATCAGGGCACAATATCTCCTCATTAAGGAATTGCCCAAATTAAGGAATGGCGATGAAAAGAGCTCCTCGGAGTATCCGAGTGTGGGATCACTTGTTTGCCAAGACTCTCCATGGTGGGTGGAAAGAGTATCTGGGTGAGGATTCTGTTGACCAGACTCTTAGCTACTGAGACTGAACTTTGTGGAAGACAGGGTGGTGCTTAACCGACTGTCACGGACGTTCCCGTGTCAGGTAAAAGGAGATCGGAGAAACGGTCAATTCGTGGGTTAAATTGACAAGTTCACTGTGGATTTTATTGTGTCTGTGTTTTGGTGAATTCCACACCCCTTCCTTCAGGTGTTGCTTGTTGGTAATTTACTTTTCCCATAGGTAGCCGCTTCTCACTCTTGGTTGTGCGGTTTATAGATTTTCTTCCTGCCTTCTAACTAGCTGGTCGGTTGTACTCTGGTGCTTCTGGAGTTGCCAGTTTTCTACTTTCAGATAAGTCTTGTCTTTTCTTATTGTTTTGTGTTTGTTATATTCCCTGTTGTTGAGACTTCCATTTGTCCATCTGGGGAGGAATGGGTTGTCTCTGTCCAGGGCCTTATAGGGATATAAGGTCCTAGGTATACAGCATATGAATATTCCTACCTTCTAGGTCTATTCATATTGATAGGTAGTTAGGGCCCGGATTAGGGATGTTTAGGAGGTGACCTGTTCCTTCCCTAGTTTCCAGGCCCAATTACTGTTCCCCTTCCCTCCTGTGTTTTAATGTGGAGTTTTTCCCCCACACTGATCGTGCAATCCAATCAACCACCTGGTCGCACTGGTCTGACTTGGAGAGTGGTGTCCTGCGCCGACCTGCAAACTGGGACATGAAGATAGGTATCGTGGATGATTGTTTCTTGTGCTCTGGCAGCAGGCACAGTTTCACCGTGCCCAGGGCCATGGCCTCTGCGTGCACCATCAGCATCACGCCCACTTCCCCGTCCCTTACTGCTCGCCTTGCGCATATTAAATGGTATATATGCTTGCAAGTATGTCACACATATACAGTAACGCAGGTTTTGTAAGTGTATGCACAAATAAAGTACACTGGATGTAACAGATATTTTTAGGATGCGCACACGTTAAACCGAAGATGAAGCACAGATAATGTTGCTATCCGCAGCGTCTATGAAAAAAGTACACTGAATGTCACTGATATTTAGGATGCGCAAACGTTATACAGGAGATGTAGCGCTGGTAATGTTGCTGTCACAGCGGCCAGACAATTGCGCTGAATGTCAGATATTTAGGCTGAGCAAATGTAAAATATAAAATATGTAGCAGAGGTTGTGTCACTATCAGAAGCAGCACTAACAATTGCATGCAATTTAGCGCAGGTTGCGCTAATAATATATATTTCAGCCAGATACAACAATAATCCTTAAAAGGATTTTTGGGTCTCTAACAAGTTTTTTTTTACTAAAATATTACTATTTTACTCCCTACACTATCTGTCCCTTCTTCAGCACAGCTCTCCCTGACTAAGACTGAGCCGAACACGTGTCTTCGGGTGATATATAGCACCTGATGACACGTTCTGGCCAGCCAATCACTGTAATGCCAGTAGCCAACATGGCTACGACATTACAGTGAGTGCCAGTACCTCAGCGCTCAATTATTGGCTGCGTAGCAGCCAACAAACGTGTGGGGAGGAGACTCGAGCATCGCGCTGCTCGAGTAAATTTAGTGTTCGGCAGAGCACGCTCGCCCAACACTACTAGAAGGGTCTTTTTATATTTTATATATTTTAGGATTTTTATTTTTGGATAGTGACATGGAAATAAATTCCCAAAAACTTGATTTTAGGTCGTTTTCTGACTACACATTCCTTTGTAGGCTCCTTATTTTTTGTGGTAATGAATAGTTGAATAGAATACTCTATTTCTTATAGGGGCATAAAGAAAAACTTTGTTTAAATTCTGGCTCCAAACCCAATGTGAACAAAGTGTTCGGTACCTAAATGTATAATAGCAGCTTCTTGAGAACCTACCTGGACACCAGCCTGTACACATTTTGTGTAGAGTGCTTCAGAAAAAAACTCAAATGCATGTAGCTGTGGTATTGTGGCAAAAACATGTAGTCACAGGTATGGTTATGCTGTGCTGAGTTTAGGCTCTTTCCACATTTGCCTCCTCTATGGTTTCCATCACTTTGACATGAACCCAGCAGCATGCATTGCTGTTCTTGCTATCAGAACTGAACCATGATGGACCTTACTAAAGGTCGGTGTGATCTATCGGTCACCATTTGGATCAGTCGTGTGCCAGTGTAACCAGAGTTTAAGCGTTTCCTTTCTTAACTGCACTAGGGGGGAAAAAAAATAACCTCTTTGGTTGCAGTGGGCAATAAAGACCCGTTTTATCAGAGACTGATGATTTAGGAGCAATGTTCATGTCCCATTTAGGATGTTCTTCTAATACTTAATCATTCTCCGCTTGTTTAGGTACCAGTGATCCTTATGTAAAGTTCAAACTGAATAAGAAGACCTTATACAAAAGCAAAGTCATTTATAAAAACCTGAATCCAGTGTGGGATGAGACATTTGTGTTGCCAATCCAAAATCTAGAGCAGAAGCTGCAAATCAAGGTGATCATTAGTTCAGCGATGAATTTTAACCCAACTTTTAGGTAACTCTGATTTTAAAAGAATTTCATTCCATATATAGGTTTATGATCGCGACTTAACAACTGATGACTTTATGGGATCTGCATTTCTGGATCTGCAAGAGCTTGAACTCAACAAGTATGTATTATTTTTTTTTATCTTAAAACCTCAGTATTTTTTTTATTTTTTATTTTTTGTTATAGTTCACCCTTCTTTTACTTGTTGGATAATCTGTATATGCACACTGTGATTTGTCTGTTTTTCAAGATTTTTGTATTAAAGGGAACCCGTCGCCTGCACTAGGCTGCCATCACTGAGGACAACATAGTGTAGTGTCAGACCTGCTGATGTCAGCGGTCGGTCACTGCTCCTCCATCGCCTCTGAATGATGACGGACCGATTTCTTTCTTATGCACATTGAGGGCAGCACATTGCGGCTTTAATGGTCTATCCTCAGGATAGACCATCAGTATCAGATGGGCAGGTGTCTGCACCCTTGCTGATCAGCTTTTCGGGAGTAGCTCTGGTGCTAGAAATAGGCAACAGAACTACACAGCTCAATCTGTTCTGTAACGAGCAGAGCTGGTTAGGCTGGGTTCACTTTGTCATACATAATGTATTCGTTAATGGATGCCTCAGACAGATTCCATACAGTGACATTTATCCCCATAGTGTTCCATTGAAGGGGAATAAAAAATAAATAAAAATAATATATATATATCTATCAAACGAATGAAGAGACAGCACTTCCAGTATAGCGTAAACGGCCTTGATATATTTCGTGGAGGAAGAGCCGACCTCTGTGGGGATTTTGCACCCGGTACACCTTATCTGACTGTGCTGCTGCACTATTTGTGTTTTTATATATATATATATATATATATATATATATATATATATATATATATATTATAGGTGCACCGAAATGAAAATTCTGGTCCGAAACCGAAACCGAAAATTCAGGATGCCCTTGACCGAAAACCGAAACCGAAAGTGCCTTTTTGCCCAAATACTTTTAAAATACTTTTTTTTTAATGATTTTATTAATAATTCTTTTTCATGAATGAAATTCATCTGTGGGTGGCGCTGTTATGGAGAGGGGGATCTGTGGGTGGCGCTGTTATGGAGAGGGGGATCTGTGGGTGGCGCTGTTTTGGAGAGGGGGATCTGTGGGTGGCGCTGTTATGGAGAGGGGGATCTGTGGGTGGCGCTGTTATGGAGAGGGGGATCTGTGGGTGGCGCTGTTATGGAGAGGGGGATCTGTGGGTGGTGCTGTTATGGAGAGGGGGATCTGTGGGTGGCGCTGTTATGGAGAGGGGGATCTGTGGGTGGCGCTGTTATGGAGAGGGGGATCTGTGGGTGGCGCTGTTATGGAGAGGGGGATCTGTGGGTGGCGCTGTTACGGAGAGGGGATATGTGCACTGTTATGGGCATAACAGTGCACAGATCCCTTTCCCCATAACAGTGCACAGATCCCCCCTCCCCATAGCAGTGCCATAGACCGATCCCCCTACCCATAACAGCCCCGGCCCTGCTGCTCACAGCATCACTCACTGCATCTTTATTTTACCTTACAATCGTGACGCTCCAGTAACAACTCTGCAGGCAGAGCGGAGGGTGGCGTAACGTCACTTACTCACGTGACGCACCTGCTCCGCCCACTTTATGAATGAAGGAGGCGGAGCAGGCGCGTCACGTGAGTAAGTGACGTTACGCCGGCCTCCGCTCTGCCTGCAGAGTTGTTAGTTACTGGAGCCTCACGATTGTAAGGTAAAATAAAGATGCAGTGACAAAGTAAACCGCCCGCCCGCAGATGGTGGGTGACAAATCCCACACCCCATATTTTCGGCCGATATGTAACAATATCGGCCGAAGTGGATTAGGTGCATTTTCGGCCGATATTTTCGGCTGCCGGAATTTCGGTGCACCCCTAATATATATATATATATATATATATATATATATATATATATATATATATATATATATATATATGTCAAAGTATACTTTTTTTGTTTTGCAGTACTCTGCAAGCTTGGTACACTGTTAATGTTATTTATTTATTTTTTATTTTCTTTTTCAATCGAACTTTATGGTGATGGTTACGTCATGGACATATGGATGGACATACACATTTAGAAAACACACAAATATTCTGTGTGCTTTCCGCATCCATATGTCTGTTCCCAAAAAGATAGTGCATGTCCTATACTCGGCCGTGAAATGTGGACCACAGACCCATTGAACTCAATGGGTCCGCACAAAAATGTGGATGCAACGCTGACTGTATCGGTATTTTGCGGATCCGCAATTTGCAGACTGCAAAAATAGTCGTATGCATGAGGCCTCATAGGAGGAGTTTTTAACTCGCGTGACATTTCTTTTTCACATCCATTGAAGTGCTGGCAGTGACTCTTGTAAATCCCTTTTTGGCTCCTCCGCGGCAGGCAGCTTGTGCTGCGTCTTGGATCTGAATAATGACACACTATTGGTATTTCATTATCATTGTCAATACAGTTTACCGAGCTGCAATATGTCAGAATAATGTGAAAGTTGTTTTTTGAGCGATGAAGCGTGAAGCATTCTGGTATTCCAATGTAACTGATGCAGAAACTGCTCGCTGTTCAGATGATCAGACATCTTTCCATGTGAAATACTGGTATTTGCTGATTACTTGTCCTTTTTATATATACCGTGTATTTATTTTTCCTTGTAGGACTACAGAAAAAGTGTTTCGGTTGGAAGATCCTAATAGCTTAGAGCAAGACATGGGTGTGATTGTGGCAGATATCAGTCTGTCCATCAGGTTGAGGGACTCGAAGAATAATGTAAGTAGTTTTCCCCTTCATTGACACTCTTGCAAAATAAAATATCTTCACCAATTTTTTTTCCACCTAAACTAGCGTTGCAGTACTGGATTAGACCCAGACCTGTTTATTAAAGGAACACAACCTATACAGAAATGCTCAAAGTAAAGCGAGAAATACAACTGCCCCAATGTTTCTCAGTCTGCGGCACTTTCTGCTTCTTTCTGACACTAATCCTGTAGAGAACAAGGGGGTTAGAGGGGTATTCCAGTTGTTTCAAGTTAGCCCCTATCCTGGGCATAGGGGATAACTATTAGATTGGTGGGGGTCCTATACATGAGAACGGGGGCCCTGTACCCCCTACAGCCCCCTTAAAATGAGCGGAACAGCCAGTTTGCGCATGCGAGCAGCCGCTCCATTAATTTCTATGGGAATTCCAGTGATAACATTATAAAAATGAATTGTATGTCATTTAAAATAGTTTAAAATAACGTTAAATAAAAGGTTTGTTTATTGGTTTCCTCACCTCAATCTGATCTTGTGTTTTTATTCCCCTTGTAACAGAGATGGGCATCACGGAAAAGGCTTGGTGTTTCCAAGGTAAGTTTTATGTTGGGTTTCTGTCACGTGTCGACCTCACCCTGGTACAGGCAGCCACTCTATGGGATAGAGCAGTGTTCTCACCTAAAGATTTAGTCAACGAAATGACCGATTTGTCACTTTAGAGAGACTTTATGTAGGAATCTGTCACCTGTGCAGATAGTGGGGCCAATCGGGGCATACGATCTCTGGATTCATTGGACCTTAGTAAGATTTCCTATATTCTGTTAAAGAGTCCTTCTTACTGCCTCTCCGATCTGAAGTGTGACTTTGAGGCAGTAATAATTGGTTGCATGCTAAAAGTTAGACTTTTCTTTTGAGCCCATATCAGCCAGTAGTTTGCCTCTTCTTATCCCAGCATGTCTTGTGTATTAGGAGTACAGAGGCTTGTTAATAAGCCAGATAAGACTGAGCATCTCCCTGCAGGTCATCCAGCTCCAAGGCTCCGACGATCAACTTCACATCACACTAATAAAATGCAAGTGCAGCAGTGATAACTGATTAAGGCCTAAAATGAATGTCATTTTCTTCGAGGATTCCAGCAGCCTATTTCATGTATCTTCTAGCATCAAAAGATATTAACTTCAGAACTTTAGTTCACCTATCACATGAAACATAATGCATTGTAAAAAGTGCTGGATGTTTGTAGCGTTATGTTTTGTGGGTTTTTCAGTACTCTACCCCCAGATTTTAAGGGTCCACTTACGAGGTCCATTATTGAGAACAGCTGTTCATACGAATGCTTGTTCTCAATATTTGCTTTATGTGAAAGTACTGCCAGTCATCAGTGATCCCATCTTTTATGGAGCACAAGAATCACATTGCCCCATGTAAATAGGGTTGTGCTACCGACAAAAGAAAATGCAAGAATATTTATTGCTGCATCTAAATGTGATCTGTAAATACTTTGCATGTAAATCTGTAAACTGTGTACTTCAGGGCTAGGAATGGGAACCTCTTCACCGTGTCTGTAGAGGATACTCACACTTACACTATGGTACACAATGCAGCAGTAAAAGATTATAGCCTTGGGGTGTTTTACTGTAATGTGTCTGTGTAGTACACTGTACATTAAGAAGTACTGCGGTTCTTTAGCAGGTGATGCAGTAATGTTGGATCGCCAGCAGAGGGAGGCAGAACACAACCAGTCCCCACATTGGGACACAGGCCTCCTTCCTGTACGAATGTGGATAGAATTTCCCACAGTGCCTTGGCAAACCTGACAAACAGTTGTATGCCGTAGTTTATTGATTCTCCTAGTGCACTAAAACAGCAGTACATCAATAACCATCTTTAGTTAGGAAACCCTGGGCTGTAGAGGAGTACTGGCAGTTAGCAAAACAGCCCTGACTCAAGAGCAGAAAAAATGTGAGCATGGGGAATACTGGTTTCACGGGAGAGATGAGAGGCTGCGAAAATATACAGCTAGAGGAATTATATACTTTACAAGGCTTTAATGCATCGGGCACATAGAGAGAAAACTGCAGATTTATGTGTGAAAAATCTTTTAAAAATCAATGTGTTACAAGTGGACCTTTTTCTCTTTATCCTTTTTGCATAAATAGGATGATATATATTTTTTAAAAGACCATTTATGTTTTGCTCCGAGTTGTCACACACTCTCGAAAGGTTAAATTCTGTTTAATGCATGAAAAACCTTGATAATAGTCATGGTATTCACCATTACCGCTTGCACATCATGGGCTTTTAGCATTCCCAATCTCATATGATGAATCTTTTTTTTTTTTTCAATTACCGTATATACTTTTATGGAATGCTAATTCAACATGGCATCCAAATGTAGCTTGGTGTGAGTGGGGTGGTCCCGGCTGACGTCAGTCTCTGGTGGAGAGGTGGCTATCTAGGTGCTGTCCTTCTCCATAGACATGAATGGGAAATATAGCATCCTGTTTTGCTGCAGAGATGCATAAAATAAATATGATTGATATTTGCCCCCATTTCTTGCTCTATTTTCCCCCACATGGACTTTTACGACCATATTCTCCCTCTGAATCATTATCTTTCCCCAGCTAACAAAAGCTGGCTCCACAGGGGAAAACTAACCTCACCTAATGCTGTTTTTCTTTGCTAGCAGCGAAAGAGATAGATCACTGGTGACCACCAGCTCTTCACTGGAAGGACATTGCTAAAGAGCTCCTCTGTGGTTACTTCTAGGCACATTTTTAAGATAAATACTTATAAATAGTATTTATTAGGGAGATACGTATTGCATGTTCTTAAATTATCTGTGCATTGGGCATTCAGATTGGATTTTATTCCTATACAGATTCATTGTGCAAAAACCTAATAATATCAAACCTGTATCAAAGGACAGATAAAGGAGAGGAGACCTCATACTTGACCACCATTCCATTCAAGCTTCTTCTCACCATTGCCATGCAGTGACATAAGAAAGGGCACTCTTGAGACCTATGTTCTAGTGATCAGGACCCCAGCAGTGATACAGTTGTCACCTAACTTATGGATAGGTGATACATGCTTTGATGGCCTTCTTTATTTAAGGCCTCTGTTACCAGGAGCAGACTGGCCATAGACCTTACTGGGAAATTTCCCGGTGGGCCGATGCCCAGGGGGCCACCTGAGGCCTCCTCACAATCGCTGGCCAGGAATATGACGATTTGTTGCACTCAGCATTAATTAATGTAGGAGCATCAGGTATTTATTCACCTGGCAGACAGCCGCAGATCGCCTCCTGAATTCCACTGTATCGCCGTCCTCAGGATGGCAATATGGCAGTATTTTGTGCTGCACTACGGTATTGCTGGCCCCACCTACTTGTCTTTTTCAGTCAATTTGACCTCACCTACTACATGGGGCTGCTTTCAGGTTCTTTTACAGGGCCACTTTAAGTTCCCTCCCAGCCTGTTACATCGCATACAGAAGCTCTGACTAAATACTGAGGATTGTGGCCCTGTACCTCGGGGCATGCTCTAATCCATCATTTGAACCAAAAAGCCGTACATACATTAGACGGGATTATGTAAAAGTGACCTAAGGGGTCAGCATGGATATAATATGACATGCCTGAAATGTGAACTATAGAAGTCATGGGTTTCTGTTTGTTACAGGTGTTTGATATACTGTAGACCATGCAGCTGGACTAGAACTTGTGAACCAATGTGTTACTTCTTCTAGAACCCCGAGTCCTTTCTGTATCTAAGGGCATGTTCACATCTACTGTTATGTTGGAGGCTCTGTTTGGGGCCTTCTTCACAGATGTGGTCAGAGATAGCAGGACTATTTTCTCTGCTAAAAAAGCGTTCTCCCAAACAGATTCCATTATAGTTGGTGGGATCTGTTTCGCTCTGTTCCTGTCATTTATGTGCCGAATCAGCGCTTCGGTTTTATTCCTTGTTCCGAAGAACATAAATAAGCAACGCTGATGTGAAAAAGCCTTTTATTTTATCCAGAGAATGCAGTGATAAAAACTTCTGTGCATGTCCTGCCAGCAGTAAAGGGTAATGTTAGCAATGTTGTAAATTTATCTCTGCAAAATAGGTCAGATAGGACTGTCTTTCGGGAAAGTGGACGAACGCAGCAGAAGGGGAAAGAAAAAAAAAATTAACATGGAAAGCATCACTTCAAACATGACGGAATTAAACGCTGAAATGTTCAAAGTACGACAGAGAAAGATAAAGCCTTTGATGGGAAGTGGATGTTTCCCAGGGACATTAGAAGCAGTAATCCAGATGTTCTAGTGTAATGCAATGAGTGTCCATGGATAGATGCTGAGCTCGGCCAAGTGCAGCCTGCTGTAGGCCCTATCCCTTCACTCCCATGCTGTTCTGCCATATGGAAGTAATCTCCAGTCCCTTTTAATAGCCAGTACTGGATTCCATTTTCACAAAGCTCGCACAGCTAAGTGAAGCTGCGTTATGGACAAGTTAGATAGAAGCACTTCCAAGATAAACACGGAGCTTGAAATGAGGACATACCAAGCTGCAGAATTATTTTAGGACATATTTCATAGACGAGTTGCCATTTCCCTGCAGCAGCTGCCAGACTGGAGGATGCAGCTTTGATCCCTAGAATGGACAGTGTAGAAAAATGGGACACGTGTTTTTCAAATTATTTAATTGCAAATTAAGCTTCATCAACTTATTCTGGTGTCCATAGATCTGTTATGTCTTTGTGTTACTGAACCCCACACAATCTGCTTGGATGGAGAGAGATTCTGTTTTATTAAAACAAATTTGTACCAGATGTATCAAAAATAATACCATTCAAAATGTGCGTTTACCACTGGGTTAACTGGTTCTACCAAATATTGCATGCTGAATCATTTCTACTAAAAGCTGAATTTTAAAACCCAAGCTGTTTCATTCTACTGGAAATAATTTTCTTCTGTATAGTTGGTTATGGTGTAGACTAAGAGTTTGATGGGTTATGATATTTTGGGTTCCCTGAACTGAGAGTGCGTCCAGAAAAGTGTTAAAATCATTCTATGTCTAATGTAACCATGTGTCTGTGTTAGTTATAACAGAAGTTTGGGCATTCCAGTCAACTTGAGAGCCGTGGATGGACTGGTGGACTGTGGAATAAATGTAACCCAAGCCTGGAAGCAGCTCAGACATAACCAGTTCTGACACCGACTGAGTTATCTTGGCAATGCTTGCTGTGCTGTTGTGTTCTCTATATGCTAAAGTACTTCCTGAACCAGAAGGCTACCCCTTCATACATGCTTCTTATTCTAATATGGTTGTGTATTATTATTATTATTATTTCTTGCATTAGGCCACATCCATGCAATCCCTGCAGCTGTCGGAGTCCCTGAGAAAGAACCAGCTCTGGAATGGAACGGTCAGCATCACGTTACTGGAGGGCATTAATCTTCCTGATGGCTGTGCTTTTGATACCTTTGTACGGTTTAAGCTTGGAGATCAGAAGTACAAAAGTAAGGTGAGGTGTTGTCCGTCTTGAGGATGATGTGGTGCCACAACCTTTTTTGACAGTTTGAGCCAGAAATGGGTCGGAAGGCGATGAGAAATAAAAAGGAACGGCTTCTTCTTCCTGCTGGATTCACTTCTGGCTATAGCTGAAACTGCTTCAAATGCCTCAAAAAGCTGTGTGTAACATCACCCTTGTACTGTGGTGACCATGTGAAAACTGGTCCATTTGTTTGGCATGAACAGCAATCTAATGTATTGGGTGCCACGTGTAGGGAAAAAAGCATTAGAACAACCATAAAACTGATCTAAGACAAAGCAGCAACATTGCCGACTTTACCCACAGCATTTCTCATTATATCTACTAAAGAAGATGAAAGCTGGAATGTGGTTTTACCTTGGCCTAACCGTATGGTTATGCTGTGGCTAATCTTACCTGTCTCTATGGCTATGAGTAAAAGCATGTACTTTTTATTGTCAGCTGTATTCTGGTTCTTCCTAAATAATAATACCCTCTTTTGTAGACATCATGCAAAAGTACAAATCCTCAGTGGAGGGAACGCTTTGAATTTCATTACTTCTCTGACAAGATGGGTGTATTGGATATTGAAGTATGGGGGAAAGATAGCCGCAAACATGATGACCTGTTGGGAATGTAAGTATGTAGTTGTATGTTTTATTAGTCGCTTTGTATTGAACGTGATCCTATAAAAAGTGTGAAGCGTTGGACAGAAACGGAACGATCATGGAACGATCAGTTCAAGTACACCTCAACACAATGCAATCACTTTTGACGTCCAGTTAAGTTGATACCATTTTAGCAAATTCGGCAGTCACTGGCGTTTGTTTTTCTTCGAGCCATTATTTGTGCCGTTAGTTTAGTTGTCCAGTAGAGGTGTCAGATGGGCGATCAGTATCAGTGGCTGTGATGACGTTTGATTGACACAGAGTTCTGTGCACTACCCTTGTGACAATTCACTATTGAGAGAGAGATTGATTGTATCCAGGGGTTATGAGACAGAAGTTGCATACGTGCCTATGCGACATCAGAGAGGTCAGCACTTTTTCCCTATAGTGTGCAAGCACTACAACCTTGTATCTGTGCTGCGGCAGAGATCGTCAACCCTGGAAATTAGCAGTGGAAAAATGAATCAAGCTAGAAAAAGAGGCAATATGAGACTGTATCGCCATCCTCAGTATGGTGATAGGACAGTATTGTATACTGCGCTGTGGTGTTTGGTTCTGTTGGGGTGGTATTTTGTGTTGCACTATGGTATTTCTGTCCCTGTCTCCTTCTGCTCTCCCTGTCTACTTGTGTTGCCCTGCTTGTGTCAATTTGGACTCCCCTACAATTTGGGGGATTTTCCCAGGATCACTTTAAGTTCCCAACCCACCCCTGCCACCCTGTCTGCTCCTCTTTGGAGTGCAGAAACTATGAGATGCTTATGGCTATGCTTGGTGTAAGGCCTGATGGGGCGGTGCATGACATAGGGATATGTATTCTTTGAAAGAATACCAGTCATGGTACAAACATGACATAAAACAGTAACCATTTTGTACTTTAAGTTGCCTAAAATAGACATTGTCCATGCACACGTTTCCCCCTATGTCATTGCCAGCATTAGTGCCAATCCGATGGTTGCGGACTGCTCAGAAATGCATTGCACTGATTTGGAAAGAGCAGTGAAGATTTTGTTATAATATGAATACCCCTTTTTCAATTTAAAGGTTCTAAAGTTTTGAGGCATATTGAAGACTGTCTTCTGCAGAGTTGTAGACCTTGCTCTCTACTCCACTGTACAGAAGATGGTAAAAGCTTGCTGCCATGCTGGATCGTTCATAGATCATCCCTTCTCCCATTTATGTCAGTGCTTGCATATTCTTTACCATAGTATACCGAGATGGATGGATGGTAATTAATGAGGATCCATTACATACATAATGGAGTGTGATGTGAACTGGATGGTAAATCTGCCAATGTCTCTTTATTTAGGTGTAAAGTGGATATTGCTGGGCTGCCCACTGAGCACATCAATCGTCTGGAAGTGCCTCTGGAGAGTAACCAAGGCTCCATACACCTGATCATTGTACTGACGCCATGCTCAGGTGTCTCCATCTCGGACCTTTGTGTATGTCCGCTGGCAGACCCAGGGGAACGGGGGCAAATGCGAGAAAGATATGTAAGTATATGGATATGTGCACGTGTCCACTGAGAAAACATGTTTCCATTAGCAAGTGAAATAGGGAATACAACGCTGAACATAGGAGCTGCCAGGATTTCCATTTTCTTTGTTGTCAAAAATGGGAAACTGATTTGGGTTACACTTTACATCTTACATTGGGAAAACATTCTTTATAATACTAATAAGGTTTCTTTATGCCTCTTAGATTTGGTCACATTGGCACAATGTCCATAGATTATATCATACAATACTTAGTGATGCTTTTCAGACCAAGGTTCCTCTATCTCCTACCTTATGTTTACTAGCAGAGGATAGGACATCAATATCAGTATGTCTGTCTATGAGCTCTAAATGGATATCCTTAGTACCAGTTTTTTTATTTTATTATTTTATTATTTTTTTGCTTCCATAGTGTTTGAAAAACTCATTAAAAAACTTGAAAGACATTGGGTTCCTTCAAGTCAAGGTTTTAAAAGCAGAAGACCTCCTTGCAGCAGATTTCTCAGGTTGGTCAACAGTCTACCTAATCTACTGAAGAGCATAGTGTTGACGCAATGGCAGTATTCTCGAATTATCTTTTATAGTGTTTTTCTTAAGTGGGAATCTTTTAAGCATTGAAGTCCTCAATAAGGGATTGCTGTTAATTAGCTCAGAATGTATTTAAAAATGTTTATCTAAACCAGATGACCCATGCAACCTTTACTTACAATTTAAAGGGAAACAGATGTTTGAAAGGGGTTGTCCAGTTTCAGGAAGAGACCAGACTGCGCAGGTGAATAAACTGCAATACAGAAATGCGCAGTCACTTAGCCTGCAGGGCCAGTGCTACCGCTCAGGTTCTGAAGAGCCAGAGGAGCGGTGCTGGATCTGCAAGGGAAGTACTGCTCTGTTCTAGATTGCTGGCTATTCCCCAGCATTGGTCCGTTTCTCATCAATGCCAGATAACCCCTTTAAAGAATAAAGGTAAATTAACACGCATTTGTTGAAACAATTTCTGCACCTGAAAATCAGTTCTGTTCATCTGAATGGGATTGATTTGACAGGAAGCACGTGTGTTTCTGCAAGCCCCATTCAGAAACTCTGCATGTGAATATGCCCTTATTGCTACCCCTAAATCATTGTTTTTTGGTAGCATGTGCTTGGATACCATGATGTTGTACAGGTAAAGCTAACGTTAATGTGTTATAATAACGATGCATAAAAAAAAAAGTACCCCCAAATGTTTAATGCCAGTAGCTGTGCTACATCTTTATAGTAGGATTTCTGCCACTAAACGCGCAGTATATTTTGAATATTACAAGTAATTGCAGCTAGTTTGGCCTACAAAGTAATGGAATACTTCCAATTACTACAGCATTACTTACAGTTTGTCCCTGATGTTGTATTATGACAGTAAATCTGGGTGCAGATTATGAATTTCATGGTGTGATGAATATGGAAAAGACTGCAGGTTCACGTTTTGGACTAATTTTTTTCCTTTGTCCAATTACAAGGCATGGGTTAATTTTATTTGACGTCTTTGCTGTCTGTGACTGCAGATTAATTGGAATTCTTTTAAGGAGCGTTTTGTGAGAAGCTGTAGGAGCATCCTTATTTCATTTGTAGAATTTACATTGAACGCTCATCCTTCCACCAGCAGAACATGAGCAGGTTGGATTTGAACCACAGCATAGAGATTCTGATGCTGGAGATAATTGTTTTGTCAATGTGAAATGGCTTTTCTGCCTCATTGACTAGTTTTTATACATGTGCATGTTATTTGCACAGATTGCATTTGTTCACTGACCAAAAACAGTGTTCAGAAAACAAAATTGCTGGGTGAAATAGTCTTTCTTTTGTGTTTCATTATTTTTTTTTTTCAGTTATTGACATAATCCCCTTTTTTGAATGTTGATGGTTAACTCTTCCACCACCATAAAAAGAGAATTTTTTTCATATCTATCTTTCTGCATTTTCTGGGTATCCCTGGTACTGGCAATAAGGCCTAAACTGAACTTGTGCTAGTGCAGCAAATTGTATTGCCCAGATTACCCGTGATCAATAGCTCTTTCGAGCAATTTAAGTACACTCTATGGATGTGATTTGTTGTCAGATTTGGATTTTCCAAATTTGTTTTCCACAATACCTGGCTCCATGAGGGTGCCTTCACATGCTGCTGGTTTTCTTGCAGAAATTTCCGTGACTAAAAATCAGTTCCATTCATTTGAATACGGCAGCAAGCACATAGATTTCTACAAGCCTCATTCACGTAAATGGAACTGATTTTCAGTCGCAGAAATTTCTGCAACAGAATCTGTAATGTGTGAACGGAACCCTTACAATATTTGTCGTCTATCTGTAGCCTTATGCCTAAATCTATATTGCACTGCAATCTGCACATTGTTGTGGTTGAAGAGGCTGTTTTGCCTGCAGATGGCTTGAACACCAAAACTCCAGTTCCCAGTATCCTTGACTGATGATGTATATGTAAACCCTTCTGTCTTTACGAGATACAGCCCACTGGCAGTTAATTACAGTGTCCATGTTATGTCTCTTTGGCTTAAAGGGGTTGTCCCGGCTTTACCAAGTGATGGCCTATTGTCAGGATTGGCCAACACTAGCTGATTGGCTGGACCAGCCGCCTCTTGTGCCAATCCTCCTCAAGAGGTAGCGACCTGGTGTTCCCCTCGAAAGTCTAACCTCACCATTATGGGGTTACGGTAAAGAACGAGGGTTTTACTTAGGAAACGCCCTTAGAGGAGGTGGCAAAGTGGGTTCACACCCACTGATTCGTGACGCTGGATAGGTGAAAAGATGCCAATTTAGTTTATTTTTATACTGGTAATTGCCTTCATTCCCGCAAGTCTGCCCTCAACATGTCCTCTCCATTATATCGCTGGACTCCGCTCATTAATATAACGGACAGTACTCCTGAATGCAGAGCAGGAGGAACAGTTACCGGTACTCATTTGAAATCAGTGTCTTGACACCTATACAGTTATGATGGTCGTTTTGGGAAAGGGGCGTTCACCGATTTCCCTATAAATCTAGAAATACACCTTCCGTGTTTGTTTAGGCCTTTAGTGAGAATCTTGGGGACTTATTTATACATTTATTGTACATCTCTGTAGTGAGTCTGTAGACATATGTGTGCAGAAGGTCTTTGAATGCACTGTGTGCTTTAAACACACAAATTGTCCTCAAGATTTTATCTTAAAGTAAATTGACGCTGCATTGCAAAGTTTATACTGGTACACTAAAATTATTTTCTATACTGAACTTTTGTCGGACGCTCCCATTGTAAAAGGTATAATGTTGATTTCTCTTACAATTCAGTTTCTACAAACTTTTTGACACCCGTGTAACATAGGGAAAATGTTATGTATTATAAATTCCTCCTAAAGGGAGTCTTACCAGGAAATTTAGCTGTATGTAATGATATTTTTCATTTAGAGATCCATTGCTTAATTCTAGAAAAAAAAGTACTTTTAATCTATATGCAAATGAGCAGTTAAATGCACCGAGGGTGGGACCAAGCTACTCTGTGCACCCTTGCTCCTCCTGCTTCCCATGCCAGCCCCTTCCTCTCCTAAATTGACAGGACCTGGTGAGATGACTGTGCAGGAACCTGGCCCTGTCAATGACACAGGAGAAGTAGGAGCTGTCAGAGGAAGCGGGAGCTTTAAGGGTGCACTGAGTGGCTCAGGCTCACCCTCGATACATTTCTCATTTGCACTTTGATTAAAAGTACAGATGTAGCAGGTGTTAAAGTAATTCCTGCTATAAGCGTTTTGTGCTGGCTTGGTTTAATAAAAAAAATTTAAACTTTTTGTACGATCGGGTTAACGCGTTAACTCACTTGCTAGAGCTTTATTTTTTCTCCAGAATGAAGCAGTGGATCATAGGTGAATGCTATCATTACGTTCAGATGAGCTAGCCCTACAAGCCATTGAGCGGAATTTATCATGAGGGTAATATTTGAAGTCTGTGTTGACAGTTTAGCTAGTATCTCACATTAGCCTTACACCTATCTGGCAGGCATGAAACTCCGAAGTTGATTCGCATAAAATTTCGTTAAAATACTGTTCAGTATTCAGAGTTCAGTAAAAGGTTTTTAACAGTAGTAATTAATTTATGAAGTTATTACCTGAAGTCTCGCAAGACTTCGCAAAGTAATAACTTTGGCTCATCGGAGCCGAAACATTCTACTACTGTACGGAGTATTCTAACAAAGTTTTATGCAAATCGACTTCGGATCTTTCATCCGAAGTCTATTAGGTCATCCCTAGTTTTAACATTAGTGTGAAACTAACCTTTGTGTTTGCACCAAATTTATCGAATGTTGGTTAAATGTTCGTAACACTTTTGTCTAGAAATGCTACTCCAGTTTTTGTACACCACTACCCCTAGGAGAGAGTTTGAGACCTTTTTTGACTACTTTTTTCAGTTCAAGTGATAAATCTGAGTAAAACTAATCAACCATACTCCCTTTCCTACCCATTTTTCAAAACTGGAGTGTTTCAAAAAGTCCAAAATCTTTTTTCACAAGTGACCCCAAAAGATAAAGCCGTCTTTTGCAACTTTTTAAAACCAGAATCCAGAAGTGCAGGGCATGATAAATTCCGCCTACGGTACTCTCTTGTGTCTGGTTTAACAGTGAATTTCCTGGTGACCGATTCCCTTTAAGAAAATGATTTGCGTTTTGATCATGTTGACATATATGATTTAGAGAAAAGAGACACGAGAAGTAATTCAGCACAGTACACTCCTTACAACATATGAAAATATTTTTTAGCTTTTAGTTGCACTCTAAAAATGAGTCGCTTTAATGCCTCTTAGAGGAAAGTCTATATAATAACTGTTTTATACAAGCGAGTGTTTATATCAGTAGTGCTGTAGTTCAATACAAAGGTTTTAAGCTGCCAAGAAGGTTGGAAATATCCAGGTTTGAAGTAAAGTCTATGAAGACGAAGGAACCAGAGTCATCTTTGAGTGTGTGTTGATGGGATCAATAAAGTGCATTCCGTATCTTCAAACTCTGCCTTCCAAACAAATGACAGTAAAAAGATTTTTAACCCAGAATCGGAGAGCTGAAACGACCAGTTTCCATAACTTTTCATCATTAACCATAGTTCAGCAATTTGGAGAAAGCCACTGGTGCAACATATGTAGAAATAAAAAATCAATGCAGGTGTTGTGCGCCAGAGCCATAAACCTAAAAGGCTGTTATCCTGTCAAAATAATGGGTTTTTGCTGATAAAGTTTTTTTCATGATGGTTGCTAAAGTTTATGGATTACCAGTGTAATGCTACTAATACATGGCACTTAAGGGCAAACTGTGCCCAGACCTAGAGTGCTCCTTCTTGTATGTTTAACTGCTTCAGCATCTTGGTGGATGACTTTTCAGAGCTAAGGTTATAAGCGCTAGAAAATGGATGTTTCCCTCACAAATCAAGCTAGTTTTTCATTGTATGCCTGTTGAGTCAGGGTGTTGCGCTTTTTTTAGAGGGTCAGGGCAAGATCCAGTTCATATTACCCCTAGTAGAATAGAAGGGCACAATTAATGTATTTAATGGTCTGCAACTAAAAATGATTTTTTTTAACTGTTGTATCTAGTTCACATTTTATGTATGAGTTATGTCTAATTTGCAAATGCTAGCTCTATTCATAACATGCAATATATTTGTATGTGATATTGTATTTTTAAAGGAGATATTAATGACCCATCTTTAGGATAGGCCATCAATATCAGATTGGTGGGGGTCTGACACCCGGCACCCCCACTAATCAGTTGTTAGAAGAGGACATAGTGCTCTGGCGAGTTCTGCGGCCTCTTCCTAGGCCTGTGATGTCATGTTCATCAGTCCCATTGCCTACCTGAAGCTCTGTCCCTTTCAAGCGAACGAGCACAGCAGCTATCCAATGGACGGCGCTGTACTAGGTTAGCTTCAAGGAGGCAGCAGCACTCACCGTAGTACCACGGGCTCCTTAAACAGCTGATCGGCAGGGGTACTGGATGTCAGACCCACGTCCGATATTGATGACCTGTCATGAGGATAGGTCATCAATATTAACCCCTTCAGGACTGAGCCATGTTTCACCTTCGTGACCAGGCTTTATTTTGAAAATCTGACGTGTCACTTTATGTGGTAACTTTGTAATGCTTTTACTTATCCAAGCGATTCTGAGATTGTTTTATTGTGACACATCATACTTGATGTTAAAGGGCTTCTGTCACCCCACTAAACTCATATTTTTTTTTTTGGGGTACTTATAATCCCTATCCTGCGATATAGCTATACATTATTATATTAATCATTTTCGTTCTGCAGATATGCCAAAAAATGTACTTTTATAATATGCTAATTACCTGTCTACCAGCAAGTAGGGCGTCTACTTGCTGGTAGCAGTCGCAGAAAACCGCCCCCTCCTCTTGTTGATTGACAGGGTCAGCCGCGATCTCCTCCTCCGGCCAGCCCTGTCAGCATTTCAAAAATCGCGCGCCTGTGTTCATTCGGCGCAGGCGCTCTGAGATAAGGAGGCTCGCCTCCTCAGCGCTCCCTCAGTGCGCCTGCGCCGATGACGTCTTCTCTTTCAGTGACGTCATCGACGCAGGCGCATTGAGGGAGTGCTGAGGAGGCGAGCCTCCTTATCTCAGAGCGCCTGCGCCGAATGAACACAGGCGCGCGATTTTTTAAATCCCTCTTTTACATTTTTTAAATCCCTCTGTTAACCCCATGGATGCCACTGATGGCTACTGACCACGTCATCTAAGGGGTTAAACGGCCGAGACCGGTACTGACATGGCGGCAGCCATAAAAAATTCCTGGTGCACAGAGGTGAGGGGGGGGGGGGGGGGATTTGGGGGATGGGGACACAGAAGAGGGCACATATGGCACAGTGGGATGTTGGGGCCGTACCACCTTGCAGGCTCTGATCTCCATGGACAGGCTCTGCGGAGATTAGAGCCTGCAAGCATATTTACACTCTGGTTAGTTTGTACAATCGGTTAAGCCCTGGTGCGCGAAGGGGGTAAAACACCCCCAAAAAAACTTTAATATGCCTCATATAAGATTGAATGCATAACTGATGCATGAAACCTGCACTAGGCCAATTTGAGAAATGTTAAGATTTGTAGGTCTTAAAATATTCACTCAGTATACCGTACTTCTATACTGTATATATCTTTCCAACAGATTATATTATCTCCATTTGAAGTATTTTTGTTTTCAGAAAATAGCCCAGAGCAAACAACTTGCAGGAAATATATTACCGTCCTCTAGAAAACTGCATATATTTTAGGAAATCATTAATTTTAGTAGAACAATGAATGCCTATATTTTATGTAAAGTATGTTACCAGAAAATAACAGTTGTCACTAACCCCCCTCCAAAAAAAATTGTTTACCTGTAGCTCTACACGGTGATCTCATTGGTCTAATAGAATGTTATTCTTTCTCTGCACTTGGGTCATGTATTACTGACCATCAATATAAGTAAATGCTCTATTTTATAGACCCATGTTCTTTATATAGATGATTGCAAGCAGAGTTATGGCATCCATTGTAATGTTTCTTGAACTGGAGGAAGCAGAGAGGAAGAATGCCTTAATTGGCCATTGCATTAATCAGTAGTACAAGCGAATACAAGAAGCTTTTGTAATATATCTTATTGGACAAAAATGCCTTGTTCTCTTTTTACCACTTCTTCTCCTCCCCTTGCAGCCTGAATTGATCATTCGCTCTCAATTCACTGATAAAACATGTAATAAAATACTAGATAGATTATCATTTCACAAAGGGATGAGGTTACATGTTGCCATAGAAGTCTATAGAAATTGGAGGAAGGAAGAGTTGCAG
This sequence comes from Bufo bufo, assembly GCF_905171765.1. NCBI lineage: Eukaryota > Metazoa > Chordata > Amphibia > Anura > Bufonidae > Bufo > Bufo bufo. The sequence goes on from NC_053389.1 coordinate 702,558,335, forward strand.
TGAGATAGAGGCATACACTCTGCTTCTTAAAGAGGTTGTCTCAATTCAGCAAATGACATTTATCATGTAGACAAAGTTAATACAATACAGCAATGGTGGCCGTACTTGCATGCCAAAGGAAAAGGCACCGGCCTCTCTGGTGGCCGGGACCATGGGAATGTACATAGACCGGCACTTTTTCCTATAGTGTGCAAGCACAGCCACCGCTGGTGGATTACCGGGTGAACACAAAGTGGGTAGCTTTATTAATACTTAACATTTATTTATTTAATAGTTAAAATAATAGGCCCTTGATGTATAGAAAAAATCTAAACTGAGTGCAATTGAGATATTGCATACAACTCTCTGTTGGCATGCCAACACAGAGAGAAAAGATGGACCAAAAAAGGAGGAAGGGACAGATATATTGATAGGTTGAGAAGAGAGGATGCGTAGTAAGAGGGACACACTGCTAAGTCTCAGCCCTAGATGTCCCTTATCCTAACTCCTCAACACACTAAAGATCTATCCCAACCCTAATTAGCCCTACCTAGACCTGGACTGCCCAGCTTTGTCCGAAAGATAGAATGTGGTCCCTATTTCTAGAGAATAGCATACCAGATCAGACAAAGGAGGGCAGTATATAAAAGACTGACAAACAAAAATTATATATATATGTGTATATGAGAAGACCTATATACAATGCGATGAATGAGCTATATAGGTACAGTGCTCAGGGATCAATGGTCGGTCCTAAATTAATAAAGAGCGTCCCATAAATACATATATGACACAACCTATAAAATTTGTGATAAATAAACTCAATAGGTACAGTGCTCAGGGATCAATGGTAGGTCCCAAGTTAATAAAGAACGTCCCGACGCGTTTCCTTGAAGGTTAACAAATCTTCAGGGGACTACAACCTTTAAATGTATTGGTCACGAAATTTGACTGAATTGTATGTGTCACAAGTTCTGTCAAATATTTAAATTTCTGCAAGAGGTGGCTCTCAAGTATCCAGAGCAATAGCCACACTAATGATACACAGAAATATTGTCATTTGACCAGAAAGGACTCAAAAGACCCCCCCATGACCACCTGAATTCAGGGTCATAGACACAATGGTTACCAAGTAGCTGGGTCTAGAGTCATTTCGGTCAAAAGACATACAAACTAACACGTGACCATCTATTTGAGGGTCACTAGTTTGATTCATCAATCAGCAAAAAATAATAAAGTGACTATCAGTTCAAAAGTCAATCATAAGACATGGTATAACAGATAGACCACCAGTTTAAATAAAATCCAGGTCTATGACAATACAATATGACCTGAGTTGCACTCAGAGAAACTAAAGAGGCTGTCTCTCAAGCATTGAATCAGCTTTGCTGGTGTATTATCGCCCACCAGATGATGTTAAAAGACAGTTCAATGCGATGTGCCAGAAAGCGCTTGTACAGCGATAAGGTTTGAGCACATGCAGTCAGCAAGGTACTTATCTGTACAGTCGTGATACACCAACTGTTCACAGAGGGGTGCGGGTGTCACGCCTCGGCATTCCGCGTATGGCAGCTGCAGTGAGGGTGAGTTCGCGGCTCGTTTAAAAAGCCGTCCAGTTCCGCCCATTCTCCGCCCATTGACGTCATCTCGTCAGCTGATCGGGTCACGTGACAACAGCACATGATAGTTTCCCGATCAGGTGACCCGGCCGGGATGGGAGGCGCTCGGCGAGTCCTGCTGTCATAGCAACCGCAAACAGAACAGCCTTTATCACGGAGCAAAGACCTAGGCAGATCGGCTGTCAGTCCAGCGGCCGCAAAGGCCATAGCGCCGCCCCAAACCGCACAGGATTGACGTTACAACAGAGCGGATCTGTTTCAATGTGTCAGCGAAGTAGGTAGGCAAAACATCTCCACATGACACATTAAACAATATTTATATATTTAGAGATCAATGGTTCCTTGGTCTCCGAATAGTATGTTTATTTAGAGCTCATATATTTGGATTTCATAATGACTGTTGCGATTTAAACTAGAAAATATACTTCCACCACAGAAAGCAGCAGCAAATGCAAAAAACAAGAGGAAGAAAAGAGACAAGAAACAGGTAGGGATTGAAGAATGTACAGGTTTTAAGAGTACACATAGATGAGTGGATCAATGGGCTTAAGGATCTATGTAACTGTTGAATGACAACTGTTCATTCACTCCCAAAGGAGCCACAGTCTGCAGTTGGAAGATCCACCACGTCTCTCTCTGTAAAATCCTCCTGTCCCAATCGCCCCCTCGTCTTGGTTTTTGAACAATTTCAATTCCCATGAATTTAAGGCCAGATATATCGCCTCCATGCACAGTATTGATATGTGTGGCTAGGGGTGTGTCCCTGTCATTCCTGACGTCACCCAGATGTTCCCCAACCCGACGACGTAATTCACGGGTGGTCTTGCCCACATATTCAAGTCCACAGATACAGTTAGCTTTATATATAACGCCCCTTGAGCGGCAGTTAACAAATTGTCTAATCTGGTGCATCTTGCCAGTGACACTACCACAAAATGTGCGTCCCTGTGTAATGTGAGGGCACGCTATACAGCCACTGCAGCGAAAACTACCAACAGGTCGTCGGAGCCAAGTTTCTCTGCCCTCCTGGTTTTCGCTGAAGTGGCTGTGGACCAATCGGTCCTTGAGGCTCAAACCCCTGCGATATGTGACCTGTACTGTCTCGGAGATGGCATTTCTGATATCAGGGTCTAGTAGGAGGACCTCCCAGTGGTTCCTGAGTATCTGTTTTACTTCATCCGATGCACCATCAAATGTGCCTATCAGACGTATCGGTCCACTGGTTGTTATTTTTGGTTTAGGGTATAATAATTCATCCCTCTTGCTGTTACAAGCCCTCCTATAAGCTGATCTCAAAACAGCATCTGGATACCCCCTCTCACGAAACCTGCACCGTAGATCTTGAGCCTGTTTCTTAAAATCATGCCAGGTGGAACAGTTCCTCCTAATACGCAGGTACTGTCCCACCGGTATCCCTCTTTTGAGGGGTTGTGGATGATGACTCGTCCAATGTAACAGCGCATTCGTGGAGGTAGGTTTCCTAAATGTTTTAGTTTGTAACATATTATCCTTGTCCCTTGATATCTCTATATCCAGGAAGGGCAAGGTGTCGGTTTTGAATTCAAAGGTGAATCTCATATTGATGGAATTAATGTTCAATTCTTTTATGAATGCAATGAATTCACTCTCATTCCCCTTCCAGACGACAAAAATATCGTCTATAAATCTGGCCCATGTTAAAACGCATGGGATAAAATTGTTAGGTGCATCGTTGAATACCAGGGTCCGTTCCCACCAGCCCAGGAACAAATTTGCATACGATGGGGCACAAGAACTCCCCATCGCAGTGCCCCTGAGCTGGTGGTACAGAACCCCGTCGAACAAAAAGAAATTCCTTGTCAAGACAAAATTCAATAGACGTAAGACAAATAAGTTATGTAAATGGAACTGACGTCCCCTTGTACTCAAGAATGTTTCCACAGCCCTCAATCCCAAGGTATGGGGTATTGAGGAGTATAGGGCCTCCACATCAATCGAGGCCAAAGATGTACCCTCCTCCATGGAAACTCCCTCTAAGCGACCCAATAGATCGCTCGTGTCCCTCAGGTAAGAGGGCAAGGTCTTGACAAAAGGTGCCAAGATGTGATCTATATAGATCCCCACATTCTGTGTCAAGCTGTTTACACCCGACACGATGGGGCGACCTTTAACAGGGGTGCCACCCTTGTGAATTTTTGGTAAACTGTAAAAGGTGGCTAGGGTTGGATGTTTTTTATAAAGGAAATCGAATTCCTCCCCTGAGATCAGATCTTCCATTTTGGCTTCTCGTAGAATGCAAATCAGTTCTTGCTGAAAAGTGCCAGTAGGGTCACTATTGAGCTTCTCATAAGTGTCTCCATCACTGAGTAAAGACTGGCACATTGCCCTATAGTCTGCAGTATCCATCAGGACAATGTTCCCCCCTTTATCAGAAGGTTTGATGGTGAGATTTTTCTTTTGTTCAAGATTTTGTAGAGATTTGTATTCAGCTTTGCTGCAATTAAAGTCGTGTAAAGATGGTACCAGGTTTGACAAGTCTCGACATACTTGATTAACAAATACATCGATGCAAGTCGGATCCCCTGAAGGTGGAGTTTTAACACTTTTGTTCTTCAGAGTGGTAAATGGACCCTTACCTTCCTGAGGTACACTCTCACTAAGGCTAAATAATAGACGGACATCCTTCAAAATATCTGGTGAGACACCCATCTCTTTGCTTTCACGTTTCTCAACCAGCGCAAAATGTTTGCGCCACCTGAGTTTCCTCGCAAAGAGATGGATGTCTCTCACCCAGCTGAAAAGGTCGAAACTTGATGCAGGGACAAAGGACAGGCCCTTACTTAGAATGCACATCTCCGAATCCTGTAGAGACTGGCTAGATAAGTTGACTATTTGGCTATATTTCCCTGGGGCCTTGTTGTCTGTAGTGGTAGTTTCTGAGGACCCCGATTGCGGAGTGGATAGGGTGTCTCTAAAAAATCAAGCCCAGCACCAGTCTGACCGCCTCTTGAATTCTTCCTATCTCCTCTGCGACGTCCTATCCTCTGTTGACCTCTACCTCTACCTCTGTTGTAGTGGCCTGCCTCTCTCTCGTTATCAGAGGCATCAGTTTCACTGGATGTAACATCCGTCTCTGGTCTTTTATGTTGCGAGGTATTACGATCTACAGTGGAGTAAACTCTATTTTCCCTAAAATCTTGGAGATCACGATTAAACTGACGATGTTTTCGTTCTTTTAGATGGAATTGGAATTTTTCCAAGATGTTTTTAAGTTGTAATTCCTTATTGTTAAACTCTGTCTCAGTTTTAAATTTTTGTGTGAGCTCAATCTGTTCTCTCAGTTTATTTTCTAAGATTACAAGATTGCTCTTCTCCTCGTCTAGTAATAGCTGCATAAACCGCAGCGAGCTTTTTGTGGCTTCCTCTTCCCATTTACTAATCAACGAGGCAGTTCTACATCTATTAGCCGGTGTCAGAGTGATCCTCAATCCTCTAGGGACAATTTTATTCTTCAGGTAGTTTTCAATTGACTGGATCTCCCACCATGAAGTAATTTGCTCTTTGTAGATTTTAGTAAGATCTTTAAATGCTGCTTTAAATGAAGGTGCGTATTTACTCTGTACTAGTGTTTTCTCCGAGAAGACCTCACTAGCCTCTGAGAGTAATAGTTGTTTATCAACACCAGTGGAGAGAAACCCAGCCATACTCTAAGAAAAATGAAATCAATTGACACAACCAAGATAAGGGTTTTGGTCAGACCGATGCTATTTAAGTAGGCTAAACCCTAAAGTCCAAAAGAATAATCACAAAGTGGGTAGCTTTATTAATACTTAACATTTATTTATTTAATAGTTAAAATAATAGGCCCTTGATGTATAGAAAAAATCTAAACTGAGTGCAATTGAGATATTGCATACAACTCTCTGTTGGCATGCCAACACAGAGAGAAAAGATGGACCAAAAAAGGAGGAAGGGACAGATATATTGATAGGTTGAGAAGAGAGGATGCGTAGTAAGAGGGACACACTGCTGAGTCTCAGCCCTAGATGTCCCTTATCCTAACTCCTCAACACACTAAAGATCTATCCCAACCCTAATTAGCCCTACCTAGACCTGGACTGCCCAGCTTTGTCCGAAAGCTGGGCAGTCCAGGTCTAGGTAGGGCTAATTAGGGTTGGGATAGATCTTTAGTGTGTTGAGGAGTTAGGATAAGGGACATCTAGGGCTGAGACTCAGCAGTGTGTCCCTCTTACTACGCATCCTCTCTTCTCAACCTATCAATATATCTGTCCCTTCCTCCTTTTTTGGTCCATCTTTTCTCTCTGTGTTGGCATGCCAACAGAGAGTTGTATGCAATATCTCAATTGCACTCAGTTTAGATTTTTTCTATACATCAAGGGCCTATTATTTTAACTATTAAATAAATAAATGTTAAGTATTAATAAAGCTACCCACTTTGTGATTATTCTTTTGGACTTTAGGGTTTAGCCTACTTAAATAGCATCGGTCTGACCAAAACCCTTATCTTGGTTGTGTCAATTGATTTCATTTTTCTTAGAGTATGGCTGGGTTTCTCTCCACTGGTGTTGATAAACAACTATTACTCTCAGAGGCTAGTGAGGTCTTCTCGGAGAAAACACTAGTACAGAGTAAATACGCACCTTCATTTAAAGCAGCATTTAAAGATCTTACTAAAATCTACAAAGAGCAAATTACTTCATGGTGGGAGATCCAGTCAATTGATAACTACCTGAAGAATAAAATTGTCCCTAGAGGATTGAGGATCACTCTGACACCGGCTAATAGATGTAGAACTGCCTCGTTGATTAGTAAATGGGAAGAGGAAGCCACAAAAAGCTCGCTGCGGTTTATGCAGCTATTACTAGACGAGGAGAAGAGCAATCTTGTAATCTTAGAAAATAAACTGAGAGAACAGATTGAGCTCACACAAAAATTTAAAACTGAGACAGAGTTTAACAATAAGGAATTACAACTTAAAAACATCTTGGAAAAATTCCAATTCCATCTAAAAGAACGAAAACATCGTCAGTTTAATCGTGATCTCCAAGATTTTAGGGAAAATAGAGTTTACTCCACTGTAGATCGTAATACCTCGCAACATAAAAGACCAGAGACGGATGTTACATCCAGTGAAACTGATGCCTCTGATAACGAGAGAGAGGCAGGCCACTACAACAGAGGTAGAGGTAGAGGTCAACAGAGGATAGGACGTCGCAGAGGAGATAGGAAGAATTCAAGAGGCGGTCAGACTGGTGCTGGGCTTGATTTTTTAGAGACACCCTATCCACTCCGCAATCGGGGTCCTCAGAAACTACCACTACAGACAACAAGGCCCCAGGGAAATATAGCCAAATAGTCAACTTATCTAGCCAGTCTCTACAGGATTCGGAGATGTGCATTCTAAGTAAGGGCCTGTCCTTTGTCCCTGCATCAAGTTTCGACCTTTTCAGCTGGGTGAGAGACATCCATCTCTTTGCGAGGAAACTCAGGTGGCGCAAACATTTTGCGCTGGTTGAGAAACGTGAAAGCAAAGAGATGGGTGTCTCACCAGATATTTTGAAGGATGTCCGTCTATTATTTAGCCTTAGTGAGAGTGTACCTCAGGAAGGTAAGGGTCCATTTACCACTCTGAAGAACAAAAGTGTTAAAACTCCACCTTCAGGGGATCCGACTTGCATCGATGTATTTGTTAATCAAGTATGTCGAGACTTGTCAAACCTGGTACCATCTTTACACGACTTTAATTGCAGCAAAGCTGAATACAAATCTCTACAAAATCTTGAACAAAAGAAAAATCTCACCATCAAACCTTCTGATAAAGGGGGGAACATTGTCCTGATGGATACTGCAGACTATAGGGCAATGTGCCAGTCTTTACTCAGTGATGGAGACACTTATGAGAAGCTCAATAGTGACCCTACTGGCACTTTTCAGCAAGAACTGATTTGCATTCTACGAGAAGCCAAAATGGAAGATCTGATCTCAGGGGAGGAATTCGATTTCCTTTATAAAAAACATCCAACCCTAGCCACCTTTTACAGTTTACCAAAAATTCACAAGGGTGGCACCCCTGTTAAAGGTCGCCCCATCGTGTCGGGTGTAAACAGCTTGACACAGAATGTGGGGATCTATATAGATCACATCTTGGCACCTTTTGTCAAGACCTTGCCCTCTTACCTGAGGGACACGAGCGATCTATTGGGTCGCTTAGAGGGAGTTTCCATGGAGGAGGGTACATCTTTGGCCTCGATTGATGTGGAGGCCCTATACTCCTCAATACCCCATACCTTAGGATTGAGGGCTGTGGAAACATTCTTGAGTACAAGGGGACGTCAGTTCCATTTACATAACTTATTTGTCTTACGTCTATTGAATTTTGTCTTGACAAGGAATTTCTTTTTGTTCGACGGGGTTCTGTACCACCAGCTCAGGGGCACTGCGATGGGGAGTTCTTGTGCCCCATCGTATGCAAATTTGTTCCTGGGCTGGTGGGAACGGACCCTGGTATTCAACGATGCACCTAACAATTTTATCCCATGCGTTTTAACATGGGCCAGATTTATAGACAATATTTTTGTCGTCTGGAAGGGGAATGAGAGTGAATTCATTGCATTCATAAAAGAATTGAACATTAATTCCATCAATATGAGATTCACCTTTGAATTCAAAACCGACACCTTGCCCTTCCTGGATATAGAGATATCAAGGGACAAGGATAATATGTTACAAACTAAAACATTTAGGAAACCTACCTCCACGAATGCGCTGTTACATTGGACGAGTCATCATCCACAACCCCTCAAAAGAGGGATACCGGTGGGACAGTACCTGCGTATTAGGAGGAACTGTTCCACCTGGCATGATTTTAAGAAACAGGCTCAAGATCTACGGTGCAGGTTTCGTGAGAGGGGGTATCCAGATGCTGTTTTGAGATCAGCTTATAGGAGGGCTTGTAACAGCAAGAGGGATGAATTATTATACCCTAAACCAAAAATAACAACCAGTGGACCGATACGTCTGATAGGCACATTTGATGGTGCATCGGATGAAGTAAAACAGATACTCAGGAACCACTGGGAGGTCCTCCTACTAGACCCTGATATCAGAAATGCCATCTCCGAGACAGTACAGGTCACATATCGCAGGGGTTTGAGCCTCAAGGACCGATTGGTCCACAGCCACTTCAGCGAAAACCAGGAGGGCAGAGAAACTTGGCTCCGACGACCTGTTGGTAGTTTTCGCTGCAGTGGCTGTATAGCGTGCCCTCACATTACACAGGGACGCACATTTTGTGGTAGTGTCACTGGCAAGATGCACCAGATTAGACAATTTGTTAACTGCCGCTCAAGGGGCGTTATATATAAAGCTAACTGTATCTGTGGACTTGAATATGTGGGCAAGACCACCCGTGAATTACGTCGTCGGGTTGGGGAACATCTGGGTGACGTCAGGAATGACAGGGACACACCCCTAGCCACACATATCAATACTGTGCATGGAGGCGATATATCTGGCCTTAAATTCATGGGAATTGAAATTGTTCAAAAACCAAGACGAGGGGGCGATTGGGACAGGAGGATTTTACAGAGAGAGACGTGGTGGATCTTCCAACTGCAGACTGTGGCTCCTTTGGGATTGAATGAACAGTTGTCATTCAACAGTTACATAGATCCTTAAGCCCATTGATCCACTCATCTATGTGTACTCTTAAAACCTGTACATTCTTCAATCCCTACCTGTTTCTTGTCTCTTTTCTTCCTCTTGTTTTTTGCATTTGCTGCTGCTTTCTGTGGTGGAAGTATATTTTCTAGTTTAAATCGCAACAGTCATTATGAAATCCAAATATATGAGCTCTAAATAAACATACTATTCGGAGACCAAGGAACCATTGATCTCTAAATATATAAATATTGTTTAATGTGTCATGTGGAGATGTTTTGCCTACCTACTTCGCTGACACATTGAAACAGATCCGCTCTGTTGTAACGTCAATCCTGTGCGGTTTGGGGCGGCGCTATGGCCTTTGCGGCCGCTGGACTGACAGCCGATCTGCCTAGGTCTTTGCTCCGTGATAAAGGCTGTTCTGTTTGCGGTTGCTATGACAGCAGGACTCGCCGAGCGCCTCCCATCCCGGCCGGGTCACCTGATCGGGAAACTATCATGTGCTGTTGTCACGTGACCCGATCAGCTGACGAGATGACGTCAATGGGCGGAGAATGGGCGGAACTGGACGGCTTTTTAAACGAGCCGCGAACTCACCCTCACTGCAGCTGCCATACGCGGAATGCCGAGGCGTGACACCCGCACCCCTCTGTGAACAGTTGGTGTATCACGACTGTACAGATAAGTACCTTGCTGACTGCATGTGCTCAAACCTTATCGCTGTACAAGCGCTTTCTGGCACATAGCATTGAACTGTCTTTTAACATCATCTGGTGGGCGATAATACACCAGCAAAGCTGATTCAATGCTTGAGAGACAGCCTCTTTAGTTTCTCTGAGTGCAACTCAGGTCATATTGTATTGTCATAGACCTGGATTTTATTTAAACTGGTGGTCTATCTGTTATACCATGTCTTATGATTGACTTTTGAACTGATAGTCACTTTATTATTTTTTGCTGATTGATGAATCAAACTAGTGACCCTCAAATAGATGGTCACGTGTTAGTTTGTATGTCTTTTGACCGAAATGACTCTAGACCCAGCTACTTGGTAACCATTGTGTCTATGACCCTGAATTCAGGTGGTCATGGGGGGGTCTTTTGAGTCCTTTCTGGTCAAATGACAATATTTCTGTGTATCATTAGTGTGGCTATTGCTCTGGATACTTGAGAGCCACCTCTTGCAGAAATTTAAATATTTGACAGAACTTGTGACACATACAATTCAGTCAAATTTCGTGACCAATACATTTAAAGGTTGTAGTCCCCTGAAGATTTGTTAACCTTCAAGGAAACGCGTCGGGACGTTCTTTATTAACTTGGGACCTACCATTGATCCCTGAGCACTGTACCTATTGAGTTTATTTATCACAAATTTTATAGGTTGTGTCATATATGTATTTATGGGACGCTCTTTATTAATTTAGGACCGACCATTGATCCCTGAGCACTGTACCTATATAGCTCATTCATCGCATTGTATATAGGTCTTCTCATATACACATATATATATAATTTTTGTTTGTCAGTCTTTTATATACTGCCCTCCTTTGTCTGATCTGGTATGCTATTCTCTAGAAATAGGGACCACATTCTATCTTTCGGACAAAGCTGGGCAGTCCAGGTCTAGGTAGGGCTAATTAGGGTTGGGATAGATCTTTAGTGTGTTGAGGAGTTAGGATAAGGGACATCTAGGGCTGAGACTTAGCAGTGTGTCCCTCTTACTACGCATCCTCTCTTCTCAACCTATCAATATATCTGTCCCTTCCTCCTTTTTTGGTCCATCTTTTCTCTCTGTGTTGGCATGCCAACAGAGAGTTGTATGCAATATCTCAATTGCACTCAGTTTAGATTTTTTCTATACATCAAGGGCCTATTATTTTAACTATTAAATAAATAAATGTTAAGTATTAATAAAGCTACCCACTTTGTGATTATTCTTTTGGACTTTAGGGTTTAGCCTACTTAAATAGCATCGGTCTGACCAAAACCCTTATCTTGGTTGTGTCAATTGATTGGATTACCGGGTGGTCATAACCTCTGAATACAACCAGTGTTTTGATATTGATGACCTATCCTCGAGATAGGTCATAAATATCAGATCAGCGGGGGTCCGGTACACCTTGCCGATCAGCCGTATAAAGGTAAGGCGCGCAGACCCTCCCATAGCTTCTAAGGAGAACGTCATATGGTGCAAGTCTTCCATATGTCCTGTTGGCAGCCAGTCCCACACTCAAGACAGTTGTGGGTTTCTACTTGAACCCCAGCATTTTACATTTCTTTCAGCCAACCACTGTGCATTTCTAAAAGAAAACTGCAAAATTTCTACTTGGAATGGGTTCTCTTCTACGAGATGAGACTGGTTGTGCTTCCAAGTCTACTATATGTAATGTACTCTAGAAGTGTGTGATATTCCACTTGCTTTTTTATTATTTTTATTAAATTAATGCAGTGCAATTTTTAATCTAGGAAAAAGTGACCCTTTCTGTGTTTTGGAAGTGGGGAACGATCACTTGCAGACCCATACAGTATATAAAAACCTCAACCCGGAATGGAATAAAGTCTTCACTTTGTAAGTGCAGTGTATGCTGTGGCATCAAATTGGCACTTTGGTAATATTGTATTCCTTGGTAAAATTATGATTTATGTTTTGTTCTTTCTTTTATGTTTCAGCCCAATTAAAGATCTTCATGATTCTTTGGAGGTAACAGTGTTTGATGAAGATGGAGATAAGCCTCCTGACTTCCTTGGAAAAGTTGCAATCCCTTTGCTCTCTGTAAGTGAATATTCATTAGTTGTGATAGTCTGTAAAGTTAAATATTTGTGTGAAATTTCCATTAATGGCAAAAAAATATTGTAAAACGGAGACAATTTGAGTACAGCAACAAATGATAAGTCTGGCATGATACATAGGTTTTCTAAGAGATGCTATTCTGGAGTACCTCTGAAAATGTGTATAAGGCTACATGCACACAAACGTTGTTTGTTTCCGTGTCCGTTCCGTTTTTTTTGCGGCTAGGATGCCGACCCATTCTTTTCAATTGGACAACTGTGTGCTGTCCGCATCAGTATGTACGTTCCGTAGCCCCTCAAAAAAAATAGAACATGTCCCGTTTTAGGCATTGTTACAATGTATCCGAAAAAAAATAAAAATAAACGGATGGCATACGGTTTTTGTTTTTTTTGCGGATACGCAAAATCCAATCAGTTTCTATGAGGAGGCAAGTTTCAGACTGGACCTGGGCAAGTCAATGGATGTCCTATATCTTGACTTCTCCAAAGCATTTTGATATTGGTCCACATAAAAGTTTAGTACATTAGATGAGAATGCTTGGTGACCCAATCTGAGTACACACTCAGATTGGGTCACCGTCACTAGTGGGGTACCACAGGGGTCAGTATTGGGCATTATTGTCGCCAATATATTTATTAATGATCTTGTAGAAGGCTTGGCAAGTAAAATATAAATTTTTGCAGATAACACTAAACTGTGTAAAGTAATTAACACTGAAGAGGACAGTATACTGCTACAGAGGGATCTGGATAGATTGGAGGCTTGGGCAGATAAGTGGCAGATGAGGTTTAACACTGACAAATGTAAAGTTATGCACATGGGAAGGAATAATGCAAGTTAGAGCTCATGCACACGACCATATGTATTTTGTGGTCCGCAAAACACAGATCAGCAAAAAAAAAAAAAAAAAACGCATGACATCCGTATTGGATCAGTTTATTTTTTTTGTGCGGATCCATTGTAACAATGCCTGTCCCTGTCTGCAAAATGGACAAAAATTGGACATGCTCTATTTTTTTTGAGGAACGGACATACGGAAACTGAATCGTTTTGCATACGGACCTTTAAGAAAAACGGCACGGAAACAGAAAAAAATAATACATTTGTGTGCATGAGCCCTTACCCATACATACTAAATGTTGAAACACTGGGTAAAGCTGACATAGAAAAGGACTTAGGAATTTTAGCTGACCGTAAACGTAACTGTAGAAACCAGTGTCAGGCAGCTGCTGCCAAGGCCAATAAGATAATGGGTTGCATCAAAAGGGGCATAGATGTCCGTGATGAGAACATGGTCCTGCCACTTTACAAATCACTAGTCAGACCACACATGGAGTACTGTGTACAGTTCTGGGCTCCTGTGAACAAGGCAGACATAGCAGAGCTGGAGAGGGTTCAGAGGAGGGCAACTAAAGTAATAACTGGAATGGGGGGACTACAGTACCCTGAAAGATTATCAAAATAAAATGTATTTAGTTTGGAAAAAAGACTAAGGGGAGATCTAATAACCGTGTATAAATATATCAGGGGTCAGTACAGAGATCTCTCCCATTCACTATGTCTAGAGGAAAGAAGGTTCTCCCTTGTGGATAGGGGATAACTTTACATAACCTGAATGCCCATTTAACCCTGTGTTGCACTGGCTCATAGGATGGCAATGGCTACATATTCAATGCTGCTGGATATGTGATCCCAAAAGAGTTTTTCTGTAGAGATGCTCCTGCTGGTGGTAAAATCCAAAACTGAAAGTAAAGCGGTGGTAGCGTGTGATGTCGCCACATGTACAGACAAAAACTCTCCAACGCGTACCAGAAGAGTCTTCTTCCTTTGTCAGGGATACACAGTTTTCTCTTTGCTTTAGATTAGATATAGAATTAGAAATGGATATATTTCCCTCATTACTGTCTTGTATGAAGTTGCACACACTTTTATTAGTACATGTGTTCAGCTCTAATACACTTTTTATGTTGTATATTTCAAATGAAACACTAGCAATTGGGTATCTTCTAATTTTATTTTCATCAATGCACATAGTAATGCGGACTTGTCTGTGAACATACCGATGTTAGCAGTGGAACTGTTTCTACTCTCTGTACTTCTGTGCAGTTTTTGATGAGTTAACATGTCCCCCGGTCCCCATATCTCTGATGTTATTGGAAGAGAGAGCCTTGAGCAGATGCTATGGTACAGCACCACTCTGTGCCAAATGTTCTGTGGGATCCTCACGCAGACTGTTCACACTCGTTTTTTTAAGAGCTGCCCAGTCTTTCAGCAATCTTTATGGACTTCTGGATGGCTCTTTAACTACACCTGTATAAAGGGAATGTGTCAGGAAAGTGGCTATAAAGAACATTTGGCTAAAAGTGATACAACATTCTCCATCGGCGCCTACATTACAGCAAATTTATGAATATGCCAGAAGGGCAGCTTGTATACCCAGAGAACATGTCCTGTTCATTGGAAGGTGGAAGTTGTAGATTATTAACCCCACGAGAGCCTCTAGCCACTCAGCTCTGCCAAGAATTTTATTGAATTGAATTAGAAAGGATCCTTACTGACTCCAAATGTATTAGATTTTTTTTTTTCCTTTTTAACATTTTTTTTTATATTTTAAAAAAAAAAGTCACCCTTGGCAAATAGAAATAATTTTTAAACCTAACTAAGCCTTGTATTTTATGTAAAGCATAATCTCCTTCAGTGAAATTCCTCTAATCTGACATTCAGTAATCTTAAATGTCTATTAAAGAGTACATTTCAATTCAGAGAAATGTTTGATATGTTAGGGTGACCTGTCAGAAACTTTCAAGACCTCGGTGCTGAGAACCCCACTGATCGCTAAAGCGAAGGAACATCCCTCAGCCCAGTGCCTTGCCGCTTCAGTTTTGATCTTCTCTGCTCTGCCCTCCTCAGAGACCAGCATTGCTCAGGCTCCTAGAAGGTCCAGGACTTTGTATACCACTGACCTTGCTGTCCAAAGAGAGTCATGCAGAGCCGATCAGAAGCACAGTGTTGAGCGGAGTTCTTCTGCTCCTTCTTTATAAAATGGCAATTGTTCTTTATAGGGCACATTTCCAACATAGATTTTAAGTATAAATGGGATTTAAAAGATCAGAAGATGCGAAAACTTGTAGTATTAGAAAATTCCTCTGGTTAGTTAAAAAATTGTGACAGAATTATTTACTGTATGTCATTTGGGGGTTGCCTTCCTGAAGCTTTGGTACACTTAAAAGTGACTTTTCTAGTACCATCCATTAGTCTGGGCTTGTTGCTCCAGCAGCCTGCAATGCCCCCGCCCTGTAGTGCTCCAGCAGCCTGCAATGCCCCCGCCCTGTAGTGCTCCAGCAGCCTGCAATGCCCCCGCCCTGTAGTGCTCCAGCAGCCTGCAATGCCCCCGTCCTGTAGTGCTCCAGCAGCCTGCAATGCCCCCGCCCTGTAGTGCTCCAGCAGCCTGCAATGCCCCCGCCCTGTAGTGCTCCAGCAGCCTGCAATGCCCCCGCCCTGTAGTGCTCCAGCAGCCTGCAATGCCCCCGCCTTGTAGTGCTCCAGCAGCCTGCAATGCCCCCGCCCTGTAGTGCTCCAGCAGCCTGCAATGCCCCCGCCCTGTAGTGCTCCAGCAGCCTGTAATGCCCCCGCCCTGTAGTGCTCCAGTAGCCTGTAATGCCGCCTTGTAATGCCCCCGCAGCCTGTAATGCCCCTGCCCTGTAATGCTCCAGCAGCCTGTAATGCCCCGTCCTGTAGTGCCACCATATATAAAAATATAAAAATACTCATCTGACTTCTGTTCTCCACCTTCGTCCGCGATGCAGACCACAAGCCTTTTACGGCCTGTAGCCTGACTTGACTCGCAATAGCATCATGTCATCGTGACCCGTTGTACTGTTCTACTGCCTCATAGGCTTCAGGCTTAGTGGACTGTGGCCCATGAGGCTGAACTATGAGAACGGGAACCACTGAGAACCGTCACACCCATAGAGGCAGGTTGACCACCTCCTGAGGTGAGATGCTCATCTTGCCTTATGGCAGATGTGGCCCTGCTTAAAGCTTGATGAAGGATTTGCTTGTTATTTAGATATTCATATACAACACATAGTTTAGTGCATTCCAAGCCTATAAATGATTCAGAAATCATAGACTTGCAACATGTGAATTTGAATACAGTATGTAGTCATACACGGCGTTTATTTCTTTTATCATTTCTGTTATCTAAAGGTAAGAAATGGACATCAAGTGGCTTATTTGTTGAAGAACAAAGACTTATCCAGTGCCTCAAAAGGAATTATTCATCTAGAAATCGATTTCATTTTTAATCCAGTAAGTTGTGCGCTCTATATTGGCTGCTCGTTTGTGTAAACTGAAAGTAAAACAAGCGAGCTCACTGATCTAGTAGGCTCACATGTTGTTTTTTTTTTTGTTATCCGTTTCCAGGTTAGAGCAAGTATAAGAACATTTAATCCCAAAGAAAAACGCTTTGTGGAAGATAACCCAAAGTTTTCAAAAAAGGTTTGTTTTCCGGGGCTACTCTTCAATTCCATCTAATATATACTATAATTTGTTTAAATGAGCAAAGTAGAATCAAAATGTTCAGCTGTGTACAACCAGCAAGCTACCACTTTATTCTGCATTAATGGGCTTGTCATGGGGGGGGGGGGGGCACACACACCCAGACTGAAGTTCTTTTGACAACTAATAGGGCAAATAGTGCAGTTTTAGTAACAATTAACGTGTACCTAAATTTCGAAATAAAGTTTATTAACCCTTTCGCTACCAGCGCAAACATGGTGCCCGCTCGCATATGCAGCAGGAGTCATGGCTGGCAGGTCTCTGCTGTTTCAAACAGCAGAGACCTGCGGCTAATTAACCCGACTGGTAACAATGCCAATCGCCGTAATTAAAGGCTTTAGATACCGTGATCATTGCGGCATCTAAATGCGCAAAAACTCGGAATCTCTCTCTTCTGAGAGTGTTACCGGCATCCCCTGCGGCCAATGGGGTTGCCGGTAATTGGTTTGAATGCGCTCAGCCTCGGTGAAGAGGCTGAGAACCTTCAAACTGCAATTCTTATTTTGGCTACTAGATGGAAGTCCAGTTTAAAAATATATGATTGTACAAAATAAAAAATAAAAATGTAAAAGATTATTTTGTAGGCTAAAATACGAGCTTCAAAATCATGACAAAAAATGAATTTTTTTTTTTAAATATATAAGTAAAAAAAAAATATAAAAGTGTAAATCACCCTTCTTTTCAGATAAAAAATAACCCTAAATAACAAAAAATATAAACCTCATGGGTATCACCATGACCGAAAATGCCCATACTAGTAAAATATAAAAATATTTTTCCAATACAGCGAATAGCGTAATGGTAAATAGGGTCAAAATGGCCCATTTGCCATTTTTTTCTTTGATTCTCTTACCCAAAAAAATGTGATCAAAAAGTTGCACACTCCAAAATAGTATCGACTAAAAACTACAGATCGCCGCTAAAAAAATTAGCCCCCACAGAGCTCAGTAGATTTACCAGAAAGAAGAAAAAAAAAGTTTTCAAAGTTAAAAAATTTATATTTACACTATTTAGACATAAAAAACCCTATACATATGTGATATCGTTGTAATTGTACTGACCCAGAGAATGAAGGGCATGGGTCAGTTTTGCCGCAAAAGGAACGTAAAACAGTGGTGGAATTGCGTTTTTTGTTTTTTTTTCGAATTATTATTATTTTCCATGTTTTATGCACTTTGCAATCCGTACTACCTTACTCTGCTGTTATGGGAGTACGGATTCCCCTTCTGCCGCACTGAATGCTTTATAGACAGGAGCTTATAGCATAGATAGATAGACTTTTAATCAACAGGGTCAGCCCTACCACAAGTTTTGCCTGGTTTGGTGGAGTTGAACCTGCTGAAGAATGCTCTTTTTAAGGGGTTTTCCAGTAAACAAATTTTTTTTTTTTCCTGCAGCATGGCCCCTGAAACAGAAGATTCATACTTGCCTGTTCCACCGCACTCCAGTCCTCTGCGCTACCTCTTCTCTCTCCATCTTCCGGTCACATGCACCACTGCAGCCAATGACTGGCTTCAGTGATGATGTGCTGCTTATGGCCACCACCACTGAAGCCATTCATTGGGACCATGTCCATAGCCAGCCATGGAGAGAGCAGAGGCAGTGCAGACCACTGGAGTGGTGTGGAGCAGACAAGCATGCATCTTCTGTTTCAGGGGCAATGCTGCAGAAACTTGTTTAAATATAATTTTTACAGGAAAACCCCTTTAATATGTCATAGTTGATTACTATGTATTTAAAATTGTTGTCCCATTGAGACAACTTATCCCCTATCTACAGAATAGGGGATAAGTAACTGATAGGTGGGGGTCATACTGCTGGGGATCTCTCTTATCACAAGAACACAGGCCTGTACTCCCTGCTTGAATGGAGCGGTAGACACGGATATGTGTCCGTCACTCCATTCAGCTGAATGAGACTTCCGGAGATGGCCGAGTACATGTAGACTGATATCTCTGGCAGCGAGCATGTGGGACCACCACTCCATTCAAACAGTGAGTAGCACGGCCCCCATTCTCATGAGTGGAGGGGGCCCCAAGTGGTCGGACCCTTGCCGATCACACACTTCTTACCTATCCAGTGGATAAGGGATAAGTTGTGGTAATGGGACAACCCCTTTAAGAAATATCAGTTGGACAAGAATGCCTTAGAATGACCGTCATGTGTTTTGATATCCATACATACAACATATCCAGCCTATGACCAGTGACTTTGGCCTTGAACCAGGCTTTAGGGAGGACGAAGCAATCCGGTCTGTGGACAGCAGATGTAATCTTTATGAACATGCTGCTAGTCTGATGTGTTTTATGACCGCTTTCTGTTGCCAGTCACTTACCCTAAGAACATTTTGTATTATTATTTCCCCTGGTGTCTTAAAAGGAGCAACAGATTTCTAGCTTTCTCATCCATTTATCCTTTCTACTAGATCTTATCAAGGAATGTTTACCGTGTTAAAAAAATCACTATGGCAATCTGGAACACAATGCGTTTCATTAAGAGCTGCTTTCAGTGGGAGTCTACGAAACGAAGTTTAATAGCATTTTTGGTAAGCTCAGTTTTTACTATTCCAGTTTATACAGTTTTCTTGGCATTCTTTTGGTCAACATGTTTTTATTTTGCCTGTGTTCTCAAACACTAAAATTTTTATGTTCTAAAATATTCATGCATGTATACTGGGCCTTCTGTATACCATGGCACTCACTTATTGTGTGAGAGCAAAGCCTTTATTTATCCAATACCGGGAGACACAATTTCACTTGCATCACCCTTTCTTAAAGGGGTTGTCTCACCAAAGAAAATAGTGGAATAATGTCTGAATGACAGGGGTCCGACCACGTGACACTAGCCAAAGCAATTTTAGCAAAATAGCAATTTGTCTCCTGATGATATTTTGCTGCCCGATTTATAAAAATGTACTGCATGCTAGGGTTATTTCGGGTATCGAATTTTCGATACCCAATCGATACTTTTGTCTGGTATCGACCTCGATACCAGGATTTGCCTTTTTTCGATACCAGGCTTCGCTATTGCGCAGTCTAGTATCAGAGAACCTGGAACGTGCTGCTCTCCGCGCGCTCCATGTTCTCAGCAGCGCAGGGGAGAAGGAAGCAGTCTCTCCCTCCCCCTGTGCCGCTGCTGCCACCAATGAGGAGAGAGGGACGGGTGCTGGCGGGGAGCTGCGATCAGCGGAAGTTAACCTTCAGGTGCCACACCTGCCTTCTGTAAATGTTAATTATCATTGGTGGCACAGTGCGCTCTCTCCCCTCAACCCCCCCAGTATTAAAATCATTGGTGGTGCAGTGCGCCCCTTCCCCCCCGACCCCCATTATTAAAATCATCAAGCCCAGGCTGCCATGGTCAGCTCCCTGCTCCCGTGTGCACAAAGCACAGGGCAGCAGGGAGAGTGTGAGGTCCTATTCACCCTGATAGAGCTCTATCAGGGTGCATAGGACAAGGGATTGAAAGATCCCAGGTTCTAGCCCCTAAGGAGGGAAATGGGTATTAAAGAGGACCTTTCACCGATTCTTACCCTATGAACTAAGTATACATACATGTGGAGCGGCGCCCGGGGATCTCTCTGCACTTACTATTATCCCCGGGCGCCGCTCCGTTCTCCTGCTATGTCCTCCGGTATCTCCGTTCCCTAAGTTATGGTAGGCGGAGTCTGCCCTAGCGCTGGCCAATCGCATTGCAGAGCTCACAGCCTGGGAGAAAATAACCTCCCAGGCTGTGAGCTCTGCGCTGCGATTGGCCAGCGCTAGGGCAGACTCCGCCTACCATAACTTAGGGAACGGAGATACCGGAGGACATAGCAGGAGAAAAAATATGTGCGCGTTTTGTATATTTTACTTTAGCTAAAACGAATACCTATGTTAAAAAAAAAAATATACAATTTTATATATAAAACAAAAAGCTCCTGGGCAGCACCACCAACCAAAAGTGCAGGACGGAGTGCCAGCGGTTGAGGTGGTGGTCCTACCACCTATACATCTAATAAAAATACGAATACCGCGGCACTTCCATAAAGTGACATGTGCTTTATTCGCCAAAAAGGCGCAACGTTTCGGTTCACTCCATGGAACCTTTTTGAATCACTGCTTGAAAAAGGTTCCATTGAGTGAACCGAAACACCATGCCTTTTTGGCGAATAAAGCACATG
The DNA here is from genome assembly GCF_905171765.1 of Bufo bufo. Taxonomy (NCBI): domain Eukaryota; kingdom Metazoa; phylum Chordata; class Amphibia; order Anura; family Bufonidae; genus Bufo; species Bufo bufo. The sequence continues at coordinate 702,579,108 of NC_053389.1, forward strand.
TCACTTTATGGAAGTGCCGCGGTATTCGTATTTTTATTTTATATATATATATAAATATATATATTACACACACAGACAACAAATCTGTAAGTTGGTATATTTTGCACATAGTCCGCCATAGCATTGCTAAAACTAATACAAAGGGAGAAAAAGTGTGTATGTATGTTTCTGTACGTAGTTGGCTATACTATTGCTAAAACCTATAACTATAGCTATAACCTTTTTTTGATTTGTTTAATTTCTCTTTTTGAAGAATAAAAAGTTGATTTAACCCTTTCATGTCCCAGTCAGAGCAGGAAGAGTTTAATGAACAGTGACCACAGGATCACAGTTAACTTTATAGCCAGCAGAGGTCGTTCTTGCATAAAGACGATATTAGCAGAGAAAGGCTGTGCTGGCTTCATACTTTTCATCACTGTGGATCTCTGTGACGGCTAGTCACAGCGATCACATGTCTGGAGACCACTTTGACTGGTCTCCGAAACCTTCACTGTGAGTACAGCGCTCTAATTAAAGTGTGGTCATGGCGATCTGCAGCGCCACGGGGCTTTGGCAGATTGTAATGTAAGCCAATCAGCTTACCGTTAACAGCCTACCACCATAACTTATAAAGTCATGAGGCGGTAAGCAAATGGTTTATGAGAATATTATAAAGAAATAAAACCCTTAAAGTGTGTGTTGGACCAAGGCCTATACTGCACACATCCTTTTAAATTGCTGCACTTTTTATATAATTGGCTCTCCATGCAGCATCTCCGTTTAGATATCTAAATTATTTGATGATTCGTCCCAACAGAAAATACTTGGATACAGCTCAGACCTTGGCATAGTAGTTAATGGGATTCTGTCACCAGATTTAACCCTATTAAGCTAGCTGACATTAGCGATGTGCTAATGTCAGCTAAACCTAACTAGCCTATTCCTACTTTTATCTATGCCCCTGTTACGCCAGAAATCTAACTTTTAGAATATGCTAATTAGCTTCTAGGAGCGGGGGGAGGGCATTGTTCCTGCTCCTAGAGGCTCCGTTCTCCCACCTTTGTCGCCTCCCTCTAAGTCCTGATTGACAGGGCCAGGCAGTGCTCGCATCCGTCTGCCAGCCCTGTGCTCTGGTGAAATCTCGTGCCGTTCAGCATTCGGCGCAGGCGCGGTGAGGAAGCTGGCAGCCTGCGAGTGTCTTTCCCTCACTGCGCCTGCGCCGAATGCTGAACGGCGTGAGTTTTCACCAGAGCACAGGGCTGACAGACGGATGTGAGCGCTGCCTGGCCCTGTATTGAGCAGGAACAACGCCCCCCCTGCTCCTAGAGGCTAATTAGCATATTATAAAAGTTAGATTTCTGGCGTAACGGGGGCATAGATAAAAGTAGGAATAGGCTAGTTAGGTTTAGCTGACATTAGCAGATCGCGAATGTCAGCTAGCTTAATAAGGTTAAATCTGGTGACAGAAACCTTTTAAAACTTAAGTTCTTTTATGTTTTTAAGAAGTTAATTTCTCGCTCTTCAAATTCACACTTCATGTAATGATGGAATGTACAGATCAGTACTCTGAGGTATAGATCCAGTAGGTGCGCCACTCAGAGGGACATCACACCAATGCATTTCAACGTTCTCACACTTTTTCCCCTTCGTTTTGTGGAAAACGGCATTAGATATGGAATAATTGTCTGAAACCACCAGTGTATATATGTGTAGTCACTAAAGAGGATGAAGTATGCCATTAGCCAATATTTTTATTTTTTTTAAAAACCTATTATTTCATGGGAGACTTGTACTTACTAGAATTGCACTCAGCAGCTTCTGTGGTTGCACAGTATGTGGCTGGCTTTGGCTGTCAGAACTATTTTCATACTGAGATTTGTGATGTTTGTGGCTGTGCTGTCATCTGAAGACCTGGAACAGCTTGGAACAATTTAATGTTCTGTATCAAAGAACATGCATTGCGAACAGAAAAGGCTGTGTGTGTGTGCGTGTATATGTATGTGTGTATATGTATGTATGTGTGTGTGTGTATATGTATGTATGTATGTATATATATATATTACACACACACACACACCTATATATAGAATATATTAATATATTAGACTCATTGACAAAAAAGAATGCACCCAGATAGAAATGTCAGATTGTTGCATTGCCATGCAGTTATTTAAATGAGTACAGGTGTGATCTGTTTAGACACTGGGTCTTACCACAAGAGGGTGAAAGTGCTTCCACTTCTGTCCTATAAAAAGGCTCTCAGAGGCTACATTTGGGTAGTGTGCCTCTTGGTGAGAGATCGTTGACTTTGAGAAGATGCACTTAAAAATGACTTTGAGAGAGGGCTTATTATTGCATGATCGTTGCAATGAACTGACTGCTATCTAGGCCATTTTGACCTACCTGTTGAGCAGTGGTTATGTGAGCACATGAACAGGCCTAAGACAGCAAAAAGAGACCACCAGTAGACTGGATAGTTTGATCCGCGAACAAGCACGAGCAGCTGTCACCGTTTTGTTGTCCACCGTCCGGACTCAGGTGGCACCTTTATTACATGCCCAGCCATTATGTGTCCTGACATTGGCAGCCAGCCTTCATTTGCAGTGGTATTATGAACGAAAAACCTGGACTACTATGGACTGCAATTGTATTGTTAGTCCTGTTTGAGATCTGACAGTGGTGGGTTTCGAGTATGGTGGACTCATGATGAGTGCTTCAATCCCGTCTTTGAAGTGGAGCGACACTACCCTAACTGCTGGTGTGATGATCTGGGGAGCCATCGCAGACAACGTTCAGTCACCCCTAGTAGTGATACAAGGGACACCAACAGCTCAGCGATATCTGCAGGTCATCCTGTGGCCACATTTTTGGCCTCTCACGGCAGGGTTTTCACCTAGCGTTTTTCAGCAGGATAATGCTCGCCCGCGCACAGTAATGTTTTTGCCAGATTGCAACACTTCCTTGACCTGACAGATATATCTTCAGTTGAGTTTTTATGGGAGCAGCTGGGACACGAGCTTAGAGAACCTACGAGTGTGCTGGATCTACAGGCCCAGCTGTAATGTCCGGCAAATGTGCTGCAGTATCCCATGCAGAACCTGTATGCTTCCACACCCACACACAAAGTCAACACTATACATATACATTTTATTGAATAACTACCGTACATCAATAAATTACTTGCAATGACAAAAGTATTCAGATCCAGGTACTGGGTTCAAAAGTTTAAAATATTTTTGGGTGGAATAACCCCTTTGAGTCTGGATTTAACTGATTCATTACCAGCTGCCGTTCTGTGTACAGGAGGTGATAGTGGTTTTCTTTATTGAAATGTTTTGAGCTGGTAACGCAACGGTAAAACCGCATGGGTTTTTTCAGTGGCTCAAAAACGCAACAAGTAAGCAGCGGATACAAATAAAAATGCTCTGGGTATACCCAGCTTAAGGCCTTATTCACACGTCCGTTGTTTCTTTCCTGATCTGTTCCGTTTTTTGCTGAACAGATCTGGACCAGATCTGGACCCATTCATTTTCAATAGGTCCTGAAAAAAAACGGACAGCTCAATGTCTGATTTTCTCGCCCAGTTTCCTTGGGGGACACAGAAGACCTTGGGTATAGCTCATCTCCATAAGAGGCGTGACACTAAGTGAAGACTGTTAAGCCCCTCCTCCTCAGCTATACCCTCAGCCTGGAGAGAGAGACTGCCAGTTTTTTGCTTAGTGTCCAAGGAGGCAAGACACTCCCTGCTCTGCAGGGCTGTTTTCTCCTGTTTGGTTTTTAATTTTGATTTTTACTTTTTTCTTTTATTTTCTTCAGATCATCAGGGATAACAGGGACCTCTCTGTTCTCCCGGGGTTGAGCTGCGCCAGTGCCGGTCATCCGCACTGCTGCCTCCCCCACAGAAGACAAGGAGGACCAGGGCAGCCCAGCTCCCCTGCATCCCGCCAGCGCAAGGGTCGCCCGCACGCCAAGTCCCTCTTCCAGCGTCCTGCCACTACGGTGCCAGTAGCTGAAGGGGCGACCCTGCTGGAATGGACCGAGGGTGAAGACGGCTGTGGTAAGAGAGAGGCTTCTCCAGCCCTACGTCCCCCACCCCCCACCCTGGTCTCCTGCGTGCTGGACCCCCATGCTGGTCCCTGCTGGACCTAGACTGGCCCCTGGGGTGCCGTAGGTGAATAGCCATGTTTCTGGCTCCAGGGCTGTTTCTCATATCCAGCTGTTGCCCAATAATCATATAGCCCCACACCACCACCATACTGGTGACCGCAGGGCGACAATACACTGCCCCTCCATAGGGCATTGCAGGGGGGTGAGCATGGGATTGCTGTGGAGGAATTCTGCTATAGGGCCGGAGACCGCTCCTAGCTGCCCCTGACACAGGGGTTATGCCCTCCCCCTTACTGGTCGCAGATTCAGTACAGGGGGCCCGCGCTAACTGCCCCTGTCCCTCCTCTACGGGCGCCTGTCCATTTGGGCAGGGAGTGCAGTGATGGAATTCAGGGTCCCCCTCCTTACCGGTGCGCTAGGGCCAAGGGCCGCTTCAGAAGCTGCCGGACGCAAGGCCCTCGCGGCCTGCATTTACTGAGCGCGATGCTTCAACAGGCCCCGGCCGACTGTTGATGCTTCACGTCGGCCGGGTACCGCAAACTTTGACACAGGCTTTGGCCTGCTCGACCGCAATCCGGCCCTCTGTCTCTGCCGGCCGCGGGGTGGGCACCCGCGGCCGTTAGTACATGCATCAGCCCGGCTCCCTCCAGGTCCTGGCCGACCGTCGGTACCTCCTGGCCGGCCGGGCGCCGCAAAAATCTAGGCCCCGGCTTAGCGACCTACTAGGCCGCAAAATTCCGGCCTCGGTTGGAGGGGGCGGGAACTTCTCGCGGCGCGAATTCTTCCCGCCCGAGGGTCCCCCAGGGGATCGCAGCGCCGCCCCCCAGGCCGGATCTTTATTAACCTGTTGGGTACCGGCCATCTCCAGGGGCCGGCTCCCATCTAGAGGAAACCCTCTATGTTCTGGGCTTCCTAATTGGCCTATACGAGGCTGTGCCCCTGAATGATGGCCCCTTTCTTGTTGAGTGGCTGTGTTTTTTTATAAAAAAAAGGCTTCCATGGTGGAGTTAATAAATAACGGAATGGCTGCGCTGGACGCTGCAGCCTGATACGGTAGTGCTGGCCGCACGCTATGCCCCCCTTCCGTAGGTGGCATGTCGTGCTCCCCGGCTGCGGTGCTGGCCAGCTGCATGTCCCCCTTTTAGGCGGACCCTTGCCATCTTCCGGGATATGGCGCTGGCCAAGTTTAGGCGCCCCTCTTCCGCGCGTTCTATAGGCAGAACGTCACCCCTCCAGTTATGGTGCTGGTTATGGGCATGACCCCCTTCCTAAGTGGAATTCTGCGCTCACTCTGGCCGCAGGCTGGCCATGTGCATGACCCCCTTCTATAGGCGGAATAGTACATTCACCGGATCGGTGCTGACCATGTGCACGACCCCCCTTCCTTAGGGGAACGCTGCACTCTCACTGGATTTAATGCTGGACAGGTGCATGACCCCCTTCTGGGGTGGAATATTTGCACTCTCTCCGGATACAGTGCTGGCCATGTGCACGACCCCCCCTCCTTAGGGGAGCGCGGCACTCTCACTGGATTCCCTGCCGGCCATGTGTGTAACCCCCTTATTAGGCGGTACGCTGCACTCTCACTGGGTTCGCTGTCGGCCATGTGTATGAAACCCTTCCATAAGAGGAACTCCGCACTCTCGCCGGATGCGGTGCTGGCAATGTGCACGTCCCCCTCCCATAAGCGGAACACTGCACTCTTACTGGATTCACTGCCGGCCATGTGCATGACTCCCTTTCATAAGCGGTATGCTGCACTCTCATTGGTTTTGCTGCTGGCCTTGAGCATGCCTCCTTCTCTCAGGCGGCATACATACTCTTACTGGCTGGGGTTGTTCTCTCGCGTTAGGTTGCTGGCCACGTGCCTGACCCCCTTCCATGGTTGGGTGCTTGCACTCTCACCGGATCCGCTGCCGGCCATAGGCATGGCCCCCCTTTCGTGGGCGGTGTACCGCACTATCGCTGGATTGCTGCCGGCGTGGGCATGCCTCCTCTCCTCAGGCGACATTCATGCACTTTCACTGACTGGGTTTGTTCTTGCGCCAGTACGTTGTCTGCCAGGTGCATGACCCCCATCCATGGCGGTATGCTCGCGCTCTCCTGGGATGCGATGCTGGCCATGTGCACCCCTTCCCCCCCCCCCCTTTCTGGGAGGATCATTGCACTTTCACCGAATACGTTGCTAGCCGTGAGCATGGCTCTCTAACATGGGTGCGCTGCTTGCACTCCCATTGGAAATGGTGCTGGCCTTGTGCATGACCACTTCTCATCCATGGGTGGAATTTTGCACGCTCACGAGATTCACGGCTGTCCTTGTATATGCTGTACTGTACGTTCCCCTTTCATTGGCGGAGTAGTTGCACTCTCACGAAATTCGGTGTTGGGTGGATTATTGCACAATCATTTAATGCTAGGATAATCCGGTGCATGCCCCCCTTTCACTAGGTCCTTTTGGTGCGGGCCTTTGCACTCTTGCCATCTGCAGATTTTGCCAGGTACCTTTCTCCCCCCTTTTCTGGGCGGACTGCTTGCGTTCCATCGCATGCCTGTACTGGTCTTGTGCATAACTCCCTTTCAGGTTGCACTTTACACTTCCGTGGATACTGTGCGATGCTGTGGCTGTGCGCTCTGTGCGTTGTTTGGGCCGTGTATGCCTTCTCCTCCCGTGGGTGGGTTGGCCTTCTCACTGTCTGCAGGGTTGCTAGTACGTATGCCTCCCTTCCTCCTGCAACATATTTTTTTCTCCTGGGGTGAGGTTGCTTGTCGCAAGCTTTGCACTCTTCTCTGAAGAGATCATTCTGTCCACCTGTATGAGCCTAAGGTGTTGTTGTCCAACACACAACAATGAATGCTCAATGTATTCACAGCTGTATATCTTGTATATACGTAGACGGGCTCTGCTGGCTCGCTACTGCACCGAGCTGGGTGGTACTCATTCTCTGGTGTGGTCCCGTTGTGTCGGCACCCACCATGTTCGTTGGCCCTTCCACCTGGGGAGTGTTCGGGGTCTCTTGATGCGTACCCATTCGTAATCCTGTGACATTGCTTCCCCGCGCAACCGGTCGGGGTCGAGAGTGTTGTCTGCAGTGCCGCTCGACTTCTACGTTGGCTCTGGTGGGATTACGGTTCCCTCGTCTACTACCATTTCCGCCTCTCGGTAGCGGGGATTCGGCTCTGCTTTTCCTCGCCGGCTCGGTTTCTTTTTGGCTTCCGCTCTGGGTTTGTCACTCCAATGTGGCTTCTGCCCCGGCCAGGCCTCAGAGGCTGTTCCGTCATTGCCCCCCCCCCTCGGGGGTGAGCATGGTTGTTCACTTGGATGGTTCCGGTGTTACTTGTGGTCTTGTACCATCTCCCTCGTTCTCACTGGCAGTACTAGCTGTTTACCGGGCCTACCGCGTTCTGTCCTCCCGCTGGGTGCAGATTGCTTTTCCATTCTGGGCATATGGTCCTGCTGGACTTACTTTCTCGGTAACTTGGGAGGACTACCCTTTGGTCAAGATTGTCCTTGGATCTCCCACACCGGGACTGTAGAACTCCTTTCTGTGGTGGCTACATTGACTTGGACTTTGGCCTGTCTTGTCCGGGCATCTGTCGGATGCTGGGCGGACCCTTCCGGTTTCTTCCGTCTGTCCTTCTGCTCCCCCTCTCCGGTTGGATACGGGACTATGTTGTTCGGGGGCCGAACAGGACAGGTTTTTTTCCGACCCTTCTGCCGTGTTACTGGTCTGCGCCTGATCACATTGGGTTTTCTCCCGCTTGCCAGGTGGTTCCTGCGAGCACGCTGTGTTCGCTCCCGACCGTGCTTCGTCCAGGTTTGGTTGTCGGACTTAGGGTTCTTGCCTGGGGGTTTGTGGGAAGCTGGGCATTCCCCCACTCTGCCTTTCTTTCCCTTGGTTCTGTCTTTCTCTAGTCCGGCCTGACCCGGGGACTGGGACTCTGTTACTTGAAGTGTCAAGTGTCGGCGCTGTCCTTCCCCTTCCAGCGTTTCCTGGCCCTCCTGGGCCTGTCATGACCTTCTTCCATGGAGTGGTTCTTTGGTTCCTCTGTACCGTTCCCTGGTTCCGCCCTGGGAACTACATACTGAGCTCTCGGCGCTCCAATCTTTTCCTTGGAGCCGTTGCAGAAGTTCTCCCTACTCCTTCTGTCCTGTACAGTTGTGTTTCTATTGCCATCATGTCTGACGGGTGCCTGATTGGCGGCCCTTCGTGTTCTGTGTTTTTCTGTCCTTTCCCAGGACAGGGATGTTCTCCATCCTGTCCCTTCCTTCCTTCTGAAGGTGGTATCTGCCTTCTTATCAACGAGGCTTTCGTCCTTTCCCTCCCATCCCCGGGAACGGACGCTTTACCGTTTGGAGGTTGTTGGGCCTTGCAGTTTTTACTTGGAGATCTCCGACTCTGTCGGCGTTCGGTCTCTTGTGTTCCCAGGAGGTCCGCGCAAAGGGTTGATGACCTCCAGGGTGGCTTCCTCCGCTTTCTCGGAGTGTCTATTGCTATGGTTACCGCACCAAGGGCAGGGTTCTGCTTTTGGTGTCACCGTTCGTTTCACCAGAGCGGTCGGTGCCTCCTGGGCCGGAGGCATTAGGCTTCGGCCATGCATTTGTGCAAGGCGGTCACTGTCTTCCTTGCACACCTTACCGAGTTCTACAGGGTGCATACTCTGGCTTCGGCGTATGCTGCCTTGGGCCGCCTGGTCTGCAGGCGGTGGTTTCTTGATGCCTTCGGGTGCTTCGCCTTGGTGCTGTGGTCCCTCCCCTCTTGGACTGCTATTGAACGTCCCAAGGTCTTCTGTGTCCCCCAAGGAAACTGGGCGAGAAAACGAGATTTTTGTATAACTTATCAGTAAAATCTCTTTCTCGCTCTTTGCTTGGGGGACACAGCACCCACCCATTCTGTTTTTTTCCTTACACGGTTTCCGAGTTGTTTTACCCGTTGGGTAGTTGGCTTGTTGGTTCCACTTTTGGACTTTGCCTTTTCTCACTACTTGGACACGCAACTGGCAGTCTCTCTCTCCAGGCTGAGGGTATAGCTGAGGAGGAGGGGCTTAACAGTCTTCACTTAGTGTCACGCCTCCTATGGAGATGAGCTATACCCAAGGTCTTCTGTGTCCCCCAAGGAAAGAGCGAGAAAGAGATTTTACTGGTAAGTTATACAAAAATCTCGTTTTTTTTCAGGACCCATTAAAAATGAATGGGTCCAGATCTGGTCCAGATCTGTTCAGCAAAAAACGGAACAGATCAGGAAAGAAACAACGGACGTGTGAATGGACCCTAACCCTTTCAGTTTTTGCAATTTCGTTTTTTACTCCCTGCCTTCTCGGGGCCATAACTTTTTTAGATTTTTTTCAAAATAGGGCGAAATTGGGGGGAAAAAAGCCATTTCCAAAAAGGTTTTATGGTTTTTTTGTTTTCGCACGCAACAATGCCCATGATGTGTGTTTTTTTTATTTTATGTATTTTGATTTTGGGGAAAGGGGGTGATTTTGAATTATTTTATTTTCAAAAACTAGTCTTTTAGGAGGACAGTCTGCTGCACGCTTAATTTGTGCCGGGGAACACACCTGGAAGTGCGTGTGTTTAAAACAGCAGGCACCTGGCGGCCAGCGCCGTACATGTACAGTGCTGGTCGGGAAGGGTTAAAGCAGTTGAAGTGAATAATATTGATTATCTTATGACAATGGCACCTGTCAAGGGGTGGAATATATTGCGCAGCAATGGAAGAGTCCGTCTTTAAAGTTGATTTGTTGGAAGCTAGGGTCAAAGCATCTCCGAATCTGTAGTTCTTGTGGGGTGATCCCAATATGCAATGGTTAGTATCTTCTAAAAGTGGTTTAAGGAGAGACTACCAATGAATCGACAACAGGGTACAGGGCCCCCAAGATATACTTATACATATCTTGGAGACTAATCCACTGCTCTAATCCCACAGAAGAGCTACTGTAGCACAAACTGCTGAAAAAGTTTTAAAGGGTTTTTCAGGATTTTTATACTGATGACCTATCTTCTAGATAGGTCATCAGTAACTGATTGGTGGGTGGCCGACACCCCGGGACCCCTGGCAATCAGCTGTTTTGAGAAGGCAGCGGCGCTCTCACAGCACACATTGTATAGTGGCCATGCTTGGTATTGCACTCAGCCCCATTCACTTGAATGGGACTGAGCTGCTCCTAGACCACGTGACAGATGAACTTGTTGTCACTCGGCCTAGGAAAAGCAGAGAGAAGGCCTTAGTGCTCACAGGAGTGGTGCTGCCTTCTCAAACAGCTGATCGGTGGGGGTCCTGAGTGTCAGACCCCCACTGAACGGATACTGATAACCTATCCTGAGGACTGTTTATCAGAATAATTATCTCGGAAAACACCTTTAATGCTGGCAGTGGTAGAAAGGTGTCAGAAGACACAGTGCATCATAGCTTGCTGTGTATGGTGTTGTGTAGCCTCAGACTGGTCAGGGTGGACATGATGACCCCTGTCCACCTCCAGAGTGTAGGCACATGAGCATAACAACTTAACCATAGAAGTGGCCTAGTTTGGAAGAAATTTTTATATTTTTATTTTTTAAAACATGTGAATGACTGGTGCATGCGTATTACTTAAAGGGTAACTGTCATGTTTTCATCAAAAAATCTATTTTAGCATATGTTACTGCTGCAGCAGCATTATGCATAAAGCAATCTTTAGTTTCTTCACATACCACTGTTTTCCTTGGGTTTTTGACACATACCACCTAAGGAAATATTGTTGCAGACCAAGTTCACCCCTTCATGGCTTTATACCCCAATAGCATTGGACTTTCTGCCGAGTAATGTGCCCTGCCACACTGCAAAAAATGTTCTCTGACGGTTTGAGGAACTTGATAAAACGGTCAAGGTATTGCAGGTCTTCCAAATTCCCCCTGTATCAATCTATTTGAACATCTATGGGATGTGCAGGAGCTACAAGTCTGAACCATGGAGGCTACACCTCACAACTAAGTAAAATTAAAGGATCTGCTGCTAACATTTTGGTGCCAGATGGCATACAATGTTGTAAAGTCAGTGATTGGTGTATGTATGTAGAGAGAGTATGTATGCTGTATTCTAATAGGTTTATGTGTAGGGCAAGGTGATGCAGTCATACAACATATGTCACCTCGTGTCAATGAGCTGCCATCCTGTGGGCTGTAGTGGTAGTGTGTGTGTGTCTTTTGCCATGGGGACATGTCCTGTATTGTATCATAGTTTTATTTCTGAATAGTTTTATGGAATTTTATGGCCATTTGACGTGGGCGTTTTCTGAGCAGAAGCCTGTAATTGTACCCACCACAGGTGACATTTACAAGTGCAGCTCTGTAATAATTTAGCTGCCTGATCTGATCTGTTCATGAAATGAAACCCTTGTTGTGGTTTGGGGAGGGCTCCTGCCGCGTGTCTGGCCTATTGTCCAGGTTTTACACAGTGGGACTGCAGTTTGTTACATGCCTTAGGGTATCTGAACTATCCTGAACATTGGCCTTACTTCTTTCCAAGGCACCAGCAAATACTTTTTTGAACATCTCTCACACTAGTTTTGTGTGCCACACCTGTTGATATGTTCTATCCTTTGTGGAACGGACATACAGATACGGAAAGCACACGGATCACCTAGGTGCCTTCCGCATTCCATTCCTGCTCATGGACAATATCTGTATTTTGCAGATCCATTATTCGCCTAATGCTTGTTGGGTTACTCTTCTGATCTTAGCCTTTAAAGGTACATACATATAGGGGGACATTTATGAAGCCCTATACGCCACAATTGTGGTGTTAAAAAGTTGCAGGGAGATCAAGACTGATAGATGGATCTGCCAATCTCGAGATATCTCCCCCATAGTTTCTGTACCAAATTTTTAACTCTTAAAATTTGTTGCCTATATTGAAATATATTGGTTTTATACAGTGACATATGGGAAGTTACTTGCATAAAGGGGTCCATGACCACAACCCCTTGTCCACATTAGGACATATAGACATCATATTGTAGATAAAGAGTTCCACACTTGCATTTCCTCCTCAAAAAAGTGGAGAACCATTTGATTGGCCATAACATGTTGCTACATTTCCCAGCTAAATGTACAGCCGCAGGCAGTTTTCCCTGGTAATAACCATTGACTGTCAGGTGTTGGAGAAGCTTGGCTGCTTTTTTTTTATTTTTTATAAAGGGGCTTTACTTGTGACCAGCTCTCAATGTGTTTCTCGATATAATTCAGCTGTTTGTAGCATTAAGATGACCTGTACGGCTTCTTCTTTTACAGACATGAGAAATTTAGACCAGGGCTGTGGAGTTTGAGTACAACCTAGTTTTGGATGGAGTTAGTAGAAATGTACCAACTTCAGCTTAAAAAAATAAATATTGTTATTAGGCTACTTTCACATCTGCGTTTTTGCTTGATCCGCCATGTATCAGCAAAAACGCTTCCGTCATGATAGTACAACCGTCTGCATCTATTATGAACGGATCCGGTTGTATTTTCTCTAAAATAGCCAAGACGGATCAGTCTCTAAAACCATTGTAAGTCAATGATCCGTTTTGTTTTGTGCCAGAGAATAACGCTGTTTGCAGTGTTATTCTGTCCGCGATGGGGATGCAGCCAGAGGAACGGAAAGCATTCTGCTGATCTCCGGTACCTTCAGTTCAGTTTTATCCCCATTGACAATGACTGGGGACAAAACTGAAGCGTTTTCTTCTGCTATTGAGATCCTAGAAATGGTCTCAATAGTGGAAAGCGCAGATTTGAAAGGAACCTTAAGTGTGTAATTTTTAACTTTAAATTTAAAAAAGTTAATATATTTTATATTCTATCAATTGGAGGCTCTTATTTATCAAACACTGTGATAAGCAGGGTGTTGTAGTGGTGATAGATAATCAGTTCTCACCTCTCCTGTGTTCTCTCCTGTCCTTATACCATTAAGGGTCCACTCACACGTCCGTAGAATGGGTCCGCATCCGTTCCGCAATCATGCAGAACGGGTGCGGACCTATTCATTTTCAATGGGGCCGGAGAAGATGCGGACAGCACACAGTGTGATGTCCGCATCAGCATTTCCGGTCCGCGGCTCCGCAAAAAAATAGAGCATGTCCTATTCTTGTCTTCAGCGGTCGACAAGAATAGGCATCCTCTAAGTGCCAACGATGTGCGGCGTCAGGATTTTGCAGACCGCAAAACACTACGGACATCTGAACGGACCCAAACAGTAATAAGCAGGGTGTTGTAGTGGTGATAGATAATCCAGTTCTCACCTCTCCTGTGTTCTCTCCTGTCCATATAAAATATAGTGTTAGGCAGGGTGTTCTAGTGGTGATGGTCAGTTGTCACCTCTCCTGTGTTTTCCCTGTCCCTTATACTCAGTATCTTCATGCTGCTCCAAGGCCCTTAGTTACAATGCCTGAAGCTGTGCTGCACATGCTCAGTAGTGAAGACCTGAGGTGGAGGTTCACTACTGGGCATGCCTGCAGTCATCTCAGAACTGCTGGACAGAACAGGAAGACAGCATTAAAGGGGTTGTCCGGGAATAAATAACATTTCACAAGTGCCCACAGCCTGCCTCTGCTGTGCTGGCTCCCATGTGTCCTCCTTCCAGTCCCAGAGACGAGCATGATCATCTGATCCTCTGCCCTGCTGAAGCCAGTCATTGGTTGCTGTGGAGCAGATGATCATACCCATTCAGGAGAGGAAGTAAACAAGCCGTGGACTGGAGGATGGATACACAGGAGCCAGAATATGCAGGAGCTGCAGATTGCAGTGGAGGCAGGCTCCTGTGAAAAGTTACTTATTCCAGTTAGTAAATGTGTAGTGCATTGCATGTTTACTTACAGGAATTGAAATCAGATTTCAGAAACTGTATTCCAATAAATATGGATTAAGTAACATGATTACTTACATGATAGTAAGAAAAAGCCTGATTATTACCGTTTTACTACCTACATTTATTACTAAATTATTAGCCGTTTATGAAGGAGCCAGAGTCTGTCAGAACTTTGCCTTACTGACTCCGCAGCACTGATTTAGGCCCCTTCACACAAGCGTATTGAAGTCAGTGCGTATTCTGGCACGGATTCCAGATCTTATACCACCAGTATTGTTATCTGTATTGCTTCATTATTTCATCAGGATTAAGGCTACTTTCACACTTGCGTTAGGAGCGGATCCGTCTGGTGTCTGCACAGACGGATCCGCTCCTATAATGCAAACGCTTTTTTTTTTTTTTTTTTTGTTCATGATAATGCAAACGGATCCGTTTTGACTTTACATTGAAAGTCAATGGGGGACGGATCCGTTTGAAAATTGAGCCATACTGTGTCATCTTCAAACGGATCCGTCCCCATTGACTTACATTGTAAGTCTGGACGGATCCGCTCGCCTCCGCACGGCCAGGCGGACACCCGAACGCTGCAAGCAGCGTTCAGGTGTCCGCTCACTGAGCGGAGCGGAGGCTGAGCGCTGGCAGGCGGATGCATTCTCAGTGGATCCGCCTCCATTGAGAATGCATCAGGGCTGGACGGCTGCGTTCAGGACCGCTTGTGAGCCCCTTCAAACGGAGCGCACGAGCGGACACCTGAACGCAGGTGTGAAAGTAGCCTTATATGTGTATTGCTTTCTCCCAGCATTTTTGATGCACTCCTATAGACTGTAATGGGCATATGTGGAAACAAAAACGCACAAAACTTGGACAAGCTGTGGATTTCAAATACTGACTAAAATGATATGCCCATGTGAATAGCTCTGTTTATTAACATTAGCGGCGGATTCTGGTACTTAAAATCCGGCCCATGTGAAAGAGGCCTTAGACTATAGGGAAGAATGTGAGTTCCTCTTGGATGCTGCCCTGTATTGCTAGAAATTCTTAAAATATGTATTCAGTGCAACTGCTTATAATGAAACCCCCCCAAGAGTCTACACTTGTGGATAAACCATATAGATATGAAATATTGTCATAATTTAAGGCCTCCAGGAGATGGCAGCAAACTCCCAGAAATGACTTTAGATTCTACACATGCATCTGAAACTTGTTAATTTTCATTTGCTTTTTACTTGCTGTATACTTCATGATTTTTAGCAGGTTCCTAATAATAAAAGCACTTCAGGATGTGCATGCATTTTACAGTGTTTCGGGGTTACCGGGGTGCTGCTGTCCTACAGCTATGTTAGTTTTTATTAGATGAGCGTGGGCACACAGATAGCATTATAAATTCCAAAGCAATATGTTCCAAAAACGGTAGCATCCTGCAAGGTGTTCTTATACCTAGACTGAACAATATAAAAAATTCTTTAGTGGAAGGGCCATGCTTATAGGGTTAAAAAAGACATTATTTATAATCAAATACAGCGATGTTACCTACGGAATTTTTGTGATTGAACACAGTTTTTCCGTAGGAATGCTAGTTCCTGTACCTTACATAGCATAAGCGGCTTTTTGTGAGGAAACCCATACACTACTGGATTATTATAAGGCTACTTTCACACTAGCGTTTAGAGCGGGTCCGTCTGATGTCTGCTCAGACGGATCCGCTCCTATAATGCAGACGTTTGTATCCGTTCAGAACGGATCCGTCTGCATTATAACTTAAAAAAAATTCTAAGTGTGAAAGTAGCCTGAACGGATCCGTCCAGACTTTACATTGAAAGTCAATGGGGGACGGATCCGTTTGAAGATTGAGCCATATTGTGTCATCTTCAAACGGATCTGTCCCCATTGACTTACATTGTAAGTCTGGACGGATCCGTTTGCCTCCGCACGGCCAGGCGGACACCCGAACGATGCAAGCAGCGTTCAGGTGTCCGATTGCTGAGCGGAGCGGAGGCTGAACGCCGCCAGACTGATGCATTCTGAGCGGATCCGCGTCCACTCAGAATGCATTAGAGCTGGACGGATGCGTTCGGGGCCGCTTGTGAGACCCTTCAAATGGAGCTCACGAGCGGACACCCGAACGCAGGTGTGAAAGTAGCCTATACTGTATACTGCCACAAAACAAAACTGTTGCCCCAAGATCAACCTATCTATCTCTCTCTCTCTCTGTCCAATTATACTTTGTTTGAATGGAAGTGATTAGAACATTAAAGAGAGAGGATAAGTTTATTGGGGAAAACTGCACTTTTGAAGGGAGGCTCTAGTATCCTGTAGGGCAGCCTCTAGCCTAGATACAACATGAGATACGGTTGGGCGTGGAGGCATACAGGTTACCTATAGGATCATGCAGTATGGTTGCACCTGGGCCTGTAGATCCTGCGCACTTATAGGTTGTTGAAGTCGTCATCCTAGCTCGTTCCATAAATACTCTATCACTGATAGATCTGGTAACTGGGCAGGCCAAGGAAGTTCTGAAGAAAAGTTCAGCTCACCTGTGTTGCTTCACCCAGACTTGTAGGTGAATGGAAAACCTGGAGTGGATTAGGTGAGCATGCAAGATTAAGCGATCCGGCACTCTAGATTTTTGATAAAATCCTCAGGCTTTATTGACGAGATAACACCATGTAGCACAACACTGCATGTCTTGTTTCAAACCATTTGGTTCTTAATGATGGCCCCATCATTAAGAACCACAGGGTTTGAAATGCGTAGTAAAGACATGCAATGTTGTGCTACATCGTGTCATTTTATCTCTTCAATAAAGCCTGTGGATTTTAGTGACAAAGCTGGAGTGCCGGATCGCTTAATCTTGCAAGGCCATGGAAGTGTTGCAATCTGGTGGAGACATTCCTGGGAAACCCTTGCTGTGTGTGGGCGAGCGTTATCCTGCTGAAAAATGCCAGTTGGAAGCCCTACCATGAGAGACGACACATGTGGCTGCAGCACATAGCGCTGAGCTGTTAGTGTCCCTTGTATCACTACTAGAGGTGACGGAATGATGGCTCCGCAGATCATCACACCAGCAGTTGGGGCACTATGTAGTTTCACAGGATTGCAGTGTTCACTATGAGGCCTCAATACTCGAACCTGATCGTTCTCTGATCCCAAACAGAACCTGGATTAGTCGCTAAAGACGATCTAGTTCCAGTCCATAGCAGTTCAGGTTTCTTGCTCACAACACCACTACAAAGGCTGGTTATCAATGGCAGAACATGTAATGGGTGCCATGACACCAAATTTTCTTCTGCTTAGGGTCCATTCACACGTCCGTTGTTTCTTTCCTGATCTGTTAGTTTTTTTGCGGAACAGATCTGGACCAGATCTGGACCCATTCATTTTCAATGGGTCCTGAAAAAAAATCAGACATTGAGCTGTCCGATTTTTTTCAGGACCCATTGAAAATGAATGGGTCCAGATCTGGTCCAGATCTGTTCCGCAAAAAACGGAACAGATCAGGAAAGAAACAACGGACGTGTGAATGGACCCTAAGGCTACTTTCACATACTGTATCTGATTTCCTTTCCGGTTTTGAGAACCAGCAGAGGATTCATTGTCAATGGGGACAAAACTGTACAAACCGGAACGGAATGCATCAGAATGAATTCTGTTCCAGTTTGTTGCGTTCTGTGACCAGCCACAAAACCGATGCAAACTGTGGTTTTGTGTCTGGTTTGTATAACTGACAAAGCTGGATCTGGCACTAAAAACAGTGTAAGTCAATGGTGCCAGATCCGTTTTCACCATCTATGTGTGTCTTCACGTAACCACTGCTCCTAACACCTCCTAACCACTAAGTCAGATCAGCCTAGATGGCAGGCAGTTAGTCAAAATGACCCTTCTGCTTCTCTGTCCAAAGAGAAGTCCCCTCTTAAAGTCTGTCAACTGCCTTTGAGTGCATTACAGAGGGATGTCTAGATGTCAACCATCTCTCACCAAGAGGTACACTACCCAAAAGTAGAGCCTCTTAGAACCTCTTTATAGGGCATCGGGGTAAGCACTTTTAGGGTGCCTTCATATGCTGCAGATTTTGTTGCAGAAATCTCTGATTGAAAATCAGTTCTATTCAATTGAATGGGGTGCAAGCCCCCCTCAGGTGAATAGAACGTATTTTCAGTTGTGGAAGTTTTTGCAACAAAGCCTTCAGCATGTGAAGACCCCCTTATGCCCTACACATCGTTATCCTCATGTTATAGTATTTTAAGAGGCTCCATCAAGGCTGCTTTAATGTGAACAAATAGCTGTGGATTTGCACACTCAGGTTTTCTTGTAGTAAATCTGGTTGTACAGTGGCAGCAAAGTAGAGATTTTAAGAAATCTTATCCACGCACTGCATACAAAAAATGCAGTGTAAAATTTGCAACGTCAATTTATGCTGCAGTTCTCCTCAGTGGATTTCAACCTTTGCAATGGAGAGGGTGAATTCCGCTGGCTTTTCTGAAGAAAAAAAACGCATGTAGTACATGTGTTTTTTGTTGCGCTTTATGCTGCTGCAGGGTTTTCCGCCACAATTTTCGGAACACACGGACATATCCTGAAGGACAAATTGGACATCCCCTGGACTACAGTGACCATGATATCTACTGCATAATATGTGGCCAGTTTTGCAGTTTATCAGTTGGCTTTTTAATGGATTCTGTACCGGAAAAACGCTTCAGTTTTGTCCCCATTCATTGTCAATCGGGACAAAACTGAACTGAACAGAACGGAGTGCTCCAAAATGCATTCCGTTCCGTTTAGTTGCGTTCCCGGAGAGCAAACCCGCAGCATGTTGTAGTTCGCTTTCCTTCCTGGGATGCAGAGCAAGACAGATCCGCCATGACCCTCAATGCATGTCAATGGGAACGGATCCGTTTTCTCTGACTAATCTGCCACAATAGAAAATGGATCCGTCCCCCATTGACTTTCAATGAAATACATGACGGATCCGTCTTGGCAATATGAAAGATAATATAACCGGATCCATTCTTAACGGATGCAGATGGTTGTATTATCAGTAACGGAAGCGTTTTTGCTGAATCCTGCCAGATCCAGCAAAACCGCTAGTGTGAAAGTAGCCTTAGAAAACTCCAACTGCTCTAATTATTCAGTCTTATGATATTTGCTCAGTTTACTAGAATATAGCAACTACAGGTATTTGTGTTATCTACATAATGAAAATGTATCAGTTTAATCAGTGACATGCATCTAAATGAGCTTTGGTGTTAAATATTTTCATTAACTTTTCTAGTACAGAATTTCTAGCTTAAGTCCGTAAAAAAAAAAACATTTAAAATAAGATATTTGTATGTAGATTTTGCATTTGCAGTTACATTGTATACTTTAAATAACAAGAAAATTAACTGAAAAAAATAAATAAAACTACTTCTTGCCGTTGCTGCCCTCTACTGTTTATTTAAAGTTTATCACATCATCTTTCTGACTTTTCTATTTAGGCTACTTTCACACTAGCGTTTTTGTTTTCCAGTATTCAGTTCCGTCCTAGGGGCTTAATACCGGAAAAAAACGAATCAGTTTTATCCTAATGCATTCTGAATGGAGAGCATTCCGTTCAGGATGCATCAGTTCAGTCCCTCTTACACTTGCCAGAATGCCGGATCCGGCATTAATTTACATTGAAGTGTATTAGTGCCGGATCCGGCATTAAGTGTTCCGGCAAAACGGATCCGGCTTTCCAGTCTGCGCATGCGCAGATCTTTAAGAATGCAAAAAAATAATATTTTATACCGGATCCGTTTTTCCAGATGACACCGGAGAGACGGATCCGGTATTTCAATGCATTTGTCAGATGGATCCGCAACCGGATCCATCTTACAAATGCCATCAGTTGGTGCTCGGATTGCCGGATCCAGCAGGATGGAACTGCCTGCCGGAATCCTCTGCCGCAAGTGTGAAAGTAGCCTTAGGATATACCGTATTTTCCGGCGTATAAGACTACTTTCTAACACTAGAAATTCTTTTCAAAAGTCGGGGGTCGTCCTATACGCCGGGTATACTCAGATCCGATGGTATATTCTAACCCCCAGGCGTTCCCATGGTGACAGGGACGCTTGCCTGGGGGTTAGATTATACAGGGACCCGCGGCTCAGAGGAGTATACATTTATTAACTGTAATCCGTAACTTTAACTTTAAATCAGCGCTCATCTCTTTACTAGGGTACCTTACTCTCAGCTCCGGTAACAAGCAGTGCGGGCGGCGCTCACTCACTAGGCTGCGCAGGCGTGTGACGTCAGTGAGTGAGCGCCGCCCGCACTGGCTGTTATCGGAGCTGAGAGTAAGGTACCCTAGTAAAGAGATGAGCGCTGATTTAAAGTTATGGATTACAGTTAATAAATGTATACTCTGAGCGGCGGGGAGGGGGATCTGTGGATGGCACGTGGGGAGGGGGATCTGTGGATGGCACATGGGGAGGGGGATCTGTGGATGCCACATGGGGAGGGGGATCTGTGGATGGCACATGGGGAGGGGGATCTGTGGATGGCACATGGGGAGGGGGATCTGTGGATGGCACATGGGGAGGGGGATCTGTGGATGGCACATGGGGAGGGGGATCTGTGGATGGCACATGGGGAGGGGGGATCTGTGGATGGCACATGGGGAGGGGGGATCTGTGGGTGGCACTGTTATGGGGAGGGGGATCTGTGGGTGGCACTGTTATGGGGAGGGGGATCTGTGGGTGGCACTGTTATGGGGAGGGGGATCTGTGGGTGGCACTGTTATGGGGAGGGGGGATCTGTGGGTGGCACTGTTATGGGGAGGGGGATCTGTGGGTGGCACTGTTATGGGGAGGGGGATCTGTGGGTGGCACTGTTAGCATAAGATGCTATATAGTGTCATCCACTAATCTCCCTCCCCATAACAGTGCCATCCACAGATCCCCCTCCCCATAACAGTGCCATCCACAGATCCCTCTCCTCATAACAGTGCCATCCACAGATCCCCCTCCTCATAACAGTGTCATCCACAGATCCCCCTCATAACAGTGCCATCCACAGATCCCAGTCAGTTCCCTGGACTGGAGAAGATCGTCTTGAGGACAGGGAGGGCTGGGCATTCAGGGGTAGTCTTATACGGCGAGTATAGCCCAAACCCTATATTTTTAATGGAAAAGTTGGGGGTAGTCTTATACGCCCAGTCGTCTTATACGCCGGAAAATACGGTACACTTTTTTCCATTTTCACACTTTTGACATACGCTAATAAATGACTTGCAAAAATCATAACAGATCATGTTACACACACGTATTACATATGCTTTCTGAAGGAACACCTGGCATATTGTGAAATTGCCATACAGTGCTCATGGGCAGAGGTCATGCATGTCATTTTTGCCAATGTAAACATACACACGTTCAAAAGAATGAGTAAAACACTACAAAATCTGTGATCCACATGCTAGTAAATATACAATCATAGGGTCCATAAATTTCCTGATTTACCACGCAACAATGATTTTGCTACTGAGAGAAAAACGTGATTTATACTAAAATGAGCGCGCTGATTCCAAATATGAACTCAGAATTTGCCTGACACGTCTAGATTTTAACCCCTCAAGGACCCTGGGATTTTCCATTTTTGTGTTTTCGTTTTTCACTCCCCGCCTTCCCATAGTCCTGACTTTTTTGTTTTCCCATTCACATAGCCTTATGAGGGCTTATTTTTTGTGGGACAAGCTGTACCTTCTAATGGCACTATTTACGGTTGCATACCATGTAGTAGGAAGCGGGGGAAAAAAAATCCAAATGTGGTAGAATTGGAAAAAACACAATTCTGATATTTTTTTTTGTTTGTTTTTTTTACACTGTACACTATCTGGTAAAATTGACCGGTTATCTCCTTTCTCCAGGTCAGTATGGTTCCAACGATACCACAATTGTATTATTTATTTAGTGTTTTAATACTGAAAAAAAGAATAATAAAACCTTGAGGAATTATTATTTTTTTTATAACCATATTACTGACCCCTATAACTTTTTGTAGTGGTGTACGGGGCTGTGTGAGGGCAAATTTTTTGCGGGATGATCTGTTCTTTTCAGTGATAACAATTTAAAATGTGTGCGACTTTTTTTGATCAATTTCTAATTGAAGTGACAAAAATGGCAAATTGGCTGTTTTTATTATTTTTCCCCATTACGCCATTTGCCGTATGCCATCCATTAATATTGTTATATTTTAATAGTATGGGCATTTTCGCACCCGGCGATGCCCATGATGTTTTTTTTTTTGTTTAAGTATTTTTATTTTAAGGAAAGGGGGGTGAATTGAACTTTAATTTTTTATACTTTTTGCAAAAACTTTTTTTTTCCTTTTTTTTTCCTTTTTTTTTTTAAAGTCCCCTTGGGTGACAATAATTGGCAATCATTAGATTGCCTATTGTGTTCATTGATGTATATGTAGACACCATTGAACACTTCATTTGCACTATACCAATACAATGCTGTATTGGTATAGTCACCTAATAGTCACCGAAGCCTGCTTGAGGCTTCAGCCTATTAGATCAATGTAACAGGTTCCCCGATCTCAGCCGGGGAACACTGTTACCGGAGTGGAAGTGCGTGACTTCTGCTTCCGGACTGCGCAGATGCCATGGTCACATTTGACCACCACATCTGAAAGGGAAAATGTATGCGATCAGCATTATGGCCGATCGCATACATGTGCCACGGGTCTCTATTTAAAATAGCAGAAACCCGGCGGCTATGGCGCCTTCTGCACGTGCGAGTGGGCACCCTGTTTGGGCGGAGGTCCTTAAAGGGTTAATTACATGCAAAGCCTATTCAGTTATAATATTAATGCATTATATTGGAGATATTCTAATGGACATGTCCAGACCTGTTCGGACGCACTCAGACTGATGTCAGCAGTAAGTATATAAGGCAAGCTGGACAGATTTTGATGAGGTAATCTGTTATAGTGCTATCAGTTTTGAAACTTAAAGAGGACCTTTCACCTGTATAAACTATGTGAACCGAGTATGCTGCCATATAGAGCAGCGCCCGGGGATCTCACTGCACTTACTATTATCCCCGGGCGCCGCTCCGTTCTCCCGTTATAGGCTCCGGTACCTTTGCTTTTTAAGTTATAGTAGGCGGGTCTTCCCTTGTCCTGTGGGCGTCTCCTTCTCCTAGGCTGCAGCGCCGGCCAATCGCAGCGCACAGCTCACAGCCTGGGAGGTTTTTTTCTCCCAGGCTGTGAGCTGTGCACTGCGATTGGCCAGCGCTGCAGCCTAGGAGAAGGAGACGCCCACAGGACAAGGGAAGACCCGCCTACTATAACTTAAAAAGCAAAGGTACCGGAGCCTATAACGGGAGAACGGAGCGGCGCCCGGGGATAATAGTAAGTGCAGTGAGATCCCCGGGCGCCGCTCTATATGGAAGCATACTCGGTTCACATAGTTTATACAGGTGAAAGGTCCTCTTTAAGATGGATAAACGCAAATGTGTTAATGATCCAGCAAATTTCTGCTACATATGTGGCAAATACACTACTTATGATCAGCGCAAGAATCTGACAAAGCGAGTGCGTCTTGCAGCCTGGGATGCATTTGTGCTAGTAGTGGAGAACTTCCTTGGGAACAGACGAACTGCAAACTATGCTGAATTAGTAGACAACATGCTTACAGAATAAGAACAACTTTGCTGCCGATGAGCCAAATATGGTGGCGGTCTTGAAGGGGTTAAATGTGACAATTTGAGCGCCCACATCCTATCTGTGTTAGGCCTCTTGCACACAAACGTGTTTTTTTTTTTTTTTTTTTTCAGTTTACGTTCCGTTTACGGAACCATTAATTTCAATGGATCCGAAAAAAAAAAAAAAAAAAAGGTACTCCGTATGCCTTCCGTTTCCATTTTTCCGTTCCATTTAAAGATAGAACATGTCCTATTATTGTCCGCATAACGGACAAGGATAGTACTGTTCTATCAGGGTCCAGCTGTTCCGTTCCGCAAAAAACGGACCGCAAAATACTGAAAAAGCCATACGGTCGGGTGTAAGAGGCCTTAAGGTGGCGATGTTGAAAGCATGAACCAAACGTTTTTGAATCACAACTCTGGGGTCACTAATTGGCAGAATATTGCAAATATTAAAGCTAATTGCTGGGAATAGAACATGTGATGCAATAACTTCTGGTACCAGATCAAAGTCATGACATTTTACATACTTCCTTGGCAGTGATCTTATCCTGAAAGAGCAGGCTGATGTTATCGATTTATCAGTCCCTATTTGTTTCTGGTGTTTCCTTTATATTGAGCTTCAGTTATTTAATATATAATCAAGTTTCTAGCTGTTTTCACATATTTGCTTCATAGTCCATTATGTCAGCTGGTACGGACTAGAAACTTAACCACTTCCCATCTGGGCCATTTGCCCCCTTCCTGACCAGGCCTAATTTTGCAAATCTGACATATCTCACTTTATGTGGTAATAACTTTGGAACGCCTTTACTTATCCAAGTCATTCAGAGATTGTTTTCTCGTGACACATTGTACTTCATGATAGTCATAAATTTGAGTCAATATATTTCACCTTTATTTATGAAAAAAATCCCAAATTTACCAAACATTTTGAAAGATTTTCAATTTTTTACATTTCAATTTCTCTGCTTTTAAAACAGAAAGTGATACCTCATAAAATATTTATTACTTAACATTCCCCATATGTGTACTTTTATGTTGGCATCATTTTGGAAATGTTATTTTATGTTTTTTAGGACGTTAGACGGTTTAGAAGCAATTCTTCAAATTTTTAAGAAAATTGCCAAAACCCACTTTTTAAGGACCAGTTCAGGTCTGAAGTCACTTTGTGGGGCCTACATAGTGGATACCCCCATAAATGACCCCATTGTAGAAACTACACCCCTCAAGTTACTTAAAACCGATTTTACAAAGTTTGTTAACCCTTTAGGCATTCCACAAGAATTAAAGGGAGTCTGTCACCAACCTGACTGGTTTTAAACCGATCACATAGTTCAGTGGGACACAAAGACATGACACAGATGTTACCTTTGTTTAATTTTTCAGATCATCCAAATCGCCCAAAAGTCATTTTTTATGATCTGCTAATGAGCCGTCGCAAGTGCCCAGGGGCGGAGAGTTTGCTGAAAGTGCCCAAGTTCCCCAAGCCTCACTCGTGCCTAACTCCGCCCCTCAGTAAACTCCGGCCAGCCGTGTGGCTCTGTGACATCATATTTCCCTATAGGCCGTTCGTGCATCGCAGAGGCACAGAGATATGCAGTGCGCATGCGCAGATTTTACGCCAGTAACTGGCGCATGCGCACTGCATATCTCTGTGCCTCTTCCCACTGTGGGCAGAACACTGCGCATGCCCGGGCCCGGCAGCGATGCGCGAACGGCCTATAGGGATATATGATGTCACAGAGCCACACGGCTGGCCTGAGCTTACTGAGAGGCGGAGTTAGGCACGAGTGAGGCGGGGGAACTTGGGCACTTTCTGCAAACTCTCCGCCCCTGGGCACTTGCGACGGCTCATTAGCATATCATAAAAACGACTTTTTGGGCGATTTGGATGATCTGAAAAATTAAACAAAGGTAACATTTGTGTCCCACTGAACTCGGTGATCGGTTTAAAACCGGTCAGGTTGGTGACAGACTCCCTTTAAAGGAAAATAAAGATCAAATTTTAAAATTTCACTTTTTTTTGCAGATTTTCCATTTTAATGCATTTTTTTCTTTAACACATCGATGGTTAACAGCCAAGCAAAACCCAATATTTATTACCCAGATTCTGCGGTTTACAGAAACACCCCACATGTGGTCATAAACTGCTGTATGGGCACACGGCAGGGCGCAGAAGAAAAGGAACTCCACATGGTTTTTAGATGCCATGTCCCATTTGAAGCCCCCTGATGCACCCTTACAGTAGAAACTCCCAAGAAGTGATCCCATTTTGGAAACTATGGGATAGGGTGCCAGTTTTATTGGTACATATGATTTTTTGATCATTAATTATAACACTTTATGGGGCAAGGTGACCAAAAAATTGTTTTTTTTAGCACAGTTTTTATTTATTTATTTTTACAGCGTTCACCTGAGGGGTTCGGTCAAGTGACAGTTTTATAGAGCAGATTGTTACTGATGTGGCGATACCTAATATGTATACTTTTTCTTATTTATTTAAGTTTTACACAATAATAGCATTTTTTAAACAAAAAAAAGTTTTAATGTGTCCATGTTCTGAGAGCTATAGTTTTTACATTTTTTGAGAGATTTTCTTATGTAGGGGCTCATTTTTTGCGGGATGAGGTGACTGTTTTATTGGTACCATTTTGTGGGACATACGCCTTTTTGATCACTTGGTGTTGCACTTTTTGTGATGTAAGGTGACAAAAATGGCTTTTTTTTACAGTTTTTTATTTTTATTTTTATGGTGTTTATCGGACTGGGTCAATTATATTATATATTTATAGAGCCGACCGTCACGGATGCGGCAATACCAAATATGTCTATTTTATTTTTTTCTATTTCTAACATTTTTTTTTTTATTCCTTACTTTTAACATTTACAATTTTTTTTTAATTTTTTTTTTTACATGTGAACCCTTTTTTTTTTTTTAACACTTTATTATTTTTATTTTACACTTTTCGTCCCCCATAAGGTCATACAAGACCTCTGGGGGACATTTACTTCACTTCACTTTTTTTTTTTTCAATGTTGATTTCCCCTTTAACTGGGGCTGACATAGTAGCCCCAGTTACAGGAGAAATACACCCCCCCCCCTTCCCAGAGAGGCTGTACAGCACTATACAGCGCTGTGCAGCCTCAGTGCAGGGCTGATCGAGGTCTGTGAAAGACCTCACACAGTTCCTGCACTCTCCGGTCCTGGCGGTGCCGGAACAGGAAGCTCATAGCGCTTCCTGCACTGTATACACAGCGCTCGGTGAGCTCTGTGTATGCAGCCATCCAGAAGGCACTGTCCCTGCCTTCTCTAAGGGTTGCCCTGCTGTCACTGACAGCGTGCAGCTGCAATTTCTGAATGGACGTTCTGAAACGTCCATTCAGAAATAGAGAACCACCTCCCGGACGTTTATAGTCAACGTGCGGACGGGAGGTGGTTAAGTGGTTCTGTTTAAAAAAAAAAAAAAAAGCCCTATGTTGTAGGCAGGAGCAACACACATAGGCAGGCCCTGCAATACTGTAGTGCAGCACAAAATACCACCCCAGAAGAGCCAAATGCCATAGTGCAGCACAAAATACGTCCTCACCACAGTATTCAGCTGTATCTGAGGATTGTGATACAGTTGAGTTCAGAAGAACACATGTAGCCACGTAACAGGAGTGTCTGATGCTCCTAGCATTAATTAATCATAATCGCATCAGATAGTGGCCTTGAGGAGGTCTTGGGTGGCCCACTGGGCATTGGCCCACTGGAAAAATTCCCTGTAAAGTCTATGGGCAGTCCGCCCCTGCATTCAGTACTCTGTCTGCATTTTATCATCCTTGTTATTGCCACAACATCCAGACTACTGAATAAAACTTTAAAGCACTTGTACTTAAAGCGGACCTTTCATGTTTTTGTTTTTGTTTTTTTTGGTTACTTTTTTATTCTAGATAAATACCTTTACTTGTGGTAAATCACAGCGGACACAGTCACAGCCAGGGAGAAGGTGAGAGATTTTTTTTCTCCCTGGCTGTGACGCTCTCCGCTTTGATTGGATCACGGCACAGCCAGGGAGAAGGAGACGCCCATTGAGAAACCCTGGTGTATCCTCCTCCTGGCCTGTACCGATGCTCAATATTAACATACTGAGCGGGAAAACTACAGGGGGGCACAGCGGGGCGTAGGAGCCATATTTAAAAAAAAAACAAAAAAAACAGGCAGGGTGGCAGCATCAGCAAGGAAAGGTATTTATCTTGAATTAAAAAAAAAAACATGAAAGGTCCGCTCAAAATCTGAGGATCAGCCAATTATTGGGAACGGATGTTTCTACAAAAGCTCATTCCTGATGATCGGCATCACAATTTATATGATCCAATTAAGTGACACCCAAGCAAAATACTTATGTCATTAGTTTGTGTTATACAGAATTGTTTGTTGGCACAATGCCCTGTGTAAACAAGGATGTGCTTTTGACAAACAATGAATCTGTACACGGACAAGCAATCATAGTAGCCATCATTCATCCCTATGCTGAAGCGGGCGATGATTGGAAATGAACATTTTGTTACCGATCGTTGCCCTGTGTATAGGTCCCTGTAGATGAGCCTTCAGATCATTGTGTAATGATTCAATAGAACTGCTGGTGTCCATATACTGCGGCTACAAGGCAGATGATAAGATGTGACTACCATCTAAATCTATGAGCTCTCATAATTCCCCGCTTTATGGGAACTAGGAATCTCTGAAATTCTGACTGCAGCTTTAAACCTGACTGGAGAAGAAAACCTAATAATGTAACCTGAATCCATAAAGCAAGCTATCTACAAAGTTTACTTATTATACTGTGTTGTGCCTTTCTTAGGAGTGCAGTCAGTTTAACTATTACATGATGTTGTGCCGTAGTGAGTAGGAGGTTGCTGCTAAGTGATGCAGATTATGTATTTTACATCCCAAAAATATCAAGGCCCTTGGGGTTTGTTTCTTCATGGTAATGCATCTGGGAGGAATTACTGCACGAATCAATGATAATTGTGGTAATAGTGTGTGCAGACCTTTGGTCACACTGCAATGCAGATATTATGAATAGAGCCGTTAAACTTGCTGCTTCTGTAAAAACCCTCTTTATTGTTCCACTGAGCCGGGATGTTTCATTTTTTGTCTCCAGTATGAGCGAAAAATCTGAGATACGTTGCTATACCGGCTAATGGAGATAAATCCACTGCATTGTCCAGAAGAAGGAATTCTACTAGATGTATAATATAGTCTACTTCAGCAATTTCCTAAGAAAGATACACACTGCGTAGCTCATTTAAACAAGATAACCGCCTACTTGAAAGCCTAAGGGAGGCACTGAGAATCTGAGGCCTAATCTATTGTTTGGGAGGTCAAAGAGTGTTAATGCACTCAGCCAAGATTAGACTCCCTGTCTAATTGCTCCAGCCCTTGATTTGAAAAGTTGGCAAAGGTGAGACTTCTTGTCAATGTCTCCTCAAAATTGTCTGCTGAGAAATGTCTGGCTGTCAGTAGTTAGAATTATGTATGTAAGGAAGAAAAGGCGATCTATAGATCCCAATGGAAGACTGAACACAGGGATACCAGCAATGCTTTCATCTCTGGGTTGTATAAGCATATGTCAGCATTGTTTCATGCAGTCATTAGTAGTTCTCTGCGTTGTCACTGTTAATATTTACCACCCTCTATTGGCTGTAAAATGTTTTCTCGTAAAGGGATGAACAGGATACGCCATCAAAATCGTATATAGGGGTCCGCAATTCCAGTCATCAACAGTGATGAGCACACTGAAGGATCCACAGTGCCCTCATGCTCACTGCACCCCTTCATTGTTTTTAGGCGCAGTACATTATGAGATGCAATAGGTTGAATGAAGAGGGCACAGTGATTGTCATTCAATCAACTGATCTGTGGGGGTGTTGAGTCAGACTGTTAAATAGGTCATCATCATTAAAGTTCCAGAAAACCTCTCTAAAAGGGTTATTCACCTTTGGTGACCCACCACACATTGCCGGACCTGCAGAGGGAAGCGAACTTACCCGCTCCTCCTTTGGTCTCATGTTGCCACACTCTGTTCCCTACTGGTAAACTTCCTGTTTGATGGGATCACATGGCTGCTGTAGGCAATGACTGGCTGCATCGGTAATGGGTTGCTCATGCATCAAGTCCCTGGGTCTTGTGACGCTTGCGGTATACATGGATATGTCCCCTCTGCGGCCAGTTATTGACTGCAGCAGCCACATGACCCTCATCGAACAGCAAGTTTACCAGCGGGGACCTGAAAGTGGCAGCCGAGGACCAAAGGAGCTGGAACTCAGCAGCAATGGGCAGGTAGGTGTGAGTCTCTCTGCAGTTCTAGCAACATGGGCTCCTTTTAAGGATTCTTTCACGCTATGTCCAGGAGAAATGGGACTACTTAAAAGGTGCATTATTGAAGGCAACAGAAAATTGCATTAGACTTGTCAGTAAAAGCTAAAAAAGGAAGAGACCACTGTGGTACTCAGCAGAAGTGGCCCAAATCATTAAAAATAAAAAGCTAGCATTTTGGAATTATAAAAAAACCCAGAGCAATGAAGATAAGGAAATCTACAAGATTAGGCAGAGAGAGGCCAAGCAAGTTATAAGAACTTCTAAAGCGCAGGCAGAAGAAAAACTAGCTCAGTCTATGAAAAAAGGGGATAAGACATTCTTCAGATATATAAATGAAAAAAGGAAATTAAAACAAGGAATAACTAAATTAAAAACAAAGGACGGAAGGTATGTAGAAGAGAATAAAGGGCTAGC
Source organism: Bufo bufo (assembly GCF_905171765.1). Classification (NCBI taxonomy): domain Eukaryota; kingdom Metazoa; phylum Chordata; class Amphibia; order Anura; family Bufonidae; genus Bufo; species Bufo bufo. The sequence goes on from NC_053389.1 coordinate 702,609,464, forward strand.
CGACTGCCTTAATGAATACTTCTGTTCAGTTTTTACAAAAGAAAAAGAAGGACCTCCACTAGAAAGGATGACTAATAAATCATTTGATGCATGTATCTTTACAGAGGAAGATGTTCTAAGTTTGCTGTCTAAGGTGAAGACAAATAAGTCACAGGGGCCTGATGAAATACACCCAAAATTATTAAAAGAGCTTAGTGGTGAGCTGGCAAAACCGCTAACAGATTTATTTAACCAATCATTAGTAACAGGAGTCGTCCCGGAAGATTGGAAATTGGCAAATGTCGTGCCCATTCACAAGAAAGGTAGTAGGGAGGAATCGAGCAACTATAGTAGGCAAATTAATGGAAACCTTATTAAAGGATAGGATTGTGGAACATCTAAAATCCCATGGATTGCAAGATGAAAAACAACATGGGTTTACTTCAGGGAGATCATGTCAAACAAATCTTATAGATTTTTTTTGACTGGGTGACTAAAATAATAGACGGTGGAGGTGCAGTAGACATCGCATATCTAGATTTTAGTAAGGCTTTTGACACTGTCCCACATAGAAGACTTATCAATAAACTGCAGTCATTGAGCATGGACTCCCATATTGTTGAGTGGATTAGGCAGTGGCTGTGTGACAGACAGCAGAGGGTTGTAGTCAATGGAGAACATTCAAAACAAGGTCATGTTACCAGTGGGGTTCCACAGGGATCTGTACTGGGACCAATTTTGTTTAATATCTTCATAAGTGATATTGCAAAAGGCCTCGATGGGAAGGTGTGTCTTTTTGCTGATGACACAAAGATATGTAACAGGGTTGATGTTCCTGGAGGGAAACGCCAAATGGAAAAGGATTTAGGAAAACTAGAAGAATGGTCAGAACTCTGGCAACTGAAATTTAATGTGGATAAGTGCAAGATAATGCACCTAGGGCGTAAAAACCCAAGGGCAGAATATAGAATATTCAACACAGTCCTGACCTCAGTATCTGAGGAAAGGGATTTAGGAGTAATTATTTCAGAAGACCTAAAGGTGGGAAGACAATGTAATAGGGCAGCACGAAATGCCAGCAGAATGCTCGGATGTATAGGGAGAGGTATAAGCAGTAGAAAGAGTGAAGTGCTTATGCCGCTGTACAGAACACTGGTGAGACCTCACTTGGAGTATTGTGCGCAGTACTGGAGGCCATATCTCCAGAAGGATATAGATACTCTAGAGAGAGTTCAGAGAAGAGCTACTAAACTAGTACATGGATTGCAGGATAAAACTTACCAGGAAAGGTTAAAGGACCTTAACATGTATAGCTTGGAAGAAAGAAGAGACAGAAGGGATATGATAGAAACTTTTAAATACATAAAGGGAATCAACTCGGTAAAGGAGGAGAGCATATTTAAAAGAAGAAAAACTACCACAAGAGGACACAGTTTTAAATTAGAGGGGCAAAGGTTTAAAAGTAATATAAGGAAGTATTTCTTTACTGAGAGAGTAGTGGATGCATGGAATAGCCTTCCTGCAGAAGTGGTAGCTGCAAATACAGTGAAGGGGTTTAAGCGTGCATGGGATAGGCATATGGCTATCCTTCATATAAGATAGGGCCAGGGGCTATCCATAGTATTCAGATATATTGGGCAGACTAGATGGGCCAAATGGTTCTTATCTGCCGACACATTCTAGGTTTCTAGGTTTCTATGTCATGTTTAGGAAAACTTTTTTTACAGGGTTTTTCTGTGCATACTTTGCAGTGAAAAATGCTGCATACAAATTTGAAATGTTTGTCCATAGCAAAAGCCACTTGGCTTTTGTCAGATGTTTTCCCTTAGACTGCTCTGTAGAAGAAAAAAAAGTCTGAAAAGAGGCAATAATTGTATAACATAAAAAATTACAACACCAAAAAACGCTTGGGAGGAAAAAGAGAAGTTAAAGACCTGCTCGAGTTTCGTGGAATATTTTACAAGGCAAGAAAAAGATGTAGCGCCGTATTATATGCATTTTTATAAGCTGTGCAGTTTTGGCCAGCGTCAGGCATAACTTTAAATAAGAAATGTGTTCTTTACATAGCCCCATCGGGGCAGAGCGTTCACTCGTTCACAATCATTTCTCTGTGCAAATGAGCTGCTGATCACCCAAGTAAACTCTCATTCATGGGGTGAGAGTCACTGACGTGGATGTCTACATCGTTGTTTCTGGGTAGCAGATCACGCAGAATCCATTGCTTGTCTCTATACAGAGGAGAGGATTGCTACATGTAAACACAGCCTCTACCTCATCTGCTCAACAGGCAATTATTGCCAATGAATTGTTCATTCCTGCTCATGGTGCTGCCACATGTGTTTTTTTTTTTTGTTGTTGTTTTTTTTTTTTAATGCTCCTGTGTTTTTTGCCATGCCTATCTGCAATGTGTCTTTGAAAGATACAACAGTACTATATATAATCCCAACATAAAAGAGCCGAACAGTTGGAACCTGCATTATTGTAGTGCGGAGAAATGTCGAGCTGAGGCCAGCCCAAGAGAATATATTGTCATTTAGTAAATTTTTATTATTTTTTTTTCCAGTAATTTAGGCCACATTTCATTAGTTATGTTTTACCATATTGCTTAGTAAATGTACATACTCTTGTCACGTTTGTAGTGCTATAAGGGGCAGCTATATTTGTGGCTAGCTTAGAATGCTTACTGTCCCAGTATAACAGGCTGAAAGCCATAATACACTGCAGTGTATAGATAAATACTCTTTGGCCTCTTGCAGACGAGCATGTCCGGATGCACTGCGCATGCGTTCAGTGAAAACTGCGCGATTTCGCAAACAAAGCCATTCAGTTTAGTTTGCGATCGCGTTTAGTTTTTATCACGCCGGTGCAATGCTATGTACTGCGTTTTGCACGCGCGTGATAAAAAAATGGAATGTTTACAAACAACATCTCTTAGCAACCATCCGTGAAAATCGCATCGCATCCACACTTGCTTGCGGATGCGATGCAATTTTCATGCAGCTCCTCTCACTTCTATGGGGCCAGCGTTGCGTGAAAATCGCAGAATATAGAACATGCTGCAATTTTCACGCAACGCAAAAGTGATGAGTGAAAAAAAAAACGCTCATGTACACAGACCCATTGAAATGAATGGGTCTGGATTCCGAGCGGGTGCCATGCGTTCACATCGTGCATTGCACCTGCGCGGAATTCTCGCTCGTGCGAAAGGGGCCTTAAGTGCGTTGTATGTTCTCGGCCTACTGTGTGCTTTACAGATATGTGGATTTGCATCTGAAGACTAGGACGGATGCATTCATATTCCAGGACAATCCACTCCTCCCAAAAATCTTTTCTTTTGAATAGTTTTCACTGCACCATTGTCAGATAAATAAAACATAGGTCGGAAGTGCACAAATGAACCATATTCAAACTGTGAGATGGGGAGAAATCTTTACACAGCGCAGTATTATAATAGTCCGGATGTTTCATCTGTATATAAAAATTAAAAATTCAAACAAAAATCTGGCCTTCATGAAGAACAAGCCCTTTGGGCATATGGTTCATTATGCATATTCGTTTAATTACTAAAACACTTGGGATATCTTCTCTGTTGCCCTTGCTTTCAACTTGCAGAGTTGGAACAGTTTCCTTGTGCAGAATATGTTTTACAGTCTTGTGTAATAAGCAGGTCTTCCAGGCAAAGTCATCGTCCCTAAAAAATAGCACAGAGGTAGAGCTAGAAATAGCTGAAAGCAAACTCCGTGCAGTCCATCACTTTTGTGATGAGGAACAGATTATTATTGGCTTCTCTGATTCTTGAAGTGTGGAGATGCCTGAGACATACTGGTAGGGGTCGCAGAGGTTGTGTTTGTGGTCACGACTCCATACCTGAAGGTGCACCATCTACAAAGTTCAAAGGTTATTCCCATCTTATAGCGTAATCTCTTATCACTAGGATATACCATCAATTTATGATTGTTGGGGTTCAACTTTTGGAACTCCCATAGATTCTGAGAATGAAGGGCCTGCAACCGCTTTTCCTTGTATAGCGGTGCTCCCGGCCATCCGGCTGTGCAAAGAACTGTAGCTGGTGCCCTTTAATGAAACTGTGCGGCCCATTCCCTGCACAGTGGATAGATAGCCCTGAAGTCGGACCACTTATTAAGTAATGGCATATACTAGCAATATGCATACACTTTATGAGAGAGGAATACCCAGGATAAAAAAAAAAAAACATGGCTGCCTTAGTTTGAAAAAGTTAAACCTTTCCAGAGGTTATATGTGGTATTGCATTCTGTTCAGTTTAATACAGCTGAGCTGCATTACCGCATAACCCATGGATGTGCGTGGATGTATTTCTCACAAGAATAATGCATGTTTTTCTAATCCTTGGGGACATTGCTTTTAAGGATCATTAAAATTCTTATAAGCAGGATCTCTGAATTAGATTCTGGGAGCAGACTGATTTATTTACACTGCTGCATCCATGTATAAGAACACACTACATGCATAGAGATTGCCAAACAAGGCTCATCATGAGAGCTCTAGGTAAATGGATGTAGCTGTGCGAAAAAAAAAATAAACCCGTTGTCAGTGGTGAGCCCCAGGATTTTCTCTCTAAGGGGTTATCCAATGAATAATGTAAACAATGAAAATTAGACATCATATAGTACATGACAACCTTTTTCTAACCAAGCCAGAACCAGCCCTGTACCTCAGCTGAATTCAGAGATCTCCCCATTTGTTGCTCTGCTAGATTTATGTCAAGCTAACAGCTCAAAGGGGAGTGTCCCTTCTGCTGCAGCTCAGGGGACGTGTCCATGCTCTCCCTATCACAGCTTAGGAGGCAGTTGAAAGATGAAACTTCTCAGTGAGCAGGTCAAAGAAATAAGAAATTGTGGCACTATACAGATACAATTTATTAACCCCTTAAGGACCCTCTCTGTACATGTACGGCGGGCAGATCGGTCGGGTGCAGGAGCTGCGCCCGCCCGATCAGCGGCACAGACCCGGCAGTCACTGACGTGTTAACCCCTTGTATGCCACGGACAAAGCTGACCGCTGCATGCGGAGGGTACGGGTGCCCTCCGCTTCCCCATCGGGTCCCCGCACTGCAGTGGCGGGGACCCAATGGCAGAGAAGGCAAGCCCGATGCCTTCCATAGACATCGGGGCTTGCCTTCTTCGGAAAGCCTGTGAGATCCAGCCCTCAGAAGTTGAAGTCCCAGAGTGGGACAAAAATAAAAAGTTTTTAAAAAAAGTTAATAAAGTGTTTTTCATAATAAAAAAAGTTTCAAGTAAGAAAATTTATAAATAAATCCCCAAAATAAAACACATAAAATTGTCAAAAAAGAAAAGAAATCAGACATATTGAGTATTGCCACGTCCGTAACGACCGGCTCTACAAAAATATCACATGATCCACCCCCTCACCTGAATGCCCTAGAAAAACTAAAATAAAAACTGTGCTAAAACAACAATTTTCTTTTTGTCACCTTACATCACAAAAAGTGCAACACCAAGCGATCAAAAAGGTGTATGCCCCCCAAAATAGTACCAATCAAAACGTCCCCTCATCCCGCAAAAAATGAGCCCCTACATAAAACAATCAGCCACAAAATAAAAAAAACTATGGCTCTCAGAATATGGAGACACTAAAACATGATTTTTTTGTTTGTTTCAAAAATGCTGTTATTGTGTAAAACTTAAATAAATCAAATATACATATTGGGTATTGCGGCGTCCATAAGAACCTGCTGTATAAAAATATCACATGACCTAACCCCTCAGATGAACACCTTTAAAAAAAATAAAAAATAAAAAAAGCCATTTTTTTTGTCACCTTACATCACAAAAAGTGTAATACCAAGTCATATGCACCCTAAAATAGTACCAATCAAAACTTCATTTCATATCGAAAAAAAGGGGCCCCTACATAAGATAGTCGCCCAAAAAAGAAAAAAAAACTATGGTTTTCAGAATATGGAGACACTTAAAAATTATTTTTTTTTTAAATGCTTTATTATGTAAGACTGAAACAACCAAAAAAAGTTGTCCTATTTGGTATTGTCGCATCTGTAACAACCTGCTTTATAAAAATAGCACACGATCTAACCTGTCAGATGAACATTGTAAAAAACTAAAAATGGGAAAACTGCCAAAACAGCTATTTTTGTTACCTCGCCTCACAAAAAGTGTAATATAGAGCAACCAAAAATCATATGTACCCTAAAATTGTACCAACAAAACTGCCACTTTATCTCGTAGTTTCCAAAATGGGGTCACTTTTTGGGAGTTTCTACTCTAGGGGTGCATCAGGGGGTCTTCAAATGTGACATGGAAACTTAAAATTATCCCAGTGAAATCTGCCCTCCAAAAACCATATGGCGTTTCTTTCCTTCTGCACCCTGCCGTGTGCCCTTACAGCCGTTTACGACCACTTGTGGGGTGTTTTTGTGATCTACTGAATCAGGGTAATAAATATTGAGTTTTGTTTGGCTGTTAACCCTTGCTTTGTTACTGGGAAAAAATTGATTAAGGCTACTTTCACACTAGCGTTCGGGTGTCCGCTCGTGCGCTCCGTTTGAAGGGGCTCACGAGCGGCCCCGAACGCATCCGTCTGGCCCCAATGCATTCGCATTGGAGACGGATCCACTGAGAATGCATCCGCCTGCCAGCGTTCAGCCTCCGCTCCGCTCAGTGAGCGGACACCTGAACGCTGCTTGCAGCGTTCGGGTGTCCGCCTGCCCGTGCGGAGGCGAGCGGATCCGTCCACACTTACAATGTAAGTCAATGGGGACGGATCCGCTTGAAGATGACACTATATGGCTCAATCTTCAAGCGGATCCGTTCCCCATTGACTTTCAATGTAAAGTCTGAACGGATCCGCTCAGACAACTTTTACACTTAGAAAATTTTCTAAGTTTTAATGCAGACGCATCCGTTCTGAACGGATGCGAACGTCTGCATCATCGGAGCGGATCCGTCTGATGAAACATCAGACGGATCCGCTCCGAACGCTAGTGTGAAAGTAGCCTAAAATGGAAAATCTGCTAAAAAAGTTAAATTCTGAAATTTCATCTACATATTCCTTTAATTCTTGTGGAACACCTAAAGGGTTAACAAAGTTTGTAAAACCAGTTTTGAATACCTTGAGGGGTGTCGTTTCTAAAATGGGGCCATTTTTGGGTGGTTTCTATTATGTAAGCCCCACAAAGTGACTTCAGACCTGAAACTGGTCCTTTAAAAATTGGGTTTTGGAAATTTTCATAAAAATTTTAAGATTTGCTTCTGAACCTTCTAAGATCCCACAAAAAGAAACTGTAATTTACAAAATGATCCAAACATGAAGTAGAGATATTGGAAATGTAAAGTAATAACTATTTTAGGAGGTATCACTATCTGTTTTAAAAGCATAGAAATAGAAATTGTAAAAATTGAAGTTTTCCAAATTTTTGGTAAATTTGGTATTTTTTTTATAAATAAAAATCAAATATTTTGACTCCATTTTACCACTGTCATGAAGTACAATATGTGACGAGAAAACATTCTCAGAATGGCTTGGATAAGTAAAAGCGTTTTGAAGTGATCACCACATAAAGTGACACATGTTAGATTTGCAAAACAAATGGCCTGGTCCTTATGGTGAAAAATGGCAGGGTCCTGAAGGGGTTAAATAACTCAGTGGCTATGCAACATTTTTAATTACATGCACTTAAAAAAGTATTGAGATCCAGGTACTGGTTTGAAAACTGTAGAATACGTTTTGTGGGACAACCCCTTTAATACTGCTTAGAGATTCCTGAAATTAAGTCCCAACTTTTTCTTCGCATCAGTGGCCTACAAATACTGAATTTCTTTTGTATGAAATCAACCAAACTACCCTGTAGTTTTTATGGTTATTTCTGTTCAAACATGATCCACTACTACACCATTCTATATGATTTATTGAAGAGACTCCCATGTGTCCTTATGTCTTTCATTTTGTCTTACATTTTAGATATTTGTTGTGACCCTCTGGAATCTGGAGCTTTACATGATACCTTTGTTTCTTCTCCTTCTCTTCGTGTACAACTTCACCATGATCACGACTGGGAAGGTCAGCACTCAGGACAACCTGGTAAGCAAAGAGTAGTATTGATTTTTGCCTTATACTTTCATTTCAGTTATAGGAAGAGAATACATATGCTTTTCCTTCAGAAGACAAAATGTGATTGTGTTTATCCCGTGGCGGTAGTCTAATTATCTTATAAAAAAGGTCTCTAGGCACTAGACTTCCTTGAGGGAGTAAAATGATTGCTCACCTCTAATCCTTTAATGTCTGGAGGGGGCATTGGTTTCCTTTACATCATTTCGACAAATAACAACTTCACATACTGAATGTATATATTTAAGCCATTGGATTTCATGGAATACACTCAATGGGTAGGAGTACATTTACAGTATATGGTTTCATGTTTTTTCAGAAAATGCTGCCAGTCCTTAAAGGGGTTGTCCCATTACTAAGATTTATCACTCATTCACAGGAAGGGGGTAAATTATTTGATTGGTGGGGGTAAAACTGCTGGAGCCCTCGTCAGTCACCAGAACAGGAGCCCTGTGTTCGCCCCATTGAATGGTGCAGTGGTAATACTCGCACACTGGGCTTCATTCAACTTATTTGTACTGATGGAGAGTACAAGTGCTCCACTATCTCCACCAGTTCCATAGAGTTGTAGGGAGTGTGCATGTATGTGTAGCTGTAGTTACATTCATAAAACTGCGTAGTGGGACAACCCCTTCAAAGGGGTAGTCCATCTTTTATTAAGTCATAGTCTATCCTGAGGATAGACGATCACTAGCTAACACCCTGCACCTCTGCTCATCAGCTATTTGGCAGTAGAGCCAGAAGCAGACAGCTCTATCAACTTTGTAGTGAATTGAGCTCATTACTTTAACAAAGGGGACAACCCCTTAAATAATTAGATACTGCACTTATTAGATGGTGCAGTTACATGTAGACAACCACAGCTTGGATTAGGTAACAGTATATCTTTCATATGAGCTATGTATGTACTCTGTAATTGCTGGCTTAAGTTTTAAAATTGTTAATTTTCTTACAGGATGGGATGGATATTGGAGAAGATGATGAGGATGATGAAAAAGTAAGTGTTTCCAAACATTACTTCCACATTTAAGAACTTTAAACAGTTACTAACTTTTACACAACTTTGCATAAATCATTGTACAGATGAATATAAGAAACATTGTAATATATCTTGTAACGGACCGTTTCAGCAGACAAGGGGTTAAAATCCGTTCAGGCGATGTACCCCTTTCTGAGAGACAGGCACAGCTACTGCAGAACACCAACTCCCGAACTGGATACAAAGTAGCACTCCAAACTGGAACCTCACGAATAGCTGCTAGCAGACGAACAGGGATCAGCTTACACTTCTGGCAATCTGTCCTCTAACAGCATACAGTGAATACCCCCAATAACGAGACAAGGCTCCGTGTTGAGGGTCAAGCAGTGGTCTGACTGTACTTCACTTACAGCCTCTTTTATTCATAAACCACAAACATAGTACTGCCCACAGGGGTTTGAAATACAACCAATCAGTAATTTACAACACATACAATGTAACTACAGCAACCAATCTTTCACGCCCCCAGAGGACCAGAATGAAGACTGTGACATAGGACAACATATCCCCACAATGCATCATGGTCTCCTCCTCTCTGTCCCCGGAGACAACCTGAGGAGCAATCCAATCATCTCTGAGGACAAAGGGAGATCGCCAATACACATATGAGGACAACAGAACAGACATCACCATTTAAACACACAATGGGACAATAGCACAATAGAAACACACCCAGCATTTTTCTCCCAAGCTGACAAGTTACACTTATTATAAATTGTTACAACTTTGTGAGTTTACATTGGCCATACATATAACTAACATCAATTTAAACAGTATAACTTGGGGACAAACCTATCCAAAATTCACTTGAATAGGTTCAGGGGTTTAAAAGTTAGTATATGGCCCATAATCCAGGGGCAAGAGGCCAGCAGCCAGTCCTCTCCAAAACCCAGTGGCGAGGAGGTTGCCACACATCTCCCCCCCCCCCCCCCCCCCCCCAGGGAAGACTAACCAGATACCTGACCTCACGCCGGTCGGTACCTGAGTTAGTCTGGCAGCCCACCCACAACCAAATACTGGACCTGTTTACTTTAGTAGCCTGTCTCTGTCCAGTGAGTCCACCAAGGTTATGTTGGAAGCTGGTACTCCCGGTCTCTGTGTTGCTCCCTGGCTTGGAGTGGAGGTTGCTTTGTGGGCAGGGATCAGCGGTACTCTGCCCTGGTGCCAGCGCTACCACGGAAGAAGCCTGGTTAGAGTCTGGTTGTTGGAGGGGGAGACCGACTGTCTCTACCCCCTGTGCTGTAAGTGCAGAGACCACGGTCCCATCTGCACTGTTGTGGGGCTTACTGTCTGCCCCTGGTGCGTTAAGCTGCCGCTGGGGAGAGGGGGTAACGAGCTCATCTCCCATACATACTTCCAGCCGCTGGGGAGGGCGACCGACCGTCTCCGCTCCCAATACAGTGTCCTGTTGCTGGGGAAAGGAGACTGGGCTCTCTATTCCCTGCTGGACACTGCCGCTGGGGGACAGGACCGACTGTCTCTGCCCCCTGTAACTCCACCTGCCGCTGGGGAATAGAGACTGGGCTCCCAATACCCAAAAAATCACTCTGCTGCTGGGGGGCAGGAACAACTACCTCTGCCCCCTGTAACTCAGCCTGCTGCTGGGGAGGGAGGACGCTGCTCTCCTCTCCCTGCATTTCACACTGCCGATGGGGAATGGAGACTGGGTTTGTCACCTTCTGTCATGCTGAGCCTTCTCACTGTCGTGGAACAGCTGCTGGTAGCCCTGTTCCAGCTCCATCTCCCGTGTCACCAGGTGGACCAGGTCCTGCTCAATCTCATGAGTGTCGTCCCAGTCATACCTGCTCTCCCTCCATTCCAAGAGATCATGGAACCGGGCTTGTGTAGGGCTCCCAAACTCCAGCTCTGAAAAAGTCTCCCATAACAAGCCAGGACCATCAAACTCCTCTCCCTCCGGCTTGTCATGCTCAGCTGTCCTGGGTAGGTACTGTGCCCCATACCACCAGAGCGCCTGGTAGGCATCTTCCAGCCACAGCTCCCGCCATGCTAGGAGTTCCAATTCCTTTACCCATTCCTCCCGGGGCTGCTCTCCCAGGAAGGGCATCCGCAGGGCTACTCGCTTCTGCAACCGCTGGTCTTCCGTGGGGAGTCTGCCGTCCTGCATATACTCCACAATACACAGTACCTGGTACCAGATGCCTTTGCGGACTGCATCTCGGTCATCCATGACACCCTCATCGTACTCCACTGCTGTTTCCATTCTGGTGCTGTCAGGGTCGCTGTACTGGGACATGCGTTGCCCTCAAATTGTAGAATCCAAAGAAATGGTGTCTCCTGTAGCTGTCCTTCTGGCTGTAGGAACGATCCCGCTGCTTGCCACCAATGTAACGGACCGTTTCAGCAGACAAGGGGTTAAAATCCGTTCAGGCGATGTGCCCCTTTCTGAGAGACAGGCACAGCTACTGCAGAACACCAACTCCCGAACTGGATACAAAGTAGCACTCCAAACTGGAACCTCACGAATAGCTGCTAGCAGACGAACAGGGATCAGCTTACACTTCTGGCAATCGGTCCTCTAACAGCATACAGTGAATCCCCCCAATAACGAGACAAGGCTCCGTGTTGAGGGTCAAGCAGTGGTCTGACTGTACTTCACGTACAGCCTCTTTTATTCATAAACCACAAACATAGTACTGCCCACAGGGGTTTGAAATACAACCAATCAGTAATTTACAACACATACAATGTAACTACAGCAACCAATCTTTCACGCCCCCAGAGGACCAGAATGAAGACTGTGACATAGGACAACATATCCCCACAATGCATCATGGTCTCCTCCTCTCTGTCCCCGGAGACAACCTGAGGAGCAATCCAATTATCTCTGAGGACAAAGGGAGATCGCCAATACACATATGAGGACAACAGAACAGACATCACCATTTAAACACACAATGGGACAATGGCACAATAGAAACACACCCAGCATTTTTCTCCCAAGCTGACAAGTTACACTTATTATAAATTGTTACAACTTTGTGAGTTTACATTGGCCATACATATAACTAACATCAATTTAAACAGTATAACTTGGGGACAACCCTATCCAAAATTCACTTGAATAGGTTCAGGGGTTTAAAGGTTAGTATATGGCCCATAATCCAGGGGCAAGAGGCCAGCAGCCAGTCCTCTCCAAAACCCAGTGGCGAGGTCGGTTTTGCCACATATCTTATCAGAGAAAAGGGGGAAGAAGAGAGAGTAAGAAACAAGCAGATAGACACAGACATGGAGGCAGCTAATAAAAAGTATAGTACCTTAACCACCTCCGGACCGCCTAACGCAGGATCGCGTTCCGGAGGTGGCAGCCCTGCGCAGAGTCACGCATATATGCGTCATCTCGCGATGGGCGAGATTTCCTGTGAACGCGCGCACACAGGCGCGCGCGCTCACAGGAACGGAAGGTAAGAGAGTTGATCTCCAGCCTGCCAGCGGCGATCGTTCGCTGGCAGGCTGGAGATGTGTTTTTTTTAACCCCTAACAGGTATATTAGACGCTGTTTTGATAACAGCGTCTAATATACCTGCTACCTGGTCCTCTGGTGGTCCCCTTTGTTTGGATCGACCACCAGAGGACACAGGTAGCTCAGTAAAGTCCCACCAAGCACCACTACACTACACTACACCCCCCCCCCCGTCACTTATTAACCCCTTATTAGCCCCTGATCACCCCTGATCACCCCATATAGACTCCCTGATCACCCCCCTGTCATTGATCACCCCCCTGTCATTGATTACCCCCCTGTAAAGCTCCATTCAGATGTCCGCATGATTTTTACGGATCCACTGATAGATGGATCGGATCCGCAAAACGCATCCGGACGTCTGAATGAAGCCTTACAGGGGCGTGATCAATGACTGTGGTTATCACCCCATATAGACTCCCTGATCACCCCCCCTGTCATTGATTACACCCCTGTCATTGATCAACCCCCTGTAAAGCTCCATTCAGATGTCCGCATGATTTTTACGGATGCACTGATAGATGGATCCGATCCGCAAAACGCATCCGGACGTCTGAATGAAGCCTTACAGGGGCGTGATCAATGACTGTGGTGATCACCCCATATAGACTCCCTGATCACCCCCCTGTAAAGCTCCATTCAGATGTCCGCATGATTTTTACGGATGCACTGATAGATGGATCCGATCCGCAAAACGCATCCGGACGTCTGAATGAAGCCTTACAGGGGCGTGATCAATGACTGTGGTGATCACCCCATATAGACTCCCTGATCACCCCCCTGTCATTGATCACCCCCCTGTAAAGCTCCATTCAGATGTCCGCATGATTTTTACGGATGCACTGATAGATGGATCCGATCCGCAAAACGCATCCGGACGTCTGAATGAAGCCTTACAGGGGCGTGATCAATGACTGTGGTGATCACCCCATATAGACTCCCTGATCACCCCCCTGTCATTGATCACCCCCCTGTAAAGCTCCATTCAGATGTCCGCATGATTTTTACGGATCCACTGATAGATGGATCGGATCCGCAAAACGCATCCGGACGTCTGAATGAAGCCTTACAGGGGAGTGATCAATGACTGTGGTGATCACCCCATATAGACTCCCTGATCACCCCCCTGTCATTGATTACCCCCCTGTAAAGCTCCATTCAGATGTCCGCATGATTTTTACGGATGCACTGATAGATGGATCGGATCCGCAAAACGCATCCGGACGTCTGAATGAAGCCTTACAGGGGCGTGATCAATGACTGTGGTGATCACCCCATATAGACTCCCTGATCACCCCCCTGTCATTGATCAACCCCCCTGTCATTGATCAACCCCCCTGTCATTGATCACCCCCCCTGTCATTGATCACCCCCCTGTCATTGATCACCCCCCTGTCATTGATCCCCCCCCCCTGTAAGGCTCCATTCAGATATTTTTTTGGCCCAAGTTAGCAGAATTTTTTTTTTTTTTCTTACAAAGTCACATATTCCACTAACTTGTGTCAAAAAATAAAATCTCACATGAACTCACCATACCCCTCACGGAATCCAAATGCGTAAAATTTTTTAGACATTTATATTCCAGACTTCTTCTCACGCTTTAGGGCCCCTAGAATGCCAGGGCAGTATAAATACCCCACATGTGACCCCATTTCGGAAAGAAGACACCCCCAGGTATTCCGTGAGGGGCATATTGAGTCCATGAAAGATTGAAATTTTTGTCCCAAGTTAGCGGAACGGGAGACTTTGTGAGAAAAAAATTAAAAATATCAATTTCCGCTAACTTGTGCCAAAAAAAAAAAATTTCTATGAACTCGCCATGCCCCTCATTGAATACCTTGGGGTGTCTTCTTTCCAAAATGGGGTCACATGTGGGGTATTTATACTGCTCTGGCATTCTAGGGGCCCCAAAGCGTGAGAAGAAGTCTGGTATCCAAATGTCTAAAAATGCCCTCCTAAAAGGAATTTGGGCACCTTTGCGCATCTAGGCTGCAAAAAAGTGTCACACATCTGGTATCGCCGTACTCAGGAGAAGTTGGGGAATGTGTTTTGGGGTGTCATTTTACATATACCCATGCTGGGTGAGAGAAATATCTTGGTCAAATGCCAACTTTGTATAAAAAAATGGGAAAAGTTGTCTTTTGCCAAGATATTTCTCTCACCCAGCATGGGTATATGTAAAATGACACCCCAAAACACATTCCCCAACTTCTCCTGAATACGGCGATACCACATGTGTGACACTTTTTTGCAGCCTAGGTGGGCAAAGGGGCCCATATTCCAAAGAGCACCTTTAGGATTTCACAGGTCATTTACCTACTTACCACACATTAGGGCCCCTGGAAAATGCCAGGGCAGTATAACTACCCCACAAGTGACCCCATTTTGGAAAGAAGACACCCCAAGGTATTCCGTGAGGGGCATGGCGAGTTCCTAGAATTTTTTATTTTTTGTCACAAGTTAGTGGAAAATGATGATTTTTTTTTTTTTTTTTTTTCATACAAAGTCTCATATTCCACTAACTTGTGACAAAAAATAAAAAGTTCCATGAACTCACTATGCCCATCAGCGAATACCTTGGGGTCTCTTCTTTCCAAAATGGGGTCACTTGTGGGGTAGTTATACTGCCCTGGCATTCTAGGGGCCCAAATGTGTGGTAAGGAGTTTGAAATCAAATTCTGTAAAAAATGACCTGTGAAATCCGAAAGGTGCTCTTTTGAATATGGGCCCCTTTGCCCACCTAGGCTGCAAAAAAGTGTCACACATCTGGTATCTCCGTAATCGGGAGAAGTTGGGGAATGTGTTTTGGGGTGTCATTTTACATATACCCATGCTGGGTGAGAGAAATATCTTGGCAAAAGACAACTTTTCCCATTTTTTTATACAAAGTTGGCATTTGACCAAGATATTTATCTCACCCAGCATGGGTATATGTAAAAAGACACCCCAAAACACATTCCTCAACTTCTCCTGAATACAGAGATACCAGATGTGTGACACTTTTTTGCAGCCTAGGTGGGCAAAGGGGCCCACATTCCAAAGAGCACCTTTCGGATTTCACAGGTCATTTACCTACTTACCACACATTTGGGCCCCTAGAATGCCAGGGCAGTATAACTACCCCACAAGTGACCCCATTTTGGAAAGAAGAGACCCCAAGGTATTCGCTGATGGGCATAGTGAGTTCATGGAAGTTTTTATTTTTTGTCACAAGTTTGTGGAATATGAGACTTTGTATGAAAAAAAAAAATAAAAAAAAAAATCATCATTTTCCACTAACTTGTGACAAAAAATAAAAAATTCTAGGAACTCGCCATGCCCCTCACGGAATACCTTGGGGTGTCTTCTTTCCAAAATGGGGTCACTTGTGGGGTAGTTATACTGCCCTGGTATTCTAGGGGCCCAAATGTGTGGTAAGGAGTTTGAAATCAAATTCAGGAAAAAATGAGGAGTGAAATCCGAAAGGTGCTCTTTGGAATATGGGCCCCTTTGCCCACCTAGGCTGCAAAAAAGTGTCACACATCTGGTATCCCCGTACTCAGGAGAAGTTGAGGAATGTGTTTTGGGGTGTCTTTTTACATATACCCATGCTGGGTGAGATAAATATCTTGGTCAAATGACAACTTTGTATAAAAAAATGGGAAAAGTTGTCTTTTGCCAAGATATTTCTCTCACCCAGCATGGGTATATATAAAATGACACCCCAAAACACATTCCCCACCTTCTCCTGAGTACGGAGATACCAGATGTGTGACACTTTTTTGCAGCCTAGGTGGGCAAAGGGGCCCATATTCCAAAGAGCACCTTTCGGATTTCACTGGTCATTTTTTACAGAATTTGATTTCAAACTCCTTACCACACATTTGGGCCCCTAGAATGCCAGGGCAGTATAACTTCCCCACAAGTGACCCCATTTTGGAAAGAAGAGACCCCAAGGTATTCGCTGATGGGCATAGTGAGTTCATAGAACTTTTTATTTTTTGTCACAAGTTAGTGGAATATGAGACTTTGTAAGAAAAAAAAAAAAAAAAAAAAAAATCATAATTTTCCGCTAACTTGTGACAAAAAATAAAAAGTTCTATGAACTCACTATGCCCATCAGTGAATACCTTAGTGTGTGTACTTTCAGAAATGGGGTCATTTGTGGGGTGTTTGTACTGTCTGGGCATTATAGAACCTCAGGAAACATGACAGGTGCTCAGAAAATCAGAGCTGCTTCAAAAAGCGGAAATTCACATTTTTGTACCATAGTTTGTAAACGCTATAACTTTTACCCAAACCATTTTTTTTTTACCCAAACATTTTTTTTTTATCAAAGACATGTAGAACTATAAATTTAGAGCAAAATTTCTATATGGATGTCGTTTGTTTTTGCAAAATTTTACAACTGAAAGTGAAAAATGTCATTTTTTTGCAAAAAAATCGTTAAATTTCGATTAATAACAAAAAAAGTAAAAATGTCAGCAGCAATGAAATACCACCAAATGAAAGCTCTATTAGTGAGAAGAAAAGGAGGTAAAATTCATTTGGGTGGTAAGTTGCATGACCGAGCAATAAATGGTGAAAGTAGTGTAGGTCAGAAGTGTAAAAAGTGGCCTGGTCTTTCAGGGTGTTTAAGCACTGGGGGCTGAGGTGGTTAACTGTTCACGTTAGCAGTAATTTTAAGATCAGGAGAATGTACAGTAAAGATGTGCATCGGAAGGTCTAAAATCACTTAGGGCTCCCAGAGGTATTTTGCTTGTTTGCTTCTAGAAGGCTACAATAGCATGTGCTCAGTCAGACACCAAACACCATGTACAATGATATTGATGGATTGATAAAAATAGTCCAGATAAGTGAGCCGCACAGTGGAGCCAACAGCCATGAAAAAGCAAAAAGCATGTTTTCCAACGGCTGGAAATAGAGATGTCTGTGAACCTTTTTTATAAGGTATAAGCAGAATCTCACGATTCTGATGAACAGTGCGGGGCACATCTGTTTCTCAAGAATGGGGCTGATAAGTGGAGTGACTGGATCAACGTGTTGAAAATAAGTGTCCATCTTCTAGACTGCTGAGATCCTTGTGAAAGCTGCAGGGAAATCAAGTAGTACTTGCTATAGGTAGCATTAATGGCATTTTAGGCCCGTGCTTGCGTGCTGGTTTATCAGTAATCTCCATTCTTTTTGCTTTTGTTAATAATGCACCGCAATTATTGCCCCACATTATAAATGCTATTTTTCTAATTGCTTGAGATTATACTTTACAACATACACTAGTTGCAATATTTGGCATCTGCTTTAGTGATGATCCTGCAGAATTGAAGGACTAATACTGAATTGTCTGTCTTCATGGGTCACCATAAAGATTATCATTATGCCACTTGTTTGACAATTCCAATAGGCTCTTAATGCATCGTCCAGTGCACGGTCCTTGCAAGAGCTGTCACAGCAAAACCATAACGCTCATCGCCAGGCAGAATTACTCCTTGAAGTGCAAGCGAGCACTTTAGATGTAAAACATGTTCATCTAAGATCCCTTTCCCAGTGGCATGTTTCAGCTCGTGAACAGCACAACTAATAGAAACAGACCAGTCTCGGACTTTTAAGCCTCATCAGCGCAAGCCATAATGTCTTTAACGGTTGATAGTCAATGGGTCAGCAGTGAAACCATAAGTGGTCGAACGTTAACTGCAGCCATACATTATGATCAGTACATTCCTGTAGCCGGAGCAATTGTAGAACCATTACATTACACAGAATCTATCTCTTTGAAGATCTGCATGCTGTTGCACTGAATGGTACAAAAAAAGTGCTGTCTAATTAATAGGTGCTATGATTATGATCCTGTTGTATTCATGAGGAGAGCGCTGGTTCTGAATTCTCAGTAGTGATTTACTGCTTCTGTTCATACCGGAAGATTCACAATGGTTGTAAATCAGTGGTGGGAGAGAGCTATACACTGGTGTGCTCTATTGTGTCTTATACGCATTTTTTATTTATTTTTTGCTCCATTTCGTATAATAGCTCACCAGTCCTGTTATAATTTGCTGCCAATAAATAGAGAAACATATGATAACAGGTCCACTTTAAAATATTTTTTCATAAGCGGGCCGGTCCTTCAAGAGCCCAGGCCATCAGCACTTTAAGGGCACTTTACACTACTTGATGTTTGGGCAGGTTATCGCTAATGAGCATTTGTATGGATACTAGTTAGCAATAATCTGCCTGTGTAAAGGTGCCACCGAAATGCTTGTTCATTCGTTCATGCAACACCTACATCATCTTTTGCTGGCAGCAGATTGCGCTGTGTAAACAGGTGGTGCAAACAATGATTCTGTATGGCGAGAAGCGATGGCATTAGTGATCACTCCACCCCATACTGTGGAGGAGATCACTGCATGTAAATGCAGGTTTCTTCTCCACCAATGAGCAAGCGATTATCAGGGAGGAACGCTTTCTTCTCGACCATCGCTTGCTGCATTGGGCCATGTATAGGGGCCTTAAAGGGGTTGTCCGGGCTTTTACTATTGATGACCTATCCATGTGGTAGGTTATCATTATCAGATTGGCGGGGGTCCCACCCCTGCCGATCAGCTGTATAAGGAGACAGTTTGTATGTGCTGTCTCCCGTCTCTCTTCCTGTTCACCGCTACTGTCTATGACAAAGACCATAGACCACAGCAGTGGACAAGAGAGAAGGAAGACTCCACGTGCGCACTGCATGCACAGTCTCCTCATACAGCTGATTGGTGGGGGTACCGGGAGTCGGACCCCCGCCGATCTGATATTGATGACCTATCCTGTGGATAGGTCATCAATAATAAAAGCCCGGACAACCCCTTTAATGCTCTGTGTATGTTGGGAGCATTAGCTGCAAAAGAAATGCAGTATTACATTTTGCTATTTCAAAGAAATGGTTGACCATGCGATTAAATGGTCACTCCAAGAGCTTGACAGTGCCAGTCCACTGTGACTAAGGCCTCATGCACACGGCCGTTGTGCGGCCATTCCGTGTGGCGGCCAGGACGGATTGAGACCCATTCAACTTGAATAGGTCCATGATCCGTCCGCACCGCAAAAAAATAGAACATGTTCTTTTTTTTTGCAATGCGGAAGCACGGACAGAAACGCCACGGAAGCAGTGCGTAGTGCTTCCGTGGGGTTCTGTGCCTCCGTTCCGCACCGCAGCTCAGGATTGCGGACCCATTTAAGTGAATGGGTCCGCATTCGTGATGCGGGGAGCATATTGCGGACCGGCTGTTTGCGGGCCGCAATGAGGCAATGGCCGTGTGCATGAGGCGTAAAAGTGGGGCGACCAGGGCAGCATTAAAAGTA
This sequence comes from Bufo bufo, assembly GCF_905171765.1. Lineage (NCBI taxonomy): Eukaryota > Metazoa > Chordata > Amphibia > Anura > Bufonidae > Bufo > Bufo bufo. The sequence continues at coordinate 702,629,401 of NC_053389.1, forward strand.
TTTTGTTGTTGTAAGTTTTCAACTGAAGATTCTGTAATGCAAGTAATTGGAAAGAGAAGAATGACTTGTATAATAGTGTATGCCTTGTTCTGCTGGAGAACACCATGCTTATTTGTTTGAAGCCAGGACTGCTGGTCATGTATATCTGATGTCCTTTCTCCTATAAGCACATAGACATACATATAGGTTTCCACAGGTCACAGTGGACAGAGAAGATCTTTAAATGATAACACAACCCTTATTGAGCATCTTTTTCCCGGATGAACCACACTGGGCTCCGTTCTCCGCATGTTCCTCTGTTAGATGGGATAGTTCAGACCGCATCATGCAGAAAGCCATCTCTCTGTAGTCTGGGATATGATGGAACAATTACATCATAGTTTGCTTCCATTGAAAGGGTTCTGCATAAAACCTTCACTGTTGAACATCTGGTTGCAGAACAAAATAGAAAATGTAACTTCAAGATGTTAATTAATTCTGAACCCTCTTAAGAAAAGACTGTTCTTAATGTTGAAAGTTTCTTGCCTTCCTGAATGCCTTGACCTTTTTGTATGTGTTTTGATTGAAAGAACTGGAGCAATTGAACATACCAGCACATATTCCATGATTAAAATATTGAGGAATAGCAGTCGTGCTCCAGATTATAGCTTTTCTGCCTTTGTCAAAGGTTTCCCTTGGAATTTTAAACAAACATAATTGAGTTTCACCTCTTCATATTAAATTCCCCTTTAGAATGTGTTTTAATAAATTTGCGTCCTGACAGAGTTTTTTGGTATTTGCCAGATATACGGAGTTCTGAGCCCTCCATTTAGGACATCTGTTTTCTTTCTCCCTGATTATTTTATGCCCCGTATTTCACATTATTTTGTTGTAATTTTACATTTCTAGATACATTTCAGTCTCTAGTTTTTCTAACTGCAGTTTAACATTTTATTTTATTATATTTTCGCAGTTTGTATCCTTTTATTAGTTTCAAAATATGAAATCAGTTGCCATCAAACCGTCTTTAGGCCATGTTCATACCACTGATGATACATGGCCACTGTATGTTTTCGAAATGTTCCTGATAAATCTACTTAAAGCCTATGTCCAAATCCTATAAAGAACTGAGTCACTGGAGTCTAGGCAAGGGTTGTACATTCAGCATATGCATTTGGAAATGTTCCCTGTGTACTTCAGGCCTACAAATTAAATTTCTATTCCTTTAAATCTTTTGTGGAACAGCCGCACGGATGTGGAAGCTTTTCTGTGTGCGGCCACACCACAAAAGGTAGGACACGTCCTATTCTTCCGTGCTGATCTTGGACCCATTGACATGGGTGGGTAGGCACCTCGATGCAGTGTTTATGCGGTTGGTATGTGTGTCTTCCATACCGTGTGAATACACCTTAACCTTGTATCTCCTGTTACATACCTCAATCATTTATCACAATCTCGGTGATGTATTTTGGATGCCTCAATTTAATAACAAAACACTAGAAATTGTATGCATTTTCTAAAGAAAGTGTCTTCTCTGTATGTTTTGCAATAAAAAATGCCATGCGATTTCTATTGTGCTGCTCAGATTGAGTCTGTCTGCTCTTCCTGAGCAGCTTGATAGTTACAGCAGAAGTAATGTTGTGCTTGTTAAACTGTGTTATAACCACATTTCTTGGTTCAATCTGAAACGTGTAAATAAAGTCAGCAGGACGTCGATGGCACTGCCAGATGAAGTCTCACTGCTGCAGCACGAGTAGGCTTGTCCTGGCTGCTCAGATGTTGCTAGCTCTTATACCTTATTCCTCTGACAAAGTTAAGCAAAATGCTGACTTCTGTTGTGTGTTACATGTAAGCTCGCTCGGTAATCTTTATAAGTATAGTATATTTTTTATCTTTTTTTAAATTGTGCTTTTATTTATTCTGTTGTCCAGGAGTCTGAGAAAAAGAGTATCAGGGACCGGATCCAAATGGTACAAGACATAGTTATTACAGTGCAAAATGTTTTAGAAGAAATTGCTTGCTTTGGAGAGAGAATAAAAAAGTAAGTTTTCCACTTTTTTTTTTTCTGTGCAGAATGCATAGGTGTTAAAGAGGTTATCTCACTTCAGCAACTGGAATTTATTAATACAAGGCACTTACTAATGTATTGTGATTGTCCATATTGGCTCCTTTGCTGGCTAGATGAATTTTTCGAACACTTTATACACTACTCGTTTCCATGGTTATGATCATGCTGAAATCCAGCAACGGTGGTCGTGCTTGCACACTGTAATTAAAAGTTCCACCCTCGCTGATGACTGGGGTTGTGGGAGTACACATAGGACCACTGGATTTTAGGGTTGTTATAACCATGGAAACGAGAAGTGTAAATAATACAATGGAAAAATAATATAGCAGGCAAATGAGGCAGTATGGACAATCACATTACATTATAAAGTGCCTTGGATTAATTTTCTCCACATGATAAATTTCCGTTTGCCATGAGACAACCCATTTGAGTGTTATGATCAAGTATTTTAGCTAACAATTTGTTAGACTGTGACCTTACCAGCACATATCCCAAATGCATATTCAAATAATCTCCTCTTTAATCTGCTACATTCACTAGACAGTGTAGTGTGAAAGATTTGCATAAATGGAGTCAGGTTATTTGTTAGAGACCTTCTGTAATCTGCGACCTGATTGTCAAAAAAAACTATTTAGATTAACAAAAAAATTGTATTTAAGAATAGACATTCACAGGACTGCCCTGTTCGCACAATGCTTAAGGCCTTTATATTTAATGTGTGCACCAGTGCTTTTGGTCTTCATTGGGCTAATGAAACCCTATGGACATGTCTACTGTACAAGTGCATCTCAATAAATTAGAATATCATTGGAAAGTTAAATTATTTCAGTAATTTAATTTAAAAAAAGTGACTCATATGTTACTGCATATAGAATCATTACACACAGAGTGATCTATTTTAAGTGTTTATTATTTTTTTTAAGTTGATGATGATTATGGCTTACAGCTAATGAAAACCCAAAAGTCAGTATCTCAAAAAATTAGAATATTGTTAAAATAGTTAAATGTTGTAGACTCATGGTGTCACACTCTGATCAGCTAATCAACACAAAACACCTGCATAAGTTTCCTAAGCCTTTAACTGGTCCGTCAGTCTGGTTCAGTAGGCTATACAATCATGGGGAAGACCGCTGACTTAACAGTTGTCTGGAAGACAGTCGTTGGTATGCTCCTGAAGGAGAGTAAGCCACAAAAGGTCATTGCAAAAAGAAGCTGGCTGTATCCAATCATTTTAATGGAGAGTTGAGTGGAAGGAAAAAGTGTGGTAGAAAAAGGTGCACAAGCAACAGGGTTTACCGCAGCCTTGAATGGATTGTCAAGAAAAGGCCATTCAAGAATTTGAGGGAGGTTCAAAAAGAATTGGACTGTGGCTTCAACCACGACAAGCAGACCTACTAAGTCACTCATGACCCAGAGACAACACCAGAAGAGTCTTACCTGGGCTAAGGAGAAAAAGGACTGGACTGTTGCTCAGTGGTCCAAAGTCCAGTTTTCAAATGAAAGCAAATTTTGTGTTTCAGAGGACCCAGAGTCTGGAGGAAAAGTGGAGAGGCACACAATCCAAGTTGCTTGAGGTCCAGTGTGAAGTTTTCAGTCAGTGATGTTTTGGGAAGCCATGTCATCTACTGGTGTTGGTCCACTGTGTTATATCAAGTCCAAAAGCAATGCAGCCATCTACCAAGAAATGTTAGAACAATCCATGCTTCCCTCTGCTGACAAGCTTTATGGAGATGCTGGACCTGGCACCTGCCCACACTGCCGAAAGTACCAATACCTGATTGGCCAACAAACTCGCCTGACCTAAACCCCATTGAGAATCTATGGGGGATTGTCAGGAGTAACATACGCTATCAAAGCAACCTGGGCTTGCAAAACAACTCAGCAGTGCCACAGGCTGATCTCCTCCATGCCACATCACACTGATGCGGTAATTCATACAAAATGAGCTCCGACCAAGTATTGAGTGCATATACAGTACTGTACATGTTTTCAGTAGGCCAGAATTTCTGTGTTAAAAATCATTTTATTAATTGGTGTTATATAACAATCACGTTTTCTGAGATGATGACTCTTGGGTTTTCATTAGCTAGAAGTCATAATCATCAATAGGGAAGAGCGAATCGACTACGGATGAAACATCCGAAGTTGATTCGCATAAAACTGTGTTCCAATACTGTATGGAGCAGGAGCTCCGTATAGTATTAGAATGTATTGGCTCCGATTTAGGGATGAGTGAATTTCATATTTTGAAATTCGTTTTTGGTTCATGTTGTGGTATTTACTGAATTGCGTTATGGATTCCGTTACTACGGACCATAAGGCAATTCCATAATAGAATGCCTTTAGAGGCATTCCGTCATAATGGAAGTCTATGGCCTGCATAACGGATCTGTCCGGTTTCCGTTATGCAGGAGAGGACTCCAGCATAACGGAAACCGGACAGCTCCATTATGCAGGCCATAGACTTCCATTATGACTTCTATTCTATTCATCCCTAGCTCCGATAAGCTCATCCCTAATCCTCAACATAAAAAATATATAAAAGCTTGAAATAGATCACTCTGTGTGTAATGAATCCATGTAATAGCGGAGTTTCACTTTTTGAATTGAATTTGTGAAATAAATTAACTTTTCAATGATATTCTAATTTAATGAAATGCACCTGTATTGGGGGCTTTCCTAGTGAACACGCTAAATGGCCATCATAGATGTGATGGTAACATAGCCTAAGCTTAATAAGTTTTGTTCTGTTTGAGTACTATAGCAGTTTAGGTTGTGGCTTTCTAATACAGAGCTGTAAATCGCCTGTATAGACCTAGTTGTACAGTTGTATTTTATTTTATTTTTTTCTGGATTTCCTTGAACCTATTATATCAGGAGGCAGTTATCCTAGTGTCTACTGCAGTACACAGTAGGCCAGACAAAGTGATATTCTCTGGTCTTGTGTGCAGTGGGTTTGTGTTATTTCATTAGCTGAACATGTTGGAAAAAACACTTATTCTGTGATGTTTCTTTGTCTTACTGCTGCTTTGTCAGTGCATCTTTTTGTTACTGGTTTTAAAGTCATTGAAGGAAAAAATACTTTCCGACCTTTTTAAACTCCCCAGGAGCCTGGCTGAACCCCCTCCTGATTACACCGTGTGTCTCCTGTTCAGCATGCATCACAGGCAGGCAGTTTATTTTCAGTAAAGCCTAGTACCATGGGGCTTAAAATAAGAAAGCCACTGTGAAACAGCAAGTATAGTACAGAACACTTAAATGGTTCTGGGAGGTGGACCAGCCACATGAGCTCTCAAACACCTGCTGTCAGTGTACGTAGCGTGGTGTTTATGGATGGGTCTGTGCATTCATGCAAGAGCATCGGATGGAGGAAATGGCACACACAAAATGGACTTGGTGTTGTGTGTAAAATGTATTCATTTTTAACATTGATTATTTATATAACACAATGACACACAAGGCGGAGGCAGTTGACTGTATATTTCCCATGCCCTGGGTTACAGAACATTTTCATCTCTTTAACCCCGTACATTATTTTGTGTCTACGGTAGTAGAAATACAAATTGTTTCTATGTTAGCTTGTGAACCTCTAGTAATGTATTTATTTTGTTACCCATTGTGCCTGTTTTTGTTTTCTTCTTTCAGTACATTTAATTGGAGCGTCCCGTTTCTCTCTTTACTCGCCTGTTCCATACTTTTGGTTGCAACTGTTATTCTGTATTTTATTCCATTAAGGTACATCATTCTCATCTGGGGTAAGTACATAAAAATGAAATCCGAAAGCTGTATATCGCATGAGCATGAAAATATTGGAGTACCATTGGTAGAATCAATACACAGCAATGGTCCCAGTTATCATAAATTTAACCAGATGAAGCAATGACCCTTACTTGAAAATCCAGGATTCCTGCCTACCTCCATCGCAAAAAGTGGTGGTGCAGTGTTCATTTCTGGTGGGTAAAGGTGTTAGGGCTTAGGATTAGTGTTGAGCGAACTTCTGTTTTAAGTTCGGCGTCTAAAGTTCGGCTTCCGGTTAGCGAAGAATCCCGTTATGGATTCCGAATTCCGTTGGGGTCCGTGGTAGCGGAATCAATAATGGCCGATTATTGATTCCGCTACCACGGACCACAACGGAATTCGGAATCCATATCGGGATTCTTCGCTAACCGGAAGCCGAACTTTAGACGCCGAACTTAAAACAGAAGTTCGCTCAACACTACTTAGGATAGGCCATCAACAACAATCAGGACCCTCACCAATGAGAATTGCAAATATAGTAGTGGTGGTGCTTGTAGTATTGCAGCTTCATTCCGTTCAAGTCAATAGGATGATGCTGTCATAACTTTGTAATGTCAATACCAAGTAGACAACGTGCAGTTAGATGGACTGAGGTAAACATTGAAGAGGCTGCATCACTCACATGAGTGCTGTACCCCCTTCAGATGGCTGATCGTGAGAGGCAGACCCCTTATTTGGTGCGAATGATAGCCAGGGTTGCATATCATGGAAAACCACTTTAACTGGATTTTCCAGTTTTCATATTGATTGTCTAGCCTCAGGATAGGCTGTCAATATAAGATTGGTTGGGGTCGGACAACTCGCTCATAAACGGTTTAGGTGAGGCTCTGGAACTACACCGCCCCATCCATTGTATTGTGGACTGATCTGGTTACTTGTACTAGAGCAGCTCTGCAGCAGCCAGATCCATCCACTGCACAATGGACGGAGCTCAGTAGTTCCGGAGCTACTCCCAAACAGCTGATTGGCAGTGGTGCAAGGTGTTGAACCCCTGTAGATCTGATACTGATGGCTTCTCTTATGAGTAGGCCATCAACATCAAAATATGGGGAAACCATTTTAAGGCATATGTAAATTGTTGTTTTTGGATTCTGATTATGCCACAAAAAGTATGGATTGTGCTTGCAGAGATACAGATAAGAAGTGCTTAGAGCAGTTCTACTGAGAGGGAAAGGTATACAAAATTGTCAAAATTAGTCTACAGATGGGTGTTTCTGTTTTGCCTGAAACCCCAGTCCTGCATTACACACAAAGGTAGCTACCCTGGAAGTCAGTCTGATTTTAGCATAAAGCTAGACGCTGGTGATGAGCTCTTACTCTTACCAGTTACATAAAAGGTTTGATGAGCTTGTAAATTTACCTCAACTGTAAAATGGTGTGGCATGTATTCTATTACCTTTTGGTTCTGTTCTACAGCACAGTTTTGCAGCTAATATGCTAGTGTTTAGTAAGAGACAGGGAACCAATATAAGTCTGATGCGCTAGCAATTGGGTTGGATATCCCTGTGCGAGGTGTTCTATGCATTTTGTACATAGAATGAAGAAAAACTGTAACTATACATGCTAGACATTATGTAGTGCAAATCTTAAACCGCCCTAGTGATAACAGTACACAGACTTCTCTGGCATTATTCATACCATCTGCCTAATGTGCATGTGGTGTGACATGGAGATTTTCACACTAATGTAATGAGGTTCTTAAATTTTGAAGTTAAATACTATGAGATACGACATGAACTTCCGCACAGACTGGATGGCCTTTATGGTTTTGTTTTTTTACTTCCACAGTCTGGAGAAATTAATGTGTGATTAGTTTTAAGTCAGAGGGAAAATAAGGAAAAAAAAGTCAAATAATACCCGGACACCAGGTTTTCACACTCATTCGTAACCTGTGAATTTGCTCACACTGCCGCAGATGATGTGCTGGCATTCATTCTTTTTAAAGTAGGAATAAGCTCAAATGGATTTTTCTTTGCAGGCATCAATAAATTTACAAAGAAGCTTCGGAACCCATATGCCATCGAAAATAATGAGTTTCTAGATTTTCTCTCCAGGGTACCATCTGATGTTCAAAAGGCAAGTTTTCCTTATTTTTGGTTCTGTTCTGATGATCCTGTATGATTGTGGCCTATAAATTTACTAAACTTCTCCTACTAACACACCCAAGTATGATGGTCTTATCTGTAATTTATGGTTAAAATGGATTCGATGATTTGCTGGCCAGAATTCAAGTTGCAAAATTCACATATTTGCTGGAAGTCATTGTTTGCTTTTTTACTAAAAAGTGTTTAGAATGTTCTGCCTGCATTAGGTGAAATGACACAGTATTTTATTGCTTCTGTTTTATCAATCTGTTATGTCTTCCTGACCAGAAGCTCTACTCTTTTTATAGACTTCTATGTAAGTGCCAACTCCAATAGCTGCCTTATCTTGGGGTTGTCAGTAGGGCTGAAACTATTAAATCGAGTAATTCTACACAAAATTCCTCGATGCAAATTTTTTGCATCAAGGATTCGTTTCTGTCATGTGACCACGGAGCGGGAGTGAAGCGCTTGCTATTATTCGCGTAGTCACTCTGACAGATAACGGCAGAACATATAGCTCCAGTGTGCACAGCGCCCGGCACCGTCCTGTACCTGCAGCCGCTCGCCCATGTGTCCTCACAGGTCACGTTACCCAGCATGCACCGCCGCGGCTGCCCTCTTCCCACAGTGCCTGGCGATCACAGATATTCGCCGTGCAGTGGCTGAATAGGCGGAGTCCCAGGCGGGGCTGATGCTGGTTCCCAGTGTGAGGGTAGATCTGCGCTCCGGTCACCATGCAGGAGCTCATCGCTTGTGTGGATCACATTCGCTTCGACCTGGACCTGGCTGTGGAGTAGCAGCTGGGGGCACAACCTCTCCCCTTCCCAGGCATGGACAGCAAGTGATGAGGGGGCCTATGGAGCAGGGTACTCTGCAGCCGGTCCATATCCCCCTCCTTGCGCCTCCTGTGTCAGCCCTGTGTCGCTGATGTCACGGCTCCCAGTGGGGCTGTCACCCAGCGCAGCACTCCATGGTCACTGGGGGGGCAAGCTGATGGCACTGGAGTGGGGGAGAGCTGAAGGCACTGGGGGAACGCAGCTTATGGCACTGGGGTGGCATCTGGTGACACTGGGGGGCAGTTGATGGCACTGGGGGAAGCTGAAGGCACTGGGGGAACGGAGCTGATGGCAAGGGGGGGGAGCTGATGGCACTAGGGGGAATTGATGCACTTAGGCTGATCGCACAGGGGGGAACAAAGGGTTTTGGGGACTGATGGCAGGGGGTCATTCATTTTTTCTTATTAAATTACTTGATTAATCATAAAAAATAATAGATTTCTAAAATAATCGTTTACTGCAGCCCTAGTTGCCAGTGACATATGAGACACTTGTACCTTAGCTGGGGAAACTCAACTGTTGTATGTAAGCTCATGGAGTCTCTTCGGATTTATACTACACCACCACTGTATCATAAATATTATCCCCTAGAAGCATTGCTTTTAGGGGTTATTCGTTTGATAATATGGTATTGATGGGTCTTGATAACATTTTGGGAGGCATACTAAGGGACACAGACAAGTTTGTGGGTGCAGTATCACAGAACTGTCACAATTCTTCTAGCTGGAATTCATCTCATGGGCAGTGAAGACTAGTACCAAATGGTGCTCACTAATATAATAAGCCTTTGCTCTTTATATAAACAAGCTATTTTATACAGTAGTAGAGCTGTCAGCATATTCTCTACTTACGCCAATGTCCTTGCCACTGTGCTCCTGATATGTTATTTTTGCGATTTTCTCAGCCATTGACGAGGGTCTCTGCACTGAATTGCATGCTGGTATATGTAGTGCAGTTTTAATTGCCTTGGCGATTAGTTAGGATGTTTTCCGGATTGGTGACTCAAAGAGCGCCTTGCAGATATCGGACATTGAGCTTTGTTCAGCCTAATTTTCCTTCCAATTATCCAGTAATTTGCTATTTACAGTACTTTTGTGATGCTTCACTTGTTGGATCCGCTAGAGTATCATTTTTTTTTAGCTCTATTTTGCCAGAGGCAAGAATTCCCTTCCATGTTCACAAGTTAGTGTACTGTACCTGTCTGTTTCCATTTAGAAAGCAGGCCCTGTCCAGTCCCAGATGGTAGTCCACCACTTACATTATGTCTTTCTGAGCCGAATGTACCTGTGAATCTGTTAAACCAAGCATACCGAGCACTTTGTCCAATGAATGTGTTATTTTCTTCTGCTTGTCATTCTTATTTATCGGTTTGTAGTACGCTTGTTACATTTCACTAATGTGCATTTTTTTGTTGTTTCCCTCGGGGCTTTTTAATTCACTTGTGTAGCACATTGTAATAGCCATAAGTCAGTAAAAAAGACACCTATTTGCCACTGCTAAAATCTGTTAGAAACCGCTCTGTCTCATTAAAACAAGATCTGCACTTAATATTTGCACATGTAGAAGTAACTCCATTCCGGCTACCAATTAATTCTCAGTGTTTTTATGTTTTGAAAATGATTCATTACCCCGAATGTTCTGTGGATTCACTGAGTATTTCCTTGGGGAGCCATTAACTCACTCTGAAGAAAGCTAGAATTACTTAATAGCAAACGTCATGTCTGTTTACTTTTTTTCAGGTGCAGCATGCCGAGCTCAAACCGAACAGCAACCAAGGTGCCCTAAGGAAGAAGAGAAGCGGCTTGTAACCCAGGAATACATTCTTAAGCTTCTCTTGGTTTATCTGGGTAAAATTCTGCACTAGTCTATGTCACAAGTCTGGGACTTGAATGATACCAAAGGATGGGATCCTAGGGGGCGGGTTTTCCCCCATAATCTTTACAAAACTTGGTTCTAAAACATGCAGGTTTACTGACTGGATTCATTTAAACCTCATCCATGATGAAAAAAGAAGTACATTTTTTGTCTGTTTCTATGTGTCTTCTGGCTCGGAAAGGGAAACAATGGTTTACTATAATGTTAGACAATTCATGACAAAAGGCCCGAAAACACTGTGTGCTTATTTCTCCATGTCTCCCCAAAATATCCATGCTTTCCTGAGTAACTGCCCAGTGTTTTTTTTACGTGATGTAACGTCTCCTTTAGCTGCACAATTATGGTTTCAGCTAACAAAGGTTATTCTTTAAAAAATGAAATGTACAATTTTCAAATATACTTCATGTATCAATTCTTTATAGTTACCAATATCTTTGCTTGCAGTTATTCATAAGGAATCATCATTGTTTACTTGCAATGGATAAAAGTCTGCCTTTTTTCATGGGATGGGCATACAGCTGCATGGCTTGTTACAGTGCCAATATCACCTATATCTACTGTATGACTTTTTGTCAAAATATACAAAAAAATGCTCTTTATTTGCTGAGTGGAATACCTAAAAATAATAATTTGCACCTTACTGCCAAATTGTACATAGTAATATGAAATAGATAATTTATATAATCTATTTTTACATCTTTGCTGAACACTACAAAAATCTAATGAAGAGATTTCAATCACTAGGCCGATGTTCTGCCATGGTTGAACTTTTACTGGCTTTTCTCTTAGAAGGATGCCCAAACATAGAGTCCGAGGCAAAGCCAATCAACGCTGTTTTAGAAATATATTACATTTTAACTTTCATGCCGTTTATATTTTAATGACATTTTATTTGAAGGGTTTATAAGACTTTCAAAGAGAGATTCATTAATTGAGGGTAGTGATGTGCGTGCCAAAAGATTCTGTACTCTTTTTTTGTATGTCCAAAATGTCCAAAAATCTCCTATCCGCTTTGTATTTAGTGTCTGTAAGGTATATTGGTCTCATTAGTTTGGCCAGTATTTTGGGATCTATTAACATACATATTTCAGAATCATTTTTATGTTTGTCATGTATGGGGGAGTTTTGTTATATTTCTATGGTGTTGCACAATTCAGGTACGTTCTATCAGTTAATGTTCTACAAATGTTTGTGATGTCATCTTGCGTGCTAATAATGTATATACCGGTGTGTGTGTGTGTGTATATATATATATTCTAGTTTTACTATGTACATTTATATATAGCAAATTGCGACATTTCAGATTTTATTTTCTATTAAAGTTGAGAAAAACGTAATATTACATTCATATTGATTTACTGGACATTGGCTGCTTGTATAGTTTGTCTAAGTGACAGTTAATCAGTCATGAAATGGGAACCTTTCAATAATTTGTTAAAAAAAAGCTCTTTTAAATGTATAAATTTTTCTGGTTAGGACTGTATTTTTCTAAGAAATAATATTTTTTTTTTGTTGTTGTAAACGTTCTTTGTATGTATGTTTGGATTAATTTGATTAAAATAACAGGAAAAATAAACTTGTATTCCAGCTCAGTTTATTATATAATGGGATCCTTTTTTATCTGGACATGTTGGGATGGTTATGAAAGTTGTTCTGCTGGCCCTTAAAAAAGAGCCTCTGCTTGGTCATCAGGCTTCTATTCTCTTCTATTTTATTCCTGGAGAACTGGTTCATCCCACGAAGTGCAGCCGCTTTCAAGGCCTTCTCTTTCATTGGATACCCCCTTTTCAAGTTAGAGATGTTGCTAACTAATAACCCCCTGATAAAGGCCTTAAACGCATCCCACACCAGTTGGATTTTAACTGATTTATAGTTAAGATCCCAGATGTACACCATCTCCTATTTCATCCAGTCATGATTATCTATTACCGATAGCCAGTAGGGATTTAATCTAAAGGGAGGTGCTACCCCTTCCCTATCATCGGTCATACAAAGTTCAAAGGATACTGGTACATGCTCCGAGAGTGACCTGGCTTCATATTTTATTTGTCTAATATCTCAAATATTTTTCGTTTATTAAAGCCAGGTTGATCCTGGACATGCAGTTTTCAGATTTAGACACACAGGAATAAGCTCTTCTCCCCCATCCTAAAAACCCCAGACATCTATAAAGCCCAACTCCTGACAAAATCTAGCCAAAGGGGATCCCTGATTAGGTACAGGAACATGGGTGTCTCGACCCATGGAAGTCCGGTCTGTCTTGGGATTAATAACACAGTTAAAATCCCCATTTACTAGAGTAAGACAATCTGGCTGTTGCTCCATAAACAAATAATAAACAATTCAATACATAAAAGGGGAGAGGGATATAAATAAAAGCTAGAATACATTGTCTTCCAAGAAGTTTCCCATAAAGAAAAACAAATCTCACCTGCTTATCAATAGAGGATGCCTCAAAGACCAAATCGATCTTTTTATTTTTAATGTGCGGATTTGCTCTGGTAGTTAGGATTAGCGGGTGCAGCACAGAGACAAAGTACAAGTTCTTGGTTCAAAACATCAGTGTTTATTCACATGTGAAAGCAAAACAGAAACGCAAGTTGCTTGGTGATCGTTCACACACTTGAAAAGTTCATATATAAAACAGTCACCTTTTCTCCTGGGTGTTACTTCACACCCTGTTGGAAGTTCTGCTTTGTCAAGTCCACAGGCAGGTGTTAGGCAGCCGGTTCGCCCTCTCAGGGGTCTGAGCCCTCCAGCCCGACTCAAGCTGCGGATCCCAACACAGCCCTCAGATCACAGCACACAGACCTCCTGTGCTCCACTGTCAGACAGAAGTAATCCTCCCCACCTGGCAATGCTGGCTGGTTTTTATGCCTGGCAAAACCCGGCCTGGAACATGGGGAGTAGTCACCCACCCAGCACTTTGACTACTCCCAGTAAGAGCTGTCCCGGATCAGCTATTACAGCCATACTAAGTATTAAGGTGTCAAACAGCAACTGCTGCTGACACATAAAAATCGGCTCTTACTCACCCGAGGCTAGGAACCTCAGTGACACGTACCTGTCATGCACGATGATTCCTTTTACCTTCTTACAATAAACACTGTCACTGTTCTAGAATGGCTGGTGATGGTTGAATGAAATGCCTGCGAGACCCATCCTCTACTAATCAGCACCAGAACCTCATCAGTAAAGTGGGTTTCTAATAAACCGACAACCGCGTGTAAATGTCACTGGACTAAGTCGAACACTGCCTGTCTTTTTAACTTGTCCCTGTACATTCCAGGTTAAAATTCTTACAGACATGTAGTCAGATAATCAAAGAGAAAAAAAATCCTCATAGAAAACACCTCGCAACCCATCCTCAGCCCGTGTTTCGGCCATTATCAAAAAGCAGACCTCTCTACTCGGACCATCCCTCCTCCTCCCCCAGACCCGCCCCCGCCAAAGAACCAAGATGGGCAAAAAAAAAAAAAAGAAAACGGGAAAGTGCGCCAATACTTAAACATTATTTCAGTCAAGCCAGTCAGTGGCAAGGGCCGGAATGCCAAAGTGAGTTGCTCCATTGAAAATTATCCGGAATTTAGCTGGGTACAGAAAGCAGTACTTAATGTCTTTGCCCTGTAAACGTTTTTATCTCTGCAACCTCCGGGAGCCCCAGCATTCTCACGTTGGATCATCTCGACCTATCTTCTAAATCCATTACTTTTTTTTCTTTTTGTAGATAGGATTATAATCCATTCTCAAGGTGGCAATTTCAGATTTTAATACTTTCACTTCGTTCTGTAGGGAGCCAACGGACTTCTCTATGACAGTGACTGTCTCGTATTTATTAGCGACACATCCGGCTGGACTGCCACCAACTGACAAGCAATATCTTGTATCACCTTTCCATTGTTTTTAACCGTGGCTAAGATTTCCTCTAAAGGGGAGGCCTCTACCATGGGAGTAATCATCTGCTGCCTCATCTGGTCTAAGTCCAATTTTTTTTCAAATTTGCATCCTGTTTCACCTTTTTGTCCTGGGATTTCAAAAAGTGGTCAATTTTTACAGGCTCTAGATATCGCTTCTTATTCTTCTTATCTTATTCCTTTTTTTTCCTCTGTTATTTCTTTTTTCTTTTTCTTCCCTTTTCCTTCTTCCTTTTCCCCTTCTCTTCCTCCTCCTTACTTCTTTTTCCTTTTCTTTGTCTTTTTTGCTTTAAGAAATTCTATCCTCCGCCAGTCTCTTCTCAATTCACTTTCCCTTCTCCCTCCTTCCCTGTTCCTACATAAATATCCCATATCAATATATAACAAAAAATACAAGGGAAGAGAAGAACCAGGAGCAAGGGGAAGGAATAAAAAAAAAAAGATCAAAAGGACCCAGAGCGGATAGATCTTAGCACGGCTGCAGAAATCTTGAGAAGGACAGGGAGAGCTCAGGAGGGTCC
The DNA here is from genome assembly GCF_905171765.1 of Bufo bufo. Taxonomy (NCBI): domain Eukaryota; kingdom Metazoa; phylum Chordata; class Amphibia; order Anura; family Bufonidae; genus Bufo; species Bufo bufo. The sequence continues at coordinate 702,644,476 of NC_053389.1, forward strand.
ACAAATTAATTTTCCTAGACTGTAGGAACAGATGTGGACAGGGCGCCAAAAAGAGCGCACAAGCGGTCAGCAGCACAAAGTCAGAACTGCAGCACTACCAGACGCAGCAGGGCAGACAAAGCAGACATTTCACTGGGTCCCCCAGGGCCCCCAGCAAGACTTGACTCTGGCACACAGGGTCGACCCAGGGGAGAGAGCAACACACAGGGTCGACCCAGGGGATATGGCAACAGGACAGTATCCAGCGTGAGCCATGAAGCACTACGTGGGCTGAAGCAGCAGGGGAGAGGACAGCAAAACACTAGTCGTACGGAGTGGAGTAGAGGCAGAGGAGGCAAGCGGAGATGGTAACAGGCCCCCCTCACATCGGTGGTCCAGCAACTAGAGTCTCGGCATCCAGGCGCATGGCGTTCCAGGAGCATTATCTGAGCAGCACCACGATCACAGAGGGTGGGTCGAGCAGAGGAGGAGGGCGCAACATCACGTCTTCACGTCATCTGGTTATATCTGGGTAATAAGGTTAAGAGATCCGAGAATGTTTTATATAGCCAAAGAAATTCTGGGGAAAAGTGGTCCAGGGTATGGGGGGGTTGGAAGTGGTATTTTTTTTTTCTATTGATCTGTTATTTTATATAATGTTTTTTATTTTGTTTTTAAAATGGATGGATTAGAGACTCAGCGCATGGGGAGGGAGGGTATGGTTTGGTTGACTGGGGAGGGAATGGATAAGAAAGAGGGACGAGAGCTAATGATAGTATTGATTAATCATGTATTTGTCTTAATTTTTTTTGTTCCTTAACCACCTCAGCCCCCAGTGCTTAAACACCCTGAAAGACCAGGCCACTTTTTACACTTCTGACCTACACTACTTTCACCGTTTATTGCTCGGTCATGCAACTTACCACCCAAATGAATTTTACCTCCTTTTCTTCTCACTAATAGAGCTTTCATTTGGTGGTATTTCATTGCTGCTGACATTTTTACTTTTTTTGTTATTAATCGAAATTTAACGATTTTTTTGCAAAAAAAATGACATTTTTCACTTTCAGTTGTCAAATTTTGCAGAAAAAACGAGATCCATATATAAATTTTGCTCTAAATTTATTGTTCTACATGTCTTTGATAAAAAAAAAATGTTTGGGTAAAAAAAAAATGGTTTGGGTAAAAGTTATAGCGTTTACAAACTATGGTACAAAAATGTGAATTTCCGCTTTTTGAAGCAGCTCTGACTTTCTGAGCACCTGTCATGTTTCCTGAGGTTCTACAATGCCCAGACAGTACAAACACCCCACAAATGACCCCATTTCGGAAAGTATACACCCTAAGGTATTCGCTGATGGGCATAGTGAGTTCATAGAACTTTTTATTTTTTGTCACAAGTTATCGGAAAATGATGATTTATTTTTTATTTTTATTTTTTCTTACAAAGTCTCATATTCCACTAACTTGTGACAAAAAATAAAAAGTTCTATGAACTCACTATGCCCATCACGAAATACCTTGGGGTCTCTTCTTTCCAAAATGGGGTCACTTGTGGGGTAGTTATACTGCCCTGGCATTCTAGGGGCCCAAATGTGTGGTAAGGAGTTTGAAATCAAATTCTGTAAAAAATGACGAGTGAAATCCGAAAGGTGCTCTTTGGAATATGGGCCCCTTTGCCCACCTAGGCTGCAAAAAAGTGTCACACATCTGGTATCTCTGTATTCAGGAGAAGTTGAGGAATGTGTTTTGGGGTGTCTTTTTACATATACCCATGCTGGGTGAGATAAATATCTTGGTCAAATGCCAACTTTGTATAAAAAAATGGGAAAAGTTGTCTTTTGCCAAGATATTTCTCTCACCCAGCATGGGTATATGTAAAATGACACCCCAAAACACATTCCCCACCTTCTCCTGAGTACGGAGATACCAGATGTGTGACACTTTTTTGCAGCCTAGGTGGGCAAAGGGGCCCATATTCCAAAGAGCACCTTTCACAGGTCATTTTTTACAGAATTTGATTTCAAACTCCTTACCACACATTTGGGCCCCTAGAATGCCAGGGCAGTATAACTACCCCACAAGTGACCCCATTTTGGAAAGAAGAGACCCCAAGGTATTCGCTGATGGGCATAGTGAGTTCCTAGAATTTTTTATTTTTTGTCACAAGTTAGTGGAAAATTATGATTTTTTATTTTTTTATTTTTTTCATACAAAGTCTCATATTCCACTAACTTGTGACAAAAAATAAAAACTTCCATGAACTCACTATGCCCATCAGCGAATACCTTGGGGTCTCTTCTTTCCAAAATGGGGTCACTTGTGGGGTAGTTATACTGCCCTGGCATTCTAGGGGCCCAAATGTGTGGTAAGGAGTTTGAAATCAAATTCTGTAAAAAATGACCTGTGAAATCCGAAAGGTGCTCTTTGGAATATGGGCCCCTTTGCCCACCTAGGCTGCAAAAAAGTGTCACTGATGGGCATAGTGAGTTCATGGAAGTTTTTATTTTTTGTCACAAGTTAGTGGAATATGAGATCATTTTCCACTAACTTGTGACAAAAAATAAAAAATTCTAGGAACTCGCCATGCCCCTCACGGAATACCTTGGGGTGTCTTCTTTCCAAAATGGGGTCACTTGTGGGGTAGTTATACTGCCCTGGCATTTTCCAGGGGCCCTAATGTGTGGTAAGTAGGTTAATGACCTGTGAAATCCGAAAGGTGCTCTTTGGAATGTGGGCCCCTTTGCCCACCTAGGCTGCAAAAAAGTGTCACACATCTGGTATCTCCGTACTCAGGAAAAGGTGGGGAATGTGTTTTGGGGTGTCATTTTACATATACCCATGCTGGGTGAGAGAAATATCTTGGCAAAAGACAACTTTTCCCATTTTTTTATACAAAGTTGGCATTTGACCAAGATATTTATCTCACCCAGCATGGGTATATGTAAAAAGACACCCCAAAACACATTCCTCAACTTCTCCTGAATACAGAGATACCAGATGTGTGACACTTTTTTGCAGCCTAGGTGGGCAAAGGTGCCCAAATTCATTTTAGGAGGGCAATTTTATACATTTGGATACCAGACTTCTTCTCACGCTTTGGGGCCCCTAAAATGCCAGGCAGTATAAATACCCCACATGTGACCCCATTTTGGAAAGAAGACACCCCAAGGTATTCAATGAGGGGCATGGCGAGTTCATTGAAAAAAAAAAATTTTGCCACAAGTTAGCGGAAATTGATTTTTTTGATTTTGTTCTCACAAAGTCTCCCTTTCCGCTAACTTGGGACAAAAATTTCAATCTTTCATGGACTCAATATGCCCCTCAGCGAATACCTTGGGGTGTCTTCTTTCCAAAATGGTGTTCTTTGTGGGGTGTTTGTACTGCCCTGGCATTTGAGGGTCTCCGCAATCATTACATGTATGCCCAGCATTAGGAGTTTCTGCTATTCTCCTTATATTGAGCATACGGGTAATGAGATTTTTTTTTTTTCCGTTCAGCCTCTGGGCTGAAAGAAAAAAATGAACGGCACAGATTTCTTCATTCGCATCGATCAATGTGGATGAAAAAATCTCTGCCAAAAAAAGAAAAAGGAGGGGAAAGGCGTCTGCCAGGACATAGGAGCTCCGCCCAACATCCATACCCACTTCAGCTCGTATGCCCTGGCAAACCAGATTTCTCCATTCACATCAATCGATGTGGATGAATAAATCATTGCCGGGATTTTTTTTTTTATATATATACAAAGTGTTTGCCAAAGTATATGAACACCGCCACCTCCTCAGCTCATATGCCTCGGCAAACATATCTTTTACTGCAGAGGAGAAATCTCGTCTTGCAGCGCCGCATACACCGACTTGCGTGTAATCTGACAGCAGCGCAATGCTTCTGTCCGAATGCACATCAGTGCTGCAGCTGGTCGATCGGTTGGTCCACCTGGAAGGTAAAAAAAACAAAACAAAAAAGAAAAAACCAGGCCGCAAAGCAATAACTTTATTAACTTTAGAACAGAACATATTAACTTTTTTTTAACATTTTTACTTACCGGTAATTTTTTTTTTGTTTAGTTTTTTTTACCTTTATAGAACAAACCTCTCCTTCCCCATAGGACAATGTGCAAAGCGCAAATCGCCCAAAGATGTGGCGAAGTACGTTATGCACTTTATCCCAGGTGAAAGGAGAGGTTTGCAGCAGCTGAGAGTAAAAGGGCCCTAATAGCCCTGTGTGCCTGTCCTGTGAGATGCAATCCCTATGCTAGGTGTACCTGTGTGTGGTACTTCCGGAAACACTCACCAAAGCATAGGGCAGGGTGGTCAGGACAGTCAGGACAGAAATGGCGGGTGTCACGCCTTATTCCACTCCTGCTACAGACACGACATCTTTTTCGGGGTGACGGTTGGGTTGAGGTACCAGGAATGACACTGGGGAAATGTCGCTCGTGTAGACGGCTAACTACACTGGTGGATGGGGCCACGGAACCTCCTGGGTAAAGGAGGTTCTCGATGATCTCTTCCTGGAATTTGAGGAAAGATCGTGTTCTCCCAGCCTTACTGTAGAGAACAAAACTATTGTACAGCGCCAATTGAATTAAATATACAGACACCTTCTTATACCAGCGTCTGGTTCTGCGGGAAACTAAATACGGAGACAACATCTGGTCATTAAAGTCCACCCCTCCCATGAGCGCATTATAGTCGTGGACACAGAGGGGCTTTTCAATGACACGGGTTGCTCGCCCAATTTGGATTGTCGTGTCTGCGTGAATGGAGGAGAGCATGTAAACGTCACGCTTGTCTCTCCATTTCACCGCGAGCAGTTCTTCGTTACACAAGGCAGCCCTCTCCCCCCTTGCAAGACGGGTGGTTACAAGCCGTTGGGGGAAGCCCACGCGACTAGTTCGCGCGGTGCCACAGGCGCAAATCCGTTCTAGAAACAAATGCCTAAAGAGGGCCACACTTGTGTAAAAATTGTCCACATAAAGATGGTACCCCTTGCCGAATAAGGGTGACACCAAGTCCCAGACTGTCTTCCCACTGCTCCCCAGGTAGTCAGGGCAACCGACCGGCTCCAGGGTCTGATCTTTTCCCTCATAGATCCGAAATTTGTGGGTATAGCCTGTGGCCCTTTCACAGAGGATGGCCTCCAAATCGTGCCCTGGACATAGCAGCAGAGAACATGGGCATGTGATGAATCGGGTGCGTGGACCAATATGACCGCAATTCATGCTTTTTTGTCAGGCCCATGTTGAGGAGAAGGCCCAAAAAAATTTTAAGTTCGGAAACTTGGACTGGTTTCCACCGGAAAGGCTGGGCATAAAAGCTTCCCGGGTTGGCGGATATAAATTGTGTGGCATACCGGTTTGTCTCTGCCACGACTAAGTCCAAGAGCTCCGCAGTCAAGAACAGCTCAAAAAATCCCAGGGCCGAACCGATTTGAGCTGTCTCAACCCAAACTCCAGACTGGGCGGTGAAAGGGGGAACTACAGGTGCGGCTGAAGTTGGTGACTGCCAATCAGGGTTTGCCAGCACCTCAGGGATTCTAGGGGCTCTACGGGCCTGTCTGTGCGGTGGCTGCGACGGGGTAACTAGTGCACGTGCCACCGTACCAGCTTCAACTGCCCTTCTGGTGCTCGCCACGTCACCATGTTGTACGGCAGTGCTGGTACTAGGTCCAGGGAGGGCTGCGCTGCTGGTGTATGCCTCACCACGTGATCCGGCAGCGACAGCCCCACTCTGCTGCTCTTGAAGCGGATCCTGCATAACCTGTGGTCTAGCGACACAGGGCCGGGTACGCCTGGTGCTGCCAGGGACCTCAACCTCCTCGTCCGAACTTTGGGTCAGAGAGCCACTGCTTTCTACAGGTTCATATTCTGACCCGCTAGATTCGTCAGATGAGGGTTCCCACTCCTCATCCGACTGGGTCAGAATCCTGTAGGCCTCTTCAGAAGAATACCCCCTGTTTGACATTTGGACTACTAAATTTAGGGGTATTCCCTGAGACTACCCAAGAAAAAAAGCAAGCCTGTCTTACAAAGGGGAGGCTAGCGAAGTACCGGAGGCCGCTGCGGTTGATAAAAAATATCAAAACTGATTTTTTTTATCGCCGCAGTGCGTGTAAAATGAATGTGCAGTGATCAAAAAATATATATTTTTTGTCACTGCGGTGGGGCGGGCGTGGGTGAACGCACGTGTGGGCGACCGATCAGGCCTGATCGGGCAAACACTGCGTTTTGGGTGGAGGGCGAACTAAAGTGACACTAATACTATTATAGATCTGACCGTGATCAGTTTTGATCACTTACAGATACTATAAAAGTACAAATGCTGATTAGCGATACGCTATTCAGCGAATAAAAGTGACTGCGGTGGGGTGGGCGCTAACTGACGCTAACTACCTAACCAAGGGGCCTAAACTATCCCTAAAACCTAACAGCCAATACCAGTGAAAAAAAAAAAGTGACAGTTTACACTGATCACTTTTTTTCCTTTCACTAGTGATTGACAGGGGCGATCAAAGGGTTAATTGGGGTGCAGGGGGGTGATCTGGGGCTAAGGTGTAGTGTTTGGTGTACTCACAGTTCAGTCTGCTCCTGTGCTGGATCCAACCGACGAAAAGGACCAGCACAGGAGCAGACAAGCCATATAACAGATCATATTTACTAATATGATCTGTTATATGACTTTTGATTGGATTTTTTGAAAATCGCCAGCCTGCCAGCCAATGATCGTTGCTGGCAGGCTGGTGACGAACTTGTTCTTTGAATTTTGCCGGCCCGCGATGCGCATGCGCGGGCCGGCTTTGAGCGAAGTCTCGCGAGATGACGCGTATATGCGTGATTGTGCGCAGCGCTGCCACCTCCGGAACGCGAATCTGCGTACAGCGGTCCGGAGGTGGTTAAATAAAAATTTTATAATAAAAAAAAAATTGTTCTGCTGGCGAATGTAACCCCTTAAGAAAGTGAGTGGCGAACTACACTCTAGTGTGAGGTGGTGGTTAACTTTGTTTGGTTCTACTCTTATACCATTGTTAAAAAATGATGTATACATATGGTGTACACCATACAAATGGTATGCGTGTGAAATGACATAGGTGTCTACCAAAAAATAATAAGACTATGTACAAGAGGCATTATTGTGGGGGAAAAAAAAATTCTCAGCTTTTATTTACATTTGAGCAAAAAATTCAAGATGTTCCGCACTGTGGAAAATCTCTGAAGATGTAGTCAGAAGCCAAAAGTGACATTTGTGCTGGCCAGGAGGATAGTTAGAGAGGTGAAAAAGAATCCAAGAATCACCACCAAGGCCATCCTGGTGAATCTGGGCTCTGCTGGTGGCAATTTCTCAAGGCAGACAATCCAACGGACACTGCACAATGGAGACCAAGGAAGACGCCACTTCTCTACATAAGGCACACAAAAGCTCACTTGGCCTTTGCAAAAGCTCATCTGGACAAAGACTACTTCTGGTCTTCTGTGTAATGGTCAGATGAAACAAAAATTGAATTGTTTGGTCACAATGATGTTTCCTTCATTTGGCGTAAAAAAGGAGAAGCCTTCAACCCAAAACACCATCCCTACTGTCAAACATGGTGGTGGGAACCTAATGCTTTGGGGGTGTTTTTCAGCCAATGGACCAGGGAACCTAATCACCGTAAACGGCTCCATGAAAAAAGAGCAATACATGAGGATTCTCAACGACAACATCAGGCAGTCTGCAGAGAAACTTGGCCTTGGGACATTTCAGCATGACAATGACTTAAAACACACAGCAAAAGTGGTAAAGAAATGGTTAGCAGACAACAACATTAACGTTTTGGAGTGGCCCAGCCAGAGTCCAGACTTGAATCCAATTGAGAACCTGTGGAGGGAGCTAAAGATCAGAGTGATGGCAAGAAGACCCTCCAACCTGAAATATTTAGAGCTCATTAGTAAAGATGAATGGGCAAAAATACCTGTGGAGACATGCAAAAAGCTGGTCTGCAATTATAGGAAGCGTTTGATTGCTGTAATAGCTTATAAAGGCTTTTCTATTGATTGCTGAGAAGAGTATGAATAATTTTGGACTGGACACTTTTTGCTCAATGTAAATAATAGCTGAGAAATGTTTTTTTTCCCACAATAATGCCTCTTGTACATTTTCTTATCATCTTTTGGGAGACACCCAAACTGCCCCCTGGAACAATGCCAGAAGATGCCAGTAGCACAAAGGTTAAGAAATGACAAGCTCAGATTCTTGTCTACAAATGCCCGCAGTTTAGGGAATAAGATCAATGAACTTGAGGCTATAATGGCATCTGAGAATATAGATTTAGTGGCTGTTACTGAGACGTGGTTCAATGGGAGTAATGACTGGGATATAACAATACCAGGGTTCTCTCTATATAGGAAAGACAGAGAAGGCAAGAAGGGGGAGGGGTGGCCCTGTATGTGAAAGATAGCATAAAATCTAATTTGATACAAGTTAGCGAGAACAATTTAGAGTCAGTTTGGGTTACCTTGCAGCTTGATAATCATAAGGTAACTCTTGTAGGTGTGATATATAGACCACCTAGCCAAGTCAAAGAATTAGATGATCTACTAGTTGAGGAAATAGCTAAAATGACATTGAAAGGGGAAGTTATCATTATGGGAGACTTTAATCTTCCTGATGTAAACTGGAAAACCAAAATAGCTAGTTCTGCCAGGAGTACAGATATTCTAAATTCCCTACTGGGATTACCTCTACAGCAAGTAGTTGAGGAGCCAACCCGGAAGGAGGCCATTTTAGATTTAGTATTCACAAATGGGAATTTGGTATCTGATATTACTGTAGGGGAAAGCTTGGGATCTAGTGATCACCAGTCAGTGTGGTTTACTATAAGTACAGTGACTGAGTCACACCAGACAAAAACAAAATTTTTAGGTTTTAGAAAAACTGACTTTTCTAAAATTAGATAAGAGGTATATGAGTCCCTATCAGATTGGAACAGTTTCAATGGAGTCCAGGAGAAATGGGACTACTTAAAAGTGGCACTATTGAAGGCAACAGAAAATTGCATTAGGCTTGTCAGTAAAAGCAAAAAAAGGAAGAGACCACTGTGGCACAGAAGTGGCCAAAATCATTAAAAACAAAAATATAGCATTTAGTAATTATAAAAATAAAAAAAAACGAGGATGACAGGCAAATTTATAAGATTAGGCAGAGAGAAGCCAAACAAGTTATAAGAGCTTCTAAAGCACAGGCAGAAAGAAATTAGCTCAGTCAGTGAAAAAAGGCGATAAGACATTCTTCAGATACATAAATGAAAAAAGGAAACTAAAACAAGGAATTACCAAATTAAAAACAAAAGAAGGAAGGTATATGGAAGAAGATAAAGAACTAGCTGACTGCCTCAATGAATACTTTTGTTCAGTTTTTACAAAGGAAAATGAAGGGAAAGGACCTCAGTTAGGAAAGAAGACTAATGAATCTTTTGATGCATGTGTCTTTACAGAGGAAGAGGTTCTAAGTCAGTTGTCTAAAATTAATACAAATAAGTCACAGGGGCCTGATGGGATACACCCAAAGCTATTAAAAGAGCTCAGCGGTGAACTAGCAAAACCATTAACAGATGTATTTATCCAATCACTGGCAACAGGAGTCGTCCCAGAAGATTGGTAATTAGCAAATGTGCCCATTCACAAGAAAGGTAGTAGGGAGAAATCGGGCAACTATAGGCCAGTAAGCCTGACATCAATAGTGGGGAAATTAATGGAAACCATACTTAAGGAGAGGATTGTGGAACATCTAAAATCCCATGGATTGAAAGATAAAAACAGCATGGGTTTACTTCAGGGAGATCATGTCACAAGCTAATCTTATTGATTTCTTTGATTGGGTGACTAAAATAATAGATGGCGGTGGTGCAGTAGACATCGCTTATGTAGACTTTAGTAAGGCTTTTGATACTGTCCCACATAGAAGGCTTATCAATAAATTGCAGTCTTTGTGCGTGGACTCCCATATTGTTGAATGGATTAGGCAGTGGCTGAGGGACAGACAACAGAGGGTTGTAGTCAATGGAGTGATATTCAGACCATGGTCTTGTTACCAGTGGGGTACCTCAGGGATCTGTTCTGGGACCCATATTGTTTAATATCTTTATCAGCGAAATTGCAGAAGGCCTCGATGGTAAGGTGTGTCTTTTTGCTGATGACACAAAGATTTGTAGCAGGGTTGATGTTCCTGGAGGGATACACCAAATGGAAAAGGATTTAGGAAAACTAGAGGAATGGTCAAAAATCTGGCAACTAAAATTGAATGTTGATAAGTGCAAGATAATGCACCTGGGGCGTAAAAACCCAAGAGCAGAATATAAAATCAGTGATACAGTCCTAACCTCAGTATCTGATCAAAGGGATTTAGGGGTCATTATTTCAGAAGACTTAAAGGTAGGCAGACAATGTCATAGAGCAGCAGGAAATGCTAGCAGAATGCTTGGGTGTATAGGGAGAGGCATTACTAGTAGAAAGAGGGAGGTGCTCATGCCGCTCTACAGAGCACTAGTGAGACCTTATTTGGAGTATTGTGCTCAGTACTGGATACCATATCTCCAGAAGGATATTGATACTGTGGAGAGAGTTCAGAGAAGAGCTACTAAATTAGTACATGGATTGCAGGACAAAACTTACCAGGAAAGATTAAAGGACCTTAACATGTATAGCTTGGAAGAAAGACGAGACAGAGGGGATATTATAGAAACTTTTAAATACATAAAGGGAATCAACAAGGTAAAAGAGGAGAGAATATTTAAAAGAAGAAAAACTGCTACAAGAGGACAGTTTTAAATTAGAGGGACAAAGGTTTAAAAGTAATATCAGGAAGTATTACTTTACTGAGAGAGTAGTGGATGCATGGAATAGCCTTCCTGCAGAAGTGGTAGCTGCAAATACAGTGAAGGAGTTTAAGCATGCATGGGATAGGCATAAGGCCATCCTTTATATAAGATAGAGCCAGGGGCTATTCATAGTATTCAGTAAATTAGGCAGACTAGATGGGCCAAATGGTTCTTATCTGCCGACACATTCTATGTTTCTACCCATGTCATTTCCCGTCAAAAAATTAATTGTTGGTTGAATAAAAGTAACTAAGTCAAAATTTGCCTGAGGTATGAATAATTATGGGCAGCACTGTGTGTGTATATGTATATCAGCACTGTGTGTGTGTGTGTATATATATGTGTGTGTGTGTGTGTGTGTGTGTGTGTGTATGTGTATATATATATATAATATATATATATATATATATATATATATATATATATACACATATACACTGCTCAAAAAAATAAAGGGAACACTTAAACAACACAATGTAACTCCAAGTCATTCACACTTCTGTGAAATCAAACTGTCCACTTAGGAAGCAACACTGAGTGACAATCAATTTCACATGCTGTTGTGCAAATGGGATAGACAACAGGTGGAAATTATAGGCAATTAGCAAGACACCCCCAATAAAGGAGTGGTTCTGCAGGTGGTGACCACAGACCACTTCTCAGTTCCTATGCTTCCTGGCTGATGTTTTGGTCACTTTTGAATGCTGGCGGTGTATTCACTCTAGTGGTAGCATGAGACGGAGTCTACAACCCACACAAGTGGCTCAGGTAGTGCAGCTTATCCAGGATGGCACATCAATGCGAGCTGTGGCAAGAAGGTTTGTTGTGTCTGTCAGCGTAGTGTCCAGAGCATGGAGGCGCTACCAGGAGACAGGCCAGTACATCAGGAGACGTGGAGGAGGCCGTAGGAGGGCAACAACCCAGCAGCAGGACCGCTACCTCCGCCTTTGTGCAAGGAGGAACAGGAGGAGCACTGCCAGAGCCCTGCAAAATGACCTCCAGCAGGCCACAAATGTGCATGTGTCTGCTCAAACAGTCAGAAACAGACTCCATGAGGGTGATATAAGGGCCCGACGTCCACAGGTGAGGGTTGTGCTTACAGCCCAACACCGTGCAGGACATTTGGCATTTGCCAGAAAACACCAAGATTGGCAAATTCGCCACTGGCGCCCTGTGCTCTTCACAGATGAAAGCAGGTTCACACTGAGCACATGGAGAACGTTCTGCTGCCTGCAACATCCTCCAGCATGACCGGTTTGGCATTGGGTCAGTAATGGTGTGGGGTGGCATTTCTTTGGAGGGCCGCACAGCCCTCCATGTGCTCGCCAGAGGTAGCCTGACTGCCATTAGGTACCGAGATGAGATCCTCAGACCCCTTGTGAGACCATATGCTGGTGCGGTTGGCCCTGGGTTCCTCCTAATGCAAGACAATGCTAGACCTCATGTGGCTGAAGTGTGTCAGCAGTTCCTGCAAGACAAAGGCATTGATGCTATGGACTGGCCCGCCCGTTCCCCAGACCTGAATCCAATTGAGCACATCTGGGACATCATGTCTCGCTCTATCCACCAACGTCACGTTGCACCACAGACTGTCCAGGAGTTGGCAGATGCTTTAGTCCAGGTCTGGGAGGAGATCCCTCAGGAGACCGTCCGCCACCTCATCAGGAGCATGCACAGGCGTTGCAGGGAGGTCATACAGGCACGTGGAGGCCACACACACTACTGAGCCTCATTTTGACTTGTTTTATGGACATTACATCAAAGTTGTATCAGCCTGTAGTGTGTTTTTCCACTTTAATTTTGAGTGACTCCAAATCCAGACCTCCATGGGTTGAAAAATTTGTGTGATTTTGTTGTCAGCACATTCAACTATGTAAAGAACAAAGTATTTCAGAAGAATATTTAATTAATTCAGATCTAGGATGTGTTATTTTTGTGTTCCCTTTTATTTTTTTGAGCAGTGTGTGTGTGTGTGTGTGTGTATATATATATATATATATATATATATATATATATATATATATGTATATGTAATTGTTTTATTATTGTAGCGCCATTCATTCCATAGCGCTGTACATATGAAAAGGGGTATACATACATAATACAGACAATTGCACTAAGCATGAACAAGACGAGTTACAAACTGGTACAGAAGGAGAGAGGGCTTACAATCTACATGGTATGGGAGAAGGACACCGTAGGAGAGGGTAAAGTTGATCATGGCGGTATAGAGGCAGCAGGGTCACTGGTTGTAGGCTTGTCTGAAGAGGTGGGTTTTTAGGTTTCTTTTAAAGGATTCCACTGTAGGTGAGAGTCTGATATGTTGGGGTAGCGAGTTCCAGAGTGTGGGGGATGCACGGGAGAAATCTTGGAGGCGATTTTGGGGAGAGGAGAGATGGAGGTCTTGTGAGGATCGGAGATTGCGTGTGGGGATGTTTCGGGAAAGTGGCTCAGAGATGTAGGGAGGGAAAAGGTTATGGACAGCCTTGTATGTATTAGTATGTTAGTATTTTGAACTGAATTCGCTGGGCAATGGGGAGCCAGTGAAGGGATTGGCAGAGGGGAGAGGCAGAGGAGTAAAAGGGTTAGAGGTGGATTAGTCGGGCAGCAGAGTTGAGGATAGATTGAAGGGGTGCGAGAGTGCTAAATGGAAGGCCACAGAAGAGGATGTTGCAGTAGTCTAGGCGGGAGATGATGAGGGCATGTACAAACATTTTTGCTGACTCAAAGTTGAGGGAAGCTCTGATGCGGGAGATGTTTTTGAGTTGGAGGTGGCAGGTGGTGGAAAGGAAAGAAAAGGCAGAATTCAAGGTCACTCCAAGGCAGCAGGCTTGGTTGACCGGGAGAGTGTGCAGCCATTGATCGGGATAGATAGGTCTGTTGGGGGGTTGAGCAAGATAGGGGAAAGATGATAAATTCTGTTTTATCCTTGTTAAGTTTTAGAACGCGAGAGGAGAAGGAGGATATGAAAGATAGACATTGTGGGATTCTGGATAGTAAGCTGGTGATGTCTGGATCAGAGAGGTAGAATTGTGTGTCGTCAGCATAAAAGTGATACTGAAAGCCATGGGACTCTGAGCTGTCCCAGGCCGAAAGTGTAGATAGAGAAGACCAGGGGTCCTAGGACAGAGCCTTGCAGGACACCAACAGAGAGAGAATGAGACGAGGAGGTGGTGTCAGAGTGGGAGACTCTAAATGTCCGCTCTGTGAGGTATGATGTGATCCAGGAGAGGGCCAGGTCAGTGATGCCAAGAGATGAGAGTTTGTAACAGAAGGGAGTGGTCGACAGTGTCAAAGGCAGAGGACAGGTCAAGGAGGGAGGACAGAGTGATGTTTTTTGGTTTTGGCTGTTAGGTCATTAGTGACTTTGGTGAGGGCAGTCTCAGTTGAGTGGTGGGGTCGGAAGTCAGATTGTAGGCAGTCAAAGAGGGAGCAGGAGGAAAGATAAGAGGACAGTTCAGAATGGACATGTTGCTCAAATAGCTTTGAGGCATATGGAAGAAGTGATATGGGACGACAACTGGACAAAGAAAATGGGTCAAGTGAAGGCTTTTTGAGGATGAGTGTAATGGTAGCATGTTTAAAACCAGAGGGGAAGACACCAGCAGTTAGTGATAGGTTGAAGAGATGAGTTAGGGCTGGGATAAACACTCTGTTGAAATGTCAGGTTTCTGTGATGTACCGGTAAATAATGAGACAAAGATAAATAATTTCAGAACTTTTTCCACCTTTAATGTGACCTATAAACTGTACAACTCAATTGAAAAACAAACTGAAATCTTTTAGGTAGAGAGAAGAAAAAATATAAAAATAAAATAATATGGTTGCGTAAGTGTGCACTCCCTTAAACTAATACTTTGTTGAAGCACCTTTTGATTTTATTACAGCACTCAGTCTTTTTGGGTATGAGTCTATCAGCATGGCACATTTTGACTTGGCAAGATTTGCCCACTCTTTGCAAAAACACTCCGAATCTGTCAGATTGCGAGGTCATCTCCTGTGCACAGCCCTCTTCAGATCACCACAGATTTTCAATCAGATTAAGGTCTGGGCTCTGGCTGGGCCATTCCAAAACTTTAATCTTTTTCTGGTGAAGCCATTCCTTTGTTGATTTGGATGTATGCTTTGGGTCGTTGTCATGCAGAAAGATGAAGTTCCTCTTCATGTTCAGCTTTCTAGCAGAAGCCTGAAGGTTTTGTGCCAATATTGACTGGTATTTGGAACTGTTCATAATTCCCTCTAGCTTAACTAAGGCCCCAGTTCCAGCTGAAGAAAACAGCCCCAAAGCATGATGCTGCCACCACCATGCTTCACTGTGGGTATGATGTTCTTTTGGTGATGTGCAGTGTTGTTTTTGTGCCAAACGTATCTTTTGGAATTATGGCCAAAAAGTTCAACATTGGTTTCATCAGACCATAACACCTTTTCCCACATGCTTTTGTGAGACTTCAGATATGTTTTTGCAAAATGTAGCCTGGCTTGGATGTTTTTCTTCGTAAGAAAAGGCTTTCGTCTTGCCACTCTACCCCATAGCCCAGACATATCAAGAATACGGGAAATTGTTGTCGCATGTACCACACAGTCAGTACTTGCCAGATATTCCTGCAGCTCCTTTAATTTTGCTGTAGGCCTCTTGGTAGCCTCCCAGATCAGTTTTCTTCTCGTCTTTTCATCAATTTTGGAGGGACGTCCAGTTCTTGGTAATGTCACTGTTGTGCCATATTTTCTCCACTTGATGATGACTATCTTCACTGTGTTCCATGGTATATGTAATGCCTTGGAAATTCTTTTGTACCCTTCTCCTGACTGATGCCTTTTAACAATGAGATCCCTCTGATGCTTTGGAAGCTCTCTGTGGACCATTGCTTTTGCTGTGGGATGTGACTAAGAAAATTTCAAGAAAGACCAACTAGAGCAGCTGAACTTTATTTGGGGTTAATCAGAGGCACTTTAAATGATGGCAGGTGTATGCTGACTCCTATTTAACAGGATTTTGAATGTGATTGCTTAATTCTGAACACCGCTACATCCCCAGTTATAAGAGGGTGTGCACACTTATGCAACCACATTATTTATTTATTTATTTATTTTCTTCCCTCCACCTAAAAGATTTCAGTTTGTTTTCACATTAAAGGTAGAAAAAGATCTGAAATGATTTATCTTTATCTCATTTGTTACAGTACAGCACCTGACATTTTAACAGGGGTGTGTAGACTTTTTTATATCCACTGTGTGTGTGTGTATATATATATATATATATATATATATATATATATATGTGGCGAAACCAACCTCGCCACTGGGTTTTAGAGAGGACTGGCTGCTGGCGTCTTGCCCCTGGATTATGGGCCATATACTAACTTTTAAACCCCTGAACCTATTCAAGTGAATTTTGGATAGGTTTGTCCCAAAGTTATACTGTTTAAATTGGTGTTAGATATATGTATGGCCAATGTAAACTCACAAAGTTGTAACAATTTATAATAAGTGTAACTTGTCAGCTTGGGAGGAAAATGCTGGGTGTGTTTCTATTGTGCCATTGTCCCATTGTGTGTTTAAATGGTGATGTCTGTTCTGTTGTCCTCACATGTGTATTGGCGATCTCCCTTTGTCCTCAGAGATA
Organism: Bufo bufo; assembly: GCF_905171765.1. Classification (NCBI taxonomy): domain Eukaryota; kingdom Metazoa; phylum Chordata; class Amphibia; order Anura; family Bufonidae; genus Bufo; species Bufo bufo. Next base: position 702,660,932 of record NC_053389.1, read on the forward strand.
ATTGGATTGCTCCTCAGGTTGTCTCCGGGACAGAGAGGAGGAGACCATGATGCATTGTGGGGATATGTTGTATCTGTCCTATGTCACAGTCTTCATTCTGGTCCTCTGGGGGCGTGAACGATTGGTTGCTGTAGTTACATTGTATGTGTTGTAAATTACTGATTGGTTGTATTTCAAACCCCTGTGGGCAGTACTATGTTTGTGGTTTATGAATAAAAGAGGCTGTACTTGAAGTACAGTCAGACCACTGCTTGACCCTCAACACGGAGCCTTGTCTCGTTATTGGGGGGATCCGCTGTATGCTGCTAGAGATTGATTGCCAGGAGTGTAAGCTGATTCCTGTTCGTCTGCTAGCAGCTATTCGTGAGGTTCCAGTTTGGAGTGCTATTTTGTATCCAGTTCGGTCGTTTGGTGTTCTGCAGTAGCTGTGCCTGTCTCTCAGAAAGGGGCACATCGCCTAAACGGATTTTAACCCCTTGTCTGCTGAAACGTGCCGTTACATTGGTGGCAAGCAGCGGGATCGTTCCTACAGCCAGAAGGACAGCTACAGGAGACACCATTTTTGTGGATTCTACAATTTAAGGACAACGCATGTCCCAGTACAGCGTCCCTGACAGCAGCAGGATGGAACCAGCAGTGTTATACGAGGAGGAGGACCTGGATGGCCGGGATGCATTAAGGAAAGGCATCTGGTACCAGGCCCTGGATAATCTACAATACCAGTGGGGTGAGTGTCTCCCCAGTGAAGAGCAGCGGTTGCAGAAGCAAGTGGCCCTGCAGATGCCCTTCCTGGGAGAGCAGCCCCTGGAGGAATGGGTGAAGGAACTAGAGCACCGGGTATGGCGGGAGATATGGCTGGAGGATGCCTACCAGGCGCTTTGGTGGTATATGGCACAGTATATACCCTGGACAGCTGAACATGACAAGCCAGAGGGAGAGGAGTTTTATGGTCCTTGCTTGTTATGGGAGTCCTTTGCAGAGCCTGACTTCGGGAGCCCTGTACAGTCCAGACTTCAGGACATTTTCTATGAGAGGGAGGCTAGGCATGAGTGGGATGACCCCCATGAGGTAGAGCAAGACCTGGCTCACCTAGCAACCCTGGAGTGGGAACTGGAGCAGGACTACCGAGATCTCTTCCACTCCATTGAGAAGGCTCAGCAGGACGGTAAGGTGACAGACCCAGATCCAGACCCATTCAGCTGGGCAGATATTGTAGAGTGTTACTGGGAAGGACCCCAGGTGGCCGGTAGAGATGGGACCGAGGTCTCTCCACCGGTCCTGCAGGAAATTGGGAGCCCAGTCTCCATTCCCCAGCGGCAGTGTGAAGTGCAGGGAGAGGAGAGCAGCGCCCTCCCTCCCCAGCGGCAGGCTGAGTTACAGGGGGCAGAAGTAGTTGTTCCTGCCCCCCAGCAGCAGAGTGATATGCCGGGAAGGCAGTGTGAAATGCAGGGAGAGGAGAGCAGCGTCCTCCCTCCCCAGCTGCAGGCTGAGTTACAGGGGGCAGAGGTAGTTGTTCCTGCCCCTCAGCAGCAGAGTGATATGCCGGGAAGGCAGTGTGAAATGCAGGGAGAGGAGAGCAGCGTCCTCCCTCCCCAGCGGCAGGCTGAGTTACAGGGGGCAGAGGTAGTTGTTCCTGCCCCCCAGCAGCAGAGTGATTTTGTGGGAATTGGGAGCCCAGTCTCCATTCCCCAGTGGCAGAGTGTCCAGCAGGGAATAGAGAGCCCAGTCTCCTTTCCCCAGCAGCAGGACACTGTATTGGGAGCAGAGACGGTCAGTCGCCCTCCGCAGCGGCTGGAAGTATGTATGGGAGAGGGGCTCGTTACCCCCTCTCCCCAGCGGCAGCTTAACGCACCAGGGGGAGACAGTAAGCCCCACAACAGTGCAGATGGGACCGTGGTCTCTGCACTTACAGCACAGGGGGTAGAGACAGTCGGTCTCCCCCTCCAACAACCAGACTCCAAGCCAGGGAGCAACACAGAGACCGGGAGTACCAGCTTCCAACATAACCTTGGTGGACTCACTGGACAGAGACAGGCTACTAAATTCAACAGGTCCAGTATTGGGTTGTGGGTGGGCTGCCAGACTAACTCAGGTACCGACCGGCGTGAGGTCAGGTATCTGGTTAGTCTTCCCTGGGAGGGGGGAGATGTGTGGCGAAACCAACCTCGCCACTGGGTTTTGGAGAGGACTGGCTGCTGGCCTCTTGCCCCTGGATTATGGGCCATATACTAACTTTTAAACCCCTGAACCTATTCAAGTGAATTTTGGATAGGTTTATCCCAAAGTTATACTGTTTAAATTGATGTTAGATATATGTATGGCGAATGTAAACTCACAAAGTTGTAACAATTTATAATAAGTGTAACTTGTCAGCTTGGGAGGAAAATGCTGGGTGTGTTTCTATTGTGCCATTGTCCCATTGTGTGTTTAAATGGTGATGTCTGTTCTGTTGTCCTCACGTGTATTGGCGATCTCCCTTTGTCCTCAGAGATAATTGGATTGCTCCTCAGGTTGTCTCCTGGACAGAGAGGAGGAGACCATGATGCATTGTGGGGATATGTTGTATCTGTCCTATGTCACATTCTTCATTCTGGTCCTCTGGGGGCGTGAACGATTGGTTGCTGTAGTTACATTGTATGTGTTGTAAATTACTGATTGGTTGTATTTCAAACCCCTGTGGGCAGTACTATGTTTGTGGTTTATGAATAAAAGAGGCTGTACTTGAAGTACAGTCAGACCACTGCTTGACCCTCAACACGGAGCCTTGTCTCGTTATTGGGGGGATCCGCTGTATGCTGCTAGAGATTGATTGCTAGGAGTGTAAGCTGATTCCTGTTCGTCTGCTAGCAGCTATTCGTGAGGTTCCAGTTTGGAGTGCTATTTTGTATCCAGTTCGGTCGTTTGGTGTTCTGCAGTAGCTGTGCCTGTCTCTCAGAAAGGGGCATATCGCCTAAACGGATTTTGACCCCTTGTCTGCTGAAACGGTCCGTTACAATATATATATATATATACACAACACAGAAAATCCGCAGCACTCCTTGAAGTAAAAAATGTGCAGTTTATTCACACATGTCAGCAAAAGACAACGTTTCGGTTCTCTCACAGAACCTTTCTCAAGTCAAGTGAACATAAAGTGCATACGTGCATATATAAATACATCTTCACATCGTGACCAATTAGTTCATCAACCAATACAGTCATAGTGCACTCCCATACCAGGGTAAGCTACAATTCATATAATTAACTCCACATGTTAACATACGCACTAGTTAATCTCAGTGCATATCAGTGATATTCTCAGTAGTGATTAATCATCATAAGTGTACAAAAGTGCATATAAAAATAAACAGTGCAATTAAACACCTAACTGTAATACCTTGCCGGGAATTTATGAGGAGAAGTACACGGAGAAGGCGTCTTTTACTTGTGTGGAGCCGCGCCACTCTTCCGCGTCTGCTGCTCCTTAGTGCGCATGTGTCAGTCCCTCTTCCCTTGTGACGCAGTACATAACCATTTTACGTCACCCCTGGGCGGAGACCCAACGTGATGACGCCCGATCGACCGTACCAGCGTCCATCGCGCACATCATGCATGCGCCAGTATGCTGCACTAGTCGTCCGCGCCCCATCACTGGTCTAAATCCGCCATTTTTAGTTAGGGCAATCATTTGGGCAATGCTTTACACCTCCATTTCTCCTAATAGTTCCTCTTCATACTTACTACCCGGCATAGGCAAAAGTCTGGATGACAATTTGAACAATATATACATCTAGATATGTCATATATTTAACATGAACCTATTACTGTAGCTTCTATTAAATCCACCATATACAATATACAGAATACGTCAGATCACACGCCCTATGGACAGGATATTAGCTAACCATTCCTCCTGTAACCCTAAATTCGACATTTAGCCCTTTGGGTTTCAGTGTATCTAACCGGAAAATCCACCTAAGCTCAGTTTTCTTTAGTATATACAATCGATCTCCTCCTCTATCTAAAGGTTTAACATGATCTATGATCATAAATCTCGGATCACTTTCTTTATGATTTTTTTCCACAAAATGTTTCGACACGGGCAAATCCCTTCTTTTATTCCTAATGGATTGTCTATGGTTATTCAACCTAGTCTTTAGATCACACGTGGTTTCACCAACGTAGAGCTGTTTCCAAGGGCACCATAATACATATATCACCCATGACGAATCACAGGTGAGATAATGCCTTATATTAAAGATCTCTCCCGTGTCTGGATGTGCGAACACTGATCCCTTCACCATCAGCTTGCAGTTCACACATCCCAGACACGGGAAAGAGCAGGCACTCTGGAGTGTACAACCTTGTCCCTGATGTTCCCTGCTCTTTTATATGCCATCATAGGCGGTTTTTTAAAAGCAGCGATATTGGGGTGACCACTACTTAGTAGTCCCCAATGTCCCCTCACTATCCTTTCGATGCTTGGACTCAACTCACTATATGATGATACAAAAGGCAATCTATCATTCGCCTGTCTTTGTTTAGAGGTCAGCAACTCCTCCCTGGGGGTTGCTTTTGCTCTATCAGCATGTTTTTTCACTAGCCTTCTAGGATACCCCCCTGTCTATGAAGGATTGTTCCATATTATTCATTGCTACATTCATATTCTCATCTTTATCAACTATTCTCCGTACTTGAAGCATTTGACTAAACGGCAGAGAATCCACCATCCTTCTTGGGTGCCCACTCGTAAAATGCAATAATGTATTCTTATCTGTGGATTTGATGTTCAAATCCATATGTACCTGGTCATCCTCGATGTATACTTGGGTGTCCAAGTACTGCACCCGGTCAACCGATGCCGTTAACGTAAATTGGATCTCCCGGTCAAGAGAGTTCAAAAATACGTGAAAGTCCATCAGTTGCTCCATGGTGCCAGCCCAAATGAGGAAGATATCGTCTATGTACCTCCACCACGTCAAAACCTGGTTGAAGTGGGGAGATAAAGGGGGCGATTTTGGCATCTTTTGACATAGTGTCATTGTACACCTCGATTAACCATGGCAAGGGTCTGGCGGCTGTAGCGGAGATGTTGCGAAATTCGGATCACTCCACTCCAGCACGTCAGTTTATATTGACACTGTTGGAGCTGTCCTTGAGGAACAACTATTTTGTGTTCCAGGGACAGTTTTACTTGCAGACGATGCAAATATTTTTGTGCGGTCATTTGAGGAACGTCTTGTCTATGTATCTCCCCACTTCAACCAGGTTTTGACGTGGTGGAGGTACATAGACGATATCTTCCTCATTTGGGCTGGCAGCATGGAGCAACTGATGGACTTTCACGTATTTTTGAACTCTCTTGACCGGGAGATCCAATTTACGTTAACGGCATCGGTTGACCGGGTGCAGTACTTGGACACCCAAGTATACATCGAGGATGACCAGGTACATATGGATTTGAACATCAAATCCACAGATAAGAATACATTATTGCATTTTACGAGTGGGCACCCAAGAAGGATGGTGGATTCTCTGCCGTTTAGTCAAATGCTTCGAGTATGGAGAATAGTTGATAAAGATGAGAATATGAATGTAGCAATGAATAATATGGAACAATCCTTCATAGACAGGGGGTATCCTAGAAGGCTAGTGAAAAAACATGCTGATAGAGCAAAAGCAACCCCCAGGGAGGAGTTGCTGACCTCTAAACAAAGACAGGCGAATGATAGATTGCCTTTTGTATCATCATATAGTGAGTTGAGTCCAAGCATCGAAAGGATAGTGAGGCGACATTGGGGACTACTAAGTAGTGGTCACCCCAATATCGCTGCTTTTAAAAAACCGCCTATGATGGCATATAAAAGAGCAGGGAACATCAGGGACAAGGTTGTACACTCCAGAGTGCCTGCTCTTTCCCGTGTCTGGGATGTGTGAACTGCAAGCTGATGGTGAAGGGATCAGTGTTCGCACATCCAGACACGGGAGAGATCTTTAATATAAGGCATTATCTCACCTGTGATTCGTCATGGGTGATATATGTATTATGGTGCCCTTGGAAACAGCTCTACGTTGGTGAAACCACGTGTGATCTAAAGACTAGGTTGAATAACCATAGACAATCCATTAGGAATAAAAGAAAGGATTTGCCCGTGTCGAAACATTTTGTGGAAAAAAAATCATAAAGAAAGTGATCTGAGATTTATGATCATAGATCATGTTAAACCTTTAGATAGAGGAGGAGATCGATTGAATATACTAAAGAAAACTGAGCTTAGGTGGATTTTCCGGTTAGATACACTGAAACCCAAAGTGCTAAATGTCGAATTTAGGGTTACAGGAGGAATGGTTAGCTAATATCCTGTCCATAGGGCGTGTGATCTGACGTATTCTGTATATTGTATATGGTGGATTTAATAGAAGCTACAGTGATATGTTCACGTTAAATATATGACATATCTAGATGTATATATTGTTCAAATTGTCATCCAGACTTTTGCCTATGCCGGGTAGTAAGTATGAAGAGGAACTATTAGGAGAAATGGAGGTGTAAAGCATTGCCCAAATGATTGCCCTAACTAAAAATGGCGGATTTAGACCAGTGATGGGGCGCGGACGACTAGTGCAGCATACTGGCGCATGCATGATGTGCGCGATGGACGCTGGTACGGTCGATCGGGCGTCATCATGTTGGGTCTCCGCCCAGGGGTGACGTAAAATGGTTATGTACTGCGTCACAAGGGAAGAGGGACTGACACATGCGCACTAAGGAGCAGCAGACGCGGAAGAGTGGCGCGGCTCCACACAAGTAAAAGACGCCTTCTCCGTGTACTTCTCCTCATAAATTCCCGGCAAGGTATTACAGTTAGGTGTTTAATTGCACTGTTTATTTTTATATGCACTTTTGTACACTTATGATGATTAATCACTACTGAGAATATCACTGATATGCACTGAGATTAACTAGTGCGTATGTTAACATGTGGAGTTAATTATATGAATTGTAGCTTACCCTGGTAGGGGAGTGCACTATGACTGTATTGGTTGATGAACTAATTGGTCACGATGTGAAGATGTATTTATATATGCACGTATGCACTTTATGTTCACTTGACTTGAGAAAGGTTCTGTGAGAGAACCGAAACGTTGTCTTTTGCTGACATGTGTGAATAAACTGCACATTTTTTTACTTCAAGGAGTGCTGCGGATTTTCTGTGTTGTTTATCCTGTCCTGTATCGGGGGACCACCGCGGGCACCTGCACAGCTACAGCTGTTCATTAAGGAGTACTGCCTGACCTTTTCTATGGATATATATATATATATATATATATATATATATATATATATATATATACATACAGTGGGGGAAATAATTATTTGACCCCTCACTGATTTTGTAAGTTTGTCCAATGACAAAGAAATGAAAAGTCTCAGAACAGTATCATTTCAATGGTAGGTTTATTGTAACAGTGGCAGATAGCACATCAAAAGGAAAATCGAAAAAATAACTTTAAATAAAAGATAGCAACTGATTTGCATTTCATTGAGTGAAATAAGTATTTGAACCCTCTAACAAAAAAAGACTTAATACTTGGTGGAAAAACCCTTGTTTGCAAGCACAGAGGTCAAACGTTTCTTGTAATTGATGACCAAGTTTGCGCACATTTTAGGAGGAATGTTGGTCCACTCCTCTTTGCAGATCATCTCTAAATCCCTAAGGTTTCGAGGCTGTCTCTGTGCAACTCTGAGCTTGAGCTCCCTCCATAGGTTTTCGATTGGATTAAGGTCCGGAGACTGACTAGGCCACTCCATGACCTTAATGTGCTTCTTCTTGAGCCACTCCTTTGTTGCCTTTGCTGTATGTTTTGGGTCATTGTCGTGCTGGAACACCCATCCACGACCCATTTTCAGTTTCCTGGCAGAGGGAAGGAGGTTGTCGCTCAGGATTTCACGATACATGGCTCCGTCCATTTTCCCGTTTATGCGAATAAGTTGTCCTGTGCCCTTAGCAGAAAAACACCCCCAAAGCAAAATGTTTCCACCCCCATGCTTGACGGTGGGGACGGTGTTTTGGGGGTCATAGGCAGCATTTTTCTTCCTCCAAACACAGCGAGTTGAGTTAATGCCAAAGAGCTCTATTTTGGTCTCATCAGACCACAGCACCTTCTCCCAGTCACTCTCTGAATCATTCAGGTGTTCATTGGCAAACTTCAGACGGGCCTGCACATGTGCCTTCCTGAGCAGGGGGACCTTGCGAGCCCTGCAGGATTTTAATCCATTGCGGTGTAATGTGTTTCCAATGGTTTTCTTGGTGACTGTGGTCCCTGCTAATTTGAGGTCATTAACTAACTCCTCCCGTGTAGTTCTAGGATGCTTTTTCACCTTTCTCAGAACCATTGACACCCCACGAGGTGAGATCTTGCGTGGAGCCCCAGAGCGAGGTCGATTGATGGTCATTTTGTGCTCCTTCCATTTTCGAACAATCGCACCAACAGTTGTCACCTTCTCTCCCAGCTTCTTGCTAATGGTTTTGTAGCCCATTCCAGCCTTGTGCAGGTCTACAATTTTGTCTCTCACATCCTTGCACAGCTCTTTGGTCTTTCCCATGTTGGAGAGTTTGGAGTCTGCTTGATTGATTGATTCTGTGGACAGGTGTCTTTTATACAGGTGACTAGTTAAGACAGGTGTCCTTAATGAGGGTGACTAATTGAGTAGAAGTGTCTAACCACTCTGTGGGAGCCAGAACTCTTAATGGTTGGTAGGGGTTCAAATACTTATTTCACTCAATGAAATGCAAATCAGTTGCTATCTTTTATTTAAAGTTATTTTTTCGATTTTCCTTTTGATGTGCCACTGTTACAATAAACCTACCATTGAAATGATACTGTTCTGAGACTTTTCATTTCTTTGTCATTGGACAAACTTACAAAATCAGTGAGGGGTCAAATAATTATTTCCCCCACTGTATATACAGTACAGACCAAAAGTTTGGACACGCCTTCTCATTCAAAGAGTTTTCTTTAATTTCATGACTATGAAGGCATCAAAACTATGAATTAACACATGTGGAATTATATACATAACAAACAAGTGTGAAACAACTTAGAATATGTCATATTCTAGGTTCTTCAAAGTAGCCACCTTTTGCTTTGATTACTGCTTTGCACACTCTTGGCATTCTCTTGATGAGCTTCAAGAAATGGTCTTCCAACAGCCTTGAAGGAGTTCCCAGAGATGCTTAGCACTTGTTGGCCCTTTTGCCTTCACTCTGCGGTCCAGCTCACCCCAAACCATCTCGATTGGGTTCAGGTCCGGTGACTGTGGAGGCGAGGTCATCTGGCGCAGCACCCCATCATTCTCCTTCATGGTCAAATAGCCCTTACTTTCAAAGTTTTCCCAATTTTTCGGCTGACTGACTGACCTTCATTTCTTAAAGTAATGATGGCCACTCGTTTTTCTTTACTTAGCTGCTTTTTTCTTGCTATAATACAAATTCTAACAGTCTATTCAGTAGGACTATCAGCTGTGTATCCACCTGACTTCTCCTCAACGCCACTGATGGTCCCAACCCCATTTATAAGGCAAGAAATCCCACTTATTAAACCTGACAGGGCACACCTGTGAAGTGAAAACCATTTCAGGGGACTACCTCTTGAAGCTCATCAAGAGAATGCCAAGAGTGTGCAAAGCAGTAATCAAAGCAAAAGGTGGCTACTTTGAAGAACCTAGAATATGACATATTTTCAGTTGTTTCACTGTAACAGTACAGCCTGGATCGCAGCGGCTCCCTGTGACTCCGCCCACTTACCTCCGGGCCTTAAATAGAAGACAGGTGCTAAGCAGGGTGTTCCACTAATGGAGTGCGCACCCTGCTAGCTCCATTGCATCTGAGGACTCTGTCCACATATCCAGACCTGGATCCCTAACAACATTGTGAAGGACTGCCTACCTTCTTGCCACTGGCTTCCCCACTGCTGGCTTCCTAGCCAGGACCAACTAACCGCAAGTATATGCCTGTTACCTGCTCTGATTAAGCTCCTGGAACTCAGAGTGGGGTGGTTCCTGCTGGTGTGAGGCGATATTCCCAAACCAACTCTGAACTCAGGACATGCTTTACAAACTCTGAACCTACTGCATATTATATACTAAACTGAGGACATGCTATACTAACTCTGAACCTGCTGCATATTATATACTAAACTGTGGTCATGCTATACTAACTCTGAACCTGCTGCATATTATATACTAAACTGAGGACATGCTATACTAACTCTGAACCTGCTGCATATTATATACTAAACTGAGGACATGCTATACTAACTCTGAACTGTGCACAAGCTGATACTAACTTGTGACTCCTGTAATACTGGGGGACCTTCCTTTCCAGCAGTAACTAATTAGATGGATAGCGGTAAATTATTTTGTTACCCCAAACTCTCCGCCCAAGACTGAGAGAGACGTCTGGGGTACATACTGAGTAACCGCAAATCCCACAGCCAAAAACAAGGGCAGTGGGATAATAGTGGATGTCCATTGCTTCCGCAGTTGAGATCCTAACTGATCAACTAGGTGCGTTACATATTAGTGGAACCCACATGGATCCAGCGGAGGTTGCAGGTCACCTCGTCACCCTCACTAAGAGGGTGGAGACCCTCAATGTGACTGTACAACATCTCCAGCTAGAAAATCAGGCCTTACGGCAACTTGTCACTCAGGGGCCAGGACACCCCCGTGATGGACCAGAACCCAAGGTCAGCCCACCTGAGATATTCTCGGGTGACCGAAGGCAGTTCAGGGATTTCCTGAACGCGTGAAAACTAATGTTTGAGCTGCAGCTCCGGACTTACCCAACTGACAGAATAAAAGTACTTACCAGGATCTCTTACCCCAGGGGGGAGCCCAGAGCATGGGCCAATACTTATTTAGAAAAGGAAGACCCAGTCCTGGATTCCTTCCCTCTGTTCCTTGAAAAAATGGCCCTTCTCTACGAGGACCATAGTAAACAGCTGACCGCTGAGACCGCTATACGCAGCCTTAAACAAGGGAGACGACCTGTAGAGGACTTTATTGCGGAATACACTCGCTGGGCCCGGGAGACTGAATGGAATGACCTCACTCATAGGAATCAGTTCCGCCTAGGTCTTTCCGAGGCCCTGAAGGACGAATTAGCCCGAGGAGAATTACCACCTACACTTAATGCCTTGATGCAGAAGGCCACCACCATTGACAGACGGCTGAGGGAACGCAGAGCCGAGAGAGTCTCAGGCTTCACACCCAACCCAAGACCGTCCAGCCAGGGTCCTGCTGTAGAGATGATGGAGATTGGGGCGATCCGAGGACCTCTGACCGAGAGAGAGAAAGCCAGGAGACGTAACCTCAACCTCTGTTTATACTGTGCGTCTGCTGACCATACCGTTGACGGATGCCCCGCGATACGTAAGAAGTGCGAAGGTAAGAGCGGCACGTTTTGTACCTTAGGCAGTACAAAAAATAGTACTGGTGGTTACATATACACGTCTCTCACCTTACAGTGGGACCAAAACCGGATTACCGTTGAAGCCATGGTAGACACGGGAGCTTCGGGCAATTTTATCGACATGCATCTGGTTGAGCGAAATAAAATTCCCCACATGAGAAAAAACGTTCCGATATCCGTGAGTTTCATTGACGGTACCACTTCTAGTCCTATCCACAGTCAGACTCAACCCCTCATGGTGACATGTGAAAATAACCACACAGAATTCTTATCCCTTGATATCATACACTCTCCACTGTTTCCCGTGATTCTTGGGTTGCCATGGTTGCAAATACACCAGCCAACCCTCCTATGGAAACAGGGGAGAGTTCAGTTTACGTCACCTTATTGTATGGAGACCTGCTTTCCTCTCAAATCTCTCATGCACGTGGGAGTGAACCAGGTTCCCAGCCAATACGCAGACTTTGCTGAGGTATTCAGCGCAAAGAAGGCGGAATCTCTTCCGCCCCATAGATCTTACGATTGCCCCATAGACTTGCTGCCGGGTAGTGAGATACCCACGGGTAGAATTTATCCATTGGCACAACCAGAACTTGTTCACCTCAAACAGTACCTAGAAGAGAATTTACGAAAAGGTTTTATTCAGCCTTCAACCTCCCCGGCAGCAGCAGGGATGTTCTTCGTGAGAAACAAAGACTCAAGCCTAAGGCCCATCATAGATTACAGAGCCTTGAACAAAGTAACAATCAAAAATCGGTACCCCTTGCCGCTAATATCCGAACTCATAGAAAGATTACAAACAGCAACAATCTACACCAAGCTGGATTTGAGAGGCGCATACAACTTAATTAGGATCAGAAAAGGTGATGAATGGAAGACAGCTTTCCGCACTCGGTATGGACTCTTCGAGTATACAGTGATGCCCTTCGGGTTGTGCAACGCCCCTGCCACATTCCAAAATTTTATTAACGACATCTTTAGGGATCTACTGGACGTATGTGTAATCATCTATCTTGATGATATACTAGTGTATTCCGATAACTTACACGATCACAGGAAACATGTCCGTTGGGTTCTTGCACGGTTAAGTGTTCATCGCTTATACGTCAAACAGGAAAAATGTGTGTTCGAGACTACTTCTCTTCCCTTCCTCGGATACATTATTTCACCCAAGGGTATCCAGATGGATCACTCAAAAATCACTTGCATCCAAAATTGGCCGATCCCGGATTCCAGGAAAGCTCTTCAACGGTTCCTGGGGTTCTCAAACTTCTATAGGAAATTTATTAAAGATTTCTCCGCTACCACTAAACCACTAACCCGCTTAACTAGTGTCAACACGAAGTTCGTTTGGTCCAAGGACGCCCAATCAGCGTTTGAGTTATTAAAGAACAGGTTCACTACGGCACCGATACTGACTCTCCCAAATCCGAACCATCACTACGTGCTGGAAGTAGACGCATCCCAGGCAGCCATAGGAGCCGTTCTGTCCCAGCGAAGCTCTTTTTCAACTCCGTTACAGCCTATCGGGTTCTACTCCCAGACGCTAAATACCGCCGAATTCAATTACCCCATAGGCGAAAAGGAGCTCCTCGCCATAAAATGCTCCCTGGAAAATTGGAGGCATTTACTTGAAGGATCAATACACCCCATCACAATTTATACGGATCACCGTAATCTACAATACCTGAAAACCAATAAAACACTATCGGGCCGTCAAGTACGGTGGAGTTTTTTTTCCGACAGGTTTAACTTCCAAATTACATACCGACCAGGCTCAAAAAATGGGAAGGCTTACGCCTTGTCACGACTGGCTGAAATTCGCACCTCAGACACGGCCCCCACATGGATCATTCCACCAAAGAAACTCGTCCTTGCCACCATAACGTTGGAAACCCAGCTCAAGGATGCTCTAATTAATGACCATGCTAATACCCCCCCTGGTCTTTCGCAGAACCAACAGGGTCTCCTTTACAAGGACAGCCAACTGTATATACCACCCTCCCTCACCAATCAGGTGATCAAACTTTGCCATGATTTACCCCTCGCGGGACATCCCGGCATTGCTAAAACCACAACCCTGATACGCAGGAACTTCTGGTGGCCAAAGATGACCAAACAAATTGAGGAATACGTTTCCACGTGCGAGACCTGTGCCTTATGTAAAACTGACAGGAACCGACCTTATGGTCTCCTAATGAGTCTTCCCATGGCCAACAGACCCTGGGAATGGGTCTCGATGGATTTCATAGTTGAACTTCCCCTTTCCAGAGGAAACAATACCATCATGGTGGTAGTGGATTTGCTGACTAAGATGGCACACTTCGTGCCCCTCAAGAAGTTACCCTCCTCCAAGGAAACGGCCGTGGTATTCCTGTCTAATATTATTAAGTTACATGGAATTCCTAGCCAGGTCATATCAGACAGGGGTTCGCAATTCGTATCCAAATTCTGGAGAGCACTTTGTTCCAGACTTCAAATCGACCACAGAATGTCTACCGCCTATCACCCCCAAACTAATGGGCAGACTGAAAGGGTGAATCAGTGTCTGGAACAGTTTCTCAGATGTCACTACTCATTTCTCCAGGATGACTGGGAGGGCCTACTTCCTCTCGCTGAATTCGCCTATAATAATTCTACGAATTCCTCCACATTACATACTCCATTCTTTGCTAATTACGGATTTCACCCTAGGTCTCTTCCTCAAACCAGCCTTCCCACAAATGTTCCAGCCACAGACGATTATCTGACTACTTTGCAAACTACCCTTAAGACGCTAAAAGACAACCTTCAACGGGCAAAGGAAATACAGAAGTTTTACTACGACCGTCGTAGGAGAGAAAATCCTCCCTACCAGGTCGGGGACTTGGTTTGGTTATCAACAAGAAACCTTCGGTTGGGGGTACCTTCCAAGAAATTGGGAAGACAATTCCTGGGTCCTTTTCTGATAGAAAGGATTATTAACCCCAACACGGTGAGACTCACCCTTCCTCCTCGATTACAGGTACATTCCACATGTCACTACTGAAGCCGTTCAGACCTAGGCCGTTCCCATCAAATGATCCTCGACCCTTGCTGCCGATAGAGGTCCAAGGAGAAGAAGAATTTGAAGTTGAGCAGCTCATTGATTCCAGAAGAAGACGGGGGAAGATCCAGTATCTCGTTAGATGGAAGGGGTATGGTCCCCAGGATGACTCTTGGGAAGATGTGCAAAACGTTCATGCTCCCAGACTCCAAAGATTGTTCCATAGAAGATTTCCCAACCGACCCTCTCCTAGTGGGGTACCCTGGAGGGGTCCCTTAAGGAGGGGTTACGGTAACAGTACAGCCTGGATCGCAGCAGCTCCCTGTGACTCCGCCCACTTACCTCCGGGCCTTAAATAGAAGACAGGTGCTAAGCAGGGTGTTCCACTAATGGAGTGCGCACCCTGCTAGCTCCATTGCATCTGAGGACTCTGTCCACATATCCAGACCTGGATCCCTAACAACATTGTGAAGGACTGCCTACCTTCTTGCCACTGGCTTCCCCACTGCTGGCTTCCTAGCCAGGACCAACTAACCGCAAGTATATGCCTGTTACCTGCTCTGATTAAGCTCCTGGAACTCAGTGGGGTGGTTCCTGCTGGTGTGAGGCGATATTCCCAAACCAACTCTGAACTCAGGACATGCTTTACAAACTCTGAACCTACTGCATATTATATACTAAACTGAGGACATGCTATACTAACTCTGAAGAAGGTGTGTCCAAACTTTTGGTCTGTACTGTGTATATATATATATATATATATATATATATATATATATATATATATGTATGTAGTGGTGATTGTTGATAAACATAAGTGATCATATAAGATTTTATTTATGATTCTATTTCTCTTCCTCTTGTAGAATTTTCGATGAAAGATGTGGAGTAATATGGAGAAAACATTAGCATACTATATGGATGAACATCGTTATCCCATGCTTGTCTAGTATAATTGTGTTATTTTTATCTGTGCCATTGTCCAGGTTGAGCCTTTGCTGTATATTGTACCCCATAGTTGTCAGGAGAACCCTGTCCTTGGCTGTGTCAGGAGGAGTGTATGGGGCAGTGCTTGGATGCGCAATTGGTACGGCAGTGCCGGTCGGGCTCATATTGCATGCCCAATTATTAGGATGGTGTACCCCCTTGACATGGAGTGTCCACTTCCTATATTTGCTTCCTGCTAGCTGATATTATAATAGTATTACAACTTGGGTTAACTTTGCCAATATCCAATATGGCGCTTCCCGACATGTTTTGATGTGGACATGCGCGTTGGTACATTGGCAGTAGCTTCCGGTCTGGCCGCGTTCGAATGGGGAGGAGATGAGTGATACGTCCACCTCGGGCACGGCATGAGATCATACAGTTGAGACGCAACCTGGCGCCTGCGCATTGCTAGTTGTCACATGCCGAGTTTGGCCATTGACCGCATGTGGATGTACGATGGTTCTGTGTGGTATGTTACTGATCTTATCCTTTGCTCCACCTGTTCATATTTTAATCACATTATCGTGATACACAGCAGCTGACATGTATTGGTGTCATTTATGGATTTTATTCATTGTTTGCATTTTATTATAATCAACTTTTGCAATTCACATGTAATCATGCGTTTTATAATTATTGCTATACACTGTATCATGTTTCATATTGTACTCACTTTTTTTTATATTTATATTATAACGATTATGTTGATTGCTCCACCCCCTAATCATGTTTGTCTATTTATACTCTGTATTGCACTTATGGTTTATGCTTGAGAAAGGCTCTGTGTTCGAGCAGAAACGTTGCCTCACTGTGCCACTGTGGCTGAATAAATCACGGTTTTCTATTGGAAGTGCTGTCCGTTTCCTTCTATATTTTTGGGTAAGAAGTTACACCCTGGGACATAGCACCCGTGACTACCATTGTAAATTGGTGCTGCCATATATTTTCTTATATATATATATATATATATATATATATATATATATATATATATATATATATATATATATATACACCCACATCACATTAGGAAAGTCTTTAGACCCTTTCACTTTTTTCACATTTTATGTTGTGGGCTTGTGCTAACTTAAAAACAATTCATGCTTTCCCCCATCAATCTGCAATCCCCCATCAATACTCCATAATATTTGAAATGTTTGCTAATTTATTAAAAAGGAAAAACTAAAATTCAACATGGACATAACTAACTTGAAATTTAGTTCCGGGGACCTACCATTTCTCTTGATTTATCTTTAAGATGTTTCTACACCTTGATTGGAGTCCACCTCTGGTAAATTCAGGGGACTGGACATGATTTGGAAAGCTGCACCACTGTCTATATAAGGTCTCACAGCTGACCATGCATATCAGAGAAAAAAGCAAGCCATAAGGAGGAAAGAATAGCCTCTAGAACTCAGACAGGATTGTGTGGAGGCAAAGATCTGGAGAAGCGTTTATTTTCTACTACACTGAAAGTTCCCAATAGCACAGGGGCTTCCATAATTCTTAAACTGAATGAATTTGGAACAACCAGGACTCTTGAGCTGGTCGCCGCTCCAGGTTAGGAATCCTGGGAGAAGGGCCTGGGCAAGAGAGGTGACAAAGACCCTAATGGTCACCCTGGATGTGTTCAGATGGGAGAAAGATCCTGTGTGCAGAAGGGAGAAACTTCCAGAAGGTCAACCATCACTGCAGAAATTTTCCATCTGTGCTTTATGACAGAGTGGGCAGGAAGCCTCTCCTCAGTAAAGGACACATGTAAGCCCGGCTGCAGTTTGCAAAAAGAACACTTATAGGATTCTCAGACTATAAAATACAAGATTCTCTGGTCTGATGAAAATAAGATAGAACTTTTTGGCCTCAATTCTAAGCCTCGTTTTGGAGAAAATTGGGCACTGCTAATCACCTGCCCAATATCATCCCTAAAGTGAAACATGGTGGTGGCAGCATCATGCTGTGGGCGCGTTTTTCAGTGGCTGGGACATGGAAACTTGTCAGGGTTGAGGTAAAGCTGAATGTAGCACAGATATTCTTAATATCCGCACTTCAAACTGAGGATCTTCAGAGAAGATTGGCGGGTATGCAGACCTCGTAGCATCTATGACAAACTCCCCTCTTTTGAGGTTGCCACGAGTGCTTGGAGAGGACTACTTGCCAGCCTCTTACCTTGTGA
The DNA here is from genome assembly GCF_905171765.1 of Bufo bufo. Lineage (NCBI taxonomy): Eukaryota > Metazoa > Chordata > Amphibia > Anura > Bufonidae > Bufo > Bufo bufo. The sequence goes on from NC_053389.1 coordinate 702,678,576, forward strand.
TTATGGTCCCATGTTGAATGCACCGGTTTTGTGCAGAAAAGCCATGAGTACAGCCAGGCCAAAGAGACTTGTACTAACTTTTGAATTCCTGGTCTAATTCATGCCATTTTGGGATGTGTTAAATGTCTATGTGTATTGTAAAGGGTGGGACATTGTATGTTTGAGTAAGTGATGTCTGTTCCATTGTCTCTCTGTGTGTATTGGCGATTGTCCTCTGTCCTGGAGACAACCGAGTTGTAATTCGGTTGACTCTCAGGACAGAGGGCAATGTGTATTCTCCTGCCTGTGTTGATTATGTTAACTATGGTGTACCATGATTATATCACAGGCCGAGGAGAGGAGTCTATGTGGGTTGTAACCTTTGTGTTATGGGTTAATGTAAGTTTGTTGTGGGTGTCTCCCTTGCATGGGAGCAGGGGATAAAAGTAATTGTATTTTTTCAATGTGAGGCCTTCCAGTAAAGTATTTCTAGTATTCAGCTTGGGCTAATGTATAGACTTATTTGGCAATACCAGCGATACCAGCGATAATAGCGATAATAGCGATCTATTGCTCTGTGGATTACTTGGCGGTGCTATTTCAAGGGGAGAAGGGAATACTAGACGGGGACACGGATGATACCGTCACAGCATCATACCCAAGAAGACTGGAAGCTGTAATCGCTGGCAAACATGCTTCAACTAAGTGCTGAGTAAGGCCTCCTGCACACGAACGCAATGCACGAACACTGACTGCGGGGCAGCGGATCGTGGACCCATTCACTTTAATGGGTCCGTGATCTGCCCATTTTCAAAAAGATAGGACATGTTACATCTTTTTGCGGAACAGAAGTACGGGACGAAACCCCACTGAAGCACTCTGTAGTGGTTCCGTTCCGTGCTTCCGTTCCGCACCATTCCGCATCTCTGGATTTGCGGACCCATTGTCACTACCAGAGCTTTGAGACGTTCTCACAGCTCTGTTTCTCCACCCCTGTGATGATGTCACTACTAGAGCTTGGAGGAGTTCTCTCTGCTCTGTTTCTCCGCCCCTGTGATGAGGTCTTTACTTTCTGTTTCCTTCCTCCCAGCTGTTCCTCCTGTGTTTGATTTCTCTGCCTTTAAATCACCCCTCCTCCTTTGTAGGGTGCAGATTATATTTCTCATTTGAGTTGTAGCTCTCGCTTAAGTATCTTCACTTGTGTGCTATCATTTCACTGGACCTGTGTTCTGCTGCAGCAAGTACTCCGGATATTGCCAGCTGTCTTTGGATCTGTCTTCACTTCTGCTGCAGCTCCTTCAGTTAAGTGTGCAGACATTGTAGTGTTTCTGTTTGTTTTCTGACTGGATCCGAGGCGACCCCGGTTCCGTCCATATACTGAGCAGGGCACCGGTGGCCGTGCCCCTTCCACTATTGTAGGGGTTACAGTGGTCATCAGTCCTAGGTATGCGGGCATGCCTCGTTCCACCATTTGGATCCGGGCATGTGCTTAGCAGCATAGGGAGAGCTTTGAGGGTCTGACAGGGGTCTCCCTTTATCCTCCCTAGTTTGGGTCCGGTCAGTAGCTCTATTTACTGTGCATGCTCTTGTTGCTCACATACAGCCGTGACATTATAATCCGCCAAAACCGTCCTTTTTGACATGGATCCACTTTCTGGCCTGGTTGACCGCATGCAGGGTCTTTCTTTGGAGGTAGCGGATCTCTGTCAATCTATGACTCAGCTTCATGCATTGGGCTATGCTCCAGCCCATGGAGTCTGTTGCGAGCCAAAGGTCTCACTTCCGGAAATGTTCTCCGGGGCAGTGAGAATTTTGTTCGCTTCAGAGAGGCATGCAAACTCCATTTTTGCTTGTGTCCTCATTCCTCTGGTAATGAGGAGCAGAGGGTGAGGATTGTCATCTCCCTGCTCAGGGGTAATGCTCAGACTTGGGCTTTTTCGCTGCCATCAGGGGATCCCTCCCTTCGATCCGTGGAAAGATTTTTTGTGGCCCTGGGGCAGATAAATGATGACCCGGATCGTGTTGCTCTGGCCGAATCTAACTTACGTTTTTTATGCCAGAACAAACTGTCTGCAGAGCTTTATTGTTCTGAATTTCGGAGATGGGCAGCTGATTCATGTTGGAATGATGCTGCACTCCGGAGTCAGTTCTGTCATGGTCTCTCAGAGAGATTGAAAGATGCGTTTGCTTTCCATGAGAGACCAACGTCCTTAGAGTCTGCCATGTCATTGGCGGTAAGCCTTGACAGGCGTCTAAGAGAAAGAAACGAGACCTCTCTGTCCAGCCATTGTCAGTCTAGGGGCAGTGGTGCGGACTCATTCAGTGTGCAGGGGCCTCATCCTGTCTCGGTCCCCTCTGAGGAGGAGCCCATGCAGCTAGGTCGACTTGCCCCTGATAAAAGAGGATTTAGTCCTCAGAGTATGGTGTGTTTTTGCTGTGGGGGCATAGGTCATTTGGCAAATGTTTGTCCGTCTAGGAGATTCTTGAACTGTACTAAGAGCGATAATAAGAGAAAAACCTCAAAAGGTAAATCATCAAACTCTGCTTCATCTGCTACTTTGGGCAAAGTTGATGTAGGAATTGATGCTTTTCCTCTGACCTGCAGTTCCCGTTTTCTCCTGTCTGCCAGGGTGGCGCTAGAGAGCAAAGTCATTTCTTGTGAGATTTTTGTCGATAGTGGAGCGGCCGTCAATCTTATTGACACTCAATTTGTAGCCATGCATGGTTTTCAGGTTTGCACATTAGAAAAGGATATACCTGTTTTTGCTATTGACTCTGCTCCACTCTCACAGAGATCCCTGAAGGGCATTGTTCACAATATCCGGTTAGCTGTAGGTGACACTCATGTGGAGGATATATCTTGTTTTGTCCTTAACGGATTGCCTTCTCCTCTAGTTTTGGGGTTACCCTGGCTCACTAGACATAACCCCACTATTGATTGGCAAGGAAGGCAAATAAATGAGTGGAGTGACTTTTGTAGAGAGAATTGTCTCACAGCGACTTTTGCAGAGGTGTCTACTAAAACTGTGCCATCATTTCTCTCTGATTTCTCGGACGTGTTTTCCGAGAGCGGTGTTCAGGAGCTACCTCCTCACCGGGAGTTTGACTGTCCCATTAACCTCATTCCCGGCGCCAAGCTGCCAAAAGCACGCCTCTACAATCTCTCACAACCGGAAAGAATCGCAATGCGAACCTATATCTCCGAGAGTCTCGATAAGGGGCATATTCGTCCCTCAAAATCACCTGTTGCCGCTTGTTTTTTTTTTTGTTAAAAAAAAAGATGGCTCTCTGAGACCTTGCCTAGATTTTAGGGAGCTGAACCGTATCACGATTCGCGATCCCTATCCCCTTCCTCTGATCCCGGACCTCTTCAACCAAATTGTTGGGGCCAAGGTTTTTTCCAAATTGGATTTGAGAGGCGCGTACAACCTGGTCAGGGTCAGAGAGGGGGATGAATGGAAAACGGCCTTTAATACCCCTAACGGGCATTTCGAGAATCTCGTTATGCCTTTCGGCCTGATGAATGCTCCAGCCGTCTTTCAGCATTTTGTTAACAGTATTTTCTACCATTTAATGGGGAAATTTGTATTGGTGTATCTTGATGATATTTTGATTTTTTCCCCTGATGTTCAGACCCATCAGGATCATCTTTTTCAGGTTCTGCAGATTCTGCGGGAAAATAAATTGTATGCCAAGCTGGAGAAATGTCTTTTTATGGTATCGGAGATTCAATTTCTGGGTTTTCTCCTCTCTGCTTCTGGTTTTCGCATGGATCCGGAGAAGGTCCGTGCTGTACTTGAGTGGGAGCTTCCTGAGAATCAGAAGGCATTGATGCGCTTTCTGGGTTTTGCAAACTATTACAGAAAGTTCATTTTGAATTATTCCTCTGTTGTCAAACCCCTCACTGACATGACAAAAAAGGGGGCGGATTTTTCCTCTTGGTCGGAGCAGGCGCTTGCAGCTTTTTCTAAGATTAAAGAGAGTTTTGCGTCTGCTCCCGTCTTGGTGCATCCCGATGTTTCCTTACCTTTTATTGTTGAGGTGGATGCTTCCGAGGTGGGTGTGGGTGCGGTTTTGTCCCAGGGCCCTTCTCCTGCCAAATGGCGACCCTGTGCCTTTTTCTCTAAAAAACTCTCCCCGGCAGAGAAAAACTATGATGTGGGAGATAGGGAGTTGTTGGCCATCAAGTTGGCTTTCGAGGAATGGCGCCATTGGTTGGAGGGGGCCAGGCACCCTATCACCGTTTTTACCGACCATAAGAATCTGGCATACTTGGAGTCGGCCAGGCGTATGAATCCGAGACAGGCCAGATGGTCTCTGTTCTTCTCCAGATTAAATTTTGTCGTTACATTCCGCCCTGGGATCAAAAATGTGAAGGCTGATGCTCTCTCTCGCTGTTTTCCGGGAGGAGGAAACTCCGAGGACCCGGGTCCCATTTTGGCGGAGGGGGTAGTTGTTTCTGCTCTATATTCTGATTTGGAGGCCGAGGTCCAGGCTGCCCAGACTGAGGCACCTGCCCGTTGTCCTTCTGGGAAGTTGTTTGTGCCTCCTGAGCTACGTCACAAACTCTTCAAGGAGCATCATGATACTGTTCTTGCTGGTCACCCCAAGAGTAGAGCCACGGTAGATCTCATTGCTCAGAGATTTTGGTGGCCAGCTCTTCGTAAGTCGGTGGAGGGTTTTGTGGCTGCTTGTGAGACGTGCGCTCGCGCTAAGGTCCCTCGTTCACGGCCTTCAGGTTCCCTTCTCCTGTTACCCATACCTTCCCGTCCTTGGACACACCTGTCCATGGACTTTATTACAGATCTTCCTCGTTCCTCAGGGAAGTCTGTGATCCTGGTGGTGGTGGACCGTTTTAGCAAGATGGCTCATTTTGTACCTTTCCCTGGTTTACCCAATGCTAAAACGTTGGCGCAAGCTTTTGTCGACCATATTGTTAAATTGCATGGCATTCCCTCTGATATTGTTTCCGATAGAGGCACACAGTTTGTGTCCAGATTCTGGAAGGCTTTCTGTTCTCGCCTGGGGGTTCGGCTGTCCTTCTCTTCTGCTTTTCACCCGCAGTCGAATGGTCAGACTGAGCGCCTCAATCAGAATCTGGAGACATATTTTGTGGCAGAGAACCAGGAGGATTGGTGTTCATTTCTCCCTCTTGCTGAGTTTGCTCGGAACAACCGTCGTCAGGAATCTTCTGATAAGTCACCATTCTTTGGTGCATATGGGTTCCATCCGCAGTTTGGGACATTCTCGGGAGGGGCTCCTTCTGGTTTACCTGAGGAGGAGAGATTTTCCTTGTCTTTGTCTACCATTTGGCAAAAGATTCAGAGTATCTTAGAAAGATGATTGAGAAGTATAAGCGTGTGGCTGATAAGAGACGTGTGCCTGGTCCGGACCTGAATGTGGGTGATCTGGTGTGGTTGTCTACAAGAAATATTAAACTGAAGGTTCCCTCCTGGAAATTGGGTCCCAAGTTTATTGGGCCTTATAAAATCTTGTCAGTCGTCAATCCTGTTGCCTTCCGTCTTGATCTTCCACGGGTTTGGAAGATACATAATGTATTTCACAGATCTCTCTTAAAACCATATGTCCAGCCCACGGTACCCTCCTCTTTGCCTCCTCCTCCGATTTTTGTTGATGGCAATCTGGAGTTTGAGGTTTCCAGAATTGTGGACTCTCGCATTGTCCGCGGTTCTCTTCAGTACCTCGTTCATTGGAAGGGTTATGGTCCTGAGGAGAGGATGTGGGTTCCGGTGTCGGACATTAAAGCCACTCGCCTCATCAGGGCATTTCATAGGGCTCATCCTGAGAAGGTGGGTCCTGGGTGTCCGGAGTCCACCCGTAGACGTTCTCACAGCTCTGTTTCTCCACCCCTGTGATGATGTCACTACTAGAGCTTGGAGGAGTTCTCTCTGCTCTGTTTCTCCGCCCCTGTGATGAGGTCTTTACTTTCTGTTTCCTTCCTCCCAGCTGTTCCTCCTGTGTTTGATTTCTCTGCCTTTAAATCACCCCTCCTCCTTTGTAGGGTGCGGATTATATTTCTCATTTGAGTTGTAGCTCTCGCTTGAGTATCTTCACTTGTGTGCTATCATTTCACTGGACCTGTGTTCTGCTGCAGCAAGTACTCCGGATATTGCCAGCTGTCTTTGGATCTGTCTTCACTTCTGCTGCAGCTCCTTCAGTTAAGTGTGCAGACATTGTAGTGTTTCTGTTTGTTTTCTGACTGGATCCGAGGCGACCCCGGTTCCGTCCATATACTGAGCAGGGCACCGGTGGCCGTGCCCCTTCCACTATTGTAGGGGTTACAGTGGTCATCAGTCTTAGGTACGCGGGCATGCCTCGTTCCACCATTTGGATCCGGGCATGTGCTTAGCAGCATAGGGAGAGCTTTGAGGGTCTGACAGGGGTCACCCTTTATCCTCCCTAGTTTGGGTCCGGTCAGTAGCTCTATTTACTGTGCATGCTCTTGTTGCTCACATACAGCCGTGACACCCATTGAAGTGAATGGATCAGCATCCATGATGCTGAATGCCCACGGAACGGTGCCCGTGTATTGCAGATCCGCATATGCGGTCCGTGGCACGGGACACCTACGGTCGTGTGCAATAGGCCGTAAGGTTCTGAATACTTTTTCAATAAATTAGCAATTTAGTCATTAATTGCAGATTGATGGGGACATTTTTTCATTTTACAACATAAGAAAATGTAAAAAAAGTGAAAAGGGTCTAAAGAATTTTTGTATGCTCTATTATTGACACTATAGGGGACATTTATTAACCCTTGTATGCTAGTGGCATCAAAAAGTTGTAAAGTTTAGTCCACGCCGTGCTTGTGGAAAATGTTGTGACTTTTTTGTGCCTTTAAGAGCCTCACTTGCCACTATTTCAAAAAGTGGGTGGAATGGGCAGTGTGAGGGCAGCCATAGTCAACCCAGAACATTAAAGGCTATGTGCAGGATCAGAATTTTCTCTCTGCTCCGTTAGGCAGGGAGCTGACCCTCCTTATCTCTGCTCTTAGACCTTATAAACACTCAAAGCTCAATCTTTATCTTACTGATAAGAATGGGGTTTAAATAAGCGTTTATGACCACTTATTAATTTAGAGACAAGGGTTATTAGATGACTGGCTCTAAGTGAAAGTAGGATGCATACAGCTAGAAAAACAGTTAAAACTTTGTGACAGAATGGCTCAATATTTTTAAAGAAGACCAATTGAAAAAAAAAATTATTTGTAGCTCCAAATGAGTAAGATGCAATCATAAAAAAAAATGGTCCCCAAAGGTGTACATAGCCTTTAATTATAATCTATGCCAGGAGACTGGTGTACATTATACCTTAAAACAACACGAGCTCCCTTGCTGCTATCGATTTCAGATCTGGTGCACAGATCTGCACAGATGCGCTACCTTTTAGTAATTCTGACGGATCTGCCACCAGGGAGGGGTCGATTAAGACCGGTAAAATGTCAGTCTCAATACCTGTTCCCCCATGTTGAACAAAATATAACATCGTTGCAAAATAATTAGTGCTTTTATTGAGAAGCAGCTGCAACATCTCTGATGTTTCGGTCCGTAGACCTTTTTCAAACTACTGCCGCATTATTGGAGAAAATAGTCGGTGAAATCTGCTCTGTGGTGTGCTCAGGAGAGCTAAATGTAGTTGCGCAGCGCAACTAACTACTAAAATGGCCACAAATACCTTGCTGTAAATTTGTTTAACAATATATCGGAGATGGGGATTGTGCTAGCTGAAGATACCGTATGAGCTGAGGTGGTAGTGAAATAAAAAAAAAAAAGAATTTGAAAATGCACAAAAGCAAAATGGCAAATTCTACTTCAGGAAATCCGCGACATCTCGTTTGAGCATAACCTGTCTCATATTGTAATCAAAACTGAAAAATGTTTAGAAAACATTCTTCTGTATATGTTCCAAGAGATCAGCCATTTTCTCCTCCTGCTCACACAAGACCTTTCTCTAGCTGTAAGGTTCCTGGCTGCAGCAGGAGTCCTCCTCCACTGCTCTATCTGCTGTGCAAACAAGAAAGAGTAAGCCCTACCTCCAACATTCTGCTTATCAAAAATGTAAGGGATAAGGAGTAAATTAACATACAGTATGTGTTCTCAAACTGTACACTGACAAACACCTATTGATTTTTTAATTTTACTTAGTTATCATGTTATTTAAAGTTAGCCTGTCGCCAAGAACACTCTGTCCAATCTGCCAGCTATCTCACTTTGTGCATATAGCTATAGCTTTCAGTCACTGGAGTCCTAACCACAGAAAGAACAGAGATTTAAATAGTGTAGAAGTTATACTGAATCTCTTCCCGCTATAATATATCGGACTGCTTAGCTCCTGTATGTTCACTTTAAAGTAGATGTGGGTATATCATCTGCAGCAGACAACTCTGGTATCTTCTGTAAAGATATTGACATTTTATTTCCCATCACTAAGAACTTTTGACCTTATGAAAAGCTTTAGAATCTCATATAACTTTTTGATTAGTATTCCAGGTACCGCAAAAAAATAACAACTCAGGCCCAGATTTACTAAACCTATAAGCAACGTAAACTCAGTCTGTCTAGACCTGCACCTTATTTATCACAGGAGCACAGGCTGCCTGAATGATATATGTGGTTCAGGGGTAGACACATTTGTCTAGCTTTATACTTTTGTAAATTTTACACCAGAATTGTGGCACAATTTTGGTGTAAAATGGCAAATCTTAGGCCACGACCCCTTTACTGCTAAACCCAGTCCCTTGTAGAGCAAGACTGAAAAATGTGAGCAAACCCTAGTAGCAAAGAATTGTGCCACTTTTTAGACTAATTGTAGGCACCAAAATTAGTAAATATGGGCCTCAGCCTATGTTTATTCAGTATGCAAGTTGGCCTCATTACAAAATGATATTTACTATTGTTTTGTTTCTACCAGTCATACCATCTCTGAAATAAAAAAATCGGACTAAAAATTATCAATTACTATGTAAATAATGTAAAACGTTCAGAAGCTTAGTGAACAACTTCAGCTTCAATCAAAATATACTTACAGAAAATTAAAATTACTTGCACAATGTTCTCAGTGGTTTTGTAAATTGTTCACAAACTGTCAATTTGCAACTTGTTTCTACACATTATTTCGATTGCTATGAAAGTGTGTTATATCATGGTCCATGACTTCTCACATGACATAGAGAATCATTATTTACCATATAAGATAATATATGAAATGCATGTTCTGGACTGATGTCTTGCAAGTCAATGAAAGACATCAGCATTTATCACTGCCAGTTTAGCTCTTCGTAGTCTTGACATTTCCCATGCTTTCTTAATGGTGATTGCCACCTAATTAAATCACTGCTCATCACTTTTTTATTTTTAGAAAAGTGTTTTCTTAATCAATAGCCATCAATATTAATGTTTTTTGTTTTTGTTTTGTTTTTAGGATTCAACACAGCCCAGTTGTGTTGAACAGTACATCATTGTATATGAAGGTTTATACATTTACGATTTCAAATGACGCACTTCCAGTATATACATGTACTGTGTGTGTATTTATATATATAGGGAGTGCAGAATTATTAGGCAAGTTGTATTTTTGAGGATTAATTTTATTATTGAACAACAACCATGTTCTCAATGAACCCAAAAAACTCATTAATATCAAAGCTGAATATTTTTGGAAGTAGTTTTTAGTTTGTTTTTAGTTTTAGCTATTTTAGGGGGATATCTGTGTGTGCAGGTGACTATTACTGTGCATAATTATTAGGCAACTTAACAAAAAAACAAATATATACCCATTTCAATTATTTATTTTTACCAGTGAAACCAATATAACATCTCAACATTCACAAATATACATTTCTGACATTCAAAAACAAAACAAAAACAAATCAGTGACCAATATAGCCACCTTTCTTTGCAAGGACACTCAAAAGCCTGCCATCCATGGATTCTGTCAGTGTTTTGATCTGTTCACCATCAACATTGCGTGCAGCAGCAACCACAGCCTCCCAGACACTGTTCAGAGAGGTGTACTGTTTTCCCTCCTTGTAAATCTCACATTTGATGATGGACCACAGGTTCTCAATGGGGTTCAGATCAGGTGAACAAGGAGGCCATGTCATTAGATTTTCTTCTTTTATACCCTTTCTTGCCAGCCACGCTGTGGAGTACTTGGACGCGTGTGATGGAGCATTGTCCTGCATGAAAATCATGTTTTTCTTGAAGGATGCAGACTTTTTCCTGTACCACTGCTTGAAGAAGGTGTCTTCCAGAAACTGGCAGTAGGACTGGGAGTTGAGCTTGACTCCATCCTCAACCCGAAAAGGCCCCACAAGCTCATCTATGATGCCAGCCCAAACCAGTACTCCACCTCCACCTTGCTGGCGTCTGAGTCGGACTGGAGCTCTCTGCCCTTTACCAATCCAGCCACGGGCCCATCCATCTGGCCCATCAAGACTCACTCTCATTTCATCAGTCCATAAAACCTTAGAAAAATCAGTCTTGAGATATTTCTTGGCCCAGTCTTGACGTTTCAGCTTGTGTGTCTTGTTCAGTGGTGGTCGTCTTTCAGCCTTTCTTACTTTGGTCATGTCTCTGAGTATTGCACACCTTGTGCTTTTGGGCACTCCAGTGATGTTGCAGCTCTGAAATATGGCCAAACTGGTGGCAAGTGGCATCTTGGCAGCTGCACGCTTGACTTTTCTCAGTTCATGGGCAGTTATTTTGCGCCTTGGTTTTTCCACACGCTTCTTGCGACCCTGTTGACTATTTTGAATGAAACGCTTGATTGTTCGATGATCACGCTTCAGAAGCTTTGCAATTTTAAGAGTGCTGCATCCCTCTGCAAGATATCTCACTATTTTTGACTTTTCTGAGCCTGTCAAGTCCTTCTTTTGACCCATTTTGCCAAAGTAAAGGAAGTTGCCTAATAATTATGCACACCTAATATAGGGTGTTGATGTCATTAGACCACACCCCTTCTCATTACAGAGATGCACATCACCTAATATGCTTAATTGGTAGTAGGCTTTCGAGCCTATACAGCTTGGAGTAAGACAACATGCATAAAGAGGATGATGTGGTCAAAATACTCATTTGCCTAATAATTCTGCACGCAGTGTATATATATATATATACAGTACAGACCAAAAGTTTGGACACACCTTCTCATTCAAAGAGTTTTCTTTATTTTCATGACTATGAAAATTGTAAGTTCACACTGAAGGCATCAAAACTATGAATTAACACATGTGGAATTATATACATAACAAACAAGTGTGAAACAACTGAAAATATGTCATATTCTAGGTTCTTCAAAGTAGCCACCTTTTGCTTTGATTACTGCTTTGCACACTCTTGGCATTCTCTTGATGAGCTTCAAGAGGTAGTCCCCTGAAATGGTTTTCACTTCACAGGTGTGCCCTGTCAGGTTTAATAAGTGGCATTTCTTGCCTTATAAATGGGGTTGGGACCATCAGTGGCGTTGAGGAGAAGTCAGGGGGATACACAGTTGATAGTCCTACTGAATAGACTGTTAGAATCTGTATTATGGCAAGAAAAAAGCAGCTAAGTAAAGGAAAACGAGTGGCCATCATTACTTTTAAGAAGTGAAGGCCAGTCAGTCAGTCAGTCAGTCAACCGAAAAATTGGGAAAACTTTGAAAGTAAGGGCTATTTGACCATGAAGGAGAGTGATGGGGTGCTGCGCCAGATGACCTGGCCTCCACAGTCACCGGACCTGAACCCAATCGAGATGGTTTGGGGTGAGCTGGACCGCAGAGTGAAGGCAAAAGGGCCAACAAGTGCTAAGCATCTCTGAAAAATCCTTCAAGACTGTTGGAAGACCATTTCAGGGGATTACCTCTTGAAGCTCATCAAGAGAACGCCACGAGTGTGCAAAGCAGTAATCAAAGCAAAAGGTGGCTACTTTGAAGAACCTAGAATGACATATTTTCTGTTGTTTCACACTTGTTTGTTATGTATATAATTCCACATGTGTTAATTCATAGCTTTGATGCCTTCATAGTCATGAAAATAAAGAAAACTCTTTGAATGAGAAGGTGTGTCCTAATTTTGGTCTGTACTGTATATATTATAAATATAATATGTACTGTGCATAAAACATACTGTATATTAACACCTTAAAGACCGGGCCCATTTTCATTTTTGCATTTTCATTTTTTCCCCTCCGCATTCCAATAGCCTCTTAGTTTTCCATTCACATAGCCATATTGAGGGCTTAGTTTTTGCTAAATAAGTATTTTTTAATGGCACCATTTAATTTACCATATCTTGTATTGGAAAACAGGTGGTTTCTTTCTACAGTTTTGTACCCCCCAAATCCTGACTTAGGGCTTTCACCCAGTTAAGCCAGTACTCTCCCCTCTGCACTGATGAGAGGCAATCACTCTGAAACAGCTGTCTGCAGATGAGGTGCTGGCTTATTTAACATCCGAGTCGAGTCTCAAGGCCTATTTAAAGGGTTGAACATTGACTTTTAGGATAGCTGCCTTACATCTGGTGTCATTAGAGGCAGAGCTTGTTTGCATCCCTGTTTTCTGCAGTTTAATGCTGTCACTGAGCACTGCTCATATTTTTTTGTTAGAGCATTTGAGGACCACTGTAACATTTTTATTTTTTTGTAGCGCCAATCTAGTTATTATGACAACTTATTAGACATACTTGTTTTATCAACTGCCCATGTATCAAGCAATAAACTTATTTTACATGTCTGTCTATCCATTCATACTATTTTTGTGCTAAAATTACAGACCCCATTATAAATCTGTGGGGTCCATCAAGCACCGTTGGTGTCATTATATGACAACGCAGATATGAGCCTGTTTTGCAGGTGGATGGGCTACTCTCCCACAATAAACAAAATGAAACTAAAACGTTTGAATTGCTTGAAAGGGATGACTAAAGGTGTTGTTTAATTGTATCTAAGTTAGCTGAGTGACAACTAGTATGGCTGCCAGAATCCCGAATTAAACAGTAGTTATGCCTATGGTAGATGTGCCCTCTTCACACTAGTTATGTCTAGATGTGCCCTCTTCACAGTAGTTATGCCCAAATGTGCCCCCTTCTCAATATTTATGGCCAGATGTGCTCCCTTCTCAATAGTTATGTCCAGATATGTCCCCTTCACAGTAGTTATGCCCAAACATGTGCCACCTTCACAGTAGTTATGATCAGATGTGCCCCTTTCACAGTAGTTATGATCAGATGTGCCCCTTTCACAGTATTTATGCCTAGATGTGCCCCCTTCACAATAGTTATGCACAGATGTGCACCTTCACAGTAGTTATGCCCAGATGTGCCCCCTTCTCAGCAGTTATGCTCAGATGTGCCCCTTCATAAGTTACGCCCACATGTGCCCCCTTCACAGTAGTTATACTCAGATGTGCACCTTCACAGTAGTTATGCCCAGATTTGTGCCCCCTTCACAAAAGTTATGCCCAGAAAAAGTTCCTCTGATGATCGCTGCTCCCCAGCAGCAGCAGGCAGGATACACATCACGCTGCTGGGCTGTGTAGGAACAGCACAGCTGACTTCCCCCCCCCCTGCCCAGCTCCTCCTTCACAGACGAGTAGTGTGGAACAGCGTTAGCTGAGCTGACCGGTGAAGCGGGAAGCGGACAACTCCCTGCTTCACCATTGCAATCAGCTGTCTCTGCATCCTGTGGATGCAGAGACAGCTGAGAGCAGGACATACCTCAGCCATTCTGAGACCGCGGGAGAGCCACCAGAATCCAGAACTGTCTCGCCGGAACTGGAACAGTTGGGGGGTATATATTTGGTCTGCTTTATTATCCATTTTGCATTTGGGCACAGGAGCTCATAAAGTTATATCTCTTCGGCCACAGTACTTAACCCCTTTAGGACACAGCCTTATTTCACCTTAAGGACCAGGCCATTTTTTGCTAATCTGACCAGTGTCACTTTAAGTGGTTATAACTTTAAAACGCTTTGACTTATCCAGGCCATTCTGAGATTGTTTTTTCGTCACATATTGAACTTCATGACACCGGTAAAAAGAAGTAAAAAAAATCAATTTTTATTTATAAAAAAATACCAAATTTACAAAAAATTTGTAAAAAATTGCAAATTTCCAAGTTTCAATTTCTATACTTCTATAATACATAGTAATACCTCCAAAAATTATTACTTTACATTCCCCATATGTCTAATTCATGTTTGGATCATTTTGGAAATGATATTTTATATTTTGGGGATGTTACAAGGCTTAGAAGTTTAGAAACAAATCTTGAAATTTTTCAAAAATTTTCAAAAACCCAATTTTTAGGGACCAGTTCAGGTCTGAAGTCACTTTGTGAGGCTTACATAATAGAAACCACTGAAAAATGACCCCATTCTAGAAACTACACCCCTCAAGGTATTCAAAACTGATTTTACAAACGTTGTTAACCCTTTAGGTGTTCCACAAGAGTTAATGGCAAATGGAGATAAAATTTCAGAATTTCAATTTTTTTCGCAAATTTTCAATTTTTTCCAGTAACAAAGCAAGGGTTAACAGCCAAACAAAATGCTATATTTATTGCCCCGATTCTGTAGTTTGCAGAAACACCCCATATGTGGCCGTAAACTACTGTACGGGCACCCAGTAGGGCATAGAGGGAAAGGTGCGCCGTGTGGTTTTTGGAAGGCAGATTTTGCTGGACTGGTTTACTTACACCATGTCCCATTTGAAGCCCCCCTGATGCACCCCTAGAGTAGAAACTCCATAAAAGTGACCCCATTTTGGAAACTACGGGATAAGGTGGCAGTTTTGTTGGGACTATTTTAAGGGCACATATGATTTTTGGTTTATCTATATTACATTTTTGTGAGGCAAGATTACCAGAAATAGAAATTCTGAAATTTCATCTCCATTTGCCAATAACTCTTGTGGAACACCTAAAGGGTTAACGACGTTTGTAAAAATCAGTTTTGAATACCTTGAGGGGTGTAGTTTCTTAGATGGGGTCGCTTTTATGGAGTTTTTACTCTAGGGGTGCATCAGGGGGACTTCAAATGGGACATGGTGCCAAAAAAAAAGGCCATCAAAATCTGCCTTCCAGAAACCATACAGCATTCCTTTCCTTCTGCGCCCTGCCGTTTAATCATACAGCAGTTTACGACCACATATGGGGTGTTTCTGTAAAACTGTAGTATGAGTGTAATAAATATTACGTTTTGTTTGGCTGTTAACCCTTGCTTTGTTATTGGAAAAAAACGGATTAACATAGAAAATTTTTGCCAAATTTTCCTTTTTGGCACCGTTTTTATTTTTTACTGTGTTAATCTGAGGGGTTGGGGGGGTATTTTTATAGAGCAGATTCTTACGGACGTGGCGATACCTAATATGTCTACTTTTTTTAATTTATTTATGTTTTACACTATATTATCTTTTTATAAACAAAAAAAACCATTTTAGTATCTCCATATTCTGAGTCATTTTTTTTTTAGTTTTTAGCTGATTATCTTAGATAGCGGCTCATTTTTTGCAGGATGAGAGGACGGTTTTATTTGCACTATTTTGGAGGGCATATGACTTTTTGATCGCTTGCTATTAACATTTTTGTGATGTAAGGTGACAAAAAAAACTTTTTTTTGCACTGTTTTTATTTTATTTTTTTGACCGTGTTCATCTGAGGGGTTGGGGGGGTATTTTCATAGAGCAGATTCTTACGGACGCGGCGATACCTAATATGTCTACTTTTTAATTTATTTTAGTTTTACAAAATGATATTTTGGAAAACATTTTTTTTTGTTTTAGTGTCTGAGAACCAGGTTTTATCCGATTGTCAGTGGCTAAATTGGGATATAAATTTAGTACTCCATGGAAGTGTGGTACTCCCTGAAGCAACCAATAATGCAGAGGCCTGGATGATCGGGGCACGTGTCACACTGAGTAGTGGTGTCCTTCCGTATCACCCTCCTGTGACACACTCTGCACCTTTTTTGGGTCCGTCCCTTCTTTCCAGTATGAGGGACCACACCTGGAAAGTGTTGGCCAGGGACGATCCGGGCGCCTCCAGTTCCCGAGGTACTCCGGCCTGCTCTTTCCCGGTCAAAAAAGATCAGGTCCTTGAGGACTGCCTCATAGAACTGAAGGAATGTCCCTGTGTTGTACAAAAGAGTTGTACAAGGCAACCTGCACCAAGTAGACCGCAACTTTTTTGTACCATGCCCGGGTTTTGCGCATGGCGTTATATGGCTTTAGGACTTGATCAGAGAGATCAACTCCTCCCATATACCGATTGTAGTCAACGATACAATCAGGCTTGAAGACCGTTGCGGCGGTACCTTGCACAGGGACAGGGGTGATGCCGTTACCATGAATTGTGGACAGTACAAGGACATCCCTCTTGTCCTTATATCTGACCAGCAACAGGTTACCAGTGGTAAGGGCACGGGTCTCACCCCTGGGGATAGGTATCTGGAGGGGGTGGGCAGGGAGGCTGCGTTGATTTTCCGCACGGTCCCACAAGTGGACGTGGATCCGCCGGCGAGGGACTGGAACAAGGGGATACTAGTATAAAAGTTATCCACATACAGGTGGTAACCCTTATCTAGCAGTGGGTGCATAAGGTCCCACACAAGTTTCCCGCTAACACCCAGAGTGGGGGGACATTCTGGGGGTTCAATACGGGAATCTCGCCCCTCGTACACACGAAACTTGTAAGTGTACCCTGAGGTACTCTCACAAAGTTTGTACAGCTTCACGCCATACCTCGCCCGCTTAGAGGGAACATACTGGCGGAAAATGAGTCTCCCCTTGAACGCAATGAGAGACTCATCAACCGCGACCTCCCTTCCAGGTACATAGGCCTGCACAATATGAATATATCAATTATTTAATATGGTGAGCTAGTTAATATAATAGCAACAATAAAAACATACATACAATAAAACAATGTTTCAAATCAATCTGAACCTTAAGTGAATGTAGTCCCAATACACCTCTGCTTCCAAATGATCGCAAGGGATATCGACAATCTGTGAATAGCAGGTCCTTGTCTATAGCCCAACAGTGGGCTTCAATAGAACCAGATCGGAGGACAAACTCTTCACAGTAATATTATATCAGCACTACACAATGTCCCAAATATCCAGGATAGGTCCCGCTTCCCCAGCCGAATAACCAGGTAGTAATAGTAGTGGAGGATATCCCTTACCTCATTCCGTCACCTGCTGGATCCTCAGCTCAGTTCTCCTGCCGTTCTTATCCAACGCGGCGTCCCACGTGGTATGGAGTCTCTAACGTGACGTCTCACGTGACTCCTAGGCTTGGCAGCGGTGTGATGTCAGACGCTCCCTGCGATCCTGCCCCTTCTCAGAGGATCGGACACAATTCAAGACAATTTGAATAGTCCATTAGGGAGTGATCATCACAACATAGATATACCCTGTAGATGAATCCTAGTAGATGGGAAAAAGCTCACTGTACCAACAGAAGCAGACGCGTTTCAGGGTCTACACCCTTTCCTCAGTGGTGGTGACAGTGAGCATTTAGCAACCTTTTATACCTCTCCAGAGGTAAATTGTGGGTGGGACTGGGCTATTTGAAACCCTGGAAAGTCCAATCCGGAATCCTGTTCTTTTTCTGATCCACATAGGAAAACTTACTGTAGATTGTGCCTCACATGTTTATATTAATCCTCTAAAACTTGGATCAAATGGCCCCCCAATGGAAATCTCAATAACAATAATATCAATATAATAATATCAATAAATGACTATCCTTTACATAATATACAAACCAACATGTGAAAAAACAAATATAAAATGTATGGCTCTATATACAAAAGCATAAGAACATCTAAAATATAAAAAGTATAAAAAACGCACAGGAAACGCACATGCGGTTGAATGCGTTTTCACTGCGTTTCCAATGCGTTTTCCATTGTAATCCTCCAGATAGCACCTGGGAAGTATGAGCATCAAGTCCAGAGTTGGCCCCCATCAAAGGAATACCGCCATATTAAAACTTTACTCAGAATCTTAGGGGAGGAGGGCTCTCTGAGGAAGGGGTGTAGACCCTGAAATGCGTCTGGTTCTGTTGGGACAGTGAGCTTTTTCCCATCTACGAGGATTCATCTACAGGATATATCTGTTGTGATGATCACTCCCTTATGGACTATTCAAATTGTCTTGAATTATGTCCGATCCTCTGAGAAGGGGAAGGATCGCAGGGAGCGTCTGACATCACACCGCTGCCAAGCCTAGGAGTCACGTGAGACGTCACGTTAGAGACTCCATACCACGTGGGACGCCGCGTTGGGTAAGAACGTCAGGAGAACTGAGCTGAGGATCCAGCAGGTGACGGAATGTGGTAAGGGATATCCTCCACTACTATTACTACCTGGTTATTCGGCTGGGGAAGCGGGACCTATCCTGGATATTTGGGACATTGCGCAGTGCTGATATAATATTGCTGTGAAGAGTTTGTCCTCCAATCTGGTTCTATTGAAGCCCACTGTTGGGCTATAGACAAGGACCTGCTATTCGCAGATTGTCGATATCCCTTGCGATCATTTGGAAGCAGAGGTGTATTGGGACTATCTTCACTTAAGGTTCAGATTGATTTGAAACATTGTTTTATTGTATGTATGTTTTTATTGTTGCTATTATATTAACTGGTTCAACATATAAAATAATTGATATATTCATATTACGCTGGCTGTCATTTTCCTAAAGTTGGAGTGCCCCTAATTATCTATTGCTATTTACTATTTTCTTCTATACGGTCTGGGTGGACCGGGAGGTGAGCACCCTGATTCATTCGGCCGATAGGTGGAGTCACTGTTTTCCATTTTTTGCCACTATAGGCCTGTACAAATTTGGCCCCAAAGTGATCGATGACCGGCCTGATTTTGTACAGGCGGTCATAGGCAGGATCACCTCGGGGGAACATGCTGCATTATCTGAATAATGCAGGCATTTCCGGATGGCCTCAAACCGGGAGCGTGTCATGGCCGTACTGTAAAGTGGGGTCTGGTAGAGGACGTCCCCACTCCAGTAATGCCTGACACTAGGTTTCTTGACTAGGCCCATGTGCAGCACTTGGCCCCAAAACGTCCTCATCTCGGCTGCACTGACCGGGGTCCAGCCACCTGGTTGGCCTACAAAATCAGGAATCACTGGCTCAAATCGCTCTGGGGTACACCAGACAAGTTCACCGGCAGGGGTTCCAGTGGATTTAACTGGTGGGCCGGAAAACTGGCAGGGGTTCCAGTGGATTTAACTGATGGGCCGGAAAACTAGTACGAGCCCTAGAGCTGCTCTGTACTAATGTGGGCCACAGGGTCCCTAGCATGGGAGTCCCCTTGCTCCGCCTGGCGGCGTCTCCGCTGCCTTGGGGGCTGAGGAGAACGCGGATGACAACAGGAAAGTGGGGTCATCCTCGTCCTCACTGGGACTCTCGGAGTCTAAGGCAAGTTGGGCGTTTGCCTCCTCGGCTGAGAACATCCGGCGGGCCATAGGGGAGTGTGTGTCTTCGTGTGTGTGTGTGTGCGTGCGTGTAAATCTTTATTCAGTGTGCGTGTGTGTGGGGGCACGGGTGTTCGCGAACTCACCGTAAACCTAACAGACAAAAAAAATAAAAAAAGACTAAATAAAAAAAGGGGAAAAAATGTGAAAAAAAAAAAATTCTAAATCGCTGATCAACCGTCCGAAGTTGATCCGCGGTGGGGTGTGCGATGCACTAACAGTGGCCGGACGCTAAGAGTAACGGCCACAGTCAGCGTATGCACAACAAAAAAAAATGCTTGCGCCCAAAAAAAAGTTGAGGGGGAGAAGGGGGGGGGGACAGCGGGGCAAGCTGCAGCCCCCCTTGGGGGTCTAGGGTCACATATCTGTGCTGTGGACCCCAGACACCCGATTTAGGGTGATGCAACAAAAATTTGTTTTGGTTTTTTTTCTCACTAACTTTTCCTGAATATTCCTGCCTAACCCAACCTTTCCCTAACCTTTCCCTAAATACCTGGGGGGTGCTGGGGCACAGATGGGGGTGCTGGGGTGCTGGCTGGAGATCGGTGCAGCTCTGGATCCATGTGCAGCGCTCCTGGACACAAAAGGATGAGGAGAGGAGCGCTGCAATAATTTGAATGACCCGCCCGCCCAGCCGACCAATGAGAGCGATCCTGAGAGGTGATGTCACCATCACCTCTCAGGATCGCAGGATGGTGATTGGTGGTGTATTGTCACTAGTGATGAGCGGGAGGTGCCATATTCGATTTCGCGATATTTCGCGAATATTCGCATGAATATTCGTGTTATATTCGTCGAAATCGAATATTCGCAATTATTCCAATTATCGCGAAATTATTTTTTCGCATATTGCGAAAATTTATCTTGATAGTATAAGGCAACGTTCCTATGCTAATGACTATGGCTAGGCTAATATGTGTATTTTACGAAATTTCGTAATATTGCTCTAACTTCGTCTCTTAGAATATTACGAATATTCTAAAAGACGAAGTTAGAGCAATATTAAGAACATTTGCAAAAGTCGAAATTGCGATGCGAGTAATAGAACACGAAATAGTCGCATGAAGATTTAAACTTAGCACTGCTATATTCCATATTCTAGCCTAATATGGAATATAGCTGTGCTAAATTAGCACTGCTATATTCCATATTAGGCTAGAATATGGAATATAGCTGTGCTAAGTTAAAATCTTCATGCGACTATTTCGTGTTATATTACTCGCATCGCAATTTCGACTTTTGCAAATGTTCTTAATATTGCTCTAACTTCGTCTTTTAGAATATTCGTAATATTCTAAAAGACGAAGTTAGAGCAATATTACGAAATTTCGTAAAATACACATAGATTGTATTTAAGCTAATATACTGCTATAGTAATAATTTTTAATAGTGTACATATTTTACAAAACTTAGGTTCAGAAGAGGCAAAAAAAAATTACAGGAAAAAAAAGGGATTATAGCACTATATTAGCTAAATTACAATCTATATGTGTATTTTACGAAATTTCTTAATATTGCTCTAACTTCGTCTTTTAGAATATTCGTAATATTCTAAGAGACGAAGTTAGAGCAATATTACGAAATTTCTAAAAGACGAAGTTAGAGCAATATTAAGAACATTTGAAAAAGTCGAAATTGCGATGCGACTAATATAACACGAAATATTCGCATGAAGATTTCAATTTAGCACTGCTATACTCCATATTCTAGCCTAATATGGAATATAGCAGTGCTAACTTAGCACAGCTATATTCCATATTAGGCTAGAATATGGAGTATAGCAGTGCTAAGTTGAAATCTTCATGCGAATATTTTGTGTTATATTACTCGCATCGCAATTGCGACTATTGCGAAATTTTGTAAAATACACATATAGATTAGATTGTAATTTAGCTAATATGGAATATAGCAGTAAGTTGAAAACGCCACTGACTGGAGCAGCCAGGAAGCCAGGAATCCAAAGGACAGGTAAGAACAATTTTAGGGAAGTGGGAAAGAAAAAAATATAATAAAAAAAAAAAGAAAAAAACGAATATTCGATTTTGCGAATATATAGAACGATATTCTAAATATTCGCGAAATCTCGAAATTGCGATATTCGAGAAAAAAATTCGCAATTCGAATATTCGCGCTCAACACTAATTGTCACACCACCGATCACCATCCTGTTCCAGGTTATCGGGTCCCCAGAGACCCGAATAACCCAGAAACGCAGCAAACCGCAGGTTACTGAGATTGCCCACATGGGGGGGTCACAGGACCCCCCGGCGCATTTAGCAGGCACCGGGTTCCGATCCCCGGGCGGCGGTGATCGGAACTACACATGCCGTACCAGTACGTCATGTGTCCGGAAGAGGTTAAAGGGATTGTGCAGGCAGCATATATTGATGACCTTATTGTCTCCCTTGCAGCAGTGGCGTAGTGTAATTACAAGTACTCTCATTCACTACTCAATTCAAGTAAATGGAGCAACTACTTTCAATTACACTGTACTTCCAAGAGTTCAGAGAAAAGGTGCAGTGTAAGGCCTCTTGCACACAAACGTATTTTCATTCCGTTTCCATTCCGGTTTTTTTGCGGACCGTATACGGAACCATTCATTTCAATGGATATATATATCAAATATACCGTGGCTCACCCGGATCCAAAGTATGGTTAAGGTGCTCTGCTTTTGATGATTCACCTAATCATCTGCATAAAAATGTAGTATATAAATTTAAAAACAGGCACTCACCATCTAACAGTTTAAAATTATTTTAGATTTATTGTTATTAAAATTACACAAATTACCCCTACAATATTCTGCAATGATAAATATTCTGCAATAATTTTGATATCGAACTTTAACTCTTCGCAATTGAAAAATATATAACTGTGCAATGTGCAAATAATCGATGTAACAAATATTCAACGATAAAAATATTCAGCGAATATTTGGTATCGAATTGTATTAGAATATAACTGTGCAGTGTGCAAATAATCAATGTAACAAATATTCGACAAAATATATAGTGCTCAAACTATTAATTTAGCGTGTACAATTATAAAACTTATCCAAATAAAACAATAATATCCAATAGCTAGTCACTGACTATATAAGAAGGGGGTAGTTGCATTTGAAAACAAAGCCACTGAGGAAGAGGTTGCTACCTCGAAACGCGTCTGGCCGTGTTTGGATCTACAACTACCCACCCAAGACCACCACAAAGTGTCTATATTCTATATTTTATATTCAGATTGAGACTCTATACAAGACACTGGGCCCTTTAAGAGCACCTTACACTCGAACCAGAGTGAAACCAGCATCTGATTTGAGCTGACCTCAAGCTACAGCTGCTATCCTGCGGCGAAGATTACAGACATCTCTTGTGTGAGACATCGAGGTCTATGCTTTACATAGCTGGAAAACTGAATTATCGGTGAACAACAAGTGACATATCCAAAGGCTGCAAATTATCTCAGAAGTCCAGATATTTATAAAAAGACCCAGCCTGGAGAGCAGTGAATGGAGGGAACAGGTAAGAGGCTGTGCAAGGAGGACGCCCCAGACGCCAGCCTTATTTAAAATACCGGCCTCCGCGATTTATCTGCTCATATCGAATTTTATATACCAAATTTGCAAATAACTTTTCCATCACATAAGTAATCTCCCAACTATCACATAACATCAAGTGACTATCATTTTGGGAAGAAAATATAATCACCTATATTACAAATGATTGTTTTATTTGGATAAGTTTTATAATTGTACACGCTAAATTAATAGTTTGAGCACTATATATTTTGTCGAATATTTGTTACATTGATTATTTGCACACTGCACAGTTATATTCTAATACAATTCGATACCAAATATTTGCCGAATATTTTTATCGTTGAATATTTGTTACATCTATTATTTGCACATTGCACAGTTATATATTTTTCAATTGCGAAGAGTTAAAGTTCGATATCAAAATTTTTGCAGGATATTTATCATTGCAGAATATTGTGAATATTTTAATCGCAGAATATTGTAGGAGTAATTTGTGTAATTTTAATAACAATAAATCTAAAATCATTTTAAACTGTTAGATGGTGAGTGCCTGTTTTTAAATTTATATATTCATTTCAATGGGTCTGCAAAAAAACAGAAGGTAAGCCATGTGCACTCCGTTTCCGTATTTCCGTTCTGCAAAAAAATAGAACATGTCCTATTATTGTCTGCATTACGGACAAGGATAGTACTGTTCTATTAGGGGCCAGCTGTTCCGTACCGCAAAATATGGAATGCACACAGATGTCATCCGTATTTTTTGCGGACCGCAAAATACATACGGTCGTGTGCAAGAGGCCTAATAAAGAGGAAGGAGCGCTCACATGAAGTGCTACCTCCTTTTCAAACAGCTGCCCTGACCTATCTGCCAATTAGCTGTTTGAAGAGAAGGCAACACTCCATGCGAGTGCTGCTTCCTCTTCATCACACTGCCTGTCCTCTCTGAAGTCTCTCACTTGAATGGAGCGCATACTTGTAATTACACTGTACTGCTGCTGCAATGAAAACGACGCACAGTGCAATAAAGAGAAAGCAGCGCTTGCATGCATTGGTGGAGACTAACTGTTCCCCATAGAATACAACTAGAGACATCAGATCCTGCTCCTTAACTGTCTTACTCACTCAGAATCTCCATTTAGGACATTATAGAGAGTATAAATGCAAATTAAGTGATATGTATAAGATAAAATGACTTGTCTGTCTCTGTACTTCCTCCCCCTCAACATAGACTTCTATGAGATGACATAATCTGATCCTTCAGTGAGCAGGCAGCCAGTCTTTGTCTCACAATACACATTTCTGAGAGAAAGTTTATTTAGGAGGAGGCCAGAACATAACTCAGAACAAGGCATTTTACTAAAAAAAACTAGTGTATATTGCAAAAAATCTTATTCGTCTACGCTATTGATTTATGCAAAGTTGTATGAACGTACAGTGATCATTTAAACCTGTACCTAATAAGGTGGCCAATAAATGTGTATCTTGTGACTTTTCCAGCTATTTTCATCTTCAGTGACTTGAAAGCATGTTATGGCTGTTATTATGTCAGTGTTGTACTGCAAAATCTATGTTTTATGTTTTTAGATGCTAATGAAGTATTGGCTAGTGACTAAAAGAGGGCGTTAATACAGAGCAGTTGAGGTTCAATATAATGGTTATAGTGTTCTCCCATAGTTTTATAGTACTGTAGAATAAATGTCAAGAAGAAGGGTTTTCTAGACCTGCAAATTTATCACAGGGGCTCAGGCTGGATGATAAATATGGTGCAGAGATAGACACGTTTGTCCAACTCTATTGGTTGGTTTTAGTCTGAAACAGAATTTTACTCCAGAGTTGTGGTACATTTCCTGTGCTAAATGTTGCATATTATGCAATGTCCTTTCCTGCAGAGTCGGACCTTGTGTTGGGATAGCTGCAGACAATTTCTCTAAACCTTAATGTACCAAATTGCCCTACATTTTGGTGCAATTTTACGCCAGCATCCAGACACACTCAAATTAGTGTGGAAAAAATTAAGAAAAAATGAACGGGCGGCTAATAGCCACTGAAGAAGAGGTTTGCAACCTGGAAATGCGTATGGCAATTTAATAACGAAGTTTATGGATGACAAAAAAACAGTGCGCTGTAATTTTAAATAGGTGACGTACCAAACCACGTGGGACGCCACGTGAGACGCCATCGAACACGTGACCTATACCCGGAAGTTCTCAGACTCAGTGCAATACGCCAACCGAGCATGAGTACACACCGGATTTAAACGGCAAGGAAAATCTACGCTGACCTGGCGTGCGGTCCGTTCAACCGAACAACCACCTGCAGGTGGTAAAGATACGGTAAAGAGATTGCTTTTTTCATATGCTTGCCTGCTATACGACTCTCTTTTACTGAAATGCCATTGATATGGTGATTATATTGAACAAACAAGTGGCTATACACCTTATTATTAAGAACAGATCCGGAGGACTTTTGACATCTATGTGACTATCTACCTTTATAACAATTTGATTATCCATTGGTCACCTAAATAACATGTTATGAAAAAAGATATGCTTTTTACCCTCACGATTTTTGTTTTTACAGTATTGTTTCTGTTTTTATAATATTGTTTTATTCTATTTTATGACTCTATTTTATGACATTGTTTCTACCAATAAATATACAATTTGATATACAATTTGATGCAGCCCCCTATGGTCTGAGTGCCCTTTCTACTAACATCAAATTAGTCTGGGCCAGTGTGGCCTTTAATTCAGGTCAAGTGCAGGCAACAGAGTTCAAGCTCAACTACATCAAGAAACTATGAGACAAACTCTATGGTTAATAATTCATATACTTTACTAAAGTATACATGTACCCCTTTTTTGTGGCACACAGGTCTTTCTAGAAGACACCTCTACATAGAAGACATGGCTTCTAGTGTCTTTGCAGAGAAGTTCCTGGATTCAAGCTTCTGTCCCTCAAGAATAGACCACACTTTGTGCTTCCCTAACAAGTGTCTCTTAGCATCTGGAATTAATGTTTCCTGTCATTTTCAATAATGTGACAGTAAAGTCCCATTTTTAATGCACTGGCATTTAGCATGCCACAATATTTGAGTTATTTTACATTCGTCCCACTGCTGTCCTGTTATTACAGCTGTTATGAAGTTCTGACAAAAGGGCACAATTCTTCTTCCTCTGTTTCTCCATAATTGCTTTTCACCGTATCTCTGAATCGTAACCATGGTGATCGGCCGCAGTCATCACAAGAACCTTTGTTATTTCCCTTGTGTGAATGAAAGACAAAGTGGCAGAAATATCTAGTACATTAAAAAGGGGGATGAGATACAGATACGACATTCTTTGGGAAATGGGGAGAAAATGTAAGCTTTAATATTTTAACACTCATTAATTGCTAGAGACAAATTCATTTGGATCAATTTATATTTCTGTGGGGCCAAATGGGAAACTGGAAACTAATGTCACTGACCTTGGGGGAAAAAAAGGTCCCGTTGTTATCACTCCAATTCCTGAAATAAAAGGCCCAGTCATTTCCTTCTTGGTGTATGCTGGGTACAAGATTCACATTGTCAGGTTGTTGAATAAGGGGCACTGTTATCATATTAAAGTCCAGTAAATTATGACTTTGAGATAGACATTCTCACTCATAATAAAATTCACTGGCAGCATTGTAAAAGTTGGTTAACTTATTAGAAACGTGTCTTTGTCTAGAATACAATGAAGAACAGCTAGAGGAATGGGCCATGATGGCGTATAATAGTAATATTGCAGTTACAAGACATGACTAGAATAGTTCATGTTCATATTATATGCTCAGAATATTTTTAAACCAGTATGCCACCTGGAAAGTCACTGGTAAACCAGGCACAATGCCTTGTAGGTCTAGCTTAGCTGAATGTAATGATAAATCTCACTTAGTGATCTAGTGCTTCAATCTGGAGAAAAAAATACTTTTAGGCTGGGACTGCACAGTGATCTTTGGTCGTGAGATGAATGTTGTAGCAAGATGACTGTGTTGCCCCAACCATAGTCCATATGCAAATGAGCAGTTAAGTGCAGTGAAGGTGGCCCCAAGCCCCTCTGTGCACCCTTGCTCCTCCTGCATCCTCTGCCGGCCCCTCCCTCTCCTTCTTGATACACAGGGCCAGGTATGATGACTATGCAGGAACCTGGCCCTGTCAATCAATTAGAGGGAGGGCTGGCAGAGGATAGTGGAGCAGCAAGGGTGCGCAGTGACTTTGGTCCACCCTTGGTGCACTTAAATGCTGGATTGCATATGAATTAAAATTACTTTTTCACAAGAATGAAGTGAAAGGTGTCATTACATTCAGCTGAGCTAGCCCTACAAGGCATTATGTCTGGTTTAACTTTGACTTTCCTGGTCAAAAGTTCCCTTTAAAATAAGCCTAATCCAACACTCACTGATTTCTTATATCTTAACTTTTTTTCTTCATTCATAGAACAGTTTGTCTTTAAGTGTGACTGAAAGTTTGGAGACCCAACGAGATCTACTTTGCTCCCGCAAATACCTGGAAGGTTTGCCATAGGATTTATATGGCATAGTTATTGAGTATTTACTGTACGCAAAGCTGGTTTAGGCTTTAAAAATACACACCATACTGTGTGAACCTGATCTATGTCTCCATGCTAACTGTGGATGCAAGGTTCAAGAGGGCTGGTGAAAATTGAATTAGACTTAACTTGCAGTTGATTTTCTTTTCTAAAAATGATTTTCAAAAGTGGCGATTTCGCAATATAACTCACAACTAACACACAACAAACACTCTGGGGGACATTTATCAAACTGGTGTAAAATGGTGTAAGGTAGAATCAGACTCTACCTTTCATTGTCCAAAGGAACTGTGAAAAATAAAATGTGGAATCTTATTGTTTGCTAAGAGCAACTAAGTTTACACCAGTTTGATAAATCTGTCCCTCTCTGTAGTGGCATATAACTGAACTGGGCTGGAAGCATTTTCCGGAAGTCTCTATAACTATGGTAATCTCTCTAAGGTTGCTAGAACTGACCTGTAAAGTATTAATTTGGAACAGTCTTTTTTTTCTGCCAATATTTAGGCAACTTCCTTCCTTTACTTCCATTTGCACTTCTTTGTCTGTTTGCACCAGGTACTCTTTCTGTCAGAGTGGCTCTACTGGGCTATTCAGCAGGAGTGTGTCCAGCGGTGGAGATAATTCTGTTTTCGGTGATGTGCGCCCGTAGGCACTCTATATTGGAGCACTTCAACTCCTCCAGGGGCTCTGATACTGTTCTCACTCGGCTCCGGTGAGTAATCTCTGGCTCACACATTCAACCATCTTGCTCTCACATTTTCATAGGCGCCATAACACAATGCCAAAAGCACTAAAGAGCCCTTTACACGGCCTGATGAAGCTGACAATTGTCGGGATGGAAGCGTTCCTTCCCGACAATCGCCTGCTGGTCAATGGAGATGACTGCTGCATTTCTATGCACCAATCTCCTCCACAATATGGGGAGGAGTCATGGCTAATGTTATTGCTCATCCCCATTCAGAATCATAGCTTGTTTGCAGCAGAGTGTTGTTTAGACAGCACATTCTTTTGTTGACAAACAATGATTTAGGTGAGCGCACAAATTATTCTATTACCTGATGTACGAGCATTTCAACTTAACCTCTTCAGGACCCTGCCATTTTTCACCTTAAGGACCAGGCTATTTTTTGCAAATCTGACATATGTCACTTTATGTGGTAATAACTTTGGAACGCTTATATTTATCCAAGCCATTCTGAGACTGTTTTCTCATGACACATTGCACTTCATAATGGTGGTAAATTTCAGTCAATATATTTAATTTTTATTTATTTTTTAAATACAAAATTTCCAAAAAAAGTAGAAATTTCAATTTCTCTGCTTTTAAAACAGATAGGGATACCTCATATAATAGTTATTACTTTATTTTTCCCATATGTCTACTCTATGCTTGGATAATTTTGTGAATGTCATTTTAGAAGTTTAGAAGCAAATCTTGAAATTTTTCAGAAAATTTCCAAAACCCACTTTTTAAGGACCAGTTCAGGTCTGAAGTCACTTTGTGAGGCTTACATAATAGAAACCACCCAAAAATGACCAATTTTAGAAACTACACCTCTCAAGGTATTCAAAACTGATTTTACAAACTTTGTTAACCCTTTAGGTGTTCCACAAGAATTTAGATGAAATTTCAGAATTTTACTTTTTTGGCAGATTTTTCATTTTAATCCATTTTTTCCAGTAACAAAGCAAGGGTTAACAGCCAAACAAAACCTAATATTTATTACGTTGATTCTATAGTTTACAGAAACACCCCATATGTGGTCGTAAACTGCTGTACGGGCACACGGCAGGCCACAGAAGGAAAGGAGCTCCGTATGGTTTTTGGAGGGCAGATTTCACTGGGATAATTTTAAGTTGCCATGTCACATTTGAAGACCCCCCTGATGCACCCCTAGAGTAGAAACTCCAAAAAAGTGACCCTATTTTGGAAAATACACCCCTCAAGGTATTCAAAACTGATTTTGCAAATTCTACTAACCTTTTAGGTGTTCCACAAGAATTAAAGGAAAATGCAGATGAAATTTCCAAATTTCACTTTTTTGGCAGATTTTTCATTTTAATCAATTTTTTCCAGTAACAAAGCAAGGGTTAACAGCCAAACAAAACTCAATATTTATTACCCTTATTCTATAATTTACAGAAACACACAATTTGTGATCATAAACTGCTGTACACATGGCACACGGCAGGGCGCAGACATAAAGGAATGCCATATGGTTTTTGGAAGGCAGATTTCACTGGGATAATTTTAAGTTGCCATGTCACATTTGAAGACCGCCCATTTGCATCCATAGAGTAAAAACTACAAAAAAGTGACCCCATTTTGGAAACTACGGGATAAGGTGTCAGTTTTGTTGTTACTGTTTTAGGGTACATATGATTTTTAGTTGCTTTATATTACACTTTTTGTGAGGCAAGGTAACAAAAAATAGCTGTTTTGGCACTGTTTATTTATTGTTATTTACAACGTTCATCTGACAGGTTGTTACAGACTCGACAATACCAAATATGACAACTTTTTTTGGTTGTTTCAGTTTTACATAATAAAGCATTTTTTGAAGAAAATAATTTTTTTGTCTTCATATTCTGAAAGCCATAGTTTTATTTTTGTTTTGTTTTTTGGGCAGTTTTCCTAGGTAGGGTCAAATTTTTTGCGGGATGAGATGGCTTGATTGGTATGATTTTGGGGTGCGCATGACTTTTTGATTGCTTGGTATTACACTTTTTGTGATGTAAGGTGACAAAAAATAGCTTTTTTTACGCCTTTTTATTTTTTTACGGTGTTCACCTGAGGGGTTAGATCATGTAATATTTTTATAGAGCAGGTTGTTATGGATGTGGCAATACCTAATATGTATACTTTTTTATTTTTATTTTTTACATTTAACACAAAAGCATTTTGGAAACAAAAAAAATCATGTTTTAGCATCTTCATAGTCTAAGAGCAATAGTTTTTTTATTTTTTGGGAGATTGTCTTAGGGGCTTATTTTTGCGGGATGAGGTGACTTAGATTGGTACTATTTTGGGGGGCATACGCCTTTTTGATCACTTGGTGTTGCACTTTTAGTGATGTTAGGTGACAAAAAAAAATTTTGGAGCACAGTTTTTATTTTCTTTTTTTGACGGTGTTCACCTGAGGGGTTAGGTCATGTGATATTTTTCTAGAGCAGGTTGTTACGGACGTGGTGAAACCAAATATGTCTGTTTTTCTATTTTTTTTTACAATTTTAGGTGTTTTATTTTGGGAAAGGGGCTTTTTTTTTACTTGAAACTTTATATATTTTTTTTTATTATGAAAAACACTGTTTACTTTTTTTTATTTTTTATTTTTGTCCCACTCTGGGACTTCAACTTCTGGGGGTTTTATCCCCTTTACAATGCATTACAATACATCATACACTCACCTAAAGAATTATTAGGAACACCTGTTCTATTTCTCATTAATGCAATTATCTAGTCAACCAATCACATGGCAGTTGCTTCAATGCATTTAGGGGTGTGGTCCTGGTCAAGACAATCTCCTGAACTCCAAACTGAATGTCAGAATGGGAAAGAAAGGTGATTTAAGCAATTTTGAGCGTGGCATGGTTGTTGGTGCCAGACGGGCCGGTCTGAGTATTTCACAATCTGCTCAGTTACTGGGATTTTCACGCACAACCATTTCTAGGGTTTACAAATAATGGTGTGAAAAGGGAAAAACATCCAGTATGCGGCAGTCCTGTGGGCAAAAATGCCTTGTGGATGCTAGAGGTCAGAGGAGAATGGGCCGACTGATTCAAGCTGATAGAAGAGCAACGTTGACTGAAATAACCACTCGTTACAACCGAGGTATGCAGCAAAGCATTTGTGAAGCCACAACACGCACAACCTTGAGGCGGATGGGCTACAACAGCAGAAGACCCCACCGGGTACCACTCATCTCCACTACAAATAGGAAAAAGAGGCTACAATTTGCACGAGCTCACCAAAATTGGACTGTTGAAGACTGGAAAAATATTGCCTGGTCTGATGAGTCTCGATTTCTGTTGAGACATTCAAATGGTAGAGTCCGAATTTGGCGTAAACAGAATGAGAACATGTATCCATCATGCCTTGTTACCACTGTGCAGGCTGTTGGTGGTAGTGTAATGGTGTGGGGGATGTTTTCTGGGCACACTTTAGGCCCCTTAGTGCCAATTGGGCATCGTTTAAATGCCACGGGCTACCTGAGCATTGTTTCTGACCATGTCCATCCCTTCATGACCACCATGTACCCATCCTCTGATGGCTACTTCCAGCAGGATAATGCACCATGTCACCAAGCTCGAATCATTTCAAATTGGTTTCTTGAACATGACAATGAGTTCACTGTACTAAAATGTCACCCACAGTCACCAGATCTCAACCCAATAGAGCATCTTTTGGGATGTGGTGGAATGGGAGCTTCGTGCCCTGGATGTGCATCCTTCAAATCTCCATCAACTGCAAGATGCTATCCTATCAATATGGGCCAACATTTCTAAAGAATGCTATCAGCACCTTGTTGAATCAATGCCACGTAGAATTAAGGCAGTTCTGAAGGCAAAAAGGGGTCCAACACTGTATTAGTATGGTGTTCCTAATAATTCTTTAGGAGAGTGTATATTGTAATGCATTGGCTGTCAGCCTGTATGCTGACAGCCTGCCTGTGAGACCCAGCCTAAGGGCTGGATCTCACAGGCTTCTGTAGAAGGCAAGCCCCAATGCCTATGGAAGGCATCGGGCTGCCTTTTCTGCCATCGGATCCCCATCACTGCAGCGTGGGGATCCAATGAGGAAGCCCTGTGCATGCTGCGGTCAGCTTTGACGCGGCATACAAAGGGGTTAATACGCCGTCATCTGTGTTTTCACTGATGTCGGCGTATGCAGCAGGGCTATCAGTGACTGCCGGACCCCTGCCGCTGATATGGTAAGCGCAGCTTCTGCACCTGCTCGATCAGCCTGCCGTACATGTACATCACTGGTTCTTATGTCACGACCAGCTGTGACGTACATGTATGGCAAGGGTCCTTAAGGGGTCAAAGGAAAAATCAGAGATAATGTAGTACATGGCAAAGTCTATCTAGCAAAGCAAGAACCTGCCTTGTACCTCACCTGGATCCAGAGATCTCCCCATTCATTGCTCTGCTAGATTCATATCAAGCTGACAGCTCAAGGGGAGTGTATTTTCTGCTGCAGCTAAGGGGGCGTGTCCGTGCTCTACCTATCACAGCTGAGAATGCAGTTGAAGAATGAAACTGAGCATGTGCAGCCTTCTCAGTGAGCAGGTCAAAGAAATAAGGAAAAGAGAAAACAGCAGGTGGGGATATATGGATACATTTTATTGAATAACTCAGTGGCTACATAAAAAATGTAATTACATGCAATAGCAAAAGTATTCAGATCCAGGTGCTGGTTTGAAAACAGTATAATATTTTTCTGGGACAACCCCTTTTAACTTGCACTTCCAGTCTGTGTCTAATCTCATTTTCCAGAGACTGGCACTCCAATGGACAATTTCTCTTCAGTAGGTTACATGAACAAGAAGATGCAAATCTCTAGTTCATTTGCTATGGATATTACCTCAATGGTTCAACCTGCAGCAAATTCTTTCACAGTGGAAATTTTAACATGAACCTAATCTAAGAGAGTAACATTTTGTATATAATACCTACAGAATTTAAAGTGTCAATAGGATGCACAAAAGTACGAAGAGGAAAATTCAAATACTGGTAGATTTGATATATCCTTAGTGTTGAGACTGCTAATTTCCTATTAAAAAATGCTCCTTTATTTTGTTAACCTGATGCTGTACAATAAAATAGGTGTGGCTATTTTAACAATAGTGTAGTTGAATGTGGTAGTTTTACTAGGATTGTTAACCCCTTTGTATAGCATCATTTTAGAAACAGGACCAGCACACATACCCATGTTAACCTGCCTATTCTTACTAAGAAATTGTCTGCAACTAGCTGTAAGGTTTACCTAAAGTCGCAAAATTTCACCAAATGTCAAAAAAATGGGCATTAGACTTGGGCATTACAACATTTTTAGACCACAAAACTGGTGTACCTGACTTGATAAATGTTCCACTGCATGTCATTAACTTGCACCACAAATGTGTCACAATCCTCTACAGAAGATACCAGATCAGCTTTTACAGATGAGAAAAAAGAAATATCATCTCCAACTATGAAAAGCTTTCTTCATTGCTATACCTATAAGGGCTCCTGCACATGGCCGTTGATCAGGCATTCCATGCATTGGGGACTGCAATTTGCGGTCCTCGTGCAGATTCCGCACATGGATCCAGACCCATTCAACTTGAATAGGTCCGTGAGCCGTCCGCACCGCAAAAAAGTAGTGCATGCTGTACTTTTTTGCAGCGAGGAGACAGACAGAAACTCCACGGAAGCACTACAGTGCTGCTTCCATGGTGTTCCATGCCTTCATTCGGCACCATACCTTACGGATTGCGGACCCATTTAAGCAGTTTGCGGCCTGCAATACTGGCATGGCCGGGCGAGGGCCGTGTGCATAAGCCCTAATACTGTAGAACAGGGATCAGCAGCCTTCAACACTCCAGCTGCTGCGAAACTACAACTCCCATTATGCAAACTTACTTGGTTGTTCTTGTAACTCCCACAGAAGTGAAAGAAAGATTCTGGGAGCTGGTAACTAAAGTGGTAACCAAAGAAATGGGTTGTCATTTGCCTTATTTGCAATATACAGAATATTAGTACCAGTTAGTAGTCATCATGGGAAAAAATTTCCAAGGCAGATTTTTTCACTCTAATAACAAGTATTTTGTCTTCTTCTGGATCAACCAGGAGGGTTTGAATGTAAAAGGATATAGCCTTGTTTTCACTATTTAATGGTACTATTTCCATGCCCTACATGAAATATTGTATTTATTTGTATCTACTTGTACTCTAGCTTTATAGTGGCAGTGGTTTATATTGTCAGTGTAGCCTTAGATCGGTACGCAAACAGTAGTGAATAGTTGGCTTTAAATGCCGTTTAAGATAATATACCTGTAGTGAGTAAATTGTGAAAAGAATATTAAAGCAGTGCCATGAGGTCATATGGCTGAGCATAGTTAATGCTACCTGCACCCCCATGCAATGGCATCGTCTATGCTTACAAATTCCTTTGCTGTAATGCGTTAATAATGAAAGATAATGAGTTCTAAGACCCTGTAAAATGTTTATGCATTCAACTGTTTTAAACCTATCACCCATTTCTAATAAATTTTATTTTCAGTTCAGCAAACTCGGCTATCTAGTTCTGCTTTAATTATAAGTGCTATTGTTCGTAAAGGCTTAGAAATTCCTGCCAGGGTCATAGTGCAAAATTCACATTACAAAAATCTTTTTATTTTGCCTTTGTATGCAAATTTCTTTTGCTTCCATTTATTACTGTTCTAATATAACTCATGCATCCTCCTTAGGGATTTTTGACCTTGAAGTGAAAATTCTTCTACCGTTAGAGGATCAGCTATTAACCAAACAAAAACATTCCTTTCTTTTAAAATTTTGATAATGCGTTCTGCTACCCTTCTATCAGTCATACAGTAGGTCTATAGAGAAGTGCAAATACCATGCGTGTTTATCTGTTTGCTACATTAAAGGATACCACTCTTCATTCTATTATCCAAGTACGTGGGCACGCTAATGTGAGACCTATGGCTCCAGAGAAGTCCTTGGAGTAGCTTGATGTTATTATTATTGTAAAATGGGTTTGTGCTAGCAGCAATGAAGTTTAAAAAGCTGCTTTCTGAAAGCTTCAATTCTGTTGAATAAAACTACTCTGGCTTTCTTAAG
The DNA here is from genome assembly GCF_905171765.1 of Bufo bufo. Classification (NCBI taxonomy): domain Eukaryota; kingdom Metazoa; phylum Chordata; class Amphibia; order Anura; family Bufonidae; genus Bufo; species Bufo bufo. The sequence goes on from NC_053389.1 coordinate 702,713,978, forward strand.
CTGATATGTGTTCAGTGCACTTAAGTCACATTAAACAATAACCTCCTCAACTGATGCCAACTTCTAGAAGATGAGTGGGTGACACTTCTATAAGAGGAAAATAGAGAAGGATAGTATAAATATGATCTCTGTGTAAATCTGAAGGCAGAGCAGTATGTGGAGATGATGCTGACACAGACTTTGTATGCCTCCATTCTCACTTCCTCCTTTGTATCTTCTTTTTCTTACTAGGACTAAACAGAACAAACTGATAGATTTTTTGTTTTAAGCTTCGTGTATATATTTGTCCATCTTGTATCCATGTGTATAAGTTGTATATACTGTATTTTGCTGTGTCCTGCTGTACACCACCCTGCCTGAACGTTGTTCAATGTACAAGAAACACCGGTAGTACTAGGAGGTTATATGTAAAGCTGTTTCTAGGAAGTGAGTCAAACTGTGGCTGAAGCCATATGGTGCTGGTGAGAAAGATTGAGGTGAACCTCAGTCCAGCCTTGCTCAATGTGCTTTAGGGTCCATTCACACGTCCGTTGTTTCCTTCCTGATCTGTTCCGTTTTTTGCGGAACAGATCTGGACCAGATCTGGACCCATTCATTTTCAATGGGTCCTGAAAAAATACGGACAGCTCAATGTCTGATTTTTTTTCAGGACCCATTGAAAATGAATGGGTCCAGATCTGTTCCGCAAAAAACGGAACAGATCAGGAAAGAAACAACGGATGTGTGAATAAGGCCTTAGGAGAAAAGAGGAAATGGAGCAGAAGAACACCCAGGAGGACAGTTGGCTGTTGTGTTTGCATCATTATTAGAGATGAGCGAATTGAAGCTGATGAAGTGGAATTCGATCCAAATTTCAGGAATTATTTGATTCGCTCCGAATCCGAATTTCCTCACGCTTCGTGGTAACGAATCACATTTTTTTCGTAAAATGGCTGCTGCACATATTAGGACATGGAGCAAGGAACTCTGGAAACGAGGGATCACCCACAATGCCATTCATGCAGCCAATCAGCAGCCAGCAAGCCCTGTGATGTCACAGCCCTATAAATAGCCTCAGCCATCTTGAATTCAGCCATTTTCCAGTGTACTTAGTGCAGGGAGAGATGTTAGCAGGCGCTAGGGACAGTGCTAGGTAAGAAAAGTTATATTTTTCTCAATAGAAGTTCAGGGAAAGGGCGTTAGAAGTGTAGGGAAAGGATAGGGAGGAAATATTACACAGTATTGAAGCAGAACAGGGTTCAATAGGGGAGTGTACAGTCTGGGTAATAGGAACAATCCTATTACACCTTGCTGCACTGACTGTGGATCCAAATTGCCATTATACTGCTGCTCATTCCAGGTTTGCAATACCTCTGTAATTACAGCAAACTGTTCTTGTTATTGGGGTCTTATTAGCCCTTGTGCGGTGCAGTTATATATATGTTCTAAAGCCTTTTTTTGGCGTGTATTAGTGGGGGGGAAAAGGGGCTTATTAGCTGTTGTGTGGTGAAGTGATAAAATTACAGCCCTTTTTGGAGTGTATTAGAGGCAAAAAAAAATATTGATTGCCTTTCACAGCCGCAGTTATATGTTCTAAAGCATTTTTTTGGTGTGTATTAGTGGGGAAAAAGGAAAAGAGCTTATTAGCCGTTGTGTGGTGAAATGGGAAAATGACAGCCCTTTTTGGCGTGTATTAGTGGCTAAAAAACTTTATTTGCCGTTCACGGCCGCAGTTATATGATCTAAAACCTTTTTTTTGTAGTGTGATATTGGTGGGAAAAAAGGGGGCTTATTAGCTGTTGTGTGGTGAAGCGAGAAAATTACAGCCCTTTTTGTCGTGTATTAGTGGCAAATTTTTATTTTTTATTGTCGTTCACGGCCACAGTTATATGATCTAAAACCTTTTTTTGGTGTTTATTAGTGGGGGGGGGGGGGGAAGGGGCTTATTAGCTGTTGTGTGGTGAAGCGAGAAAATTAAAGCTCTTTTTGGCATGTATTAAGAGTGTTTTGGTCAGTGATTTCCATCAGTGATTGTGAGCCAAAACCAGGATTGGAGCCTCCACAGACATAAGGTATAAGGGAAAGATCTGCACCTGTTCTGTGTTTAGAGCCGCACCTGGTTTTGGCTCACAATCAACTGACCGAACACTGATATGTGAATGAGGCATTAATGGGGGGAAAAAAGGGGGCTTTTTAGCCATTGTGTGGTGAAGTGAGAAAATTACAGCCCTTTTTGCCATGTATTAGTGGCAAAAAAAAAAAAAAATTCCCCTTCACGGCTGTAGTTATGTTATAAAGTCTTTTTTTTGGCGTGTATTAGTGGAGAAAAAGAAAAAGGGCTTATTAGCCGTTGTGTGGAGTAGTGAGAAAATGTAATCCCTTTTTGGCGTGTATGAGTGGGAAAAAAAATTGGGGCGTTCAGCGGTGAAGTTTCATTGTACTACAGCCATTTAAAGGGTGCATTAATAGGATAGATATGTACGTCCTCTTAGCTGTTCTGCGGTGAATTGTGATTTTTATTTGGGTTGTATTATTAGGAAAAAGAATATTAGTTCTGCAGTGAAACATCATTGTTGGTGTTTATTAATAGGAAAAATAAGTACTTCTTATTAGCCGTTCTGCGGTAAATGTACATTGTCATTCAGTGGTGAATTTTTTTTGTGATGCAGCCTTTTTTGGGAAAATTGGTCGGTGAATGTAGACTTTCTTCTATAGGGCCTGAATAATTGCGTCGATTAGCCATTCAGTGGTGAAATTTGTTTGTGATAGTCCTTTTTGGGAAAATTGGTTGGTAGCTGTAACTAGGGTCAAGGACAATATATGTCCTTTACGGCCCACTGGGTAAATGTGGTCCCTGCCCAGCCACACTAGCAACTTTGCCAGGTGACACCGCTTCCACCTCCACATTCTCACGCCGTTAGTCCTGCGACAATGTCCGTCTCTGCCTCCTCATCCTCCACTGTGTCCTCAGCCTCCACTGTATGGACAATTCACAGTGCTCCTCCAGAATACCACATGTGCAGGTCACGGCGGTGTCACGCTGTTCTACACCTTGTTTGACTGGGCAAATGGAGTCACACTGGGAGGAACTGCTCTGTGTCCTTTATCAAGAAATCAAATCCTGGCTTTCTCCGCGACAACTCAAAATCGTAACCATGATGACTGACAACGGGAAGAACATGGTGTCGGCGCTGCGTCAAGGAGGGCTGAACCATGCGCCCTACATGGTTCACGTGTTCAATCATGTTGTAAAGCGGTTCCTGAAGTCTTCCACCCATCTGCAAGACATCCTAAAAATGGCCAGGAAACTTTGCATGCACTTCAGCCACTTGTACACCACCAAGCACACCCTCCTTGAGTGGCGTCCCCCAACATAGGCTAATATGCAACGTTTCCACCCGGAATTTCACCCTTCATATGTTGGACTGACTATACGAACAGAGAGCCCATAAACAATTTCTTGATGATCCAAGCGAACAGAGGTACTCTACTGTGTAACTTCGATGTTAACCAGTGTCAGCTCATGTGAGACACCTACCGTTTGCTTGTGCCCTTTGAGAAGGCCACTTTGTCAGTCTCCAGGACTACGGGAGGAACAATGTCATTCCACTGATTCATATCCTGGAAAAGATGCTGGTAAATCTGGTTGGTCAGGGGACTGGAGACGTGGCGCCTACATCTCACAGCCACATGAGCCCTGTGGGGGCTGAACTGGAGGAGGAGGAGGAGGACATTGGAGCACAAGCATTGTGTAGCGAAATGGGTGGTTTTTCTACACAGGTGATAGGAGAGGAGGAGCAGGAGCAGCCAGAGGAGCAAGAGGGAGATGAGGAAGATGAGGCAGATTACCCAGGCACACCGTGGCAGTATGCAATGGAGATGGAGGCAGGGAGTCCCTCTGAGTCACTTGCACAAATGGCCCAATGCCTGCTTACTTGCTTGCATAGTGACAGCCGAATTGTCACTATTCGCCAGAGGGATGACTACTGGCTCTCCACCATTTTAGACCCTCGCTACCACTCCAAAATTGGGGCCCTTTTTACACCCGCTGAGTGGGAGGACAAGCTGAACTTTTATAGAGACATCCTATGTAGTCAGTTGGCCACTCCCTCCTCTCACAGGTCTGACCGGGGGGGTCCTATGTGCTCACGTTCCACTGCCATGCCTGCTGGGTGGAGGGTGGCAGGAGCCGTACGAGCTCCATCAGCAGCAGCAGCCTGAGTCTAGAGTCGCTGATGAGCATCTTTCTTCACCCACATAGTGAAGAAACTACTCACCAGAAGCTAGACACAGAGAAGAACCTGAACCAGCAGGTGGTGGCATACTTGGAGTGCACCCTGCCGCCTGTCATCGAAGATCCGCTGGACTACTGGGCAGCCAAACTGGGCAAACATTTGTGGCCGCAACTGGCCGAGTTTGCCCTGGAAAAGATGTCCTGCCCGGCCAGTAGTGTGGCATCAGAGTGGGTGTTTAGTGCGGCGGGGGCCATAGTTACACCAAGGAGAACTTGCCTGTCCACCCAAAATGTGGAGAGACTGACCTTTGTCGAGATGAATCAGGCGTGGATCAGCCAGGATTTCCACCCACCAAAGCCTGAATAATCAGATTAGATCATCCATGCTGCCTCACCCAAACCTTGACAAAAGAGGCCGGTTTCTTCTGGCTACCTGCCTCAGCTACTATTCTGATGCTTCCATCTGCCTGATGCAACACATCTGATGCCAAGTGCTCCTTCTTACACCCAGGTCACTCTGTAGTCTCCTGATGCTGCTGCCACCTCCACACTGTCAACTTGCCACTCTGTGGTCTCCTCATGCTGCTGGTACCTCAACACTTCACCTTGCCACTCTGTGGCCTCCTCATGCTGCTGCTGTCACCTCCACACTCATGTCATTGTGCCACTCTGTGGCCTTCTCATGCTGCTGCCCCCTCACCACTATGTCACTGGGTCACTCTGTGGTCTCCTCATGCTGCTTTCACCTCAACACTATGTCATTGGGCCACTCTGTGGACTTCTCAAGCTGTTCTCCCACTCTCCCCACTCCACTATTTTGCCTTTTTGGCCTGGATGACATCACCATTTATTTGCCCCTTCTTCTGATCTGTCAGAAGGAAGGAAAATTGAGGCGCACAACGGATCCTGTCTGTGTAGCAACTGTAAGGCCTGTATGGTCCCATCAGAATTGGCTTATGATTTGGTAGCCAAAAGCAGGAGTGGGTCCAAAACACAGAAGACATGCAAATATTCTAGTCACGTGTCATCTCTGTTTTGGATCCACCCCTGTCTTTTTTGGCATTAGCAATACTGATGAATTACTGACCAAATGCTGTCCGAGTGAAGGCAGGATCCGTTTTATGGGGGTTATTGTTCTGATGGATGAGAGGAAGGGCAAAATAATCAGTGACATCAATACAAACTTACTGCTGACACCCCTCCACTTTGTTGGGGGGGCTCTACTTGTATAAGCGTTTAATAGAACAGGTTCTGTAAACATCTATGTGGAATTTTTTTACGCTAACATTGACCTGTAAGGCTGAGTTCATACTTGAGTTATTTGGTCAGTTTGGCCCAGTAACTGCCCAAATAAGTGAAGTGTGCAGTGATTCTAAGAGCGATGCCTGTCATCTGCGTGTCATACTGACTCACAGTATTGTTTCACTACCTCAGCAGACTCCCTATGCATGTTACTGCAAGGCACAGTGTTCTACACCACTATACAAGCTCTCTGCAGCCAAGAAATAGCTGTTTTTTTAACGCGATTCTCCACAAATAACTTTGGATCGAATCGTTTCAAAAAATTCTGCGAACCGGCCAAATCAAATTTTTGAAAAATTTGCTCATCTCTAATCATTTTGTCACTGTCTCTTGTGTATGCTGTGTATGGTTTGCAAGTTGTGCTGTGCTCCCCTCCATTTAGGGAACCTTCTCCACTGGGCTGTGGTGAGACATCGAACCACGATACTAGGTCGTCTACGTTCGAGCACAGTCAGATGCTGGGAATGGTGGTGTTGCAGCGCTACACAATGCTACTATATTGGGAAAGTGAAGGTGATAGTGGATGGAAGTAGTTTTGACAATAGAGAAGGTAATGTGGGAGGTGCCTGAAAAACCTGTCCACCCTGGATGCTATAGTGAATTACATGCCACAGAGAGCTTGTTCATCTGGAGACACATTGGTGGGCTGAAGTTTGGATCATCATATCTTCTTTTATCTGCATGACGTGCATATAGTAGCAGTGGGTGGTATTACAGCTTTGCCCTATTCAGTGGAATGGACTGAAGGTGTATTACCCTGTTATGGGAAAGTAAAGTCAGGTGTCTAGCTCTCAACTCAGTGTTGAGGGACAGATGGTGGGTTGGAGGCTGTTGCAGTGATGTTAGTCTCCAATAAGGAAGCAGTTGGATTGCTTTACTGAAAAAGAGCTTGAAAAATGGTCATGGGGGCTAGACAATTAATTATGTGGGTAACTACTTGGTAGTCTGGGTCTAGGGTAGGCCCCGCTGAAGCCGAGGGAGCCAGGGAGGAGTGAATGATACTGAGCTCAACCCTGGAGGAGGCTGTAGCTGGGCCTGGTCAGTGCTGTGATACAAACCAGTTCTCTGGGGAATGGAGTGGACCTTTAGTGTAGGCCAGAGATGTTGCCTTGTGGTTGTAATTGTGATATTCCAGAATAAAGGTATTTGTCCGTAAACAGGGGACAATGTGAGTTGGGCCCTTGAGCAGCATCTGGATAAAGAGGAATGGGGCTCTAGAAAGAGTGTCGTTGAACCTGACAAATAGTTCTGTGCCTGGGATGAGTGAAATATCTACCTGCAGTTGCATGTGGCAAACTGGAGTGATTAATGTAAAGGAAACACCTGTGATCTCTGTGAAGACCTGTGTGTCTTGTGTGGAGTGAAAGTTGTTTGTTCTGGTATGAAAGGTTAAAATGGTTGCCAGGATTAGAAAAACATGAATGCTCTCATCTAAAAACTGTGGAAAAGCTGTCCACAGGTTGTCTAGTATTGCAGCTTAGTTCCATTGAGGTGAATGGGGCTTAGTGCCCGCCGCATGTAAAATGCTGACAGAGTGAGCGGACTCCTTCTGTCTCACATCGGCACTCCACAAATGCGATCGCTGGTAGCCGATGTTTGTGAAGGCTTCCTGGGGTCTGATGTAGGCCCCAGACCAGCCTTCAGTCATTTCCAGCAGGCTGCGCCATAGCATGGCCATTAAAATGCAATGCACTATAGGGATAGTGCATTGCATTTTAAAAGCAATCAAAAATCTGTCTGTTATAGTCCCCTTATGGGACTATTAAGTGGTAAAAAGAAGTTTAAAAAATAATTAATAATTTATTCAATAAGAAAAATTAAAGGGCTTGTGTCACCCCACTAAACTAATTTTTTTTTTTTTTTGTGTACTTATAATCCCTATCCTGGGATATATCTATACATTATGTTATTAATCTTTTTCGTTCAGTAGATATGTAAAAAAACGTACTTTTATAATATGCTAATTACCTGTCTACCAGCAAGTAGGGCGTCTACTTGCTGGTAGCAGCCGCAAACCCCCCCCCCCCTCCTGTTGATTGACAGGGCCAGCCGCGATCTCCTCCTCCGACTGGCCCTGTCAGCATTTCAAAAATCGTGCGCCTGTGTTGATTCGGCGCAGGCACTCTGAGAGAAGGAGGCTCGCCTCCTCAGCACTCCCTCAGTGCGCCTGCGCCGATGACGTCTTCTCTTTCGGTAAAATAAAATAAAAAGACAGAATTGCTAGTTTATTAGTTAGTTTCCACCGAAATAAAACATAATAACAAGCGATCAAAAAGCGCCATTTACTCCAAAATGATACCAATAAAAAATACAAGTCGTCTTGCAAAAATCAAGCCCTCACACAACTCCATAGAAATAAAATAAAAAAGTTATGGGTCTTGGGAAGCGGCACTGCAAAAACTTTTTTTTCTTTTAAAAAAGGGGGTTTTATTGCAAAAAAAAGTAGTAAAATGTAAAAAAAAATATATATATATGTATTTAGTATAACTATAATCGTACTGACCCAGAGAATAAAGATATTATGTCATTTATACCGAAAAATGAACGCCGTAAAAACGCAGTGGCAGTATTGCAGTTTTTCCCATCTCCCTCCCAGAAAGAGTTAATAAATGTTAATCAGAAAGTTGTGTACCCCAAAATGGCACCATTAAAAACTACAACATGTCCCGCAAAAAACAAGCTCTCATAAAGCTATATAGATGGAAAAATAAAAATGTTCTAGCTCTTGGAGCGTGATAATGAAAAAAAAGAAAGAAAAACACTTGGTTAGTAAGGCTCAAAACAGGCTGGTCACTAAGGTGTTAAAGGGCATCTGTCAGCAGATTTGGACCTATGAAACTGGTTGACCTGTTGCATGTTCACTTGGCAGCTGAAGGTATCTGTGTTGGTCCCTTGTTCATATGTGCCCACATTTCTGAGAAAAATGAAGTTTTAATATATGCAAATGAGCCTCTAGGAGCATCTGCTGACAATTGCCCGTTAAAATGGTTTTCTGCAATTAGAATATTGATAGGCCATAAGTATCAGATTGGTGGGGTTCCAGAACCTTAGCACTCTCGCCAATCAGCTGAAAGAGTTGCATCACTAGTAGAATGCGACCATGCATATAGTAGCAGTTCAGGGTATTACAGCTTTGGCCAATTCAGTGGAATGGACCGAAGCTGCCTAACCTTGTTATGGGGATGTAAAGGCAGATATTTAGTTGTGCTGCAGTTCTCACTATTGATGCTACAGTAGTCATTTAGAGATTGTACTAACCTAAAGGAACCCATTTCGTTCATACATATTCCCAACTTGGTTCCTCCAACATACAGTATATATCATTTTAAAAGGTGGCCCGTGAGAAACTAGTATGAGAAGTGGATTTTTTTTTGTTACCCACAAGTCACGAAAGACGCATCTTTGGGCATGGATTATGTTGGCTGATATGGCTTGTGATGCTGCGGATAGTGTTTGTGAGGTTTTCCTTAAGTTCATCCCGGGGATGTGGATTGTTAGTGGACACTTTCTGTTTTAAATTTCCCCACAGATAAAAATCACATTTGGATAAGTCTGGGGCACGTGGTAGCCATAACCCCTTGCTCAGGGGCGTAACTAAAGGCTCAATGGCCCCGGTGCAAGAGTTCAGCTTGGGCCCCCCTTCCCTCAGTGCTTTTGTGTGTCTTCTTATGCGGCACAAGGGTCTTTGGGCCCCTTCAGGCTCCTGGGCCCGGTAGCGACTGCTACCTCTGCACCCCCTATAGCTACACCCCTGCCCTTGCTCACAGTTCACTCCTCCATAAACAGTTTATGAACCCGTGTCAGTGAGATCCATGAGGTGCGGCATGTTGTCCCATCTTGCGGGGTAAAAAAAACATTTTTTTCACTGTTGAAGAGCTTCAAGCAGTATCAGCCAACATAATCCAATGTGCCCAAAGATACGTAGACATGAACAGGGACCTCTTTTAGCATCTTTTATGACTTGTGGGTAATAATTTTTTTTTTTATTAAATCCACTTGTCATAATATCCCTGGAGGCAGGCCACTTTTTCTTGGGGCCTCCTGTATAATGTTAACACAAGCTTCTCTATTACATGTACTAGGGGAACAGTTATGTTCAATTGCCAAAAGTTTGTCTCATTTATCGGTAGCCAGATATCCCATACAGAATGAAAGGTAAATTTTAGACCGCAACATACTATGAATCATAATAGGAAATGTTAAACAAGAAAGACAATAAAATATAGTATGTAGCGAGAGATTAAAACTTCAGCATTGTGATTAATGTTCTCATTCAGTCTGAGACATGTCTACTGTGAAGGCCTATTCAATGGAAAGAGCTAAACGTATATTAATTAGAAATCTTGAGCCTGGCATTATATACAATTATTCCTATTGCAGACCCTGATAGCTTCATTTGTATTCCTGAATAAAACATGAAATACCATTAATGAGAAATGGATGTACTTGTCAGCAGGGAGCAGTAGTGATAGTGTTACCAAAGTTGAGATATCACAAATGAAGACATTATACAAGAAGCTTCCATTTTATAGAAAAATTATATCTGTTAGATAAAGCAGGTCCTCTTCAGAGATTTCCTTCAGCTTACATTTATAGAAAAATGATGCTTTTTAGATAATCCAAATGTGCTTCAGAGGCCCCACTGAGCATCTATACAGAGCACTAGATTATACATATTATTATAGCTCAATGAGCATGGGGTCTCAAAAAGACCACAAAAGCTAAAATTCAAGCAGATTTATTCTTAAAAGTTGCTAATAGTATTCATAAAAATGTTTCTATGCAAGAGCATTCAAGTACTAGAGAAAAACGGTTACCCAGAAGCATCCCTCAAATGTTTTCTGCATTTCAACTGTTTAACCCAAACTCTTTTCAGATGTGGCCTAATAAACAGATCTACAGTAGCCTCGTGACTCTCCATCCTGAAAGGTAGGTCTCATTTAGGTTCAACAACATCATATGGAATTGCTTGATAAAGTATTCAGTGTGGTTTAGCAGGCATGTTGAGAAAATACTTTGTGAATTGCTGTCAGTTAGAACAATATAGTATCTAAAATTGTTGAATGGATAGCTAAAGCCATGCACAGTTGTGGAGGAACTCGGGTGTCTAATGAACGCAATGTGCACACATTAATTTTAATAGGAGCTTTACAATGCTTGGTTTTTCACTGCAGTTGGAATTTAGAGCCACTTTTAAGTTATTAATGGAAACAAGTTCACTGGTGATTCATGCTGCCTCTGAAGGCACAAGGATATTTGAAGGGCATCTGTCAGCAGACCTGTGTCCTATGTTCATATGCCCGCATTGCTGAGCAAAGTGGATCATATGAAAAAGTTTGACATTATGGAGAACGGACTGACCCCTGAGGATCTAGCAGCGCACAGGAACAAAATACACATAAGGACAACAAACACTTTATTTTGTTGTACCCTCAAAATCAGCTGTTATCTCTGTGAAAGCTTTGTTTGGCCACTAGAAGGGGAAAATACTTTTACATGACACCCTCAGAAATGAACATGAGACCATGTACTTAGTTGCAGTCAACCTTAATTAGGCTTTTACGAGAACCTTAATATTTTGGACAAAACCAACAAAAGGTAAAGCTTAAATAAAGATTTTTTTTTAATTTCCAAATTCTCTTCTTATTCAGACCCTTTGGTTAGAAACCAAATGTAGACAGTGTTTCCCCATCAGCAGGAACAACAAATTTTAGAGCTGACCTCATCAATAGGGACTAATAGAGTCATCATTGGCTAATAATTCCCCTCTTAATGAGTCTGTCAGCAGTATTGACAACGCACATTCTGACAGCACTAGGTAGGATTTGAGAAGAACTGGACAAACATAACTTTTGAGGAGTTTTTATTATCAGGAGTAGTGAGAATATTTAATTCTGCCAGGTTCTGCTCCTGCAAGTTCCCAAGAGGCGATGGTTCATTATGAGTTTTTTTTCTGCATTGAGCTGCTTCACAGCCCCTCGCTCAGCTCAGATTGACAAATGTAGTGGTCTCCTGGTTGGATGCTACAACTGTGACTCAGAGCAGAGGGGAAGGGCTGTGAAGCAACTGAATGCAGAGAGCAGAGAACACTTCATGGTGAAGCTCCATCTCCAGTTTACTTGCAGGGGCAGAACCTGGAAGAATACACATTCACTTTCACACTGCTCTGGATAATAAAAACTCCACAAAAGGTGTGTTTGTCCTGCTGTACCCATCCCTTACAGCTGAAAGACTCCCTTTTAATATACAGTATCTCACAAACGTGAGTACAACCCTCACATTTTTGTCAATATTTTATTATATCTTTTCATGGGACAACACTGAAGATATGACACTTTGATACAATGTAAAGTAGTCAGTGTACAGCTTGTATAACAGTGTAAATTTGGTGTGCCCTCAAAATAACTCAACACACAGCCATTAATATCTAAACCACTGGCAACAAAAGTGAGTACACCCCTAAGTGAAAATGGCAAAGTTGTGCCCAAAGTGTCAATATTTTGTGTGGCCACCATTATTTTCCAGCACTGCCTTGGGCATGAAGTTCACTAGAGCTTCACAGGTTACCACTGGAATCCTCTTCCACTCCTCCATGACGACATCATGGAGCTGGTGGATGTTAGAGACCTTGGGCTCCTCCACCTTCCATTTTAGGATGCCCCTAAGATGCCCAATAGGGTTTAGGTCTGGAGACATGCTTGGCCAGTCCAGCACATTTAGCCTCTAGCAAGGCAGTGGTCGTCTTGGAGGTGTGTTTGGGGTCATTATTATGTTGGAATACTGCCCTGTAGCCCATTTTCCGAAGTGAGTGGACCACTCCTTGCTTCAGTATGTCACAGTACATGTTGGCATTCATGGTTCCCTCAATGAACTGTAGCTTCCCACAGCCAGCAGCACTCATGCAGCCCCAAACCATGACACGCTCACCATGCTTGACTATAGGCAAAACACACTTGTCTTTGTACTCCTCATCTGGTTGCCGCCACACACGCTTGAAACCATCTGAACCAACTAAGTTTATCTTGGTCTCATCAGACCACAGGACATGGTTCCAATAATCCATGCCCTTAGTCTGCTTGTATGGTTTGCAGGCTTTCTTGTGTATCATCTTTAGAGGCTTCCTTCTGAGGCGACAGTCATGCAGACCAATTTGATGTAATGTGCGATGTATGGTCTGAGCACAGACAGGCTGCCCCCCCACCCCTTTAACCTCTGCAGCAATGCTGGCAGCACTCATACATCTATTTTGAAAAAACACCCTCTGGATATGATGCTGAGCATGTAAACTCAAATTCTTTGGTCGACCATGGCAAGGCCTGTTCTGAGTGGAACCTGTCTTGTTAAACCGCTGTATGGTCTTGGCCACCTTGCTGCAGCTTACTTTCAGCTCAAGATTGTTGGCAATCTTCTTATAGCCTGGGCCATCTTCATGTAGAGCTACAATTCTTTTTTTCTGATCTTCTTTGAGTTTTTTGCCATGAGGTGCCATGTTAAACTTCCTGTGACCAGTATGAGACAGTGTAAGACCTATAACACCAAATTTAACACACCTGTTCCCCATTCACACCTGAGACCTTGTAACACTAACGAGTCACATGATGCCGGGGAGGGAAAATGGCTCATTGGGCACAATTTGGCCATTTTCACTTAGGGGTGTACTCATTTTTGTTGCGAGCGGTTTAGACATTAATGACTGTGTGTTGAGTTATTTTGAGGGCACACAAATTTACACTGTTATACAAGCTGTACACTGACTACTTTACATTGTATTAAAGTGTCATATCTTCAGCGTTGTCCCATGAAAAGATATTATAAAGAATTTACAAAAATGTGAGGGGTGTACTCACTTTTGTTAGATACTGTACTTTACATGTCTAGGACACAGAGCAGTGAGAGGTATTTGAGAGCGGTAAGTGAATGTAAGCAGCACCCGAATAGAAATATACTTTTTGCAACCATGTATCTTGGCCCATATTTATCAATGTATTTGTGCCATTTTTACTTGCATATTTTACTTAAAAATTGTGTGTTATCTGCTGGTAACACAGTTATTACCCATTTAGACTTGAAATTTGAGGTATTTGTGCCATTCATGTCACTTAGTGAAAGTGAAAAGCGGACACGACTTAAAGGGTGGGGGGGCAGGATTTAAAGGGGTTTCACAAGATATATATATTTTTTTTACTGATCACCTTTCCTCTGTTTAGGTCAGGGATGGCCAACCTGCGGCTCTCCAGCTGTTGCAAAACTACAACTCCCACCATGCCCTGCTGTAGGCTGATAGCTATGGGCAGTCTGAGTATGCTGGGAGTTGTAGTTTTGCAACAGCTGGAGAGCCTCAGGTTGGCCATCCCTGGTATAGGTCATCAGTACCTGATTGGTGGGGGTCCGACACCCAGGGACCCTGCCAATCAGCTGTTCAAGAAGGCAGTGGTGCTCCTTTGAGCACCTAGGCCTTCTCTCTGCTTTTCCTATGTCAAGTGACTTCACTTTCTTCGTTCACGTGGCCTAGGAGCAGCTTAGCCTCATTGAAGTGAATGGGGCTGAGCTATGATACCAAGCACAGCCACTCTATAATAATGTAAATATGTGAGAATAGAAACAAGGTTGCCTCCAGTAAAATTAATGTGGAAAATGTATCATGCAGGGAATTTTTTTAATCAGTTTGCATGATTCTGCATTGCTGTCATTTGTATCAAACTTATGAAACATTGCACATTGTTAGATCAATTTGGCTCCTTTTTAACCCTTTCCTGGCACAGCAATTTTCCATTTTTGCGTTTTTGTTTTTCATTCCCTGCTTTCCCAGTGCCATACCTTTTTTATTTTTCCTTTCACATAGCCGTATGAGGGCTTGTTTTTTGCGGGACAAGTTGTACTTTCTAATGCTACCATTTAATATTGCATAGGATCTAATAGGAAACAGGAAAACAATTCCAAATGGGGTGGAATTGGAAAAAAAAATTCAGCCCGATTTACAATTTTATTTTATTTTTTTACAGTGTTCACTATGCAGTAAAAATGACTTGTGCTCTTCATTCTCTATGTCAGTACCAATCGGTGATACCACATTCTGATCCCCCTAACGTTTGGGAATTGTATGATTTTTTGATAACTTTTTATTCAAATTTTTGGGGAGATAAAAATGACGACACGTTACGCCATTCACTGTATGGGATAACTTTTTGATATTTTAAACGGGTTGGGCACTCTGTTAGCACTTATTACAACTATAAAGAAAGTAGGGAGATATTACACTTACTAATATATCTTCTTAAAGGGGTTCTGCACTTTGTTTAAACTGAAGATCTATCCTCTGGATAGATCATCAGCTTCTGATCGGCGGGGGTCCGCCACCCGGGACCCCTGCCAATCAGGTGTTTGAGAAGGCAGCAGCGCTCCAGTAGCACCACGGCTTTCTCACTGTTTACCGCTGGCCCAGTGACGTCACTGGCCTGGGCGCAGCTAAGCTCTGTTCACTTGAATGGAGCTTAGCCCCGCCCAGGCCAGTGATACTAGTCGTGACATCACTGGGACAGCGGCAAGGGTGGACATAAGCCGGTTCAGCTGCACAGGGGGTCCATTCATACTAATGAGCGCTTCTGGAAGCGCTCACTAGTATCACACTAGTAAGCGCATCCAAAAGCGCTCACTAGTATGCAAGAGAACGGCGCTTACTTACCCCTCCGGCTTCGCTTCCTCCCTGGTCTCCTCCGACCTGACTGCGTACAGCGTGCACTATGACCTCACGCTGTACGCATTCAGGTCACGTGACTGTGCAGTGCGGGCTGTTGAAAACCAGCAGGGCAGGCACTCACATCAGGACACGGAGAGCAGCGGAGCAGGAGAGGTAAGTTTTAATTATTTATTTTTAGTCTGATCTGAGGTCTGATGGGGCCCTGGGGGTCTGTCACATTCATATAGGGGGCAACTGAGATATGGGGGGCTGAATAAATAAACAACTGATATTGGGGGGTCCTCCTGAGTAACTGATATGGGGGGTCCTGGGCAACTGACATATGGGGGGGCTGAATAAATAAACAACTGATATTGGGGGGTCCTCCTGAGTAACTGATATGGGGGGTCCTGGGCAACTGACATATGGGGGGGACTGAATAAATAAACAACTGATATTGGGGGGGTCCTCCTGAGTAACTGATATGGGGGGTCCTGGGCAACTGACATATGGGGGGACTGAATAAATAAACAACTGATATTGGGGGGTTCTCCTGAGTAACTGATATGGGGGGTCCTGGGCAACTGACATATGGGGGGACTGAATAAATAAACAACTGATATTGGGGGGGTCCTCCTGAGTAACTGATATGAGGGGATTCCTGGGAAACTGGCATATGGGGGGCCTAAATAAGCAACTAATATGGGAGGTGGGTCCCCCTGAGCAACTGATATGGGTGGGGGTCCTGAGCAAATGACATATGGGGGGGGGGGTCTGAATGAGCAACTGATATTGGGGGGGTGTCTGAGCAACTGATATGGGGGTGTGAATGTGCATCTGATATGGGAGGGTCCTGAGCAACAGATATGGGGGCCTATCTGAGCAAGTGACATATGGGGGGGCCTGAGCAATTGACATATGGGGGGCCTGCCTATTTTGTATACTGACAGACATGGGGGACACTATGGAGGGGAGGAGCACTATGGGGGGCCCTATCTTATATAATGGAACACATGGGGGGCACTATGGAGAGGGAGGAGCACTATGGGGACCCTATCTGGGGGCCTATCTTATATACTGGCAGACATGGGGGACACTATGGAGAGGAGGAGCACTTTGAGGGCCCTATCTTAAATACTAGCACATATGAGGGGCACTATGGGGGCATCTACTGGGGACCCTATCTTATATACTAACACACATGGGGGGCACTATGGCGAAGGGAGGAGAGGAGCACTATTGGGGTCATTATATAGGGGAATTTTACTGGCACACATTATGGGGGAATTTTATACTGGCACATTGTCAGGCACCATGGGGATAAGGGGGGCACGATATAGGAGTATTTTATACTGGCGCAAATTATAGGGCACTATGGGGACCTTGTCTCAACTGGGGGCACTAAGATTTTTTTGGGCACACAGTAAGGGGCATTGGCACACATTATGAAGGTACTATGGGGACATTGGCTCTACAGGGGGCACTAAGAGGAGGTATTTTTTTTATACTGCCACACAACAGGGCATTTTTATTTTTACTGTAACACATTATAAAGAGTATTATTACTACTGGGGGCATTATGGTGGGCTTTATTACAGTTGAGGGACTATGAGGAACATGAATACTAGTATGAGGACTATGAGAGCATTATTACTTCAACGTGGGAATTTATTACTGTAGGGGCACTATTACTACTACGTGTTGTCTGGCAGATAATTATTTTTATTGGTGGGACTTTGGGGAGCAGTATTACTGTGTGGGGCACCCTGGCACAGTATCAGCTTAGCACAATTATTTTTGGGGAACATTATGTTTACACTATTAGTGTAAGGGGCACTGTTTCCTGTGCACAGTTATTTTTTAAGGACACTGTGTGCCAATAATTATTGAAGGGGAATTATCTGTGTGTAACCTGTATAGGGAGCACAGTGGGCACAGTATTGGGGGTGGCAGGATGGGGTGTTCAGAAGGTGGGAGGATGATGGAAAACTAAGATGTCTGTTTGTCAAACTCTGCAGAGAGAAGAGATGGCTGAAAAATCATCATGGCGGTCTGGTCTGAAAGGAGAAGATGAGGACAGAGAACATCTACATCAAAGGAGACGTCACTAGATGGAAGAGGTATGTGGGGCTGTATTAAGCTACTTTCACATCTCCGTTAGTGATTCTGGCAGTCTGTTCAAGCAGAGAACAGCCTGCTGGAATTCAGTGGATCTGGCACTGCTGGATGCAGACAGAATGCCCGCCGGCCCCATTGACTATAATGAGGTACGGCAGAGATCCGGCCACAATCTGGCAAAAAAGCAGACAATCAGCGGGACTGCATGCTGCAGTTTGTGTCCGGCCGATTCCTTGCATTTTCTGCCGGATCAGGTGGCCGGAGCGTAGTGCCGCAGGTGTGAAAGTAGCCTTACCTTGTATGTTTTGTATTGCTATAAGTAATGTTAGGACGGAATACGTTAGGTTGCGAATTTGGCTTGGGGGGGGGGCAGTTACATTCTTTGCACAGGGGCCCTCTGCTGTCTGTGTCTGCCCTTGGCCAGCGGTAAACAGTGAGAAGGCTGCGGCGCTGCTGGAGCAGCAAACAGCTTGCTATTGGCAGCCATGCCCCTACTGTCCTGCTCTCACAGCTGCCTGTCTCCTCCATCCCTGCGGTGCCATGGAGGAGCTACCTCGTCCATGCCTGAAGGAGTGTGCTGCTGTCTTGGGTCCTAAAGCACCCTGCTTGTATCAGAGGTGCTTTCCTTCTGTGACTGGCACTCTTGGCTGGCAGGGGCTTAGCAAGGACACTTGTTAAAAGCTGAAATAAAGAAACTTTTGCAGGAGGAAGGTAGACTGAGGAGAAGCTGTGATGGCTGATCTGACTGCAGGCTCTGCCCCCTCTGTTTCCCCTGTACTGAGAGGATCCTGCCAACATGCGAGGATGTAGCAGAGCCAGGGAAGCGCTGTGGACCACAAACTGTGAGCAATCCCAGTGTCTGTCCTGTTTATGGCCCCTCTGCTCTGTGTTCTTATCACAGACATGATATTATAGTCAGACCAACAGTTCAGGAGCTTTAACCCCTTGTGAGCTGTCAGTATGGCTGAGGTCAGTGATATCAGCAGCAGTCACTGGTCTCACCATCTATAATTGTGTGCCCTCTCCTTCCTGCACTCTGTATATGGTGATATGTGACCCCCGCCACTGCATATCGAGATCTGTGACCCGCTGTACACTGTATACAGTGATCCGTGCTAACAGTAGCCCACGAGTGCCGCCGGAAGTCCGCTCCGGTCCCATTCACTTTAATGGGGAAAGGATGGAGATGCGGCCGCAGCACGGCAAACATGCTGAGAGGTGGCCAGACAAAAAATGCAGTGTGCTGGGCATCAGTGAATGCGGCCGGAGCGGACCTCCGACGGCACTCGTGGGCTAGCGTTAGCACGGACCCTGCTAACGCTAGTGTGAAAGTAGCCTTAGTCGTGTGATGACAGACAGGATGCTCCTCTCTATGTGAGCAGATCGATTTGTACAAATGTATTCATCAGAGCTCTTGTGCAACAATGATCTGTTCCCCGCTCAACAGCCCCCCTCCTATGGCCGTCCATGCACCTAAACAGAAATCTATGACGGCTCAGAGCTGCCGTGGATTTCTGGCTTCACTTGAGTCAGAAAACTGTGAAAATTAACAAAAATTTGTTGGGGCGACTGGTCATGTTCTTTTGTTTTTTTTTAAGGCACAGTTAAAAAGTCGGAAACACATAGTTTGCAACTTTTAAATGCCACTTTTCAGAAACAAGGGAAATGATAAATCTCCCCCTCTATTCGTTCTGTTCATGGCTTAAATCCAATGGTGCAACTAGAAATGACTAGGCCCCACAGCAAGTTTATGAACAGGCCCCCCCCCTCCCCCAGTAACATATGTATGATACATTAGCATCATATTCCTGTGTGCTGCTGGGACTGGGGTGTTCTTCCTATTGCTATGTCTGTACAGCAGTTATTCACTCATGACTGAGTTATTGATATCATCTGAGGGGCTCTTGTCTCTATGGAAACACAGGTGGGCGGGGATGTCATGTGACTGCTCCTCTGAACATGCTTGCTGCAATGCTTGCTGGGATTTTTACTTTCACTTTACAGCTGCTCCTCCCACACAGCCGGTCTGAGGCGCTCCTCCAGGGAGGCATGTCATGGTGAACAGGTTAGAAAAATGATATACAGTCATGGCCAAAAGTTTTGAGAATGACACAAATATTAGTTTTCTCAAAGTTTGCTGCTAAACTGCTTTTAGATCTTTGTTTCAGTTGTTTCTGTGATGTAGTGAAATATAATTACACGCACTTCATACGTTTCAAAGGCTTTTATCGACTATTACATGACATTTATGCAAAGAGTCAGTATTTGCAGTGTTGGCCCTTCTTTTTCAGGACCTCTGCAATTCGACTGGGCATGCCCTCAATCAACTTCTGGGCCAATTCCTGACTGATAGCAACCCATTCTTTCATAATCACTTCTTGGAGTTTGTCAGAATTAGTGGGTTTTTGTTTGTCCACCCGCCTCTTGAGGATTGACCACAAGTTCTCAATGGGATTAAGATCTGGGGAGTTTCCAGGCCATGGACCCAAAATGTCAACGTTTTGGTCCCCGAGCCACTTAGTTATCACTTTTGCCTTATGGCACGGTGCTCCATCGTGCTGGAAAATGCATTGTTCTTCACCAAACTGTTGTTGGATTGTTGGAAGAAGTTGCTGTTGGAGGGTGTTTTGGTACCATTCTTTATTCATGGCTGTGTTTTTGGGCAAAATTGTGAGTGAGCCCACTCCCTTGGATGAGAAGCAACCCCACACATGAATGGTCTCAGGATGCTTTACTGTTGGCATGACACAGGACTGATGGTAGCGCTCACCTTTTCTTCTCCGGACAAGCCTTTTTCCAGATGCCCCAAACAATCGGAAAGAGGCTTCATCGGAGAATATGACTTTGCCCCAGTCCTCAGCAGTCCATTCACCATACTTTCTGCAGAAGATCAATCTGTCCCTGATGTTTTTTTGGAGAGAAGTGGCTTCTTTGCTGGCCTTCTTGACACCAGGCCATCTTCCAAAAGTCTTCGCCTCACTGTGCGTGCAGATGCACTCACACCTGCCTGCTGCCATTCCTGAGCAAGCTCTGCACTGGTGGCACTCCGATCCTGCAGCTGAATCCTCTTTAGGAGACGATCCTGGAGCTTGCTGGACTTTCTTGGACGCCCTGAAGCCTTCTTAACAAGAATTGAACCTCTTTCCTTGAAGTTCTTGATGAGCCTATAATTTGTTGATTGAGGTGCAATCTTAGTAGCCACAATATCCTTGTCTGTGAAGCCATTTTTATGCAACGAAATGATGGCTGCATGCGTTTCTTTGCAGGTCACCATAGTTAACAATGGAAGAACAATGATTTCAAGCATCACCCTCCTTTGAACATGTCAAGTCTGCCATTTTGACCCAATCAGCCTGACATAATGATCTCCAGCCTTGTGCTCGTCAACATTCTCACCTGAGTTAACAAGATGATTACTGAAATGATCTCAGCAGGTCCTTTAATGACAGCAATGAGATGCAGTGGAAAGGTTTTTTTTGGGATTAAGTTAATTTTCATGGCAAAGAAGGACTATGCAATTCATCTGATCACTCTTCATAACATTCTGGAGTATATGCAAATTGCTATTATAAAAACTTAAGCAGCAACTTTTCCAATTTCCAATATTTATGTAATTCTCAAAACTTTTGGCCACGACTGTACAGCCAGTACATGTCACATGATAGAAATACTTCATGGTTTTGGCTTTTACAGCACTTTGGATTTTTGATAATGGTATGGTCATTTTCGCATGCAGCAATGAACCTATGATGTTATTTTTTTATTGTTTATTTATTTTGATTTAACTTTTTGTTTGGTCGCCGAGTGGACCACAACTTGCAGTCATCAGATTGCAACTTGTACAGAATAATGCCACCTACTGGCCTGAACTGGGATATACTAATACTGAGCCTGGAAGCCTAGTACAGACTCTGGCTCATTATTAGAACAGGGTGCTTTCCCTGATCTCCGCCAGGGAAAAGCTCAACTGACCCGGAAGCATGCACTTCCTGGTTTTAGCCTTTTCAGACGCCATGGTCACATTTAACCACAGTATCTGAGGGGTTAAATGTCCGTGGGTGACATTACCACCAGCCGCGGACATTAGCTGCAGCTGCCTGCTGTATAAAACAACAGGTACCTGGCTGTGATGACACTGCGCCATCTTTAAAGACTCGACATCCACCATACATGTACGGCTGACGTCGGGAAGAGGTTAAATATAACACTTTTATTTAGAGATGTCCAGTTTATGTTACACCACTCCCACAATTGAGTAACATTGTACCTTCTTTTTCAACTTTACAAACTACAAAAAATGTATAAGAATGTAGCCCATTGAGTAATTGATCTGTCATGGCACATTTCACGCCCTGACTGAGCAGCCAATTATCGGGAAGAAACCGTATCTTACTGATCATTGCCTGTTCATCAAAGGAGGTGAGAGCTACGTTTACATGTTGCAATCTCCTCCACTGTATAGAGATGAGTGATTGCTGCTGCAGATTCATTGTTTCTGAGCAGCAGATCCCTGCTTAATCCATAAGGATCTGCTGCCCATAAACGATAATTTTGGTGTCAGCAGAAACAATTATTTCACCTGATGAGTGAGCATTTTTCTTGTTTGTCAGGTGATTGCGACACTTTTACATGGGCTTGTTATTGGGAATGAGTGTTCATACAAACATTTGTTCCCATTACTCTGCCTGATAATAGTCTAGTATAAAGTTACTTTTAACCCCTTGAGGGCCTCCGTCGTACATGTAATGTGGAAGTCTGGTCTCTAAACATGGCGCCCGCATCAATGAACACAATGGGCAATCTAATGATTGCCAGTTATAGTCACCCAGGTTGACTTAACAAAAAGTTAACAAAAAAGTAAATTTTTTTTTTACCAATATATAAAAATATATATATAAAAGTTCAAATCAACCCCCTTTCCTTAAAATAAAAATACTTAACCAATAAAAAAAAAAAAAAAGCGTCATGGCTATCGCTGCGTGAGAAAATGCCCATACAATTAAAATATAACAATATTAATGGCATATGGTAAAGGGGATAATGGTAAATGGCATATGGTTAAGGGGGAAAAAAAAATAAAAACCATTTGCCATTTTTTTTCACTTCAACTCCCCAATAATATTTTTATAAAATGTGACACACATTTCAAATTGGTATCACTGAAAAATACTGATTGAAAAATATTAGCCCTCACACAGCCCTGTACATATAACAAAAAAAAAGTTATAGGGGTCAGAATATAGTGCTAAATTTTTTTTTTCTTTCCTCAAAGGTTGAATTTTTTTTTTTCAGTATTAAAATGCAAGACAAATTATACAAGTGCGGTATTGTTGTAACCGTACTGACCTAGAGAATACAGATACAGTAACAAGTCAATTTTACTGCATAGTGTACGGTGTAAAAAACAAAACAAAATAAACCTTTGTTGGAATTACCTTTTCTTCCCAATTCTACCCCATTTGGAAAAAAAAACTTTTTCTGCATGGTATATGCAACCGTAAATGGTGCCATTAGAAAGTACAACTTGTCCCGCAAAAAATTAGCACTCATAAGGCTATGTGTAACGGAAAAATAAAAAAGTTAGGAAAGTTAGGACTATGGGAAGTGAAAAATGAAAATGCAAAAATGGAAAATCTCAGGGTCCTCTAAGGGTTAAGAAAGTATGGATAAGCATTACAGATAGAATCCTCAGAGCATACCTGTACAGCATCTCGGATTTCAGTGAGATGGAGAAGTAACAGTCTGCAGAGCAGTAAAACCTGAAGGCTATAGAGAACAAACTGTTTAAAAATTTTAACCGAGGCCAATTGGAAAAATTATTTTCTGCTAAAGATGAGCAGAATGCAATAAAAAAATGTCCATAGCTTTTACGTATTGAAAAGATATTTGCCCTGTTGAAACGTATTTGGTCATTATGATACATCTTATTCTATATCATTGTGAAGCCACTTACTGTATTTGTCACACATTTTGTTTGGTGAAATTAACCAGTTTAAATCATGACATACTGTAGCTATTTGTGTCGATATTTTATATGGGATATTTGTTGGTTTCTTTGCAATTGTCTTGTCCATGAACAGAAAAGATGCTCTTCAAAATCTGACACAAGTTCCTCACTGTCTCATCGGTACACTATAAATCTGCACACTCCAGCCTCCTGGAATTCACACACAGAATTAAAAGTCTGATCCCTCAATAAACAGCACAGTAATAACAGCTCAGCCAATAAAACAGGCAACCCAGTGGGCCAGCAGATACTCATTGCGGCCACATTATTCTAGCCTCTTCAGCTTGGGACAGCGATTGCACGGATTCACTGTACCTCTGAGTACTAAAATGTACAGGAGCAGTATAAAAACAGACCTGTAAAATAAACTGTCTGCAGAAATAAAATCGGACGACTTCTGTCTTTTCTGGGAACATTGAGAACTTTTGATTTCTTACAAGCATGTCTTCTACTCTATAAACTCAGCAGACAGCTTAAGAAGTTCTCCAGGTCAAAACATGGGTCTGGATTACTTGTTTGTGACAGTTAATATTCTGCAGCAGATTTCATGGGATAAAGGTACATTGTATAAAGAATAAAGAAAAATAGGGAGGCTCACTTGCTATCAGGAATTGGTGCTCTAATCTAGGAATGTCTCACCCAGGCATATAGTTACATCAATATAGTAGGGGATTGGCACTCTATCTCAGGAATCACCTTGAGCCAGGGAATTATTGATAAGATAACATTTCTGTTTATTATTGGGTATCAACTTTATAAGATAATAGAGGCAATAAAATAACACTTATAAATAAGAAAATATAAAAACTATCAAACAGTATGACGCTCTAGGAGTATAAGTCTGTGGAAAAATTCATCTAGAATCTTTCAGAGTGATTCAGATGTTGGCCTGTATATACAGTAGTCCCCAAATACCAAATTGAGGTGTTGAAGTGAGTAAAATACTCAATGAATACTACAGTGCTGAATAAATCATCCAGTGCCTTATCTTCAAGAGTCCTTAAATTATGAGCATTGATCAATTGATGTAAACATTTTCTAAGTCCTTAGGACAAGTGCAAACAGTATATATTCTAATAGTTCCACTATGGAGCTGCTTTTCCGACAAAAACCTCTAGGTTAGCCTTCTTATTGCTGAATATACAACAGTTCTCCCTTCACATGCACTTACGGTTAACTGCTGAGGGATCGGTGTCTCATGTCGGCCGTGGCGTCCCACGTGTCTTTCGGCGTGGAGCGATCTTACCTCAGATTATGTATCCGTCGGGTCTTGTGCACTAGGGAGCGATGTACTCGGCTGGATACCGTGATGTCTTTGATCAGCGTACCACGTGGTCTATGTTGGCCAATTAGTCTGGTCTTTTGCTTTTAGCTGGAAATTTTGTGGAGCGCTCCATGTAGCTTAAGGTCTTATAGGTTCACATGACACTTATCAGCCAATAGTAGCTTGCAGGCCGTTAGCCTCCACATGCACAGTTTTACTCCAGGTTTCCATAACCCCTGACCCAGTTAGGTCACGCCCCTCCCACTCCTGAGCCGACGGGGATTGAAAAAATTAAGGTTAAAAATTAACTACTGTCAGCTGCAGGGGTGGAAAGGAGGGTGACTTTCTCCCCGCAGCTCACACTCGGACAGCACAGTGCTGCTGTCTTAGGCATCTTGCAGATGAGCGTTCCTCCCGCAGCGAGGATAATACCAGTGTTATCTAGTACATTCCAGAACTATAAGGCCCCTTTCACACGGGCGAGTATTCCGCGCGGATGCGATGCGTGAGGTGAACGCATTGCGCCCGCACTGAATACCGACCCATTCATTTCTATGAGGCTGTTCAGATGAGCGGTGATTTTCACGCATCACTTGTGCGTTGCGTGAAAATCGCAGCATGCTCTATATTCTGCGTTTTTCACACAACGCAGGCCCCATAGAAGTGAATGGGGTTGTGTGAAAATCACAAGCATCCGCAAGCAAGTGCGGATGCGCTGCGATTTTCACGCACGGTTGCTAGGAGAACATGGTTATAAGGGAAAATAATAGTAAAACAGCGCTGGAGGGGTTAAAAAAAATAATAATAATTTAACTCACCTTAGTCCACTTGATCGCGATGCCCGGCATCTCCTTCTGTCTCCTTTGTTGAACAGGACCTGTGGTGAGCATTCTTTACAGGTCAAGGACCTTTGATGATGTCACTCCGGTCATCACATGGTACGTCACATGATCTTTTACCATGGTGATGGATCATGTGATGACCGGAGTGACGTCATCAAAGGTCCTTGACCTGTAATGGACGCTCACCACAGGTCCTGTTCAGCAAAGGAGACAGAAGGAGATGCTGGCATCGCGATCAAGTGGACTAAGGTGAGTTAAATTATTTATTTATTTTAACCCCTCCAGCGCTGTTTTACTAAGCATTCTGTATTCAGAATGCTATTATTTTCCCTTATAACCATGTTATAAGGGAAAATAATACAATCTACAGAACACCGATCCCAAGCCCGAACTTCTGTGAAGAAGTTCGGGTTTGGGTACCAAACATGCGCGATTTTTCTCACGCGAGTGCAAAACGCATTACAATGTTTTGCACTCGCGTCGAAAAATCGCGGGTGTTCCCGTAACGCACCCGCACATTTTCCCACAACGCCCGTGTGAAAGAGTCAAAAGGGTTACATAGCATCATAAATCAATATAATGCTATGTGAATCCCGTCAGTGCTGGGGAGGTCAGGCTGGGTGCTGCGATGTGGACTCGCTGCGGGAGGAATGCTTGTTTGCAAGGGGCCTTAGAGTGAGCTGTTCAAAAGGCCACACCCATCCCACTCCTCAGCCGACAGAGTTTAAAAAAAATGAAGTTAAAAATCTATTTCTAGGTCCCGCTAAGCCACGCCACGCTCTGGTTAGGCCACACCCTCTCCCATTCCTCACCCGACGGGGATTGAAAAAATGAAGTTAAACATCAACTTCTGTCAGCTGCAGGTGTGGGAGGGACAGTGACCTTCTCCATGCAGGTCACACTCAGACAACACAGTGCTGCTGTCTTAGAGTGAGCTGTTCAAAAGGACATCCTTGTGTTCGTCCAGGCCCTGCGCCAGACGAAGGACAGGGAGTCTGAAAGCCGGACTGTCCAGCCTAAAACTGGACCTCTGGCCACCCTAGGGGCAGGCTGCTGTGGAGGTCACAGTTAAGGGTATGGTCTGCTATGGAGGTCAGTGTTAAGGAGCAGATTGCTGTAAAGGCTACTGTTAAGGGGGCGGGCCCCTGTGGAGGTCACTGTCAAGGGGGTGGTGTGCTGTGAAACTAACTGTTAAAGGGGAAGGCTTCCGTAAAGGTCAAAGTTAAGGGACAGGGCACTGTGGGGGGCGGCTGTGGAGGTCACTGTTAAGGAGGCGGGGTGCTGTAGATGTCACTGTTATAGTAGATAGTGTTGATATCTTTTAAAGACACACACAAACATTAAATGAAATAGATTAAATATATCCGAGTGAAGCTGGGTCCTTCAGCTAGTTCTTAATAATATCGACTTGGATTTTTTTTGTAATTTGCAACAAGAATATAAATCTACTAATGATATATTATTTCTATGACTTGCCCTAATATGATCTGTAGCAGTCCATCAAATGCTCCCACAGACTTACTAATACTGGAAATATTAAAGCAATGTACTGTTAAAAGGGTAATGGAAATATAAGGTAGTGACAACTACATTAAATGCTCCAGAATTAAAGGGAGTCTGTCTCCAGGAAATTCACTGATAGACCAGGCAAAATGCCTTCTAGGACTAGCTCAGCAAATATAATGATACCTTTCACTTAGAAATTTGTTGCTTCATTCTAGATAAAACATACTTTTAATCCATATGTAGATGAACAGTTGGTGGCCCATGCCCGCCCCTGCCCCCTATATCGGCTGGGCACTGGTGCCGCTCCACTCATACTGTATCTATCAAAAGTCTTGCATTCTGGAAATTTGAGGAAAATGTATTCGGATATTCTTTATTGAACCTCAATTCATTATGCAGTATTGCAAGGGTTAACCCCTCATTTGGTTATGTGTGCAGCTACTAGACTGTTTCTAATGTGTTAATCAGCTTCTGCTATATATGCCGTGTCTTTCTGCCTGAGCAATAAGTTCACTACTCTGCTAGTTCCTGCTAAGGTGTGCTGTTCCTGATGTCTGCCTTTGGACCAACTTCTGCCTGACTCTTGAATTATGGCCCTCTTCTGCCTGATCCGACCTGTGCCTGTTTACCCTATTAACCCTTTGCTGGCTGCCCTGACCTTGGATCTGTTTCTCAAATTTGTATGCACTCTGCTGGCCCTGGCCTCAGCCTGTTACTCACTACGAGTTTGACTATCACTTCGGTGCTCAGTAGCCATCCACACAAAGACGTAGTAGTGCCTGGTGCGTTCCCAGCATTGAAGACAAGATCCCTTTGTAGGGGTTAATGGGTGACAATCAGGGAGCCACCAGAAAAACATCCTTAGGTTTGGCCCAAAGCCAAATCCATTGTTTGGCACAGTGGTTCCATAACTACAGTGCTTAACATCTATCTTCAAGATGGGCCATCACTAATCAATTGGCAGTGTGTCAGACACCCCCAATCAAATGTTCTGGTGTAACACTGGAACTACACAGCTCTGTAAACCTTGTAGTGGATGAAGCTAATTACTAGAACACTGTTCCTATTGACTCCCAGCAATCAGCTAGCGATTGCCTATCCTGAGAATAAGCCATCACAACACCTTTAATTGCATAAAGGACAGGCCGAAGGTACTCTGTGCACCATTGCTATCCACCTTCCTTTGCTGTTCCCTTCTTCTCCTTGAGTGACAAGCCAGGCAAGATGACTATGCAGAAACCTGATCAATCAAGAAGAGGAGGGGCTGGCAGAGGAAGGAGGTAGAGCAAGAGTCCATAGAGTGGCTTGGGCCTGCCCTCGGTGCACTTTACTGCTCCTTTGCATATGGATTAAAAGCAACATTACTATTAGAATGGGAGAAGGCAAATGTATACAGGTCAAGTCATATGTTTGCAAGTCCCTAGAAGTTCTATACACTAGGTGAGACACATAGCATGGAGCAAACAACAACAGTGGAAAGATTTGAACTGTTGATGTCTTTAGCTCTCAGAGAATTGACTAGACTGGATAATATTATATTTACCCCTTAAGGACCGGGCCATTTTTCACCTTAAGGACCAGGCCATTTTTTGCAAATCTGACATGTCACTTTATGTGGTGATAACTTTAAAATACTATTACTTATCCAAGCCATTCTGAGATTGTTTTCGCGTCACATATTGTACTTCATGACAGTGGTAAAACTGAGTAAAAAATATTCCAAATTTAACAAAAATTTTGAAAAATTAACAAATTTCCAAATTTCAATTTCTCAACTTTTATAATAGTAATACCTCCAAAAATAGTTATTACTTTACATTCCCCATATGTCTACTTCATGTTTGGTTTATTTTGTGAATGCCATTTTATTTTTTGGGGACGTTAGAAAGCTTAGAAGTTTAGAAGCAAATCTTGAAATTTTTCTAACAATTTCTAAAACCCACTTTTTCAGGACCAGTTCAGGTCTGAAGTTACTTTGTGAGGCTTACATAATACAGTCATGGCCAAAAGTTTTGAGAATGACACAAATATTAGTTTTCACAAAGTTTGCTGCTAAACTGCTTTTAGATCTTTGTTTCATTTTTTTCTGTGATGTAGTGAAAAATAATTACACGCACTTCATACGTTTCAAAGGCTTTTATCGACAATTACATGACATTTATGCAAAGAGTCAGTATTTGCAGTGTTGGCCCTTCTTTTTCAGGACCTCTGAAATTTGACTGGGCATGCTCTCAATCAACTTCTGGGCCAATTCCTGACGGATAGCAACCCATTCTTTCATAATCACTTCTTGGAGTTTGTCAGAATTAGTGGGTTTTTGTTTGTCCACCCGCCTCTTGAGGATTGACCACAAGTTGTCAATGGGATTAAGATCTCGGGAGTTTCCAGGGCATGGACCCAAAATGTCAACGTTTTGGTCCCCGAGCCACTTAGTTATCACTTTTGCCTCGTGCTGGAAAATGCATTGTTCTTCACCAAACTGTTGTTGGATTGTTGGAAGAAGTTGCTGTTGGAGGGTGTTTTGGTACCATTCTTTATTCATGGCTGTGTTTTTGGGCAAAATTGTGAGTGAGCCCACTCCCTTGGATGAGAAGCAACCCCACACATGAATGGTCTCAGGATGCTTTACTGTTGGCATGACACAGGACTGATGGTAGCGCTCACCTTTTCTCCTCTGGAAAGCCTTTTTCCAGATGCCCCAAACAATCGGAAAGAGGCTTCATCGGAGAATATGACTTTGCCCCAGTCCTCAGCAGTCCATTCACCAAACTTTCTGCAGAAGATCAATCTGTCCCTGATGTTTTTTTTTGAGAAAAGTGGCTTCTTTGCTGGCCTTCTTGACACCAGGCCATCTTCCAAAAGTCTTCGCCTCACTGTGCGTGCAGATGCGCTCACACCTGCCTGCTGCCATTCCTGAGCAAGCTCTGCACTGGTGGCACTCCGATCCCGCAGCTGAATCCTCTTTAGGAGACGATCCTGGCGCTTGCTGGACTTTCTTGGATGCCCTGAAGCCTTCTTAACAAGAATTGAACCTCTTTCCTTGAAGTTCTTGATGATCCTATAAATTGTTGATTGAGGTGCAATCTTAGTAGCCACAATATCCTTGCCTGTGAAGCCATTTTTATGCAACACAATGATGGCTGCACGCGTTTCTTTGCAGGTCACCATGGTTAACAATGGAAGAACAATGATTTCAAGCATCACCCTCCTTTGAACATGTCAAGTCTGCCATTTTAACCCAATCAGCCTGACATAATGATCTCCAGCCTTGTGCTCGTCAACATTCTCACCTGAGTTAACAAGACGATTACTGAAATGATCTCAGCAGGTCCTTTAATGACAGCAATGAAATGCAGTGGAAAGTTTTTTTTGGGATTAAGTAAATTTTCATGGCAAAGAAGGACTATGCAATTCATCTGATCACTCTTCATAACATTCTGGAGTATATGCAAATTGCTATTATAAAAACCTAAGCAGCAACTTTTCCAATTTTCAATATTTATGTAATTCTCAAAACTTTTGGCCACAACTGTAGAAACCACCCAAAAATGACCCCATTTTACAAACTACACCCCTCAAGGTATTCAAAACTGATTTTACTAACTTTGTTAACCCTTTAGGTGTTCCACAAGAATTTCACTTTTTTGGCAGATTTTCCATTTGAATTCATTTTTTCCCAGTTATAAAGCAAGGATTAACAGCCAAACAAAACTCAATATTTATGGCCCTGATTCTGTAGTTTACAGAAACACCCCATATGTGGTTGTAAACTGCTATACGGGCACACGTCAGGGCGCAGAAGGAAAGGAATGCCATATGGTTTTTGGAAGGCAGATTTTGCTGGACTGTTTTTTTGACACCCATGTCCCATTTGAAGCCCCCCCATTTGAGTAGAAACTCCCCAAAAATTACCCCATTTCGGAAACTACAGGATAGGGTGGCAGTTTTGTTGGTACTATTTTAGGGTACATATGATTTTGGTTGCTCTATATTACACTTTTTGTGAGGCAAGGTAACAAGAAATAGCTGTTTTGGCACAGTTTTTATTTTTTGTTATTTACAACATTCATCTGACAGTTTTACATAAAAAAGCATTTAAAAAAGATTTTTTAGTGTCTCCACATTCTGAAAGCCGTAGTTTTATAGATTTTTTTTAGGCAACTGTCTTGTGTAGGGGATAATTTTTTTTGGGATGACATGACGATTTGATTGGTACTATTTTGTGGTGCGCATGACTTTTTGATCGCTTGCTATTACACTTTTTGTGATGCAAGGTAACAAAAAATGGCTTTTTTTACACCGTTTTTATTTAATTTTGTTTTCGGTATTTACCTGAGGGGTTAGGTCATGTGATATTTTTATAGAGCAGGTTATTACGTACGCGGCAATACCTAATATGTCTACTTTTTTATTTATTTATTTATTTATTTATGTAAGTTTTACACAATGATTTCATTTTTGAAACCAAAAAAAATCATGTTTTAGTGTCTCCATAGTCTGAGAACCATAGTTTTTTTCAGTTTTTTGGTGATTACCTTGGGTAGGGTATGATTTTTGCGCGATGAAATGACGGTTTGATTGGCACTATTTTGGGGTGCGTATGACTTTTTGATCGCTTGCTATTACACTTTTTGTGATGTAAGGTGACAAAAAATTGCTTTTTTTACATGTTATTTTTTTTTACGGTATTAGCCTGAGGGGTTAGGTTATGTGATATTTTTATAGAGCAGGTTCTTATGGACGTGGCGATACCTAATATGTATACTTTTTTTAATTTACTTAATTTTTAAACAATACCAGCATTTTTGAAACAAAAAAAATCATGTTTTAGTGTCTCCATAGTCTGAGAGCCATAGTTTTTTCAGTTTTTGGGTGATTATCTTGGGTAGGGTTTTTGCGCGATGAGATGACGGTTTGATTGGCACTATTTTCGGGTGCGTATGACTTTTTGATCACTTGATATTACACTTTTTGTGATGTAAGGTGACAAAAAATTGTTTTTTTTACACCGTTTATTTTTTACGGTATTCACCTGAGGGGTTAGGTTATGTGATATTTTTATAGAGCAGGTTCTTATGGACGTGGCGATACCTAATATGTATATTTTTTTTATTTACTTAATTTCTATACAATACCAGCATTTTTGAAACAAAAAAATAATGTTTTAGTGTCTCCATATTCTGAGCCATAGTTTTTTTTTTTTTTTTTTGGCGATTGTCTTAGGTAGGAACTCATTTTTTGCGGGATGAGGTGACGGTTATATTGGTACTATTTGGGGGGCATATGCCTTTTTGATCACTTGGTGTTGCACTTTTTGTGATGTAAGGTGACAAAAATGCTTTTTTTACACCGTTTTTTTAAAAATTTTATTTATCGGACAGGTGGATCATGTGATATATTTATAGAGCCGATCATTACGGATGCGGAGATACCTAATATGTGTGGTTTGTTCTTTTTCTTTCTGTTTTTTATTATAAAATAATGGGAAAGGGACCTTTTTGTAATCTTTTTACTTTATTAATTTTATTACTTTTTGAACTTTTTTTTTCTTTGCTTTATTTCTGATGTTCACTTTTGGGGATCTGATCCCCTCTGCAATGCATTACAATACATGTATAGTAATGCATTGCCTGTAAGTGTATGACACTGAGTCATACACTAACAGGTTGCCTAGGAGACCCAGCCTGAGGCTGGATCTCCTCGGCTCACGTAGAAGGCAGGTCTCGATAACCGTACAAGGCATTGGGCAGCCTGTGCACGGCATCGGGCTGCCTTCTGAGACATCAAGTCCCCGCCACAGCAGCGCGGGGACTCTATGGGCTCACTCAAACACAAACCCCTTCTATGCTTCGGTCAGCGGCATAGAAGGGGTTAATCCTCAGCGATCGCCGATACGGGGGGGGGGGGGTCACAAGACCCCCCTCGGCATTGTCCCAGGGTGCCTGCTGATTGATTTCAGCAGGCACCCAGTTCCGATCACCACCCGCTGTGCGGCGGTGATCGAAAATACACAGGGCATACAGGTAAGCCCTGTTTCCTTAAATACCGGGACATCAGGGCGTACCTGTACGCCCTGTGTCCCCAACAGTTTAAACATTTATCTGTGAAAAGAATTAGATCTGCAATGTTATTTAGTCTCTGGATGTAAGCAAGTATGTTCCTAATCACTGAAAGCAAACAGAGGTTTTGAAAAGTAAAGTTTTGAGTTAAAATACAGAACAGTAAATTACAAAGTCAGAAATCATTTTCATTATACAGTGATTGACCCCTTCCTGACACAGCCATTTTCCATTTTTGCACTTTCATTTTTTACTACCTGCCTTCCAAAAGCCATTACTTTTTTATTTTTCCATTCATATAGCCGTATGAACACTTGTTTTTTTATGGGACAAGTTGTGCTTTCTAATAGCACCATTTAATTTTCCATACAATGTTTTTGGAAGTTGGAAAAGAAAATGGTGCCATTTTTTATGGGTTTATTTTTGCGGTGTTCACCGTTTGGTAAGAATGCCATATTAACGTTATTCTGTGGGTCAGTACGACTACAGCAATACCAAATGTCTATCGTTTTTGTTATGTTTTTATTTTTGTACTGTCATATTCTGACGGACATGTGCACTGAATTGACCTAATTCAATTTCCAATGTGGACTTGGTATTAGAGGATACGCCAGTGGGCCTATGTTTTGACACAATAATTAGTCCCAGTAGTCCACCAAATGACTTCATTTGGAGAAGACTCGTGTCAACTACTTGCCACTATCGGATTATTCACAAATATTCTATGTGACCTTACTGGTGATATGTCCTGTGTGTAATCATAACAGCTAATTATGTAATGAAAGTGGACATGTTCTTTA
This sequence comes from Bufo bufo, assembly GCF_905171765.1. Taxonomy (NCBI): domain Eukaryota; kingdom Metazoa; phylum Chordata; class Amphibia; order Anura; family Bufonidae; genus Bufo; species Bufo bufo. The sequence goes on from NC_053389.1 coordinate 702,747,765, forward strand.
TAGAAGGAGGGTGGGATCATTGATGTGGTGTAGGATGACCATACGCTCGCTTTTCTCCGGATATGTCCTATTTTTAGGACCTAAATACAATGTCCGGCACCCTAGTCCTAAGGAGCCCTGGTCTAACACTGAATTTAGAGAATGAAGAACCTTTCTTACCATACTTGCTGACATGAAATACTTGCATACTGTACACTATGTTCCAGCAAGTCTTCAGATATTTTGTGTTCTTGGAGTGGGGGTCTTTATAACCCCCACATGTCACTTTAAAGGTCTCCATTGTCATATGTTCAGTGCTGAGTGTACTAGCAATGGCAAAGGTAAAGAATTAATGCATTGACCCATCAGAAACGATAAACTTTATTTTCTGCACTTTACTTTATACAGAACCTTGTGAATTTCCCCATACTAAGTTATGGAATTTAGAATTCTTTTTATTGTAATTTATATGGAAGAGAGCTGCTTCGTCTAATAGCTACCTGTGGGAGCTGGAGCAATGCATTAAAAATTAAAGAGCTGAATGTAAGATTGGTTCACAGTCATAGTTTTATGGACAGGAAAATGTTTAATGACAGGTGGTCCTGGAATAGTGTGCTGGCCTCAGAGGCACATATCTCTTTATTTTATTTTTTAATTAACTTTTTATTTTCAATATTTTAGCAGAATTTCTGCTGATATGTAATTTTAAATGATGTTTGAATGTACTTTTAAAATAAGTCAGTGTACTTTTCTGTGCCCATAGGGTATGTCTGCAGAAGAACAAAAAATACAAATGACTTGTCATTTAATGTGTGCAATTCTGCAGTGATACAGAGCTCGTGTAGCAAGAAAGACTTCACAAAGAGAACAGTATTAGATAATGTTTAGCATTACCAAGCTTTTATATGCATGGTGTCTCAGTTGTATAACTTTTTTTTGAGTAAACTCATTTTTACAAATCTAGTAAATATATTAGACATGCCTTCATTTATAAGTCTCTAGTGTTCATATACTCTGAAATATCCCAGCCAATTATGAATGCTTGGCTTGAGTGACCCATCATGACCAGCTGTGAATCCCTCAAAATTAATGCCAGTTAAAATTGATGGTCAGAGACAGAAGGTGATTGTAAGGACACATGAAGTCAATCTTCTGGGGGCCTTTGCTACCTGTGAACTTGAGGAGGCACTCTCAGCAGAACTATGTCTCTTTTAGAGACAAGGATACACCACCAGGGGTGGATTTGGGATTTCTGGGACCCCAAGAAAATCTATGTTTGGGGGCTGATCCCTATCCTGTTGAACCACTAACCAACGCCCAATCACACCACTAAGCTCTACCATGTTGCACCACTATTCTCTGCCTCACTCAGCCCTGCTAAGCCCCACCTTTAGCTTAGTACTGCAGCCTAGACACTTCTGATATTGCACTATGGCCAGGAAGGCATCACAAGCCCCTGTGCAGCTCAAGCAGCTGAATATGAAGTTTATCTGTCAGTCTAGTCAGTATTTTCAACCAATCACTTGTGGCCAGTGTAGCAGTTACCCCGGAGCGTAGAGGGGTTTCCGCCGCTGGAGGGTGTCCTTTTCCCAATCATTGAGGAGTCTTCTCAGCATCCAGTAGTGATCCAAGTGAAGAAGCTCTTACAAGAGCTAGTGTGATAGCTGTATAGTTGTTACCCCCAATAAGAGACAAGACTCTAGATTGAGGGTGAAGAAGAACTAACTTTATTGATGGCCACAGCTCGGCCTTTTATGCAGGAACACAAACTACAGCAACCAATCAATATACAGTAAAAGATAACGCACTCACAAAACAGGGGCTTGGTCACATAGCTTACAAGTAGACACTGTGGGCCAGAGTTATCATTACACTTACATCTTACTCCACTTTTACATATGTCCAAAGTCACTTTTGGCTAAGTCAGATTTATTAATGGTCCTTTAATACTGTGATAAATGTGGTTTGACGGTAGCAGTTTATCCTTCAGTAAGCGGCTTTACAAAAGTCGCACGTCTTTACGAAAAAGTCGCATGTTCTATTAAAAAGTCACATAAGATAAGCATGGTCCGCACTGGAGAGAAATTGCTCCATTTTTTGCAACTTTTTTAAATTGTTGCAATAATAAATCTGTCTAGAGATTCATTTTACATAAGAAAACGCGCCCACTTTCAGAAAACTGGCGAGCATAGCGCAGAGCCAATAAAAGTTGCAAATCTTTGTGCAGTTTTAGCGATTGCGCAAAATATTGCGACTTTTTTACGCCATAAATTTGACTTTAGCTAATGATAAATCTGGCCCACATCTTTACCCAGACAATGGCCAAGAGTGTTATCTTGTGTATTGTAATTAAGTAGGTCAGTCTTGTGGTTAGAGCAGAATGAATGTCTGTGTGTGTACACATATGTCCTTGATACGCATAGATGTCTGCATCCATTGTTAAGAGTAGGTATCCAAGGCCCTGGCTAAAAACCATCTTTAAAACAGGGGGAATCTGTTACCGGGCTCCCTCTTTGTGGAACACTCCAGCAGACCCGGTTTGATCCTTTTCGGGTCAACTGGAGGCTGCCTGGATGACAGATTAAGGACTGAGTTCAGTCTGGCGGGACAGACCATCAGCGTTACAGTTCTGTTTCCTGGGGCGGTACTGGATGTTAAAGTTATATGGCTGTAGTGCTAGGCTCCATCTCAATAATCATCCGTTGTCTCTGGCCACCCTGTTTAACCAAACCAAGGGGTTGTGGTCCGTGACTACCGTGAATTCTCGCCAATACAAATAGGGGGTGATTTTCAGCACCCACACCAAAGCCAAACACTCCTTTTCAACTGCTGCATAGTTCGCTTCCCGGAGCAATAGTTTGTGGCTGATCTAAGCGACCGGGTGCTATCCTCCATCCTCTCCCACTTGGCTTAGAACCACCCCCAGTCCGAACATGGAAGAGTCTGTGTGGACGGTAAAACGTTTGTTAGAGACTGGGGCAGCCAACACAGGAGCATGTACAAGAGCATCTTTCAAGGCTTGAAGAGCAGTTTCCCAGGCGGGAGACCACAGGACCTGTCTGGGAAGGTTCTTTTTCGTGAGGTCAGTCAGGGGCTTAACTAGGGCGCTGTAGTCTGGTACAAACCGTATGTAATACCCTGCTGTCCCCAGGAGGGCCAGGACCTTGGTCTTTAGTCCGAGGTGTGGGCCAGACAGCTTCTATCTTGGCGGGCTCTGGCCGCTGCCACCCACACCTGACCCGGTGGCCCACATACTGGACCTCCTCCATGCCTATATGACATTTGTCTGGTTTCACATGCCTCATGCCTCAAGTGTTCCTCCCAGGACTCGCTATAGATCGCAATGTCATCCAGGTATGCACAAGTGAAATCCTGGAAGCCATCATGGAGTCTATCCATCACATGTTGGAACGTGGCAGGGGCGTTTTTCATCCTGAATGGCATGACCCTAAATTGGTACAAGCCAAATGGGGTGACTTGGGGATATCCTCCTCGGTTAGGGGAATCTGCCAGTACCCCTTACAGAGGTCAATGGTGGTCAGGGGTGGCCGTGACAGGGGCATGGGGTAGGCATCTGTCACGGTTTTGTCATTTAGCTGCCGATAGTCCACGCAGAACCGGGTAATCCCATCCTTCTTTGGTACCAGGAATATTGGGGATGCCCAGGGACTATCGGAGGGCTCAATGACTCTTAGCCTCAGCATTTCCTGTATCTCTTCCTTCATGCCGGCTCTGACGGCGTCAGGTATCCGGTATGGGTGTTGCCTAATCGGAGCCTGGCCTAGCGTTTCTACCCTATGGGTAGTCAGGGTAGTGAACCCTGGTTCTTGGGAGAACATGTGGCTTTTACTGGCTATTAAGCAGTTTATCTGCTCCCTCTCGGTGGCCGTCAGTCGGTCCCCTGGCTTTATGTGACTAAGGGGATTGGTCTGGGGCTATCTACTCAAGAGGTCAGGTAATGGTAAGCTGTCTGGATCGTCAGTGGCTGGGGCGCAGATGGCAGCTATGTCCTCGGGTCTTTCTTGATATGCTTTGAGCATATTAATGTGGAAGGCTTTATGTACCCTCTGATCTTTGTCGCTGGCGATTACATATGTGGTATTGCAGAGTTGGTCTACCACCGCATAAGGGCCCTGCCAGGCTGCTTGCAACTTATCCTGTTTGGTCGGTTTCAACACTAGGACTTTCTGTCCTACTTGGAACGTCCGTTGGCGAGCACCCTGATCGTACCATACCTTCTGCCTCTACCATACCTTCTGCCGCTCCTGGGCCAGCTGGAGGTTTTCCTTAACCATCCGTGCCAGCTGTTCCATGCGGTCCAGGAGCTGCACCACATATTACACGATGGGCGCTCCCTCTTGTTCGGTGGTTCCCTCCCAGTGCTCCCTGATGAGGTCCCCATACAGTAACTCAAAAGGCGAGAACCCCGTGGATTCCTGCGGCACCTCTCTGTACGCAAACAGGAGGTGAGGCAGGAACCGTTCCCAGTCAGGGTATTAGTCTGTGAACGTTTTCAACATTTGCTTGAGGGTACCTTTGAAACACTCACAGAGGCAGTTGTTCTGGTTAGTTGGTACGGGGAGCTAAGTAGGGACTTGATTCGGCAGACTTTCCACAATTGGGGAGTCAGTTCAGCGGTGAACTGGCTCTCTTGGTCGGAGAGAATCTCCCTAAGGAAACCCACCCTAGCGAATATCCCAACCAAGGCATTGGCAACAGTGTCTGCCTGAATATTGGATAAGGCAACAGCTTTGGGATAACGGGTGGCATAGTCCACCATGGTAAGGATAAATCGTTTACCAGATGGACTAGGCCGTTTGAGGGGCCCTATCAGGTCGACTGCTATCCGGCAGAAGGGCTCTTCTATGATGGTCATGGATAACAGCTTCGCCTTGGGGTAATCCCAACCCGCTGGCAAACATCGCAGGTTCGGCAATAATGTCGCACATCTGAGGAGACACCCGGCTAAAAGAAGTGCTGGGTTACTCGGTGAGAGGTGCGAGTCATTCCCAAATGTCCTGCTAAGGGAATGTCATGCCCTATTCGGAGAAGCCCCCATTGGTACTTCCTTGGAACTACCAACTGGCACCTCTGCGAAGGGGCGGCCCCAGGGTGACGGATGTCAGACACCCGGTATAGCTTGTCTTATTCCCATACATATTTTTTCCCGTCTGAACCTGGCTGACCTGTATCCCCCCTAAGGCGATACTTCTGGAGGAAGGGGTCAGCCCTAGCCTCCCTACCAAATTCGTCCGGGGTATCTCAGGCTAGGGTTGTCATGGCTAATGTCTTAGTCAAGGAGTCAGTATGTCTTGCCTGGGTCTCCCCGACGCGGGTTTGAGCACGGGTGGTGACTGAATGAGCGGCTGCGGTAGGAGCATAGGCTGAGGTGAGGTGCCCAAGGTCGTTGCCCAGCAATACTTCGGCTGGGAGGTTGTCCATTATTCCCACTTGTACAATACCAGATACAGCTCCCCAGTTTAGATGAACCCAGGCAGTGGGGAGACGATAAATAGCTCCTCCGGCGACTCGGACGGCAACAGTCTTCCCAGTAAGATCATTGTTGCAGACCAAGTGTCGCTGTATGAGAGTCAGGGTGGCCCCAGAGTCTCACAGGCCCAGAGCTGGTTGCCCATTGACCAGTACCTCTTGGCAGTGCTGTTGTCTGTTGTCCTGAGCGGTGACTTGGATGGGGTCGGCCTCGTATAGGACCCCTAAGTATTTGTCACAGCCAGTTCTGTGAGAAGGTCTGTCAGACGTTCTTCTCTACCTCTTGCATGAGGTTCTTTGTTTTGGTTTCACTTTGTCATCTCCTTTCCTTCTCCCAGCTGTCACCTATTTACACTAATTGTCTCCCTTTATATTCCCTCCCATACTGCCTCACTTTGCGGTTTATACTTCTTCCTGGATGAGTTATTCACTGTTGGAGGCTGCTACTGCTGATTCCTCAGATAAGTCCTTTTCCTTTATTTGTGTTTCCTTGCTGGCTTGATTCTAGGTGACCCTGACTCCATCCGTATTAAGTGCAGGGAGCCGGTGGTCGTGTCCCTCACTATTATAGGGTTTTCAGGTGTCACATAGTATAAGGTACGTGGGCATGCAATCGTCTACCATAAAGACCTTTGCATGGGCATAGCAGTCAGGGGGAGTTCTAGGGGTTTTATAGGGCTCACCCATATGCTCCTTAGTTTGTAATCAAGCCAGTCGGATGTTTATTTATAAGTTCCAGCTTTCTGAATCACCATCCGTGACATTTTGTGTCCGGCACTCCTTGGAGAGATAGACCATCTGCGTTGCCATGCTCAGCCTCCTTTTTATGTTGGATTGTAAAATCGTACTGTTGTAAGACCAGGCTCCATCTAAGCAGCCTACAGTTATCCCCGGCCACCCTGTTGAGCCAGTTTAGGGGGTCATGATCAGTGATTACCATAAAGTTACGTCCATATAGATATGGCTGAAATTTTCGCAGAGCCCACACGATGGCCAGACACTCTCGATTGTGGCATAGGCAACCTCCCTTCGCAGAAGCTTTCTGCTCAGATCAAGAATGGGGTGTTCTTCTCCTTTCGAGTTCACCTGGCTGAGAACCACCCCTAGTCCATAGGTGCTGGCATCTGTCTGTACCACAAACTGGTGATTAAAGTTGGGTGCTTGAAGAACAGGTGAACTGGTCAAGGCGACTTTTAGGGCTGCAAAGGATTCCGCACATTGAGTGGTCCACGCCACGATTTGGGGAAGTTTTTTCTTGGTCAGGTCGGGTAGTGGTTTGGCCATAGTGCTGTAATTGGGCATGAACTTTCTGTAGTAGCCAGCGGTGCCGAGGAATGACATCACTTGTTTCTTTATTTTAGGGGTAGGCCAGGCTGCAATGGCATCTACTTTGCCTTGGTCAGGCTTTAGCAATCCACTGCCCACACGGTGTCCTAGGTACTGCACCTCAGCCATGGCGAACTGACATTTGCCCTGCTTGACGGTTAGACCGGCTGCCCTAAGTATCTCCAGCACCTGCGGCAGGTGATCAAGGTGCTCCTCCCAGGAATTGCTGAAAATCACTATATCGTCCAAATAGGCAATGGAAAACCCATCAAGTCCCCCTAACAAGTGATTTACCAACCTCTGGAATGTGGCAGGGGCGTTCTTCATACCAAATTAAAAGTGGCACTATTGAAGGCAACAGAAGATTGCATTAGGCTTGTCAGTAAAAGCAAAAAAAGGAAGAGACCACTGTGGTACTCAGCAGAAGTGGCCAAAATCATTAAAAACAAAAAGATAACATTTAGGAATTATAAAAAAATAAATAAAAAAAAAACGAGGATGACAGACAAATTTATAAGATTAGGCAGAGAGAGGCCAAACAAGTTATAAGAGCTTCTAAAGCACAGGCAGAAGAGAAATTAGCTCAGTCAGGGAAAAAAAGGCGATAAGGCATTCTTCAGATACATAAATGAAAAAAGGAAACTAAAACAAGGAATTACCAACTAAAGAATTAAAAACTAAAGAAGGAAGGTTTATGGAAGAAGATAAAGAACTAGCTGACTGCCTCAATGAATACTTCTGTTCAGTTTTTACAAAGAAAAATGAAGGAGAAGGACCTCAGTTAGGAAAGAAGACTAATGAATCTTTTGACGCATGTGTCTTTACAGAGGAAGAGGTTCTAAGTCAACTGTCTAAAATTAATACAAATAAGTCACAGGGGCCTGATGGGATACACCCAAAGCTATTAAAAGAGCTCAGCGGTGAACTAGCAAAACCATTAACAGATTTATTTAACCAATCACTGGCAACAGGAGTCATCCCAGAAGATTGGAAATGAGCAAATGTTGTGCCCATTCACAAGAAAGGTAGTAGGGAGTAATCGGGCAACTATAGGCCAGTAAGCCTGACATCAATAGTGGGGAAATTAATGGAAACCATACTTAAGGAGAGGATTGTGGACCATCTAAAATCCCATGGATTGAAAGATGAAAAACAGCATGGGTTTACTGCAGGGAGATCATGTCAAACTAATCTTATTGATTTTTTTGATTGGGTGACTAAAATAATAGATGGAGGAGGTGCAGTAGACATCGCTTATCTAGACTTTAGTAAGGCTTTTGATACTGTCCCACATAGAAGGCTTATCAATAAAGTGCAGTCATTGGGCTTGGACTACCATATTGTTGAATGGATTAGGCAGTGGCTGAGGGACAGGCAACAGAGGGTTGTAGTCAATGGAGTATATTCAGACCAAGGTCTTGTTACCAGTGGGGTACCTCAGGGATCTGTTCTGGGACCCATATTGTTTAATATCTTTATTAGCGAAATTGCAGAAGGCCTCAATGGTAAGGTGTGTCTTTTTGCTGATAACACAAAGATTTGTAACAGGGTTGATGTTCCTGGAGGAATACACCAAATGGAAAAGGACTTAGGAAAACTAGAGGAATGGTCAAAAATCTGGCAACTAAAATTTAATGTTGATAAGTGCAAGATAATGCACCTGGGACGTAAAAACCCAAGAACAGAATATAAAATCAGTAATACAGTCCTAACCTCAGTATCTGAGGAAAGGGATTTAGGGATCATTATTTCAGAAGACTTAAAGGTAGGCAGACAATGTCACAGAGCAGCAGGAAATGCTAGCAGAATGCTTGGGTGTATAGCAAGAGGAATTACCAGTAGAAAGAGGGAGGTGCTCATGCCGCTCTACAGAGCACTAGTGAGACCTCATTTGGAGTATTGTGCTCAGTACTGGAGACCATATCTCCAGAAGGATATTGATACTTTGGAGAGAGTTCAGAGAAGAGCTACTAAACTGGTACATGGATTGCAGGATAAAACTTACCAGGAAAGATTAAAGGACCTTAACATGTATAGCTTGGAAGAAAGACGAGACAGAGGGGATATGATAGAAACTTTTAAATACATAAAGGGAATCAACAAGGTAAAAGAGGAAAGAATATTTAAAAGAAGAAAAACTGCTACAAGAGGACATAGTTTTAAATTAGAGGGGCAAAGGTTTAAAAGTAATATCAGGAAGTATTACTTTACTGAGAGAGTAGTGGATGCATGGAATAGCCTTCCTGCAGAAGTGGCAGCTGCAAATACAGTGGAGGAGTTTAAGCATGCATGGGATAGGCATAAGGCCATCCTTCATATAAGATAAAGCCAGGGGCCATCAATAGTATTTAGTATATTGGGCAGACTAGATGGGCCAAATGGTTCTTATCTGCCGACACATTCTATGTTTCTATGTTTCTATGTTTCAAATGGCATAACCAAGAACTCATATAGTCTAAATGATGCGATGAAGGCAGATTTTTCCTGAGCCTTTTCTGTCTTGGGGATCTGCCAATATCCCCTACTAAAATCCATTATGGTGAGGTATGAGGCATTGGCCAGCTGATCCAACAGTTCATCTATCCTTAGCATTGGGTTGTGCAATCCTTTTTTGGGACAAGGACAACAGGTGAAGCCCATGCACTCTGGGATTTTTGGATTATCCCCAAAACCAACATCTCTTCTATTTGTGCTTTCATGTTGGTCTTCACTTCTGCAGAGACCCGGTATGCAGACTGTCTAATAGGGGAATGGTTGCCCGTGTCCACATGGTGAACAGTCAAGTGAGTCCGACCAGGTTTCCCGGTGAAGATATCATTGAAGGCATTGAGTGCCTTGAGTAGCTCATACTTCTGGCTGCTGGGTAGGAGAAGGTTAAAATGGGCAGCCTCCAGGGACTCTGCACTCTGAGCCTCGGCCACCAAGTCCAAGAGAGGGCCACCTTCTTCCTCCTCAGGTGCACTGCAAACAGGCAGGGCGCAGGTCCCTCGGTCATTGTGGGCTTTTATCATGTTTACATGGAATACCTTCTGTCGTTTTGTATCCTCATCCAGCATCACAACATAGTTAACATCATTCACACGCTGGCTTATGGTGTACGGGCCCTCCCAGGCTGCCTGCAATTTGTTGTGTGGCATCAGGACAAAAACCCAAACCTTTTTCCCCACCTCATATACCCTATGTCGGGGATTACGATCCTACCAGAGTTTTTGGTTGGTTTGGGCCTTGGTCACATTCTCATGAACCTGGCTGCTCAGGGTCTGCATTCTGTCCCTGAGTCTCATCACATATTCCACCACTGAGACTTCAGGGATTTCAAGGTGGCCCTCCAAAGAGTCCCTAATTAGATCAAGGGGCCCACGTACCCTTCGCCCATAGAGGAGCTCAAATGGAGAAAATTCAGTGGAGGCCTGGGGCACTTCTCGGTAAGCAAACAGAAGGTGGGGAAGGTAACGTTCCCAGTTACTCCCTTCAGTCTCTACAAGCATCCTCAGCATTTGTTTTAGAGTTCTGTTAAAGTGCTCGCATAATCCGTTAGTTTGGGGGTGGAATGGGGTGGCCACGAGATGTTGCCTTTGAGTCTTTTGGCAGAGGCTCTGCATTAAATTGGACATGAATTGGGTCCCCTGATCAGTCAGCATCTCACGGGGGACCCAACAAGGGAAAATACAGTTAGTAATGCATCCGCCAATGTATCAGCTCGTATGGAGGACAATGCCACAGCTTCTGGATAATGTGTAGCATAGTCGACCACTGTGAGGATGAAGCATTTTCCTGAGCTGCTGGGGATCGCTAGCGGTCCTATGATATCAACAGCCACACGCTGGAAAGTTTCGTCAATCACTGGGAGAGGAATTAATGGTGCCTTTTGTACCTTCCTGGCTTTTCCCACTCGTTGGCAAATGAGGCAAGACCTACAATAGTTGGCTATCTTGGTACCCATGGATGGCCAATAAAAGTGATGGGTCAAGTGAGCTTTAGTTTTGTGCAATCCCAAGTGTCCTGCAAGGGGTATTTTGTGCGCAATCCTCAACAACTGAACTGATAGGGAACAATCAGTCTTTTCTCAGAGTCCCATGGCTGTTGTCTGTCTGTGGAGATATTTTCTTTATAGAGTTTCCCTTGGTTCCAGTACACTCTTTCCTTGTCAGATTCAATAGGGGGTTGCTCGGCCAGTCATCTCATGGCCTTCAGGCTGGGGTCTGTTAGCAGGGCTTTTTGGAAAGCTGCACTATCCATCTGCAGACCATGGCTTGATGGTGTCGCTGATGGGCTCCTCTGAGGGCATAGATGGGACCTTAGGGGTCAATAATCACATTAGAAGGCTCTATGGTAAGAGTAGGGCCCTCTTTAATAGGTATTCCAGTGGGGGATTCATCATCCATGACAGTGGCTGGCGGGTTACGAGCAGTCTGAATATGAGTCACGGCAGCAACATGCACACAGTCCTCACCATCAGCCTGAGAAATATCGATCTGGCCATCATTTCCTAGCGCTCCCTCGAAGTCGGTACATCTCCACAAGTTATCACGGGACGTTGTTGCTGAAGTACCAGTCTTTGTGGTAGTAGTGGCCTCGGTTTGAGATATAGGCACATAGTGGGACAACATCCGCCCCAGGTCTGTGCCCAGCAGCACATTGGTAGGGATAGTGTCAGATACCCCTACTTCTCTCAGTCCCCTGCCTGCTCCCCAGTCCAGATACACACGGGCCATGGGCACGGCAGGGCTGACACCCCTACTCCTGTCACCGACATGGTATTTCCTGGAATTATGTCCGCCAAGTTCACCATTTCTTGTCGCACAAGGGTCACTTCTGCTTATTTAACCACCTCAGCCCCACTAGCTTAAACCCCCTTAATGACCAGACCACTTTTTACAATTCTGCACTACACTATTTCACAGCTTATTGCTCAGTCATAAGACTTACCACCCAAATAAATTTTACCTCCTTTTCTTCTCACTAATAGAGCTTTCATTTGGTGGCATTTCATTGCTGCTGACATTTTTCATTTTTCTGATATTAATCAAAATAGACCGCAATTTTCTCAAAAAAAGTGTATTTTTAACTTTTTCTGGTAAAATTGTTCAAATATAATTACATTTCTATACAAGTTTGTGTCCGAATTTATTGTGCTACATGTCTTTGATAAAAAAAATCCAATAAGTGTATATTTATTGGTTTGCGCAAAAGTTTACAAACTATGGTACAAAAATGTGAATTTCCGCATTTTGAATCAGCTCTGACTTTCTGAGCACCTGTCATGTTTCTTGAGGTGCTAGAATGCCAGGATAGTATAAATACCCCCCAAATGACCCCATTTTAGAAAGAAGACACCCCAAAGTATTTGCGGAGGGGCATGGTGAGTTAATGTATGATTTAATTTTTTGTCACAAGTTAGTGGAATATTTGCGCACCTAGGCTGCAAAAAAGTGGCACACATGTGGTATCACTGTACTCAGGAGAAGTAGGGCAATGTGTTTTGGGGTGTATTTTTACATATACCCATACTGTGTGTGAGAAATATCTTTGTAAATGACAACTTTTTAAATTTTTGTTATACAAAGTTGTCAATTTACAGAGATATTTCTCTCACCCAGCATGGGTATATGTAAAAATACACCGCGAAACACATTGCCCTACTTCTCCTGAGTACGGCGATACCACATGTGTGACAATTTTTTGCAGCCAAGATGCGCAAAGGGGCCCAAATTCCAATGAGTACCTTTAGGATTTCACAGGGCATTTTTACACATTTGCATTCCGTGAGGGGTATGGTGAGTTTATGTAAGATTTAATTTTTTGTCACAAGTTAGTGGAATATGAGACTTTGTAAGAAAAAAAAAAAAAAGAAAAAAATTTCCGCTAACTTGTGCCAAAAAAAAATAATCTTCTATGAACTCGCCATGCCCCTCAAAAGTGATCTTTATACCGCCGCAGCGATTTTACGGTGTTTTTGCAGTGATCAGAAAAAAATTAATTCTGTCACTGCGGTGGGGTGGACTGAATGCAAGTGTGTGCACAAGATCAGGCCTGATCGGGCGAACACTGCGTTTTTTGTAGAGCCTATAGAACATGTCCTATTCTTGTCCGCAATTGCGGACAAGAAAAGGCATTTTCTATATAGTTCTGGCAATGTGCGGATCCGCAAAATGCGGAAAGCACATTGCCGGTGTCCGTGTTTTGCGGATCCGCGGATCCGCAAAACACATACGGACTTCTGAATGGAGCCTTACAGGGGGGGTGATCAATGACAGGGGGGTGATCAGGGAGTCTATATGGGGTGATCAGGGGTTAATAAGGGGTTAATAAGTGACAGGGGGGTGTAGTGTAGTGTGGTTATTGGTGCTACTTACTGAGCTGCCTGTGTCCTCTGGTGGTCGATCCAAGCAAAAGGGACCACCAGAGTACCAGGTAGCAGGTATATTAGACGCTATTAACAAAACAGCATCTGATATACCTTTTTGGGGTTAAAAAAAATCGCATCTACAGCCTGCCAGCGAATGATCGCTGCTGGCATGCTGTAGATCAACTTCTCAGCTGCGCATCGCATGCGCGCGCGTTCACGCGAAATCTCGGCTCTCGCGAGATGACGCGTAGATGCGTCAAGGAGGAATAACTCGGCGCCCGCAGGACGCATCCCTGCGTTAGGCGGTCGGGAGGTGGTTAATTTTAATATTTTTTCTTCCCTCTACCTAAAAGATTTCAGTTTGTTTTTCAATTGAGTTGTACAGTTTATAGGTCACATTAAAGGTGGAAAAAGTTCTGAAATGATTTATCTTTGTTTCATTTTTTTACATCACAGAAACCTGACATTTTAACAGGGGTGTGTAGACTTTTTATATCCACTGTATACCCCTTATCATATGTACAGCACCATGGAATGAATGGCGCGCTTTAATGATTAATAACAATAGTAATAATTTTCCACTGCTCGTATCCAGGGTTTACAACCACCCTGCAATCTAGCATAAATAGCCATGCTTGTACGTTATAAGAAAAGACGTCTGCCTCTCTATTGGCCGGGAACGTGCATAGGCCAGTAGTTTTTCTTATAGTGTGCAAGCACAGCCACTGCTGCTGGCTTGCAGGGTGGTCTTAACCCCTGGATACGAGCAGTGCATAATGCAATGGAAAAATAAATGAAGCCAGCAAAGGAGGCAAAATGGACAATAACAATACATTAGTAAGTGCCTTGTATTAATTTCTCTACATTATAAATGCCATTTGCTGAAGTGACACAACCTCTTTAAGTTGGCTGTGTTGTTGCACCAATCTGTATCAGTACCATCTTTCTAAACTATGACTCACCTGCAAGACCTCTAGATATGTGGGATGTGCCCAATACATCTGTCTACACAAGGGGTAAACATTGTGTAGTCACTACAGTGCAATTCCCTGGCCCAAATCCCAGATTGAATGTATAATAGTTGTATGTGCTGTTTTCGAGAGTCTGGGTGACTACCTTATCAATAATTATAATTGGAAATTCTGTCTTGCATTCACGATTTACATTTAAAAGAGTTTTTTAGATTTGAGATAAACAATATCTGGTTGGTGGGTGTTCAATAAGCTAAGTGAAGAGGCCTTGTCCTCTGTTTCATCATGCATTAGGATGGACCTATGCCTGCAGCTCAAGTGAATGGGACCGAGCTGTAGTACCAGTCACAACCACAACTGTATGGATGGTGTTGTCCTTGGGTAAATAATGACTGGGATGTTACATTTACAGCCCCTTTCTCAGGCCATCACCATTTAAATCCTGGAAAATTAGAGTTCTGAAGCCCACACTAGCTTATTTTTTTTCTTTATTTTTGCTGACTGACCTATTTATCGGTTTGTTTAACCTTATTGCTGCAACAAAGACTGTAGACAATATTATAATGCTGGTTTTCTACTACTATTATGTACTGCACATTCATGCTTCTGTGTAAACACGTTACTGACCATTATTTATTTATTTATTTATTTATTTGTAGCATAAATGTTGATTGGTGTATAGAGAATGTATTGTATACCTGTAAGCAGTAAGTTTACAAAGCTGTTGCATTTTTCTAATTGATATTAATGTACACCTCTAGGTGTCTAATTCATCATTTCAGGTTATTAGCGACTTGTTATTAACCTAATATTAATCATTCTCTGGCAGACACTGCCATTACTATAACAAAAATACAGAAACATAGACTTTACTAAATTAATACCAATGGATTTTACATTCTGTGTTTGCCGATACTATGGATCACACACACATAAGTGGATTAAAAATGTGGTAAAAAGGTAAAATGCATTAAAGAAGTTACATGAGATAAAAAAAAAATGGCTACTGCCTCCCAACCGTGCCATTCTTGTCCTTGGGCCGTGTCTGGTATTGCATCCTGTGAATGAAGATGAAATGCAGCACCAGACACAGAGCAAGGGCAAGAATGGTGATTTTTTGTTAGAAAGCAGCCTTGTTTTTTCTTAAATTCATGAACCTCCTTTACAGCCTTTACATATGAAAAAAAATAACTGTGGGGAATGTCCAGCAGCCAATACAGTATTCTAGTCAAGAAATTGGTGCAAACATCAATCTAGAACAGGGATCTGCAACCTCCAGCCGTTGTTAAACTACAACTCACAGCATGCCCACTTGCTCAGCTCTTCCTAGATCTCCCACAGAAGTGAATGGAGTCTGCTGGGAACTGTAGTTTCACAACAACTGTATTGCCGAAGGTTGCTGGCTCCTTATCTAGAAGTATATTCAGACTATAGTACAGTATGAATGCATTGTGTCTCATATTATATCAGGTTATCAGAAATGTATATGGTTGAGCTTGGAGGCCCATAAAAGAAGCATGTCAAACCCCCCTGGGGGCTATGCTCAGATGGACTGCATAAAGCAAATTGGAATAATAAGCATAGGGACCTTATGATTTGACTCTGATAGAATTCAGATTTCTACCTCCCCAAACACCAATTTATCATTCTTTCCTACTATTCAATCATGCCCATACCATTCTCATGCCAAGTGATGGTCAAAGTCATTATCATCCTCTTAATGCTGGCTCCAGTAGCCACTTTGCTGCCGGAGTTAACGTTATGCCAGGATGTGGAATACTGTAGTTGGATTAAAGATAGAAGCTCCCAGTATTGAAGGAGAACATGCCATGTTATGGACTTGTATGTAACTTTGTTAAAGGTATTATGCTGTAGTAACTGCATAGCAAGTGCCATATTTCTGGCTATTATGATTTGGTATCTAAGATGAAGTTAAAGTCTGCTTTGATCCACTCTTGAATATCAATATATCCATTCTCTATTATACTATTAGACAATTAGGATCTTTAGGGTCCATTTGTCTTTTCAAGCAATCATCATGTGGCTCTTGTACATACACAGCAAGGCTAAAAAAAAGACATAGGCAAACCTATTCTTCTGTAGTGTTCATCTGAGGAAGGCACATCAACCCCATATGAGGTGGTTGTATTTTGTCTTCATCTGCAGGGAGAAATGCCTTCCCAGTTTTAGAAAGAATCTCATGAGAGGCATCAACACCATTTTAAAATTAAACCACAACATACTACCACAGGTATCGCTACATAATACCGCTATATAGTGGCTAGATAACACTTCCATATACAGTCCTCAAAAAAACAGAAGAGTGCCTACATTTTTTTTTAACATTCAAATCATGCGAGCCTTTTTGTCCTGCTCTTGTAATTACATTTGCACAATTTGCTCTCCTTTACTTTGGGAAACATTTTCTGGAGATAGGTGGGGGCCCAGAGGTGACATCTGCCATTTGTGGCATATCGCTAATAATGCCACAAATGTTGAGGTAGGAGAACCCCTTTAATGTTTTATGCATCTACAACAAAACGTAGAATATGTTTCATTTACATGGTGTTAACATACAGAACTGTAGAGAGACATGCATTTTTTGAGTGTAGATTTATTGGCAGCCTTACATGATGAAAGTGAGAGCTGCATTGGAAGCTACCATTATATTTCTATTGAAATAGTTCACTTTGGGAGCCTTAGCACAGCAGCATGATGGCACGAGCTGAATCATCCATGGTGTCACATTGAGATTAGGATAAATTTAACCATTTTAATAGTCATATATAAGGGATCGCTGTGTGTCTACCTTTTGTCATATATAAGCGATCGCTGTGTGTCTACCTTTTGTCATATATAAGGGATCGCTGTGTGTCTACCTTTTGTCATATATAAGGGATCGCTGTGTGTCTACCTTTTGTCCTATATAAGGGATCGCTGTGTGTCTACCTTTTGTCCTATATAAGGGATCGCTGTGTGTCTACCTTTTGTCCTATATAAGGGATCGCTGTGTGTCTACCTTTTGTCCTATATAAGGGATCGCTGTGTGTCTACCTTTTGTCATATATAAGGGATCGCTGTGTGTCTACCTTTTGTCCTATATAAGGGATCGCTGTGTGTCTACCTTTTGTCCTATATAAGGGATCGCTGTGTGTCTACCTTTTATCCTATATAAGGGATCGCTGTGTGTCTACCTTTTGTCATATATAAGAGATCGCTGTGTGTCTACCTTTTGTCATATATAAGGGATCGCTGTGCGTCTACCTTTTGTCATATATAAGGGATCGCTGTGTGTCTACCTTTTGTCATATATAAGTGATCGCTGTGTGTCTACCTTTTGTCATATATAAGGGATCGCTGTGTGTCTACCTTTTGTCATATATAAGGGATCGCTGTGTGTCTACCTTTTGTCATATATAAGGGATCGCTGTGCATCTACCTTTTGTCATATATAAGGGATCGCTGTGCGTCTACCTTTTGTCATATATAAGGGATCGCTGTGTGTCTACCTTTTGTCATGTATAAGGGATCGCTGTGTGTCTACCTTTTGTCATATATAAGGGATCGCTGTGTGTCTACCTTTTGTCATATATAAGGGATCGCTGTGTGTCTACCTTTTGTCATATATAAGGGATCGCTGTGTGTCTACCTTTTGTCATATATAAGGGATCGCTGTGTGTCTACCTTTTGTCATATATAAGGGATCGCTGTGTGTCTACCTTTTGTCATATATAAGGGATCGCTGTGTGTCTACCTTTTGCCATATATAAGGGATCGCTGTGTGTCTACCTTTTGTCATATATAAGGGATCGCTGTGTGTCTACCTTTTGTCATATATAAGGGATCGCTGTGTGTCTACCTTTTGTCATATATAAGGGATCGCTGTGTGTCTACCTTTTGTCATATATAAGGGATCGCTGTGTGTCTACCTTTTGTCATATATAAGGGATCGCTGTGTGTCTACCTTTTGTCATATATAAGGGATCGCTGTGCGTCTACCTTTTGTCATATATAAGGGATCGCTGTGTGTCTACCTTTTGTCATATATAAGTGATCGCTGTGTGTCTACCTTTTGTCATATATAAGGGATCGCTGTGTGTCTACCTTTTGTCATATATAAGGGATCGCTGTGTGTCTACCTTTTGTCATATATAAGGGATCGCTGTGCATCTACCTTTTGTCATATATAAGGGATCGCTGTGCGTCTACCTTTTGTCATATATAAGGGATCGCTGTGTGTCTACCTTTTGTCATGTATAAGGGATCGCTGTGTGTCTACCTTTTGTCATATATAAGGGATCGCTGTGTGTCTACCTTTTGTCATATATAAGGGATCGCTGTGTGTCTACCTTTTGTCATATATAAGGGATCGCTGTGTGTCTACCTTTTGTCATATATAAGGGATCGCTGTGTGTCTACCTTTTGTCATATATAAGGGATCGCTGTGTGTCTACCTTTTGTCATATATAAGGGATCGCTGTGTGTCTACCTTTTGCCATATATAAGGGATCGCTGTGTGTCTACCTTTTGTCATATATAAGGGATCGCTGTGTGTCTACCTTTTGTCATATATAAGGGATCGCTGTGTGTCTACCTTTTGTCATATATAAGGGATCGCTGTGTGTCTACCTTTTGTCATATATAAGTGATCGCTGTGTGCCTACCTTTTGCCGACAGGTGCAGATTACCTACTCAATGTATTTCGCCATACAGGGTTTTAGGCTTGACAATCCGGCTTTCAGACTCCCTGTCCTCCGTCCGGCGCAGGGCCTGGACGGACACAGGGATGTCCTTTTGAACAGCTCACTCTCAGACAGCAGCAATGTGCTTTCTGAGCGTGAGCTGCACAGTGAAAGTCACCCTCCCTTCCCACCCCTGCAGCTGACAGAAGTTGATTTTTAAGTAAATTTTTTCAATCCCCATCGGCTGTGGAGTGCGTGGGACGTGGTTTAACTGGTTTGGGGCGTGGCTTAGTGGGGCCTGGGTCCCGTCTTTTGAGGGTGGCCTGAATGGCCACCCTACCTGTCCCCTGAACTGTGACCTCCACAGCACTCCACTCCCTGTAGTCAGCTTTAAAGAAAAATGGCTGGGTTGTTATGGAAACCTGGTGTAAAACTGTGCGTATGTGGAGACTAAAACCTTCCCGGACACCTGATGTACCTGTGTGCCAAATTTTGTGATTGTAAATGCGACGGTGTGGATTCCTTTAGCGGACATACATACATGCACACACACACACATACACTCAGCTTTATATATTAGACTAGCAGAAGGACCCGGCTTCGCATGGGTATATTTCAGCTATTTCATTTGATGTTTGTCGTTAAAATTATCGACAGTATCCACTATAAGGTCCCATTCACACGAGCGAGTATTCCGCACAGGTGCAATGCGCCCGCACTGAATCTGGACCCATTCATTTCAATGGGTCTGTGTACATGAGCGTTGTTTTGCACGCATCACTTGTGTGTTGCGTGAAAATCGCAGCATGTTCTATATTCTGCGCTTTTCACACAACGCTGGCCCCATAGAAGTGAATGGGACTGCGTGAAAATTGCATTGCATCCGCAAGCAAGTGCGGATGTGATGCATTTTTCACGGATGGTTGCTAAGAGATGTTTTTTGTAAACCTTCAGTTTTTTTATCACGTGCATGAAAAACGCATCAATGCGCATTTTACCCGTGCAATAAAAACTGAACGCAATCGCAGGCAAAACTGAATGAAGTTTCTTGCGAAATCGCACATTTTTTACTGAACGCATCCGGAACTAATCCGTATCGCTCGTCTGCAAGGGGCCTAACACTAATATCTACAGTACCCTGCCTCTTTAACAGTAACATCCAACAGCGTCCTCCCCTTTAACAGTGACCTCCACAGCGGCTGCCCCTTAACAGTGACCTCCACAGTACCCCATCTCGTTAACAATAACCCGCCCCCTTAACAGTGACCTCCACAACACCCCACCCCCTTAACAGTGACCTCTACAGCACCCCGCCCCTTATCACTGACCTCCATAGCGGACCGTTCCCTTAACTGTGACCTCCACCGTTCCCTGCCCCTTTCCCAGGACCTCCACAGCGCCTGCCCCTTTAACAGTGACCTCCACAGCAGCCCACCCTTCTTAATTTCACTTTGTAACACGTGTAGCCACCATTTTTGAAAAGAAAAAAAGATTCATTACTAAGAAGTGCAAGGAAATTTTGATTAGTTGAGAATTACATTTTTCTTGAAATTCCTATTGAAGACAATTCATTTGCTCAACACTACTAGCAAGCACATTACTGGGCACAAAACTCAACAGAAGCTACACTACAAACACAGGAGGTCCCTAGGACGATGAACTTTTGACACCGTGTGCTAATGCCCTCTGTAATATACTGGTGGTGGTGCCAGACATATGCTTAGTGGCGCAGTCTCTCCAGTCCAGTAATCTTTTATTTGTGTCCTTTTTGCTGAGAATGAAGTCTGTGTTGATGAAGCGAAGTTCCTGGCATTTTATCGAGAGAGGCACACACCTGTTTCTGGGTATTGTTCTCCCAGTGACACACCTGTTATCATCCTACATGGGAACCTTTCCCAGATAAGCCTTGGAGCCAGGCCATATTGATGAGCAGACAAGACACCACCCATGACCACCTCCAATATCTAGATCCAAGTAACAAGCTGCTTTAGTCACATGGAAAAGCTCTTAAATTCCTGTAATATAATGTAGGACATAAATAGGGTTTCTGTGTAGTCATTTTGTCCGTTTAACCTGGCACAATGCAGTCAAATTTACATCAGCCTTGGCATATTCCAGGCAGATATTCATATATTTCATAGGCAGTAACACATCTGCCTCTGTAATATTGGGAGTCTTAGCGCAGCTGTATGATGGCACTAGCTGCATCATCCATGGTGTCACATTGAGATTAGCATAAAGTGAACTATTTCAATAATCATATATAAGGGATCGCAGTGTGTCTACCTTTTGTTTTATATATATATATATATATATATATATATATCAGTGCAGTGCGTGTGCAGCCCTGAACATGTATGGGCATCACAGAACAATTAGTGCTGAACACCAATTGGCCCTCCAGGAAGTTGGACGCAGAACGCCTGGGGTCTAATAACTCCTTATATTAAGATTAAAACCAGATGGGGCGAACTTGCTAGATGGATCAAACCTGGCAGATGGATTACTGCCATATGGGAGGAGTATAGTTGGTTATCGGAATGAACCACACAAATCGCTCTACCAACTCGACCCAAATTCCTCATAGCTAATATGTTCTTTTAGCGAACATATTAGTCTGCGTTGTTATTGCAATCGCTTATGGTCGGAACTACTGTATAAAGGTATTACCAGACAAATAACTTCAAAAACTGGAAATAAATTCATCATTCTAATCTAAGCTACCACGTTCTGTTATGGAAAATATTATTTGCCGTCACTCTGACAACGACGACAAATTTTAAACCAATTCCACGTCAGTGCAAGTGCATGGTAACAAAATTTTAGCCCATGTGGATATCTCCATAAGGTCTGGGATCCCTCCATACTATGAACTTAATGGTATTTTGCTTTCAACATGTATTTGAGTTAAAACCAGATGGGCCGAACTTGCTGGATGGATCAAACATGGCAGCTGGATTATTGCCATATGAGAGGCGTGTCATTGGTTATTGGAATGAACCACACAAATCACTCCACCAACTCAACCCAAATTCATCGTAGCTAATACATTGTTTTAGTCAGTGTTTTGCATCGGTATTTGATCAGAATTTGTAAGCCAAAAGCAGGAGCATGTCCAAAACACAGATCAGAAGCAAATAATTCCACTACATTTTATCTCTGTTTTGACCCACTCCTGTTTTTGTCTTACAATTACTGATGAAATACTGATGCAAAACACTGACAAAATACTTACTGACTGAAAGAGGCTTTATGTATTGTCAAAAAACTAGATTTTTTAATAATGTTCTCCTGACGGATCAGTGGAATGGAAACATAAACAGTGATGTTAACACAGCCTTACTGCCACTGCTGCCACTTAACCCCACTTTTCGATTATGGTTACTGCCACTGCTACTGCTGCTGCCATCGCCACCACCCCACTCTGTCACGGGGCCACTTTTGTCACCGTTACTGCCACTGCTGCTGCCACCATCCCACTCTGTCATGGTGCCACTACTTGAATCTTGGGGCTCAGTACGGTTAAGACCACGACGATAAATTAGACCTGACTTTTACTGACCTGTAATACCGACAAACAGTAATTCCACAGCTAACAGAAGGGATTAGCTATGAATCTTGGTGCCCTGCACAGTTATATAGATGGCGATAGATTTCAACTGCCTGTAAATGATGGCACAGTACTTACAGAATGGATTAACTATAAATGTGGGTGCACTAGAACATATTGCACATGGCGATAAACTCTCCCTGCACTGTCCCTGCACTTTAAGTTCCAAGCCTTCACACTGAGATAATATTTATTTATATAGCGCTACCATGTTCTGCAGCGCTTTACAATTCAGAGGGTTCATGTGCAAAACAAAAGACCTCACAACGTAACTGGCTAATATACAACTGAAACACTAGGAGTGAGGGCCCTGCTCGCAAGAGCTTACAATCTATGAGGAATTGGGGTTGATTGTGATAAGTAGCATTCAAGCCAATATTGTACTAAAAGCAGTGGTGTATGCCGATCTGCTTCGGGTGTGGGACTGTTAGAAGATCGAGTTCAGGCCAGAGGAGTTTGTAGGGGAGGGGTTTCTCAGAGAACAGTCATTTTGGGAAGCTTGATCTGAAAAGATATGATTTTAAGGCACAATTGAAAGGGGGGGGGAGTTGTGAATTGACCTGATATTCCGGGGTAGAGCATTCCAGAGAGTAGGTGCAGCTCGAGAAAAGTCTTGAAGACGGGAGTGAGAGGTGTGAATTATGGTGGATTTTAATCTTAGGTCACTAACAGGCCACTAAGATTGGGGTGCATATGATTAGGCAGAGTGGCCTGGGTATACCATATTTATCTTGATTCATGACAAATAAATTCAGAACAAATCAGATTTTTTAAAGAACTTGCAAATTGCCCGAATTTAATTTTTGAAACCTTTGCTCATCTCTACTTTTGGAATGATTCAGTTAAGTCTTCCGGATCACTGTGTAAATAATCTTATAGAATACAAGCTCCATTGTAAAGTAGCTGAGACCATAGTGAGCACATACAAAATAGGTATTTTGTTGTTGAAGGCAATTGAAGATGAGCAGACAGATTCACTCAGTTTGAGGTATATACAGGAGGAAAGCACCGCAGCCCACAAGTGTCAAACTATTCTACATTGTTGTGATCAATCCCCCAAAGTCCAAGGCAGTACAATAAGTTTGGGGAGTAATTGTCAGACATTGCAAAACATTGCTTAAAGTCAAATAGATCAAGAGATGTATTCAAGGGGTTATTCAAAGTCTAAAAGAACCCAACCCCCCCCCCCCCTTCCTCGAGCTCAGGAGCTACCTAGCTGCTAGGGAGGCTGGTCACCGTCACGGCCTGCTATTGGCTGCACCGGAGCAATGCAGGTGCTGGGAATCAGGTAAGTATAATGTATACGAGGGGCCTAGGCATTGAAGGGGATCTTTTAGACTTCGGATATCCCCTTTAAATTTAAAGGGTATATCTAGTTTTTTACTCCATAATTAAAGCATAATTACATGTTAAATCCTTGGAATGCTTTGATTTGTCTATTCTGAATGGATTTTTGATTGGATGATTTTTTTACTCCTCTTTCCTGGTAAAATGGACTGATGTAGAACAGGGTTGTGCTTGGTATGCTGTGAGGAGTCCACAGTGCTCACCGGAGCACCATGGCCTCTTCAGACAGCTTATCAATGGGAATACTAGGTGTTGGGCCATGACCAATGAGAGATTGAATACCTATCCTCAATATTGGACATCTATACTGTACTCCTGGGAAAACTCCTTTAAAAGGATTTTTCCAAAGTGGCCTAGTGTCACGGTCCCTCCCATGACAGAGGTGAGAAGATCGGAGTGACTACCTTCAGGGTCTACTCATACTGGCAGGAGACAGGGAGAGGTCTAGGAATTCCTAGGAGTTCACCATCCCTCTCCCCTAAACTCTGGTCTATTCCTTCTGTGTGTCATTTGGTTTTATCCCCTCCCCATTACACATGACACCTAGTTAAAAAAAACTCACCTACATGAAAGAGTTTGTAATAATAATAATAATATGTCCAAAATTTCACACTCTCTGCATATCATCCTCCACGCTACACAGTAATATTGCCTTTAGGATGCTGTCACACATACTGATGATACAACCAAAAACCACAGGGCAACACAGATTACTAATGAGGGAAGTTGTAACCCCGTGTAGTGTGTTAATGGCAGTGTAATTTGTCAGAAAAAAAAATGACAACGAACTGCAATGAGTGAAACATAGAAGATTGACAGGAAAAAAAAGACCATATGGTCCATCTAGTATACCCTTATATAACTACTTGTCTTAGGATAGACTTGTGTTTATCCCAGGAATGCTTAAATACACAACATCATTTTATCATAGAGTCCAAGAACAAGGTCACCCCCGCTCCCCCTATCCCCAGAGGAATCACAGGAACCATCTCCAGAGGATTTCCATCCAACCATTACAGTTCCTGTACAACCTAGGCTTTTGAAAGCGTAACCATTAAAGGGGTATTCCCATCTTGCTACTTCATCCTGACCTGCAGCCTGCTCCACCGTTCACTTCCTGGTTTCCTGCTGCTAAGGCTGGGCGGACTTAGGCAGTTTGAGTGAAGGCTGGGCACGCCTCATTATGACATCACTCAGAGCGCAGTCCTTGTGTGCTGGTTCATGTGGATTGTATGAGTCATCAGCAGCCTGCAGTGTCTGTGAAGCCCCTCCCCCCCCGCTGGGGAATCGTCACTCAATTCCATAAATGTGGCCCCTTTGTTCCATCCACTCCATATTTGTCTTCCCCCTATGTGCCTAGATGCCATAATGGAGTTCCTCAATTCCTGTTGATTCCCTTTATTATCATATATTAGTAGGTAGTAGGGAGGAATCGAGCAACTATAGACCAGTGAGTCTGACATCAATAGTAGGCAAATTAATGGAAACCCTATTAAAGGATAGGATTCTGGAACATCTAAAATCCCATGGATTGCAAGATGAAAAACAACATGGGTTTACTTCAGGGAGATCATGTCAAACAAATCTTATAAAATTTTTTGACTGGGTGACTAAAATAATAGACGGTGGAGGTGCAGTAGACATCGCATATCTAGATTTTAGTAAGGCTTTTGACACTGTCCCACATAGAAGACTTATCAATAAACTGCAGTCATTGAGCATGGACTCCCATATTGTTGAGTGGATTAGACAGTGGCTGAGTGACAGACAACAGAGGATTGTAGTCAATGGAGAATATTCAAAACAAGGTCATGTTACCAGTGGGGTTCCACAGGGATCTGTACTGGGACCAATTTTGTTTAATATCTTCATAAGTGATATTGCAAAAGGCCTCGATGGGAAGGTGTGTCTTTTTGCTGATGACACAAAGATATGTAACAGGGTTGATGTTCCTGGAGGGAAACGCCAAATGGAAAAGGATTTAGGAAAACTAGAAGAATGGTCAGAACTCTGGCAACTGAAATTTAATATGGATAAGTGCAAGATAATGCACCTAGGGCGTAAAAACCCAAGGGCAGAATATAGAATATTTGACACAGTCCTGACCTCAGTATCTGAGGAAAGGGATTTAGGAGTAATTATTTCAGAAGACTTAAAGGTGGGAAGACAATGTAATAGGGCAGCACGAAATGCCAGCAGAATGCTTGGATGTATAGGGAGAGGTATAAGCAGTAGAAAGAGTGAAGTGCTTATGCCGCTGTACAGAACACTGGTGAGACCTCATTTGGAGTATTGTGCGCAGTGCTGGAGGCCATATCTCCAGAAGGATATAGATACTCTAGAGAGAGTTCAGAGAAGAGCTACTAAACTAGTACATGGATTGCAGGATAAAACTTACCAGGAAAGGTTAAAGGACCTTAACATGTATAGCTTGGAAGAAAGAAGAGACAGAGGGGATATGATAGAAACTTTTAAATACATAAAGGGAATCAACTCGGTAAAGGAGGAGAGCATATTTAAAAGAAGAAAAACTACCACAAGAGGACACAGTTTTAAATTAGAGGGGCAAAGGTTTAAAAGTAATATAAGGAAGTATTACTTTACTGAGAGAGTAGTGGATGCATGGAATAGCCTTCCTGCAGAAGTGGTAGCTGCAAATACAGTGAAGGGGTTTAAGCGTGCATGGGATAGGCATATGGCTATCCTTCATATAAGATAGGGCCAGGGGCTATCTATAGTATTCAGATATATTGGGCAGACTAGATGGGCCAAATGGTTCTTTTCTGCCGACACATTCTATGTTTCTATGTTTCTATTATATTGTTGGTGGATTTGGTGGTGCATATAATATTTTAAAAATAATACTCACCTCTCTTGAACTTGCCTCCGGTCCTCTGATCCTTCTCTGGCACATCCTCACACTCCTCTGTAGCTTCAGAAGTCTTCGTGCAGCCGAGCATGCGCAGATCTATATTCTTTTGCGCCGTTCCTAAAATTGAGCCGCGAATGCGCGGCTCTTTTTAGATGCGGACAAAGGAATAAACATCAGCGCATGCGCGGCCTCCTGGAGCCATGCATAAAGAGGCCAGGCACTGGATGGAGCTACTACTTTTTCTGCGCAAGCGCGGCCCATGAATGCGGCGGCCAAGAGGTGGCCGTATCCATGGGATACCAAACATATACAATGAGGTAGGAGGCAGCAAATTTTATTGGGAATGCTGTGAAATTTTTTATAAGATATATTTACAAAAATATTCAATGGGACATATTTATTAAATTTAACTATGATTACTGAGATGGGAATACGCCTTTAAGCTTGAGTTCCTTGGAAAAGAGTTGTGCGTAGCTGCCACATCCCTCTGTTGCGGTAAACAGCCAGCGCTCCTTCATCTACTTCCCTGTCCATTATAAATGGATTGGAGGATCCATGCTCTAGTATGTATGTGACTGCTTCCTCTTTATGTTGAAATGGAAAAGAAAATGACACACATGTCAAACTCAGTAAAAGATTAGTAAAGAAAGCTGTTATTTATAGTTACTCCACCCTGTGTTAGAGATTATAAAAGGGGAGTGTTAGGCTACTTTCACATCTGCATTTTCCTTTTTCGGTTTTGAGATCTGGCAGAGGATCTCAAAACCGCAGGAAAACTCATCCATTCAGAACGGATCCAATTGTATAATTATATAGAAAATTAATATGCCGTTCACTTACCGTTTTAACTTAATGGGCGCCGGATCCAGGTTTTTCGAGTCTGAAAAAAACCCAGATCCAGCACTATTGACTTACATGGTTTTTATGCCGGATCTGGCATGTTCGTTTCCCATGCTGCACACAAGAACGCTGCTTGCAGCGGTTTTGTGTCTGCGATGGGAACGCAACAAACCAGAAGTGAATGAATTCTGGTGCACTCCGTTCCGGTTTGTTCAGTTTTATCCCCATTTACAATGAATGCTGGATCTCAAAACCGGAAAGGAAAACAAAGATGTGAAAGTAGCTTTAATTTATATGAATGGAGTATGATATTTATTCACTTGCTATGTTTGCTAAGCAATACTACAGCGTGCCTATGAAACTGCTGGATTTCTACAGGCCTGTGTAAACCAGCACTTCTGCACCACTTGTACTTGGCTGCCATTCTGCTGTCAGAATTTCAAAATCAGTATTTCAGGTCTCAATATGCAATGCAGATGGACAAGTGAAGGACATTTTGCCCCTGTTAGGCTACTTTCACACTAGCGTTCGGGTGTCCGCTCGTGAGCTCCGTTTGAAGGCTCTCACAAGCTGCTCCGAACGCATCCGTCCAGCCCTAATGCATTCTGAGTGGACAAGGATCCGCTCAGAATGCATCAGTCTGGCGGCGTTCAGCCTCCGCTCCGCTAAGCGAGCGGACACCTGAACGCTGCTTGCAGCGTTCGGGTGTCCGCCTGGCCGTGCGGAGGCAAGCCGATCCGTCCAGACTTACAATGTAAGTCAATGGGGACAGATCCGTTTGAAGATGACACCATATGGCTCAATCTTCAAACGGATCCGTCCCCTATTGACTTTCAATGTAAAGTCTGGACGGATCCGCTCAGGCTACTTTCAGACTTAGAATTTTTTTCAAACTATAATGCAGACGGATCCGTTCTGAACGGATACAAACGTCTGCATTATAGGAGCGGATCCGTCTGAGCAGACATCAGACGGACCCGCTCTGAACGCTAGTGTGAAAGTAGCCTTAGATGTTTATATGAACATTTTACAGCATATTTAGACACACATCTACAGGGAGTGCAGAATTATTAGGCAAGTTGTATTTTTGAGGATTCATTTTATTATTGAACAACAACCATGTTCTCAATGAACCCAAAAAACTCATTAATATCAAAGCTGAATATTTTTGGAAGTAGTTTTTAGTTTGTTTTTAGTTTTAGCTATTTTAGGGGGATATCTGTGTGTGCAGGTGACTATTACTGTGCATAATTATTAGGCAACTTAACAAAAAACAAATATATACCCATTTCAATTATTTATTTTTACCAGTGAAACCAATATAACATCTCAACATTCACAAATATACATTTCTGACATTTAAAAACAAAACAAAAACAAATCAGTGACCAATATAGCCACCTTTCTTTGCAAGGACACTCAAAAGCCTGCCATCCATGGATTCTGTCAGTGTTTTGATCTGTTCACCATCAACATTGCGTGCAGCAGCAACCACAGCCTCCCAGACACTGTTCAGAGAGGTGTACTGTTTTCCCTCCTTGTAAATCTCGCATTTGATGATGGACCACAGGTTCTCAATGGGGTTCAGATCAGGTGAACAAGGAGGCCATGTCATTAGATTTTCTTCTTTTATACCCTTTCTTGCCAGCCACGCTGTGGAGTACTTAGACGCGTGTGATGGAGCATTGTCCTGCATGAAAATCATGTTTTTCTTGAAGGATGCAGACTTCTTCCTGTACCACTGCTTGAAGAAGGTGTCTTCCAGAAACTGGCAGTAGGACTGGGAGTTGAGCTTGACTCCATCCTCAACCCGAAAAGACCCCACAAGCTCATCTTTGATGATACCAGCCCAAACCAGTACTCCACCTCCACCTTGATGGCGTCTGAGTCAGACTGGAGCTCTCTGCCCTTTACCAATCCAGCCACGGGCCCATCCATCTGGCCCATCAAGACTCACTCTCATTTCATCAGTCCATAAAACCTTAGAAAAATCAGTCTTGAGATATTTCTTGGCCCAGTCTTGACGTTTCAGCTTGTGTGTCTTGTTCAGTGGTGGTCGTCTTTTAGCCTTTCTTACCTTGGCCATGTCTCTGAGTATTGCACACCTTGTGCTTTTGGGCACTCCAGTGATGTTGCAGCTCTGAAATATGGCCAAACTGGTGGCAAGTGGCATCTTGGCAGCTGCACGTTTGACTTTTCTCAGTTCATGAGCAGTTATTTTGCGCCTTGGTTTTTCCACACGCTTCTTGCGACCCTGTTGACTATTTTGAATGAAACGCTTGATTGTTCGATGATCACGCTTCAGAAGCTTTGCAATTTTAAGAGTGCTGCATCCCTCTGCAAGATATCTCACTATTTTTGACTTTTCTGAGCCTGTCAAGTCCTTCTTTTGACCCATTTTGCCAAAGGAAAGGAAGTTGCCTAATAATTATGCACACCTAATATAGGGTGTTGATGTCATTAGACCACACCCCTTCTCATTACAGAGATGCACATCACCTAATATGCTTAATTGGTAGTAGGCTTTCGAGCCTATACAGCTTGGAGTAAGACAACATGCATAAAGAGGATGATGTGGTCAAAATACTCATTTGCCTAATAATTCTGCACGCAGTGTACATGCCTGTGCCTGCTTATACTGTAACTAATGTAACTAACATTGGGCTAAAGAAAATAACAAGTTCTTCTCAATATTTTTCAGTCATTGCACTTTAACCCATAAGCCACATCAGATTCAGGTTGTTCAGTTTTGCTGCAGTCAATTGCTTCCCTGCAACTAACTTCCATCCTGTGGTTGTCTGCTTTGGGTCGCAAAGATAACCAGTGCTCCTGGATGACATAAGGCCATGTGGCCTACTTGATGGGAATCTCAGCTACTGGATGTCATATGATGATTAGGTATATATATTTTGCAATTGCTATTTACTGCGTACTGCTCCTGATACTTTTTCTTCTTTGGTCTTTCTGCCTCATTCCTGTTGTCATTTCCTGACTCCATCCTCTGGCCTTCTCCAGTCCTGACTATATGTTCCCGGCTCTCCTTCGGCTTGTCACTTTCTACATGATTTCCGTGTGATGATCTTTGGCTCCAGTCCTAATCACATCTTGTTTATTACTTATTATTCTCTGAAGTCCACAACCTAGATATCCCTGCAACAAAGTCCACACCTCATTGAAGGGTTAAGGGTGAAAATCAGGGGATCTTTTCAGCTCTGCACCTCAGGGGAATCCCTTAGGCTCTGTGCCAATCGGATTGCATGTGATGACTACCCTGGGCTAATGTTTAAATTGCGCATTGTAGCAATTGTGCCGTTTGTGTTACAATATTTTTGTAGATGAATAGACCTGTACGTAGGATGGGTGGGGGGTGGATGTTGAAGGGCTTAGGTTGAAGCTACATGGTGATGTGTCTCAGAAAAATCATGTGCAAGTTTCTTTTTGGACTTTCTGTGATTGCCCTGCAACAGTAAAGCCTCATTCACACATCAGTGTTTTGGTCAGTGATTTCCATAAGTGATTGTGAGCCAAAACCAGGATTGGAGCCTCCACAGATGTAAGGTATAAGGGAAAGATCTGCACCTGTTCTGGTTTTGGCTCACAATCACTGATGGAAAATTTAAATCACTGACTAAAACACTGATGTGTGAATGAGGCACAAGTCATGTGTCGCAACGTGACCCCATTGACAAAAATCTTCATTTGGTGCTACAGTACATATCACCAGGAGGTTATAGGAAATTCTTCTCTTCATACTTTTTAGCCTTTAAATGCCGAAAACAAATAGATAATCTAAGAATTTATTCCTAAAGTATCACAACAATGGTTTAAGAAAATAGATATACCATACATGTCTCAGGAATTATTTATTTTAGGAGATTGTAATTAGTCTCAAGGAATCTTAGCAATAACATTTACATCTAAGGACCACTTGATGATAGTTCTCATGGGCATCTATCCAAATCTGACTGAAACAAAATAATGGCATGTTGCCATGACACCTGTCTCAATACCACATGTCAAACAGAATGCTGCAGCTCCTTTAACACACAAAGTGACAGCTGTTACACTTTGTATTTTGAGACTGCCACTCTTTAAGATGTCTATAAATGCGGAGTGGTACAGACTTATAGCAACTACCTTTATATCGTTAAACATTATGCAAAACAATGGCGAAATATAATTCTGCTGTATATTAAATAGTGCTGCTATTATGTTACAAATATAGACAATACTTAACTAATCAAGCTCAAACAGTATCTATGCCATATGCATTAATGCTCTTGATTGGGGTTTGTGGTCAGATGGAGTGACGGATTCACAAGTTAAAGTGTAATTGTTATGTTTTCATAAAAAAAGTCAATTTTAGCATATGTTACTGCTGCAGCAGCATTATGCATATAGTAATCTTTAGTTTCTTCACATACCACTGTTTTCTTTGAGTTTTTCCCTTACTTATGGATGTTGGATGTTTTAACCTCTACAATATGAGGACCTTCTCAAGATGGCTCCTCTGCCAGTTCTCTAAGGCCAAAACTGCTTTACCTCCCTTCCCATACACACTTGCTGTAGCCAGCAGTTCCTTGCCAGCCAATCAGATTGGATTACTGAGAGACACGCCTCCTCACTCTGAAGCCTAATGCAGGTATACAATTTGAAGGACCTCCCCTCCATCTTCCTGTCTCCTTAGCTGGAGACAGACAAGCCATAGCAATGGTCTTTTAAGAGAGCAGTGGAAAGGGACAGAGGACTTTAATGAAAGCTGTTATTATAAGGTAATTACAGATCTTTTGAGAATCATTGACAGACTAACTCAGGTATACATGCCTAGCTCTAATAAACTAGCAAAAAAACAAAAAAAAAAAACAGTTACACTTTAACCCTTTCAGGATACAGCCGATTTTTCTTTTACCTTTTTTCCTTCCCACTTTCCTGTAGAGCTGTAACTTTTTACTTTAGGTATATAAGGGTAGCCATATTTTGTCCTGTGATTAAAGCGTCCCTGCTTCACAGTGTTTAAGGGGAAATGAATGATCTCTCCTTTCACTTGCTTAGACTCATTTTTTAAAGAGATTGAGCATCTGGAAGAAGCCCATCTACCACTAAGAAAGCTCACATTATTTGGGTGCTGTACAGGAAATCTTTAGTTTCCCCTTACCCATTTAGTGGGTGCCATGTATGCCAGAATAGAAGACATTCCTACTTAGAGGCACTCAATTCTAGCTCCAAGAGGGGGGCTGTGAGAGGAACTCCTTTATGAAATCCACATGCCTATATAGGCCATATGGACAGGTGTTATCTGCAGGCAGCATGTTATAGAGCAGGAGGAGCTGAGCAGGTTGATGTATAGTTTTATGGGCAAAGATTCAGTAAAACTTGTAATTTATACATTTATATCTCTTCTCTCTCTGAGGTCAGTTGTGCATGGGGCTGTCTTTATCAGTGAGTGACAGCTATCTCTGTATACACACTTACACAGTAAATACTATCAATCACTGAAAAGGCCCCTGTGTACAGCTGTGCTAAAAAATCAAAAGCAAATTTACCTTATATTTCACCCCCATAAGACGCAGTTTTCTTTCCTCCAGAGTGGGGGAAATGTATCTGCCTCTTATGGGGTGAATACTAATGAGCGCTTCTGTTATGGATGCGCTCATTAGTACCGGAGGACCGGGAAGCGGTGAAGGATCTGTACACTTCGCTTCCTGGTCCTCGGCTGTCGGCTATGCTTTGGCTGTGCACAGCGTGAGGGTACTCTGAGACCTCACGCTGTGCCCGTCGGGTCACAGCACAGCCATGGCAGGAAGAATAGAGAGCACGCTGGTGATGAGGAGCGATGGCATCCAGAGCAGGACTAAGTGTTTTATTTTATTTTATTTCCTCTGTGGCATGGGTAATAATAAATGGCATGGGGGCTGATTAATATAAGGCATGGGGGCTGATAAATGTCATGGGGGGCTGATCTGAGGCATGGGGTTTCATCTGAGGTCTTATTGGGGTCTGAGGTCTAATTAACATTGGGGGTCTGATTGCTGGCCTGATCTGAGGTCTAATTAAATATATTTTTTTCTTATTGTACTCCTTTAAAACCTAGGTGTGTCTTATGGGCCAGTGCGTCTTATAGGGCAAAAAATACGGCAGATGTATAAATTACACGCTTTATTGAATATCCACACAAAACTATACATCTGCTCAGCATCTCCTGCTTAAGGGTACTTTCACACTTGCGTTGTTTGATTCCGGCAGGCAGTTCCGTTGCCTGAACTGCCTGATCAGGCAAACTGTATGCAAATGCATGTAATTTTTTCTGACTGATTAGGCATTTTTCAGACTTATCAGTATCCTGATCAGTCAGAAAAATGCATTGCAATACTGGATCCGTTTTTCCGGTGTCATCAGGCAAAACTGATCCGGTATTATTTTTTTTCACATTTTTAAAGGTCTGCGCATGCGCAGACCGGAATACCGGATCCGTCAATGCGGCAGTTTGAATGCTGGATCCGGCACTACATTCCTATGGAAAAAAATGCCCGCATTCAGGCAAGTGTTCATTCAGGCAACATGCTACAATATTATCTCCGTCCTGAAAAGTCAAAAAGACTGAACTGAAGACATCCTGATGCATCCTGAACGGATTTCTCTCCATTCAGAATGCATTAGGATAAAACTGATCAGTTTTTTTCAGGTATAGAGCCCCTAGGACGGAACTCTATGCCGGAAAAGAAAAACGCTAGTGTGAAAGTACCCTTATAATATGCTGTCTACAGATTGCACTGCATTTTGTGGTGACAGATCCTTTTCAAAGTGGTAATTCTTTTGATTCTGACTTTATAAAGTGGATTTCCTCTTTAAAAATATTTTTATAAATGGATTGCATTGTGATACATCAGCTTCTATATAGAGTACACACTATTATATGCATTGTGATATCACAACTTTTAGCTGGTCCTTTTTTTGCACCCTAAAAATAATATATAGTTAGTTACAGTATCTGCTATATGTATTTAGCAAGAACTTCCTGTAACCTTGGAAATCCTGCCTGAATCAAGACTCCAACCAGCCAGTCATGAAGGGGAAAGGGATGAGTAATTCCTCAGTGTTCTCATATACTCATCTGTCTCATTTTGCTGCAGGAAAACATGAACTTAATGCTTATTTAAACAGACACATAGACAGTTTAGGGGCATATCCTAGTAACAAATAATACCAGCAGCTCTGGATGCAGATCTTATGGGCAAACACCTGATCCTCATAGTAGAACATAAAATATGAAATATAGCCCTCTTGGATTTCACTATTGATTTAGCAGAGTGTCTGGTTGCCAATGTACATGTATCTTTTGCCTTTTATTCATATTTAAGGACTTTCCATTAAAGAGTTCTCCTAAAAGAAAGCAAATATGAAACATTGCTCCATTTAATGAGCAGCAGTAATAAATATTAAATGTCCTGTATTGCAAAAAAGTATCTTCCAAGAAAGAGAACCATCTCTCTGGCACCACCAATTGAAAGTTGCTCCGACTTTCCAACAAGCCTTGGGATTGACAAGTGAATATAGCCAAGCCAGATATGTATCTATGGTTAGCTTTTTTGAGGGGCTTGCCTCTCATCAGAACGCAGTAAGATTCTAGCCGTCTCAGTGAGATGCTTTGGAAGCTTAAATGCTATGTACACCTTTGGGGGAATTTTTTTAATTATTGCATTGTACTCATTTTGAGCTAAAAATGATTTTTTTAATTGGTCTTTAAAAAAATGGAGTAATTTTTTTCTGTACAGAGCTGACATGCTCTAGTAGCACCATTTGGATTTTTGGTCTTTTCCATCAGACCAGGAGCAGATGGACTCCTTATCTCAGTTCTTATCTTACTGATAAGAATGTGGCTTAAATAAGTGTTTCTGACCTCTTCTTAGTTTAGAGATAAGGTTTATTAGATGACTGGTACAAAGTGAAAGTGTCCATTATGTCGAATGGTCGACTTGGTCTGGGGAAAAATTAATAGAATACCAGGAATCTTGAACACGTCACACTTTTCACCTCTGTGGTGTAATAGCAATATTAGAGAATTTCAACTAATTGTGGAATATACGTTTTGGGAAAAATATGGTATTATTCATGTATCACAGTTAGTTACGAATGGGGAAATATATTTATTAAAGATCTTGTAGAAGGCTTGCACAGTAAAAAAAAATTTTTTTCAGATGACATAAACTGTGTAAAGTAATTAACATGGAAGAGGACAGTATACTGCTACAGAGGGATCTGGATAGATTGGAGGCTTGGGCAGATAAGTGGCAGATGAGGTTTAACACTGATAAATGTAAAGCTATGCACATGGGATGGAATAATGCAAGTCACCCGTACGTACTAAATGGTAAAACAATGGGTAAGGGCTCATGCACACGAACGTATTTTCTTTCCGTGTCCGTTCTGTTTTTTTTACGTACCGTATACGGAACCATTCATTTCAATGGGTCCGTAAAAAAAAAGGAAAGTACTCCGTGTGCATTCCGTTTCCGTATGTCCGTATTTCTGTTCCGCAAAAAAATAGAACATGTATGTCCTATTATTGTCCGCATTGCAGACAAGGACAGTACTGTTCTATTAGGGGCCATCTGTTCCATTCCACAAAATACGGAATGCACACGGACGTCAGCCGTATTTTTTGCGGATCCGTTTTTTGCGGACCGCAAAATACATATGGTCGTGTGCATGAGGCCTAATACTGACATGGAAAAGGACCTAGGAATTTTAGTGAACAGCAAGCTAAGCTGTAAAAAACAGTGTCAGGCAGCTGATGTCAAGGTCAATAAGATAATGGCTTGCATCAAAAGGGGCATTGATGCCCGTGATGAGAACATAGTCCTACTAATTTACAAATCACTATTCAGATCACACATGGAGTACTGTGTACAGTTCTGGATCCTGTGAACAAGGCAGACATAGCAGAGCTGGAGAGGGTTCAGAGGAGGGCAACTAAAGTAATAACTGGAATGGGGGGACTACAGTACCCTGAAAGATAATCAGAATTGGGGTTATTCACTTTAGAAAAAAGACGACTGAGGGGAGATCTAATTACTATGTATAAATATATCAGGGGTCAGTACAGAGATCTCTCCCATCATCTATTTATCCCCAGAACTGTGACAGTGACGAGGAGACATCCTCTGTGTCTGGAGGAAAGAAGGTTTGTACACAAACATAGAAGAGGATTCCTTACAGTAAGAGCAGTGAGACTATGGAACTCTCTGCCTGAGGAGGTGGTGATGGTGAGTACAATAAAAGAGTGTATTTTTCTGGAGTGTAATAATATTATAGGCTATAGCTACTAGAGATGGGTCGTTGATCCAGGGAGTTATTCTGATTGCCTGATTGGAGTCAGAAAGGAACTTTTTTCCCCCTTAAAGGAAACCTGTCATGTGGGTATTTGATTATAATATAACTCATTATATACAATCATTAACTATTAAAAAGTACCTTAGATTTGTTCACTTACTGGTGTGACAGATGGTTAGCACACAAAGATGCTACGTGCCACATGCTAATGAGCTGATTTAAGTCCAGCGTGAAGTCTAATTTTGATATGAGTCCAGCGTGTTTTCTATTCAGCGCTGTAGCCACTCCCCTATTCACTTGTTCAGAAGCTTAAAATCCCACGCATGCGCTCTGTCTGATCAGTGTAATGACGCACATTCATAGCTGAAAGTAAACTGGGTATGCGTCGGCTCATCCTCACTTCTGGTGGACCAGTACAAGCAGGAGTTATTTGGCGGGCAGAGTGTACATCTCGGGTAAGCGTTCTCCTGCTTGACTTGTACTGTGCAGTGTGGGGGGGGGGGCAGCAGCCAGCCTTAGGGGCGTAGCCACATAAGACACTGGCATTATAGAAAGTCTATGCTGGTCAATTTACACCTCTGGCTGGAGGGAAGGGGTTAGATCAAGAATTTGTCATGAGGGGGTGCCCTTTCAATGTTTGCCTCTGGCAGCAGGAAGGCTATGTGCTCCCCTGCCCCTTGCCAACAAGCACTAAGGGAAGGGGGGCCCAAGCAGAGCTCTTGCACCAGGGCCCATGAGCCTTTAGCTACGCCCCTGGCCAGCCTCACTGTTTCCACAGACTCTCCCTGCTGCCCCACACTTTATTTGGTTTAGCATTTAGAACATCAAGAAGAGGTCTGTACATACATGTGACATCGCAAGCTGCCGGCCCTGATGCACTCTCACTATGAAAGTAGATAGTGAGATAGGGCTGCAAGGCCGGCAGCTTGCGATGTTAGATTTATGTACAGACCTCTTCCCGATGTTCTAAATGAAAAACCAAATAAAGTGTAGGGCAGCAGGGAGAGTCTGTGGGAACAGTGAGGCTGGCTGCTGCCCGCCCACTGCACAGTACAAGTCAAGCAGGAGAACGCTTACCCGAGATGTGCACTCTGCCGGCCAAATAACTCTTGCTTGTACTGGTCCACCGGAAGTGAGGATGAGCCAACGCATGCCCAGTTTACTTTTAGCTATGAATGTGCGTCATTACACTGATCAGACAGAGCGCATGCATGGGATTTGAGACGAGAGTTCATGGCCAGAAATAAAAAAAAGCACTGTAGATGATAAAAAGGGGCGTGGTTTATTATGTCATTCATTCATTTTAATAATTGGTGGGAAAATGAATAACAGGGAATGCAAAGGTACTATATTACTAAGGTAAAAAAAAAGGGGGCGGAATATACTATTGAAATTATAATAAGGGCTAGTTTGTTCATGGGGTGATAAACACATGACAGGTTCCCTTTAAGTGGGGAAAATTGGCTTCTACCTCAGAATTATTTTTTTTTGGCCTTCCTCTGGATCAAATTGCAGGATAACAGGCTGAACTGGATGGACAGATGTCTTTTTTCGGCCTTGTAAACTATATTACTATGTTACTCTTGTTCTTCACAGTACCCCTGATGGTGGGATAGACTTTCCTGAGGGGAGCACCAGGTTGCTATCTCTTGAGGAGGATTGGCACACAAAGCAGCTGGTCCAGAGGTATAGATGTAAACAGGCCGAGTTGGAACCAGGAGCGACAGTGCAGGACTGAGGATGAGACAGAGGCGTAGACTTACAAGCAATGGGTCAGGTTAGGGGGCACAGATACAGGTCAGGCAATCTGGGTCAGCAACAGGAGAGTTGAGACGTAGCAGGCAAGAATCAGACAGGTAGCAAAATCCAGAAGACAAGCACGGATCAGGAACATAGGGACTCAAGCACAGACAAATTCACCTTTGCTGGACACAAGGACTTTTGACTCTCAGGCAACTGGGAAGGGGACTGGACCACTTATATAGGTGCGGGATTGGTCACACAGGTCACATGTGCAAAACCTTTAAAGAACAGGAAGTGATGCGTGCTGGCCCTTAACGAGGTGCTACAGGGAACAGCCTGGATGCAGTGTGCAGGGCTAGAAGGAAACCATGGAATGAATTCCAGGAATGATGATGTCTGCAAGAACAGAACCCAGGACCGTGACGGTGAATGGGAAGACAACGGCAACAGATCACCGCAGCTACCTGCCCCATAAAGCAGCCGGACAGGGACAATGACAGAGGTGACCAGGAAGGACAGTGCTTGTCCGAACATGGAGTTCAGGACTGTGGTGGTGAGTAGGGGAACATCGCTGATCAGCAACCGCCATTACAAAATCATAACAAATTCCTTTGCTTATACATTACACTGTTGTCAGACAAATGCATTAGCTAGATACTGTGTTGTTTTGTATTCAGAGGGAGACAACTTCATATTAAAAGGGTTGTCCTGTGAAAAATATTCTACATTTTTCAAGACAGCACCTGGGTCTGAATTCTTTTGTAATTGCAAATTTAGTACAGCCACTGAGTTATTCTCTGACTTGAATCTGTATAGAGGCACATTCTGTTTGCTCTTTCTAATTTCTCTGTCCTGCACATGCACATGGAAGCACATGCACAGTTCTTTCTTTAATTGCCGCCAGTTGCAGCAGAAAGGAGAGGCCCCCTGAGAAAGTGCACGCAGCCTAAACTGCCAACTTGAAATAAAGCTAGAAGAGCAATTGGAGCAATGAATGTGGTGATCTCTGGATCCATATGAGGTACAGGGCTGGTTCTACATCTGTTACAATGAGACTGCAAGTACTATAGGATGTCTGCTTTTCATTTTTTACATTAATCATGGGATAATCCCTTGAAGGGTCTTTTTCTTTCTATACTACTGATGGTTAAAATAAGTCAGGTATATGTGATCGGTGGAGGTCCAGCAGAAAGTAGGAGCAAATTGCACAACCCCTTTACTGTAGTTCCTGACACAGTGCCTTCCATGACCGGTCTCTGACACCAATGCCTCATCATTCTGTTGACTGTTGGGTTGACCAGGGATCAGGCTCCAATTTTATGTTCCTAAAAAGCCTTTTAATGCCCATGGATTGGAATAAGATACTCAAGAACCATTCCTGGGTGTGAACCCCTGTAAATATGTTCACAGCTCAGCATTTGCCTCATGGAGTTTTGAAGCTCGAGCTTGAAAACAAATCTGCATAAATAAATGAGTATGGATTAATATGACTGGGGAAAACTTCTCGCCTTGTTGTCTGTACTTATATTTGTAACCGCGTGCTATAATCTGTGCTGCGAAAATAAAATGTGAGCTAAATATTTTCTCTCTGTTTAACTGAGTGGGTATCGCTGTGTTCACAGGGTCTCCAGCTCTTTGCACAGCAGTCAGCCACAGCTGGTGATACTTACTCATCCATTCACTTATAGTCAGCATCTACTGCAGATACCCAGACCTGCAGCATGATGACAGCTATTTACTAATTAGTGGCAGTG
Organism: Bufo bufo; assembly: GCF_905171765.1. NCBI lineage: Eukaryota > Metazoa > Chordata > Amphibia > Anura > Bufonidae > Bufo > Bufo bufo. Next base: position 702,788,058 of record NC_053389.1, read on the forward strand.
ACACAGCTTGCTGCTTACTTTACTGTGGAACATCACAGAGAAAAGCCATTAAGCTTACTTGAATGAGCTTAATATATAACACCCATGCTTTACTATAGGAAGAACAGTTTCTTAACAAAGCAGTAGAAATGTAAATACTGAAAGTGTCTGTAATACAGTATAGAAGTACTATTACTTCTTCAATTATTACCATATATTACTATTATTTCTTCAATTGCATATTGGATTCAGCAGTTCATACCGGTGCCTGACCCCAGCAGGCAATCGCTAAAAGGACCTGAGTCACCAGGTGAGCAGCATTTCACTCTAATAGTTTTTGTTCCCTTAGAAATCCTACACATTGGAGGACATTTATCAATAATGGGGTAATTTGCGCCAAAAAAATACTAACATTACAAATCAAAAGTGGTGATTTGTTTCACCTCATATATCAAAAGGTGCACACCACTCGTAAACTGTGACTTTTTTAAATATCAACTGGATTATCAAGTTATTTCTCTGGATTTACCACATTTTAACACCAATAGCACTAAAGTGAGACTTTTTGCGGCATTTCAGTCAACCCTGTCCAGACCACACTTGCGACTTTTGAAACATATTTGCGACATTTTCACTGGTAAATTGCGACTTTTGTCTTAGATTCAAGACATTTTTGTCAATATTTTGTTTTTGTTTAATGACAATTTACTGACAAAGCCCTGCTGTTTAGCTCATTTACATCATCCTGTTTTAATACTTATCTATCACTTGTTCCCACGACAGGTTGGTTTTTCTTTTCATAAATACGACTTTTTTACACAAAACACCACCACATAAGCTGGCTCAATTGTCCACAACAATTTGAGCCATTTCTGCCCAGGATTATAAATGAGGCGTAATTTAACATTTATAACTAATTTCTAGTGTGATGCATTCTTTATCGTGAAAATTGTGGGGAAAACAGTTGATATATTTAGTGCAAATTAAAGCGCCATTCTTTTTGGCGCATTTTACTCCATAATTTTGAGGCAAAATCCTTAATAAATGTCCCTCATTGTCTCTCCCCACTTCCTTTTTCTCATTTTCTACAGTGCAGTATAGGTATCTAAAATTTACAGAGGGAGGATGTCTCATCAGATGATCATCCAACCTTGATGAATACTGCGCATCAAATGTAAAGGGCAGCAGCGTTACACACTGAACGACAGGTACCTAAATTTGATGTTGATGCTTTATATGCATTGTCTTATTTTACTCTATAATTATTGATTTTAAAGTGCCATTAATTCCAGCCGCTGTACATATCGAAAGGGGTCACATACATATTAATATACGAAACAAGTACTGTACTATAAACAGACTGGTGTGCAGTGATGGTTAGTTCACAGTGCAAACTGACCATCACTGCTGGTGTGGAGAGAGAGGGGACATGTTTTCATGAGAGCTTACCAACCTACAATGGAATGTTACATGACTTTCAGCACTCCATGTTAAACTTTGTCAATAGGATAATTTTAATTGAAAATAACTAAAGGAAACAAATATGTGTTTTCAGTCTAGGTAACCTTTATCAAACACCATTACTGCAGATGTTATAGAGGAGAATGGTCAGCGCTTTTCCCTGGTGATCATTCACACGTTCACTGCACCAAATAACTCTTCTCTACAGTATATCACCGGTGGCAATAGTGTTGGATAAAGGTGAAACATCACACATATTTGTTGCCTTGAGTCATCTTCAAAGAAATTATCCTTTCGACTAAGTTTCAACATAGAGTACAGAAGTTTATGTTATTACATTGTTAACGGCAGGTTAGATTCCTATCACAAAAATCTTCAATGGAAGTGGAACAGTAGAAGCTGATATGGCTGAGTAGTGGCACAGTTATTGTAGGTTGTAGGATTTTTCTGAAGTTCTCAGGCTGCTTTAAAAAAATGGATTGTGGGGGGAGAGTCTGTGCTCAATAATATTCAGAAAATAATTATAGTGGACTGGAAAACATTCCTCCGTTAAAAATTTATGCTAAGAACTTATAATTCTCCCTCACACCACGCATAGATCTATTTCCTGACCCTGATATTCTCACTTTTCTATAATCTACTTTTCACTCCCTCCTCAGTCCAAAAGTGCAGGCACCTATTACAGACCTTTGTGCTGAAGATCTGGTCACCTATTTCAAAAAGAAAATTGATAACATTTGGCATGAAATTCACTCTCCGTCTCCAAGCATTATCAATCCCCTTCCCCCTGCACCTCCACTAATTCACTTTCCACATTCTACCCAGTCACAGAAAAAGAAGTCTCCCGGGTCCTCTCTTCTCTTCTGACCCTACCATGTGCACTCCTGACCCTATTCCATCACTTTCTCCAGTCTCTCTCCCTGGCTGTCATTACTTACCTAACTAACATTTTCACCCTCTCTCTTCTGCTATCTTCCCTTCTTCTTTCAAACTTTTGGTCATAACCCCATCTCTTGCACAGCACAGCTAACCACAGACCTGTCTCTAATGTTGCCTTCATCTCTAAACTGCTGGAGAGCTTGGTCTATTCTCACCTCATCCACTACCTCTCTGTTAACTCTCTTCTTCATCCATTACAATCTAGTTTCTACCGTCTACCTTCTACAGAAGCTGCACTCACCACAGTGACAAATGACCTTCTGACAACTAGGTTCAACGGTGACTACTTTCTTCATTCTTCTGGATCTCTGCAGCATTTGACATCATAGACCACCATCTCCTCCTCGCCATGCTCCAATCTTCTGGCCTTAAAGACACTGTTGTCTCCTGGTTCTCTTCCTATCTTTCTGCCCGCTTCTTCAGTGTGTCATTCAATGGCTTTACTCTCTTTCCTTCTCCTCTTGCTGTTGGGGTTCCCCAAAGCTCAGTCCTAGATCCTTTTTTTCTCTCTACACAGCACCTATTGAACAGACTCTCAGTAGATATAGTTTTCAGTGTCATCTCTATGCTGACACCACCCAGTTATACACTTCATCCCCCAACATGACTCCTGCTGAACTACAGAACACCAGTGACTGTCTGTCCATTGTCTCTAACATCATGTCCTCTCTCTATCTGAAACGGAATCTTTCAAAAACTGAAGTTTTTGTGTTTTTACCATATACTAGCCTACCTAAACCTGATACCTCCATCCCAAAGTGTGGCACTACCATAACTCCTAGCCAGCACACTCACTATCTTGGTGTTATATTTACCATTGATCCTTCCTTCACCCCCTATAATTAATCACTAGCCCCTGTACCTCAAAAACATCTCTAGAATTCTCCCCTTTCTTACTAGGGAAAGAACAAAATTCTCATTGTGACTCTGATCCATTCTCATCTGGATTACTGCAACTCATTACTAATTGGTCTACCTGTCACCAAACCTTCTCCTCCCCAATCCACCCTGAATGCAGCAGCCAGGCTCATCTGTCTGTCTAATGATTACTCCATTGCCTCCACCCTGTGCCAGTCATTGTACTGGTTGCCCATACAAAATAGGATTTAATTTAAACTCAAGCATTATCCACAGTGCTGCATCCCCTACATCTCCTTCCTTATTTCTGTACACCACCCTAATCGTGCTCTCCATTCAGCCAACGACTTACAACTAACATTCACCTTATTCTGAACCTCTCACTCTCGTCTTTAAGACTTCTCCCGAGCTCCACCAGTTTCCTGGAATGCCCTACCCCAAGCATTTAGGTTAATTCACAACATCCCCATTTTAGTCTCTGCCTAAAAACACATCTTTTTAGGTTTGCCTATCTCATCCACTAATCTAACTCTTCCACACTCAGCCTCCTTCAACACCATTCTTTAGAGCCTGATCCATCATCAAACACTTTCCACCACACCCCATGCACTCAGAAACACTACAGGTATCAGCAGGTGACTGGCAGCTTTATATCTATCTACAGTATTCTCCTATTATGTTAAGATGGCTGGACCATTGTGCAAAAGAAACACTATAGATTGTAAGCTCTTGCGCGCAGGACCTTCATTCCTTTTGTTTTAATTGTTGACTTATAGTGTAATGTATGATTTTATAGATATTATCTCCATACATCGCACACAGAGGGGGCATAAATTAATCTATTTACGCCTAGTGGCGTTAAAAAGTAAAAAATTATGGCACCTGACATATTTGCACCATAATTTGGAACTTTATAAGCTTCTCACCACTTTTCTAAAATGGGGGAAAAAAGGGGGTGCTATAACTTGCGCCAGAAACTGGCATAAGTTATAGCTCAAGTGTATGCCAGCCCCTGGCGTTGATTTGAGTTTGTGGAGAACGGACTGCCAAAGTTGGTAAAGGGCAGCCATAGAGGCCCACTATTTTACCATTTACATCTTTGTTTTGTGTGTGATGCCTTAGAGAAGTAGTGTTATACATTTGTACAAATATTTCCATATTTACAGGCCTGTCATTGATTGATTAGGCTATTTTCACACTAGTGGCAGGACGGATCCGACAGGCTGTTCACCCTGTCGGATCCGTCCTGTCGCTATTTTGCTGTGCCACCAAACCGCCGCTCCATCCCCATTGACTATAATGGGGACGGGGGCGGATCTCCGGCGAAGCACGGCAGTGCACGGCAAAAGGCCGGCGGACTAAAAGTACTGCATGTCCGACTTTTTAGTCCGGCAGTCTCTCATTGCGAACTGCCGTGCTACGCCGGAGCTCCGCCCCTGTCCCCATTATAGTCAATGGGGACGAGCGGTGGCATGGCGAAATAGCGGCAGGATGGATCCGACAGGGTGAACAGCCTGTCGGATCCGTCCTGCTGCTAGTGTGAAAGTACCCTTACTTGGTTATACTCATTATGTACTGGAAATTTTACTAATGAATGTCATAAAATAAATAATCAGCATATACTTGCCTATTTCTCCCTTGCTGATCCAACTGAGTAATATAAAAAATTTAAATCATATGACATATAGTACATAACTTTCTCTATTTAACAAAGCTAGAACCAGCCCTGAACCTCACAAGGATTCAGGGATCACCCCATTCATTGCCCTAATTGCTCTGCAAGATATATTTCAAGTTGACATCTCTGGGAATATGCACTTTATGAGGGGGCATGTGCTTTTTCAAGGGGGATGTCTTTTCTGCTGCTATGTTGTTCTAGGGAATTTTTTTCTTTTTGTAAAGGGTTTTTGTAGGTGTTCAATATTGATGACCTATCCTCAGGATTAGTGTTGAGCTAAGTGAGCTTCGGATCCTAGATCCGAAATCGCTTCGTTCAAAACTTCTTTGAATACTGTATGGAGATTCCTCGGAGTATTCAAATGTGTGAATTGAGTTATGGTGAATAATTTCAGCATTCGATTATTAAACTGGAAAACCATTTTAAAACAGGAATCCAAAGTCGGCGTCGGTACTGGCTGGTACCTCGGTACCGAAGCTGACTTTCAAACCAATTTTTTAAATGGTTTTCAAGTTGAAAAATCTATTCCTGAATTTATTCACTGAAGTCCCTCGAGACTTCCTGATAATGAATTTGCCTCACTGTATCTCTGTACAGCATTAAAACAAAGTTCTGAGCAAAGTGACTTTGGATCTAGGATCTGAAGCTCGCTTCGGTCATCTTTACTCAGGATATTTGTCACGGACGTTCCCGTGGCAGGTACCAGGAGATCTGAGAGACTGGTAACTTGTGGGTTAAATTTACAAGTTCACTGTGGATCTTATTGTGTCTGTGTTTTGGTGAATGCCACACCCCTTGCTTCAGGTGTTGCTTGTTGGTAATTTACCTTTCCCATAAGTAGCCGCTTCTCACTCTTGGAGGTGCGGTTTATAGGTTTCCTTCCTGACTTCTTACTAGCTGGTCGGTTGTACTCCGTGGTGCTTCTGGAGTTGCCAGTTTTCTACTGTCAGATAAGTCTTGTCTTTTCTTATTGTTTTGTGTTTGTTATATTTCCTGTTGTTTGTATCTGGGCCTGAGATAGAGACTTCCATTTGTCCATCTGGGGAGGAATGGGTTGTCTATGGTCCTAACCTCATTCCAGGGCCTTATAGGGATATAAGGGCCTAGGTATACAGCATATGAATATTCCTACCTTCAAGGTCTATTCATATTGATAGGTAGTTAGGGCCCGGATTAGGGTTGTTTAGGAGGTGACCTGTTACTTCTCTAGTTTCCAAGCCCAGTTACTGTTCCCCTTCCCTCCTGTGTTTAGTGTGGAGTTTTTCCCCCACACTGTTCGTGACAATATTAAGACCAAACCCTGCAACATATAGATGTTACATTTTACTAATGCATTATTTAAAAGTATATGAGGTCTTAGCAAATAAAAGGGGCAGTCCAAAATTATCCGCACTCTGGCTATAGAATTTATTTTAATCAGTTTTCAGAAAGAACAAATACATAATTTTTCGACATAATCTCCCTGGTCACTGCTGTGCAGGTTTGAGCGATTATTTATGATGGCAGTGTGAGAAACAATGGCTTCCCCACTTGTGATTTGCACAAAGGAAGAGCATCGTGCAATGATTCATTTTTTGTGGTCTAGTGCCGATATTTATCAAAGATTTTGTGTACAGTATGGGGAAAGTGTTTTGTCACAAAGAAAAAGTATGTATGAATGGATAGTTCAAGAAAGGTCACAGAAGTGTCAGCCATAAAGAAGGAGCCAGACTGATTAAAACATTGAGGGTGCACGTGAACTGATTCTGTTGGATGTATGAGTGACAATGGATAGTGTCTTGAAAATTAGGGAGATTAGAGAGATCTTTTCTGAAAGTCGATTAAAATAAATTCTACATCCAGAACGTGGGTCATTTTTGACTTACCCTCATATACAGGTGAAACTCGAAAAATTAGAATATCGTGCAAAAGTTCATTTATTTCAGTAATGCAACTTAAAAGGAGTTGCATTAATGCAACTTAAAATTAGAATATTGTGAAAAGGTTCAATATTCTAGGCTCAAAGTTTTATACTTTAGTCAGCTGATTAATCCATACCCCCTGAGCAAAGGGTACCTGAGATTGTGACTTTGGGGTTTTCATAAGCTGTAAACCATAATCATCCAAATTATAACAAATAAAGGCTTGAAATATATAAATATATCTCATATATTAGTTTCACCTTTTAAGTTGCATTACTAAAATAAATGAACTTTGTACGATATTCTAATTTTTCGAGTTTCACCTGTATTTTGATCAAAATATTGTGTGCCCACCCACCAGCAAGGAGACTTCTTTTAGGTGTGACCCTGTTCTGTAATGACTCCTCTCCTTGTGTCAACATGCCTCTAATGAATTTAGATAAAGTAGGCTGTAGGTAGGAATTAATTTGAGGCCTGCTGGCACAAGCAGACAAGTCATTATAGAGTAGGGTCCCATCTACAGAAGGTCACCTTGTTGTGGTGGATGGGCACAAATAATTATCTTAAGTATCTCACAGTCATTTATATAGTGAATATACCATTATTAAAACTTACAATCTATATATTTAGTGTTTGCAGAGTGCTATTGCATTGTTTGGTTTTAAAGGGGTATTCTAGTTAGAAAAAGTCATCTATTAACTATTAGTCATCTAATAACTATTAGATTGGTGGGGGTCCTACCACTGGGACGCCCACTCATCACAAGAATGGGGACACCATACACAGTGGAGCCCCCCTGAAATGGACATGGCAATTGTTCGGAATGCGTGCCACCATGCCAGTCACTTCTATGGGAGTGCTGGAGATAGTCGAATGCTGTGCTCGGCTATCTCCAGCGCTCCAATAGAAATGAATGGAGCGGCAGCGTGCATTCCAACCAGCCACTCCGCCTATTACAGGGGGGCTTCACAAAGTTTAGGGTCCCCGTTCTCATGATCGGTGGGGGTTCTACAAAGAACCCATCTTATAGTTATTCCCTATCCTGTGGATGGGGGATAACTTTTTCTAACTGATATACCCGTTTAATATCCTGACGATAGCTCATCAATATTGAACCCCCAGAAAACCCCTTTAAAAAAATAATAATAATAATAAAGCTCTCTAAAACAACACAAATGTGAACATAGTCAGTACAAAATTGAACCACACTAGGGGAGGTATCTCTTTTATCATTTAGTACTCCTGCCTATTGGACATTATGTTTATTGAGCAGGGTTGGGAATGGCTGTCCTAGTCCAGTTATTATTTATTTTTGTGTGTGTATTTTATTGTGTATTTTTGTGTGTATTTTAATGTTACAGTCAGATACCTGCTTTGCTTATCCAACCTCTAATCACCTTTGACTTTATTAATAGTATCCCCTTTCCAGTAAATATGATGCAGTGTTGCTGGAACAATTACTGGGAAGACCAATTAAAGAACAAGCTATAATGACAACTGTTTAAGCTCTGGGGCCCATCCCTGCGCCCTATTTTATATGTTTTACACTCCTTTATAAAATTTAAGGATCAAATTTGAACAGTGACATTTCTCCAATTAGAAGCAAAAATCAATTGATGCTATAAGAAGTAGGTGAATAATATACTGTACGGAAATTACATTGATTTTTCTGTATAACAAGCTAAGATCTTGGACAGAAGGAAATACCATGCATCCCAGGTGGACCTTAAGTGTCTAAACCATGTGTTATGTTTTTAGAAAAAACATTCAATTAAATAGGATAAAAAACAGTAGGATAAAACAATATACAAAGGTATGAATAAAAGTATCTAACAGTTTACCAGTGCAGTAATATTAAAAAAATAAAAAGACAAAAAATATCCAACAATAAAAAGTAAAAGAAATTGACTCTGGTTAAACAAGGGTTTCATTTGCTATCAGCTAAAGAGCTACAAGGTAGCAACATTTTAAAGCATAGAGGAATCAGGCCAATAACCACTGATGTTAAAAGGACATGACATATGCCCAAAGTCAGGGCATCAGGGCTGGCTGCACATATTAAAGTCAAATACATCAACACATGTGATGTGCAGATAGAGTACGCTGTCCGTGAATTTGTAGGTAATTGTTCTTTCACTCTCTATGTTCTACAGCTAAAAACAAAAGTTCAGGGCAGTCATTGAGGAGGAGAAGATGCTGTACAGAAGAACTAAGAGGCAGAAACCATTCATGAAATAAAAGTCATTTGGAGCCATAAACTGATGTTTTCTCGCTTTCATTTGTCCATGAAGTTTCATATTTTGCACTGTAAGTTATTGTCCTCGCGAATGTGCCAACTACACAATGAGCTCTGCTTGCAGACGGCAAGGCACTAGCCTCAGGCTTGTAATTAAAAGATTTCAGAATAATTTCTAGTGTATGCATATTAACTGCTCAATGTGTTTTTTCGGTATTATGTACATGCACGTAACTGAATACAAAGGCAAATATTTAAGAAAATATTACAAAGATTACAGGAAATTTACCACTCCATATGATTGAATACAATGCAAAAATAATGAAACTTATTTAAATAAGTGACAAAAGAGAAAAATTTGGAAAATGTTCCTTTAAAGGGGTTTTCCAATATTTTTTGTTTACTTTAAATTTTTTTTTTTTTACTTATGATCTATCCAGAGGATCTGATCAGAGGGGGTCCAACACCCAGGGCCCCAGCTGATTTAGCCTTCTCTCAGCTCACCAAGCACAGTGTCTTACATAGTATAACGGCTGTGCTTGGTATCACAGCTCAGTCACATTCACTTCAATGGGGCTGAGCTGGGCCTAGGCCATGTGACTGATGAACATGATGTCACTTGACCTAGGCAAAGCTGGAGAAGGCTGTGGCACTACTGTGAGCGTGAAGGGTGTCATACCCCCACTGTTCAGATACTGATAACCTATCGAGACGATAGGTCATTAGTAAAAAAAAAAAAAAAAACTCTTGGAAAACTCCTTTAACCCCTTAAGGACTTAGGACGTACTGGTACGCCCTATTTCCCGAGTCCTTAAGGACTCAGGACGTACCGGTACGTCTTAACTTTAAATCGCAATTGCGGCGGGGGTTAATCGCAACAGGATGTCCGCTGAAATCATTCAGCGGGCATCCTGTCACAACGCCGGGGGGGGTCCCGTGACCCCCCCGTGTCAGCGATCGCCGCAAACTGCAGGTCAATTCAGACCTGCGGTTTGCGGCTTTTACCTTATCCGGCGGGCAGCGGGCGGCGGTGCCATCGGGTCCCCATGCGGCTGTAGGGGGGACCCGATGGCATGGCAGGCAGCGTGATGTCTAAGGAAGGCATCGCGCTGCCTTCCGGTGACGAGCCTGTGAGATCCAGCCCCCTGGATCTCACAGGCCGGAAGCTGTATGAGTAATACACACAGTATTACTCATACAGCCAATGCATTCCAATACAGAAGTATTGGAATGCATTGTAAAAGGGATTAGACCCCCAAAAGTTGAAGTCCCAAAGTGGGACAAAAAATAAAGTAAAAAAAAAGTTGAAAAAATAAAGTTTTCCTCCCCAAAAATTAAAAGTTTTAAGTAAAAATAAACAAAAACGTAATTTTCCCTAAATAAAGTTAAAAAAAATTGGTACAAAATAGGGAAAAAAAAAGTATACATATTAGGTATCGCCGCGTCCGTATCGACCGGCTCTATAAACATATCACATGACCTAACCCCTCAGATGAACACCGTAAAAAAATCTAAAATAAAAAATAAAAACTGTGCTAAATAAACCATTTTTTTTGTCACCTTACATCACAAAAAGTACAACAGCAAGCGATCAAAAAGGCGTTTGCCCACCAAAATAGTACCAATCTAACCGTCACCTCATTCCGCAAAAAATGAGCCCCTACCTGAGACAATCGCCCAAAAAATAATAAAACTATGTCTCAGAATATGGAGACACTAAAACATCATTTTTTTGGTTTCAAAAATGATATTATTGTGTAAAACTTACATAAATAAAAAAAAGTATACATATTAGGTATCGCCGCGTCCGTATTGACCGGCTCTATAAAAATATCACATGACCTAACCCCTCAGATGAACACCGTAAAAAATAAAAAATAAAAACTGTGCTAAATAAACAATTTTTTGTCACCTTACATCACAAAAAGTGTAATAGCAAGCGATCAAAAAGTCACACGCACCCCAAAATAGTGCCAATAAAACCGTCATCTCATCCCGCAAAAATCATACCCTACCCAAGGTAATCGCCCAAAAACTGAAAAAATTATGGCTCTCAGACTATGGAAACACTAAAACATGATTTTTTTTTGTTTCAAAAAAGAAATCATTGTGTAAAACTTACATAAATAAATAAAAAAAGTATACATATTAGGTATCTCCGCATCCGTGACAACCTGGTCTATAAAAATATCACATGATCTAACCTGTCAGATGAATGTTGTAAATAACAAAAGATAAAAACTGTGCCAAAACAGCTATTTCTTGTTACCTTGCCTCACAAAAAGTGTAATATAGAGCAACCAAAAATCATATGTACCCTAAACTAGTACCAACAAAACTGCCACCCTATCCTGTAGTTTCTAAAATGGAGTCACTTTTTTGGAGTTTCTACTCTAGGGGTGCATCAGGGGGGCTTCAAATGGGACATGGTGTCAAAAAAAACAGTCCAGCAAAGTCTGCCTTTCAAAAACCGTATGGCATTCCTTTCCTTCTGCGCCCTGCCGTGTGCCCGTACAGCAGTTTACGACCACATATGGGGTGTTTCTGTAAACTACAGAATCAGGGCAATAAATATTGAGTTTTGTTTGGCTGTTAACCCTTGCTTTGTAACTGGAAAAAAATTATTAAAATGGAAAATCTGCCAAAAAAGTGAAATTTTGAAATTGTATCTCTATTTTCCATAAATTCTTGTGGAACACCTAAAGGGTTAACAACGTTTCTAAAATCAGTTTTAAATACCTTGAGGGGTGTCGTTTCTAGAATGCGGTCATTTTTGGGTGGTTTCTATTATGTAAGCCTCGCAAAGTGACTTCAGACCTGAACTGGTCCCTAAAAATTGGGGTTTTAAAAATTTCAGAAAAATTTCAAGATTTGCTTCTAAACTTCTAAGCCTTGTAACATCCCCAAAAAATAAAATATCATTCCCAAAATGATCCAAACATGAAGTAGACATATGGGGAATGTAAAGTAATAACTATTTTTGGAGGTATTACTATGTATTATAAAAGTAGAGAAATTGAAACTTGGAAATTTGCAATTTGTTTCCAATTTTTGGTAAATTTGGTATTTTTTTATAAATAAAAAAGATTTTTTTTTACTTCATTTTACCAGTGTCATGAAGTACAATATGTGACGAAAAAACTATCTCAGAATGGCCTGGATAAGTCAAAGCGTTTTAAAGTTATCAGCACTGGTCAGATTTGCAAAAAATGGCCAAGTCCTTAAGGTGAAATAGGGCTGAGTCCTTAAGGGGTTAATGAGGACCTGCTTACTCTCCTGACATGACTTGCATTCCTCTCAAAACAACCCTTGAAAACCTTTTCTTAGAACTCCGTTAAGTTGTTTCTCTATAAACTTCCTAATGGAAATGCATAAATTGATAACTAGGTTTTTTTTAAAATATTTTTTCTGATATACAGTTCTGTTGCCTTTAAGATGGCCATCTTTAATAGTGCCCACTGAGTACTCACCCATGCTGTGGTATTCCACCCTTTTAAATAATTTTTAAATACTCAGCCATTTCTTCGAAATTAGTCTTCCTAAAATCTTGTAACCTCAACATTTAGCCAATTTAGTATATTACTTGACATATTAATAGCACTGGCACAGCCTACATCAGCTATTCTCCTTTTGTATATACAGAGCTAAAAGTCTAATTATTGGCTCTGCCTTTCTTGACACCTGGCTGCCTCTTTAAATGGGTCTCTCTGAATCAACATCCTGTTGATGGAGGTTACGTGACTGCTGTGGTCATTGATTGCTTGCTCTAGGCCGCTTGAGGTTGTAGTCGGAACGCTCAGAAGGCTATGTAAAGAGTGACAGTATTTGACTGCTATATTTTCCATCCAATTCCTCAAACCCTGGCATTTTAACAGTACATGTCTGTCTATACATAGCACAGATGTAGCAAGCGCCAATATCAGTGGGTTAACGCGTTATCCCAACAGTGTGTAACTGGATACCAACTGTAAGCTTTAGAAACTTTGCACATTGTTAAAGCCAGTGCAATAAGTGTGTTAATGTGCCAGGAATTACTTTAACACCTTCTAGATCTGCATATCCATTTCTAGACTGGAAATAAAAAGTTGTAAAGAAGCGTATTATAACAGTCATTTCTTCTATTTTGTGCTTCACCCAATAACATAAAATCTATAGCATATTCCCAAAACATATGATTTTTGCATTTTTCCTGATTTGTAGAAGAAGGCAATTCTAATGGGACAATTTGAGAGGGAAATGAAGTTCAGTCTGTGAACTTGATGCATCTTTCCAGAGACAAACAGTTCTGCTTCTGTCATCCAAGTGTACATGCACAGTACCTGTCGTGAATATTTACGGAGGATCATTGCTGTATAGCCCAGAGAAAAGAATTTTGCTATGCTGTTAAATCACAAAATGTTCTCAGAATTTATTGAGATGAAAAAGGTTTGATGGTATCTTCTCACTAAGTAATATCAAAGAATTATCTTTCCACGGAGTCTCTTTGCAATTAACAGCAGATGCAGCTGTGTTTTTGCAGAAAAGCTGTTATCACAGAAGGCGTTTTACTATAAAATTGTACAACGTCAGATTAAACATGAACAGTAGCAGCGTGCCACATCTTTTCCCTGTAAATGTACATTAATGGTTTCTATTAAGACACCAAAACGTGATCAAAGTTAAAATAGTTATTTGGTGATCCTCACGTCCCCTCTCCCACTGCTACCTTCTTCTGTAGCCTCTCAAAACCTATCCTAAGGCTACATGCACACGACATTTTTAATGGACGTTTATTTCACTGATGCCTTTCTGAGAAATGGACGTTAAAAATACACTCATTCAATTGTATGGGGGCAGTATGTCAGTGAAAAACGGACAAGATAGAAAACGTTCTATTTTTTGACGTCCGTTTTTTACTGACAGTCAAAAAAACTGCCTTGTGAATCACCCCATAGACTACCATTGGTCTTTAAACAGACGTGTGATGGCCGTTAAAAGATGTGCATGTAGCCTTAGACCTATTGTCAGTCAGGGGCGGATTGGCCATAGACCCTACAGGGAAATTTCCCGGTGGGCCAATGCCCAGGCAGGCCACCCAAGCCCTCTTTATGGCCACCAGCCAGGTACATAAAGATCTGATTCTCTCTTACGCACCTGGCCAGCAGCTGCAGGTGCCCTCCTGAATCCTCAGGACAGCAATACAGTTGAATACTGTGGAGCAGATGGCAATATTTAGTGCTGCAGGCTGGGGTGGTATTTTGCTCTGCAATTTGGACCTTCCTGCAATATGGGGCCACTTTTACTTTATTTTTTTCCAGGGCCACTTTTAGTTCTCAGTCCGCCCCTGTTGTCAGTTCTATATTTCTCATGTTTCATTGAATATTAGTGTACAAGGACTGTATAAAACCAGCCTCTTCTTTCCTGGATAATCTACTGTGGAGAAACTGTGATTGGAATTGTATTTTAGGACAATGCACTGCATTCTCCTATACAGAGGAATAAGCAGAGGGTGCTGCAGGAAGCCTCCCATGATGAAGTATACAGGGTGTATAGTCAGAGTCATGTTGGTGGGTTAGTTGGTGACAGAGAGCCTGTTGGATGTGTACCCTTTTTAAATGAACCTTCCCCTCAAAAGAGCCTACTCTACCATGACAACCTTTAGCAGCAAGTTCAGAAAATGGAAAGCTTAGGATTTTTTTTTGGCCTCCCTAATACACAGAATAGTTAAAAATAATAATTAATTGATAACCAAAGATAAAACAGAAAGTGATCTCATCACCACTCCTCCGCTTCCAAATATTTAGCAATGTGAGCCAGGTCCCACCGTTTAGGAGTTGATGCAAGTGTAGCTGGCAATATGACTATAGAGATAATATTTAATATATACTCCACCAGATATTCTAATAAATACACAACATATTTTATTCCTCTTATAGTTGTTAAAGGTGAATACATTTAATTAACAGTCTGGGGTCTGGCAATTACCCATATTCGCAACAAATACACATACCATTATGTTATTAAAAGCATATAGATAACAGAAATATATAAAGTGTACCTGATTTTCCACATATTTACAGGTCAAATAACTGATCAAAAAGCTTGGCAACCACAAAAGATCCCAAGTTCAGCTACCTCCAAGAATCCTAACGTGTTTTCCCAATATTATTGGTTCATCAGGGGATCAGTGTTGTCATACAGTACATATATAACATAGAAGGCAGTGGCATACCTCCAATGCAGACACACCACGCAGCTGCTATGGGGCACGTGGGGAAGGGGGACCTGCAGTGGATGAATACAAGCTTCCGTCTGGCTCAAATTCAGAGTCCCTGTCATCAGTGCAGAAAGCTAAAGGACCTGTGATGACTACATCACAGGTCCTGTACCATCTAGTAAAGGAACTGCATAGAGAATTGTCTAGTTCCCAGGTTAGGTAGTTTAGCTGCCAGGACCTGTGATGACATCATCATCACAGCTCCTGCACCATCTAGAAAAGGAACTGCACAGAGAATTGTGTAGTTCCCAGGTTAGGAAGCTGCATCTTCCAGGACCTTCAACCCCCAACAGTATGGAGAAAAACAGCAAGATAAGATCTCCATTCAGGCAAGAATGGAATGGTAAAAGGAAGTCCTCCCTTATCTCTTCATTTGCCTCCCATTCCCTTTTTTTTTTTTTTTTACTCCGAAGTAGTACCTAATGCCTCATTGATTCTCATACTTCAGACAACTACAACCCCCAATACTTCATGTACCTCACACAGTGACCATAGTGTGAGGTACGAGGTATAAAAGATGCAGTGTGTATAGGTATATAGTATATACTGCAGTGTACTGATATTTAAGGTACAAGGTAAAATAGATGTAGTGTGTACAGATATATAGTATATACAGTAGTGTACTGATATGAGTATGAGGTGCAATTTATGCCTCATTCCTCACATATCAGTACACTGCTGTATATACTATACAGGTAAATCAAAAGTCTTAGGACACCCTTTTATTACAGAAACAAAAAGGGAAAATCAAATATCTGAATACTCCTGCAAGTAATGGGTGAGGG
Organism: Bufo bufo; assembly: GCF_905171765.1. Lineage (NCBI taxonomy): Eukaryota > Metazoa > Chordata > Amphibia > Anura > Bufonidae > Bufo > Bufo bufo. Next base: position 702,804,151 of record NC_053389.1, read on the forward strand.
GGCCTCTCTTTTGGTCCAGAACATGTCAGACATCTTGAAAGTCGCTATTTTGGATCAAGGATACATTTTTCTAATGGGAAGTGGTTAATGTAGTATATCAAAGAAGACCAGAAATTTCTCAGAAATTGATTTCCGCAATCAGATTTTCAATCTTTCTTGTGGTTCGAAAGTTATCAACACGGAACTTTGCAACAACAATCGGATCGTTCCTTGTGATGCACAGCTATTTGACGTGTTTAATGTGTTGTTCTTGGTGCTGAAGACAGAACTTTGAAGTTTTTAACTTTTTTTGTTGCTAACTTTTGAACCACAAGAGATATTGCAAATATGAAAAAAATCGCCCTTAATCCAATATGGCATCTTTCAAGATGGCTGCCACGTTCTGGACATAGCCTAAAAGATAGGCTCCCTTACTCATTACTTGCTGCGGTATTCAGATATTTTATTTTCCCTTTTGTTTCTGAAATAAAACAGTGTACTGAGACTTTTGACTCACCAAGTATATATGCACACACTACATCTATCATAACTCTTACTAACGGACTGTCAGCAACATGCAACGTCACAACTCCTTTTATACACTGAATTCTACCTTCTACCAGAAGGCTCTCCAAATCCAGCCTCACTGCTCCTGTCCTGCAAGTCCCAAACATAGGTGAGACATTTAAATGGGGACAATGCTGCTGCCAGTGGGGGAGGGCTTGTCAGGGCACAATAATGTTGAGTATTTTGCACTTCACGGTGGTATTTATTTGGCACTGTTGGGGAGATATTTTGCGCTGCAATGTCGCATTTATACGATGAAGTTGGGTAGGTAATTGGGCAATGCATTCTGCGATGAGACGCTGCTGTGGAGGTATTTTGAGCTTCAACGTGGTATGTGTTGTTTTTGGGGAGGAAAACATATGCCCCTGACCATGTGATTAGGTATTTTTGTGTTCCACTTTTATTTCCTTTCTTCTATTGATGGTTTACATATGGGCATGACCAATTAAAGCAAAATTCACCTCTGCAGTTTGCATTGTGCACCATTATTTTTATGCAATGTCATATGTGGGCTGGTAAGGTTTCTGTGCCAGGGTTGTTTTTTAATCCCAATCCAGCCCTGTTGGCACACTATATAATAAGCAGCAGCAAGCAAAGTTCATGGAGCAAGGGGAGGGGCCAATAATTGGCAGTGGGAGGGGCTATGGATTGGGCATGGAGGTTCAATTTAGATTCTTGCTATGGGGCTAAAAGATTCTATGTACGCCCCTTTCTGAAGGTAACAATCTATGTCCACTGAACATATTGCAGATACTTAGCGTCCCAGTATACATATGAGCCAGCCCTTCTAAATATCCATTAGTCCCCAGCAATGTATATTATATATGTGGATTCCTGAAGAACACACAACCAGTATAAATATCACACAGTATGTAACCATAGCTAGTGTGAAAGGTATAGCTCAACAACTGTATCTAAGTATTGGCTGCAGGGGGTCAATGATCGCTGAGCAGTCATTTCCTGTGTGTTAAAGGGGTTCTCTGGACTTTTTAGTTCTCTTTCACAGGAGTGGGTTTTCTATCCTGATGTGATGTTTGTAGTGAACACATAGCATCTGGATTAGATCCTGACTAGTGTTGATCGCGAATATTCGAATCACGAATTTTAATCGCGAATATCGCTACTTCGAGAATTCGTGAAGATGTAGCATATAGTGCTATATATTCGTATTTGTGAATATTCTAGATTTTTTCAGTAACATCCCTTCTTGCTTGTGGGCCAAAGAGAAGACTGCAATGTCTTTGTCTGAGCTTAGCAACATCCCTAACAACCAATCGGAAAGTTGCCTACCCCTTACTATATAAGAACCTCCCCAGCAGCCATTTTCTACAGTTTTTTGCAGTTCTGAGAGAGACAGCAGTGTTATTGCTGTGCTCTATTCTTTGCTGTGTAATTACATTAGATAGTTAGCTCTTATACAGTCGTGGCCAAAAGTTTTGAGAATGACACAAATATTAGTTTTCACAAAGTTTGCTGCTAAACTGCTTTTAGATCTTTGTTTCAGTTGTTTCTGTGATGTAGTGAAATATAATTACACGCACTTCATACGTTTCAAAGGCTTTTATCGACAATTACATGACATTTAGGCCTCATGCGCACGACCGTTGTTGTGTTCTGTGTCCGTTGTTCCGTTTTCCGTGATTTTATGCGGACCCATTGACTTTCAATGGGTCCGTTGAAAACTCGGCTAATGCACCGTTTGTCATCCGCGTCCGTGATCCGTGGTTCCAGTCCGTCAAAAAAATATAACCTGTCCTATTTTTTTCGCTGATAACGGTTCGCGGACCCATTCAAGTCAATGGATCCGCAAAAAAACGCGGAAGCACATCCGATTGTCGTCCACGTTAGTTTTATTTCTCTTATTTGCCATGGCAAAACTGTCTGCCAGAACTTGTGCCAATAAAATTTAAAAAAATCTGATACAGGAAGTTTAAGCTCACAGGATATGCAAATTGCTAGGCACCTGTGGTGAAATTCCAGTGTGGTGAGGCATTACTATCTGGCTATTTGGTTTTTTGTCTGGCTATATTCTGTTTTGAGCCAAGAAAGATGCCACGCCGGAATGTGGAGAAATTGATTTGTTTGGTGCAGGAGAGGCCTGAACTATGGGACACCCGGCCCAATAATTATCAGGACAGTGTCCGCAAAGATTCAGCTTGGGAGCAAGTGGCCCGAAATCTGAGGCGGCAAGAATGGGCCAAAGCTGATGGACGTGGCCGTAAAGCTTTAGGTAAGTGCCAGCAATGTCGTTGTACTGTCCTTGTTCAGTCTGTCCCTATAAAATGATGTAGCTAGAAATTCCAGAAGAATGTATATTTTAATTATTCTTTCCATAAGTTTAAAGTAATTATCTTGTATCCAGATAGGTGTATTCCTAAGCACATAAAGAAATTGTGGTAATATCACCCCTTTGACCAATGAAACTCGGTCAGCTCTAGACAGGGGAAGTCTCAACCAGATCCCTATTTTAGCTCTAATCTTTGTCACCATGGGGATCAAATTAAGTTGTAGAACATTTTCAACCCTGGGTGATATAATCAAACCCAAATACTGAAAAGAGTCAACGATATCCAACTGCGTCACAAGAACCTCTTTCTGTGGTAGGGGGTCTATTGGCATCAAACTGGTCTTAGACCAGTTTATGAGAAAACCGGACACCTCACCAAATGATTTAACCATTTGAATAATTCTGGGGAGAGTTGTTTCCGTATGGTCTATAAAAAAGAGAACATCATCCGCGTATAGGGAAATACGGTCCTGCACTCCTAGCGTACCAAATCCCTTAACTTGATCATCCTGCCTAATGGCCAACGCAAGAGGTTCAATATAAATATCAAATAACAATGGGGATAGTGGGTAGCCCTGACGCGTGCCTCTATTTAAATCAAAACTAGTAGTCAGGATCCCATTGAGACTCAATTTTGCCTTGGGGAATCTGTACAGTAACTTGAGAATGCCTATGAATCTTTCCCCAAAGCCCATCCTTACCAGAACCTTCCAGAGGAATCGCCACTCCACCCTGTCAAAGGCCTTAGAGGCATCCAGTGACAGGATGGAGCGAGCGGTCCCCCCAGGGGCCTGAATATTAGCAAAGAGCCGATTAAGATTATGGTGCGTGCCCTTGTTTTCAATAAAGCCATTCTGATCCGGATGGACAATGGAGGAAACAACCCTAGAAAGCCTTGTGGCAAAAATCCTCGCAAGGAGCTTTACATCTGCATTAAGCAGTGAGATTGGTCTATATGATTCTAGATCTACGGCTTCCAACATTGAATCTGGTAACTTCCCATCCTCCACTGAATCAGAAAAGACCTCCAGCAATCTGGGGAAAATAAAGTCCCCATATTTACTGTAGAATTCGTATGGTAGTCCATCTGAGCCAGGGGTGGAATTGGCCGAACATAATTTAATAGCTCCGTCAAGTTCCTGGATTGAAACATCCAATTCAAGTGCTTTCTTTTGCGCCTCAGTAATAGTTGAAAAAGCAATGCCATCAAGATAGGAATCCATCTTATCATCTGTGATCTTCGAATCAGCTTTATACAAATCCAAGAAATAGTCCACGAAGGCCTTCTCTACAGGACCCTGTCCACTAACCATCCTACCATTAACCAGTCTAACATTATCTATATATTTTTTGGATTGTTGACTTGAGATCACTCTGGCCAAAAGTTTACCAGGTCGCCCTGACTCCGTAAAATATTTTTGCCCTTTAAAGAAAAGGCCCTGTTGGGCCTTATCCAGTAAAAAGTTAGAGTATACTTGTGTGGCCATTTGCATACTTTCTCTATTCTCCTCCGTCTTATTCGTATAAAAGGATTGTATCACCAGTGATGCAAGTTCTTCTAGATTTTTCTGTTTTTTCCCATACTCCTTTCTAAGGTTCGCAATATTACTGACCATCATTCCCCTCATATACGCCTTAAAGGTATTCCATACCACTTGGATTTTTGCTGAGCCATAGTTGTTGTCCCAAAATCGGCCAATTTCATTCTGGATTATTTCATGTGTCTTTATTACTTTTAACCAGTAAGGGTTTAATCTAAAAGGGGGCTTTTGTATGTGTCTTTCCTGGGTTAAACAGAGTTCGAGGAGTAACGGTGAGTGGTCCGAAATTGACCTTGTTTCATATTTCATTCGTTTTACGAATTTCACGTATTTACTACTTATCAATGCAAGATCTATTCTAGACATAGATTTACCTGCTTTACTAAAGCATGAAAAGGCCCTTTTCCCCTGTCCTAGGTGTCCCCACACATCTTCAAAACCCGCCTCAGAGCAAAACCGTGCCAGGGGAGACCCCTGAACCGGGCTATCTCCCTGGGCACTCGTAGAGACCCTATCACGCAGAGGATCAATGACACAGTTGAAATCACCAATAATCATTGTTGGGCACTCTGGCCATTTATCCATAAATAATAACAAAGAATTAAGAACCAAAAAGGAAAATGGCGGTGGAATATAGACAAAAGCCAAAATACATGTCTTCCCCCTTAATCTACAATATAGGAAGATAAATCTCCCCTGATGGTCAACAGAGGATGCCTCACAGACGAAATCAATCTGTCTATGTATCAAGACAGTAACACCTCTAGAGTGGCTGGAAAAAGTAGAATGATACGTATGCGCGGCCCATCCCCTGCCGACCACCCTAGAGGTCTCTTCAGTAAGATGGGTTTCTAACAAACATACTATTGCTGGTAGGTGGACCTGTGTCAAATCAAAAACCGCTTGTCTTTTTCCTCTATCCCCCAATCCGCGTATATTCCAGGCAAGGATTTTATTCATCATTATCAAAAGCGGTTAGGTGGGACAAAAACAACAAACAAAACAAAAGACAAAAAAAAAAAAAAAAAAGTTGGACGCACCACAGCCCATCTCCCACCCCCCGTACAGGTAATCCACCACGTATTGTAGTAGATTTCTCTCCTATGACCATCCCTCCCACACTCCCCACACTCGGCCCTCCCTATTAAGAAACGGAGAAAAGGACAATTGGGGATATAAACCCCCCATAGCAGTTATTGTTCCCACCAAATCCTGAAACAATTAAGTCACAGATCATTTCGTTCGAGCCAGTCCGCGGCTTTATCTGGAGTATCAAAAAATAGGATTTTATCATTAAAAATAATCCGCAATTTTGCTGGGAACATGAGAGAGTATTTGATATCCCTTTCTCTTAGCTTCTTTTTTAGCGTCATAAATGTGCGTCTCTTTTCTTGTATGTCTTTTGAAAAATCCGGAAAAAAAGCCAATCTATTACCATTATATACAACCGGTGAGCATTCCCTCGCCCTTCTCAATAACATATCTTTATCCCCTGTGGCTAATAACTTAACAAGAAATGTCCAAGGTTGTCTCCCTGGGATTGGTTTACCCCCTGGGACCCGATGGGCTCTTTCTATCATAAACAGTGGGGAGAATGAGTCCTTCCCGAAATTCTCAAAGATTAACTTCTGTATAAATTGAGTGGGATTCTTCTCTTCAGCACCCTCTGGGATCCCTATTATTCTCACGTTGTATCTTCACGATCTATCCTCAAGGTCCGCCACCTATTTCTTCAGAAGGTTACACTCTAATTTCAGTGTGGAGACTTCAGAGTTTGTTTTTTGGGATTCGTTCTGTATCAAGGCCGTAGAGCTCTCAAGATTATTAACTCTGTCTCGGATTTTCGACAAATCGTCTCTTATCAGACCCACATCAACCTGGATAAATCCAAGTTGGGTTGTAACAGCCTGTATTAAATCCCCATTTTGTTTAACTGCTAGCAGTATTTCTTCTAGCGGAGAGGAATTGTCATTGGGCATAACTTCTCCCATTATACCCTCTTCTTCTTAAGGTTGTCTAGAGGCTTTTTGTGGTTCTATCTCGGTCACCTCAGGGTCACCATTTTTTCTAGAGGCAAAGTCCTTTTGTCCGCCCCTCGTGTTAACCCTTGGAGACCTCAGGAACTGATCTATTTTTGTTGTTTCAAAAGTTTTTGTGCCCGGTTTCTGACTAGAGAGGTCAGCCGAGCGCCCACTGGCTTTTGGAGCCATGCCTTGATCCTGTTTTTTTTTTTTTTTTTTTCCTTTCTCTTTTCCCCCTTTTTTTTTTCTTTTCTTTCTTCCTTTCCTTCTTTCTTCTTCTTCTCTCGTCTCTTTCCCTTCTCTCCCCTCTTTTTTTTTTTTTTTCTTCCATTTTTTCCTTTTTTCTCTCTCCCCCTTCTTTTCTTTTATTCCTTTGCCCCTTCTTTTTCTTAAAAAAAAAAAAATTATATTCTTTTTCCTTCCCCTTACTTTATATTCCTCTCCCCCTTCTCCTCCTCTTTTTTTTTCCTTTTCCTTCTTTTTCCTCTTCCTTCTTTTCTTTCACCTTGTGCTTTTATAGCTTGTTCCTTTTATATTTGTATTTATAATTTACTTTTTATTTTGCTTTTAGACCACCTCACTTTTCTCTTTCAACAGTGAGGGTACTAGCAGTAAGCTTTAGAGCATATAGATTGAAAATGTTCTAAAATGCTGAAGCAGTTTTAGTTAGTGGTTAGTATTGAAGGTAGAGAACATATGGAAACACAATAAGCCCAAAAAAAAGGGAGAAAAAAGGAACAGTCTCACCAGCTTTAATATACCCCGTCAGTCCACATGAAGAGCAGTATCGCCGACCAGGACGACAGCGGAGCCGCCTATCCACAAAGCAGAAGCCAAGCAGAGTTCCCAGGTGGAATCCAACAGCCCATCCAGAAGCCGTCAGTCGAGGCGGTCACAGCATAGTTGGCCACCGCGGCACAGGGGAGGAGAGGAGGAGGATCGGAAAGGCTGGAAACACGAGGAGAAGGTCGAATATGGGGAGGGGGATCAGTCAGCGCTCACAGTCACGGCAAGGTTAATCACTTCGGCACAAGGAAAGAGGGGAGAAGGATCAACAAAAACTAGAGACATGAGGAGGAGGTCAGGTATGCGGAGGAGGTAAGACAGGGCTCCCAGGTGAGCCGAGAATCAAGCGTTCGCTACCCACGCAGCAGACGAGAGCGGCGATCAGGCAGATCAGGCAGAGCTCACAAGTATAATCCAACAGCCCGTCCAGCCGCCCATCAGAAAAAGCGATCACAGGAGAATTAGTCCCAGCGATACAGGGGAGAAGAGCAGGAGGATCGGGAGAAGGTAGGAGAGCACTCAGCAGTCAGAGGCAGTAGAGTCTAGATCAGGAGCACATACCCCGCGACCATAAGGAGCATAGGGGCAGGAACCACCACAGAGACGCCAGGAGGATCAGGATAGCGAGGTAGCCGAGCCCTGGGGAGGGTGGTGAGCGCGACGTACCGTGTCTACGTCATCACGTCACGACACCCCTGCCCAGAAGAATGTATATTTAGTAGTCCAGCTTCATCTGGCATAAAACCTGCACATGGTTTTGGGAACAGTCTTGCACTAAATACTGTACCCCATTTTTTTTCTGAACAATGGCTGAGCCTCCCTTTGCTCCAGCAAACAGTACTCATGTCTCAAACCTGTATGTGCACTTATTTCCTCACACGTGTCCCTTTTTGTAATTGAGCATCCTATATAGTTGTCTCCATGTCATATTCTAAAATCATTTAGTCCAAATGGCTTGCACGACTAATCTACTCCTTCCTGAACTTATTGTACATTAGTATCCCTACACCACTGTACCATGTGCTGTATAATCCGGCCTATTCATACATTTTTCTGAGTTGTCAACTTGATTTTGAATAAATTTTGCCCTTTACTATTTTTATTGATATATTTCTATTGTTTTGACTGACATTTCTTTACAATAAATGAAAAAATATTTTTTTTTTCAGTCAAACAGACCAAAACGCGATGGAACAGCTGCCGGGACCTATTTCGCAGGGAGCTGAATGCTCAAGGCCGGAGTGGTGAAGGCAGCTCCAAAAAGAGGCCGTACATCTACACTGCTCAATTGCAGTTTCTGCGTCCGGTGATGGATTTGAGGCCGTAAGTTATTTTGTTGTGATACAATCCGTTTTTCCTGTTAATTATTATCTCCAAATTTTGGATTATGCCATAGTGGTCTACAATGAAACGAGTTGTGTGCCGTTGATCAGGGGCGTAGGTAACGGCTCATGGGCCCTGGTGCAAGAGTTCAGCTTGGGCCCCCCTTCCCTCAGTGCATTGTGTGTCTTCTTATGTGGCACAAGGTTCTTTGGGCCCCCTCTGGCTCCTGGGCCCGGTAGCGACTGCTACCTCTGCACCCCCTATAGCTACGCCCATGGGCGTTGTACAATTGTTGACCTATCCTTTGTGTCGGTGAACCAAATCATTTTTGTGGGTTAGTAACACCGGCCACCACCGATGATGAGCAGTATGATGACACGACACGTGCAGAGCGCACATGCCGCCTCCTGTATCTTTTTAATCTCTGACTGGCACTATTTTCATGAACAAGTCACATAGATCTCAGCAATTAGAGCATGAATCGAGAAGGGAGATGGCCCGTGCGCACTGCACGCATTGTCTCCTCATACAGTTGATCGTCATGGTGGTTGGATGTTGTTTCCCGGCCAATATGATCTTGTGTACTTATCCTGTGGATAGGTAGTAAATGTTAAAATTTGTAGAAAAGCCTGTTTCCTTTTTGTGGCCCTGAATAGCGTACCCATTTTTGTTGGGTTATGTTCTTAATTGCTGGAACATACACGCTAATTTTATTATGTTGTTTTTAGGTTTTGGTACCTCTTCTGTACTGTAATTGACATTTACATAGTTTTATTGATTTTTAAAAAACCTCAACATAGAGTCCTCAAAAATCAACTATTTTAAAAAAAATGACACATACATAATCCACTTTATTAAATAGAGTATAATGATGCTCCAACAGTGTCCATACAGCTGAATAGTAACTACTACTACCAACATGGCCTTGTGATGCGTGATCCATGATATTTTTTAGGAAATGATGTTATTTTTGGATTACATTACATATGGATGTTACGAAGTTCAAAGCAGTCCAGATATAGAAGAGACGGACTGAATTTCAGCACTGCTTTTGGTCCTTGAATGTGTATGCCTCGTTTTGTGCTTCACTGATTCAAAAGCCAATCATATTTTTCAAAGTAGTTTTATATTTGTCGTTCTGAGCTAATTGACCAGAAAAAGTTATTTTATTCATATTTTTAAATTTCACATTAATTAATAGAAAATATTCTCAATTTTGAAAAAATCTGTGATGTATGCATGCTCAACGTATATGTAGTTCACACACAGTTGTGTTTATTTAAAAAACATTAACTACTTTTGAAATGTTGTAGACAAATGATGTAATATATGTTTTCATGTCATTTTCCTATACAGTACTGTGGACAGTCTTGATGAGCCAGAAGACTCAGAGGGCGGATTAAGCGACACGTCAGCAGTTTTCTCGCCTGCAACTAGTCCTGCCCCAACGCCCGCTGAGGAGCCGGACCAGCCATCCCAGGCTGAGGCCTCCAGATCTCCACGGAGCCCTTCACCTGTCCAGCAGCCGCAGCCCAGGCGTCACCGCAATGTCCCTCAATCTTCCTCTGGGCAACCGACTCGGGAGGCTATAGATGCCCGAGTGATTGAATTCCTTGCCCAGAGGAGGAGTGACAGCATTGAGGAGTCGATGCTGAGGGGGCTTGCCAGTTTGTTAAAACAAGTGCCTATTGCAAAACATGCCGAATGTGTGGCTTTCATAGCCCTTGTCATTCAAATGTATGCCTCCCCTTACCAGGGAGACATACACTCCCAAATAAATGAGCTGCGAAAGCAGATATTGAATATACCCCCACACCAACATGTCCCCGGCTATTACCAGCCTCAAGCCCCACCTCAAGGGCCAATTTCCCCCCCCATCCAACTTGCCAAAGGTCCCAAGACCCCATACCAGCAACTTACCCCCAAAGGATGTCAACTCGGGCCACAGATTCTGGCCAGGTACGGCCACAAACATAATTTGAGCCTGGCTCGTTTACACAAGACCTTTTTGATATTTAATGATATATGTTGTGTACAGTTTTATTTATTGTCTTTATTGTTTTTTGTATATTATTTAATTTATGATCTTTTAAAAAAATGATTTTTTTGAACAGAAAATTTTAATTGCCTTGTGTGTTTTTTATATAAAAAAAAATATTTACAGTTCTTAAAGAGGACCTTTCACTAGATGAAAAAAATCTAAACTAAGTATACAGACATGTAGAGCCGCGCCCAGGGATCTCCCTGCACTTACTATTATACCTGGGCACCGCTCCGTTCGCCCGGTATAGCCTCCGGTATCTTCACATGTTAGGCTCTACCCAGGGGAACCTGCCAGCGTCTCTTTCTCCCATGCTGTAGCGCTGGCCAATCGCAGCGCTCAACTCATAGCCTGAGAGAGAAAAAAAACATCTCAGGCTATGAGCTGAGTGCTGCGATTGGCCAGCGCTACAGCATGGGAGAAGGAGACCCCGGCAGGTTCCCCTGGGTGGAGCCTAACATGTGAAGATATCGGAGGCTATACCGGGCGAACGGAGCGGCGCCCAGGTATAATAGTAAGTGCACGGAGATCCCTGGGCGCCGCTCTACATGTCTGTATACTTAGTTTAGATTTTTTAATCTAGTGAAAGGTCCCCTTTAAACACATTTTATAAACACATATAGACGCACACCAGCTCACAATGTACATAATTTTTAATTGGGAGGGACATAATCTGTTTTTTGCTATAATGTGAACATGAGGTATTAGAAGATTTTTTGGCCCATTACATGAAATACTAATGATGTTAATGTTGGTGACATTTTATGGAAAACATCATTAGTATTGATATTTATTTTTAAAAATGTGCTGGCCAAAAAACCTCAGCCCGCAAGCCCACGTCAAGGGTCCTCAGTCTCTTGCGAGTCCCTACACTCAACTACCACAATAAATTTTAATAATCTATCTACAAAATAATAAACAACTAAAGAGCCCAGAAGATTTCAAAAACTGCCACGAATAGCATCCCTCTGCCATGGCAAGGACCCCTCTGGGCTGTAAAAGTAGTCTGCATAGAGTTACCGAACTGCAATGCCTGCAGTCCTAGATCGTCTATGCAGGGTCCTTTCCAAACCCAAATCTGATGACGTAGGAAGATCTTCCATGTCAACAGAAGAGGAAGCCTTGTGAATCCTGGTGAAGTTGTGTAGAACAACACAAGCTTGAATCACCAGGGTAGCATTCTCCGGATCCATTTGTATGGATGACAAAAACACCCTCCACTTGCTAGAGAGTATCCCGAAAGCGCACTCAACATACCGACGGGCACGAGTCAACCGGTAGTTGAAAATACGCCTCCTGACATCCAAACCACGCTTTGGGAAGGGCCGCATAACATGGGGAGTCAATGCAAACCCTGCATCCGCCACGATGACAAATGGAGCCGGCGGACCTGCATATCCGGGCAGTCTTCCGGACTCGGGCAGGGCAAGCTGGTTGGCAAGAAGCCGCTCACCCATTCTAGAAGCACTAAAGATGCGTGCATCCGCAGTGCTTCCATAGGCCCCGATATCAACCATTATAAATCGGTAGTTACTGTCAGCAACAGCCATCAGCACTACCGAAAAATAATGTTTATAATTGAAGAATCGGGACCCTGAGTAAGGAGGCTTCTTCACACGGATGTGCTTGCCATCCATTGCCCCGATGCAGTTTGGAAACTGCGCAGAAATATTGAAGCCCTCAGCGATGCGAATCCAATCGTCCGTCTTGGGCTGCGGCATCACCGTCTCTCGGAGTTGCTGCCAGATGACATGGCAAAATGCAGGGATGCAAAAGAGTTCCCAGTTGCCAGGAATCTGGAGGAAAAAGAAAAAAAAAACCCAGTAAGCATCAAATCAAAGGGAACATCAGATACTTTATTTGTCTATAATCTATTTATCCCCAGAACTGTGACTGTGACGAGGGGACATCCTCTGCGTCTGGAGGAAAGAAGGTTTGTACACAAACATAGAAAAGGGTTCTTTACGGTAAGAGCAGTGAGACTATGGAACTCTCTGCCTGAGGAGGTGGTGATGGTGAGTACAATAAAGGAATTCAAGAGGGGCCTGGATGTATTTCTGGAGCGTAATAATATTACAGGCTATGGCTACTAGAGAGGGGTCGTTGATCCAGGGAGTTATTCTGATTGCCTGATTGGAGTCGGGAAGGAATTTTTTATTCCCCTAAAGTGGGGAAAATTGGCTTCTACCTCACAGTTTTTTTTTTTGCCTTCCTCTGGATCAACTTGCAGGATAACAGGCCGAACTGGATGGAAAAATGTCTTTTTTCGGCCTTATGTACTATGTTACTATGTTACTATGTTATAATGTTGTATACAAGACATGATTTACAACTATCTATGTCCATTGTCGACTAAACATAATTTTAAAAAGTGATTTTGTGTGTATGAACCAAACACTACAAGTTATTGGGGTGTGGGCAGTACTACCACAACTAAGTTACAACAACTGTGTTTAGACCCTTGACATGCTGAAGTTTATGGGCGCCTTAAGAATGATGTGAACATTATGCATGATTATGACGTTAGCTGAACACAAATTGCAAACCTGCTTAAAAGAAACTACGAGCTTTAAAATTGCAATGTTATGTGTCAGGGATTCTAGTTAAAAGAAAAAAGACGTAACAATGTTCGCTAAAACATTATGGGCAAAGAAAGGTTACTTCAGCAAACAGTAGCACATGTCTAACAGCAGCCATTTTCTAACACATGTTCCTCCTGACGGAAGCACTGCACATTACTGTTGAAACTACAAACGTAAAATATTGCTTACCTCAACGTGACGATGAGCCTTTCCTCTGGAGAAATGCTGCGCCTCATATTGGTGTCTATGAAGGTAAGGACAGTACGTAGAGACGACAGCAAGCAATCAAATGTAGTCACTGACATACTACAGAAGGAAAAAAACTTCTCAGGATGCAGGCGCAGATCTTTGTAGAGGGTATGAAAGTGTCCTTTCAGGTAGCGTTGAGAAACAATCGGATGGACCCAAAATCGCCGCCTTCTACTAGGTTCCTCATCCAACAAAGGAGTGCGCTGTCCCCATCGCCCAGAAACAAGCAAATGCAGTGAGACCTCTTCCTCAGAGTCATCTGCCATGGTGAAACAGCAAAGACAAGCAACCAAAAGAACCTCTGTACCCTGTGAAGACTACAGAAAATGGCCACAAAACCAAACTCAGGTGACCAGCATATATACCAGTATCCTGGGTGGCATTATTAAAAATAATTTTTTTCACCATTCCTTGTTTTCTGACGGTCCGCAAAAAAAAACGGACACACGGAAACACAACGGAAGAAAAAACGGATCACGGAACAACGGAACCCCATTTTGTGGACCGTGAAAAAATACTGTCGTGTGCATGAGTCCTTATGCAAAGAGTCAGTATTTGCAGTGTTGGCCCTTCTTTTTCAGGACCTCTGCAATTCGACTGGGCATGCTCTCAATCAACTTCTGGGCCAATTCCTAAATGATAGCAACCCATTCTTTCATAATCACTTCTTGGAGTTTGTCAGAATTAGTGGGTTTTTGTTTGTCCACCCGCCTTTTGAGGATTGACCACAAGTTCTCAATGGGATTAAAATCTGGGGAGTTTCCAGGCCATGGACCCAAAATGTCAACGTTTTGGTCCCCGAGCCACTTAGTTATCACTTTTGCCTTATGGCACGGTGCTCCATCGTGCTGGAAAATGCATTGTTCTTCACCAAACTGTTGTTGAATTGTTGGAAGAAGTTGCTGTTGGAGGGTGTTTTGGTACCATTCTTTATTTATGGCTGTGTTTTTGGGCAAAATTGTGAGTGAGACCACTCCCTTGGATGAGAAGCAACCCCACACATGAATGGTCTCAGGATGCTTTACTGTTGGCATGACACAGGACTGATGGTAGCGCTCACCTTTTCTTCTCCGGACAAGCCTTTTTCCAGATGCCCCAAACAATCGGAAGGCTTCATCGGAGAATATGACTTTGCCCCAGTCCTCAGCAGTCCATTCACCATACTTTCTGCAGAAGATCAATCTGTCCCTGATTTTTTTTTGGAGAGAAGTGGCTTCTTTGCTGCCTTTCTTGACACCAGGCCATCTTCCAAAAGTCTTCGCCTCACTGTGCGTGCAGATGCGCTCACACCTGCCTGCTGCCATTCCTGAGCAAGCTCTGCACTGGTGGCACTCCGATCCCGCAGCTGAATCCTCTTTAGGAGACGATCCTGGCGCTTGCTGGACTTTCTTGGACGCCCTGAAGCCTTCTTAACAAGAATTGAACCTCTTTCCTTGAAGTTCTTGATGATCCTATAAATTGTTGATTGAGGTGCAATCTTAGTAGCCACAATATCCTTGCCTGTGAAGCTATTTTTATGCAAAGCAATGATGGCTGCATGCGTTTCTTTGCAGGTCACCGTGATTAACAATGGAAGAATGATGAATGATTTCAAGCATCACTCTCCTTTTAACATGTCAAGTCTGCCATTTTAACCCAATCAGCCTGACATAATGATCTCCAGCCTTGTGCTCGTCAACATTCTCACCTGAGTTAGCAAGACGATTACTGAAATGATCTCAGCAGGTTCTTTAATGACAGCAATGAAATGCAGTGGAAAGGTTTTTTTGGGATTAAGTTAATTTTCATGGCAAAGAAGGACTATGCAATTCATCTGATCACTCTTCATAACATTCTGGAGTATATGCAAATTGCTATTATAAAAACTTAAGCAGCAACTTTTCCAATTTCCAATATTTATGTAATTCTCAAAACTTTTGGCCACGACTGTATATAATACAGCCAGTTAGTGAGAGATAGTGTAGGTTAGATAGTGATATAGTGTAGCTGATAGGTTCCAGTGCAGGGTGTTAGGTAGTGTGATAGGAATTACTGTTTCTCTGCTGTCCATACATACATGCTACAGACATAGTGCTGTGATGTCACAACAATACTTAGTGCACCAATCAGTAATATCTACTCAGACCTGATAAAATGTGAAGTTGCATGTATTGCGCACAAAAGTTGCACATCATTAGTCCCGCTTTGCGCAATCGCGAATATATTGGAGCACTCTATTTGCATATAAAGCTATTGTGATGTTCTGCCATGTCAACCTTTTTCTCCAGTCTCAGGAAACTTCTAGCAGCTTGAAAAATGTAGCAAAAGGGACACATGCCTGTATTGTGCGCACATTACGCGAATATTACATTGCCGATTTTTACAATCAAGAAAATAATGGCGAATTTTCGAATTTGTGAATTTATGACGAATATTCGCCCAAATATTTGCAAAATATCACAAATTAGAATATTGCCCCTGCCGCTCATCACTAATCCTGACCCCGTTTGTTTCAAAGGGTCTGTGTACATGTACGTCATTTTTCACACACCTTTGCGTTCAGTAAAAATTGCAGCATTTTCTATATTGTGCATTTCTCACGCAGCTGTGGCTCCGTAGAAGTGAATGTGGATTCCGTAAAAACCAGAAGGCATCCGGATGCCATGCATTTTTCACTGATTGGGTTGTTGTCGATGTTGATTGTTCAGTTTTTCTTCACGCACGTGAAAAACACATGTAAGGCTGAGTTCACACGGGCGATATTTCCGCGCGGGTGCAATGCGGGAGGTGAACGCATTGCACCTGCACTGAATCTGGACCCATTCATTTCTATGGGGCTGTGCACATGAGCTGTGATTTTCACGCATCACTTATGCGTTGCGTGAAAATCGCAGCATGCTCTATATTGTGCGTTTATCACACAACGCAGGCCCCATAGAAGTAAATGGGGCTGAGTGAAAATCGCAAGCATCCGCAATCAAGTGCGGATGCGGTGCGATTTTCACACATGGTTGCTAAGATGACAGTCTATTCACTGTATTATTTTCCCTTATAACATGGTTATAAGGGAAAATAATAGCATTCTTTAATACAGAATGCTTAGTAGGTGGTCAATTGAGGGTTAAAAAATAAAAAATAATTAACTCACCTTCTCCTCTTGATCGCGTAGCTGCCGGTCTCTTCTTACTTCTTTAATCATGAGCTGCCGGCTAAAGGACCTGTGGTGACGTCATATCACATCGTCCAATCACATGATTCATCACCGTGATCCATGATCGCCCAAATATTCATAAAATATCGTGAATTCGAATATTGCCCCTGCCGCTGTCCAGTGGAAATTTTGGGGATGTATTTTATGCTGAATGGGGTAGTATTTTGTGATGGACTGTGGTATCTGGCTCTGTTGGGGTGGTATGATGTGCCACAATATGGCCCTATCAATTTGGACCTGACTACAAAATGGAACCGAGTTTTGTATTTTTTTCAGGCACACTTTAAGTTCCCAGTCCACCCCTGGTAAGTACTGAGAAAACTATTTTTCTTTCACTGGACAGAAGAAAGCTCGGATTTTCTAAAATGCCTGAAGAATCCCTTTAAGATGGATTATGAAGCAGAGACCAGCGTGAACCCAAGTTTTTTTATATAATTTAAAAAATACCAGCCATGCAACCCTTTTAACCTAAGCTACCCTTTAGTAGTGTGCATGGCACCTTTCACTCTGAAGACTGGCGGCTTATCCTTTCACACCCGACAGACTGCAGAGCCTGAGTCTTTCTGTGCTAACAATACTGCTAATATGATATATTAAATGTCATTCCAGCAAAGCTAGGTTTGCATATATCTCCTATCGCACTGCTTGTTTATGCTTATTCAGCCCTTTGAATAATTTAATACATTTCATACTCCAAATTACCCGCAACAATTTGACATGGGCTGCTGGCAGTTTACTTGAAATGTTCGGTGTTAGGTCAGAGGAGAGACCCTGCATCTGCTAAACAGGGGGCTCTACCGACACAGCCATGGATAATTAGATTGATGTGATATATATTAATAATATGCTCTCTATACGAGCAGCACTATCTACCAGCCATCCATTATGTCAATATGATAGGACGGAACTGTGATGTTTCTCGCCTTTTAACTACCTATCTAGAGACATATGTAAATTATAATATTACATACACATCTGTGGCTGGATACAACACTCCCAGTTCTCCCAGTGGAGAGGCCAGATTGACAGTTCTGAGCTCTGTAGTGAGGCCCTCCATTGGAACTCCTTTCTCCCCCCCCCCCCCCCCCCCCTAAAACCCCAGAACACCTTCCACATGACTTTTAAGAGAAAGATGGAAGTATTCAAGAAAGGAGATTTTCTAAAAAGACAAATGCTTTAATTAAGCTATCAATACAATGCAATGGGTGCAGGCGGTGATGAAACAGTATGCAGATAATAAACACAGTAAAGTCATAGGATAGGGTTATTGTACACAAGGGGATCACAGTAGGGGAATAATGCGCAGAAAGCAGGGATAATAAACATAGTAAATGCTAAAGCCCAGTGATGTCACAGCATAGATGTAATATACCTCACCATAATATATGGATTATGAACATAGTGAAGTCACACGGAACAGGGATTATTCATGCAGTGATGTCACAGCAATGTTAAAACTAAAGATAATATAACAATGATGTCACAGTTCAGGGGTCATAAACCATCACTGTACAGAGAGTTGACTCCCCCTTCTCATTGAGAAGGTGTTAACCTGATCATTTTGGTTATACTGTAGGATTAGTAGTAGTACTTAGGCCATTTAATGGGTGAAAGCATTGGCCCTGTATGCTGGCTTTTGTCCCAATGTTTGGGACCTACTTCCCACAAAAACATTCAACATTTTTAAACCATTACCTGGATCTGCATACTTTTGTAAAATTTAGTATAGTCACTACTCAATAAAATGTACCTGTATAGCGCCACTTGCTGTTTTTTATTCTCCTTATTTCCCTGTCCACCTCAGTAACATTGGTAAGGTGGACGTACATGCTCAGTTACATCTTTTAATTGCCAACAACTATATCTACTGTTAGAAGCTGTGACAATTACAGGGAGAGATCTGCAGCAAAAAGGACACCCAGCCCTGAGCTTTAATAGGAAGAGAGCTGCAGCAGAAAGGATATGCCCCTAACAAAAGACATGTACCCTGCGCAGCCAGGCTGGAGAGAATCTAGCAGAGCAATTACAGCAATACTGCAAATGGGGAGATCTCTGGATCCATGTGAGGTACAAGGTTGGTTCTAGCTTTGTTAGCAAGAGATCATCATGTACTATATGATGTGTTATTTTCATTTTTTAAATTAATTAGACAACCCTTTTAATAGTACATGTAACTGGGATATGTAAACTCACTGGTGGCAGCAAAGCTTGTCTGTGGTGTATCTGTTTATAGACCGGAAAGAGTTAACCCCCTCTTGAACCTTGCTGTACAGTGGCAGGAGGCTTGCTGTTACTAACAGCCAAGCCCCTGCTGTATCTTCCGGCATTGCTGACAACGTTGATGCTGACAGATTAACCCTTTAGATGCCACATCTATGGGTTTTACTGAGTGAAGTGGCTCCCTCTTTCACCCCATCAGTTTCCCGCAATGTGATTGTGGGGTGACGATGGTGTCTATAAGAGTCTGATGCCTTAAAGGGGTTCTGCAGTTTGTTTAAACTGATGATCTATTCTCTGGATAGATCATCAGCATCTGATTGGCGGGGGTCCGATCAGCTGATTGAGAAGGCAGCGACGATCCAGGAGCGCTGCGGCCTTCTCACTGTTTACCGCAGGCCAAGTGACGTCACGACTAATATCAACTGGCCTGGGTGGGGCTAAGCTCCATTCAAGTGAACAGAGCCTAGCCACGCCCAGGCCAGTTGATACTAGTCTTGACGTCACTTGGCCTGCGGTTAACAGTGAGAAGGCCGCGGCGCTCCTGGAGAGCCGTGTCTTCTCAAATAGCTGATTGGCGGGGGTCGGATTGGTTGCTATGACGTCGTGCGCTCCTGCAATGCCAGTCCGGTATCTTACGGGCCGTGTTCCACGGACGTCTGCATGATGCTTTACAAAGGCCTTGGGGCCTCCAGCTACAGAGGCCTAACTGACAGTTATAATGCAGTACAGTACAGCATGTATTGTACTACATTGTCAAAGGGTTCAAACCATCCAAAACTGAAGTCCCCTAGTGGGACAAAAATAAATAATAAAGAAAAAAGTAATAAAAATTGTTTCATAAAAATAAAAAATAAAAGTTTCAAGGAAAAAAAAATCCTTTTCCTCTCATCAACCCATTTACTATTGAAATAAAAAAAAGAAAAGAAATACAGACGTGTTAGGTGTGTTTGCCATGTCCATAGCGACCGTCTCTCTAAAAATATAACATGATCTACCCTGTCAGACAAAAAGCTTAAAAAAAATATGTGACCAGCCATAACCCCTCAGGTGATGTGGCCAAATGTGACCATGGCATCTGAGCGGTGCAGATGCGGAAGCTGATAATTTTTAAAAGTATAAAAAAAATATATAAGTTCAAATCACCCCCTTTCCCCTAAAACCAGAACAAATGTCAGGAAATATTACACTGAAAGAGTAGTTGAGACTTGGAACAAACTACCATCAGAGGTGGTTGGGAAACCTACATTAAAGTGGTTCTCTGCTTTTTCTATATTTATTAACTACACTCAGGATAGGTCATAAATATCCGATCGGCTGTATGAATAGAATGCATCACTTGTATGGGCGCTGTGTTCTCTACACTGTTTACCATGCTCGCCGTCTACATTGCAGCAGCGAGCAGTGTAGTTACAGCTCTTTTCATTTTACTTTACACCTACTTGCTACTTTGTTTTGGTCTATCTCATAAAATCCCAATAAAATACATTTAAGTTTGTGGGTGTAAGGTGAAAAAAATATGTAAAAGTTCAAGGGGTAGGAATACTTTTTCCAAGGCACTTTACATGGAATTGTTTTGCTTATTTTATTTATGCACTTGTGTTGTAATTGTACAATAGTTTGGTAGAATGTCATTGGAAGATGGAAAACTTATGGGTATTATCTGCTTCTGTAAGTGCTTTAGTAAGTAATAAAGTAAGCTAGCACTCCATAGGATACAATCAGTGAGGTTCTTGGAGCTGAAGGTCAACGCATTTAGTTCATTTCCATAAGAAAAGAAATGTATATCAGAGATTATTAATATGTTATGTCAGTGTTTCAAGAAGCACTCCACACTCATTCATCTCTGTCATTGTGTAGAAGGTTGACACTCCTTTACTGTTCCTAAAGAAGGCTTACTGTGTTCATTGTCAGGCTACATTAAATATATATATTAGAACAATTTCCAAATACCACTTATTAATCATAGACTTCATATTTTTCTTTCTAACAAGGGAAAATGAAACAATAACATTTTACGTTAAGTGCAAATTTTACGTTAAGTGCACTAATTTATGTGGCTTATATGTTATGCATATGTGAGTAAAATAAGTAACATAAATGATGCAGTATATAAAATAGATGTTGCATTGCCACGACATAGCGCCACCCATATTACCAGTGACCTAACCAGTCCATCATGCATGCAACATTGCAACGACTTTTAAATGGCACAGTACCTGCGATGTAAAACTATGTTAACCATATATGAGTAGAGTTGAGCGGACACCTGGATGTTCGGGTTCGGCCGAACTTGAAAAAAAAGTTCGGGTTCGGGACCCAAACTTGACCCCGAACCCCATTGAAGTTAATGGGGACCCGAACTTTTGGGCACTAAAATAGTCCTGGAAAGGGCTAGAGGGCTGCAAAAGGCATCAAAATGTGCTTAAGAGCATGGCAACTGTTCTGCAAACAAATGTGGATAGGGAAATGACTTAAAATAACATAAAATACAGAAAAATTAAAAATAACAATCTGGATCTAGGAGTAGGAGGTTGAGGAGGTGGTGGATAGGTGGATGTGGCGGTGTAGGTTGACGTGGCGGTGTAGGTGGAAGCGGCGGTGAAGGAGCAATAGGTAGCCAACACTGATTTGTGTTATTTTTTATTTTTAAATTGGGGTATCCCCCAAAATATTGGGACATATAACAAAATAAAACAAAGAATAAGTGCACTTGAGTACAAGAATGGATGGTTGAGGCTGGTATAAATGTCTATTCTGCACAAGGTACGGACAAGTCCTGTGGGATCCATGCCTGGTTCATTTTAATAAACGTAAGCTTGTCCACATTGGCTCTGGCCTGTGATAATGCTCTCTGCCGTACTAAACACACGTTCAGCCTATACACTGCCTGCAGGGCAGGTCAGCACCTCCAAGGCTGACAAAGCTTTTCCACATTTGGGCCATGCTAACCCTGCCTTCTCAGGTGCTGGCGGTGCCCCAGCTGCGTTGGCGACCTCTTCCTCCTCCTCTGCCTTCGCCTTGTGCTTCCACTGTGCCCCCGCTGTCAGGTGGGAATGCCATCAGCAGCGTGCGCTTTTAGTCGCACATCTTCCGATCAGTAACAGATGCTTTCACTAAATTTTGTTCCCTGTCGGCAATGCAGAGCAGGGGTTCATTCACGGCAAAAGGGGGTTCATGTCACCCAGCAATAGAACAGACGATTTTGAGAGATTTAGGCCCCTGTCACCCAGGCACAGCAGGGGTTCATTCACAGCAAAAGGGGGTTCATGTCACCCAGCAATAGAACAGACGATTTTGAGAGATTTAGGCCCCTGTCACCCAGGCACAATAGGGGTTCATTCACGGCAAAAGGGGGTTCATGTCACCCAGCAATAGAACAGAGGATTTTGAGAGATTTAGGCCCCTGTCACCCAGGCACAGCAGGGGTTTGTATACGCCAAAAATGTTAAAATGTCACCCGACAATTGAAAATAAGAATTTTTTCAATTTAGGGCACTAAAATTGGCACTTTTTTGCATTAAAATGGCTCTAAAATAGTCCTTGAAAAGGCTAGAGGGATGTAAAAGGCAGTAAAATGTGCTTAAGAGCATGGCAACTGCTCTGCACACAAATGTGGATAGGGAAATAACTTGAAATGAAATAAAATAACTAAAAATTACAAATTATTAACCTGCAACTCAGAGATGGATATGGAGTCAGAGGTTGAGGAGGCAGTGAATGTGGTGTTGTAGGTGGAGGCAGCAATGGAGGAGGAGGAGGTAGCCAACAATGTTTTTTTATTTTTTTATTATTGGGGTAGGTAGCCCCCAAAATATTGAGACAAATAAAAAAAAAAAGAAAACAAAGAATCATTGCACTTGACTTGAGTACAAGAATGTATGTTTGATGGTGGTATAAATGTCTATTATGCACAAGGTACAGACAAGTCTTGTGGGATCCAAGCCTGGTTCATTTTAATGAACGTGAGCTTGTCCACGTTGGCTGTGGACAGGCGGCTTCGTCTGTCTGTAATGACGCCTCCTGCCGTGCTAAATACACGTTCAGAGAGTACACTGGCTGCAGGGCAGGCAAGCACCTCCAAGGCATACAGGGCAAGCTCTGGCCATGTGGACAATTTGGAGACCCAGAAGTTGAATGGGGCAGAACCATCAGTCAGTACGTGTAGGCGTGTGCACAGGTACTGTTCCACCACGTTGTCCAAATGCTGCCTCCTGCTAACACGCTCTATATCAGCAGTTGGGGCCGGTTGTTGCGGTGAGGTGACAAAGCTTTTCCACATGTCGGCCATGCTAACCCTGCCTTCTGAGGTGCTGGCGCTGACACAGCTGCGTTGGCGACCTCTTCCTCCTCCCCTGCCTTCGCCTTGTACTTCCACTTGTCCCCCGGCATCAGTCGGGAATGCTCTCAGGAGCGCGTCTACCAGCGTGCGCCTGTAGTTGCGCATCTTCCGATCACGCTCCAGTGAGGGAATTAAGGACAGCACATTGTCTTTGTAACGGGGATCCAACAGGGTGGCCACCCAGTAGTCAGCACACGTTAAAATGTGGGCAACTCTGCAGTCGTTGCGCAGGCACTGCAGCATGTAGTCGCTCATGTGTGCCAGGCTGCCCAGAGGTAAGGACAAGCTGTCCTCTGTGGGAGGCGTATCGTCCGAGTCCTCCGTATCTCCCCAGCCACGCACCAGTGATGGGCCCGAGCTGCGTTGGATGCCACCCCGCTGTGAACATGCTTCATCCTCATCCTCCTCCTTCTCCTCATCCTCCTCCTCCTCGTCCTCCAGTAGTGGGCCCTGGCTGGCCAAATTTGTACCTGGCCTCTGCTGTTGCAAAAATCCTCTTTCTGAGCCACTTCTAAAAGACTGGCCTGAAAGTGTTAGAGATGACCCCTCTTCCTCCTCCTCGTCCTGGGCCACATCCTCTTCCATCATCGCCCTAAGTGTTTTCTCAAGGAGACATAGTAGTGGTATTGTAACGCTGATACCGGCATCATCGCCACTGGCCATGTTGGTGGAGTACTCAAAACAGCGCAACAGGGCACACAGGTCTCACATGGAGGCCCAGTCATTGGTGGTGAAGTGTGTCTGATCCGCAGTGCGACTGACCCGTGCGTGCTGCAGCTGAAACTCCACTATGGCCTGCTGCTGCTCGCACAGTCTCTCCAGCATGTGCAAGGTGGAGTTCCACCTGGTGGGCACGTCGCATATGAGGCGGTGAGCGGGAAGGCCGAAGTTACGCTGTAGAGCAGACAGCCGAGCGGCGGCAGGATGAGAACGCCGGAAGCGCGCACAGACGGCCCGCACTTTATGCAGGTAGTTGTGAATGAATTTCTGCACCACCAAATTCAGCACATGCGCCAGGCAAGGGATGTGCGTCAAATCGGCTAGTCCCAGAGCTGCAACGAGATTTCGCCCATTATCGCACACCACCAGGCCAGGCTTGAGGCTCACTGGCAGTAACCACTCGTCTGTCTGTTGTTCTATACCCCGCCACAACTCCTGCGCGGTGTGGGGCCTGTCCCCCAAACACATTAGTTTCAGAACGGCCTGCTGACGTTTACCCCTGGCTGTGCTGAAGTTGGTGGTGAAGGTCTGTTGCTGACCGGATGAGGAGGTGGTAGAAGAGGAGGAGGAAGCCGAGTAGGAAGAGGAGGCAACAGGAGGCAAAGAATGATGCCCTGCGATCCTTGGCGGCGGAAGGACGTGCACCAAACAGCTCTCCGCCTGGGGCCCAGCCGCCACTACATTTACCCAGTGTGCAGTTAGGGAGATATAGCGTCCCTGGCCGTGCTTACTGGTCCACGTATCTGTGGTTAGGTGGACCTTGCCACAGATGGCGTTGCGCAGTGCAGACTTGATTTTATCCGATACTTGGTTGTGCAGGGAGGGCACGGCTCTCCTGGAGAAGTACTGGTGGCTGGGAATGACGTACTGTGGGACAGCAAGCGACATGAGCTGTTTGAAGCTGTCCATCTCCACCAGCCTGAATGACAGCATTTCAAAGGCCAGCAGTTTAGAAATGCTGGCATTCAGGGCCAGGAATCGAGGGTGGCTAGGTGGGAATTTACGCTTTCTCTCAAAGGTTTGTGAGATGGAGAGCTGAATGCTTCCGTGTGACATGGTGGAGATGCTTGGTGACTGAGGTGGTGTTGTTGGTGGCACATCCTCTGTTTGCTGGGCGGCAGGTGCCAACGTTCCTCCAGAGGCGGAGAAGGAGGCCGAGGCAGCAGCGGAAGAGGCAGCAGGAGGGGCCTGAGCCCTTCCTTGGTTTTGAAGGTGCTTTCTCCACTGCAGCCCGTGTCTCGCATGTAGATGCCTGGTCAAGCAGGTTGTGCTAAGGTTCAGAACGTTAATTCCTCGCTTCAGGGTCTGATGTCACAGCGTGCAAACCACTCAGGTCTTGTCATCAGCACATTGTGTGAAGAAGTGCCATGCCAGGGAACTCCTTGAAGCTGCCTTTGTTGTGCTCGGTCTCTGGTGACGGTGGCCAGTAGCAGGCGAACTGTTTTGGCGACGGCTGCTCTGCTTTTGCACCCTGCTCCTGCTTTTGCTACGCTGTTGGCTCGGTCTCACCACTGCCTCTTCCTCCGAACTCTGAAAGTCAGTGGCACGACCTTCATTCCATGTGAGGTCTAGGACCTCATCGTCCCCTGCATCGTCTTCCACCCAGTCTTCCTCCCTGACCTCCTTTTCGGTCTGCACACTGCAGAAAGATGCAGCAGTTGGCACCTGTGTTTCGTCATCATCAGAGACGTGCTGAGGTGGTATTCCCATGTCCTCATCAGGAAACATAAGTGGTTGTGCGTCAGAGCATTCTATGTCTTCCACCCCTGGGGAAGGGCTAGGTGGATGCCCCTTGGGAAACCCTGCCAGCAGAGTCTTCAAACAGTATAAGAGACTGCTGCATGACTTGAGGCTCAGACAGGTTCCCCGATATGCACGGGGTTGATGTGACAAACTGATGGGAATGGGTTTCAGGTGCCACCTGTGCACTTTCTGCAGAAGACTGGGTGGGAGATAATGTGAACGTGCTGGATCCACTGTCGGCCACCCAATTGACTAGCGCCTGTACTTGCTCAGGCCTTACCATCCTTAGAACGGCATTAGGCCCGACCAAATATCGCTGTAGATTCTGGCGGCTACTGGGACCTGAGGTAGTAGGTTCAGTAGGATGTGTAGCTGTGGCAGAACGGCCACGTCCTCTCCCTGCACCAGAGGCTCCACCAACACCACCACCACGACCATGACTGCGTCTCTTATTAGATGTTTGCCTCATAGTTAGCGTTCACCAAGCAAAGTAAAAAGTGGTTAAGTCTGTTAAAAATAATTAACCGCCAATATAAACCCTGAAGTAGGATATTGCACTCAAATTTTTTTTTTAACTCTATATGACAGCGGTATTTGTGGCCTAAATGTGACACTCACTTATGCACGTCTTATCCCAGATGTGCAGTATATCAGAGGGTTTTTTCACCCCAGTAACCAAAAAAGTTGTATTTCTGGCCTAAATGTGACAGTCACTTATGCACAACTAATCCCAGATGTGCAGTATATTAGAGGGTTTTTTCACCACAGTAACCAAAAAGCTGTATTTCTGGCCTAAATATGACAGTCACTTATGCACGTGTAATCCCAGATGTGCAATATATTAGAGGGTTTTTTCACCACAGTATGCCAAAGCCGTTTTTTTGGCCTAAATGTGACCGTCACTTATGCTTGTCTAATCCTAGATGTGCAGTATATTAGAGGGATTTTTCACCCCAGTAACCAAAAAGCCGTATTTCTGGCCTAAATGTGACACTGACTTATGCACGACTAATCCCAGAAGTGCAGTATATTAGAGGGTCTTTTCACCCCAGTAAGCAAAAAGATGTATTTCTAGCCTAAATGTGACAGTCACTTATGCTTGTCTAATCCTAGATGTGCAGTATATTAGAGGGTTTTTTCACCCCAGTAACCAAAAAGCCGTATTTCTGGCCTAAATGTGACACTCACTTATGCATGTCTTATCCCAGATGTGCAGTATATTTGAGGGTTTTTTCACCCCAGTAACCAAAAAGCCATATTTCTAGCCTAAATGTGACAGTCACTTATGCACGTGTAATCCCAGATGTGCAATATATCAGAGGCTTTTTTCACCACAGGATGCCAAAGCCGTATTTCTGACCTAAATGTGACAATCACTTATGCACGTGTAATCCCAGATGTGCAGTATATCAGAGGTATTTTTCCCCCCAGTATGCCAAAGCCGTATTTCTGGCCTAAATGTGACAATCACTTATGCATGTGTAATCCCAGATGTGCACTATATTTAACAGATGTATTTTTTTATCCCCAGTAAGCAAAAAGCTGTATTTCTGGATTTGCAGACCTGCAGATATCCTGTGCTGGTGCACTATCGTTGCATAAAATGGCTGCCGATTATGTATTGATATTGACTAACTTAAGAAAAAAAAGTTCGTTTTCAGTAGTAGTTGGTTTAGGGCAGGTTTAAAAAAATTGTGCACTGCACCCACAAAACACATTTGCTGTAGATCGCTGAGTACAAAAAACAGTTCTTGATAAGATTTCTCCCTGATCTCTCCCTCACAGCAGCTGCAGCCTCTCCCTACACTAATCCGAGCAGAGTGACGGGCGGAACTACGTGACTCCAGCCTAAATAGAGGCTGGGTCACATGCTGCAGTTGGGCAATCACAGCCATGCCAATAGTAGGCATGGCTGTGATGGCCTTTTGGGGCAAGTAGTATGATGCTTGTTGATTGGCTGCTTTGCAGCCTTTCAAAAAGCGCCATAAAAATCGCCGAACACTGAACCCGAACTTTTACGTAAATGTTCGGGTCCGGGTCCGGGTGCCGAAAACCCTAAAGTTCGGTACGAACCCGAACTTTACAGTTCGGGTTCGCTCAACTGTATATATGAGCATATCATCAAAATGCATAGTTCGTCAGATCAAGTGCAAAGCAACAAAGGGTCATTTCATGTGTACTACAGCGTGAGGGGCGAATGTTCTACTGCTGTGTGAATGATGTTTAAACATGATAAAAAGGTCAAATTCACTTCTATTTAAACACTACTTTTTTATGTTTTCCTCAACCCAAATTATAATTTTCTTGTACTGTATTTTATTTTATAAAATGACATAATGGCATAAGAATAAAATTACAACCCAACCAGCCCCCACCCGTCCCTCCCCTCTGGAAGTATAGAGAGAGAGAGAAAAAAAAAAAGTTCCCCATCTCAAATAACTCGTTATTTCTTCTTAGGCTCTATTATGGGGGAGTTACTCATACGCTCATATTTATACATCTGCATGGATAATTCAAGCCTTGCTTGATGACATGGTCCTTTAGATGACATCCACTTCCTAGTATTTAGTACTCTCCTAGAGAGGTTGCTAAATAAGCAATACAAAGTGTCTAGTTCAAATTCATGTCCTATTTTAGTCTTCATTCCCCGCAACTGCCTTCTAATCAGACAGGCAATTCATACAAAAAAAATCATCTTCCAACTCATCACAGTTAGGACAACCAAAGGAATCGCTATAAATTAAAGAAAATAAATCCTCAAAAAATAATAAAGCCTATGTAAAAACCTACAGATATTGTGTCATTTTATGGTTAAAATTCTATGAAATTGAATATACTGAGTTTAACACAATCTCCCATTTCCCTTGTGAAACAAGTTCAAGATCCCTTTACCAATTTAGATTTTTATTTCTAACTTTTTCTAATATTTTTTTTAATCTATTTTCCTATCTTTATGTCTGTCTTTAAGGCCCCGCTTTAGTCATTTACAATGTGTTTTTTTTCTCTGTGTATACCATTAATTTAGTTCTATGCTCAAGGGTGCAGAATAAGTGAGCTTCACATAACGGGTAGCAACTGATATGACACCGGGCAATTGATTTCTATCTGCTCAGAAATGTCAGCGGCAATGCCACATTGTGTCTCATTAAATATAATAGATTGTGTCATTAAGTGTCATGAGATCTTATACACTGAGATCTCCACTTATGGGGTACTGTATATGGAAGAGCGTCACAGATACAGTATTTATTAGAAAGACAAGGATAACTGGTATTATACTTTAAAGAAATGTTTTGTTCTGGCGCTTGTAAATTTTTCTAGACAGCGCTTTCTGAAACAGTTGACATGTAGTTATGAAGATATGTGTCTACAGAAGAACCTGGAGATGTCACTTTGGTAAATTCTCTCTTTGTGATCTGGCATTGTGCTAATAGTTATATGATATGCCGGAGTACTGTTTAGAATGCCTTTGGGTCAATGATCCAATTAGGGTCTCCAGTAACATTGGAGTATTTGGAGATGAGGCTGCAGAATAGTGGATTATTGACACTTCTGGTCTAATTAAGAATGTCAAGTGCTGCATATAGTGTGGCCACAAGTGAATATTAGAGATGAGTGAAGTTTAGAAAAATTTGATTCGGCAGCTTTGCCAAAGTTTAAAGGGGTTCTCCGGGAATTAGGAAAATAAAAAAAATACTTAAATATAACTTTATTATAGATATATTCCCAAATACCTTTCATTATTTTTAATGGCTCATGTTGTCTAGGGAGCAATCATCAGGGGAAATAAAATGGTCACCGTCCTGTTAGTACACACAAAAACTGTCCTAATCACACAGCAGGACAAGTTACTTCACATCACTGAGCTAAAGAGCTGCCCCATTTCTGGTCTACCTGTAAGGGGTTTTTGATCCTGAATACAGATAATAAGATCTTCAGCTGAATCTCTGTAGGAATGGAGTTCATGAGGAGACATGAAGTACAGGTAGGAAGGACATGACAGACTGTGAGCTGTGGTAATGGAGACTGCATAGAAGAGCTGCTGCTCATTATCCACACCCTCCCCTCGGTACTTCATGTCTCCTCATGAACTCCATTCTTAAAGATATTAAGCTGAAGATCTTATCAGCTGTATACTGACAAGCAGAGAAGAGGATGAGGCACATTAGCTCAGTGTTGTGAAGTAACTTGTCCTGTGTCATTAGGACAGGTTTTGTATATACTAATAGGATTTAAGATATTTTATTTCTCCTAGTGATTTCTCCCTAGAAAAAACAAGCCATTATAACTAAAGAAAGGTATTTGGGAATATATTTACCATAAATTAATATTTAAGTATTTTTATTTTCTTAATTCCCGGAGAACCCCTTTAACAAGAAATTAGATTTTTTTACAAATTAATTCATCACAAATCGCTATGTTAAACCACATTCAGCATATCAATCAATGGGACCATTTTTAATGATTGCTTAGACTGAAGTGCACCCATCTAATGGCTGTTATAATTGGTAATAAGCTAGTGCAATATGGCCTTTTGAGTAAAAAAATAAAAAATAACAAAAAAAAAATACTCACCTCATCCACTTGCTCGCTCAGAGGCAGTCCACTTCTCTCTTGAGTGGAAAACACCTGCTGAAGGACCTGCACTGGGTGTGATGACGTCACCACGAGATCCCAGAGTGACGATGTGGTGATGATGACTAGTGATGAGCGGCAGGGGCCATATTCGAATTCACGATATTTCTACGATTTTTTTACTCGAAAAATCGGCAAGGTAATGATCGTGTAATATGCAAATCTTCAGAATGCGAATTTTAGTAATGCGCATTTTCTTGCGAATTTTTCAACTTCCAACTATTAAAAAAGAAGATTATAGCACTATGTTAGCTAAATTGCTCTATATTAGTTTTTTTTTGAATATTCGCTATATAGAGCAATTTAGCTAATATAGTGCTCTAATCTTTTTTTTTAATAGTTGTAATTTTTTTCCAATCTGAACTTCAGATGAGAAAAAAATTACAACTATTAGACAAAGAAGATTATAGCACTATATTAGCTAAATTGCTTTATATTTGTTTTTTTTGAATATTCGCTATATTGCTATATATTCTTGTTTTAGAATATTACGAATATTCGAAAAAACTAAGTTATAGCAATATAGCGAATATTCAGAAAAAAAAACAAATATAGAGGAATTTAGCTTATATAGTGCTATAATCTTCATTGTCTAATAGTTGTAAGTTGAAAAATTCGCAATAAAAATTTGCATTACGAAAATTCGCAAACAACACTACTCCTAAAGTCAAATATACTGCAGCCTTCTCATTGGCACACAAGCTAGAAGCAGGGAGGGATCATGTGTACTGATTAAAAAAAATAAAAATATTCTAAATTCCGAATATATATCACTATATTCGAAATATTCGCAAATTTTCGAAGTACCTATATTCGCTATAAAAATTCAAAATTCGAATATTCGTGATCAACACTAATGATGACATCACCACGTGATCACGCTGGGAGAGCGCAGTGACGTCATCACACTCAACACCGGTTTCGGCAAGTCTTTTCCACTCAAGAGAGGAGAGGACTGCCTGTGCCCGAACAATTGGATGACGTGAGTATTTTTTTCCCATTCTTTCTAAGAGAACTCTAGCCGCCATTTTAGGAAAAATGATTAGTTACCACAAAGATCAGGGAAATTTGGCTATTTGGCAAAACATATTTTTCCTAATCTTCGGATCAAATGGCACTTTGGATGCTTCGATTCGCTTAACCCCTTAGGGACTGGGCTCATTTTCACCTTAAGGACCAGGCCATTTTTTGCAAATCTGACTAGTGTCGTTTTATGTGGTGATAACTTTAAAACGCTTTGACTTATCCAGGCCATTCTGAGATTGTTTATTCGTCACATATTGTACTTTATGACACTGGTAAAAAGGAGTAAAAAAAAAATACAAAATTTACCAAAAATTTAGAAAAATTTGCTAATTTTTAAGTTTCAATTTCTCTACTTCTATAATACATAGTAATACCTCCAAAAATACACTGCTCAAAAAAATAAAGGGAACACAAAAATAACACATCCTAGATCTGAATTAATTAAATATTCTTCTGAAATACTTTGTTCTTTACATAGTTGAATGTGCTGACAACAAAATCACACAAAAATTAAAAAATGGAAATCAAATTTTTCAACCCATGGAGGTCTGGATTTGGAGTCACCCTCAAAATTAAAGTGGAAAAACACACTACAGGCTGATCCAACTTTGATGTAATGTCCTTAAAACAAGTCAAAATGAGGCTCAGTAGTGTGTGTGGCCTCCACGTGCCTGTATGACCTCCCTACAACGCCTGTGCATGCTCCTGATGAGGTGGCGGACGGTCTCCTGAGGGATCTCCTCCCAGACCTAAAGCATCTGCCAACTCCTGGACAGTCTGTGGTGCAACGTGACGTTGCTGGATAGAGCGAGACATGATGTCCCAGATGTGCTCAATTGGATTCAGGTCTGGGGAACGGGCGGGCCAGTCCATAGCATCAATGCCTTCGTCTTGCAGGAACTGCTGACACACTCCGGCCACATGAGGTCTAGCATTGTCTTGCATTAGGAGGAACCCAGGGCCAACCGCACCAGCATATGGTCTCACAAGGGGTCTGAGGATCTCATCTCGGTACCTAATGGCAGTCAGGCTACCTCTGGCGAGCACATGGAGGGCTGTGCGGCCCTCCAAAGAAATGCCACCCCACACCATTACTGACGCAATGCCAAACCGGTCATGCTGGAGGATGTTGCAGGCAGCAGAACGTTCTCCACGGCGTCTCCAGACTCTGTCACGTCTGTCACATGTGCTCAGTGTGAACCTGCTTTCATCTGTGAAGAGCACAGGGCGCCAGTGGAGAATTTGCCAATATTGGTGTTCTCTGGAAAATGCCAAACGTCCTGCACGGTGTTGGGCTGTAAGCACAACCCCTACCTGTGGACGTCGGGCCCTCATATCACCCTCATGGAGTCTGTTTCTGACTGTTTGAGCAGACACATGCACATTTGTGGCCTGCTGGAGGTCATTTTGCAGGGCTCTGGCAGTGCTCCTCCTGTTCCTCCTTGCACAAAGGCGGAGGTAGCGGTCCTGCTGCTGGGTTGCTGCCCTTCTACGGCCTCCTCCACGTCTCCTGATGTACTGGCCTGTCTCCTGGTAGCGCCTCCATGCTCTGGACACTACGCTGACAGACACAGCAAACCTTCTTGCCACAGCTCGCATTGATGTGCCATCCTGGATAAGCTGCACTACCTGAGACACTTGTGTGGGTTGTAGACTCCGTCTCATGCTACCACTAGAGTTAAAGCACCGCCAGCATTCAAAAGTGACCAAAACATCAGCCAGGAAGCATAGAAACTGAGAAGTGATCTGTGGTCACCACCTGCAGAACCACTCCTTTATTGGGGGTGTCTTGCTAATTGCCTATAATTTCCACCTGTTGTCTATTCCATTTGCACAACAGCATGTGAAATTGATTGTCACTCAGTGTTGCTTCCTAAGTGGACAGTTTGATTTCACAGAAGTGTGATTGACTTGGAGTTACATTGTGTTGTTTAAGTGTTCCCTTTATTTTTTTGAGCAGTGTAGTTATTAGTTTACATTCCCGATATGTCTACTTCATGTTTGGATCATTTTTTAAACAAAAAAAATCATGTTTTAGTGTTTCCATAGTCTGAGAGCCATAGTTTTTTCAGTTTTGGGGCGATTTTATTGGGTAGGGTATGATTTTTGCGGGATGAGATGAAGGTTTGATTGGCACTATTTTGGAGTGCGTATGATTTTTTGATCGCTTGCTAGTACACTTTTTGTGATGTAAGGTGACAAAAAAATTGCTTTTTTTACACCGTTTTTTTTTTTACGGTGTTCACCTGAGGGGTTAGGTCATGTGATATTTTTATAGAGCAGGTTATTACGGACGCGGCAATACCTAATATGTATACTGTTTTTAATTTACTTAAGTTTTACAGAATAACAGCTTTTTTAAAACAAAAATTTTTTTTAGTGTCTCCATATTCTGAGCCATTGTTTATTTTTATTTTTTGGGGGATTGTCTTAGGTAGTGGCTCATTTTTTGCAGGATGAGGTGACGGTTAGAATGGTACTATTTTGGTGGGCATACGCCTTTTTGATCACTTACTGTTGTAATTTTTGTGATGTAAGGTGACAATTTTTTTTTTTTTTTTTTACGGTGTTCATCTGAGTGATGTGATATGTTTATAAGTGATGAGGTGGATACGGACGCGGCGATACCGAATACGTCTACTTATTTTTTTTCTCTATTTTTTACCAATTTATTTTTTTACTTTATTTGTGGGAAATGACCTTTTTGTTTTACTTGAAACTTTAAATTTATTTGTTGTCCCACTTTGGGAATTCAACTTTTGGGGGTCTAATCCCTTTTACAATGCATTCCAATACTTCTGTATTGGAATGCATTAACTGTATGAGTAATACAGTGTGTATTACTTATACAGCTTCCGGCCTGTGAGATCCAGAGGGCTGGATCTCACAGGCTCATCCAAGGAAGGCAGCGCCGATGCCTCAGGAAGGCATCGTGCTGCCTTCCATGCCATCGGGTCCCCCCTACAGCCCCATGGGGACCCAATGGCACCGCCGCCCGCCACAACATGTAAAAGCCGCAAACCGCAGGTCTGAATTGACCCCGGGTGCCTGCTTAATGATTTGAGCAGGCATCCAGTTCCGATCACCGCCCGCCGCGTGGCGGTGATCAGAAATACATGGGACGTACAGGTATGCCCTGTGTCCTTAAGTATCGGGACATCAGGGCGTACCTGTGCGCCCTATGTCCTAAACAGGTTAACACTAGTTAATATTATACAAGAAAATTTAGACTAGCACATCCAAAGTTACAGGTGCACATCCATAAAGCTAACATATAAACAGCAAACAAAATATGGCAGCACACTGTTAGACATAGAAACATAGAATGTGTCGGCAGATAAGAACCATTTGGCCCATCTAGTCTGCCCAATATACTGAATACTATGAACAGCCCCTGGCCCCATCTTATATGAAGGATGGCCTTATGCCTATCCCATGCATGCTTAAACCCCTTCACTGTATTTGCAGCTACCACTTCTGCAGGAAGGCTATTCCATGCATCCACTACTCTCTCAGTAAAGTAATACTTCCTGATATTACTTTGAAACCTTTGCCCCTCTAATTTAAAACTATGTCCTCTTGTAGCAGCTTTTCTTCTTTTAAATATTCTCTCCTCTTTTACCTTGTTGATTCCTTTTATGTATTTAAAAGTTTCTATCATATCCCCTCTCTCTCGTCTTTCTTCCAAGCTATACATGTTAAGGTCCTTTAATCTTTCCTGGTAAGTTTTATCCTGCAATCCATGTACTAGTTTAGTAGCTCTTCTCTGAACTCTCTCCAAAGTATCGATATCCTTCTGGAGATATGGTCTCCAGTACTGCGCACAATACTCCAAATGAGGTCTCACTAGTGCTCTGTAGAGCGGCATGAGCACCTCCCTCTTTCTACTGGTAATGCCTCTCACTATACACCCAAGCATTCTGCTAGCATTTCCTGCTGCTCTATGACATTGTCTGCCTACCTTTAAGTCTTCTGAAATAATGACCCCTAAATCCCTTTCCTCAGATACTGAGGTTAGAACTGTATTACTGATTTTATATTCTGCTCTTGGGTTTTTACGCCCCAGGTGCATTATCTTGCACTTATCAACATTAAATTTTAGTTGCCAGTTTTTTGACCATTCCTCTAGTTTTCCTAAATCCTTTTCCATTTGGTGTATCCCTCCAGGAACATCAACCCTGTTACAAATCTTTGTTTCATCAGCAAAAAGACACACCTTACCATCGAGCCCTTCAGTAATTTCGCTGATAAAGATATTAAACAATATGGGTCCCAGAACAGATCCCTGAGGTACCCCACTGGTAACGAGACCATGGTCTGAATATACTCCGTTGACTACAACCCTCTGTTGTCTGTCCCTCAGCCACTGCCTAATCCATTCAACAATATGGGAGTCAAAGCACAAAGACTGCAATTTAATGCAATTTCATTTTTGATCAAACATGTGTCAGACCCATCTACTGGCGTCAAGGTAGCTTCTGCAGACAGGTACCTAACCCTAACAGAATTTCCTCTCCTGGGCCTAACCTAAGCCTACAATGTTCAGGGTGGTGTAGGAACCAGCTACATTTATACTCTGCTCAGATGGGTGGGGAGTGCTCAATCTAATAGAGGGAGCTACCCTCCAGACACTGCAAGAAATATTTTGTTTGATGTTTGTATGTTAGCTTTATGCAGATGCATCTGTGACTATGGATGTGTTAGTCTAAATATTCTTGCAGTATGTTTGGAGGGTAGCTGCCTCCTTTAGATTGAGCACTCCTGGGCCATCTGCCCAGGGCTTCTGAGCAGAGTATAAATATAGCTGGTTTCTACACCGCCTTGAACATTGTAGGCTAAAGTTAGGCCCAGGAAAAGCAGTTGTTAGCTACCCATCTGTGCATACAGTATATACACAGATAGAGTACATAGCATATGTACTCACTCATACATAGCATATACACACAAGTGAGCATATACAGCGCAGACTGCTCAATGGGGTGAAGAAGAATCCTAGAGTGTCAGCTAAAAACATACAAAAGTCTCTGGCATATGCTTACATCCCTGTTAGCGAATCTATGATACGTAAAACACTAAACAAGAATGGATTTCATGGGAGGATACCACAGAGGAAGCCACTGCTGTCCAAAAAAAACATTGCAGAGCACCTGGATGTTCCACAGCAGTACTGGCAAAATATTCTGTGGAAAGATGAAACCAAAGTTGAGTTGTTTGGAAGAAACACACAACACTATGTGTGGAGAAAAAGAGGCACAGCACACCAACATCAAAACCTCATCCCAACTGTGAATTATGCTGGTGGGGGCATCATGGTTTGGGGCTGCTTTGCTGCATCAGGGCCTTGACGGATTGCTATCATCGAAGGGAAAATGAATTCCCAAGTTTATCAAGACATTTTGCAGGAGAACTTAAGGCCATCTGTCCACCAGCTGAAGCTCAACAGAAGATGGGTGTTGCAACAGGACAACGACCCAAAGCATAGAAGTAAATCAACAACAGAATGGCTTAAACAGAAGAAAATACGCCTTCTGAAGTGGCCCAGTCAGAGTCCTGACCTCAACCCGACTGAGATGCTGTGGCATGACCTCAAGAAAGCGATTCACACCAGACATCCCAAGAATATTGCTGAACTGAAACAGTTCTGTAAAGAGGAACGGTGAAGAATTACTCCTGACCATTGTGCACTAGAGATGTCGCGAACATAAAATTTTCAGTTTGCGAACGGCGAACGCGAATTTCCGCAAATGTTCGCGAACGGGTGAACCGCCATAGACATCAATAGGCAGGCGAATTTTAAAACCCACAGGGACTCTATCTGGCCACAATATTGATGGAAAAGTTGTTTCAAGGGGACTAACACCTGGACTGTGGCATGCCGGAGGGGGATGCATGGCAAAACTCCCATGGAAAATTACGTAGTTGACGCAGATTCAGGTTTTAATCCATAAAGGGCATAAATACCCAGCTCAATTTACTGTGCTACCAGATATGAGTGGTATGTTAAGTAGTACTATTCTTATAAGTTTAATCCCTGTTACGTCCCCTATCAGGGGATGTGTATGGAATAGATTTTAGGAACCGGGAGATGGAAAAAGATGCTTGGTTGGTCCTCTTACTTCCAATTTGGGGCACTGCGTGTGCGCCGTGCAATGTACTGTGCCACCAGATATTAGTGGTATGTTAAGTAGTACTATTCCTATCAGTTTAATCCCTGTTACGTCCCCTATCAGGGGACGTGTATGGAATAGATTTTAGGAACCGGGAGATGGAAAAAGATGCTTGGTTGGTCCTCTTACTTCCAATTTGGGGCACTGCGCGTGCACCGTGCAATGTACTGTGCCACCAGATATTAGTGGTATGTTAAGTAGTACTATTCCTATCAGTTTAATCCCTGTTACGTCCCCTATCAGGGGACGTGTATGGAATAGAGTTTAGACAACCGCAAAGAGTTGTCAATAGTTGACACACTCATGACATAAATTTTATTCCTCTATGCGTCAATCTTGGTGTAGTGATGACTGTGCTCGTGCGCACGTTCGGGAGATTGCAGGCGATGGCGGTTTTTCAAAGCCTATGATCGTGCTGAGGTAGTTCAGTGACAGTTAAGTGACCCAGAAAACAATGATTCTGCGGTGTGGGCCCATTGTTGGCCTAGTAGGCTTTAATGATCACCTTAGATGATCACAAAGAAAATTTATGTTTTTTCTATGAAAAATTATCCAGCTGATCGCTTTTGGTCTGTTCACAATGAAGCAACAAACTCATCATCTGGGGTGTGCCAACATTGCCAACACACTCATAGAGGTGATCACTTCATTGTGATACGCAAGCACCTTCACCACAACAAGGTAACGATCATGAAGGGGAATTGACACATGTATGTGCCTTTTTTTTTGTTTGTTTTTTGCAGCAACAGTGCAGCACCAGAGGCCAGAAAAATTAGGCATGTACACATGCTTGAAAAATTTGGTATTGTTGCAGCCGCTGCTGATGTTTTCCAGGCAGAAAGTGTACTAAAACATTGCAGCTTGAACCATAGTTGGTGGCGGAGAAGTCATGCAAGTCATCCGGCATGCAGAGATTAAATACAGCAGCGTGAGGGGACCATTTTTAGCCCAAGGCATCTCATCGGGCCTTTTTTAGTCAAATGCATCCCCCACTGTCAGTCCCTTCGGGATCCATGCCTCATTCATCTTAATAAAGGTGAGGTAATCTAGACTTTTTTGACCTAGGCGACTTCTCTTCTCAGTGACAATACCTCCTGCTTTGCTGAAGGTCCTTTCTGACAGGACACTTGAAGCGGGGCAGGCCAGAAGTTCTATCGCAAATTGGGATATATCAGGCCACAGGTCAAGCCTGCACACCCAGTAGTCAAGGGTTCATCGCTCCTCAGAGTGTCGATATCTGCAGTAAGGCGAGGTAGTCTGCTACCTGTCGGTTGAGTCGTTCTCTGAGGGTGGACCCCGAAGGGCTGTGGCGATGCGTAGGACTTAAAAAGCTCTGCATGTCCTCCATCAACAACACGTCTGTAAAGCGTCCTGTCCTTGCCGGCGTGGTCGTGGTAGGAGGAGGATTACTTTCACCTCTTCCCCTGTTAGATTCCAGTTGTGCTGTGACATCACCCTTATACGCTGTGTAAAGCATACTTTTTAACTTGTTTTGGAACTGCTGCATCCTTTCTGACTTCCGGTAATTCGGTAACATTTCAGCCACTTTCTGCCGGGGTCTAGTAGCGTGGCCACCCAGACAGGTCGTTCTCCTTCAGCCTTTTTATACGAGGGTCTCTAAACAGGCATGACAGCATGAAAGACCCCATTTGCACAAGGTTGGATGCCGAGATACTCATGTCCCGTTCCTCGTCCTCACTGATGTCATTGAAGGTCTGTTCTTCCCCCCAGCCACGTACAACACCACGGGTCCCAGATAGGGGACAACGAGCACCCTGGGATGCCTGCTGTGGTTGGTGTTCCTCCTCCTCCTCAAAGCCACATTCCTCCTCTGAATCCTCTTCCTCAGACTCCTCTTCCAGCGTTGCCGCAGGTCCAGCAAGCGATGCTGATAAGGCTGTTTCTGGTGGTGATGGTGACCACAATTCTTCCTCTTCCTCTTCACGCTTATCTACGGCCTGATCCAGCACTCTTCGCAGGGCACGATCCAGGAAAAAAACAAATGGGATGAGGTCGCTGATGGTGCCTTCGGTGTGACTGACTAGGTTTTTCACCTCCTCAAAAGGACGCATGAGCCTACAGGCATTGCGCATGAGCGTCCAGTAACGTGGCAAAAAAATACCCAGCTCCGCAGAGGTTGTCCTAGCACCCCGGTCATACAAATACTCGTTGACGGCTTTTCTTGTTGGAGCAGGCGGTCGAACATTAGGAGTGTTGAATTCCAACGTGTCGGGCTGTCGCAAATCAAGCGCCTCACTGGCATGTTGTTTTCACCGCTGAATATCGAAAAAGTGCGCCATGGCCGTGTAGGAACGCCTGAAATTGCCACACACCTTCCTGGTCTGCTTGAGACGTCCTGTAAGCCTGGGTTACTTATACACAAAGCGTTGTACGATCAGATTCAACACATGTGCCGTGCATGGCACATGTGTCAACTTGCCCAAATTCAATGCCGCCAACAAATTGCTTCCGTTGTCACAAACCACTTTGCCGATCTCCAGTTGGTGCGGGGTCAGCCACTGATCCACCTGTGCGTTCAGGGCAGACAGTAGTGCTGGTCCGGTGTGACTCTCTGCTTTCAGGCAAGTCAACCCCAAGACGGCGTGACACTGTCGTATCCGGGATGTGGAATAGCCCCTGGGGAGGTGGGGGGGGTGCAGTTGATGTGGAGCAAGACACAGCAGCAGAGAGGACTCAGCCGAGGAGGTTAGTGAAGAGGATGGAGTAGGAGGAGTCGAGTAGTGGCAGCAGGCCTGCCTGCAAGTCGTGGCGGTGTCACCAACTCCGCTGCAGAGCCACTCATTCATGCTTGGCAGCCGTCAGCAGGTTTACCAAATGCGCAGTGTACGTGATATACCTGCCCTGACCGTGCTTTGCAGACCAGGTATCAGTGGTCAGATGGACCATTGCCCTAAACTCTGTGTGCCAGACATGCCATGACTTTCCTTTTCCACAATAGAGTACAGGTTGGGGATTGCCTTTTGTGAAAAAAAATTTCGGCAGGGTACCTTCCACTGCGATGTCCAATAGCTACAAATTTTTTGAAGGCCTCAGACTTCACCAGCTTGTATGGTAAAAGCTGGCAGGCTAAGAGTTCCGACAAGCCAGCTTCAGACGCGCGGGGCAAGGGGGGTGACTCTGTGACATTGGCTTCTTACGCTCAAACAATTCCTTGACAGACACCTGACTGTGGCAGATGAGCAGGAACTGCTGAAGGTGAGAGGTGGAGTGGCGGGTGGTTGAGAGGGGCAAGGAGGACAGCAGTCATTGACCGTGGCTGAAGATGCTGGACCAGGAGGAGGAGGATGGTGGCTTTGAGTTTGTGGTGCTGCTTGTACTCATGTGTTGATCCCATAGGCGTTGTGATGTGAGATCATGTGCCTTCGCAAAGCAGTTGTACCTAGGTGGGTGTTGGACTTCGTACGATTCAGTTTCTTTTGGCACAGGTTGCAAATGGCATCGCTGTTATCAGAGGCAGACACACAAAAAAAATGCCACACTGCTGAGCTTTGCAATTACAGCATTCTGGTGGTGGCAACAGCATGCGTTGATTGGCGTGCTGTCTGGCTGACCCCGGGTGCCGATACATGCTGTCTGACTGTGCCACTAGCTCCTTGCGACGACCTCCCCCTGCTTTCAACTCGTCTCCTCCTCCTCTCTGTTTCCCCATCTGAACTTTCCCCCTGTTCTTCTTCTCTTTGAGCGGGCACCCACGTGACATCCACGGACACATCGTCATCATCAACCGCTTCACTTGTATCTGACAACTCAGCAAAGGAAGCAGCAGCGGGTACAACATCATCATCATCACACCGTACGTCCATGTGTGTAATGCTGCCTGACTGAGACATATCCCTGTTATCTGCATCCTCTGGCAATAATAGTTGCGCATCACTCATTTCTTCCATCTGATGTGTAAATAACTCCTCTGACAGATCAAGTGAAGCGGCTGTGGTGCTAGTGTTGGTGGTGGCGGCGGGCGGGCGAGTGGTAACTTGAGAGGTGCCCGAAGCTGAGCTGGAGCAGGATGGTGCATCAAGGTTCCGAGCGAAAGCTGTAGAAGATTGGGTGTCCTGTGTAATCCAGTCAACTATGTCCTCAGAATTTTTCGAGTTCAGGGTACGTGGCCTCTAAACACTGGGCATTATTCTAGGGCCAAAGGAAATCACAGCACCACGACGGCCCCTGCGGGGTGGCCTGCCTCTGCCTGTCTTTTTTTTTTTAGATTAGTTGTACTATGCGTGCAAGGTACTGTGCCACCCTATATGAGTGGTGGGCAGTGGGCACAGTACAGTCTGTGGGCCTGACACTCACTGGCAGGCAACTGTAATTATATTACAGAGGAAAAATGAAATGACTTTTTTAACAGCAAGATTCTGTGCCACCCTATATGAGTGGTGGGCAGTGGGCACAGTACAGTCTGTGGGCCTGACACACACTGGCAGGCAACTGCAAATATATTACAGAGGAAAAATTCAATGACTTTTTTAACAGCAAGATGCTGTGCCACCCTATATGAGTGGTGGGCAGTGGGCACAGTACAGTCTGTGGGCCTGACACTCACTGGCAGGTAACTGCAATTATATTACAGAGGAAAAATGTAATGACTTTTTTAACAGCAAGATGCTGTGCCACCCTATATGAGTGGTGGGCAGTGGGCACAGTGCAGTCTGTGGGCCTGATACTCACTGGCAGGCAACTGCAATTATATTACAGAGGAAAAATTTTATGACTTTTTTTATCTGCAAGGTACTGTGCCACCCTATATGAGTGGTGTGCACACAGTACAGTCTGTGGGCCTGTGGCCTCTCACACGGGCAGGCAACTGCAATATATATATAGAAAATGTGAGGCACAGGGTCAAAGTTTGCTCAATTTTGACGTATAGGGGGCGGACCGAACATCGCATATGTTCGCCAACCGCGACAAACGCGAACAAGCGATGTTCGCCGGCGAATAGTTCGGGACATCTCTATTAAACAGTTCGGTGTTTATTCACACATAAGGAAAAACTAAATGACCGTTCACAGTCTTGGTGTTTGTTAACACCATGCAATGTCCATAGAACAAAATCTTCACCTGGTTAGCAGTTTTCCACCCGCAGTCCACAGCAGGCTTTAGGGGCCTGTTTCCTGGCATGCAGCTCTCTCAGCCCTTTAGCACGGCACAAATTCACAGGTCCCAAAACACAGAGACTCCCCCGCTTCTCTGTCAGATGGAGGTAAAACCACAACCAGCTGAGACTGCTGGCTGGGTTTTATATAGGCCAAAAAAAACTGGCCTGGAGCGTGGGGAGAGGCCACCCACCCAGCGCTTTGGCTACTCCTAGTAAGAGCCGGGCCGGATCGACTTTACAGCCATGCTAACAACACAGTCAGCACTAGCTGCCGCTGATACTTAAAACTACCGTCTCTTACCTCACCGAGGCCAGGAATCTTGGTGACACATACCTTCCATCAATGACGGCCCCTTGCGCTTTACTACAGTGGTCATTTATTATATAGAAATACGTCTGTTAGGCGTATTTCTGACACAGATTATGGCGCCAAGGTCCTCATCACCGCAATTTGCATATTTTCCTGCTCGTTCCAGGTCTAAAGAAGGATGGCGTGGGCAGGGAAAGGGATACAGTTATGGCCATCCAGTAATTGGATACCACCTCCATATATTGACCAGAAAAAACCTCTGTACAGTGTCCGAATAACACCGCCATACCGTGACCGGATA
Source organism: Bufo bufo (assembly GCF_905171765.1). Lineage (NCBI taxonomy): Eukaryota > Metazoa > Chordata > Amphibia > Anura > Bufonidae > Bufo > Bufo bufo. Next base: position 702,847,294 of record NC_053389.1, read on the forward strand.
AAAGGGTATAAGAGGGCACAGTACAGGGTGTGGTAAGAGGGCACAATGAAGGGTATAAGGGGGCACAGTATGGGGTGGGTGGCACAGTCACATGACTCTGTGACATTAGAAGGTCCTTATGGTGAATGCGGTTCATACGCTACCATAATGAGAGGCAGAGGAGTGAGACAGGAGTGTGATTATGTGGCTAGAGATAAAAAATTGTCGGCCAGTACAGGCCCCAAAAATAAGGCAATAGGCATTCACCTGCCAGCAAAGAACTTTGGATTCGGTGGCTGGAGGTACATTAGGCGGTCACAAGATAAAAAATTTAACTATCGCCCAGTACAGGCCAGAAAAATTAGCCAATAGGCATTCACCTGACAGCACAGAACTTTGGATTCAGTGGCTGGAGGTACATTAGGCGGTCACAGGATAAAAAATTTAACTGTCGCCCAGTACAGGCCAGAAAAATTTGCCAATGGGCATTCACCTGACAGCAAAGAACTTTGGATTCTGTGGCTGCAGCTACATTAGGCAGTCACATGATAAAATATGTTACTGTAGGCCAGTGCAGGCCCAAAAAATTAGCCGACCTGACAGCACAGAACTTTGTATTCTGTGGCTGGAGGTACATTAGGCGGTCACAGGATAAAACTTTAACTGTCGGCCACTACAGGCCCCAAAAATTAGCCAATAGGCATTCACCTGACAGCACAGAACTTTAGATTCTGTGGCTGGAGGTACATTAGGCGGTCACAGGATAAATATTTTAACTGTCGGCCACTACAGGCCCCAAAAATTTGCCAATAGGCATTCACCTGATAGCAAAGAACTTTGGATTCTGTGGCTGGAGGTACATTAGGCGGTCACAGGATAAAATTTTTACTGTTGGCTAGTATAGGCCCCAAAAATTATCCAATAAGCATTCACCTGACAGCACAGAACTTTTGATTCTGTGGCTGGAGGTACATTAGGCAGTCACCTGACAGTAAAGAACTTTGGATTCTGTGGCTGGAGGTACATTAGGCGGTCACAAGATAAAAATGTAACTGTCGGCCAGTATAGGCCCCAAAAATTAGGCATTCACCTGACATAAAAGGCCTTTATATACATAAGGCAAGAACCATTCTTTGTTCTGGGTGATGGCGGATATGTGTGGGCTGGCATGAGGAAATTCAATTACACGTGGTCATCACAGGTTTTGAATTCCTCCGAGATCCATGCCTCATTCATTTTAAAAAATGTGAGGTAGTCCACACTGTCGTGAGCAAGGCGAGTGCGCTTATCGGTCACGATCCCCCCTGCTGCGCTGAACGTCCTTCCGGACAGGACACTCGACAAGGGGCAAGCCAAGAGTTCCATGGCGAATCGGGTCAGCTCTGGCCACAGGTCAAGCCTGTACACCCAGTAGTCAAGGGGTTCCTCGCTTCTCAGAGCATCCACATCAGCTGTTAACCCGATGTAGTCGGACACCTGTCGGTCTAGGCGTTCCCTGAGGCTGAATCTGGAGGGCGGCTGTCGATTGGTTGGCTGCAAGAATGATCATATCCGATGTGACCAACACATCTTCAAACCGCCCTCTTTTTGCAGGTGTGGCAGAATTGGTGCCCGCACCTGTTTTGCTGTGGGTGGAAATTCCTCTGCCAGTGCCCACACCAGCAGAATGCAGCATCTCTCGCAGAAAGGCTTGGAAATGCTGCATTCTGACAGCCTTCTGTGATGCTGGTAACATGTCCGCCATTTTGTGTTTGTACCGGGGGTCGCGCATGAGCAGCCACTGGCGCTGTGAAAAGAAACCACGCTCCCCAGAACCTGTCCTACCGCAGAGTTCGTACAGGTAGTCGTTAATGGCACCTTTCTGCTGGATCAGCCTATCAAGCATATACAAGGTCATGTTCTAGCGCATCGGGCAGTTACAAATCAGACGTCTGACGGGCAAGTGGTGTCGCTTCTGAACGTCAGCAAGGCGAGCCATGGCCGTGTAAGATCTTCTAAAATGACCAGAGATTTTTCTGGCTTGCCACAAGAGGTGCTGGTCCCCGGAGTATTTGGCAACGAATCGCTGCACAACTAAGTTCATGACTTGTGCCATTTTGCCCTGTTTCAGCGCGCTCAGCAGATTGGCACCATTGTCGCACACCACTTTACCAACTGTCAAACTGAGCGGGATTAGCCACTGATTGGCCTATGACCGCAGAGATGAAAGCAGTGCAGGACCGGTGTGGCTCTTGGCTTCCAGGCACAACAGCCACAGCACAGCATGGCAACATCTCACCTGGCACTTCGAATAGGTTCTGGGGAGCTTAAGGAGTGCAGCGGAAGAGGCGGTAGCAGTGGAAAAGGAGGAGTCAGCCGAGGCGGAGACGGATGATGGAGTAGGAGGAGGAGAAGAAGAGGCAGGCCTGCATGCAATCCATGGCGGTAACACCAAATCCACACGGGTGCCACGGGTTACATGCTTGACAGCTGTCAGAAGGTTCACCTAGTGGGCAGTAAAGGTTATGTATCTTCCCTGCCTGTGTTTGCTAGACCATGGGTCTGTGGTCAGATCCTTCTGGGAACCTTCTATTGCGGTGTGCCAATGGCCACAAATTTTATAAAAGCCTCCGAGTCCACCAATTTATACTGTATGTCAGTAGTTGGCAGGCTAGCAGTTCTGACAAGCCAGCGGTTAGCTGTTGGGCAAGAGGGTTATCCGGCGTCATCATCTTTTTACGCTCTCACATTTGGGCCACGGAAGCCTGCCTTGTGCCAGATGAACACGACGACAGCACGGTGGAAGGTGGAGTGGAGGACAAATTGGAGGAGAGAGGAGAAGGAGAAGAGGCAGGACGTGGAGCACCAGGAGTGTGGCTTTGTTTATGATGGCATTGCTCCCACTGGACTCGGTGATGGGAAGCCAGGTGCCTTCTTAAAGCGGTCATCCCTAGGTGAGTGTTGGGCTTACTGCAACTTATGTGTTGACAGCACAGGCTGCAGATAGCAACACTATTGTCAGCAGCTGACACGTAAAAAAAAAGCCCACACTGCGGAGCCATGTGCTGGCGTCCTGTGAGCACCAGATGTGACCGTGCATGGTCTATGGCTCGCTCCAGATACATTTGCAGTCTGCTTTTTGCCTCCTGTGCACTGCGAGTTCTGCCTGCTTGTCCTCCTTTTCCTCCCTCTCTGCTGCTCCGTCTCTCCCTCTGAACTCCCCTCCTCTTCCTCTCTTGTGGGCACCCATGTGACGTCCATCGATGCGTCATCATCGTCACCTTCACCACCACTGACATTAGAGATCTCGGGGTAGGCAGCAACAGCGGGGACCACCCTCCTTGGGCTTTTCTGGGTACTGTCGTCAGACCGCTGGGTGACGGCCATTGCTACCTCCTCTTCCTCATCCAATGCCAAGAATAGCTGCGCATCGCTAAGGTCTGGGAATAGATGGGAAAATAATTCCTCTGACTCATGTGGAGGGGCTGTGGTGGTGTCTTTGGGGGTGCACATAGCAGAGAGTGAGGAGGGAGCAGATACAGAGGATGAGGAGGGTGCAGAAGCGGAAGGCTGAATGAGCCAGTCAACCAACTCTGGTGCGTCATTTGACGTAATCGCACGCACCTACCTCCAACTTCCAACTTAGGCTCCTGCCTGGTGTACCTACCTGACCCGTACGACTTCCTGTGGAACAGCCTGACTCTTCCCCTGCCTGTCATTTTCAAAATGACCCTGTACCAAAGTCCCTAGAGAAGAGCAGTATTTGTGGAAGCAGGTATATCGCAGGACTCAATCAATATTTGGTGGAAGCAGGTATATCAAACCCCTTAATCAGTATTTTGTGGACGCAGGTATATTGAAAACCTCAATCACTATTTTGTGGAAGCTGATATATGGCAGGCCTCAATCAGTTGTTAGTTGAAGCAGGTATATCACCATCAAGCAGTAATTTTGTGGACGCAGGTTAATGGAAAACCTCTATCACTATTTTGTGGAAGCTGATATATGGTAGGCCTCAATCAGTTGTTAGTTGAAGCAGGTATAGCAAAACCTGCAATCTGTATTTTGTGGACGCAGGGATATGGAAAACGTCAATCACTAGTTTGTGGAAGTTGATATATGGCAGGCCTCAATCAGTTGTTAGTTGAGGCAGGTATATCACCCTCAAGCAGTAATTTTGTGGACGCAGTTATATGGAAAACCTCAATCACTATTTCGCAGCTGATAGATCGCAGCCCTGAATCAATATTTTCTGGAAGCATACAAATGCACTATAATATACTTTTTATGTTAGAAAGTATATAATAAGTATATCACACCCCTTTGTGTATCACATCTATCGATAGCACAACGTTACCAGTCCTTAAAAGGACTTTTGGGGCCCTATTAGCTAGCGTTTGGTGTCCCAAAGTTCCTAACAGCCTGTCCCTGCTCCAAAATGCAACCTCTTTCTACACTGGCAAAACACATAATGTAAAATGGTTGCCAGATCGGGTTCTGTTATAGGATTGGGGGTGTGTCCATGTGCTGAAACGTCTCAATTGGCTGTCCTGTCCCACCTGATGGATGTGTCATGGGTCAAAGTTCGGCGCAATGCAAAAGAATATGGTGACGGCGGACATCGCCATATGTTTGCATGTTCAGCGAACCGCGAACGAGCAAAGTTTAACGCAAAACGACCGCCGGTTGAACCAAAAGGCCATCTCTACCCTTGCAGTGCCCGTATATACAGAATAAGATAATTTGAGAATTACACCCAGTATACAGGACAGGAGAAGTGGTACTGTGCAGTTGCCATATATATATTGTATAAGAGAAGATACTGAGGATTACACCCAGTATACAAGACCGGAGAAGTGGTAATGTAGAGTGTCCATATACTGTATACAGAATAAGAGCAGACACTGTGAATTACACCCACAATACAGGACAGGAGAAGTGGTATATGTGCAGTGTCCATATATACATAACAAGAGCAGATACCGTGACTTACACCCAGTATTCAGGGCAGGAGAACTAGTTCTGTGCAGTGTCCATATCAATATCAATATCAATATATATATATATATATATATATATATATATACACAGAATAAGAGCAGATACTGTGAATTATACCCAATATGCAGGACAGTAGAAGTGGTACTGTACAGTGTCCATATATACAGAATAAGAGCAGATACTGTGAATTATTACACCCAGTATCCAGGACAAGAGAAGTGGTACTGTGCAGTGTCCATATATACAGAATAAGAGCAGATACTGTGAATTATTACACCCAGTATCCAGGACAAGAGAAGTGGTACTGTGCAGTGTCCATTTACAGATACTTATAATATATATATATATATATATATATATATATTTATACATATATACTTTGCACCCTAAACACCATGATTAGGCTAGGCTGTAGATGTTACCCTTCTGCTTCATCGCACGCATGTGACTTTAGCATGTCAAGTGACTATGTACAATCACAAGTTCCTTATGGTGCATCAGTATAGACACAACCATTTATTACAGGCTGTTGCAGGTCCTCTGTACTTCTCTGGAGTCTTTTGGAGGCTTAAGGAAATGTGAAATAAGCAATCATGTGATATGCTTTTATCTACAGTACATCTATGCCTAGGGGACATTGTAGATCACGGTTTTGTTGTGGTTTTGCTACAAATTGCAGCAAAAACCACAGTAAAACCATGATGTAAAACAGGGGCATGGCGAGGAAGAGGCGAGCGGGACACATGCCCCGGGTACAGAGGGTTGAGGGGCACACCCCGGCAGTTCATCTAGATGGTGAAGCAGGGAGCTACACGCTATTAGAGTACATTTGTAATTGATATTACCAATAGAAACATTTAAAAAGAAGGAAATGGACCTCCCTGCGCTCCCTTTGTTTAGATGTGTAAACGTCAGCCTAAATTGGATGACTCCGCAGCTGAAATGTCCTAGGAAGGAGCTGTTGTACTCCTTGGAGTAAGGTTATGATAAGAGCCAATGTGTCACCCGTGGGGACGCGACAAAGAAACTGACTCAATTAGAAGGTGTCACATGAATCCGCTAGAGCTGGGGATATAAGAATGGTACTGGTGTGGTTCCTACCTGAAAGGAGGTTCGTCCTGATGTGCGTTCTTGTTCTGGTTCGGATAGCCTTCCTTCTTAGACGGCTCCCACACAAGCCGTCTAAGAAGGAAGGCTATCCGAACCAGAACAAGAACGCACATCAGGACGAACCTCCTTTCAGGTAGGAATCACACCAGTACCATTCTTATATCCCCAGCTCTAGCGGATTCATGTGACACCTTCTAATTGAGTCAGTTTCTTTGTCGCGTCCCCGATCCATCGCGTCCCCGATCCATCTAGTCCTCTCACCCAGCAACAGTAGCCGTTTAGAGTGTATTTCCTGCGCACATGTCCAGTATCACCCACGGGTGACACATTGGCCCTTATCAATAGAAACATTTACTAGTAACAATACAAATAGAATACAATAGATAATTATGTAATATGGCAATACATAAAGTGAAAAAAATTCATAACTCAGTCACAGAAATAAAAGGTCTTACAAATATCATGATTTGATAGAAATATCAACTTGTGGATGATTAATACTTGATTAAAGAGGTAGAGGTGTTTCAAATCTAGATGTTAAAGTGGTTGTTCACATTTATGACCTTTTGTACAGGCACGACAGTGTAGCTGAAGCCGTGGTGGTAATCATGCTTACGTGATCCCCATTTCTGGGTTCCAGCTCCATCACTCCAATCCAGGCGCCACAGATCCTGGGTCTCCCAGGTCAACATCCAATTTAACACTGGGTTACTTGACTGCTGCAGCCAATAACTGTCTGTCGCAGTGAAGTGTCACCCATGCATCATTGGTACTGGGTCATGGAACGTTCACCGCTGTGGCCATATGAGCCATAGTCAAACCAGATGTTGATGTGGGGAAGCTGGTGGAGCAGTGATAGAGCTGGAGCCCAGTGGCAGGGGTCAGGTAAGTATGAACACCATTGCACCAGCATTTTTGCTGGTTATAGGTGAACATATATATTTTTATTTATAATTGTTATTGATCCTTTGGATTGTGTCTGGTGGGAACATAGTAGATCTTGAATTTTGGGCAATAGATGAGATTGTTTAAGGTTAAAATGTGGCAAACAATAGTTCTCTGGCATTTTGGAATCAGGTCTCTCTCTTGCCAAGTTCATAGTACTCAGTTTGACAGAGTATGGGGGCATTCACAAAACCGTGGTCAGCAAATTTCGGATCCGCAAAACATGGATATCAGCCATGTACGTTCTATATTTTGCGGATAAGCATGTCCCGTCTTTGTTAGAAATGTCTATTCTATGTCTTGTCCGCAAAATGGACAAATATAGGACATGTTCTATTTTTAATTTTTTTGAAGGACCACAGAACGGACATACGACTGCGGACAGTACACAGTGTTCTGTCTGCCCCCTTTGCATCCCCATTGATTTTAATGTGTCCACATCATATCAGTAAAAAATAAGGATCGGATGCAAAGAGAAAATTTGGTTATCTGAATACCCCCTTCATTCAATGCATTGAAATACTGGAGGGAAACATTAACTACTGTTACTACTACCTGCACTTTTCACAGTACGCTGTACAAGGCCATTATTGGCTTATCTAAACATCTAGTCATGGGTAAGGGTAGGGATGTCCCGATACCATTTTTTTAAGACTGAGTACGAGTACCGATACTTTTATTTAAGTACTCACCGATACCAATTACCGATACCAATTTTAACAATAAAATACACACACATGTATTTTATGACCACTGACCAACCAAATGGCCCAAAAACAGAACTATAACGTTGTTTAAGTACAAGAGGCAGTGTATTAACTATTTATGTAACCTTACTTTATATTCTCTTTTTACAGAATTTCTCCTAAGCTTTATTACTATTTACTAGGGTCGGTTCCTCTACCTTTGGAAACTCCTGGCTGGCAAACTCTGTGTGAGGAGGGTGTCTGGACTCTGGAGAGGCTTTTCCCGTGGCTGGCTTGCTCCTGTGCTCCGATTCGGAGATCAGATGTCTGTGGGCAAAGTCATGGGCAACATGAATAAAAAAAAACACTTGAGGTTCCAAGGAGAGTTAGGAGACATTACACTGAATGGGGGCCACAAAGAGACATTATACTGTATGGGGGCAGCCACAAGGAGATGTTATACTGTATGGGGGCAGCCACAAGGAGACGTTATACTGTATGGGGGCAGCCACAAGGAGACGTTATACTGTATGGGCACCACAAAGACATTATACTGTATGGGGCAGCCACAAGGAGACGTTATACTGTATGGGCACCACAAAGAGACATTATACTGTATGGGGGCAGCCACAAGGAGATGTTATACTGTATGGGGCAGCCACAAGGAGACGTTATACTGTATGGGGGCAGCCACAAGGAGACGTTATACTGTATGGGGGCAGCCACAAGGAGACATTATACTGTATGGGGGCCACAAGGAGACATTATACTGTATGGGGGCAGCCACAAGGAGACATACTGTATGGGGGCAGCCACAATGAGACGTTATACTGTATGGGGGCAGCCACAAGGAAACGTTATACTGTATGGGCACCACAAAGAGACATTATACTGTCTGGGGGCAGCCACAAGGAGACGTTATACTGTATGGGGGCAGCCACAAGGAAACGTTATACTGTATGGGCACCACAAAGAGACATTATACTGTATGGGGGCAGCCACAAGGAGACGTTATACTGTATGGGCATCACAAAGAGACATTATACTGTATGGGCATCACAAAGAGACATTATACTGTATGGGGGCAGCCACAAGGAGATGTTATACTGTATGGGGGCAGCCACAAGGAGACGTTATACTGTATGGGCACCACAAAGAGACATTATACTGTATGGGGGCAGGCACAAGGAGATGTTATACTGTATGGAGGCAGCCACAAGGAGACATTATACTGTGTGGGGGCACAAGGTGATATTATACTGTATGGGGGCAGCCACAAGGAGACATTATACTGTATGGGGGCAGCCACAAGGAGACGTTATACTGTATAGAGGCAGCCACAAGGAGACATTATACTGTATGGGGGAAGCCACAAGGAGACGTTATACTGTATGGGGGGCAGCCACAAGGAGATGTTATACTGTATGGGGGGCAGCCACAAGGAGACGTTATACTGTATGGGGGGCAGCCACAAGGAGACGTTATACTATATGGGGGCAGCCACAAGGAGACTGTATGGGGGCCACAAGGAGACATACTGTAAGGAGTCAGGACAACAATTTTTGAAGCCCCTCCCTCCTCAGTATAATAGTCTTGTGGCCATCATACAGTAATGTATATTTCTTCTTGCCCTAATGCCTGCTTTTATAGATCAGTGTGCAGCTTGCAGGCAGGAAGGGAAGGACCAGGGCCATAGAAGACAGACCACAACACCTTTATTTCTTCTAACTGGTTATTATCTTCTAACTAAGCTTTATACACTTACTAGGGTCGGTCCCTATAACTTTTAAAACTACTGGCAGGCGAACTCTGTGTGAGGAGGCCGGAGGGTGTCTGGACCCTGGAGAGGTTTTTCCCGCGGCTGGCTTGCTCTTGTGCTCCGATTCGGAGATCAGATGTCTGTCGGGGGAGGAGCCGGGGACGGTGGCGGCCGCTGCGGAAAGTGTTAATCAGAGAAGCCGCGGGAAAAGTCTCTTTCCAGACAACCTCCACCACATGCAGAACTGGTCACGTCGGATGGCTGTGGGCGGAGTCTTAAACATGCGAGGAGCCGGGGACAGCGGAGGCAGCTGGTAATCAGGGCGAGGGGAGCAAGAAGCAGCTGTTTTTACTTTTTGCTGTGCGAGATGCAGGGGCAGGCCACGGACCACATTTAGAAGCGGCGCACAGGTATCGGCAGTGGTATCGGGGACATCCCTAGGTAAGGGGTTGCACATAAACAAAACCTGCATATTATCAAGTAATTTTCAACTTCTCCTGGCATGTCTGTTTCAGTATAAAATGATTTTCCACATGAAAAAATTGTGAAGCACTTTTTCTTTGTGCTGCCCTCTGTTATTTCTCCTGGAATGTTACAATTCTTCCTAGAAGTTACCATTACTCTTGTCAATAGGGTATGGCACTATGCACTTAGTAATATAATTATGTTTGATTATAGGTCATAGGGACATACTGTATTGACAAACAGGAATGATAAAATTCAATTGTCAATTTAGTTTTACATTTCCAGGAGGAACTGCAGCTAATTTCCTCTGGATCCGTGTATAAAGGAATGCCCCAAAATTGTTATTTAACTAGTTCAAGGCCAGGCCATTTATCCCACTTTTTGGCCAGATGCTTTTATCTTTATGGACCCGCGTCTTTAAAAGCCATAATCTTTTTTTTTTTTTATTATTATTCAGTTATGTAAACAATTTTTGCGTTTTTTAAGGGGCTGTATTTTTATGGGATTTTTATTTTAGTATTCTTTTGTTTCTTATTGTTAAAAAACAGAAAATGTAAAAACTGCAAGGGGGGGATTATCTGTTGTTCACATTTTCATTTTTCATTTTTTTTTGCTAAAGGGGTTGTCCCACGAAAAAAATTCTAATTTTCAAAAAGGGGACTTGGATCTGAACACTTTTGTAATTGCATATATTAAAAAATTTAGCATAGTCACTGAGTTATTTAATAAAATGTATCTGTATAGCGCCACCTGCTGTTAGTTTTTTTCTTATTTCTTTGCCCTGCTCACTGAGATGGCCGCGCATGCTCAGTTTCATCTATCAACAGACTCCTGAGCTGTGATAGGGAGAGCATGGACACGCCCCCTTAGCTGCAGCAGAAAAGACACTCCCCTGGCAGCTTGATATAAATCTAGCAGAGCAATGAATGTGGAGATCTCTGGATCCATGCAAGGTGCAGAGCTGGTTCCATCTTTGTTAGAAAGAGGTTGTCTTGTACTATATGATGTCTGATATTTATTTTTTTACTGTAGTCATGGGATAACTCCTTTAAGAGTAATTATTTAGTCTATTTATTAACTTTTTTGCAAATCTGCCATTTTGCTCACTGTATAGGATAAATACATTTATATGTTAAACGTTTTGGCAACTTGAAAGGCTATGTTTCAAATGATCTTTAGTTGTGTATATTTTTAAAAACTTTTTATTTTTTTTACTTTTTTTTACACATATTTTAAGCCCCCTAAGGGCATTTGTCAGCAGATTTGTACCTATAAAACTGGCAGATCTGTTGCATGTGTGCTTGGCAGCTGAAGACATCTGTGTTGGTCCCATGTTCATATGTGCCTGCGTTGCTGAGAAAAATTATGTTTTAAAATATGGAAATGGACCTCTAGGAGCAATGAGGGCGTTGCTGTTACACCTAGTGGCTCTGCTCTCTCTGCAACTGCCGCACCCCATGCGCTTTGACAGGGTCAGGCAGTACAGAGAGAGCAGAGCCTCTAGGTGTAACGGCTACGCCCCCATTGATCTTAGAGGCTCATTTGCATATATTAAAACATGATTTTTCTCAGCAATGCGGGCACATATGAATATGGGACCAACACAGCTGCTTCAGCTGCCAAGTGCACATGTAACAAGTCAGCCAGTGTCATAGGTACAAATCTGCTGACAGATGTCCTTTAACAAGTGATTGGTAGATCACTTGTCCCTTAGACTGCAATGAATTACCATTGTAGCCTATGGAAGTTGCCCTTTGTTCAAATGGAGCCCTGCCACACGCAAACCTCCATAGCAACTACAGCTATAATAGCCTTGGATCCTTCAGATGGACTGAGGCTAGTACAAAGAATGAATGGCTCCCCTGATTACCATGCAAGGGAGCTATTTAGGCCCCAGGAGCACAGCGCTCCCTGGGAAAGCCTCCTCAGATGCTGTGGTTACAATTGACCATGGCATCTGAAGAGTTAAATGTCTGTGATAAGCGATATCACTGATCGTAGACATTAGCCCTGGGTCTCTGCTATGGGAATCAGCTTAAACCCGGCAGCTATCTTGCTCACTCAGCACAGGAGCGGGAGCCATCTTTAATGCATTCAAGCGACAGCCAGTTTGGACCAAATGTCGGAGCCCCATTTTTCAAACCTGACATATGTCAGTTTATGTGGTAATAACTCTGGAATGTTTTTACTGACCCAAGCCATTCTGAGACTGTTTTCTCATGACACATCATACTTCATATTAGTGGTGAATTTGAGTTGATACATTTTACTTTTATGCTTAAAAAAACACCCACATTTGCAGAAAATTTGAAAAAATTTGCTATTTTGAAAATTAGAATTTCTCCGCTTTTAAGACATAGTGATACTTCATAAAATAGTTATTACTTTACATTCACCGTATGTATACTTTATGTTGGCATCATTTTGTAAATGTAATTTTATTCTTTAGGACGTTAGAAGGCTTAGAACTTAGAAGTTTAGTTAGGAAGTCACTGGTTTTAAGGTGCCATGTCATATTTGAAGAGACCCTGAGGAACCCCTAGAAAGAAAAGCCCTAAAAGTGACCCCATTTTGGAAACTACACCCTCAAGGAATAAATCTAGGGGTGAAGTGAATGCTTTGCCCCAAAAAGAGTTTCATAGAATTTAGCTGTGAAAATGAAAAATTAACTTTTATTTCCAATATAATGTTTGGCAATTGTGTCAGAGTTTTTTATTTTTATTTTTTATGGGGTTCCTCTTGCGGTAAATATGATATGATAATTTTATTCTGTGGGTTTATACGGTTATGGCGATACCAAATTTATATAGTTTTTATGTTTTACTACTTTTTCAGCATAAAATCACTTTTGTGTTAAAAATAAATTATATTTTGCATCGTTATATACTAAAGTCCATAACTTTTTTATTTTTTCATCAATGTAGCTGTGTGTGGGCTTGTTTTTTGAAGGACAGCTTGTAGTTTTTATTAGTATCATTTTGGGGTACATAAGTCTTTTTGATCACTTTTTATACCATTTTTTGTAGAGGTGAAGTGAGTAAAATGGCAATTGTCTCAGAGTTTTTTATTTTTATTTTTTATGGGGTTCCTCTTGCGTTAAATATGATATAATAATTTTATTCTGTGAGTTGATATGGTTATGGCAATACCAAATTTATTTAGTTTTTTTATGTTTACTACTTTTTCAGCATAAAATCACTTTTGTGTTAAAAATCAATTATATTTTGCATTGTCATATACTAAAGTCCATAACTTTTTAACTTTTTCACCAATGTAGCTGTGTGGGGGCTTGTTTTTTGCAGGAAGGGCTGTAGTTTTTAGTAGTATCATTTTGGGGTACATAAGTCTTTTTGATCACTTTTGATACCGTTTTTTGTAGAGGTGAAGTGGGTAAAATGGCAATTGTCTCAGGGTTTTTTATTTTTATTTTTATGGGGTTTCTCTTGCATTAAATATGATATGATAATTTTATTCTGTGGGTTGATATGGTTATAGCGATACCAAATTTATATAGTTTTTTTATGTTTTACTACTTTTTGATCACTTTTTATACCATTTTTTGTGGAGATGAAGTGGGTAAAATGGCAATTGTCTCAGTGTTTTTTATTTACATTTTTTTATGGGGTTTCTCTTGCATTAAATATGATATGATAATTTTATTCCGTGGGTTGATATGGTTATAGCGATACCAAATTCATATAGTTTTTTTTTATGTTTTACTACTTTTACAGCATAAAATCCCTTTTGTTTTTAAAATAAATGATATTTTGCATCATTTTTTGTGTGGAGGTGAGGTGACAAAAACAGCAATTTGATCATTGTTTTTTAGATTATTTTTTACAGCGTTCACCACGTGGGATTAGTAACCTGATACTTTTATAGATCAGGTCATTCATATTATGTATATATTTTTTTTATTTTATTTTATTTTTTAATGACCTAAATGAACCGATATGAGAAAAGACAATTTTTATTTTATTTTTATTTTATTTTTATTTAATTTAATTTAATTTTTTTTACTTTTTTAACACTTTTTTTTTATCGAGACCCATTTGGATCTTGAAGATCCAGTGGACCTAATAGCTATACAGTGCATTGCAATAGTCATCTATTGCAATGCACTGTATCGTCAGTGCTACATTTACACTAAGGCTGATCAGACCCTCAGGGTCTGATCGGCCTTAGGTACATGGCAGCCTGGACACCTTTGTAAGGCATCCGGTTGCCATGGCAACCATTGGGCCACTTTCATCACAGCAGCGGTGGCCTGATTGAAGAGAGAGGGAGCTCCCTGCCTCTCAACACCATGGATGCTGCGGGTTGCTACTGATCGCTGCATGTATGGAGTTAAATGGCCAGGATCGGTGCCAGCACTGATTTCGGTCGTAGCAGCAGAGTGTTAGCTGTAAGTTACAGCTAAGGCTACTTTCACACTTGCGTTCAGTGCGGGTCAGTCTGGTATCTGCACAGACGGATCCGCACCTATAATGCAAATGCTTGCATCCGTTCAGAACGGATCCGTCTGCATAACAGCTTTTTCAGATCTGAGTTTTCACATCATGAAAACTCAGATCCGACAGTATATTCTAACACAGAGGCGTTCCCATAGTGATGGGGACGCTTCAAGTTAGAATATACTAAGAACTGTGTACATTACGGCCCCCTGCTGCCTGGCAGCACCCGATCTCTTACAGGGGGCTGTGATCCGCACAATTATCCCCTCAGGTGCCGCACCTGAGGGGTTAATTGTACGTATCATAGCCCCCTGTAAGAGATCAGGTGCTGCCAGGCAGCAGGGGCCAGACCCCCCTACCTCCCCAGTTTTAAATTCATTGGTGGCCAGTGCGGCCCCCCTCCCTTCCCAGTATTAAATTCATTGGTGGCCAGCGCGGCCCCCCTCCCTCCCCAGTATTAAATTCATTGGTGGCCAGTGCAGCCCCCCTCCCTCCCCAGTATTAAATTCATTGGTTGCCAGTGCGGCCTCCCCTCTCACCCCCCCCAAATTAAAATCACCCCCCCATCATTGGTGGCAGCGGAGAGTTCCGATCAGAGTCCCAGTTTAATCGCTGGGGCTCCGATCGGTTACCATGGCAGCCAAGACGCTACTGCAGTCCTGGCTGCCATGGTTACTTAGCAATTTTAGAAGCATTTTACTTACCTGCGCTGTCTGTGGCCGGCCGGTCGCTCCTCCGACTGGTAAGTGAAAGGTCTGTGCTATAAGCAATGCGCCGCACAGACCTTTAACTTACCAGTAGGAGGAGCGCCCGGCCGGCCACAGACAGTGCAGGTAAGTATAATGCTTCTAAAATTGCTAAGTAACCATGGCAGCCAGGACTGCAGTAGAGTCTTGGCTGCCATGGTAACCGATCGGATCCCCAGCGATTAAACTGGGACTCCGATCGGAACTCTCTGCTTCCACCAATGATGGGGGGGGGGTGATTTTAATTAGGGGGAGGGAGGGGGGCCGCACTGGCCACCAATGAATTTAATACTCGGGAGGGAGGGAGGGGGAGCTGCACTGGCCACCAATGAATTTAATACTGGGGAGGGAGGGGGGGGCCGCACTGGCCACCAATGAATTTAATACTGGGGAGGGAGGGGGGCCGCACTGGCCACCGATGAATTTAATACTGGGGAGGGAGGGAGGGGGGGACCGCACTGGCCACCAATGAATTTAATACTGGGGAGGGAGGGGGGTCTGGCCCCTGCTGCCTGGCAGCACCTGATCTCTTACAGGGGGCTATGATACGCACAATTAACCCCACAGGTGCGGCACCTGAGGGGTTAATTGTGCGGATCACAGCCCCCTGTAAGAGATCAGGTGCTGCCAGGCAGCAGGGGGTCGATATGGCCACAGTTCTTAGTATATTCTAACTTGAAGCGTCCCCATCACTATGGGAACGCCTCTGTGTTAGAATATACTGTCGGATCTGAGTTTTTACGATCTAACTCAAATCCGATGGTATTTTCTAACATAGAGGCGTTCCCATGGTGATGGGGACGCTTCAAGTTAAAATATACCATCGGATTGGAGAAAACTCCGATCCGATGGTATATCAATAGGGACTCCTGACTTTACATTGAAAGTCAATGGGGGACGGATCCGTTTGCAATTGCACCACATTGTGTCAACGTCAAACGGATCCATCCCCATTGACTTGCATTGTAAGTCAGGACGGATCCGTTTGTCTCCGCACGGCCAGGCGGACACCAAAACGCTGCAAGCTGTGTTTTGGTGTTCGCCTCCAGAGCGGAATGGAGGCGGGACGGAGCCAAACTGATCCTTATCCATTCAGAATACATTAGGGATGAACGGATCAGTTCGGGGCCGCTTGTGAGAGCCCTCAAACGGATTTCACAAGCGGAACCCCAAACGCAAGTGTGAAAGTAGCCTAACACTCTCTGCTGATGGCGGTAGCTCTATTCCTGAGCCACTGCAATCACAGTGAAGCCGGCTACAGGGGGCAATGGGGGCATCTGGAGGCATATGGGGGCATTATCAGAGGCACTGCGGGCCACAGACATCATCAGGGGCACTGGGGGCACACAAGGGGTCTTACCCGATTTCAGGCTGCGATTTCCAGCGTGGAGATCACAGCCTGAAACCGACATTTTAACACTAAAGTGCTCTGATTGGTTAGTCTGCAGAGGTTAACTAATTGGAGCACTTGTCGGCAAGGGGCCACTCTAATTGGTCCCTTGCCGGCTTCCCCGATGTCTCTGCTCTCCGGGACAGCGGAGTCTCTGGGGCTGTGACACTTTATAGTACGTCCAAATGCAGTAAATTACTTGTGATTTGGACGTACAGTTATGTCCAAATGTGTGAAGGGGTTAAAGACCTAATAGTGCTGATCACCAAGGGGTTAATAAATTCATGTATAGATATACAGTACAGACCAAAAGTTTGGACACACCTTCTCATTCAAAGAGTTTTCTTTATTTGCATGACTATGAAGGCATAAAAACTATGAATTAACACATGTGGAATTATATACATAACAAACAAGTGTGAAACAACTGAAAATATGTCATATTCTAGGTTCTTCAAAGTAGCCACCTTTTGCTTTTATTACTGCTTTGCACACTCTTGGCATTCTCTTGATGAGCTTCAAGACGTAGTCACCTGAAATGGTCTTCCAACAGTCTTGAAGGCGTTCCCAGAGATGCTTAGCACTTGTTGGCCCTTTTGCCTTCACTCTGCGGTCCAGCTCACCCCAAACCATCTCGATTGGGTTCAGGTCCGGTGACTGTGGAGGCCAGGTCATCTGGCGCAGCACCCCATCACTCTCCTTCATGGTCAAATAGCCCTTACTTTCAAAGTTTTCCCAATTTTTCGGCTGACTGACTGACCTTCATTTCTTAAAGTAATGATGGCCACTCGTTTTTCTTTACTTAGCTGCTTTTTTCTTGCCATAATACAAATTCTAACTGTCTATTAAGTAGGACTATCAGCTGTGTATCCACCTGACTTCTCCTCAACGCAACTGATGGTCCCAACCCCATTTATAAGGCAAGAAATCCCACTTATTAAACCTGACAGGGCACACCTGTGAAGTGAAAACCATTTCAGGGGACTACCTCTTGAAGCTCATCAAGAGAATGCCAAGAGTGTGCAAAGCAGTAATCAAAGCAAAAGGTGGCTACTTTGAAGAACCTAGAATATGACATATTTTCAGTTGTTTCACACTTGTTTGTTATGTATATAATTCCACATGGGTTAATTCATAGTTTTGATGCCTTCAGTGTGAATCTACAATTTTCATAGTCATGAAAATAAAGAAAACTCTTTGAATGAGAAGGTGTATCCAAACTTTTGGTCTGTACTGTATGTCGTTTGGCCGGATGTTTATAGTCAATGGGCTGTCGGCAAGCGGTTAAAAGGGGACACAAGTATTTACTAAAACACACTTATGAGGAGAGCTATTTAATGCAGCCCACCTACATATGCGTATCACCATAAATACTGTTAATTGTGCAGGCTGTTGTTGCTTTTGAGATGCCAAAATGTATTTTTTTTATATTATTTTTAGTATTTTAACTACCTGCCGCCAAGCTAACGCCGAAAGGCGTCATTGCTGCGGCGCTCCCAGGTCACACTAACGCCAATAGGCGTCATCTCGCGTGAGCCGAGACTTCCTGTGAACGCGCGCACACAGGCGCGCGCGTTCACAGGATCGGAAGGTAAGTGAGTGGATCTCCAGCCTGCCAGCGGCGATCGTTCGCTGGCAGGCTGGAGATGCGATTTTTTTAACCCCTAACAGGTATATTAGACGCTGTTTTGATAACAGCGTCTAATATACCTGCTACCTGGTCCTCTGGTGGTCCCTTTTGCTTGGATCGACCACCAGAGGACACAGGCAGCTCAGTAATAAGTAGCACCAAACACCACTACACTACACCCCCCCGTCACTTATTAACCCCTTATTAACCCCTGATCACCCCATATAGACTCCCTGATCACCCCCCTGTCATTGATCACCCCCTTGTAAGGCTCCATTCAGACGTCCGTATGATTTTTACGGATCCACTGATACATGGATCGGATCCGCAAAACACATACGGACGTCTGAATGGAGCCTTACAGGGGGGTGATCAATGACGGGGGTGATCACCCCATATAGACTCCCTGATCACCCCCCTGTATTGATCACCCCCCTTTCATTGATCACCCCCTGTAAGGCTCATTCAGACGTCCGTATGATTTTTACGGATCACTGATACATGGATCGGATCCGCAAAACACATACGGACGTCTGAATGGAGCTTTACAGGGGGGTGATCAATGACGGGGGTGATCACCCCCCATATAGACTCCCTGATCACCCCCTGTCATAGATCACCCCCCTGTAAGGCTCCATTCAGACGTCCGTATGATTTTTGCGGATTCACTGATACATGGATCGGATCCGCAAAACACACTTACGGAGTCTGAATGGAGCCTTACAGGGGGGGTGATCAATGGACGGGGTTGATCACCCCATATAGACTCCCTGTCACCCCCCTGTCATTGATCACCCCCGTGTCATTGATTACCCCCCCTGTAAGGCTCCATTAGACGTCGTATGATTTTTACGGATCCACTGATACATGGATCGGATCCGCAAAACACATAGGACATCTGAATGGAGCCTTACACGGGGGTGATCAATGACAAGGGGGTGATCACACCATATAGACTTCCTGATCACCCCCCTGTCATTGATCACCCCCCTGTCATTGCTCACCCCCTGCCATTGATCACCCCCTGTAAGGCTCCATTCAGATGTCGCTATGTGTTTTGCGGATCCGATCCATGTATCGGGGAACCGGTAAAAAACATACGGACGTCTGAATGGAGCCTTACAGGGGGGGTGATCAATGACAGGGGGGTGATCACCCCATATAGACTCCCTGATCACCCCCCCTGTCATTGATCACCCCCCTGTAAGGCTCCATTCAGATGTCCGTCTGTGTTTTGCGGATCCGATCCATGTATCCGTGGATCCGTAAAAAAACATACGGACGTCTGAATGGAGCCTTACAGGGGGGTGATCAATGACAGGGGGGTGATACCCCATATAGACTCCCAGATCACCCCCCTGTCATTGATCACCCCCCTGTAATGCTCCATTCAGACATTTTTTTTGGCCCAAGTTAGCGGAAATTAGTATTATTTTTTTTTCTTACAAAGTCTTATATTCACTAACTTGTGTCAAAAAATAAAATCTCACATGAACTCACCATACCCCTCACGGCATCCCAAATGCGTAAATTTTTTTAGACATTTATATTCCAGACTTCTTCTACGCTTTAGGGCCCCTAAAATGCCAGGGCAGTATAAAATACCCCCACATTGTGACCCCATTTCGGAAAGTAGGACACCCAAGGTATTCGCTGAGGGGCATATTGAGTCCATGAAAGATTGAAACTTTTGTCCCAAGTTAGCGGAAAGGGAGACTTTGTGAGAAAAAAAATAAATTAATCAATTTCCGCTAACTTGTGGCAAAAAAAATAAATTTCTATGAACTCGCCATGCCCCTCATTGAATAACTTGGGGTGTCTTCTTTCCAAAATGGGGTCACATGTGGGGTATTTATACTGCCCTGGCATTTTAGGGGCCCTAAAGCGTGAGAAGAAGTCTGGGATCCAAATGTCTAAAAATACCCTCCTAAAAGGAATGTGGGCCCCTTTGCGCATCTAGGCTGCAAAAAAGTGTCACACATTTGGTATTGCCGTACTCAGGAGAAGTTGGGGAATGTGTTTTGGGGTGTCATTTTACATATACCCATGCTGGGTGAGATAAATAGATAAATATCTCGGTCAAATGCCAACTTTGTATAAAAAAATGGGAAAAGTTGTCTTTTGCCAAGATATTTCTCTCACCCAGCATGGGTATATGTAAAATGACACCCCAAAAAACATTGCCCAACTTCTCCTGAGTACGGCAATACCAGATGTGTGACACTTTTTTGCAGCCTAGGTGGGCAAAGGGGCCCACATTCCAAAGAGCACCTTTCGGATTTCACCGGCCATTTTTTACAGATTTTGATTTCAAACTACTTACCACACATTAGGGCCCCTAGAATGCCAGGGCAGTATAACTCCCCCACATATGTGACCCCATTTTGGAAAGAAGACACCCCAAGGTATTTCGTGATGGGCATAGTGAGTTCATGGAAGTTTTTATTTTTTGTCACAAGTTAGTGGAATATGAGACTTTGTAAGAAAAAAAAAAAAAAAAATCATCATTTTCTGCTAACTTGTGACAAAAAATAAAAAGTTCTATGAACTCACTATGCCCATCAGCGAATACTTTAGGGTGTCTACTTTCCGAAATGGGGTCATTTGTGCGGTGTTTGTACTGTCTGGCCATTGTAGAACCTCAGGAAACATGACAGGTGCTCAGAAAGTCAGAGCTGCTTCAAAAAGCAGAATTCACATTTTTGTTACCATAGTTTGTAAAGCTATAACTTTTACCCAAACCGAATTTTTTTTTTTTACCCAAACATTTTTTTTTTTATCAAAGACATGTTAGAACAATAAATATTAGAGAAAAATTTATATATGGATGTCGTTTTTTTTGCAAAATTTTACAACTGAAAGTGAAAAATGTCATTTTTTTTGCCAAAAAATCTGTAAATTTCGATTAATAACGAAAAAAGTTAAATGTCAGCAGCAATGAAATACCACCAAATGAAAGCTCTATTAGTGAGAAGAAAAGGAGGTAAAATTAATTTGGGTGGTAAGTTGCATGACCGATAAAGTTGTGGAGTGCCGATTTGTAAAAAAGGGCCTGGTCACTAGGGGGGTATAAACCTGTGGTCCTTAATTGGTTAAACTGTAATGCATTGTAGTGCTTTATGTTTACGTATAATAATATGTATGTAATATGTCCTAGCAGCATTATATTAGGGCAGCCTTGGAGGATTTACGTCTAAATAATAGCATGTGAGTGATATGTTGTCAGATCATGAATGGCATGGATTTCACAAGGTGCTAGGAACATTCTTTACAAATATTTGGCTATTTTTTCTTAATAACATCTTGTTGTTGCTGCAAACCTATCAGTTGTATATTTGTGCTGCAAAATTTCATATTCTAATACATGTTAAATGGAATGATATTGTGAAAACAATGATGTATAGCAAAGCCTGTCCAAAAGATCACCTCTTTGAGTAAACCACTGCCTTATCCAAACAAGATTTCATATGACAGACTTTCAGTTTCCCCCTATATTGTGCATACTGGCCATCATAGTCTCCTTGGCTGTTGCTATGCCTCTGGCTACCACACATTCATTCTTGCCAACTTTTATTAATTGGCAGCTGGGAGCTCAGATTTATTTGCACAAACTATGCCCTTTTTAGTAGCTCACATTCACTGTTTCTGATGTGGCACTGCCCCTCAATGTGCATTTGGTGCCATACATACAGTTGAAAGGGTTTTCCAAGACTTTAATACTGATGACAGATACTCAGGATAGGTCATCAGTATCTGACTTATAAGAAGCCACTAGCGCTCCTGTGAGCGTTGCAGCCTTCCTGCAACTTACTAAGCACAGCGCCGTACAGTTGATGGTAGCACACTCCGCTGCATTCACTTCTATGGGGCTTAGCTCTGTGTAGGCCACGTGTCCAATGAACGTGTCGTCACTGGCCTAAGAAAAGCAGAGAGAAGGCATAAGCACTGTGAGCTTTGCTGACTTCTGATCAGCAGGGGGTCCCAGGTGTTGCACTCCCACTGATCGGATACTGATGACCTATCGCAGAGGACAGATCATCAGAAAAAAAGTTTTGGAAAACCCCTTTAAACTTTATCCACGGCTGCTTTCCAGGAGGTAGTGGGAGGCTTTGCAGCACCTGGGAGATTTGACAACTCTTCTCTGAGGCCTTCCCCTTTTTACTGGGAGCCTCCAAAACTGTTCGGAAGAGTTGGCAAATATCTGCACAAGAGTAGCTTCTGTAACTGTCAGCCATGAATAGCTGAAATATTTTCACATATATTACTTTTATATTCTTTAATTCATCAAGCAACTCAACTGAAATAAACTAAGCATATAGCACAGAAAAAAAAGTCTTTAATGCAAACATGTTTCAAAGATGTTGACATTGAGAATTGCTATATACAAGGTAAATATTTAACAAACAAACAGTATTTATACAGCCGTCAATAAACGTAGTAAATCTCAGAGACTCATCGCCTGAAAAGCACAATTATTACAGGTAGTTAGCTCACTCTTCCTGGCAGGGTTTGTGCATTCGAAAAGTAATTGTGTTTCATGTGAATCAATGAATCTTTAGAGAACCGTTTAGTTTTACGTCTCTGCTACATCTCAGCCCCGTGTCAGGTTTTGGCATTGATTTTGTGAAAGGTGTTCGCTGACGGTTTGTTGTCAAGGTACGAACAGAGAGAGAGTTGTAAAAATGTCATTGTCAGACATCCTATACGGTTTATTAGCTGAAACGCGTTATGTGAGCTGGGCCTTGTCTTGCTAAGGCATGTCACAGAAAAGCCTCAAGTATCAAAGGTTGGTTTGTCCTTCTTGTAAAAAAATAGAGCAAACTGATATTACAGGACTTTTAGATTAGGTATATGAAATATAAATCAGCATCTGTATTTTACAGCATGTGAGCTGTTTTCCCTCTGTCTAATATACCACTTGTTCTCTTGTGGCTAGACTGCATGAAGTGCAACATAATGGATTGTCAGGAAAAGGCTGCTTCACTGGAGTTGGTAATGAAAACATTAGGTGAAGATGTTTACTGGTTTAACCCAAGAGTACTATTGAAAGTGTGTAACTCCTATGGTGATGTGAACGCTAAAGTGTATAAGGACCCCGGAAGAGGGGTATATCTCACCCAGGTTCCTCAACTGGGTGAGATACGTAAGTAAAGTTTCAGAGTGGTGCTGGCTTCAGCATGGGATAGTTGCTGGAGCTATTTTGTTTAGTATTTTATGGCTGGATTTTACTTGGATTGGGAGCTAGGTTGATAGTGGGATCCACCGCTCTCATTCCAGGGCAGGTTTTCCCTATCATGACGGATCCCCAGGTGCAATCACCTGGGATCATTACTGGGGAGTAAAAGCCCATCCCAGACTGTCAGTTGGGGGCGCGGTTGCAAACAGAGGCTGGGTGAGGCTCTGTATGTGTGGTTTCAACCGGGCTTGGCTGAGAGACCACAAGGCTGGGAGATAGCCTGGAGTTGGGGGACAAAGCGACGCCTGGGAAGTGGGTGGCAGGGCCATAGTCAGGCGGACTACTGAGCCTCAATCCCCCACAAGAGACTTTGAGCTTTTTACAGACAGGAGGCTGTTGGACTGGGAAAGCCGCATCTGGTTCCGAGTATGAACTATGTCTTATAGGTGAGTCAGGGATACTTTGTTTATGTTAAGTGAGAGCCTAGACAGGAAGGTGTTCATTTGTATTGTTTTGTGTGTGCTGGTAGTAAAATAAATGCACTTTTGGACATTCCACAGGGTTGTCAGCGAGAATATTGCGACCCTGGAGATAGAGCTAATCCCTCACAATTGGTGGAGAAAGCGGGCAGGTGTCCCTAGTGAAAGGAGACATCTGGTTGATAGGGGCAACGGCAAGAGCAGGCACTGCTGAATACTGCTGTGCTTCAAGCAAAAGCTGTGTGGATTTAAAGGGCCAGAAACCCTAAGGTACAGAGACTGACTTGGGGGGGGGGATTTTTTTTATGTATGGTTTTTTGCTCTCTGGCTAAGTGAACTGTGTTGCTGCCAGACTGACTCTGGTCATGGGTCTCGGAGAAAAATTTTGGGTCAAGATGACGTCCCATGTCAATTGTGGTCCAGTTTGGCGGAAAACAAGGGCTACGAAGGACATAACGAAGCAGCTGGAGCAGAGAACTAATCATTTGCTGAAGAGAGGGTCCTGGACGCGGTCTGGACACTTTGTAAAATTTCAAGAGTCCGGTGGCGTGCCAGGAGTGTCGGAGGAAAAGCGAATATATGCCGTTGCAAAGAGCAACCGTCGGGAAGAAAAAGAGCGGAAGAGCGGTTCGACTCTCAGGCGTTCGAGTGGTCCCTGCAAGTGTATACAGAATCCTAGAGATGATGTCCAGAGGTGCCATAAGGCTGTTGCTGGGAGCAACCTAGCACGACAGCATGCAGCTGTTACGCGTCAGAGAGAGTGCTCTGTGAGATGCCATTGGTTCGGAAAGTGTGCACCTGATTGTCCTATGGTCAGGAGACATACGTCCAGGATTTCAAAGGTGGGAGGTACCTATTATCCAGGAGAAGGATGATGACCTCATAGGGGATGGTCCTGGAGACCGTTTACCTCCTGAGCCTGACGAACCAGTGACACCCCTGGGTAAGACTGTTCCGATTATTGATTGTGTAGCTGGGGACGATGTGCGGGACATTCATGCGGATAGGAAGGACTATCTGGTGGCTCTCACTGAGTGTGAGACACCAGTGCGAACTGGGACTTATGAGCTTGGGGTTGCCGATACACTCATGCCGGATAGGAAATTGGGCGCTGCTTTCCCATTGCTTTGGGAGTTGTCAAGAAATGGAGACACTTCTGCAGTCAGTGATGCAACTCCTGCAGAATTTGTACCTGCCAGGAAGAGTGAGCTAACTACCTGTAATAATTGTGCTTTTCAGACGATGAGTCTCTGAGATTTACTACGTTTATTGACGGCTGTATAAATACTGTTTATTTAACTTGTATATAGCATTTCTCAATGTCACCATCTTTGAAACATGTTTGCATTAAAGACTTTGTCTGGTTTAGAAAAATATTTTTTGGGAAAGCATGTGAGGGGACCATCATCAAGATGTCAAGTTAAATGCATTTCCGGATGAGGGTGTGAAGTTATGTAAAATATGTAGTGATGATGAAGGTTTATTTTCTTCATCTGGTATTGTTCAAGAAGAACTTTATGACTTGATAAGGAGGTTTGAAGAATTGCATATAAGTAATGAGGATTCCTGTGAAATGTCTGAGGATATCAAACCCATTTTCCTTTGCATGCTGTGACTGGGAAAGAAGCCTTCCCTGTTGGTAAAAATGTGAAAAATGTGGCTGTGCTAGAGGGTGTACCACATGTATCAGGTGGGGATAAGCAGTATACTCAGAGTTCTATGGGCAATAAGGAAATGTCCAAGGTGGGAATGAGCTCATCGACGCCCCTAGTGGTCAGGTTACTAATGACACGAGCGGTATGCGTGACGTATATGCTGTGGCTGTTGGCGACTCTGAGAGTGAGCCTACCCATGTCAACTTCCTGCAAAGTAAAGGGGGTTACTAATAGCGACCAGAGGACAGTTATATCTGACAGATGAGAGTTTAAGGGGATAATGGCAGCCTAGTGTCTCAGGCCCAGATCCAGACAGTTATAGTTGACCCGGCAGGTCAGTACAGCTGCAAACTTGAAGATAGTTCCTCAGCGTCGTCCCTAGATACATTAGAGAAGGGACTAGCTGTCTTCACAGAGCAACTGAAGAAGGCTTTAAAAGGGTCAAAGGAGGAGACCCAGAAATAGACGAGTGAACTGAAAGGGTCTACTGCCTGATGTCCAGGAGAAGAGTAAAGACTCCAGAAAGACACCAAAGACTACAGTAGACACAGACAAAGTGCTTAATGGGAACCTGGGTGGTACCCCCACAGGGTGTCCAAAAGATAATGGTGATACAATTACATCTGCTGCAGCAGAGCAGAGCGAGAACCATCTGGAACAGGAGGCCAAAGAATGGGGCGCTTCCAACAAGCTGGTGCGAAAAACTGAGAAGAAACAGAAGAAGTTTGACCGACTCCTGGCTGAAGAAAAATAAATTTCTGCCTGATATGCTGAAGAACGCGACCAATCGGAGGCTGATGCTCAGGAAAATTAGACCAAGGTCCTCTCCTTGGCTAGAGCCCTTGAAGAAGCGCTTGAAGAGTGAGATGAATTTGAGAGGCTGAACAAGCAACCCAAGAGCAGAGATGGAGGATCTCAGGAGCTCAAAGGATGACGCCGGAAGAACGTCTATGAGTGGATACGTCTAAGTGTGCTCTCGAGCAGCAGGTGGAAGAAATAAGGACTAAGCTTGAAGATGTTTAGAAGGCAAGAGCTTATCGAGATGACAGGTGGGCTTAATCACCGAACATGAGAAACCTCAAGAGGAGAGTCCTCTGAAAGATGCCAAGAAATCTAAGCCAGAGCCTGCTAAGAAGGGGTCTGGAGATGGTAGTGCTGTGGTGCTGACCGAGGCAGAGAATATGGAAGATGTTTCTGCTGAACCCGTTGGTGGGGCTGATGTGGATGCAGAGGCCAAGAGACTCATGGCAGTGGGTAGCCAGGCCCTGGTCCTGAAAGACGTCCCCTCCAACTACTAGGCCTTCCAAATAGCCAGTAGCCCGCTGGGGAAGAAGTACAAGGAGATGGAGGACCAGTATGTAGATCCTGTATCCTACTATGGGATGGCTCTCATGAATCCTGCACAAAGGGAGAGCAATGTCCCGGCTCACCCTCTGTAGGGAATGCCAGAAGACAAGGAGTCTGTTAAAGACCCTGGTGTTCCCCGTACCTCCAACCTTGATAAGAAGGAAAAGAAGGAGTTAAGAGGGTAGGTATATAATACCCTGTTCGAGAAGGATGAGAAGGCTCACAAAGTGAGTGGAGACTCCAAAGAGACAACAGCTGAAAGAGCTAAGGCCGATGACTTGGAGTGGGACAAATCCTCCGATGTTGCAGAGATCAAACAAATGGCTGAAGGAGAATCTGCCAAAGTGGAAAAAGTCACTGAGGAAGCAGAGGACTCTGAAACTGCCGCCAAAACTGAAGAAGCCACTGCTGAAGTAAAGGATGAACTTGAAAGTGGACCTTATGGTCGTTGCAGAGCTAGCAAGCCTAGAAGCAGAAATGCTGGAAAAACTAGAAAAAAAGGAATGGTGACAAAATGGAGGTTCCTGGAAGGGCATGGGCGAGAGCCAAAGAAACAAAGAGAGCGAGACAAGAGAGTAAAACAAAAGTGTCGGGCCATTAGATGGGCACTCGAGTCCCTTAGATATTTTCTACTAGGTAGAAAGCCAGTATTAGTGACAAACCAAACTCTGCTGGCCTGGGCAGGGCAGAATAAGGGTCAAAAGATGATACTGACCACATATTCCAGGGCGAACATTGAGCCAGAAGGTTGTAGGATAAGGCGAATGCCCTATCGCGAGCATTTGGTGGGTGCAAGTGTTCACCCCCACAGGTTTAAACAAGGGGGGGGGGGTATGTGGTGATGTGAACGCTAAAGTGTAAAGGGATCCCGGAAGAAGGGTATATCTCACCCAGGTTCCTCAAAGTTCCAGAGTGGTGCTGGCCTCAGTAAGGCATAGGTTGGTAGTGGGATCTCCCATCCCAGACTGTCAGTCGGGGCGTGGTTGCAAACAGAGGCTGGGTGAGGCTCTGGATGTTTGGTTTCAACCGGGCTTGGCTGAGAGACCACGAGGCTGGGAGATAGCCTGGAGTTGGGGGACAAAGCGACGCCTGGGAAGTGGGTGGCAGGGCCATAGTCAGGCGGACTACTGAGCCTCAATCCCCCACAAGAGACTTTGAGCTTGTTACAGACAGGAGGCTGTTGGACTGGGAAAGCCGCATCTGGTTCAGAGTATGAACTATGTCTTATAGGTGAGTCAGGGATACTTTGTTTATGTTTAGTTAGAGCCTAGAAGGGCAGGTGTTCATTTGTATTGTTTTGTGTGTGCTGGTGGTAAAATAAATCCACTTTTGGACATTCCACAGGGTTGTCAGCGAGACTATTGAGACTGAGACCCTGAAGATATAGCTAATCCCTCACACTCCTTAAAGTTAAATTATAGCTGAAACAGAAAGTTGTGCCTGTTACTATAGTAAAGAGCCGTTTTATCACACCTGTACATGACCAATATTGTTCACAAATGTATTACACCAGGCATGCTCAACCTGCGGCCCTCCGCTGTGCAAAACTAGAACTCCCAGCTGCCCGAACAGCCTACAGCAGGGCATTGTGGGAGTTGTAGTTTTACAACAGCTGGAGGGCCGCAGGTTGAGCATGCCTGTATTACACTAATTCATTAACTATTAGGCACCAACATTTTTTTGAAGCGCTGTACAGAGAATGCACTTCCATCTGTCATTCCTACAGCAATCATGACTGTCAAGATGCCGAATGTTCATCTTTTCAAGGGTGAGTGTTAACTTCTGACTTGTCTTTGAGACATTTTAATTATTCTGGGTGCTGATAGCCCCAATCTCACTAGAAGAAAAGGGAACAAGCACTTTGCTGAGTGCGATGTCTCTTTGGCTTCTATTGGTATTTTTTGACTCTCCTAAGAGAGCCAGTGCAGTCTTCATACTCTTCTATGTAACTTCTGAAACTCTCTCATTCAAAAAGATCTAATAGGAGTTTTAAAGAGGTATAATGCTCATTAGATTCCAGTCATGTGTGAAAAGTCAGGGAAGGAGCAGGGGGTGCACCTAGCCTTTCTGCCGCCTGAGGCGAAAACTGAAATATTGTCCCCGTCCCAATGCAAATTTCTTAACCTACCCCCTTCCCTTCAGCCCATGGCCCTTCTGCTGCCCCCCTTTTGCCCCTAACTGGTGCTGCCTGAGGCAATCGCCTCACCTGGCCTTATTAGTGGTGCACCCCTGGGAAGGAGAGAGATGATCAGGGGGCTGATGCTGATGTTTTGGTTATCAAAGGGAGTTATTTGGATTTGCAATTGTAACCACTATCATTGTGGCTGTAATAGTGTAGTTACAATAGAGGGGAATATGATTTATAATTTAAATATGACTATTTGGAAAGATTTTGGGGCATTCAATGGCTTGCAGTGTAAGGGATCACAGTTTGGCTGTTCATTGGAATAAAGAGTGCCTGGCAATTTTTGAGGGGGCACTAGGGTTGGACTGGCCCATAAGGCTGCCAGAGGATCCTCTGGTGGGCCCAAATACTGACACAATAAACGACCCCAAACTCTGAAACAATAAAGGACAACTAATTAAGGGCTCTTTCACACTTGCGTTCTTTTCTTCCGGCATAGAGTTCCGTCGTCGGGGCTCTATGCCGGAAGAATCCTGATCAGTTTTATCCTAATGCATTCTGAATGGAGAGAAATCCATTCAGGATGCATCAGGATGTCTTCAGTTCCGGACCGGAACGTTTTTTGGCCGGAGAAAATACCGCAGCATGCTGCGCTTTTTGCTCCGGCCAAAATCCTGAACACTTGCCGCAAGGCCGGATCCGGGAATTAATTGCCCATTGAAAGGCATTAATCCGGATCCGGCCCTTAAGCTAAACGTCGTTTCGGCACATTGCCGGATCGCGTTTAGCTTTTTCTGAATGGTTACCATGGCTTCCAAGACGCTAAAGTCCTGGCAGCCATTGTAAAGTGTAGTGGGGAGCGGGAAAGCTGTATACTTAACGTCCGTGCGGCTCCCCGGGCGCTCCAGAGTGACGTCAAGGCGGCCCACGCGCATGGATGACGTGATCGCATGGACACGTCATCCATGCGCATGGGGCGCTCTGACGTCATTCTGGAGCGCCCCGGGAGCCACACGGACTGTAAGTATACTGCTCCCCCGCTCCCCCACTACTACTATGGCAGCCAGGACTTTAATAGCGTCCTGGCTGCCATAGTAACACTGAACGCATTTTGAAGACGGATCCGTCTTCAAATGCTTTCAGTTCACTTGCGTTTTTCCGGATCCGGCGTGTAATTCCGGCAAATGGAGTACACGCCGGATCCGGACAACGCAAGTGTGAAAGGGCCCTTAACAGGGCCTCTAAAGTCTAGCAGAAAGCAATTTCATTTGGAGCTGACCTTGGAATCTCAGGGGTGTATATAACAGTGCCCAGTAGGAAAAACCTCCTCCACCATCTTATCAAGACAACCTCAATGCATCATAATACGGTATTTACTTAATTGCATTGTAAAGGACTGTTTAACTATTGTCATAAGCTGATACAGGTGGGTTTACAATCCACAAGAGAAGTTGGTACACCTTTAGGACAAGTTGCTATAAATTAGATCTATGATTAAAAAACTACTGTACCTCTTACATAAAATGGGCCCAAATACTGTACTGCACATGGGCCTTTGCAGTCTATTAGGGTGGACCTTCAGCATTACGGTATTTACTTTGGTGGGTTTTTGGAAGTTCAAAATGTGATTATCTTTTACTTTACGTATTCAACCCTGGTCATTTTTAGACCTTACAAGTTGATGTTAGTGCCAAGAAGAAGCACACTCCTTTTACACCATCTACAGCTGATTCTGCATAAATTGTTACCAGAACGTTGGTTCTATTAAACGCTTATACAAGTAGAGCCCCCCCAACCGAGTGGAGAGGGATTCAGCAGTAAGTTTGTGTTGGCGTCACTGGTTAATTTGCTCTTCCTCTGATTCGTCAGAACAATAACCCACAAAAAAACGGATCCTGTCTGTGGAGCATCCGCCTTCACTCGGTCAACATTTGGCTCAATAAACCATCAGTATTGCTAATGCCAAAAAAAAACTGGACTGGATCTAAAACAGAGATGACACTTGAATGAAATATTTGCATGTCTTCTGTGTTTTGTACCCACTTCTGCTTTTGGCTACCAAATCATAAGCCAATTCTGAGGGATCATAAAGGTCTTACAGCTGCTACTACACAGACAGTATCTGTTGTGCATCTCAATTTTCCCTTTTTCTGACAGATCAGAAGAAGGGTCCAAACAAATTATGATGGTCAGCCAGGCCGAAAGGCAAAATAGTGGCCCAGTCATGACGTGGGGAGGGTGGGGAACAGCATGAGGAGACCACAGAGCCGGCCCAATGACAGGGTCTGGAGGTGGTGGCAGCATGAGGAGATCACATAAGTGGCACAATGACAGCTGCAGGTGGCTGCAGCATCAGGAGGCCAGCATCAGGAGAAGGCCACCTGGGTGCACAATAACACAGAGTCTGGAGTTTGTGGCCGCATCAGGAGGCCACAGAGTGCACAATGATAGAGGCTGGAGGTGGCAGCAGTAGCAGCACCAGGAGAAGACCACCGAGTAGCACAATGACAGAGTGTGGAAGTGGCAGCTGCATGAGTAGGTCACCGAGTGGCACAATGACAGAGTCTGGAGTTGGCAGCAGTATGAGGAAGCCATCGAGTGGCACAATAACATTGTGTGGAGGTGGTAGCAGTATGAGGAAGCCACTGAGTGGCACAATGACAGAGTCTGGAGGTGGCGGCAGCAGCAGTAGCAGCATCAGGAGAAGGCTACCGAGTGGCACAATGGCAGAGTCTGGAGGTGGCGGCAGCAGCAGCATCAGTAGGAGGCCAAAGAGTGGCACAATGACCGAGTGTGGAGGTGGTGGCAGCATCAGGGGACCACAGAGTTGCAAGGGGACATATTGTGGAGGTGCCAGCAGCATCAGGGGGCCACAGAGTGGCAAGGTGACATAGTGTGGAGGTGGCAGCAGCATCAGGGGGCCACAGAGTGACAAGGTAACATAGTGTGGAGGTGGCAGCAGCATGAGGAGGCGACAGAGTGGCACGACGACGAGAGATTGTGGAGGTGGCAGCAGCATGAGGAGGCCACAGAGTGGCCGCTTCGTCTATTCATTTATAGGGAATATGGGACAGAACAGAAGGTTAAAAATTCTCAACTTTATAAAGTGTTGCTTAAAACACGATTTAATAATACACGTTCTCCGGCACAAAAGGCTTGGCAAATTGATTGTCCGTGAATTTCCCTCGAAGATTGGAATAATATATTGGCAAATTTAAGTTTACTTTCTTATAATTTTAATCAAGTATTGGTTCAATGTAATATTCAATAATTAATAAACTTAATAATAAAAATTAGGTGTTTGCCTATACAGGAGAGAATCCATAGTCCTTCAGTTTATTCGACGATGTGTTACAATGGAGGAAAGCATTCCAAAATAAAACAATTTGTCTCCACCTGGAGACGAATCCTGTCAAGATTGATGCAAGTGCGGTATCTGCTGCTCATCGACCCAGATACTTCTGGAGCAACCTGCCTGGCATGAACAGGCCTCTAGTAGCTACAGACAATGAGAAGACAACGTCAAGATAGCTTTGAGCCCGGAAGAGTCGCAAAGTTCATCAAGATACATCACTAAATATTTTATCACATATAACCGCAGCGCTGACCACTGAATTAATTTTGTTTTTAGACCAAAATACTTCAATAAAGATTTTACCGCATATAACTGCAGCGCTGAACGCTAAAAAAAAAAAAATTTTCGACCGAAATACGTCAATAAAGATTTTACCACAAATATTACTGCAACAGTGAACGCTGAATATATTTTGTTTTTCTACCGAAATACATCACTAAAGGTTTTACCACATATAACTGCAAAAGTGAACGCTGAATATATTTAGTTTTTGTACTGAAATAATAATGACTGCAGAAGTGAAATGGATATACAGTCAGGTCCATAAATATTTGGACATCGACACAATTCTAACATTTTTGGCTCTATACACATATTTCCCTCATTATCCTAATTACAATGAACAGATAAAAGGTCCAGAGTTCATTTCAAGTGTGCTATTTGCATTTGGAATCTGTGCTGTCAACTCTCAAGATGAGATCAAAGAGCTGTCACTATCCGTGAAGCAAGCCAGAAAAAATAAAACAAACCCATCAGAGGTGATAGCAAAAGACATTAGGCGTGGCCAAACCAACTGTTTGGAAACATTCTTAAAAAAGAAGGCTGTAATTGACTGAAAAGGATTTGCAACCAAGTATTAAAAGTGAAAGTTTGATTTATGATTATTATTCTGTCCCATTACGTTTGGTCCCTTAACAAGTGGGAGGCACATATGCAAACTGTTGTAATTCCTACACCGTTCACCTGATTTGGATGTAAATGCCCTCAAATTAAAGCTGACAGTCTGCAGTTAAAGCACATCTTGTTTGTTTCATTTCAAATCCATTGTGGTGGTGTATAGAGCCAAAAATGTTAGAATTGTGTAGATGTCCCAATATTTATGGACCTGACTGTATATTTTTCTTTTTGTACTGAAATAGGTCAGTAAACGCTTTTAGCAGAAATAAATCCACCAGTAAAGTGTGTATATTTTTTTCCTTTTTGTATTGAAATAGGACACTGAACGCTTTCACCACATATAACTGCAGAAGTGAACTGAGAATATATTTTTCTTTTTGTACTGAAATAGGCCACTAAACTTTTTTCCAGAAATAAATGCACCAATGAAGTGCGTGTATATATATATATATTTTTTTTTTTCTGTACTGAACTAGGCCACTAAGCCCTTTTGCCGCAAATAACTGCACCAGTGAAGTGCGTATATGTCATGCCCCACTCTGACGATGTGCGGAGGTCGGCCAGGATTGCAGCACGAGTTTAGTATTTGTTTTGGTGCCGTGCTGGATCCGCATCTCTCAGGTGCACTGGGTGGAGTCATTAGTTTAAATAATCTCCAGCTAAGTGCTCTGAGCGGATTATACTGATCATTTTGGTCTGGGAAGTTTGGAGGGAAGGTTGGCTGTCAGTTCCTGCTCTCAGAAGATAAGTGTAATTTCTAGTTTGGTTGTTTGTGTCATCTATCCCATCCAGGTTCTGTGCGAGCAGGCTGCTCCTATCTCCCCTCTTCACCATCTCAGGGAGTTCAGGGTTTTGTCAGTCCAGGCTGGAGGACACAGCACACCCACCTTCAAGGTCTGTCTGTGGGCTGAGCAGTGTAGGGAAAGAGGTCAGGAATAAACTAGGAGGTGACCCTTCCCCTGTCTCTCGTCCAGAGCCTGGTTGGTGTGTCATCTTTTATACTGAGTGCACGTCCGCCGTGACAGTATATTTTTTTCTTTCTATAATGAAATAGGCCACTAAACGCTTTTGCCACAAATAAGTGCACCATTGAAGTGCGTATATTTTTTTTCTTTCTGTACTGAAATAGGCCACTAAACTCTTTTGCCACAAATAAATGCACCAGTGAAGTGAGTATATTTATTTCTTTCTGTACGCTTTCAACACATATAACTGCAGAAGTGAACTGCGTATATATTTTTCTTGTTTGAAAATATACAAGCCACTAAAGGCTTTTCAACATAGCACTTGCACCCCAAGAACAAATTGCTGGAATGACAGAGCTGTATAATGGCCATTTGGATCCCCAAATAATCTTTCCCTGCACTTGTAAATCGCTTTTCTAGCACTGTTCCTAGCGCCTTCTGACGTTTCTCCCTGCACTAAGATGCTGTAAAATGATTCCTCTCTATCCTTTCCCTGCACTTATAAATCGTTTTTTTCATGTTTTTTTTTCAGAGTGAGATTTTTCCAATTGCTGTCCCTAGCGCCTTCTCACATTTGTCACTGCACTCAGAACGGTTGAAAATGTCTGACTCTAAGATGGCTCACGCATTGCACCCGCACGGAATTCTCACCCGTGTGAAAGGGGCCTTAGGGCTTTAGTCTCATCTGGAGAAGCACTGTTCACATTTTTTGCTAAGAAAAGATATGGAACTTACTACAATGGTAATAGTAATGGTATTCCATAACAAGTTTTAAGGATAACTCTCAAACTCTGTTTGGGTAAGCCCAAAAAACTTCCCTTTTACCAAATCAGATTGTTATAAAATCTAGAAGTAGAAATAGAAATAGACTGAATAGCACATGATGAATATTTACTGTCTTGTAATGCATCTCTCATTAGGTGAGTAGCTTTTACTTCATAATGTTGAAGGCAGTACACTAAGATTTACCTTTATTAAAATAGTTCATTCTTTATCTACTTTATTTCAGATGGAACATGTGAAACTTGGGACAAATTATATATAAAATAAAAAGAAAGTACGTCTTACCCTCAAATCTAGAATAGACATGCATTTGAAACTGAGTATGTTTAACTCTTAGGTGGGTACCATTCTTAATTTTGTAAAAAGTGTATGCTAAGAACTAGAGTTGAGTGAAGTTAACGACTTAATGAATTACTTTGTCATGAATTGCATTCCATTGTATGTAGAGGGCGCAATGATGGGAAATAGCGATTGTGCTGAGCACCATCATTGCACCCCTCAGATGCTGCTTTCAACGTTGATAGTGGCAACTGACAGTCACATTGAAGCATTTCAGGGGGTTAATCAGGGTTAAAAACAAAACAATGCATATCTTATCCATTTCTTGCGGCGATCTTGATTTAAGAAAATGTAGCAAATCTTGCGCGTGCTGATGTGATTATGTCACTGCGCATGCAAGATTTGGGGCTGCTCCGCGAGCAAATTAATGAGGTGAGTATGTATTATTTTTTTTATCATAATTTCAGGAGAAATTGATTTGTTACCACGAACCACGAGGAAATTCGGCTTTGTGACGAATCAAATTTTTCCTGAAATTCGAATGGAAGTCCACTTCGTTAACTTCGATTTACTCATCACCACTAACAACCAAACAAGGCACGCTACAATCTTGGGTAAATGGATTCTACCTTTTCTGAGAGAATATGCTGTCCTTCTTCTTTATTTTTTTGGTTATGATGGAAAATTGAGGAGAAGGTATGTTTTTTAACCAATGAGAATTTTTATCTTTTCCTTCAGAGAATGTATCACATGAGAATGTTTTTTTTTACTAATTCAACCCACATCCTGAAACATGTTGTTTTTTTTTCTAATCTGCTTTTATTTTCTGATTGTAA